>NC_090309.1:65968602-68602352 GCF_039906515.1 Pseudorca crassidens | reverse complement strand
TCCCCACATACTGTCCACCTATGTGTGTAAGTGCTGTAAGATAAAAGCATCATTGCTTCTCCTTTGCTCCAACGCCATTTCCCACTCAGTAAGACTATGAAGAGATTCACTCAAAAAGAGCCTGCAGGAAAAATGAGATAGTCTTCATAATTTAAACATTCCCTCTAAGGATGCTTTTAAGGCTATTCAGGGTGGGATCCAAGAATACAGAACTCTTGGAAGAGTACGGCCAAGGTATTCACTAATATACAGGTGTCATCCTGTCTACAATAATGACAGACAGAGGTGTAAGAATTTCGCTGCCTGGAATATTTAATGTCTTGAAGATTTCAAGATGAAAATGCCGGGATCATAAAAGCACTGTAGTAAAACATCTGGGTGGAGAACACGGGTGAAGTTCCTGGCATACACATCCCCATGGTCCTCTCATTCACAGCCATGCAGAGCCACAAGACACACCCACTAGTACGTGCTCTGTTCTGCTTACAGCCTTTGGAAAGAAACATTTCCTTGACAGCATTTGCAAACCATGTTTTGTTTTTCTCCTCCAGAATAATTTGCACTGCAGAAATTCTTCCATATGTCAAAGTTGGTCTCATCATTTTGCTTGGAAGAAGGAGGCAAGGAAGAAGACTATAGTTAAGGAGCTACTTTAAACCAGAGCATGTATAAATATTGTAATGGCATCCTCTTGACATAATGCTTAAGAACTTCCTGTTCCTGCAGGCTTCACCTCATTTCTAAAGTGTAGGTGATTTTGCACTAAACATCAGGTTCTGACATGAAAAATATGGCAATACAGCTGAAATATAGCTTAAGATCCTGAATTTTGATAACACTAATACCTTAACTGCTATTGCACGTTATACTTATATTGGCTAACTGATTCTCATAACACAGTGAGGATGCAGGTGGAAGTATTACACCACTGTTTAAACCTGCACTTTCCTAGAGATGGTTGTGTGCATTATCTGTCCACTTTACCTGATTGTGGGCTCCTTGAAGGGAGGGACTGGAGTCCATTAAGGGACATCCATTGAGCTATGGTGATACGGTGATGGGAGATAGGACCACATCATGAAATGACAATGGGCCCTGCCTTAGCCTCTTTGGGCCCCAGATCTGGAAGTTTCCAAGCCCAGCAAGTGACTGAATGACCAGTCTCCATTCATATGCAGAACGCAGAATGGGCTGAGCCACATCTCTGCATTCCGTTCCAGCTCCTTTGCAACTACTTGAATAAGCAGGATTCCATTAAGACACAGGTCTAGGTTCAGAGATGGAGGCTTTTTTCCCTCCTGTTTTCCCTCTAGGAGTCTCCAAACTTTTGCCTTCTTGTAGGCTTAAATTCTGGACTAGTTACAATGCATTGTTATTCTTGCTGGGGGTGGGGGATGGGGTGAGAGGGTCAGACAGGGAGTTGCACATAAATTAATTATGAAGACCATGCAAACGAACACTTTGAATATAACATCCTCTACAATGTCCTCGCTTCACTATCACTATATAAACTTGCAGATGCACAGTTCTAAATGTTCCTAAGAGATGCTTTTCTAAGGTAGGTCATGTCACAAACTTCAAAAAGGAAGCATCCAACAGGGATTCTGGTAGGACAGAAATCTTTACAGCTGTCTGACTGGCCTGGAAACCTGTGAGGCCTGGACTTCCTGATCCCTCCTAGCTCCGTGTCCACTGTTTTTGGCCTGGGGCTGCTGCCATTGCCCTATATGTCTCCAAGGCCTATAATCTTGCTCAATAAGGCTGCCATAATTCCAACAGCTTTTACACCCTTATGTACCTGCATCCCTACACCCCAAACCTTCACACAACAATACACCAATGCCACCACCTGGCTGGAACTATAGCCAGCTGACCCCATGTCCTGCATAGTCGTAGCCAGTTATTCCACCAGAGTTCAAAGCTGCTGTAGCAATGTCTGCCAGACAATCAGCTTATCCCTCACTCTCTACCATTCCCCTACCTAGCTTCCACAAAGCTATCACTGTGGGCAACTCCACTACCACCACCGAGACCTCTTCCAGGCTAGTCAACTGACTGCACACTAACGCTCAAATTCCCATCTGTATCATAGTTTACTTAGGACACGGTTTATTAACACAGTTTTACAGCTGACTTAGCTTTCCTCCAGTGGTGCTCAGCCCCACATACATTAGAATCACCTGGAGAGCTTTGACAACATACTGATGCTTGGACCTCACACCCAGAGAGGCTGCTTTAATTGGTCTCAGGTAGGGCCCAGGTATTGCTAGGCTTTATAAGTGACTCTAATGTGCATCCAGGATTGAAAACTACTGCTTTATTACCTTTATGTCTCTATGTGAGAGGCATGGGTGGCGCTTATCAATTTAACAGGTCACATCAAACACATACAAGTTAATAGGATACTGATTCATTTTAATGGAGTACATCTGCAACGTCTTAACGTTTATAGCATTGAAGAATTCCTCTCATGGTGCTCATAGTCTGAGCATCCAGGAGATGCCAGGGTCCATCTTTTAACACTAGTTCCAGGGTCTCTTCAGAGACCTCCAGAACTCTGAGGTCTAAGCAGCTATAATTAAAAATCTATTCACACAGTTTGGGTCAACATGAAGCAATAGGTAACGCACAAGTTCAATAAGGTAGTGAACTGTCTTCCTTCTGTCAGGATGATGAAGTGCTGCTTGCAGGCCAATGTGCATCTTTCTCTTACATTTAAGAATTGTCTTCTACCACCTGTTGTCAGTGAATGGGGCATGTCATACGGGGTAGTATAAATAGTCAGAAATGAACTTGCTGCACCTCTATGGGGTTGCCTGGCTCTGATCACTGTGGTAGCCCCACAATAAGACCTTGGCTAGGATGAGGAGGTGCCACTATACCTTGAAGCCAGGCCCTCAGAGCAAGCTCCCTGATTAGGTATGTCTTCACTCTCAGTGAGCTGGGAAGTGGTGCTGCTTTATGGTGAAGTGCATAGGCCCTGAAGTTTCAGGTGATACGCCTCTGTTTGAATTCCAGCTTCAACACTTTCTGGCTATGTAAATTGGAGGCAGATATAATAACCTAATTCATAGAGTTCCTTAGAGGATTAAATAAAGTAATGCATGTAAAGCTACTTAGCACAGTGTCATGTAAGTAAGTCATTACTGTCTGCTCATAGTGCACATAAAAATTTCCACTTTGCATAACTTTCGAAATCAGTTAGGGGAACAAAAAACAGGGCCATGTGAAGACATCCTAAACATGATATTTCACTGTTAATTGTTTAAACAATTTGGAAGTGGAAACGGGGAGAGTCCTTGAGAAAGAAAAAATTGAGAGAAAAAAATGTTTTCCTGTTCCTCACCCAACACCTCCTTCTTGTAACTAGCAAGAAAAGCTCCTTCTCCTGGATTCAACAGAGATAAACTCTTCTCATTCTCCCTCCTGATAAAAGACTGGAGGCCAAGGAGAAAAGGAAGATTCTGAATCAGACAATTCCCAAAGAATCTCAGCCAAGAGAATGGCCTTTGCTGTCCCATGCTATGATCTCGAGGGCTTGGTGAGGCTGTGAGTCTGCTGAGCACTGCTTACACAGGCCACTGAGCTCTTCCAATGGCCACTTAAGCCAGGGCCATAAAGAAAAGTTGACTTTGCCCTTTAGACAGTAGAGTGAAGTTGCTCTTTCACTCCACAACGCACTTTCCTGAGTGTTTATGTGCCAGGGCAGCAAAGTCAGGCTGTAACTGTTCCAATACAACTCTACCCAAACCTCCTAATGTCCTTCGCTATACTCACATCTGAGCAACACTCAGGGAAAAGAAATCACTCTCACTTTTGGTAAATAAAAAAGAAAAAAAAAATCAATAAAATAATTTCCAATCTGTTCCTTACAACTCGGTGCCCCAGAGTGAGTCAGGAACAAACGTATTAGCTTTGAAAAAAAAGACAGCTTTTAGAAATATGATTTGATCTATTTGGATGAGCAATCATTATGCTTGAAATTCTCTGTGTCATATTTGCCAGTCAATAAAGCACACAGGGATAAAGACCGCAGGGACAGCTCCTTTCATCTGGCACCAGCTTCCAGACTGCATCTATAATTGCTATGAAGATCATCAAACCATCCAGTGACTTCAGGGAAAAGCTTAATTCTCACCAAAATGAAGCAACAACTAGTTTGTAACAAAATAGTACAGTTCCCCTTGGGACCCAGCTCCTCATTTCAGCTTCTTAAATTGGAAATATTTTATTTTACTAAAGATTTGAATCAAAGTATAATTCCTGTTAGCCCTGGCCTTACCCAGCCCTGTTCAACAAAGTCTTTGAGGACAAGCCCCACACAGTCCCCAAGCCAACCTTGACTAAAACAAGGGTATATCAGAAGTCCCATCACCCTCAGTGGATAGGATCTAGATAAGTTACATTGAGACAAGCTTGGGGGGATGTTTGGGCCCTTTGTGTCCTATTCCAGAATTACTCTGTTACCCACCTGACTGTAAGAATGCCATTTTATAGAGACCCCAATGTTGTGTCTAACTCACTGGATTAGAGTCTTTTGAATATTACAGACTACCCTCCTCACTAGACTGTGCTGTAACTAGTCAGTTCCAGTAGGGCCAGACCAGTCCCAGCGTGCCTCACCACCAAGCCTGCCTGAATTATCAGAAATGTTTAGGGGTTTTTGTTGTTGTTGTTGCTCCACCCCAAGAAACTTAATCTCAAATGAAGCATTTTAACTATAGCTACATGGTCTTGGGAAAAATCACCAAATAGCATATAAGCTAGGCTAAACTTTAAGGGATGCAGGCTGTATCTGCAAAGCACTAGATGTGTGCTCCTAGACAAGTCAATTTACCAGCTGTCAGCATCAAATTTGCATTTTAAGTTTACCTAGTGTCATGTGTACAGCTGCCGCCCAGCCCAGATCACCTTTTCCAGGACAGCACCCATCCCCCCACTGTTGTGAGTATTGGCTGCCAATGCTCACAGCTGCCACTCTTCTTTGAAGAACTGCCCTTGGCCCACTCTCCACTAGCCAAAGAGTGGTTAACATGGGTTACAAAGGGTTGGCCCCTTTGCCTCAAGGTGGGGCCACTTGTGTGGTGCCATTTCTACTCCAGAGCATCCCATGGGATCAGGCTGAAGCTGAGCTCTAGCTGGGAGCACATCCTTTCATTTTTTTCCTCCTTCTATGTCCTGCTTCCCTCATTCTCCTTCTCAAGAGAGCACTCTCAATAAAGCTCTTACACTAGCATCCCCAAACCCCAGCTCAGGCTTTGTTTCTAGGGAACCTGACACAAGGCAACTATGATCTGTGTGGAAAATGGACTGCAGCAAATGAAGACTGATGACAGAGAAACAAGTTAGGAGGCTGCTGTGACAATCCAGTTACTCAATGTTGGTTCTTTTCTGTTCTGTTCAGAAATTCCATGACTCTCTGAGTAGGATCCTGCTGTACTCATAACAAACTCATTAACTCTGTTCCATATGTTAGAACAAACATAGGTCAAACTGGCACAATGAGTTGTTTAATCCATTGGGTCTGGTGGTCAGAGAAAGAACAAACAGAGCAAAAACCGAAGCATCTGATTTAACAAGTAACCAGACTGGGAAAACAGATCATCTCCCAGTTCTTCAATGGGAATTTAAAATAAAAGCTTCTGGGGATCCAATGACAGGTCTCTTGACCTAGTTTGCTATTGATTTCTCATAGATTATCCAGGAATAATTTGCAACTCAGTCATCCACCCTCTGCAGTCAACAGTTTCCCCTGGAGTGAACAAGTGTTACTGCATAGCAAAGGGAACTCTACTCAATATTCTGTAATAACCTACATGGGTAACGAATATGAAAAAGAACGAGTATATGTATAACTGAATCACTTTGCTGTACACCTGAAACTAACACAACATTGTAAATCAACTATACTCCAATAAAATTTAAAAAAAAAACAAACACAGGTTATAAGAATGGAACCTAAACATACCTAGAAAGTAGATCTACTTTGAAGATATCAAGATGCATACAAAAGCAGACTGGTCATGGGTTTATCTATAATTCCAATCAACATGGAAGTTCATGCGTTTCCTTTGACAAAGTATATCAGTGTTTCTCAAACTGGGGGCTGTAGAGATAGCCTCAGGAATTCAAAGCTCTCTGTAAAAATTGTTTTCTATTTCCGTTTTTTATGATAACCTTTACAAATTAATCTAAGTTTATTCTGTACCTCATGGATGGTCACTGATAACTGAATACTGTCATGAGATTTCAATGTTAGTGTTATAACTGGGTGTTGACATACTGACACCAAGTGATTACCCAGAACTACAAGCACTTAACTTTTAGTGAAGGATCTCGCAAGCTGGAGATATGTTCATGTATCCTCAGGAGGCTATGAATTTTCAAATTTGAGAAACACTGGACAATAAATTTATTTCTGAAGGTGAACAATACCACAAATTCCAGTTGCCAACATGATAGCAAGTGGTCAAAATGAGGAGCTGGTATTCTGATTGCCCTGCCACCCATCATAGAACAGAGGACAACCTAGCCAGGAGGGTAGAGGCATACCTGTGAAAAGTCAAATGACATCAAGTGTTCACATCCCAGAGCTGTTGTGGGTCACTGTTGCTGTTGTTACTGTTGTTGTTTCTAATTAAAAATCTTGAATATACCAATTATTAAAGCAAGGACAGTAAAGTTGTTCCAGCCTGAAGACAGGGCATATTTTTATTTCTAGCTCCTCAGAACCCAGCTGCTGGGCTCTTAGGAGATACTCACGAAACATTTAACAAAAGAATAATTATGCATTAAGCCACAGAAGTGGTCTCTCAATTATAGGCTAATGAAAAATGCCCAGATTATAAATGATTATTTGATTGATAAAAAAACAAGTCTGCATTCATAGGTGCTATAACTAGAAAGAAAAGCAATGAAGTTAGTACTGTACCAATCAGGAAAGTGATTACCTCTGGAGGGAGAAGGGGGTTGAGACCAGAGTGGAGGACATAAAGACCTTCTGGGATGGCTGGTAATGTTTCTATTGCTAGGTGACAGTTACATGGGCGTTTTATTTTAAAACTATTCAGTATACTATGAATTTATGTTTCTGCAACAACAGTGAAGCACTATGCTCTCCAGAGAAATGCAAATCAGTGTGACCACTGTTACGCGAGAGAAAGAGTACTGGGCCTAAAGTCCAAAGTCCTAGTTTGAATCTCAGGTTTGCAAGTTGAGTAACCTTCGTAAACCCCATAACCCCTCTAAGCCTCAGTTTTCTTATATGTAAAATGTGGGTATTACCAACCTCACAAGGTACAGTGATTCTTAAATGAAATAATACATGTGAAAATGCTTTGTTGCTTTGTAGAATGGAAAGCATTATAAAAATGTAAACTTGGTTGATATTATTTGGAATTGCTATTGCAACTGAGACACTGTGGCTAAGAAAATGAGGGTCTGAGGCCCACGTGCCACTAAAATGAGTTCGTCGGTTTTGTGTCCCGTGAAGCACATCTTCCACATTCTCACTAGTCCCAGGCCTGCCTCCTCTCTGGCTTCCTCTCTCTGACACAGACCTTAAGCTCATGCCCTACTATGCCCTTACACTCCCCCCAATTGTGTGTCATGCGTTCTCTGAACCCAGTGCTTTCCTATAAACTGCTTCTTCTATCTGGAATTCTTTACTCCCTGGCCCACTCTTCCAGCTTATCACTCATCCATTCATTCAACAAATATTTATTGAGCACTACTATGGGACAGGTACCGTTCTAGGTACCAAAGATAAGTTCCTGCCCTCACGATGCTTACATTCTGATGATGGCTAACTCATACTCTCCCCACTGTGGCTCAACTCAAGGATCACTACCTGCTCCAGGATAATTTCCTAAATGTCCTCTACACACTAACAACCACCAGTCACCAATCCCCACTGAGTTCTGACTGTCCCTCTTGGCCCTCATAGCATCCTCTGCACTCAAATACTAGTCTGTCTTGCCTATTCATGCAAATGGTGAGCTCCTGAGTATGATGATTACATCTTTCAAATTCATTTGCAGAGAAAAGCACATAATAATAACAGCTGTGCACTGAGTGCTAAATATGTGGCTAGCACAGTTCTAAGTACTTTTACATACTGATATATTTAATTCTCACAAAAACAATATGAGGTGGGCATTATTACTGATCCAGTTTGAAGATGAAGAAACAGGCACAAGGAGGTAAAGTGACTTGCCCAAAGTCACAGAGCTGGTAAGGGGTGGAAGCATAATTAGAATTGCTGGCATTCCCACACCTGATCACTGTACTCCCCAGCCTCACAGTTAGGAAACACTGTAGATATTTGGGGGTAGAGGAAAGGCAAGGAGGGGGTAGGAAGGAGAGCCATTTGCTCAGCAAGTAACAGGATAAGAAGACCTTTTTTTATCAGGTACTGGGAGTTGGGACAAGCCTGAGAGAAAAAGAAAGAGAATTTTCTCTCTAAATTTCTGCATCTATTCCTATTTCCTTTACCCCTTCACTTCCTTAAACTTAAGCTACCTTGGGATTATCCAATCAGTTCGAATATGCTTTAATTAATGACACTGTTCAAGCTGGTCTCTGTTCTTTCAAGCCCCAAAAGACAACCTCATGAACAGGGGGACTGAGGACTCCAGGACTGTGGTCTCCTTCCTGTCAGTCAACACCAGATCCTCATGGTGTGAAACACAGCTGGGATGCAATGTGAAGACATGCTTTAAAGGCTGAACTGGACCCCCAAATATCACCTGGTAAAGCAACAACAGACTCAAAGGCCTGTGAGGGAAAGCAACTAAGAGAACTGTGGAAGCAGGCGGGGTATGGGACAGCAGGTGTGAGATGGCTTGTACAGGAATCAAGTACAACAGACACGCAAAGTGGGCTTCCCTGGTGGTACGGTGGTTAAGAATACGCCTGCCAATGCAGGGGACACGGGTTCGAGCCCTGGTCCAGGAAGTTCCCACATGCTGCAGAGCAACTAAGCCCATGTGCCACAACTACTGAGCCCACGTGCCACAACTACTGAAGCCCGAGCACCTAGAGCCTGTGCTCCGCAACAAGAGAAGCCACCACAGTGAGAAGGCTGCGCACCGCAACAAAGAATAGCCCTCGCTCACCACAACCAGAGAAGAGCCCGTGTGCAGCAATGAAGACCCAACACAGCCAAAAATAAAAAATAAAGAAATTAAAAAATACTAATAAAGTGAATGTTAAAAAACACGCAAAGTGACTTTGCTTTTTATAACTTCATTCGGAACTTCTGGTTAAGCATGGCAGATTGAACCCATGCATTTATCTCTGCTTCTTCCTCCAATCCTAGTAAAATGACAATGAAAGAATTTTTTTTAAGTGTGAATCTGTAAGGACAAAGAGGAAAAAGAAGACAACAGCAGACAAAAGATATCAACAAGGCTTTGGAAAATGGAAGTGATAGCCAACTATATAATACAGAGAAAGCTGAAATGAAGCAAAGCTGAAAACTAAGCATGAAAAGAAAGAAGTCATCAAGAAGCAAACGAATTTGTACACCAGAACCATAAAAAACCTCTGAATTTTCAGGAACCAGAAAACTCAAATGGCTGAGGCAAGGGATGGGGCTGAAAACAAGAAGATTAAAAGCAGTGAAGAGGCCCACTCTCAAGTACCCAAGTGACTACATCTCTCTATTTTGGTAGAAGACTAGAGGTTTCGCCATTAGTTTAACAGAACTAAAAAGGCTCTCTCAAATGCAAATCAAAACAATAATGAGATATCATCTCACACCAGTCAGAATGGCCATCATCAAAAAATCTACAAACAATAAATGCTGGAGAGGCTGTGGAGAAAAGGGAACCCCCTTGCACTGTTGGTGGGAATGTAAGTTGATAGAGCCACTATGGAGAATAGAATGGAGGTTCCTTAAAAAACTAAAAATAGAACTACCATACGACCCAGCAATCCCACTACTGGGCATATACCCTGAGAAAACCAAAATTCAAAAAGAATCATGTACCACAATGTTCACTGCAGCTCTATTTACAATAGCCAGGACATGGAAGCAACCTAAGTGTCCATCAACAGATGAATGGATAGAGAAGATGTGGCACATGTATACAACGGAATATTACTCTGCCATAAAAAGAAATGAAATTGAGTTATTTTCAGTGAGGTGGATGGACCTAGAGTCTGTCATACAGAATGAAGTAAGTCAGAAAGAGAAAAACAAATACCGTATGCTAACACACATATGTGGAATCTAAAAAGAAAAAAAGGTCATGAAGAACCTAGGGGCAGGACGAGAATAAAGACGCAGACCTACTAGAGAATGGACTTGAGGACACGGGGAGGGGAAAGGGCAAGCTGGAACAAAGTGAGAGAGTGGCATGGACATATATACACTGCCAAATGTAAAGCAGATAGCTAGTGGGAAGCAGCTGCACAGCACAGGGAGATGAGCTCGGTGCTTTGTGAACACCTACAGGGGTGGGATAGGGAGGGTGGCAGGAGGGAGATGCAAGAGGGAAGAGATATGGGGATATATGTATATGTGTAAGTGATTCACTTTGTGATAAAGCAGAAACTAACACACCATTGTAAAGCAATTATACTCCAATAAAGATGTTTAAAAAAAAAAAAGGCTCTCTCTTGAGCACATCAGATTTATCAGAAAATAAGGATCAGGTACCTCAGTGAAAACAGTAGAATTAAGTGAAATTCTATATATTGAAGGAGACCCAACGTAGAAGTTCTGCATATCTTTCTTTAAACTTATTCCTAATACATGATGCTTTTGACATTTTTGAAAACAGTATACTTTTTGTTTCCATTTTCTAATTGTTTGCTACTATTGACCACTGACCTTGTATCCAGTGACCTTACCAATTTCACCTAATAATTCAAATCCCACATCTGTGGAATCTTCTGAATTTTGTGTACACAATCATGTCATCTGCAAATAATGAGAGTTTTATTTCTTTCCTTCCTATTCATTTTGCCTTTTTTTTTTTCTTGACTTATTTCCCTGGCTAGGACTTTCAGTACAATGTAGGAAAGAAGTGGTGTTGGGGGCATCATTGTCTCCTTCCTGATGTTTCAGGAAAACTTTTAAAATTTCACCGTTAATTATGCTTACTGTAGATTTTTATTATTTTTTGGCAAATTCTTATCTTAATAAGGAAGCTTCCTTTTACTCCTAGTTAGCTAAGAGTTTTGGAGGTTTTTTATCATGAATGGGTATTGAGCTTTATCAAATGTTGTACTTCAGGGACTTCCCTGGTGGCACAGTGGTTAAGAATCCGTCTGCCAATGCAGGGGACACGGGTTCGATCCCTGGTTCAGGAAGATCCCACATGCTGCAGAGCAACTAAGCCCTCACTAAGGGCTGCACCATAGTAGTGATGGTGCATCACACTAAGTAAGTAGTGTACCACAGTTACTGAGCCTGTGCTGTAGAGCCTGCGTGCCACAACTACTGAAGCCTAAGGGCCTAGAGCCCATGCTCTGCAACAAGAGGAGCCCGCGCACCACAATGAAGAGCAGCCCCTGCTCACCGCAACTAGAGAAAGCCCGCGTGCAGCAATGAAGACCCAAAACAGCCAAAAATAAATAAATTTAATAAATTTTAAAAAATAATAAGAATTAAAAAAAGAAAGAAAGAGTTCCAGCCAGTCCTGTGGCATGAGTAAGTCACCCAGACTCTCTAAGCCTCCCATTCTGCATTAGTCAATGGGATTCATCATATTAACTCTACCTACTTCCCGGGGTTGGTGTGCAGATACGATGAGACAATGCTTACAAGAGTACTGTGAAACTGCAGGACACTGTTCACAATAAGAATGACATCTGTGACCCATCCAGTTGAATGATGTTGTCAAAAAAGCACTGTCTGGGACTTAGTAGCCTTGCTTTCTCACCCAGAAATCTAAGAATGTATATTTCCCTCATTTTTATTGCTTTTGTCATAGTTTAGGCTCTCTTTCCCTCTTGACTTTCCCTCACTTAAAATCTTTAACTTTTTGCTAAAACGCAATGAAGCTATTCCCTTTCTTCCTTCACACACTTTCACCGCTAGAATGAGGGACCAGACATTTGAACATGCCTTCCCATACTTCATTCCTCTTTGTGGATTCTCCCCAATGATTCCCCCCCTTACTCTTCTCCTTTCACAACAGGTAAACTTACCTATGATCAAGGCCAGTTAAAATGAGAATTTGTTTTCCACGTCAGGTCTTCCTGACGCTCCCCTTTGCCTCTTCTCCCCCTTGCCTCTTCATTGTGTTCCAGATCTCTCCCTCCATTCTACCTTAATTATTCAGAAGACATTCACTGGAGCCACCTATTGTGCCTGGCCCTATGCTAAAAACAGAGGATACAAACTCAAACAGAACACAAACTCCTCAAGGAACTTAGAGCCTAGTGGGAGACACAGATAACTAACCCAACAAATAGACTGATATAATCTGATATGACTAATGATAAATGCGATGATGGAGAAACACCTAACCCAGTATGGGGCTGTGGCTAGAGAAGGCATTGCAGAGGAGGAATTATATAAGTTGGCTCTTAAAGAATGAATTGGAGATGGCTAGATGAAGGAGAAGGAAAAGGGCATCCCACGTCAAGGGAACAGCATGTGCAAAGGCATGAGTGAGCACAGCCTTTGCAAGAAAATCACAAGAAATGGCTGAGCACTGGCTGTACTTGAGGAAGCTCTGAAAAATAAGATACTGAGATTTAGGCAGAAAAAAAACAAATCATGGTGGAGGGTGGCATTTGCTAAGCGAAGAAGCCATGGGGAGGGCTTCCCTGGTGGCACAGTGGTTGAGAATCCGCCTGCCAATGCAGGGGACACAGGTTTGATCCATGGCCCGGGAAGATCCCACATTCCGCGGAGCAGCTAAGCCCGCGTGCCACAACTACTGAGCCGGAGCACCTAGAGCTCGTGCTCTGCAACAAGAGAAGCCACAACAATGAGAAGCCGCGCACCACGAGGAAGAGCAGCCCCTGCTCGCCTGAACTAGAGAAAGCCCGCACACAGCAACGAAGACCCAACGCAGCCAAAAATAAAAACAAACAAATTATTAATTAAAAAAAAGAAGCCATGGGGAGCCGCTGAAGAGGGAAGTGGTGGAATAAGATTTGTGTTTTAGAACTACACGCTGGTGGTTCTGAGAAAGGGCAGATTGAAGAGGTCCTAGATGGAGGCATGAAGACCAATCAGGAGAGGTAAGAAGTAAACAGAAATTCAATTAAGTCAGTGACCTTGGGAATGAAGAGAAGGGTAGACTCAGAGATAAAGAGGAGAAAGAAGCTCTAGGACTTCCTGACTAACTGGACATGGCAGGGTGTTGGGCACAGTGAATGAGAGGAAGGGGCCTGGGTAGAATGACACCCAGGTTTCTGACTTCAATATCAGGGTGAACAGAGGCACCATCCCAAAAGAAGCTTCGCATAAGAGATAAGCTTGTTTCTCACACATTTCAAAAGTGATGATTAGGTTAAGTGAAAGACATCAAACACAAAAGCCTATGTACCTTATGTTCTTTCCTGGCTGAGACCAAGCATAATGTACCTCTGCCATAAATAGCCAAAAGGAAAGGAACCCAGACAGCAGCTTCTCTTCCCCAGGTCCACACTGCAGCTGGAGTGGGAGAGGAGCAAGAAAGGGCTGCGTACCATGACACACAGCCAGTCTGCAGCTGTAAGCTACAGAGACAAAGACAACTTTGCTTAACTTTCTAGCTTACATATAGATTTTGAAGAACTTCTAAATATCAGTTGTGTAAATTCACATATGTATATTTTGAAATTAGTTCTTGTGAACAGCTATATCCTGTTTTAGCTAAATGTGTAGTCTCTGGGTAGTATGTTACATTTGAATTTTAGTATTTGAAGAAAATTTCTGGCTTTGTATATGTCCAAATACTGCATTTTTTAACTGTAAAGAAATAAATTTTTCTTTTTTAAAAGCTGTAAAAAAAAAAAAAAGCCTATGTACCATTTGACTCTATTTTCATTAACTTCTAGAGAAGGTAAAACAACATAGTGACAGAAAGCAGATCAGCGGTTGCCAGGGGCTAAGGGTAAGGCAGGGGACCAACTGCAAAGGACGACAAAGAAACTTTTTAGGGTGAGGGAATACTGAGAACCAAGGCTAAGATGTGAAAAAAAAAACTTACAGAGTGAGAGACAGTACATTTTTCTAAAGCCTATATTTTCACTGAGGTGGTAGTTACCTACATTCATAAACTATACACCTAAAATGAATGAACCTCAATAAAACTACTTTTTAAAGCAATGTCCTTCAGGACACCCAGGCAGAGACGGAAATAGGCAGAGCTCTGGATATAAAATACAGATTTGGAGAGGAGACTGTATAGAGTAGAACGGAGGCCAAGGACAGCAACCCTAGGAAACAGGGAGAGACCATGGGTGCAGAGGAGCCCAAGATGCCAGCTAAGAAGAAACAACTAGAGAACTAGAAAGTACACCAGGAGAAAGTTGAACTGAAGTTGAGGGAGTGTTTTTAAAATGGGTGAGTAAACTAATAAGGACCTACTGTATAGCACAGGGAACTCTACTCAGTACTCTGTAATGACCTATATGGGAAAAGAATCTAAAAAAGAGTGGATATATGTGTATGTATAACTGATTCACTTGGCTGTACACCTGAAACTAACACAACATTGTAAATCAACTATACTCCAATAAAATTTTTTCAAAAATATAAAAATAAAAATTTTTAAAAAGGGGTGAGTAATCAACAGAGTAAATGCCCCCAGACAGCTCAAGGAAGATAAAAACTAAATTGGAGTATCACTGGTTTCGTCCATCTGGAAGACCTTGGTGGAGGTAAAGTCAGAGATTTCCCTTCCTTGTCCTGCTATTCTCAATACAAACACAAGGTAGCCTGAGGCAGTGGTTTGAAAAACATATTTAACAACAAAAATCTTGAGAAGGAAGGTGGTAGAGAACTTGCCATGACCAATCCCAAATGTAATGACTTCCAAAACTTTACTCACTTTCGGCTCTGAAATCCAGTTTATGAACATTTTGGCCACAGGTACACCATTCTGGTCATGCGTTGGTTAAGTGAAAATTAAAATCAATTACAATAGAATTGCACAAGTACCCTCTACCTGAAAGCAAAGGCCTAAATGGGTGCTGGGTGATGGCTGCAAGTGTTGCTGCCAGGAATTTAAAAACTATAAGAACACATACTGGAAATATACAGGATATATAAGACCTACCATACTTAATGCCCTGAACCAAGGCTGACAGAAAAGGAAAATTTACAGGGTGGGGGATAATACATTATTTTAAGGCCAGGAGTGACACCCAGTGGTCATGGCAATTACTCCAGGCTCTCAACACTTCCCTTTTTGTTCAGGGCACAAGAGACAGGCCTACTCCCAGACATCACCCAGCCAGGGCTGCCCTCCAGCTTCCCAGGCATGTCAGGCTGAGGGGTGGTGAGAATTAGGTGACAGTGGGTAAATGAGCTAAACTCGGTGAAACACACAGATCCTTTTCCATGATGAGAGCTGAAAAGAGAGCTTCACAGCCTCGAAAGTACTTTAACATTTATGGCCTCATTTGATCCTCACTACAACCTCACAAGGCAGGCAGAGCAAGCTGTCACAGCCCCATTTTAAGGAAAGATTAAACCACAGAGAAGTTAACTTATTTATCTACAAACCCAGGTCTCCTGGTCCTAAGGCAAGTGGTCATTCCTTAACATCACATCATCAGGACTTAGCCGGGGAGATGCCTTAGATGTGGGGGTGGGTATGTACAGTCCCACATCTGGCACCCCAAGGGCTAAGACACAGCCTCTGAGTGAACCCAAAGTCATTTAGTAAACAAATACTTCTGGTGCACACACTATGTGCCAGGCACTATATGTACAAGAACAAAAGACAATCCTGTCCTGAAGATATTTTTAATCTAGCCAAAAAAGCAGGCAAGCACAATGGGATGGGATGAAATGGGATGGGGCTGTGACACGTAGGTTCAGAGTGCAGCAGGAGCACAGCTTTCCTGAGGAGGACTAAGGACCAGAAGGGGGAACATCTGTTCCACAGACGCATGAGGCCTCAGCCACCAGCAGCTCAACAAATGCTCTCTCCAGTGTATCAAACCACCTCTTTCCAAAAAGGATGGAAAATAGAGAAGATAATTCACCTTCAGCAAAACTAGGAAACAGCCAAAACCCCAAAGCCCAGGGGATGGAGAGTAACTGCCATTTGTGCCAAGTCAAGGGAGGCAGCAGAGAATGGCCTTGGGTGGTGCACAGTTCTGGTGAAGTCTGCAAACACCACAAAAGGCCAAACCAGCAACCGTTAACTTGAGTAAAGAAGGAGGGGCATCTCAGAACTCTGCTCAGCACCACCAAGGGAAAGGGGAAGCAGGAAACTGGCCGAATTCAAAATCTTTACAAAAACTATCCCTCTTGTGGCCAGGTAGCAAACAGCTCTGCTACTTCTGATTGAAGACAGCTGAAAAGAAATAAGTGCTAAAATGCTATCCAAAAAATCCTGTGACAATGCAGGATTTTATGATGAGTAAGCAGGCTTGCTGCTCATGCTAAAAACTGGAAATGGAAAACATGAAGCAGAGATAACACTCTGGGGCAGGGAACAGGCAATAGAGGAGAGGAGCTCCTGCTATAAATATCTAAAAGTATGGGATAGGTATAACAAACATCTTTTTTTTTTTTTTTTTTTTTTTGTGGTACGCGGGCCTCTCAGTGCTGCGGCCTCCCCCGCCGCGGAGCACAGGCTCCGGACACGCAGGCTCAGCGACCATGGCTCAAGGACCCAGCTGCTCCGCGGCACAAACCCGCGCCCCCCACATCAGGAGATGGACCCCCAACCATTGCGCCACCAGGGAAGCCCATCAAACATCTTTTGAATGCATAGCTAAGCTCATAGTAAAGTAAGGGAAAGTCACAAGGTCTAAAAATAGAAGTCTAATTGAAAGGAGATTGATGAGAGAAACCTAGGCTGCCCTGGCTTCTCTGCACAGAACCCAGAAGCCCTGTTGTAACAGTCCCATGGAAGATCCAAGATCAGGCGCTGAGAGACCCAAGGTGGAAGCTGGAAGTGAGACTTCTGTATGCATACAGGGTCTCTGAAGAGCACACCCTTGCAGAGGGGTGAGCTGGGGGAAAATGTTAATGTAGGAGCTGTCTCAGGCCACAACACAGAGTTGGGAAAAAAGGCTCCCTGGGAATTTATTAGCACAAGCCTTCCCTCCCACAGGAGGGATTTGAAAATACACTATCTATATGCAGAGAACCCCAAAGGGAAAATTAATTTCAAGTGCTTCTTGGTAAAAATCACCCTGGGTCCCTGGCAGATGCAAATACAAAATTGCTCAAACCCCTCAGGATTCCCACAGTCAGCAAAATATGATCAAACCAAAAATAACCAAAAACACAAAAACAAACCACCAGGAAAGGGTGAACAAAAAAAGCAAAGATTTAGATGCCAAATGACTCAGATGACAAAATTATCAGATAGAAAATATAAAATAAGTGAAAGCAGAAGAGGACATATGTCAACAAGAACACTTGTCCAGTGATGTTCATGGCAGCTTTATTCATAATGGACAAACCTGGAAACAACCCAAATGTTCATCCATAGGAGAATGGATAAACAAATTGTGGGATACTCATCCAGTGAAGTACTACTCAACAATAACAAGGAAATGAATTAAAGAAATTAACTACAACATGGATAAATCTCAAAAAATTATGCTGAGAAAAAGAAGACAAATACAAAAGCCACACATAGGGCTTCCCTGGTGGCACAGTGGTTGAGAATCAGCCTGCCAAGGCAGGGGACATGGGTTTGAGCCCTGGTCCAGGAAGATCCCACATGCCGCGGAGCAACTAAACCCACATGCCACAACTACTGAGCCTGTGCTCTAGAGCCCATGAGCCACAACTACTGAGCCCGCGTGCCACAACTACTGAGCCCGTGTGCCACAACTACTGAAGCCCACCCACGTAGAGCCCGTGCTCCACAACAGGAGAAGCTACCTCAATGAGAAGCCCATGCACCTCAAGGAAGAGTAGCCCCTGCTCTCCACAACTAGAGAAAGCCCACGCACAGAAACAAAGACCCAAAACAACCAGTAATAAAATAAATTTAATTAATTAAAAATAAAAAAGCAGCCACACATAGACACTGTATGATTCTATTTATATAAAGTTCAAAAACAGGCAAAACTAATCTATGGGTGATAAAAGTCAGAAGATCTGGGAAAGAAGAGGAAAATAAACTGGAAAGATACACAAAGGAACTTTCTGGAATTATGGCAATATTCTATATGTTGACAATATCCTATATGTTGATTAGGACAAAGTAGGAGAGAGGTTAGGATATACAGTTGTTAAAACTCACTAAACTAAAAAAAAAAAAACTCACTAAGATTTGTACATTTTATCATATATTAATTATATTGTGATAAAATATACATGTACATTTAATGAAAAGGGGAATGGAAATCATGTTCCAGCCTATAAAAAATGATCTAGAATATTTGTAAAAGATCCAGAAACAAATTAGAAATAAAAATATAATCACTGAACTCAAAACCTGAATAGATTGTGCTTAAAGCTATGGCTTGTATCAGACCAAGTCTTCTATCAGGAATATTTAAAAACCAGGAGAACACATCTGTTATTTAAAAGATGTTTCCAAACATCAGAGACTTACTGAAACAGTGAGAACTTGAACCTAGACCTCAGAGAGAAGAGAAGCATAGAGATGGGAGTCAGAAACACAGCTACACTTTTTCCTCTCACAATATTTGCTGAAAGTGACAACGAAGAAGTTGAGAAACTAAGCAAAGCTTCTGGTAGTCTCAAGGGCTAGCGACATCAACAGTGGAGTCCAGGACTCTGTAAAGTATCCCCAGGATTTCAGGTGGGCGCCTGGAAGAGGTATACCCTCGGAGTAAGACTGATAGCCCTCACAAAGACCAATACCAGGTGAACTTCAAAATGAATTAGATCTTCACCTAGCACAATCGCCTGACTGAAGCAAAAGTATTGGGTGGGCCAAAAAGTGCCTTCCGTTTTTTAAGTAAAAATAAAAGACACATTTTTCATTTTCACCAAGAACTTTATTGAACAACTACCACTACCTTCTGCCATTTTTCAGGCAACTTCATAATTCCATCTTCCTAAAACTTTTTATCTTTTTGAGCAAAGAGCTGTTCCAGATGCCTTTTCTGTCTTTCAGGGAATTGAAATTTTTCCATTAAGAGAATTTTGTAAAGATCGAAATAAATGGAAATCTGAAGGTGCAATGTCTGGTGAATATGGTGGATGAATCAGAACTTCCCAGACAAGCTGCAACAGTTTTTGCCTGGTCATCAAAGAAACATGTAGTCTTGCATTATCCTGATGGAAGATTATGCATTTTCTATTGACTAATTCTGGACGCTTTCTGTCAAATGCCACTTTCAGTTGGTCCAACTGGGAGCAGTACTTGTTGGAATTAATCATTTGGTCTTCCGGAAGGAGCTCATAATAGAGGACTGCCTTCCAATCCCACCATATGGACAACATCAACTTCTTCGGAAGAAGACTGGCCTTTGGTGTGGTTGGTGATGGTTCATTTCGCTTGCCCCACAATCTCTTCCATTCCACGTTGTTGTACAGTATCCACTTTTCATCGCCCAACACAAGTTGTTTTAAAAACGGAACATTTTCATTACATTTCAGTAGACACCTGCATGTGGAAATACGCTCAAGAAGGTTTTTTCACTTAACCTATGTGGAACCCAAACATCAAAGCAATGAACATAACCAAGCTGGTGCAAATCATATGCAACGCCTTGATTTGGATATTTTGAGTATGTCGGCTATCTCCCACATGGTATAAGGTTGATTGTTCTCAATTATTGTTTCGATTTGATTGCTATCAACTTCACCTGGTCTACCCGACCGCTGGACCATCGTCCAGCGAGAAACCTCGCACAAGAAACTTCAAATCCCCAGCATGAAACTTCGCAAACCATTTTTGACATGTTCAATCAGTCACAGCACCTTCTCCATACACCGCACAAAACTTTTTGTGCATTTCACTACTGTTTTTACCTTTCTTAAAATAATGAAGCATAACATGCCAAAAATGCTGCTTTTTTTCTTCCATCTTCGATATTAAAATGGCAACACAAAAACTCACCAATTTTTTTTTCTTTTTTAAAGGAAAAGTCACTATTTTTTTCAAACACTTTTATGGTTTTGTTTTCCACTTTTTTTTTCTTTCTTTGTGTGTTTTTGTTTTGCGGAGGTTTTTTGTTTGTTTATTTTTTAACATCGTTATGGGAGTATAACTGCTTTACAATAGTGTGTTAGCTTCTGCTTTATCACAAAGTGAATCAGTTATACATATACATATATCCCCATATCTCTTCCCCCTTCCGTCTCCCTCCCTCCCACCCTCCCTATCCCACCCCTCTAGGTGGTCACCAAGCACCAAGCTGATCTCCCTGTGCTATGCAGCTGCTTCCCACTAGCTATCTATTTTACATTTGGTAGTGTATATATGTCCATGCCACTCTCTCACTTTGTCCCAGCTTACCCTTCCCCCTCCCCATATCCTCAAGTCCATTCTCTAGTAGGTCTGCATCTTTATTCCCGTCTTGTCCCTAGGTCTATTCTTTTGTTTTGTTTTTTAGATTCCATATATATGTGTTAGCATATCGTATTTGCTTTTCTCTTTCTGACTTACTTCACTCTGTATGACAGACTCTAGGTCCATCCACCTCACTACAAATAACTCAATTTCGTTTCTTTTTATGGCTGAGTAATATTCCATTCTATAACTGTGCCACAGGGACTTCCCTGATGGTCCAGTGGTAAAGAATCGGCCTTCCAATTCAGGGGATGAGAGTTCAATCCCTGGTGGGGGAACTAAGATCCCACGTGCTGTGGGGCAACTAAGCCCCTCGCACCACAACTAAGACCCAATGCAGCCAAAAATAAATCAATCAATATAACTGTGCCACAGCTTCTTTAACCATTCATTTGTCGATGGACACTTAGGTTGCTTCCATGTTCTGGCTATTGTAAACAGAGCTGCAATGAACACTGTGGTGCGTGACTCTTTTTGAATTATGCTCTTCTCAGGGTGAATGGCCAGTAGTGGTATTGCTGGGTCGTATGATAGTTCTATTTTTAGTTTTTTTAGGAACCTCCATACTGTTCTCCATAGTCACTGTATCAATTTACATTCCCACCAACAGTGCAGCAAGAGGGTTCCCTTTTCTCCACACCCTCTCCAGCATTTATTGTTTTTAGATTTTTGGATGGTGGCCATTCTGACTGGTGTGAGATGATATCTCATTGTAGTTCTGATTTGCATTTCTCTAATGATTAATGATATTGAGCATTCTTTCATGTGTTTTTTGGCAATCTGTATATCTTCTTTGGAGGAATGTCTATTTAGGTCTTCTGCCCATTTTTGGATTGGGTTGTTTGTTGTTTTAATATTGAGCTGCATGAGCTGCTTGTAAATGTTGGAGGTTAATCCTTTGTCACTTGCTTCATTTGCAAATATTTTGTCCCATTCTGAGGGTTATCCCTTCGTCTTGTTTATCGTTTCCTTTGCTCTGCAAAAGCTTTGAAGATCATCTCAATAGATGCAGAGAAAGCTTTCGACAAAATTCCACACCCATTTATGATAAAAACCCTCCAGAAAGTAGGCATAGAGGGAACTTTCCTCAACATAATAAAAATATGACAAACCCACAGCCAGTGGTGAAAAACTGAAATCATTTCCACTACGATCAGGAATAAGACAAGGTTGCGCACACTCACCACTATTATTCAACATAGTTTTGGCAGTTTTAGCCACAGCAATCAGAGAAGAAAAAGAAATAAAAGGAATCCAAATCTGAAAAGAAGTAAAGCTATCACTGTTTGCAGATGACATGATACTATACATAGAGAATCTTAAAGATGCTACCAGAAAACTACTAGAGCTAATCAATGAATTTGTAAAGTAGCAGGATACAAGATTAATGCACAGAAATCTCTTGCATTCCTATACACTAATGATGAAAAATCTGAAAGTGAAATTAAGAACACACTCCCATTTATCATTGCAACAAAAAGAATAAAATATCTACGAATAAACCCACCTAAGGAGAAAAAAGACCTGTATGCAGAAAATTATAAGACACTGATGAAAGAAATTAAAGATGATACAAATACATGGAGAGATATACCATGCTCTTGGATTGGAAGAATCAACATTGAGAAAATGACTCTACTACACAAAGCAATCTATAGAGTCAATGCAATCTGTATCAAACTACCATTGGCATTTTTCACAGAACTAGAACAAAAAATTTCACAATTTGTATAGAAACACAGAAAACCCCGAATAGCCAAAGCAATCTTGAGAAAGAAAAACAGAGCTGGAGGAATCAGTATCCCTAACTTCAGCCTCTACTACACAGCTACAGTATGGTACCGGCACCATAATCAAGACAGTGTGGTACTGGCACAAACACAGAAATATAGATCAATGGAACAGAATAGAAAGCCCAGAGATAAACCCATACACATATGGTCACCTTACCTTTGATAAATGAGGCAAGAATATACAGTGGAGAAAAGACAGCCTCTTCAATAACTGGTGCTGGGAAAACTGGACAGCTACATGTAAAAGAATGAAATTAGAAAACTCCCTAACATCATACAAAAAAATAAACTCAAAATGGATAAAACACCTAAAAGTAAGGCCAGACACCATCAAACTCCTAGAGGAGAACATAGGCAGAACAGTCTATGACATAAATCACAGCAAGATCCTTTTTGACCCAATTCCTAGAGAAACGGAAATAAAAAGAAAAATAAATAAATGGGACCTAATGAAACTTAAAAGCTTTTGCACAACAAAGGAAACCATAAACAAGACGAAAAGGCAACCCTCAGAATGGGAGAAAATATTTGCAAATGAAGCAACGGACAAAGGATTAATCTCCAAAATAAACAGCTCGTGCAGCTCAGTATTAAAAAACAAACAACCCAATCCAAAAATGGGCAGAAAACCTAAATAGACATTTCTCCAAAGAAGACAAACAGATGGCCAAGAAGCACGTGAAAAGCTGCTCAACATCACTAATTATTAGAGAAATGTAAATCAAAACTACAGTGAGGTATCACCTCACACCAGTTAGAATGGGCATCATCAGAAAGTCTACAGACAACAAACACTGGAGAGGGTGTGGAGAAAAGGGAACCCTCTTGCACTGTTGGTGGGAATGGAAACCGATACAGCCACTATGGAGAACAGTATGGAGGTGCCTTAAAAAAAATAAAAATAGAATTACCATATGACCCAGCAATCCCACTACTGGACATATACCCAGAGAAAACCATAATTCAAAAAGACACATGCACGCCAATGTTCATTGCAGCACTATTTACAATAGCCAGGTCATGGAGGCAACCTAAATGCCCATCGACAGACAAATGGATAAAGAAGATATGGTACATATATATAGTGGAATATTACTCAGCCATAAAAAGGAATGAAATTGGGTCATTTGTAGAGATGTGGATGGATCTAGAGACTGTCATACAGAGTGAAGTCAGTCAGAAAGAGAAAAACAAATATTGTATATTAACGCATATATATGGAATATATGTGGAACCTAGAAAAATGGTACAGATGAACCGGTTTGCAGGGCAGAAATTGAGACACAGATGTAGAGAACAAACGTATGGACACCAAGGGGGGAAAGTGGGGGTGGTGGTGTGATGAAGTGGGAGATTGGGATTGACATATGTACACTAATATGTGTAAAATGGATGACTAATCAGAACCTGCTGTATAAAAAAATAAAATTTCAAAAAAAATGATCCAGTGAAGAGGAAAATGATGATGGAAGAACTTGAATGGAAATGAAGGTGGCTGCAGAAGCAGTGCCCCTGAGTAGACGCGAGGAGGTAGGATAGAATGCCAAAGGTGGACAAATTTAGGAGCCTGAGGATTAAACTGAGAATAAGAGGAAGGAGGAAGGAGCAGAAGGGGAGAGACAGAGTGGGAGGGTGGAGGTACGGATGGGTGGCGGTGCGGTTCTCTTCTGGTGGCTTCCGCTGTCTCACAGAAATAGGACGTAAGATCTCAACTGTCACGGGTTATAACGGAGAGCCATGCAGCCCCTGTTCCAGCCACCTCCCGGGCCCTGTGGAGCGTGAGCTGGAGCTCTGAGAAGCTGCTTGCACGGCTGATACCATTTACCCCAGGTGCAGACCCGTCCCTACACGCAGAGGCGAGGATTCCAGAGCCTTCGCAAACGACGGCCGCCCCCAAACTGCAGAGGCCGACCTGCCCCGTCGACCACCCCCCCTCAGACGTGGCTGCTGAACCATGCAAGCAGCTCTGGCCAAACACAGAGAGGAAGATACGGGGCCCTCACAACGACCGTGTGTTCTAGAACGTTGCTCTCAGGCAACCTGCAAGCCACAGACACGTCGTCGGCCTCAGAAGATGAGGGCTCTCTCTGAGGAGAGCAGGGCGACTCACCTCCACTCAGCCCCAGGCCTGTTCCAGCGTCGTCGGCGCTCCGCCTCACTCAGGGCTGCTGCACCTCCTCCCAGGCGTCCGGCCCTCAGCTGACCCGGAAGCAGACGCGCACCCGCCGCGCCGCAAGACCCGCGAAACCCGCAAGACCCGCGAGACCCGTGCCCACTGGGACCTGTACCCGCCCCTCCCTCCCACCCTGGGTGTTACCTAGGCCCGAGCAAGGTTTCCTGAAGGGCTGTCCTGGGGGCATGGGAACATCCTGAAAACCGCAGGTGGTGAGTACATTTCTGTCTCCTGTGGAAACAGGAACAGGTCCTCCCTTAGGCAATGAACTTCGCTCCGGTGTCCGCGCTTCAGCAAACCTGAGCCAGGCATCACCGTAACCCTTCGGTGCGTACAAGCGAGGGCAGGGTGGGCAGTGGACGTTATTACACGAAGCCTCGTGTGGAGAAATGATCAGAAATATCTGTGGAATTGGTCAGATGGGGACCGACGAGAGGAGGGGGGAGGAAACCTCCAAATTTAAGTAGGATGCACAAGGACTTTGGATTTACAGGCTAGCAGAAAATGAGAAGCCGTGGGAAGTTTCTTTATGTGGACTCAGTAGAGCTGGGTCTTAGTGTGAGTACAACCGCACCCGACCCCTCCCCAGCCCCACCCGACGCAGCAGCCCCCCTGCACTCTCCATCCTCAGTAGCGAAATTGGTACATCAGCAGCTATGGTTTTTGATGTGCAGGCCCCGAGATACCGAGATTTTTCATAATGTCCTCCTTATACCGTTTCCTTTAGAAACAGTTTCCGGTGTCTTTTATCAAAATCATGTGAAGTTTTCTTTCCAGTGCACCCAGTTTAAATTGCAGAAAAATCCAAAGGATCAGAGACCTAAGACTTAAGTGGGTTTTTTAAATAAATTTATTTATTTATTTTTGGCTGCATTGGGTCTTCGTTGCTGCACGCAGGCTCTCTCTAGTTGCAGAGAGCAGGGGCTACTCTTGGTTGTGGTGCGTGGGCTTCTGATCGCGGTGGCTTCTCTTGTTGCGGAGCACAAGCTCTGGGCGTGGGCTTCAGGAGTTGTGGTGCATGGGCTCAGTAGTTGTGGCTCACGGACTCTAAAGTGCAGGTTCAGTAGTTGTGGTGCACGGGCTTACTTGCTCTGCGGCATGTGGGATCTTCCTGGACCAGGGCTCGAACCCGTGTCCCCTGCATTGGCAGGCGAATTCTTAACCACTGCGCCACCAGGGAAGCCCTTAAGTGTGTTTTGATACTCTTAAACAGTAGGTCAAATTTTGTAGCTCCTTATCCAGATGCAAAAGGAAAATACTGAGTCAACATGAAGCAGGCTTTACATTGGTTAGATAGATTTTTTTAATTTGATTTATATTTTTTTAAATTTAAGAGTTTAGTTGAGGTATAATTGATACATAATCAACTGCACATATTTAAAGTGTACAATTTTATAAGTTTTAAGATATATGTACACCCGTGAAACCATTCCTACAATCGAGATAGTGAACTTACCCAGCGCTTCGAAAAGTTTCTTTGTGCCCCTTTCTAACACCCCCATTCTGCCCTTTTTGGCTTCCCCTTACTGCTCAGGTGACCATGATTTACTTTCTGACACTACAGATTAGTTTGTATTTTCTAGAATTTTTTATAGATAGAATCATGTAGTATTTACTCTTTATTGTCTAGCTTCTGCCATTCTGCATAATGACTTTTAGATTCATTCATGTCCTTGCATGTATCAGCAGTTCATTCCTTATATTGGTCAGTAGTATTCTCACCTGGATGCACCACCGTTTATCTTTTTACTTATTGATGGCTGTTTTGGTTGTTTCCATTTTTTGGCTATTACAAATAAAGCTGCTGTGAATATTGTTTAATAATTATAACAGAAAATATGAGCAAAATATCACCTATGAAAGTAGGAGACAGCAAATGGACTATGAGAATACGGTAGGACTGCTAAGCAGGTGCAAAGGCTCCACTGAAGTTTGTAGTATGAATTTAGAGTAAGACCAATCAGCATGGTTTTGTATATTTTTCCAGCCATCTTCAGCTGCATGAGTATAGGCATAGAGAAGATAGAGAATTACATTTAACCAAGGTTAGAGTTTTGCGCTAAGAATGCTACAAAGCAAGAGAGAAGCAAGATATTTGAGAGTGCATCCAATAGAGGAGGGATGCTGGTTGGCCATCAAGTTTGCAGAAGGACATGATTGTGTTTGTGTTTGAGTGTATATATAAACAGGTGGGTAATTTTATAATTATAATCTCAGTAAATATAGTTGATGAATTATGGTTTCAATCCTTTTCAAAACTGCCAGCTTAAGAAGCTCTCAGCTCATAATAAGATAAATGAAAAAGAGAGAATGGGTGGTTTATTTGTAGGACTCTGGGGCATTCCAGAAAGGCTATTCAAACATAGTTGAAGGGAATTCAGCAAATAAATAGGATGGACTCACCCATATCCACCTTTTTCTCTGCCATTCTCCACGGCTTATCCCCAACCTGTAAGAGGATGGATTTGTGTGTTGATACACACTGCAGGTGGTCTGTAGTGGTCTGAACCACTTTGTAGTGGTCTGAACGAAGTATATTTCCACAATGAAAAGTCACAACATACACAAATGCAGATAGAGTCTGCATAGAATACTAGAAAGAACACTGGTCCGCTGAACAAGTAAACCTAGGCTCAAGTCCCAGTGTACCATGCCCTAACAGGCCAGTCTCCTAACCTTGCTGAGCCATTGTTTCCCCATCTGGGAAATGGGATCATTCTTAATCTGCCAACTTCACAGAGTTATTATTCACAGAGCAAAGGGGATGACCCTTTCCTCTGGGAGAGCAGAGAGTACTGTCTATCTCAGTTATTCGAACCCTTGTATCTTGCACAGTGCTGGGCTCATAGTAAACTCAACCAACATTGATGGTTAAATAATAGATCAAATGATGGACATGAAAGAACATTTTTAAGCTAGTAAGTATGACACAAATGTTAAAGAACTGCATTCCTTTTCTGACTCATGCACTCTCCTTTCCCCACACTGGTACTGTTCCAGCAATCCCCCTGTAACCTAAAAGTTTACAACCTTTTAGGTCCACCCTTCAACCTAAAAGTTTTCCCCAGCCCTCCCTGGCCAGTGTGATAACCCCAAATATCCAGTCAACCAACCCATAGTCAAGGACAACAGTGGACAAGGACAACATGCCCCAGCACAGCTGAGATCTCCTAGGCCACCTAAGTCACAGTACTCCCAACATCTTGAATATACATACAGTCTTCCAGGACCACCCCTCACACAGAAGCCTCCCCTCTGCAGACCTCCAGGGATATCAAATAGGCCTGATCCCCCAAAAGCCCTCCCCAGTCAGACAAGTCTCACTCAGGATCTCAGCTTCTGCAGCTTCTGCAGCTTCTGCAGCCCAGCTCCTCAGCCCCCTTTTGTTCCCACTTCAGTCCAGGACTCAAATCTGTTTAGAGAACCCCTACTTCACCCTCCTGGCAGATGGTGGAGGAAGAAGTGGAACCTGGTAGCAGCAGCCAAATTATTAGCCCCTTCACCTTTACCTCTTAGCAACTCTAAAAGTGATGTCACAGGTAACCTAAGAGTAAACCAGGACAAATTCAACAGAAAGCTATCCTTGCCAACACTCATCAGGTCAAGGTAACAAAGGAAAAAAACCCAAAAAACAGGCAGATAGGTTCAAAAGCTGACGCCACCACTTACAGTGTCCACTTATTAGGCATGTGGTATGTTGCTTAATGTCTCCAAGCTTCTGTTTACCACCTAAAAAGTAGAGATTATAGTACCTTTTGCACAGGATTGTTGGATGGATAACAGAAATCATTTAAGTACCTAGCACATTACCTGGCACTTTATACCTCAGTCAATGTCAGTTCCCCTCCTCCTCTGACTCAAGGCATCCACTTGCAGCCACAACCCAGACCCAGATGGAAGCCTTTCCCTTAACGCTTTACTTGTGGACCCTCCTTCCTTCATCACTGCAAGAAGGAAATTAACATTGCCCTGCACTCTCCCCTTACCTTGCCCTTCTCAGAATCACCCTGAGATCACTTCCTCTTTCACAGAGGCTCAGAAATGTCAGGGGCCTTTCTCAAGGTCACAGTTTCTACAAGGCTTAGCTGAGATTCAACCCTAGTTCTCAGGAAATCCAGCGTCTACTTTTATGCTTCCCACAGCACTTCCCTTCAAAAGGATGCATATGAATCAGAATCACAAACTGGTTTAAATAGTTATACAACATCAAGAAAAGAAACATCATCCAGGAAGGGCAGTTTACTCAGGGGACATCTTTATCATATTTTCAAATATCCGGCTGTCCTTGAGTCTCCTCTAGTCTGAATTTCCCACTCACTCCACAAAGGGGCAATATTCAACAAAGTTAGGTGTAAAGCAACATATTTAGCAGGGATCCCTGAGGGTATCAACCCTTCAACCTTATTAAGCCCTTGCAAGTAAAGACCCTCACTGATAAGTACCCTGAAATACGCTAGGGAGAACAAACATGAATGTCACAACAGAAGAGTGTCCTTCAACTCCCCTACCCCCATGAAGACAAAAAAGTGTACTCTCAGGGGCTGGCCTGCTACTTTGTTCCTACAAGTCAAGTCAGAAAAACAAGAAAAAAAGGAAGGAAGGAAGGAAGGAAATGGGATAAGAAGAAAATGAGAGAAGGGAAATAAAGACAAAAGACTGGCAAACAATAAAGGAACAGGGCCAGGTTTAATGGTCAAGGAAAGCAAGAAGGAAAGAGAAAAGAATGTTCTGAAAGTGAGGTCCTTACATTTCCAGGAACCCGGGTCAGGACATGTAGGAAATCAGAGAGAGACAGTCACTTGGGCAGAGTCACACAGCAGTCAGGGCAGAATCACCGTTTGTGCTGGACTAACGTTCAGCCACTAGGCACCACTGGGGTGCTGAGTCCAAACTAACTCTATAGGGCTCCAGGATCAAAGACCCATAGATTGCTAGAGTTAAAACTGACCTAGGGCTACTCCTTCCAGAAAGATGGAGTAGACATATTTTCCCCTATTTTTTCTGCTAAGTACAAATAAACACCCTAGACATTAAAATAAACATAAGAAGTCTCAAAAAGTTAGGAGAAGACAGGCAGACTAGTGACCTCAGGGAACAAGAAACTATGCAATGGTGAGTTCTCTAAGTTTTCTTTTTTACCTCAAGACTGGATACTAGAGAAGTTGACAACTTGGAAATGCCAATAAGTGCCAAAAAAAAAAGCTCCAAGCAAAGTCTGTTCTCTCTTGCCAAAGGACTAGGAAAGGAGCAATCTAGCAAGACAGAAAACTTTTAGACAAAAACCACTCAACTCCAGCCAAGACCACAGAAAAGTTGTGGCCACCCCAGCCTCCATCCTCACCAGTAAAGGCCAGATGGAGAGCCTAGATTTCCACTTTTGTCAGGCTGTAAAAAGGCATCACCAACCCCCTTCCAGCACCCTACCTGCAACTGGTGTGTAGTCAGAGAAGGCCAAGTGGGAAGCTGGGGTTTTAATTCTTGCGGAGCAGTAACAGCCATCCCCGACCACATAGAGTGGAGTGGTCAGTGCAGACTATGTGGGGATCCTGGATTTCTAGTGGCACCCCTCCCTTCCTTTCCCTGCTGGGGTGGTGTTAGGGGATCAGAGGAGACCTAGTGGAGAGTTGGGATTACACCGCCACACAGTGATAATGAGGCTAGCTCCTCCATCCCCACTTCCCCGTGGTGTCAGCAGAGGACACGTAGGGAACCTCAACTACTGTCACTGTCTAGTAGTAACAAGAAGTCTTTCTCCCCCAGAGGTATGCGCTGAGGCCAGGAGGAGAACCTGAACTTCCATCCCCACCTAACAATGACAGAGTAATATATGTCCCCCTTTCCTTTACCAAAGCTGTGTCAGAGAAGACCTGCTAAAACACAAGATTTAAATAAGATCCAGAATCTCATAACATAATACTCAAAATATCCTAGTTTCAATAAAAAATTTATATCAAGAACCAGGAAGATCTCCACTTGATTGAAAAAAGGTAATCAACCAACACCAAGATGACACAGATGTCTAGCATGGATTTTAAAGCAGCTATGATAAAAACCCAGATAGTATTGGAGCTGAATTAGAATCTACCTCTGCTGCCTTTGCCTGAATAGGGAATCAAAACCAAGGAAGAGCTTTCACACTGGGGAAAGAGCTGACTTACCAAAAGGCTATGGCTCTAATCCTTTATTTTGTTTTATGATAATAGAGGGAGGTTGAGAAGGAAGTAGAGATTTTTGTCCACAAGCTAATTTTACAAATATCCATGCAGGCTAAACTGGCACCCAGAACAATAAACTGCCTTAATCAAAGGCGTTGACTTGGAGTTAAAAAATAAAATAGGAAAATTTCATAGAAATGTTTCCCTTCTGGAAAAAAAATATAAAGTATCTTTGGCCTAATTCAATCTAAACTTTCTCCTGAATCATTAGCTTGTGAAACAGCTATGATTAAAATAGTAACTTTCTTTTTTTTTTAATTTATTTATTTATGGCTGCGTTGGGTCTTCGTTGCTGTGCGCGGGTTCTCATTGCAGTGGCTTCTGTTGTTGCGGAGCACGGGCTCTAGGCACACAGGCTTCAGTAGCTGTGGTTCGAAGGCTCTAGGGCACAGGCTCAGTAGTTGTGGCACACAGGCTTAGTTGCTCCGCGGCATGTGGGATCTTCCCGGACCAGGGATCGAACCCATGTTTCCTGCATTGGCAGGCAGATTCTTAACCACTGCGCCACCAGGGAAGCCCAGAATAGTAACTTTCTTTAATCTGCTTCACTGCCTGAAGAATAGTCCCTTTCCCTCAGAGTAAAACAGTATCCAAAAGACCAAATTTTAATACTTGCTTTAATGCAGTTTTGCTTCCTTTAGATATATATTTGTAGCTTAAGACAATTAAAAATGCAGGTACATACATTTTTCAAAACACAATAATTGCCTGATTTTTATCTAACACAATTAAAATTATGACATTTTAAGGAACATGAAAGCATAAAATTATATTATAAATTGGAAGACTCTGATTTACCAATTCCCATTTCCAATCAGGTTGACCCCTGAGGAAATCTCTTCTGTGTTTCTGTCTCCCCATCTATAACATGGAGAAAATAATTATTCTCTACTTTTCTCAAAAGGTTTTTGTTTCAAAGGAATGATGTGCATGAAGTGCAAGGTTAACAGAATGCTATGTTAACTTTATTTCATTTCCTTATTTATGCTCCTCTCATTCCACAAAGGAAGAATTAACTAATATTAAGTATTTGCTGCTTCAAATTTTATTGAATAAATCTTCCTTCTTGAAGAACGTCTATCAGAGAAAGTGTGGCAGTCAGTAAGCTGTTTTCTCTTGGCTTTAAACTCATCTTTCTTCCCTGCTTTGTGATGCTGGCACTGCAACCCTACTTTGCCATTAGGCTCTGGCAGTCAGGGACTCTAGAAGGAATCTGCAGGCTGGCAGAGGAAAAGAGGACTGCTCCTTCCTGGCTGCTTCCTGTTTCTGTGAGTATTGCCCAGCTGCACTACTTCACCCTGGCAGCAGCAGCAGCTAAATCCAGCTTGCAGTTCTTCTAGCACTTGGAAAACCAGTCCTATCATGCTGCCTCAGAGACACCAGCACCAGTCCAGTACCAGCCTGTGGCTCTCCCCCATCAGAGGTGTGAGTCCCAGATCCACTGGAACCCTCCTCCAAGCTCAGAGACTCCAGCACCAGTTGAGCAGTGCCCCTTCCTTTAGCTTCTAAATTTCAATCATCCCAATCTTCTAGAAAGGAGTAGGAGTTAAACAGGAGGGGTGGGATGGGCTCAGGGGGCGAGGTATGAAGTTTCAGTTATGAAAGATGAATAAGTTCTGGAGATCTGCTGTACAGCATTGTAACTATAGTTAACGATGCTGTATTATACACTTAAAAATCAGTTTAAAGAGTAGCTCTCTCAATATCCTGTGATAAACCATAATGGAAAAGAATATGAAAAGAATGTATATATATATATATATATATATGTATAACTGAATCACTTTGCTGTGCAGCAGAAATTAACACAACATTGTAAATTCACCGTACTTCAATAAAATAAATTTTTTAAAAAAGAGTAGATCTCACATTAAGTGGTTTTATCACAATGAAATTTAAAAAAAAAAAAGTAGAAACGTATATATAAAAAGGAACAGTGACCTGAGCAGGGATACCAGTTTGTGTGAACTTTCAGAAACTAAACACAACAGGTCCCAAAATGGCCAGAAGGGAATTCAGCCTGACCACCACCTATGCTGTGAGGGGAGAGTGATGAGAGAAAAGCTGGAGATACAAGAAAGGTCCAGATCTCATGCACCTTGGAAAGCCAGGTAAGAAGTTTGGACATTGGAATAATACAGTCAGATTTGCTTTTTAAAACAGTTACTCTGACTGCTGGGAGGAGAAATGACTAGAAGTGACTGGGTAGGAGACATAGATGCCAATTAGGAGCGAGATGATGGTGGCCTGATCTTGGATAGTAACAGCTGGATGGAAAGAATTGTTAAATAGGCAGTGGAGGTGGCAGGACTTGATCAGGTGACTGATTAGCCATATGGGTAAGGAAGAAGGAAGACCTAAGCATGATTCCCAGGTAGATAGTATTGCCGGTTGCTGAGTTGGGGAACCCAGAAGGAGGAGGAGGTTGGAGGTATAGACAATGCATTCTATTTTAGGTGGAAGTTCTAGCAAGATATCCAAGTGTTTCTATGGGTCCAGAGCTCAAGGGAGGGGTCTGGGCCCATTTAAACACTGCCCAGGACTTCCCTGGTGGTCCAGTGGTTAAGGCTCTGCATTTCCACTGCAGGGGACAGGTTCAGTCCCTGGTCGGGGCACTAAGATCCTGCATGCCACATAGCACAGCCAAAAAAATAGAAATAAAAGTAAAAAAAAAAAAAAAAAAAAAAACATTTCCCAGGTGAGAAAGTGCCTAATTTAGGTAGAAATAAAATCCAGTTTGCTGTTATTGCAACTGTGGCTGTCTTAGGGCACCATAATGAAGGTGACTTAAGCAACAGACATTTATTTTTCACAGTTCTGAAGGCTGGAAGTCCAAGATCAGGGTGCCAGCGTGGTCTGGTTCTGGTGAGAACTCTCTTCTTGGCCTGCAGATGGCCACTTTCTTGCTGTGTCCTCACATGGCAGAGAGAGAAAGAGATCCTCCTCTTTTTATAAGGCCACAGTCCTATTGGATTAGTGCCCACCCTTATGACCTTGGTTAACCTTAATTGCTTCCTAAAGACTCTGTCTCCAGGTACAGTCACATTAGGGATTAAGGCTTCAACACATGAATGGTTGGGGGGCACAATTCAGCTCCTAGCAGTGGAGGAATAGGTGGGTTGGGTTATCTCAGCCTAATATCATTAAATATTCAAATGAGACAACTATTTCTCTGTGTCTGGAGTCCATGCTCTCCAGGCCACCTTCTAGTAATCTTGCTTCCAATGGTCTTTAAGGAAAGAAGGCACTGGTCTGGCCAGCACAAAAGCTTAGTATACTTGGTGCACATTAAGCACTATGGCATCATCAGTGTGGGTCAGAAAGCTTGAGACTGGAAAATTCTGGCTCGGCTTTGGACCTACAAAGCTGAGAACCAGATTCCAGACCTTGGTGAATTCATTACAATACGTATAACTGCATGTGGTTTCCTAATGGTCAGCCAGCCTCTCCCAGGAAATATTCCTCTGCACCACCAGCTTCTATCTTGCCTAGCTCATTTAAAAGGAGGCAACAACAAAGCGAACGGGCTTTGGAGCAGGCCCTTGCAGTCCATGTGAATGAGATCCCCTGGAGTTGTGCAGTGCCCAACCTGTGCTGCTGCACACAGAGGCCCTGTTTGTAGTCACCAAAGCAAAGTTCAAATGCCAGTACCTCTACTTACCTACTGCAGAGCCCTAGGCAAGTCACTAACTTACCTACCTTGGAAAGAATATATTAAGAAAAAATATCCACCTCAGAAAAGTGAATTGAGTGGAAAATGGTATGTGAGCCTTTACCCCAGTACCTCGCACTTGGTAGGCAATCAAAACTTCTGGCTTTTTTTATTTTTAGAGAGGAAGAAGAATAAGGAGTAATAAAAGGCAGGTGAGGCATTGTGCATTTTGTACCAACATATGATTTTCACTGCTGCCAGCCTAATATTGCAATGAAATGGTTATTCAGAACCATTCCCTAAAATCTGCAGGGGCTGTGGGGCATAAGGGGGACAGTGGTGAATGGAATTGCCCATGAAATGGCGTGGAGTCCACGTTTATGCCCAAAGGGGATCCATTTTCTATTCTGATCACCACTCCCCCAGCAGGAAGATGCTCTTCCTGCAAAATGCAGCTAAAAATGCCCCCTAATTGGCATGAGGAAACTTCCAGGAATCAGGTATATGTTCATTATCTTGATTGTGGTGATGGTTCTATATATATATATGTCAAAACATCAAATTATACACTTTAAATAGGCACAGTCTATTGTATATCAGTTATACTTTAATAAAGGTGTTGTGGTTTTTTTTTAACACTCTCAAATCATTGCCAGAGTTTGCCAAACACTGATCAAGGTAGAGAATGCCACACATGGGGCAGGGGTGGGAGGGGAGGGTGTGGTGGGAGATTAGATGCAGGATAAAATGTGCACAGGTTAGAAAGAGAGAGTCAGCATTTTGAAGGATGTAGCAACAGGAATGAATCTCCTGGGAAAATGACTGATGAGGACTGCAGTTAAAATAAACCTGGAACTATTTTTATATGGGATTAAAGGCCTAAAAAGCAAAGTGCCGTCTCCCCACAGAATGGGACAGAAATGACATGGGACGCGGCAAATCCTTAAGAGGAGTCCTTTCACAGTCTCTCCTGACCCATCCTACATGCTTCTGTCAGAGTCATTTTTCTCAAAGATCATTTTCATGGTGAGCTCTTGCTCTCCCATTTCCCGTGGTCCCGCATGATTTACGTGGACAAGTACAATACCCATCTTTCCTTTCTCCAGCTTTTCTCCTTTACAGTCCAGTCTAACAGGCCCATGGCTCTCCCCGGCACTTCCTCAGCCATCCCCAAGTTATATGGTTCCTTTCCACCCCAAGGCTGCCCTTCCCCCTTTTCCCCTAGAATGCAAGCTGCCCATCCTTTTAGACCTAACTTAATTTCACATCCTCTGAAAATCCATTCTTGGCTCCACCACTAGATGATAATTTATCTTTCCTTTCATTAAAAACCTATCTATAGAGACTATATTTCTGAACCCAAAATTGGGACACGTGGATATAGAATTTTGTACTGTTGACAGATGTGAAAGACAGTCTGGGAAATGTTGCTTGAATGCTCAAAAATTGGACTCTGGAGGACATTTTTATAGTGTATGGGGCCAGGGAACAAAATATTTGAAGTGGTGATTGTATAGGGCATCCAGAATGCATGGCCGTATCTGTCCTTTGGCTTTTGGCATGAGTTACATACAGTGCATTATTAAATTCTTTTATTCATATTGTTTTTCCAAAACTAAGCTTCAGTTAACTTGGGAAGAGGAACTGTGTCAATATCCAGATATACTCTCAACACCTAAGCAGGGCTATAGAGCAAAAAAATGGTTATGAATAAATAATTTCAAGTCCATAATCTCTGTGGGAAAATTACTCCCATATAGTATCACTATCATTCACACTTCCTTTTCCATTCTTCCGTGAACAGCACCTCAAACCTGGGATACAGCTCATATGAGTGATACAGTGGAGAGGTAGGGTGAGGAACTGACCTTTAAAACCCTATGTTGTAAGTATTGGTAAAGTATAACCAATACTTTAGGGAAGGTAAGAAGTAATAATAATAAAATAAGCCACTGCTAAAATGTAGAGTGAGTTTCTGAAACTTTAATATGTGTAAGAATCCCCTGAAGAGCTTGTTAAAATCTGATTCCCGGACCCCATCCCCACAGATTCAGTAGGTTTGGGATGGTGCCTGGGAATCTGCATTTCTCGGTCGAGGCTGATGCTGCTGATCTTTGCACCACACCTTGAGTAGAAATGATGGCGCATGCGTGCTGAAGGAAACAAGTGTCACTAAGACCTCTTCGTGAAAGTGGTGGTAGAAATCCAAATCAAGCTATCTTAAGTGAGAAAACAGATTTGTTGAAAGGAAACTGGAATAGGTAGCTCACAGTGTGAGCGGAAAAACTGCAGAAGTGGGTGAAAATCTGAGGACCTCAGGGACTGGATCTGAGGACTCAATCATCATTGGAACTCAGTCTCTTTTATTATTTTTTTTCACTTTAATCTGTTTGGCATTGTTCTCTCCTACTACCAGTTAATTATCTTCATATAGGGGACATGGCTGCTGGAAATTCCAAATTCTTATAAAGTTCCGTATTTCAGTTATTTATTTCTGTATTACAAGCCACCCCAAGCTTGGTGGTTTAATACAGCAACAATAATTTATTTTGCTCATGAATCTATAATAATTATTACTGTTACCTATGATTTGGGCAGGGCTCTCATCTTTATTTAGTCTTTGTGGTGTCAGCTGGGGTTCAAAGTCTAGGGTGACTTGACAGCTGGGATCTGGAACCATCTGAGGGATCCCTCACCCACTTGTCTGGTGATTGATGTTAGCTGTTGATGAGACCTCAGTGAGGCCATCAGCCAGAACACCTGTTCATGACCTCTCCATGTGGCTGCTTAGGCATCCTCATAGCATGGTGGTTGGGTTCCAAGAGTAAGCGTACCAAAAGAATCAGATGGAAAACACTTATCTTTTATTATATAGCCTCAGCTATCAAACAACATTTTTTCCACCACAGTCCCAAACTTACCCAGATTCAAGGAGAGGGAACGTAAACCCCATTTCTCAATAGGAGGAGTGAAAAAGTCACATTGTAAAAAGAGCTGAAGTCTGGGAGACATTGTTGTGAGCATCTTTGAAAAATACAGTCTACCACATTTCATAACCTGAGATATCGGACTTTCTCAATTACTGTATGAAAAATCCCAGGGGAGAAATTTGACTGACCTGGCCCTGTTCAATGCTCATTCCATTAACCAATTATTGTGTACAATGAAGAGCCTAGCCTGCTCAATGCCCGTTCTGTGCCTGGTTAGGGAAAATAGCCAAAAGATGTATGTTCACTATAAAATAGAACTTCCCAGGTTTTCGTCGTTCTGGACACAAGAGTCTTAGCTATAATAATCAAGAAGGGTTCACAGAGTTCAGATATCTATATGTGAAAACATCTGGAGGAGATTGTTCTCAGAAATGTATAGGTGCTATGGACTGAATGTGTCCCCACTCCCAAAGTCATATGTTGAAATCTAATCCCCAGTGTGATGGTATTAGAGGTGAGGCCTTTGGAAAGTAATTAGGTCATGAGGGTGGAGCCCTCATGAATGGGATTTGGCCCATGTAAGAAGAGACCAGAGAGCTAGCTCTCTCTCTTTCCATCATGCAAGGATACAATGAGAAGTTGGCAGGCTGCAACCCAGAGGAGGGCTCTCACCAGAACTAGACCCTGATCTCAGACTTCCAGCCTCCAGGACTGTGAGAGATAAACATTTGTTGTTTGTAGACCACCCAGCCTATGGTGCTTTGTTATAGCAGCCTGAACTGACTAAGATAATTGCAACAAGAAAAACCAATGAAGGAGGAACTATGACTAGGTGTTGGGTCAGTGAGAAGAGTTCTGGCAGTCCTGTAAGTCGGGTGAGTCAGGCCAAGTCCTGGAAGAGGCTACAGGACCAGGAAGAGTCAACCAAGATGGACAGGGCAGACACACACTTAGGGATGGCAGGCAAGATGCAGAGTCCAGAGAAGCCAGGAAGGGGAGGTTGGTAAGTTCTATGGTGGGGAAAGGGAGGCTCCATGGCAAGTGGGCACAGCACAGCATACTTCTGCTTATATTATCATTAATTCTCACAACAACCCCGTGATATAGATATCATTTCCATTTTCAAATGAGGAAATGGATGTTCTGAGAAATTGAGAAGTTCTCCCCAGGTCATCCAAGAGGTAAGCAGTAAGGTTGTTTGAACAGGGACAAGTCAAAGTTATAGGAGCAAATGGAATTCACACCAGTAAGCAAGAGGCCCAGGTGTGTGCTCTGGTCCTAGGGCAGCCCTTGACGGCTCCCATTCCAGCCCTGCTCACAGTGTGCAGTCTGCAGACCCACATGCAAACCCATGGGCCACAACCCAGACCTACTGAATCAGAACCTCTTGGAGTGTGGTCTATAGACTTTTTAACAACCTGCCAGCTGATCTTGAGCACACTCAAGTCCAAGCAACTCTGCTCTACTCCATTTTATACCCACTGTTTACTCCAAATAGCCTGGATCCACCCATATAAACTGTATCCAGAACATGATAGACCTTCAGGAAACATGATTAAACAAGGACAAGATGTTTGGATTACCTACGATATACTTTATATGTTGCCTTGAGGGTGACAAGAAATCAAATGTATGGACCTCTAATGGCTTTACGAAAAGTCTTCCTGCCCTGACTCCTTGAACTTAACTGCTCTCCTTACTCTATATTCCTTAAAATATATAAAGTTTGGACCCCTTGTTTGTTATATTTTACAATTGCCTTATATGTTTGTGATCTGCCCATGCTTATGTCTTACTTCCCAGTTAGGCTATAAACACTTCAAGGCAGATGCAGGCACAATGCCCTATTAATGTTAACATACCCTAGTGACTAGGAGAGAAGCTCAGCAGAAGCTCACATAAAAGGATCATCTTTGAGCCAATATTTTAGGCACTTGATGAGCATTTTGCTAAATGTTTTATATGCATCATCTCATTTGACCCATACAAGTACAATCCTGTAAGCTGGGTGTCACCTTGAGGAAACTGAAACCAGCCTCACATATAGGTGGGTAGTGTTAGAGGCAGAAACAAACCCAGGCCTGTGTGATGCCACAATCCCTGCTCTCAGCAAGTATAATGTAGGATGCCCACATTCATTACGTTAAGGTGTCACTGCTTCTTACAAGCCCTTCTGTGAGCACTGGCTGTGTCAAGTGTTTAATACAGTAAGTGCTCTAAAACTGTCAGCTACTTTCAGTATTCAACATTATGGTTTAAAACACCTGGTCATATATATCATTTGATTTGTTTCTCAAAACAACCTTGGGATATGTAGAACCCCTATTATTTTCCTTAATGTTACAGGTGAAGAAACTGAGGCTCAGGGGTGTAAAGGGCCCAGGTCTCTTTTCCTCCTTGCATCGATCGCTCTTTCCACTCTGCTGCTCCCACCGCTTATGTCACATTTCTGTCCAGTCTGGAACATTCCCACCAGCCCTGCAGTTCTGGACTCTTCTCAATTTGTGCCCTACCAGACTCCCACTTCCAGGGACAAGAGTGAAGACCTTCCTCCAGCTACAAAAAGTCTAAGAAAAAGCAGATACAACTTCTTGAGGCATCAAATTCCCAATCTCTGAGAGGCAGAGAGCAACTCCAGCATCTGAGCTGAAGCACCTTAAGGTGATGCCTCCCCAGAGCTTTCTCCTCACAACCTCCTCATCTCCAGCACTGCTGACTCCACTCCAGGCTCACACTTCGGAGACCTCTTCTGACTTGCTCCTCTGAGTTCAAAGGACTTGGGAGCCAATACAGGAAAAGAGTGTCTGCTGATTGGGCTCTGCCAGCAGCAACCCTGTCCACTGGGGTTTAATCCCCCTGCATGATCAGCTCTAGGGAAGGCTGCTGTTTGACTTTACCACTCTGGGTCTGAAAAATTGATCTGTGGTGTTCAAACTTTTACCCTTAATAAGGAATTTTTTTTCAAACCAAATTTTTCCAGAGCCCATAATAAAAGAGATGAAAGTGGTAACAGTTTCTTTAGACATTTTAAAATTATTCCATGTGCAGAATCAAATATAACACTTTTAGGGAAACTCTGGAGAGCTAGGACTCTCCAACAATTTGAAAAGCCCCTGGACCACTGGGCCACTGAGGGCCTGTCCAGCTTCACCCAGCACGTCCTCTGGGTTAACCAGTATGGCTTGTGAAGAGCAGTGTGTTAATCCTTAACTCAGACAAGGTTTTGAAAGGGGAGGTGGTGTCAGTAGCATAATTTGTGGGCCTCACACATTCAGTGTTAGTATTTACTGAGATTTAAGGGGAGGGGACAGATGCTTAAAGAAAAAAACAGCGTTGTTCATATACTACTTTCTCCATAAAGAAAATTCCTTGGGCTCACTCACAAAACCCTTATGTTGTGAATCCACTTAAAATCAATTGTGACCCACCCCAAGATGATGCCACTCTCCCTTCCCATCTCCTCCTCTGCTCCCTCCTGCCAGCTTCAGCACCACTGTGTTCTTTTCTCAGTGTATAAATTTAGCTTCGAGAAGGATGAGCAAAGCTCATGGCCAGTGTGCTCTCTGCAGGTGGAATGAGTCATCCAGCCTCCAGAGGGGCCTCTCCCCCAGCTTGCCAGCCTGTCTTCAGCTACTCACTGGGGCCTGCTTACACACACCTGAGGGGATGTCTCCTGTATCGTGCTGCTCACTCACCCAGAGAACCAAAACTGTAATTAAATCAACCCAGAAGATGTTCTGTTCCCTGCATTTGGCTTCTCTAACTCCAGTTAGCTTTTTTCCTCCTTTATACAATTTATTCACAATGGGCATATTATTCGGATCAGATGGTCAAAGTAGGCCCACTCTGCAGTAAAACAGCACACCTTTCATTTTTTTCTTTTTTTTTTTTTACATATATACATCTATGAAACCACTACCATGAACAAACTTTTCCATTACCCCCAAAATTCTCTCTCCACCACTATCCCCGTACAACCACTAATTTCATTCAGTCACTACATGTTAATTTTCATTTTCTAAAATTTATATATATATGTGATCATACAATATGCATTTTTACCTGCTTTTTCACTCACATAATTATTTTGAGATTCATTCATGTTGCATGAGTTGCTGAGTAATATTCCATTGTGTGGATATGCCACAATTTTTTTATCCATTCACTTGATGGACATTTTTGTTTTTTCCATTATTCGGCTGTTACAAATAAAACTGCTACATACATTTGTCTACAGGTCTTTGTGTGGACATAAACTTTTGATTTCTCTTCGATAAATAAGCAGAAGTTAAATATTGGCTTATATGGTAGGTGTATGTTTAAATTTTTAGAAAACTGTCAAATTATTTTCCAGAGGGGTTACATCATTTTATATTTTATTTTTCCACCAGTGTGACATGAGTATTCCAGTATATTCATATTCTCATAGCACTTCATAAGGTCAGTGTTTTGTTTTGTTTTAATTTTTAATTTTAGTGATTCTAGTGGTCCTGGAGTGGTATCTCACTGTAGTTTTAATTTGCATTTCCCTGAAGACTAATACTGTTAGGCATATTTTCATGTGCTTATTGGCTATTTGCATTTCTTTATTTGTGAAGTGTCTGTTCAGATATTTTCCTTACTTTATTAATAGTTTGTCTTTTGTTGTTGTTTTGTAAGAACTCTTTCAATCTTCTGAATACAAGGCCTTTATCTGATACGTTCATTGCAACTATTATCTCATAGGCTGTGGCTTGCCTCTTTAATTTTCTTAATAGTTACCTTTTTTTACGTCTTATTATTTATACAGCAGGTCCTTATTAGTTATCTGTTTTATACATATTAGTGTATATATGTCAATCCCAATCTCCCAATTCATCCCACCACCACCGCCCCCAGCATGCCTTTCTTCCCACCCAAAATTCTAAATGCTTGAAGGATTTTGAGCTGAATCTGATTATTTTTGCTTTTTACCACTTGCCATTTTACACTAATCTGCTTATTCCAGTCTGTCCCATAAACATAAATATATTTCACTTCTCTCTCTCTCTCTCTCTCTCTCTCTCTCTCTCTCTCCCCCCCATGGTTTTCCTGCAAGGCTAGGACTTCCCAAAGGCCTGTTAAGTGATAGACACAAGTCTTTCTTTAGAAAAGGTGGAAAGGCTGCCACCTAGTGTCCAAAAGGGGATATGCGGACATGAAAGAAGTCAGCCAACCATGTCTGCAAAAGTACATTGCTTTTTTTTTTTAATTTATTTTATTTATTTATTTTTAGCTGTGTTGGGTCCTTGTTGCTGAGTGCGGGCTTTCTCTAGGTGCGGCGAGCGAAAGCTATTCATTGTGGTGCACGGGCTTCTCATTGCGGTGGCTTCTCTTGTTGCAGGGCATGGGCTCTAGGCACGCGGGCTTCAGTAGTTGTGGCTCGCAAGCTCTAGAGCGCAGGCTCAGTAGTTGTGGCACGCGGGCTTAGTTGCTCCACGGCATGTGGGCTCTTCCCGGACAAGGGCTCGAACTCATGTCCTCTGCATTGATAGGCGGATTCTTAACCACTGCGCCACCAGGGAAGCCCAAATACTTTGCTCTTAACCTGCCAATTTCTGGGAACAAAGCTGAAAGTTTGTCACACAATCAGACAGCTGGTATACATTGAGAGCTAAAGAAATGGTGTGTGTGAGAAAAAAACCATTTCTCTGCCCATTCCTGGTACAGAATTATCAAACATCCCAATTTACTCAGAGACCTAGGAAAGAGAACTTTCAGTGCTAAAACCAGGAAAGTCCTGGGCAAACAGGGACGAGTTGGTCACCCTATCTGGAGAGATGAAATGGCTCTGGAAGCAGAAACTGTAAGAAAGAAGAGACCTCGGGCATCTGACTGGGACATAAGACTCAGCTTGAGAAAGAGAATTTTTGCTTTTATAGGAGAGACTGTGCTTTATGGATGTCATAGGGAAGAGGTTTAACCAGGGAGCAGAGAAATTACTTGAAGCACTAGCCAAAAATACCTGGAATCAAGAGACCGGGCTCAGCTCAGAGGATTCTCTGGGGGTCTCCAGACTGAGGGATCTCAGTTAAAATCATCTGTCTCCTACCTGGACAAAGGTGGGTCCTATACCTGCCCTTATACACTTGGACATGCTGATCTGGGCAGTATATTGTTTGTATAAACCTCTAACACAGCCTCAATGCTTCAGGTAAATGCATTCAGCTAATTTAAGAAGTGAACCAGAACTTGGTGTTTCATTGACCATTTGGGAATCCCCCAGTGAGCATGTTGACTTCAGGGTTGTCACAGAACAAATGTTTGTGTCCCCCCAAGATTCATACGTGGAAGCCTAATCATTCTCAGTGGGATAGTATTCAGAGGTGAGGCCTTGAGGAGGTGAATATGTTTTGATGTGCTCATAAGAGTAGAGTCGCCTTGATGGGATTAGAGTCCTTAAAGAAAAGGAAGAGACCAATGCAACCTCGCTCTATCCACCCTAACCCCCCAGGCCATGTGAGGACACAGCAAGAAGGCATTTGTCTGCAAGCCAGGAAAAAGGGCTATCACCAAAACTTGACCATTCTGGCATCCTGATCTCAAACTTTCCAGCTGCCAGAACTGTGAGAAATAAATGTCTGTTGTTTAAGCCACCCAACCTATGGTATTTTGTTATACCAGCCGGAGCTAAGACAGAAGTCAATCTGGGCTCAAGTAACAGCTCTGCGACTAACCAGCTGTATGATGTTGCACAGGTGATGTAACTGTTCTGAAGCTCCTTTTCCTCAATGGGCTGTTTTGCAGATTGGATGAAGCGTGCACAAAAAGCACTTTAGCCCAGTGCCTAACATTTGGCCAGCACTGGGTAAACCCTGTCTATTGTCGACCAAGCAACCCAGAGTCACTTACCAGCCCTGAAGCCAGAGACTGGGGCCCCTTTCCTTTCTTCCAGCAGAGCCCAGATTGAGCCTGCTTTTCTTTCTATTTGAAGTTTCCAGCACGTTCTTTACATCTTGATTTTCTTCACACCTAATATTCATCACCCTTCTCCCCCACCACCCATACTGGCTGCAGAGTGGAGATAATAATAGCAATTGTGGGGATGAAATGAGATAATTCATGTAAAGAGCATAGAGCAGAGCCTGAGGTTAAGAGCGTAACAATACTCCTCCCATTGTTACTGTTATCTCGCCTTCCCCTTCCTAGCCACAGGCCCTGTTCATTCCAACAATTGCCAGAAATTGAGAAAAAAAAGTTCAAGAGATTCCTTAAATTTCACCCTAAAATCTAAGCCATGCTAAAAGGCTTCAAAGGCCTTCCTGGTTAACTTGTTCATCCATTCAGCAAAGATTTTTGTCCTCTGTGCCAGACACTTGGTGAGACAGGAAGACTGCCATGTGAACAGGTCAGATGGTCCCTGTCCTCAGAGAGGCTGGGCATTAAAGGCAAATTACAATGAGATATGAGAGAGGGGGTTACTTTGAGGGCTGTGGGGACTTGGAACAGAAGAACCTGTGTCCCAGGCAGGATCTCCCAGGGCAGTCATACTCAAACTGACACATGAGGGATGAGGATAAGAATGAGTTCAGGCCAAAGAAAGGGTCAGTGGGAAAGGTGAAGAGAATTCCCAGCCATGGGAGAGAGGTCAGGATGGCCGATACCAGGACTCAGAGAAGGAGGAAAGACAGTATAGAATGGTGTGGGGTGACACTGGCAGTGGGGAGAGGCAGGAGCAAGAACACACAGGACCTTAAAATTCTCCGTAAGGACATTGGACTTCCTTCTGAGGGTGATGGGGAGCCCCAGAAGAGCTGGGAGTAAGTGATCAGTTCTGAATTCGGAAAACTTGCTCTTTTATTCCTAAGGATAAAGCTGAGCAAACATCATCTACCCCTTCTTTTCACTAAATTCTTCAGAGAAGGTATAGTTAGGATGGGGCCACCAGTCTGAGTACAGGCTGTTCAGACAAGTAAATCTCATTCCAGAAGAATTCCAGACTAGGAAGCCAGACTTTTAAAGAGCCTGTTAGGCAAGGTAGCACATTTCTTCCCGGCAACTCACCCGAGTGAGGGACTGGATTAGGGCTCTGCACCCAAGCCCAGATGGTGAGGGCTGGTTGGGAGCTAGCAGTGAGCCAGCTGCAGGGCCTACATATGCCTCCTTTTTCTTTTTATAGCCAATATTACTGCGAGTTTTTACAATTAGTCAACAAATCCAGCTTATTCTAACCCCTATGTATTTCTTAAACCCCACCTTCTATATCAGTTGATCTGTCATGATTTAACAAAAATGGCCTCTGCTTTTGAATGTGGGTGGATGGATGGGTTGGCGGTGTAGAGAAGTTGTATATAAAAAAGAGACCTTGTTTCAGTCTTCACAGAATTTATGGTCTTGGGTGGGGGGGGGATGAATTCAGTAGGAGAGGACAGTGATAATGATAGGGACAGAGTAAAGGGACAAAGTAGGTGATTAAATAGTTAATCCCACTAAGGGATCATAAGAAAGAAAAAGGTATGGGAGACAACTGATCACTCAAGAAAGCAGGTTTGCTTAACCACAAAACCAAGCAGGCTTGCTTAGCAACAAAACCATACAACAGAAGCATGAGACATGCCCCCAAACAATAAAACAATTGTGGAATGAGACCCACATCCTCCCCAGTGGGGTCACTAAGTAAATGATTCCTAGGACATGCTATTCTGTGCACACTAAAAACAAAAATATAAGGAAAAGGTGACATTATACTGAAACCTGAGATGATTTAACATATTTTAGTATATGTTACTGCCTTTTTACTCATTTCTATTGCACCATGACAGTCCTGGCTTGACCATGTAGTTAGTGATACAAGAAAACTCCCCCTCCCGACGTGGAGGAGGAACTGATGATGGAAGCTTGACATCTCAAGAATGAGGAAGAAGGTGGTCTTCTGCCCCTCCCCACTCTTCCTTTGATTATAAGTATAGCCCACTAAGTTCTCTGGTTGGCACCCTCTTTCCTGCCCACCTGCTTGTAAACCTCACAAGTGTCCTATTCTAATAAATCACTTCTTATCTATCACTTTGCCTCTCGCTGAATTTTTTCTGCGCTGAGACATAAAGAACCGGAGCTTCTCAGAGCACCTCCCCCCAGACACATTTCTGTGGTTTCAATAACCTCTCACTTCATGGGTGGGGAAACTGAGGCTGGGAATGCAGGGAGCCATGTGCCCAAGAATAGGGTGGAGTGAGTGCCAGGGCCAGGCCTGGAACCCACCAGACCTTGCTGGCTATCACTTACACAAAAGCCTCAGGGAAGAGCTGGCCCCGTTCCCTGCTCTGTGGAAGGCTGAAAGTAAGCCATGGGCCAGATTCTTAGCCATAGTCCACTGGTGCTGCAAGAGCCCCCAGTCCAGTCATACAGACCTTCCTTTGGTTCCAAACAAACCAAGTTCATACCCACCACCTCGGAGATTTTGCTCTTATGGTTTCCTCTTACTGGAGCGCTCTAACCTCCCAATCATTACTGGCTTCATCTTGCAGGTATAGCACAAATACCACCTCCTCTGAAAGAACCCCCAGAAAACCCTTCCTGAAGTGACCCCACACAAACACCCCAATGAGTCTCTCTCTGCCCTAGCATCGGGCTTGCCATCGTCATCATACTGAGCCACCATCTGGCAATGCTCTTTCGTTAATTTTCTCTCCCATGCCCCAAGCCCTGGCCCACAGACTCTAAATTCCAAGAGACTGGCATCTTGTCTGTTTCATGCCCTGCTGTGTCCTCAGTCAAGGGAAGAGGCCCAGCACATAGCAGGCACTCAAAAGCTTCAGAATGAACTAATGAAAGAAATGCTTTTAAAACAAATTCGTGTCAAGTAGACATGGAAATTATTATTTGCAAGTAACTAAATTCAAGGCTGGTATAGTGGAAAGAAGACTAGGTTGAGCAGTCATAAGACATGAATTTTAGTCCTAGGTGGATTTTTTTTCTAGCCGTACGGGTCAACACACTGAAAATTTTGAATCTCAGGCTGGTTTGTTTCCCGTTAAAGAAAGAAGACAATGCCTCACACATCAGTGCTGGAAGGGTCGAGCTAGAAGTTTATATTAAAATGCTTTGTAAACTATAAAGTGTGAATAAATATATTATCGTAACTTCTGTCAACTGAAAAAAATGTACAACCTAAAATTTGAGAATAATGTTTTATTCGGTTGATGTAGTAAGGAGTTAAGACCAGGAGACACCCTCTCAGATAGCTCTGAGGGAAGGTGTGGAACCGGAAAGGTAGGAGCCGGGATATATAGGAGTTTTTGCAAAAAAACCCCAATAGTTGGAATATCAAAAGATTACTGTTAGTTAAAGAAAAACCAGACATCTCAGGTTAATGAATTTAGTGCTTTTCTATGTATGGGAAGATGCAATAGTCTAGGCTCATTGAAATCATTCCTTTGATATGCACCTTAACCATCTAGGGCCAGTATCCTGCTTTTCTCCATCCTGAGTCCCCTCAGGGTGCCCATGGGGTGTGGGTTCGGGGGAGGCGCACTGCTGCAATGGCTGATGGCTTGATGGCCACAACATCTTCTGTTTACTGATATGGCAGGCAACATTTTTCATCCACACTTTACAAAGGAAATTACTACAGTATTATATAAGTACTTTCCCTATCCTAAAAATAAGCTCCAACTTAAAAAACACTGATCTAGAATCAACACTTTAGAAACTCATCTAGTACACAGCAGGAATCATTTCTACAGATGAGGACAGAGTATATAAATTGTGTCTATTCATGGACCATGTTGGGTTTTTTTCACACTTTGCCCACTGACAGCTGGCTTCACTTTTTTTTTTAATAGATCTTTATTGGAGTATAATTGTTTAACAATATTGTTTTAGTTTCTGTTGCACAACAAAGCGAATCAGCCATATGGATACACATGTCCCCATATCCCCTTCCTCTTTAGCCTCCCTCCCATCCTCCCTATCCCACCCCTCTACTAGGTCATCGCAAAGCACTGAGCCGATCTCCCTGTGCTATGCTGCTGCTTCCCATCAGCCAACTTTGAAGTTTCATTAGGTCCCATTTGTTTATTTTTGTTTTTATTTCCATTACTCTAGGAGGTGGATCAAAAAAGATCTTGCTGTGATTTATGTCAAAGAGTGTTCTTCCTATGTTTTCCTCTAAGAGTTTTATAGTGTCTGGTTTTACATTTAAGTCTTTAAACCATTTGGAGTCTATTTTTGTGTATAGTGTTAGGTAGTGTTCTAATTTCATTCTTTTACATGTAGCTGTCCAGTTTTTCCAGCACCACTTATTAAAGAAACTGTCTTTTCTCCATTGTATGTTCTTAACTCCTTTGTTGTAAATTAGGTGCCCATATGTGCGTGGGTTTATCTCTGGGCATTCTATCCTGTACCGTTGATCTATATTTCTGTTTTTGTGCCAGTGCCATACTGTCTTGATTACTGTAGCTTTATGGTATAGTTTGAAGTCGGGGAGCCTGATTCCTCCAACTCCATTTTTCTTTCTCAAGATTGCTTTGGCTATTTGGGGTCTTTTGTGTTTCCATAGGAATTGTAAGATTGTTTGTTCTGATTCTGTGAAGAATGCCATTGGTAGTTTGATAGGGATTGCATTGAATCTGTAGACTGCTTTGGGTTGTATAGTCATTTTCACAATATTGATTCTTCCAATCCAAGAACATGGTATATTTCTCCAACTGTTTATGTCATCTTTGATTTCTTTCATCAGTGCTTCATAGTTTTCTCAGTACAAGTCTTTCGTCTCCTTAGGCAGGTTTATTCCTAGGTATTTTATTCTTTTTGTTGCAGTGGTAAATGAGAGTGTTTCCTTCATTTCTCTTTCTAATTTTTCGTTGTTGGTATATAGGAATGCCAGAGATTTCTGTGCATTAATTTTGTATCCTGCAACCTTACCAAATTCATTGATTAGTTCTAGTAGTTTTCTGGTGGCATCTTTAGGATTTTCTATGTATAGTATCATGTCATTGGCAAACAGTGACAGTTTTACTTCTTCTTTTCCAATTTGTATTCCTTTTATTTCTTTTTCTTCTCTGATTGCTATGGCTAGGACTTCCGAAACTATGTTGAATAAGAGTGGCGAGTGTGGACATACTTGTCTTGTTCCTGATCTTAGTGGAAATGCTTTCAGTTTTTTACCTTTGACTCTGATGCTTGCTGTGGATTTGTCATATGTGGCCTTTATTATGTTGAGGGAGGTTCCCTCTATGCCCATTTTCTGGAGAGTTCTTATCATAAATGGGTGTTGAATTTTGTCAAAAGCTTTTTCTGCATTTATTGAGATGATCATATGGTTTTTATTCCTTAATTTGTTACTGTGTTGTATCACATTGATTGATTTGCGTATATTGAAGAATCCTTGCCTCCCAGGGATAAATCCCACTTGATCATGGGGTATGATCCTTTTAATGTGCTGTTGGATTCTGTTTGCTAGTATTTTGTTCAGTATTTTTGCATCTATGTGCATCAGTGATATTGGTCTATACTTTTCTTGTGATATATTTTTCTGGTTTTAGTATCGGGGTGATGGTGGCTTTGTAGAATGAATTTGGGAGTGTTTCTCCCTCTGCAATTTTTTGGAAGAGTTTGAGAAGGATCAGTGTTAGCTCCTCTATAAATGTTTGATGGAATTTGCCTGTGAAGCCATCTGGTCCTGGACTTTTGTCTGCTGGAAGATTTTTAATTATGGTTTCAATTTCATTACTTGTGATGGGTCTGTTTATATTTTCCAATTCTTCATGGTTCAGTCTTGGCAAATTGTAGCTTTCCAAGAAATGTCCATTTCTTCGTGGTTGTCCATTTGATTGGCATATAGTTTTTTGTAGTAGTCTCTTACAACCCTTTGTATTTCTGCAGTGTCAGTTGTGATTTCTCCTTTTTCAGTTCTAATTTTATTGATTTGTGTCCTCTGCCTTTTTTCTTGATGCGTGTGGCTAAAGGTTTATCAATTTTGTTTATCTTCTCAAAGAACCAGCATTTAGTTTTATTGATCTTTGCTATTGTTTTCTTTGTTTATATTCATTTATTTCTGCTCTGATATTTACAATTTCTTTCCTTCTACTGACTTTGGGTTTTCTTTGTTCTTCTTTCTCTAGTTGTTTTAAGTGTAGGGTTAGAGTGTTTGAGATTTTTCTTGTTTCTTGAGGTGAGATTGAATTGCTATAAACTTTCCTCTTAGAACTGCTTTTGCTGTGTCCCATAGGTTTTGGGTCGTCATGTTTTCATTGTCATTTGTTTCTATGTACTTTTATTTCTTCTTTGATTTCTTCAGTGATCTCTTGGTTATTTAGTAGTGCACTGTTTGGCCTCCATGTATTTGTGTTTCTTACAGTTTTTTTCCTGTAATTGATTTCCAATCTCATAGTGCTGTGGTCAGAAAAGATGCTTGATAAGATTTCAATTTCTTCAATTTTCCAAGGCTTGATTTGTGACCCAAGATGTGATCTATCCTGGAGAATGTTCCATGAGCACTTGATAAGAAAGTGTATTCTGCCACTTTTGGGTGGAATGCCCTATAAATATCAATTAAATCTATCTGGTCTATTGTGTCATTTAAAGCTTGTGTTTCCTTATTTATCTTCTGTTTGGATGATCTGTCCATTGATGTAAGTGAGGTGTTAACGTCCCCTACTATTATTGTGTTACTGTCGATTTCTCCTTTCATGGTTGTTAGCATTTGCCTTATGTATTGAGGTGCTCCTGTGTTGGGTGCATAAACATTTATAACTGTTATATCTTCTTCTTGGATTGATCCTTTGATCATTATGATTATGTAGTGTCCCTCCTTATCTCTTGTAACAGTCTTTATTTTAAAGTCTATTTTATCTGATACGAGTATTGCTACTCCAGCTTTCTTTTGATTTCCACTTGCATGGAATATCTTTTTCCATCCCTTCACTTTCAGTCTGTATGTGTCCCTCAGTCTGAAGTGGGTCTCTTGTAGACAGCATATATATGGGTCTTGTTTTTGTATCCATTCAGCCAGTCTGTGTCTTTTGGTTGGGGCATTTAATCCATTTATATGCAAGGTTATTATCGATATGTATGTTCCTATTACCATTTTCTTAATTGTTTTGGATTTGTTTTTGTGGGTCTTTTTCTTCTCTTGTGTGTCCTGCCTTGATAAGTTTCTTTAGCATTTGTCGTAAAGCTGGTTTGGTGGTGCTGAGTTCTCTTAGCTTTTGCTTGTTTGAAAAGCTTTTGACTTCTCCATCGAATCTGAATGAGATCCTTGCTGGGTAGAGTAATCTTGGTTGTAGGTTTTTCTCTTTCATCACTTTAGGTATATCCTGCCACTCCCTTCTGGCCTGCAGAGTTTCCACTGAAAAATCAGCTGTTAACCATATGGGGATTCCTTTGTATGTTATTTTTTATTTTTCCCTTGCTGCTTTTAATATTTTGAATTTAGTTTTTGTTAGTTTGATTCATTTGTGTTCTGGTATGTTTTTCCCAGGGTTCTCCTTTATGGGATTCTCTGTGTTTCCTGGACTCAGGTGACTATTTCCTTTCCCATGTTAGGGAAGTTTTCAACTATAATCTCTTCAGATATTTTCTCAGACCCTTTCTTTTTCTCTTCTTCTTCTGGGACCCCTATACTTTGAATGTTGGTGCGTTTATTGTTTTCCCAGAGGTCTCTGAGACTGTCTTCAATTCTTTTCATTCTTTTTTCTTTATTCTGCTCCTCGGCAGTTATTTCTACCATTTTGTCTTCCAGATCATTTATTCGTTCTTCTGCCTCCGTTATTCTGTTATTGATTCCTTCTAGTGTATTTTTCATTTCAGTTATTGTGCTGTTCATCTCTGTTTGTTTGTTCTTCCTGATGTTTGTTAAACATTTCTTGTATTTTCTCAATCCGTGCCTCCATTCTATTTCTGAGATTCTGGATCATATTTACTATCATTACTCTGAATTCTTTTTCAGGTAGACTGCCTGTTTCCTCTTCATTTATTTGGTCTTGTAGGGTTTTACCTTGATCCTTCATCTGTGACATATTTTTTTGCCATCTCTCTCTCTCTTTTTTTTTTTTTATGAGTGGGATTGTGTTCCTGTCTTACTGGTTGTTTGGCCTGAGGCTTCCAACACGGAGTTTGTAGGATATTGGTAAAGGTGGGTCTTGATGCTGAGATGAGGAACTCCATGAGACCTCACTCTGATGAATATTCCCTGGGGTCTAAGTTCTCTGTTAGTCCGGTGGTTGGGACTCGGAGCTCCCACTGTAGGAGTCTCGGCCTGACCCCGGGCTCATGAACCAAGATCCTGCAAGCTGTGTGGGGCGGCAAAAAAAAAAGAGAGAGAGAACAATAACGAAGTAAAAAATAAAATTAGACTAGGAAACTAACAGATATGTTAGAAAGAATATAAAAATAAAAATATAGATGAATCAACAACTGGAAGTTACCTCAGTACCACGATAGTAAAAAAGAGGAGGAGGGAAAAGAAAAAAGAAAAAGTGGGGAAAAGGCCTTGGCTGTGAAGGGTGGGGCCTAAGCAAGGGCAAGGTTTGGGCAGTGGACGGGGCCAATGCTCAGGACCCACAGGGCTGGAAAAGGCCTTGGGAGCTGTGGGGGGTGGGGCTTAGGCTCAAGGGACAGAAGGGGCCCAGGCATGCCCCCCAACCCTGGTCTCAGAGGGCAGGGGACCTTACCTGGGATCCCAGCAGGCTTCCTGGTCTCTAGTGGGTGGGTAAATACCCTCCTCTCCTCTCCCACTCTTCCCAGAGAGTTCCTCCCACCTGCCTCTCCTGATCTCCCTGGCCTCAGGGTTGCAGATCCTGTCTGGCCTCCATTTCTCCTCCCCCCTCAGTCCCCCTACATCCTACTGGTCCATTTTGGTGTTCCTCCCATCTCCTTGGGTGTCAGAGTCCCCCACCAGCGGCCGGCAGGCGCCCTAGATGTGGGGAGAAGCTAACTCCGCATCTTCCCACACAGCCATCTTGACTCCGCCCCTGGCTTCACTTTTAAACAATCTCTTTTGTCTGATTGTTTATTTTCTTTTTTAAAAGGCTTTCTCCTTTTATACCTATAATATATGTTCTTGCAAAATTTTTAGAAAATACTGTTAAGTATAGAAGAAAACAAAATCACCTGTAGCCCTAACATTCTGGAGATAACCAAAGTACATATTTTGAAATATCTTCTTCCAAATTCTTTTCTAAAATTGAAATTGCATGTGACAGTCTCATTTTGTACAGAGCTTAGAGTGAATGTGCTACATAAAAATGGCTCTGTTGAGCCGCCTGAGACCCTAGTGAATGGGAGGCAATGGCACAGAATGGTAGAAAAAGCACAAGAGTTTGATTCTGACTCTGCTTCTTGGTAGCTTGTAGATTTGGTGCAAGTTATTTAAAATAATAATTCCTACCACATTGAGTGGTTGTGCGTGCTCAATAAAATAAAATATGTAAATCGACAGAAAAGTAGTATTGCTCGATAAATGATAGTCATATTATCAGTACTGTTAGCCATAATGTCTTTAAAGGTGGCAGCTCAGTCTTAATGCAAGGAGTTTAAATTGAAGCAAAATTGGCTGGAGCCAGACACAGTGGGTTAGGACAGGGTGAGAACTCTGCGCTCCTTGCTGGAATGTAGTCTTATGTGTCCAGAGAAAACCTCCCGTCTGAGGCTTACCCTTGAAAACACTGATCAAAACTAGAAAATCAATGGGAACCAACAAAACCCAGATCTGGCCACAACTTAAGGACAGTAATCAGAGCTCTCTGTCACTGGCCCAATGCCGAGAAGTACATGTGGCAAAAGCTGTGGTGTGTCATCCAGAGTGTCCTTCCTTCTGGATGAAGGACTGGTTCCCCAGCTGCTGGAGCGCTGTTGGCAGACCACCCTCAACTGTTAGCCCTCTCCAGGGGTGACCTCAATGAAGAAAACTGCCTTGCCCTGTCACGTATCTTTTTGGGATGAGTCCCATCCTGTGACTGATGATGTAGGGGTATAAAGGCCTGCACCTCTTTTCCCAACTTGGGACAGCTCTGAAAGCCCATCCCATCTTCAGAATGCTCTGTAGGGTCTGCTGAGGTTCCCATGAGGACTTGACATCTCCGTCTACGCAACCTTGCTCTGTTCGCTTCCCTTCTCTTCCGTGGGTGCTGATCCCCAAAACGCCCCCTACTGAGCTTCCTACATGCTAGCTCCATGTCAGAGTCTGCTTCCAGGAGGAGTCAACCTGTGACAGGAGCCTCACCCACTCCCCCTCCTCACTTCCTCCTGGCAGTCCCTGCTGCCCAGGGACAGCCAAAAGACTAGGCTGACACTAGATTTCATTCTTACACTTTACCTTTTTAAAAATGTTACATGAGGGCTTCTGCTTCCAGAAGGATGGAGCAAGCATACTTTTCCCTATTTGTCCTGCTAAATATAACCAAAAACCCTGGACATTCAATATAGTACAAGCAAAAGAAGACTCTGAAGGTGGAGAGAAGGAAGACAAGCTAAGGACCTTGGGACTCAAAGAATGACACTGTGATTAGTGTCTTGAGTTTCCTTTTTGCCTCATATACCCCAGACCTGGAGCTGAAGAAGCCAGCAACTCAGAAATAGAAACAGGCACTCATAAAGCCTGCTTTCTCCAGCCAAAGAACCAAGAAAAATATAGTCTAGCAGAAGAGAAACTTTTATACAATAACTACTCAACTCCAGTCAAATGCCACAGAAAAAAAAAAAAACTATGGTCCCATCCCCACCCTCACCAGCAAAAGGAGCCTAGACCTCTCTGTAATCAGACTGTAATAGGGTTCCCAAGCCCCCTGGCAGGGTGTTGTCAGAGAAGACCAAGTGGGAGCTAAAACTTTCCTTCTCCCCTTCCCCCATAACCATCTAGACATGTGGTGTCATTGGAGGCCACATGGGGAGCCTGGACTTCCACCCCCATCCTGCAGTAATGAGGCATCCCTACCTCTCCTCACTAGACTGGTGTCAGAGGCTCAGGGGAGGCCTAGTGGAGAGTCAGGACTTTCACCACTGCCCAGTAATAAGGAAGCCACCTCCTCCTGTGGTACAGTAGAAGCCACATGGGGAGCAGAAACACTCCTATCCCTCCCTGCAGGGTGTGTAGTATAGGCCAATAGGAGATCAAGAATACCCACCTCCAGGGACTTCCCTGGGGGCGCAATGGTTAAGAATTCACCAATGCAGGGAACACGGGTTTGAGCCATGGTCCAGGAAAATCCCACATGCCGTGGAGCAACTAAGTCCATGCACCACAACTACTGAGCCTGCGCTCTAGAGCCAGCAAACTACAACTACTGAGCCTGCGTGCCACAGTTACTGAAGCCCGCACACCTAGAGCCCATACTCTGCAACAAGAGAAGTCACTGCAGTAAGAAGCCTGCGCGCTGCAGCGAAGAGTAGCCCCAGCTTAACGCAATTAGAGAAAGTCTGCCTGCGGCAACAAAGACCCAACGCAGCCATAAATTAATTAATTAATTAAAAAAGAATACCCACCTCTACCCAGCAGTACTGAGGAATCCTCCCCCTCAGGTGTCAACGGAGGTTGGCTGAATGGAAAATCTGGGCTTCTAACCCCACCCCTGGGAAAATGAGGCAGCAGCTCCCCCTTCATCCGCTGGGCTCACACTAGATTTTATCTGACACCTGCCGGAGTGGTGTTAGCAGAAGCCAGCTAAAATGGAAAGTTTAAACAAGATTCAGAATCTCATAATATAAAAGCCCAAAATAAACGACTTTCAATAGAAAATTATTCATCACAGCAAGAACCAGGAAGACCTCAAACTAAATGAAAAAAGCAATCAATAGATGCCAATACCAGGAAGACAAAGATATTAGAATTTTCTGGAAAAGATTTTAAAGCAGCCGCAATAAAAATGCTTCAGTGAGCAATTATAAGCACATTTGAAACAAATAAAAAGATTTTTTTTAAAAAAGCAAAGGAAGAGGGAACAATGGAAATTTTAGAACTGAAAATCACAGTAACTGAAATAAAATAAACCCCAATTGGTGGACTTATAGCAGAATATAAGAGACAATAAAAAATCAGGGAGCCTGAAGATAGGACAATAGAAATTACTCAATCTGAACAACAGAGACATAATAAATTGAAAAATAAAAATGAACTGAGCCTTAGGGATCTATGGGACTAAAACAAAATATCTAACATTAGTGTCCTGGAGAAAGAGGACTGGGCTGGAAAAGTCCCTTAATATATAATGACTGAAAACTTCTCCAAGTTGTCAAAAGACATAATCCTACAGATTCAGAAAGCTGAGCAAACCCTAAACAGTTAAACCCAGAGAAATTCACACTAAGGCCTACCATGGTCAAACTTCTGAAAACTAAAGACAAAGAAAACATCCTAATAAGAAACAACATCCCCTTATAGGGAAAAACAATTTGAAAGACAGCAAATTTCACAAAATAAGACATGGAATCCAAAAGGAAAGTAGAACAACATTTTTCAAGTGCTGAAAGAAAAGACTTGTCAACCCAGAATTTTCTATCCAGAGAAAATATCCTTCAGGAATGAAGGATAAATCAAGACATTCTCAGATGAAAGAAAACTAAGAGAATTTTTTGCTCGCAGACAGAACTACACTAAAAGAGTGGCTAAGAAAATTATCTAAACAGTAAGAAAATGTTTTTAAAGGAATCTTGGAACATTAGGAAGGAAGAAAGCACACACAAGCAAAAATATGGATAAATACAATAGTCTTTCCTTCCCCTCTTGAGTTTTCAAAATTAAGTTTTATTGTTAAAGCAAAAATTACAATACTGTCTGATGTGGTTCTCCATGTAGAGGAAATATTTAAGACATTTATATTATAGGTGGGGAGGGCAAGGGATTTAAGTTTCTATATTTCATTTGAACTGGTAAAGTGTTGACAACAATAGACAGTAATAAGTTAGGTATATATAATGTACTACCTAGAGAAACCACTTAAAAAGATAACAAGGACATATACTCAAAAAGCACTATAGAGGAAAAGGTGTCCTAAAAGAAAAGTTCAAGCAATCCAAAGGAATGAGGGAAAAAGAAAACTAAGAAATGAAAAACACAGAAAACAAATATAGAGAGAACAAAAGATAAGACACAACTGAAGTCCTAACATACCAATAATTACACTAAATGCAAATGATCTAGATACACTAAAAAATGGAGATTGACAGAGGGATTGAAACGTTATCACCTAACTATATGCTTAACACAACTCTGTGAAATTTTTAATTTGACAAATTACATCAAGATCAAAAGTCCTGAAGGCTTTGCAGAGGTTTTCTATGACATGCAAAGAGTGGGTACAATTCACAAAGTGTCTGGGAGCTCTAGGGAGTGTAATGTGGCCAGATCATCAGGTACCAGTAGGGGAAGGAGATGGTGGGGAAAGTGTCTACAGTGGAAGGAGCTGCAGGAAGATGATGGGTACAAGAAACAGAAAGAGTATGGTGGTCATAGACATGTGCCGCTTGGACCTCCCACCAAAAATAAACTACTGCAGGGAGCACAGCTGCCACTGGCCACAACTTTGGATCCACCAAAGAGCATGCCTCAGCTGCACTTGCCTGGCCTCTCCCAGCCTGAGCCCACAGGGGCTACTGCAGCTGGGACATTTCTGCCTGATGCAGAATTCCTCTAACAGGCTCTCTTTTTTTGGAGATGGCCCTAAGCTCTTGCTCTGCAATCTCCCTTTCCTCTTTCCTGTCACAGTCTGATGCTCTCACTTGCTTTAGCCTCACCTCTTCAGCTGTTTCCTCCGCTGCCCATCTTGCACATTAATTCTCTGATTTGATCTTGGCATCTGCCTCTTGGAGGACCTGAACTGACCCACAGAGAGAATCTGTGACTATGTGACGGAGAGAAAAGCTGACTGGGGCTCAGCACGTGTGATTACTAGACCCATGCCCTCTGCTGTGGGCTGGGGAGATTCAATGCTTCCCCAGCAGAGCTTAGATAAGACATCCCCCACACCAGGCCCCTGTTGTTGCTATTACGTTCTGGTGAGGAATTCAGCTACCATGATACCTTGGTGATGAGAAGACTGTGGGGATCTGACTGATTACAAAGTGGCAGTGTGCTGCATTAGACTGTGCTACCACCCTAATAACCCACCAGTGATGGCAACAAAATCACTGTCCCGCAGAACCTTGATTTCCTCATCTGTAAGATGAGAGAGTTAGGCGACATACTCTCCAGGCTCCTTCAGCTCTACAGTTCCATAAACTGAGTTTGTTAAGATTTCAAATTTGTGAATGTGGTCTTTACTATCAAAGAGAAAGATGACTTTTCTTTATTAACCAATAGAGTTAAACAGAGGCATGAGTTTTTCTTGTGAACAGCGCAGTTAATCCCAGGCAGAGGAGAGCAGGAACAAAATGGATAGGGAAGAGGGGACACTGAGACCTTGGGGTGCTCTTGGGCTCCTGCCAGAAGCAGAGGTGGTACAGAGACCATAACCTGCCCTTACTTGCATTGACTTCTTTTTTGAAACTACAAAGGTTTTACAGGCTCTTTATTTAATTAAAAAAAAAAAGATCAATATATAGTGTAAAAGCTAAACTGCTTAAGGGTTATCATTGTTCACAGTTTGATGTTTCTCTTTCCAGGTCTTTCTCTCTTTTGCACAAACTCATAAATTTCCACTTATACACATCTTCTCTTTTGAATTTTAAAGACTATCAGAGAAACAGAAGCTTACTGTAAACAAAACAAAATAGAACAAAAAAAGAAAAGAAAAAAGGTTTTTTTAGAAGACCCAGAAGCTTATGAAGAAAAAGTATAAATCCTGACTCATCTCTGTCTAATTCCAGTCAACTCCCAGGAAGTAACACACATAGGAATATACAATCACTGAATTGATATCTCTACTTGTATTCCAAATAAGCAGCTCAAATTTAAGTCCAAAATGGGCTTAAATGATTCTTGTCCACTCCACGCCCCAAATCCATTCTTTGAGGCTCCAGTGTTTCCCCATCACTAAAGGATCCCAACATTTATCTTGTTGCTCAGGCTAAAATCTGGGAGTCAGTCTTGGTTCCTCTCTTTCCCTCACACCCCACATCTACTGCATCAGTAAGTCCCATTGAGAAGAATGGATAAAGAAGATGTGGCACATATATACAATGGAATATTACACAGCCATAAAAAGAAACGAAACTGAGTTATTTTCAGTGAGGTGGATGTACCTAGAGACTGTCATACAGAGTGAAATAAGTCAGAAACAGAAAAAAAAATACCATATGCTAACACATATGTATGGAATCTTAAGAAAAAAAAGATTCTGAAGAACCTAGGGGCAGGACAGGAATAAAGATGCAGACGTAGAGAATGGACTTGAGGACACGGGGAGAGGGAAGCGTAAGCTGGGACGAAGTGAGAGAGTGGCATGGACATGTATACACTACCACATGTAAAATAGATAGCTAGTGGGAAGCAGCCACATAGCACAAGGAGATCAGCTCGTGCTTTGTGTCCACCTGGAGGGGTGGGATAGGGAGGGTGGGAGGGAGAAGCAAGAGGGAGGGGATATGGGAATATTTGTATATGTATAGTTGATTCACTTTGTTATACAGCAGAAACTAACACACCATTGTAAAGCAATTATACTCCAATAAAGATGTTAAAATAAGTCCTGTTGACTCTGTTTTCAAAATATCCTAAATTTTGCCATTTCTCACAGTGTCTATTATCACGGCCCTGTTGTAAGCCACTGTCTACTCTCACCTAGATTATAGCATTCGATTTTTGACTGATCTCCATGCTTCCAAGAGCAATCAGAGGAATTGTTTTAAAATGCAAAATGAAAGTGAAGTTTAAATGACTGCAATGACTTTCCATTACACTTGGAATAAAATCCTACCCATTTGGCTCTATGTGATCTTCCCCACTTTTAAGCCCCTATGCCCCAGGCTCACTAGCCTTTCTAGGCTACGTGCAGCACCTTCCATGCAGGGACCTTCAATTTTCTGTCCCTTCTGTCTGGGACACTCTCCTCTGGCATCTTCACTTGGTGCTCCTTCTCAAATATCTCTTCCTACAGGACCTCAAATAGCTGTCCCACACTTAACCCTACACACTGCTGCGTTCTCTTCAAGATAAGATGACCTGCAAGTATTTAATCACTTACTTGTTTAGTTTCCCTCTCACTAGAGTCCATCACCCATGAGGGGCACAGACTCGATTGTAATCAGCACTGCATCTCCAGTTTCTAAAGCAGTGCTTGCTAAGGACTTCCCTGGTGGTCCAGTGGTTAAGACTCTGCGCTTCCAATGCAGGGGCCACAGGTTTCATTCCTAGTTGGAGAACTAAGATCCCACATGCTGCACAGTGTGGCCAAAAAATTTTTTTAAATAAAAAAATACTAAAAAGTAAATAAATAAAGCAGTGCTTGGTACACAGTAAGTGCTCAGTAAATATTTATTGAATGAAGGAATGAAAACATACATATGTGTCCAGAATTTTTTAAAATAATGGTTTTATGCTATATTTACTCTTTTCATGTTGTTCTTTTCACTTAAAAAATATCACACAAACACCATTCTATGTCAGTGCATATAAACCCACATCCTAACACAAGACAGCATACCATGTTTATACCATAATTTATTGAACCATTTCCCTACTGATAGACATTTATATCATTTCCAGGGTGTTTTTTTTTCTCCTTTTTTTGATATTACAAATAGTGCTTGAAAGAACTCTCTTTTACATATATTCTTGCACCCTTGGATAAGTGTTTTCACAGACTAAGTTCCAAAAGTGGAATTGTTGGTTTAGAGTCTTTCCTGACTTTAAAGAGAACTGTGGGTTGGGAGAATGAGTGTGGACTTCATTTCACAAGGTCTGTATTTGAATCCAGGCTTTGCCATGTGCTTAGCATTCTGTGGCATTCAGGGTTTATACATAAGAGATAATGAGTGTATAAGTATCTTCTAGAATACAAAGTTGTGTACAAATGGAAAAATTATTAATCAGGTTGTGTGGCATAGCAGTTAAGAGCATGGGCTCTGGAGCCCTACTGCCTGAGTGCTCATGGAAGCCCCACTGTTTACAATATGCCTTGGGCAGATAGGTTAACCTTTCTATGCCTCAGTATTGTCATATTTTTATAAGATGTGGATACAGTATTAGCCATCCCATAGAGTTATTGTATTAGATAAATTAAAATATGGGTAAAATATTTAGAATACTGAGTAGCACATAGTAAAAACTATTTAAATATACTATCATTGTTATTATTACTGTGACTTATTTGGGACCATATAAAGTATTACTTCATGAAGAACAGAGCTAACTAAATACTTCCTGATACTTCTTTTGGTTTAGAAAAATGTCCTCACATCTTCATAAATTATAAAAATGTCTCTTACCGTCTCCTTCCCCTTACCTGAGCTTTCTCACTCGTTATTAAAGTTGTCACCCTTTTCAACTTGTTCACGTGTCACACAGAATACTACATATGACCTACTCTGCATTCTACGTATGTCATTCAAAAACTGGATTTAAAAAAGAAAGGAAAACTGTAATACTTCCCAATGATTTCTAAGGGAAAAAACCACAATGACATAGTGCTGCTTGGAGAAAATTAAAAACTCACCATCTGGTGATGGTACATGGCAGTGTATTTTACTGTCACGTACCATCACCAAAAGGCGCTGGTTATTATTCATGGTGTGTTCTTCTTGAAATTCGGATGGCACATCCACGAAAGACAAAGCTCAGCCCTGCTTGAAGTCTTTCTGCAGAATTCCCACTGAGCTAAACAGTGCTAGTGAAACAGAGCTGTCACAGTGGGTACAGTTAACCCTATTTGCCTGGTACAGGTTAAGTGACATGAGGTTTTGTTACCAAGTCCAAGCTCGTACTGCTCGCCACACAGGCCAATGAATCGGAGACGAGGTGTTGAGGCAAGGAAGACGACTTTATTCAGAAAGCCGGCAGACCAAGAAGATGGAGACTAGCGTCTCTGAAAAACCATCTTATCGGGCTCTGGATGCCAGTTTCCTTTATAGAATCAGAGAGGGAGAGGCGGTGAGGAAGTAAAAGGGCCATCATTCTTGCAAAACATCTGGAATGAGCAGTCTCTGTGAGGGGATGTGTTAGTTTCTTCTTTCTTGCAGCCGTTCGCAGGTGGACGGGGTCAGATTGTCTCCCAGTGAGCTGAACATGAGAGGGGCAGGGTTCCCTGAGGCAGGCCATTATGCACGATTAGAATAACAAAGGCAACGAAAAGCAAAGGTTAAAGTCAAAGAAACAGATCCAACGTGGAGTCCGATTTAGTTCTTCCCTGTTACAGTTTCCCAGGAACACAATGGCCATGGCATTGGAGAAAGACAAGGCTATTTATAATCTGATAAATAAGCACTGATTTATGTTTCTATCTACTGTGTGGTCATTATATTTGTATCTTTGAATCCTTTATCTCTCTGTGTGCCTCTCTTTTCTTTCCTTTTCTTTTTCCAAGAAGTGATCAGTTTGCCCATTCTCCAAAGTCCATTTTGGAGCCAGGGAACACATCTGCAGAAGTCAAAAGTTTGCTAGCCATAAGCCGCCTCCAAGATTACTGATATAATTACAACCTTTGTCAAAACAAAGGGATTTCTATGAACTCCATAGGATGAAATCTTTTCAGATCGAAGCTTATTCAGCTGGCACTGGTTAAAATTCAGAATTACAGTAAGGATGTAAAGGTATTGTGATAGTTCATTACGTGTCAACTTGACTAGATCATGGGATGCCCAGATATCTGGTTAAACATTATTTCTGGATGTGTCTGAGAAGGTGTTTCTGGAAGAGATTAGCATTTGAATCCATAGACTGAGTAAAGCAGATGGTCCTTCCCAATATGGGTGGGCCTCATCCAATTCACTGAGGGCCTGAATAGAACAAAAAGGCAGAGGAAGGATTCAACCTTTGAGCTGGGACATCAATAATCTTCTGCCCTTGGCACTGCTGGTTCTCAGGGCTTCAGACTCAGACTGGAATCTATACCATCAGCAATCTGGCTTTCAGGACTTTGAACTACACCACTGGCTTTCCTGGATCTCTAGCTTGCAGATGGTAAATGTGGTACTTCTCAGCCTCCATAATTGTGTGAGCCAGTACCTTATAATAAATCTGTCTATCTATACATATATATTCTATTGGTTCTGTTTCTCTGGAGAACCCTAACTAATACATATTTCTTGATAGAACACCTAAATTCATCAGTCCTGTCACCAATATGTCTAACAGACTCATTTTTAAATTTGCATATAAGCATTCCCTTTCCAATAGTGAGGCTCTGTTCCTAAAAACCTAGGTTTTGAAACTTTTAAAATTGAGGCTCTCAAGACCTTAAAGACTTTGGGATTAAAAACAAACTTACCTGTAATTATACTTTAAAAGAAATGTATTGGTCCAGCCAAATTTCTTAGACTAGCCCTTATGGTCTCTTTACCATCTATTGTCAGCCTCGGTTTCTAACCTTGTCCCTGGCTATTGCTCATTACAGACGTTATTCTGTTAAACAGAGTCCCTCAGTCTTCCATCTTCCCCAAGCATGCTGACGCTTCCTGTCTCTGAGCCTTAGTTTAAGGGCAAATTGATCACCAAGGAACTTTTACAACAGATGCTAGAATGCATCCTGGCAATGTCTTCAGCAATAAAAATATATGGCTCCATCTGCCTGGAACAGGACCACCCTTCTTTTGAGAAATGCCATTGTTATGGGCTGAATGCTTGTGTTCTCCTATCAAAATTCATATGTTGAAGCCCTAACCCCTAATGTGATGGTATTTGGATATGAGGCCTTTGGGTGGTAATTAGGTCATGAGTGTGGGCCCTTATGAATGGGATTACTGTCCTCAAAAGAAGAGGCCAGGGCTTCCCTGGTGGCGCAGTGGTTGAGAGTCCGCCTGCCGATGCAGGGGACACGGGTTTGTGCCCCGGTCCGGAAAGATCCCACATGCAGCGGAGCGGCTGGGCCCGTGAGCCATGGCCGCTGAGCCTGCGCGTCTGGAGCCTGTGCTCCGAAATGGGAGAGGCCACAACAGTGAGAGGTCCGCGTACTGCAAAAAAAAAAAAAAAAAAAAAAGAAGAGGCCAGAGAGCTAGTTCACTCTCTTTCCGCCGTGTGAGGATACAAGATGTTGGCAGTCCACAACCTGGAAGAGGGCTGTCACCAGAACCTCGACCATGCTGACACCCTGGTATGGGACTTGCAGCCTCCAGGACTGTGAGGAACAAATATCTGTTGTTTATAAGCCATCCAGTCTATGGGACTTTGTTATGTACTATAGCAGCCATTTCCCCAACTCCAACCCCATGGAACTGGGAAGGTATAGGGGATGCCAATCACAAGACCTCACACATCTGGCCATGGTGACTGGTCCCTGATCCAGCCAGGCCAATCAGAATCCTTCTCTAGAACTTTCCTAACTGGAGATTGCAGGGAAAAGACTTTCCTCTCTTGTCAGGAAGCTGTGATAATGTAAGCATGGAGCTGCATGAGGCCATGGCAGGGAAGTGCAAGGCGAAACAGAAGTGGAGACAGAATCAGCCATTCTTGGCCACATCTAAGTTCTCTCGGGCCAGATCAGACCACCCTTCCTGTTCTTCGGTGATGTGTGCCAATACATTTCCTTCTTATGCTTAGTTACTTCAGGCTGGATTGCTGGATTACTGGTATGGACTGATACAGGCAGTTTTGCAGAAGATGCAGATTCTTCACATGATCATTTTTTTGTATCATTCCTCAATAAAAGTTGAGGGCACACTAAACTTAAATGTGCTTGTGGCAATAAAATTTATCTTTATCAGTTTTCTGGTTGCTAAAGTTAAACATACACATTTAAAATATGTTTATGAAAACTAGGACAGTGTATAAAGTGAATATTTCAGAATTTTGTCTGTATGTATATAAATACATATAATGGTATTTTTGTAAAAAATTGGATCAGACTATGCATGTAATCAATCCTATAGCTTACATCTTTCACTTAATAATGTATTTTGGATATCATGATATATCAATTCATATAGATCTGCTTGGTGCTTGGTGGTGTTTTAAATGTTTATGGTCAAAGTGTGTCCTCCTAAATGACTACCACTGGTAATAGTGGTCAGTAAGAGTGTGTGTTATCTCAATGATGGAATTCTAGCTTAGAGCCAGGAGACCTGTGCAATTGCCTTTTTGTGTGCAGACAGGTTTTGCAAAAAGTTGAATGGCTCATTTCTTTCTTTCCTTTTATTTTTTGGCTGTGTTGGGTCATCGTTGCTGTGCACGGGCTTTCTCTAGCTGTGGCGAGTGGGGGCTACTCTTTGTTGCAGTGCACGGGCTTCTCATTGCAGTGGCTTCTCTTGTTCCGGAGCACGGGTTCTAGGTGCGTGGGCTCTAGTAGTGGTGGCACACAGGCTCAGTAGTTGTGGCTCATGGGCTCTAGAGCACAGGCTCAGTAGTTGTGGCGCACAGGCTTAGCTGCTTCATGGCATGTGGGATCTTCCCAAACCAGGGCACGAACCCATGTCCCCTGCATTGGCAGCTGGATTCTTAACTACTGTGCCACCAGGGAAGTCCCTGAATGGCTCATTTCTTACCTCCATGTCAGGCTATTGGCAGTATTTCAAGTACTCTTTGAATCAGGGTTGAACCATGGGAGAGAGCTATCAGGTATTTGCCGGGCAATATGCAAGGTGACCTTATAATGTGGACAGTACAGGGAAAACAGCAAAACCTTCTCACTCTGGACTCAGCTTCATAATCAAGAGTCATGGAAATAATGACAAGAACTAACACGACAGCAACTTTTACTGAGTACTTAATAGGTACCAGGGACATTGGCTAAGCATTTGACAACAGATGCATTATTTAATGCTCACAGTAACTCAAAAATTATCACTATTTTCAGTAATTAAATTGAAGCTCTTGCCTATGGTCAGACAGGTAGAAAGTGGCAGTGCTGGTATTTGAACTCGAGCTAAATAGCTCTAAAGCCTGTGTTCCTCACCACCATTTATCCTGTTCTATTCTCCAGTTCCCCAGCCCCTTCCCCTGCCACCACCGACTTGGGACATTTATCTGTCCTTACCTCAAAACTCAGATTTTGAGATGTAAACATTTTTATTGTTGGGAAAGTTTGTGGAAATTTTACTAATGCTTTTGTTGTTGGTTTTAAAATAAATTTAGAGGAGGATATTACAATATCCTTTTGGTTGACACAACCTGATGCAAGTAAGGGTTGGAGGTTTATTGACTGAGGTTCTGCTCCCTGACCACTTCAACATTTGCTAGGTCAGACTTATGGAAATAATATACATTAGAAGAAATATAGTTATGTGCAGTAACAAAATTAAAACTAATTATAAATAGCACCAAGTAATTCATAAGGAAACTCAGTATACAATACGACTTTAGGAAACAGGTGAAGTATTAGTTTCCTATTGCTAATGTAACAAATTATCACAAACCTAGAGGCTTAAAACAACACAAATGTATCATCTTATATTTTGAAAGACACAAGTCCAAAATGGGTCTTATGCGGCTAAAGTCAAGGTATCAGTAGAGTGGTGGTCCTTTGGGAGGCTCTAGGGGAGAATCTGTTTCCTTGCCTTTGCTTGTTTCTAGAGGGTGCCTGCATTCCTGGCTCATGGCCCAACATCACTCCCATCTCTGCTTCCATCTTTACATCTACTTCTCTGACTCTGACTCTCCTACCGCCCTTTTCTTTCTTTCCTTTGTTTTCTTTCTCTTCTTTCCCTTCCTTCCTTCCTTCCTTCCCTTCTTCCTTTCTTTCTTTCTTTGTTGTTAGAAAACCTAGTTTATTTTTTTAGTGGTGGTAAAATGCACATAACATTTATCATCTTAACCATTTTTAAAGGTAAAGTTCAGTATTATTAAATACATTCATATTGTTGTGCAACCAATTTCCAGAACTTTTTCAACCTGCAAAACTGAAACTCTACACTCCTTAAACAACTTCTCATATCCTCTTCCCCCTAACCTCTGGCAACCACAATGCTACATTCTGTTTCTATGAATCGACTACACTAGATACCTCATATAAATGGAATCATACAATGTTTGTCCTTCTGTGTTTGGTTTATTTCACTTAGCTTAATGTCTTGAAGGTTCATCCATGTCATAGCATGTGTCAGAATTTATTTCCTTTTTAAAACTGAATTATTTCCACTGTATGGGTAGACACATTTTGTTTAAACATTAAATTGTTGGACACTCACGTTACTTCCACCTTTTGGCTATTGTGAATAATGCTGCTATGAACGTGGGTATACAAACATCTCTTCAAGACCATACTTTCAGTTATTTGGGGTATATACCCAGAAGTGGAATTGTTCTATTTTTTACTTTTTGAGGAAACTCCATACTGTTTTCCATAGAAGCTGTACCATTTTATATTCCCCGAAACAGAGCACCAGGCTTCCAATTTCTCCACATTCTTGCCAACACTTTTTGTTTTCTGTTTTGTTTGGTTTTTGTTTTTTTAGGAGTAGCAATCCTGATGGGTATGAAGTGATATCTCATTGTGGTTTTGATTTACATTTATCTAATGATTAGTGATATTGAGCATCTTTTCATATGATTGTTGGCCATCCTATCTCCCTTTTATAAAGACCCTTGTCATTATATTGGGCCCACCTGAAAAATCCAGAATAATCTCCCCATTTTAAGATCTTAACTTAATCCCATCTGCAACGTCCCTTTTGCTACGTAAGGTAACATACACAGGTTCCACACATTAGAACACAGATAACTCCGTGGGGCAAAAGGTGTCATTATTCTGTCTACCACAGGTGACTACTTTACTGCCAAAGCCAAAAGGATAAAAATTCTGAAGAATGGATGTTTGGCTGATGATTTCAAATACAAAAAAGAAGTATTTTACGATCAGTGACATTTGAGACAGCTTTTAGTAAAGTGGCAGGACTGTAACTCAGAATAAGTTATATATTTTTTATGTTAACTACTAATCTGAAATTGTATTTACATATATCTGTTTCTTCCCAAAGGAGCTATTTTGTTTAAATTACCCAGAGTTCTCATAAGTTTAGGTTAAAGTGAAAACCATACAGTCCTAGGCTAGTATGTCAACTCTACGCTACACAGCATTCAGGATCCAGGTTCCTTTCCCTAGGATGGAATCCTGGTCCTTGTGGTCCAGGCAACTTTGCAGGAAGCAGGATGGCGGGGGCGGGGTGGGCAGCAAATGCATGTCATGTCAATATAAAGCAAGGGAAAAGATAAAGGGGTTATTGTAAGAAGTTACATGGGTCTAAACTATAGTGTTAGGTGTGAGGACAGGTCACTTGTATGTAGAGTCCAAAGAATACTTGCAGCAATTGACGAAGTCATGGGGGATTGGGGGATTGGGGTCCATTAACAGACACGAGAAGGGAGTGACAATCCTAGGCCTAAGGAAATTGTTGTTTGTCTCTGCTGTTGAGAGAGGAAATGTGGGTTCTGTTTAGAACAAACTGAGCTTCAAGATGCAGAGTTTTATCCAGGTATAGGTGTCCATCAGACCCTGGAAAAGAAGAAAGGTTGTTTTTCATCCAACACAGGAGAAAGTGCCAAGAAAATAGGTGATGTAGGAAAAAACATCAAGTAGAGAAACTTTGAAGTAGCTCATTTCCAACAGTCTTCATCTGACTTTAAATTATGAGACATGAGTATCTGCAGAGTGAGACAGGTGGGTGGAGGCCCACATGTTTCAAGTTTGGGAAGCAAGGAGGTTTCATAGGCCATGGGAAGTGTGGGGAGGCTCATAGCTAATTGCTCATGAAGCACACACTTGAAAGGTGGTCTTACCTCTAAAGCAGCAGCGCCAGTGTGAGTCCTTTAAAGCAAGAGAAGGCACACAGAGGAGGGGTCCAAGGAAACAGCAACAGAAGGGCATTCTGAAAGCCTGACCCAGGGTTTGTAGTTATATTGAATCACCCATCTGGGGGGATATCAGACAGTTTAGGCCAGAAAGTATAATCAGCAACCAGGATAAAACACCATGGTATGTTGGTGTATGTTGGTATATTCCTGTTTCTTATTTTATGGACTTGAAGAATGTCAGAGTTAGCATATGTCAAGTGATGAAGGAACTTTTATTCAAGAAATGTAAATCTGGTTTAATGTTGGAGATGGGTTATTGTAATACATCACATAAAGGAATAAAGGGGGAAATGTTTATCTCAAAAGACACTAAAAAGGTATTTGATAAAATTGCATACCCATTTTAAAAAAAGAAACCTTACAAACTATCGATAACTTCTAGGAATTTGTTTGACAGAAATATTCACACATGTACTCAAAGATATATGTACAAGGATATTTAAACAGAAATAAAAGGCAAAATGACTAGAAAGACGTAGGCAAAATTATGATCATTTGCAGGCAGAGGAATTTTCTATCCAGAAAATTCAGGAAAGTAAACTATAAAATCGTTATCTTTCCTACAAAATAACAACCAACCAGTTAGAGTTATATGATAGGAGAAGTTTCTATTCACAGTAACCCCCTCTATTAGTTTGCTAGGGCTGCCACAATGAAATACCACAGACTGTGTGGCTTAAGTAACAGAAACTGATTTCTCACAGTTCTGGAGGCTGGAATTCCAAGATCAGTCAGCAGGTTTGGTTTCTAGCGAGGCCTCTCTCCTTGGTTTGCAGGTGGCCATCTTCTCTCTGTGCACACACATCCCTTGTATATCCCAGTCTCCTCTTTTTACAAGGATGCCAGTCAGATTGTTCTAGGGCTCAACCCTAAGAACCTCATTTCAATTTAATCACCTCTTTAAAAGCCTTATCTCAATATACAGCCACATTCTGAGGTACTGGGACTTAGGACTGCAACATACGAATCAAGGGGGCATAACTCAGTCCATAATATCCCCAGAAAATATACAATACCTAAATATAACTCTAAGAAGATAGAAGCAACCTAAAGGAAGACAGATATATCATGACATTTCACTGGAAGACATAAAAGAACACTTGAATAAATGGAGAAACATACCATATTCTTGGTGGGAAAGTTTCAATATTATAAAGTGCAAATTTATTCCAAATTAAATTAATAGGTATAACACAAATCAAACAAGATAAAATATCAAATCTCTCAAACTTTCTTTTTATTTCTCTTCCATATTTGTTATCTTCAACAGTAAATTCTTTATTTCTAATGGGCATGCCACCATCATCCCAGACCCATCAGCTTTCACCCCAAATCAACTTTCTCAACCACCCTATACCTAGCAATAGGAAGTCATCACCCTACCAATCACCTAGGATAAAACCTCTGGTTTATCTTTGAAAATTCTCTCTTCTTAGCCCACCTACATACAATCAGTCAGTTCTGTATAGCCATTCTTGTTAATGTTAAACCTACCCCTTCCATTCCATTCCTATCTGCCCACCTTTCCTCATATGTGGATCCTAACTCTGCACAACACCAACACCTAGATTTATCTTTCTAAAATATGGTTTTAATCATTCTTTTACAAGTTTACAAATGTTGTATTCGATACCTCTATTGGGTGATCTTGGACAAGTTAGTTAATCAATATGCCTCTGTTTATTTAGCTGTAAAATGGGAATGATAGCAGTACTTACCTCACTGGGTTATTATGAAAAGTGAGTTAATAATTTTAAAGCACTTGGAACAGTAAGTGCTTTATATGTATTTGTTAAATGAATAAATATCTTTCCCATTGTTTTTTGCTGGTACTTAAAGTGTTCACTTTGAGAAAAACTCATTCCTTGGGGTTTAGGCATTGTATGCCCTTTTCAAACGATTATATTCAGAAATATTTGACCAATATTTTATCAACGAATACAAGTTTCTAAAAAATATATTTTTAATAGCAAAAGATTGAAGGCAACCTCATGTCTGTTAGTAGAAAAAGTAATGCTTAATAAAAGATGAAGTCCTATTATAAAAAACTATGGAGACAAAGGTAAATTTGTAGATAAAAGATATATTTGACATGGAAGGATGGCCATAACATATTGAGTGAAAAAAAGCAAATTGAGGAATAAGAGATGCACGTTCCTTTCAGGAAGAATAGGAAAAAACACATGAAGCTGTAAGCAGAGGACAGTCTCTGTTATGAAATGAGACTGTATGACCTTCCTACAATGAACATGTATTGATTTTGTAATTAAAACTAAGTAAAAACAAATGAATAATGAGAAAAAAAACTTTTAAAAAGTTTTAAATTTCCTCATCTCTTGGAAAACTCGCTTATCAAAAGATAATCCAGGTTTTTATCTGCCCTGAATGAAAATACTGGTGAGTTTGGGGTTGGTGAGGAGTCAAATGCTACGATTTGCTCCGAAACCTCTATCCCACTAAAGACAGCTTTAAGCACCTTGCAGGTTAGTCTCAAATGTTAGTCTTTATTTTTTACCTGAGAAAGAGGCATCGTCAAACATTTCTACTTTATCGTCAAACATTTCTACTTTATCCATTAATCCAAAGACCATTAATGTAATTACCTGGGAAATTCTAATTTAATGAGACGCAAAATCTTCCATTTTAAGCGTTGATGAGGATTAAGGGAATAGCTACCCTTTTCAACAAACAAATCTCAGACTCTCTGAGGCAAAAAAATCTTCATGTAGAAGACTCTGAATTTTCTCATCTTTTTGATAAACACTTCCACTACCAAGAAAGAACTCAGGCAGTTGTAAATAAAGTTCGGCCACACCTGAAAAATGCTTTCTCCAGTTGTTCCTATATGCCCAGACTCAAAGGGTTTGGGGTTTGTAAATAAAAGGTGGCCTACTGTAAGGAGGGGCAAGAGTAAACAATCTCAAAGAAATTAATTACACGGTGCATTTAAACTATCAGGCACCTGCTTTACCTAGAAAAACTGCCTGTTGTTTTCATCACTGGGCCTCAGGAAACTAGGCCCTAGCCACCACCTGGTGACGCTGATAACGCGCAATGTCTCTCAGCTGCAGCAATTAGAAAGGCCGGGCAGTCTCCTTTAAGAAGCTGACTCACGTGGACGCTGTGTTGTGTGCTCTCAGCTGGGAAGGGGGTGGATCTCAGGTCTCTCCACATTGGCTGCATCTGGAGAGGGGGCAGAGTTAGCCTCTTTGATTGGCTGTCCGAGTCCCGGGCGTTGGGTCAGGGGCGGGGCGAGCTGCAGGGAGATTGCCCTGGGTCTGCGGCTTCTGGGAGGGGCGGGCCGCGACGCAAAGGGGAGCGGGAGTGGGGGAGGGTGAGCCAGAGAAGGGGCGGGGCCCAGCGGAAAGGGCAGGGTGCCGGGGAGAGGGCGGGGTCTAGAAATGATGGGCGTTCTGGGCCAACCGGGAGAGCCGACTGTTCGAGGGGCGGGGCTACGCCGGGTGATTGACGCTGAGGCCCAACCAGGGAGAGGCGGGGCCAAGGCCAGGGCCTGACTAAACCTGGAGACTCCGCTGGCTGAGGGGGCTTCGTTTCAGCTGAGGACCGAAGAGCCGCTGGCGGCCGTGGATCTTACAGCCGCTCGGGGTGAGTGCGGCGGTCGGGGGCTGGATTCGGGGCCTGAGGGGGGCTGAGGCGCCCCTCCGGGTCAGCGGCTTCGAAACACCCGGGATCGGCCCGGGGCGGGAGGCCCAGGCAGGAAGTGCCTTTTCCTCCCCGCGCTCCCTCCGGGGTCCCAGCGCGGCCGACCCCCGCCCCTCTGGGCGGGCTCCGGTGCCGGGGTTGCGGGCTGACGAGCTGGCCTGTTTCCTCTTTGTGAGGCCCAGGCGCGGCGGCCGCCGTCAGCCCGCCCCCGCCGCGCAACCGGGGCAACCGGCGCAACCGCAACGGAGGCGACCTCCATCTCGGCGCCCGCGCCCTCCCGCCCCGGCGCAGCCTCTAAGGCCCTGCACGTCGCGGCCGGGGCTTCCGGCGCCCCTCCGCGGGCAGTTTGGCCAGCGACCCCGTCGCCTGGGCTGCCCCGCCCCCACGGGCCGCGTCCCCGCCGCAGTGTCGGGGGCGCGCCCCGGACTCCGCGCCGCCGCGGTCTCCGCCGGGGCCTGCGCCCACGGCCCCGAGGTGAAGTCCGAACTCGACTCCGAGATGTGCGGCGTTAATAACGCCACGGCGTGGCCTGTCCTTCAAAGGGGCCACATCCCCTTTCGGTTGGCACTGGCCATGAGCGGGGGTCGGCGTTGGCTTTTGTTTGCTGCCCCCCAAAGGCTGGATGCCCGCCACCCTGCCTTCTTGCACCCCAGGAGATCCCCGGGCCGAGGGAGGGGTACGCTTGACGGAGGGCGTGGCGCAACTGCTGGGCGGCCGGGACCGCGGGGCCGCCCGCTCAGCTGTTTCCGGCCCGTGTTTGTTGTGCCGGAGGAGGCCCGGCCGCGCCGCGCTCGGGCCCCGGCCCCTCCCGATTGGCCCGCGGCGTCACGTGCCCGCAATCAGCTGGGGCTAGCCTGGGCCGCGGGGCGTGGGTGGCTGCGGCGGTGCTCACCGGCGCGGGGTGTCGCGCGGCCGCCTGCTGCCCCACGCGAACAGCATCCTTGCTTTCCTTGTCGGTGGGGCGTATGCGCACCCTGGTCACCCCTTTATTCTGCACTCGTAGGTAGGACAATGAGTATTCCGGACAGCGGGAGTTGGAAAATTGGAATACTACAAAGATCTGTTTAATCCCGACACCGATTAATCTCCCCTTGCGCGGAGAGTCTGGGAAGGTGTACAGCTCATTTATTTTTAAATTTTTTCTGTTTACAGAGCCCTGTTGGTAATCTGAGGATTTTTATTTCAGATCTCCTTGACAGATGGAAAACCTGAAGTAACCTCAGGCTAACCTTGTGTTTTGGGGAAATTAGACTTGCTGCTGAAGTAACTGGGGGCAATAGGGTATTAGCTAATCTTGCACAGTTGCATATGCAGTGTTGCAGCTGTGTTCCAACAAAAGACGAACCAAAATGCATGAAGTGTGTCCAGGGTACATATTTGTGCCAGATGTGAAGCGTCTTGGTGGAATCTTTCCCTAAAAGTTTATTGCATACTCGCGCTATGTTAAGTAAGAAGGAAATTGCAAATAATTTATGATCTTTTCTCTAGAAACGCACAGTTTTTAGTAAAAAGGCATAGGCAAATGAAATTGGGTAACAGTACGCAGTTAAATATTAGTAAGTTATGAAATGATGTTGTAGAAGTTCAAAAATGGGGCAGTGAGAAGAGTGAAGCATCCTAGAGTGGATTAATATTAATTAGACCTAGAAAATGAAGAGGCTTTGGGATGCTATTGGGCAAACAGAGGCCTAGGAGGAAAAAAAGAGGCCCAGAGCCTTTATAGATAGTGAGAAGGTAGAGCTTGTGGAATTTGGCACACAAAGTATTTTCCACATATGCCATTATCTTTCTGGCTTTGTACTGGAATACCAGGTAAAATGTCACGCTCCTTGGAAAGAACCAATGTCTGCCTTTATCACATTCTCACCCAGCTCAGTGCCCAATACAGGCTTACTGTTTGGCTTTTTTTGTTTCTTTTTTAAGTTTATTTCTGGCAGCCATCTTATCTATAGGAGAGGGTGTTGATGAAATGTGCTTAAGTAAGTTTTTTAACTCTATACAGGGACACTAAATTGGATTTTAACATGTAAAATACATGTTGCTGCTTCTAAAATAATCTGGCTGGATCATTGAGGACCTTTCCCTAGACTTAGTTGCCCTTTCTTTTGCTCTATTTAAGTGGTAGGAAAGAAAAAAAGGTTTAGAAAATTAAAAAGGAAGGGAAATAAGGCCAAAATTAAGTCTAAAAATGAGATTAAATTAGCTACTACCCTCCAAAAAAACAGTCCATGAGACATGAGGCTAATCCTAAATATTAAGATGTGAAGATAGTCCTACCAAGTATAATCCTGCCCAGATTATCACTTTAGGTTTCATAGTGCCTAAATGGCTATATAAACCAATATCAGTTTCTCTGATAATCCTGTGTAGTAATGACTTGGTGGTGTAGGAACTGAACCTTAGGTGTGACATGAAACTTGCTACTTGACACCTGAATCAGGAAACCAGAGAGTTAAATTGTACTCCAGTCCATCCAATTAGAGGCTTTTTTGACTCATGGTATTGCATCACAGCAAATGAGAGATCTTGAATTTGTCTTGCCAAAAGCTGTTTTGGGGCGATTACCAACTCAGATTGTTTAGCTGACTCACTGAGTTACATGACTAGTCTTATTTTCTGGAGATAACTGAACAATAAGAATTATAGAAACAGTGAACTTGGAAAACATTTAACAACAACAAAGGCATTATTAGCAGGCAAGAACAAAAATATAAAAGTTACTGTCAAATGAAGATCTGAGGGCTTCCCTGGTGGCGCGCAGTGGTTGAGAGTCCACCTGCCGATGCAGGGGACACAGGTTCGTGCCCCGGTCCGGGAAGATCCCACATGCTGCAGAGCGGCTGGGCCCGTGAGTCATGGCTGCTGAGCCTGCGCGTCCAGAGCCTGTGCTCCGCAACGGGAGAGGCCGCAACAGTGAGAGGCCCGCTTACTGCAAAAAAAAAAAAAAAAAATGAAGACCTGATTCCACAACCAGAACATCATTTGAAACAGCAAAGTAAACTGGTCAGGTATTGCAAGAGAACAAGAGGAAAGCATAGCTTTCTTGTGTCACCGAAACCTTGGCTTGGTGAACATTTTGTAAAAAAAAAAAAAAAAATTGGAAAATTGGTTTTGTGGATCAAACTAAATTTATTATTTTCTCTTGTAGGTTTTCAATAGAACTTCATCACAAATTGGTATGAAATAGTTGATGAGATAACAGTAGAGTTAGATGCTAATTATAGTAATCAGCCCAGCACTGTTAAAAGTCCTTTGAGTTTTGTTCCTTCCCTTTTTGGAGAGGGAAGAGACTGAAAACCAGATATACAAGCTTGCTCCCGCATGTTTCCATTTTAGCCAAACCATTGCAAAACACAGCCTTTCCTGGAAGGGCAGATTCCTTTAACCCTTTCTGCACTAGGCTCCTGCACACTCAGTTCCCTGCAGGAGAGAGTTTTTGTGTCTTGTATTTGCCCACCACCTCCTAGTGCAGTGGAAAAACTCCTCTTACCTGTCCAATGATAGTTAGAGTTGGGTAGAGTGTGTGTTTTGTGGTCTGTGGAAATGCCCTGAGGAAATAATTCTTTTACAAAGGAAAAGTCTATCTGTGGATTGGGTGTTTTCCCACCAGAGGGTTCTTAGAGATGCCTCCCTGGTATTTTTAGGGCTGGGAAGTGTGATTCCTCCTCCTGTGAATTCTACTTGCCAGGGTTGAGTCCCAACTGGATTATTAGTTACAGGGAGGGCAAGTGCCTATTTTAAGACCTAGAATTATGATACTGAGAATTTGAGATGCTTCACAAGGTTTCTAACTTTCCTCCTGCATGTAATTTCTGTCACCTGGTCACTTAGCTTTGCAGTGATTAACAGGAAATGAAGCCAGTTAATAGTTTGTTTCATATCCTTTCTGAGCCTTGCTTTCTTCATCTGTAATTGGAGGGGGAAGTTCAGGTGGAGAATGTTGAAGAAGATAATCTAATTTTACTAGATTTATCTTTATTTAGCATTTATTGTGTGCCAGGCACTGTTCTCAAAATGTATTATCGCCATTTAATTTTCACAACTCAGAGATGGGTACTGCTGTCACCGTTTTATAGATGAAGAAACTGAGGTGAGGATACCTTACCCAAAGTTTATGCAACTTTTAAGCGGCAGAGCTGAGATTTGAACCCTGAGTTCAAGTATTTGAGCTACATTGTTTAAATCCTAGGGGTGGAGAGAGAAGGAGGCAGCAGCTGGGTATACTATCTATTTTTATAATCTTTGTATTGTTGATCTTCAACATGCTGAATTTACTACAGAAAGTTAAGGACTTTAGTTAGAAAATCCATGAAGAAGAGGGGAGTGGGATTAAATTGATTTTGTTGGATACTCCTGTTGATCCTTAAACCTGAATGCCAATCAAGTTTCCTTTTTTTCTGAGAAAGACTGTCTGCTTTTTAAATGAAAAGCTCTTCTGCTCTCCAAACAATTTTTTCAGCAAGGGTCAGCACACTTTCTGTCAAGGGCCAGATAGTGAATATTGTGAACTTTGCAGCCCATAAGGTTTAAGTAGCAAATACTCAAATTCTGCCATTGTAGTGAGAGAGCAGCTAAGTATAAACAAATGGGTATGGCTCTGTCCCAATAAAACTTTATTTATGGTCACTGAGATTTGAATTTCATGTAATTTTCATGTCACAAAATATTCTTTCATTGTTTTTTTCCCAACCATTTTAAAGTGTAAAAAGCATTCTTAGCTTTTGGGTCATATGAAAATAGGTGGTGAGCTGAATTTTGTCTGTAGATCTTCGTTTGCTGACCCCTGCTTTTAAAGAATATATTCAGCAATGAACCAGACTAATGAACAGGATATTTGTTAGTGTGTATGTGTGTGTGGTGTGTATAAATCAGTACCAGTGGTGAACAAGTGGAATTTGAAATTAACACAGTACCATTTACATTAGCACGCCTGCCCCCCCCAAGGAAATACTTAGGTACAAATCTAACAATGTGTATACGATCTATATGAGGAAAAATACAAAACTCTGATGAATGAAATCAACAAGAACCAAATGAATGGAGAGAGATTCCGTGTTCATGGATAGGAATACTCAATGTTGTCAGGATGTCATTTCTTCTCAACTTGTTCTGTAGATTCAATGCAGTCTCAGTCAAAATTCGAACAAGTTACTTTGTGAATATTAACAAATTTTTTCTAAAGTTTCTATAAAGAGGCAAAAGACCCAGAATAGCCAACACAGTATTGAAGGAGGAGAATAAAGTCAGAAGACTGACACTACCCAACTTCAAGACTTAATATATATCTACAGTAATCAAGACAGTATGGTATTGGTGAAAGAACAGACAAATAGATCAATGGAATAGAATAGAGAGCCCAGAAATAGGTCCACATAAATGTGGTCAACTGATCTTTAACAGAGGACCAAACGCAGTACAGTGGAGCAAAGATAACCTTAAATGTGCTGGAACAACTGGACATTCACATGCAAAAAAGTGAATGTAGACACAGACCTTACACCCCCACTCACAAAAATTAACTCAAAAGTGGATCACAGACCTAAATGTAAAATGCAAAACTATAGAACTCTTAGAAGATAATATAGGAGAAAACCTAGATGACCTTGAGAATGGCAATGACTTTTTAAATACAACACCAAAGGCATGACCCATGAAAATAGATAATTGACAAGCTGGACTTCATTACTATGAAAAAGTCTGCTCTGTGGAAGGCAATGTTAAGAGAATGAAAAGACAAGCCACAGACTGAAAGAAATATTTGCAAAAGACATATCTGATAAAGGACTGTTACCCAAAATATACAAAGGACTCTTAAAACTCAACAGTAACAAAACAACCCAATTAAAAACTGGGCCAAGGGCTTCCCTGGTGGCGCAGTGGTTGAGAGTCCGCCTGCCGATGCAGGGGACACGGGTTTGTGCTCCGGTCCGGGAAGATCCCACATGCCGCGGAGCGGCTGGGCCCGTGAGCCATGGCCGCTGAGCCTGCGTGTCTGGAGCCTGTGCTCCGTAACGGGAGAGGCCACAACAGTGAGAGGCCTGTGTACAGCAAAAAAAAAAAAAAAAAAAAAAAACTGCGCCAAGGACCTTAACAGATGCTTCACCAAAGAACATACACAGATGGCAAATAGCACATGAAAAGATGCTCCACATCATATGTCATCAGGGAAATGTAAGTTAAAACAGTGGGATGCCACTACACACCTATTAGAATGGCCAAAATCCAGAATACTGACGCCACAAAATGCTGGTGAGGTTGTAGAGCTCATTCATTCCTAGTGGGAATGCAAAATGGTACAGCTACTTTGGAAGACAGTGTGGTGGTTTCTGAAAAAACTAAACATACCATATAATCCAGCAGTGACACTCTTCGACGTTTACCCAATGGAAAACTTATGTCCACACAAAAACCTGCATGGGGATATATATAGCAGCTTTAGTCATAATTGTCAAAACTTTGAAGCAACCATAGTGTCCTTCAGTAGGTGAATGGATAAATACACTGGTACATCCAGACAGTTGAATAGTATTCAACACTGAAAAGAAATGAGCCATGAAGCCATGGAAAGACTTGGAGGAACCTTAAGTACATATTGGTAAGAAAAAGAAGCCAATCTGGAAAGACTATATACTGTATGATTCCAACTGTATGACATTCTGGAAGAGGAAGAACTATGGAGAGAGTAAGAAGATCAGGGGTTGGTGGTAGAGGGAGGGATGAATAGAGCCCAGAGAATTTTTAAAACAGTGATAACATAATGATGGATATATGTCATTATACATTTGTTTAAACCCATAAGATGTACAACACTGAGAGTGATCCCTAAAAAACTATGGACTTTGGGTGGTTATGATGTGTCATTATAGGTTCATTAGTTGTCACAAATGTACCACTCTGGTGAAGGATGTTGATAATGAGGGAGGGTATGCATTTGTTGGGGCAGGGAGCATGTGGAAAATCTCTGCCTTATTTTGCTGCTGTGGACCTAAAACTGCTCTAAAAAACTAAATCAAAAAACCTTTTTTTAGAAAATTGTTTTATTGACCTGGAAATTATATAGTCCATAATGTCTTAATTTTTAAAATAATACATTCCTGGAGACTGTCTTTCATGGATTTCTGAAAGAGAAAAACTATTTTTTCTCTTAGATTCTATAAATCCTATAAATTTAAAAAACTGTAAAAAGGTAAAGGTCTTAATGTATTGCTTCACTGGAGTCTCCTATTAAAATAGAAATTGAAAATTCTAGGTAGCTAAATTCTATTTATTGAAGAGGGAGGAAATTGAAATCAATTACTAAAATATCAACATATCATGTGTGAATTTCACTTATATTTTCAACCTGACACCTTACTGTTTCCAGTAATTTCAAATGAACTGATGTTAGGCTTCCAGTTAAACACTCAAATTTGATAATTTTCTTACTTCCACCTTTTAAGGTTTCAATAACCTACAGCAAAGAAAATCTAGTACCCAAGAGACCTTATTTATTAAATTATTTGGGGAATGGCACTTATAAAAATTAAGATTATTAGATTCTTTTTTGCTTGAAATGCTAAAAAGGAAGAGAGCGTCTTAAAGCTTTAATTAATGATGAGTTTGGGGCTAATTTTGGTTATAAACTTGAACTTCAACACTGATACCATAACACACATTTTATTACTTAGGGACACAGTAAGTGCCCCCAGAATCAATACAGAGAACATTAGTCATCTGTGAAAGCAATTCATTCTTAAGATATTTTAGAGATATGTGACTGAAGATATTTGGTACTCTTCTAAATCCAAGCAAGGTGATTAGCATATCTGGGAAATAATTTAGATGTAAAAACAGTCAGAAGGTAGATCATTGGTTGCCTGTGGCTGGAGATTGACTGAAGAAGGGTTTGTGGGGATTTGGGGGAGGTGATGGAAATATTCTAAAGCTAAAGGGTTTGTGGTGATGGTAGCACAACTTTGTAAATTTACTAAAAGTCATTCATTTGTACACTTACAATGGCCAAATTTTATGTTATGTAAATTATTCCTTTAAGAAAATTGTTTTTAAAGAATCAGCTATATTCTATCCTGTCAGATAAAAAGTTTCAAAGTTTGTAGAGGAGTGGTCTGTATAAGCTCTTAGAAAGGGGTGGCTGAAGTCCATGTCTTTTGTAAGTAAGGCTGAAGTACCTTTTGTAGCACTATCTAATTTAGCATAAATGTAGTGGCACCTGTGAATGTATATTGCATTTACTAATGCACACTCCCTGACCACAGGAGGTTTATCTAGAAGTGATGAGAATTTGAACTAAGACATTGATGAGGGAGGGGGAGGAAAGACCTCGAAAAGCGATCGCGGAGGTATTGTCAATTTTGCAGTTTCTTAAAGAAGTTGCCAGGGTTTCTAGTTTAGGAGAGTGATTGGAGTTGCCATCAACAAAGTTAGGGAATATAGCAGGTTCAGCATGGAGACAGGAGGGGTGCATGATAAATCTGAGGGAGAAGGACTGAATCCGGCTGTCTCTTCTGGTCACTAGAGAGTAAGTGGGGTGAAAAGAACTGGAGCAGAATTTAGTTCACATCCCAGTTTGGATGGTTTCATAAAGTCACAGTCTTTATTTCTTCCTCTACAAAATTAGGATAATATCTACTTTAGAAATTGTCAAGATTAAATGTGATATGTAAAGTACCAAATGCAGTGTCCCATATTATTAAGTCTAAGACAGAGTTCAATATATTGTCCAGGTCCAGAGAAACCTGATTCAGGTGTTATGTGTTAGCTTTTTAATAACCTTCCCCCTTCTGTAATGAAGTGGCAGTCTGCTTGACGTCAGTCCTCCCGAATGTGCACAGGGGAAGTGAGCACTAGGTTGCACTCCTAGCCCAGCGAAGCTAAAGCCTAACACCTGGGACCCAATGGCCTGCGAAGGTTTTTCTATGTCCCAGAGACCTTCAACAGCAAGTGGTGTTTTGCTTGCTTCTGCTGGATTCCATGGCATTCAGGCTTCTCTCTTTTGGCAAATTAGAACTACATTTTACAGTTTTATATACATATATAGAACTCTCCAAATGGCAACTGCAACTGGGAATAGTGATTCTGTACAGATATTTTTAGTCTTGGTAATGAATCATGTAACTGAATCCAGTAAAAAATAGCTGGGTAAAAGTTAAAAATAGTCTGAATTTGAAGCAGGGAAGAGAAGGCATGTTAAATCTATTTACCCCATTTAGAAATAGTTTGCATGTATCCAGTAGCAAGCAGATGGCCACAGCTACGTTGTAATACTGAACCAAAGATAGAGATGTAGGTAGAAGGTATCAGGAGAGTTCATTTTGAAGTTCTGAACATTTTCCTCAATAGTATTGTATCTGTCACAGTCAATTCAAAAATATATAGTTATTCTTGAATTATGGTTGAAATAACTTACAAGATGAATATTGTATTTAAAAGTTTGAAGGAAAATTGGCTTGAAAGTAACAGTTCCCAGAAGCCCAAGCTGGAGGCTAAATTACTGCACAAATACTAGTTTTCAGAGAAATATAGATTCTGAGGACTATGTCTTCAGAGGTGAGACTATAAAACCCTGCTGTTGATTCCTTTCTCTAAATGACCGGTATTAAGAAAGATGACCAAAATCAACTACTCACAGGGTTGTTGAATGCTTAATTTATATCAAGAGTCATAAACTCAAATGTCTTAACAGGTGAAGTAATTTTGTGGCACAGAATGGACACAAAGCAAATGAAATGGCCTAGCTTGGGGATTCGCAGCCACCACTCACCTCTAGCCAGTTGTTGCCCTATGAGAATATATGCCCTGTGTTGCCAGCTCTCCCCATTGTTTTTTGTTTTTTTTAAAGGCCCAATACAGGCTCTTAATGAAATCTCTCAAATTTTAAGTGATTCTCAGCGGTTTTTTATTAAAAGTAAAAAACTGTGCTCCAGATTAAACATGTCCACTAGTGTTTTGTGAGGGAAGGGTTGTTTTGTTCACTGCTGTATGCCTCTGCCACCAAATGAATTCAGCCAGCAGGCCTCAGATTTGCAGCCTTTGACCTTTGCATAACAAATAATGTGTTCTTAGGCATCTGGGAAAAGTAATGCTATCCTAGAGACTGAAACAGTAGACAGCAAGTCTTACCTTCTGTTGTCGCTTTGCAGAAATACAATCAGAAAGCTAAATGTCATTTCATAAGTCTTGTGTTTTTACCCAGGGTTTACTCATTGATACTTTTGTTAGTGCACTGGCTTTCCTTTTACAAGCTATACATTGTAATTATAGTCACTATTTGTTTTTCATTCTTTATTAAACTCCCATATCATAATGTGTAATGGGAGTCATAATTATCTTTGTGATAATGACATTTCTGATGACATTAGAACTGCCTAATGGCTGAGGAAGTTGACAGATGTTAGAAGGAATGGAATTTTTAATTTGTAATGGAATTTCCCCAAGTTTAAGATGACAGTGGATTACACATGGCTTCTAGATTTTTCTTTTCCATAGTGGTAGCTGTGTTAGCTCTGCATGCCATTTTAAAGACATATAATGTTAAATATTTAAAACATAGGAGCTGATCACTACACGCAGGAATAAATGCTTTTTAAAATGAAAAGCTATAGTGTATTCTTGACTATGTCTAGATCTTAAAAATACTGTTTTAGGCGATTAATTGCAGTGAATTTAAGGAGTTGCATATATTAACTCTCCTAAGTTTTAAAATATTGGAGTGTGATTATCCTTGTTTCAGAAGTTGGATTCAGAGATTTTTTGCAATGTTTCAGAACTTCTGTGATTTGTTGAATTGGAAGGATTTCTTAAAAATAGTAAGCTATATAACGACGGCTCATCTTTCCCTTCTTCTCTGTTCTTTTTTTACTAGCCTTATGCCAGCCTAGACCATCTTGTGTGTCCTCTTCTTGTGTTAGAGTAATGGAAAAATTTTGGCTTTGACTTGGGTGAGCCGTATTCCCGTCACGATTTTCTGTACTTGAAACTGTGTAACCTTTGACCAGTTAGTAACCTTGGGTAATCTTTGAAATGGGGGCGATAACTTCACAGAGTTGTCGTGATGATTTTGAAATAAGTAAAGCATCCTAGTACAGTGCTCCACAGACTCAAACTTAACTACTGTTAGTGCCATCACCCCTTCGTGGTTGTTGACGCACCTGATGACCAGAGAGCCAGGCCCCCCATGCTCTCGAACCAGACTACCCTCTTGTTTTCTGATCGCCCCTTTTTCTACTCTTATCTGATCATCCCACTCTCATCCCACAAGTCTTTTCTCAAATTACACATACTCAGAATGTATACTTAACCCTGTGCTAAACCTCTTTTCTCACCTCTCTGCTTGTGCTTCTCATCATTCAGTTTGATATTCCACTGTCTTCCTGTTTTTTTCATACCCATCAAAAGAGAAGTGATACCATTCTTTGACCTTCCTAAGCATGTTTACTTCCTTGACTTACTGCTTCTAAAATGTTCTTAGTTTGGGTATGCCTATTTGTTTCCTCAGTGTGTGAACTTCGGATCCTTTTGTTCAGAGTCAGCTATTTCACGTATTAAGTACTATAAAGAGATCACATATGTGTATATAAATGGTTCTCTATGACACCACCAAGTAGGTACTAACAAATTTTTTCAAAAAATCATAATGTGTTTCTTGTCCTTTTCCATTTGCTCCTAGGTTTTTAGAACTTCAGCTATAAAAATGGGCAGGATTTTCCTTGATCATATTGGTGGTACCCGTCTGTTTTCCTGTGCAAACTGCGATACGATCCTGACCAACCGCTCAGAACTCATCTCCACTCGATTCACAGGCGCCACTGGCAGAGCATTTCTTTTTAACAAGGTTGGTGGGGGAAACCAGTTTCATTTCCTAAGTGGGTTCAGTGGATATATTTGATAGCAGTACCAGAATACCCCTCAGAGCATGGAGATGCCAGGAAGAGTCAGAATGAGAGCTGTGCTCTATAGAACTGATTGTTGAGAGTTTAAAGATTGTATTATAATAAGAAGGGTGGTCTCCGTTGCTTCAGAAGACATTCAGTGTAAGAATTTGGTAGTTACTTCACAGACTATTGAAGGGGCCAAGATACCCCCATATCACGGATTTATCCTTATAGAGAGGTAGCTGCATTAAGCTGTCATAGTTTGACAGTGCAAGTGAATAAGGATCATCTAACCAACTTCCCTTGCTTTAACTTATGCCTACCAGTCATCCTTCTGATTATGATTTGGCTAAGAGGTTTGCTAACAGGAAGAGCGCTTCCTGACTTACACATTAGTGTATAGTCTGCCTCCTTCTCTAATTTCTGGCTGGCTTTGAAATTGGTTGATGTGATTCTGCCTCCTGGAATCTAACGTGTACCAGCAAACTTGAATTTCCAAATACTTTACGCTAAGGAACAGAACTAGTCCAAGGTCCTGTTCTTAGAAGTTCAACTTAAACCTCTCCAGTGGACACTCCCCTGTTCCACTTAGAAATAAGTTTTTTCTCTCAAAGAATTGATAGCGTATATACCCCTTGCTCTTTATTTCGGTATAGAGCAGGGGTTGGCACACCATGGCAGGCCAGCTGCCTGTTTTTGTAAGTACAGTTTAATGAAGCACAACCATATTTATTCTTCTATGTGTTATCTATGGTTGCTTTTGTGCTACAGCAGCAGAGCTAAATAGCTATGACAAAAACCATATAGCCGTCAAAGCCAAAAATATTTACTATCTGGTTCTTTACAGAAAAGTAACGTGTGGAAGATTATTGGGTGTTAAGAATCATTGGAAATTCTTCACAGATTCTCTGAACCCACTTGAAAACTATGTATTGCAATCTACCCCAGTCTCTTTATAGATAAAATGTAATTTCAGAAACAAATCTGCCAAATTTCTTTTTATGGGGTACCTGTTGCGTACTAGGTTCTTTTGCATTGGTAGCCATAGTTGTACTCATCATTGAGTGGTGAATTATAACAGTTGGACCCAGACCTACGTTTTATGACTCCAAGTTAAGGACTCTTCACTATAACACAGAAGTGTAACTAACGTGTATAATAGTGTGACTTAGACTAATACAATAATGCATGATTACATTAGATGTCCAGTTGAGTACAGATGCTTACCTGTCCCAGCAGTTTGTAAAAATAGCTCTTGGGAAATGTATTGTAGGTTTGACTAAAGTAACAACTGCTATTCGTTTTTCTGAAGTTGCTGTTCTTGCACCAACAAAAATATTGTGTACCATTTTTGGCAGATAACTTACATGGCTTTGCAATTTTGTTTTCACATGTTTCTTAGGTAGTTAACCTGCAGTACAGTGAAGTTCAAGACCGGGTCATGCTCACTGGCCGCCACATGGTTCGAGATGTGAGCTGCAAAAACTGCAATAGCAAACTGGGATGGATCTATGAGTTTGCCACTGAAGACAGCCAGCGTTATAAGGAAGGCCGTGTGATCCTAGAACGTGCGCTAGTTCGAGAAAGTGAGGGCTTTGAGGAGCATGTACCATCTGATAACTCTTGAAGAAAAAGAGATAAATCCATCTTTTTCCCAGGTCTTCTTCACTGAAAACAAAAATCTACTTACATACACTGTCACCTTAGCATCAGAGTCGGATTCATGAACTGTGGAACAAGAGGTTGTGAGAATCTATGATGGAACCTTTCTTTCCTTCTTTCTTTTTTTTTTTTTTAAATTTTCTATTTTCCATCCAACAGCAGTGTGTAGAGAGAATATTATGTGGATGCCGTTAATTTTTTCCCCCCTATGTTTACATCTTGAGGCAGAATAGTCTATCTGCAGCTACATGGTGGGCTATGTGAGGAAAAATATCTGGACCATTAGAGTGAAAAAGTGTTTTATGTAAATTTTGAAAGGAAAATGTGTCAAGAGCATGGTTCTTAAATTTATTTGGGCTTCATTTTAAAACTTTTTTTTAAACCCAGTTATTTCACTTGATTTGCTAGCTTCAGAGAAGAGATCCGAATTTGTGACCAGCGCTAAAGGTTCAGTGTTAGTATGGCTTGTGCTGGCCATTGTGCCATATTCTTGTTGGAGATGAACCGTAGCATCAGAGCCCATTCTTCCTTGTCAGTCTTGACCCAAAGATGTCACCATTCCTAGTTACTTGTCACCACATAATTGGTGTTGATTGGAAACTTTTCCTGATATGGGGCAGAACTGCTTGGTTGTCTTTTCCATGTAACTTAAGCATAGTAATATAAATAAAGTAATAGTTGGATGTTTTTGGTCCTGTGTTGCTTTTAAAATCACCTTTTAAAAGAGCAGAGTATTTGTTAAGTAATTTTCATAGTAGTGTTTCTTTTCATCTCTTAAGCTAAATTGTGTATAAGATTCTACTTTGTTTAAATTAAAGCATACTGTTTAAATCCACAGTATTGCATTTAGAAAACAGTTGAACAGAATGTCAGTGTGCATTCATGCAGAAAGCATTTCATCTGCATCTGTTTTAAAAGGAGGGAAGTGAAGCAGCCTATCTAAAACTACTGCTTTGCAAAGTGTTTCAACCTATCCTCCTCAGTTTTGCATTGATTTTGACAAGTCTGTGGAGCCTGATAGTTACATCAAAGGACTAGATCTTCTAGCATTATTTTCTCAGATCTTGCCTCAGAAGTTTAGCTGTTGAAATTGAAATTCTACTTGGCCCCTTCAAATAGAAAGGGATCAAATTTGACTCAGGGGGTTATTTTAGCCCAAAATTTACAACATTATGAAGTATTAAAATGTAAATGTTTCTCTATCCAAACTATTTCTAGATATTCGAGTATTTCTGGTGGAATAAATGGCGTTAAAATTGGCTAAATGAATGAATGGATGTTTGCTCAATTTCTAGGTCTTTGTCTAGAGATGAAATTTGCCTCAAATTAGTTAGCAAAATCTTTCTGTTATTGATACTAGATGTGATTTCTGAGTACAGTTAGGATTAAGTTTCTCTTATTTGCCTTTGGGCTCTTGGTTAGAGGCATAGGCCTCTGATTTGGTAGGTGTATAATATTGCATTTGAGATATGTGGACACAAATTCTTCTCTTTCCTTCACCATGGACTAAATCTTCATGCATTAAGACACAACACTGATTCCCATTCATTTCCATACCAGCCTTTGATTATATGCAGATTCCTAGTAGCATGCCTTACCTATAGCACTATGTGCATTTGCTGTCACAATAAAGTATATTTTGTCTTGCATTGGTGCAAAACTGCTACTTATTTTCCACTATCCTTGTCTAGTAATCATCTTAGTTTTTATCTATGAACACATACATCTTACCTTTGAGTAGCTATAGCTTTTTCAGTTGGCAGTGATAAAGTGACATTCTGGTTTAGGTAACTCTACCTAATTTCCACATGGAGATACTGAATTTACAAATATTAACTTCTCTGAGATGACTTTTGCCTCAGACACTGACACCTATAATTCAGTATATATGAACAAATAAAATGTCATAGCACTAGGTTAACTTTTAGGTGGCTGCACCAGGTACCATAGCAGCAAGTTCCTCTACACCCTTCCTTTTAAAAACTTCATTTGCAAAAAAACAAAAACAAATAGCAATATGGAGGATCCAGTCAGATTGAATTGTTTACAGAAAAGCAAACACACTGTGCACTTGAGATGGGAAACCACTAGTGGGAATGATTTTGCTGTGGGAAGGAAAAGTTAACCAAATACAGGTGAATATACTGTATAATGAGTGGCTTACTGAAATGTGTACAGAGACTGTCCTAAAGTGAATATTCTGAGTTAAATATCTGTTAGTAATTATGTAATGATTTAAGTTACAATTGTGAGTGGCTACTTTGGGATTGGAGGAGAAAAATAGCAATACCATAACTGTTTTCTATTTTCAGTTTTCAATACCTATTCATAAAAGTCATATATGGGGTGTTTAAATGTAGAGTCTGGGCCCTAGCCCAGGCCTAAATCAGTCCACAGGTAATTTTTTTTTTTTTTTTTTTTTGCGGTACGCGGGCCTCTCACTGTTGTGGCCTCTCCCGTTGCGGAGTACAGGCTCCAGACGCGCAGGCTCAGCAGCCATGGCTCACGGGCCTAGCCGCTCTGCGGCATGTGGGATCTTCCCGGACCGGGGCTTGAACCCGTGACCCCTGCATCGGCAGGCGGACCCTCAACCTCTGCGCCACCAGGGAAGCCCCACAGGTAATTTTTGATCAGGCAGGATTTGGAAACTACCAACTGTACAATATTCAGAGACAGGTTTATGGATTTCATTTTTACAACAGTTAAAAATACCTCACAGTTCAAACAGATCCACTAATTAATTGCATGTCACTTTTTAACACTGGTTTCCCACGAGGAGCCATATAAAACCAAAACTTAATCTAGGAAAGGTGTGAATTGGGAATAGAGCAAGATTAAACTGAAAAACTCCTTTTAAGGTAGCACATTGCAATGATAAGAAGATACCTGTTATAGAAATAAAGCACAACTAAGAGGAGAAATTAGCATGGATACTCATCCTAAATTGGATATGAATTGTATGGCTTCTTTATTTTAAAATATTGGTACTTCCCAAATTGAAACTTTTCTACATTAAGGCAAAAAAATATACATTTCAAAGCACCATTAAGGGTTTTGTGATCCTGGGCATTGCTTTACTTATTTATTTTAATTAATTTATTTATTTTTGGCTGCGTTGCGTCTTCGTTGCTGCACGCGGGCTTTCTCTAGTTGGGACGAGCGGGGGCTGCTCTTCATCGTGGTGCACGGGCTTCTCATTGCGGTGGCTTCTGTTGTGGAGCACGGGCTCTAGGCATGCAGGCTTCAGTAGTTCTGGCACACGGGTTCAGTATTGTGACTCACAGGCTCTCGAGCGCAGGCTGAGTAGTTGTGGCGCACGGGTTTAGTTGCTCTGCGGCGTGTGGGATCTTCCTGGACCAGGGCTCGAACCCGTGTCCCCAGCATTGGCAGGCGGATTCTTAACCACTGTGCCACCAGGGAAGGCCCATATTTATGTTCTTTAAAATCATCTGCAATTTGACCATTTTGGGAGGCTTGTTAACAGTGAATTATGTCTCCATTCCCTCCCACTATACTGGATTGGTCCCTGAGGTGGAGCCAAGAAATCAGATTTTTTACAAAACTGCAAAGATAACCTATTGCTAAGATGTGAGAATCACTATTCAAAGGGTTGTTCAAACAAAATAATGTATAGTTTTGGTGTGCTACCACCTGGTAAACGCAGGTGTTTATCACAGGAGGCCCACAGGCTTAGAAGTATGACTAAGAAAAAGCAGATTAATTTCCACCTGCTTTTTAAAAACAGTGGCTCTTTTAAACAGTTAAGTACAATAGTCAGATAAACTGATGTTTAAAGAGAGGAGAAGTTTCGGGAAGAGTTTCTAGAAAGATCACTAGACTTTATAAAGACCTGTCTTCAATGCTGTGATTTATCAGCTGCATGACTGGGAAGTATGTGACTTAACCTCTGAACCTTAGTTTTCTCAAGTATGAATTATGAAAACAAGCCCTATCTTAAATGATTCTGGTTAGAATACAGTGAAATATATGGCCTAAAAACCTGTTAAGTATCATGCAAATGTTTGAAATAACTACTGTTTTTTTTCAATAATCCTGAACAACACTTCACAACTTAATTTTGCTCTAAATTAAAGAATGACCAGAATGCTTTCAAAGTTTTATAAATCCTTCCTGGTCTTGATATGTACTGCTAAATCTTTAAGGGAATTAGGGCATGAAATCTGCTGTTTATCAAATGTTACTGTCTTGACCTTTGACCATAAGAAAGCTTTCATCATCTGCTACAATAGACATTTTACTTTGCTTTCAGAAATTGTCAGAGCTTCTATTTTTGTCCTAACATGGAGCAGAAGGAAGGGAAGGTTAAAAGTTCATTAAATACAACCTCAGTGGTAAAGAAAAAAGCATACAAGTTTTCTCCCCAGTCAGACAAATTTACTTTTTGAAAAGAACCCTGCAAGAATTTCCACTAAAATTCCACTAGTTACTTTTCACATCCAATTTTCTTTCTCCCGTGTTTGCCTCAGCCTATTTCACACTACTGCTATAATAGTGTTAGTTCAATTTTTAAAGAACCCTAAAATTATGAGAAACTATTTATATTACCAGATCATCTCATTTTAATCCTACTCTGGTAATTTGCCCTAAAGATGAACAAGTCATCTCTCAGCCCTGGATTTCTAGTAAAGTACATAGACAGATTTTGTGTAATAATTTTAAAAACTTGTATCCAGAGCAAAGCCCAGCTTTGAAAAAAGGTATTGACCAGAGGTTTTCAGGGATTGGTGCAGTTTGAGAAACTTCACTGGTGTGCCCCTGAGTCAGGACGTTGGCTTCAGTTGTCCCCCAGAATTTCATTCCTCTACCACTAACTGTTGGGGTGCCATGGAGTAAGCTGTCAGCATCTGGCACACTACCTTCTCAGCTGACCCGCTCTCTACCTGTAGCCCTCCCAGAAAATACTGGGCAAAGTGGAGGCAATACTACGAAAGCGTGAAATCCGTGAGTATTCTCTGTCCCTGGCTAAGCCACCTCCCTTCCTCCAGCCTCTAAGCCAACTGGAAGGTGCTCATAGACATTTCTGAAACCTGCCAGTATGCCAAAAGGAGTCAGAAGTATTTCCACCCCTTTCCTAAGAAAGTCTTAGGTCCTGTTTCAGAGTGGCCTCCTTAGAAATTGAGTTTCAAAGATGGGGGCAGCGGGGTCTTTTTAAGGACTTGAGTGATAAGGAGTAAAAGAGTCGAGTGGTCCCACTGAAGAAAAAACGTTTGTTAATATAAAATTAGCTGAAACCCATGCTACCAGAAAAGCACCAGTAGGTGGCAGGAGTATGCAGGATATTCAGTTCTTAAGTGCCAGTCTGGCCTGCCTTGGAAAAGAGTTAATATCTGGCGCAGTCTGTTACTGTTGTTAATGGTCAGCTAACCTGAAGCGAGAGGCGATTTCACCCCACTGGAGTAGAATTGCAGGGGGTCAGATGAAATCGTCCGTGAGAAAATGCCCTAGAAACTATGAATTACTATACAAGTAATAGTACTATTTCCAGATTTTTATGGTAAGTGATTTTTTTCCGCCATGTTTGTTTTAGTATCTAAAGCTTTAGCTTGCACAACTTCAAAAATTTTTTTCAACAACTATTTTTTGATATTGTCTTTTGACAATGACAGCCTGAGGTCACAGGAACATCACAGTGTGACTTTGAAGTTAGTTGAGCTCTTGAAGCCTCATTTCCTCAACTTTAAAAAAATATGGAAACTAATTTCTAGAGAACATGTGTGAAAACTATAAGCCCTACAGGATTCTAAAAACAAAACATTTCTATAAATTGAGTGAGGTTCAATGAGTTATTTAATTAGCTTAGGCTCCAGTTGCTAGAAAGTATTTGCTCGTTCATTTATCCATATTCAGCAATATCTGAGTGCCTATTACGTGTGTCAGGCAATATGCTAGTCATTAGTCAGCAACACCTGGCACCTACTTCCCAGCAGCCTTACGAAGGATGTTTGCAAAGCCCAGTACAAATCCTCAAAGCCACTGTATCAATACTGACTGTATTCCTGCTACAGGAAATGAAGACATTCAACATAGGGGTACACAAGCTCATAAAGCAGAATAAAAGGCCTTTGTTTTTCCAGCAATTAAGTTCTAAGTTTGAAAAGAGGAAACCTACCAGTTTAAATGGAAATAACAGAAATCATCTTTCCATGTGCAATGGACTCTGAAATTGGATTAACCTTACATTCTAAAATGAGCTTCCTCTGTCTCCCTTCCAGAAGCAAATGTAAATCAGCATTTTCAGGGCACATGGAGAAAAGAAGGAACACCAGCTCACCTCCAACAGACATGCCAAGTAGAGGACTTCCGTAACAGTGAAAGGCAGGGGCCAAGGCTCAGAGCCTTTGCACAAGAAACGGCCCAGGTAAAGTGTTCTTTAAGTTGGATTGGGGGAGAAGAAAGGCGAAGGTGAAAGAATTGTAAACTTGTAGATTTAGGCATTGTCGGATTAGTGATCTCAAACTCAGATGCCTTTGGATGCCAGACAGTTCATTAAAATAAGGAAAGTGGGCCTGGTGTAAGACTACTGAAAGGGGTGGTTATAGAGTGAAGAGGGGGAGCATATACCAATTAAAGACAGACGCTTGGTTTAAGTCAAATAAACAAAACAGCTTATTCTTTACACCTTAGGGGCTCCTGCTTACATCCCTCACCTAGTCCAACCTCTCATTTTAAACATTTGGAAACTAAGACCAGGAGAGGTGAAGTGACTAAGGCATGTTCTCTGTAAGTAGCAGAGAGAAGACTGTTTTAGGTGAGGCATTTCAACACAACCACAGAGTATGCTAGAGGTCGGATGCGTTATTCATATTTCAGAGGAGACTTTGGAGGCAGACTGCCTAAGAGCATGGACTCCGTGGCCAGAGGGCCTGTGCCTGAATCTCAGCTGTAACACTTAAGAACTGTGTGCCCTCGAGCAAGTTTCTTAACCTTTCTGTGCCTTGGCTTCCTTGTCTCTAAAATGGGGATAATAATTGTACTAACTCCATAGGGCTGTGGTGAGGATAAAATGCATCAATATGTGGAAAGTACTTAGACCTGTGACTGGCCCATAGGTATTAGCAATTCCGTTTCCAGATGAGGAAACACATACTTAGAGGTCAAGGTCACACAGCTTTACTAGAGGTCAAAAATCTGCATAGGCGCACACACACACACACACACACACACACACACACACACACACACACACACACACACACACACACACAGCTGGCATGGAACTCCCTCTCAAACATACTGACTTCAAAGCCTGACCTCCTGAGCCTCACATCTGCAGTGACCAATAAGAAGGAAAGGGGGGGCCAGAGCAGAGGCCGGAGCTCTGTGGCTGGTTCAATTGTTCTACTTTTTAGGAGTAATGTAGGTTTCCAGAAAAGCAAGCACAGGGATGAGGCAGTTACATCAGTGTTTCTCAAACTTCAGCATGTATTAGAACTAACTGCAGGGTGTGTGAAAACACAGAGTGCTGGCATCTTGCACAGGGTTTCTGAGTCAGCAGGTCTGGGATGGGGCCCAAGAATTTGCATTTCTAACAAGTTCCCAGGCAGTGCTGAGGCTGATGGTCCAAGGACCATACTGTGAAAAACACTGTTGAATTTCTTCTGATCCTCAGTGTCATCTCATGAGCTTGGCATTTTCTCCATTTTATAGTGGAGAAAACCAAGATCAGAGAACATGGCTGACTCACCCAATATCATACCGCTGGAGCTGGGTCTTGAATCAAGTTGGTCTGACACCGAAGCCTATGTTTTCTCTACCTCACCATGTGACATGAGGTGTGGGCAGTTATTCTCTGCCAGGCACAGAGCTACGGGCCAGAGGCATAAGGAAGGTTAGGGCTCTGTCGTGGGCTGGAGTGTGCAGGTGGAGAAGATGTGAGGGAGACTTCCCTGGAGAAGTTCACCAAGTGCCCTACCTGCCCTGCCACTGACACTGCCTTCATTAGCTCTCCAGTTCGTGCTCCCTGTAAGGCCCCATCAGCCTCCACAAGCTCACTGCCCGCAAAGCTTCAGTCACCTTAAGTTCTTGTCCACCCCCAAAAGTGACATGCTTTCTCCAGCTTGCTGTGCTGTGTTCAGGTTTCCATCCGACTGGGATGCCTACCCCCTTCTTGTCCTGGAAGACTTGGCAGCCCTGACCACCATCCCTCAGTCCCACCACTGTGGGTTATGTGCTCCTCCTGTACCTTCCCGAGAATACCTGGCTTACCTCTTTCATAGCACTTGTGTACATTGTTGGGTAATTATATATTTACCAATCTATTTATCCTTCTACACTAAATTTCTAGTCTAAACCAACTTTTATCTCTAAGTCCTCAGGGGCTATTACAGTATATGGTACAGAGTGGTGGGGCAGTGGTCCCAAAACTTAGCTACACATTAGAATCACCTGAGGATCTTTTTAAACTTCTGAAGCCCAGGCCACACTCCAGGCCAATTAAATCACAGTCTCTGAAGATGAGATAGGATATCAGCATTTTTTTCAACTCTCCCCAGGTGATTCCAATGTGCAGACAAGCTTAGGAAGCACTGAAGTAGAGTTTCGGGATGCAGGATGGATGGATGGATGGATGGATGAATGGGTGGATAATCAAGTTGAAGTTTGAATAGGAGAGTACCAGGCAGAGAGAGGTAGAAGATTTTCAATAAAAAGTAACAGCATAAGCAAAAGTTCAGGAATTTGAATTTTATGCCATAGGTAGATGGAAATCATTGCAAGATTATGAGTGGAAGAGTGAAACAAACAGATATGTTTTTTAGGCCAGTTGGCAACTGTGAGATCTTATTGGAGTAGAGGAGGCAGGAAAAAAGTGAGTTTTCTGCTTCACCCTCCTTCTAGAGACTGGCCTCTGGGAGGCTGCTGAACTTTCCAGAGAGGCAGCCCAAGTGAAGCTTGATTGTGGGAGCACTCGTGGCTACTGGGGCGGGGGTGGTGGCTTGTCATCTCCAGCTGCTGTGAAACTAGGACTCAAATCCAGGTTTTTCTGCCTCTGAGTCTCATAACTCTTTATACTTCAAATTATCAGCCCCTCCAGGTGGCTTCTGACTCCATAACCTGCTGTGAAAGTAAAACTTGACAAACTCAAATGCAAAAGCAAGCAGACATTAGATCATCAGCGGCCACTAATAAAGCTGAACCTGCCAGTTAAACAATTAGCTCTGGAGATCAAACTGCAAAGAAAAGCAATGATGAAGCCATCAATTATACTCTCCAGTTTTATCTTCTAGTTAATCGATCCATCCATCAGCTTTCTGATACTCTAGTGGTTATCCTCTGCATTGGGTTTCCCTGGGTCCCCAGGAGGCTGCCCACCCTGCTGTACCCCATTTTACCTGAAACCAGGTTGTCCTCTGGCCAGTGTCTTTCCTTCTCCCCATTCCCCAGACTAGTGATGGAGGTGGGGAGGAATGTGTGAACTGGAGTCGAAGGACTTCACACACTTGGTCTTCTGCTTTCCCCGCCACACGTCAAGAAGGTCCCAAGCATTCACCTAGGAGGACTAATCAGGCCCCATGCACCTGGTCTGTATTTTATCGTTTTTCCCTGTTCTTCCCCTCCTCATAAAATTTTCTCTCTCCCTTCTCCTTTTTTGTTTATTATTCCTCCCATCCCCTTTCCTTTTCCCCTGCCACCACCCTCTTAAGCTTATGACCACTTCTCTCCCATTTGTCTACCTGTTAGCTTCCTACCCTAGGGATACCACACTCAGATTTTGCCCTGGGCAGGAGCACCTAGCCCAGGAGGAAAGTAAGGACTGAGCTTGCTAAGCCCAGCGCCTGCAGAACTACAGCCTCCCAGAGGGTGTGTCTTCTGATAGATACAAAGGCACTGGATGGGCTGGCTACCTCAAAGTTCTTTGTATTCTTTCTGTATCTTTCTCCTCTGTTCTGGAGCAATGCAGTGGGGTGGACAGAGCATGGGCTCTGGTGTCACCTCTGTTCAAATCCTGGCTCTGCCGTTGACTGGTTCTGTAAACTTGACTATGTTATTTGACCTCTCTGAGCTTCAGTTTCCTCATCTGTGCCCACCTCCTTGGTTGTTAGCTCTAAATGCCTAGAAAGGCATTCAGCATAGTGAACACAGAACAAAGTCTTGAATGTTGACTCAACCACTTATCAGCCATGTGACCTCACTATCTAACCTCCCTAAGTCCCAATTTCCTAACCTCTTCCATAGGTGATAACAGGACCAAACTGGTAGGGTTGTGAAGATAAACGAGATAACTCAGGGAAAGTACTGAGCACCTGGACACATAGTCAACATGCAGTAATTGCAAATTGTATGCTCTGTTTGATGTTATATATTATTCACACACTACCTAGCACATGGTAGGTGCTTGCTGTAGCCAGCCTCCAAGATGGCACCAGGGATCCTCACCTTCTGGAATTCATATCCTCGTGTAGTTTACTCCCACACTGAATCACAGCTAGTTTGTGTGAATATCGTGCAAGTGACAGTGTGTGACTTCCAGGGCCAAGTGGTAAAAACCATCTGAGCTTCCACTTCACCGTCTTGAATCACTTGCTCCAGGGGATGTCAGTCTCCAATGCCATGAGATCGGGCAAGCAGCTGTGGAGAGGCCCCCATGGAAAGGCCCTGAGGCCCCTTGCGAACAGCCAGCACAAACTTGCCAGCCATTTTAATGCACCACCTCTGAAGTGAGTCCCTGAGATGGCTGCAGGCCTGGCTGATGTCTCATGGCCACGTGATGGGAGACCTGGAGCCAGAACTGCCCAGCCACACCAAATTCCTGACCCATACAAACAGTATTTTTTTTTTAAGCCACTCATTTTTTCTGCAGCAATAGTTGCCTAATATAGTGCTTTTAAAAATAAGTCAGTCTCCTCTCCCAAGTGAGAAACAACAGGTTGGCATGTCCGTCTGCAAAGCCACGCAGTCTAGCATATGGCCAGCAGGGAGCGCCATTGGACCATTTTCTTAGCTGGCATTTTTTTTCCCTCAAGCAGTGGGCGCACCTGGGTCTGGCAAGAGGAAATGCCAGACCTCCCAGGAAATAGGCCAGCCACTTCAGGCCCCTGCTCCCCGTGGACAGAGATGATGGCAGTCCCTGGGGAACAACCAGGCCCAAGAATCGGCTCAGAGTAGATCCCTTGCCCGTGTAGCTAGGAAGCCCAGAGAACGGCTCAGAACCCTGCTTCTCCCGCTTCACAGCTTTAAAGCAAGTTCTGGGCAGGCTTGAATACAACTCCCCAGTGGCCAGAGAAGCTCCCATTCTTGGGCTTGAGCAAAGACCCTGATCACGGGTGCTGTGGCCATGAGGCACCACTGGGGGAGGGTTTGTATGTCTTGTCCAAATGACTCATTCGCCCCTGAGAAGAAAGGGCCAAAGAGAGCCTAGCCCGAGTGACAGGCCTTGCTCCCTCTGCTGTGCTGGTGCACCGGAGCCCCCCACCCTGCCAGTGAGCACACCTCATGGTCAGCCTATGAGAAAGTCCTGCTGCAGGAGGGCAGTTGACACTGTCCTTCTTGTGCCCAAGGTTTTGGGACCCCTCATCACATATTTGCAGACCCAGGCCCAGCCTCAAGGAGTGCAGGCCTGTCAGCTGGGTCTGCCCCAGCCGTAGAAGAGTTGGAAACCAGGGACCAGCTAGCCAGCCAGCCAGCCTGAGAGAGGGCCCGCAAGCTGAAGACAGCTGGGGTCAGAGTGCAGCACCCTAGTTCCTGCTGGGAGGTGAGAGATGGGTCGGACAGCTAAGCACCCCTCCTTGCTCTCCTCATCCTTCAGAAAGAACAGAGAGCCCTGATGGCCCTCATCTCCTCTGAGGCTGAGACTCGGGGTATCAAAGGACTTCCTGGTTCTTCTGCTACATCTTCCTCGCCCTGGAGAGGCAGAGCTTTGTGGGGGAGGGTAGAAAGGGCTAGAACATATCCTGGATGCTTTGCCTCATTCCTTGTTGGTGATGGGGTCAAGGTAGGGGCTGGGGGTGAGAGGGTGAAGATTAATGTACCAGAAGTTGACTGATGCCTGATACCTACTCCCCCTGCCCTTAGAACTGGGTAGGAGGCAGAACCACGTGGGCTCCAGGGGGCTTGTGAAAATGTCAGGAAGGCACCTTTTTTCTTCTGATGTAGTGTGCTTAAGCATTTACACATTGAGCTACATACATATAAGTAATATTATACATTGCTTTTATTTCTCCTTTTTATTGCAGGGTGTTATTTTTCTTTGAAATTATGCACATAGATAGGTGTTAATAATTATGAGCTTCAACACTGTAAAGGGGCACATGATGGTTAGTTTTACGTGTCAACTTGACAGAGCTAAGGGATGCCTAGATAGCTGGTTTCTGGTTGTGTCCGTGAGGGTGTTTCTGGAAGAGATTAGCATTTGAATCAGTAGACCAGTAGTAGACTGAGTAAAGAAGATCCTTCGCCGGTGTGGGTGGGCATCATCCAATCCTTTGCGGGCCTGAATAGAACAAAAAAGGCGAAGGAAGGGCAATTCCCTTTCTCTCCTTGAGCTGGGACATCCATCTTCTGTCCTCAGACATCAGAGCTCCTGGTTCTCAGGCCTTTAGACTTGGACTGAATGATACCACCAGCTGCCCTGGCTCTCCAGCTTGCAGATGGCATATCTCAGCCTCCATAATCACATGATCCAATTCCCATAACAAATCTCCTCTTGTATATCTACATATATCCTATTGATTCTGTTTCTCTGGAGAACCTTGACTAATACAAAGCATTAAAATGGTTATAAAAGAGAGGCATTGGGTTTGATTGTGTTGAGAAGCACTGCTGTAGAGGGATTAATTATTGCCTTAGCTCGTCCCTTGACAATTCAGTTCTATAAGAGGCACTCATTTCTTAGGCTCCAGAATTATGCTATCAATTAGCCTTATGCAGCTCTGATTAGAAAAGGTAGAGATAGTACTTTAACCTTTAGCCAGATACACATTTTGAGCCTATCCTTGTATCAGCCCCATTGTCAAGACACTGTGATAGCTATTCCTTATTAGTTGTCTAATAGGTTTAGGTGCCTTCATTCTGCAGGTGAAATAGCTACAGCTCAGAGAGGTGAAACAACTTGCCCTAGGAAGCTCAGCTAGCAAGTAATGGAGGAGATCATCCTGCTTGATCTGAAGGCTGTGTTTATCACACCAAGCCCTGGTGCTTCTGAGAACAAACTTGCACTTGACAGGTGCTATAGGTTGCATATTTGTACCCCTCCAAAATTCGTATATGAAACCTAATTCCCAATATGATGGTATTAGGAGGTAAGGCCTTTGGGATGAGCATAGGTCATGAGGGTGGAGTCCACGTGAATGGGATTAGTGCCTTATAAAAGAGATCCCAGAGAGCTCCTTTGCCCCTTCCACCTTGTGAGGACACAGCAAGAAGACAGCCATCTATGAGCCAGAAGCAGGCTCTTGCCAGACCCCAGACCTGCCGGCCCCTTGATCTTGGACTTTCCAGCTTCCAGAAGTGTGAGAAATAAAATTTTATTGTTTAAGCTACCCACTCTGTGGTATTCTTGTTATAGGAGCCCAAATGGACTAAGAAGACACCAGGTTCCAACTTGTTTGGGGAAGCCCCCAGTTGACAAGAAGTGTGGTTCCGTAGTTATTGTCACAAACCATCCCAAAGCTGATCTTCTCCATCCTGGATGTTGCACTGGGACCCTCACCCTCGCCAGATCTCAGTCCCAGCAGTGAGAGAAACTCCAGTCCCTGCGAAGATCTGTGGTTAGATGACTGAACCCGCTCTCGCCCAGTGAGTTGCTTTCCCTCTCTAGATATGCCACATTGTTATTGTACAAGAGCATATGTTGTAATATTTGATAGAGTTAATCATGTTCATTCCTTTCGTTTTCAGAATTTTCCTGTTGCACAGCAGGCACTCAATAAATCAAAAAAATTATTTTATATTTAAGTATAGTTGATTTACAATGTGTTAATTTCAAGTGTACAGCAAAGTGATTCAGTTACATATATACATATTGTATACCTATTCTTTTTCAGATTATTTTCCTCTGTAGGTTATTACAGAGTATTGAGAAGAATTCCCTGTGCTATATAGTAGGTCCTTATTAGTTATCTATTTTATATATAGTAGTGTGTATATGTTAATCCCAACCTCCTAATTTATCCCTCCCCCGCACCTTTCCCCTTTGATAACCATAAGTTTGTTTTCTAAGTCTGTGAGTGTGTTTCTGTTTTGTAAGTAAGTTCATTTGTAACACTTTTTAGATTCCATATATAAGCAATATCATATGATATTTGTCTTCCTCTGACTTCACTTAGTATGATAATCTCTAGGCCCATCCATGTTGCTGCAAATGGTACTATTTCATTCCTTTTTTATGGCTGAGTAATATTCCATTGTATATATGTACCACATCTTCTGTCAGTGGACATTTAGGTTGCTTCCATGTCTTGGCCATTGTAAATAGTGCTACAGTGAGCATAGGGGTGCATGTCTCTTTTCGAATTATGGTCTTCTCTGGATATATGCCCAGGAGTGGGATTGCTGGATCATATGGTAGTTCTATTTTCACTTTTTTAAGGAACCTCCATACTGTTCTCCATAGTGGCTGTACCAGTTTACATTCCCACCAACAGTGTAGAAGGGTTCCCTTTTCTCCACACATTCTCCAGTGTTTATTGTTTATAGACTTTTTTTTCCCCCTTTTTTTTTGCGGTACACGGGTCTCTCACCGCTGCGGCCTCTCCTGTCGCAGAGCACAGGCTCCGGACGTGCAGGCTCAGTGGCCATGGCTCACGGGCCCAGCCGCTCCGCGGCATGTGGGATCCTCCTGGACCGGGGCACAAACCCACGTCCCCTTCATCGGCATCTCAACCACTGTGCCACCAGGGAAGCCCTGTTTATAGACTTTTTGTTGATGGCCATTCTGACCAGTGTGAGGTGATAACTCATTGTAGTTTTTTTTTTTAATAAATATATATATATATTTATTTATTTTTGGCTGTGTTGGGTCTTCATTGCTGTGCACAGGCTTTCTCTAGTTGCGGCGAGTGAAGGCTACTCTTCGTTGCAGTGCGAGGGTTTCTCATTGCAGTGGCTTCTCTTGTTGCGGAACACGGGTTCTAGGCATGCGGGCTTCAGTAGTTGTGGCACTTGGGCTCAGTAGTTGTGCCTTGTGGGCTCTAGAGCACAGGCTCAGTAGTTGTGGCACACGGGCTTAGTTGCTCCGCGGCATGTGGGATCTTCTTGGATCAGGGCTCGAACCCGTGTCCCCTGCATTGGCAGGCGGATTCTTAACCACTGCGCCACCAAGGAAGTCCCTCATTGTAGTTTTGATTTGCATTTCTCTAATAATTAGCGATGTTGAGCATCTTTTCATGTGAATATATATTTTTTCAATTTATTTATTTTTGGCTGCATTGGGTCTTCATTGCTGCGTGCGGGCTTTCTCTAATTGCGGTGAGCAGGGGCTACTCTTCGTTTTTGTGCGCAGGCTTCTCATTGAGGTGGCTTCTCTTGTTGCAGAGCACGGGCTCTAGGCACGCGGGCTTCAGTAGTTGTGGCTCGCGGGGTCTAGAGCGCAGGCTCAGTAGTTGTGGTGCACAGGTTTAGTTGCTCCGCGGCATGTGGGATCTTCCCGGACCAGGGCTCGAACCCATGTCCCCTGCGTTGGCAGGAAGGTTCTTAACTACTGTGCCACCAGGGAAGCCCTAATGTGAATATTTTTATAAATGAATGCTTCAAGGGTGTTATGGTCTTGGTGGCATGATAAAACTAAATAGATAAAAACAAATGGTGCTATAGGAATATATTCATTCAACAAATAATGACTGAGCACCTGCTACATGTAAGGTATTGTTCTGAGTGCTGTGGAAGATCCTAAAGTAAGTGAGCAACAGATACCCTCCCCGGGTACCAAATGTAAAGTACTTTATAAAACAACCCTTGTCTTTATCTCCACTTTCAAGGCACACAGAATGAAGTAGAGACCTGCATCGACCAGCTGGACGAGGCATATAGAAACTGAAGCTCAATACAATTCTAGGTTGTTATTCAGGTAGAAATGCACAGCAGCATGCAAAATGGAGAGTGTTCTGAAACCATGGAGACATTGGGGTGCTTCCTTCTGTCCTATGGAAGAAAGTGGGGAGCTGTGAGAATCAGAGTGGTAGGCTTTGAGGAGAAGCTGGACACATGTTTTTAGGAAAATGACCCAAAAAGGAGCCCCCAAGATTATCCACGTGAGGTTGATGAATGCCTCCACCCCAGGGACACTCACCTTTCCAATCCCTAGTCTCGTCAGGGTGCTCTTACCTGCAGTAGGTAAGAGCAAAGGCAATCAGCGGAGGCTCCATCAGCCCACGATGAAGAGGACCCCCAAAGAAAAATGTTTAGAAAACCATATGGGCCCCCTCTATGTGAACAGTCTGTCAGAAATGTCTGCCTCCTTACAAAGAAACAAACTAGTCCCAACGTATCTTAATAGCTTCATGAGCTTCTGCGCAGTCAGGAAATTGATTTTCTGTTCTCTCCTGACTCCTTCTGGACAGTGGAACTCAGTTATCAAGCTTTACTTCCTGGTCTCCCAGTAACCCTATTTGGTGAAATTAGAGTTAGGAGTTTAATTCAATGTAGTATAAAGCCTATGAGATTGGCTTTATGGTTTCAAGACCTCTGCTAAGAAACAGAATCCTGCGATCTCTATTCCTCTTCCAAAAATTGACGGAAAGGTGGGGCAGGGCGGTGGAGTGGGCTGGGAGTCGGCACAGCTCTCCTGAGTTCTGTGCCCCCTGCACCCTGAACTGCTATGCTTTGAGCCCTTTCAGGGCTAGATATCTATCAGCCTATTCTGTGAAGCTTGACTGGCACCTATCTTCAAAAAAAAAAAAAGAGGGACTATTAGATTTCTTTTCCACGCTGTATAAAAATAAAGTGACGAACTGAGCCAAAACACAAATAGCTGACATTCTTCAGGCACCTCCCAAGTGGGATGCAGTTTACATGCAGCATTTAATATAATCCTACCCTCGGCCAGCTGCATGGGTACATGACCCATGTAGTTCACAGGGGCCCACTCTTAGGAGGGCCCCTGCACTTGGCTTACTGCTCTGCTGTTGCTGTCATCTTGAGATTCTTAATGTCTTCTGAGCAAGGAATTTTCGTTTTGCACTGTACCCTGCAAATTATATAACCAGTTCTATCCTCACCATAACTCTGTTGTTTGGTAGGTATTGTTGATCCTAGGGAAACCATTGTTCAGAGTGGGTTCAGAACCTCACCCAAGTTCATACAGATGGAAAATGGCAGAGCTGGGATTTGAAGCCAGATCCCTGCTGCCAACCCCAAATCCATGCTCTGTTGATTCAGTGGTGCTGCCCTCCTGACTTGGTTGTCTAATTCAAGTCAACCCATCTCTCTGAATTAGGATATTAATTCTGGACACTACAGGTTAAAGTGCATTAGCAGGTGGGTTTTTCCCCTTAATCATCAAGATAATTACTTTAGAACTCTAAATAGTTCTGAATGTGTAGTATTTATTTTCCGACAAAATGTTTTCCAGCTAAATCTGCCAGATTTTGTTTTTGAAACCTAGGCAATCTTTTTATCCTCATACACTTTTTTGTTTTGTTTTGTTTTGTTTTGTTTTTGTTTTTGCGGTACATGGGCCTCTCACTCTTGTGGCCTCTCCCATTGCGGAGCACAGGCTCCGGACGCGCAGGCTCAGCGGCCATGGCTCACGGGCCCAGCCGCTCCGCGGCATGTGGGATCTTCCCGGACCGGGGCACAAACCCGTGTCCCCTGCATCGGCAGGCGGACTCCCAACCACTGCGCCACCAGGGAAGCCCTACCCTCATACACTTTTAAAATGGCATTACAGATGTCAACATGAAGAACACTTGCTCTATAACAAAATTACATTTCTTTCCAAGATGTAGTGATTTAATAATTAAAACAATATCCATGAAATATAAATACAAGGTATTCATAAATAAATTAAATTGGATTGTGGTTTCTAAGAGCCAATTATCATGTAAAATATCTCTGTTGGTTGAAATAATATGAGAGCAGAATATCAATTCTGACATTCTCTATAGGCCATTGTTATAAATTGCTAGAATGGTCTAATAGGTTATGGAGTTTTATTGAGGTTTGAGATGGTCCTTAAAATATTCATTATGTGTTAGAAATTAGTTGTCTTGATTGATTTTAGTTATAATTCAATTATATGTTTACAGCATGGGAGAAGGAGGGGTGCTGTAGAACTGAGAAGAAAAGTCTGTTCTACTTATGAAATAATAGGAACTAAGACAGTGGCACCATGATTAAGAAGTTCAGACAAACCTAGATTTGAATCCCAGTTTCACCACTTTCTAACTGTGTGACCTTGAACAATTTACATAAGTTCTCAAATGTCTTCATCTATAGAAAAGGGTTGTAATGAGGAATAAATTAGATAATGCATAAAGCACAGAGCACAAAGCACTCAGCAAGCCCTAAAATAAATGCTAGTTCTTATGATTTCTGCTGCCCCAAAGGGGGGATTGAAGGGTTTGGGAATACAGCCCTTTCCTACCTCAGTTATTTTGCATCAACTGAAATCTTAAGGGCCATAACAATTTCTACAGCAATAACTTGAAACATTAGTGGGATAACTCAGTGGTGTGTTGGTAGGTGGCAGGGAGAGTCAGGGAGCCCGGATTTCTAGTGCTTCCTGTTTCCATGGTGTAAATACTCCATCAAGCTACCAAAGCGTTGCTGCTGAACGTGGAGTTGGGAAGGGATGCATGCACTCACTTCTCAAGAACTGCTGTGACCTGGTTCCACGCCCACTGGGAAACCATGGGTTCCAGTTCTGGCTCTGCAGCAATCAAATTGCATGACCCTGGGCAATTCCCACCATCCCTGGGCCTCAGCTTCTTCATCTGTAGTAGTACCTATCTGGCATGCCTCATAGGGTGGATGTGACAATGAAATAAATAAAGGACATGAAAAACTATTGAACCTGTGAAACAGTGGAGAGTAAATTGGCAGTAGTGTTGATGCACAGACTCCTGTAATTACAGAGGGAGCTTTGTCTGATTTTAAGGTCCCAAGACCGGCAATTCCTTTGTCTTTTGATCTGCTGCTCAGCTGGGCACTCCAGCTCCTGGTTTATTTACCTTAATCTTTCTTTTTTTCCTTCTCTCTGACCGTTTAGCTTATAATGGTTATCTGCACAATTAACATAATAAAGCAAGTTAGATAGGCTCTTTCAAGCCCTAGGGAACAAAGACTGGCTCCAGTTTCTTGAGGCCTAATGTGATCTGAGAAGGAGATTGAGAAACGGCAAAGCGTGCCCCACCCACCCTTGGAGCTCAGGAACAAGGGTTCCTTGTCCTTCAGGACCAATGGCTGTCCTGGTGACCTGATCACCTTGTTTTCCCCTTAGTTCCCGACTCTAGTCCCCCTGACAGTCAAGAAACTCTCTCGGACTTTCCTGGTGGCGCAGTGGTTAAGAATCCGCCTGCCAATGCGGGGGACACGGGTTCGAGCCCTGGTCTGCGAAGATCCCACATGACACAGAGCAGCTAAGCCAGTGCACCACAGCTACTGAGCCTGCGCTCTAGAGCCCACAGGCCACAACTACTGAAGCCTGCACGCCTAGAGCCCGTGCTGCACAACAAGAGAAGCCACCACAATGAGAATCCTGTGCACTGCAACGAAGAGTAGCCCCCGCTTGCCCCAAGTAGAGAAAGCCCGTGGGCAACAACGAAGACCCAATGCAGCCAAAAATAAATAAGTAAATTTATAAAATAATATTTTTTTAAAAACCTCTCTCTCTGTTTTATCTACTCTTTATGGCCCCTCACTGTGGCCGCTTCTACTTCAACTACAATGAAAAACAGTGAGTGTCATGGTAGGAGCATGAGTCAGGCTGTGGGGCCCAGATCTCAGTGTCACTGGGGGCTTCCGTTGAGCTGGTTGTGTAACATTTCTGAGCTTCATTCTCTTTGAAACAGGAGGGAAGGGGGCAGGGCACAACTTTTAAAAGAATGACATAGCCTGAGGACATGACATAAGCTGATTAGGCCCAAGATGGCAGAAGGTTGACTTCTACTAGAAGTATACACTCACTGTAACACATCAGCAAGCTAAATGACACACCCACAGGTGCCATGACAGTTCCAAGGCTGACCATAAAGGTCAAAAATTAGGCAGTGGCCCAATTCCTGGAAGTCCCGTCCCTTCGCAAAATAGCTAGAATACTCCTCCCACTCATTAGCCTATGAAATTACCCACCCCTATAAAAACTGACAACCCCATACCCTGATGCCACTCTCACCTTCTGAGATGGCCCACAGTCTGTCTGTGGAGTGTGTTTCTCTCTAAATAAATCCACTTCTTACCTATCACTTTGTCTTTCACTGAATTCTTTCTGTGACAAACAATCAAGAACCCGAGCTTCATTAAGTCCTGAGACTATGTGTCTGATCTAAATTAAAAGACCATGGGTTCCTGGTGGCACAGTGGTTGGGAGTCCGCTTGCCGATGCAGGGGACACGGGTTCGTGCCCCGGTCTGGGAGGATCCCACATGCCGCGGAGCGGCTGGGCCCGTGAGCCATGGCCGCTGAGCCTGCGCGTCCGGAGCCTGTGCTCTGCAACGGGAGAGGCCACAGCAGTGAGAGGCCTGTTTAAAGACCATGGGTTCAAGTCCCAATCTGGGTTTTGGCTGGGTTCGAGTCCCGGCGCATGGGTTCAATTCCCAATCTGAGTTGCACAGTTTCATCTTCATCTGCAGAATGGCGATCATAGCGCCTACCTCATAGGGCTAGTATGACATTGAAAGAGTCAGAACATGTAAAGCATTTAGAGGAGTGTCTGGCGCATCAGTCCTTGCTGACAGACTTCCTGCTTCTACACCATCTACCTGTGGTCTCCCCATCAAGCCTGGGCTCTGATTAGGTCTCTTTGCCACAGTCCAGTGTAGTGTTTCTCACGGATGGAGAGCTCTCACAGGCCTTCTCTCTTGTCTGCCTAAATGTGGCTGCCATTGGCTACGAAGCACTTTCACAAGACACAAAACAGGGCACATTGCTGGTGAGGAGCCTCCCGTCATCTGAGGGGGGCTGTGGCTGTGCAGACACCCTGAGTCTCTTGGCTTCTCTCCTATACAGCAAGCAGGCCTTTCTGAACATCTAAGAGGAAGAGACATCACCCATAAGCATATTCAAGAAGACGTATTCTGTGGCTGGGTAAAAGAAGGTCCTGAGGATTATAATCAGAAGAAAATACAAGGAAGTTTGGTTACTTTTTCATCAGTGGATCTTTCAGAGTTTTGTCCTTGATTTGAATATTTAGTCTTCAAAGGCTGTGCTGGTTGTCAACCTTTTCTGGCTCCAACACCGAGTGGCCCACTCCTATCGGTAACAACCTCTAAGGCTGCCAGTGAATCTCAGGCTGGGGTATAATAATCTCCAAGGGCTTGATAGCTTGATAAGAAACAGTCAGTTTCTTCATCTTCCTCAGAGGGAAAGCATTTAAGAGTGTGTTTCCAAGGTTCAGCTGCTCGTTTAATAACAATAATAATTACCTTAATGTTCTTCAATAGGGGATTAGTTAAACAAATTATGGTACATCCATGGTACATGATGCAGCCATTAAATTAAATGAAGTAGAACAATACACTGTATTTCATTAATGGTTACACAGCTCTAAAACTGTACCATGTGGGTGGCTTTGTGAGTGTTACAACTTGCGGGTGGAGATTGCTGTTAAGAATTTTGGAATTAAGGAGCAGGCCAGCTGCATCTTAAATTAAAATCAGATCCCTGGATGTGAGCCGAAATTGCATTTGTATCCTGGCCTCCTGAAAGGGGGAGAGAGAGAAGAACCCGGCATGAACAAGTTTCCTGGAACACCACTGGAAAGCAAAAGGGACGTTGTAAAGATGAGGATGAGACTGGAATTACAATTTCTGGGAGACAGCATGGTTCAGAACTGGCTGTTCCAAGTGGAGAACGATTGTGTGAGTCACTAAATGGAGGAAATCTCTGAGACTCCCTTGCGGAATCGGAATTGGCCCTCTGGTCAGGCTAGTTCAGGGCCAGCAACCTGCTTGCCCACCAGCCACTGCCTTGGGGACCAAATATCTGGGAAGCACAGGGTTGAACTGCTTTCCACTGGGAAGATGCACAGGGAGCCCTATGCTGGGGGGAAGAGGAAATGTTTAAGAAGGTGTTGGAACGTGCTACAGAAAGAGGACGAGGATAAACAGACACCAGAGCAGGGAGATGCCACCACCCACCCAAGTGAGCGTTTCCAAGGCCCCACCCAGAGCAGTGTTGGCAAGAGAGCATTTCTGGGCGGACGGGTCACCTTCACTTCTCTGAAATAAGCATACGGCAGGGTAGATAGCAACTGGGATGGGTACATCAAATTCATAACCTTACAGCTGGGACTTGGGGAACATTGACATCTCCCCAAATGATTGCAGTGTGCTTTCTGTCTGGGACCCAAAGAGCAAGGCACAAGGGTTCATGCACGCCCTCCCTGAGTTCCTGGGCCAATGATATGCAGCCAAAAACGAGTAAACCACAGGGTATTGGCCCTCAATGTTACTCTGAGGTACCACTGAATGTGAGTGCCCGTGAGCTGAGGAAGAAAGAAAAGACACTCCAGCAGCCAGCAAGAAGCAGGACTGAAAAGTGGCGCTCAGGTCTGATGTCCAGGCTGGCGTGGCTCCACCCTTTGAGGACAGATCCCTGATGTTCCAGGTCTCAGCGGGTGTGGATCAGCAGGTTCCCCTGCCCAGGGCTCTCAAGTACTGAGTATAAGTCTCTAATTTGCTTTCCACGTGGCAAGATAAGGAGTGAGAACAATGTACTCCCATCATTCACCTTCAGATATTTCATCATGAGATTGGAAATGGCTTTGCATTTGTTGTCTGCCACTGTGTAACAATGTGGCCCAATACTTAGTAGCTTAAGACAATAATGATTTATTATCTCTTGTGGGTACCAGGGCTCAGATATTCAGGCCAAGCACTGTGAGGAGGGCTTGTCTCTGCTCCACCAACTCTGGGGCTTTAGCTGGAAGGAGCGAAGGCTGGGGCTGGAATGATGGGAAGGCTCATCCACTCACACAGTTGACTGTTGAGGCTGACCACAGGCTGAAGGCCTAGCTGGGCTGTTGGCCAGAAAACCAACATGTAGCCTCATCATGTACTTTGGGCTTCCTCAGGATATGGTGTCTGGGTCCAAGAACAAGCGTTCCAAGAGAGCCAGGCAGATGCTGTATCCTCTTTATGCCCTAACCTTGGAAATCACATAGTATCACTTCTGTCACATTTGTTGTTGTTGTTGTTAGATTTTGTTGTTGTTGTTAGAATTGAGTCACTAAGTCTAACCTGTACTTAAGGGGAGGTTTAGATTCCCTCTTTTGGAGAGAGGAGTTTCAAAGAATTTGTGGACCTATTTAAAAACCCACATAGGCCTCGTAGTTACATAGATTATGACAAATAGGGATTGAAAGGCTGCTTGCTCCCCACAGTTCCTCTTCCTTACCATAACTAAGGTGTTGAAGCTTGAGGGGACTAGGAATTGGAAGGTATCATTAAGATTTTTGCTGTCCAATCTCACTACTGGGCATATACCCTGAGAAAACCATAATTCAAAAAGAATCATGTACCACAATATTCACTGTAGCTCTATTTACAATAGCCAAGACATGGAAGCAACCTAAGCATCCATCGACAGATGAATGGATAAAGAAGATGTGGCACATATATACAATAGAATATTACTCAGCCATAAAAAGAAATGAAATTGAGTTATTTGCAGTGAGGTGGATGGACCTAGAGTCTGTCATACAGAGTGAAGTAAGTCAGAAAGAGAAAAACAAATACCGTATGCTGACATATATATATGGAATCTAAAAAAAAAAAAAAAAGTTTCTGAAAAACCTAGGGGCAGGACGGGAATAAACATGCCGATGTATAGAATGGACTTGAGGACACGGGGAGGGGGAAGGGTAAGCTGGGATGAAGTGAGAGAGTAGCATTGACATATACACACTACCAAATGTAAAATAGCTAGTGGGAAGCAGCCGCATAGCACAGGGAGATCAGCTCGGTGCTTTGTGACCGCCTAGAGGGATGGGATAGGGAGGGTGGAAGGGAGACACAAGAGGGAGGAGATGTGGGGATATATGTACATGTATAGCTGATTCACTCTGTTATAAAGCAGAAACTAACACACCATTGTAAAGCAATTACAATACTCCAATAAAGATGTTAAAAAAAAAAAGATTTTTACTGCCATGGTGCCATTCCAACCCCAGCCTCGTATGTGAGAAGGAGGTAAAATGGACTCATTCAGCTCTAGCCAGCAGTGCCCAAAGAATCCCCAGAGAGGAATTCAATATGGTCCTAAGAAGATTATGATGTAAGAAAGGGAGGTTCTAGCCTGTAAACAGGGGGCGTTAATAGGAGGCATTATTAGACATTGGACATCCCCTTGGGAAGGTCCACAAAAGAAATCAGCAGAGGGGAAGGGGAACTGGACAAAACCTATTAGCATGTGAGTAGGAATCTCTCTAATGTCGTGGGTTTGACCCTGGCCTCTGCAACATGCTAGCTATTTAAATTACAACTGCCTTAACCTAGCTACTTAGCTTTTATGAGCTTTGGTTTCCTCAGCTGTAAAATGTGAATGAGAGCAGCACCCATCTCGTAGGGTTTGCGTGAGAATTAAATACAGGTAACCTACAGTGCCTGGCACCTGGCACATCACTGTCATGTTGTTGTTGTCCTGTCTCCAGCCTTTCCCCTCCCACCTCTAAAGAAGACTCAGTTTCTTCCTCTTTCTGAAGCTGAGGGGTCTTGTCTTGCCAGGGAAGTTTCTGTGAGCTTTTCCTATGTGAGAGGAGGGAAGGACCATGAGGAAGGGAAGAGGAACCGGGACTCAACTCTGAGGGACAAGTTTTTCATGGAATTTTGAAGAATGAAATGCAGGATAGTTCAGGGGTGTGAGCCAAGAGAATAGGAGAGAGAAAAAAAAAACAGGGTTTTCTAAGACAGATCCTTCATGTGGTTCAAAAAATATGAATATGAACTTGAGTTCGTTTTTAATTACCTTTTGGTTGTCGTGGCTATTTCTTTGATCAGGACATTGCTCAGAATCTAGACCGTGTGGAGACAGTTTTGTAGGTGTTTGTTACACATTTTGAACTAAAACTAAGGCTCAGAACTATAGATATAGCTTGATTCTATTTGTGTATGCTTTTGCATAGAAAACTTCTGGAAGAAATACAAGCCACCATTAACAGTAGTTTTCTTTGGGTTGAGAGAGAGACTATTACTTATTTTGTACTCTTTGGTTCTACTAACTTTTTCTTTAACATGGGCAGATATCACTTTCTGGATCTACTTGACACAAATTAGGTGTTTGTTTTTGTTTTTATAAATAGCCATTTATTAAATACCCATTAAATATCTGTGTTAGAAATTTTATATGTGTTATATCTGATCTTCATAACAACTTTACAAGATTGATTCCATGGGCTTCCCTGGTGGCGCAGTGGTTGGGAGTCCGCCTGTCGATGCAGGGGATACGGGTTCGTGCCCCCGTCCGGGAGGATCCCACATGCCGCTGAGCGGCTGGGCCCGTGAGCCATGGCCGCTGAGCCTGCGCGTCCGGTGCCTGTGCTCCGCAACGGGAGAGGCCACAACAGTGAGAGGCCCGCGTACCGCATTAAAAAAAAAAAAAAAAAAAGATTGATTCCATTATTTCCTGTTTTATAGATGAGAAAATTAAAGCTTGAAAGATGAAGTGAATGTTTTAGTTAGGAGATACACACACACACACACACACACACACACACACACACACGTATATGCATATATATATATAGAGAGAGAGCCAGAGAGAGAGAAATTTTGGCTCACATGATTGTGGGGCTGGCAAGTCCAAAGTCCATAGGGCAGGCCAGCAGGCTGTCAGCGTGGGTAAGAGCTCATGCTTCAATCTTGAGTCTGAATTCAGCAGGGCAGCAGGCTGGAAACTCAGGCAGGGTTTCTATATTGCAGTTTTGGCGATAATTTCTTCTGGAAACCTCAGTCTTTGCACTTGAGGCCTTCAACCAACTGGATGATATGTTTATATTAAGTTGAGTAGTGATAACACAGGTATATTCATAAGCAAAAATTCACTAAGCTTTTTATATTTTACTGTATGTATGTTATAACTCAATAAGAAAAGGAAAAAAAGTATTGAGCAAAATGTCACTTTTTTTTTTAACAAAAGCAAGGAGGTGATTCTCACGAGAGTTGGGACACTGCTGCCTTTAGGAAGGAGTGAAGAATTGTTACCAGAAAGGACAGGAGGGGGTAATATTCTGAAGTGCAGGTAATATTGTTTCTTGACCTGGAGGTGGTCGCACAGATGGTCATTTATTCATGAAAGTCTTCATAACATTTTTGTTTCATATGCTCTTATGTACATGGCTATGTTTTACAACTTTAAAAAAGTTTTCAACAATCAACTTAGTTGTTGCTCTCTTTTATTTATTTATTTTAGGCTGCGTTGGGTCTTCGTTGCTGCGCACGGGCTTTCTCTAGTTACAGCGAGCGGGGGCTGCTCTTCGTTGCATTGCGCGGGCTTCTCATTGCAGTGGCTTCTCTTGTTGCAGAGCATGGGCTCTAGGCACGCAGGCTTCAGTAGTTGTGGCACGTGGGCTCAGTAGTTGTGGCTTGCAGGCTCTAGAGCGCGGCTCAGCAGTTGTGGCGCACGGGCTTAGTTGCTCCGCGGCGTGTGGGATCTTCCCGGACCAGGGCTTGAACCCGTGCCCCCTGCATTGGCAGGCAGATTCTTAAACATTGCACCACCAGGGAAGCCCCAGTTGTTGCTCTCTTGATGCAACTGAAGACTGGAGATGCTGGGAAGGACTCCCCCCGCCCACCAGGCAGAGTGCTTCAGCTTGGAGGGCCACCTCCCGGGTCAGGCTCTGCTGCCTCTCCCTGCAAGGACCACCTCCTTCACCTGCCTCTCAGCCCATTTAGGGCTCCTGGAAATTGCCCCTCCCGCATTTCAGGGCTCCTGGTCAAGAGGAAACACATCTCATTGTGGAAAATTTGTTCTGTTTCACTTAAGAAACAGCATTTTCTTCCCGTGTCTCATGTGTTGATTAGGTTTCAGACAGGATTAGCAAGGTTGATGGCATTAAGTAAAAAGTCATCTCCTTTGGAAACAGCCCAGGAAGTCTGGATTCCATTTTTAAAAGCGTTGGATCCCATTAAGATGAAATATTGAGAACCGTGTGGATTCCGATTCGATGGGAGAAGTCGGAACTCCAAGTACCGGCAGGCCCGTGTGGACACCTCTGGGGCAGAGGGAGGAGGGTGGGAAATGAGGATAACATAATTTGTCAGTAAGAGCAGAGAATTCTCGGCAACTCTCTTCCTCAAGAACAAGTGATCAACAAATCAAATATGGCCCATCTGCCATCTGCTGAATGAATTACAGTACACCTGTACCATGAAATAATGTGCATTCACTTAAAATTTCAAATTAGAGTTATACCAATGGACTTGGATAGAATTCCACCAGGTATTATTATTAAATGAGAAAAGCAAAATATTTTAGCTTTTAAAGCATCTAAGATATGATCCTATCATATAAAACCATGACAAACAACCTCCCCATTTATGACATGAGTACTTATGTACATGAATATCGGCCTCTATATGAGTCTACATATATGGAGAAAAATATGGAAAGAAACATACAAGATTGTAAATATCAGTTACCCCTGGCAGGATTTGGGTTTGTGGTAGGTGCTGAAGAGGGTGGGGGAGAGAGGAGAGTTGGAACCAAACAAAAGGGAACCATAACAAAAAAGAGCCAACGAGTCTGATGTGATCACATTTATGTGTTTATGTAAAAATGAATAAGGGGGAGGGTGTTAAACTATGTGGTGCATCTCTACTGCCTCTAGCCCTGCCCTGGGCATTGTAAATAACAGAGGAAGGCTCTGTCCACTAGAAGCTTACACTCCCTTTGGGGAAACAAGGCATAAACACTTGCAGCACTTGGTGTCAACATAATCTGACACTCTAATCTCTGTCTCCTGTGTTCTTGTTTATTTAACAAGCATTTCCGGAGCCCACACTAGGCGCTAGTCATGGTCACTGCCCTAGGCAACACATCTAGTTGTGGAAAATGCAATATAATTAGAGATGGATACATAGAGGCACTGAGTAAATATTCATTGCATTGGGTTAAAATAGCTATAATTTGGACATAGGTGCTATATAAGATTTTTGTCATTATAGTCAAATCAAGATCTAAAGGGACCTTACTACCTATCCAGTCTGACTTCCTTATAATTACATATGTGGAAACCGAGGCAAGTAGATGAGAATCGTCACTTGTAATGTACAGCAGAGCTGGGATGCCAACCCACAGCTCAAGGACCACTCTTATTTCTTTCTGCCATAGTGTGAAGTCTTCAAGCAGAACTGAGAACAAATAATGCCTGAATGAAGCATTTGACATTTTAGTCATGTTTCAGATGAGGCAGCTGATATAATGGGGAAAACATTGTGCTATAGGTTGAATTCTGTCCCCCCAAAAGATATGTTCAAGTCTTAACCTCTGAAACCTGTGAACATGACCTTATTTGGAAATAGAGTCTTCAGATGTAATCAAGTTACATCTGATGAGGTCATACAGGATTAGGGTGGGCCCTAAGTCCAAAGTGACTGGTATCCTTATAAGTAGAGGGAAAAGCCATAAAGGAAGTTTAAATACCTATTACAGAGTGAAAGAAGTCAATCTGGAAAGCCTACATACTGTATGAGATTCTGGAAAAGGCAAAATGATGAAGACAGTGAAAAGATCAGTGGTTGCCAGGGGTTAGAGGGGAGGGATGAATAGTCAGAGCACAGAGGATTTTAGGGCAGTGAAAATACTCTGTGTGATATCATAATGATGGTTACATGTCTATACAGTTTTTCCGAACCCACAGAGTGTACAACACTGGGACTTCCCTGGTGGTCCAGTGATTAAGACTCTGTGCTTCTACTGCAGGGAGTGCGGGTTCGATCCCTGGTCGGGGAACTAAGATCCTGCATGCTGCATGGTGCAGCCAAAAAGACCCCCCAAAAAACAAACAAACAAAAAAACACAGAGTGTACAACACCAAGAGTGAACCCTAATGTAAACTATGGACTCTGGGTGAACGTGAGGTGTCAGTGCAGGTTCGTTGATTGTAACAAATATATCACACTGGTGGGGTACGTTGATATGGGGGAATTTTGTGTATGTGGGGAGCCATAGGGTATACAGGAACCCACTGTACTTTCCACTCAATTTTTCTAAAACTGCTCTAAAACGTATAGTGAACCTAAAACTGCTCTAAAACGTATTGTCTATTTAAGAAAAAAAAAAAGAGACACCAGTGCTCATCTCTTGATAGATTGAAAAATGCCTCTCACAGATCTCCTGCCTCTGGTCACCACCGTTTCCTGGTAGCAGTGACCAGTGGGTGGGATTACAGTGAGGCCAGGTGTAGGAAAAGAAACATGCTGGCTGCCTTCAGCACTAGTTAGCTTGCAAACAAAGAGCTTTCCCTCCTTGTTTGACCAGGGGCCAGGAGGGGGCGCTCCTTAGCAGGCTCATACACCACTGCAATGCTCCCGTTGAAATAGGAGCGTGATCTTATTTTTAGCAGATCTGTGTGTCAATGTCACCCTGAAATGAAAGTGCCTGGATGGTGGCAGGACATCATGCTGGGGGCTAAGGGGTCAGTAATTCCAGGGCTGTGGCTGTGGGACTGGATGACAAAGTATGACCCAGAGTTGAGGGAGGGGAAATGTCACAGTGCCTTCCATCCCCCCGACAATAGCCTGTGTCTTGAAGGTGGTGAAACCAGGAGGAGGCAGGCAGCTGTGGCAGAGAGGGGGTTGCCTCCCCCCTCCTTTCCCTCCTCCTTATCATTTTGGAGCTGTGCTAAGCACTTCACATGCATTTCTTTATTTCTTTCTTTTTTTTTTTTTGTCTTGCTATTTTCTTTCTTTAAAATTTATTTTATTGAAGTATAGTTGATTTACAATTCTATGTTAATTTCTACTGTACAGCAAAGTCAGTTACACATATACATTTATGTATTGATATATATATGTATGCATTCTTTTTCATGTTCTTTCCCATTATGGTTTATCACAGGATACTGAATATAGTTCCCTGTGCTATACAGTAGGACATTGTTTTTTAATCCATTCTGTATATAATAGTTTGCATTTGCTAATCCCAAACTCCCAATCCATCCCTCCCCCACCCCCCTCCTCCTTGGCAATCTCCAGTCTGTTCTCTATTTCTGCTTCACATGCATTTCTTTGTCTCTGATTTAGTGTCTAAAGGTGACCCCTCTCCTTTTATGAGCTGTGGGCCCCTGAGCCTATCACTTAACTCTCTGAAGCTCAGTTCCCACGTTTGAAGTGGGGACATTAGCACCTGCCGGGGGTTACTGAGGGTGTGGGGTAGTGGAGACAACCCAGGCTTTGAGTCAGGCGGCCCAGGGGCAGTTCCTGAAGTTCTGCTCACCAGGTCCCTTCTTCTCCTTGCACTAACAAACAGAGATGATCATACCCCCTGCATAGGATTTAAGGGAGAATTTAAGGGACTTAATGAAAACCTACCACTTGAATGTCTGCCCTGTACCAGCCATTACACCAGGGCTCCAACACACACTCATTTAGCATGACACCTGATGATAGCATATGAGAAATTAAGCTGTTCCCATTTCACAGATGAGGACACCGAGGGCAGAGAGGTTAGGTCTCAGAGCTCGGACCTAAAGCCAGGCCTCGGGTGCACTTTCTAAGATAAGTGTCTGTACAGCAGGCACTGACCCTTAGCTCACAGGGCTGATGTAGGAATCAAATAACAAGGCATTTGTAAACAACGCAATGAAAACAGTGCTTTGTAAATATAGGCAGCTTAAAACAAAAAAGTACTTCTATTTTTTAACTTGACATTTAAAACTTGGAGAACATCACAAATGTTATATTCTTGTGGATAGTCTTATTTAGACTAAAATTGCAAAAAGTGTTCACCAACTGAAAATATTTTTACAGCTCCCCCAAACTGTTTACTAACAAGCATCCACAGGTTTGTTTTTATGGTACTGATGTAGTTTGGAATGTCAAATGACAGTCTGCTGGGATGGAAAATCAAAATAGGCCTTTTTGTTAAAAAAAAAAAAATAGGACATCATTTAGCCCAAGTGGAAGATACTCAAAAAATTTTAAAATACACTTTTTTTCCCTGGTGGCTGTCACATACAGTCTTTCTCTCTCTCCCTTCCTCTCTCTCTGTCTGTACTGCATTCCCTCAACTTTGCCTCCTCTGAGCTTCTGCGCTGGCTCTTGGTTTCATTTCTTCTGTTCTCTCTTCACTGAGTGTTGACTGCTGTTAGTGACTAGTTGTGCTGCGGACGGAGCTCCCTAGGATGGACGCGAGGGCTGCAGGCGAGGTCCCCTGGGCAGGGCCAGCTTTATAGACACGTGGCCAGTGCAGTCACACAAGGCCCCGCACTCCTAAAGGGTCCCTCCACTCTTGGTTTAATGCTCTGCAGTTGCTGTCTTGAAATTCTTAATAATTCTGTCTTTGAATTTGTGTTTTTGAGTGAAGTCTGATGGGACAGTGGAGCCTGGTCTCATTCATGCTCCCTCCCCTTGCCGCCTCCCGGGGACCCTCTTCCCTGCCCCCTGGGGCTCCAGGCCCTGCCTGCCTGCCCCTCCCCACCCCTCTCCTGCAGCCACTGCCATTCTCTGCCCAGGGGGTGACCAGGTCTCACTGGAGGGACAGACCCATGGACCTGATTACAGGTGTGGGGAAGGTCATGGTCAGGCATATGCCCTGCTCCCACCCCGCCACATCTCAGGGTGGGGTTGCCAGCAGCCGTCCTCCTTCAGGGCTGGCATAGGTGGCCTGGCTAGAACCTCCTGCCGACCCCTGATGGAGGTACAAGTGCATCTGGGTGTGAGGATTGCAATCCCTTGAGGTCACCTGGCCTCTGTGGCTTGGGGTGGTAGCCCTTCAGCTGTGGGAGGGGAGAATGACTTTCCTAACCCAGCAGGGACCCTGAACTTTTATTTTGCATGGGGTCCCCAAATTATGCAGCTGACCCTTCCTCGGGGGTCTCTCTTCCAGTACTTCAGTGGGCACCAAGGTCCCAGGTCATGTTTCATTCTTTTCCTGCCTCCTGGATTCCTCCTCCCCACTGTCCTTCACCTGTTTCCTCCCGTTCTTTCAGAACTCAGTTTAGATGCCATCTCGGTGGGCCCCCCCGCCCCGCCATTCCCAGCCCTCGCTGGTGTCGCTTTCCTTTCTCTTCCTGTGGCACCCAGTGCAGCCTCTGCCATCAACTCTGGCTCTAGGCCTTGTACCCTTGACCTCTTTGGACCTCAGTTTCCTCTTTATAATGGGGGAGGGAGGGTTGGCGAGCTCTTGGAGGCCCCTTCCAGCTCTGCCTTCCAGTCCGTGATTCCACACATGTGGGTCTCGACCCCCAGCAGGAGTGTGAGCAACGTGCAGAACGAGACCTACCCTTCCCCTTGTCTGTGCCTCAGTTCCCACCCTGTGCTCAGCACATCGCAAACACCTGACAAATGTGCATTGAACTGGATTGTGAAAGTCTGTAAAACACTCAGTTCCTTGGAACAAAGGCACAGCAGGCCTTTCAGACTCTCCTGCAAAGGGATCTCTTCAGGCATGTGACCTGGTGTGGCTTCAGGCTTTCAGATCCATCTCATGTCCATCCAGCTGCTCCCAGTGGGCTGAGGCCATCATAGTGCAAAGCCTGGGTCAACCTAGAGGTGGCATTTCCTGGCTGTGTGTCCAGCAGAGGCCACTGCTGCCCCAATGTGGGTGCCCTGTGTGAGCTTCCCTGATGGGCTGGTAACTGTCTACTCAAGCAGGGTGTACCCTTGACCTTTTGCCCCAGCCTGAGAGTCAGCTGCCCTTTGCCCCTGGCAGCCAACTGGCAGCCACTTGGCCAGAGACCAAGGGGGACGATAGCTTGAAGGCAGGCAGCTGGCCTGGGAGTCCAGCCTTCAGATGTCAGCCCATTCCAGGGGGAGGAGCACAGGTGATGGGAAAAAAGCAAGAGAAAATCACCTCCTCCAAAGGGCATCGATGTCAGAGTTATAGTACAGATTTGAACACATAGGGTGGGGAAAGGAAGACCAACTCTACTCCCTCGGACTTCTCAAACTTTAGAGTGCAGAGGAAACACTTGGACAGAGTATTTAAAATTCAGATTCCCAACCTCACACATGAGAGACTCTGACTCAGTAGGTCTGGGGTGGGCCCTGGAATCTGTATTTGTATACTGTCATTGAAGAAGGTGGGCTTTGGAGAGTCTTGGGATCAAAGCCCAGCTCTGGGGTTTATCTTTGTGTCCCTGCACCCCTCACTTTATCCACTGGAGTTTGATCACAGAGGCAGAGCCATGATGAGTGATACCAAGTAAAGACATTTGGGGGAGAATTAGGCATCACACAGTTGTGGATCTGGTTAAGCAGTCTACATAAAGTCATTGTTTCTGCAACCAGTGTTGGGCCTGAAGTCCCCTGGGCCAGCAGTTGGGAAGGAAAGATAGATGTGAAGTAGGGGAGAAAAGGACAAACTGGAACCCACAAAAATGAACTGGGCCCCTCAGGGAGAAACTGTAACTTGCATTTGTCTTGCTTCCTTTCAGTGACGCAGGTGACTTGCAGGGTTAGTTGGTGACCCACAGAGCCACACACACAGCTGGCTCAGGATTTGGAGAAGCAGATGGAGAAGACTGGGCTGGAGCAAGAGGGACAATGGACTCACAGCTGCCACACACCAACAAGGTGAGCCAGGAGCCCAGCATCAGCCTGCGTGGCGGGTACTGGTTGGATGGGGTTTAAAGAATGCCCTTTATACAAACAGATTTCCCTCTCCTAAAATATATTTTTAAAATTTGACAAGAAAACCTGAAAATATAGAAAGGATTAAACAAGGAAATAAATAAATAAACCCATAATTAAATAATCCACAGCTACTGTTAACATTTAGGGTTTTGTCTTTTACATATTTTTCTATTATATATTATATACACATACACATCTGTATTACATATAGTTTCACAATTATAATTAATTTGTGTATACAGTTCTGAATCCCACTTTTTTCTCTTAACATGATTCTTGTATTTGCCCAGTGATTAAAGTTCTTGGAAAACATCACTTTTATTTATTTTCTTTTTAAGATTTTTTTTTTGATGTGGACCATTTTTAAACTTTGATTGAATTTGTCACGATATTGCTTCTGCTTTATGTTTTGGTTTTTTGGCCACGAGGCATGTGGGATTTTAGCTCCCCGACCAGGGATCGAACCTGCACTCCCTGCATTGGAAGGCGAAGTCTTAACCACTGGACCGCCAGGGAAGTCCCCTGAAAACATCACTTTTAATGGATATCATTGTCCATCATAAAGCTGTAGCATAATTGTTCAACAATTTCCCTATTGTTGAACATTTATGCTATTTTCTGTATCTTTAGTGGCCATGTCATGAACATCTATATACACCTTAGTTCCTATCCCAGAATATGTCCTCAGGAAGATGGAATTACTGCTTAAAGAGCACCAACATTTAATGCTTTACCCCCCAAAGAAACCATAACCCAAACATATAGAAAAAATATACAAAGAAGGTGTTTCTTCCTACTCTCAACCCTCAAGCCAGGAATGCATCCAATTTTGACCGTTTGCCTAGTACTCAGTCAGGAATGAAGAGTGGTTCAGTGATACCCAGCTCTGATTCTTGAGTGATTAAGGCGTGAGCCCAGGCAGCAATGAGCACCCTGTTCAGGGTGCCAGGGGACTCTGGCTCGGGGCCCCTCAGCACTGAATCACTGGACTGACATGTGTTCTTCCCACCGTGGAGAGGAGATGCAGGGTGGAGAGGGGACGCAGGGTGGAGAGGGGATGCGGAGCAGAGGAACCATTCTAGCCCAGCCCCCCCAGCACCCTCCCTCACTGGAGCCCTGCAGGCTGGGAGTGCCGGCAGAAGGCCCAAGAATCGATGGTCCTGAGGTCAGTGTATCTGAGGTTTGCTCTTGGCCAGAATTCAGAGTAGGGAAAAGAAAACTGCATCTGGGTCAAGGTGAGCCTGTCTGGTTGGAGGTCCCAAGGCTACACAGAGGACAAGAGTGATCAGAGCATTGAGCCAGGTGTGGCAATGAAGGAGAGCAAAGATGCTGGTTCACACAGGAACCCCGCCGGAGGAGCCCTTCCATCTGAGATAGTAGCCCTCCCTGCGGGTGGTCAGCCACACAGTCTTAAACCTCCACGACTTACATCTTAGTGCCAAGGCCATCCCTTCATTTTGAAAGGAAGAAGGAAGAAAACTAGTACTCACTGGGGATTTGCTGAGTGCCAGGCACTTTAAAACACAAGGGAGGCCTATTAATCCCCATTGTTACAAATGAGCACACCAAGGCCAAGAGAAACAAAAGGCCTTGCTTAAGGTTATGGGGCCAATTAATTAAGGGCTAGGGCCAGAACTGGGTGCTTCTCAAGCCCTGGGTACAGAGGCAGGTACAGTAGGGAGAAGACCACTGAGCTTGGGTACTCATCCAAGCTCTGCTGTGTATTAATTCTTCGAACATAGGGATGGTACTCATGCCTTCTGAGCTTCAGCTTTCCTCTTCTGTAAAATGGGAGACTGCTTGCTTTGTAGGGTTCCTGTTCAGAGTAACAGGGATGATGCTTGAAAAGGACCTGGTGTCATGCTTGGCCCACAGGAGGAGCTCACTAAAGCCAGTTGTAACATTCACTACTTTTGCTTCTGTCCCACCTCTTCTGGGAGCCCTGATGGGGAAGCCCATCCAGGTATGGATGGATCACAGGGATTTCTGGGAGACTTAAGTCTCTGGAACGAATCCCCTCACTCCCTGACCACCCCACCGGCCCCCATCATGTTCGACCCCAGCGCAGAACGCTGGTAGCTTGATTACTTTGCAACACTCTGGCTTTTCTCTCAGAGCAGAAAGAAGGCTCCGGACTCTACATCACTTTCATGCTCCCCAGATAGACCTGGTCCCCAGACAGAGGAAGGACAAGGCTCAGAGCTGGGGGTGGGGGTGGGGAGGAGGTAACTGGAGCATTACCTGTACGAAGTGTCCAACGTCCAGGTGATATTTTATCCTGCTCCTTGTGAGGGTCTCCAGTGAGCAGAGGACTGTTAGTGGCCTGCGCTCTTGGTGCCTAGGCCTTTGCAGACCCACCTCAAGTTTTCCTGGGGGTTTGGCTAAGCGCTCCCACCTCAGCCTTTTAAAGGCTCTGGGCTGAACTCAGCCACCTCCGACAGGACCACGAAGGACCAGCCGAGCACTCGATGGCTGCTTCCCAGCCCGCCTGGGAAACATTTCATTTTCTATTTGCAGAATCACAGATGTTGACTTTTGATCTCTTCCTCTCTCCCTCTGGGCCTCAAATCAGTAATGACAACTATTTCATTTCTTTTTAATTTTTTTTTCTTTTCCCTATAAAGAGAAAATGTCATGAGGGCTCAGAAAGGCTGTTAAAATATTGTAAGAGTTTATTACACACTGGCTACTGGGGTGAGAAAGAAAAGATCTAGCCCTCTCCATGTAAAGCCAGTGGCAATCATCAGAAGGGGGCTGAGTGGGGCACCTTTAAAGGCAATGTTTTTAACCTTCCGTGTATTTGTACACCATCCAGGGATCTTGTTATGGTGCAGATTCAGATTCAGTAGGTCTAACGAGCTCCTGGATGAGGGAGGTCCACACTGCTGGTTCCGGACCACACTCAGAGAAAGACGTTGAGGTTCTGCCTGTCTCTATCCTGCTCCAGTCCTGAAGTGCTGTGATCTATAAAACCCTCCCTGCCATCTCCATGCAGCTGGGGCTGTGTAGGTAGTGCTGGCCAAGCTTCTCTCAGCAGACACTTTAATATAATTAAAACCCACACTAGATTCTTATCACTTCTGTTCTGTTTAAACGGAGGATATTCAGATATATACACATTTCCAGCGGTGTCTTTGTTTTTTGGGTTTGTTTTTTTTTTGCCACACCGTGAGACATATGGAATCTTAGTTCCCCGACCAGGGATCAAACCTTTGCCCCCTGCAGTGGAAGTGCGGAGTCCTAACCACTGGACCACCAGGGAAGTCCCCAAAGAAGGTTTCTTTGGACCAGAATCTGTCCCAATAGGTCACACAAAGACTCTTATTGGGGGTGGGGGTCTTCCTTCTCTCACTCCTTTCCATCCTTTGGGTTATTTGTCATTTTTTCAAATGAAATTCAGCTCAACCATTATGATATCATGCTGAACCTTTTGCCACTCCACAAATGGGCAAGTCTCTGAATACCCAGTGAAAATTACCTTTTTCCTTCTATATTTGCTAGTTACTTATTTAAAAATTCATGTTCTATGTATTTAGAGCACATAGGCTCAACTTTAAGAAAATGTATTATATGACTGAAACATAATGCAGTGGATAATTAGGGTGCATTAGAAAGTGACCTCAGTTTCATAAAAGGATTCACTGCAGCATGCCTTCAGGTGATGAGCTCTTTTCTGGTCATTTAACTATGAAAATCTTGCTCTCAGAGATTCTGATTTAAGTGGTCTAAGGAGGGACTAGGGCTCTAATTTTTTTTTTAAAGCTCCCAGGGTGATTCTAATGCACATCCAAGTTTGAGAGCTACTAGACTAAATGATGTCAAGCTTCCAACTTTAAACTGTTCAGGTGACTTGCTGTTCATTTAAATTCAACACACATTTTTGTACACCTGTCGTGTGCCAGGCACTATGTGAGGCTTCAGACACATGAAGTCCTGGTTCCTACATTCAAGGCTCCCACAGACTAGCAGGGGAGATGAAGCATTCAGAATTAATTGGAGACCCCACAAATAGTGAGTCAGGGAAACCGTGTCTGTAATGTACAAATAAAAGGCAAGGAAGGAATGGGCAAACCTGCCTGTATCTCCTCCACATCATCACTATCCCTCTCCCTTCCCTCCAAAGGGAATAGAAGATGGATTAAGTAGGAGAACAATGAGCTGCAGGGCAGATGCTTGGCAATCAGATTTGGGTTCTGGGGAGAATGGGAGGGCTCTGGGAGGCTGAGGTGTGTAGCCATCCAGACTGAGTGATTTCTTTTTTTTTTTTTTTTTAATTTTTTGGCTGCATGGGTGTTCGTTGCTGCGCGTGGGCTTTCTCTAGTTGCGGCGAGCAGGGGCTACTCTTTGTTGTGGTGCGTGGGCTTCTCATTGCGGTGGCTTCTCTTGTTGAGGAGCACGGGCTTTAGGCACACTGGCTTCAGTAGTTGTGGCATGCGGCTCAGTAGTTGTGGCTCGCGGGCTCTAGAGCGCAGGCTCAGTAGTTGTGGCGCACAGGCTTGGTTGCTCTGAGGCATGTGGGATCTTCCCGGACCAGGGCTCGAACCCATGTCCCCTGCATTGGCAGGTGGATTCTTAACCACTGCGCCACCAGGGAAGTCCCCAGACTGGGTGATTTCTTAATGCAGGAATGCAAAACCTGCCCGCAAGTGGCAAAGAGTATGAGATGATTCTCAGCAGCTCCTCTGCCAAAACTGTCAAGAAATTCAAGTTGCCTTCTCCACCTCCTTTTCTGAACATGTCCCCAGCCTCCCGGTTTGGGTGCTCTTCTCCCCAGATGGCCTTCCCTGGTCCCCTCACTGCTCTAGGTCCCTCACCCCATCCCGGCTTACCTGTCCCCAAATAACCTCTCACCAATGGTAGTTCTGACCCCTGTGCTGCAGGCATCAGTGAGTGGGGCTGGCTTCCACATGGAGCTATGAATGGCCAAAAGACCCACTCAAAAACACTTGCATTGTAAGGTAGGGACTCTCTTCTTCCAAATGTCACTCCAACGTGGGAGAATTCAAGAATGAGATGTTTTAATAAAGGCAGAACCAGGCAGCCCCCAGCTTACACTAATCCACCGAAGAGCAGAGCAAATGGATTTTGGCAGAAAGTACCGTATGCCCCAAGCATTCCCTTTGACCTTACTTCTGGTCCTCACTTCTGGGTCAAGTGGGATGCTCTCCCACAAGGGAGAGAGAACTTGCTCCCAGGCCAAGTTGGCCAAAGGGGAAATAGGCTGCTTCTCAAGACGCTCAGCTTCCGCATTTTGTGAGGATATGGGGTGAGGTTTGGGGGCAGGACTATTTGAACAATGAATAGGGTGTTGGCTACTTTTAATGTGCGTTACAGGGAGCCTCTAAAAACTACTTTGTGACCTGCCTTTAGCTGCCTTCCAGCTCTATGATTCTTTGAAATATTTGAACTGAATTTAGGAGGTCTCCTGCAAGTGGAGGAGTCCTGGAAATCCTGCAAAGCCATGAGTATGAACAAATATTAACTGGGACTCTCCTCAGACCCCACTCTGTGACCCTCAAGTATTTCCTATCATTCAATCCTCGCGGTCATTCCAAGGGGTAGATATTATACCCATTTTACAAATAAGGAAACTGAGGCTCAAAGAAGCTGAAAGATTTGCCCAATATCCCACAAAAAACAAGCAGTTTCGAGCCGAGGTTTCCTAACTTTTAGTCTGATGCTAACTGTATGATATTATGATTTGTATTCTGTTCAGACACAGTAAGAGCTGGAAAAATCCCAGAGTATTTATTCAAGAAAGAAAGTGATCTCAAAGAAGAAGAAATGGATTTGGTGGAATTGAATGGATGGGTTAGCTCAGGGCAATCTCGTGAGTTGCCAGCAGAGGGCAGAAGCCTGCCATTCTATATAGGTGCTTACATCCTTTAAAGCCCACGGAGGTCTGGGAGTAAGAATTTTTCACCGAGAGGGAACCCAAAGAAAGAGTAGGAAAGCGCCGGTGTGGACCGCTGTGGTTTCAGGTGGCATGCATCTGGGAGCCAGGGGTATGGAAAGAAAAGCATTCTCCTCTTCTGGGTCCCCTGCATCCAGAAGGCAAGAGGCCCACAGCAGCACAAGACACTGAAACATGCACGGATTCGAATACAAACAATCCAAGATTTGGGTCCTGAATCCCCCAGTGTCTATCTTCTGTCACTCTCCCTGTTTGTGCCTGCGTCTGCATCCATGAAAAGAAGGTAATAACAACTGCCTCGTAGGATGATCAGCTAAAGTACTTTGCAAATTATAAAATGTGCTGGCAGGTTAGTGGAGCTGGGTTTGAATGAAGGCTGCTCTAGTGTCTCTCACTAGCACGTGAGCTGTTGACAAGGAGGCCAGGTTGACACCTGTGCTGGGAGGCCAGGGGAGGGGGTGTGGAGCTGGGGATGTGGAGGTGGTAGGCAGAGGAGGAGATGCCACTGCCCCCATTCTCTGATCAGGGTCACTCTGACCTCAGGACACTCCACTCCAGTTGACATGCTTCACATGGGCTGCCTGTCCTCCGGGGTCCTGTGTCCTCAGAGGAGAGCCCCAAACCTCCCCGGCAGCACCTGAGAGGCCTGAGTTTCAGTGATGTGGCCCAGCTCCCTCAGCCCCAGGGATGGTGGGCAGAGTCCCTTCCCAGCCAGACAGCTCAGAACTGAAATGCTGCTGGTGAGGCTAAGTGCGAGAGACCAAGGACCCCGTTGCTGCTCACCCCCAACCCGGCACTCGTCACAGTAACAACACTTTACAGTTCTTCCCAGGAGCGCAACTTCCTATCTCATTTGTGATTTTGTTCACCAGGCCAACAGTCCTGAGAGGGAGATAGGACAGATACAGTTTTAACTCCAATTTTTTAAGAGAAAGAGACTCTCAGCCAGCTTAACAATTTGTCCAAAGTCACGCAGTAGTTAAAAAACAACAAGAACAACAATGACAAAACCCCAACCAATTCAGAACCTGGTCTTATGGCCTTAAAGACACCATCTTGTACTAATGTTTCTATCAAGAGAGATCTATCTCTCTCCATCTGCTTTCTCTCTTTTTAAACTCCCGGTATAGACATATAAGGTCATCATTCTCAACTTATGTACATTATCATCGTCAAGCTAAGCGAAGACCTTCTTTTGTTTTGTTTGATTTAATTTTATTTCCTTTTCCTATCATCCCCAATTTGTGTTCCCACTCAACACCTCTTCTTACCCCCTAAATGGGCACCCCCTCTGATTTGGTTGGTTGGTTCTTTCACTGATTGATTGATTCATTCATTCATTCATTTGTAGGCTTGAGCCAGATACATTTCTGACCAATAATGTGTTTATGATGCTATTAACAAGCATTTTTTTGTTATTGTCGTTCACAACTCATGGACCCTAATTTTGATTCCTTTTTTTCTACACTTCTAGTCATTTCCCATTTATATTTATATGCTTTACTCATCCCCTACTCCTGCATCCCTAAGTATATTACCTGCTACTTGTGCCTACTTAATTTGTTTTATTCTTATTGGCTTCTGATTTGTTTTATATTATTCTAGACTTTTTATCATCTTGGAAGTGTTTCCCTCCTCGTTTTGTATTATTTGTTTATTTACTGTACATGCTTCGGAGTCCTTCATCCAGGTTGGTGACAGTGATGTCCACAATCAACACATTAGTCCGTCCTCACCGTCACCTAAAGTCCGAGTAAGCTCCTTGTAAGGCTGACAGTAAATCACTGAACTCTTGCTTTGATCTTGATTCTTTTACAAGTTTTACGTACTCTTTAATAGTTGGATGCTGAAGCAGTGGTGTCCAATAGAACTTTCCACGATAATGGAAATGTTCTATACTTTTGTACTGTCCAGTATGGTAGCCGCTAGCGACGTGTGGCTATTTGAGCAGCTGCAATGTGGCTTGTGTGACTGAGGAGCTAAAATTTAATTTTAATTAATTTAAATTAAAATTTAAATAGCTTCATATGGCTACCTATTGGAAAGCACAGATCTACTGCATTACTACTCAAAATGTAGTCCCTAGACCAGCAGCATTGCCATCTGGAAGCTGGGAGCTTGTTAGAGATGCAGAATTTCAGGTACACCAACTTCTACTGAATTAGATCTGCATTTTAACAAGATTCCCCATATGATTTCTATGCACACTGAAGTTTCTGCCCTCCTCCCCAGATTTACTGAGATATAATTGACATATAATCGTGTAAGTTTAAGGTGTACAATGATGTTGATTTGATATACTTGTATATTGTGAAATGATTACCATCATAGTGCTAGCTAACACCTGCATCACATCACATAATTACCATCTCTTTTTCTGTGGTGAGAACATTGAAGTTCTACTCTCGGCAACTTTCAAGTATAAATACAGTATTATTAACTATAATCACCATACTGTATATTAGATTCCCAGAACTATTTCATCTTATAACTGGAATTCTGTACCCTTTGACAAATATTTCCCCATTTCCCCCACCTCCGGCCCCTGGCAATCACCATTATAGTCTATTTCCATGAGTTCAGCTTTTTAGATTTCACGTATAAGTCATATCATACAGTATTTGTCTTTCTCTGTCTGACTTGCTTCACTTAGCATAATGCCCTCAAGGTCCATCCACGTTGTCACAAATGGCAGGATGTCCCTCTTTCTCATGGCTGAATAACATTCATATATATATAAAACATATGAATGGATAGAGAAGATGTGAGATTATGTCTATATCTATATCTGTATCTCACATCTTCTTTACCCATTCATCCACTGGCAGACACTTAGGTTGTTTTCAATCTTGGCTATCCTGAATAAAATGCTGCAAAGAACATGGGAGTCCAGATTTCTTTTAGAAATCCTGTTTCCATTTCCTTTGGGTATATATCTAGAAGTGGGGTTGCTGGACCATATGGTAGTTCTATTTTTAATTTTTTTGAGGAACTTCCATACTGTTTTCCATAGTGGCTGCACCAGTTAACATTCCCACCCACAGTGCAGAAGGGTTCCCTTTTCTTTACATCCTTGCCAGCATTTGTTATCTCTTGCCTTTTGGAGGACAGTCATTCTAACAGGTGTGAGGTAATATATCATTGTGCTTTCGATTTGAATTTCCCTGATGATTAGTGATGCTGAGTGCCTTTTTACCTGTTGGCCATTTGTATGTCTTCTCTAGAAAGATGTCTCTTTAAAAAAAAATCAGAACATTTGTTTGTTTGCTATTGAGTTATATGAGCTCTTTATATTTTTTGGATTTTAACCCCTTATCAGATATATGATTTGCAAATATTTTCTCCCATTCTGTAGGTTTGATTTTTTTGTTTAATTTTTTTCTCTTTAAAGGTATTATGCGTCTTTTGTAAGAATGATACTCAAATACATCATGGCTTGTTTTGTTTTTGCTATTTTGAAAAAAACTGTATGTTTTTCATATATTTTCTATTTTAATATACTTTCTATAGGTGATATATCAATAGAAGAAAGATATTTGTGATATCTTCATTGAGCAAATGCTGAGCTTTCTTATTAGTGCTAATAATTTTTTTATTATGTTGAGTTGTCAGTGTGGTCGGTCAGAGTTCTCTCTCTTTCCTTCCTATAGCTGTTATTTATTTTTCTGATTTTTATTGCTTTAGCTAAGTCTCTAGTACTATGCTGAGCCATAGCAGTGATAACAGGCACCCTTGATTGTGGGGATGAATCTAAACTTTCTCCATGTAATATATATGTTGTAGACACTTAATATATAGCCTTCATCAAGTTGAGAAAATAAACATTTATTCTAGTTTTTTTGGAGACTTTTTAAAAAAATTCAAAAGTGTTTATTTGGTACAAATGGTTTTCACAATAAAAGTTCAAATGTTTTTTAAAACATTTCTTGAGATAATCATGAAATTTTTCTTCTTCTGTTCATTAATGGTAAAAATTACATTAATAGTTTTTTCTCACATTAAACTTCCGTGTATTCTAAAAATAAACCTTACTTGGTCATAACTTTTTAAATACACTGTTGGATACAGTTAGGTAATATTTTATGTAGAATTTCATATCAATATTCAAACATGAAATAGCCTTATAGTTTTTTGTTTCTTTTTTTTTACCATCCTTATCTGACTTTGTAATGAAGGTTAGACCAGTCTTATAACAAAGGCGAAACTGATTTCTATTTTCTGGAACAGTTTGTATATGTCAGGGTATTATCTCATCCTTATGATTAGGTGGAACTTATCTGTAAAACCATCTGAGCCTAGGGCTTTTCAGGAAGAGGGGAGGTCTTTGATTACACTGTAATTCTTTATTGAATACTTGACAATTCAGTTTGCTGTTTATTACTGTTGCAACTTTGGAATTTCATATTTTTCCAGAATTGTATCAATTTTAATGTCTCCAAATTTCAATTTTTCATAATATTGTTAGTCTAAAACTTTTTGTGCTGGTGCTTCTTTCAATATTAATTGCATGTTTACATATCTTTTTTCTTCTTCTAACTTTGTCATATACTATTTGTATATTTTACAACCTTTTCAAGAAACCAGCTTAATGTCTTGTTGTTTCTGCACTCTGTCTCTCTGATTTCTGACATTATGTTATGTTTTCCTTTCCTCCCCTCCTTCTGCTCCTCTTCCTTCTCCTCCTCCTCCTCCTCCTCCCTCATCCTTCTCCTCTTCCTCCTTCTAGGTTTATTCTGGAGCTTTTTTCTAATTTCCTGCATTGAAAAATTGGCTCTAAGAATGTTTCAAAAGGGGTTTGGAGTAAGCCCTCTGAAGCCTTATATACTTGATACTACTTTTATTTTACTTGCATTTAAATGATGTTTTGGCTGGATATAAAATTCTAGGTTTGAAGTCCTTTTCCACCAACACTAAAAATATTACTTCATTGCTTTCTTGTATGCATTTTTGTTATTGAGGTTTCATATAATTCTGATTCTTTTTCCTTTTTCATTGATCTACTTTTTCTTTATAAATATTTTGAGAATTTTCCTTGTTGTTAATGTTCTTAACTTTTACTACAATATTTCTAGGTGTGAGTTCTTTTTTTATCTATCTTGTTTAACACTGAATCCTTTCAACAGAAGTTTTATATTTTCTTTATTTCTACAACATTCTCAATTACGATACCTTCAAATATATCCTCCTGCCTTAATTCATTTTCCCATTCTGGCTCCAAAGTCTGTGATACTAACCACTTCACTATCCTCCCGCTCTTGAAAAGAGAGTCAAGATTTCGTTGCCCTCGTCTGCTTAGCCACTGCCTCCTTCCCCCACGCTAAAAGGCCGTGATAGGGGCCTATTTTGCCTCTGTATTCTTAGTGTGTCAGTGCTCACTGTGTGTTGAATGAATGAATGAAGAGAATGGAGGAGTGGCGGTGACCACAGGGCTAGAGCAGGAGGTGCTGTTGCAGCCGGGGCAGCAACCAAGCCTCATGACAGTACTGTGTGCCCACACCCAGGTGTATGACCTCTACAGGGTGGCAGCTCCTTAGCAGACCCCTCCCTGTGGGAGGAAACACCTAGGGCAGCCAGCCCAGCCCGGTCATGTTCTAAGATAATGACCTGGGGTGAGTGCCTGCCATAGCTTTGACCAGCTCTCCATTTGGCTCAAAGCTCCCTTCTGGCAGCTGTGGGGCTCCCGATGTGAGGCCTGTCTGACTCCTTCCTGTCCAGCTGTGGAACCAATGGCAAGTTGCCCTCCTCTTTGACCCTCAGTGTTCTCTTCCATATCTTGGGGAGAATGTTACTGTCCTTTCCAGCTTCCAGGGGTGTAAGGGGCAGCAAAAAAATATTTAAGTGCTTGTAAACAGGGTGCTGCTCTCATCAGGGACAAACCACAGTGCATGTAAAACTCTCTGACCCTGGAGTCTGCGTTCAGAAGGGAGATCCCACATGGGGACATGTGGGCCTCGATCTAACCCTGCTTCCTTGGAGGGGGTCAAGACTCCCCACAGGTCTGTGGCTCTTCAGATCATTTGAAAGAAACCTCTGGGAGCTAGAGCCAACTCCAGGTGGGTGATTCCATCCACCCTTCACCCTCCCCTCCCACACCCTCACTCACAACCCTATACTGTATTACCTCACTCCATCCCCCCACCACTCCCTGCTCTGGTTTCATTGAGGCTCCATTCTGACCTTCCCTGCTTGTAAGAGGGTCCCAACACCCAGAGCATTTCCCTTCCCCTCTGCCCAGCAGAACTTCTTTTGCTATGTATATAACTTATGTCCTGCTCTTAGCTAGGCCTAAGCTGAGGAATTCAATCTAAGTGTTCCTTGGATGATATGGGCTTACTCCTCATAAATTATATATATATATATTCTTTCAGTAGGGCACCCAAGGTCTTAACACAAAAGTAGAAGTACCAGGTCTCTTGGCAGCCTGGTGGCAGGAAGAGGGGAGGGGTTGTTCCAAGACCCTTCAAATAACCCATTTAGGCAGTAATGTGGACTCTTGAGAATATGCCCTTGGTGTCCAAGGCACAGACATTTTTCTGAATGAAATTCTCTCTTTTGGACCCAGGCTTTCAGCTCTTTAGAACCACCCCCCTTACTTTCAGCTTCTCTCTTTTTTTTTTTTGCGGTACGCCCGGCCTCTCACTGTTGTGGCCTCTCCCGTTGTGGAGCACAGGCTCCGGACGTGCAGGCTCAGCGGCCGTGGTTCACGGGCCCAGCCGCTCCGCGGCATGTGGGATCTTCCCGGACCAGGGCACAAACCCGTGTCCCCTGCATCGGCAGGCAGACTCTCAACCGCTGCGCCACCAGGGAAGCCCTCAGCTTCTCTTAATGGCCACTCCCAGCAATCTTTGAAACTTTATTGATTCATACTATTTTCTACCATCTCCTCAGTTTTATTTTTTAAGTAGATCTGATACCCTTTCAATATTCTTGCTTTTCTGATCTTCTTTCATAAAAGTCTTCCTCTTCTATAGCTTTATTTTAAGAGGTTTCAAGCATGAGGTAAGAAATTAGATTTGATTTTCTTGGGCACCATCCAACCCTGAACTCAAAGATTCTGTGAAATTTGCAACATGGTTAACACTAAACTAGCACCACTGAGGACCACTAATGATTAAACCTGCAATAATGTGGCTGGTGCCCTTCTACCTAATGAGAGGATACAACACTAACCAGTAAGTTCTCTGTCTGGTGTTAAGATTACTGAGTTACTCTGACATTATCTAGTTTGAACATTCAAACTAGCCACATTCCTGGTATGCCATGGTAATCCTATCTTAGTAATGACAATAATAGATAACACACAATATACCAGGCACTTTACATACATTAACTTATTTATTTCTCATACTAATGCTGTGAGATAATTAATATTTTCATCCGTACATTACAGAAGGGAAAACTGAGGCAGAGTAAGGTTAAGTAATTTGCCCAAAATTGGAGTTGGTAAATGATAGAGCTGGGATTCAAACTCAGCAGAATGGCCTCTTTCCCATACTACCTCCTGAAGATCAGAAAAGATTATTGTGCACCCCCCTATATGTAATTATGCTGTCACATCTGCTCATAGGAGACTATTGGAACCCTTTTCTTTACCCTTTGTCGTTATGATATGTGTCTAGGTTTTACCTTTTGCACACTGGGAAAAGTTGGAAGAATTAGGAGATCTTTGAAGCAGATAAGAAATAGAAGTAAAGGGCTTCCGTGGTGGCGCAGTGGTTAAGAATCGCCTGCCAATGCAGGGGACACAGGTTTGAGCCCTGGTCCGGGAATGTCCCACATGCCGCGGAGCAACTAAACCTGTGTGCCACAACTACTGAGCCTGTGCTCTAGAGCCTGAGAGCCACAACTGCTGAGCCTGTGTGCCTAGAGCCCGTACTCCACAAGAGAAGCCACCGCAATGAGAAGCCCATGCACCGCAACCAAGAGTAGCCCCCACTCACTGCAACTAGAGAAAGCCCGTGTGCAGCAACGAAGACCCAACGCAGCCAAAAATTAAAATAAGTAAATAAATTTTTAAAAAAAGAAATACAAGTAAAAATACTGAAGCTGCAATAAGAAATAGGAAGTAAGCAATGCTTGAGTAAAAGTGAGAAGGGTTGGAGAGGGGAGCAGAGGAGGAAATGAGGAGTCTTATGGAGGGTTTGGAAATCATAATCACATGTCATACAAAATGAAATGAATAAATAGGAACATTCAAAATCATAAAGATGTCAAATTCATCTATGGAATTTTAATCAAAGTCCAACAGGGTGTTTTGTTTTGTTTGGAACTAGACAATCTGATCCCAAAAGTGATTTGGAAGAGGAAAGGGCCAAGAATAACTGAGAAGCAATTTTGAAAAAGTACAAGGTAGAAGAGCTTACCCTACCAGATATCAAGACTTATCATCAAAATATTTAGTAATGAAGACAATATCATTTGGGCAAAAGGATAGACCAATGGAGCAGAATAGAGAGCCCAGCCACTGGCCCACCTGTACTTGGAAAGAATATAAGGCAGAGATGTCACAAATCAGTGTGGATCTATTTAGTAAACGAGTCTAAGGAGCAACTGTTTTCATATGGAAAATACAAAAGTAGATTTCTACCCTAAATCAACCCCAGGTAGATTAAAGAATTCTTCAATAAAAACAAAAAGCAAAAGTTTAAGATACAAGATGAAACTATAGAAAAATTCTTCATGACTTTAAGATAAAGAAGGATTTCTCTAAGAAATGCACACACACAAATAGAAACCAGAAAAAATGGATAATTTTGACTACATTAAAATTAACTTCTACACAACAAAAGGCCACTATAACAAAGTGAAAAACAAGCCATAGCCTGGGAGAAGATATTTTCAGTGACTATAACATGTAAAGAAATCTCTAAAATTAATTAGAAAAAGATAAACAACACATGGAGGGAAATGGGCAAAGAATATAAACTATCGATTTTCAGAAGAGGAACCCCGCGAGGTCAATAAAAATACAGAGAGATGCTTGCTTTCACTATTAATCAAAGAAATACCAATTAAAACAGTAATGTTATACCATACACACCCACCAGCTCAGCAAAAATTTATGTTAGACAATGCCAAGTGCTGGCAAAGATCTGTTATGTCATGGAGCCTCATTCACTGCTGGTGGGATTGTAAATTGATACAAGTATTCTGGAGAGCAATTTGGCTGTTACTAGTAAAGTTGTAGGTGGTCGTGTCCAGAAATCCCACTCCTAGGCATACAGTCTTGTATATATGCACAAGGAGACATGTATTAAGATGTATGCTGCCACATGGAAACAACCTAAAAGTCCATGAGACTGGATGACTAAATTGTATTATAGTTATACAATGGAATACAGTACAGTGTGTGTCAGCATAGATGAAAATCTCATAATTGTAATGCTAGGGGAGAAATGCACATTGCAGAAGATTATGATTATGTATACACACACATATACATATATAGTTTAAAAGCATAATACTACTTTATAATGTTTATGGATACATAAAAATGCAATAAATATAATAAAAAATATAAAAACATGCACGAGGATGTTGAATTCAAAACAGTGCTTCACTCTGGGAAATGAGAGAGGAGAATGGAGTGGGGAAGAGGACAGAGGGAAACTCAGCTGTGTCTCTAATATTTACTTTCTTTGAAGTAAAAAGACCTGAAGCAAATAAGACAATATGCTAATATTTTCTAAAGCTGATGTGGCCATCATTAATGCTGTCCACCAAATATTTCTGGCTCTCTGCTTTCCAGGCCCATGGTAAGATTGCATTTTCCATTCACTTTGAAGTTAGGGGTAGCCTGGAGACTTTGGCCAATGAACTGAAGTGGAAGTGACTTACATTTCTGGTGTCAGTGCACAAAAGTGTTGGCCAACATGGCAGCCCAGAGACAAAGTTTCTCTCCTCCCCAGGCCCTAAGCAGACATGATATTTCCAGATAACCTGTGGAGTACAGGTGGATGAGTGAGAGATGAACCTTTATTGCTCTTGGCCACTGAAATTTGGGGACGTTTGTTACCACAGCACAACCAACTCTGTCCTGACTGATATAGCTGTGAAGTGTGTCCATAGGTGTTCACTGTGTTAGTCTCTGATTTTATCTACATGTTGAAATATTACAAATACATTTTTTAAAGTTTTTAAATTGGACTGGATTAATCATATTTCTCAGTTCACGGCACATTGTCTTTATTGGTCTGCATAATGCCCTTCTCTTATTCTATTAATTCTCATTTTCTTAGTAAGTACCTCAGACTTGAGATGGAAGCAATGTTGAATGACAGGACATCTTGATGTATTGACAAAGGGAATGAATGATGGGCTCGCACTCCTAGCACGAGTCCAGATTTCCTCCAGTGCTCTCTGGTCAGATTGTGGGAGCCAGACTTTCCAATCAGAAAGTCTCAGCTCTTCTCCAGAGAAATGTAAACAAGAATTGTGATGAATGCAATGGTCCCAATTGTTGCTGACTCTTTGTATGGTTTTAGAAAAATCATTTCACCCTTTGTTCCTAATTCTCTGATGTGTTGGAAAGTGCTAACCTTGCCCCCAGAGAGTTCCTTCCCTACCCACTTAGAGCCAGCACCTGCCCTCCATCCCCACCAACCAGCAACTGTTTCCCCAGATGCAGGTCACCTGTGAGAGAAATGCTAAGAAAACTTTCCACACCTCGTGGCTCCCAGGTTCCTTTTGCAGGGCTGCCTGCAGAACCCTCAGGGAGTGAAAACCCCAGAAAGAGAAGGAGGAAGGGGGCAGAGAGCTGGGAGAAGGAAGAGAAACTTGTGCTTCTGGCCAGTTCTGTTCTGTACTGTGGAGCGAAACACAAGCAGTGCCTGGAAGTCACCGTGAAATTTGATGCCTTTGAGAAGTTCTGTGGAAAGAATGACATCATGACCAACCACTCCCCCCCACCCCACCTTTTTTCCAGTGGGAGTGAGAAATAAATAGACTGACACATTTTCCAGTCAGGGAGCGATTCTGGAGAGCAAGTTTACCTTGGCTCAGGAGCTCAGGTGGGGCTGTGAGAAACCTTATCTGTGCTTGCCCTGTAAACAAGGGGCCCTCCATCTCCCCGGAGCCTTGGCCACTGAGCAGGTGACTGCGGCAGGCAGGTGAGCAGGGCAAGCCACGGGCTGGCCAGAGCTACCGCAGAGCCAGCCTGGCCCCAAGCAGGCTGTGTTAGGTAAATATTGCCTAGATTTGACTGACAGACTCATTTACTGACTGTGGCTGCCAAGAGAAATGCCATCAAATCCACCAGATTCAAAGGTAAAACAGACGTCCCTTAATTTGATGCTTCTCAAACTGTAATGTGCATATGGTCACCTGGGGATCTCCTTAAAATGCAGCTTCTGATTCAGCAGGTTGGGGCAGGGCTGAGAAATTGCATTTCTAACAAGCTGCCGGGTGATACTGATGGTGCTGGTCTATGGAGCACACTGTGAGCTGGCAAAGCCTCAATGTTGAGATGACCGTGAGCATTTTACACGGTCGAAATAGTTACCATTTAAGGAGCCCCGTCTGACTCTGTGACAGGTGCTGTACCAGGTGTCTTCTGTCACTGAGCTCTTTTACTCTTCATACCAGCTCTGCAAGGTAGGCATTATTATCCCTGCCCCTTCCTTGGCAAACAAGGAACTTGAGGCTAAGAGAGGTTAATTCCTGCTCTGTAAGTGTCATTTCCAAAAGCTTTCATTGCTATCTTCCTTCCCCTTCCCCGCGATCTGAAATAACCCAAAGACAAAGGATAATACACACCCTGTGTAGGGCTGGGCGTTGTCTGCTTGTGGTGATCGGCCCACTTGACATCCGAGAATGAATAATTCCTTTTGTACAGAATCATCAGGGCCAAGCACAGGACTTCAGGAATCCTGGAGTGAATGTTTGGCCCAGTAAGCCCTGGCCACAGTAGAGATAGTCACTCAGAAAGGTGGACACGTCTGGTTTTCAAATCCCTATTGTACTGATGTGTTCACCCCTAGGAAATGCGGTTTAAGATTCTAAATACCAGGAGGAGATGCTTTGATGTGTCAGCTTGGAAAGAATGCCTCTTAAGGGCCATTTAGGACTGCAGGAGGGAAAAAAAATGTCCCAGCTTGTGTAAACACCAGCGTGAAGGCAGTTGTAATTGACTGACCCACCTGGAGATATTTAATTACCTCCAAGAACTGTGATGTGCCCTTGCAAAACCCAGACAACTTCCGGGTATGAACTTGCATCACATCTGCATCTCAACCAGCAAGGCAATTCAACTAGCTGGTCCTGGCCACACACAGGGCAAAGTGGGAAAAATATGATACTCTCCCCCAGACCCTTGGAAGACCGGAATTCTGGTGACCGCTTAGGAAGTCGGACTGCTCTAGGACTCCATTAGCATTTGAACCTCATCCATAGTGATTCCAAGATGCGACCATGATTTGTACTGCAGGGTGGGGAAGGCCAGGTTCAGGTCCTCCTGGAAGCCATTACAACTCCATCCTTGTTACACAGAAGAAAATACTCAGAGCAGCAAGTCCCAAGACAAATTGAAGGCCTCCAAAAAGTCACATTTAATTTTGTTATTTACATATTACATCATCCTACAAAGTATTTGAGGGAGTTTACGGAAACCACATGAAAGAGAGCAAAGTTTAAAAAAAAAATAAGGAGAGGGAATATGGGAGGAAGGGAAAATAAAAGAAGAGGATTAAGCCTGGTGTGGTCAATACCTTATCAAATATTTTAAGGTCCCACGCACTTGGACTAAGTTATCTTAAATCGAGCTCTAACTTCCTAACCTACAAAGCAAAAAAGAAAAGCATGGACAGCATTCACTACACCTATGCTATAAAAATGAAGCAGCTGCTTCAGAGAAGCACAGATATTCCTGGTGCTGAGGCTCCCCATGGGGCTTCATGAGGGAGAACCAGAAGACACAGTGGAATGTCATCAAGAGTGTCCTCAACGCTAGCTCTATGGGAAGTCCCACGGGTTGTTTCATGGGGATGTTTCCTCTAATGCGCCCAGTGCAGGCTGACGGCCGTGCCAATGCCTAGTCCATCGAGAGCAATTGTGAAAGATTCCAGAATGACCCCTGCGGAGCTGGCGTCGTCCCAGGATAAAAATCAGAGGCAAGGAACTGCTCTGGTAATCTGACAGTCTGATTTCTAAGCACTCCTCACGCCTGCCTCTCTGCGAATCTGAATTTAGTCTGCTCTCCAGGTCTTGTGCCCACCTCACTTAATTTTGGGGTGTGCGTCCTGAGCACTCCCAGCAAATCTGCAGACAATGAAGGTGAAGACGGGGCACAACCTGTAGCCCATCCCCGAGCTGGGAGCAACGGTCTGCCCGCCATGACTTGCTGGGCACAGAGCAGTCTCTTTTCCTGGGAAAGCACAGGCTGAGGAGCCAGAGGACCAGTGCTGGTCCTGAGTTCACGCTCACTGACTGTCAGAACTGAGGAAAGTCAACTCCTCTCTCTGGGCCTTACTTCTGTTGCCTGCAAAAGGGAGAAGATGGGCTGGCATCTAATCTGTCCGTTCCAGGAGGATTCCCCAAGCTGTGGTCCTCCGTGATGCACGGCAAATGGAAGAGAGGCAAGAAAGCAGAGTTGCAAGCTTTGGGGTCTGTGATAGAAATGGAAATGTGCCACCTGGATCCGCTTCAGGGGAGCAGCTGCTGCCCAGCTGCTGGGAGTGGGGTCAGCAGACTGCATCCAGCTCCCAGCTCCTTCAAGGTCAGCCTCGGCTGAAGAGGGCCTCCTCTGCCAAGATCAGGCCTTCCCCAGGACAGCCCACACTGCAGATGCAGGAGAACAAAGGCCCAGGCATTTTGTCCCAATGCGGGACACTCTTACAGGTAATATTTCCCCCATAGCTCCCCATAGGATTGGCTGAGATTTGTTGAGCCTGCATTAGACTTCCTTCTCGGCCCAAGCCTGCTTCTTCCCCTTCCTTTCATCAGTGTTGGCCCCAAACCCTGTCTCCACAGCTGCCTCTGAAGAACCTAGTCTGCAACAGCTTCAAAGCACCCACGGCACAGAGACTTGCCAGACCTGACCTTCAGAACAGAAGCCTTAGCCACCAGGGATCCCAGAGTGAGAGAAACAACTAGTGTGGATGGTGTGACAACACTTATAGCCACAGCCGCAACTCAACAGGCAGTCATCACGTGGACGCCCCACCCATCTAAAACTGACATGATCCTCTTCTCCCCAAATCAGTCCCTTCTGGGCTTTGTTTTCCCAGCGGATGGTGGCAGTTTTCCAGTCACCCAAGCTCAAGAACTCCAAGACTTTTCCAATTCCTTCTCCCTTATGCTCTCACATCCAAACAATTACCGAGTTCTAAAGCCTCCGTCTCTGCATGGCCTCTCACCTTGTCATCTGCGCCTCCCGTGGACACAACCTCTCTCTTGGGCCATCACAGCAGGTCCCCTTCTGACCTCCCTTGCTCCAGCTCGCCCCTTCTTACTTACCGTCAGATGGTTATACCTGTGCGGGCTCCTGTCACGGTGATGGCCCCCACTGCCCCCCGTCATCGCTCTATGGAAGGAAGAGAATGTCAGAGATACTGGAATCACACCAGTCCTTCACACCTGTTTCCCCTGTAGTCACTGGGAGGTATTTGTTGCTGCTTGTGACAAACACTCATACACAAAGTGGTAAAACAACATGAGTTGGATAAGTTTCTGTTTCTATTTGGATTGAGGTCAGCATGATTTCCCTACCTTAGACCCAGAAAACAGAGCACTTGTTCAACTGCAGAGGTGCCCCTGGCATGTAAGTGTATGTGCCTGTGTGGACATGTGGAGGTCCCAAGAACAAAAAAAGAGCTGGGTGACTTGCTGGCATTCAATACCAGGGTATTTCTTAATGTTCCTTGTTGAACAAATAGCTTTCATCTGCCCGTGTCCCCATGTGCAGAAGGGCAGGCTGTGAAGGCGGGACACCGTCTGCCTGCCAATTAAGGCTGGTGGAACCTCCCTGGGCTTTGATGGAAATGCAGCAGTTCACACACCGTGTGCTTCTAGCCAAGGCATTGGCAAGTGCAAGACTAGTGCAAATACTCTGAGAAATGTGCTGGGAAGAGGGAGAGATGGGTTATCAACCATTATATTTGGCATCATCCTCTTCTAAGAGAACTGGCTTGGCCTCTCTCAGAAAACAAGAAAGGGTTGCTACCTTTGCTATGTTTTCCTGTTAAGCAACAAAATGAAATAATTGATGTGGGTTTCACTATCCCTTCTTTTTACTGTTCATCTTCAAGCAGATCCAGTAGAGAATAATTTAACACTGTACCTTTCTGCCAAGGAAGCCGAGTGTCTGCCCCGACTGCACCCTTATGTGTGACGAGCTGAGGGCAGGGAATATAAGGTCCATTTTACAGAGGAGCAAACTGAGGCCAGACAAGTAAAGAGACCTGTTCATTCTCTTATTAAGAATGTCAGACAACATCATATATGGTGTGTAATTCATTAGTCTTTATATATTCTTCTTTTTAAATGAGGAAATTAGTAAGAACTGGGGAACATTAGGGTCCTGGAGGTGGAGGCAATAACAGGAGAATAACCCTGGGGAACATGTGTGGAGGAGACCTCCTCCAGTGAGGAACAGGAAGTGAAGTGGGTCAGGGCTTTCAGTTGGGTTCTCCAACTACCCCTAAATAAAAAAAACCCTGTGGCTAGGGGCGGGGGCCGCACGCCCCCAGCCTCCTGAAAGACTGGAATGCTCTAGCTTTTTTCAATAGTAACATCAGGGCATTAAAGAGTGAAGTTAGAAAACAGCCTCAGGAGGGTCTCCTTCCCTATTTCTGGTTTTCCTTTCTTTTTCTTTTTTAAATTTATTTATTTAATTTATTTATTTTTGGCTACATTGGGTCCTGGTTGCTGTGTGCAGGCTTTCTCTAGTTGTGGCGAGTAGAGTCTACTCTTTGTTGCGGTGCGCGGGCTTCTCATTGTGGTGGCTTCTTTTGTTATGGAGCACAGGGTCTAGGTGCGCGGGCTTCAGTAGCTGTGGCACGCGGGCTCAATAGTTGTGGCTTGCGGGTCTAGAGCGCAGGCTCAGTAGTTGTGGCGCACGGGCTTAGTTGCTCCGCAGCATGTGGGATGTTCCTGAACCAGGGCTCGAACCTGTGTCTCCTGCATTGGCAGGTGGATTCTTAACCATTGCGCCACCAGGGAAGCCCTGATTTTCCTTTCTTAAGAGGATGCCAGGGCTTCCCTGGTGGCGCAGTGGTTGAGAGTCCGCCTGCCGATGCAGGGGACGCGGGTTCGTGCCCCGGTCCGGGAAGATCCCACATGCCGCAGAGCGGCTGGGCCCATGAGCCGTGGCCGCTGAGCCTGCGCGTCCGGAGCCTGTGCTCTGCAACGGGAGAGGCCACAACAGTGAGAGGCCCGCGTACCGCAAAAAAAAAAAGAGGATGCCAGGGTGATGAGGAAGGAGACGGCCAGGTGCTCTCTCAGAAGGCAGGTGGGGATGCAAGGCAAGGGTCCTGCAGTTCAGGCTTTGATGTCAGGGTCGGGGGTGGAGGACGTGGGGGCCAGCTGCCCCACTGTCCTCAGTAGCTGGTGAGCAGTACTGTCCCCAGCTCTGCCCGAGCCCATGTGCCACGCCGTCCACTCACAAGGCTTAGAAACCCTTCATGGAAGCCTCTGACGCCCCAGGGCCTCATCAAGCATGTGAAAGGGCATTTGGCCTTCCTCGCCATCACGACCTGTCATCAGCTTTGCTCACACTGGTGCAGGACTTCAGCAGTGATGTCAAGGCCACCTCTCCTGGTGCACACGTGGGCTGCTTGGTCTGGCCTGGGCAGGGGTGCTGGGTGCCTGGGGTCCACTTGGAGAAGTATCCTTTGGTCTAAAACTCCGTCCCTTCTTAGTACAAAGGAAGGAAGAAAATGATCTGCCCAGACTTTTTATACCCCTCCCCAATGATCACTGGCGTTAATCTGCTCCAATGCTGTCATCAGATTCGAGCTGGGGTCAAAGATTCCCATCAGATCCCTCCAGAAAGGCTGTGACCGACTAGGGAAGTCATTTTCTATTGTGCCCATGGTTGCACCCACCCAGCCCTTCTGAGGGGTTCACTTCCTTCTCTGTCCTCTCAGGGCATGGTTTCCCCTCAGCCTCCGACCATCAACCATACTCCAGGCTCCGGGACCACAGAGATCTTCCCTCTCACCCACTCAGCCTGCCTGAAATGGCACTATTAGGTGGAGACCCTGGAGGTATTGTGAGCATGTCGTTCTCACAATAGTGTGAATTTGTTTGGCAGATCAAGTTCACTTGCTTCGCAGCTGCCTGAGATTAGGGTGTTGAAGAGTGGACTTTTCTTTGGAAAAGAAAAAAGATGGCTTTGGAGTTTGGAAGGCCAATATGTAGGAGGGAGCATGGGTTTCTTGAGATCAGTGGGTGCCTGAGGCGGGTCAGAAAAAAGGTGTGAAACAAGAGGAGATGGAAAGGGGAAGTCTCAGAAGACACGATTCACATAAATTCAATCTGACCTACTTAACACTTCTGCTTAGGCCCCACCCAACTGGAGGAGAAATGCTGATGTTAACTCAAATAATGTAGAGGTGAGGAAAACTGGACTGGTTTGGCTAACAGAAGTTCCAGACATTTTTCCTGCCAGAAATTTGGTGCACAGCCCATGCGGCTGAGCACAAGGCCCTTTCCTAACAAATAAGTGTTGCATTTCACATGCAGACTTGGAGTCCTAGGGGCCTCCAGTGTCCCCCCCCAGGATCTAGATTCTTTTGCTCACTCCTGGTTCCCAGTACACCCTGGCACTTTCTCACCCCTGGGTCTTTGCTTATGCTGTTCTTGTTGCTAGCATCGCCTTTCTCTGGCTTTTACCCATCCTTTGAGGCCAGCTCAGTAGCATCCTTTCCCTTTCGCTTCTCCTGATACCATTCATTTATTCAACAACTATTTCTTGAGTGCCTACCATGTGCCAGGCACCCTTCCAGGTGGTAAAGGTACAGCAGTAAACAAAACAGACTCAATCCTTGCCCTTGTAGAATTTATATTCTGGTAGTCAGCACCCTTCTCCCCAGGACAAGAGTAATCACGACACCCCCCATGCTCACATCTCTATCACAACAGCTGTCAGATGGTCCTAGAGGGGCTGGCATCTCCCAATCTCCCCAGTGATGGACACCATGCCAAGCACCAGAGGCAACCCCTGATTTCTTTATAAAGGGAACTCAGGGATGGAAAATCTGGTAGGAAGGGTAGAGGCTAGGGCTTTTTTGTTTTTGTTTTGTTTTGTTTTTTAGAGGAGGACAACACATTTAGTTTTATTTCAATCAAATCACAGAGGCTCGGGTTTTTATATGCAAACGGTACTTACATAGCACACGTGCTGTTTTTATTCGGCTGTATAATTATTTAGGGGATCGCTAAAACAATTTAGTGATTTTTCTTAGAGCTGTGTTGGCCCATCAGACCCCCTATTATCACATAGTGTGTGTGTCTATTTGAGATGGTTTTGGGGGTAATGGAGATGGGAGAGAACTAAAGACCTCCTAAAATAATTCCTTGGAACTCCACCATCTGGCGTGTAGTAGGTGCTTAACACCTCCTTAATTCTACCTGTTGGTAGAATTGTTGTTGAAAGGTCAGGAAGGTGTAATATGGACCCAGCTATCTGATCCCAAGGCTGGGCACCATGTGGGTGTGAAGTACATGGGGGACTCCAGTGAGCTGGTGTTAGCTTGGGTTACAGAGTTGGCAGAGGCCTTCAGAAGGAGCTGCTCAGCGTGCATAATTCACTGCTTGTTCCTCCAAGGAGGAACAGTGGGTGTGAAATCAAGAGGGACACAGCTGGCCCTGGAGGAAGCTAGCTGACATCCTGTATATTTGAAAAGAAAACTGAAAGTGCTTTTCTTCACAAGAAACTATTGTAAGTGTTTTTCTCTTTTTTTCTAACCCCACAGGAGCCATGGAGTTTCTGTGGTCCAGAGGTGTGGGTGAAATGGCGGGGGGTAGGGTGGTATGAAGGGAATTTGGATTGTTCTGTGGTCTGTGCTCTTTGTCTAATTCGAGGAAGGTATCAGCCTGCTGGAGTCCACCCCGAGGAGCCCTCTGCTATATGATCTGTGTCCTGGTGATAGTAACCTCTTTTCTGGCTGTTAAAGTACATTCCTGTGTAGATGTGGAAAGAGAGAAAGCACGCTAGGGCCAGAGCCAGGACAGGAATGTGAGTATTTCCTTAATTGGACACGAGAGCCTTGAACTGGTTCCAGTTTTAGTGTTTTCTTTTAAGAGCCTGGACCCTAAAGATTCCATAGAGTTTTCTTTCTCTGAAAAAATCCCTTTGGTTCAAAGCCCCCTTGATAGAAATAAAGAATAAGCCAGGGTTGAAATCTCTTTGATATTTGGGAAGGCAAGAGTTCATGGGCTGCCAGATCCCAGGCTTCTTTTGGGGGTGAGAACGTTCTGGCCAGAACGGTGGAGGCTCCTCGGGAGATGCACAGGGCAAGAGCATCCACGGGCTTCATACTGGGCTGCAGGGCTCTGATGATAGGATGCAGAGCACTTCGCTCTTGAGCATTTATTAAAGCAACTTCTCTCAGCCTTATTAGTGACCTGAGAGCTAAAAAGAGATGCTATTGCCTGCCTTATTGCTTTAGGAGTCTGAGACAGAGAGTTTACACAACTTGCTGAGGACTTAGAGCAAAGTCAGTGGAAGGCTAGAGGATTCTGTCCGGTGGGTTTGGGTTGCTCTGTGTCATGGACTGCTAATTCCTTAACGGCCGAGGTGGGAGAGCGTGCCCACACTCTCAGGCCCGCTCATTCATCGTGTGCCCAGAACCCAGCTGAACGCTTGCTGGGGGGCACCGAAAACTCCATGGGGTGTGAGGGGAGCTGCTAGGACTCTGGCACCACAGCAGTGCCCACCAGGCAGAGCTTCACTGCTTGCCTCTGATGTCTGCCCCACAAAAGCTGGAAACTTCAGTCAAGGGGCTCCAGGGGAAAATGGGGCAGTCTGTGGTTGAAATAAGTGAAAAACTGAAGCAGATGCAGTCATGTCTGCCGAACCCCTTCTTTCCTCCCCCTCCACATCTTAAAAACAAGCCGTGCATCTGCTCAGTGCTTTCCAACTTACCAAGTGTTTTCATAACATTATCTCATTTCATCCTCACATCAACCCACACACATTCTTGCCTTTCAGATTTCTTATATACTCAAATGAATTTCACTGAAAAATTGGCTAGAAACTCCCTTTCTCCCACTCACTTTTTTTTTTTTTTTTTAACCCCACGCCTTTGACTGATAGTTTGAGAAATTCCTAGATTCCCAGGGTAGGAAATTTTATTCTGCCAGCACTACTACCCCACTGGATGGTCACAAAGTAGTCCTGATCTTTGCTATTGGAATCAACACCTGTGTATTCAGTTTATAGATTAGCTGTTAAAACAAACAAAGCCACAGAGGGGAGGATAAATGTTGCATTGTGGGGAAAATATAGGCTTTAGAACCAACAAGCCCCAGAGTCAAATTTTAGTTGAGCCATTTGAGAGTCACGTTACTTAACCTCTCAGAACCTCTTTTTTCAGCTCTAAAATGGGGCAATAGTGCCTCTGTCTTAAAGTTGTTTGTGAGGCATAAGTGTTCTAACAGATGTGAATGTATCTCAACAAACTTACTTTGTGAAGTCCCTTCTAGCTAACCCAAGAACCAGCTTCACCACTACTAGGCAAATTGCGAGCAATACTGCCTTTTTGCAAAGGCAGAAGGGACATAAAGTGTGGGAATATGTTGCTAAATGAATGTGGATGGAGACTTTTTTACTCAACGAGTAATTAGAGACGTGTCCTGCATACATGGCATAGTGGTGTCTAAGATATAAAGCTCAGTACCTTTATTCTTTTTTTTAACTCTTATTTTGGGTGAGAGTGAGAAGGATCTGGGAAACTGGATTTACGTAATGTTGGAAAGCATTACAACTTGGATTTTTCAAGTTGTAAAGTTCTCATTACACTTGGATTTTTATCGAAGCAGAATTGCAGTTCAACTTTCTAGTTCCTGGGGACAAAGGTAGGAGAAGGGACTACGGAAGCATATTTAGTTCCCTGGTCTGCACATAGTAAATGCTCAATAAATGGTGGTGGTGGACTCAGGGGGTTTCAAGAGACCGGGTCGTGTGTTTGACTTCTGTTGCTGACTTCCTGGCAAGTGCAATGCAAGGCGTGGGGTTGTCGTGGAAAGAACATTTGACCAGCAGTTTGAAGGCCTGCGTTCAGGTTCCATCAATACCACTTAATAGCCTGGCGACCTTGGACATGCCACTTAATCTTCGTTGTCTTCTTACCTGTAAAATGAGGAGACTGGACTCGGTGATTTGGAAAGTCTCTTTCAGCTCTAAGTTTCTGCAGCTCAGTGCAACTTCATTCGTTTGTGTTTCTGTTTCTTCATTTATTCAAAGAAAGCAGAGATAGAAACCTATCTCATGGGGTATTGGGAAGAAATGGTCAGTCTGCAGGTTAAAATAACCTGTGTCTTTAGAGAGATGAAGGAAACACAGTGCCCCACAGCAATGTAGTAGAGTGGCGGTATGATCCTTGGAAACCCCCTTCATTTATTTCAGCTTCTGTTGGCATATTTGTAAAGTTGTGCTATGGTAATCTTTCTACATTCTTTTGAAAGTTGAGATCATGGAAATGCTTTGAAAACCTGCCAGGTGCTATAGAGAGTATTCGGATTGAGAAATGTTATATTTGTTATAGTTGTATAAAAGTTTAGCCCTATGCTTCCCATGTTTTCAAATGAATGAATGTGTCATGGGGACCCAGAGAGGAAACAGAAACTATAGATTTGGGGTCCCAACTCAAGGCTTACTTTCAACTGCATCCTACTGACGGAGGTGAAATTTAGCTAAAATTGGCATTAATACAAATTTTCCCCAAGAGGAGCATAAGATAATTACCTCAATGTTCTCCAGTGTAGGAAATTTTTCCAGAGGCCCGATAGGCCAGATATCTGCTGATGGAGGCCTTACTTCCCATCCTCTTCTCAAAAATGAGGCCATTTTGACACTAAGGGGTGTGTGTGGGGGGGTAGCTTTCTGAGTTTTGAAAGTTTCACAAAGCAATAATCACAAAGATATAATGCACGGCTGTTGGTGTAAAAGTGGTCAGACAGTCTTTCATGCCAGACCTTGCCATGGGTTGCTACTGGGGAGAGATGGCAGAAGGCATCAGTTCTGCTCACCCAGGCTCTAGCTCAGGCACTCTCCTCTAAGTGCCCCAGAAAGTCCAGCCTGGAAACCAGTTCTCCAAGCACTGGCTTCTCCTTTGGTGGAGTAGATGACATGTCACACCCACCCTTTGAGAAGCTTCCCCACCCTACACCCAAGGCACAAACAGAGTCCCCTGGCAGCAGTAACCTCACACCTGGAATCCCCACCCCACCATGGCACCTGTCCACAGAAGCATCATCGCCCTCCATCAGGACAGTACCTCCAGAGGAGCAGAATGGAGGTGGTACTTACAAGCACAAATCAATTTCTGATTTATCTTGTGGGGAGGGAGTGGAGATGGGGGTGACGAGAAGCTCCTGAATTTCTCTGGTTGGAGGGAGCAACTAGGGGGCTGATCTTTTTTATTTTATTTTATTTTTTGGCTGCGTTGGGTCTTTGTTGCTGCAGTCAGGCTTTTTCTAGCTGTGGCGAGTGGGGGCTACTCTTCGTTGCGGTGCGCGGGCTTCTCATTGCGGTAGCTTCTCTTGTTGCGGAGCACGGGCTCTAGAACTCAGGCTCAGCAGTTGTGGCACACAGGCTTAGCTGCTCCGCGGCATGTGGGATCTTCCCGGATCAGGGCTCGAACCAGTGTCCCCTGCATTGGCAGGTGGATTCTTAACCACTGCGCCACCGGGGAAGTCCCTAGGGGGCTGATCTTGAAGCTGCATTTTCATTGGAAGTTCACTGTTTTTATTCAGGTTGTATATATGAATGACTAAAAATAGCAAAGTTAGTTTTAATTTAATTATTCTTGTCAATTCTTATCGATTATTTTTATTTGGGTTGGCTTGAGAGGGCTGATCAAATTATGAGTGCCTCCTCATGGCCCTGCCACTGTTAAACCCTCACCATTAATCCTATCCTCCTTTACCTGAGATAAACCTGATGTTTCTACTTTTAAGCGCATATATATGGATTCAATACATTCACTATCTTTCAAAGAGCTGACTTCAGTGCACACTTCATTTTGCCTAGTTTTGGATACCGTCCTCCCCCTGTCACCCCTCCTCCCCCCTCCACACACACATAGACTTCCTCTGTCCCCAGTACACACTTAAGTCAGGGTTATAAAGCCATTTTACAGGAGTCTCTGAGGCAGAGGTGTGAAGCAACGCACTCCAGCCACAGAGGGGCAGACTCCCATCCCTGCTCTGGGGGCTGCGCAGCCTGACCGCACGGAGGGACTCCCGGCGTTGCAATTCCCGGGCAGTGTGGGAGGGGTTCGGCTGAAGCTCTTTGTTTCTTCTTCTTGGAGGAGATCTGGGAGCCAAGGCTGGTGGGATGTGCTTGTGCGGCGTCCTCCAGCACCCCCGTTCCCCCGCCACGGCTCGGGTGTGTATGTGTCCAATGGAAAAACCCTACGACGACACCACATCCTTTCGCGCACCCTCCACGGCTCTCAGGGCTGCAGACCAGTCCCTTGCAAGCTAACGTGACCCCCGCGGGCACTCGGTCCCGCAGCTCCGCGTCCCCTCCCACCTTCCCACTGCCTCTTTTTTAGCTGTGCTCTCATTTGCACGTATCTTCCCAGGGATAGAAGAGACGCGTCTCGGGCGCAGCAATCCAGGTGCCACGGGCGAGGATGCCAGGGAAAGGCCTAGTTTGGGGGATGTACGCTGAAGAGGGGTCCCGAGGTGTGGGCCGAGGACGGCGAGTGGGTACAAAAGAGGTCACTGGTTGAGGGATGGCGCCCGCCCCCGCGCCGAGCGGTCACGTCCGGAGCGGGCCCCGGCGCCCTCCTCACACCACGGTCCTCTGCCCCCAAGTACCCCCCCACCCGGCCCCAGAGGTGTGTGCAGGGAGAGGGGCGCGGGGCGCCAACGCCCGCGGGATTGTAGGTCTGAAGTAGCGTTGACATTGAACTCCGGTCCCCTTGCGTGCGTGTGTGTGCGCGCGCGCGTGGCCACGCGCGTGTTTGAGTGTGTGAGTCGTGGGGTGGGGGCCGGGCTAGAAGCTGCAGCAAACCACTGCCCTCGGGGAGCAGAGCCGAGCGCGCCCCCGAGCCGCCGCCAGCGGGAGCTGCGAGCGCCGAAGCCATTCATGATTTTGGTGACGTTATTTCAGGAGTGGGCGAGGGGGGGCGGGGCCTCCCGGAGCCGAGCCCCGCCCCCGCCCCTATAAATACGGCTTCCTGGGCTCTTTGTGGGGCCGCGAGCTCGGTGGAGAGCCGAGAGCTCCGTCTGCTTTGCCGACGCTGCTGGCAGTGGGGCTGTCTCCGGGAGGCGGACCGGCGAACGCCCAGTGCCCACACTCGGCAGCCTGCCGCGCCTGTCTGCGCCCGTGACATCCTTACCCGAGACGCAGTGACCGTGTTTAAATCACAAGGGCGTGGGTCAGGCTCCCCTAGGACTTCATGTCTGTATATTTCCCCATTCACTGGTGAGTATCCTGCGCCCTCGGCGGGCATCCGTCTCGCGGCCGTGGCTGCGGGGCCCGGGCGCCTGCTCGTGCCTGCTCTGTGCGAGGGCAGCGGGTGGCGCGGGCGCCGGGCACTAACCCGCCGCCCAAGCCGGAGCAGGAGTCAACGTCAAGGTTGCAAAGGTGGGGGTGGGGAGGTGGCGCTGAGAGCATCCAGACAAAGGAAGTGAACTCGAAGCTCTCACTTAAGTGACGGCTGGGAGGGTGTGCGTACGGCCGTAGTGGGGTCGGGGGAGAACCAGGGGTCACGGCTGAACCCGGCTAATAAAAGCCCCGTCGCGGAGGGCTGCGGGAGGCGCGCGCCCTGCCTGGCGTAGGGGGCTCCTGCTCTCCCCGGGCCCCTCCCCTTTTCCTTTTTGTTTGCATGCAAGTCTTGGCGTCGAGGCCGGCGGCAGCGGGGCTGAGCTGGTGCAGCGGCGGCTTTTGCAGAGCTCCGAGGGGTGAGGGAAAACGCTCTCCCCACACGTAACCCGACTGAAGCCACAGGCAGCAGCACAGTTCCTCGCTGCACCCTCTCGATCCCTTTTCTCTCCATAGACCCTAAACCCGACGCGCCTTGATGGGGCCCCGGGTTGGGGAGGAGCCGCCCTCACCGGGCCCGCCGGGAAGGAGCCCGGGCCGGGTGGGGGGAGGCGGAGGTTGCACCCGACCGGGTATCGGGGCTGGGAGGGATGCGCCCCGGGCGCCCGCCTCGTTGAAGAGCGAGGCCCACGGCCGCTGGGACTTGCGCACCGGCTGCTGCTTCCTTCCTGCTCTGGGGAAGAGGAAGAGCTGTCGGGGGGCGAGCACTGGCGGCCTGGAGCTCGCTCCCAGGTGCGGGCGTGGAGAGCCCGGCCCCGCAGGCTCCATGTCCGCGCAGTCCTGCTCAGCTCAGATACCGGAAAGTTCATGCTTCTTGCTTCAACTTTTCGGCCCCGCGCCACAGCCGGGAGCGAGGAGCGAACGCCCGGACACCAGGCTAAGAGCCTGGCGAGAGCCCGGTGGGCGCTCTTCTGGCCCATTACGTTGGGGGTGGGCAGTAGCCTCTCCATAACCCAGGGGGAAACTGACTTTGGAGTCCTAGCTCCTGACCCTAAACTTGCCCGGAAGCCTAGCATCTTCTTTTAGTCTCCCCTCCCCCAATCCAGCCCGTCTCTGTTTAGAAAGGAGACTGAACTCTCAAAGTAAAAACTTCCTCACCCCGGAGGCTTGCGTACCTCTCTCCTCTGAGCTCTCCTTCCCTCCCACCTCCAGGTACCATATGGGTGAGACTTGGAAGGCAGTGGAGGCTGTGTGCCCCTGGCCACTCAAAACTTGCCAAAATGGTGTTCAGACTCATCAGGGTTATTGTCCCCTGAGAGATTAAGGTTTGGTATTATTTTACAGTTGATTGGCATTTCATGGTTTGCAATGCTTTCCCCCCCAGAGATTAGTCCTTTACCATAACTGTGAGATATGCATTATTAGCATCGTGGTAACAGACTAACAGCGCATCTGCAGCTCAGAGAGGTTATATGACCTGTTCAAGATCACACAGCACTTGAGTGGCATAGCTTGGACCAGAACCTATTGCTTCTGTTTCCAACTCCTGTGCCATTTCTACTCTAGGTAGTAGCTGTAAAATGAAGAAGAGTTTGGTACCCCTGTTTCCTTAGATACAGTCTTTCTAAGGCCTACCCTACATTTTTTTTTTTTTAACCATGTGTAAAGGCATGATGGTGAAAATATTGCCTGTTGTGTAGGGAGTACACTGACTTTGGTATGTGCTATTTGGCATTACACATTCGGGACCCTGTACGTGCCCGTGGCTTGTGTGAGGATAATGGAACATTTGTATCCTGCTTACAGAGTACAAAGCACTTTCACATGTCAGCCATTGGTGGGCCAGCTTGGCCCCTCTGGAAATTTCCTTTGCAGTCAGAGTCCGGGCATCCTTAAGGCTTTTAATCCAGGGGATGTTTTTCAAGCTGTGAGCTTGCAGCTGCTGTGGCTGGGGCTAGAGAAGGAGGTTGGATGGCAGATGTGAAGCTTTCAGAAAGCTGACCCTTTGGGGCTTTAAGTGGGACATTTTGCAAAAAGGAACACCAGAGACACAGAGAGAAATTTAGGAAGGCAGCATTATCGAACTTGGTTTCTCTGAGGTTGACCTGTTATCATTATGTAATAATAATATTCAGTTCCCCTAGAGACGGGTTGAATTGGTTTTAATATAGATAGACGGCCTCAGCTACTTACTGTTTTTTTTTTTTTTCCTAGTTCTGTCACTTAAAAGAAAATCCAGAGTCGCTCTGTGCCAGTAGGGACTAGTACAGGAGAGGAGGGAAGAGGAGGTTTGCCAGAGCGGTTTTCAGACAATGGGCTTTGTTGGTGGAGGTTGAGAGCCCTGATGCTCTAGGCTTGTAAGGTGCTTCCTCGGGGCATGAGCTCGTTTTTCATCGAGTTCTGTTTTGAACACCTCTCATCCTGCTTCCAGGCAGTCCTCTAATTTAACAGCAGAAGGCACTGAGAGTAGGCATGTGAAAGTGCGTGTGTTTGTTGACTTTTGCTCTGGGTTTCTTGGCAGCCCTGACTATCTGAGATCAGCCGAGATGACTGAGGTGATGATGAACACCCCATCCATGGAGGAAATAGGCCTCAGCCCCCGAAAGGATGGCCTTTCCTATCAGGTAAGTTCAGTACTGGCTTCCTTCTGGTTCCTTAGAGCCTAGTGTCTTTTGCTGGGGCTGGAGGCAGACTTGGTTCTATATCCCAGTGCTGTTTGTAAGAGCTATGCGCCCTTGAGAAAGTCCCCTAATGCCAGTAAGCCTCGGTTTCTTAATCTGTAAAATGGGGCAACAAGAGTCCTTACTTCACAGAATTGTGGTGAAGATTCAACATGATGAGATGACATGGATAAGGCATTCACAGTACCTGGGAGGCAGTAAGCGTTCAGGAAGCATGAGCTGATGTTATTAATTAGTCATCCTGGCTGCTGTGGACTCTCCCCTTCATGGTGGCAAAGGGGGAAGTGATAATGTGCAGTCAGTTCAGATCAGAACTTCCCTCCCCACCCAAGCCTTGGGCAGTAGCAACATTGCTGTGAGGGGCAGCTTATGGGGAAGGGTAGTCTGGTGGAGGCATTGCTGTGTCAAATGCTGCTTTCTTCCTCTGGTTGATGGTTGACTAACTGATTCCAACAGGGTTAATGTTCAAACTACTTAGAGTTGAAGAGACCTTTCCCAGAAGGGTAGCTCTCTCAGGGATGTTATTGCCAGGAGCCAGCGTAGAGATTATGCTGTGTGGTGGATCCAGAGTATATAAGGACCAAAAAAGTGGTCTAAGTAACACCTTCAGATTCTCAGCCCATTCAGATTCTGGCCTGCCATTCACTTTCCACTGCCCACAGCCCGCTGCAGAGACCTCCAGATAGCGCCGAAGCAGTGAACTGTTTTCAGATTTCCAGGAAGAGTGCCTACGTTATTACCTTAAGGGGAGGAAAGAGTCTGTTCTTAAGGGAAGATCTCGGAGCTAGGGAAATTGTGTAGGATGGCTGGCCGGGGAAGATGAATGAAGTGTGATGGGCTCATTCAGCAGATATTAACTGAATGTGGCTATGGGCCATGCACTTTACAAATGTTACTCATTCACTCTTGACCGTGGGCACTGAGATGGGAATTTTTGTTCTGTTTCACAGATGAGGAAACAGGCTCAGACTGAGTGGATGACTTGAGTCTCGAACTCCAAAACCTTGCTCTTCTGATGTATCATGTGTCTGTGCCTTGAGGTTGGCTCTTGGCTAGAATCTAGACTTGTTCTGCCTTAGAACCATTCCAGGGGCATTTGTTTTGTGAAGGAAGAGAAAATAGAAAGCTGGGTGGGTGTGATGGAGGGAGGGTGATCAAAGAGAGCTGAGATGAAAGCTAAGGTTGGGTAAGGTAATTTGGCAGGTGACAGCAAGAGTCACCTCAGACACACTTGGGAGGTTAGAGAAGGCCCCTTTGTTGTGTGTCAAAATGGCCAAGCCCCTTTTGCTGGCTGGAAATAAGTATTCAGGTAGGCTGAGGGGATTCAGAGGGAGGGGGAAAATACCCTTTCCTGGTTGGTTTTGTACCTTCCACCCTCAGAGTGGGTCTGAGAGAGACAATTGAAAGCCCCACAGCCTGTGGGAGGGTAGAAGTTTCCTGACCTACCAGCTGGGGTGTTTTTGGATACCAGTTTCCAAGCCACTGAATCAGACTGAATCTCTCTGTGGTTACAGGTGAGGTGTTTTTTGTTTTTTTTGTTTTTTCAGTTCTGGGTTTTAGATTTCCATCACAAAACCTTTCCAAACACAGTCATCAGTATGTCTGTGTGTGCTTTTTGATATTCTCCTTTTGAACGTGTTCCAGGATAAAGGACCAGGTCCTACAGGGCAGTTTTCTTGACCTTCAGCCCATTCCGCTGGATCTGAGGGTAAGAACAGGTCATGACCCTAGAAGGGGCTGCAGTGCTGGGTGAGGACAGCTGAATTGGGGCTGCCACGGCAGGAGGAAAATAAAATCACCTCTGGGTTCCTAAGATAACTCAATGCTGCCTAAGAAAAGGGCCCTCAAATCTTCCTTTGTGGTGCTAGACTTAGGGCCCAGTTTTCACAGCCTCTCAGGAAATCTGCCCTGCTACCTGAGTGGGGACTACTGCACAGTTCCAAAATATCTTACCTAGAACTTCAAAGCACTCTGTCACAAGATTTCAGAAAGGTCTTCTGGTTGCCTCGTGAAGAGAAAGGGGAGAGAGGTGGTTATCGTCAAGCAAGCGGTATTTATTGGACACTTGCTGTACGTAACATGCTATGCTGGGCGTTGTAGGAAGGGTCCAGGGCTCACGTGGGAAACTAGCATGTACATAACTGGAACACAGGCCATCTGGTGGAGCAATATGAAAGCTACGGTCAGTCCAGGGATGTGTGGCAATCTGAAGGCTTGGGAGAAGGAGGTCAGACTGGGGCTGGGCCTTGAAAGAGACTTTGAGAGGACACTTCCACCTCTAATTTTGTTGCACCTTCAGATACCCCTTGGCTTGCCCCTGTTTCAGCCAGGCGCAGGGCTGTGCAGCAAACTGGTCTGCCAATTGTCATGAGACCGGTATTTTCTGGGCCCACTCAAAGCCAGTGCCATCCAATTAAACACATTCCCACCAGAGCTCTGGGGATTGGCTGGGGCTGCACTTGGCTGGAGCCTGTCCATTGTACATGCTCAGGCTAGGCTTGGCTCTGGGGGCAGGAGATCTTTGAACTCTGTTCTTGGCATTCCTCCTGAGGGTAATAATAGTACATGGCTTTTACTGCGACCTGCTTTTCCAAGGAACTAAAAGTGGGAAGGAGACATCAATCCCAACTTGGCAGTTGAAATAGAATCTCAGACTTGTGGTTTGACCTTGAAACAAGGTCATAAAATAAATAGGCACACTGGAATTTGTCAGTTGTTCCCCCACCTTCCAGACCTACCCAGAAGGAAGCTTTCCTGATTTCTCTGGCCCAGATGTGATCTCCTTCTTCTCCAGCACCTGTGGCATTTGTGCTTAAATGATGCTGCCGTGGTCCTGCCTGACCTTCTCCCTGCCCATGTGTCCGAGGGCAGGGGATGACTTATTCCCTCTTTGTGCCCATCAGCCATCAATCACCCCTCCTGCAGCCCTCCCCAACCCAAGGTGCCTGCTGGCCCTGGGCTTTCACAGAGCAGGTGCTAAATGGATGGTGGTGCTTTCAGTTAAATTGAGTCTCTTGGTTCTGAAGCTGCCCACCTTCACTTCTGCCTTAGAATTTTTAAAGGGCCTCCTCAGGGTCAGATAGATGTCTTTTTATCCCCTGAAAGATTTCGGGTAAGCCCGTCTCTTGTGCTTAGGGAGTTAGCATGTATAAAAATCCACAGAGCCGGTGCCTTGTTTTGTCCTTAACATTTATTTGGAGAGTCAATTCAGTATGTGCAATGCACGTCAGCTCTCTCACTTGGCGTGAATTATGACACCCCGTGGGGTGGGTGAGTGAATGGTTACTAGAAAGTAGAGGACACGTTGGGCGGGATGGGAGTGGCGGCCAGCTCACAGGGCTGAGTGGGAGGGTCTCCATGTGGACATTTCTGCCCCTGCTGGCTGCAGCTCGCTTCCCACACTGCATCTGTCAGCCTCCTGTTCTCTGGCCCCTGGGATGGGAACGTCTGCGCCTAATGCCTTCTTCCTTTCCCTAATTCAGGGGAGCAGGTCAGTGGCTGCCTTGCAGGCTCCCCCATCCCAGCTCTAGGGACTCTAAGAATGTGGCAATTCAGAATGCCTCTCTGACTGCGTCTCCTTCCGTGCTGGGCCTGAGTTGGCCTGGAGAAGGGACCTGGGCATTTGCCTGTGGACACTGATGCTGCCACCACCAAGGGCTGTGCTGCCTAGCTTCCCCCAGCACAGTTTGCTGAGGCTTTTGCAGTTCTATCCCCCTTGCTAAGTTCTAGACAGAGATATGGCTCCCCAGTTTTCACTTAAGACTGTCCCATCTAAAGCAACTGGACCAAGATCTGATAACTTTTATCCATCCCAAGGCCCTTTAAATTCCTCTCTGATCAGCATACACGTCCCTCCCTGGTCACCTTTTGTATTCCTCTTGCTGTTCTTGGTCTCATACTCCTACCATTTAACGGCCACCCACCAGTCAGATGAGGGGAGCCAGGGAGGATGCACTGTAAGCCAGAGGCGCTAATTCTACATGTACCACAGTGCCCCGTGTTCTGGGCCTTCCTTAAGAGCTTCCCCTGCATTTCCCGACAGGAGGGAGGGATATCCTGGCGTTTTATAGGATAGGGAGAAGGGACAGTGGTGGGTGACCTTCTCCTGCCACAGCCCTGCCGTTAGCTTCTTGCAGTCTGAGCCTCGCTTTTAGCTCTGCATTAGGACGGGTCTAATGCACTGTGTTGGCTGAGAATAGCTCCTCCCCAGATAGAAGCTCTCTGCTTCTTCCATCTCCAAGGCCCAACAATAGACGACTCCTTTATCTCTCCCTCCTCGCTCTTTATCAGAAGCAGCAACTCCTCTCTCAAAGAATAGTCTCAGTTGAACCTCTAAAGTCAGGTAGCACTTCGGAAACACTTTCTCTTCACTCACCTCTCTGCTGAGCCTTTCTTAATGAGACCCCCAAGGCTGGCTCTCCTTGCTCCCACCCATGTAAATGCAGGTGTTGAAATCAATGATGGGCTGGGGTTCCTGCGCCTGTCTCTGTTCGCCTCCCTCAAGCCCCCGCTCACAAGGCCACTCCAGGCATAAGTCATCACCTCCCTTTGTCTCCTCCTCCTGGTGCCCTTGTCTCGTTGGATACTCCCAGCTGTGGTACCCCACATGTTCTCAAGAGTTTTGGAGGCCCAGCTGGGCAGGCGCACAGAAGTCCCATGGTCACAAGGAAAACATCTTTCACATCAGACTTAAAAAAGCCTCAGTTGTCCCTGAAGAAACATAAAGCTAAAATTCCAAAGCACTTGGCAGGAGATGTCCCCCCATAGACACGACATGCTCCTGGAATCCCAGTGAGTTTTCTTTTTCCTCTCCCTACCCCGTCCACCCTGCTCCCTGCTTGGTACAATTCATAAGAACATGAGGCAAACAGGCAGTTAGGGCCACAAGGTTCAGAGGCACAAGGAGTTCATGTCTTTGGGTGGCGTTGGGCCTGTGTCTGAACGTGCTGCCTCTTTTTTTTTTTTTTTTTTTTTTTTTTTTGCGGTACTTGGGCCTCTCCCTGTTGTGGCCTCTCCCGTTGCGGAGCACAGGCTCCGGACGCGCAGGCTCAGCGGCCATGGCTCACGGGCCCAGCCGCTCCGTGGCATGTGGGATCTTCCCGGACTGGGGCACGAACCCGTGTCCCCTGCATCGGCAGGCGGATTCTCAACGACTGCGCCACCAGGGAAGCCCCGTGTGGCCTCTTTTTGAGTCAGTGCCCAGGTCACGTCAGTTTCAGGTCACGTCTCCTTTGTATGAGGGATCCAGCACCTTCCTTCAGTGACCAAGGCCTTGACACAAACATGGTGTTCAGTGTTTTGCAATGCCCCTGGGTGAGGGCCTGCAGAGGGCTGGAATTATTCCCATGGGGTTCCTCCCCAACACACACACTGTGGTCACAGCAGTGAGTCTGTAGCACTGCCAGGGAGAGAACAAGCTTTCTTCGCTTCCCTAGCCAACGTGACACACACTGGAGCCATACAACCTGGCCATCTCTCAAAGGGCCTGTGTTAGGCCTGAGGCCTCTCAGGCGGTGGTGTGTTCATCCCTCTCCAGGCCCAGGGTCTGTGTCTTAGACGGCTTTGTTCCCACAATGCCGGGCACAGTGTCCTGCGAGTAGTTGCTTAATGGATGCTGTATGATTGATTGGACACTTCCTCTCTCCCTTTCCTGAACTGAGAATTATGCCTCCACCTCGGCTATCCCACGGCGCGGGTTTTTATAGAATCAGCATTTTCTCTATGGTGACCCAGTCTCCCGGGTCGGATAGAGAGGAGGATTGTACCATTAGGGAAATGGATGAGTTTGGGTGGCGCATCTTGTGACTGGAGCCAAGAGCTATTCCTGGGTGTCTAGTGAATGTCCTGAAATGATCTGTCAGGCCCGAGTCCTGAAATACTCCTCGGAGGATGAAGACAGGCCCTCATTCACACGGGGCCCAAAGTTGCCGGGGCTTCGTTCCTTTTCAGTCTCATAGACCCTGCGCCCCCCTCAGCTGTCTCTCGCCTCGCCACCTGCCCTTCCCTTGTCCCGGAGCCCAGCTCAGGAGGATTCTTGATCAGTCAATCGGCTCCTGTGTCTGCTCCCCATTCCTTGACTGGGGGAGGGCCCCTCATTGCACAGACCTATCTTAGAAAAAAATTAATATTTTCCAAAAGTTTCTCCAGCCTGTTTTGACCTCAAGGGAAGTTTGGGAGCTCCCTCAGTCCCCTCACTGCTAGAATTAATTGCCTTACACTGTCAGAAGCCCCTTTTAGGTAAACTGTATAGAAGAGGCACCCAAGCATTTAGCTGAAGCGACATCGACTACTTGCAACTCAGCCAGTAATTGTACTGGAGCCAATGGGAAGGAAGGTTCCAGATCTCTCATCCAAAGGAGAACTGCCCTGAGCAAAGAGGGAAGTCACAAACCTCAGTCAGGGGGGCGTTGGTCTCTAGGTCTGACTTTCTCCTAACTTGAACCTGAAGGTGGTTGCCAGGCAGAATTAATTAGTATACCTTGAATTCATCTCCTGTCTTTACTTTGTAGAGCTTGAAACACATGTCCACCCTGGATTTGAGAGCATCCTTGGTTTTCCCAAATTCCTAACCATTTTCTCCAGACACAGCCCTATGTGTCAGTTCTAATTTATCTGCAGGTGAGCATTAGCCCAAGGTGTGTGGGCAGCCCCAGGCTCAGCTGCTGATCCCCATGGGACAGAGCCTGAGATGCCTACAGAGGCTCACACACACACACACACTCGCATGCACTTACATGAACTCACACACACATGCGCACACACACACACGACCAAAAGGGCAGACAGCAGAATGTTAATAGCAGTTGTTTTAGATCAGAGTGCTGTAATTACAGGAAAATTTTCTTTTCCTTCCCCTTTTTTGAGTAATTTCATATTTTCACTGGCAAACTATGTATTTTATTATTCTTATGCTTACTTTTCAAATTTTTAAAGTAGCATAGGCCCATTATGGAATTTTTATTTTCTTCTTTAAACTTTTTTTTCCAGTCACCATAATCTCACCATGCATAAATCGCAACTGTTAACATTTTAGCATCTTTTCCACAGAAGTTGTTTTTATATGGCCAAGATCACACAGGGTTGCGTTCTGCTTTTTTACTTAATGGTATGTAAGTCATCAGCATCACATCATCACAACTTATCTTTTTTTTAATAAATTAATTTATTCTATTTATTTTTATTTTTGGCTGAGTTGGGTCTTTGTTGCTGTGCACGGGCTTTTCTCTAGGTGCGGCGAGCGGGGGCTACTCTTCATTGTGGTGTGCAGGCTTCTCATTGCGGTGGCTTCTCTTGTTGCGGAGCACGGGCTCTAGGCACGTGGGCTTCCATAGTTGTGGCTCACGGGCTCAGTAGTTCTGGCTCATGAGCTGTAGAGCGCAGTCTCAGTAGTTGTGGCGCACAGGCTTAGTTGCTCCACGGCATGTGGGATCTTCCTGGACCAGGGCTCGAACCCGTGTCCCTTGCATTGGCAGATGGATTCTTAACCACTGCACCACCAGGGAAGCCCAAAATTTATCTTAAAAATGCTTCAAAGCCAGCATTTTAATAACTGCACAAAGTTATAAAGTTACAACATGATTTTTTCACCATTCTCCAATTGTTGAATTATTTTTAAATTGTATATATTTTTCTCTTATAAATAATGTGATAATATATATATAATTTTATATATAAATCTTTGTCCATAGTTTATACTATTTCCTTAGAGTCTTAGGAATAGAATTTCTGAGTCAAAAGGTGTAAGAGAGTGTGTGTGTGTGCACGTGTGTGTGTGTTATAATTATAAAGGTGATATTAATTCCTTTTAGAAATTTAGGAAAATATAGAGAAGTACAAACGAAATTTTAAATGCCCATATTCCTATCACTGAAATATTTTGGTATGTTTACTTCCAGTATTTTATATGCATTTTTATTAAAAAAAATAAAATTGAGGTAAAACTGTATGTGCCAGAGTGAATCTTTTTTCACTTCGTATAATATTGTGACTATGTTCCTGTCACTTGGTTTTCTTTGTAAAATGGCATTTCATTTTGTTATGTACCACTTATTGCTGAATATTTAGGTTGTGGCATATTTTGTTCTTACAGAGAACACTGCTTTGAATATCATTTTACACAAATCTCTGCGCAGGTCTGATTTGTTTCCTCAGAATAAATTCCTGGAAGTAGAATTGCTGAATCAAAGAGATTAAACATCATTAAGCCTCTTGATTATATATTACCTTAATAACAGAAGACAAATAAAAGAGTTTATCATAGTATAAGCTCCCAGCATTGAAAGCTCTACAAATAGAATCTCAGGGTTGTAAAATCTATACCAATGGGATGATGGAGGAGCTTTGTGGAGAGAGTCAGAAAGGTGTTTGGTTACTTTAAAGTGTTTGGGAGATGTTGTACATCTTCCCCTAGTTTGTTAACTGCTTATTTTGAGCAGAGATGATAACAGTTAATGATGTTTAGGCACCATTTAGCCAGCATTGCAAATTAGCCAGGGACATTCTTGTCCCATAGTGGGTATGTTGACATGCTCTGTGAATTACAAATGTATATGAGTTGGCCATTCCCCTACTTATCTCCTTTATTCTGTTAATGACATTGGAGCACCGTGTGACCTTGAGGAAGACCAGGGTAGTTGCCTTGGCTTGGATACCCACGAAGGTTGAACAGACGCACGTTTAGTCCCCTGAACCATCTTGGTTTTCCTGGGGTTCCAGGTCTGGCTTATGGAATGGTCATGGTTTAGAAATATTGCTTCCCTGGAATCAAGGATGAACTGGGCTCTTAGAAGTAGATCTGAACATAATGGAAGTCTTGGGCCAGTGTTCAAGGGCCTTCCACCCAATAGCACTGCAAGGTTCCAGGTTCTTTGCGACAGGTAAACAGCCTAGGCCAATGTTCCAGTAGAGTCCAATATGCCTGGCGGTTTACAAAGTTAATTTAGGTGTTACACAGACAAACTTTGAAAATGTTAGTGTATTTTATGGTTATTACCTATGACAAGTAATACTACTTTTCCATTTATGTAGTGATAGAATTTTATTTTATTTTTTAAATGTTTTAAACAAGTGAGGAAAGAAAAAATATAATTGAGCCATAGTGTGTATGTGGACGGGAAAGCATAACCATGGTGGTGCCTGACTTCCTGGGACTGGCGTCACCGTTGTTACCATGAAGGAATTTTTTTTCTTCAAGAGTTGAATCTGTCCTCTTGGACGGAAGCATTCTTAAAGATAAGCTAATACTAAATTATGATTTCTGTATTTCTTTGGTCATTTGCCCCCTTGGATATAGCAGTTAAAGCCATATCAGAAACGTTCTTGGCTGTTTTCCTTGGCACCCTAATATTGGAGGTTTTAATGCCAGATTACTTCTTAATCAGGTTCTATGTATACACCCCTTCATGTTTTAACGAAGTGTTAAAACCAAAGTGTTAAAACCTCAGCTGCCCCTGAGGTTCACAGAAACTTTCAAGGGATACGACAGCAGAGAGCATTTTGGAGAAATCAATTTCCACATCTTTAGCTTCCTTCTGTTCCTTTTCTAAAATTGCGTTTCCTGAAGACAGGCTTCACCAGTTTTCTTTTCCTACCTTTCCTATCAAGATTGCCCTCCACCCCCTTTGTAAGAGGACCTGCTTCTCACCTACGTGAATCTTTTAAGGTGCCTTCCCAGCGTATAGAAACCTTAGGAGAATCGAACAAATGGACCATATAAAAATGTTACTGTCTAAGAAGCTTCATAAATCCCACCTATCTATAAAAAAAACAGTGAAAAATTACCTTTGCGTTTAATAATTATTTGTGGTATGTTTATTGATTACTTATATACTAATAGCTGCAATAAGCCAATCCAGAATTTTATTTTTTTAACTAACAAGGCTTAGGGTCATGGGACATAAAAACATTAAAAGCCAATTTACAAATACATCTTTTTATTGCAGAGAAGTATGAAAAAAGCTAATGACTAAAAACTTTCAAACATGAAAATACATTAATATAAAATTCTATGGAGCAGTAGAATGGAAATACATTTTCAAGTAGAGAAAGGAATAAGATTTGACTTACGAGCTTGTTTATGAGTTTTTAAAATAGGTGATGGTAGATATCAAATTGCTATGGTGTTTATAAGCCATTGAGTACTTATTTAAAAGAGTGGCATAAAAGTTTATTTTAAAATGGTAATATTTATAATATAGCAGAAGTTTTAGGTGTCGGTTTTAAAAGGTGTGAAAGGAGACAGTTTTTCAAAATTCTTTCAATTCTTTCAAAATTCTTTCAAGATTCTTTCAATCTCCAAGTTTGGAGATCGTGGATATAGATATTTTCCTTGGGATCAAAACTGAGATACCGTAGCATCTCAGAGTGGGAGGGTTCCTTAGAGACTGGGCCAGTCTCTATCAGATGTGAGAATGCACTCTACAGTAGCGTGGCACTGGGTCACTTACGTGTTCTTTGGACATTGCCAGTGATACGGAGCTCAGAACCTTTCAGCGCAGCGGGATTATGAAGTATGAATCTGGATAACTGGTTTCTAATCTTGGCTTTGCTACTACTGTCTATGTCATTTCAGGCCACTCCCAGCATCTCTTTGGACCTTGCCTTCCCCATCTGTAATGGAGAGAGTTGATTCTATCATTTTTGTTAGAAGTTGTATAATGCGGTGAAATCCTCCATTCTGATCTTAGATAGGCCCCCTGGAGTTAAAAAAAATCTGCTCTCTCTTAGACTTCATGTCAGCCTTTTAAGTATTTGAAGGCACCTCTTATGTTCCCCTCAAATCTTTTCCAGTTTTAAAACATATTATCCTTCAACCTTGACTTATGGAGTCATCTTTGTGAAGGTATTTTTTTCTCCAGGCCATTGGCTCTCAAATTTTTAAATCTCAGTCCCTTTTACTTTTTAAAAAATTATTTAGGACCCCCAGAGATATTTGTTTATGTGGGTTATATCTTTTGATATTAAAAGTTTAAAATTTTTATTATTTATTAATTCCTTTAAAATGACAATAAAACCATTACATGTTAATATAAGTAATGATTTTTAATAAAAATAAATATATTTTCCAAAACAAAAAAAAAGTTCAGCACAAAGAAAGGTTTCACATTTTTGCAAATCTGTTTGATATCTGGCTTAATAGAAGACAGCTAGAGTCTCACATCTGCTTCTGCTTCCAATCTGTTGTGATTGGTGTTGGTTGAAGTACATGAAGAAAATCTGGCCTATGCAGATATGTACTTAGAAAAGGGAGAAATATTTTAGTAGCCTTTTCATATATTTTTCTTTGATATTTTGGCAAAACTCAGTAAGTGGTAGTTTCTTAAAGGTTAGTGGTAATGTGGAATCTGAAACCTTATCAATGAACTTTCTGTACTCTTACATTAAAATTCATTAGCCTATCTTGCACTTTGAACGAATCTTTTACGCATGCTTGTTTTCATAACGTGCTGTACTGATCATTTGGAAAATATAGGTTTGCTGAGTTATGCAGATCTTCCAAAGTTAACACATTTTGTTACATAATATCAAAAAAAATTACATTAGTTAATATGTGGTCTCATCAGAAATTCTTCAAGTGATAGGAAACTGTCAAGATTATGGTGGCTGATACAAGTTTTACAAAATTCTAATTTTTGCTTGAGACCTCAGTTTTTATCATTGGTAACAAATACCATCAGTCATTTTTTTGAAATATCAGGCTCATTTTCTTTGAAATATTAGGCTCAGGTCTGCCAAATACCCAAGTCTGAATAACCATGGTTGTTGGTCAATCATTCTTTCAACTAAAAATGGCGTCCCATGGAAAAAGCGGCTCACCACTCAATCCCATAAATGCTTTTCTGCGAGACAACCATTGTGCTCTGATGTGCACCAGAAGTGTTGTATAACGACTTTGCATTTCATCACAGAGTATATTAAACAACATGTACTTAACAGTCAATATTTAATAAAAATTAATCTTTACTGCTTCATCAAGGACATGAAGTTTTTTTGTTTTTTTTGTTTTTTTGCTGTACGCGGGCCTCTCACTGTTGTGGCCTCTCCCATTGCAGAGCACAGGCTCCGGACGCGCAGGCTCAGGGGCCATGGCTCACGGGCCCAGCCGCTCCGCGGCATGTGGGATCCTCCCGGACCGGGGCACGAACCCACGTCCCCTGTATTGGTAGGCAGACTCCCAACCACTGCGCCACCAGGGAAGCCCGAAGTTGTTTTTTGTTTTTTTTTTAATTGCAAGTGGGAGGTGATGACGAATACAATGACCACCAGCACAGTTTGCAGCTGCCGCCAGCATTAATTCTTGCTCAGGTGCCAGCAATTTCACCCACCGTTGCTTTTTATACCATTAGCGCAAGTATCAGCACAGGAAAAACGGCAAATAACATCTTAGTATTAACTAAGAAAATATTTTAACTCCATGGACACTCTGTCCCTGAAAGGAGCTCAGGAATTAAGCTTTGAGAACCACTGCTCTAGACTGAACAGAATGTGTCTGATCAGACGCTAGCTGGGCATCACCTCCCTGTTAGTGCAGGTGGTGTAGATGGTCTCCATGAGATTAGCGGACCTCTAGGAACATAGCCCTGTTTGCTTCAGTGTTTTCACATCAATACTGCAGTTGCGATCAACTATAATCTCCAGGCCTCTTTTACTGGACCTACTATCAAGCAAGGCTTCCTGTTGGAGAGGGGAAGAAAAGTTTTTAACTTAAAGAAAGATATAAACTAGCTGATGACCTCACTTTGGGAAAAGGTGAGTTGGGGGTGATGGATGTCATCCAAGTGGAGACTTTCACAGATGGTGGAAAGGGCAGTGAAGCCGTGGATTGGGGAATCCTCAGCCTAAGATGGACAGTGGAAGCCGGGAAGCTGCCTGAGTCCAGAGAAAAGCCTAGGCTGACACCAAGTCCAGGGAGGGCACAGGGAAGGTGAGGTTAGACAGGTCAGGTGAACCTGAGCAGGGTCATGAGAATCAGGAGAGAAGCAGCCTTGAAGCAGGCTGGCCTGGTAGTGTGCTGCAGAGGTCGTGGTGACTGAAGGCCAAGCAGGGCCCTGGGCCTGGGCTGTAAGCAAGTCCTCAGAGACTTGAGAGTGGTTTCCATCCAACGATGGTTTTGGAAGCCAGGTAATAGGGGAACCCCAGACAAGAAGAGAATGGGAGGCTATGGGACCAGGCTAAATATTCAAGATTTTTGTCTCCAAAACAAAGAATGAGGGAATGGTTGGAAATGGCAGCCCTGTCAGTCTGGGCTTTCTGAGAGAGGGTGTGTGGCTTTGGGACACCTGGGTGGCACCAGCAGGAGAGAGAGAGAGAGAGAGGCCATCCCCCAAGGCCCAGAGATGACTGGGAAGCATGTCTTCTTTTCAAAGGGCAATAATGAGATAGTCAGGGGGCATATTTGGATGGGGGTATTTGAAATCATCCTATGCCAGAAAGCTGCAGTGTTTTCTTACCACCCTGGAGAACTTTGAGAGATGTTCTGTAACATTACAAAAGCCCCATCAGCTCGCTGGGCCCGAATTATCTGCAGCAATTCGTGCTAATTAATTGGAATTTGGAACTCCTGACTTGCAGGATGGGTGTGTGTTGGAGAGATGTTTATGAAAGATGGTGTTTATCCAGAGGATTTCCTTTTCTTTTAAGTTTCAAGGCTGGAGGCTTAAGCATCTTTAATCCAAAGGAAGGAGATCCAACAGTTGTTAATAAAGCCCCAAATCTCTGCTCAAGTCTCCTGTAGGATTAGAGACACCAGAGAAGTGTAGGAGAGGGTGAGGTGGATAGTCTATAACCCCAGTCCAGGGGAGATTTGCGTGACGTGAGTCTCAAGGATGGAGAATGAGGTCATTAGCATCTGAGTGGAGGTGTTAGAATGTTCTTCCCCATCCTCTGAATCCAGGCAGTAGCCACTGTGCCCCTTTGCTATAATTCTTTCTGTTCTTGCCACCCACGTTTCACTCTGAAAAGTCAATAAAATGCAAATAATGATGATGATGATAAAATAGCAGGAGGCGAGGATTTCAAAGAACTATTTCTTGCCTTCACGTATTGTTAGGGGACAAAAAGCAGGGTGTACTTTTCTTTTGAATTAGCTGCCCCTCATTCACTCAGCCTTTGTCAGAGCAGGATGCTGGTAGAGATCTGCCCATTGTTAGAAACCAGCCCTTCCTAGGAATGAATAAACACACAAGGCCCATCCATTGTTATTCTCCAGGAAAAATAAGAAACCCAGGCGGCACCCCTAGAGTAGGCTGGGGGAAGGAGGGGAGGGTGCGTAATGGGGAGACTTACGCTGCAGGGGCTTCCACTGCAAGGCCAGGATCTGGACAAGGCAGTGGCTTCCATTCCAGTTGGCCTAACCAATGCCCTGGGAAAAGAGAGGTACTGTAGGAGAAGTCCAGAGAACCTGGCCTAGACTTTGTGAGCACAAGCTCAGGAGTGCTGCTAATTTCCTCCTGTCCCAAGCCACAGCTACAGACGTTCCAGTGCCTTACTGTAAATGCTCCCTGGGGACCCCAGCTTTACCTAATAAGAACCATCATTAGGAATTTAAAGTTTATAGAACATACAGACATACCTGTATTTAATTCTCTCCAAAGCCTATAAGATGGGAATTAGTAGTAATCCCAATTTATAAATGAGGAAAGGGGGGCGATGGGCCTCCACATCTTTGAGCCTGTTGGCTTCCTTGCTGGCACTCAGGCTGAAGCATCGTGTAATCCTTTCAACAATACTGTAGAGTGGAAATTCCTTCCTCATCTTACTCACGAGGCAGCTGAGGCTCAGAGAAGTTAAAACGACTTGACCCCAGTCATAGAGATAATAAAGCACGGGGACAAGGGAAAAGCCAGATCTTTCAGACTCCTGGTCTACCTGTGGGAGTGGAGATTTTCCATCACAGGTTTGAGGTTCATTTCTACCCCCTCCTCTGGAACCAGAGAGGGGAGAGACACACTGTGTGGTTTTGGATGCCGAGGCAGATCCCTCTTGGGGCCTTGGAGAGCCACCTGGTTATTCATCGCAGGCCCTCTGTCCCACCTGCCCTCTCCCCCGCACCCCAGCACGCCTCCTTCCTCTGTTCCACCCCAGCAAAGAGGAGCAGGATGGCCGAGCTCCCTGGGTCTCAGCTTGCAGAGCTGGTAATTAGCCCTTTGTATCTAGTTAACCACCTTTCATCTCCTCTACCTGCTGGTGTCCGCTTTCCCTATTAGCATCTCTCAGCTCTTTGCCGAGCCCTCCACCTTCTTTGTGGCCAGCTCGGGTTGTTTGTCAGGGGTGACGGCTGAGGGATGCACGCACACAGGGGAGGGCTGCTCCAACCAGAGTCGCTCATTTTCCATCCTAGGTGCCAGGCATCTCTCTCCTCTCCCACCCCAGAGGCAGCCAGGTTTAGGTCACCTGGCTTAGAGGCAGACAGTCGATAGCTAGGCCCCCAAATTTCGGGCCTTTGGAGCCCTGGTATTACCTTTCAGTTCCCCTCCGTAGGTGAAATGGGAGCCGACTGACCGGTGACTTTTATACTTTCAACAAAAGCCTGCTGACTAATTCCGTATCTCCAGGGGCTCACCTTCAACCCCAGACTTCTCTGCTCTCAGGCCTCCCATGTCGGTCTATTAGCCAAGCATCCTGAGCTTTCCTGGACGGTCCTGCTTTCAGGACCTCATATTTATGAGGTCCTATTTATTTACCAATGTCCTCATATTTATCTATTTATTTGTGTAGCTATTTCAATTTATATTAACTTTACATATTTCATATAAATTTATATTAATAAAAATGAAAGGGAATTAAAAATTTTAGCCTCAAGTGCTTAAGAGACACATGTGGCTGGTGTTTGCCATTGGACAGCGCAGATAGAAAATATTTCTATTATTGCGGAAAGTTCTGTTGGACAGCTCTGATCTACAGGCAGAAATTCCAGTATATTGGCATCCAAACTACATCTCACAGACCATTTCTTCCTAGAAGTTCCTAAAGCTCCTTTGACCTTTTTTTTTTTAATTTATTTTATTTATTTAGTTTTGGCTGCGTTGGGTCTTCCTTGCTGCGTGTGGCCTTTCTTTAGTTGCGGCGAGCAGGGGCTACTCTTTATTGCAGTACGTGGGCTTCTCATTGCGGTGGCTTCTCTTGTTGCGGAACACAGGCTCTAGGCACGCGGACTTCAGTAGTTGTGGCACATGGGCTCAGTACTTGTGGCTCGTGAGCTCTAGAGCACAGGCTCAGTAGTTGTGGCACACGGGCTTAGTTGCTCCACAGCTTGTGAGATATTCCCGGACCAGGGCTCGAACCTGTGTCCCCTGCATTGGCAGGCGGATTCTTAAAACAACTGTGCCACCAGGGAAGCCCCTCCTTTGACCTTTTGAGTGAACTCATTTGAGTTCCCAAAATGTCAGATCCTGTTGGGATTGGAGGCCACCTGGCAAAGGATGCCTTTGAAGAAGTGTCCGCTATAAAATTGACCATTACCAAGTTTTTTGTTTGTTTATTTGTTTGTTGTTGTTTTTGTGGTATGCGGGCCTCTCACTGTTGTGGCCTCTCCCGTTGCGGAGCACAGGCTCCAGACGCGCAGGCTCAGCGGCCATGGCTCACGGGCCCAGCCGCTCCGCAGCATGTGGGATCTTCCCAGACCGGGGCATGAACCCGTGTCCCGTGCATCGGCAGGCAGACTCTCAACCACTGCGCCACCAGGGAAGCCCGACCATTACCAAGTTTGTTTGTTTGTTTTTGTTTTTGTTTTGCGGTATGCGGGCCTCTCACAGCTGTGGCCTCTCTTCGTTGCGGAGCACAGGCTCCGGACGCGCAGGCTCAGCGGCCATGGCTCATGGGCCTAGCCGCTCTGCGGCATGTGGGATCTTCCCGGACCGGGGCACGAACCTGTGTCCCCTGCATCGGCAGGCAGACTCTCAACCACTGCGCCACCAGGGAAGCCCGACCATTGCCAAGTTTGAATGCCTGCTGTTCCCCACAGTGGGACATGCAGGGCCCGGGATGTTCTTGGTGCATGTGATCTCCAAGATGTCATTTGCAAAGGAGGGAACTTGGTGTCTATTAGTTTCATCCAAGCCATCAGCCCTGGCTGCCGAGTGTAACAGCTGGATGTGGAGTCCGGTGTTGGTGGACAGAGGAAGGGGCAAGGCTGAGAGAATCACAGCTGGGATGGATGCTTTGTGATCTGTTCTGCCCTGGAGGGTGAGGGTGGGAAATGCTTCTCAGAGCCTCCCCATCTTCCTTTCTGGACACCTTAGAGAGGAGCCTTTTGCTTCAGAGAGAAACGAAAAGGATTTTTTTCCCCTTCTCCAGTCCAAGGAGAAGGGACGCTTTGGGGTAAGAGGTTTAACCAGAAGCAGTTTCTTTTTGGAACAGGGGCAGTGCTTTATTCCTGGCCAGTTCCTGCAGGCAAACAGCATGCTGGGCTGGCCTGCTGCCCCAACTCTACCTGTCATGTGCTTGGCAAGTCTGACTTGAGTCCTTTTTTCCACTGCCTTCCCCACCCCGTCAAACTGCCGTTGCAACCTCTCATTTTTCTGCTGCCTAGATGATTAAAAAGCATGACTTAGTGGAAAAATCTTGACCTCCTTGGGGTCAGCCTCTTAGGCAGCTGTCAGAGATAAGATTGTACTGGCAAAATACTCAGCTTTGCTCTGCAAGGCTTTCTGTCTGGATGTGAGGAAATGAGAAGCTGGTTGGTTCTGGGTGCGTTTTGTTTGTCTTTGGAGAGAGCTACAATTTTCAGAGGCATAAATTGGTATTATCTGATAATACAATATAATCTCTGATGGGAGGGTTAGATTATTATAGTGATTTTTAAAAATGTAATTAACAGGCTTTGTAAAAGAAAAAAAGTTTTTTTTTCCATGGCGCCTGCTTTGAGCAATTCAGGGAGCAAAGTTCTCTGGCAAGTAAGCAGTATCAGAAGTTCAATGCTCAGACTTCCCCCAAGGACTTAAAAGACTTAATTGTGTGGCTCCTGGTATGAAAGGCATTGTTTAGAGTTATTTTAATTACTGTGTTAGTATTTCTGCCTCTTGCTTGGAGTTTGAAACTGCTGTTGGAGACTGCTCTCGCAGTCCTGTTGAAACTGCTCCAAAGAGGACATTCCGATTTGAGTTTAGCATATGTCTTCAAAGCATTTTATCATCTCTGTATTTGCCCAGGCTTTGCACCCACCTAGTGAGACCAGAAGGCCACTTCACTCTTCACTTCTTAAAAAGAGAAACTGAGGCCCGGGCGTTTGAGAGGTCTTGGTTAGGGTTGTACAAGTGATGTCAAGGTTGATGTGGCTTGACCCAAGTGTTGTCAAATGAGCGCCTCATTCGAAGTCCTGTGGGTCTGAGTTTGGGTCCCCGTTCAGCCGCTTCCTAGCTCTGTGGCCTTGAGTAAGTCACTTGCCCTCTCTGTGCTTCAGTTTCCTCATCTATAAAAAGTGATCACACCACTGCATACTTCAGAGGATTATTGTGAAGATTGAGATTCTGCTCAGCAAACGTGCCTGGCATATCTTCCATCATCAGCAGCCTCCTTATTTTAACACTTTTCCCCCTACTTTTAGTTAAAGATGCATTCCCGGCTTAGAACAAAATCATATGCTCTCCGCCCTTGTCGTCGTCCTCCTGCTTCTGCTGGCCTTGCCGCTGCCTGTCTCTCTGGCTCTTCCTCAGCGGGTGCGATCCTAGCTAGGAGCCGGGCGCCACCTCTCTCAGCCAGGGGGTCACAGCGCAAGCCCAGCCCTGGGCTTTAGGTCAGAGGGTAGAGGCAGGGGCCCAGGGCTGTCTTGGGCCAGGTGTCCATCCCCTCTTGATATTTCGCAGCTCTGTCCTTGAAGATTTAGAACAACTGTTTGGACGGGGCAGCTCATCTTCTGGACCTAGCTGCCCAGATGGTCATCCTGGGGCCTGAACTGCCAAATGGGCCATTAAAGCCTAGGGTCTTGGGCTTCCCTGGTGGCGCAGTGGTTGAGAATCCGCCTGCCAATGCAGGGGACACAGGTTCGAGCCCTGGTCTGGGAGGATCCTACATACCGCGGAGCAACTGGGCCCATGAGCCACAAGTACTGAGCCTGCGCGTCTGGAACCTGTGCTCCGCAACGAGAGGCCACGACAGTGAGAGGCCCGCGCACCGCAATGAAGAGTGGACCCCGCTTGCCACAACTAGAGAAAGCCCTTGCACAGAAATGAAGACACAACACAGGCAAAAATTAATTAATTAATAAACTCCTACCCCCAACTTAATCAATCTTAATCTTAAATTAATTAATAAACTCCTACCCCCAACTTAATCTTAATCAATCGTAATCAATCTTAAAAAAAAAAAAAGGCCTAGCGTCTTGCCCACCCTCCCTGGTCAGTTTTCTGTGAAGTGGGCATGTTGACTCAGTGGCATCCATTCATTGTTCAAGAGGCACAGGTGTTGAAGACAGGAGATCTAGGTTTGAATCCTGGCTCTTCCTTGTGACCCTCAGAGCCCCAGGTCTCTCTGCTCCTGGGCAGCGGGGGAGGGGGGGAGGTGAGGCCTACCGGAGGTATCTGAAAAAGCTTTGTAAACTGTAGCATACTTTCCACTCGTGGGGGTTCCCCTCACTCATGCCCAAGGCTTGTGCTCGGAAGGGCACCTGTGTCCTCACCCACAGCAGGAGGCTCCGGCTCCCCAGAGGAGAAGTGAGGAGGGGCCCAAGTAAGCCACTTGACCTTCTCCCTGCTCGGCATGTGGGTCTGTGCGCAGAGCCCAGTCCAGGGGCAGACCTGCAGGGCTGGCTGCATCAGGAAGAGACAGCCCGCAGGGGGGCGTCATCTTTCCCGCGCCTCCCTTCACCCCACTAGCCTGGCCCCTCCCTGCCTTGTTTTCCTCCTGGCCGCCATTACGATCCTGTTTATAAGCCCGTTAAGTCTTTAATGATGCCTGGTTGTGCAGCTGGCTTAAGACTTAATCCCCCAGCAATAGGGCTTTATTGGATAAATGGTTAATAATCACTCGTCTGCAGGGATTGGGGAGGTTGTGTTGAGGCCCCTGATTCCCGGAAGCCCCACGTGGCCCCTGACATGGTCAGGGACTTGATGGGGACAGCACTGCGTGGGGCTAGGTGCAATAAGATTGGGTACCCTCATAACACCCCAGAAGTTGGGAAAGCCTGAGTTTCTAGGAGAGCACTTCTGCTACCTCCAAGGAACAGAGCCAGGCACAGGGAACCCCCGGGATCTCTTCAAATGTGTGTCTCCACCCCCTCCAGGGTCTGCTTTCCTTTCTTTTGCCATTAACAAGCTGTGTGACCCTGAGCACGTGACCCCTCTGGGCCTCAGTTTCCTTATCTATCAAATGGAGAGGTTGGAAGAGATGGCCTTGCAGGTGCCGTGTGATTCTGTGAGCCCAAGCGTCCCAGACAGTCTCCTCTCTCCGGCTCTCTGGCGTGTCCCCGAGAGCTGTGTGTGGCAGGAGACCAGCAGCCCATTGGATTAAGTACTTAAGCTGCTGGGCAAAGAATTGGGTCAGCTGTAGTCACAGGGCAGTGTGCGCAAAGGGAATCCGCAGAGCCTGGATTTTATAGCCTGGTTTGGGGTTTCTCCCAGCTCTGGTCAGGACACACAGTAGGCATCAGAAAAAGGAACCTCGTTGACAGGACTGTGGAAAGAGAAGTAGACTCTTTCAGGTGTAGAGCCGTCAAGGAGCCAGGTGTTGTTTACAGGTGAAAAAAGAGCCTGGGATTATGTTCCCATGTGCCTGTGTCTGGGGCCATGCCTTCAACCCTGATTTGACTTTGACTTTACAGCTACAGCGAGATCAGAACCCGTCTCCTTGAGAGGCACGTGATATCGGCCACGGACTTGGGGGTCAGGCAGACCTGGGTTTGATCCCATTCTACCACTGCTCGTTTCCAGGCTGAATGGTTTGGGCAACCTCCTTCTCCAGGAATCTCCTGGGATTCTTTCAGGTGGCGTGAGCAGCACCTATGTTTCTGCCTGACCGTGTTGGGTCCAAATTATGTATGTAAAGTACCTGGTAGGTGCCAATAATTATCCTGGGAGGAATTTAATGTTATAGCACCTGTTGTATGCATTGTACTTCTAGAGTAAAATGCTCGCTGCAAATGGAGATGTGACTCACTGTGGACATGATTTTGAGTTCTTTTATCTGAAATCAAGACCAAAAAGTACAAACGCAAATTTGGTGGCACTGCCATGAAAACGTTCAGCTTCAGGATTAGTCTGGGTTTCCTTTGTTGCCCCAGAGTTTGTTCCCTGGCTCCTGCCTGATGCTCTGCAGTATCCCACCTGCTGCTCCCCAGTATCCCAAGGGCGTAGCACGGTCTCTGGTGTATAGCGGGGGCTCGGTCCTGCACGTGTACCTGATGGGGTTCTCCGCTTTTATTTCAGATCTTCCCTGACCCGTCAGACTTCGACCGCTGCTGCAAACTGAAGGACCGTCTGCCCTCCATCGTGGTGGAGCCCACAGAGGGGGAGGTAGAGAGCGGGGAGCTCCGGTGGCCCCCCGAGGAGTTCTTGGTCCAGGAGGATGAACAGGACAACTGTGAAGAGACACCGAACGAAGACAAGGAGCAGTAGGGTCCACGCCGGCTCCCACAGGGTCACACCAGACAGCATCTGTACCTGAACTGTGTTCTTTCCCGCTACCATGGAAGGAGAGCATGAGCCACAATAGTTCTGAAAAAGTCAGACGATGGCTTCCGTTTTGCACCTGCAAATCACTGAGTTGGTTTTCTTTTCTTTTCTTTTCCTTTTTTGAGATGTCGGGCAGTGGAGCCCTCTGCGACAACACGCCGGACCTTTGAGAAAGGAAGCTGCTTAGAGCAGGGGTTGGGGGGTGCGGGGAGGCGGGCGTCTTGGAGATCTTTATCTGAACTCAAGCAGGCTGGGGGCAGCCGTGGGATTCCAGTGGGCTCTGGGGGTGGGCTGGGATGGGGGGATGTGCAAAGCTAGCAAGGAACGTCTGGGGCAAGAAAACAAACAGGAGATGAAAGAGAAAATACACATTTTAAAGAAAACATTGAGCAGAGAAGTGCAGCCAGGAAGTACCTACCCAGCAAGCATTCGCTCTGGCTGCTGGGACATCAGACAACAAAGTCTTCATCTCTCTCTAGTTTTGCCCACTGCCAGCCTTTGTTTTTGTTTCAGGTGTGTTGGTCTGTAATGGGGAGGCAGGCAGAGGAGAGCAGTGGAGGCTGGCTACCTGCAAAGCCAGCTGGAGGTGATGCCGATGCCAGGAACGCCTCCCGTTTCCTTCTCCAGACCCTCCCCTCAGGCCCTAGCAGGTGCGTGTGCCCCCGTAATCTGGAGGTTTTTAAAGAGGCTGCAATGTTGAGCGCTCCCCTGATTTATCCTTTTTGCCTCCCAGCCCTTCTGGAAGTAGCGAGAGCCCTTCCCACCCTTGTTGGAGGGCCGATGTAGATGCTTGGACACCAAGGTCCATCCCCACCTGCCCCCCCACACACTTGCTCTCCCTTTGGGCAGAGGCACAGAGTGGTGGGCTCCCCCTGGCTGGCCCTTCCTTCTCCTCATCTCCACCCTCCCAGCCCTGGCACAGCGGTCAGGCCGGGTGGCTGCCAGCCCTGCCGCAGATTCCAGCCAGCCTGGCCAGCCACAGCACCCATTCCCGCGTGGGATCTTGGCCTCTTTTTCCGGTGGGAGCTGAATGGCGAGTGGAGGATGCTTTTTCTGTTTCTTGTGGGGGAAGTGAGCTTTAACGCAGGTCCTGAGAGCTGGCAGAGCCTGGGAGTTATTGGATGGCAGTGACAGGCTCTCACGCAGCAGCCTGGGGATTGAATTTGAAACTAAAGGGTGTCATGAGGTCTTGGGCTTCTTCCGCGGTGTGTCTGGATGCAGGGGACAGGACGAGGGAGCATCGTCCCTCCTCACCTCCCACCTGACCCCTGCAAGGGCAAGTTGCAAGAGAAGGCTAGCTTGGACTTAGAGCTTCTCGTCATAGTTAAGAACCATCTGGAGCTGCGGAGATTGCAGGACAAGCCCTTCAGACCGTCTCTATCTCAGAGCAGGACGGTGCAGCTAAGAGGTGTGCTCAAGACCCTCCCTGGGGCCGTACTCGGCCAGCGGAGGCACCCACCGTGTCCCCTCGGGGCTCCAGTCAGTCCAGCTTGATCCCAGCTGGGACATGCGTGTAGAGTTGTACTTAATACCTCAAGGTTAGTGTGGCTCTGGAGAACGCTGGTGCAGGAGGACCAGCGTGTGCTGTTGTCACATCAGCAGGACTTGGTCCTGGGAAGCCAACGCTCACCCCCTCACCCCTCTGCCCCCAACCTCTGTGTTGTCTGCTTGTGTTGCACACACTGATGGCAATAACTTCCTCCAGCTCCTCGAGCAAGTGGGAGAGGCCTGCAGCCTGCCCTGCGAGGGGGCTTCTCACTCTCGCTCTCCCTCTCCTTCTGGCTGCAGGGAGCCTTTCCAGTTACCCTCACACCCCCGCAGCTGCAGTTCTCATCCCGTGCCTCCCTGTGTGGATGGGGTCTTGCCTTGGAAAATCCCATGTTTCTGTGTCCCCCTCTCATCTGCTCCCCTGTATCATCTGTCCTGGTCTTGCCGTCTGATGGGAACGTGCTTGTAAACTGCATAACAAATCTACTTTGTGTATATGTGTGTTTATGGGGGTGGTTTATTATTTTTGCCGGTCACTAGACCCCTTTGTACGGTCACGTGCAGTCTGAGCAGGCCAGGGGCTGACAGCTTAAGTCAGGACCCTCAGCGGTGAGCCTCTTGGGGCGACCCAGCTGCTCTTGGACAAGTGGCTGAGCTCCTGTCTGGCCTCCTCTTTTTTTTTTTTAAGTAACTTGTGTGTATTTCTAACTGATGCTATTGAAACAAAACAAAGCAAAACAAAAAAACCCCTAGTATTTCAGTAAAAATGCCTGTTGTAAGATGAACCTCCTATAACTTCTATCTGTTCTTTTTTGAGGCTCAGGGAGAAACTAGCATTTTTTTTTCCAAACTACTTTTTGTCACTGTGACAGTTGTAAATAAAGTTTGAAAATGCTTTCCACTCTTGTCTGGTTTCTTTCTTTCTTGCTGCTCCATTGGAACAGACAAAGCACAGGAGATACTCTTGCAGGAGGCTGAGTTCAGTGGAGCCCCATGTGAGGGTCCTTACATATCTCACCTTCTGGCCCTTCTGGGGTGAGCCCATCCATGGTTTTTATCAGCTGGTTGAATGAAAGCAGCTTTTTTCTTCTATGCTAGAGGTTCTAACTCTGGATGTGCATCAGAGTCACCAAGAGAGCTTTAAAAAAATACAAATAACCTGGATCCTACCCCCACAGACTTGCATTTCAGTTGGTCTGGGGTGAGGTCCAGGCATTAGCATTTTTTAGAATCACCTAGATTTTAACACACAACCATGGTGGTGGTTGGTTTTTTTTAAAATTTTATTTATTTATTTTTAGCTGCATTGGGTCTTCATTGCTGCACGTGGGCTTTCTCTAGTTGTGGTGAGCGGGGACTACTCTTCGTTGCAGCGCACAGGCTTCCCATTGCGGTCGTTTCTCTTGTTGCAGAGCATGGGCTCTAGGCACGCGGGCTTCGGTAGTTGTGGCATGTGGGCTCAGTAGTTGTGGCTTGTGGGCTCTAGAGCGCAGGCTCAGTAGTTTGTGGCACACGGACTTAGTTGCTCCACGGCATGTGGAATCTTCCTGGACCAGGGCTCGAACCCGTGTCCCCTGCATTGGCAGGTGGATTTTTAACCACTGTGCCACTAGGGAAGTCTCACAGCCATGGTTTTAAACCGCCCTTCTAAGGGAAGAGAAACATCCAAAATATATTGTAAAGTTGTTCACAAAGACTGGGAGTGAATGAATGGGTGTGTATATAGCTCGAGAGAAATCCAGGAATCATTCAAACCATTGACTGAGTGCCTAGGACTTATCAGGCATTGTTAAAGAGTTTGGGTGAACAAAATAGCAGTGGTCGCAGCTCTTACTGCACTGCTTTAGTGTAAAATTAAAGGAAAAACAGGTGCTCTAAGAGTAAGTGTCTGTTGGAAGGGTCAGGAGAGGCATCTGAAGAAGTGACAAGGGGTAGGAGAGGAAGCGGATGAGGTGCATGGAGAGAGTACTTCCGGCAGAAAAGGCTTGGGATGAGCTTGACTGGAGGGAATGGGGAGGAGGAAACAGTGCAAGGAGGGATGCTTAGGCCTGGGTGAAGAGTTTGGGTTTTATTCAAGTGCAGGGCCTAGGACAGTATCATTTACATTTTTACACAATCTGGCTTTATGGAGATGGGATTGGAGCGGGCAAGATGGAAGGCTAAGAGACCAGGAAGGGGGCTTCATGGAGGTCAGAGTGAGAGAAGGTGGTGCTTTGTGGAAAGGGTTTTTGGACATTTGTTGAACCTGAGGCTGGCTATTTTTGCCTTCACTCAGCCCACATCTGGGCTCTTAACCATGGGCAGTATAAGTAATCAAGTGATCTGTGCTGAGCTCAATTGATATCAGTGGAAGATCAATCCATTTTAACATTAGCCTGTCAGACCATTAGATCTATGGATCTGCTGCCCTGAAGATAATGTTCAAGCCTTGATCATCCTCATCTTGGATTGCCCTCTGTGTCCCCCAGACAGCCTGAGGATAGAGTTTATTACAACACAGCCTCCTTGAACATAGCCCCACAGAAAACTGTCTTTATTCACAGATGATATCATTTATGTAGAAAAATCCTATGGAACCTACCCCAAAAATCTACTAGAGCTGACATGTGAATTCAGCATGGTTGCAGGATCTAAGATCAATATACAAAAACCGACTATATTTCTGTATACTAGCAATGAATAATTGGAAATTGAAATTTAAAATTCCACTTATATTAGCATCAAAACATAAACTATTTAGGGATAAATCTGACAAAAGATGTACAAAACCTATTCAATAAAAACTACAAAACACTACTGAGAGATATGAAATAAGACCTACGTAATCAGAGGGGTATACCTTTTTCATGGCTCTGAAGACACCATGTTGTTAAGATGTCAGTTCTCTCCAAATTGAGCTATAGATTCAACACAATCAAAATCCCAGCAAGTTTTTTTTTTCAGAAATTGGCAATCTGATTCTAAAATTCCTGTGAAAATGCAAAGGACCTAGAATAGCCAAAACAACTTTAACAAAGAACAAAGTTAGAGAACCCAAATCTCAATTTCAAACTTGATTACAAAGTTACAGTAATCAAAACATTTAGCATTGGCATCAAATAGACAAAGAGATCCACGGAACAGAGTCCAGAAATGGCCCCAAACGTAAATGGATGATTGATTTTTGACAAAGGTGCCAAGGCAACTCAGTGGAGAAGGGACAGTGTTTTCAACGATTGGTGTTAGAACAATTGTACATCCACATGCAAATATCCCCTGGGGATGGAAACATGAGTCTTTACTTCTGTCTCCCATTGTCTCCATGTGACTTTCTAAATAGAATATTTATTCATTTAGGAAAAAATTCATCTTCATGGTTGGTCAATCGCTTCAATGCTGTCCCCACTCCACCCCAGGTCACCTCCTCTGTCCCTAAAGGAGGAACATTGGTGGCAACTGGTGACCTTTGCTGTGTTATTCAGGACGACTTGTATTCAAGTCCTCCTCAGCCCCTCCATATGTTATCTGCGTCCAGTTTCTTAATGTCCAGGATCTTCAGGTTTCTTTTCTAGTACCTCTTGCACAGAGATGTGAGGATTGAACACTCAGTAGGCACTCCACAAGTCAGGGTTTTACCTCTCTTCCCCTTAAACATCTAAGGAACCGGCCCCTTCCTTCTCTCCCCTGTTTTTTGCTCTGAGTCCTGTGTGCACACCAGAGTCAAGGAGAGCTTCAAGGTGAAGACAGCTCCGTACTCACAAATGCACCTCCCTTAGTCTGCCCCTTTTATTTCTCAACATGAAGGAGGGGAAAACAGGGAGAAGAAGGGAACTTTAATGCCTTCTGTCCACCGAAATATTGGAGAGGGAAGGGGGAGACATCTCCCATCAAGCTAGGCCTGATGTCTGGCTCCTTTTTAAAGAGGAGATCCTTGGGCAGAAACCTGTTTGAAATGATGCTTGAGTTTTGTGTAGAGGTGTGGGTGACCGCAAATGCAAAGGCCCTGTGGTAGACATTGACTTGACTTTTTTGAGGAATGTCTGCGAAGCCAGCAGGGCTAGAGTAGAGGAAAAGAGAAGTAGCTGAGGCCAGATATCACAGAGCGGAGTTTAGAATCACTATTGCCCACTCTGAGAAGCCCACTGGGGAAGGAAGCAGGCTCGTCAGGCATCCCAGCCCCTGGAAATCCACTGGTCAGCCCACCCAAAGTTGTCTGACCGGGTGGCAAATGGCAGTCAGTATTGATGGACCTGAGGCAATGTCACTGCCTGAAGGGGCTTCTGGATCATCAAAGGAGAACTAAATTAGGTAGAATTCAGTTTGTACATCTGTCTTCCAATTACTGAAGTGTGGTTATGGCTAAGAGAATGGGCTCTGAGCTCAGGGCCCTGGATCTGTAGCTCAGGCCTGCCTCTTACTAGCTGTGTGACCTTAGGTGAGTTACTTTTCTTCTCTGGGCCTCACTTTCCTCCTCTGTAAAACGGGTACCTACCTCACAGAGTTGTGGTGAGATTTAAATGCACTATTACAAGTAACATGCTTAGAACTGTAGCAGGCACACAGTGAGTGCTCAAAATGTTAATCATTGCGGTAGGCAGAATAATACCCCCAACTCCCAAAGTTGTCCACATGCTAACCTCCGGAGCCTATTACTCTGTTATGTTACATGGCAAGTGGGAATTAAAGTTGCAGGTGGAGTTAAGGTTGCTAATCAGCTGCCCTTGGCTTGGGAGAGCCTGGATTATCCAGGTGAGCCCAATCTAATCACAAGCGTCTTTACAAGGGGGAGGCAGAAGAGTGAGTACCAGAGTCAGAGATTTGAAGATGGCGGAAGGGGTCACCAGCCAAGGAATGCAGGTACCTCTAGAAGTTGGAAAAGGCCAGGAAACAGTTCTCCCCGAAGCCTCCAGAAGGGACACAGCCCTGCCGACACATTGACTGTAGCCCAGTGACACCCATTTCGGGCTTCTGACTTCTAGAACGGTAAGATAATAAATTTCTGTTGTTTTAAGTCACTACCTTTGTGGTAATTTGTTAGAGCCACAATAGGAAACTAATACAGCCGCTGTTCCCGTATGATGATGGTGATGATGATATAGACTTTTCCTGTGTGGCCTCAGAGAGCAGGGTGGCAATGGACAGGAGGGGGTTTCAAGCAGGCCGAGGCCACTGTCCAGAATTAGAGCCCATGCTGTCCTAAGGCTGAGTCTTCTCTGGGTGTCACCAGGCAGAGGTATCTGTCAGATGGAGGGGGCACCGCTGCACTGGGACTGGGTAAGTTTGAGGCTGTAAAGAGCTTATTCTAGAATTTTGAAAATTAGTGATTGATGTGTGATATGTTTGTCCTTATGGCCTATGTATCAGAACATTCACTAGAACACTCCCTTCTCCCCATTTACCTGCATAGAAGGTCCTGCTTTGAAATGTAATTCAATTTGCACTACCTCTGTTGCCATTTCCAATCAGAAAAGTATGAATTCACCCTTTTCTAATATTGGCTACTATTTATAGAGCACTGGGCTATAGGTTTACCGTAATTTCTTCTAACTCTCACAACAGTTTTACAAAGTGTGGGTTTTTATAGAGAGAGGTTTTTTTTCTGTACAAACTACAATTAGCAATGATGGAAATTATACAAGACGGTGGAGTTTGGGGACCTCATCTTTCAAATCCCATTACGGTGGCAAGTGATGGGATTATTTGCATTTTTGTTTCCTTCCATTGTCCCTCATGCTTACCAGAATGTCCTCAATATATTTTTTTCCCATGAAGTCGGCATTTTTAATGTTATTTTACAGATGAGGAAGCTGAGGTCAGAGGGCTTTAAAATATACCAAAAGCAGGGTTAGAATCAATGATGTGCTGGTAAATGTGTAAAAGCTGGCACTCAACGGAAAAAAACCCAAAAAACCTGATTTAAAACTTTTGCCAATTTCCATGGCATAAATGCTCCCACTCTGGCTGATTTCGTGGACAAGCTACCCAGCCTGAGTCTCAGCTTCCTTTTCTGTAAAATGGATATAACTCCAAAACCAGCACCGTGCCTAGTTCAGAGGCCCTCTATAAACTCAAGTGCCCTTCATTCAGAAAAGAGAAATAGCTCCAAAAGATGTACCTGGCACAGTATTTTTCCAACTGAATCATGAATCATTATTGGGTTGTGAAATCGATGTATTTGTGGTTTGCAACCAGAATTTTTAAAAAGAAAGATGACAGAAAAGACTAGAATAGAACAGGAAAAAAATATCAGAGTGCAGCAGACATGGGAAGATTGTTATTCCCTGAAAACTTGGTTTCATGCCTACCTATGTATGGATGTGTGTACTGGGTCATGAGAAATTGTGCCGCTGTCAAAACAGTTTGAGAGTCACTGAGTGAACCTGGCTTTCTAGAAAGCAGTGAGTGCTTGTACCTTATAGAGTTGTAGGGTGGGAGAGAGGCAACTAGAAAAAGTACCTTTATACCCTTCTCTGCAGAGGAAGTGGGGCTGAGGCACCCAAGGGTGGGGTCGGGGTGGCCTGTGTTGAGGGGACCAGCCAGAGAAGAAGGCCACGATGCCCTTGGCCGCCTCCTCCAAGGCCAGGGTTAAGCTCCAGGCAGCCCTCAGATTGCCTCCTGAGCGCTAGAGGGAGGGACCCTTGCATGAGGGAGGAGGAGGAAGCTGCACAGGAAATCCTGGCTGTGAGTTCAGTGCTGCTAGACCCACCACAGCAGCTCCCAGGCAACCAACAATAGCGCCGTTAGATAAAAATAACCCATGTGCTCTGCAGCTCTGCCGTGCGGGGCAGGGGCGTGCGGTCTAGAGGGCTGGATTCTCACCACTCTACAGCTGGGGTCATGCTACTTGGCGCCGTGCTAGGCCTTGATTTCCTGATTGCTAATTAGAGGGCAGTTTTTCAGCTGGAGGTCATTTGGGCCGGTGCCAGGAATGGGGCCCCTTGCCCCCAGGGTCTCTGCTCCCCTGCACTCTTAACACAGGGTGATATACAAAATCGTTCATGCTGAGATCTTGAGATCTGAATGCACCACCTCTCCCAGGTGGACTTTCTTCTTAAAAGAGGGCCCCAGCCCAGGAGGGCTTACCTGAAACCCGTCTCGATGGGGGTTGGGGGGATACGCGTGGAGTGAGGACAGAGGCCTTCCCTGCAGCTCTCTCCCTTGGCTATGGGCATGGCCTGACCCCGAAGCACCTCCCACTGTGCCCCCAAAGTCCTCTCTCCAGGCTGAAGAGAGAGGTTCCCTGTTCCCCTCAGTGCTTGAGCTCTGCAAGCAGTCAGTCTCCCTACACGCTGGGGAATGGAGGGAGGGGGTGAGGTCTGGCCCAGTGTTACTTTACTGGAGCAAAGCCTGCTGAGGGTCAGCCGCCAGCTCTGAAACACACAGACTAGGCGGCCCTGTTTGCTTCTGGCCTCGCAGTTTGCTGGCTAATAATCTGGTTTTAGCCTGCTTCTCATCCTCCCCTGCCCATCCCAGAAGCACCCGCGTCCCCCAAGGACAACAATATTACACGGCACTGCACTCTACAGCTTACAATACACACTTCCGATCTTTCATTCACTTATGCAGCACTTTTTTATCCTGGGCACATGGGTAGAATTCAGGGGTTCATGTGAATTTGGATTGGGACAGAAGGTGCATCTATATTTTCCTTAACGACTAAGTGAAATTTAGCAAGTCCTGCTGTTAGGGATGTAGGCAACAAAGCACTGTAGTGTCAGCAGCGCCTGTGATTGTCGCCCATAGCTATCACAGGTATTTTCATTTCCACGGCACACTTGTTGCAGGTATGAATTACCATCTGTAGTCATGGCTACCTCAGAATATCACACCTGCTGCTTCATTTTGTTAAAGCATTAATAAAGGACACTTATGACTTTGTCACAAAGGCTTAGCTGTATCTCAGCATAGTTGATTTTCTTTGCAACACTTTGCATTTTATTTTATGCATTGAAAGCATTACTCTGAGAAGAGGATTAAAACTTTTTCCAAAAGGATCTATGGCCCCAGGAGACGAGGAAGCCCCTGAGGGCCTGGTGCTGGGGCCCTGAGCAGAGCTAGAGTACAGCATGCAAGGGCAAGGAAGCCTCACCCATAACCCCCAGGGGCACAAAGCCAAGAGAAATACCCATAAGCAAATAAGCAATTGCAAACTAGCCTGATGGGTGCCATGAAGGCAGAGACTGGACAGAAGCCACCTCTAGGACGGCCACGAAGTAGGTGGCCGCTGCCGCATTTCAGACTCTGCGGAGTCCCAGCCACCGCGGGCTGAAGGGGAGAGAGCCCATCTACCTAACCGTCCTGGGGGCCCTGGGTGGGGCAGCTTCTCCCTGGACCCGCTCCATTTCCCTGCCAGCCTCAGCCCAAGGCCTGGGAACAGCGTGATGAACTGTCCCCGCTGCGTTGGCCTGAGATGTTTCCCAGAATGCAGGACTCTCAGGGCTAAAACCAGGAGTCCTGGGCAAACCAGTATGGTTGGTGACCCTACTTGGAAGCCAAACCCCACCCTTTTTACCTAGGACTAATTCAGCCACCTGGAATTTGGGTCGGCTTATTCCCTTAAGCACCTTTTCTGTCCATCTCTGTCTGTACCTGTCTCTCTGGGTCTGTCTCCGACTCTCATTCTCTCCCCACCTACCCAGTTTCTGCTTTAGCTCCCAAACCAGCCAAAGCCTCCCAGCTCCTGGCTATAAAGTGATTTGAACTTTTTATTCCCCTGGGGGCCTGCCGAGCACTACTTGCTCTTTGTTTTTAATTGAGGTATAATTTACATAGTCTTCAGTTCCCAGGTGAATGGCTCAGTGAAGGTTTATACACCCATAAAACCACCACCCAGGTCTAGATATAGAATACCATCACTCCCCAGAAGGCTTCCGAGTGCCGATTTGTTGTCAATTACTCCTCCAAAGGGTAACCACTACTCTGACCCCCGCCACCTTCCTGTAAATGAAATCATGCGCTCTACCCGTCAGGAGCACACCTGCTCCACCTGAAGCTGCTTCAAGCCCCAGTGTTGCCAGCCCAGCTGGGAGAAACCCTCTTCAGCAGAACCATAAAGCAGGAGGGACAGAAAATGTGGGGGAAACTTTACACCTTATGGCTGGAGGGAATAAATAGCCTCATTTTCAAGTGACGACACCAGGACTCAGAGAGACGAGTCACTTACTTGGTCCTTCTTTTGGCTAGCAGTGACTGGGCTCAGGGACACAGCCTACTGGGGAGGCAGAGTTGGGATTAGAACACAGAATCTCCTTCCTTTAAGCCCTGCAGCCTCCTTTAGGCAAAAGCCAGGGCCGACTCCTGCTGTGGCGAGGAGGTTTTGCCTGGGAAAGCTGAGCGGGCAACCTGTTCTTTCGGCTTCACCCCCTGCCCAGATCCCCCAAATACCTGAAAGCCCAGGGATGCAGAGTGGTGGTTCTCAATGCTTACTGCACATTAAAATTACAGAGGCGCTTTCAAAAGACTCAATGCCCAGACCAATGAAATCAGTGTCTCTGGAGGTGAGACCCAGGAGCCCGTAGTTTTTAAAATACCTCAGGTGATTCCAATATTCTCAGGCAAGTTTGTAAAGCAACAGCACTTCTCAAAATTTACAGTGCCTGTGAATCTTCTGGGGCTTTTGTTAAAATACGGATTCTGATTCAGCAGGTCTGGGGTAAGGCCTGAGATTCTGCACGTGAGGCTGATGCTATAGTCCAGGAACCATGCCTGAGTAGCAAAGATTTAGAGGACCATTCTGTATCCCAATTCTTCTTCATACAAATATATTTTGCAGTGATGCATTTTTCGGTTTGTCTTTTAAATATAAGGCTCACCTAACCACACCCCCCCCCAGTAATTATATATTTACCCACCTTTACCAGGAAAGAGTACAATGATTTATCATGTGCTTTCTATGTGCCAAACATTGTCCCTCAACAACTTTGAGGATAGAGAAATAAAGAGCTTAATAACATGAAAACATGGAGTAGAAACAGAGAACAGAGATAAAATATCTAATATACATCCAACTGGGGCTTATGAAGGTGGTAAGAAGGAAAATAAAAGGGATACGATATTCAACAAGAAAATGGATAAGGAGGGAGTGGCCAAGATGGTAAAGTAGGAAGACCCTGAACTCACCTCCTTCCATGAACACACCAAAATTACAACTGCTTACAGAGCAACTATTGATGAGAATGACCTGAACACTAGCAGAAAAGATCTTCTAAAATTAAAGATATAAAGAGGGAACCACAACGAGATGGGTAGGAGGGTGGAGATGTGGTATAGTCAAGACCCACACCCCTGGATAGGTGATCCACGAATGGGAGGATAATTACAATTGCAGAGGTTCTCCCCAAGGAACAAGGGGTCCAAGCCCCACATTGGGCTCTCCAGCCCAGGGCTCCTGAACAAGGAAGACTAGCCCTCAGAATATTTGGCTTTGAAAGCCAGTGGAGCTTACTTTCAAAAGATCCAGAGGACTGTGGGAAATAGAGACTCTACTCCTCAAGGGCACACACACAATCTCACATGCTCTGGGACCCAGGGCAGAAGCAGTAATTTGAAAGGAGCCTTGGTCAAACCCACTTCCTGATCTTGGAGAGCCTCCTAGAGAGGCAGGAGGCAACTGGGACTCACCCTGGGGACATAGATGCTGGCAGCAGCCATCTGGGGGAGTTCATTCTACCATGAGGCACCACTGTGCAATACTACCTATAGCTTATTAGCACTGGGACATGGTCCTGCCCACCAGCTGGTCAGCACCAGTCCTGGGAAGCTCATGGCCAAGCAGCTACATGGACAGAAACATAGCCCTGCCCACCAGCAGACCTGCTGTCATAGGACCACCAGAAACATAGCCCCACCCACTAGCAGACCAGCTGTCATAGGACCACCAGAGGCCCCAGCTACCCTGGGGTCTGGCCCCACCCACCAGAGGGCTAAGGACCCAGCCCCACCTACCAGTGGGCTGGCACTAGCCCTAGGACTGCCAGGGCCCTGCAGCCAGTTAACCCAGGACCTGGATTCACCCACCAGTGGGATGGCACCAGGACTGAAACTCCACAGGCTATACAGCCAGCTGTGCCAGGACATGGCCCCATCCATCATTGGCTGGCAACTTCCACACCAGGCAGGGCCTGTCAACCAACCAGACCAGAGGTCATTCACACCTAATAGCACGTCCACGGTAGTCAGCCCAACACAACAGAAGGGCCCATGCAGCCCACACAGAGGGCATTGCTAGACCGTATGGGTCTGGTGACCAGAGGAGGGTGTGTTGCTGGGCCCCAGAGGATGTCTCCTTCATAAGATCACTTCTCCAAGATTGGGGAACATGTCTGACCTACCTAATACATAGAAATAAAAGCCGCAAATTAGGCAAAATGAGGTGACAGAGGAATATATTCCAACATATTCAAGAAACAAGATAAAACCCCCAGAAGAAGGACTAAGCAAAGTGGAGATAAGCAATCTACCCAATAAAGAGTTCAAGCTAGTGATCATAAAGATGCTCGAGAAGCTCAGCAGAAGAATGGATGGACACAGTGAGAAGTTTAACAAAGAGTTAGAAAACATAAAGAAACAAAGGTAGAGAATACAATAACTGAAATAAATACACTAGAAGGAATCAGCAGTAAATTAGATGATACAGAGGAATGAATCAGCAAACTGGATGACAGAGCAGTGAAAATTACCCAAGCTGAACAGAAAAAAGAATTTAAAAATGAGGAGTTTAAGAGACCTCTGGGACAACATTAAGCATACTAACATTCACATTGTAGGTGTTTCAGAAAGAGAAGAGTGAGAAAAGGAGACAGAGAACTTATTTGAAGAAAAAATAGCTGAAAACTTCCCTAACCTGGGAAAGGAAACAGACATCCAGGTCCAGGAAGCACAGCGTCCCAAACAAGAACGACCCAAACAGGACCACACCAAAACACTCTGTAACTAAAATGGCAAAAATTAAAGAGAAAGAGAGAATATTAAAAGCAGTAAGGGAAAAGCAACACTTTATGTACAAAGGAACTTCCATAATGCTGTCAGCTGACTTTTCAGCAGAAACTCTGCAGGCCAGAAGAGGGTGGCACAATATATTTAAAGTGATAGGGACTTCCCTGGTGGTCCAGTGGTTAAGACTCTGTGCTCCCAGTGCAGGGGTCCAAAGTTCGATCCCTGGTCAGGGAACTAGATCCTGCATGCCACAACTAAGACCCAGTGCAGCCAAATTAATTAATTAATTTTTAAAACCTATAAAAAAATAAAGCCATAAAAGAAAAAAAAACCCTATAGCCAAGAATACTCTGCACAACAAGACTATTATTCAGATTAGAAAGAGAGACCAAGAGTTTTATAGACAAGTAAAGCTAAAAGAGTTCAGCACCACAAAACTGGTTTTACAAGAAATGTTAAAGGGACTTCTCTGAGCAGAAAAGAAAAGGCCACAACTACCTATATGAAAATTATGAAAGGAAATAAATCTCACTGGTAAAAGCAAATATATAAAAAAAGATAGTAGATCAACCACCTATAAAGCTAATAGAAAGGCTAAAAGACAAAAGTAGTAAAATCATCTATATCCACAATAAGTAGTTAAGGGATTCATATTAAACATGGGCAGTGGGGGTAGGATTTAGTGAAAAAGCAGGATTGTTAAAATGCATTTGAACTTAAGAGATCAGCAATTTAAAATAATCATATACATATATATATATATATATGGTTATATATAAACCTTGTGGCAACCACAAACCAAATATTTGTAATAGATACACACAAAAAAGAGAAAGGAACCTGAACATAATACTAAATGTAGTCATTAAATCACAAGAGAAGAGAGCAAGAGAAGAAAGGAATGAAAAAGAACTACAAATACAACACCAAAACAATGAACAAAATGGCAATAAGTACATACCTATGAATAATTAATTTAGATGTAAATAGACTAAATGCTCCAATCAAAAGACATAGAATGGCTGAATGGATACAAAAACAAGACCCATATATATGCTGCCTATAAGAAACTCACTTCACGTCTAAAGACTGAAAGTGAGGGGATGAAAAAAGGTATTCCATGCAAATGCAAATGAAAAGAAAACTGGGATAGCAATACTTATATCAGGAAAAAATAGATTTTAAAACAAAGACTGGAACAAGAGACAAAGAAGGACATTACATAACAATCAAGACATCAATCCAAGAAGATATAACTATTGTTAATATATATGCATTCAACATAGAAGCACTTAAATAAAGCAAATAATAACAGACATAAAAGAAAAATTGACAGTAACATAACAAAAGTAGGGGACTTCAACACCTACTTACATCAATGGACAGATCATCCAGACAGAAAATCAATAAGGAACCACTGGCCTTAAATCAGCAGCCCTGAACCTTTTTGGCCACAGGGACCGGTTTTGTGGAAGACAATTTTTCCATGGACTGGGGTGTGGGGGGGATGGTTCAGGCGGTAATGCAAGCCATGGGGAGTGATGGGGAGTGGTAGATGAAGCTTCACTTGCTTGCCCGCCGCTCACCTCATGCTGTGCAGCCTGGTTCCTAACAGGCCTGGGGGTTGGGGACCCCTGCCTTAAATGACACATTAGATCAGGTGGATTTAATTTATATATATAGAACATTCCATCCAAAAGCAACAGAATACCATTCCTTTCAAGTGCACATGGAACATTCTCTAGGATAGATCACATTCTAGGCCACAAAACAAGTCTTAATAAATTTAAGAAGATTGAAATCATATCAAGTGTCTTTTCTGACCACAATGCTATGATACTAGAAATCAACTACAAGAAAAATACTGCAAAAAACATGAACACATGGAGGATAAACAATATGCTACTAAAAACCAATGGGTCAGTGAAAAAAGTCAAAGAGGAAATCAAAAAATACCTAGAGATAAAATGAAAGCACAACTATCCAAAATCTATGAGACACAGCAAAAGCAGTTCTAAGAGAGGAGGTTATAGTGATACAAGTCTCAGGAAACAAGAAAAATCTCAAACAACCTCGCCTTACACTTAAAGGAACTAGAAAAAGAACAAACAAAACCCAAAGTTGATAGAAGGAAAGAAATAATACAGATAAAAGAAGAAATAATTGAAATAGAGACTAAAAAAAATAGAAAAGATCAATGAAACAGAGATATGGTTCTTTGAGAAGATAAATTGATAAACTTTTATCCAGACTCACCAAGAAAAAAAGAAAGGGGCCCAAATAAATAAAATCAGAAATGAGAAAGAAGTTACACAGAGGATCACAAGAGATTACTACAAACAATTATATGCCAACTTAGAAGAAATGGACAACCTAGAAGAAATGGACAAATCCCTAGAAATGTACAATTTCCTATGACCGAATCAGGAAGAAAAAGCAAATGTGAACAGATCAATTACAGTAATGAAATTGAACCAGTAATTTAAAAATTTCCCAACAAACAAAAGTCTAAGACCAGATGGCTTCACAAGTGAATTCTACCAAACATTTAAATATTTACCACCTATCCTTCTCAAACTATTCCAAAAAATTGCAGAGGAAGGTACATTTCTGAACCCATTCTATGAGGCCAACATCACCCTGATACCAAAAACCAGACAAAGATATTGCAAAAAAAGAAAATTACAGACCAGTGTCACTGATGAATATAGATACAAAAATCCTAATGAAATGATTCTAAAATTTGTATGGAAACACAGAAGACCCTGAATAGCTGAAACAACCTTGAGAAAGAAGAACAAATTTGGAGGTATGATGCACCCTGATTTCAAACTATAATACAAAGCTACCATTATGAAAACATTATGGTACTGGCACAAAAAGAGACACATAGATCAATGGAGCATAATAGAAAGCCCAGAAATAAACCCACACTTATATGAGCAATTAATTTATGACAAAGGAGGCAAGAATATACAGTGGGGAAAAGATAGCCTCTTTAATAAATAGTGTTGGGAAAACTGAACGGCTACATGCAAAAGAATCATACTGGACTACTTTCTCACAACATAAACAAAAATAAACTCAAGATGGATTAAATATTTAAATGTAAGACCTGAAACCATAGAACTCCTAGAACAAAACATAGGCAGTATGCTCTTTGACATTGGTCTTAGCAATATTTTTTTGCATCTGTCTCTTCAGGGAACAGAAACAAAAACAAAAATAAACTAATGGGACCACATCAAACTAAAAAGCTTTTGCACAGTGAAGGAAAGTATCAACAAAACAAAAAAGGCAGCCTACTGAATGGGAGAAGATATTTGCAAATGATATGTCTGATAACGGATTGATATCCAAAGTACACAAATGACTTATACAAATCAACATCAGGAAAAGAAAAACCCGATTAAAAATAAGCAGAGGACCTGAATAGACATTTCTCCAAAGAAGACATGCAGATGGCCAACAGGCACATGAAAAGATGCTCACCATCACTAATCATCAGGGAAATGCAAATCAAAACCACAATGAGATATCGCCTCACATCTGTCAGAATGGCTATTATCCAAAAGACAACAAAGAACAAGTGTTGGCGAGGGTGTGGAGAAAAGGGAACCCTCATGCGTTGTTGTTGGGATTGTAAATTGGTGCATCCACTACGGAAAACACTACGGAGATTCCTCAAAAAAATTAAAAATAGACCACATCTGAGTATTGAGCTGAAGAAAACAAAAACACTAATTTGAAAAAATATATGCACCCCTATGTTCATTGCAGCATTATTTACAATTGCCACGATTTGTAAGCAACCTAAGTGTCCATCAATAGATGAGTGGATAAAGAAGATGTGCTGTATATATACAATGGAATATTACTCAGCCATAAAAAAGAATGAAATCTTGCCATTTGCAACAACATGAATAGACCTAGAAGGTATTATGCCAAGTGAAATTTGTCAAACAGAAAAAGACAAATACTATGAGTTCACTTATGTGTGCAATCTAAAAGGCAAGCATAAAAAAACAAAAACGGAGTCGTAGATATGGAGGACAAGCAGGTGATTGCCTGGGGGAGGAGAGAAATAGGCGAGGGAGATTAAGAGGTACAAACATCCAGTTACAAAATAAGTGAGTTGTGGGTGTGAAATATTGTATATAGTGTGGGAAATATGGTCAATAATAATGTAATATCTTTGTGTGGTGACAGATGGTAACTAGAGTTATTGTAGTGATCATTTTGAAGTGTATGGAAATATCAAATTACTGTTGTGCACCAGGAATTCACATAGTGTTGTAGGTCAGTTATACTTCAAAAACAAACTCAGAATAAAAGAGATCAGATTTGTGGTTACCAGCAGCAGAGGGTGAGAGGAGGGGGAGTTGGACGAAGATAGTCAAAATGTATAAACTTCTAGTTATAAATGCTAATGATGTAATGCACAACATGATAAATATAACTACCACCGCTGTAGGTTACGTGGGACAGTTAAGAGAGTAAATCCTAAGGGTTCTCATCACAGGAAAAAAATTGTTTTCTATTTCTAATTTTGTATTTATATGAGAGGATGGTAATCATTGTGGGAATCATTTCTAAACTTATTGTGGTAATCATTTCATGAGGATATAAGTCAAATCATTATGCTTCTCACACCTAAAACTTATACAGGGCTGTATGTCGATTATATCTCAGTAAAACTGGAAGAAAAAGATAAATTTTAAAGAAACAAAAAGGAGAATGGATGAGAACTTGTCATAAATCATTAAACAGAATAATCCGTAAATTTGAGAAGGCTGCTGAATCCCCCTAAAAAAGATGACGAGAAATACACACCTAGACAGAACAAATTAAAATTTAGAACACCTAGTATGAAAAGGAAATCTTAAAAGCAGCCAGAAGTAAAAAGATGATTAACTTCAGTGGAATTAATAGTAAAGTGACTCCTGAACTCTCCCCTGCTTCCTTGATGCCCCCGACAAACTAACTTTGAGGAACGACAGCCCCCATTTTAATCATGAGTAACTCGGAAGCCCATAGTATTAAAGGCAGTTTTAACTCTAAGTCACCAAGGCTCTTTTGAATAAATAACCTGCTCCTTCCTACCCACCCCTTTTTAAAATTGTGAGTATTAAACTTTCCTATATAAATAAAAATTTACCTTGGGATCCAAACCTCACCCAGTCTTTAGTGCAAACAATTAGAAAAAGGTCCTGCCATTTTTCTAATCTCTGCCTCAGATCTGTTGTTCACTTTCAGTTCCCTGATTCCTTGCCCTGCCAGCCAAGCCTTCACGGAAACTTCCTTCCCAAACACCCCTTCCATCTCTCACCAGTGTTTCTGCCCCACCCCAGCCTGGCCCCATTGCTACACCCCAGGACTTCTCACCAAGAAGGGTAGCTAGAGCAGCCCAGCTAGAACGACCTGAAGCAGCTGCCGGAAGTACCACCCCAGTCCCAGCTTGCTTTTCCGTCCTTTACCCAACATTGCCAGCTAGGGTTGGGTTATGGGATCCTGGCCTGGGGGGTCCCTGCAACAGTCCTGTCACCAAAGAGAATTTCCCCACAGAAATGAGGGCTGTGCCCCTGGCAGCGTGATGCCACTCTAAGGGGCTGTCCTCCTGTCCCCTTGCCTGTGGGAGGATGGATGACAGCACACATCAGTGATACTCAGCAGACCTCCCCAGCTGGTTGTGTCCACGGTCACTCCCTAGCAGGCCGTGAACCAGCAACCAGTTAATGAATAAAGCAGGTTCTCCTTGAAAGCCTGTGTCTCTGTGGTTGGTGAGGAGAAAACTATGAACCGCTACATTTTGTGGAATACCTGGGAGGTTCTATTACATTGTCACAGCTGGGCATTGTCATAGGGGCCATCGCGGGCCAGCAAGGCCAGCTCTCTGATGGGAGGCAGCCTTGTGCGGTGGTGAGAGAATGGATTTTAGAGTTAGACAGACCTGGGTTCAAACCCCAATTCCCCCACCGCTCCCTAACTGGCCACGTGACTTCATCCTCTGTGTGTGTGTATAGTGTCCTCATCTATAAATTGAAGGGAGATAATAATAATTAATTGGAGTAATGATTGTAAAGATCAGGTATGTATAACATCTGGCATTTAGTATGCATTAGGTTTAAGCAATTCTCTACTGTTGTGAGGATTACGTGAAGTGATTCACGTGGAAGGGGCTAGTTAGCTTAGCTCCTGCCCCACAGATGGGGCTCACCAAATGTTATAGGTCTTCTGCCCCTTTCTTTTTTTTTTTTTTTTTTTTTTGCGGTACGCGTGCCTCTCACTGCTGCGGCGCCTTCCGCTGCAGAGCGCAGGCTCCGGACGCGCAGGCTCAGCGGCCCTGGCTCACGGGCCCAGCCGCTCTGCGGCATGTGGGATCTTCCCGGACCGGGGCACGCACCCGCGGCCCCTGCATCGGCAGGCGGACTCCCAACCACTGCGCCACCAGGGAAGCCCCTGCCCCTTTCTTGATGACCATCTTTCTGATGCTGAACAGCCATTTCTCTGTTCTGCCTTCATCCCAGGTACAAAGGAGGGGTGGGTGGGGCTGAGGGTCTGGCCTGAGCTCACAAGCTTCCAACCCCCTACTATGGCCACACTTCCCAGACAGCCTCTGACCATTCACAGCCTGCAGCTTTGCTAAAATTCCTGAGACCAAAGAACCTCTGACCTTAGGCTTGGGAGTGTTTATCTTAGGTGTTGGGGGTGGGAGAGAGAAAAATTTTGGCATGTGGACTGGTTCACAATGGCCCCAGCTCAAAAGCTGCCGTGGATAATCACTGTTTATCAACTCATTGGAAAAAATGACTACAATTACATTTCACACATCAACAAAAAGGAAACATAAAAGCCCCATTGGAATGTCTGAGTCACTCTTCAGAGCCTTTAAATTACCCATTCGTTATGACCCTTCTCCTCGCCGCTCCCCCCCCCCCACCCCCGCCGCCTTGCAGGGATGTGCAGTGCCCAGCGGGCTGGCATTTACCTGACGCACCAGCCTGGCCAAAAGTCCTCATGGAGCACCTAAGACTCTGTTTGGGGGCTTAAAATAGACCTCTAAGAGTTATTAAAGAGATCAGTGGGGCTCGGGCTCTGGGCTGACTGGCGACACGGGTGTGTCATTTACCCATGTGTACAAAAGCCGGGAGGAATGAGGAGGAATCATCGTCCACAGGAGCCACGGTGTCACTTGGTGCCAGCGTTTGTGCACAGATGTAAAGCTTGTTTAAAAACGAATGGCTTCGGGATTCCCTGGTGGCGCAGTGGTTGAGAGTCCGCCTGCCGATGCAGGGGACACGGGTTCGTGCCCCGGTCCAGGAAGATCCCACATGCCGCGGAGCGGCTGGGCCTGTGAGCCGTGGCCACTGAGCCTGTGTGTCCGGAGCCTGTGCTCCACAACGGGAGAGGCCACAACAGTGAGAGGCTCGCGTACAGGAAAAAAAAATAAAACAACAAAAAAAAAACGAATGGCTTCACTTAGGAGAAGAGGGTGGGAGGACTGAGCAGTGACCCCCACTGAGGCGTTGCCTTCCTCTGCTGCCAGGTGTGTGCAGTCCCACACATCATTTGAAGTAATCCAGACGTCCCCTTCTGAAAACTGGGTATAAGTTAAATACTGATCTTTAAGATCACATTTTAAATTCACAGGAACAGTGGTTTTAAAAGCATTTTGTAGGGGTCATGCACTTCTTTGAGAATCTGATAGAAGCTACAGACTTTCTCTCCACAAATACCGACAAATTCCAGGTAGTTCACGGGCTCCCCTGAGAGGAGGGGTGTCTCTGGAACTGAAATGGCTCTGGACAGACTTCTCTGTGGGGAATTCGTTTGTGAAGTGTCCTCTGTCCTGGGAATCCCACAACCCACCTCACTTCTTGTGTGTGTTTTATAAGACTTCATCTTGGCAAGTAGTGTCCGTTCATGGAAAGAGAAGTAGCTCTGCCGCTGAGGCCTGTGGGTCCCTATCCCAGAGCTCCCTTTCAGCTCATGCAGATACCAGGACATTCCTTCCAAACCAGGATATCAATCAGGCTGACCTCAGCACAAAGTACCCATTGTCGGGGCCTGATGGGTGACCTGGCCCCTCATGGGTCCCTCCTCGAGCCACCAACACCAGGACTGTCTTAGCTCTCTTGGCCAAGCCCATGTCCCTCGTCCCCAGTAGGGAATACTGTTGGAAGGCACAGAATGACAGGTCTCCAGGATGAAAATGTATGCTCGATCATACCCAGTGCTTCAAGAATCTTGGCCATTAGCCATTCATTCTTCCACTTGGTCGTTAAATCTGCTGGCTGCATGGGCGGGGGGCTACAGGTCCAGGCTGGAGAAAGGCTGTGTTTACAAAGTAGTTTTATGCCCGCCTATCGGTCTGAGAACTTTGGAGCGCTCCTCCACCACAGCAATACAATAACGATCGATAATGATAATAATGATTTCTTACAGTTGTATGACATTGTACCCTGTGCAGAGTGCTTATGTATAGATTCTTTTTTTTTTTATTGTGGTAAAATGTACCATTTAAACCATTTTAAGTGTCCAATTCAGTGGCACTAAGTACATTCACTATACTGTGCGACCATCACCACCATCTATTTCCAGAAGGTTCTCATCATCCCTAACCGAATCTCTGAACTTCTGTCGCTATTGAATTTGCCTATTCTAGGTACTTCATATAAACTGAATCATACAGTATTTGTCCTTTTGCATACAGTTTAGGTCGCTGAGCATAATGTTTTCAGATTCATCCATATTGTAACCTGTATCAGAATTTCATTCCTTTTTATGGCTGAATAATATCCCATTGTATGTGTACACTGTGTTTTGTCTATTCATCTGTCAGTGGACATTTGGGTTGTTTCTACCTTTTGGCTAGTGTGAATAATGATGCTGTGAACATGGGTGCAGAGGCATCTGTTTGAGTTCTGCTTTCAATTCTTTGGGATATATACCTAGGAGTGGAATTGCTGGATCATATAGTGACTTTATTATATTCTCCTGTTGAGACTGGATATACAATTCTTGATTATAACCATTTTAAACATGAGGATACTGAAGCTCAGAGAAGTGAAATCACTCAATGGAGGTTGCTAACTTAGGGACTGTAAATATTCCTGCACCCAGAAGTGGGACTAGGGTGAGACAAGTGAGGCATCTAGGGTACAAAATTTAGGAGGACTCTCAGGTTTGTGTGTCCCCCCGTTGCCAGGGCCATCTTAAACATGAGACATGGTAGGAACACTGCCTAGGACCCTTTTAGAGGCCATGAAAAATGTTTTAATTTATTTTAAAGTCAGAAGAAAAAAATATAATCCAGCTTGGATTAAATTTGTCTTTATACCAAGTTGAAATATAATTTTTCCTATATATTTCTTAGTGGAGGGAAAGGATGACAAAGGTGCAAGTGCCCAGGACCCCGGAAGTCATGGTTCCTGTCCTGAGATTAAGCATCCTGTTAAGGATTTAAGGAGCCTCTCATTTTCAGGTTCCTGTGAGGAAGAACCCTGCTCTGTCATGAGCCCCAGAGTGGGTGCCTCCTTGAATTTTGTGCCCTAAGCCCCTGGTTTGCCTCACCTGGGCCTGGGCCTGCCTGGGTCTTGACCAGGCTGGATGGTTCCTCCTGGTTTGCTGGGCAACGACATCTCAGGCCAAGATTATGTTCCCAAAGTAAGGAGTCAGGCCAAGGAAGCCAACTTTAGTCATAAAAAGCTATGTGTTTGCCCATGGGGGGTCGCTGGGGGACCACAATGAACCCCACTGCACGGCAGCCCTCACTAATAATGATAATAAGCCCTCACCCCTTTTTCTTTTTTTTTTTTTTTAGGGTAGGGTTATTTTATTTGTACAGTAGTTGTTTTTTCATAAACAGAACACCATCTTCTAAAACCCAAAGCAGAGCATGAGTAGGGATGATGCTGGCCCTAAATGTTTCACAGTGGCAACGACAGCTTGTGTTTGGTGGCCACCTCTGTGCCAGGTAACTGCTCTGTGTTGGATAATTTAAAAGTATAAGAAATAGAAAAAATACATGAACAGATTTTTTTGTGATCTTTGGCTATCAAAAGTAAATCAGAGTAAATGGTGAGAGAAGGAAAGTGGGTCAGAGTCAGACTGACAGATACAGACTGTTTTGTATCTCATGCTCTTACTTTGTCTTCTTATTTTTTTTTTTTTATCATTTATAAGTTTTATTATTTTCCAAATCTTATTCAATAACAAGTACTACTTTTCAAATCAGAAAAAAAATTAGTAAGCATGAGGAAACCAACCACCTGATGACAAACTTAAATAGTCACTAATTTCACCAATAGATTTGGGTAATTTCAAATTTCCTTGCTAACACAAATTTTGGAATAAGTCACCTTATGTGTATTACTGAATATGTTCATAACAACCAGAGCCAGAAGTGGGATTTGTCATTTGTTAAATTCAGGCAGCTCACCAAGCAGCCCAGACTTAAACATGAGAACAAATGAATTGCTCACCATAGCTTTGTACTCACATCTCAAATGACTGACTACTTTAGGTACATCTTACCTTCTTTCCACATCCACTTTAGCCATTGAATCTCTCCCTCACCCCTTTTTCCATTTCAGAGAGCTTGTCACATCTGTAATTATTCTTACTTTACCTAGAAAGTCTCTCTTTGTCTTCATTCCCAAACGATCAGCTAACTCTGCCAACCCACAAGGGCCAGAGAAGGAAAAATTGCCTTTCTAAAGGACTGTGTTCTGGGTTCATAATCTCATTTTTTTCCTCCATTCAGGAACCCCATTGGCCCCCACTTCATAAGACACAGTCATTTCACATTCACTTCTGCAGGGAGAAAGCATTTGGGAAGACAAGATATATTTTACTTATGAATTAGTTCATTCAGCAAATCTTCATTGAGCACCTACTGTATGCTTAAGCAATGGGGATACAAAAGTGAACAAAACAGTCAAAAATCCCTGCCTTCATGGAACTTACATTCTAGGAGAGGAGATAGACAGTAAAAAAATAAGTAACTAACAAAATGTATGGTGGGCCTGACAGTGAAATGTAATGGGGAAATTGAAGCAAGTGATAAGGAACTCCAATGGGGCTGGGAGTGCAGTTTTGGGCTTTAGACTGGGTGGTTGGGAAAGGTCTCACAGAGAAGGTTACATTTTAGCAAAGACCTGAAGAGCAGGAGGGAAAAAGCCACATGGATATCTGGGAAGTGCATTCCGGGAAAGAGCAACAGGCAGGTGCAAAGGCCCTGAGGCTGGAGCGTGCCTGGCAGAAGGGAGTCACTGCTGTGTGCCTGCGGGTGGACGCCTCTGTTCAGCATCAAACAGTCTGTAATACCCCTGCTGAGGACTCCAGTTCTCAGGTGTCAACCCACAGGGTCCCCATTCTCTAAGCATCAAGGGTGCAGTTATGTTTGCTGTCCCTCGGCCTATAGGATCCTGTCTTCCAGGAGATTCTGGTAGCGGTCTGGTCTGTTCTGAGGTATGGCTGTGACGGGGCTCTAGAGCCACATGGTGGGCCCATTTGCACCCCTCCCCCCACCACCTGCCACACAAACACCTACAGAAGCAGAGAAAACAGTTGGCGAAGCGAAGGCGAAGCAGATGTGCAGAGACAGGAGAGGGGCAAGACCTGAGGCAGAGAGACTGACACAGAGAGACTGGGGGGCGGGTGCTGGGAGAGAGGCCACCTTCGTGATTCCTAACAGCTTCAGCGTCCTGATTCCTGTCCCTCCCTAGAGGGGCCCCACTGGCTCGCACCCTTGGATTATCTGCCCCCACCCAGCAGATATCCCTGTATCTTCATAATGACTCCCCCCCGCCCTACTTCGTTTCTCCTAAGTGAGCTCCAGAGCCTACCTTCTGGGATTCTTCCCCTTCTAGCTGCTCCTTTTTCACACCTAGAAATCTTTCTGCCTTTGGCCATCTGTGTCCCTGGAGGAGTGGGACCTACCGTGCGGGCTGCCGGCTCACTTTAGGTGGCTGTGAAGCGGGGAGCACGGCCTGGACTCAGTTGCCCTGGGTTCACCCTCCAGCTGGGCCTCAGACGAGCTCTGTAAACTTGGACGAGTCAGCTGAATTCCTTGAGTGTCTTTCTTCACCTCTACCGTGGAGGCTGTAATCCCTGCCCTGCCTGCCTCTCCTCACTGCTGTGAAATTACAATAGGACCTGTGTGGAAGGGTTCTGCCACTTGTCCAGTGTGAGTGGTGGTGGCCCTGCCCCCCAGCCATGGCCGTGACTTAGCCGGCTTCCCTGGCCCAGTGCCCTGTCACTCAGCTGTGCGGCTGAGGCTCCACCTCAGCCTGGGTTCCACCCAGCCGCTCTCTCCTTCCTGTTTCCTCCCTCTCTAACCCTTGAAGTTTTCCTCCTGACTTGGTTACTCTGAATCAGGCCACCCTCCGTTGGCTTCTCAGCAATCTGCATTTTTTCCTAAAGCTCCTTTTGCTCTGTGAAAGTCCCCACCCTCCCTGAATGACTGGGCCCGTCTGCTACCCTACCCACCCCCTCGGAGGCTCATCCCCCCCTAGGCACGCTCGTGTCACAAAGAGAAAACACCTTTTCCCGGCATTTCAGACCAAAACCCCCAGCTCAACTCATTGTCAGGAACAGCCCTTTGGGCCACCAGCAGGAGGGAGGGCTGCGAACTCTGTAAAATTGCTCAGCTATCTCTTGAACCCATGTTTTCCTCCCCATAACCATTCTTGTTCTTCAATTTAAGTCACCGTCCCCTCTCGAGACTATTGCCATAATTTCCTGGCTCTTCTACCCAAATCTCTTCTCTCTCCCCAGCCGAGCCATCATCCACCCTGTCCCCAGAATAAGCCTTTGAGAAACTGATCTACCCAGCCTCCTCCTGCCTCAAAATCACCCATAGTCTACAGGATGGAACTCCAACCCCTTAGTCTGGCATCCACAGCCCTGGCGAAAGCCCTTCCCTAGCCTTCTCTCCTATACTGCACGCTCCAAGCAATAGGGCAGGCAGCCTCTGAGATGGCCCCAATCATCCCTGCCTGCAGGTACTCCCAACCTTGTATCATCCCCTCCTCTTGAGAGTTGCTAGACCTGGTGATTTGCTTCTATCCTATGAGTAAGGCAAAAACAATGGGGTATGAGTTCTGAGACTAGGTCACAAAAAGACTGTGGCTTCCATCTTGCACACCCTCCCTCACTCTCACTTGGTTTGAGGGAGGCCAGCTGCCAGGCTTTGAGCTGGTCTGTGGAGAAGCCCTCATGGCAAGGAACTGAAGGAGGCCACAGGCCAAAAACCCGTGAGGAGCTGAGGCCCTCAGCCCAATAGCCTGTGAGAATCTGCATCCTGCCAATAGCCACACGGGTGAGCTTAGAAGCAAGTCTTCTCCCATTTGAGCCCTCAGATGAGACCCCAGCCCTGGCCATCATGTCGACTGCAGTCTGGTAAGAGATTTTGAAGTAGAAGCACTCAGCTAAGCTCTGTTCGAATTCCTGACCCCAAACTGAGATAATAAATATTTGTTGTTTCAACAAGTTTGGGAATAACTTGTTATACAGCAATAAATAATTAATGTAATACAGCCTCACTAAGTCTCACTACATCTCAGAAAGTCACTCTAGAATTTAACACTACTGTTTTTGTTTTTATTTATTTATTTATTTTGGCTGCGTTGGGTCTTCGTTGCTGCGTGTGGGCTTTTCTCTAGTTGTGGTGAGCTGGGGCTACTCTTCGTTGAAGTGCATGGGCTTCTCATTGCGGTGGCTTCTCTTCTTGTGGAGCACGGGCTCTAGGTGCCTGGGCTTCCGTAGTTGTGGCTCACGGGCTCTAGAGCACAGGCACAGTAGTTGTGGCACACAGGCTTATTTGCTCTGCGGCATGTGAGACCTTCCCAGACCAGGGCTCGAACCCGTGTCTCCTGCATTGGCAGGTGGATTCTTAACCACTGCGCCACCAGGGAAGCCCTACTGTGAACTGTTGATCAGCATTTTCTACAGGCTTGTCATACAGCCTCACATTTTCCTGTTTCTCTGCCCACCTCAGTCTTCATCTTTCCACAACAGATACTGCTGATCATCCCACCTCTTCAAATTTCCAACACTCTCACCCACCCTCAAAGGCTCCTTCCCAATATGCACCTGCCCCTTACTCCCAGTAAATGACTTCATCAAGAATATGAAAGCTATCAGAGGAGAAGTCTCTTACCTTCCACTCTAAAGAGATAGAGTTATCCACTTCAGCACCCAACCACTCATCCTTCTCTCCTGTGACTCCTTAAAACGGATCCCGATCCGTCTTCCAGGGCTCTGGGTCCCACCTTTCTCCTGTATTTGCAACCCCTCCCTCTCCTTTCCAGCATTTCAAGTCACTCAGTTCTCTCCCATCCTAGCAAACATTTCCTTGATCCCACAACCCCCTCCAGCAACCACCACCCTCTCTGTCTTCTTTCTACAACCAGACTCTTGGCGTGTCCCCTATCTTTCCTTCCCTCCCACTCACTGCAGTCTGGCCTTTGCCCTAACCACCGCACCAAAACACCTCTCTCTAAAGTCATCAAGGAACTAGAGGTTGCTAAATCCAATAAACAGTTTTTAGGGCCCCGTCCTTTTGACCTTCAGGAACATTGAAATATCGATTCCCTTAGGCTTCAAGGCTCCCCCAGCCTCTCATTTGTAGGTGCTGTTGCTAACTTCTCTCCTCTCCTCATCCTCCAGGGCTGGAGGACCACAAGCTCAGTCCTGGGCCCTCTTCTTTCCTCCCATCCCACACGCTTTCCTTTTGCTAGGAAATCCCAGACGCATCTCATTTACTATCTCTACATCCATGACTCAGATTCATACTCCTAACCCAGACTTCTCTGAGCTCCAGATCTATGTATTCAACTGCTTGCCATCCACGTAGATGGCTCATAGGTACCTTACACTCAACATGTCCAAACTTGAATTCATGTCACGAACCTCGCAATTGGTACTCCCCAGTGTTCTATTTCTCAGTGAATTGCCCAAGCCCAAAATCTGGCAGTCCTTCTTGGTTACTACTATCTATTCTGCCTCCTAAAAGTACCCATTGTTTGCTCTGCATCTCCATCACCATTAGGCCAACCACCATCTTCTATCACCTAGAGTAAATCAATGTCCTTTTCTTTTCCTTTTTCTCTTTTAAAAGCAATATCCTTAGAGCTCAAGTATTCTCAACCCTAAACATACATTAAAGTAACCTGCAGAACTTAAAAAAAAAATCACTATTGCCCAAGCCTCATCCCAGAAGTAAAAAAATCTGGGAGTGGGCTCTAATCATCCTTATTGAAAACTCCCCAGTTAAATCTAACAGCTAGGATTGAGATCATTGATCTGACTGGTCCCCACGCGTCCATTACGGCTCCACTTCATTTTCCACACAGCAGCCAGGGAGGGGTCTTTTCCATAATGCCAATCTTAACACGTCCCTCCCCTTGCTCTTAGGATAATGATCAAAGCCTTCTGGTCCTGCACCATCTCATTCGGCCTGCCTCCGTTAGCCTGGGTGCCCTATCCATTCTGAATACTTTCAGATACTCTGGACCCCATGCTCTTTCTACTTCAGAACTGTCACCCAGGCTGTTTCATCCTCCTCGAATGCCTTGCCTGACTAATCCCCACTCATCCTTCAGGAATCAGCTTAACTGTCTCTTTCCCAGAAAGACCTTTCTTGATTCCCAGATCACATGGGACCCCTCTCTCTTTTACCCCATTCATGCTCCCATAGCTCCTTTCCCTTCCCCTTCACAGACTTGGCACAATTGTAAATATAGTTATTTGTGTGATTTTCATTTGTTTAATTTCTGTTTTTCCACTAGAAAGAGAAAAAGATCTTGGCTGCCTTGTTATTTTCTGCACTCCTGGCACCTAACCCAATTACCTGGAACCGAGTAGGTTTTTAATAAAATTTTACAAAATGATAATAAAGAAACACATGTTCCTTCATGCCCCCTAGTCTGGTATCTTTTTCCATCTGCATAGTATGCACCAATCCTGTCCGCAGCCTCCTCAGTTTTTTCCCTGGAAAGCTCCTACTTATTCTTCATGACCCAGTGAAAAAAGTCCTTCTCCACAGTTTCCTTCTTCTCTTTAAGCCGACAGTCTTTTCTCTCTTGTGGTATTTTTGCTTATGGACTTTCGTCCTGCTGTAGCTGGACTTCATGATTATGTCTCTTTCTTCTGGTGTTGATAAATCATTTGCTGGATGAATGAACAAACCAATGATATAATGGGATCACATTACTTAATCGTAACTTTAATAAACACACATATGAATTGCCGCACAACATTGGTGCTGGTCAGACTTAAAGTTCTTGTGCACAGTTCTTGTGCCGCGCTCCCCTGGCCAGAGCTTGTGGGATTTTCTTTTGGGGCCTCTTCGGACAGATCTGGAGCAGTTCTTTGATGCAGGCTACCAGGTGGGCTTCTAGAGTGGGGAAGGCCATAGGACTCTCTGCCCCTGGGGCGTAGGAAGAGGAGATGCAGTCTCAGCCCCGTCCCCCTTCTCCCATTATTGGTGAGCTATTTTCCTGGGGGAGCATGACTCTCTCTGCTTTAGGCCCTGACTTGGAACACTGAATTGTTCAAAGCCAGCAGACTGATTAAGGCTGTAGGTAGAGACCAAGTCCAGGATGGAGTGAGGAGATGGTCCGCCTCAAGGATGAGGAAATGAGGAAGAGATGCTTCATGGCCAGGCTCCAGTTGCCCTAGAATGGAAGTTTCTAGTATTTTCCAGCAGCTGCTCCCTCCTTTCCAAGGCACTCAGCCTGAGGAAGTGCCTCTGCACCCTCAGAACTCCTGCTGTACTGTATGTGAGTCCCGGCCCCGGGCAGCTGGGTGAGAGGCCCGCTGTGTTGGTTCACGTCTGCTGACCAAGTAGAGAGAAGCAGAAGCAGGGCCGGGCAGGGCTGGGGCAGCCATCTGGGGAAAGGCAGCTGAGGGCCCCTTCCAGCATGGCCCCACCCTGCCTGCCCTCAGGCCCTCTTTCTCTTCCCTTGACCAGCTCCACTGCTTGAATTACAGGGGTGATGTGCAGGCAGGCAATGCCTTTGGAAAAGGACCACCTGTAAGGTGTTAAAAACAGTGCTGGAGGTGGTCAAGAAATGCCTTTTCCAGGTCAGAGAGTTGGAGCAAGGTTGACATTGGGAATGACATTAGTAATAATAGGAGCTAATGTTTATTGAGCATTTCCAAAGTACCAGGCTAAGTACTTGACACAACTGTCCTATCTGAGAACCTACACCTCCTCACATGCCTTCTGAGAACACTGCCTGTGGTGGATGCAGGGCTAGAGTGTACGTGAGGCGCCTCTTTGGACCACCTTGACCCTCTGAGCCTCACCATTTCTGGGTCCTTTGGCCATCGATTGTGTTCCAGCTGCTTCTGAGGTGACCAACCCAGCAGCAGCTCGGCCAGTTTGCAGTGGGCACAATCTTGCAAGGCCCTCTCCTCATACACCTCTTTCCTATCATGGGGCTTCCGTGTTGCCTCTGAGGTGTGAGGTGCCACTAATGGGCCTCAAACACACAACCCCAAAGAGTAAGACCTTAGACCAGTGGATGCAGGAGACAGTGGACACATTTCCCCCCTTCCTTCCCCGGAATGGGTTGTCCTGAGACTCAGAGGTTCATACAGACTCTTGGAAGATGGTCCCACAATATCGAGCAATTGGTCTATTCAGTCTAAGTGAGGCCAGCTCAGAAGCAAGCACATGTTGGCAGTCCTGGCTTCCTTCCTCACCCCAGTTTTCATTTGCTCTTCCTCCACAAGAACTGCAATCCCTAATAAAGCAGTAGCATGTCAGCGTGTGCCTTGAGCTCCGCTTTCTGAGGTACCCAGGCTCAGGCAGGCTAGTGGGGAAGCGAAAGGAAAAAATAAAGATTGGTGGAGAATTCCAGGCGAAGAACATGGGTTTTGTTCTGTGATAAGATGGAGCTGAGAGGTGCGGGAAGATAACTCTCTTAGGTGGGTGGAGGGTAGAAGTGAGAAAGCAGCAGCTCAGACAGAAAGTCTGGTTGGTGGCCATGGCACTAGTCTGGGAGGAGCTGGGCTGCTCAGGCAACTCTGGGGTACTTACTCATCTGGTGACCTGTGGGTGACTGTTCATTTCTGGAAGAAACAGTGGGAGAGGGAAAGAAATGAGGCCCTAGCTGTGGAGCCTCACGTAGCCTTGACCTATATCCTGGCATCTGGTTACATCTGAGGGTGTGTCCCTTTCTCTCTTGGGCCCCACCACCATTCACCTACGTGGAGATTGCCGTGCCTTGTCAAGTGTAGAGGGTTATAGGTGAGCATCTCTGGTATGAGACCTTGAAATCCAATTCTGGTAAAACATTGCCTAAAATGACTAAACATTTCAGAAGTGCTGCTCTGAGTCCAAAGCGCTTTGCCCCCCAGAACAGGATAATCTTAGCCCTTGTGTTCCCCCTCTCCCCCCCGCAAAAAGAAGGATTTTCTGATAGGACGGCCAGTTAGCCTGGGCCTGATAGAGCTTCCTTGGTCCAATCCTGCCCCATTGGCCTTGACTTCATCCCTCAGGGGTTTGGCTGTCCTGCTTCCCCATCTGTCTGACTCTACTCAGTGCTCACCAACAGGCATCTTGGAAGCTCCCCTCACAATCGCAGTGCTTCCTGTTGAGACAAAGGTAGTCACCCATAGCCATGGCAGGAAGTGCCAGAATCTTAGATTCCGGCTTTGCCTGCATGGCCAAGCTGTGGTGGAGGAAGGACTAATTCAGCTTGAACAAAGTAGGCAGAATTGCTCTCCACCAGGCCTGAGCTCACACTCAGGACCTGGGAAAATCTCTACCCTCCGGATGGCCCAGAACTCTCAGCTTGCTAACATTCTTCACCCAATGGTATAAAAAATGGTTTGATTAATAGGAAATAATACCAACACCATAGTCCCTCAAGGGGGCCTTGAGCTATACTAAGCTCTCAGGTCTCCCCCTGGCTTGGGAGCGTTCCTGACCTGGCATCTCTTCCAGTCACTCCCCGTGGGCACTTTTCTAGAAGCCAGTCCTGCCCTGACATGAAGACAAAACCAGTCTTTCACCCAGAGGCCTTCTCTTCTCCACTTTCCTCATTGGCTGCCCTTACCAGGCTGGGTCACAGTGAGTGTTGGGGACTGCAGATGCCTCACTCTACAGCAGTTCATGGAGGGAGGAGATAACAACTTTGCCTTGTTAGCTTCCCAACAAGGCAAAGTGTGGGAGGAACACTGCTGACGTCTTTCTTTGTTCATCCCTTCCCAACCCCCTGCTTTCTTACTACTCCCATGGTCAGAGAAGAGGCTTCTCGCAGTAGTGTGACTATGACATATTTCTTTTCCATCTTTTTCTTTTAAGCCATGTGTGTCTTCATATTTCAATTTGGTTTCTAATAGACAGAATATAATTAGAGCTTGCCTTTTCAAAATCCAGTCTGACAATCTCTGCTTTCAAAATGGGACTGTATATACAATGTATATGTAATGTTATTATTGCTATGGTTAGTTTTAAATTACGATCTTTCCCTTTGTTTGCCAATTATCCCGTTTATCCTATTTTTATCTTCTTTTAGGTTAGACTGTTTTCTATACTTCTGTTTTATTTCTTACACTGGCTTATGACTGATATCTTTTTATTTTGTTTTTGATGGCTTCTTCAGGGTTTATAATACATATCTTTAATTTATCACAGTCTACCTTCAAATAATATTATGCCAATTCGCATAAAACACAAGAACATTATAGTATACTTTCATTTACATTAGCTCCACCCCCAGCCTTTTGTGCTACTCTTGTCAAACATTTTACTTGTACATATAATATAAACCCCATAATACATTATTATTTTTACTTTAAACAATCAAGTGTCTTTTAAAGATATTTAGAGTTTAAAGTGTTTATTTTTTAAAGTATTTCTTCATGTATTTCACCCTTACCATCTCTTCATTCCTTTGTGTGGAACCAGATTTCTATTTGATTATTTTCCTTCGGCACAAAGGGCCTTCTTTAACGTTCTTGGGAGGATTGGTGATCAATTCTTTCCGCTCTTGTATGTCTTTAAAAAATCTTTACTTTACTTCATTTTTGCAAGATATTTTTACTATGTAAAGAATTCTAGGTTCACAGTGCTTCTGGTTCTTTAAAGAAGTTGTTCAACTGTCCTCTGGATTGCATTATCTCCAACAGTAAGTCTGCTGTCATTCTTCCCTTTGTTCTTCATGGCTGTTCTCTGGTTCTTTTAAGATTTTTCTCTTTATCACTATTTTTAAGCAATTTGATTACATAATCACATACATTGGTGTCTTTTTTGTTTTTTTCATGCTTCTTGTGCTTGGTGTCCATTGAGCTTCCTGGATCTTTTTATCAAACTAGGAAAAGTTTTTAAGCTGTTTCTGCCCTCTAACTCTCTACTTTCCTTTTGGGGCTACAATTATTCCTATATTAGGCTGCTTGAAGTTTTACTTCAGCTCACTGATACTGTATTTTTTTCTTTAGCCACAGTGTCTAATCTATTGTTATTCCTATTCAGTATGTCTTTTGTCTTAGACATTGTAATTTTGTTTTGTTTTGTCTTGTTTTGTCTCTAAAAGTTTGATTTGGGTCTTAAAAAGAATCCTTCATGCTTCTCCTTAACATGCTTATGCTTTCCTCTATCTTCTTGAACATATGGAGGATACTTACAATAACCTTAAAAATGTTCCTATTATTTCTACCATTTGTGTCATTTCTTTTTTTTCTTTCAGTTTTATTGAGATATAATTGGCATAGAGCACTGTATAAGTTTAAGGTGTACAACATAGTGATTTGACTTTCTTACATCATGAAGTGTTTATCACTATAAGTTTAGTGAACATCCATCATCTTATACAGATACAAAATGAAAGAAAAAGAAAAATTTTTTTCCTTGCGATGAGAAGTCTTAGGATTTACTCTCCTATCAACTTTCATATATAACCTACAGCAGTGTTCATTACATTTATCATGTCGTACATTATATCCCTAGCACTTGTTTATCTTATAACTGGAAGTTTGTACCTTTTGACTACCTTCATCCAATTCCCCCTCCCCTGACTCTTGGACTCTGGTAACCGAAAATCTGGTCTCTTCTTCTCTGAGTCTGTTTGTTTTTCTTTTGGAAGTATAATTGACCTACAACACTGTGTTAGTTCCAGGTGCACAACACATAATTTGATATTTATATACATTAGAAAATGCTCACCATGGTAAGTCTAGTTACCATCTGTCACTATACAAAGATATTACATTATTATTGACTATATTCCCCACGTACATTTCATCCCTGTGACTTATTTATTTTGTACCTGGAAGTTTGTACCTCTTAATCTCCCTCACCTATTCCTTTCCTTCCCCAATCCATCTCCCCTCTTGCAACCACCTGTTTGTTCTCTGTGTCTATGACTCTTTCTGTTTTGTTATGTTTGTTCATTTGCTTTGGTTTTTTAGATTCCATATATAAGTGAAATCATACAGTATTTGTCTTTCTCCATCTGACTTAATTCACTTAGCATAATACCCTTTAGGTCCATCAATGTTGTCACAAATGGCAAGATTTCATTCCTTTTTATGGCTCAGTAATATTCCAGTGTGTATGTGGTATTTATGTGTGCTCACACGTGTGTGCGTGTGTATGTGTATCTGACATCTTCTTTATCCATTTATCTGTTGATAGACACTTAGGTTGTTTCTGTATCTTGGCTATTGTAAATAGAGCTGAAATGAACTTAGGGGTGCATATATCTTTTCAAATTAGTGTTTTTGTTTTCTTTGGATAAATACCCAGAAGTGGAGTTGTTGCAATCTGTGGTAGTTCTATTTTTAATTTTTTGAGGAATCTCCATACTGTTTTCCATAGTGGCTATGCCAATCTACAATCTCAATGACAGTGCACGAGGGTTCCCTTTTCTCCACATTCTCACCAACATTTATTTGTTGTCATTTTGATAATCGCCATTCTGACAGGTGTACAGTGATATCTCATTGTGGTTTTGATTTGCATTTCCCTGATGATTAGTGATGTTGAGCATCTTTTGATGTGTCTGTTGGCCATCTGTATGTCTTTTTTGGAAAAATATCTATTCAGGCCCTCTGCCCATTTTTAAAATTGGGTTGTTTGTTTTTATGATATTGAGTTGTAGGTGTCCTTTGTATATTTTGAATATTAACCCCTTATGGATAGATTGTTTGCAAGTATCTTCTCCCATTCAGTAGGCGGCCTTTTTTGTTGCTGTTGTTGTTGATAGTTTCCTTTGCTATGCACAAGCTTTTTAGTTCAATGTAGTTCCATTTGTTTATTTTTGCTTTTGTTCCCCTTGCCTGAGGAGACAGAGCCAAAAAAATATTGCCAAGACCGATGTCAAAGAGCATACTGCCTATGTTTTCTTCTAAGAGTTTTATGGTTTCTTTCAGGTCTTACATTTAAGTCTTTAATCCATTTTGAGTTTATTTTTGTATATGGTGTGATAAGGTGCTCCGGTTTGTATCTTTTGCATGTAGCTGTCCAGTTTTCCCAACATCATTTATTAAAGAGACTGTCTTTTCCCCGTTGTATATTCTTGCCACCTTTGTTGTAGATTAATAGACCATAAAAGTGTGGGTTCATCTGCGTCATTTCTGTATCTGTTTCTATTGATTGGTTTTTCTCCTTATGGATTTTATTGTCCTGGTTCTTGGAAGCCTGATAGTTTTTTATTGGATGACAGATAATGTGAATTTTACATTGTTGAATCCTGGATTTGTTTTTTCTTTAAATATTTTTGAGCTATATTCTGGGACTCAGTTAAGTTACTTGGAAGGAGTTTGATCTTTTGAGACTTGCTTTCAAGTTTTTTAAGTGGGACCAAAACAACCTTTAGGGCCAATTTTTCCAATTACTGGGGCAGGCAGTGAGGTGCCACCAGTGATTTTTAAGCCAGAGAGGGACATGATCGGATTTGCATTTACGAAAACCTCTCTAACAGCATGTAGGAAGTAGAAGGGAAAGGATGGGGAGGGCAGGGAGACACCCAAGGCAGAGCCCACTGCTTATCCAGACGAGGGAATAAAGAAGATGGAGCTCAGGCAGCAGCCAACACAGGGATCAGAAAAGTCAGGGTTGGGACTGATGGTGCTTCATGTGAGCACAGTAAGAGGGAGAAGGACGAGTTTGAAATGATGGAAGGTTTCCTATTTGGGCTTCTGGTGGGGTCAGAGGAAATAAGACCCATGTGAAGCCATCAGAGGGGTTGTCAGAGGCTGGGAGTTTCCAATCACCCCCTCTGAGTCTCTCCGTCAGGACCAGAGGGCTAATTCCAGGACACGCACAACTTGATGCTTCCCCTCTGGGTATCTGTCTGCTGGGCTGTTTTCTCTGCTGGCTCAAAAGAGCATCAATGTCACATCAACATGCTGAACATCCACGATTTCTCCTATGACGTCACAGCCTTTCTCCTGTTCAAGGGGAAGATTTCTCTGTGGAAGTGTACCATCTTGTGCCCAGTAGAGCTTAGCAAATTAGAGTCTTTTATAGCACAGCATTTTTATAATATGATACAATGCCTCAAATTACATTAATATCCCTGGTGATGCAACTATGTGAGTCTAGGCTCAAGTCTGTCTCTCTCTAATGAGAAAAATGTTAATGAAGAATTCATAAAATGTTGAAATGGCCTCCCCAGTTCTCACTGGGCTCTCCAGAGAAATGTTCTCAAGGCCCACAGAATCTATGTTTAGTCCCAATCTGTGATTCATCCTCTATCCCAATTTTCAGAAGAAAACACTCTGCCATAAGCTACCTACCACACATTTAATTTTCCCCTTTCTTTGATTCAGCAACATGTTTTCTGGCAGGAGATCTGAGAACATTAAACAAGTGAACTGTTGGAACCGTGACTTTTGAGATTATAATGTACTTTGTCCATACCAGGGTAAAGAAAGAGTTAAAGTTTTTTAAAAAGTTCAGCAAGTGAGACTCCTTCACTTCCTTTCTATCCTACCTTCCCTGGCTGTGAATTTCACCAAGAGTAAACAAAGTGTCTTTGATTAGCTTGTCCAAGTAACCAAATTTTTCCCACCCTGCCAGGGGCCCAGGAAAGCCATGAACTTGGGCTGCCTGCAAAGGGCTCTTGTTTTCTCCCAGGATAAGAAAGTTTGGGTCTCAAACCTGACAGCTGAAGAAAACGGAAATTATAAATGTAGGCATCACAGTTCATACACTTTGCAAATTGTTGGAGCATTCTCTCATTTCCTCTATCTTCTGTGTGTGTTTCACATATATGTGCATGCCCAAATAAGCCAGCTAAACATATTAGGAAAATCACATTCAGGGTTTGTTGCCGTTTTTAATAGAATTTACTAGTAAACAAAAACAAAAACATTAACTGAGGGTAACAGAGATCCACCTCAATACTAAACCCCCTCTACCATAAAGTGAAAAATTCTAAAACAAAGGGTTAAATTATTTTTGTGCACAATTGATGTCATACAAATTATCTGAAAAGATGCAGACCCTACCTCTGCCTTCCAAAGCTAGGAAAATGCGAACTATGGTCTTTGTCTCCAAGAACCAAACAGGCAGCTCTTAAATGATCCCAAATACCAAAACATGCCCAGGCTGTATTTCTTCAGCACTGAAGCTGAAATTTCCAAAATAACAAACCCCAAAACATTTGGTTCCCAGCAGTGCCTGGATATGTTCAAGCCTGATTCTTTACAAGTCTAGGGTAAAAGAACAGAAGAATCTAGAAGGAGCATTAAATGGGGTGGGCTAGGGAGGTGATGAGAAGGGTAATTAGTGAGGATAGGAGAGCGCTGAACTAGAACAAAATTCAAATGATGAGGTAAAAGCAGAAACTGTCTCCTAAAAGGTTAGCAAGAGACAATGTCTTATTAAAAGATAATTTTTTCAGAGAAAGGTAAAATCATGACTCGTATACAGATATAAAAATGTACATGTTCAGGAATTTATCTTCCTCACAATGTGAGAAAACCAGGCAGATGTTCAAAGGAAAAGTCAAAAGCACACAAATTTATATTGAGTAAAGGAATGTTGAGATGAATTGAAGATAAATGGAGATGAAACTGGTTTTAGGAAAATTAAGTCTCTAGCAAGACAGGCTTTACATACAGTTGGCCCTCTTACCCATGGGGTCCACTTCCATGAGTTCAACTGACTGCAGATTGAAAATTTTTTTTTAATTCCAGAAAGTTCCAAAAAGCAAAACTTGAATTTGCTTCACACCAGCAAATATTTACATAGCGTTTACATTGTATTTACAATGAATTACACAACATCTACATTGTATTAGGTATTATAAGTAATCTAGACATGATTTAAAGTATACGGATGTGTGTAGTTTATATGCTTTTCCATTTTATATAAGGGACTTGAGCATCCATGGATTTTGGTATCTGCTGGGGTCCTGGAATCAGTCCCCTGTGAACACCTATTGACAGGGACAACGATTATCTATCAGTTGCTTAGAATTCACAGCCTTACATGATAGCTTGGAGACAATGTGCAGTAGAATATGATAACCTAATAGGGAGTGCTCTAGTTTTCCACTGAAACAAACAAACAAAAAATGTTTCTACAATATTCATAGAAGTTTGTTAAGGGGAAGTTGGGTTCTTTGAAGGGAACGCCCCTTCCCAGAGGGGATGATGCCAAGGAGTGGTTAAGCCCATAAAGAAGGAGAGTAGGGGGCTTCCCTGGTGGCGCAGTGGTTGAGAGTCTGCCTGTCGATGCAGAGGACACGGGTTCGTGCCCCGGTCCGGGAAGATCCCACATGCCGCGGAGCGGCTGGGCCCGTGAGCCATGGCCCCTGAGCCTGCGTGTCCAGAGCCTGTGCTCCGCAACGGGAGAGGCCACAACACTGAGAGGCCCGCGTACCACAAAAAAAAAAAAAAAAAAAAAAAAAGGAGGGTAGGGGTATTTGTGGGGACTTCTAAGGCCAGGGTTGAGTCAGAAAACAATAGACACAGTCTAGTAATTTTATTATTTATCAAATTTGGTCACTTCGCACACGCACACGTGCACACACACGTGCGGAATCAGAATATGAAAACTAGGACAGCCCTTCTTGATCCACCAGTCTGGGCTCCACACTTCAGATGAAAAACCTGAGACCACAGGCTGGGATTTGCTCAAGGTCACTCAGCTTCTTAGTGGCTATGAGCTTGGTTCTTAAAGTTTGTGAGCCTAGTGGCCATGACTGCGTGACTGCAGAGGATCTAAGACCACCCCCCACCCCTGTATGCAAAGTGGACATAATCAAAGTGCATTGTTCTGGGCATGAGTATAGAATGTTCATCACATAGGTGATTCTGGCTTTACAGTATATCCAGCCGTACACAAAATACACATCTAAATCTAGTCACAATAAACATAAATCAAGTGTGGCTACCTTCATAGAATTTTCAAAAGGTTTTTTTTGGACGAAACATTTTAATAGCCCACATCTCTTAAATTAAAAAAAAAAAAAAGAGGTTAAGAAATTTGAACAATGCATTCCTTTTCCCTGTAACCAGTGGAGGCATTCCAAATCATTCCATTGTCCTTCTGATGTTAACTGTTTCTGCATCTAAGCGTTGAAAGGCTGACAGAAGTCTTCAGTTGTGAGAATGTGAAGATCGAGTGGGAATATGGTTTAAATCCTCAGTTTCTTGCGCATTTTCTCTCTCATACCCTCCCATCTCTCACCCTGTCCCTTCATACAGCAGAAACAGCCTTGGGGGGCTTCATGGGAGGAGGAGGGAGTGGAAGAGGGGAGCGAGGAGAGGCACTCCTTCCCCTTAGCACACCAGCAAGGGAGGCCAACAGGATCCAGTGGACATCAGACTGAGAGCTTTTTTTTTAGGATTCTAGTTGTCACCAGTCCCCTCTGCCTCCCCACTTTTTGTTCCCTCCCTGAATCCAGGGCTGGTGATGGAGACCCTGCTGTAGAAACTAAGTCATTGAGTAGAAGAAATTGACAGGGAATAAAATAAGAATGAATTGCAAGCATTGTGGTCAAGAAGAAGGACTTGTAATAAGTCTAATGTATCTTATTCTACATCAGAGATAATCAGTCATTCCAAAGCTCCTGTGAGCTGATTCTTCCAGCTTGGTATTTAAGATAAGGGTTAATCTACAAACCACAGGCAGCTCCCCTCAGAAAAAGGCAGATCAGGGCCAGGGCAAGATCTGGGAACCACCCAGAGGTGAGTGAACGTTTCTGGGGCAAGGGGGAAAGGATGGCAGGGAGGCTGCCAAGGATGTCCAAGGGCTCTTTGTCTGGGGGACACCCTGTGTAACCCACCTCATGGCTATTATCTGCTGTAGGTGAACTTTGCTTTAGAATGTGCAACCCTGGCTGCTCTCTGAGCCTCTCTGGCTTGCGTGCTTCGTGGTTGCTGTCATCTACTGAGATAGCGAAGCAGGAGAAAGAGCAAACTTTGAGGGAAGAAGATACTGAGAGGATGTTTGGACACAGTGAATCCAGGGAGTGCAGGAGACTCCCAAGGAGGTATATCTTCTAGACCAGAGGACAGAAAAGTCTGGAATTCAGAAGTCATCCGTTTAAAAACCCATCGAGTGCCAGGCCTGGGTAGAGTTTCCTCTCTGGCAAATGAGCAGTCAGGCTGACCCTATACCCTCCTCCAATGCAGTTCATGAGCGTTTAGTACAAGGCAACTGACTGCAGTTGGGACTGTGGGATACAGAGACCCCCACGCGCACCACAGAAGAACTTGCTGTTGTTGATCCTTACATGTGAGTGAGTGGGATGCTCTGATTCATCCCACGAAGGCTTGCTGTGTTTGCCGATGTTATAGTCCAGTAGCTGGATTTTCTGTCCATATTAGGCTGGGAGTAGGGGTGTCCTCCAGGGCTATGTAAACCATCAGTGGGTAATCCGTTTGCACCTGCCACATCATTCACTGATGACTTCAATCAGTTACACAGCCAAGAGAAAAGAGGGAATGTGTGGGCAGGACATTGAGTCACTCCATGTATCTGCCCTCTGAAGACATAAAAATGCCCACTCCGTGCATCCTGAGTCGTTCTGTGCCAGGTTCCCAGACAAACATCCTCCCGCGGCCTCCTCCTTCCTATTTCCTTTCTCCCACATAACCTTAAGGGCCCAATCATTCACTCCCGGGACTTGGTGTTTAAAGAAAGAGAACCAGGCCACAGCAAGCAGTGAGATCTATGTAACATGGATTCAGGTCCTCACTCTGGTTCTGGTGAGTTACATGCTGTCCCTTGTCTTTCTGACCCTGTGTTTCCCCATCTAAAAATGGAAATGACGCTCTTAACCTCTAATGGTCTTTTGATAACTAAACGAGATGATGTATTTTAAGAGCCTAGCACGTACTGAGAGCTGACCTTTTTGGGTGCTCACATTTTATCAGGTTCTCTTCTAAGCACTTTACCCATTTACTAGCTCATTTAATCTTTACAACATCCACAACCCTCCTAAGGCACAGCTATCTTTATCTTATAGGTGAAGAAACTGAGATAAAATGAAGTTAAGTAAGTTGTTCAAGGTCCCAGAGGTACGAAGTGGTGGAACCAGAATTTTCCATCACTCAAAAGTATGTGGCTCCGAAGTCCACACTCCTGATTGTATCAATGGTTCTCAAAGCGTGATCCCCAGGCAGCAGGGGCAGCAACATCTGGGAACTTGTGAGAAATGCAAATTCTCAAAACCCGCCCCAGAGCTTACAGACTCAGAAATTCCAGGGGCGGGAAGCAGCAAACTGGTTTGACAAGTGCTCCGGGTGATTCCGATGTTCGTTTAAGTTTGAGAACCACTGGTTTACACTATTCATTCTACCTCCTTGGCAGACAAATGAACCAATTAGATCCCTGTTCATCCCCTTCTCGTGTCCTCACCTACTATGTATTTGGCACTTTGAGTGTTATTTGTCATTTAAGGCTCACAAGAACCTTTCAAGCCTGGTTTTCCCATCCTCATTCTACAGGTGAGGAAACCTGGACCTGGGGAGCAAGAGTGTCCTGCCCAATGCATACTACTAGTAACTTCTGACTCCACAGTCAGGTTCCCCACTGCTCCCAACACATGTGTTCCTCACACCTGGCTGTGTCATGTCACCCTCAGCTCCCTGTCCCTCTCCTTCACTCCAGTTCCCCAGCAGGACCTCTAGACTCTGACCTGCAGGCCTAGCACCACCACTCCAGGCTGTGGGACCAGTCCTGGCTCTGGTCCCCAATATTATTATGACCTTCTGCTTTGGGGCAAGCAGCAGAGATCCTCCAAGTTCCCATGACCAACCCCCCCGCCTCACACCCACCTCCAGATGCAGGAGCCCTGTCTGGTTTCCCCTTGGTTTGGACCATCTGATGAGTTCTCCAGCCCCTTAGTGCCTCAGGCTTGCCTTTTGGAGATCAATCCCTCTCGGGTGTGGAGATCTGCCCCTGAGCCCCAGTGCCTGGAAGAGTCCCCCCCTTCCCCTTCCCGACCTCTGAGTTTTAACATAGGCACATTCTTGTAACCATCACCACTGACAAGATAAAGAACAATTCCAACAGTATAAGAATTCCCTCATGCTACCCCTTTGCATTCAGACGCTTCCTCCACTCCAAACTCCTGGCAACCTCTGAGCTGTTCTCTGTCCCTGTACTTTTACCTTTTCCAGAATGTCATAGTATGGAATTATATAGTATGGAATGAAGGGTAACAGAATATGCCACCCTAAAGCATGCCTCTTGAGCAAAAGGATCATTCTGAGCTGATTATTTTAAGAAAGAGCAGATATAGGAGAAGATCAGAAAACAGTAGAAGCTATCCTTTTGTAAGGGGCATTTACGTTTATAAAAGGAGTCCCCGTGTGCAAGTGTAGCTTCCTCTCTGTGCCGAGAAGGATGACTCTGAATATTCAGAAACAATCATCAGTGGAGAAGGCAAGACTCAAATCTGCATAATAAACCTTATCCTTGTTTACCATGCTTTTCCTGGTACCCTACCATAACCAGCCTCCTTGTACCAACCCCTGCAGACTTCTTTCTTTTGTCTCTGATGGTGGTATTTAAGGTGGTAGCTTGGGCTACCTCACGGAATTACTCAGTTTTCCTCGGTATCTCCCATGTACACAGAAGGTACACATGTTAATAAACCTCTGTTTGTTTTTCTCTTGTTAATGTGTTTTTTATTATAGGAGGTAGAGGAAAAATTACTTTTCCTCCCCTATGGTGACTTTTTGAGACTGGCTTTTTTCACTTAGTGTCAGGCATTTGAGATTTAGCCAAGCTGCTGCATGTATTGATGGTTTGCTCTTTATTGTCTAGTGGTATCGTATCCCATTGCTTGGGTGTACCACAGTCTATTTATTCAATCAATGAGAGACATTTGGGTTATTTCCAGATTTGGGAAATTGTGAATAATAATGTTATACACATTCATGTATGGGTTTTTATGTAAACATACATTTTCATTTCTCTAGTACAAATACTTATATTTGCTGGGTCATATGATAAATGTATGTTTAGCTCTATAAGAAATAGCCAAACTATTTTCTAGAGTAGTTGTGAATATTTCACATTCCCATCAGCAGTGTCTGAGAGTTCCAGTTGCTTCATATCCATAACAACATTTGGTGATGTCAATAGTTTTAGCCATTCTAATTGGTATGTAATGGTATCTCATTCTGGTTTTAATTTTCATTTCCTTAATGACAAAGGATATTGAGCATCATTTCGTGTACTTATTTGCCATCTGTTTATCTTATTCTTTGGTGAGGCTTCTGTTCAGATCTTTGACCCATTCAGTACATTTGGTTGTTTCTTTTCTTATTAAATTTTGAGTTCTTTGTATATTCTGGATATAAGTCTGTGGTGTGGTATGTGATCTGTAAATATTTTCTCCCAGTCTTTGGGCTTTTTTGTCTTTCTCCTTAAGGTGTCTTTCGCAAGAGTAAAAAAAGTGTTTAATTTGATCAAGTCCAATTTATTGATTTTTCTTTTATGGACCATACATGTGTTATTGTATGTAAGAACTTTGACTTATTCAAGATCACAAAGATTTTCTCCTCTGTTTTCTTCTAAGAGTTTTATAATTTTATAGTTTACATTTAGGTCTATGATCTATTTTTAGTTCATTTTTGTGTAAGGTAGGAGGTATAGGTCAAAGTTTATTGTTTTTTATAGGATGTCTGATGTTTTAGCACCATTTGTTGAAAAGACTCTCCTTTCTCCATTGAACTGCCTTTGCATCTTTTTCAAAAATCAATTGACCATACTTGTGTGGGTCCATTTCTGGGTTCTTTATTCTGTCCATCCTTTCATCACCACCACCCTGCCTTGATTACTGTAGCCTTACAGTACACCTTAATGTCAGATAGCATGAGTCTCCAACTTTGTTCTTTTTCAAAATTGCTTTGGCTTTTCCTTCCCATATAAATTTTAGAATTTCTTTGCCTGTGTCTCCAAAGACCCCTGCTATGATTCTGATTGGGACTGTGTTATACAATCCCAGTTGTATTGTATTGGGATGTGAGAGAGATCAATTATGGAGATCCGTTTGTGGAGAATTGACTTCTTACCTGTGGGGTGTATTCCAATCGATAAACATGCTCCAGCAGGGAGGCTGGAGGTTGCTGAGGCCCAGCCTCGGTGTAAGGAGCCTCCTGTCTCCCGGCCCAGCTTGACCATAAGAGTTGAGTGATCTTGGAAAAGTCACGTCACCTCTCTGGCCTTCAATTTCCTCAGCTATAGATAGAAAGGTTGGATTGGATACATGGAAAGTTTCCTTTTCAGGTCAGACATACTGGTGATTCCCAGTGTAACCTTGAACTGACCTGCCAGAACATAAGTGATATTATCGGGTCTCCCCTCAGGGCCTGTCTGATTAGATGGTCCAACAGCCACTGGACCTAAAAGGCCAGCTTCGAAGCAAAGAGTTCCAAGTGGGAGCCCTGCTGATTCAAGAGTCCAGAGGCTTCAGCCAGCTGAGTGCCCTTTCCCATTCCTGGGGCACCACAAGCCAGATAAGAATGACAGCCTGAGACCCTGTCCTGTCTGTGACAGAGCAGCAGACCTGGGCCTCTGTTACCCCCCAGTCCAGGCAAGCAGTGTGAAGAATAGCCTTTCCAGGAATGCAGGTAAGAGGCGGTCCCCGTCCCCATTCCACTGCCCGCCCCCCCAACCATGTCCAGGCGAGGGGGAGAAAAGCCAGGTGGCCCAGCAGTGTTATTTATAGTGTTCAAACACTGGAGGCAACCCAGATGCCCGGCAATCAGGGAAAGCTTAAACAAAGTGAGGGACACCAGGACCCTGGAATCCAGTGTAGCCATTAACAATGACAAATATGCAGGTTATGCACTGAAGTGTGCAATAGATAAAATAATGTCAAATAAAAAATTTTGAGAATCAGATAGCACTTGCCTACCATTACAGTGACGCTAACACGTTTAGAAATTACACGGGCAAGATTTGGGAAGAAATTAGTAGTAATGCAAACAGTCTGTGATTGATAATATGCGTATAATTGAGCGGCTATTTGGCTGAGACACTGCGTTAAGTGCTTTGGGAAGTGCAGAGGGCACTGCGGCTCGAGCCTGGTCCCAGGAGGACCTCGCGGTGTAGTTAGGGATCCATCACCAAACCTAAGACTGTGAGGCGAATTCTGACTGGAGGCCGCTCCACAGTTATTCCACTTCAAGAGTCTAAGTCGAGGGATCGAGAGTCTGGGACGGGAGGGCTTGTACAGAACAGCCCTCCCAGGCATCCTGTGGACAGTGGAGGCACTTGATAAAACAAAGCTGCAGGCCAGCTGGAGCTCCACTGCAGCTCAGGCCCCAGCCCAGCTTCAGTGGCATGTGATAGGCCTCAGGACCAGAGACTTGGGCTGAGGCCCCTTCATGTGTGCCTTCTGGAATTTCCCAGAATCCTGCTGGGGTAAATGGGCCAACAGCTCTTTGCTCTCTGGATCTCCTGGTCCACCACCTTCAGAAGGTACCCCTCGGGTGGGTCTGCTGTCCCAAGAGCACTGGCAAGCCAGAGGCTCCCTCTTCAGCGAGCTGCAGTGGGTAAAGTTGGCTGGCACGGGGCCCTGGATTCTGACCCAGGCTCCACTTGCCTACCGGTGGTCCTAGGCAAGTCGCTTAATGCCTTGGGCCTCGATTGGCACATCTGCTATGAGGAGCAATTGCATAGTGTATTACAAAGCACTTTTATATTCACTAAAAAAGTGGCTTTTGTTATATCTGTTTACTGATGAGGGATAGAAGCTCAGGGAACCTCAGTGACTATCCCTGGGCCACAATGCTCAGCCTTCCTAAGGGCATGCAGTGGTTGGTGGCTAAGAGTCCAGTGTTCACCCTCAGGGCAGCTCCGGGCCCTGCCTGGCCTCTGGGACCAAGGAAGGGAGTGGCCTTGAACACTGGCTGGGTGACCAGTGCTGGGGCAGAGGACATCCTGTTGGACTCAGGCAAGCCTCTGTTGATTCTAGAGGGCTCAGGGGTTCTTGATGGGAAGAAGGAGCCAGGCTCGCTGTGTCATAATTGCATCACCCCGTTGTTGATGGTTAATTAGTTAATTACAGTGGGAGAGGGTGAACCAAAACAGAAATGCCAACTCTAGGCTGGAAACAGCACTTAAACCGTGAGTTAACTCTCATTAACCCTGATAACAGGCCTACTTTGCTGGCAGCCATGGGGGAGGGAGCTAGGCTCCCAGGAGGCCCTTGATTCCCAGGGCATCGGAGCACTGACCAGTTTCCAGCATGAAGAGGCAGGAGAACAGGCCTGCGTGCCCCCCACAGTGCCAGCCTTCACCCCACAAAAGCCGGGGATTGGTGAGGTGCCCAACTAGGTCAGGGGTCTCAGACTCCTACCCTTCCCCAACCTGGGCTAAAGGAAGGTCCTGCCTGCTTCCTGCTGCTTTTTGGAAGGAAGGGCTGCCCTGTACTCCTGGCTTCACCTGGCTCTGGGGGACTTCTTAACTGACCCTTTGGAAGCAAGATATGTCATCTTCAAGCTTCTTTGGGTGACTAGCATTGTTGCTGGTGGTCATAGAGAATCCATAAGACTGAATTAGAACTCAATCACTTCTTTTGGTATTTGAGAAATAGTTATCTGAAAGGTAGAAATGATCCATTATCGTTTTGAGACATGTCAGTCTGTGCCCACACTCCCCAGCAACATGGAAAGGAGGCCACGTTCCTCTCTCCCCACATCATCCCCCAGACACTGCCAGGCTCCCTACCTTCCCACTGCCCTAAGGGGGTGACCGTATCATTAATCATCCAACCCAGGCAGCTCTGAAGAGTGAAAGGAAATGGTGCTATTCATCATTCCCCTGAGGCAACAAGCATAAACTATGACTGTCCCTGGCAGACAGGTCACCTTTCCTAGGGAGGACGTCCAAACTGTTTTCCGTGGCACATGGGATCCTTCGTCATTGGCCCTGGCTGACACCGCAGCCTCATCTCTAGACACACTGCCCCTGCTCTCCCTCCTGGCTCCAGGTTTCTTTTAGTTCCTGCCTATTCTCTCCCCTCTGCACCTTTGCATATGCTGTTCCCTCTGCCAGGAACCTCTCCCCTTCACAGTTTATTCCAGCTCATCCTCCAGCTACCAACTTAAATAGCACTTCCTCCTTCCCAAAGCAATTTCCTAACCCCCTCTCCCACTTCCAAGTCTGGATGAGATGCTCCTGCCTGGTGCATCCACATCCCCCTGACCTGTCCTATTGCTGCACTTACTCCTTCTATTGCTGGTTCAATGTCTCAGGTCTCCACTGGACGGTAGCTCCATGAGCACAAGGGACATATCTCTCTCGACCACCATTGTCTTCCCAGATAGAGTATCTTCCCAGTGCAGAGTAGATACTTGCTGAATGAATGAGTCACAGTGTCCAAACTTGTGGCCAAGAATACAAACTCATTCTCAACTGAGGTGAGGTGTTTTCATTCAACGTATAACAAAACTCCATCTAACTATCCTAAGCTAACGTGTTAACATTCTGATCATAGGTTTCCAATGTCAGTAGCCAGTTTAGAAATCACCCTCATGTAAGTGGTGGTGAATTTCATTTAAAACTGACCCTTGGGGGCTTCCCTGGTGGCACAGTGGTTGAGAGTCTGCCTGCCGATGCAGGGGACACGGGTTCGTGCCCCGGTTCGGGAAGATCCCACATGCCGCAGAGCGGCTGGGCCCGTGAGCCATGGCCGCTGAGCCTGCGCGTCCGGAGCCTGTGCTCCGCAACGGGAGAGGCCACAACAGTGAGAGGCCCGCGTACAGCAAAACAAAACAAAACAAAAAAATACTGACCCTGGTCTGGTAGAATGTCATGACTAGAAACTCACCCCAATATTTTTGACATGGATGTACTTGACATGGCTGTGCTTGTCACTGTATGAACTCTCTAGTCCTTGGGAATCCGAGGGGAACTAGCATCACACATGAAATGTTTTAGTTTTGAAAATACTGACCCTTTGTCTAAAGAAGAGTAACTGCATCTCTGGGCTATTTCTAATTTGCCTGCTGTTTGCATGTATACTAACTTACCTGTGTCGTAACAACCCGCCAAGGAAGCAAGCTAAACCCTTTTACAGGCAAGGAGCCCACAACCCGCAAAGGTTAAGGCAGTCGCTCAAGACCTCACAGCCAGCATATGGCTGAGTCTGGAAGCCCATCTGGATGCACTGAGTCCAGACCCAGAGCTCTCTCCACCATGTGTCCTCGTCAGCACAATGGCACCTGAGGCCGTTTTTCTTCCCGGCAGCAGAGGGCTGGCTGGCTAGATATTGGCCATGGTTTTTAGATAAACTACTGCTGATTGATCACCACATTTTATTTTCCCCATTCGATTATAACTCCTTAAGGATAAGACTTATTCTTGTCTTAATAGGACTTATTCTTGTCATATTTACATATGTTCATCTCCTTACACAGTTTCACATGCCCCTGGAAGGTAAGCTGGAAGAGGGCAAGGACTTGCCTCTTGTGGACAGCCTTACTCTCTGCACGTGGAGAGCACACTATGAGTGTTTATTGAAGGAAATTATTTCCATGTTGCAGAGGGGCCTCCTGCAGAGCTGAGGCCATAGCAGACGCTCAGAAAATGCTTAAGAATCACACGAGGGTAAACACTGGCTCCTTCTCCAGGAGGGTGGTTCTGCGAGACAGATGTCCTGGGAAGAAGGTTGGCTACTGAGACAGATGGAGGGGCCTAGATATTTGGGAGACGGCTGTGCGCTCATGTGTATGTTCTTTCTATTGAGAGAAAAGGTATTTATCACAGCAAATGGCAGGAACGCGAAGCAAAGTCAGGGTCAGGCGAAGAAGCATTTAAGATGCTATCTTCTGGTGCAGAATAATTCATTTCACACCAAGATCCCAGCTCAAAGTCCTCCTCTGCTGTGCAAGTCTGCCACAGAAGGGATGGCAGGTCTTTCCATATCTGAACGGTATGCCCAGAGCTCGGTGTGAGAAGGCAAACCAAAACTGTAAATAGAGGTAAAGGACTTTGTGTCTGAAGACATGAGTGTCTGATCGGGGCCAGGCCTGCTGTTGGCGAAATAACCTGCGATACGTCACTTCCCATCTGTGACTCTCAGTATCCTGTGGTTACGTCATCCGGGCTCTGCCAGGAGAAGGTGCGGAGCTGGTGGCATTAGCACAGCACTAGTTCCCTACCCACAGCTGATCTGGGGGAGAAGGGAAGAAAGAAGAACAGCCTGAGCCACAAACATTCATACCTGAGGTGCTTTTCTATAAAGAAAGTGCCCGCAGCACCCATTCCCGAGGCGCTGCTCTTAAATAATAGACTCCGGGCCTAGACGAAGGGAAAGCGTGGGTCTGGGGGCAGCCAGCGAACCTCCCTTCTGTGTCCTGTGATCAGCTGTTGGCGAGGAAGGAGGTCTTGGCCCTCATATCAGGGAGGCACCCAGCTCACCCAAGTGGATCTGCGCCTCAGCCAGGCATTCGGAATCCTGGATTTCCTCTGCTTCCACAGGTGACTCATGGCCCGATCTGTCATTTGGACCCCAGATGTGGGTGAAGGAACCTTGAAACTATTCAAGGCCAGGAGCTGGTAGGTTATAACCCAGGATAGAGCCAGGGACCTGAGCACACCTACTGAGGGGGTGCCTGGTAGAAAGGAAGAGCACGTTAGGGAAGTAGGCTTTCCAGGAGTGAGGCCTAGGATAGGGGAGAAAAGAGAAGGTGGGCTTACTGGAAAGTTCAGGGCAATGACACCACTCACCCTGACACCATGTTGGAAAGTTAGGCTACCTTCATAAAATACCAGAAGTTAGGGACTTCCCTCATGGTGCAGTGGCTAAGACTCTGCGTTCCTAATGCAGGGGGCTCAGGTTCGATCCCTGGTCAGGGAACTAGATCCCACATGCGTGCTGCAACTAAGAGTTCACATGCTGCAACTAAGGAGCCCATGAGCCACAGCTAAGGACCAGGCAACCCACAACTAAGGACCCCATGAGCTGCAACTAAGGAGCCCGCCCACCACAACTAAGACCCGGCGCAACCAAATAAATAAGTAAATAGATAAAAAATTTTTTTAATACTGAAAGTTAAAGTGACCTCAAAGCATCCAATCCTATTCTTTCTTCTACAAAAACTGGCGAATGAGGCCCCCTAACATTAAGTTGCTTGTCCAAGGACTCGCTGCCAGTCAGAGGCAGAGCCGTAAGGAGAACCGACTCCCCAGGCTGGACTCAGGCGCCTTCCTTTACGCCCCCCCCCCCAGACCTGACAGGATGCTAAATGGAGCTGGAGGGCAGCCAAGTCTAGGAGCACAAGAAAAAGCATGCCAGAGGGTATCAGATGGAGTCACAAACACCAACGTCAGCATCATGGAGGATGACAGAAGGTTGTGGAAAGAGACTGGGATTGGACGAGGAGGAACAAACTCTGAGAGTTTGTTATACATCGAGGGCAACGTGGACAACTTGCTCAGGCCCCTACTGTAGAGCTCACTGGGATATAGCATGAATATTTGCTTCTGTGGGTATTTCTCTCACTAGGCTGTGAGCTCCTTGGGGGCAGGATGTATTATTTATCTATAGATCCGTGGCACAATCCCTGATTCAGTAAATGTCTGATAAAGGAATGAATAAATGCACACATGCGTGAATGAATGAATGAATGAATGTCAGCAGGGCTTCCAGGACAGGACATTTGGAGTTCTAGCCTCAGCTCTGCCACTTACCAGCTATAAACCTAAGGCAGGGAACTGAAAAATGGGATGAATGACGGTGCTCGCTTCCTAGGGCCATGTAAGGATTAAATGAGATCAGGCATCAGAAGTGCTCGATAAATATTAGCTATTTTTACTATGACTATTTTCAGGAAGCAGAACAAGGGGGTAGTTAAATTTGATGAGCCTGGAGGCTGGCATACAAGTCAGTGAGAAGTTTAGGCTGAAGTGCTTTGTGTATCTTATCTCTTATCATCCCTGCTTTCCTCTCCCTGCACCACCATAATTTCTGGAATCTACCTGCTCTTTATTTGAGAAGATCTTTATTTGAATCTTCCCGGTCTTTATTTAGGAAGATGTTTATTTGAGATCAGGACAACCTTGCCTTTCTCCAGCCTGTGCTCTCATATAAATCCGTGCTTGTGAGGACGACATAGACAATAATCACCACTGCATTTGTGATTCTGCAAATGATGGCATTTCAGACACCATGGTGCCTGGGAGGACCATGGTGCCACTTCACTGGGGGCCTTGGCATTCTTGAATCAGATCACACAATGATGATGGACAGCCATGCCATGGACCTGCTCCTAAGGCCATCTTGAACAGGGTAACAGGCCAGGCCAGTGGAGGTCAGTCTCCTGTTTCTGACCACCTCTCCTCCTAAGCTCTGGAGAGCCTGAACTAATACACAGGGAAAGCATTTATCCCCTTTGGGCCAGGTGTAGGGATATGAAAGCAAATCTCAGGGCAGAAAACAAGCAAGATATGTTAGAACTAAATCATGGAAAGCCTTACATGCCAAACTATAGGTTTTTAGGCTTTCTCCAGCATCTCATGGGGGAGCTGTTGAGAGCAGGAATATAACCTGATCAAAACTCTGTTTTTTTTTTTTTTTTTTTTTGTGGTACACGGGCCTCTCACCGCTGTGGCCTCTCCTGTCGCGGAGCACAGGCTCCGGACGCGCAGGCCCAGTGGCCATGGCCCACGGGCCCAGCCGCTCCACCGGCACGTGGGATCCTCCCGGACCGGGGCACGAACCCGCATCCCCCGCATCGGCAGGCGGACTCTCAACCACTGCACCACCAGGGAAGCCCAAAAGTCTGTTTTTGAGAGATGATTTGGCAGACATGTTCAGGAGAGAATTGGCATGAAAGGTTAGGAGAGGGAGGGAAGTAAGAACAGCAGGAAGAGAAGTTTGGTGGGGTTTTTTTGGCCATACTGCGGGATCCTAGTTCCCTGACCAGGGATCGAACCTGAGCCCCCTGCATTGGAAGCACAGGGTCCCAGCCACTGGACTGGCAGGGAAGTCTCAACAAGGACCTACTATACAGCACAGGGGACTCTGCTCCATATTATGTAACAACCTAAATGGGAAGAGAATTTGAAAAAGGATATGTCAATCCTAATCTCCCAATTCATCCCACTCTCCCCTGGGAGGGGGGTGGGAGGGAGGTCCAAGAGGGAGGGAATATAGGTATACATATAGCTGATTCACTTCTTTGCACAGCAGAAACTAACACAACATTGTAAAGCAATTATACTCCAATTTAAAAGAATAGATACATGTATATGTATAACTGAATCACTTTTCTGTACACCGGAAACTATCACAACATTGTTAATCAACTATACTCCAATTAAAAATTAAAAAAAAAAAGAACAGCAAGAAGGGTCATTAATAGCAGAGGGCAAATGAGAAGAGGGAAGAAAATCATTCCAGAAGCTTCCCAGAAAACCTCCTCTGATATCTTATTGGCCAGAACCAGGTCACATGGCCATGCCTGGCTACAAAGGAGGCTGGAAAAGGAAGCATCTGGACTTTCTGTCTCTATCATGGTAAGTGCGGTCTGCTGGTAGGGAGGGAAGGATGGGGAATAGCTACGAGGTAGGCAGCCAGCAATGTCTACTGCTTGGTCACAAATAGACTGAGAACAGGTCTCGGGAGATGAAGGCCAGGGTCATAGAGGCAAGGAGGAAGAGGAAGAAAAGAATTCAAGAGGTGGAATTGGCAGGACTTGGTAACTGATGAGCCATAAGAGATTAGGAAAAGGGAGGAGTTGCAGATCAGCCCAGGGTTTCGAGTCTGGGTGACTAGGAGAGTGGTGATGCGTGAGCAGAAACAGGAAAGTCAAAGGGAGAAGGGAGATCATGGGGGATGGAGAGGTGATGAACCTTCTGGCGTCATGTTGAGTTTGAGGTGCCTGTGGAACATTCAGGTGGAGACATCCAGCTTGGAAACATGGAGCTTTGAGGGGCTTAGAACAAAGTCCCTATGTCACAATCTATCTGTTTAAGGGGCTAAAGGGTTACAAAGGGGAAACTGGCTAGAGGCACATGAGAGGGCTTCCTGCAAAAGGTTGAAAAGAGAGCTTTGCAAAAGGAAATGCCGTGGGGTCACAGGAAAAAACCGAGGAGGAGGGTCACGTGGAATGCAAAGTAGTTTGTGCAAAGCCAGGAGAGGGACAGAGGACGGACTCTCAGCTGCTGGGGAGAACTAACATTGCAGAGATGAAGACAAACTGTGACTGGTGAGGTTGGCTAAGGTGGGAGTGGATAGGTTGCCACTATTGGGTTTTAGACATAGAATGAGGAGCGTGGGTCTCATAAAGTAACTAAGAGGGACCCACTGACTTTTCTTGAACAAGAGAGGATGACAAAGTGATGTTCAAGAAAAATCAATATTGTGGGTACTCCCAGGGCCTATTGTCTAATATAAGAAGTTCCTCATTTGGAGAAATAGAATCTTCTTACATTAGGTCCATCTTCAGAGTTTAAAAAATTTTTCACATCTGCTACCATCACCCTTTTGAGGAGAATTAGGAAGACTAAGCCCCATTGCAGACAAGGAAACTGAGATTCCAAAAAGTTTAATTTTCTTGATATATGATTGGCCAAAGAAGCACATGAAGGGATGTATAACATCATTAGTCACATGGAAATGCAAATGATAACCACAGTGAGATACCACTATACCTCCTGTAATGGCTAAAATGGAAAAGACCAACCACAACAAGTGTTGACAGTTTACACCTTTCAAGGAGCATCATCTGGGGTCCTCCAGGTGTCCTGTACCAGAGGAGACGCTCACCCCGTCCTGCCTCAAGAACGAGGTGTTTTAGATGTCTGTGGTGCTGCTTGTCCCTACCTCCTAGGGTCACAAAGATGCTGAAAAAGCAAACATCCAGGCAGCCTTTCAAGTTTGTAAGACAAGAGTCCAGGAGAACCGAAACGGAGGATGTGAAAGTGGTGGTGGGTGGAGAGGTGTGGGAAATTCCACCACGACTCCAGGGAACCGGTGCATCTTCCTCAGCCTACCCAACCCCCAGCAAAGAATGCTCAGCCGAACCTGGAACTTCTGGGCTTCCCTGGTGGTGCAATGGTTGAGAGTCTGTCTGCTAATGCAGAGGACACGGGTTCAAGCCCTGGTCTGGGAGGATCCCACATGCCACGGAGCAACTGGGCTCATGAGCCACAACTACTGAGCCTGCACGTCTGGAGCCTGTGCTCCACAGCGAGAGAGGCCGCGATAGTGAGAGGCCCGCGCACCGCGATGAAGAGTGGCCCCCACTTGCCACAACTGGAGAAAGCCCTCACACAGAAAAAAGACCCAACACAGCAAAAATTAATTAATTAATTAATAAACTACCCCCAACATCTTCTTTAAAAAAAAAAAACCTGGAACTTCTGAGCAGAGAAACTTCGTTGACTTGACTAAAAGCAGAGGTAAGGGCTTGGAAACACAGTTATCTAGTAACCTGAAGAGAAGGACAAACATCAGAGGAAACAGTAGGGGGAGGATTTGAGATGGATTCTAGGAATGGAAGAATGCAAGAAGCCCCTTGTGCCTCTGAATTTCTCACACTGCCTGGAGTTAGCCAACTGTTCCAAAAGTTTTGTTCCCTCACCTTTTTTTCACTGAGCACAGTGTTCTGGGCTCATTGTAGTAGAGGGCCAGATCTAGAGCCCCAGCCTTCATCTTGTTGGAGACACACACACACACACACACAGAGAGAGAGAGGGAGAGGGAGAGGGAGAGGGAGAGGGAGAGGGAGAGGGAGAGGGAGAGGGAGAGGGAGAGGGAGAGGGAGAGGGAGAGGGAGAGGGAGAGGGAGGGAGAGAGAGAGAGAGGGAGAGAGAGAGGGAGAGGGAGAGGGGGAGGGGGAGGGGGAGGGAGAGGGGGAGGGAGAGGGAGAGAGGGAGGGAGGGAGAGAGAGGGAGAGGGAGAGGGAGAGGGAGAGGGAGAGGGAGAGGGAGAGGGAGAGGGAGAGGGAGAGAGGGAGAGAGGGAGGGAGGGAGAGGGAGAGGGAGAGGGAGAGGGAGAGGGAGGGAGGGAGAGAGAAACCACCAAAAACTGAATCATTTAACGCAGTCATTCACCACACAGCCCTCTTTTAAATGGCTCTGTTGTCTCTCCAAAATCCCTTGCCAATTCTCCTTATTGACCCCAGAAATCCAGCTCTGGCCCTCAGCTTACAACCGCACCTCAACCATGGAGTTAGCCAGCCCTGCCCACCTTTGAAAACAAGTCAGTGGTTACGTATCGTAATCAAAAATGTGCCCTTGAAGTTTCACACCTACACACACACCCACCAAGAATTCACCCCACAGAGCACATTTCTTTCTAGGCAGGATGTGGCAAACATTGTCAGTGCCTATTTGACCATCATTCCCCAGACTTCCCGGCCAAAAGAAATGTTCCTAGGCTCTGGCAATGAATTGGGATTGGTCCACGTCAGTGGCTCTCAACTTTTTAATTTTTTTAAAGACTTTGTTTTTTTAGAGCAGTCCTAGGTTCAAAGCAAAATTGAAGGGAAGGTACAGAGATTTCCCATATCCCCCCTGCCCTACACATTCACAGTCTCCCCCATTATCAGCATCCCCCACCAGAGTGGGACACCGGTTACCAAGGATGAACCTGCACTGGTGCGTCATTACCATCCAAAGCGCGTAGTTTACATCAGGGTGTGCTCTTGGTGCTGCACAGTCTATGGGTTTGGACAGATGTATGACATGTATCTACCATTATAATATCATCCAGAGTATATGCCCTAAAAATCCTTTGTGCTCTATTCGTCCTTCCCTCCCCACAGCCCCTGGAAATCAGTGATCTTTTTACTGTCTCCATAGTTTTGTCTTTTCCAGAATGTCATATAGTTGGAATCATACAGTAGGGAGCCTTTTCAGATTGGCTTCTTTCACTTAATAATATACATTTAAGTTTCCTCCACGTCTTTTCATGGCTTGATCAACTCATTTCTTTTTGGAGCTGAATAAGAATCCATTGTCTGGATGTACCACAGTTTAGTTGTCTGCTAACCTACTAAAAGACATCGTGGTTGCTTCCAAGTTTTGTCAATTATGAATAAAACGGCTATAAATATCTGTGTGCATGTTTTTGTGCCAATCAATCTTTTTTTTTTTTTTTTTTTTTTTTGTGGTACGCGGGCCTCTCACCGCTGTGGCCTCTCCCATCGCGGAGCACAGGCTCCGGACGCGCAGGCTCAGCGGCCATGGCTCATGGACCCAGCCGCTCCACGGCATGTGGGATCTTCCCGGACTGGGGCACGAGCCCGTGTCCCCTGCATCGGCAGGCAGACTCTCAACCACTGCGCCACCAGGGAAGCCCGCTAATCAATTTTTTAAAAAATTATTTTTATCCCCTTAGGGAGTTTTTTAGACATTTTTTCCCTAATTGCCCCCTCCCATGAAATTTTAATACCACAGACACACTGTATACGTCTATATACTGTTTGTATATCTGTGCTTATACATAAAAAGAGTAAGATTTTTTTGCTCCCCCGCCCCACCAAGAACCAAGTTTCATCCCGTGGAGGGTGATATCACCCCCACTGGGAAGTTAGGGTCTTAGTCAACAAAGAATTGCTTTTGCCAGTGATTGGGGTGGGTATCTGATCCAGTTCTGGCCAATGAAACATAAAGGAATCCGATTTGGGAGAGTCTTTCCTCCTTGATCAAAGAGCGATGTGAAGAGAAATGACCATTAGCTCCGTCCACTTCGAATTATGGTATCTCATGTGAGGATTTGCCCCTTGGAACTATGGCTATTTTGTAACCATGAGAGTGGTAGAAAGAAAGCAGAGAAAAAGCCCAGGCCCTGCTGTAATCATTGAGCCACTAGACAATCATAACCACTGCCTGCTTCCAGACTTCTTGTTAAATGCGAGAGTGAAGGTCCCTATGCCACTATCAACAAGATATTCTGAGGCTTGCAGCTTCAAGCCTCCCAAGGTTTAAAGGGGGCTTCTCTTGCTAAGAAAGAAGCTTTTTCTCCCCACAGCACATTTTATGGAGGCGGGCTTGAGCGAGAAGGGCAGGAGGGAGGTTAGTTTGGTAGGGTTGCAAACATTTGGATATTCATAAGGGATGTGGTTCAGGCCTCTCAGAAGATGGGAGCTGTGCTGAAAAGTGGGCCACTGTGGCCACACACAGGGTCTCCCTCAGGCCAACAGCCCAAAGTAAAGTGCTAGGATTCGCCTGAACCCTTGTTTCATTTAAAATAAATGAGAGACAATAAAAGCTGTTTCCAAGTGCAGAGTGTTTTTCTGAGAGTGTTTCCCCAAAATAAAAGTGTTTCTGTTCTCACTCACTGCACGTCTTCCACAGTGAGTCAGGGTGCCGAGGCCATGCGCTCCCTCCACAGAAACCCCCATCTGGAGCTCTCCCGACCCTGCTCTCTTTGGTCGACCAGTTGCCTGGTGTGGGGAGGGGGCTGCACCTCCCAGGAGGGGATGGTGAGGTGTGATACAGGCCACCAGTCTTACAGCTGGCTCTTCCCCCAGAAGCCCAGTCCCAGCCCTGAACTTGCGTAGCAGGTATTCTGAGAGCTGAAGCAGACCTGGAGAGTGAGCACAAGTCCCACCGTGTTTATAGAATGAGGAGATTGGGGGCCCAGTGAGCCAAACACAGGGGCTTAGGGGTCCAGGCCAAACACTCACCTCCCAGGAGGTCATGGATTACTCGGGTAACAGAGCAAGATGTTGGTGGTCTTGGGAGCAGAGCCCTCCTCTCCTAACCCCCCACCCAGCAGCCTTGCCCAGCACCCTGGGGCTGTAGCTTATCTGTCCTCACCCTGGACTGTGCTGGGGTGTCTCAAACTCTCTATTCACCTGTTTGTTGCTTCCCAACAAAATTGCAAGCTTCTCAAAAGCTGAGGTCTTGATGCGCCTGTCTTGCGACACCCTGTGGCACACGTAAGCCACTCGACATCCAACCATCAGTCAGCTTGATTTCTAAGCAGCTGATGTGGTGAAGAGACCAGAAGTACTTTCATGGGATAGTGAGATGTTTGGGGAATTTGGGCACCTCATTCTGTATTCTTTTATGTGATGGTCAGTCAGGTTCGGCCACAAGAGGAGACGAAGGAGAGGCTCAGGAAAAAACAAAGTTTATTATGTTCACAGGTGCCAGAGACAGGAGGCCCACGCTCCATGTAGGGTCATGTGGGAAAGACACCAGGGTGCTCAGAAGACAGAAGACAGGAGCAAGAGGAAGGTATAAACCATGGCCTCGTTGGGGTTTTTGTGGGAAAAGCAAGGCAGAGCTGGGGGAACAGGTTAGGATTGACTAGTTGGGAAGATTTCAGTGGGCTTTGGGCTATAGAAGTGGTCTCTAGTTGCCTGGTACCTGGCCCCAGGATGATTAAGGCCAAGGAATATTGCCTCCCGGAATGGATGGGCCAGGTAGAAGCTGTGTGGCTCTGGATTGGGGAGTTTGTATATCAAAGGTATTCGTCTTATGAGTACTTTGCTATCCCTAAGAATTGGCTAGCCCTGGGAGGAGCATTCTCCTCCCAGCCAGAAAGGTTTTTTAAGATGTCAAAACATAATAATATACAGAACAAATTATATATAAAGTATTTTTATATATGTATATACATATTTAGGCTACTCTTAAATCACTGCAGATCAATAAGTGGGAATGTCCACAATAACCCAGAATCTGGGTCCCCTACCTCTTATCCACTGGTTGGAAATGATGCTATGTATTTATATAAATAAGTATCAGAATCATATGATCCCCGGGCTAGAAAATGCTCTATATATTCTGACATATTCAAATCTCCTCTTGTAAATACTTCCTTTGAAGCAATCTCCCATTTAGTCAAAGGAGAAGTTGAGGAAGAGGGAGGGTCCCGAGATGTTGCCCTGAATCTGAATCGAGAGCCACATCCAGGTCTGCTGCGTGGCATCCTCACCATGGGAGCCTCTCTTCTAAGCAGCTCTTTCTTGGACTTCTGTCTGTGTGGCTGCTGTGACAGGCACTGAGCAAAGCAAGCTACACGCATGGTTTCCACTCTCTGGACATTAGCAACGCGAGACGGACCGCGATGATGAGATGGAGTTACAGGACACGTTTGTAAACAATGAGAATATGAAATACTTTTGTGCAAGCGTCTGATGGACTGAGAAGACCAGAGGAGGGGTGGCCCAAGCAATGTTAGTGTGGAAAGGACAGTGGACCCATGTTCTGACTGCCACTAACTCACTGGGCAGCTTCAAGGAAGTCTGTTCCATTTCATTTTCTCATCTTCAAATTTTGTGATTGGATAAGGTGATCACAAGGTCTGTTTTTTAGTTCTTCTAGTCTAAGACTCTCCAAATTTGGGGGAAGGAATGGAGAGCAATGAGGCAATAGTAATACTAGTACTAATAACAACAATAATAATAATAGACAACATGTATTGAGTGTCTCCTAAGAACCCGGATACTGTCCTACGTGTTTTACGTGTTCATTTAATCTCACAGTGACACGAAGGTGTACGTAATGTTATCTATCCCCATTTTACAGATGAGGAAGATGAGACCTAGCAAAATAAAGCACTCAAAGTTATATATCTAGTAAGTGCTACAGCCAGTACTTGAACCCAGATGGTCTGACTGTGCCACTAGGAAGCCGGCGTTGGTGTCCTAGCCTCTGTGAAGGAGCTGGGTTGCTGTTCCGTCTAGCAGTCTCCCTGGGGAGTGGAGGCCTGGCTCCTGCATTCCCAAGGCTAGGGTACAGCTCGAGTGCCAGCAACAGCAGAAAGAGGGTGGGGAGAATGAAGAGGAGGGGGAGGCTGGCTACTCTTCTGTTTGGGGCACACACATACCTTGCTGATTAGCAACGATGGGAAAGGAAGCACACGCTGAGGGCCCTTGACAGCTTAATGGGGTTTTAGAAAAATACACATCTATATTTTTAAACTTTTTTTTTCCATTCGTACATTTTTAGCTTCAAGTTCTGGACTGAAATAGCAGTTGTCTTAGATAACTCTTCCTCCTTAGGCTCCCACGTTTGGAAAAGGTCTTAGCCCAGCCTGGGGGTGTGGGGAGGGAGAGAGAGAGGAAGAGAGAGAGAGGTGACAAGCTTAACATAACGTCTGGCACAGATAGTAGTTACTTAATTGGATACTGGATGGATAGATGGATGCATGGATAGATGGATAGGAGAGAGAAGGGATATGATGGGAGCAAAAGAAAAACATGTTTACCCATGAGATTTTCCTAAGAATTAAGAGTAGACTCCCCATAGAAATGTACTTACCCTGCTTAGGGTCACAACTAAAAAACTGACACTTCACCAGGGCCTGGCCTCTTAGAAGCAGTTTAAACCAAGTCTTGAGAAAGAAGGACATTCACAATTCAATTCCCATCAAACAACCCAATCTCCAGTCACTTCTCACATCTTCTGACTACTGTGGACCACTCATACCTTTCCTAAACACACTATGGCAGATATCGTAGTTTGGCTTAATTGACATCGATTCCAACACCCTTCTGCCATACCTTCCTCTACTACAGAAAGTGGAAAAAGAACTACTCAAATCCCCACCTTGTCTTGCAAGTAAGGCACCAGCTTGGTTATACTATTCTGGCTGGTTCAAGATAGGCAGAAGTCCTGGAGGAAGGTTTCCTACTGACATAAATGGGCAAAGCTTTGTCTATCATTTCTTTTTCCTTCCTGCCTGGAACTCTGATGCAATGTTTGGAGGTATGGCAACCATTTTATGATGAATAGGGCAAAAGCTTTGAGCTAAAAATGGCAGAGCAGGAAGACAGAAGGAATTGGTCCCAGTGGCCTCATTAAACTGCCATGTCAGCCCTGGGCTCTCTCCCTCTGTTCTTCCAGTTTATGAGAAAGACGAACCCCTTACTTGTTTAAGCTACTCCCTGCCAAACACAATCTTAAATGATATATGATAAATTTAAGGCCTCCATACCTTTGTTCATGGGACTCCCCCTGCCAAACTGCCCTTCGCTGCCTTTTCTTCTAGTGAACTCTTATTTTCCATTCATCTCAAATCTCTGCAGACTTCCCTGAGCCTCTCCCTCCCCCTCTAGGCTGCTGTCCTTTTGAATGCCCTTATCACCTGTGGGGGCCTCTCCTAGCATTTGCACTATGGTTATTTATGCACATATATTTTCTCAGTAGAGAGGAGGCATTATAAATATTTGAAATGTAGAACTAGAGGTGCCATGAAGTGGGACTGAGCAATATGTTCTCTTAAATGCTGCTCCCTTCCCACCCAGAATCTTTAATTTCTTCCTCTCTTGGGGTTCCATCCACCTTATCTAAAGACGTGCTCCAGTCTTCCCAATCTTGAAAACACTTTGGTTTGCTCTTGCTTCCCCTGTGAGCTACCAATTCTCTCTACCCTTGACTCTGTATTTGATTTTCCACCTATAGGAAATACGGTGTAAGGTAAGGGGGTATCAAACAGGCTGGCATCACATCTGATCTCTACCACCTACTACCTGTGTATCTTTGGGCACCTGTCTCTGAACTGCTGGACCTTCATCTGTAACATAAGAATAATCATCTTCATTGTACAGAATTGTGGGGAGAGCTGAGTGTGGTGAGGTATTCAAAGTGTGTGGCACAGAGTAGGTGTTGGATAAATACAAGTCCCCTTGCCATTCTGATTCCCCCCTGCCCACCCTCCCTCCCTCCCTTCCTTCCTTTATTTTTTCCTCCCTCCCTCCCTCTCTCCCTCCCTTCCCTCTTCCTTCGCATTCTAGGCACTGGGCTGGTTTAAGAGACAAAGCTGCATGAAGCATGATTTCCCTCCTCCCTTCACTCCTCTATGTGATCTACTCCAAGCTTTAATCCTTAGAGGAATTTGCAGTTCCAGTACAGTATTTCTCAAAGATCTCATCCACTTTCACAACTTCAAGCTTCAACTCACAGTGAATCAATCACTCCCAAATTGACAAATCAAATCTAGGGCTGACTCTCCTCCTAAGTGTCCTGCCCCAGCCATCCCCACCTCCTGGGGGGTCTCCCCCCAGAGGTCCTACAGTCAGCTGCCCTCCTCTTCCTCCCAAAGCAGGAAGTACTCCGTAAACATAGCGACCCATCCAAAATCCCTGAGGGGTAGAGTAAGGAATAGGCAAGCTGAAAGCCCCGCCCTCACCCAATAATGGCAGCTATTAAGCCCCAAGATGCTCCCTCTTTCTTAATGAAGTTGACTTAAGTTGGTAAGGTGTTATGATGCTGTGTATAAACCAGCACAATGGAGTCTCTAGTCAATATTACAAACCTTGGCCCCAGAGATAAGGAAGACAGAAACTAGGCGAGTGGACGTGCATTTTCAGCCTCGGTATCTATTCGAGGAATTCTGGGCTGCGACCTTGGGAGCGCTCCCTGCCTCTGCACCAAGGGACCACATTTATCCCTCTCCTTAGGTTGAGCCTTAGGCCCTGGCAGTCCTCAGAAGTACCTCCCCACAGGTCCCTTACATTTTTTTCGAAATGCCTAGTCTGTTGCCAATGGGTCCCAGTTCTCTGCGGCAATAACCCTGCAGTCCCGACAGTGCACTTGTGGGAGGCTTTCTATGGAAGGCCCCACTCCACCCCCGTGGCCCTTCTCTCTTTCTTGGAGAAAGGGACCACGTGCCACCAGTCAGGCCCCGTGCTCAGCTCCCCCAGTGGACCCACCACAGAAGGGCGAAGGGCAGAGGGCAGAGGGCAGAAAATAACTCATGAGAACCAAAAACTAAAACCCCATTGGAACCACAAATGAAAATGGCTTAGGGAAAAAGGGTCCTGAGATGCTTGGGCTATTAATAAAGTCACATGGGCCTCAGCCCGCTCACCCTCTCTCCCAGGGAGCAGGCCTGGCCAGCTCATGGCCAGGTGTGTGCATTCTTGGGAAGGCCCCAATTCACCAGATAAAATGTGCCCCAGACCCTATCCATTCTGCAAGCCCCTCCCAGTGTGTGCACATTCTCCCCCCTCCTCTCTCTCTCTCACACACACACACACACACACACACACACACACACAACTTCTTGACTTCTTGTCTATCATGTCTTCTAGGCCCTGCCTTACATTTACCCTCTTGTTGGTCAGCCCAGTGAGGGAAGAAGGAACAGAGCGAATGGAAAGGTAGAAAGGCTGGGAGACTCCTGAGGACTTGGTCAGAGGTAACTATGTCTTTGCCTTTACCCTCTATGACCCTGGGAAGCTTGAACCACAGGGACTTGAACTATAATCCCATCAGGGACAGATGGGCACATACACTTGCTCACAGACTGTTGGGAAAAGAATCCCTAGAACTTCCTTCTACAGAGTTGTCTGCTGTTTTCAGCTTGAGTAATTTGGGTAGTTAGTGGATTTATCACTTCCACTCCTTGTTCCCATTTTCTACTACTTCTCTCCTCTTCACTGCCCCTCTCCCATGTCCTGCCCCAGGATCATGGACAACCCTAGGGAACATTCTAGAATGGGCTGCGCCAGAAGAGCCCTTCCCAGCTCACATCTTGGAAAACGACATGTGAACCAATTAACACCTCTCAGCCGTGAAGAAGCTCTGAGTCACCAACTCATAATCAAGGTTTTGAGAGCAAGACGGGACCACACAGGGTCATCCTGCCCAGCCCCCTACCTTCAGGAAGAGAGGCTGTCAAGCTGTCGCATAGATGAGGCCACGGTTACAGCAAAAGCCTCCAGCTGGGGCAAATGCTATATTGGTCTGCACGTCTGCTGGATCCACTTGCTTCCTGAGAGTGTCATAGCCTTGGGTTTTGTCCAGGGTCCTCATCTCCCGATACCCTCTGAACCAACTTAGGGTGGGGGATAGAGGCCCAACATCCCAACCATCCCATCATCCCACTGACATTTAGCTTGGTCAGGGACCCCAGAGTAAGCCACTCTCAATTTGATTCAGGAAGAGCATTTTTTTATTAGCATAGTCAAGAGATTAAGTTTCACCCAATCCACCCCATGCGGTACAGAGAGGAAGTGTGGCATAGTAGAAACAGGGCTAGATTGACCTGGGTATGAGCTTCTGCTCTGCCCCTTGCGAGTGGGATGGTGGACCTTGAGCTACGCATATAACTTCTTAGAGCCTCCATTTCCTGATCTACATAATGGGAGTGGCAGTGACTCCTCTCATGTTTGGTGTGCAAGTTCCTTGCAAACTCTTAAGTGATTACTGTTCAACTCTTTAGTATGCCTCTGGCAGCCTAGTAGAAAATGGTGGCAACTGTTCTGCTTTGCACATGGTAGATGTCTGTTCTTCCACCACCGGGTCCCCTGGCAGCGCTCTAAGCACACAGTAGGCATAGAAAATTATTTGTTAAATGAATGGATGATGAGCTCATATCAACCTATGATTTCAATAGCCAGACGCCTTCAACATGGTCCCCTTTCATTTCAAAGCTGATGATTTGTCTTGGTGTTGGTTGGACTCTGTGATCTGGAGTGTAAGAAGGTCTTAGCTTTGGTTCGGGGCTATTTAGACCAGAAATATCAGACTAGGCTGCTTGGTATAGAGTGAGTGCAGGCTATCTGTGTTGTGAACACTGCTGTGAGTCAGTGTGTGCACCTCTCACGCCCCATAACAACAGACGTTGTAAGAGAAGCACCTCGCCAAGGAAGCCAGGAGCCCCTGGTGGTGGGCAAGGCCCCAGTAACAAGGCCCATTTAGTAGGTACCAGGAGTGCTGCATGCCTTTTCTTTTTTTTCTTTTTTTTTTTTTTTTTTTGCGGTACGCGGGCCTCTCACTGTTGTGGCCTCTCCCATTGCGGAGCACAGGTTCTGGACGCGCAGGCTCAGCGGCCATGGCTCACGGGCCCAGCCGCTCCGCAGCATGTGGGATCTTCCCGGACCGGGGCACGAACCCGTGTCCCCTGCATCGGCAGGCGGACTCTCAACCACTGCGCCACCAGGGAAGCCCAGCGTGCCCTTTCTTGTTCAATGCACACAAGTCCCATGTGGGGTGGGTGCTTTTTTGATCCTCATATTACAGGCAAGAACACTGAGCTTCAGAGAGGTTAAGTCACTTGCTGAAGGTCACCCAGCTCTTAAATGGAGGAGCCAGGATTTGGAGTCTAGACCCTGACTTTAAAACACTTGCTCTTTAGCTGTTCTGCCTGCCGTGAGCCACATTGCAGAATCAAAGAACCAGTCGCAGAGTCACAGATTGACAGCCCTGGATGGACCCAGCCCATACACCTCGTTCTGTGCACTAGGCCCAAAGCCATTCACAGATTAGTGGCCACACAGGGTCTACAACCCAGGCTTCTATCTTCTAAGTCAGCTCTTTCGGCAGACCCACGCCCCATTCCTTCTCCATTCCTGCTGCCCGGAGCTAGATTCCCACCGGCTCACTCTTCCCACTGCCCCAAGGTCCTTCCCAAAGCAAGAGAAGTCATTTAGGAGGAACTGAGATTCAATGTGGGCCCGAGCACACAAATCATTTCTGCTGGAGACCGAACAGATGATTCACATCATGGGGACTCGCAACATTAATAACTGGGTTGCCATAGGGGATGGTAACAACTCCTAATCTTAAAAGCCATAAAATTTCAATAGACTGCACCTATCAGGGACGACAGCTGAGACCAGAGCTGAAAGGATAAACTAACTAATCAGACTCTATGCCCTCCATTTGCAACAAATATTTTATAACACCCTCTATATTATCCTGAAATGAAACTCATAAAAATATAAACTACTACACACATAATTTCAAAAATTCAATTCCATGCCTTAATAATAACAAAAAGGAAAAATAAAAAGATATATATGTGTATATATATACACACATATATGTTATATATATAATATATATTCATTTACATAGTCAAAATTCACTATTACACTCAGAGACATAGCGAGAGCTACGTGGCCAGAGCCACTTCCGTTCTAGCCAAGAAGCACCTTCCATGCCTCCCAAGGGGCAGCAGCCAATCCCAGACTTGACCAACCTTGAACTTTTCAGAGGCTGTTCCAGCCAGAGGGAGGAAAAGCAGTGCTTGGATTATCTGGGAAGCTGAGCAGCCCATGTTTAGGGCACCAGCCAAGCAGGAGAGAAAAGCTATGTTTGGAAAGATTTTTTTTTTAAAAGCATTACAGTAGTCCTCAGAGGAAACAATCAGAACTCTCCTGCACCTTCTCACATTCTTTCATGATTTAGCCCTAGTTTTATTTTTGAACTACATATGTGGGGTGGGGGTGGGAGGATGCTGTAAACCTTTCCATGCTTAGAATAAAGTATCTGCCAGTGGTTACTGGTTCAGCCTTTGGAGTCAGACTGGCTGCCTCTTACTAACTACGTGACCTTAGGCAAGTTACCACTTCTTTGTGATTCATTTTCTCCCTCCATAAAATGGGATCATACCTTAGTACTTACCTCATAAGATTTTGAGAGGATTAAAGAGAGTTAATATACAACATGCATATAGACACACTCTAAGCATGTTGTAAGTACTATGAGTACAGCTATTAGTAGTCATATTCATCTTATTATTATTGTCACTAAGGTCTTATTCTGGCCCTAGGAGAGACGATGAGAGCAAGGTCATGGCTGTATGTTCCCAGACCTCAAAGGAGTCAATAGCACTTGGGTTTCTGAATTCTGTGATTGAGAAGAAAAAGCAAGAGGGTTTATGGGTGGGAGGAGTTTAAGAACACTGGTTTATACCGAGTGCCCGCTCTCCCTCTTCTAGGCAGGGCCTTGATCTTGGACACTGAGCGTATAGGAATGGTTGGTAGGCTAGGAGTAGTGACTGGGGGAATCCCATTCCTGGGAGGGTGGGGGAAGGTTGGAGCTGGGTAGCTCAAGCTAGGAGTTGTTGGAGATATCAGGAAGGTGCTTGGGGCCGGTGGCTGGCCTGCCTGAGGTTGGCCTCCTATGCGTCTGTGTGCGCAGGCGCACGTGTGTGCGCGTGCACGCGTGCGTGTGCACACACGCACATGCACCCATGGGCCTGTCACAGGTTCCGGAGGCCATTGAGCAATCTATCCCTTTGGTTAAGGAATGAACATTAACATTGGGCCCACCCATACTGTGATGACTTTGCTCTTCCCAATTTTCTGGTCGCATTCAGGAACTCCCTGGAGAATTGGATCATTTCTTCAACAGGTCAGGAGACCCAACCCTGCGCCAGGTCCTGCACAGAGGAACTAAATGTTGTTGACATATATTAAGATACTACTCTGTGCCAGGCCCCATCCAGAGCACGTTATATTTATAACTCATTTAATCTTATGAGCCAGCCATCACTGTTTTTATCCTTCTAGAGGAGGAAACTGAGGCATGGTCACATAATAACTTGCCCAAATATACACAGTTTGTGACAGAGCTGGAATCTGGATGCAGGAAATCTGGCTCCAGAGTCCACAGTTCATGGTCTTAACCCCCAATCTCTTCCCATGGCTTCACCCTCCAGGCATGTGTGAGGTAGTGGTGCGGAGGGGTGAACAATTGAGTAGGTAACTCAGACAAGAGCCACAGCTGAGGTCCAACAGTGAGGCAGAGGACCTCCAAGGAAAACAACCAGTTTCACGTCCAGGGTTCTTCTCTTCGCAGCTCCAAGGGAGGATGCTCTCATTGTTCTTACTATAGCTTCTTCTGACTCCTGCCCCATCTAGGGTTTTACCTTTTGCCATTTCCTGCTGGAGGAAAAAGGGGAGGGTATGATAATCACCTCCACTGCAAAGAGGACTCTCCCCACCCACAGATTCCACGGCAACAATCTTAGACCTTCTTTTGCTGTGTCTTGGTTGATCAGGGAGGAGGGAAAGACCCAGGCACTGGTGTGGTTGCTTTGTTAAGTTCAGGCACTTGTTTTCTAGAATTGGCAATGACAAGTGTGGAGTCACCTGTCCAATTAGCCCTATGTGGCAGAGAAGATGGCATCATGTGTGATGAGTACAATATAGATTCGTCCCATCTGCCACTGTATTTGCTCTTGGGACCTGAGCTTAGCAAAGAGGTAGATCATGAGATGGGGCGTTAGGAGCTAGTCTCAAACAGCCAAGTCTTAAACACAAGTGAGTCCGCCCTGTGCAAGTAAATTCCCAGTCTTCAGCAAGATCACTGGCACAGTAACCGTCAAGGAAAATCGCCTTGCTGGCTTTGGGTTCTGTTGGCTTTTGACTCCAAACTGCCTCTCCCGAGCTCCCTGAGACTTCAGACCACCCCACTTGCTTTCTGGTTTTCCATCCTGCCCAGATACCCCACTCCAACTGTATTAGTGAAAGTTTGGGTTGCAAGCAACAGAAACCAACTGTGGTTAACTTAATAGCGAAAATCATTCCTTGGAAGGGTACTGGGTCACTCACTGAATCAACAGGAAGGCTGAAGAACAGGGCGGAGTCAGGAACAAAGGATGGCAAGGGCTCAGCCAGGTCCACCGGAGGAGCAGTCAGCCCGGGCTGCTGCTGCAGCCACCATCACCACTGGACACCCTGCTGCCCTGCTGGAGCCCATCACCCCGGACACTCAGCAGCCCCCAACTCTCAACTTCAACGCTGCTGCCAGGAATAATCCCTGATGGACCCTTGAGCCTCTCTAGATTCCAAATCCCAAGCAAGTATCCACGATTGGCTGCACTTAAGTCCCTGCTAATAATACTCTAGATGTCAGGGGTGAAGAAAGGGGCTATCTCTCCCCCACTCAGCTTCCACAGTTGGAAAAGCCTTGCTGCTCATTGGTTTTGTTATTTCTCCCCCAAATAGAAAGGGGTGAGGGGAGGCAAACATATGTAAAACCTGCCTTACTGCAAATTCCCTTGAGGAGTAGACATTGTCTTTGTTGGATGGAGAAAAGTAGCCCTGGCCTCTCCCATGCTTTCTCTATCACATAAAACAAATAATTTACATTTTAGCTAAGCTAATTTAGTATGGTCTTTGTCATCTTCAGCCAAAACAATCCTGACTCTTACTTCCATCTCCCTACCTGTGGTTCTCAACCAAGGACAGCTTGGTCGCCACAGGGGACCTTTAGAAATGTGTGGTGTTTGTTTGCCATTTAGCAAATGTTGACTAAGGCACTGAGCATCCTGAATGTCACGGCACAGTAAGACACTGTAAGAATTGTCCTTACTCAAATGCCAACAGTGCTGCTGTCGGGAAACACGGCACCTGCATCAACCATGACGGGCGTCACTGGTCTACCTCTTCAACTCAGCCTGCCCACTGAGGCTGGCTGTGGCTTCATTGTTCTCAAGTCAGAGCAGAGCTGTGGCCAGTTCATCACAGCTGGCATTGGGGATTTGCCATCCCTGATTACAGACCTATTCCTTTTTGGATAGCTAAGGAAACTGAGACAAGGAGAGAAAGCAGAGTTTACCCGAGGTCACACAGCTCAGTGTAGAATCAGTTCCTTGGCCCCAGCTGAGGGCTCTTTCCACACCACTCTGCCGCCCTTGCTCTTTTCATTGAGGCAGACTTAGATGATCTGGACTGGCTTTGTAGTGTTTCCAGGAACCTCCCTGAGAGCTTCCCGGTGATGGCTCACAGGCTCGAGGCAGGGCCCTGGGCACCAGTGTGCCACTTGCAGATGCCGACAGTTAAGAGAGAGAGAGAAGTCGTCTGCGGAAGGGGCTAAACTTTGTGGGCAGAGCTGGCACCAGCAAAAGGGATAAACAAAGAGCTGGAATCTCACTCAGGGGAGGGCGAGGGCTGAGGATGATTTGCAGAGACCTGAAGCTCTTGCTTCAACCAGATAATCACACAGGAACTAATTAGCACCTTCCTTCCTGGTGCAGCCTCTCAGGGAAGGGGGATGCTCAGTGAAGAGAAACCCATTAATTACTTTATCAGGAAGCGCTGATAAGCCCCCGTAGAAGGTATTGCTCTAAGGCTCCCAGCTAATTCAAGAGGTCTGTGTGGTGAAGGATGTGTGTCTCACCCCAGAGAGCAGAGCACTTACTTTGAGCCTGAGCCTGGCCCGCGGCCCCAGACTGCCAGCAGCCAGGGGCTCTGGTCCCCCAGGGAGACTCTGCCCTTGCAGTTCAGCAACCCCAAGCCTGGGTCATTGGGAGTCGGGGAGTCTGCTGGCTGCCATGCCCGCCCAGCCTCATTAGGGAGTGAGGGGTCCTGAGGGAGGCGGTCTGGGCTATTTCCCAAGACTCCACACAGTAGCACCATGAGGATCTGATGTGGTGTGTGCCTCTTCTCACTGGGATTATTATCTTGCCCATTTTGCGGGGCAGGAAAATGAGGCTCAGAACACGTAAAATGTCTAGTCAGGGACTCTCAGGTAGGGAGACGCCAAAGTCCAACTCGAATGCAGATCTCCTGCCCAAAGTCCCATGTTATTCCCACCTTTCTCTGATATGACTCTGCAGGGTCTGGAGGAAATGCTTCCAGCCAGGCAACCCTGGGTTCCAGTCCCAGGCTCCTTCCTTCTTTAGTGCTTAGGGCCAATTCCTTCATTTCTTCGAGTCTTGGTTTCCTCGTCAGTGAAATGGGTCTAACAATGCCTACTGAACTGGTTATAAGGAGGAACATATGTCACAAGATGACACACAGACCACCTAGAACAAAGGCTGGTCTTCATTATTTTAAGTCTCTAACGCACCAGTTTTCAAAATGGTTTTTAGCTGCAGAACTTTCAGTTCAAACGTAATCTTATAGAGATGCCCAATGTGCAAATAGTTAAGGTACTTCTCAGGAGGGAGGCTGGTGAGAGGCTCAGCCCTGCTCCCTACTGCAGACTCTGCTAACACCCAGAATTCCTCAGAGCACAGTTGGACAACCTGGATCTGAGAGAAGCAGGACACTGAAGTCTCAAGGGCCTCTGCATAAATGTTCATGTTAAATTGTGTCCTTTTAGCTCACAGCCATCAGTGGCCCATACGTTGGAGCTTTTCTTCCAGAAAGAGCTAATGGATATACACAAGTCCCTCCCACCTTGTTCCCAGAAGGTTACCTGGCTAGGGAAGAGGGAGGGAATATTATCTGCATAAATGGGACCAAACCCATGACCTTGGCATCCATCGCTTTAACCCCCGGGCTAGGTAGCCGGTCGTCCATTACGGTGATAAATGTCTACACTTTATGTACATTTTGTGTAGACACATTTATTTCTGACCTTCCAAGAAAGCAAAACGTCACAGTAATAATCGCATGTTGTACTGGATAATTATAAAATGGCCTAGAAAGGGTGGAATGCGTTTCCTAAGGACATATCCAAAGACAAGAGCAGGGTTGGGAAATACTGAGGCCTGGATCCCAGGAGGCAAAATGTTAGCAGAACACACCCTGATTACTCAGGAGACACATGAAGGAGAGGCCATCATCCTTGGAACACCTGATCACGGAACTTTCCTGGAGCCAGAGTTAAATGTTTCTTCATTTCTGTTATTTACGAAAGGTGGCCCAGAATCTGTGGCTGTATTGGCCTTCTTGGAGGTCGGGATAGAAGGAATGGGATGGGAAAGGGATATTTGTCGTGGATTCTTCCTTCTGTGAATTTAGTTGTAATTATTATAGAGGCCGTTATAACCCAAGGATATTTGAACTCCTGGCTCTGCCCTCTCCTCTGCCAACTTGACTGCTCAAAATTCAACTAATGTTGATGGAACGCCCACATGTCTACTAGGTGTCTGGTACTTGCTGGGCACATCTTAGGTGTTATTTCATTCAATCCTTGGAACTTCCCAGCAATTCAGGGACTCTTGTTCCAATTTATGGACATGAAACTGAGGCTCAGAGAGGTGTGAGCCTCACAGGTGTGTAGCCTTGGCCGCACAGCTCTTGGGTGCCCAGATTCAAGCCCAGGTCTGTCTGAGGTTAAATCCAGTACTTTTTCAAGCCTTCTCTATGGAAGTTTTCCAGAAAAATCCTACCCGTGTTCTGCTAGTCTAGATGCTGCCCAGAAAAACAGCCTAGAAGATTCAGCCTAGAGGGACAGAACCAGAGGATGGGGAGACTTGAGTTCTAGTTGGTTCTAATTTTAACCAGCTACCTCCTTTCTCTAGATCTCCGTGTTCTCATCTGTGAAGAAGAGGGAGTGGTTCTCTAAGCCACTTCCTGCTCTACCCTCTCCACCCCATGGCTGCCTGTGCGTATCTGAAGCCAGTGTGCTTGCTTCTGCATCGCAGTCTGATGTGTCAGTGTGTCGGCGGGCTCCCACCCCCCGTGCCCGGCCTGTCCCCAAGGAGGAACGCCAGGCCTGCTTCCTCCCTCCCCTCGAGCTGTGCTGCTCCCCTGGATTCCCAGCTCAGCAGAGCCCGGCGACCTGCAGTCTGGGGAAGTAAGGAAGGAGGCAGGAGCCGGGAAGTTGGCACGGCCCCCTGGCGGCTGTGGAGGTTGTAGACTTTGCTCCACAGATGTCTGGGGTGGGTGCTCCCAAGCCAGGTGACTCCTGGGCGGTTTTCACGAACTCAGCGCTCACTGCCTCTGGGAGTATCATCGCCCCCAAGCTGTTCTCAGCAGTAGCAGAATTGCTGGACTGGTACACAGGCAAGGGCAGTGGTGAGGCGAATGGGAAGCACTTTGAAAGGGAAAGTCTATTCCAGGAGTTTATTAGTAAAAGAAGGCCCTTGGAGGTGTCAGGGGCACAATGCAAAAACAATTTACCATAGTCCCTGCCCTCATGGAGCTTTGTGTGATAAGGGAAGAAACGGACAATAAATAGGCAGATAAATAAATATATATATGTGATATCAAATTGAGAAAGTGCTAGAACGATAAGAAGCAGAGTGGATGGAGAATAAAGGGATGGGAGTGACAGCGGGGGCTGAGGGAAAAGCTGCTATTACAGCAAGCTTGTCAAGGAAGCTCTCTTTGAGTTCAAAGTCAAGGAACCAGCTGGGCCAAATGTTGGGGAACAGCCTGAGGCAAAGTCAAAGCCCTAACACAGGGGTCAGCAGACGTTTTCTGTAAAGGTCAGATAGTAAACACGTGAGGCTTCATAGTCCATAAATGTCTGTATTGCTGGTGTTCCAATAAAACTTTATTGACAAAAATTGGAGCAGACATTATGCTGTCAGCGGGTGCCCTAAAACATGAAAGAACTGGGTGTGAGTCAGGAAAGAATGAGGCTGGCTAACAGGGAGCAAGGAGGGGAGGGTCTCAAGGTGAGGAGGAGATAGGAGGGAAGGTTGTGGAGAACCTTGTCGATAAAGATAAGGAGCTTGACTTTGTTTCTAAAGGCACTGGAAAGCCACAGTAAGCTTTTAAAGCAGCAATTATGTTTTGGAATTACGATGCTATTTAATTCTGTATTTGTTTGAAATCTTCAATACTAAAATTTTTAAAAAATGAATTTCCATGGCATTCATTCATTCGACAACGTTTGCTGAGTACCTAATATGTGATCAGAGAAAATGTTTCATGCTGAATAGGGTTCTCCTTAGAGTGGAGGAACAAAGGCTTCTTTGGAGGTAACTTCAAGTCATGTCTCACAGGGGTCAATGTTAAGGCACTCTCTTTAGTTGACTTGGTTTCTTTTAAATGATAGGGAGTACTCAGTGATATCTCCCAATCTGAGGAAGTCATTAGCTCCTCTGTACAATGAACGGTCAAATCACTCAAAGAAAATTGCAGGAAAATTTCACAAAGCTGTGGAGGGGAAAACAAGCATCAGATGAAGTTTAGAGGTGCTCACAGGTCAGGTAGATGGACCTGGAGTAAAGAATCCAACGAAACATACAGGATGTTGAGCTCTGAGCCATAGCCACAACCCAGGAAAAGCATCCAGGAGACATCATACTCTGTCGCTGTAGAATTGGCCCCCAAAGCCAGTGAGACCTGTTCAGAATGTTATTAGCTAAACCCAAATAATATTCAACCCTGGCAACCAAAAGAAGCCAGGCTGAGGACAAACCAGAAGGATGGAGGCTGCCCCATATCCCTAATTCCTTGTGGTCATCAATTGCAAGACATACCATAAATTTAGTAACAGGTCTGGGGGGAAAACCCTACCCCATAAAAAGTGCACCCTGATAATAATAATACACATCCTAATTTCATCTACACTGCATAGTGAAAAGTGTGTCCCTGAGAATCCGTGTTATTTATTGAGAGCCTACATTGCAGCAGAATATCTTATAGCCTCATTTTATTCTAATAACAATCCTCTGTGGAAACCTACAGGTTTGATCATTTGCTTGGGGTTATCAAACACCCTAGTAAGTGGTGAAGCTAGATTTCAAATTCGAGCACAGCTGTCCTTTGGGATAACACAGGACATTCCAGAGGGTAATCAGGCAAAAATAGTAATCAGGAAACCACTTTCCAGATCTTCAACTTCCATGGGCCGTCTTTCCTAAAATGGAATTACCTGGGAATAAGACTGAAGTCACACGCTTGGGCTCTCCCCACTTTGCAAAACCCAACATAGGGAACAATTCTCTGGAGGATTTCATACCCACAGAGCCTGTGGTACTCCTGCACTGGCAGTGGGGAGAAATAACAATTTTCATTTAATAACTTTGTTTTTCTTCCTTCCTGCTTCATCAAAGAATGCATACTCGAGGGAGAGTCCTATGAGAGCAAAAAGAAAACGTATTGAACGCTAAAAATAGTTTTCTCCATTTACTTAAATATGATCAATAAAATACTTTGAAGCATCAAAAATAGTATGTCGAGACAGAAATCTGTAGAGGATGTGGGAATAGTAATACACGTTCAGGGAGATAAAAGGATGTAAAGTGTCTGAATGTTAAATGAACTTTTTCATACATTTTTAAGCGGATCACAGTGGGTATCAAATCATAGATGGTATATTTCATGGGATAAATTTAAAAGTGTTATGTAACAGCTAGTTTTAAATGTCAATATTTACAATATGCCAGAAATCACACACTCTACAGCTATTTAAGCTTGGACAAACAATTTCTAGCCTTCATTTTTTAAATGTGCCGGAGGTGGGAGTGGGTAGTTTTAGAAAATTATGTTCGGGGTACGTACATAAGCAAGCAAAGTTAGGATTGCTGCCCCTGCCCGTCTGACGGAATTCTATGCTTTTTTTTCACTTCTCTTAGTTGGCCTCAATACTTGAGTAATAATAACACCAAAGTCAATGAAGCTTGGGGATGGGAAAATGGGGAAATGTTAGTAAATTTTTAGTTATGAGTAAGTTCTGGGGAGCTAATGTACAGCATGGTGACTATAATTAATAACACTGTATTTCATGCTTGAAATTTGCTAAGAGAGTAGTGAGAACATGTTATATGTTCTCACTACAAAAAAAAATGGTTAAAACAGACAATGAAAAAACAAGCAACTTTTTCTTTTGAACTCTAGGAAGTGGGTAGGAAACTAACCTATATTGATTGTCTACCATGGGTCTGACCCTATCAGGGGCCTTGCACCCATCAATCTTTTTGTTTGTTTGTTGTTTTGAATTTTATTTTATTTATTTTTCTATACAGCAGGTTCTTATTAGTTATCTATTTTATACATATTGATGTGTATATATGTCAATCCCAATCTCCCAATTCATCCCACCACCACCCTCCCCACCACTTTCCTCCCTTGGTGTCCATACATTTGTTCTCTGCATCTGTGTCTTGCCCTGCAAACCAGTTCATCTGTACCATTTTTCTAGGTTCCATATACATGCGTTAATATACAATATTTGTTTTTCTTTCTGACTTACTTCACTCTGTATGAGAGTCTCTAGATCCATCCACATCTCTACAAATGACCCAATTTCGTTCCTTTTTATGGCTGAGTAATATTCCACTGTATATATATGTACCATATCTTCTTTATCCATTCACCTGTCAATAGGCATTTAGGTTGCCTCCATGACCTGGCTATTGTAAATAGTGCTGCAATGAACATTGGAGTGCATGTGTCTTTTTAAATTATGGTTTTCTCTGGGTATATGTCCAGTAGTGGGATTGCTGGGTCATATGGTAATTCTATTTTTATTTTTTTAAGGAACCTCCATATTGTTCTCCATAGTGGCTGTTTCAATTTACATTCCCACCAACAGTGCAAGAGGATTCCCTTTTCTCCACACCCTCTCCAGCGTTTGTTGTTTGTAGACTTTCTGATGCTTCCCATTCTAACTGGTGTGAGGTGATACCTCATTGTAGTTTTGCTTTGCATTTCTCTAATAATTAGTGATCTTGAGCAGCTTTTCACGTGCTTCTTGGCCATCTGTATGTCTTCTTCAGAGAAATGTCTATTTAGGTCTTCTGCCCTTTTTTGGATTGGGTTGTTTGTTTTTTTAATATTGAGCTGCATGAGCTGTTTATATATTTTGGAGATTAATCCTTTGTTGATTCATTTGCAAATATTTTTTCCCATTTTGAGCACTGTCTTTTAGTCTTGTTTATGGTTTCCTTTGCAGTGCAAAAACTTTGAAGTTTCATTAGGTCCCATTTGTTTATTTTTGTTTTTATTTCCATTACTCTAGGAGGTGGATCAAAAAAGATCTTACTGTGATTTATGTCAAAGAGTGTTCTTCCTATGTTTTCTTCTAAGAGTTTTATAGTGTCCGGTCTTACATTTAGATCTCTAATCCATTTTGAGTTTATTTTTGTGTATGATGTTAGGGAGTGTTCTAATTTCATTCTTTTACATGTAGCTGTCCAGTTTTCCCAGCACCACTTATTGAAGAGACTTTCTTTTCTCCATTGTATATCCTTGCCTCCTTTGTCATAGATTAGTTGACCATAGGTGCATGGGTTTATCTCTGGGCTTTCTATCCTGTTCCATTGATCTATATTTCTGTTTTCATGCCAGTACCATGTTGTCTTGATTACTGTAGCTTTGTAGTATAGTCTGAAGTCAGGGAGTCTGATTCCTCCAGATCCATTTTTTTCCCTCAAGACTGCTTTGGCTATTCGGGGTCTTTTTTGTCTCTATAAAAATTGTGAAATTTTTTATTCTAGTTCTGTAAAAAAAATGTCACTGGTAATTTGATAGGGATTGCACTGAATCTGTAGATTGCTTTGGGTAGCATAGACATTTTCACAATATTGATTCTTCCAATCCAAGAACATGGTATATCTCTCCATCTGCTTGTGTCATCTTTGATTTCTTTCATCAATGTCTTATAGTTTTCTGAGTACAGTTCTTTTACCTCCTTAGGTAGGTTTATTCCTAGGTATTTTATTCTTTTTGTTGCAATGGTGAATGGGATGGTTTCTTTAATTTCTCTTTATGATCTTTCATTCTTAGTGTATAGGAATGCAAGAGATTTATGTGCATTAATTTTGTATCCTGCAACATTACCAAATTCATTGATCACCTCTAGTAGCTTTCTGGTGGCATCTTTAGGATTCTCTGTGTATAATATCATGTCATCTGCAAATAGTGATAGTTTTGTTTCTTCTTTTCCAATTTGTATTCCTTTTATTTCTTTTTCTTCACTGATTGCTGTGGCTAGGACTTCCAAAACTATATTGAATAATAGTGGCGAGAGTGGGAATCCTTGTCTTTTTCCTGATCTTAGAGGAAACGCTTTCAGTTTTTCACCATTGAGAATGATGTTAGCTGTGGGTTTGTCATCTATGGCTTTTATTATGTCGAGGTAGGTTCCCTCTCTGCCCACTTTCTGGAGAGTTTTTATCATAAATGGGTATTGAATTTTGTCAAAATCTTTTTCTGCATCTATTGAGATGATCATATGGTCTTTATTCTTCAATTTGTTAATATGGTGTACCACCTTGATTGATTTGCATATATTGAAGAATACTTGCATCCCTGGGATAAATCCCACTTGATCATGGTGTATGATCCTTTTAATGTGTTGTTGAATTCTGTTTGCTAGTATTTTGTTGAGGATTTTTGCATCTATATTCATCAGTGATATTGGTCTGTAATTCTCTTTTCTTGTAGTATCTTTTTCTGGTTTTGGTATCAGGGTGATGGTGGCCTCATAGCATGAGTTTGGGAGTGTGGGTTCCTTCCTCTGCAATTTTTTGGAAGAGTTTGAGAAGGATGGGTTTTATGTCTTCTCTAAATGTTTGAGAGAATTCACCCGTGAAGCCATCTGGTCCTGGACTTTTGTTTTTTGGAAGATTTTTAATCACAGTTTAAATTTCAGTACCTGTGATTGGTCTATTCATATTTTCTATTTCTTCCTGCTTCTGTCTTGGAAGGTTATACCTTTCTAAGAAGTTGTCCTTTTTTTCTAGGTTGCCCATTTTATTGGCATAGAGTTGCTTGTAGTAGTCTCTTAGGATGCTTTGTATTTCTGCTGTGTCTGTTGTAACTTCTCCTTTTTCATTTCTAATTCTATTGATTTGAGTCCTCTCCCTCTTTTTCTTGATGAGTCTGGCTAAAGGTTTATCAATTTTGTTTATCTTCCCAAAGAACCAGCTTTTAGTTTTATTGATCTTTGCTATTGTTTTCTTTGTTTCTATTGCTTTTATTTCACTCTGATCTTTATTATTTCTTTCCTTCTACTAACTTTGGGTCTCTAGTTCCTTTAGGTGTAAGGTTAGATTGTTTATTTGAGATTTTTCTTGTTTCTTGAGGTCGGCTTGTATTGCTATAAACTTCCCTCTTAGAACTGCTTTTGCTGCATCTCATAGGTTTTGGATCAGCATGTTTTTGTTGTAATTTGTCTCTAGGTATTTTTTGATTTCCTCTTTGATTTCTTCAGTGATCTCTTGGTTATTTAGTAATGTATTGTTTAGCCTCCAGGTGTTTGTGTTTTTTTACGGTTTTTTTCCCCTGTAATTGATTTCTAATCTCATAGCATTGTGGTCAGAAAAGATGCTTGATATGATTTCAATTTTCTTAAATTTACTGAGGCTTGATTTGTGATCCAAGGTGTGATCTATCCTGGAGAATGTTCTTTGTGCACTTGAGAAGAAAGTGTAATCTGCTGTTTTTAGATGGAATGTCCTATAAGTATCAATTAAATCTATCTGGTCTATTGTGTTATTTAAAGCTTGTGTTTCCTTATTAATTTTCTCTCTGGATGATCTGTCCATTGGTGTAAGTGAGGTGTTAAAGTCCCCCACTATTATTGTGTTACTGTCGATTTCCTCTTTTATAGCTGTTAGCAGTTGCCTTATGTATTGAGGTGCTCCTATGTTGGGTGCATATATATTTTAAATTGTTATATCTTCTTCTTGGATTGATCCCTTGATCATTATGTAGTGTCTTTCCTTGTCTCATGTAACATTCTTTATTTTAAAATCTATTTTATCTGATATGAGTATTGCTACTCCAGCTTTCTTTTGATTCTTTTTGCATGGAATATCTTTTTCCATCCCCTCACTTTCAGTCTGTATGTGTCCCTAGGTCTGAAGTGGGTCTATTGTAGATAGCATATATATGGGTCTTGTTTTTGTATCCATTCAGGGGGCCTGTGTCTTTTGGTTGGAGCATTTAATCCATTCATGTTTAAGGTAATTATTGATATGCATGTTCCTATTACCATTTTCTTAATTTTTATGGGTTTGTTTTTGTAGATCCTTTTCTTCTCTTGTGTTTCCCCCTTAGAAAAGTTCCTTTAGCATTTGTTGTAAAGCTGGTTTGGTGGTGCTGAATTCTCTTAGCTTTTGCTTGTCTGTAAAACTTTTGATTTCTTGCTTGAATCTGAATGAGATCCTTGCTGGGTAGAGTAATCTTGGTTGTGGGTTCTTCCCTTTCATCATTTTAAATATATCGTGCTACTCCCTTCTGGCTTACAGAATTTCTGTTGAGAAATCAGCTGTTAGCCTTATGGGAGTTCCCTTGTATGTTATTTGTCGTTTTTCCCCTGCTGCTTTCAATAATTTTTCTTTGTCTTTAATTTTTGTCAGTTTGATTACTATGTGTATCAGCATGTTTCTCCTTGGGTTTAACCCTGCCTGGGACTCTCTGCACTTCCTGGACTTGGGTGGCTGTTTCCTTTCCCATGTTAGGGAAGTTTTCGACTATAATCTCTTCAAATATTTTCGCAGGCCCTTTCTCTCTCTCTTCTCCTTCTGGGCCCCTTATACTGCAAATGTTGTTGCATTTAATGCTGTCCCAGAGGTCTCTTAGGCTGTCTTCATTTCTTTTCATTCTTTTTTCTTTATTCTGTTCCATGGCAGTAAATCCCACCATTCTGTCTTCCAGGTTGCTTATCCATTCTTCTGCCTCAGTTATCCTGCTATTGATTCCTTCTAGTGTAGTTTTCATTTCAGTTATTGTATCGTTCATCTCTGTTTGTTTGTTCTTTAATCCTTCTAGGTCTTTGTTAAACATTTCTTGCATCTTCTCAATCTTTGCCTCCATTCTTTTTCTGAGGTCCTGGATCATCTTCACTATCATTATTCTGAATTCTTTTTCTGGAAGGTTGCCTATCTGCACTTCATTTAGTTGTTTTTCTGAGGTTCTATCTTGTTCCTTCATCTGGTACAAAGTCCTCTGCCTTTTCATTTTGTCTCTCTTTCTGTGAATATGGTTTTCCTTCCACAGGCTGCAGAACTTTAGTTCTTCTTGCTTCTGCTGTCTGCCCTCTGGTCCCAATTAGTCTTAATTTGGAATGTAGAGAACATACCATGGGAAGCACACAGGCCATTGTTAAGCTACTCCCCTGTATGATCAAATTCTTGAATTATTGCATTATAAACCAGTCTGGGGAGGAAGGCAGCATCCGGGAGCACATACGGACTGTGCGGCGCAGGCGTGGGGCAGGGCTGAGCGGTGGTGGCGGTGCTGTCCTAGGAAAGGAACTGGAGCAGGGGCACACCGAGGTGGCGATAGCAGCAGCAGGGGCACAGGAAGCAGCAGGCGGGGAGGGTGGAGGATCCCGAGCTGCTGTGTGGCGTGTGCTCACTTCCCATCTCTCCATTGGTCTTTATTGCTCATGGTGGGCACTATTATCCCCGTTTTACTGATGAGGAATCAGAGGCTCAGAGTGATAAATGAGTTGCTAATATGACTACAGCTGCCTTATGGCTTATAGCTCTAGTAAGCACTAGAGCCAGTGTTCAGCCTGCTCTGTTTTCATCCAAAGCCAGTGTTTCTCCATAGTACGATGCTGCCTCGAAACGTCAGAGAAAAATTTAAGTCCACACTATTGTATTTCTTTCTCTGATTAGTACAACATAGTTCACAGGACCCTGCCCAGTTCTAGCCCTCAGTCTCCGTAACATTCCCCAAGGCCAGGGGCATACCCACCCTCTAGCGCTGGGGCAGCCGGTTGGAGGTCAGTTGGCCAGGTTCCACGAGAGCAAGGCCAAGCCCCTTCCTCGCCCCCTCTCACTTTCCTCTCTGTCCAGGCTCCACCATGAGGCTGTCCCAGACTCTCACCCCTCCCAAGCCACAGTAATCAAAGGAAGGGAGGAAAACAGTGGCAAGCCAGTATCCCTCGGGCTGAATGGGTATTTTGGTTGGATGTTGAATTTACCTGGAATGCCCTCATGCTATTTTGGGAAGGCAGGAAACAAAGAAGTGGAAAAGAAAACAGCTAAAGCAAAATCTAGAGCTCAGTTTTGGCCAAACAAGCCCCACACAGCCGAGGCAGGCCCTGGAAGCCCAAGTCAGGCCTGCGAGCAGCTAGGGCTGCAGGTGTCCGCTTTACCGGCAGAGAGCAGGAGATGTAGGAAAAGGGTCCTGCTGCAGCCCCCAGGTCAGTGACAGGATGGGAGAGGGGAGCACAGCCTGGCCTGCGTTGGAATTTCTGTTCCATCATTTATCAGCTGGGCGACCTCAGGCAAGTAGACTCACATACAAGATGGAGAGATTCCTAGCAGTTGCCCGGGGGTTTCTGGGAGAAAGCAAGTTAAATGCCAGGACCATAGCATGTTTTGTTGCTAGTAGAATGCTGACAAATACTGGTTATTCCTGCCTGAGCTCCGCGGGGACTAGTTAGTACTATGTAAACTGTGATTGTCCTTCTTCAATCTCATGTCTCCAAGGAACAAGGAACACAGACAATCTCTGCATGCAGTTTCTCCAGGAACTAAGAGAAGAAGCATTCTTCCATATTCGTCTATTTCCCACCAGGGTTGGGGGAAACTCCTTTCTGAAGTGGGTCTGAGTTTGTGCGCTAGAGCAAACAGAAATAGCTGTAATAGAAATGAAGGGTTTAGACATGTTGATATTTATTTCAGGTGAAAAAATTTCAACTCCTGTCTTATGTGACAGTCTTTTCATCAAAGAGTCAAAGAGAAGGAGTAAAAGGAGAAAATCACATTTTTAAATGAGATTGGGAGTAAAAATGGAAAAAACAGGCAGAACAAGTGTTGGTGAGGATGTGGAGAAGTCAGAACAGTCATACACGGCTGGTGGGGATGTAAAATGCTGCGGCCACTTTGGAAAACAATTTGACAGGTTCTCAAAATGTTAAACATGGAGTTATCACGTGACTCAGCATTTCCACTCCTACGCATCTACCCGAGAGAAATGATCATGTGTGATCACACACCAACTTTTCCATGAATGTTCATAGCAACATGATTCCTAGTAGTTAAAAAATGAACCAACTCAAATATCCATCAACTGATAAATAAATAAACCAAAGTGGTATGTCCATACAATGGAATATTATTCAACCACAACAAAAGGAATGAAGTATGGATGCAGGCTACAGCATGGCTCAACTGTGAAAGCATTGTGCTAAGTGAAAAAAACAAAAGCCAGACACAAAAGGCCAGCCACATATTGTGTGATTCCGTTTATATCGTGTCCAGAATAAGCAAAACCATAGCGACAGAAAGTAGACTAGTGGTTTCCAATGGCTTGAAGGAAGAGGAAATCGGGGGTGACTTCCTTTTGGGGCGATGAAAATGTCAGGGATTTGTAAAGTGGTGATGGTTACACAACTCTGAAGAGTCTAAAAACCACTGAGCTGTATTTTAAAAGGCTGAATATTATGGTAGGTAAATTATATCTCAATAAAGCAGGAGAGAGAGCGCAAGAGATTGGGAGATGTCAAGTCCGGGACATAAAAAGTAATAGAATTTGCTTTAAAGGAACAGGAGAAAAAAAAGCTTGCACTGATGAGAATTCTAGGTTGTAGGGAACAATTATCTGATAAAAAATGTTTACCCGTTGGGAACAGTCACTGGGGAGAATTTGTTTAGAAGAAAACCTGGGAAAGAGAAAAAGAAAAAAATTCTGTTGGGCCAGGAGGGAATGGAAAGGGAGCCCACAAACCTTGCAAGCTCCCCATGTGTAGTTTGATTTTGGTTTGTAGCCTGGGATCTTCCCATGCATCTTATCAATATATAGTATTTTGGTTCCAAATGGACCCTGCAAGACATAAGTTATTTATTAGGGATTTATTGGGAATTCGTTGTACGCTACACACTGTGCGAGCACGGCGGGGAAAGAGGGGCCGAGTCAAACCCAAGAACTGCCTGCTGGCTGTCCCCAAGCCCTCCAGCCTCTGAGCTCACCTTTTCTTTTCTTTTAACGTCCAGGGCACCTGCCTAGCCCTCCCACCCCACTAGCAGTTATCCTTCCTGCCCAATCCTTGGGACTTCTGCAGGTACACTGCTCTCAATCCAATGTCTTGTTTCCAGTGAATTCTTTTTTTTTTTTTTTCTTTTTTTTGCGGTACTTGGGCCTCTCACTGTGTGGCCTCTCCAGTTGCGGAGCACAGGCTGCGGACGCACAGGCTCAGCGGCCATGGCTCACGGGCCCAGCCGCTCAGCAGCGTGTGGGATCTTCCTGGACCGGGGCACGAACCCGTGTCCCCTGCATCGGCAGGCAGGCTCTCAACCACTGCGCCACCAGGGAAGCCCTCCAGTGAATTCTTGATCAACACCCTCGCAGGTCTGTCCCCTGGAGCCGCCACCTGCTCTCCATGTGGCTTCACCTCACACATGGCATGTCCCTCTCCCTGAGTTCCTGGAAGAAGTACTGGCAAGACTATTGGTCTATCGACTTCTACCATTTGGTAGTAATAGGGGGGATGAGGTAGAGCAGAGAAGGAGAAGTCAGCAGGTGCCGCGGAAAACAATAAACAGCGAAGGCCGGAAAGTCTGCTGTTGGGAGTATCTTGCTCCCCTCTTACCCATTTCTCAACCCCTTCCCTCTTGCATCTTTCCAGATTCTTCTCTTCTGCATAAAGAAAGAATAAGCCATCTCCTTCGTAAGACATCCAGTGGAGCTGGCTAGAGAACATGTCAGAACATGTAAGCCCAGGAGCTTAGCCTTCCCATCCTAGAAACAGACATCTGCCTGTGCCTTTGTCTGTGAGCCCCTGGCCCTTGCACCTCACTGTGGTGGGAAGAATACGGCGCCTTGACCCTACCCAGCCCTTCTGTTGTTCAGAAGCAGGTGAGCACATGTTCCTGGGATGGAGTGGGTGAAAGTTATAAGTCAGAAGCTTGAGATATTTTAGGGTGTTTTCCCAATACCCGCTCCCAGGTCCATAGAACTGAACAGATAGCTAATTCTAAGAGAGGAAGGGGTGATGGCTGAAGGGTAGACTCTGGGGTCCGACTGCCTGGGCTCGAATCCCAGCACCATCTTCTTGCCACTGTGCAACCTCGGGCGGGGGAGGGGGCTTCCCTTCTCTGAGCCTGTCATCTGTGAAATGGGGTAGAAATGTACCTGCCGCACACAGCTGCAAGGCTTGTATGAGGTGGCGCGTGTAACAGAGGACCTGGCACAGGGTAGGCGCTCAATGAACGCCAGCTGCCAAATTAAAGGAAAAATAATCCTAATGGTGTTGATTCGAAACTTAATGAAAGACCCCCGTTGCCTTGTTCAGTGAGGCACTCCTGGAAACAAAGTTTACGAAGAGGTTGCTACTGTGAAGCATGTCAGCTCTGCAGCCACAGAAGTGCTGACAAGGCAGCGAGCTCCTGCTGCCTCCTGGTTTGCTAGAGAAGCTCCTCCTGGTCTGAGGGCCAGCGGCCCAGTCGGGAGATAACACAGTGGGCTTGGAGGTGGACATTGTTCTCCGACAGGCCTGGCCCCAGCCCAGATGGGACGAGCATTCCCTTTCCTGCATTCCAAGAGGCGACAGTCCCGAAATATAATTAAAAATCAGCTCACAGGGGCACTGAGAGAAAGGTGCTGAGTGTGGAGCAGACAGTCCCCTCTGCGTGGTGCAGGGTACAGTCATCGGCTGGGTAGCTGTCAGCTTGGAACAGAGTTTGTGCCTCTCGATGACTTGTTGGCGATGGGGATCAGAGAGGCTCTCCAAGGTCAATTTTTAGAAGTCGGGTGGAATGCTTGACAAACACCTAGCACTTCACCTCATCTTACCCTGCATTTCCATGAAGATTCCAGAAAGTCTTGGTTTCAGTGGTGTCTCACAAGGGCCCATGACATGGGTCCTATGCTCACTCTCCCTTCCATCACTGGAAAAATTGATGGGCAGAGAGACTAAGCAGGTGACACAGTGGCGGGGATCCAGGGGTCCAGAACCTCCCAGGTGTGTGCAGCTGTGTGTGCTCAGCCGGACGAACCTCACCACGCATCAGTCTCTGTGACCAGACGGAGGGATGACTTAGTCTAGGCCAGAGGCAAGGAAGGAGGTTATTATTTGCTTCCATCCCTGGGACCCTCCAGGGATGAGGCTGCCAGAGATGACCAAGGCTGCTGCAGGTGGGGCGCTGGCTGTGCTAACCTGCACGAGGGTCAGAAGGTGGCCAGCGTGGTGCCTGGATCTGGTCAACGTGAAGTTTTCCTTCTCACCTGCCCTTTCCATGTCATTGTTTCCAGTTAGTGCCCCTAATGAGGGGTATTCCGTAGACTGGCAGGCAGAATGGACCCTGCCCAGCACCCTGTTCCTGGCATTGACTAACACTTTCTCCTCCACCACCACTCACATCACACGTGGTCAGAGCAGAAGCCACCATCTTTGTACAATGGGGCAATGGTCAGATGTGATTGGCCCCAATGCAGGACTTGACCTAAGACAGGGATCAAGTTGGGAGAGGACTTATTTTCTCTCCAGGTTTTCCAATCACAGGTAAAACTTGGAAGCTGTAGGCAGTCATCTTCTACTATGTATTTTGGGAACAGAGAAAAATATAGTGAGAATAAAGTCAAATCACCCTAAGCTCTAATCCAGGCTCCACTACTTACTAGCTGTGTATCTTTTTTTTTTTTTTGCGGTACGTGGGCCTCTCACTGTCGTGGCCTCTCCCGTTGCGGAGCACAGGCTCCGGACGCGCAGGCTCAGCGGCCATGGCCCACGGGTGCAGCCGCTCTGCGGCACGTGGGATCCTCCCGGACCGGGGCACAAACCCGCGTCCCCCGCACCGACAGGCGGACCTTCAACCACTGCGCCACCAGGGAAGCCCACTAGCTGTGTATCTTTAGGCAAATTAATTAGCCTCTCTGAGCCTGATAAATAAGAATACTGATAGCTATCACAGAGGGCTGCCAAGAGGCTTAAATAATAATGAGCCAAACACTGAGACGTAATCAATAAATAGTGATCCTCCTTCCCGTTTCCTGCCTTAGCTTCCAAGATGAGGTGAGATCAGGACAGCCAGGGTGATGTGGTTCTAATCCACTGTCTACATACAGACAGGGAGCTTAATAGAGCCCAAATACAGACAGGCTTTGCTGACTCGGGATTTTTTTCTACCATGTGAATATATTTATATGAAGATTTTTGTGTAATTCGGTTGCAGAAACACTTATAAAGGAACACAAAGCCGAATTAAATGAGAGCTATACTCTCACAGAAGCTCCATGTGACACCCACAAATTCTACAACAGTTGGCAGGGCCTGTGACCCGGATAATGTGATGGGATGAGGCTGGTGCTCCCCCGGTCTATGAGGACCATTTAAGTCAGGAAGAACTCAGGTCACCCACTTCTGCTGGAGTGGGTTGTGCTAGTAGCAGCCACTAGCAGGATTTTCTGTTGTCTCTCAGCTCCTCTGATGCCCTGAAAGCAAGAGAGGTTACCAGAATCTGCTAGAGAAGAGAGGTCATGTAGTCTCCTAAACTGAGATAGCATTGCTGTCATGCTGGGAGGACAGAGGTCTGTGGGCAGCAGTCAGCAGGGCAAGTGAAGGTGGAGCAGGCGAAGAGGTGATGTCAGCTTACAGATGGGGCCAGGCCAGCATCGTATCCTCTTATTATTCATGATGCCCAATATATATTTTGCTCCTATCATGGGCTAGGTCTAGCACTACATGTTTTCTTTCCATAGATTATTGCATCCTCGGGCCATCCTATGGAGCTGGTACTATTTATATCTAAACTTCGAATGTTCAGGGAAGTAGTCTTGTTCAAGGTCATACTGCTGCTAAGTGGGGGGGCCAGGACCCTAACCCAGGTCTCTGGAAGTCCAGACCCCGACTCGCTGTTTCTGCACGGCTTCTACTATTGAAGCTGAAAAGAGCCTTAGGAACCAGCCCTCTGGGACTCACTATGTGGTCTCTGGGCCAGTAGTGTCAGCATCACCTGGCAGCTTGTAGACTAATAGAATCTCAGACCCCAGCCCAGAGCTTCTAAATTAGGATCTGCGTTTTAACAAGAGCGCCTGGCGTTTTGCGCACACCTTCAAGTTTGAGAACCCCAGCTCCAGATTTCTCACGTGGTTTTCTCCAATCACTAGTACTCCAGGACGTTAATAGGAATGAAAAGCTTCATGGTCAAATGAGTTTAGGGAAAGGTGAGTTAAACAAAGCCAAACTGGCCTCTGTGTTCCTGAATCTCTCAGCGCCGTTAACAGGCTGATGTATGTATTACGATGGGCTAATTGGGGGTGGGATTTACAGTAGTCTGCAAACTTATCTGACCCTTGAGACATTTTTTTTTTTTTTTGAGAAGCAGCTTGCCAAACCAGTGTACTAAATAATTCACTTTGGGGAATGACTGAGTGAGACCAACTGCCTTAGACACAGCTGTGGAAATGAGGTCCAGGGAAGCTGTGGGTTTGCCCAAGGTGGCAGTCAGCTGGCAGCTGGGCCAGGGCTGTGAGTCAGGCTTGCAGGCGTGGTGGACCATGCTCTTTCCAGGTTTCTGGGCTGGGAGGCTCAGAAATTTCACTCTGCTCCTGACCCATCTACCTCTTCAACTTTCTCTCAGTTATGAGGGAGTAATCATGCCCTACGATCAAGCCAGATAGGAGGATGGAGTCGAATAGGTTAACGTGTGTGTGAGCTCCTCTCAAGAGGCAAAACCCCAGGCCCAAGGTCCCAGAGCTCACAAGTGGAAAGCAAAGGAGGGAACGCAGGTGTGTCTGGTTCCCCTGCTCGGGGCTCCCGCCCTCCCTGGAGGCGGAGATCCTTCTAAACTGCATCCGCACCGGGCAAAACTGGGCCTGGAGACTCTGCGAAGAGTGAATCCTGAAGAAGGAGCTGGGTCTCCCTCGGACAAACCTCGGAAAGCTCAACCACGGGGCGCCCAAAAATGTGAGTCACAACGCAGCCCTTGGGAGAAAAAAGGGACAGTGTGTATGTGTGTGGGACAGGGCAGGAGGGCTTTTCTGGGCATGTAGAAGGGGGCAGGGGTGGAGGAGGCGCCCACCACCTGGCTGAGTGCTCTGGATCTCCGAGAGGCAATTCCTCCAGCTTCTACGAAAGGTTGAGTAGCTGGCAAGAGTTTGCAAGCCCTGCATCTGGGCATCTCAGGGAGAGGTCCAGTGAGAATGATGAGGTCACAGAGACAACTCGCTAATCTGCCCCCCCCCAAAAAAAAGGTTTTATCTCCCCTGGGTGCTTCTGCCTGGACCTTCTTCTGGTTTCCCTTTATTGTGACCCCCAAGACACTTTCGTGTGATCCTTTGAACTCGGAGCTGATCGTTACAGAGTTTAGTGGAAGTCATTCTGCTTGGCTACAGTCACTGAGGGAGCTTCCATGGAGGAAGTAGGAAAGGAGACAGAGAAAGCCCGACCCACTGGCAGGCTCTGTGTGCGGTGCTCTGCACCTAGTGTCTCGTTCTCCCAAGAGGGCTGCGAGGAAGCACTATTTTCCTCCTCATCTTTTGTTTTTTTGGGTTTTTTTTTTGCAGTACGTGGGCCTCTCACTGCTGTGGCCTCTCCCGTTGTGGAGCACAGGCTCCGGACGCGCAGGCTCAGCAGCCATGGCTCACGGGCCCAGCCGCTCCGCGGCATGTGGGATCTTCCCGGGCCAGGGCACGAACCCGTGTCCCCTGCATTGGCAGGCGGATTCTCAACCACTGCGCCACCAGGGAAGCCCCCCTCCTCATCTTATAGGTCAGGAAACGGAAGCACAGAGAGGTTAAGCAGTCAGCCTGAGGTCACCGAGAGGACTGAGATGTGAACTCACAGCTTTGGGGCTCTAACGCGCCCTCTTAGGCGGGAGAATTTTTAGTCTGGGGAACCAGACCTAGGGAGACGAAACAAAGTGGGGGACAGCAACATCCATCCCCCCATGAGGGGCAGTCCAGGTCTGGCCCTCCACACCTGGACCCCTTGGACCACCAGCTCAGCAGCAGAACCACATAAGGTGAGACACTCAGACCACATCCCTCACTGATTAAATCTGAATCCCCAGGTGGAGCCAAGGCAGCTACTCATTAAAGCCTCACAGGTGATTCCAACACACAGTCAGGCTTGAGAACCAACCCCCTGGCTTTATAGATGAGGACAGTGAGCCCAGGGAGGGGAAGCAGCCCTCCCAAGGACACGCAGCCCACAGCCCCAGTAAGGACCCCAGCCAGGATCTTCTAATTTGTCATCAGCCGGACTGGCTTTTAGGATCACCTCTCCCAATGACTAACTGTGTAACCTTGAGTCATTTAACCTCACGATGAAAGCTGTAAATGTATTTAAACTCTTTCAATGGCAAAAGTGTTCCAGAAACAACGATGTTTTCCCTACCCAACCCCCATCACAAATTCAGCCCATTTTCTACTGTGTAACAATGAACAGAGAAGATTCTGAACTAGAGTGGGATTGAGAATCTGACCATACTTGCGCCTTAAGGACAGGGCAGGACTCGGGGTGCCCTGGGAGTGTTACCTGCCCAAAGGAGTCCTGGGGAAGGACCCAGATGTCATACCAATCACCAGTGAGATGTGACTGGGGCGTGAGGAAGGGGAGGGAGGATACAGGGCTGAGATCTCCACTACTGAACTGGAAAGGCAGCCAGAGCTGGGCAACTCCATCCCGCCAGGAAATGCAGGTAGTGCCACCAGGTGGGCAGTGAGGCTTGGTCTGCAAGGGCCCCAGCAAGGTGCTCTCCAGATAGGGACAGCGGAAAGGCAAGTTAAACACGTGCTTCCCCTCCTGCACATGCCTTTCCTATGTAAATAAACGATTGATTAAAACCCTAGTATAAACATCCTAAGCTGTTTAACAGTGTTTTTTTCCCAGCCCCGTGGAATTACAGGGGGACTTTCACTTTTTTGGCCCTCTGTATCTTTGATATTTAGCTTTTGCATAATAACCACTGTGCTACTTTTGTCATTAAAAAATGAATTTTAAAATGCTGGTATAAATATTTGCAGAACACCAGTTACCTATGCTTTCAAATGGACTTTCAGGGAAAATCAGTCATTTGGAGAAAGATTTTCAAATGATGGCAACCTAGGCACAATTCCGTGTCCTCTCCCTTATCTTGGCTGTTTGAAACGACAGGTGCCTTAGTCCTGGGGCTGCCCTTCGCTCTGCCACTGGGAGCATTTCAGGCCCAGTCAGCTCTTCTCTCCCCGCCACTGCTTTGTCATCACAAGCACCCTCTGCCTTTCCCTCTCCACACAGCTGCAGGAAGACATCCAATCTGCAGGATCAGTTACCCCTTAACACACGGTAACTCTCAGTGCAGGAACAGGCAGAGGGAAGAGGCTGTAACAGAATCATCGTGCCAACGAAACGTCACAGTTTTGTCCCAGAAAGTGACCCAAAGCCTGGCTGCCCCTGGATATGACATAGCGAGGAGACAGCCATTGGGAGCACCTCAAAATGAGAAACTTTCCGAAAAGGAGAGCAAAGGTGACCTAGGTGCACAAGGTTCCAGCCTCTGGGGCAGCCCCTCAACTCCTCGGTGTTGTTCACCCCGGTCCTGTTGCTTTGCCCAGCCGGACACACCCGGGCCTGGGAACGCTCGGCCAAATCACATTGTGTGACCCTTAGCTTAGGGGCAGTCGTGGGAGCACAGGTCAGCTGTCGGTCAGTGCGCACGTGCCCTGGGTGCGGGAGGCACGCGTCCGTCTGCGTCGTGGGTGAGTGTGAGTCTAGTGCTTAACGTACACACTTTCCGCACAACCTGGGCCCCGGCTGTGCATCAGCCACCTTGATGCACGCTCGCCCAAAGTGAGCATCTGTTCCTCTGCTGCTGGGAACTGAGCCTCTGCAGCTGGTAGGACTACATGGGAGGCAGTTTGTCAGAGACGCCAACATGGTACCTTCTGAAGGAGGAGTCAAAGGGATTTTGACCATTCACAATCCCTCCTTATTCACTGATTTCGGAGAGTAACCCCCTATAGGATGTGACTCCTTCAAATGTAGGACCCCCAGCCGCTGCTTCACTTGCTGCCAACATTCCTTTGTTCCCATCCAGCTCCAGAGCCTTGTCCCCAGGTTTTGACTCCACCCCAGGCCTTTGCCGGGGATGGAAATCCAAGATCTCCATCGCAGGGGATACCCAGGGTATCTGGGTTGGATCAGAGGTCACCAGAATTTGGGAGGAAGTGTCTTCTAATCCTGTAATGGCCTTTAGGACTCAAGGGCCTGGTATTTCATGGAAAAGGCATCACCTTTCTCATGGAACTCAGCTGGAAGGGCTCCTGCTTGCAGGTGCCAACCTCTTCATGGCGACAGGAATCTGAACTATGAAGACACTGGATGGGGGACAAGGCCCTGGGCTCCGAGACAGATGAAGTGTTTCTCTGGAAGGAATCTTGGCCTCTTGCAGACCTGGGAAGTGCTAGGGCTTAGCTCCTGAGTGAGGAGAGCTGGCGCTGACAGCTGGGAGTCAGGGCTCTGGGGGGCACCCATTGTGCAGGAGCCAGTGGGGCTGGGGCCGGAGGAGCCCTTCCACAGGTGTGGGTGGAGCGGAGCTCTGGATTCTGCAGACACCCCCAGGCTGGCCCCTCCAAGGGCTCCTGTGCTGTCAGAGCCATTTCACAAGCACCTGCCATCGTTATCAGTTCAAGCCCAGTGCTTCTGGAGTGTGGAGAGAGGGCAGGGGGCAGGGGGCGGGGGGTGGGGGGAAGCAGCGGTGGGCTTTCTTCCAGGAAGCTCTGTGGCCTAGAGGAGCCTGAGAGTCACAGGACACTGTGCATTCACCCCAGAGTTGTCCCCACCCTGCTGGCTCAGAGCACACACTTGAGGTCTGGACGGATGAGGTTCCAATCCTCCTCCTGCTGGGTACCATCTGGGTGCTGTGGACAAGTCACTTGACTTCTCTGAGCCTCGGTCTTCTTACCTGTAAAGTGGGGATAATGAGACCATACTCACAAGGTCGTTGTAAGGCTACAAGAGAGAAGGGACAAAAGGTGCAAGGTGTGTGGTAGAGTGTGAGCCTGCTGGGATAGGCTGGGCCACACACTGGACGGGGGCAGGATAGATGGGGCCCCCAGGCGACGAAAAGGATCTTTGCATCCTCAATGATGTCTTCTGTTTGCTTGTATCTAATAAAGGCTTTGAGGAAAGGAGAGACTCCCTGTGAGGAGAGGACGGGCTCTAGACCACACGGCGGTGGTGGAGGAGGTGTGGAGGCCAGCAGGCGCAGGCACCCGTCCTCCTGGGTGCCACGGGGTCTGCCTACATACTTTTGACATCCCACATATCAAGGAAAGACTCCCATTGAGTAAAACCGTTTATTTATGAAATGAAGGGATTGGATGGGCTGAACTTCAAACTCTGTCCAAGTACAATCTGGTGTCTCTGGATACCCTGAGCCTGAGAACCACCCTACCTATACAAGCACACGTGTACAGACATACACACACACAGGGATGCACAGTCCCTCACACTGACGCACACGTTGCGTCCCCAGGTTCAGGTCAGAAGCTGGTATTTGTGGAAAGCTATGGGCTTGTGCTCCAGCCTCAGGCACATCTTTGCTGCTGCTGTTAGGGTGAGAAAAGGACTAAGACAGGGATCCCTCTCTGCTCTGGTTGCTCTGCGTTACCCCAGCAGCAAGGTGGACAGTCAGACCAAGAAGAATGCAACAAAGAGGAGGCTGGAGATCTACCCTCCAGCCAGCAGCAGGGGTATATATAGGGCCTTAGCTTTACTGCATCCCGTATGTACCCTAGAGAGGACGGAATGCTGGGCTCAGCCCAGGACGGCCCTAGAAAACCAGCCAGTGCCCGGGTCGCACCTTCGTGCTCAGGGTAAAACCAGGGGGATTCAGGGGGTGATACTTGGTCATCTTCCTGTAGCTCCCCTGCCCTGGGACCAAGCAGGGTGGCTCCTCATAGTAACAGCATTGAGTCATAGTGATTCACCTGTTCACCTCTCAACCATTTCTGAAGCAGACCCATATCCTGCTTGGAGCAAGCTCAGAACTTCTATCCCCCAATGTTTCCTGTGCTGCTGACTTCCCAACAGGATGAAGGAGGCCTTCTCCTGGAATCTGAGCCTGATGTGGGGAGGCCTCCGTGCAGCGGAGTCCAGTGGAGGGCAATGTTTGCAGCCTCTGGGTTTTGAGTGTCCCCCCAAGCCTTAGAGTAGAGAAGACTCTCCTTTGCCCTGTACCCCCCACACCTTGTCCCCACCCTGTGCCTTCCCAGCTGAGGCCAGGCTGGAACAGAATGTTCTGGCCTCTTTAACTGTCGCCCCAGCAACCGTACCACAAGTCAGACCTACACAGATGCTTCCACACAGCTGTTAATTAATAGACACACTGTAGGGACACAGAAGGAAGTGGTTATAATTCTGGCCTGGGGAATCGAGAGAAACTTTGTGAAGGAGGGAAAAGGTGGGCCAGGCCTGAGAGATGGCTGGGATATTGACAGGGGCTGAGGGAACTTTGTCAGCAAAGGCTCGGAGGCAAGAACAAATGAGGGCTGAATGCACTTGGATACAGGCCTCAGATGGCTCCGTGACTTAGGGCAAATCACTTCCCTGCACGTGGCTGAAAGCACGTGGTTTCGGAATCCAAAAGATCTGGCCGTGTACTAAGCATGTGACTTTAGATAACTTGCTTAACCCCTCTGAGCTTCAGTTTTCTCATCTGTAAAATAGAGATACAACCGCCTACAGTAACGATTTCACAGGGTGTCTGAGCTTTGAATACGTTATCACGTAAAGCAACTCACTGCCTGCTCAGTACAAGGTGGGCAGTACCTGCCGTGTCTCCTCCCGTTCCTTCCTTCTTTTGGCCTCCATTTTTCCTTCCCTAAAATGACGAGAAGCTGCTCTGCCCCCATCCCACTGACATTCTTCTCAGGGGACTGGTGGGTCCCCTGAGAGAGCCCCATTGCTCAGGAGCAAGTGGCACGGGGTGGGTCTGGGGAGAACAGGGCATGAGCTAGGCGGGCCTCAAATATACACGATTTCGGGCTTCCCTGATGGCGCAGTGGTTGAGAGCCTGCCTGCCGATGCAGGGGACACGGGTTTGTGCCCCGGTCCGGGAAGATCCCACGTGCCGCGGAGCGGCTGGGCCCGTGAGCCATGGCCGCTGAGCCTGCGCGTCCGGAGCCTGTGCTCCGCAACAGGAGAGGCCACAACAGTGAGAGGCTCGCATACCGCAAAAAAAAAAAAAAAAAATACACAATTTCCCCAATGAGAGGTGCCTTTAGACCACATCAGGAGGTGAGGCATCAGCGGAGAGCTAAGGATGGAGCTGGGAACCAGCAGGCAGAGGGAAGGAAGGGATAGAAGAGAGCCAAGTTGTTTTTCATTTGCAGAACTTCCAGTTCCGGCCAAATAACATCTTTAAATACTATTGACATGACAAAGCTAAACTTCTTGGCTTGGGCTTGAATTTTTTCTGTTCTTTTTTTAAATCCCAAATTGAAGAATGTGTCTGCTTTAGAACTGTGTCTGCCAACCTAGTCCTTTCTGCCCGCAAGGGTCCAGCTCGGAGCTAGTCCAGTTTGCCAAGGTCAAGGAGTGATTACCTTCGCTCCGGCAATGCACACTTGGGGGAGGAAGTTGAATGCTGGGGAAGGCCAGGCATGCAGGTTCTTCTGGCGGAAAGCGAGCCTCCTGGACACCCTCTCTCCTATCACTCTCCCACTCCTGTTTTCCTTCGTCCCTGTGTGTGTACCATGCCTGTGTGCTGTGTCTCATGGGGGTGGGTGAGGACATGTTCCAAACAGGGAAGCATTTCCACATCTGTCTGCAGCTAGGACTGCACGAATCAAGTGAAATTGAGAAAGTAAGCAATCATTCCAGTTCTTCAGGTTTTAAGCTACTTCCACCTAAAATAACCAGGTAATTGAGGTTGGAGTGGGTGGTGTATCTTCTGCTCGAATTACCCATAAAATTGCCACCATTTTCCCGTTCACTTTGTGTGGATAAGGCATAGCATCATCAAGGTCAGGGAACACAGATATTAAATAAGGCACATAAATAAAGATAAAGTTTCCCACCCCAGTCTCTTAACAGGTGGCACGTTTAGTCATTTCGTCAAAACAAACATTTGTCTTGCAAGAAATATTTCTTGGGCCAGACCCCATGCTAGGTATTGCAGATACAGTCATGACTAAGCAAACCCGGTCTTTGCGCAGAGAGAGTGTATATCTTGGAGAGGGAAAAAGATAAAAATAAGTAAATGAACAAATATGATCATTGGAAACTATAGCAAAGGTCAGAATGAGTCAAAACCTTTTCTATGCTTGTTGTAAGCAATGTTTGGCAACTGTCCACAAAAATAATTAACACTCTTGTGTGAAGTCAGATCTGCCTGTGATCAGACCTGGTTACTCATCCCATCACCACCAGCAGCCCCTCCCCAGGTCAAGGGCTCCACTCAAGGCTGTACTAAGTTAATGGGTTTGCAGGGGAAACCAGCGACTCTGGCATGAGAAGCTCTGAGCCTACGGTCTCTAATAGCTGAAAGACCGTGAACGAGTTGCTTTGGTCTCCTTTTCCTCATCCACAAAATGGGCATCACGGTTCCCCCACCAAACCGCAGAGTCCTTATGAGGACCACGGTGTACGCTACGCGCTCTGCAAACTGTAAAACTCTAGACAGAGGACATGGTGTTGAGAAGGTTTCTCCACAAAGAAGTTGAGTAAACCTAAGAGGGAAAGAGAGAGGAAAGAAGATGTGGGGAGGGGAGGGAAGTAGAGCTCAGGACTGCATGGCCAGTGAACTATTTAACCCTTCCCCCGAAACAACCTATGGGACACAATCATCCTCATCTGTATTTGGGGAAACTGAGGCACAGACAGGTCAAGGAAGCCACACCACGCACCTGTGGGAACCTGGGGTTTGATCTGCCCATCTCCAAACTCAGATCTTTCTTTTTTTTTAATTGAAGTATAGTTAATTTACAATGTTGTGTTAGTTTCAAGTGTACAGCAAAGTGACTCAGTTATACATATATATATTCTTTTTCAGATTCTTTATAGCTTACTACAAGATATTGAGTAGAATTCCCTGTGCTATACAGTAGGTCCTTGTTGTTTATTTTATATACAGTAGCATGTATCTGTTAATCCCAAACTCCTAATTTATCCATCTCCCCTCCCCGCTATCCCCTTTAGTAACTGTAAGTTTGTTTTCTGTCTGTGAGTCTATTTCTGTTTTGTAAATAAGTTCATTTGTAACACTTTTTTTAGATTCCATATATAAGTGATGTCATATGGTATTTGTCTTTCTCTTTCTGGCTTCACTTAGTATGATAATCTCTAGTTGCATCCATGTGGCTGTAAATGGCATTATTTCGTTCTTTTCATGGCTGAGTAGTATTCCATTGTGTGTGTGTGTGTGTGTGTGTGTGTGTGTTTGTGCGTATGTGTATACACACCACATTTTCTTTATCCATTTATCTGTCAGTGGACATTTAAGTTGCTTCCATGTCTTGGCTATTGTGAATAATGCTGCTGTGAACATTGGGAGCAGAGCTCGACTCTTTACCACAAAGCCGTAGCCAGAGCAGGGGAGGAAGACACCAACCCCTTTTTGATTTGAACTTGACGCTTTGAGTGTCAAATGGGGCCTTCCCAGGAAATGCCACAGATGACTGTTTTTAAAGGAAGACTGAGACCAAACCACACAACTTTAGGGAATTGAGGAGATATTGGAGCTTCTTTTTTTATGGATGAAAAAAGTCAAAGGCTCTGGAAAGTTTAAGGTGACTTGGCCAAAGCCATGTGACTGATTAGTGATGGTATCAGAGAAAAGAAAAAAGGAAGGATAGACGGATGAATGTTTTTCAAACTGTAGGTGCTACTCACTAGTGGGTCATGAAATTCATGAGTGGGTCATAAGCGGGAGTTTAAACAAAATGAACTAGCATAGGATAGAAAATGAAGCTCGTTGTGCTTGGCAGAGGGAAGCGCCATTTGTGAAACTTTTCAGCTCTGCGCGTTTGCTTGTGTGTATGCAGAGCCTGAAGTAAAGTGCCCGCGGGTCCTAGATTGAGCCCTCTGAACGCCCCCAGACGGGAGGGTGGGCTTGCAGAGGAAGAGACCCGCGGGACTGACCGGGAGTTTGAGCAGAATCCGAGTTGCTCCTCCAATTCAAGCAAAACAACTCGAAAATAACCACAGGGCCTATTTTTAGCATGTGCCAATACTACCTTTCCTCTGCTCTCTGGCCTAGACCACAGGAGCCCGTCCACAGCACGCTCTGCTCCTGGGGAGCCGAAGGGGCCCAAGAAAGCTGTCCCACAGGCAGGAGGCCAAGGCCAGGCTCTTATCTAAACCCCAAGGCGGTTTCCCGTTCCTTACTTCCTCTGCCTGCCTGGGGATTAGAGCAGGTCCTCGGAAACAGGGAACAGCATCCTTCACAACAGGATGTTGCGGAGGAACCACAAACTGCTGCTCTCTGAGTCAGGCCACCAGTGCACCAGGCTCTGGACCTGCTTAGTCACTGCAGGACACCTTAACCCTTCGGGGGACAAGAGAAGACACAGCTGAGGGCCTGAAGGGAGGATGCAGGGGATCTTTCCAGCCTGTGACCTTATGGATGGACCTTCCACAGCATCAGGGCCCAAGTTTCTGCACCTGGAGCCCATCTAGCAGGCAAGGCTTGGGGTGGGCATAAATGGCATTTTAAGGATTCCTCCCATGTCAGAAGGCACGCTCAGGCATGTGTATGTGTGTGTGAGTCTGTGTGGCAGGGGGATGGTGTGGGCAGAAGAAGCTAGAATCATCAATAAACTTAAGAGGAAGCACCAGGAACCTCATCCCTGGACCGTGGGAGGGGCTGGCAAGGGCCCTGCTATTAGATAGCGGCAGTGCCAACCTCTACCTTTGAATGTGTGTGTGAAGGGGGTATGAGCAGTGGGAGTAGAGGGAAGATGAAACCATTCATAATACCAAGGAAAACTGTCAACCCTGAGCATAGATTATAACCTAAGAGCCAACCAAGTGAGAATAGAAAAAGTAAACATTTGTCTGAGTTGTGTAAAAGGAACATAGAATCAGTTTCAGAAACTGCTCACCATTTCCATATAGCTTGATAATGATGATGCTTGTCACTCAATCCTATGTAAGACTGACTTTGGTGTAGGTGTATTGGATTACATCAAGCTCTACTCATTGGTGATCAGGCTTCAGTGACTGTTGCTCCTGAGACAGAGCTGCTGTGCTCAGAGCTTACAACATCCCTAATGTGAGAGACCCAGAGAACCAGTTCCAGTCACTGCCCAGCCCCCGAGGACAGCCTCCCTGGGAGAGAAGGGAAGGGAATGTGGCCCGCGAGAGGTGAAGCCCAATGTCCAATGTCCTGACTCCCAACCCCGAATCCGCAAGTCTGAGCCGGCTGTTCATAATCCCCCTCTTTACACCCCAGTTCCTGTGGGAAGGACTCCTGGGAAAGAGATTCCTGGGAGAGAGACTCAGGGAGCCCCTGAAGCATGGCCAAGGCTGCCTTGCAGCTAAAGGCATACAAGGATCTGTCTTAAAGACCGCAGCATCCAATGAGTGATACACACCAGATTTCTAATCCCAGATCCTCTCCTTAAAAACTTGACAAAGTCACCTAATCTTTCCAAACTTCATTTTCCTCATCTCTAAAAAGGAGACTGTGAGGGTGAAATGAGAACAGTGATCAAAGCTCCAAGCCCAGTGCTGGCAGAGTGAACCCAGCACTGGCCTTTTCCCTCTTGGTAAGGTTGGCATTGATTTAGAGCTGACCCTCAGGGCAGGGAGGCCCAACTGCTTGCTGCCTCAAGTTCTCAAGGTTCAGGGTGGTCTCCTGGCAGCTGGGGTTCCCAACTCAGTGAGGTCTGAGCCTTCCCCTCCTTCCAGCACGGCCTCGGGGGAGCTCACAGGCCCCAGCAGGCAGAGACTGGCTGCCACAGCTCCAGAGCAACTGTGGCTTGGAGAGAATCCCTGGCATGTGTCACATCGGCCCCCGCAGCCATGATCCATGGTGCGCTGGAGAAGCGCTTTGTTCCGGGGCCAAGGGCTCAGCTTGTAGGAGGGTCATCCGTGGGTCTCCATGCTGGACAGCTCCCCTCGCACCTCGATCCCCACCCCCCGTCCTCACACCAGCTGCTCCGGATCACCCGTCCAGCCAGGGAGACTGCAGCTTGTGCCTGGGCCCAGAGAGGGCTGTGCGTGAGCTGTGACTGTGGGGCAAGGCCGAGGCATGGGGAGGAGGCTCTGCTCACCTGGGAGACCTGTAGGGACAGGAGCTGGTATGGAAAGGGTGGTGGGAAAATCTCAAGAACCAAGTTTTTTCAGCTTGTCACTTGGTCGCATTAGGATCCCATGCAAGTCATGGGGCCCCGGTTTCCTTATTGGCGGAATGAAGGGGTTGGACAAAACAACCTCTAAGGTCCCATCTAACTTTACTATTGGGTGCCTTCTTACAAGGTCCACAGTTCTCCCATCAACGGGTCAGCATGTTGAAGCGGATGGGATAGGAACAGGATGGGAAGAGGTGTAGGCAAGAGGTAAATGCAGATGGTTTGGTTCTCCCAGTCAGAAGATTGGTCTGTACAATGTAATTTTCTTTATTTTTCTGTAAGTGGATTTATTTTCTGTCTCAAGCCCCTGTTCTGGCTGATGCAGAAAAACTAGTATAGTTACTTCCAGGTAACCCGGTCACATGAGTCATTTTCTCCAACATTTCAGTACTCAGCTCTATTCAATTCAAGATATCTGTCCTCGTTCCCTCCCTGGAGTTGATGCTATCGACCACATCTGTGGAGAGAGGAAGGCCTACACCTCTGCTACATCTGCCCCAAGTCCTCCTTTGAGATGGAAGGTGCTCCTGTCTGGTCATCAGACATGCCCTCCCCACCTCCGGCCCCATAAACTGGTACACACACCCCGCCCGCCCCCCGGCCGAGTGCTCCATGTTGCTGCCCACTCTCTATATTGTGCCCTGTTTCTGCTAAAGGCCCACTTGCAGGCCTGCAGCTTCCTCGTGATCACTCTCTCCAGTCTTGATTCCATTCCCACTGCAAGAGCCTGAGAAACCTGTGTGCGTGGGGCGGGGCCGGGGGGTAGGTGATGGGGAGTGAGGCGGGGGGCGTTCTCTGCCCAGACCTGCCACACTGCCACTCCTCCGTAGCTCTGTAGCTCACCATGGTGGCCGAGAGGACTCCCTGAGGCTCACCACCCTCCCTGGGCTCCCAGAGAAGTGAGGCACAGGGGCTCACCATGCCTGGACTCCATCCTTACAGGACTGATCTTTCATTTTCCCCACCCCAGGATCCAGGAGAGGACTGGACCTTGGAGGTTCATCTAGCTCTCCAAACTCTCTTCCTTTTTCCAGGTTAGGGGTGTTGGTCTGGGGTGCAGTGAGGGTTAAGGGGGAATGTTTAAAAAAGGAAAGATTTTACACATCTCATATCACATCTCCTTTTCGTGTTTCCTCTCTCATTCCTGGATCAAAGCCTTGGGCCTCCAAAGCCAAGCGCTGGTTGTGTTGGCTGTCTGGCTCCTTTAAGACCACTAGTGCTTCCCTTTACTTCCTGAGTGGGAAAGAAACACACAGCACGAACATTCCACATATCAAAGCCCCTGGAAGGGCAGGGCAAAGGGTTAGAGCTCGTCCTAGGCTCCCATATGTCTTTGACAATCATATGGAATTGTCAGTGTCCCAGAAAACAAAAATCCAATCATCAAAAGTCTCTACATACAAAGTACAAACCCTTCACCTGGACTTTCAGGTCTTCCTCCGCATGGCCCACCGCAGCTTCCCTCTCCCACCACTCTCCTAACTAACTTCACAGGCCTTTAGGCAAATTTCCTTCATGTTTCTGAACCTCAGTTTCTTCATCTCTAAACTAGGGTTAATCGTTCATTTCGTACTGTGTTATGGTCCAAATTCTAAGTACTATTAGCAAATCAATTTTGATAAAAACTCAGCTAGAAGTGAATTCTCGCACAGGATCTGGCATGGAGCAGGTTTAACAGGTCTCAGTCCCCTCCCAGCCCAGTCTGCAGCCAACTGGAGCACAGCCTTGTATTCATGGCTCAGCTCTGCTAACCTGCCCCCCGCTCCGCCCTCACCCAGACACATTTTATATCACTTCCAGCACCGAGGCACCTCTAAAATGCTACCACCTCCAAAATCCTCCCCCGAACCGACTCTTCTCATATAACTGTTTATGCCCACACCTCCTCTTCCACCTACAATGTTTAAGCTCATTGAGGGCACAAACTTTGTCCTGTTTTATACGTCTTGCCGGGAGCCACTGAGACCAGCCTGCTCCACCCAGGACCACACCCCTGCTGGCTCACCAAGTGCTACTCAGTGTTCCAGGCAGCCACCCAAGCATTCCGTCACTCCCGACCTGCTCTTGCATTCATCCCATTTCCACCCGACACCCACTCTCGGATCTATGATTCTGACCTCAGGCCTTACCTCTGGCCTTCCAGATGGGGGTTATTTGTTCTCTCCAGCTTGGCCCAAACCTTTGGCTCCTAGCTGTCCCCACTGCTGGCTTTTATCCCAAAGACCCCAATCCCTGCCCTGGTGTTACACGGCCATGCCGTCCAGGCCTTTGTAACCAGAACTGTAGTGAACATTCATAAGTGTGTGTGTGTTTATGTGTGTGTATGTGTATACATGTGTGTATGAATATAGATTCCAAAGATGGCTGAGATGTCCCTAAGTGACTATATGGCAGAAAAATGAAAGTCAATCAAAGCCAACTTCTCCTGGCTTAGAGTCACCATGTTCCTGCCATTTCCTGTGTTTGCCCACTTGCTGGGAGGAAAGAAGACAAGAGTTGTACATCTGGTCCTAACGGGCCTAAAATGAGATACCGGGTGAGGCATGGTAAGGGCCTTGCTTGTGTTCTGGGGAGACAGATGCCAGCAGGAGTCCCCGGATGCAACAGCCCTTGACCAGCCCCAAATCTAAAGATTCATGAATGACTCTAAAAACACTCAGTGTTTGAGCCAATGGCTGGGGTGTGAGACCCCAAAGCTTCGATCTAACCAGGCTCGGGAAAGACCCGTCTGGGACTCCCAAAGCCATGGGGTGTGAAGGGAGAAGTGTGTTGTCGCCACCCTGAATTCAGAGCAGGTGAGATAAAGTAGGACAGGTCATGATGTGAGCAGCTACAGAGCCTCTCTCCACACGCCTTGCGGGGAAGGTGTTTCTCCCTCCTTCAGTACTCTTTTATTGGGTCCCTTCTATGCCAGTCGGGCACTGTGCTGGGCCCTGGAGCTACAGTGATGAGGGAGACACATGCAGCCCCACCCTCACAGAGCCTGCAAGAGTTACAGACAATCCAACAAGGAACAACAATGGAGTATGTGACCCGGGGAGTGTATGGGCATCTAGGAGCCCTTGGCAGGCTGGGTGGGTGGGGAGAGAGGCGGCTAGGGTTAGTCAGGGAGGACTTCCTGGGAAAGGTGACAGTTTAGGGGAGACTAGAGTTTTAAGCCACTAAACAGCAGGTATGAATGACCAGTGACCAGAGAGAGGACATCCCCTGCTGGAACAGAGAGCAGTGCCTGGTTGGAGCACAGAGGGCAGTGGGGTGGAGGAAGATGGGGCTTGAGAGGTGAGAGCATGCCGGCCATCAGTTTGGTTTGAGGGAGTCACTGCTTAGTACCCATTTCCTCCCTCCTTTCCCATCTCAAATCCTGAGAGGAGGCTCTGGCCTCTTTCGCACCTTCTGTAGTATCTAGCATGGGGCTTTGCATACAGTAAGTGCTCAATGAACACTCGTGAAGTAGTTGACGAAGGAGCGGGGTAAATGTAGGGTTAGGAGCTCAGTTCTACATGGAGACACTTAGAAAATTAAAGCAGGCCCTTCCACTCACGTGATCTGTAAATTTATGGCCCTGCAGTTGAGATTTTATAGCTAAGACAAAATACTTGTTAAAAACTAATAGGAATGTGTAAAACCAGCATTGGCAGATCTCAACTGGCAGGCAGGAAAACCTGGCTCCTTGAAGGCTGCCTGGCTCCATGGTCGATGGAGCCTTGGGTAGAGATCCAGAGGTGAAAAGTCATTCACTTCTGGGAGCGAGAAACTGACTCAAACCCTAAGTCACAGGTTTCAGCTCTCTAGGGCAAAAGGGCGTTGCATGCCTCAGCTCGTTACAGATCACCAGTTTAAATTATTTCGCAGACACGTTCATCGCAGTGGGGGTTCAGAAGAGGCTGCCAGTCCTTGCCGGACGGAGTCTTTAGGGGTAAGGTGTAGGCCATTAGCCTTGCGCTGTGATGGGACCTCAGCCAGGTCAGAGGAGACCAAGGCTTGCCGGAGCCGGTCTGTCCTTCCGAAACCCACCGGCCTGACACTCCTCCTCCCCTCATTCTCCCTCTGCTGCCCGGGCTGCGCCTACGCTTTGCTGGCCGTGCCTCCTCCGTCCCCACGTGCTGTCACCTCTACACGCACACGGGCCATCTCCAAGCCAGACACTCATTCCTGTACCAAACGCCTTTGTCAGTTGATTTCTCAGCAGTTTAGGCATGCTGAATGCAGAAAGTCTGGTTTTCTGGTTAAACAACACTCTCAGATATTTTCTCCTCTCACCCCAGATCTCCTCTCCAGACCCTTCTCCTCAGTCCTCATGCCCTGGATCTCTCCACTGTGTGATTTAGACACTGAATGAGTTTTCTAGAAACACACCGTAGAAATAAATTCCTCAGAGGCAATGCAATAAATGATCTGAGATAGGCATGAGTGATGGAGCCTTCTGGTAAGAGAGGCGAGGAATGCTGATGGTGGAAAAACAAAATTCAGGAGGCCAAATTTTACAGGGAGCAATTCGCAGTAAATGAGAACATGTCAGGGGCACTGGGGCCATTGGAAACTGGTTGCATCTGCCTCTTTTTGTAAGTTGGGTTTACTCCGTGGAACATAATAATATGTAACCAAAATGCTGGAAGACCATTTCTTTGCTACAGAGACCCAGCCGGCAAACCAAGTAGAAAAACAGGAGATGTACTTTTCACTCTGGGAGTTTTTTGTTTTGGGGTTTTTTGGGTTTTTTGTTTTTGCTGGGGTAGTATTTTTATTTTTAAATCTTCCCTGGTTGTCAGAACAGATTGTAGATCCTTGGAAAGGCCTTTCCAAGGGCTAATCAAACACTAGTCTAAAGGGTCAGTGGGTAAAAGTTCTTTGACTCTCCTGAGCTGGGTGCAGATAAAAATGTTACCGTTAAAGAAAGAAAGCCAGTCACGATTTGGTTAAAAGTTTGTATTTGTGAACCTTCTGTCCCAGGTTAAGAAAGGAAATTTTTATTTTTAATACAAATATGTGTTGTCGTCTGAACGATTGGCTGGTTTGTGCCCTCACGGGAGCCTAAAGAGAAAAACTATTTGGGGTTACAACATGGGAAAAATTAGTCACCGGTGATTCATGGAAATTATAAATATGTAGCTATATTGTTCTCTTATTTATGATCCAGCCGGGATGAGCTGTTGGGAGGAAGCAGGCAGACGCACGAACAGTGCCAAAGGCGAGCGGACGCTCCGCTCCGGGCTTCGTGGGGTGAGCACGTCCCGATCCTCCCCGGCAGAGCCTCCTTGGTCTCAGTCCTTGCTGAGTAGTGCCAGTCCCTGGAGGGCTGTCCTAGAGCTTCTGTGGGGCCAGGGCAAGAGCAGGCTAGCAACACCCTCGCGTCCTTCCTGAGGCTCTGAGCTGTCACAGGGCAACACGAGGGTAATGCTCGTGTCCTGGGGGCGATTACTGGCTTTGCTTTTCCCAAGCTGGTGTTATCAAATCGAGCCCCTCTGCTCACTGCTTACAAGATCAATACGCACAAATCTTGTTAGAAAGGAAAGTTGCCTTTAATCAGAATGCTGGCAATCTGGGGAGATGGAGGACGCAGCATCCCTCAAAAGCCACCTCTGAAGATTCTGCTTGGCCATGAAAGCTTTTAAAGGGGAACAGGGAAGTAATCTTAATCATTGAGTTAGGGGCTCAAGGTCATCACCATCCCCCACTATGTGCAGGCTTGTTTACCGGCTTGTGGACACCTTGTGATCGTTCTTTAGATGCTATCTTGTTCATGTAGTTTGTTCACGAGATTACTGAAGGGGAAGCTAGGGAAGAGATCTGGTCATCTGTTAATTACAGTTTTTTAAAAATTAATTAATTTATTTATTTTTGGCTGCGTTGGGTCTTCGTTGCTTGGCATGGGCTTTCTCTAGTTATGAAGAGCAGAGACTACTCTTCGTTGCAGTGTGTGGGCTTCTCATTGCCGTGGCTTCTCTTGCTGCAGAGCACGGGCTCTAGGCCCACGGGCTTCAGTAGTTGCAGCATGCAGGCTCAGTTGTTGTGGCTAGCAGGCTGTAGAGTGCAGGCTCAGTAGTTGTGGTATGTGGGCTTAGTTGCTCCGCAGCATGTGGGATCTTCCCAGACCAGGGATGAAACCCATGTCCCCTGCACTGGCAGGCAGATTCTTAACCACTGTGCCACCAGGGAAATCCCCATCTCTTAATTACTTATTCTTCATTTCTACTTCTTTGATCATCGGAAAGAACCAACAAGTTAGGCAAAATATTGTGTGATCAAAAGATTTGAATGTTGTGCTAGGGCTGGAGATGAGTAGAGCATGGCGGTGTCTGGCTTAAGGTTAGTGACAAGATAAAGGAATGCCTCCTGCAAAGAGCACTTTCCTGCAAAGAGCCTTTTCCTGGCAAAAGCTGCTTACACCGGGAAGAGCGATAAAAGCAGGAATGAGGTGAACTGTTCGTTGGCTGCCAGAGTTCTACTCAGAATTCCAGAAACTCATACCCTAAGTCCTCCTTACACACACACACACACACACACACACACACACACACACACACACACACACACTCACACATGCATACATACATACATATATACATACACACATACACGCACACATGCAATTCATTCATCTATCAAAGTGTACTGAGCCCCTGTGTGTGGAGTGCTGGGGAAATGATGGCAAGAAAGACACCCCAGGCCCTGCCCTAGAGCAACGTCCAGCCTAGTGGAGAAGAAGGACATCTGCCCAGGGATTACGGTGGAGACTGATGAGTGTGAGGATGGAGAAGTTCCACCCACCAGGATACATACAGTAGGTGCATCCCATCCTGTTACAAGCCAGGAGTGGTTTTACAGAGCAAGGAATGTTTAAGCTGACCCACGTGAGAAAGCTAAGATGCAGGCAGGGCAAACCTAGCGGCGCAGAGGAAGGCAGGTTGCAGAGCGCAGGGGGAGGATGCAGAAAATGTTGCTTCAACGGTGCTGAAGCACCAGGGTATGAATCAGCCCAGAGATGCTCAGAAAGGGAGGGAGGGTGTCCCCAGTGTGAGGAAAGCAAGGCATCAGTGGTAACCCTCCTTCCCAGGGCCATTATGGTACTCTCCAAAGAACTGGGGTGTGAGTGTCCAATCTATGGGCTCATATACCACCTTCCAGGTCTGTTTTTTCGAAACCTTACACTGAGACACTCATGCAGGCCACAGGGAGTCCCCATTCGGCACTCAGGTAATACCAGAATGGGCAGGAAGACTTGCAGCCAGGAGTCGAAGTAGATCTAGATGGTGGCCGGCAGGTGGGGATGAGTCCAGAAACCAGGTCTGAACTAGGGGATCAACTCAAGAGAATGATTTCAGTCACTGTTACCATCTGTCGACCCTGAAACTGCTCCCAGGATCCCATGCCTAGAGGGGGCTGGGGTCAACCTGAATCCAACAGGTAGTGCGGCCAGGTCAGAGGGACACCAGGACTGAGAGGCCCCAAAGCTGAGTCTGAGAACTACTGGATTCAAGCCTTATCTCTATTGACAAGTGTGGATAGAGCTTCACCTTCAGCTAAGGATAGACTTGACATATCTCGGGGCTGAGAGGCCTGTGGAGGAAGGAATAAGGAAGGCCATGACCCCCTCAGCTGACACCTGACTCACAGTCTTCCTCTTTGCCTCAATTCCTGCCCCACCCTGGCTGATTTCTGCATCCACGTAGTAGACTTTCCTGATTCCCAGGTCTCCCCGTTGATTGACACCTACATCTCTACTTCAGGCATCCAAGTTTACCTCTACACTTCAGCGTTGTGGTTCATGGTATGCCCGCAGGAGCCAGTCTGCCTTAACGGTTCCGCCGTTTTCAAGTTGTGTAACCTTGGGCACTCTGTGCCTCCGTGTGGCATGATATTAGAACCTGTATCAATGGGTGCTGTGGGATTAAAGAGTTAATACAATATATGGCACATAGTTGGGACTTCATAAATAGTGTCATTAATAGGAAAGAATATTAGCTCCAAGGAAGCATTGTCCCAACTAAATGCAATGTCTGGCAGAGAATGTATACTTAATCTTTGTTGAATGAATGAATGGTGTCATCATTCTGGGTGGCTCCGCTTCTGGAATTAAAATGAAAACATCCACCTCGTCAACCCCACCTTTTATTCTTCTCCACAGCCCATCTTTTAATCTCCCAGCCGCCCTCCACCTTGCTCTGTCTTGATCCAGCCTGGACTCCAGGAACTAGCCTCTCACCAGCCATCCTCACAAGCCTCCTTCTCCACACCCCCTACAGAGCCCCATCTTGGACTGACCCTGTTAGTAGCCTTCCTCGTTCCCTGCTCTGTCCTGCCACTCACAGCCACCCTCTCTCCACTCTGCCTTCTCCTCCGCCACCTTTGTTCTCAGGAGATAATCTCTCCTCCTCTTTTATAGGGGACTTTCTCCGTCATGAACCCTTTTCTCTCAATTGTAGCTTGTACTCTCCCATCTCCTTGGAGTCCTGTTCCTCAGTATACAAACAAGTTTAAAACTCCCCACTCCCTTCATGGTGGGAGAGGGGTATTTGGGTTGATAGGGGAGTGACAGTTCTCTGAGAAGTCCTTTTCGTATAGTTCTGACTCTTAAACCATGGTAATGTTTCACATGCCCTCCAGTAATACAGAAAGACTATCAACCAGGATGTCGACAGAACTTCAGATGGAATACAGACAGTAATGACTGAACCTAACTCTATTAGAAATGAATATATAACCATACTGAAGGGGGTGGGGAAGAACATAGCCAACCCAAGTAATTTGAAAACCAACATTTGACTCTATACTCTAAGGCGAAAGACAAAATGAACTATATACAGATATCATCCTCCAACTAGTATATTTACTTCTCACAAGAGTATGAATAGCAATTCTGAAACCCCTTTACATGTATACTGGAAGTGAGCAAATGTAAATATATTGCAGATAATGAGAGCTAGGTTCCTCACCGTTGGAGAAAAGAGTAACAAATAAGCGAAGGGGAAAGGCCGGAATGAAACTTGTGGTATTAGATTGGAACTGAAAGTATTAACGTGAACTTATGGTTTTGAATATATAGATGGGTAGACATAGAAATTCACAACTATTTCAAGATACATTTTTTTAAAAAGACGTTACCATTCTTTAAAAAACAAAAACGTCCCTTCACCCCACACCTCTACCTATTCCTCCATCTCTTTCCTTCCCTTCTCGGTCAAGTTTCTGGAAAGACTGGTCCACATGCATTGTATCTACTTTCTTCGCCCCATTCACTGCTCTTCTGGTCACAACTGGGCTTCACCCTGATCCCTTGCGCAATCCGCAAAGATCTCCAAGGACCTCCGAACTGCCACTACAAAGTGGACTCCTCAGTGACTATTTCTCACTCCTGATGACCTGTCTCTCTCATCATCATTTTCTGTTTCCCCTTCATCTCTCAGTTTTTTGGTATTAGGCGTTCCCCAGGATCCTGATTCTGGCTCTCCCCTCTTCCCACTCTGCACTCTCTTCTGGGAAATTTTCAAGGCTTATGACTCCGTGATCTATATTTCTGATTCAAACCACTCTCACATTTCAGGGCCAATGGCTATCAATGGCTCTCCCAGGCCCTGCAGACACAACACGTTCAATTTTAAACTCATCGTCTTTTCCTCTGGATCTGATCCCTCGCTTAGCTGATGTACCACCATCCGCCCAGTCTCAAAACCAGAAACCTGCATTCTTTCCTGTCCCTCTCTTCCCATACCTGACCAGTTCCCTGGGCTTGCCGATTCTAACTCTGGAAGGCTTCTCCACTCTCGTCCTCTGCCACCACCCAAGCTGAGGCCTTCCTCATCTCTGATGGAGAATAGGGGAAACAACCTCCTACAGCAGTGTTCCTACATCTGGCTTCACCCACCAGCATTTCCCGACTGTGGGGGCCAAAGCCAACCACACGACTGCCTTTCTTAAAAGCCTTCATTGGTTCTCAGGATAAAGCCAAACACCTTGGTATGACAAACAGGGTTCTCCATAATGTGAACACTGGCTCCCACCTAATTTCTAGCCCCATCTCCCACCGTCCTTCTCTTGATTTTATTTTCTAAGTGTACCTTTACACGATATGTTCACTACACTAAAATAAACTCCCCTGGTCACTTTATCTTATCCCTCTGCTTTTTTCTTTATTGTACTTATCATAATCTGTAATGATTGGGTCTATTATCTCTGCATTTGTTTTTTGTCTGTCTCCTCTAATATAAGTTTTATGAAAACAGGAATCTTGCAAAAAAATTTTTGATAAAATATACATAACATAAAACTTACCATTTTAACCATTTTTAAGGGTACAATTCAGTGCATGCATGTTGTTGTGCAACCGTCACCACTGCACATTTCTAGAACTTTTTCATCATCCCAAACAAACTCTGTACCCGTTAAACTGTAACTCCCCATTGTCTCCTCCCCTCAGCCCCAGGTAATCCCTATTAGTCTTTCTGTCTCCAGGAATTTGACTATCCTAAGTACCTCACCTAAGTGGAGTTGTATAATGTTTGTCCTTTTGTGTCTGGCTTATCTCACAACATAATGTTTTCGAAGTTCATTTGTGTTGTAGCATGTATCAGAACGTCATTCCTTTTTATGGCTGAATAATATTCCACTGTATGGATATACCACATTTTGTTTATCCATTCATTTGTTGAAGTATATTTTGATTATTTCTACCTTTTGGCCATTGTGAATAATGCTGCTGTAACCACTGGTGTACAAATATCTGAACAGAGGAACCTTGTTATCTAGCATTCTCCATGGTCTGGAACAACGCTGGGGCATAATAGGTGTCCAGCTAAATATTTGTTCTGTGCATCCTTGCCTATATATATGCTATATCCTCTGCATAGAAGCCCTTCTCCTTATTCTTGGAGAAACTTTTTATTCTTCTAGGCACACATTTCATCTTCCCCAGGAAGCCTTTCCAGACAGACAGACAGACAGACACACACACACACACACACACACACACTCACAAACACACGTCACTCTCTTCCCAGTGCTATTATTGTGATCCATGTATGATTTAGGAAGAGGTTTCAATTGCAGCCATGCACTATGTTGTAATTTATTTGATTGTATATCTGTCTCCACAGCTAGATGATAAATCTCTTGTGGGCAGGAATGCTGTCTTCATCATCTCTGTGGCCCCCAAGTCTAGAGCAGTGCCTGGGACAGAGTAGATGCTTAGTGTTTGATGAATGAGTGAGCAAATGAATAAATGAATGACTCCCTTACATCTTCCCTAGTCTTTGTTATATATCCAGCAACATTAGTTAATACTTTAGCTACCCTTTCCCTGAGTTGTTTTTGTCACTTTGGGGCTTGTTTACATAAAAGCAAAAGGGAGAGAGTTTACTGTCCCAGGTCAGGAGGACATCAGAGAGATGGTGTGACTATACCTGGTGTGCTTGGACCATCCCCATCTATACCTGTTGTCCCAGCATCAAGTTTAATAGTGTCCCCTTTCACTTTGTAAGTGTCCTAGTTTGGATAATAAATTATATGACCATCCTACAGGGAGGAAAAACAACTTTTACTAACCCGTTGGATGGGAAGTGGTACCTTCCACCCAAGGGCAGTAGGGCCTGCCCCCTCGGCCTTACCACGTCAGCGTGCTCCTCTCCCTCAGGCTGCGATTCGCTTGAGTTTTTCAGAAGCCACAGAAAGGTGCTCTGGGCATGCACACCAGGCCAATAATGCCAGGGAATCAATGTCCCCCAGGAGCAGCCCTCAACCAGCGACAGAAGGGGACTGTGTATCATGGCCTGTCATCCTCACCCCTCGGACGGGAGAGAGCCAGGTGTGTGCTCCACACCATTTCCCGGAATTTCCCCATAAGATTATGCTCCGGTCACCCACAGTAGTAGCTGCTTAATATGACACCTTTGTCGGCTGCCCCGTCCCTGCTGCACTTCTTCAGTGTTTCCTGCTCTTGCTAAATGAACTCCTTGCCCTTGAATTCTTGCCTCAGGGTTTGCTTCTGGGGGAACCTAAACTGAGCTGCCTATTTCCTCTTCGGGGCCTGAAGAGCCTTGTTAGTATCAACTTCCTTTGCACCCCTTTCCATGCACCCCATTCTCAGCCAATCCTCTCCCCCACAAACCTCAGCCCTTCCCCTGCCCAGGCCTGTTCCTCCCTCCCCAGCTGCCAGTGCTGGGCTGAGTCACCAGTACGTTGGGGTGGACCTGGGTCTGGGTGGCTGAGGCCTCCTGTTGGCCATGCCCACACTCTGGACCCTAATGTCTTTCTGGATTTTCTTTTTTTCTTTCTTACTTTTTTAAAAGAGAAAATATTATTAAATTTTCTGTTTTGAATTGATTCCTTTTTTATTGAAGTATAGTTGGTTTGTAATGTTTCAGGTGTACAGCAAAGTGATTCAGTTGTGTGTGTGTGTGTGTATATATATATATATATATATACACACACATATATATAATACATATACATATTCTTTTTCAGATTCTTTTCCATTATAGGTTATTAGAAGATATTGAATATAGTTGCCTGTGCTATACAGTATGTCCTTGTTGTTTATCTATTTTATATATAGTAGTGTATATCTGTTAATCCCAAATTGCCCATTTATCCCTCCCCTACTTTCCCCTTTGGTAACCATAACTTTGTTTTCTATGTCTGAGAGTCTATTTCTGTTTTGTAAATAAGTTTATTTGTATCATTTTTTTTAGATTCCACATATAAGTGATATCATATTATATTTGTCTTTGTCTGACTTTACTTAGTATGATAATCTCTTAGGTCCATCCATATTGCAGCAAATGACATTCTTTCTTTCTTTTTTATGGCTGAGTAATATTCCATTGTATATATGTGCACCACATCTTTATCCATTCATCTGTGGATGAACTTTTAGGTTGCTTCCATGTCTTGGCTATTGTAAACAGTGCTGCCGTGAACATGGGGTGCATGTATCTTTTCAAATTAGCATTTTTGTCTTTTCTGGATATATGTCCAGGAGTGGGATTGCTGGATCATATGGTAGTTCTATTTTGGTTTTTTAAGGAACCTCCATACTGTTCTCCATAGTGGCTGCACCAATTTACATTCCCACCAACAGGGTAGGAATGTTCCCTTTTCTTTCTTTTTGGGTTTTCTAATCAGATGCTGCTGTGTCAAATTCCAATAGCAGTTCAGTAGCCTTCTGATGATCCATTCCTGGATCTGACTACAAGTGTCCACCTCTTCATCCATTCAAAAAGGAGCAGAGGCCACAGGAATGGTCAGAGGAAAGGAAACTGCCATTCCTGGGGTCCCCAGTTAATATGTACCAGGCTCCATGTGAGTATGGCCTTACAACAATTGTAAGAAATAGGGGCTTCCCTGGTGGCGCAGAGGTTGAGAGTCCGCCTGCCGATGCAGGGGGCACGGGTTCGTGACCCAGTCCGGGAAGATCCCACATGCCGCGGAGCGGCTGGGCCCGTGAGCCATGGCCGCTGAGCCTGCGCGTCCGGAGCCTGTGCTCTGCAACGGGAGAGGCCACAACAGTGAGAGGCCCACGTAACGCAAAAAAAAAAAAAAAAAAAAAAAAAACAGAAGTAAATAGGATTTTCATCTTTTTAGAACCAAAGATTTTTATCCACAATAAAAGAAATGATCATCGTAGAAATTTTGGAAAATATGAAAGAAAGAAAAACATCACCCATAATTATTCCATCCAGAAACTACCTTCAATATAGTAGTGGTTGTTTTCCTCCTGACCCTTTATTCATGGGTGTATAATTGGAACCACACTAAGTGAAATCCCTTTTCACTCAATATTGAAACAGAAACATATCTCCCATGTTACTTCATACTTTGCAAACATTAGGACAGAAATGCTTGCTTCTTACTTGTACATTTTATATGGTGGAGTGAGAGCATCTACGACATTCCTGAAGGATGGGCACTTTGGTAAGAAGTTATTCCAGCAAAGTGAAATCGATAAAAGAGGCAGAGGGAGACCTCGTCTCTTTCTGGCCTCTTTCTCTGAGTTTAAAAAAATCAAGAAGGAACAATAAAATATTATAACTTAGACGTAAAAAAGAAAATACCAAATAATCAGCTAAAGGAGTTGAAAATAGTTGCATCTGGGAAATGGGAATGAGGGGGGTAACTTGTTTTCTCCAGCAAGGCTTGTTGCACTATTTGCCTCTTTAATCTTTGTGTGACTTTGATGAAAATGAAACAACATGAGGCATGATTTATTGACCTAATTGTGAATACAGTTTTTGTCATGAACTTTGTAAACACTGGGGTTTCTTTGTTTCAGTTGGGGTACAGCTGTTTTACAATGTTGTGTTAGTTTCTACTGTACAGCGAAGTGGAGTTCTGTGCTATACAGCAGGCTCTTATTAGTAAACATCGTTTTTATTTATTTATTTATGGCTGTGTTGGGTCTTGTTTCTGTGCGAGGGCTTTCTCTAGTTGCGGCAAGCGGGGGCACTCTTCATCGCGATGCGCGGCCTGTCTTGTTGCGGAGCACAGGCTCCAGATGCGCAGGCTCAGTAGTTGTGGCTCACGGGCCTAGTTGCTCTGCGGCATGTGGGATCTTCCCAGACCAGGACTCGAACCCGTGTCCCCTGCACTGGCAGGCAGATTCTCAACCACTGCGCCACCAGGGAAGCCCTAAACCTTATTTTTAGTGGCAGTATATTATCCCATTCTGTGGTTATACTACAATTTATTTATCTATTTCCCTGTTATTGAATATGTCATTTGCTTTCAAATTATATTTAGATAGTAATGTTGGGATGAACAACCCTGTGCAGAAAGCTTTTTCTGTATTTGCGATACTCTTTGTGGGAAAATAAGAGAGCTCTTAGTATAGGCGAGTGCTCATTTCCCCATGCCCTAACCAGCTTTGATTAAATTTCCTCTAAAAAATCTCAGTTAAATAATAAGTGAAAAAATCATTTTTCCCTTTTCAACAGTTGATGAAATGGAAACTTGAGAGATCTCCAACTTGCCTCAGCATGTGCAAGGTTTAGAAGTGGTGGAGCTGGCTTTTAAGCCTGGTCTGTCTGACTGCCAAGTCCTCATACGCACCACATCTGGCCTGGGAGAAAGAACTAGTTGTCAGGAGAGCTGGATTCTAGTCCAACCTTTTCCATTGACTAGCTACTGCTCTTTTAGTCTCAATTTCCTTGTCTGTAAAACATGGGTGCCCCACCTACCCATCCATCTTCTCAGAGCTATAAGGACCAGAAAAGATAATGAATAGGAAGGCTCTGGAGATTCTAGAATGTTCCATTGATTACAGACTTCAAAAAGGCATGAGCTCTGCCTTCTTTTTGCTCCCAAATATAAATCTAGACCTCCTGTTTATTTAACATTCACATATGGCAGTTACTGTAGGTTAAGTGCTTTATATGGGTTATTTCATTTAATCCTCCTAACAGCCCAACAGGTTAGATATTATTGTTTCTGTTGTAGAAATGAAAAATTGAGACTGTATCCCATAGCCAGTAAATGATGGAGATGACTTTGAATCCAGGAGACCTGACTCCAGAGTTTGAGCTCTTATTGTTTCAAAACATAGTTTTTATTATTATTCAGGTATGATGAGGCCAACAGACCGGGAGACGATCGCTGTTGAAAAGATAGTTTGTTACAGTTTTCAAGGGGGCACTCCACACCATGCAGGGCCACACAGGAAGCCCCAGGATTGGTCAGAAGGCAAAGGAGTGAGGGGAAAGCATGGGAAAGAGCCTTTATTGCAATTTTCCTGGGAAGGAATGGGTGAAACAGGGTAAGCAGGCCACACGGGTTGACTAGTTTGAGTAATTTCAGGGACCTCACAGGTGTAGGGACTGCCCCTAGTTGCCTGGTACCTGGCCCTGGGGGATTATGGCAGGAGATAGTGGCTCAACCTGTGAGAGCTCCATGAAGGAGGTAGTAGGCAGCTCTGGGCTCTGGGTTGGTAGGTTTGCATATGATAGGCACACTCACAGGGGAGTTATTTGCTGTCTCTAGGAATCAGCTAGTCCCGGGAGAGTCACTCTCTGCAGGATCAGCTGGGCCCCATGTGCCAGAGCATCAAGAATAGAGAAGATAAGAAAATATAGTTAATATATTTATGCATTAAACTGGGCTGCCTTGTGCACTGCTTTTGCATAGCTGGGGCGATTATCATCATCATCAGGAACCGTCACCACAATAACAATGATGTCCCATCCTTTTCCTAAGGTAAGGTCCATGAGGACAGGGGCCATGTAGCACCCAGCACATGGTAGCTCTCGGGAGGGATTTGTTAAATGAGTGAGTGAGTGAATGAATGGTCCCACGCCTGCCAAGCCTGGACCTTCATGCACTGAGGGGGACACATAGGTGTAGATCCTCAATAAATATCTTATTTTCTTCATCAGGTAAGAAAGAGGGCGATGGGGAGAATACCAGGGAAAAGAGATGCTCAACAGCCTTATTAGCCAGGATCTAGAACTATGTGCTCGTGGAGAGTTCTTCCCAGAGGAATCTAGATAGTTTGCAGATTTTGTACAGTGAAGATCTGAGGAATGCTGCAGGGACTCCTGACTACGTCTTCAGGAAGCATCTGGTGACTCCTCACCTGACTAGTAATCTGATTTTAATCCTCTCTCTCCAGGGGCCAAATGTCTGTCTTATTCAGACAGAGAGTGTTCTCTCTTATTCAGGAGAATAAGTGTTCTCTCTTATTCAGGCAGAGTGTGTTCTCTCCCTGAGAGAACACACTCAGGGAATGCTGGCTTCTTTTTCTTCCTTACATTTCTGCCCTCATCACCAAGGTCATCCCAAGCATCTTTAGTCATTTACATTCATTCATACACTTAAGAGCACTTACTGTGAGCAGTGGTTTGGAGTGGTCTTATTTATAACTTACAATTGTCTTCAAGGAGGACCTGTGACAACAGAGTCCTGCTTAATACAATTCAACCATTTGTCAGAATTGGGGATTCTAAGAATTGGCAGGTGGAAAGCTAAATACGGCTTTGGGGTAGGACTCCGAGTCCTAAGAGAATTTTATGCTGCTGTATCGTGCAAGCAACACTGACAGACTGGAGGAGTGTTTTCATGCTATAAGTGGAATTAGAAAGAGGACTCCCTGCCCTCAAGGAGTTGACAAAGGATACAAAGCAATAGAAACAAGAAGACAGACCCACAGCACTTAATATAGTTAACATGAAGGGACAAATACATTTTAAGGGGACCATTGACAAAGGAAATATGCAAACAGCAGAACAATATAGCATACACGAGATTCTGAGCCCAAGCAGCTTGGCCTCCCATCCCATCTCTTCATGCCAGTGGGAATGTCTGACCCTTCTCCCCGTCTCCTCTCCCTGTCTAGCCCATTGGACAGGCACTAGCTATAGAAGCTATTTCTTCAGAGAAGATAAGAACCAATGACTGTGCAAAATTAGAAGGGCTGGGAAGTAGGAAAGAAAGATAAGGCTTCAACCCAGGGGAGGAACAGAAAGCCTCACCCCTTATCCAGAGGCTGTCTTGTCCACTTCCTTTCCCAGCCCCATTCTGAAAACATCTCTCCACATTTATTCAGGGATGCCTGTTTCCATGGCTACCGGGAGACAGATGCTTTTTTGAATCTGGTATGTAAAGAGCTCTTCCAATTTGGAATCGGACATGGAACAGGTGGCTATTTTTAGCCACATGCTGCTAATACATGCTTTAGGGAAGTCAGCTCTTTGCCTTGTACTTAAACATCACCTTTCTCCACACTCCCCCATTTCACTGCCTAAGTGGCTTGAAGCATTTATAGGAATTTTTATCTACCACTACTACAATGTGAAAGACACAAAAAGATCCCAAGATTCAGGCCATAAATGCTATAGTTCAGGTTCAGAACACCCATCAGAAAGCCAACACCAGCCCTGGGCAGCATGTGTCAGCTCTCTCTTTGAGACGGAGGGCCTGCCCTCTCCAGGGCCACTCTTGGAGTGTTGAGTCATCACTTGATGCTCAGGATGGCTGCCACCACCTTGCTCAGGGACATTTGTACTTGTCTCATCCTCCATTTGGGTAAATTCTTCATTTCATGTGCCTGAATCTGTGCTATTATTTGTAAAATGATACTTCAGATACCGTGTTTATCCCATGCATGTGTGAAGGCAGCCTGGTCTAATGATGAGTCATAGACTTCCCCACCCACCTCCAAGTTAGTTTGACATTGAAGCCCTTACATGATGTGGCCTCAGTTATCTCCCTAAACTTACTTCTCAAATCTCTCAACTCCGTGCTTGAAATCCCCAGAACATTCTTCAAACATGCAATGTACTGCCACCGGAAATTCTCACATGGTTTTCAATGCCCGCATCAAACTCGACATGCCCGAGAATTCCTCCCTGTGCCATCTCTCCTTACCTCCTAGTTAAAAGCATAAAAGCATTTCTTCCCTCCTATAGGTTCTCATATTTCATAAGTAAATGTATAAGAGCTTGAAGCATTGCACACACCTCCTGGTGTTATGTTATTTGGGCATTTCTTAACTTCTTCGTTACCACTGGAAGGTTCATGAAGCCAGAGAGGGCAGTTTTTCTCCATGTTTGAATCTCTAGTGGCTAATTCAATGCTTTGCCCATAGTAGAGGCTCAGGAAGTATTTGTGGAATGGAATTGTTATACAAAAGTCTTGAGACCATGTTTCTAGTATAACTTCTGCCACTGACCTTGAACATAAAGTTTTCCAGATCTCAGGTTCCATGTAAGAAAGGAATGATAATACATATTTCATTTCTCTCACAACTTTATCATTAGAACCAAACTAGCTTTGTCTTATAAATGGTACCTTCTCAGATGAAAACGTATATCCCCCAGAAATAATAAAAAAGAGAAGAGTGAGGAAATACTATAGTAATACTGGAACTATTTATACACTAGAGCTATAGAAAACACCAGAGCAATTCCAAGCAGGCTACCCAAGAAGAGGAATAAGGAAAAGTGGGGGTGAGGTGGGGGACAAAGAGGAGGGTGAGAAGGAAGGAAGGGCAGGAGGGGATACATGTGAGAACATAGTGTGCTCACCAGCCATACACGGTCCGCTGGGGCCAAAGAGTGGCAGAGCAGAAATAGCTACTGATAGGAATGACTGTGTGGGGTCTTGAGAGGCAGAGCTCAGATCCACTTTCTTGTGTGCTGGCCAGGACTTTGTTGGAGATGGGGATTTCCCAGCCGATAGGCAGGTAAACCAGAAGGAAAACGGCCCCAGGCCAAAGCAGAAGAATCAGCCAGAGATGGAGCCCAGAAATCTAAATGTTAGTGATAACCACAGAGAACTTTAATTCAGATATACTCTGGTCATTCTTTGAGAAACACTGAGCCAGATAAGACAAATTAAAACTTAGAAGCATATTGGTTAACTATTGATGGAACCAAGAACCCAGAAGTAGGAAGTGGCAATAGAAGTAAAGCATTGCATAAAGCCTGAGAAGCAAGGAAGAGACAAACAAGGCAAATTTAAGAGAAAAATCAAAAAGACTTGAAGGAGAAAGGCATCAGCACAAGTTTTGGTAAAGCAGGACTGAAAGCAGATGCAGAGCAAATGGCATAAATATGAGGAAGGCTAAAGAGACAATTTTCATGCTGGTTGATTTTAATTTTTCGAGGATGAAGATGAAGAGAGAAATTCATTATTTATCAAGGACCTGGCTTTACTCCTGGATTCAAGGATGACAGTCATGCAGGGAAAGGTTTTCTTGGAGCTCTGGACCAGTAGACACTACTGACCCTGAGACCCACAGAAATGATAACCAAGGAGAGAAATAGAGGCAATGTGAGACAGAATAGTCAATGAGATTCAAATGAATAAATGGTGCAATAATGGACAAGTAATGAACAAGTCAGATGGGCGAGAGCCCAAGGGGTCAGCATGGGCTCAGGGCAGTAATCTCAGGACCATGGATAGCTCTGTGCTGGCCCTGTGTCTGGGACAAGAGTGGCCTTTTAGCCCATTGCTACAGTGATTAGCCTCACTGCCTGGGTTCCATTTTGGATGTGTTAAAAAGATCTGTTCACCCAATTAAGGTATAAGACTTTAGATCTAAGGAATATTTGCCATCTAGCTGGTGGTCTTTGATAGCTATTCAGAGATATTATAGAATGTAGAGAGAAAGAGGAACTTGGAATCAAGAGCCTGGAATCGGGAGACCTAGGTTTTGCTTCCAGCATTGCCAGCTTGCTAGGTGTGTGGCTTTAGTGAAGTCAAGCTTGATGAAGCTCAGTTTTCTCTTAGGCAAAATGGGGTTCATGAGGTTTTCCCTACTTCCTATAAAGACCTACAGGGAAAATCAAATGAGATTATGCATGCAAAAGCACGTTTAGACTGTAAAACCCTAGTTAAATATGTATAGTTGCTGTAATTAGCTTCCTACAAAATGAATACAGAGGTTCCACAGGAACTCTATAGTGTCAGGAGACAGGGGTGTTAAGCTAAAGGTGTATTAGAGCCCAACATCTCCAGAAGTAGAGGTAAGACTGTGAGAGGAATGTGGAGTTTCAAAAGCTATGGGAGCTGGTTGGAAAGATGAACAAATGTGAAAGAGAAAGTAAAAGAGTGAAAGGGAAAGTAAAAGGACAGACTTGCAAATATTCATGACTTTCCCAAAAAGAGCAAAAGGAAAAGGTTGGTTATTTCATATCAGTTTACAGGTAATACTTGAAACAAGCTGAAATATCAAATAGGTGAAATAAATTTATTAAAAATTCAAACCCATTTCAATAATATCAAATCTCCTTCTGCAATATGTAAAAACAAAAACACCTCTGTAGCAAAACTGAATCTCTTTTTTATTATTTTTTAAAGCCTTCATTTTAATCTTATTGCAAAAGTAATATATGATCATTATAGAAAAGTAATCAGAAGAAATAAACCCAAAAGATACTGGGTTGGCCAAAAAGTTCATTCGAACTTTTTTTTTTTAATATAAATTTTTTATTTATTTATGGCTGCATTCGGTCTTCGTTTCCGCATGCGGGCTTTCTCAAGTTGCGGCGAGCAGGGGCTACTCTTGGTCGCGGTACTCAGGCTTCTTATTGCGGTGGCTTCTCTTGTTGCGCAGCATGGGCTCTAGGCGTGTGGGCTTCAGTAGTTGTGGCACATGGGCTCAGTAGTTGTGGCTTGTGGGCTCTAGAGCGCAGGCTCAGTAGTTGTGGCGCACAGGCTCAGTTGCTTAGTGGCATGTAGGATCTTCCTGGACTAGGACTCGAACCCCGTGTCCCCTGCATTGACAGGCGGATTCTTAACCACTGAGTCATCAGGTAAGCCCAATTCGGACTTTTCTGTAACATCCTATGGAAAAACCTGAACGAACTTTTTGGCCAACCCAATAATATTAAAAATATTCTCAATCCTACCAACCCAAAGGTAATCTTGCAAACATTCTTCTAATTCTTCTGTGCATATTGAAGGAACTAAGTTCACTCACCTTTTTTAAAAAACAAATATGGGCTCATCTTCATGCCATTTTGCAATGTCTTATTAAATAACCATTAAATAACCATGTCAGGAATATATTGTTGTATAGGAACAATAAATAAATTTGAGCAGCAATTTTAATGGCTACATATAATATTTATTATAAAAGTATATCATATTTATTTAACTATTCCTTTATTTTTGGATAGTTAGACTATTTCCAACATTTCTTTACTGCATACTGTGACTTAAGGAGTTGATGTCAAGGTTAAACCTGTGGATTCCAGTGACAAGACTTCTAAGTTCAGCTCCCAGATTCCTTGCATGTTGACTGTATACCTTTGGGAAAGTTAATCTCTTTAAGGCTCAGTTTCTTCATCTGTGGAATGAGTTTAATAATATACATACACTAAAACTTGTTAGAATTAAGTGAAATGATATATTTTAAACATTTTATACAATACCTGGCACATAATAGGTACATACTAATAATGATAACAATTTTGTTAAAGTCCTTATAGCTGATCTCTGTATTCATCCTTAATTATTTCTATAAACTTTCAGAATTAGAATTTTTTTATCAAAGGAAGAACATATCTATTTCAGAACAATGCCATATTTTAAATAGAGAAGAATTCAGTTGTCATGAGGAAGAGGGACAGCCAGATGTTAAAAAGTAATATATGGATGGAAAGATTTTGGACTCTGTGCTGTTAAACTAAGAGTAAGCATATCCTAGAAGCAGTGATCCTACATCTTGGAAAATATCTTACAGAAATAATTGCATGAATATATATGTACAATTATATTCATTGCAGTATTATTTATGATAGCAAAAAACTGAAAATCTAATTATCTCGTTTTTAGGAGATTGATTAGATATATTATGGTACATCCATACAATTGAATATTATGCAGCCATTAAAAAGAATAAGGTAGGGCTTCCCTGGTGGTGCAGTGATTGAGAGCCCGCCTGCCAATGCACGGGACGTGGTTTCGAGCCCTGGTCCAGGAAGATCCCACATGCCACGGAGCAGCTGGGCCCGTGCGCCACAGCTGCTGAGCCTGCGCTCTGGAGCCTGCGAACCACAACTACTGAGCCCACGAGCCACAACTACTGAGCCCACATGCCACAACTATGGAAGCCCGTGTGCCTAGAGCCCGTGCTCCACAATAAGAGAAGCCACCGCAATGAGAAGCCTGTGCACCACAACGAAGAGTAGCGCCCGCTTGCTGCAACTAGAGAAAGTCCGGGAGCAGCAGTGAAGACCCAGTGCAGCCAAAAATAAATAAATAAAATAAATAAATTTATTTTAAAAAAAGGAATAAGGTAAAGGTTCATATATGAACTTTGCAATCGGTTCCTGATATGATCTTATGGGGGAAAGTGGAGTAACAGAGAGGAAGCATAGCATGATCGTAATTTATGTGATAATTTTTAGGACGCAGAATTTAAGGCTCGTCAGTTATGTGTATTAGCAATGGAACAAAGCTAGCTAATGCATATTAAAAGGATTTGAACACTATAAGTGCTACGGTAGCTTCATTATCCCAATAATCTGACATAAACTTACTGAAAAAAAAGTGAGAGAGAAATGGCTAATAAAAAGGACAGGATAATCATGAAATAAAGGTTATTACAAAACAAAAGTCATCTCTTTTCCGATCATAGAAGTCCAGGTCTTAAAGCAGTAAAGGTGCTTGAGAAGTTATCTTATCCATCACTTTACCTTACGGTAAAGTATTTTTATCCTTTTATGAAAATGGAAAAGCAGAGGTGCACAGAGCCAAGTGAATGACCCAAAGTCACATGGCTTAAGGAAGTGGGGTGATGACCAAGATTCTCTCTCCTGATCAAAATGGAATTCTCAAAATCTTGGAAACTTGGCAAGATCAAATAGAGCATATGCAAATTCCTATTGGAACAGGAAGAAAGTAGGGAAGGGATCTATGAAAGGGATCATTAAGGGGAGAGGAGACTTGCTCCCTCTTCAAGATGCCATGAAGAAATAGGACATGTTAAAAATATATTTAAAAAATGTTCAAAGGGAGGCACCAAGCCAGGGACTTTAAATAAGAGAATAACTCTCCTCTCACTCAGGAGTGGTCAATGTAGAGTATGTTTCCCCTGTAAAGGTGAAGAAAGAGGAACAGAAATAGCAAACATCAAAGAACAAACGAGGGAAGTTTCCATAAACAGGGTCATGGAGATGAGTGAATATAGAGAAGGTTAATCAAGAAAAAAAACAAAGAGAAAGATGGCAAGTGGCACATAGGAGGGAAAGGTCCAGAATGTATCTGCCTTCCAAGAGCTGCAAGTCGTCACAAGAGACATCACTGTTCAAGAAAGCAGCAGCCATCAGGCTGATGAGAGGGGCCATGCTCCAGAGTCCTGTAACCTTACTGCTGAGGACCACACAATTTCCCACAAATGTGGAGAAGTATGGAAAAACGGTAAAATGACAAAAGGGTGCGGCCAAATGGTGTCAATTTAATTTAATGTACAGCTATTGGGAAGGAAATCAATTGTTCAAGGAAAGAACGCTGGTGAAAACTTGGGATGAACACAGAATCTTTGCGGCCTTCCTATCCTTAGAGTTTCCACATCTCTGCTCCAGCTCGGCTGGCTTCTCCCCACTTCTTTGCCTAGGAGGGCCATTAGCAGCACCTTGCCTATCTTCAGAGCATCAATTTTTCTCTTTGTGCAAAGAGAAACAATTGACACCTTTCAAGTGAAACGTATAAAGAAGACCAAGAATATTTGACAAAAGGAAACCCAATCCTCTTTCCCCCGATGCTCACAAATGCAGTAATTTATCAACATAGGTAACTAAAGTTTAGTTTAATGAGCATGCGATATCCTAGTATCTACAGCTCAACTTAACTCCATCTTGTCACATCTTCCTGAAATACAATCAGGAGTTGGTCAGTCCGAGTGTTATTCTGCGAATCCATTGTTCTACATTATGTCTTGGGCCTAGTCTCAAAAGGGCCACATTGGCCATCTTCCAAGGAGCCTCTTGTCTGTAAGTTAGCTCTTGCATGAGAGACAAATTTCTCATCCTCTACTAAAGCTCACAGCCCCTGAGTGAAGAGAATGCTGTCTGTTTCAGGCCCAGAATCACCTAAGTTCTTCACTGTGCAAATAGACAACTCTTCCCACATCCCCTGACGTTTCGAGGAACCCCATTCTCAGGGGATAGTTATTAAATTAAAACAAAAAAAGTTTAATACCCCTGCTCTTATATAAGCTAGGATTACAATCAACAGAAAAAAAAAAAAAAAAAGAGAGAGAGAGAGAGAGCCAACTATGGCATAAACAAATAGGAGATTCACATTTCAAGTAGTGGAGATGTAGGTGGGTCGGGGAAGCAGTTGCTCAATCATTCCACTGGGGACTTGGGCACTTTCTTTCCTTTCCTCCATCTTTGGCCTCCCGGCTTACATGTTCTGGCTTGTTGCCTCATGGTTGCAACCATGACGTTGTAGCCTTGCATCCATGTTTAAGGCAGTAAGAAGAAGAAACGATGAAGTCGGGGAGGGATAAATTGGGAGATTGGAATTGACATATACACACTACTATATATAAAATAGATAACTAATAAGGACCTTCTGCATAACACAGGGAACTCGACTCAATACTCTGTAATGGCCTATGTGAGAAAAGAGTCTAAAAAAAAGTAGATATATGTATAAATGATTCAGTTTGCTGTACACCTGAAACTAACACAACATTGTAAATCAACTGTATCCCAATAAAAATTTTTTAAAAAGAAAAGAAACAATGAAGGGCTTTCTCCTTACAAGTCTTTCTTTTCACTCAGGAAGCTAAGACTTCTCCAGTGGACTTTCACCTACATTTCATGGACCAGACTGCATTACATGTCACTGCCGCTGTAAGGGAGCTGGGAAATGGAGAACTGTGCCTTTACCTCTGCACTGGGAAAGGAACAAGGTAAGGTAATTTAAAATGAATACTGATGAGCTATTGAATGATATCTGTCATAATTACTCCTTTGGCTCTTCAGCACCCAAGGTCCCCATTCTTTTACATATTCTCACCCTCCATTGCCAAGGAAGAAAACCCAAAGTCTCATCCAGTTCAAAGTCCAGGATCTCTGGTCACTGTGCAGAGCTCCCCACTGGGTCTGTGTGTGCCTCTCAGGACCACAGTCTGTAGGTTGAAAAGACAGCTTATCTGCCCCCATATACATGATATCCAAAGGTATGGAGGGAACCAATAACCACAATAAAAACTCCAACCTAACTCAGACAAAGGGAAAGTAGGGAATTCACACTGGACCATAGAATATATCAAATCCTACTGATCAGAAAAATAGGGAACATCTTGCCCTGGCAGTAAAGTAAAACCAATCTGGCAGGCCCTAGATCTGCTTTCTGGGACGAAATTCCTTGCCCATTATTCTCAATTGTTATATCCTCACAAAAATTCTTTGTGACAAAATCTATACCCATTATAAAGATAAGAAAATTGAGACACAGAGAGTAACTTTGACCACGATCATATAGAAGCAGGATCCAAACACAGACAGACTGCAGAGTCCCCCTCCCCCTCCCCCAAAACTACAACCTCTGGTAACCACTGATCTTTTAAGAGACAGCTGTCTTTTTTTTTTTTTTACATTTTTGGCTGCGTTGGGTCTTTGTTGCTGCGTGTGGGCTTTCTCTAGTTGTGGCTAGTGGGGGCTACTCTTTGTTGCGGTGCATGGGCTTCTCATTGCGGTGGCTTCTCTTGTCGCGGAGCATGGGCTCTAGGCGTGCGGGCTTCAGGAGTTGTGGCACGTGGCCTCAGTAGTTGTGGCTCACGGGCTCTAGAGCGCGGACTCAGTAGTTGCGGCACGTGAGCTTAGCTGCTCTGCGGAATGTGAGATCTTCCCGGACCAGAGCTTGAACCCATGTCCCCTGCATTGGCAGGCAGATTCTCAACCACTGCGCCACCAGGGAAGTCCCAGACAGCTCTTAACTTTAAAACATCTTCTGCTGGCTGCCCCAGAACAAATTCAATGACCCACCTTAGCCTTGAGGGCTTAAGAAAGAAATCTCAGCAAGGAAATAGATCTTTATACAGTAGATGCTGGTGTTCTAAGGATAAGGACATTTAAAATGCTCCCTCAGTTTTTTAAGATGAAAAAGTTCTGGAGATTGGTTGCACAACAATTTGAAATATACTTAGCACACTTAAAAATGGTTACGTGATAAATTTTATATTTGTGTTTTATTACTATATTTTTAAAAAGCTCCTTAGGAAGCTACAGGACATTTTTTAAAGTAGGACAAAACATAGTATGCTATGAATGCCTTATCGGTAATAATTGTGTCAGTTTGTCATGTTTTAGTTAGGAAGGCACTTTTATACTCTTTCCATTTTATCCTTACAACCATGTTGATGGATGGGTAGAGAAGATTTTCATTATCCTCATTTTAGGCACATGCAAAATGAGATCATAATAAACGTCTGCCCAAGGAGGCAGAAGCTGTGATTAAACATAGGTCTTGTGATTCCACAGTTAAGTGTTCTCACAATATTGCACTCTTAGTGAGAAAAGAGGGGAAAGTGCGATGGAGGGCTTAGGAACTGATATTTATAGGCATCCATTCCATGCCAGGCACGAGGCTCTGTGGTACCCAGGCATCATTACCTCTTTAAGCCCCAGTCATATGAGGTCAGTTCTCCTAGTATCCTGATTTACAGTTAGAGAACTGAGGTTCAGAGAGGTTAAATAACTTTCTCAGGGTCACCTGGCTAGTAATGGAAGCGTTGGATTCAAGACAGTATAAGATTTAGGAGCAGAAGGCAGCTGCAGGGAGAGGATGTACGTAGGAGGTGATTCAGCAGCACCTATTTTTGTGCCTCTAATTGTCCTCTGGTCAGGAAAGAATTTGAAGACAGTTGGCTAACTAAGTGTGGGAGGAGGAGGTAAGGGGCAAGCCACAGGTGCAAAGAACAAACCTTTTTCCGAAGGTAAGTGGAAAAGGGAACAAAGGATTACAATCTTGGGGATGTAGACAGGAAAGCAAAATCGCAAAAACCCAAAATAATGGTGTCAAGAGAACTGGCCAGAAGAGGAAAGACCACTTTAGAAGAAACAGAGAAAAAGGTGAAAGGATTATTTTTTTTTTTTGCGTGTGCTGCATTTATTAGAAAGCGGTAGACAGTGTTTGTGGAAAATATGTGGGTTGGGCGGGGAAAATTATAAATACATTTGACATTAGCTAGTTTTTAAACAATTTTAAATGCTGAGGGATCCAGTGAGATAATGCATGGGAAATGCTTAAATTATAAAGTGTTATACAAAAGTAGAGTGGTACTTATTGTTGTATGAGTGTATTTATAATAAAACTGGAAGGGCGAAGAAAAGCCAGGCCAAGGACCAGTGCTGATGCTTCACTGGGCTCTGCCAGGCTCTCATTGTGCTTGTCTGGCCCAGGAGGCTCCTCTTTATCTCAGTGAATTGCAGCCTCTGCTCCACCTCTGGCGCTGAGTGTTGATGTGGTCCAGGTGTTCAACAGCTGGCCCACATTTGCCCCAGGTGGTAGTATCTGAGGAATCAGTTGATCCATGTCTATGTATCGTTTGGGTTTTGCAAAATCCCATCACGAGCCTGAAAGACCAAAGTCATCTCATAGGACTCCCCCAGATTGGCTGGAAGACTAGCATCGTGTGTTGGAGAAGTGGGTTCTGGAAATGCAGGGGGAGGGGGAGAGAAGACCTGGAAAGGAGGAGGCATCTTACGTTTGTAGGGAAGGCACTCTTTCCTTTCCTGAGGGTTTCTAAAGGATACCCTTGGCTTCGTGGCCATAGCTCTCTCACAGACCTTGCTGTTCTTCAGGTGGCACTGGTCATACCCCCTTTTCCCTTTTCTCATCTAACTCCGCTCCTCTCTTTTACTTTCCTCCCTCACTTTTCTTCTCTTGCTCTTTTCTGCTGGTCAATGAACATTTCCAGAGTAGATAACGTGGGGCTGAGAGACGGGCTAAGATGGGAGTTTTTTTGAAAGATGAACTATTCTTAAACCAGATGCCACAGGCAGACAGCCTCTCCTACTGCCTGGGGAATCGGGCTGTGTGAGCAGAGTCCAGGGTAGCAGGGGGATTTTTGCAGGAGCCATTCAATGATCCCTTCATTACAATAAAACCCATCAGTTTCCCTCCCTCCATACGAGCCTTCGGGAGCCCCACGCTGGGAGAGACAGTCCTGCAGCAAGGGTGTGTGTTTTCTGCTCCATTTCACCTAATGTGCTCAGAGCTGCTTGCTCCTGGCTCTGGGATCTGTTCGGCTTTTGAAGAGGCTAATTGTTCTGGAGACTGAAGGTTTAAAGGAGTGATTCTCAGTATTTTTGTTTCCAAGAGCCTCTCCCTAAACATTTGCTTTTGAAAGATTTGGTCTCCAAGCAATTAAATGACTTTTTTTTTAATGACCCATTAAGATGACTGTGTTTCTCCATGTTCTAATTAATCATAGATGAATGTGTTTGCCAGTCAGGCTTCTGAGGAGCACAGCACTCGGTGTCCCCGAGCGGGTAGGTACAATGCAGCCGTGTGCAGCTCCAGTTGACATTTCAGACCTTTGAGGTCTGATGACTGATTAATGTGTTTCTCCCCCTTGGCTTCCCGAAACGTTTGAACACCCTTGGAGACCCAAGACACCCAGTCTACCTTCCTGCGGAACACTGCTTTGAAGTTCAGAAGGTGACGATTAAGGTGACAGATGAGGGGGACACTCAGGACCAAGAAACCTGGCCTTTGAAGGAGCACGTAGGAAAGAATAGATGCCCCAGGAATAGGGAGGGAGGAGTCCCGCCTGTGAGAGAAGGAAGGAGCTCTGGACGGGGTGGATCCAGGTTTGATGGAGTTTGAAGCTCATGTCATTTGGGGGATCCTCTCAAAAGTAAAGCCTATAAAATCACAAATACAAAAGTATGTACTGGACCTTGAGGGGTCCTGCAGGTTTAGGTTTACAAGCTTCCCAGAAAATCTGCTCTGGCCAGTGGAAGGCTTCCTTCTGGGGCTCAAACTCTGCTCAGGCAACCATGGGAGCTAATGCTACGTAGTTCCCTGGTCCGCCCAATTGGCCCTTTCCCAGGAATAGCAGCAGTGGTCATCTGGTTTGACACCTTGACCCTGAACCGACCCCCTGACCCTTGGCTCAGTGTGTATGACACCCTCATAGGTTTTCAACAAATGTTCTGAGAGCATCTATCTACATTAGGCCAAGAATTGGGGTATAAAACCCAATAAGCCAGACTCAGCCCCCAAGGACAAAACATGGTAATAGTGGTGCAAACGTAAAAACTAATGTTTAAGATGGAGGTTGGTGAGGCGTGTTTGCTGTGTGCACAAGTGTCTCTGGAAGCACCCCAGAAGGGGTGGTTAACTCTGCCTGGGATGCAAGGAGAGAAGTTAAACACCTGGACAGTCTAGAAAGATGAAGTGCACCAAGCAAACCTTTATTTACTCCCTACTGCGCTAATATCAACACGTACATATACTTTCTTCATATTTCCTACAAAAATGGAATTATACTGGGGAGCCTAGGAGTGAAACAGATCTGGGTTTCCATCTCAGCTTGGCTACTCATTAGCTGTATGGTACTGGGGCAAGGTTTGTAAATATTTTGCAAAGCCTTACCTGAAAATAGGAACAATAATAATATTCAGAAGGTTGTTCTGAAATAAGACAAGGAATAGAAGGACGAGAGCGGTCACATGATGAGCACAAACAGCCTTGCACCTACATCTTTGCACAACTGAGAGAGTATTTCTGTGGTATTAGTTTCATGAACTGAAACTGTTGAGACTGGAGTCGCCTGTTTAAGTTTGTCACAGATATTGCCAATTGCCTTCCAGGTGGGACGCACCACTTAAAATTCCCACCAGGGATTAATGAGGTTTTCCCATCTACGTGTCAATACTAGGTACTATCAATCTTGCAAATGTTTTCCATGAAGGCTTTATTGGAACAGAAAGAAATAAGGAAATCCAAAGAAGAAGGTAGGGAGGCATAAGAAAATACATCAGAGTGTTCAAGAAGTCTTAGGAAGGAGAGGGAAGTCAAGGGCAGAGGGCTAACTGGCCCCTGTGCAGACAGACTCTTGCCTACTCTGCTCTGGTCCCAGAAGGATGAGGATGCTCCAGGGTCAAACCCCAGGAGTGACCCTCTGCCCTGGGTAGTGGGTCCCCAGGACTAAGGGCAGTACTGGGATAATTCCAGAAGCATTCATTGCCCAGGGTCTCAGGATCGGAGCCCATGACACTAGGCCACATTGCCTGTTCTTTTTGAGGGAGGCCCGTGGCAAAAGTCTCCCCCAAACCTCTGAAGTTTCAACCTAGGGCCACAGCAGACAAACCAGCAATTTCAAAACCACATTTTGAGAACACCAGTCTGTGGCATAGCTTTCCTCTGAGGGGTTCCATAAATAGTAGAGAAGTTCAGAATCTAAGTTCAGAAACTTCTAGAATAGCTCTCATGCCATCGTTTGGTCTCAGAGGCTGTCTAAGGCAGGAGAAGTTGCTGTGGACAGAATGCCTGTAATTCATATAGACTTGCATTAAAATCTCTAGCTCCGCCACTTACTAGCTAGCTGACTTCATTTTATTTTGTCTTATTTTTTAGCTGTGTGACTTTAAATTTAGTTACTTCATTTGAAAAATGGGGATAATATCTTCCCCTAGAGGGAGAATCTTCTTGTGAAGATTACATAATAAAATCTATGTCAGGGGCTGGGCTCATTAACTAATGTGCATTCCCTTTTCCCCTAATCCTGAGTTTGTGACTGTGCCGCAAACACACCTGGACTGGATTTTATGTGAGGCAGCTTAGTGTGTTTGAGTTGGACTTTTTGTAGAGTTAAAAAAAAAAAAAAAAGTATCGTTGCCCCAGTATCTACTCTCCTAAAGCACTGCTTGTATTGAAAGATCACTTGTGACAAATCTGTGAATATGATAAAGCAAAAAACTATTGAATCATATACTTTAGGTGAGTGAATTGTACTGTATATGAAAAAATCACAAAAAAATTGTTAAAAGAAGATTATTTGTGGAGGTTAGTTTTTTTCTTTTTAAAAGTAGTTGTGTATTCAGTATTTTATTTATTTATTTTAGGCTGTGTTGGGTCTTTGTTTCTGTGTGAGGGCTTTCTCTAGTTGCGGCAAGCGGGGACCACTCTTCATCGCGGTGCACGGGCCTCTCACTATCGCGGCCTCTCTCGTTGCGGAGCACAGGCTCCAGACGCGCAGGCTCAGCGGTTGTGGCTCACGGGCCCAGCCGCTCCGCGGCATGTGGGATCTTCCCAGACCAGGGCTTGAACCCGTGTCCCCTACCTCGGCAGGCAGATTCTCAACCACTGCGCCACCAGGGAAGCCCGAGGTTAGTTTTCTGTTAGCAAATTATTTGGCTGCAAAGGACCAATGAGAATGGAATGTAATTACACATCAAAATATCAATCTTTGCGCTTTTCTTGTCTATACTTTCTCAGTCTTAATCCTCCTCAAGGAGGAGGATTGTAATTTGGGGGATAATTAGGACTGCTCAAACAAGAATGTAAAGGGAAAAAAGCCAATGTTTGTTTTTTTTTTTTACTTCCAAATTTAATATTTTTGAAAACCAAGTAATTCTATCCATACAACAAGAGTTTTGTTGAAAGAAGGAAAGGTGCGTGACATCGAGGAGGGCAGCCCTGAAGGAAACGAGATGGAGAGTTTATGCTCAGCACTGACTGGGAGGGGCATGGGGGGAGACCAGACCGCCCCGCTTGGGCCCCTGGCCCCCGGAAGACCAGACAAGTTCCCCTGGGCTGGGAGCTGGCTGGGAGGGAGATGAGCAGGAGAAGACCAGTGGCTGGGCTGGAGGGGTGGTCCTGCTGGATTCACGGAGAAGGGTGGAATCAGCAGTGACCCAGTGGTCTTCTCCATTGACAGGGGCTGCACGCTCCCAAAGACCACGCCTGCAGGCCGCCATCACCACTGGGGTGCGCACAGCCTGTTGAATGTGCTGAAGGACGGCATGGGTGCAAGTCACTGCCCATCAGGGTCTTTTCTCCATAGCTGCTTGCTTGTCACCTGTGGATGTGATAAGTGACACTTGTCCACACCCCAGGATTTTGCTGAGCCCCATCCCCACTGCCCCAACTGCCTGAGGGTGTCACTCCCTTTTCAATGGCCCCAGGCGCAGAGAGGGGATCCTGTAAGCATTGACCGAGCATATCCTGCAGGCAGAGCCCTGCCCTGCCTGTCTTCCGGCAGCAACTGAAGCTCCACAGCCATGCATTGTCCCCCATTGAGTGCTTCTCCTAAGTATTCTGTGTGGGAGACCTTAGTTATGGTTGGGTTCTTTTTATCTTTTTTTTTTTTTTAAGCTCAACTCCTACTCTATCCAATTCTTGCATCAGCTACTGCTCTGCTCCCTGGCACCAAATGTGAAGCATGAAGAACCCATTCAGCTCACTTTCTGAATCATTTGACACTTTCCAGACTCTCTAGCCTAAGGGTAGCCAAGAGGAGGAGAAGGCACAAGAATGCGACCCATATATGATCTGTCACCTCTGAATTTACTTTGTCGGGAATGTTTCCAGCTTGAAGAGTGAAAGAGTCGAAAGGGAGGACAGGCAAGGATAAGATTCTTGTTTTCCAAAAGGAAGAAGACAACGTGCCCGGGGGCAGGGGAGATGAAATCACTCAGCCTCTCCCCGAAGCCCCACTCTGAGCAGTGCCCCTCTCCCAAGCAAGAGAGTGTTGAGATTAAGATCAGGGAAGATAAACAACTCAGCAGGGATCCAGGCTGAGCTGAGTTTGGTGCTGGCATTATTGTCCAAGACAGACCCCGGCTTACCCAGCTGAGACAAGCCTTGAATTTTAAAATTCTGGTGAGGCTTTGTTGTGATTATTTCCAGAGAAAGAAAAAGATGAAGGGAGGCAGGATTGCCTAAAATATTCTTTCTTCACCCCAGAAAATGTCCCCTGATTTGGAATGGGACTGAGCTAAAAGCAAAATCCTGAATATACAACACCTCGGATGAGAAAGGGTAGAGATGGAATACCTTAATGACAATTCATGTGCAGAGGATTTGGGGGCATTACCTGAGTGTCCAGAAGGAGTGTTGAAGTTTCAGAAGGGCGTGTGCAATTCAGGCCTGGATTTTTGTGAAAGGATAGGACCTGGAGTATGGAGATGGCTCTTCTGTGCTCCTCACTAGTTGGACCATGTCTGAAGTGCTGGGTTGAGTTTTGATAAAGGAGGCCTTCCAGTTGCAGACACCTTTAACTCATTGTCACTGCCAGCTCTTCCCATTGCCCCATCCTGAGCGGTATCCCCAGATCCAGAGCTAATCTGAAGTGAGGTAGAGTGGTGGACAACTACCAGCTATGCTTCCCCAGATCCACCCTCATATTCTTCTGGGAAACCACCCTCCATCATCCTCTGCCTCACATGGTTAGACATCCACCTCTTTCCAGAAATGTGCACATGACTCAATTCTGGGTTGTTGTTTTTTTTTTATAGAATTCTTAGGAAACATAAATTCATTTTCAGCTGAATTTGAAGCTGGGAGGAAGTGAATGAAAGCTTCTCGAAGCTACCACTTGGAAACATCAGCCTGAGAGGAACATTAACTTAGAGATGAGAGGTAAAGTCACCTAGATACAACAGTTCCTGAAGCAGGAGCTGCCCTCAGTATCAGTACTTTGCAGTTATATGAACCTTTGTGCTTAAGGCAAAGATGAGTTTGGTGCCTGCCCTTCCAAGCAAAGGAATCCTCATAATAGAGACAAGGGACAGGCCAACAGCTTTGGCCCTACCTTCTGTTGAAGCTCAGAATTAAATAACAGTTCTTGACTCGGACTGCTGCTCTAGCTTCCTCCCTGCACCTCCTGTATGTCAATCACATCCAGGACCCAGTATCCCCTAGGCCTGTGGCTTAGGAACCTCCAGTTGCAGGTGACCCCTTCCTCCTTCCATGTTATCCCAGTCAGCATCACTGGACTTGTTCTTTGATTCTGACTCTGTGGCCTAGACTCCCAGATTGTTCTGGATTCTCTGGTCTGGGGCTCTGTCTGCCTGTTTGGACTTCCCAGAGTTGGCCTTTCCTTGACCAGGGTCTGAATATACCGTGAACCTTGAACACTCTTCATCTGCCCCTGAGGTGCCTCCCTACATCCAGGTCCATTCTTTATCCCAAGAAGAAGGATCTTGAGCCATGAGGACTTAGATATACCCCTAACATATACCCCTAAGACACTTAACTCCAGTGTGAATCAGACAGACACCCAAATGGGAACCTCAAAGGAGACCCACCAGGATGGCAAGGAATCTGGAAACCAGGTCCTTAAAGTCAGATGCAATGAAGTTGTGGCATTTGGCCTGAAAAAGAGCTTAAAGGGGAGACATGCTGTCTTTCTGCAAATGTTTATAGGACTGTCCTGTGGGACTAGAGCCAATGGATGAATGTCCCGGGGAGGGGATCTGAGGTCATTACAAAGAATTGCTTTGGATTATTTTTATGCACTTGAGAATTGCCCTTGACTTTAGCAGGAACATCTTTAACATCCTAGTCATCTCTCAAATGCCAATCCTCGTGTAGGTGAGTGAATTCCTCACTCACTTGTGGATGAATTCCTGGGAATGGCATCTGGGAATTGCCTGGACAGGGTGGGGAGAGCTTGGCGACCTTCATGGAGAACATCCACTGCCCAGAGCTGGAGCAAACTCCTGGACCTCAGGAATCTAGCAGTAAGAATCATTGCCCATGAACCCAGCTCAATTCCAGGGAGCTGAAGTATTTCCTCACTGAGGGACAAAGGGGAGAGCTCCCTGTGCGAAAATCAGGAGGCAGCTATGTTCATAAGGCTGGTGGGAAACGGCGGCCCAAGTTGAATAATGGTAAATCTATCAAAACCAAACGGACACAGCTCACATCCTGTGGGCAATAAACATGCACAGGTGAAACTTTGTGAGGTTTTAAAGGGAACTTTATGAGTTTTGAGGGAGCCTTAGTATAAACCGAAACCAGCCACGGAAAAATAATATAATGGAAAGCAATATCTGAAAATTCTGTCACTGTTACCAAACCGAAGAAACTGTTCTCAAGGAGGAGAAAGATATGCTAGACATCACGTCTCTCCCATGATTCTGTTGAGGTAGACTGTCTTACCAGCAACATTTTTAACTCTGAGAGCAAAGGCTATTAAAGATCTCCCATTTCCCGTATAGCACCTCGTACAACATAGGTGCACATACGTGCATATACACACACGGGAAATATTTCTAAAAGATGGGTAATAACGCTGGTGAGTTCTTCCGTAGGAAGTCCCTGCTGTTCTGGGGACTTGTGTGTGTCACAGGCAGGAAACTTGAACTCTGAGTGTTAAGAAGCTTGCCCAAAGTTACACAGTGAATAAATAGCTGAACCCCGATTGCAATCCATGTCTGTCTGTCCCTAGACCCCATGTCCTTTGAACCACAGCCATGGTTGCCAGGCTTTTGGATTTCATCAACCAATGCAGTTTCAAAAACACTCAAGAGAACACTGATTGGGTTGCCAACATTTTATTCAGAGGATATTGTTAAGAAATGAGAAAGTTATATTAACAATGGGCAGAAAGACAGGACGTGATCTCAGAATAAAAAGAAAAAATTGAGCATTACGAAATACTCCATGCCTTAATGTGCGCGCCTTTGTGTGTGTGTGCACCTGTAAAAACATTGTCATTAATGAGCACAAGACTGGCTCTTGGAACCACTACTCTGCCGCATTTTACCTTCTTTATCTCTGCAGCACCTGGCACGACGTCCTACACAAAGTAGGTGCTTAAGACTTGCTGTTGAATGACTAACATTATTTGCTCTTTTCTGTTTGATCCTCTGGAAAACCCTCCGTGATGCAGGTTCTTAGCAGGGTCCCAGACCTAGATAACTTGCTTCATCTTGCTTCACTTTGTAGTTATGGCTTAGTAAAACCTGGACTTTGCCACCACCTTCCCTTCTTCTCCCCTCTATAGGTGCAAGGTTTCTCCTTTTGGCAGACTCTCTCAATACAACTTCATTTCTTTTCACTAAAGAGATTCCATCACTACCCCTCTGGCCTAGACTCTCATCCTCAGAGCTTCTTTAAGGAATAGGGTCAAGGAGGTCTGTCCATCTCTAAGAGGTGAATGGGCACCTTGGCCTGGTGGTTCTGCGGTTCACGAGTGCTATTCTCTTGTCCGAGTTCTTCTACTGAGTGACCTTAGGAAATTCTCTTCTCTTCTTTGGACCTCGGTTTTTTCATGTACAAAATGAGGGGGGCTGGGCCAAAGCATCTTAAAGGGTGCTTCCAATCTTGGCAATCTGCACCTCTTTTCCATCTGGCTGATTACAGCTCCTTCCACACCAGGGCTCCTTTTGTTTGAGAAAATCTGGAATTTGGGGATGGATTCAATGACAAGCTGGCTCTTGAAGAAGGTTCTGTAATATGATCGTGCAGCTGTTTAGTGATTCTACATGAGTATACAATCACTTCGGGGTGGAATGTCAAAGTTTACCAGACATTATCTTGGACGAATTCTCCTTTTTCCATGAGACCAAAGCGTTATCCTCAAAAGCATTACTAATTGTGCACATCCACCAGATGCTGGGAGGCCCTTGCTGGGAAGCACAGGACCCATGCCGGGGGTCAGCCACCTCACTCGGGTTTCTCCTTCTCTGCGTTTCCACTGGAGGGCCTGGCAGGAAGCCAGACTGTGCCCTGGAATAAATGACTTGTCAAGTCACCAGCCGTAGCCCCGGGAGGTGCTCTCACACCCACTCGGCCTTTCATTTATCTTTACAGCAGTAAAACCAGCTCTCCTAGAAGCCGAGCTCAGGGAGGGAAAGGTTAAGTTACAGGGCCCAAGTTTAAAAAAAAATTTTTTTTTGAAAAGACTTCCTTGCCCTTGAATTTTAGAAGAGTTACTCTCTGGCACCCCTCAGAACAGGGCTATCTGGATGGCATCTAGAAGCAGAGAAGAAAAGGAGAGGGTAGCAAACTGGGCTGCCTGCTGGATCGACTTTGGTTGCTTTCTCACATGCAGATCAAAAGCCTCCGGAGCAGTTAACCCTCAGCAAGGGAGTGACACCTACAAATGGAGAGGATTTAGCAAAAGCGAGCAAGCACTGCACGCAAATACTTTACGCTTATCAGCTGGAGATTTCTGGTCGCCTCTGTAAATACCCTGAAGGTGAGCTTTGGCTCCACTCTGAGAACATACCTGGGAACTATTAGCCAACTTAACCTGCAGGGGTAAAGTACCCGAGACTCTTGGGATCGTGCAGTAACCTTTTCTCAATCGAGATAACGGTGAGGGGAGGGGATCAGGTCTGCGTGATCTCTTTCTCCTTGGTGTTACCTTGATGATGCTCTGTATTTTAATCTCTGATGATTGGTACAAGACCTAGAGTAAAAATAGAAAATGAAAGTCTTGGAGAAGAGGCAAGACTGAAAAGAGATACAATGAGTCATATGTCCAAACAAGAAATATTGGGAAGGTCAGTATGAGAAAGAGTTGACTCAGGAAAGGTCTTCCGGGAGTGATCACGAAAGAAGTTTGGAGAGCGAGCTAGAGCATGGAGAGCCTCGGAGAAGTTGACTTGGGGAAGAGACACCTCGAACTAGGAACACACCTCTAAGAAGTGTCTGTGATAGGGAGGGCAGGGAAGAGCACTGCTCGAGGAGCCCGGGGACCTTCTGAAGTCAGGGCCAGCCTGACCTCTACTGAGGCCCCGAGAACCCAGAGAAAAGGCTCCCCACTCGCTCAGCAGCCAAGGAAGTCGGGGGGAAAAGCCAGTCTAAAGGCAGCTGGGTGGACAGGAGGGAGGGAGGGGATTTGATAAGGTGTTGGGTGGAATTTAATGGGGCTCTAACCAGCAAGATGAGTCCAGGCCGTCTAAGAGTGAGTGCTTTTGACCCATTACAAAAGTTACAGAGAAAGAGTCAAGAAATTGAAAAGGCGGAGGAGAGCCTTCTATTTGGGGACCTCCTGGGCCATCCCACCACCAACCAGGTGAGCCACAGAGGCTGTTCTCTTCCTTCTGTTGACCAATTCCTCCCATATCTGTGAATACAAAAGTGCATCAGCATCAGAGAACTGGAGATCAATCCTGCCTTCTCATTTTACCAATGAAGATACCTAAGGTCATCTCAAGAGCTGGTGGTAGAGCCCCGGTTGGAGCCAAGGTCTCCTCCTTCCCAAGCCCCAATGCCCTCCCCTCCTCCATCATTTTCTGGCCCCCAGAAGGTGTGCATCTCTATGCCTGATTTTTGGAATCTAAGTCTCCCATAGCGTCTGTCTCCCCGGAGATCCTCCCATCTTGGCCTCTTGCATGTGAAACTGTGCCTCCTGTTGTAGGTAGCACACCTGTGCCCCTGGGCTCACACGTAGGCGGCAGCCTCTGCCGGCGGCCATGGGCCTCTCTGCTGCTGCCTTTCATGGCCAGCTCAGGGGCCCCTCCTGGACTCCTCAGGGTTGTGGACTTTTGCTCTGAGGCCCACGTTTCCCACCTCATTTCAGGGCAGGCACGTGTGTGATTCCTCAGGAGGGGTCAGTGTGTGGACGTGCATGGAGCAGGGGAGCAGGCAGGTGGCCACTAAGGACTGTCCCCAGTGTCCTGCACATGTACAGACACACAGATGGGAGAGATGATCACGTGCAGGTCTGTGGGTAACATATATTTGAGCGCTGGTTACTTTCTGCCCTAGTCCAACAATGAACAAGGACTTCCCTGGTGGCACAGTGGTTAAGAATCTGCCTGCCAATGCAGGGGACACGGGTTTGAGCTCTGGTCCGGGAAGATCCCACATGCTGCGGAGCAACTAAGTGTGTGCCACAACTACTGAGCCTGCACTCTAGAGCCCGCGAGCCACAACTACCGAGCCCGCATGCCTAGAGCCCGTGCTCCACAACAAAGAAGCCACCACAGTGAGAAGCCCGCGCACCGCAACGAAGACCCAAGGCAGCCAATAAATAAATAAATAAGCAAGCACTTTTTTTTTTTTTTTTTTTTTTTTTTGCGGTACGTGGGCCTCTCACTGTTGTGGCCTCTCCCGTTGCGGAGCACAGGCTCCAGACCGCAGGCTCAGCGGCCATGGCTCATGGGCCCAGCCGCTCCACGGCATGTGGGATCTTCCCAGACCGGGGCACGAACCCACGTCCCCTGTATCGGAAGGCGGACTCTCAACCACTGCGCCACCAGGGAAGCCCAGCAAGCACATTTTTTAAAAAAGCAATGAACAATGAAACTCTCCCATTACTGAGAATGGGAATTTCCTCGGCTTCTGATTGTGGGTTTACTGCTTAAGCCCAAAGCTTCTGTCATTGTGTTTGAGAACCAGTTAAAGGTTAAGAGAATCCATTCAATAGGGGGTCAAAAAGGTCGTTTAAAACGGGTTCCATTAACCAAGATCCCATACGCATCCATGCAGAAAAGTAGAAGTGAGACTTAGGGACCAGAAGAGCGGCTCCGCAGAGGAACTGGCTTCTGTCTGAGGGGATGTAAGCTGTCAGATCCTCTGCTCTGGAGCACCACAGGCTCCCAGGTGGCACTGAGCTAGGATGGAGTCAAGGCTGGAAGTTAGACTGCAGGAAATGATCTTTCTCCAGGACTCTCGTGTGGGCTTTGCAGAATCTCTCCATACCAGAGGCCCCAGCTTTGTTCTTTCAAAGGTAAACCACTCACATTCTCTCACTGAGACCCTCTAGGTGCTATTTATTCCTTTGAAACCAAAACGAGCTTATCAAACACCTGTTCTGAGCCAGGCACGGTGGTTGAGTTTCTGGGGATGCGAAGATAAGCCGAGCAGGATCCGTGGCCTCACAGAACTTAGAACAAGGTCAGGAGAAGCCGAACTTCCTTTAATCTGGGAAGTTTTAAAGTGTATTTCCAAAAATTCTTCCCCTGCATTGCTGAGAAGTCTGCTCCCCAACAAGTCTGGGTGCAGGTGGCTTTCCTTTGTACAGTCCCTACTGAGCGGCTCCCTGAGCCAGGGGCTGGGCTGAGGTTGCTCCTGACCCCGGGGGCCACTGGGCGTCTGATGCTCTGGGCCTCTTTTGGAGGAGTCAGGTGGGGACGTGTCTGTGCCTCAGCACAGCCTTAGCATCCCATAGGGAGGTGCAGGATGCTTCCCTCCATTTCTATCCACAGCTTTCCTTAATGTCAGTGGATGGGGTATTGAATGGACCCCCAGGGAGGCTTTAAACACTGAAAGCCAGTCCCAGCCAGGGCCCCCACCGGATGGGGAGAGAGCATGGGAGGAAGCAAAAGTGCTTGTGTTAACAGAATGTCATTTCCCAGCATGATTCAGACCCCGACGCCGAGGCAGGAAAAGGAGAGCAAAGCCTTCCCATCCATCATGTCGGACACAGTTATTTTTAGAGCACACACCGTCTCGGCACTGGGCTCCGTGGGCCCTGCCGTGGAAGGAAATGAGACTGGGCTGATAGAGTCAGTCAAGAGTGGAGATCTTGCAGGCGTGCGTGCGTGCATGCGTGTGTGTGTGTGTGTGTGTGTGTGTGTGTGTGTGTGTGTGTGTTGGAAAAAGTGGACAGGTGGGCAGGCAGCCTTCCTCCCAAAGTGCACCCCTGAGCCTGCCCCTTATGTGAACACGAAGAGGGAAACTGAGCGTGGAGGTAATCTTGGGGCAGTGGATGCGGGGGTGTTGTTAGGGAGAAGAAAGGCCCTCAGCTCAGAAAGCCCCCCTGCCCAGCCTGGTCGGGGTCTGACCTGCCCTTTCATACATACACAGGAACTGCCCTCCCCCCACCCCCGCCCAGGTGGAGGGCAAAGCAGCATGTGTCCTAGACTCGGCAGGATGTTGGCAGCCTGTAGGTGCCCTTGGCTTTGCTATCACAGCCTTGAAAACATCTGGCCAATGTGAAGGCTTCCAAGCCCAGATGAAGGACAGGCATCTGGAGCCTCTGCACTGGCATCTAGGAAATAGATTCTGCCCCAGTCAGCACCTAAGTGCCCATTTTTCTAATATGCAAAGCCTCACCTGGGCATAGAGAGAGACCCCTTTTTGCAAGGGACAGAGAAGAGGCTTCCCTTCATTTTCACTCGTTTCTGGCACCTTCCCTCCAGCTGAAGAGAAGTGGAGGCCTGTCTCAACCTCAGCCCTGAGGCAAGGTTGGGCCCAGATGTGGCCCCAGACAGTCTCTGTTCCCAGTTCCTCTCGTCTCTCCTTTCATCTTAAATATCCTGCCCTCCTGACTTCTGCCTCTGCAGAGCTCTCGGCCCTGAGAGAGACACGTCAGCTGGCTGTCCTGATCCTGACTAACGTGAACAGCCTGGGATGAGGCTACCTCTCCCTTCCTTCTTTCCACAGGCCTCTCCAGATGCACTGTGCCGTCCACGTAAATGTCGTTTACACTTCGTGGGCCTCGCAGGGACTCAGAGTTGATTCACTTTCCAGTAATAGCTCAGATGTCCCTGAGGTTCTGGCCAGTTTTGAACCTTCTTACTGGCAGAGAGGGTTCAGCTGACTTCCTGAACAGCCATTGGATGGCTTCCCATAGCCAAGGCTGCTGGAGAAAACATCCCACCACGGCAAAGTCCCTGTTGCTGTGTCCTCCCGGGAAATCAGGGAAGGCTCACGGCAAGGCTTGAGGGAACCACCAGCACGTTGTATGCAGGAATCTCTTTGCTGCCCCCTGAGAACACCCAGGAGATGGAGGTGATATCTGCTTTGTGCCATGACCTGGGGTGGTAAGAGGGTGGGGAGGAATAAGGGGGGAGACAGCTAGTTCAGTTATTTTTACCTGTATCTTTTCCTCTGAGGAGTTATCACCAAGAAGTACCGTCCAGTTGGTAATTTAGCAGGAAAAATGCACTTGACTCTGTTCAAGAACCATCAGGATCACCTGTACAGATAGGCAGGCAGGTGAAGAGGTAGCAGGACTACCTTGGAAGCCAGGTGCCCCAATCCCAGCTCTGCCACCAATTTACATCCACTGTGACCTGGACTTCATTTTTCCTGTCCATAAAATTATTTATGATTGCGCGAGAACTGCAGTGCTACCCACCTCAAGCTGTGCTGGGAAAAGCAAGGAATAATGTTGATAAAGCACCCATAACCACACGCCACCAAATCAGTCTTTTTATAAGTGATGCTCAGATGACCTCATATGAGAGCTTCTGTGTGTGCTGGGGGCTTGGACCAGAGCGGGATGAGTCAGATGCCAGCCCACTTCTTTTCCAAGGACCTGAAACCAACCAACTTCTGCTTTTCTTTCCTTTGAACCCTGTGTATGGTCGTGCTTGAAAGTCCAGGGAGGGGTAGGCTGTTAGTCCAGCTCCATCGTGAGCTTTGTGATATGGGAGGCAGAGGTGCCACTGTGTGCTCCATTCTCTCCGCTAAACCTTTTCCCCTTTTGTCTTTGGCTTTGCTCTGGTACTTTCAAAATCCACTACCTACTTCCCCATAATGTTCTTCTCCGTCTTTCTTGTTTTCATCTTTCCAGTCCTTCTCCCTGGTAACTGTTTGACCTTTTCCCTCTGATCTCTCCGTCTTCCCATTCTTCCTTCTCCTTGATGATCTGGTGGCTAACAAAACTGGGGAGATACACAGCGTTACACACACAGCGAGCTGGGATCACCTTTCCCTGACTGCAGCAATCTTCATGATGCTGCAGTGCCAGGTGTGGGGTTCCTGGGGGGCCGACAGAGGAGACATTGCACTTGATGCTCGGCAGGGTCTGGAGCTGAAAGAACTGCATCATTAAGACATTGACTTAACAAATTGCAGTTGCTAGGCAGAGCCTCCAACCGGAGAAGAGACCTCAGCCTGCAGTGCTGACTGTGAGAGTTCCTATTACTGCTCACCTTCTTTCCTCCTCATATACCTGAGTTAGCCGTGGGGTTCTTTGGTCATAAGGACAGCAAAGGAGTTCCAGAGACACAGGACATTGGCAGCATTCCAGAATAATCTGGCACTCTCCTCTTGCTGCCATTCACAATAAGATTTATTTTAGAGGAAATTTGCAAATAATTTCCAGCCTCAAAGACTGGCATCACTTTCTCTGAGCCCAAGAAACTCTCCAGGTTGAAAAATCCACGAAATTGGCATGCTTCACTGCAAGCTCAGCACTGATAACTTCTTAGTGGGTGGGTGAATGCAATTGTAAAGGATTGTTGGAATAACTAGAGGCTGCATCTAGATACACTGATCTGCAGATTAAAAGGCTCTTGCGTTATTCCCAGTTCCACCTCTGACAGCCCACATGGCCCTAAACATTGTTTCCTTTTTCTGTGTCTTGGTTTCCATATTTACAAGATAGGCTTGTAACAAGGAGAAACCAATACATAATTGGAAAAAAAGGAAAATGCTGTGTAAATAATATTAGAGATTCCCCTGCTGTTAGCTTGACAGCAGTTCACTTAGAAAGTTCAAGATCCTTTTGATCTGAGATGAGAGGGACCAGCTGCGGAGAGATGGAGTCTGATTTAATCCAGAGTTAACTTTCCAGAAGATCTTTGTAGATAATTTGTGATGCTTCTTTGTAGTCTAAATGTAGGACAAAGGTGGAGAATATGATCTGTGGCGTCGCTAACAACCGCAAACTATCATTTCTGATCAAACCATTTTCTTCTTTCTGTCTCGTTTACATTTCCCACGTAGGTCATTCTGTAAAGACTCAAGCAATCATTCCCTCTGAACAGGTACTTCTGACCTCACAAAGGCCATTCAGTCTATATATTTTAGTAATAGTAAGAAATGATAGCTCAATATACCAGAAGCTATACGAAATTCAGAACGGAAAGTATTTCCAGCATGTGTGACTCCCTACTTCAAGGGATGTTAAGATAACATGGCTCAGGGAACCAATGTGCAGAAGGACTGGCTGGGGGGCAGAGGGTCACAAAACGTACCTACTGGACCACATACAACTGTCTCCCGGCCGTCCTCCCTCACGTCTCCACGGCCAGATTGGAGCAGCCTGTGGAAAAAATTCCTGTCTATTTTCAGAAACAGATAAAAGCATTCAGATTATGCAGTGCAAATCTCAGCCTGAAAGCAGCTGGAAAAATCTGTTCCTTGCCACTGTCACTGACCCCCCGACCCCTTCAAGTAATGACATTCAGGCCTGCTTCCCCTCCTCTCTCCTCGCCCCTACCAGTACAGACTGACCCTTCCACTGCACATCTGCTCCTTGTCTGCACTGTCAGAGCATTCAGGCCTCGGAGAACTGGAGACAATGGAATTGAAGTTGATAAAAAAAAAAAATTAGGGCTTCCCTGGTTGCTCAGTGGTTAAGAATCCACCTGCCAATGCAAGGACACGGGTTCGAGCCCTGGTCCGAGATGCCACATGCCACGGAGCAACTGAGCCCATGCACCACAACTGCTGAGCCTGCGCTCTAGAGTCCGCGAGCCACAACTACTGAGCCCGTGAGCCACAACTACTGAGCCTGCGCTCTAGAGCCCTGTGCTCTGCAACAAGAGAAGCAACGATAACGAGAAGCCTGCTCACTGCAATGAAGAGTAGCCCCTGCTTGCCTCAACTAGAGAAAGCCCATGCACAGCAACGAAGACCCAACACAGCCCAAAATAAAAACAAACAAACAAATAAATAAATTTATTTTTAAAAAGTTAACAGCTGGTTCAAGGAGAAGTCAGTGTTAAATCCATGTTTCTTTTTATCGGGATTTTTGGGGAGCATATTTACAGCACTGCCTGGTCCCCGACTCCTTCCCCAGGTGTCAAAGTGCAGGAGCCCCAGTCTCAGGCAGGCGCACTGGCCTCATGTGCTAACAAGTTCCCCCCAGGGGAGAACAATATTCTATCCTGAGCGAAAATGCCTGAGACCAGATGTCTCTGTGTCCTGATCTCCCGCAAGTATATGAGGCTTGGGAACACTGAATAGTTCATCGAACTGGATCTCTTGCAGGGGATTATTCCTGGCTTTAGGGAAAAGCCTGTGCAGAGATGCCTCCACTGTCCAGCGCGCTCTCGTTTTCAGTGAATCAGTTATGCTCTGAAGATATGCAATTGTAAACACAATAAACCGGCCTTATGCTTAGTGCATCGGGGAGCAAGTATCAGTTTTCCACATTTGGGAGGACCATTCTGCTAGCCTTTCGCCTGGGAAGTGTGGGGGGTCTCAGGGATCCACACTGAAATCTTCTTTCCTTCTGGAACGCTTGGCGCTTAGCCCTCTGCGCTGAATAATTCATTAGGCACCAAACTCCTCCTACAAGAGCACTTGTCTTGAGAGCTTGTTCTCCCACTTCCACTCGGAGCAATGGGTTCACAATCCAAATAGAAGCCAAAGAGAGCAGCTGCTAGACGAGCCAGATGGGGTGACTCTTCCCGAGGGAACGGCATGGGCCTCTCGTTGTTTCCTCCTCCCTGAGTTCCCCCTCTGGATGCACCAGAGGGCAGGCAGGCCTGGAATGAAGGAGCCACCATTCAAGCAAGAGCCTTTTCAAGAGGGAAGGAGGACTCATCCATCTCGCAGATGGATGGAGCCGGTCGTTACAGCCAAGAGGGGCTCTCGGATTGGACAAACAGGGCAGAAGCAGGGCAGCTGCCAGATAGGTTCCAGGTGCTTGGACAACCACAGGAGGGATGTGGAGAGAGCAAGGGAACCTGGGGGACCCTGCTAAACCCCGCCAAGGCTCAAGCTCCACATTTCTGTTTCTCTATCTTTCCATCAGAGGCTCGTATTCTGCAAGGCAAGAACCAAGGATCAAAGTGGACATGGTTGTGATGTTCAATAAAAAGCACTGGTAGATAGGGAGTTTGGGATGGACATGTACACACTGCTATATTTTAAATGGATAACAACAAGGACTTATTGCACAGCACAGGGAACTCCGCTCAATATTATGTAACAACATAAATGGGAAGAGAATTTGAAAAAGAATAGGTACATATATATGTATAACTGAATCACTGCTGTACACCTGAAACTAACACCACATTGTTAATCACCTGTACTCCAATACAAAATAAAAAGTTTTAAAAAATGTTTTTTAATTAAAAAAAAATCAGTGGCAGAATACTAGGAGAGAAAAACCATAGCTCAAATCATACCGTCTAGTATGTCTTTGAATGCTTTATACAGCCCCAGGCCTTTACTCAACAGGGTCCCTCTGCCTAGAATGTACCACCTTCTCTGCTTGTCAAACTCCTACTCATCCTTAAAAACCCAGTTCGAATATCTTCCCTTCTGCAAAGCTTTCCAATATTCCTTCAGGCAGTATAAATCACTCCTTTCCTTGTATTCCAGCAGAACCATCTCTCTCCACTGTGATGCTTATTGTCTTCTGATTTGTGTGCTAGTTAGCGAAGTATGCATCTGCGTCCTCCAACAGGGTGTGAGCACCTTGAGGACAGAGCCTGTGTTTTATTCATATTTTTTTCCACCCACTCCCACAACCTAGCATAAAAAGTGCTTGTCAAATTGAATCATGTCACTTATGGTCACCGTGAAGTCCCAAAAGCCAGCTTAAATCCACAGCAGTGATGTGTAAGAGATCCTCCTCATTCTTTCCATTCTTTTCTTTTCTTTTGAGATAAAATTTACGTAACATAAAAGTCACTATTTTAATAATCACTTTAAAGTGTATAGTTCAGTGGTTTTTAGTATATTCGCAATGTCGTGAAACTATCAGCACTAACTCCAAACATCTTATCATCCCCAAAAGAGACCCCATGACAATTAAATAATCACTTCCTATCGTCTCCTCCCCCAGCCCCAAGGAACCACACTAATCTACTTTCATCTCTATGGACTTGCCTATTCTGGACATTTCATACAAATGAAATCATACAGTTTGTGGCCTTGTGTATCTGGCTTCTTTCATGATGATATTTTCAAGGTTCATCCATGTCGTAGCATGTGTCAGTTCATTTTGTTTATCCAGTCGTCAGTTGATGAACATTTGGATCGTTTCTACTTTTTAGCTCTTATGAATAATGCTGCATGAATATTAGTTTACATGTTTCTGTGTAGACATATGTTTTCTATGAGAGGAATTGGTGGGTCATATGGTAACTCTACATTTAACATTTTGAGGAATTGCCAAGCTTTTCCAAAGCAACTGCACCATTTTGCAGTCCCACCAGCAACAGATGAGGGCTCTAATTTCTTCACATCCTTGTCAGTACTTATTATTTTCTCTCTCTTTGCTGTTGTTTTGTTTTGCTTTTGTTTTTTATTATAGCCGTCCTAGTGGGTGTGAAATGCTTCTTGTTGTGGTTTTGAACTGCATTCTCTCTAATGACTGGTGAGGTTGAGCACTTTGTCAGGTGCTTACTGGCCGTTTGTAGATCTCCTTTGACGGAATGTCTATTCAAGTCCTTTACTCATTTTAAAAGTGGGTTGTTTATCTTTTTTTTTTATTGAGTCGTAAGAGTTCTTTGTACATTCTGGATACTAGACGCTTATCAGATATGTGACTTAAAACTATTTTCTCTCGTTTTGTGGGTTGTCTGTTCAGTGTCTTGATGGTGGCCTTTGATGCACAAAAGCTTTTTATTTTGCTTAAGTCCAAATTTTTTCCTTTTGTTGTTTGTGCTTTTGGTGTCATATCTAAGAGACCATTGCCTAATCCAAGGTCCTGAAGATGTATACCCATATTTCCTTCTAAGAGTTTTCTAGTTTTAGCTCTTATATTTGTCTTTGATTTATTTTTAGTTAGGTTTTATATCTGATAGGATATCCAAATTCATTCTGTTGCATGTGGTTAGCGATCTGTCCCCAAACCAGTTGTTCAAAAGACTATTCTTTCCCTACTGAATAGCCTTCACACTCTTGTTGGAAGTCAATTCCTCATTCATATTTTACACTGCTACTTTCTTGAACTCATCTCTTGAAATAAGGTCATTTGTTCATTCCTGAGATATAAAAAACTCGACAATACCAAGATTTGTTTTAAAAAATATATATAACAATTGCATCAACCTGACTTCCCCCTTCACACCTCAGAATCCATCCAAGTTAACAGCATCCAAGTTTGCTCATTTTCACAAGTGGAAACCACATGGAGTTTTAAACTAATAATGTAAAACAAAGGTAGTTGGAAAGTAAATCTCATGGGTTGATTTTTGGTAAGCAGAGCACATGACCGATAAGAGGAGGTGAGCTGACTTTACAGCCCTCCATAAATGGGTGCATCTTGTTAGAATCTGTCATAAATTAAGCAAAAAGGAGAGTCATCCCTTGCCTGGAAATGGTTACTTAACACTAACAGTGGAAGCAGCGTCACAGAGAATTCTTTCCCGTCCCTACCCCTGCCTCAGTCCAGGGATAGACAGGGGGCTAAAGGCTGGTGGAGTAGCTGTGGAAAATGTAAACATAGGGTTAGAGATGAAGACGTAGTAAAGGCAAGGACTCTCGGGGAGAATAGAGAAGTAAAGGAGAGGAGAACAGAGAGTGAAAGGGTGGGGCAAAGACTGGGGTTCCCAAGTGTGATGTTCGAGAGAAGGGCTTCTCTAGCATATCTGGATGATTAAAAAGGAGTGGATCCTGTCTCTGACACTAAAAGAGCTTGCTTTTTTAAAAAGGAGCATGGAGCTGAAAAGTAGTTCTCATCATGCTTACCATGCCTGCTGTCATTCAGACTGAGCTTACCTCATGCTGTTGCCTCTGTCTTAAGTATCCCTCACTTCCCCCCACCCCACCCTACCCGATCCCACCTCGCCCTTCTTTGTGTAGCTAACCCTGAATCACGCCACCTCTGAATTTCCAGATTGGGCCAGCACACTCTTTATATTTCTCAGATGTCAGACTTGGGACTTAGCATATTTATATGGGGAAAATTTTGGCTTAATATCTGTCTTCCCACTGGATATCAAGCTCCTTGAGACCAGGGGCCATGTCTTATCTTTGTAAGCCACAGTCCTAAGAAGGGGACTAGAAAGTGGAAGGGGAGAGGAATGAAGGAAAGCACTTAATTCCCACTGGTATTCTCTTTCAGCCGTTCCAAGCTAATTGCAGATGCTGAAACTATGTACTTATCAGCTAGTCTGCACCTTCCTCTAACTCTAGTGAAACAGCTGAGCACGTTATAAGGGGGTAGATGCGTGTGTTGTTCTCAGTGGGCACTGAGGGGCCAATAGGGATGCTACTCTAGAATAGAAAGGGGAAATCTGGGAGCGGTTGTGATTGGAAGAAAACATTTCCTTCCTTGCTTTCTGCCAGGATAGTGTTGACACAAACAACTGTATCAGAAGCCACTAGGCAGCCAGGAATTTGGAGTTTTCCCTGTAGTAGAGTTAGGGCTGGGCAATGGGGGATGTGTCTATAAGGAGCAGTCAAAATAGAAGTAGCAAGAGCTGGGAGAGGAATTTAAGTTCAAACCAACATGGGGAGGTTTTTTCTTCTTTTTAATATTTTTTCCAAATTAAAAACCAATACAGCAAAATTAAGGAAACATTTTTTATTTTAAAAAGTCACAATCTTGGGCTTCCCTGGTGGCACATTGGTTAAGAATCTGCCTGCCAATGCAGGGGACACAGGTTCAAGCCCTGCTCCGGGAAGATTCCACATGCCGCGGAGCAACTAAGCCCGTGCGCCACAACTACTGAGCTTGCGCTCTAGAGCCCACGACTCACAACTACTGAGCCCACGTGCCACAACTACTGAGCCCACGTGCCACAACTACTGAAGCCTGCATGCCTAAAGTCTGTGCTCCGCAACAAGAGAAGCCACCACAATGAGAAGCCCGCGCACCGCAGCGAGGAGTGGCCCCCACTTGCGGCAACTAGAGAAAAAAAGAAAAGCCCACGCACAGCAACGAAGACCCAACACAGCCAGAAATAAATTTAAAAAATAAAGTTATTAAAAAATTAAAAAATAGGAAATAAAATTAAAAGTCACAATCTTAATACCCTAATACAAATATTTTCATACTTTTGCATATTTTCTTCTTGTTTTGTTAAAACAGATCAATCCTACATAAATTGTAATTATTATATTGATATCATATTAAATTTCATATTCCCACTTTTGTCATTTTATCATAAACATTTTCTATACATCAACTTTTTTTTTGTTTGTTTGTTTGTTTTTTTGTTTTTGCCGTACGCGGGCCTCTCACTGTTGTGGCCTCTCCCGTTGCGGAGCACAGGCTCCAGACGCGCAGGCTCAGTGGCCATGGCTCACGGGCCCAGCCGCTCCGCGGCATGTGGGATCCTCCCGGATCGGGGCACGAACCCGCGTCCGCTGCATCGGCAGGCGGACTCTCAACCACTGTGCCACCAGGAAAGCCCTTGGATTTTTTTTTTTATTAAAAAAATCAATTTTTACCTCTCTTTGCTGGGTGATTGAGTCACACATAGGAGTCTTTTACACTATCACCTCCAGAGTATCTCAATTCGTTCCTACCTTCCTTTCTTGTCATGTACTTTTGAGAAGTGTGAGAAGTTGAAACAATAGACTATGAGAGTTGGGAAGTTTCCAGACTACTTGCACACAGGCATGGTCTCATTTTAGTCCTCACAGCATCCCCAGGAGGCAGGCGCTCTCTTTGAGTGGAGGAAGGAAAAGCTCAGAGAGTTTCACTACCTGACCAGCGTCACACAGCTTGGAATTGTGGTTCAGACCTGGCTCATCTGGTTCTAAGTTCAGCATTCTTTTTCTTTCTTTCTTTTTTAAAAACATAGATTTTACAGATCTAAGGTTTCGTGCCTTGGTTATCTAGGCCGTACAGCTTGTGAGCCAGTCAATATTTGCAGGCTGAAGGCTGACAGGGTGAGATGTTTAGAAGGAACATTCTGGCAGATCACCCGCAATAAGATCAGAAAGACACGGCACAGTGCCCCACCCAGAGCTAATTCTGACCACAGCACAGGCTGTGGGTACAGACACATGACAGGGTTGAGGGAAACCAGACACCCAGTCTGATACACGGCACACCGGGGCGTGGGGAGGGCACCCAGAGCCAGAGCCCTCATCATGTAGATTGCAGACTGAAGGGAAGCCGCAGCAGTGGGCTTGAACTTGAGCACAGAAGAACTCTTTTTAAACATAGGCCTTGAGCTGACCACAGGGGTCACAGGCAGAAAGGCAAACAGAGCCAGGACTATAAATAGCAGCTGCGGCCGGAAAGCAAAAGACAGGCCTGACCTGCGCGTAGTATAGAAGGGACCCTGGGCAACGCATCAGTCTCACCGCGTGCTCCTTCCCCCTGCGTGAGCGCCCCTTCCCCAACAGACATCCCCATCGTCTACAGAGGGAGGCTGCGCAGCAGCACTGTGCGCCTGGATCGAGTTCTCCAGTCCAGCCTTAAAGAGTTAAAACTTAAAATGGCAAATCAGCCTGAGATTTGGGGACAGGGCTCTTCTGAGTCCGTCCCTCAGGAGGCTGTGAGCTGATCCTTTATTTATGCTGGGTTGTCTGTCTTTGTTCAGTTCTGTCTGCTTCACCAGATTGGAAATGGTTTGCTGGAAAAAATTATGGTGCTGTCTAACATGATGTAACAAGATGTCATCTTCTAACTCCAACGCATAAAATGGATTTACAGGAAGGAGGAGGGAAAAAAAACAAAGCCCCAGGGAGCTCTTGACTCAGATAAAAACCACTGGGTTTTGTTTGTGAATGTCAACAAGCTGCATGTTATTTTACTTAGAAGAACATGAGAACAGACTGGCGTTTCAGGGGAAAGCAGAAGATATGTGCTCTCCAGCCCAGAGGAAAAGTTTGCTGAGAAAACTTAAACTCATATTCATTTCACATGGCACACATAGACAAACATACCACAAACCCTACATACAAATCACACAGACACACAAAACATGTGCCACAAATACCACACACACACACACACACACACAAATATCGCCCTCGCCGTCTAAACCTCACCCAGACGCAACACAGTCACCATCCATACACATCAGCACACATCCTCCAAAATCACCCCAATGATTTCACCTCAAAAGCAAACACCCATTATTTTTAATTAAGAATTCTATAATTCCTGTACCACTGGGCCATGAGTATGAGCATAGATTCTGGGTCTAAGCTTTCCTAATGAACATCTGCAAGTATTACAGAGGTCTTTTTTATGAGGAAGCATAATGGAAAAGACAAAGTGGAAAAGGGTCAAAGGTTTTGTGGTTCTTTTTAAATATACAATGCTTCTAGAAAGGCACATTCCAACCCAAAGTTAATACAGTGCAGGGAAGTAACATGAGTAGGAAAGGATATGATAGCGTTCCTCGGTCATTTGTGTTTCTGAGAACACCAGTGCCTTATTTCTGCATTCAAAGCAGAAAGTTCTGGGGTGGCCTCTGGGGACTGTCTACACACACACACACACACACACACACACACACACACACACACACACACACACAGAGACATGTCGACATAGAAGGCAAGGGACTCATAGGGCAACCAGTGGTCCTTTTTCCATTTGGTCCTTCCTAACCCATCAGTAAGCTGAAGACAGTGTTGCTAAAATGTCATGTATCAAGAAGTGAAGTTAAAACAATTGAATGAGTTGTATGCATTTCCACTGTTCTGGGAAAAACTAAGTGGATATGCAAGTATGAGTTATGAAATACACATAATGTAATTTGATGAATACACATGAGAGTTAAATGCTCTTGTACTTAAAACTGGCATCGCACAACATAAAGATGAATGGTAAAATTCATGCAGATACTTTTGAAATGATAATTTCCTTGGAATGACATTAAATAGGACATAAAAAGTGCCATGACAAGTCAAGGCAGAGACTGCAGGAAAAAAAAGCAAAAACTTTGTAATTTTGTACCTCTCACGGCACTTTTTTCCTGCCATTTGAACAAGAGGCCCCACAAATAACATAGCCCTGATTGTAAGTCTCCCTCACTAAATGTAGAACTCTGGTAAATCACAAGTGAAACCATCTGAGTACAGTGAGAGGCACATGTGGGTCCCAGTCCCAAAACAAATGGGCTAGAAAGCCCTCCAGGTGTGATGGCCATGCCTTTAGGGAAGAATAAGTCAATCCTTGAGTTAGCCCCGACAGATGTGAAGTCCTCTTCTTCTAAAATCCTCGGCCAGGGCTTCCCTGGTGGCACAGTGGCTAAGAATCCACCTGCCAATGGAGGGGACATGGGTTCAAGCCCTGGTCCAGGAAGATTCCACATGCTGCGGAGCAACGAAACCCGTGCGCCACAACTACTGAGCCTGCACTCTAGAGCCCGCGAGCCACAACTGCTGAGCCTGCGTGCCACAACTACTGAAGCCTGTGTGCCTAGAGCCCGTGCTCCACAACAAGAGAAACCACTGCAATGAGAAGCCCACACACTACAACGAAGAGTAGCCCCCGCTCACCACAACTAGAGAAAGCGCATGCACAGCAACGAAGACCCAACGCAGCCAAATTAATTAATTAATTAATTTTTTAAAAAGACCTCATTTAAAAGAAAAATAAAATAAAGCCTTAGCTAGATAGGATGGGACCTGCGCTGGGAGATACAATGACCTAAGAGCACTACCTAAGAAATGTGAAAAGAGTGAATCTAGTGAATCCAAGACCTCTGTGTTCAAGACACTGTGCTAAAATGGAATCATCTGATGCAGATGCAAAAGCTGTTAATTAGCTAACCAAAAGCTGTTTCCTCTCTGCCTAGCCTGGGCAGATGTTCATTCTGGATTCAGCTCTTCCACGGCAATTGCTAAGGGTGCCAAGACACCGAGTTAAGCTGATAGCCTCCTAGCATCCGAGCCTCAGCGCTCCCCCTCCAGCTGCGGGTGAAATACTGAGTTGCCAATAATGAGAATTTACCCTGTGCTTCTCCCCTCACTGGGTCACAGTAGGCCAGGGCTTGAGGCTTGAACAGTGTTACTTTACATAACACAAGGTTGGCGGGCTGATTGAAGGAAAGGAGCTGATGAAGAAGTGACCAAGATAAAACCTCAAAAGCAGGATCTGTGGGGCCAGTGGATTCTTTTTTTTTTTTTTTTTTTGCGGTACGCGGGCCTCTCACTGTTGTGGCCTCTCCCGTTGCGGAGCACAGGCTCCGGACGCGCAGGCTCAGCGGCCGCGGCTCACGGGCCCAGCCGCTCCGCGGCATGCGGGATCTTCCCAGACCGGGGCACGAACCCGTGTCCCCTGCATCGGCAGGCGGACTCTCAACCACTGCGCCACCAGGGAAGCCCCCAGTGGATTCTTAATGCAACTGTGAGCTCCAGAGAGCTCAGGGCTCCTTTGTTTCAATTCAACTGAACATTTATTGAGTACCTACTGTATACCTAGCCCAAACCAATAGGGAAATTTATAACATTTTTTTTACTAGGAAAAATAAGTTGATATGGAGAAGTAGAAGATTATAAGCAGTAGTGAGCTTAATGGATAAGGTACAGGCTCTTGATATCATTGTCAGATCTGCCATTCCCCATATGCTTAGTGTTGGGCAAACTAAACCTCAATTTCCTCATCTATACAATGGGGATGATGATAGTGTTTTCTTTATAGTATTGAGATAAAGATTACATAAGGTGTTAGATTTAAAGCTCTTAGCCCAGTGGAACCATAGTGCTCAATATCTGTTTGGATGGTGATGATGGTGATGATTGTGGTGATGATGATGAGACACCAATGCCGACGACGATGACGAAAGGAGGAGGAGGTCCTTGATTTTCTGTGAAACGTGGGGGAAGTGTCTGTTTGCAAATGTATCTTTCCTAACCTTAAGTCATTCACTGGTTATGGGGATGCTGAATTGATGATCCTGGAATGGGACAGCAGTGTGTTGACTGAGAGCAGAATATGGAAGACAGGATTAGAAGCATGGGGTCCAGGCCTTGCGTAGGAAAGCCATGTCCAGCATCTAGCCAGGAGTCCAACAAAGACCTAGCTGAAGAGGGTGTGAGGGTCAGAACCTGGAAAATACCAAGTGAGATGTGTATGGAGTTCAAGTCTGTGTGCAATCTCACGGGTTCAATTTCCAGAGATTAAAAAGGACAGTTTTAAAATTCTACACTACTGAGGTTGATCAAGCAATTGCTCAGTGCCCTTGGGAACTGCAAAGCTCTGGGATCTCAGAAGCTGAGGTCCTCTGTGGCATTTGGGAGGGCTGTCATTGATTCCTCTGAGTCACCCCGGCTTCTGGGTCCCCACATGGGTTCACAGACCTAGTGATAAAGGACAACAGAGTTCTTTTCTGGAAAAGTACCAAGACCCCTGAATGCTTCCAATTTTCCAATGTCTTATCCCTTGTTCAAACTACCCGTTCTGACCCTTTGTCTTTCTTCATCCTGCTTTGTGTAACTGGATTTCCTATTTGGTTCACACATTTTCCCCTTTATTCCATCGAATTGGTTTATATTTCTTTGCCTTGCACCACATCTGCCTTTGCCAACCATAGTAACTAAATAAAATGAATCTTGTTTTATTTGATCATTTTGTCCTGTATTATTGCCTTTGTTTTTACTCTACGACTAGGAAACTTGGATATGATACCTTGGTTGTCGGCATCCAAAAGTAATAAAATGTTGCTCTCTCAAATCTCTTTCCGGCCGTTCATCACCAGCAGTCTCTTCCTACCTTGAAACATTTGGTTTTATTGCTCCCCTTTATTTCCTGCTTAGGCTAATCCATGTTCTGCTGGTGCCAGTTTTCCTCTTGCCCCTCAGACCCAATCTTCAAAGCCATTGTCATCTCAGACTCTGATATGCGAGTCACAAGGTTATTGCTTTTCTGAGCTCCTATCTTTCTGGCAGAGACCCTCAATGAGCTGCAATATTTTGCTTGCAATTTCCCCATGTCCCCACCAGCCTTTATCTCCATGGCCCAGCCCAGGCAATAACTGCTCTGCCTCCTTTATCTAGATCCAGAGCTGTCTGTCTCATGCAGAGAACACTCCTGCACATGTCATCTGATTCCTCCATCTCTTCATCACTTTAGAATTGCCCTTGTCTATGTTCAGCTCCCTGTGTTCAGATTCTCTCTTATAGGATTTTTTTTTCCTTTGGTTTTTGTATGCTTCAAAGTCCGATGAATCAGGAGAAAACTGTTTGGTTATTTACATATCAGTTCATATAATAGAGAAATTCCATAGCTTGTTTTCATTCACTCTCTTCTCTGATGTGATTTTCAGAAACAATGCTTGAATGCTTTTGTTTTTCACACTTGAAATCTGCCAGCATCCCACCCTGCCTTCTTCTAGGTACTCCTTCCAATCTAACACCGTCTCTTGGGTCCTGAGAGCTAAATACCAGATAGCATCTGTGAAGTAATTGTATCACATCAAAACTCAATGTTCCAATTCTATCTTCTTGTCCCCATGAACACAGATTGGAACTCTCCATTTCTCTAAATCAAATTGAAGTAATGATAAATTTTGGTAGCCCCCAAACATGCCTCTCTCCTTTGGAGTGTCTGGGTGCCGGAGTGCAAGGTGCACTTCCTGTGTAGCGGCAACTTTGAGGGGCAACAGTGTGCTGGCCTGTTCACACGCACTCCATAGAGAGCTCGTCTTCAGTATGAAAAGTGTCTGTGTCCAGGACTCCCTGAAGCTCATTTTACTCAGTTTGTCTCCTTGTCTTATTTGGAGGAGTGACCCTGGAGTACAGGAGGTGATCCGTGGAGTTAAAATGAGACTAGGTGGACTTCCCTGGTGGTCCAGTGTTTAAGACTCTGCACTTCCAATGTAGGAGGCGCGAGTTCGATCCCTGGTCAGGAAACTAGGATCCCACATGCTGTGTGGTACAGCCAAAAAAATAAATAAATAAAATAAAAAATAATATAAAATGAGACTAGGAAGTGATCCCCAGGGTTAGGTGTTTTGAGGTCCCACATAGACTTCATTAGCAAGGATGGAGGTTCTCTTTTTGTCCCCCAGAATAAAAAAATAACATTATTAAGTCTGCCATCTTCAAAGAACCAAAAAGAAGGAGAAAAAGGAGAGGAGTTGGGAAAGAGAAAGGAAGAAAGAAAGGAAGGAAGGAAGAAAGAAGGAAAGGGAGAAAGAAAGAAAGAGAGAGAGAGAGAGGAAGGAAGGAAGGAAAGGAAGGAAGAAAGGAAGGGAGAAAAGGAAGGAAGAAAGAAGAATGATAAAGGAAGGAGAGAAAGAGAAAAAGAAAGAAAAAAATTGTCAAAGAAAGAAACTACCTCTCTACATTGCAGCCCCCGGCCCCGAACCCCAAGTCAAGCCACCCATCCCCCATGCAGGCAATACAAGCCTAGATGGACTGATCTATAGGTTCTTTTGAAGCTGTTTTTTGCTTCAATTCCTTGAACCTCTCTTCCACTTGTTATCTCATCTAAGAAAGCTGGAGCTAGATGAAGGGATGGGTATATTTGGTGATATTCTGCCCTAATAAAGCTTAATTTTGAGTGTTTAGATGATGGTTATACACATAGAATCTGGCCTTAAAATTATAAAAGTAACATAAAGTGAGTCTAGAGCCACCATTTACTGGCTGTGCAATTTGGAGCAAGTCACTTAACCTCTCTGATTCTCAATTTCATCATCTGTGAAATGGGAATAATAATAGTAGCAACTTGGTAAGATTTTCTAAGATTTAAATTAAATAATCCACAGTTCTTGGCCCATGGTAAGTTCTTAGAAAATGCTATCTATTGATCTAACTATATTTCAAAACCATCAGAGAATAAAGAGAAAAACAATTCCAACCAAATGCAGTTGGTCAGATTTTATAATATTGGTTTTGTAATATTTCCTGCTATGCATCTTTCCAATGCTCCACTCTCTCTCTCTTTTATTTTTTTAACATAATCATATAATTTGGTACCCTACATCATTCCATTTAACATTACAATAAGAATTTTTCATTGTCACTACATAGACTTCATAACATATGGTTGGAGTTTAGGGACACAAACTGATTAAACACAAACCATTTTAACCTCTCAGTGCTTCCGCATCAGATGAGAAAACCCCATCCACCAGGATGTGAGGGCACCTGTCAGACTCCACAGCGGGCGGATAAGTAATAGCAGCCCGGGCAGCTCTGTGGCTCAGCCCCACCCCCTCCCAGAAGAGCAGCCAGACCTTCCCCATTTGTCTATCCACTCCAACCTTCATAGAGTAGGCACTGCGTTAGCATCTCAGAATAAAAAAAAACTAAATCGACTCCACCCCTGCCCTCGGAAGCACGTAGTCTCCTTGACAAGAAAATAAAGGGTGAAATACAGGAGGTTTGCCACTCTACCAGAATTGTCACAGGAGGCTGTGAGTGCAGGTAAAGGCTCACCTAGCTCCGACCGGGGAGGCTGGGGCAAGCTTCCTGGAGGAGCTGCACTTTTGACTTCTTACTGTTCATCTCTTTGGCTGATATCATAATCCCCTCCTTGCCATCTTCTGACCATTTTTTCACTTCCCTTCACTCCCTTCTGTCCCTTTGGCCTTCTGGCCCTCTGCTGTCCACATTGCTTTCCCCAGCTCCAGCTTCCCTTAGTGTCTCTCCATCATCCCCTCCTCGTGTTTGGCCAGGCTCCGTCAAGTACAGACTTGGCAGGAAGTCACCTGGACAAGGGAGCATCCAGTTCAGTTCGCTCAACTAATGTTTTCAGATTTCTTCTAGACACAAGGCTCTGTGCACGGGGCTCTTTGGGCATGGAGGGATCTAGAGATCAGGAAATGAAATGGTTCCCTGATTGGGAGGATCATTTGGTTCAAGGGGGTAGAACGGTAGAAAGTAGCAAAAAAGGAGTTGAAAACTGTAACAGCCAGCCAGACTGTGACCTTGCTTTGGTGAAGATATAAACAAGAGGTAATGGGAACACGATACAGAAACTCATGGATAAACCTGGTTGGGGGTGGGATAGGTGGAGGTTAATGAAGCTTACCTAAGAGGGAGGTAGAAGACTGTTATATATCTGAGTTTTGGAGAATGTGTAGGATTGTATAAAGTGGAGAATACAGAGGGAAGACATTCCAGGAATAAAGACCTAGAAGTAAATGGTATTGTGCAGAGAAGTGTTCATTAGTACTGCTGGAATATAAAACACATCTGGTAATCACAGGAGATGAGACACCTGTCAGCCACCAGATGTTCACCTTCTAGGCTATAGCTCAAAGAATCCTTCTTTAGACACAAAGAACAGCCCCAGAAACCTCCAGAAATTGATCATTGAGATCCCACTGTGCTAGTGAAATGTCTGACTTGCCCCATCAATAAAAGGGAATTCCTCCACTATTCAACCCCTACCATCCCTCAACGTTTCCAACAGCTTTTTACCACACTCTTAAACATCTACAGACAACCAAGAATCACCTGACAGTTGGGGAAAGTCCCAACGTAAAAATGACCAACTCAACAAACAGAAAAAAGAACTCAGAAGAAAAAGAGATAATTCAGGGAATAGGGGGAAAAATATAAAAAGAGATATGAAAAGATATTTTATCTATAAAACAAGAATAGAATTAAATGAGGACCATAGCAGAACAAAAGATAGTTCTTTGAAACAGGTATAAGAAAATTTAATAGAAATTGGAAAATAAAGTTAAAAAAATCTTTCAGAAAATTGAACAAATAGTTAAGGAGACAATGAAATGTAAGGAAAAAAAATGAATTTCTGGGACTTCCCTGGTGGTCCAGTGGGTAAGACTCCACACTCCCAATGCAGGGGGACTGGGTTCAATTCGTGGTTGGGGCACTAGATCCCACGTGCATGCCACAACTAAGAGGGCCACATGCCACAGCTAAGAAGTCTGCATGTTGCTACTAAAAGATCCCGCATGCCGTAACTAAGACCCCGCACAGCCATAAATAAATAAATAGATAGATTTTTTTTAAATGTGAACTTCAGCCAGGAGGTCTGATAAAAGAATTCTGATATTAAATCTGATAATAAGAATTTCAGTAAATACGTTGGCCAGATTTAGCAAATAAAAACACAGGCTGCCCAGTTAATTTTGAATATCAGAATTTCAGATGAACAACAAATAATTATTTACAGTAAATATGTCCCAAATGTCACATGGAACATATTTACACTAAAAATATTATACAGAACTTTCTTTTTTTTTTGGCTGCGTTGGGTCTTTGTTGCTGCGTGTGGGCTTTCTCTAGTTGCAGTGAGTGGGGGCTACTCTTCATTGCAGCGCACGGGCTTCTCATTTTGGTGGCTTCTCTTGCTGCAGATTATGGACTCTAGGTGTGCAGGCATCAGTAGTTGCAGCACATGGGCTCAGTAGTTGTGGCATGCAGGCCCTAGAACATGCGGGCTTCAGTAGTTGCAGCGCGTGGCCTCAGTAGTTGTGGAACACGGGCTTAGTTGCTCCACAGCATGTGGGATCTTCCCGGCCCAGGGGTTGAACCCGTGTCCCCTGCATTGGCAGGCAGATTCTTAACCACTGCACCTCCAGGGAAGTCTCACAGAACATATTTATACTAAAAAATTATTTGTGGATTATCTGGAATTCAAATTTAATTCTATATCTTATCTGGCAACACTACCAGTAAAGAGGGAACAAATAAATTAAAAGGAAGGAAATTATTAACCAAATAATTTGATAAAATTCTTTATGACTGAATAATATAAATGTCCAGATTAAAAGATCCCATTGAGTTGGGAAAAATGAATTTTAAAAGACCCGCAGGATGGCATTTTATTTCTCAGCACCAAATGGGGAAACTAAAATATAATTGATAAAATTTTCAAAATTTGGTGAGAAAATTATTTTCATCCTAGAATTCTATAATTAGACAAGTGTGAGGGCAGAATAAAGATATGTTAAGAAATTCAAAAATTCAGAAAGCTTACCTCCCATATACGCTTTTTTAGGAAGTTACTAAAAGGTGTACTCCACCAAATTCAAAAGTAAACCAAGAAAAATTAAAACAGGACACAGGAAACAGTCTGTCCACCTCAGAACATTAGCCAGAAGAAAACACAGGGGGAGGGCTACGTGGTAGGTTTATTCTGAATCCGGGAAATGGAGGACTCTTAGAGGAGATCATCAGTACAAAAGTAGACCTGATAGAGTGGCTAATAAGTTAGATAATGTGATGGAGTATAAAAAGAGAATTAGAGATTTGTCTGTGGAAAATTATAAAAAGGAAAAATGAGGCAATTATAAACTCAAGAAAAACCACAGAGCTGTTCAAAAACAAATTTTTTTCAGTATACTACTTGGTTCTGTGTGATTATGTAAATACTGATTGATTGTTGATAATACTGAAAATAGAAGTAGGAGGTTCAGATGAAGGGAGTAGAGAGATAAAAATGTAAAATCCTCAAGGGTCAGAAGACTTAATATTTTAAGGTGTTGATTCTTCCCAAATTGTACAGATTCAACGTAATTCCAATCAGAATCACAACAGAATTGCCTGTAGAAATTGACAAGCTGAATTTTTTAAAAATTTATTTTATTTATTTACTTTTGACTGCGTTGGGTCTTCATTGCTGCACGCAGGCTTTCTCTAGTTGCGGCGAGCGGGGGCTGCTCTTCGTTGTGGTGCGTGGGCTTCTTATTGCGGTGGCTTCTCTTGTTGCAGAGCATGGGCTCTAGGCAGACAGGCTTCAGTAGTTGTGGCACGTGGGCTCAGTAGTTGTGGCTCGTGGGCTCTAGAGCGCAGGCTCAGTAGTTATGGCACACAGGCTTAGTTGCTCCGCGGCATGTGGGATCTTCCCGGACCAGGGCTTGAACCCGTGTCCCCTGCATTGGCAGGCAGATTCTTAACCACTGTGCCACCAGGGAAGTCCTGACAAGCTGATTTTAATGGAAACGCAAAGGTCCTGGAAAAACCCAAACAACTTTGAAGAAAGAACAGAGTTAGATGACTAATTTCGATTGTGGTGATGGTTTTGTCAACACAAATAATCAATAAACAATCTATAATAGAAAGAGAAGAGTTTTATGTGAGCCAAACTGAGGACTACAGTCCAGGAGACACAGAATCAAGAAGCACTTGAGGACTTCCCTGGTGGTGCAGTGGTTAAGAATCTGCCTGCCAATGCAGGGGACACGGGTTCGAGCCCTGGTCCGGGAAGATCCCACATGCCACGGAGCAACTAAGCCCGTGCACCACAATTACTGAAGCCTGTGCGCCTGGAGCCCATGCTCCGCAACAAGAGAAGCCACCGCGGTGAGAAGCCCGCACCCCGCAAGGAAGAGTAGCCCACGCTCGCCGCAACTAGAGAAAGCCCACGTGCAGCAATGAAGACCCAACGCAGCCAAAAATAAATAAAAAAGAAAAAGAAGCACTTGAATTGTGTTCTGCCAGACTACAAAGTGGGGGAGGTTTATAGTACAGGCAAAATCCACAAAGTTACATGAGTAGTTTGTCAAGAATTAGGATTGGAGCTGGTAAGAAGTAAGGGTGCTTGTTAAGCAAGGATTGGTTGGGATCCTAAATGGCTGCATAGTTACAAAGGGAGACTTTGACATCATAAGGTTGCAACTGGTAGCTACTAGCAGGTATTGTCTTGGAAAGAGCTGGTGGTGTCCTTGAGTTTGATACAGTTTGGAAAATTCAAGTTCCCAGTGACACAGGAGTGTGTCTGAAACCACGTCCACAATGGCCACCAGGCTCCATTTTGAATGCCTGAACCACAATTACTCCATTTTGATTTTTAAATGCATTCTTTTCGTTAATGGTTAAAACAGATGTACAATGTGTATTTGACAGGCCAGAAGACAGCCTGTTCTGGTTAGCATAAAATTCAAGCCAAATCATGTATAAGTCAGAATGACTTCCCCATCGCTCAGTATGTGAAAATTTCTTCCATCAGTTTCATCGATGGACCTGTGTCAAAATTTATCAAATTGTACACTTTGAATATGCAATTTATTGTATGTCTATTATACCTCAATAAAATGTTTACAAATTACAAATAAATCCTCATCTACACAAAAAGGAGACAGCTATAAAGTTTAAAATTGAGGGGCCAGGAAATAATAATATAAGCATAATACTTAGAAATATGGAGTTAAATGCCAGAAGAACCGCTCCTCTCCAAAAAAAAAAAAAAAAAAGTTAGATCTAGCTGCCTTTGGTAGCCAGAGCTGGGGCAGAGGCGGTAGGGAATCAGTGGGGAGTAGAAGCAAGTGACTGATGCTTTCCATTATGAGCCTTTTGGTTCTGTTTGATTTTTAAACAATGCGCAGGTAGTACTTGCTTTTGCCAAATATCAGAAGAGAACATTTTAAACAAGAAAGTCTATAATTAGAGTATGACGGCTTTTTGCCACTCCGGGTGGCATTTTGGTGAGCGGACCGTGAAGAATGGCGTCAGGAAGCAAGGGAGCCCAGTTCAGAGGCTCCTGCGGTAATCCTGGTGAGGAGGATGAACTAGAAGCTATCTGAACTTAACCGCTCCTTGTCTGATGTGTGATGGGAGCGATACCTCCTGTCTTCTTCCTCAGTCTGACTCCTATCAGTCCCCCTGCAAGCCTCCATGCCCACCCCACTCCGGTCATCATGCTTCACATCCTGAGGCACAGCTTTCAGAGGAGGTGCCCGAGGTGTGTGCACATGTGGGCACTTGACAGAGGAGCACCATGCGATCAGGGGACCAGGTCCCAAGGCAGGGGGAAGGGGCTTCTCAGGATGCTGTCAGCCAGCTACATCGCCGCCACAACCTGAAACCTAGCCTAGATTCATTCTTTACACAAATACGTGCTACAGGCCTGCTACCTCACCCAGTCCAGGGAGGGCCAGTGCCTGTAATCTAATTTCTGGATGCTGATGCTGGAAGCCAGGACATTTTCACAGCGTTTCTGCCAGTTACCCATAGTCTCTCTTAATCAAATTCTTCCCTTCCTTTGAATTCCTACATTCCTTTCTTGTCTGTACTGTTGACATTGGCCGTAGCAATGGAATTTTCCAGTTTCATAGAAACTGTAGCAACTTTAAGGTTATGGCTACTCAGTAAACTCTTTGTTTCCATTATAGCCTGAGCCCTGGAGCCCTTGAGGAAACAAACATTTTATGAGATGTAGGGTTTCTGTCTGAGCAGACACCGCTGGTCAAAGCACAGATCACCACTGCATCGGTTAGCCAGAAAAGCCCTCCCCCTTGCTGACCGATTAGGGTTGTTTTGACTGAGGTTGCTCACTTTGTAAATAACTGTAAGCAACTAATGACCACAGAAGTGGATCCTTGGGGGTGGGGATTAATAATAGCTCAAGATGACCATTTAAGGCAGCGAGGCATTGTTAAGTGAACACAGCAGGTTACAAATCACTAAGTACAAGATGATCCCGTTTCTCTAAATATGTGCTCGTGTGTGCACGTGTGTGTGCATGCATACACAAAACTAGGAACATTAAACAGTGATCCTCTAAGACTGAGGGATTTATGAAAGATTTTCTTAATTTTTGCTTGCCTGTTTTTTTCCCAATTTTTTTCAAATGAACATGCGTTATTTTGTAATAATAAGAAAAACAAGTTATTTAAAAACATAAATAAAAACAGCAAGATCCTGGGCAAACACCGTATGTTTTGCCTGAATTGGCAGTACCCTGGCATGAAGGGCCAAGACCTGGCTTGGCTGGCGGGGTGCCTAAACAGCAGTGGGTGGGAGGGCAAACGCTTCTCCCGTGTGGCATCAGGGGACATCCAAACGGAGGAGCCAGCAGGTTCACGGCCCTTTCAGGAAACCAAGTCCACAGCCATCAGATGGGTGGCCGGGGAGTTGACAGAACAAAAGAGACAGAGGCAATATTAAAACCGTACTCAAAGGCAGAAATCCAGGCACATTCATTTGTTCATCCACTGAGCACCCACTTTGGGCCAGCACTGTGCTGAGAACCAGGGAACTGGGAGCAAAAGCAAGCAAGGACTCCCCGGGGAGGCAGGCCTTACTGCTCAAGGCTTGCTGGGATGTGGGTCAGCCAGCATGGCTTCTAGATCCCCAAGAAGAATAGCCATGTTGGGCTCCAACTAAGGAGAATGGAAACAACTCCACTGCAGTGGGAGATCTCCTTCCCACTCAGACCCCTCCTTCAAGGCTCTAACCCAAGCAGTTTCTGCATTAATCCACATGTTTCCAGGTTTGATAGAAAAACCAGCTGGCTAGGATGAATGTTATGTTTGACTTCTAAAAATTTCTTAAAGCTATGCAATACAAATACGCACTGTCACATACATTAGCTTCACAATGATGTTGTGAATAGGATAAAGCAGGTACTATTATCACAAGAGAGTCAACTGAGGCTTAGAAAAACAGAACTGCCCACATTTACATAGTAGTAGGGTGAGGGTGGCTCTGATATGTTTTTTCCAAAGCTTGCAAGCAATTAACTCAATTCTGACACTGTATACTTGGAGATAGCATCAGATCCCACAGCTTAAGGGCTCAGTCTTACTAAAGTGCCCCCCGTTTCAGAGGCCAATCGCTAATCACATGTCCATGTTGTTACTTGCGCTAAAGTAACTTGTGCAACTGGCTATATATTGGAGATTCCCATGACCCCCTCCCCTCCATGGGTTCAGTTAATTTACTGGAGTGGTTCACAGAACCCAGAGAAAATTTTTACTTACTAGATTCCCAGTTTAGTAGGTCAAGAAAAGGGTGTAACACGAGAACAGCCAGATGGAGGAGATGCATAAGGCAAGGTATGTGGGAGCGGGTGTAGCGCTTCCATGCTCCCTGAGTGTCACTCTCCCCACATCTCCACGTACCCATGAACCCAGAAGTTCTCCAAACCCCATCCTTCTGGATTCTATGGAGGCTTCATTACATAGGTACGATTGATTAAATCAATGGCCGTTGGTGGTCGGAATCAAGCTCCAGCTCCTCTCCTTTCCCCGGAGGTCGAGGGGTGTCCGGCACTGAAAGTTCCAACCCTCTAGTCACAGGGCTGGTTCTCCTGGCAGGCGGCCCCCATCCTTAGGTTACCTAGGGGCTTTCCAAGATCACCGCATTAACGCAACAGAAGATACCTGTATAGCTCTCAGCACTTAGGAAGTTCAAAATGTTTAGGAGTGGCGCCAGGAATGGGGAAGAAGACCAAGTACATGCTTCTGATTATAAATCATCATACTACAGCTGAGGACATGGTCTTTTGGCCTTCAGTCCAATACTCTTTCCACATACTATTTCATACTTATTTGTTCATTTATGTATTTATCTGTCCAACCAACATTTATTGCGTACCTACTGCATGGGAGGCACCATGCTAAGTACCGGGGATTCAGATAGTCATTGACTCAGCTGTGCTACTTCAGGCCTGTCACTGTGCTATTGCAGGTGTGTTCAGAAACTCAGGTACGGGCCCCAAGAATTACACTGCAGCCTCTGACCTAGGTCGATGATTCTCAATCTTGAATGCACTTAGAATTGCCTGGGGAGCTTTAAAAAAATATCAGTGCCTAGGCCCCCTCCCGCACCAACACAGCTGTCATTTCTGCTGGCTCCCCAGGTGATTCTGACATGTGACCAACGTGTAGAACTACAGTTCTTGGGAGTAAGCACAAAGTGTGACCGTTTCAGCTACTTTATGGGAAGCAGCAGCTGCAAACACCTGTGAACCGACTGATTCTAACAGGGCTCTTCTGAACTCTGGTCTTGTGCTGCCTGAGCTCAGAGATTCCGCTTTTGTCATCATATGCTCTCTGAGGGGTGGGAATCAAGTTGGGTGTGGTGGGTGATGACTCTGTAATAGATTGGTCCAGGAGAGCTAGTGTTCTGGGCAGCAGTCAGAGGCCCCGATCCGTGCCTCAACCTCATGCTGGAGAGAACTTGCTCTAAATATAAGGGCTTGGGGACTTCCCTGGCGGTCCAGTGGTTAAGATGCCTCGCTTCCACTGCAGGGGCCATGGGTTCAGTCCCTGGTTGGGGAACTAAGATCCCACAAGCCGTGTGGCGTTGCCAAAGAAAAATAAATAAATATAAGGGGTTGACTTAGCCCTCCATCACCATGACTATTTTCTGTGTTTTTGTTATGCAAGTAGAGGTATATGGTAGAAGAAGGAACTGAGAAGAACTAGATGGGGCACAGAGGATCTTATCCAATCCCATGCTTTAACTAGCTAGGATATTGAATCCTAGAGAGGGGAAAGGACTTGAAACAATTAGGGAACGATGCAAAACAGGACATGATTCAGTGCCAAAATCTGGCTGCAGGCCAAAATTGCCTACTCCCAGGGCTTTTGAGGACTAATGGTCCGTCATGGGTCGTGGTGTACTAGCACTTTCTTTCTAGGTTGATTGACGTTGACATTTTCATCTCGCCTGAAGCATTTAGCTGGAGCAAATTCATAAGCCAAATGAGGTAAAGTTGGACAGGAGAGGAAGAAGAGAAAAGCAGTGTGCATCTGCTAAGGATCTATTGCATGTGCCCGCACCTCATAACAGCTCCGCAAGGCAGAAACCATTACTCTCGTTTACAAATGAGGAAAGAGTGGCACAGAGGAGTTAAGCTAATTTGCCGCAAATCGTGGAGTTGATCAGGGGCAGTGGAACTTAACTGTGCCAGGCTCTCTCTACTATATTTACCACTTATGAAACCATGACTATAAACCTTAAATTCACTTTATATTGGTAGCTTGCCTGCAGGTCTATGAACTGGACAGTACTTTATGGTGACAAACTGAGGGTTGCAGCATCTGCTATTCTCTCCCTTCTTTTCTTTCTCATCGTACTTTTGATTTATTTGTTTCTTTTTCCCTAATTTGATTGATGTGACCAACATAAGCTGAATATGATCATCTAACACACATGGCCTTGGGTTGGAGAAGTAGATAGAAAGGTAAAGAAATAGGAAATGAATCCAAGGTGAACCTTACAATCTGAATCAGAAGCCTAGGACAGCCCCACCAAGGATACGGCAACCAATGAAGAATTCCAGTGGAAATTGGAAATGTGGACCCTTTTTTTTTAAGACATTTTCCATTTATCTAGGAATAAAAGAGGCCGGCTTCTAAATACACACACACACAAAATTAAATAAATGAGGGAAACATGGGTACATTTTCTTCTTTTGGGGAAACCCTGGAAAGAGGTTTGGGTTTCTTGGCCAGCTGGAAGTACCGTTCTGTTTTATTTCGCCACTTTGGACCAAGTGTGGTACATCAGTCAAAAGGGCTTTGTGACCTTGGGCACAACAATCATCATTTGTACCACTGTTTATAACGATGGGGCGGCTTCCACATGCTTGCCTCCTCTTGCTTGTTCGTGAGCATTGGCTCCCATCACCAGGCAAACACACCAGCCTAGATTTCTGAGAGACCTGAATAACACACTTATGTCTGATCCTGTGTGTTGATTTGCATGCTAGAGTCTGAGACGTTTCTGGCTGAGAATACCTGAAGGCAAGACCTATTTACTACCTGTTGGCTCCATCTGTCATTTTTCTTAGATACCTTTCTCTCTCTCTCGTGGAGCACATGGTAATTTTCAAGTTCTGTAAACTGTCAATAGAATCTGCTCCAGGATACTCAAAAACTTTGGCTAAAAGGAGAAAGGGAAGGAACTGAACATTTATTAAGCATCTAACCATGGATTCACAGCCTTAAGGGGCAAGTATTATCATCCCAAATATAGAGAAAAGAGGATAAAGGAAAGGACACTCTATCACAGGCACAGATTTTCGGCATCAGATGAACTGACCTGGGTGTGCATCTTGGTTACACCACGGCCTAGTTCGGTAAACTTGGCCAAAGTCCCTGAGCCTCAGGGGTTTTTTCTCATTTACTTTTTTTTTTTTTTACAGCTTTATTGAGGTATAACGGACATACAGCTTACTGTGTGTATTTATTTAAAGTGTACAATTTGTTAAGTTTTGATAGAGGTATGGTATACCCACGGAAACATCACCCGATCAAGATAATCACAACCATCACCCCCAAAAGTTTTCTCCTGCTCCTCTGTAGGCCCCCCTTTCTATTCTTCTCCACCCTGGTCCCCAGCAACCACTGAGCTGCTTTCTGCCAGAGTGGGGTAGACAAAAATAACAGCCCCCCCAAAGATGTCCATGTCCTAATCCCCCAAATGTGCGAATATATTACATTAAAGGCAAAGGGACTTTGCAGAGGACATTCTCCTGGGCCCAATGTAACCACAGGGGAAAGAGGGAGGGAGGCAGGAGGGTCAGAGTCGAAGAAGGAGATGTGACGATGGAAGCAGGGATTGGAGTCAGTGAGAGATTTGAAGACGATACATTGCTGGCTGTGAAAGTGGAAGAAGGAAGGACTTCCCTGGCAGTCCAGTGGTTAAGACTCAGCGCTTCCACTGCAGGGGACGCGGGCTTGATCCCTGGTCAGGGAACTAAGATCCCACAGGCTGTGCAGCATGGCCAAAAAGAATTTTAAAAGTATCATCATTAAAAAGTGAAAGAAGGGGCTTCCCTGGTGGCGCAGTGGTTGAGAGTCCGCCTGCCAATGCAGGGGACGTGGGTTCGTTCCCCGGTCCAGGAAGATCCCACATGCCGCGGAGGGGCTGGGCCCGTGAGCCATGGCCACTGAGCCTGCGCGTCTGGAACCTGTGCTCCGCGGCGGGAGGGGCTGCAGCAGTGAGGGGCCCGCGTGCCGCAAAAAAAAACACCAACCAGAAAACCATAAATCATTTAGGTAGTAATAATCTGGCCAACTATCCAGTATCCTAATCTCAATGGGCCTTTACTCTGTTCTACTTACCGCACATGTACCATAGTGGATTTATAAATTGAAGGTTTTATTATCAAAAGACCTTGCTACAGGGTTTCCCTGGTGGCGCAGTGGTTGAGAGTCCGCCTGCCGATGCAGGGGACACGGGTTCGTGCCCTGGTCCGGCAAGATCCCACATGCCGCGGAGCGGCTAGGCCCGTGAGCCATGGCCGCTGAGCCTGCGCGTCCAGAGCCTGTGCTCTGCAACGGGAGAGGCCACAACAGTGAGAGGCCCGCGTACAGCAAAAAAAAAAAAAAAGGGAAGAAGGAGCCACAAGCCAAGGAATTCAGGTGGCCTTTAAAAGCTGGAAGAAGCAAGGAGATGGATCCTCGCTTAGACCTTCCAGAAGAATGCAGCACGCACCATGATTTCAGCTCAGTGAAACCCACTGTGATAGGCTGAATGATGAGCCTCAAAAATACCCAGTGCTAATTCTTGCAACCTGTGAATGTTACCTTACATGGCAAAAGGGACTCAAATTATAACTAAATTAAGAACGCTGAGATGAGAAGGTCATCCTGGATTCTCTGCGTGGGCCTTAAGTGTAACCACAAGTATCCATAAAGGAGAAAGGCAGAGATTTTACTATGGAAAGGAAGGTGATACTGGAAGCAGAGATTGGCCTGATGTGTATGAAGGTAGAGGAAGGGGCCACAGACCAAGACAGTCACTAGAAGCTGAAAAAGGTAAGGAAATGAATTCTCCCCTCAGAGCCTCCAGAAGGGACCAGCACCTCCAGTAAAATTGATTTTGGACTTCTGACCTCTAGTAAGAGGATGAGTTTGTGTTGTTTCAAGCCACTAAGTTTGTGGAAATTTGTTACAGCAGCAATAGGAAATGAATACACTGAGCCTTAGTTGTTTTTTTTTTTTGCGGTACGCGGGCCTCTCACTGCTGTGGCCTCTCCCGTTGCGGAGCACAGGCTCCGGACGCGCAGGCTCAGCGGCCATGGCTCACGGGCCCAGCCGCTCCGCGGCATGTGGGATCCTCCCGGACCGGGGCACGAACCCGTGTCCCCTGCATCGGCAGGCGGACTCTCAACCACTGTGCCACCAGGGAAGCCCCTGAGCCTTAGTTTTTACATCTGTAAAATGAGGACAATATATCATTTCTGGAGCTATAGTAAAATTAAATAATTTAACCAATTTAACTCCATAAAGATAGAGTTCTTTTCCTATTATGCCCCTTATTCCTTTTCCCTCAACCCTGAAAGCATGTGGTCTTTGATGTAAGTTACAGTAACGGAGGTGGCCACTCTCAGCATGGAAAGGTTTGTTTGTGCTGTAGGAGCCCTGGTGGGAAGGCTATGGGACATATGAGCCTACTGTGGAGAAGGACAGTAAGACCTGACCAGCCGTAGTCCACGGCCAATAAGTTCACAGAGCTTGTCCCTGGGTAGAGAAGGCAAATAGGCAGAAAACCACAAAGGGAAGTAGATTATGGGGAAGGGTTTTGTTTTAAAAGGTAGGTTTTATTATTATTCAGGTAAGGTGAGGCCAACAGATCAGGGGACTGCCGTTGAAAAGATCGTTTGTTACAGTTCCCAAGAGGAGGGGGCACTGCACACCACAGGGTGGCTACATGGGGAAGCACCAGATTCAGTCAGGAGGCGGAAGTGGTGGGAAGAAAATGTGGGCAAAAAGCCTTTACTGTGGTTTCCATGGGAAGGAACAGGAAAGGTGGAATAAGTGGTTTAGGGTTGGTTAGTCTGAATACTTTCAGCAGGCTCTGGGCTATAGGGGCTGTCTCAACTAGTCTGGTACCTGGCCTTGGGGAATTAAGGCAGGGAAAATTGCCTAGAGTGTAAGAGCTGGATGGAAGAGTTGTGTGTGTGTTGAAGGTGGGTGGAGGTGAACTCTAGATGGTTACTTTGCATATAAAAAGCATGCTCCCAGGCATGGAGTTTGCTCTCTCTAGGAATGAGACCCCAGATGCCATAACATCAACAATACAGAAAATAACAAAATATAGTTAGTACAGTTTTCCGGGTGGCCATCCCAACAGATTATGTGGACATCAGGGGTGATTCAAAGGAGGTCATAACTAGATGTTGAAAGAATTTGAATTGGGCCTCAAAGTTTATTACTATTTAGAAAAACAACAGAGAAGAGGTAACAGACATTTCTTTTTGGAAGATAGCATAAGTAATTTCTCAGAGAGTGACACTGGGCTGAAGGTTCACCTGCAGCACAGGATGTGACAGACCCTTGTTTGGATACTCAATTTCTATTCCAACCTCCCCCTACAAAACCTAGAAAGTCAGATGCTTGCTTTCCCACATGCTTTATACAGGTGGCCATGTGACTAAGTCCTGGCCAATGGGACAATTGAGGACATTTGTTATGGAGTTTTGGGGAAGGATTTTTCTTCCTTGATTAAAAAAATAAAGCTTCACAAGGAGAACACCTTTTTCTCTGTTTACTGTTTCTTGCCTTTGGATATGACTGTGATGCCTGGAGTTATGGCAACCATATTGTGGCTATGAGGCAGCAAGCATGAAAACGTAATGTCAACATACTAAGGAAGGCAGAGCAGAAAGATGGAAAGAACTTGGGTCCTTGTTGTCATCCTTGAGTTACAGAACCAATTTTGAGATTGCCTACCTCTATACTTCAAGTTAAGTAATAATAAATGTCCTTGTGGCTTAAGCCATTGTATCAATAAATTGAGTTTGACGATACTTATAGCTGAAAACATTCTTTACTGATATAGAGGGTTTGTTTTAAATAGTAGTTGGAGAAAGATTTATGTCTATGTTGGATGAGTGGCTAGATTTGCTTCCTGGCATTTTACTGATGAGTGGCATTTGGCTTCCTGGCAATTTCACTAAGTGAAATTTTGGTCCATCAATTTATCAGTTAGGGTTTTGGCAAGAAGCAGAAGGAATGATTAGAGAGAGTTAAAGGGGTGGAATCAGTGGATGATGGAGCACCCTGGGGCTAGAGATAATAAATTAGGCCCTGCCCAGGGGAAAAGGAGTGTCCCAGGACTTAGTGAGAGCTGAGCTGTATGAGAGGAGCTATGGCCTTAGGTGGAGTATGAAGCCACTGCCACCCTCTCATCCCACAGGGAGGCAGTCAAGGGAACAACACCTTGGTCTCTTTCTCAGTCCACCCTGCAGACTCCTTCCAGTGCCGTCCCCTTGGCCGAACGCTGCCGGAGACAAAGGGTCAGGGAGCCAGGAGATGCAAGTTGGACAAATCAGCATAAAATGTGTGTGTGTATGTGGGAGTGGGGGGGACAGTTAGAAGAGCAAAAAGAATAGTCAGAATTCAGTTCCACCACTGGTTTGTGTTAATGTAAAACTGTCACTTCTAAGCTACTCATTCTAGCAAGACTCCTAAACTACCAAGGACCCGGCTGCCTTCTCAGGAAATCAAAACCTTTGATTTCAAATACCTTTGAAGTCCAGAATGTCACTGGGTAACAAACAGTATGCTAAGTCTCACCCGTAGGGAAACTGTGGGCTCGAAGAAACAAGCAGCTCTAGGCGTCCAGTTAAGCATCTGTGGCCTCTGCCAGCTCTGGGCTGCCTGTTCCTTCCCCTCATTACCACAGAAGAACATCATCCCAGTGTTACTGGCAGCAGCTCACTTGGCTCTTTTCTGGGGTCTGTTATTGAGTCCATGTTTCACCTTATTACTGTCACATTTTGAAGAGGAGGAAGCCATTACACAGGCATAGAGAGTACCCCAATGATAATAAAAGTGCAATAAGAATAAGGACTTGGGGCTCCCTGATTGTCACAGTGCCTTCCTGAGCACTGCAGAGAGTGCCCTATTAAATGTGATTGTTAAATTGATGGCTCACGAGGTTAAGAAATCCATCAGCTGTGATACTCTGTTGCAGAGGTCAGGGAGGATTCAGAAACTTGTGGGGAAATTACCTTTCTGGGCAGCAGAGTAGGTTAATCCTATCTCTTAGGCTCATAGGCACATCAAAGGGGTTTTTCATTTTTTTTCCCCCAAATTAAAATGGTAACACGTACATCTGGCTAAAATCAGTCAGTACTAAAGGGAGTATGTTGATGTGTCAGTTTAGTGGTGTCCAGTTTCTCTTCCCAGAGGCAACTACAGCAGTGGTTTCTTACAGAGACTTCCCAGATATTCTAGACATGTACAATCATATATGTATTCTTTTTTTTTTGCCGCACCGCATGGTATGTGAGCTCTTAGTTCCCCACACAGGGATCGAACCCATGCCACCTGCCGTGGAAGTGCTGAATCTTAACCACTGGACCATCAGGGAAGTCCCGAAGAAACTAACATTTACTTAGTATTTATGTTGTGTCTACAGTGGATGCCACCGGTGCCCCACTCAGATGGGGCACTCGTCTCCCTGCTGCTGTGAGCACTGGCAGCTAACGGCTCACAGCTTCCCTCTGGCTCCAGGGATTCCCCTCAGCCAAACAGGAGCTGCCTTGCTCAGCTGGTTATGCACCTCCACCCTTAGGCAGCCTGCAGCCAATAACTGACTGATATAGGAAAATAAGAGCCCGGACCCCCGTCTCGAGGTTGAATAACGCGGTGGTATAATTCATGCTCCAGAGCTTCTGTGAGATCAGGCTGAAGCTATTCTCCCGCTGAGACCAGATTCTTACTTAATTTTTCTCTTGTGCCCTGTACCCTGCTTTTATTACTCCTCTTCTCTTGAGAGCACTTCTTCAAAGAATGATCTATACAAGGGTCCTTGCTTTAGGTGCTGCTTCTAGGAAGCCTCCTTAAGGGAGTTGGTTCTAGGAAAAAGACTCCAAACATGGGATTCTGAAAATAAATCATTTGATGGGAGGATGTCATGAGGATCCACCTGTCACTAGTTACAGGTGGAATATGGATTGTTCCTGATATGCTGTGGTGTGGCAGATTACTTCTGGTGAACCAGGAAAGGATGCAGGTGAAAGAAGATGCTCTAGCTGATGCAGCGTCTCTGGGGTTTGAGAGGTGTGGAGCAAATTATTATCTATAAGGATTGTGGAATTGGGTGACTATTGCTAAGCAAGCAGTGCGTGAGAGTCTGAAGGGTTCTTATAGAAGCATCTAAAAAGATTCTCATCATCTGCAGCCAGAGGACACAGAGCTGAAGATCAGACTTAGGGCTTAGCTGTAAGAGTGGCAGACCTTCAGAGAAGGCTGCTTTCTCTGCCTAGGTAAAGCTCCAGTGTCAAGGTCAGGGCCTTGATAGGAAAGAAGCAGAACCCTGAGAAGACAAGAGATAACAAGTGCTGGCCAGGCTGTGAAGGAAAGGGAGCCCTGGTGTACTGTTGGTGGGAATGTAAACTGGTGCAGCCACTATGGAAAACAGTATGGATATTCCTCAAAAGATTAAAAATAGAACTACCATATGATCCAGCAATCCCACTTCTGGTTATATATCCAAAGGAAATGAAACCGTTATCTCAAAGATATATCTGTATTCCCATGTTCATTGCAGCATTATTTACAATAGCCAAGATATGGAAACAACCTAAGTGTCCACTAACAGTTGAATGGATAAAGAAATTGCCATATATATATATATATATATATATATATATATATATATATATATATAATGGCTGGACTATTATCCAGCCATAAAAAGAAGGAATCCTACCACTTGCAACAACACAGATGACGGCATAATGCTATGTAAAATAAGCAAGACAGAGAAAGACAAATATTGTATGATCTCACTTATAGTGAAATCTAAAATAATCCAACTCATAAAAACGGAGAGTAGATTGGTGGTTGCCAGAGGTTGGGGGAGGGGTGGAGTGGGGAAAACAGGTGAAGGTGGTGAGAGGGTACAAACTTCCAGTTATAAGATAAATAAGCTCTGGGGATCTAATATACAGCCTGGTGACTATAGTTAACAGCACTGTACTGTGTACTTGAAAGTTGCCAAGAGGGTAGATTTTTAAAAATTCTCGCCACACACACACAAAGATAACCATGTGTGGTGATAGATGGGCCAACTAACTTTGTGGTCATCATTTTGCAATATATATGTATATCAAATCATCACATTGCACACCTTCAACTTACACAATGTTATATGTCAATTATATCTCAATAAAGCTGGAAAAAAAAAAACCCTTGAGACTTGGGGTTGGGATATCTGAGTTGATGCACTTGAGAATCTTGAACCCTCAATTCCCAGAACCATCTGGGCCTGCAGAAGTGGGTCTCTCTGCCTTGTTGGAAGAAAGAGGCAACCCTTACTTAAAATGGCTCAAGTCTCACCTTGACCTGACCGGGGAAGGTCGGGGGCTATAAAAGAGAGAAAGGATTATATGCCACAGGGCCTGCAGGTGCTGGCTCACAGCAGGGAGATTCTGCCTACGTGTGGAACCTGAGGTACTGGATTAAGGAGACAGAGAATATAAAGCTTGTTTAGGGGAATTTGCCAATAAGAGGCACATTCCCATCACATAGTGTTCAATAACATGGCAAGAGCTCTGGGACCCAGTTCTAATATACTGCTGGCATGGTTCTTGGAAGTTGGGAAAAAACAATGATCACATTAAATAAAGCAGAGATGCCTTGGGACTTCCCTGGCGGTCCAATGGTTAAGACTTCGTGCTTCCACTGCAGGGAGCTCAGGTTTGATCCCTGGTAGGGGAAGTAAGATCCTGCATACCGCACAGTGTGGCTAAAAAAAAAAAAAAAAAAAAAAAAGCAGAGATGTCAGAACCGTCATAACAGAATGTGGATGTAGGAATCAAAAAGCTCCAAGAAGCAAGCATGCTAAAATGCATCAACCAAACAAGACTAGAAACCTTTCAGCTGACTGTTTTTCAGGAGGGCCGGGATGACTATCAAGAATGATAGCAAATGTCTGGAAGGGGCACCAGCATCATTGAGCAGCTCAGTGGAGTTTGTCCTCTGCAGACCAGGGCTCATGCTGTCACAGAACAGGTTCTTCTAGCAGCAGTGGGGATGACAGGATTCTAGAATAGCAGAGACAAATATGAGAAGCAATGGTGAACTTATTACCATAATGGATAGTAAGGTTGAAGTGGCAGCCAGGGGGACTGACCTGACCTATGGCAATGTCTAGTAGAACATGTATTTCTAGGGACAAGATAGATGGGCAGCCAGAAAGGGTACTGCTTAATACATAATAAGAAGAGATTAATAGTAGAAGACTGGGGTCAACATCACTCCAGTAGAAAGTCATAATAACTTGCCTGATTTAAAGACCAGAGCCTGTTCTCAAACCTAGAATGCATGGACCAAAGGAGAGACTGGGTGTCTATAAGGGAGAACCTGGAACGTCAGGGCAAGTGTATACAGATTTTTTTCAGTCCTTCTCCAAATTGATTTATGGTTGTTTCCTTGGATAACCACAGACTGGGAAAAGAGGGATAATCCGATATTTGAGGGATGTTGGATACAGGGTCTAATTTGATGGGGATACCCAGGGGTCCAAAGCACCATCAGGCACTCCTGTTAGAGGAGGGGCATATTGGAGTCAGATAATAAATGGAGTCTTCTGGTCTGTCTCTGAGTGGGTCCACTGGCTCTTCTTACCAACCTGGTGGCTGTTTCCTTGATTCCCAAATGTATGATTGGAATGGATGTACTTAGCAGTTGACAGGATCCTCACCTTGCCCCTTGGTCTGTAGAGGAAGAGCTATTGTAGTAGGAAAAGCCAAGTAAAGCCCCTGGAACTGCCTCTCCCCTGCCCCAATGAAGACAGTAAACCAAAACTATCACATCCAGAGGAAGACAACATTCACATAGGACAGAAAACATTCTACTTTTACAGTCTTGCTCCAAGGCTATGTTTACTTCCCTGTTTTCTGTCATAATATATTCCAAAGGGACCCGGACCATCTGGCCATTCCACAGAACGTCACATTAGTCTATCACGGTGAAATATCATGTTACTTGGCCCCGAGGAGCAATAAATGCAAGTAATCTGGATGTCTTGATGAGACACATGCTTTCCAGAGGATGAATAAATCCCATAAAAATTCAGAAGCCTGCTACGTTGACGAAAATTTTAAATGCCAGTTATTACTTTTAACATTTTGAGATAATTTTAGATTGATAGGAGAGACGCAAGAAGAAAACTGAGATTTTCTGCAGGTACTTTACCCAGCTTGCCCTTACGTTAACATCTTATATAAGCACAGAACATATATCAAAACTAAGAAAATAACCTTGGTACAATACTATTATATAAAGCACAGAACTTATGTGGATGGTGAAGTAGACCAATGGTCTAAGGCCTGCAAGGACACTTCCTCCCAAGTAAAGGACAACTTACAGCACCTTGTACCTTCTGCCACTAAGAAAGAATGCTTGGTAGATCTCTTCAGGTTGAGGTGGAAGGTGGCTAGTTTTAAGTAGGGCTCAGATCCATAAAGGACTCAGTAGCGGGTCCAGCCTCAGAGCAAGCAGTCCTGCCACTTGGGCTCTATCACCTGATACATCTCATGATACTAGAAGTATCTGTGGTAGAGAAAAGGCCAAGTGGAGTCTCTGGCAAGACCCAAAAGAAGAGTCACAGTGCGGCCCAATATGGTTCTGGAGAATGGCCGTGCCAACTGTGGGAGAGAAACATACACATTTGAAAAGCATCTCTGGGGAATTCCTTGGCAGTCCAGTGGTTAGGACTCAGTGCTTTCACTGCCATGGTCCAGGTTCAATCCATGATCTGTGCACTAAGATCCTGCAAGCCATGCAGTGTGGCCAAAAAAAAAAAAAAAAAAAAAAAGCAACTCCTGGCATGCTACTGAGACCTAATAGAAGCTGAACATCTCATGGGGCATCAAGTGACCATGCAACCCAAACTGCCCATCATGAATCGGATAATAGCAGGCCCAACCACCTCATAAGTGTGGGCAGGCCTAGCAACAATCTTTTCAAATGGAAGTGGTGCATTGGGAATGAGTTTGAGCAGGTTCAGAGGACACACATAAGCTGCATGAACGGATGGCCCAGATCCCGTTTCTCCTACCACTGTTGTACCCACACCTCTTCCTTAATCCATGGGGAGTTCTCTTAACCAGAGGATGGAGGCGGAAAAGCCTGAGCTTCATTGAAGATTGATAGGTTTGGTCTGTGGATACAAGAGGAAAATGGATTACTGCTTCACTGCAGACCTCCTGAAGGTGAGCATAATTATCCCAATGGGCAGGGTTTAGGCCTGTGTTACTGGTCATCTATTTTGTGTGGGAGAGAATTGGCTCAAGAGAAGGATATACATGGACACCTGGCAGCGGCAAATGGCTTAGATGGCTCGTCAGTGGGTCTGGAAGGAGCAAGCTTGGAAGACTGGAGACAGGAAAACCTGGGGTAGAGACCTAAGGCAGTGAACATAAATTGTGAGAATCTTTGTATCATATGCTAATGACCCCTAAAGAACATTCAACACAGCTTGGCAGAAGAGTTAGGATTAAGGGCAACAAAATACTAAAATCCTTGTAGTATTTTTTTTTAATTTTTATTTATTTATTTATGGCTGTGTGGGTCTTCGTTTCTGTGCAAGGGCTTTCTCTAGTTGTGGCAAGTGGGGGCCACTCTTCATCGTGGTGCGCCTCTTACTGTCATGGCCTCTCTTGTTGGGGAGCACAGGCTCCAGACGCGCAGGCTCAGTAATTGTGGCTCACGGGCCCAGTTGTTCCGCGGCATGTGGGATCTTCCCAGACCAGGGCTCGAACCCGTGTCCCCTGCATTGGCAGGCAGATTCTCAACCACTGCGCCACCCCTTGTAGTATTTTGTTGAGTGGAGGTGTAACCGAAAGTGGGGTCCAGCTGCTCACCGCTCAAAAGCCAATAAAGAGGCAAGGTTGGTGGAAAGGAAAGTTTGCTTTATTTTGGACACCAGCAACAGCAGGGGGTGGGGCAGACACCTGTCCGAAGGCCAACTCCCCCCGCCTCCCCCTCCCAACAATCAGGGGGTAAGAGCTTTTATAGACAGAGGCAGGGGGCCACATGCAGAAACAGCACAGTCAGCTCTGACAGTCATCTTGAAATTGGTCATCGGTGGTCTGACCAGAGTCATCTTGATTGTTTTAAGTACAATTAATCTTTAGTTCCAGGGTCGGTTTGCTCCCACTTCCTTGAGGCCAATTCTCAGAATTGTGGCAGCTTATGTCATGACTACAGTCTGGTCATCATGCACTTAACTTCTTCCATCTGGTGGGGCTTTCAGTATCCGACAGCTCACAGGTTATGGCTCAGAATATTATCTCTAGCCCTTGAGAAGGAACTAAGGGTCCTTGACTTTGCTTAATGACTAAATTTTTATTATTTGGTCTCCTTTGACTGTTTTCCTTTGTTTCTGCATTTTCCCACTTTTCTGATTAAACTTATTCTTTGGCTAAAATTTTTCTACAGAAAAGAGGCAGGTGGAGTACATGGGCGGGGAAGGACCATAGGGTCCTGCTCTGTTTCAGAGGGGGATAGGAGGGTCTTTGGGTATTTATAACAATCCTCTCTGAACCTGTATTTATGCTAGTGAGTTGATTCTGGGAGCATGGAGGCTGGATGTCAGAGAAACCAACCCTGAGATTAGAGGGTTGGAACTTTCAACTCCACCCTTCAACCTCCAGGGAAGGGGTTGAGTTAATCATTAGTGGTCAGTGATTTAATCAATCATGCCTAGGTAACGAAGTCTCCATAAAAAACACTGACAACTGGGTTCTGAGAGTTTCCTGGTTGGTGTAATCAGCAAGGTGCTGGGAGGGTGACACACCCAGAGGGAGAATGAAAGCTCTGAGTACCCTCTCCGCAACCCATACCTTGCCCTACGTATCTCTTCCATTTGACTGTTCCTAAGTTGTATCCTTTATAATAAACCTGTAAATGTAAGTAAAGCGTTCTCCTGAGTTCTGTGATCTGTTCTAGCAAATTGGACCCTGAGCAGGGCATTGTGGGATGCCCCGATTTACAGCCAGTTTGTCAGAAGTACCCAAGGCCCAGACTTCCTTTTTTTTCTTTTTTGGCCACACCGCGCAGCATGTGGGATCTTGCTTCCCTGACCGGGGATCGAACCTGCACACCCTGCAGTGGAAGTGTGGAGTCTTAACCACTGGACCACCAGGGACGTCCTGAGACCCAGACTTTCTATTGGTGTCTGAAGTGCAGAGCAGTTTTGTGGAACTAAGCCCTTAACCTGTGAGGTCTGCATTAATTCCAAGCAGTTAGTGCAAAACTGAATTGCATTGCAGGACACCTAGTTGGTGTCCACAGAGAACTGGAGAACTGCTTGGTGTGGAGAAGCCACACGTGGTGGGTGTCAGAAGCAGTTTGGGTAAAAAAGAGCTAATACCTTCAGACTCCATAGTTTTGACCCTATCCTTAATGTTCTACCACTCCACCCTCCAAAAAAGCCTAAGGCTAGGAAAGTGAAATAGAGAAGAAACCAGGATGATTCATCAAGTCAGTTAAACTTTATTCAGCGTCTGCTGTATTCAGATGCGTGGTGTTCTCTTTCTCAGTTGGCACTGTTCGTTTTAGGAGTTGCGGAGATGCAAAGATAAACTATTATAATTTCTTATAAAGAAGAGATTATAATCTCTTCTTTCAAAACCCATCTCCAATGCCTTCAGGGTCTTCCCGCTGGCCTCTGACATCAAGAAAGTTAAAAACTTGTAGGTGTGGGGGGAAGAAAAGAATTTAGAGAACTTTTATATTAGTGATCTTATTTTACAGATAAAAAAGGAGGCCTAAGGTCACAGGGGTAATTGACAGAGTTGGCTTTTGTATTGGTGTTTCCCTCTGTTGTTTATTTTCTAACACAATTTCAGCATATCTTAAAATATTTCAATATTTCTGAATAAAATTGGAGAGTCTGTGAAGCTGATTTAGAAAAAGAACAAGGGAACTTTTGATTCACAGAGAGCTCTGGAGTATATATATATATATATATATATATATATATTTTTGTCCGCGACGCATGTCTTTCGGGACCTTCGTTCCCTGACCGGGGATTGAACCCAGACCCAGGCAGTGAGAGTGCCAAGTCCTAAACTCTGGACCGCCAGGAAATGCCTATGGAATATAATTTAGCTATACTGAAGCTATGCATCCCAAACCTAGATGTTCATTATCGTTACACTACAAATATATGAGGACAGGAATCTTGTACTCTGAAAAAAAAATTCATCCCCTTCTGTACCTTGTTGAATAAATGAACAAAACACATAAACATACGTATAGTGGCTAAGTGTGCGATGGGTGGCTATGTTTATTCTTTTTAGGATTTTAATTCAGTGAATCTTTGTTGAAGACTCGCAGGAGGAAGGCATGGTGTAGGAAATGAAAAAAGGTTTAATCACAGTACCCACCATTATGGAGCTTTAGAGTTTAGTAGGTTAGGGGACAGATGTCCCACAGTAGAAAGTGCTGAACGCCTTTTATGAGGGTTATCATGAAAGTACTGCGGATGCTCAGAGGAGGGAAAGTTTCCCTAGGACTGGGGAAGCTGCATGCTAGGGAGAGCTTGGTGCTGCGCGTCAGGAACCTAAGCTCTAGAACGGGTTCTACTACTGATTTGCCCCTGTAGGTTAGGCTTTGTGGACAAAGAATATCACCAGCCATTTCAATAAACAAAGGATGTTGTGGCCATCAAGCCATCAGCCAACACAGTTGCCGCCCCTCCCCCGCACTGTGCACCCTGAGGGAGTTCAGGATGGAAAAAAAACGGGATACTGGCCCTAGACAGTTAAGGTGCATTTCAAAGGAATGATTTTGATGAGCCCAGACTCTGGCGTCTTTCCATAGGTAGAAAAGTGCTAACTTCATTAACTTGAGATGTCTGGTTTTTAATGAACAGTAACCTTTTAAAGTTCCGACTACCTGGTTTTTGTTGCAAAAGCTCCTAAATATCCTGGCTCCTTCCTTACCTCTTCAGCACAGTCCCTCAGAGCGATCTGAGAGGCTGCCTTTTAGGTTTAAGTCCTCAGTATGTTCGTCCAGTAAAACATAATTCTTAATTTTTAGGTTGTGCCTTTCTTGTCAGTCCACAGTTTGTAAATTAAACTCCCCAGATTTCTATTGTCACTTTGAAACTCCAGGGGTTAGAGGGACCATTAGGTTCCCTGGGACAATGCCCTCCGGCATTCCCTATTTCTTATTGCTACTCGCCCCTACGCCCCCTCGCTCTGTGGGTCCCTCCTCTCCTGGAGGCGGGCCGGAAATGAGCGTGGTCACTTTAAGGGAGCCCTCAGTGTCGCGCGCCCGGGGAGCCCCAGGCGGGGGAAGCAGGGGCGGGGCTCCGGGGACCTGGGCTTCTCACGCAGCCGGGGACGCCGCTGCCTCAAGGCGCTCGCAGCCAATCAGGATGGAGCCTGCCGGGACGCATTACAAGGGCGACTGGCCGAAGCCTCCCGCTTCGGGATGAATTAGTGGCGGGTTCTGCACGGAGGTTGTGACCCCCAGGGATTCTCCAGTTCGCCCACGCGCTCCCCACGGTGTCGCGCGTGGTCGTCTGCTAGTCACAGGTGAGAAGCTGGAACCGTCAGGTGGGGTTTACGGCACGGGGAAAATGGCGGCGGCGGCCGGGGAATCCTGGGTCGGCGGAGGGGGAGCAGCCCCATGGGCTTTTCCACCCGAGCCGCGGGCCTCCCTGGGCTGCGGCCCCCTGTAACGGTTACTTGACGGGGAATTGGGGTCACCACGCGGGTGGCGGCGCCGTCGGCTCAGGTGAGAGGAGGCGCGAGGAAGCGACTCCCGGAGGCTAGCGGAGGCGTCGGGGGCCGCGGGGCGGCTCGGGCCGGGTCGACGTGGCCGGGGCCGCGGGGCGGCTCGGGCCGGGTCGACGTGGCCGCGGGAGGAGGAGGGCCAGGTATCTGATAGGTGTTTACGGAAGAGCACCAAGACCTTCCTGCTCCAGATTGGGGAGGGTCCGGGAGCTGCACCGCTGCGAACACAGCCCAGGCTCTGCCGCTGTTAAATCAGATGTGCCAAAGGTCCCAAGTGGCCGCCACGTGCGAGGCTTGGACATGAGCTGTGGAGGGAAAGGGCTGGATCTGGCTTATTTGTGTATGCTCCGGGCGCCTGCCTGTAGGTGCCAGAGTGGCAGTGCCACAAAAGGAAAGGTAGGCCCTTGCCAGGGGCTGATGTCAAGTCTGATCGTCAAGGTGAATCTGAGCTCCTAGTTGTCCATTTGAAGAGAAGAAATAAAAAGTTCGGGAGCTTAGCTGTTGGGAGAGACGTTTTGCTTCTTGGTATTTCCTTGGTTCCGGTGGGTTCCCCGGCAGCATTGCCTCTGCCTTCGAAGTTCATGAACTCTATTCCATGTGCACTTGGCTGCATGTTAAGACTGCGGATTGACTTTCAGCTGAAGCCCAGGAATGTAATGAAGATAAGTATAGGTGAAGGCGTTAACAGTAATGCAATTTTGTCCATTCATGTAGGTCCCTTATTTGAGCAAAGACCTGTCATGAAGTATAACTAGTTGGGTTAATTTTGTGGAGTGCCTTGTTCTGTTACTGAGAAAGCACAGTGGCACTGCTTGTTTGTTATCAGTAGTTGTCTTTGGACTGCCTGCTATGCATCAGGCACTGTGAAAATGAGGCTTCTCTTACCTATTAATTTGAGCAAATGGTGGTCCGTTTCTTCCCACCAGGTGCTTAGTCTGGCTGTTGCTGATAACCAAGGGTAAACAGTGGGGAAAACCCAAAAGAATCTTTCTTCCACACTGCATCTGTGGAGAGTCAGTTTAGTCTGGGGCTGGGGTTAGGTGTAGTTTCTGGTTCTTACTCTGCCACTTAAAATATCTTAGGGAAATCATGACCTCTCTATCAGTACTTTGTCTCGGAAATGGACAAAGTGATTCTCCAAGCAATCTCACTGTGCTGTTTTGAAGAAAAAAAAAAAGTGTATGTAAAAGGGCTTAAAAAAGTTAAAAGCACTGCGTTGACAGTTGACATTTATTACTATGCATTTGCTCCTCAGGCACTGTTCCAAGAGCCTTTAAAGGCTCACTCACCCAGCAACATTGTGTATCATCTTTGTTTTACACGAGGAAGCTGAGGCACATTGAACTTTTAAGTAATTTTCCCCAAATTGCAAGACTAGCATTATGATGCCAGACTGTGTTCTTAACCACCGTGCATACCATCTTCCTGTATCATGCAGATGTGTTATGTGTCAAGGTGATATATATGAACAGACTTTCAATGAAATAATTTTGTTTGTGGTCTTTTAGTTGTATAAATAATAACTGTGATTCATTCCCTTGGCATCCAGTAGTGATTTATATGGTGATGACTCCAGTTACTTTGGTTAAGTGGTATATTCATCCCACCTTTGGTGCCCATTATTATTATTTTTTTTGTTATTTTTGTTTGTTTTTTTGCGGCCTCTCACTGTTGTGGCCTCTCCCGCTGCAGAGCACAGGCTCCGGACGCGCAGGCTCAGCGGCCGTGGCTCACGGGTCCAGCTGCTCCGCGGCATGTGGGATCTTCCCGGACCGGGGAACGAACCCGTGTCCCCTGCATCGGCAGGCGGACTCTCAACCACTGCGCCGCCAGGGAAGCCCGATGCCCGTTATTTTTAAAAGTATTTTTTTAAATTAATTTATTTAATTTATTTTTGGCTGCGTTGGGTCTGTTGCTGCACGCGGGCTTTCTCTAGTTGCGGTGAGCTGGGGCTACTCTTCGTTGCGGTGTGCGGGCTTCTCATTGTGGTGGCTTCTCTTGTTGTGGGCATGGGCTCTAGGCGCACGGGCTTCAGTAGTTGTGGCATGTGGGCTCTAGAGTGCAGGCTCAGTAGTTGTGGCTCACGGGCTTAGTTGCTCCGCGGCATGTGGGATCTTCCCGGACCAGGGATTGAACCCGTGTCCCCTGCATTGGCAGGTGGATTCTTAACCACTGTGCCACCAGGGAAGTCCCTAAAAGTATTTTAAAGCAAAGAGTCGTTACTAATTTCTAACAGGAAGCACAAATCTATGATTGAGGAAGGTTTTAGTTTTTTATTAAACTCTTTAAAAGAATACTTTGCTGGGTGACTTTTAAAAGACAACTTGTGTTAGGTTCATTGCTTTGACATATTTGTACTAATTTTTCTAGTGTCTATTTATAGAAAGAAGGTGACATGAATAAAAGTGGCTGGGACATTCATTCTTTCATTGAACCTTCATGGAATTGCCCTGCCAAGTCCTTGGGATGTAAAGATTAATTCCTAATCCTGAGTGAGAAAAACAAATAAGTGATTCACTAATACAGGTGATAAGGACTCAAGTATAGTTGTGGTGGGTACAGAGAGCTGCAGGAACACATACTAGGGCACAGTTGCTTCTGCTGGGGTCGTCCTGTGCAAGAAGGGAAGGAGCTGATTGCAGGATAAAGGGAGAAGGGACTTATAGCCAAAGGAGGAAGCAGTGCAAAATTAGGATGAGAAAGAGGGCATGGGTGCCCAGGTGTCAGGCCAAAATTTTGCAGGAGTTGCTAAGAAAGAAGCCAGGAAAGGTTAGGGCCAGATTGTGAATTCTTAACTAAGAGAGTGACTTTATCCTGTGGGCAGTGGGACCTATAGAAGGATCTTAATCAGATGAGTAACATGATCAACTTTATGCTCTGGAGAGGGGACTTTGGTGGTGACAGGGTCAAAGACAAAATGTAAGGAAGAGACCAGTCAAGGGCAGTTCCCATACTCCAGACCAGAGATGGTGAGGGAGTGAAGCAGGGCATTAACTGTGACAGCAAAGTTCAGAGGCCACCACACATTTGGAAGGCAGAATGGAAGATTGGCTGGGTGTGAAGAATAAGTGGATGGGGGAGGGGAGCACCTGCTGAGCTAGTAAAGAGAAGACTAAGCTGTTACATTTGTTCGTTTTGGTTTTTTGGTAACTGTGGTTGGAGAAAGGAGATTCTGTTAATTAATTTAGGAAAGAGGACAGAGCAAGGAGTTCTTTGTTGCTGGTTTTCTGGAGAATTGTAAACCCTCTGAGGTTGTTGGTTCAAATAAGGTGTAATAGAACCTGGCTTAACAGAAGCCTCTAGGCTTTTGATTTCTGAGACTACAGAACACTTAATTATATCATCAAAGTCAGTAGGGTCTAGTATAAAGCGGCCCATTGGAGGAAAGCCCCTCAAAGGGAGTGGGAAGAATCATCTAAGGTATGTTTGGGGTAAAATGTTAGAATAACAGGTGTTAGAGGGTTTTCCTCACTTTTTTAACAGTATGCTTTTAATGTATTTGTACAGAAGTCATTATAATATGGAAGTAGTCACAGATGAATCCTCTAGTTGTAAAACTGATTTCCTCTCAGACGTTCATAACACTAAAGTTGTCTATCACCAACAACATAACATGAATGCATTTCAAATCGACTGCAAGGTGAAACTGTAAACCTTACAAAGATGCAGGAATTCATGAATTCAGAGCAAGGTCAGAACCATTCAAACCATAAGCGCAAATCAAAGAACTACTGAGTAGAGTAGGCACAGATTTCTTAAAAAAGACTTAAAGCAATGATTGTAACAATGATTGATAAATTTGACTTCGTTAAAATTGAGAATTTCTCTCCACCTAAAGACACCATGAAGAGAATGAAGGGCAAAATACAGACTGGAAGAAGAAATTCTCAATTCATCTCTCTGACCAAGGACTCACATCCAGAGTGTATGTGTATTGTGTAAAATTAATAAGAAAAAGACAATTTAATTTAAAAATGCACAAAAGTTTTGAATAGGCACTTTCTGAAAGAGGATCTCTGTGTGGCCATTTCGTGTATAGAAAGGTGTTCAATGTTATTAGTCAATGGAGAGTCACAGGCTTTCGAGCGCAGGCTCAGTAGTTGTGGCACACGGGCTTAGTTGCTCCACGGCATGTGGGATCTTCCCAGGCCAGGGATCAAACCCATGTCCCCTGCATTGGCATGGCAGGCGGATTCTTAACCACTGTGCCACCAGGGAAGCCCTGTGGTAAGTTTTGAAAACAGGAAGTATGAGTCCTCCTACTTTGTTCTTCTTTTTCAAAATTGGGTTGTCTATTCTGGATCCCTTGTAAGTCTTTATGAATTTTAGAATCAGCTTGTAAGTTTCAAGAAAGAAGTCAGCTGTGGATCTGGTAGTCAGTGATTTTTAATACTATATTCATTGAATTGTACAACCATTACCACAATTAATTTTAGAACATTTTTATCACCTCAAAAAGAAACCCTGTATCCATTAACAGTGACACCTCATGTCCCCTCATCCTCCCACCTTTCACGTAGGCAAGTACTAATCTACTTTCTGCCTGTTCTGGACATTTCCTTTAAGTAGAATCATATAATATGTGGTCTTTTGTGACTGGCGTCTTTCACTTAGCATAACGTTTTAAGTGTTCATCCCTGTTGCAGCATGTAACAGTACTTAATTCCTTTTTATGGCCGAATAATACTCCATTGTGTGGATATGCCACATTTTATTTATCTACTCATCAGTTGATGGACATTCATGTACAAGTTTTTTGTGCAGATGTATGTTGTAATTTTTTTTTTTTTTTTGGTATATAACTAGGAGTTGAATTTCTGGGTAATACGGTATAATTTTTTGAGGAACCATCAGACTTTTCCAGGCTGTACCATTTTACAATCTCATCGCAGCATATGGGGGTTCCCATATTTCTCCATCTTCCCCCAACACTTGTTATTATCTCTTTGATTATAGCCATTCTAGAGAAGTTATAATAAAACATTCTCCTGAGTGTGAGTTGATATTGTGGTTTTGATTTGCATTTCCCTGATGGCAGATGATGTCAAGCATCTTTTCATGTGGTTATCAGGCATTAGTATATTTTCTTTGGAGAAATGTCTATTCAGATCCATTGTCCATTTTTTAATGGGTTATTTGCCTTTTTACTACTGAGTTATAGAAGTTCTGTATATATTCTTCTTATAAGCCCCTTATCATATATATGATTTGCAGAAGTTTTCTTCTATTCCGTAGGTTGTCTTTTCCATTGACATGCAGTTTGCAGTTGCTTTTTTTCTTTGGTGTATTTATCTTGTATCTGCACCCTTACTGAACTCACATATTAGGAGGGTCTAGGAGGTTTTTGGATAGATTTCTTGGGATTGTCTATGGAAACCATCATGTCATTTGCAAATAGGGACAGGTTTATTTCTTCTTTCTGTATGGCTTTTATTTCCTTTTCTTGCCTTCTTGCATTGACTAGAATTTTCAGTACTGTGTTGTATAAGAGTGGTGAGAGTGGACATTGTTGTTCTCAATAATAGGGGCAATGCATTGTTCATTTTTTCTTTTAGCATTAGGTGTAATGATGTTTGCTGTATGTTTTTTTATAGTTGCTTGTTATCTAATTGAGGAAGTTCCCCTGTATTCCTTTTTTTTTTTCTGAGAGTTTTACTCATAAACAGGATTGTTTTTTATCAGATAATTTTTTCTGTATAGATTGGTATGATCCTGTGAATATGTATTTTATCAGTTTGTTAATATTGTGGGTTACATTGATTCTTGAATATTCAACTAAGGATTTTTGTGCCTACATTCATGTATTGGTCTATAGTTTTTTTCTTTTGTACTGTCTTTTCCTGGTTTTTTTTTTTTTGGTGGTACGCGGGCCTCTCACTGTTGCGGCTGCTCCCGTTGCGGAGCACAGGCTCCGGACGCGCAGGCTCAGCGGCCATGGCTCACGGGCCCAGCTGCTCCGCGGCATGTGGGATCTTCCCAGACCGGGGCACGAACCCGTGTCCCCTGCATCGGCAGGCAGACTCTCAACCACTGCGCCACCAGGGAAGCCCTCCTGGGTTTTGCATCAGGGAAGTACTAGCTTCATAAAGTAAATTGGGAAGTGCTCCTTATTCTTGTGTTTACCAGAATAGATTGTGTTAATTTTTCTTTAAACATTTGGCAGAATTCTCTCATCAAACAATCTTAGCCAGGAGATTTCTTTTTCATGAGGTTTTAAATTACGAGTTTAATTTCCTTAATAGTCACAGGGCTATTCAGATTATCTATTTCATCTTGGGTGAGTTGTGTGCTTTCGAGGAATTGGTCCATTGACACACGAAGTAGGGCTCCTCACTGCTGCTGGGCAGGAGTGGAAGTTTCAGCTCCTCTCTAGGCCTTCACTGATACTACTATGCCTTCTTGCTGTTCTCCACATGGCCTGTACTGACACCACTGGGAGGGGATGGCCTTCTTACCCCTGGAGGGCAGAGAAAGTCCTGACTCTCTACTAGGCCTTGTCTCATACCATCCTGGTGGACATGAGAAGGGGAGCCTCCTTACTGTCATGGCAGTAGAAGTCCAGGCTCTCCAGGTGGTCTTCATAGACACTGAGGCAGGGCAAGGGGGAGTCTTACACCTACCTGGCAAGGGAAGAAGTTCTGCCTTTGATATCATCCCTGCAGGAGTGAGGGTGGGGGGTAAGGGGAGGGAGTAAGGGGGGTAACCTGTAATGTTGAGGCACAACAGTACAGCCTGGTGAGAGGGAAAGTTCAGGCTCCCTACTTGGCTTACGTTGTTGTGGGTGGGGATGAGCCACAGTTTTTCCTGTGGTTTTTGGCTGGAGTGCCAGTGGTTATTGTCTGCAAGTCTTCTGTTTTGCTCTGCTGCTCTTTTCTTGGTTTTCTGGAAGAGCAGGAACTTTTTTGTCAGCCCCCATTGGTATTTCTGGATTACTGGCTGCTTCAGCTTTGTGTCCACGTGATATATATGAGGCAAAAGGAAAACCCAGAGAACTCACTACCATGTTGTTCGACGGGTCCCAAGGTGCCTCCCTAGCTGGTGTGCCTTCTCTCCATGCTCAGAGTCTTTTTTTTTTTTAATTATTTATTTGGCTGCTCGGGTCTTAGTTGTGGCATGCGGGATCCTTGATCTTCGTTGCGGCAGGCAGGTTTTTCAGTTGTGGCATGTGGGATCTTTAGTTGCAGCATGTGAACTCGTTGTTGCGGCATGCATGTGGGATCTAGTTCCCTGACCAGGAATCGAACCCGGGCCCCGTACATTGGGAGTGCGGAGCCTTAGCCCCTGGACCGCCGGGGAAGTCCCACCTTCAGAGTCTTTTGTTTGTTTCATATATGATGTCCAGGGTTTTTAGTTGCACTTAGCTGGAGCAGTAGGAGCAGTACATCTACTTGATTTTACTGGAGTGGTAGTTGGACTGGGATTGATTTTGTTTATGGAAGAAAACATAGGGTGGAAATTAAGATGCATATATTGGCCAGTTAGACACTTAAGTTAATTTTGGGTCAGTTACTTGGAAGTGACAATTTAACTATGTCTTTTTTCCTTCAGAGAGTAATTCTCCTTGTCATTGTTCAGTAAAACCAAACCCTCGTTAGTTTTAGATCTCTTAAGAAGCTAGACAATCCAATGAATTAATTTATTTCTGCATTTATATATAAATGCATAATAATTCTAAATTTCTGGTTTAGTATGTGAAGAAAACAATTTATTGTAGTGAAAGATTAGTTTTATGGAGGGGACTAACTCAGTTTTTCTAATGGTTGTCAGAGATCTTGAAGCTGTGGATTTTTTTCTAAAAGAAGAAAAAGGCAATGTGCATGGTGGTTAAGAACTATGTAAGGAAAATTTGTGAAAGTCTTGAAATGTACAAAAGGGATTCCGGGGTGTTTTCATTGGAAACTAGGTGGTCTAAAGCACATTTCCTGGAGATCTAATCTATGGGATCTACAGCTTTTATTATTTTTTGATTTATTTTATAATGTTGTAAGTTGTGAATAACTCACAGCAGTGCAAATTGCTCTTGTCCTTAGACATGCAAATGAATTTTGTTGGTTGGAGGTACTGTTGATTTCTTTTCCTCTTTTGTGGGGGAAGCAGGTTTTGGATCTATTAAGCAAATCCATTTCACCATTCCTGATGCCTGTATGTTTGTGTTCTTTGGATCCACTTTTGAACCAGATGAAACATCTTATTTATTCCATAATTAATTAATGAGTTACATAAAATCATAGACAGGCGTTCATTTTATATTTGTATGGGAGACACAGTGTTACCTTTTTGTTTGTTTGAATTATCCTTTTAACAGCTTGAACTGTGATGTGCTTGAATCCCACTGTAGCACTTACTGTCATTGTGATTTTCTGTAATACTTACTGCAGCTAGGTGGGTTCTGGTTTTCTCATCCTTGTTTTATAGATAAAGAAAAGGAAGCTTTTAAGAAGTCGTATAACTTGCCAAGAGCTGGAGGTGTTAGAGAACCCAGTGCTTTCTGACTTTTAACCCTTTATGCTCAGCCGACTTCCTTCCTTGCTTGAAATGTTACTGTCTCCCTCAAATCTGGCAACTGTGGACTAAGGAGTACTTTTGCTAGAATACACTTCTATCACATCATTTTTGAGCTTAAGAACTTTCAGCTCTAGATGATTGCAGGATAAAACCCACACTTCTTAGGCAGCCATTCAAGGCTCACCACAGTCCTTCAAGCCTAAACTAACAATAATACTGTCCCAAACTTTATATAGAAGCAAAGCAAACAAACACCTATTGTGTTTCTTGGATGGGCCACCACTCATTGTGTATCTCCAGCGAACTGCACTGGAGATGGAAGACATACCTTCCAGTTCCTTATAAACTATAACTGGGAAGTCAGAATATATTAAAAGACTGTCAGTATAAAAATAGCACATGCTGATCAATGAGCAGTACAGATATTGAAATGCTTTTGGAGTTCAAAAAAGCAGAAGCTTCATGGAGCAGATGTATTTGGAGCTTGGTCTTACCAAGATGGTAGGATTTTGATAATTGTCACATCTGGGGAGAGGACGCTTGTAGTGAGGAAGCTCATGAGTGAAAGGAATGGAGGAGGTTGTTGGACATGTATGGAAAGGTGGTGTTGATGGCAGTGAATAGTTTATGTGGAGGGAACCTTTTCTGAAGGCCAGGGTCTATTCCCTGTCTCAAAACATGTCTTCAAAAGCTGCAGCATGTTTTAACTAACTGAATTTGTGCAAGGTCTCTGTTCTTTGAAACTAGAGTTGTTTGAAATGACCCCAAAACTATTTTAGGACCTACCTAGGTGATAAGGTTGGGTGATCATGTTGGTTAACATTACTTTTAGTAATGCAACATCAGAATAAATACAGTATTTCAAGTAACCAGTCTGAAGGAGATAGCATTCTTTATATTGGGCAAGTTTTGGTAAATATGTATTTTTAAAGGTCTTCTTTTGTACCTGAACTCACTATGTCATTTTATACTCAGTCTCCTGTATTCTGTAGGGTTTGAATCATTCCTGACTCGCTAAAGCCTAACAGTTTTTTGGTCATCTGGGTTCCCATTTAAAAACAAAACAAGGGATTTTCCTGGTGGTCCAGTGGTTAAGACTCCACGCTCCCAATGCAGGGGACCTGGGTTCAATCCCTGGTCAGGGAACTAGATCCTGCGTGCCTCAACTAAGAGCCTGCATGCCGCAGTGAAGATCCTGAGTGCCACAACTAAGATCTGGCGCAGCCAAATAAATAAATAAATATTAAAAAAAAAAAGGAACATTACATCAATGAATTAAAAAAAACTTTAATTTTTATTGTGATTTTGTAAATAACATGCATTTTGGAAAATAAAAAATGTATAAAGAACAGTTCAAAATCACGTTACTCAGGTAACTAGTCACCCTTGTTTATTAATATTGCACTGCTTTTGTTTATATAGTTGCATATACAATTTTGTAGTTGTACTCTTTTCAGTTAATTTTGTAAGGATTTTCCCATGTCATAAGATTTTTTGGAAAATATAGCTTCTATTAATATGTAAACATATTACAATTATATATGTTTGTTATTTTGTTTTTTCCCTTTAAGTAAAAACAGAATAATTTACTTACTATATTTTAAGTGCTTTTTTCACTTAATGCATCATGGCTAGCTTTCTAAATGACAGCTTATATTGTTGTATTTCATTTTTCACCGGCTACATTGAATTCCATTGTAGACATATACCATCATTTAGCTATTTCTATATTGATGGGCGTTTATACTATTTCTAATTTTCACATACAAGTAGAATTTCAGTGAGCATGTGAATTTTTATTTATTTATTTATTTAATTGAAATATCATTGGTTTACAGTATTAGTTTCAGATGTACTAGTGATTCAATACTTTTATAGATTATATGCCATTTAAAGTTGCTATAGCGACTTCCCTGGTGGTCCAGTGGTTAAGACTCTGTGCTTCCACTGCAGGGGGCATGGGTTCAATCCCTGGTCAGGGAACTAAGATCCTACATGCCATGCAGCGTGGCCAAAAATAAATGAAGAAAGAAAGAGAGGGAGGGAAGGAGGGAGGCGGGAGGGAGGGAGGGAGGAAGGAAGGAAGTTAGGAAGTTATTATAAAATATTGGCTCTATTCCCTGTGCTGTACAATATATCCTTGTAGCTTATTTATTTTATACACAGTAGTTTATATCTCTTAATCCCCTACCCCTATCTTGCCCCACCTCCCTTCCCTCTCCCCACTGGTAATCAGTAGTGTGTCCGCTACATCTGTAAGTTTGTTTCTGTTTTGTTATATTCATTCATTTCACTTTTTAGATTCCACATGTAAGTGATAACATACAGTATTTATCTTTCTCTGACTTATTTCACTAAGCATAATACCCTCCAGGTCCATCCATGTTGTTGCAAATGGCAAAATTTCATTCTTTTTTAGGGCTGAGCAATACTCCATTTTATATATATATATATATATATATATATATATGAAAAATACACACCACATCTTCCTTATCCATTCATCTGTTGATGGACACTTAGATTGCTTCTATATCTTAGCTATTGTGTATAATACTGCAGTAAACATAGGGGTGCATATATCTATTCAAATTAGTGGTTTTGTTTTTTTTTCCTCAGGTAAATACCCAGGAGTGAAATTGCTGGATTGTATTGTATTTCTACTTTTCGTTTTTTGAGGAACCTCCATACTGTTTTCTGTAGTGGCTGCACCAGTTTGCATTCCCACTAGCAGTGTACTATGTTTCCCTTTTCTCCGCATCCTTGCCAACATTTGTTATTTGTGTTCTTTTTGATGATAGTCATTCTGACAGGTGTGACGTGATATCTCATTGTGGTTTTGACTTGCATTTCTCTGATGATTAACCATGTTGAGTACCTTTTCAGGTGCTTGTTGGTCATCTGTATGTCTTCTTTGGAAAAATGTCTGTTTAGGTCTTCTGCCCATTTTTTAATTGGGTTGTTTGTTTTTTGATATTGAGTTTTATGAGCTGTTTATATATTTGGATATTAACCCCTTATCAGTCATATCACTTGCAAATATTTTCTCCCATTCAGTAGGTTGTCTTTTTGTTTTGTTGGTGTTTTTTTGTGTGCAAAAGCTTTTAAGTTTAATTAGGTCCCTTTTGTTTATTTTTGCTTTTGTTTCCTTTGCTTGAGGAGACAGATCCAAAAAAATGTTGCTATGATTTAGGTCAGAGAGTGTTCTGCCTGTTTTCTTCTAGGCGTTTTATGGTTTGCAGTCTTAACGTTTAGTTTTTTAATCCGTTTTGAGTTTATTTTTGTATGTGGTATGAGAAAATGTTGTAATTTCATTCTTTTACATGTAGCTATCCAGTTTTCTGAGCATCACTTATTGAAGAGACTGTCTCTTCCCCATTGTATAGTCTTGCTTCCTTTGTTGTAGATTAATTGACTGTAATTTTTTTGGTTTATTTCTGGGCTTTCTGTTCTGTTGATCTATATTTCTGTTTTTGTGCCAGTACCATACCGTTTTGATTACTGTAGTTTTGTAGTATAGTCTGAAGTCAGGGCGCCTGATTCCTCCAGTTCCGTTTTTCTTTCTCAAGATTGCTTTGGCCAGTGGGCATTTTTATACATAAGTTTTTTCCCTCACTTTGATGAGTATTTTTGTAGGATAGATGATTAGAAGAATTATTGGGTACAAATCTATTTGCCTTTTAAATCTTGTCGGCTATGCTGAATTGCTTTTTAAAAGGTCTCTATCAGTTTATATTCTCAGTAATAGTATGTTTAAGAGTCCCTGTGTCCTCATACCCTCACTTTTGCTAGGTATTGGGGTGGCCAAAAACTTCGTTTGGGTTTTTCCATAAGATGGTACAGAAAAACCCGAACGAACTTTTTGACCAACCCAATATTATCCTTGTCAAATATGGAAGGGTAGTAGTTGGAAACATGACATCACATTGCTTTAATTTGATTTCTTTGTTTTTTAGTGTTTCGTATGTGACTGTTTTCTTTGCTCATTTTTTCTATTGCTATATTCTAATTTTTAATGCTTTCATATTTTACATATAACTGTTTAATTCATCTTGAATTTTGATTTTATGGAATGAAAACTGCTTGATTCTGAAGGAGTTCAAGGGCTGGTGGGCCTTAAAATTATGTGTTGGAAAAATTCAGACAATAAAAATAATTTTTGCTGCTTTTGGAAAGTAGTCCATTTCAAATTCATTTAAAAACTTAGTTTATTATTACCCAATTCTATAATGTTTGTTGGGGAAATAAGAAAATCCTGCCAACAAAAAGACCCCTCTTTACCAATGTAGAAGGGAGAAAAAACTCGATATATTGGGTACGCATGTGAGATAACATGCATGTAGATAGTTCAGGAGAGACTACAAACTTTGAGTAGAATTTCATTCATCTTTACAGTAAAATAGAGATTTAGTGTTTCTTTTATATTTTTGAGAGACAAATGGATGTCCCCTGTGATAGTCTCCTTTACACCTGGTGATAGATTCCTGAGTTAATTTCAGAGGTATGTGTTTATCGTTATGAGAGTCAGAAGGCCTGTGACTTTGCATTGTGAAATCTGGAGACTAAGATTACCTAATTCCTGACCAAAGGGTTTGGTGTATGTTTTTAAGGAGACACACTGTGGTAGGCTGAAAATAGCTTTCCAAAAGAGATCCAAGTCCTGATCTCTGGTAACCTTATATGGCCAAAAGGGTCTTTGCAGATGTGATTAAATTGGAGGTCTTGAGCTGGGGCAGTTAACCCTGGATTATCTGGTTGTATTCTAAATGCAATTAAATATACCCTTTTAAGAGGGAGGCAGAAGGAGATGGTACACACAGAGAAGAGGAGGAGGCAAGGTGACCCACCATGGAGGCAGAGATTAGAGTGATGTGGCCACAAGTCAAGGAATTCTGGCACCATCAGAAGCTGGAGGAGGCAAAGAATGGATTCTCCCCTAAAGCCTCTGAAGGGAGTGTGGCTTGACACCTTGATTTCAGTATTGGGCTACTAATACTGTTTTCAGGCTTTTTGCCTCTAGAACTGTGAAAGAGTACATTTATTACGGTGTTCTAAGCCACCAAGTAATTTGTTATAGCAGCCATAGGGGGGGAAATATGTCACCTCAGGGGAGGAGAGCATTAGCTCTCTCCCCTTGATTAAGAACATTTTCATTTTATTTACCCTTATATTAATTATTGGTAATAACACTTGGCTCTTGCCTTCTCTTTGTTAATGACTATCATTTATTTGTTCCCATGATTGAGTAACAGAGGTTAAAGTTAAATAGGCTACAAAGTGACTTTAAAATAGAAAAGAAAATGTAACCTCAATGGTATTTGTAAAGTTGATGGTGATGTATTTTGACTATTTTTTTTTTTAGACCTGAAAAGTAGAATAATTTGTAATCATTTATATCATGAAGTTCTTTTCAGTTTTGCTTTTGGATTGCAGAGAATAAAGTCTGTTTTTCTTACTAGTGAAGCTGTGTGATAGTTACTGGGTACTTATTAACCAGTTTGAATGTTTGATACATTTTTTTTTTCTGCAATGGAAAGAATTTCAAGTTCATAGTAGCATTTTGTTAAAATTTTCCTTACTTTACAAGTTCTAATTTTTTTCAACCAAGTAGCAGATTATACTTAATGCCATAATTGAACTTATGACTTTTTTCATTGACAAGTAATTTCTTATATTTTTGATGAACTAACCATGTGTAGATTTAGAGTTATTAGAAAATTTATTTTTCCAGTTTTCTGAAAAATTTATTTTCCTTGTTTTATGTTTTTATGTCTTTTTTTAAGAAGATGATTAATCTCTTTTCCCAGTTCTGTGTCTCTTTGAGAATTTTTTGTTTTGTTAGAATTTTCAGGACTCTAACCACACTCATTTTAAAGTTCTGCTTTTTTAGTTTCATAATCATCTAGTTTTATTTTCATTCATATTTCTGTTTTCCTATTTTCTTTAATAACACTTTTATTTTAAAATCTTAAATTGACTGCTTAGTTTATGTTCTCTTAAGTATTATTATTTTAGACAATGTATATGAGTACAGCTTTGTATGAATTCCATAGCTTTTGATATGGAACATCTTTACATTTTTTCCTTAATATTCTGTTATTGTTTTTAAACTTTGGTGGAGGGCTTATTAAAAGTATAGATGCTCTAACTCCACTCTTGATCTATTAAATGAGAATCTCTGGGTGTAGGGCTTAAGCTTCTGTATTTTAAACAAGCTCCCCAGGTAATCTGAGTGCACACCAAATTTGAGAACTACAAGTCTTGTTTATCCTTTAATTTTTAAAAAATTACTGCAGCATTATTTAAGAGTTTAGAAATTTACAGGATTAGGATTCTTTGTTTTGAATTCATTATTAATTATTGGTTTTGTTGTGTTATAATCAGAAAATATGCCCTGTAAATTAATTGAGGTTGCCATTGTGGCTTAACAGACAACTGATTTTTGTAAATAATCTCCACTATGGATACTTGGAAAAAAAAGTTAGGCTATGACATTTGGTTTCTATTAATTAAAAAAAAATTGAGATGGAAATTCACAAATCATAAAATTAACCATTTTAAAGTGAACAAGTCAGTGGCATTTAGTACATTCACATTGTTGTGCCACTGCTTCCTCTGTCTAGTTCCAAAGCACTTCATCACCCCAAAAGGAAACCCTGTTACTACCTTTTTCTCCCCAGTCCCTGGCAACCACCAATCAGCTGTCTGTCTCTATGAGTTACCTTTTCTGGATATTTTATATAAATATGTATATAAATATATATATAAATATGTGACCTTTTGTGTCTTGCTGCTTTTACTAAGCATACTGTTATCAAGGTTCATCCATGTTGTAGCACGTATCAGTACTTCATTCCTTTTGTTAAAATATTTATTTATTTATTTTTGGCTGTGTTGGGTCTTCGTTTCTGTGTGAGGGCTTTCTCTAGTTGCGGCAAGCGGGGGCTACTCTTCATCGCTGTGTGCGGCTTCTCATTGTCCTGGCTTCTCTTGCTGTGGAGCACAGGCTCTAGACGCGTAGGCTCAGTAGTTGTGGCTCACGGGCTTAGTTGCTCTGCAGTATGTGGGATCTCCCCGGACCAGAGCTTGAACCCGTGTCCCCTGCATTGGCAGGCAGATTCTTAACCACTGCGCCACCAGGGAAGCCACCCCCCCTTTTTTTTCTTCATTCCTTTTTAAGGCTGAGTAATATTCCCTTGTATGTATATATAATACTACAGTTTGTTTACCCATTCATCCATTGAAGGGCATTTAGGTAGTTTCTACCTTTTGGCTATGGTAAATAGTGCTGTTATAAAAATTAGTGAACAAGTATTTGCGTACCTAGCTCCAGTCCTTCTAGGTATGTACCTAGGAGTGAAAATGCTGGATAATAAAGTAAATCTATGTTTAACTTTTTGAGGAATTGCCAACCTGTTTTCCCAGAGCAGCTGCACCATATTACATTCTCATCAGCAGTGTATGAGGCTTCCAGATTTTCTGCATCTTCACCAATACTTGTTATTTTCCATTTTTTAAATTATAGCCATTCTTGTTGGGTATGTAGTAGTATCTCATTGTGGTGTTGATTTGTGTTTGCCTAATGATAATGACACTGAGCATTTTGTCACGTGCTTATTGACTGTATATCTTTGGAGAAATGTCTGTTTAAGTCCTTTGCTCACTTAAAAAAGCTGTTTGTCTTTTTGTTGTTGAGTTGTAAGAGTTCTTTAATATTCTGGATACTAGACCCTTGATTTGCAAAAGTTTTCTCCCATTATGTGGGTTGTTTTTTCACTTTCTTGATAGTGTTATTTGATGTACAGAAGTTTTAAATTTTGATCAAGTCCAACTCATTTTGTTTTTTGTCTTTTGTTGTGGTTTTAGTGTCATATCTAAGAATCCATTGCCAAATCTAAGGTTGTGAAGATTGACCCATATATTTTCTTCGAAGAGTTTTATAGTTTCAGCTCTTACATTTAGGTCATTGATCCTTTTTGAGTTAATTTTTGTCTGTGGTATAATACAGAGGTCAGTTCATTCTTTTGGATATGGATATCCAGCTGTTCTAGTACCATTTGTTTCAGACTATTCTTTCCCCATTGAATGGTCTTGGCACCCTTGTCAAAAATCAGTTGGCCATAGATGTATGGGTATATTTCTGTATGGGTATATTTCTGGACTCTCACTTTTATTCCATTGATCTGCATGTCTTTTCTTATGCCAGTACCATACTGTTTTGATTATTATAAGCTTTGTGGTAAGTTTTGAAGTTGGGAAGTGTGAGTCTTCCAACTTTGTTCTTTTTTATTACTGTTTGGCTACTTGGGACTCCTTGAAATTCCATATGAATTTGAGGATCAGCTTTTCCATTTCTGCAAAACAGGCTGTTGGAATTTCAAAAGAGATTGCATTAAATCTGTAGTTTATTTTAGGGGGACAACTTTCATTCTTTCACCATTGAGTATGATGTTAGCTGTAGGTTTTTTTTTAAGTGCCCTTATTTTTCTTTTAAATCTTTAAAATTTTTCTAAACGGAGTTAAAATTGCTCAACTTTAAATAGGCTTATTTAAAATGTTTTTGCCAGTTTATGGGAAGTTGTCTCAAAATTGAGAACAGAAGAAATTTTTGTACGGTAATAATTTGGTCCTTACGTGGTCAGGAATATACAGAAAGCGTTTATGGAAAAGGGGAGAAAAGGACACAGGACCTTCAGAGCTTATTGAATCCAGGGTTTTACTCCCTGAATTGTTGCAGTTGACAATTGCATCTACTTCTAAGGCTTCACTTTTTAATATTGGCTTGCAGGAAAACAAACTTTCCCCAGATTGAGCCTTTTAAAATTAAAAATGCTTTTTAATGTGTTAATTTCTTTCTTGGTTTGTAATAAATGTTTATAAATATCAGTAACTTGGTTTTCCTGAGGCCTTTTCTGAGGAGGAAAGAACCATGGACCAATGGCTGCATCAGAAGTTGCTCAGAAAAATGGAAACTCATTTTCTTAGAAAAATGGAAATGCCCCCAGAGTCAGAATGCACACTAATCTTGCATTTGGTAAACTGTCTTATTACTTGTCTTCCTTATAGTTATTTTAGTGGCAGATATGCAAAATATTTTTGATGGACCAGGTCTTAGAAATATATTGCAGAGAGACAGGAGGTGGTTACCTTTCCTAGTCATTTAAGTTATTTTCAGTTTTCCTAAACATTTTTGGGAAAAATATCCAAGAGCCCTGTTAGAATAATTTTGCTTCTTTGCTTCTTTGAGTCTTGCCAGCATTGCTCCCTCCCCCCAACCTTGCCCCCCATATTGTAACGGAATCTTTTGTGCCATGTTTAGCTAATGCATTGAGACTTTTAAGTCACAGAGGTAAGGAAAAATTAGCTGTGGATCAGTGTGTTGCCTAAAACTTTTTGCATTAAACAAACCATAATTATGCCTTTCTCTCCATCCTCTCTGGAGTTTAAAAAATAGTGTAATGATTTGTTGTCTCTGAATATAGTTGATATTTGTGTACAGTATATCTGTGGCCTCACCAGTCAATGGAGAGCAGATGTTTTCTCTTGGAAAATAGTTTTCCTGGAATAGATATTTCTGATTGCTAATTTGTTATATATATGTATACATATGTTTATTTCTGAGACAGTCCTGAACAAGGGCAGGATATGTGTGTGTGTGTGTGTGTGTGTGTGTATGAGTCAGCTTTCTCCAGAGAAAGAGAACCAGTAGGATATAGAGATATTTATACATATCTCTACCTTAAATATTAAAAATTTAAGTTTGGGCAGAAGACCTAAATAGACATTTCTCCAAAGAAGATATACAGATTGCCAACAAACACATGAAAGAATGCTCAACATCATTAATCATTAGAGAAATGCAAATCAGAACTACAATGAGATATCATCTCACACCAGTCAGAATGGCCATCATCAGAAAACAATAAATGCTGGAGAGGGTGTGGAGAAATGGGAACAATGGGAACAATAAATGCTGGAGAGGGTGTGGAGAAATGGGAACACTCTTGCACTGCTGGTGGGAATGTGAATTGGTACAGCCACTATGGAGAACAGTATGGAGGCTCCTTAAAAAACTACAAATAGAACTACCATATGACTCAGCAATCCCACTACTGGGCATATACCCTGAGAAAACCATAATTCAAAAAGAGTCATGTACCAAAATGTTCATTGCAGCTCTATTTACAATAGCCAGGAGATGGAAACAACCTAAGTGTCCATCATCGGATGAATGGATAAAGAAGATGTGGCACATATATACAGTGGAATATTACTCAGCCATAAAAAGAAACGAAATTGAACTATTATTTGTAATGAGGTGGATAGACCTAGAGTCTGTCCTACAGAGTGAAGTAAGTCAGAAAGAGAAAGACAAATACCGTGTGCTAACACATATATATGGAATTTAAGAAAAAAAATGTCATGAAGAACTTAGGGGTAAGACAGGAATAAAGACACAGACCTACTAGAGAATGGACTTAAGGATATGGGGAGGGGGAAGGGTAAGCAAGAGAGAGGCATGGACATATATACACTACCAAACGTAAGGTAGATAGCTAGTGAGAAGCAGCTGCATAGCACAGGGAGATCAGCTCGGTGCTTTGTGACCGCCTGGAGGGGTGGGATAGGGAGGGTGGGAGGGAGGGAGACACAAGAGGGAAGAGATATGGGAACATACGTATATGTATAACTGATTCACTTTGTTATAAAGCAGAAACTAACACACCATTGTAAAGCAATTATACTCCAATAAAGATGTAAAAAAAATTTAAGTTTATTTAAAATTTATACATGTTTCTTTTTAATACATTCATGTGTATGTATGTATGTATCTATATGTTTAATATGTAACATAATATACATTACATAATATTCCATTCAAATGCTAATCTTATCCTGAAACACCCTCACCGGCACATCCAGAAATAATGTTTAATTTGGGTATTCCATGGCCAGTCAGTTTGACATATAAAATTAGCCATCACAGTGTGCCTCTTACTAGTAAAAGGAATTGAAGTCTATTATGATCCTTTTTATTTTAGTTAGTGTCTTTGGGATAAAGAGAGTGGGTAGAGGGAGAAGCTTAGAAGCCACCTAGTTCTCCTGATGTGGGTCACTTGCATCTGGAACATCTTCTCTGGCTCTGTTATCAGTATGTTTCTCATCCTTTACTTCTCTTTATAATTCTCCATGATTATACTCTTGATAATTTATGAAGCTGAACACAGACTTTTGTATTGATTTCTTCTAAAATGAGATAAAAATATACCTACTTTTATGGATGGGAGGTGAACATGGATACGTGCAAAGGGATGGCAAAATTTGAGGACCTTTTATAGAACAGACTACCAAACTTATTTTTTCATCTTCTGCCATGAATTCTGCCATTGAATTGGCCATTATCCTTAGCTGTTTGAACTTCTTAAAGGGGGTCACTGGATGGATAGTGGAGATGAGTGGCAACAGCTTGTTGTGGCTGCTATTCCTTGGCTTCACTGTTATCCACAGTCTGAATATGGGCTTTGCGGTTCTGAAACCTGATTTTCTTGCTTCATCCGGTGCTCATGACTTCATTCATGCCAACACAATTCACCAGGATTGATTTTTCAGAAGCCAAAGTTCTGTTTATTAATATACATGGGGAGATGGACCTTTCCAGTCTGATTCATACTCACTGTTGGAGTGTCATTTTGTGTTGATAATCTAAGTGCTGAACAACATCTAAGTACTGAATGGTGTCTTATCAGTGGTAAGAGAGTTGACTAGTTACTCATTAAACGATAATATAATGACTTACAGAAATATAAAAATAAATGTGTTAAGGATTTTATTTAATTCATAATCAATGAGAGAACCGGGCAAATGGTATATAACTGGTTCAAAGGAAAGTGAAAAAAAGTCCCACAAATTTGTATGGAGTAAAGGAATGTTGAAATGGATTGCAGACGGAGACAAAAGCGGTCTGTGGGGGAGGGGGAGCCGATGAGCAGTGAGCGAAGTCGGATGAACCCTCTTCCTGACACGATGACTCTGCATGTCTCTCAGTTACCTACAGTTTATAGATTTGTAAAATTTCACATAGCGGTGGAGTATGATGAGGTTGAAGGGTGTGCTATAAACAGTGCCTAGTTTTCCATGTTTTTTTCCTCTACGTGAGTGGGAGTTAGAGGATATTCCAGGACTGTTCTTCTGGATCCTCTTGGAGCCTTGTAAACCTTTACAGTGGTACCATCACTCTGTTAATTAATGCGGACATATTAAAATAATTTGGTTTTGTAGTGGGAAGCAGCCGCATAACACAGGGAGATCAGCTCGGTGCTTTGTGACCACCTAGAGGGGTGGGATAGGGAGGGTGGGAGGGGAGACGCAAGAGGGAGGAGGTATGGGGATATATGTATATGTATAGCTGATTCACTTTGTTATACAGCAGAAACTAACACCATTGTAAAGCAATTATACTCCAATAAAGATGTTAAAAAAATAATTTGGTTTTGGATCATTTAAATAATTGGTTATATACAGATCCAGGTTTGAACATTTTTATAGAAGTTGCTAATTTTCTCTCAGGCACTGGGTCTTTTTATGGAAAGCTGGAGGTAACTTGGAGTATGGCTGCAAGGAGCAATAATAAATCATGCTGGTTTTGTATGCTTTTCTCTTATAAACATATAAATATTGAAATTGCTTAAAAATTTTGGGAGCCCTTATTGTGGTGTTGGAAAGAGCCTAAGATTTATAATAATCTGAATTACTTACCCTTATACATATACAAGGACGTGTAAACTATGATTTTATAATCTAACTTCCTTTTAATTCCTTCTGAACATTTTAAAGTATGTTTAAACAAAATAATTTTTAAATTAACATACATGTTTTATACAATTGGGTGTAGTATTTCTCTCTTAGCCAGAATAAATGTTGAGCGATTCTTTCCTTTTCATGACAGATGACTTTTCCTAATACTGTGATGCCCTCTAGTGAATTCAGCCTTTCAGATAAGAAGTTATGAGAGGCAGTAATCAGTACAATGAAATCTTCAGAGGGAACATTCTAGTAATTAGACCTGTTTTTATATGTCTTGTTGAGAAGGCAAGTTTCTGTTCTAGGAAGTGTTTAAATAAAGATTTGATAATCTCCCACGAGTCTTATTGTTGAATTAAGTGAAATTGTTCCAGATGACTTCTAAAATCTTCAGCTTCAAGGTTCTAGATTTCATGACTTAACTAGTTTTCAGTTACTGAATACTGAGCATCCACAGTGTTTAGCACTGTCCTGAGGGTTGTGAAGGTTTCAAAGGTAGTGTTAAGGCATGGATGTGACTTCAAGTAACTTTTGTCTGCATCAGTTTGGAGAAAACAATAGTAACTAACCTTTGTTGAACACTTACTCTGTTTCTGAAGCTGCTCAGAACAATTTACCTTATGTCTTTTAATCCTCACAATCATGAGGTAGGTGCCATCTTTAGTTCTGTTTTACGAGTGTAGAAACTGAGACCCAGAGAGGTTAAATAATTTGTTCAAACTCATGCAGTAAGTGGTGGAACCAGGACCAGCTTGTATAAAATAATAGTGAATAGGTGAAGGTAATTTTTTTTTTTTAATTTATTATTTATTTATTTTTGGCAGTGTTGGGTTTTTGTTGCTGCGCACGGGCCTTCTCCAGTTGCGGCGAGCGGGGGCCACTCTTCGTTTCGATGCACAGGCCTCTCATTGTGAAGCACGGGCTCTAGGTGCACGGGCTTCAGTAGTTGTAGCACATGGGCTCAGTAGTTGTGGCTTGCGGGCTCTAGAGCACAGGCTCAGTAGTTGTGGTGCATGGGCCCAGTTGCTTCGCAGCATGTGGGATCTTCTGGGACCAGGGCTTGAACCCGTGTCCCCTGCATTGGCAGGCGGACTCTCAACCATTGCGCCACCAGGGAAGTCCGGTAATTTTTAATTGTTTATAGGTCGACAGGTTTTCTATTGGTTGTCTATTTCAAGCTAGCTCAGATTACTTTTGGATACATTATGTTTTCATTGCTACACTTAAGTGTGTGGTTTCATATTCATTTCATTCAGAAAGTGGTAGTTTACTAATTTGGACCTAAATGTTTTAGTCCATTAACAATTTTTCGTCCATAAGATACTTTTGCTTTGTTTCTTAAAGATTTATTATTTATTTATTTAATTTATTTTTGGCTGTGTCAAGTCTTAGTTGTGGCACGAGGGATCTTGTTGCGGTGTGCGGGCTTCTTTCTAGTTGTGGTGTGCGAGTTTTCTCCTCTCTGGTTGTGGCTCACAGGCTCCAGGACGCATGGGCTCTGTAGTTGTGGCGCGTGGGTTCCAGAGCACGTGGGCTCTGTAGTTTGCAGCACGTGGGCTCTAGCTGACGCACGAGCTCAGCTGTGGCATGTGGACTTAGTTGCCCCACGGCATGTGAAATCTTAGTTCCCTGACCAGGGATCGAACCCTTATCCCCTGCATTGGCAGGCGGATTCTTTACCACTGGACCACCAGGGAAGTCCCTGTAAGATACTTATTTCAGAGACTTATTTGACAGACAGATGATGCAGCCTTACCTTCCTAGTTTACTTTCTGTAAAACATCTATTCTTTGAAGTTTAGAGAATCCGCTGCTCACTCCTATGCTTACGAATTTATTTATGACTTTTGGCTTTCTTTTGGCTTTCAGAGTCATTTACTGTCTTCATTGGCTCTTAATGCTACTGTAGCTCTGTCCATTTGGTTTTCATTATCTAGACAAGTAGAAATTGATTTCTCCATTTGTTGGTAAATTAATTTTATCAGATTGGGAATGTTGGCACCCTGGATTTTACCTATTTGTGGTGTACTCAGGTCGTGTTAGTCATACAGAGACAGTATAGGATTCATCTTTGATGTGATTGTTGGAAAGAGAAGGTGAGCCATAGAATATATTATGTTGAGATATATAAGGTAGATTTTTCATGTTTCTGGAAACTTGTCTGGTGTCCATTTATGAAACTCTTTCTTTGCTCCAAATCATTTGTTCCTCATTTGTATTTAATAAGTTACAGATTAATGGTGACCTTAATGGCCTGACTACTCCTTAGGCTCCATCTCTCCCTTACTTCAGTTCTGTGTTTACCTAAAGACTTGCTATCAATGTGCCTCTTTCTTTATTTTTCCATTTAGGGTTCTAAGTGAGAAATAAGAGAGAATGTGAGAAGGAACAAAATAGCAGCTTCCTTAATGGAAGGGAAGATAAAGTGCCCAGCCTAGGATTTTAAAAAGTCTAGAAGGATTGAGCAGGGTTCTAGAGAAGACTATTTCAGTGAAAGTAGGAGCTTAGAAAAATCCCATGTGACTCCATGTGCCTTTTGGCACATCGTAAAAATAGAATAATTACTTTTTAGGGTTTCTTGAGATTTTGTGATCCTCCCCCACCCCGCCAATTTGTTTTTCCTGTTTCTCTTTGTCTTTCTCCTCCCAGAGTTTTTTTCTAGCAGTGAAAATCTCAAAGAGTTATATCAGGGGATGGGAATTATGGGATAAGTTGTGGTCTTGCATTCTGTGTGGCCCAGAATCTGGGAACATAAAGTGAAGCGTTTTGGTGAGAGATTAAAAAAAATGGGTATAAGCTGGTCACATTTGGAAGACAGGGAGGTAGGAGAGGGTCTCCTACAGTTTATAAGAGTTAATACAATAGATTGGGGTATTAAAATACAGTTTTACAAATCATTCTTCCAAGTTAGGTGTTTATTCATAGTGGTTAAAGACTGTGTTGTTATTAGTGCTATTTTTCAGGCATGTATGAGTGAAGCTGGCTTTTTGTAGGCTGACCTGAAAACCTGATCACTTATGTATCATATAATTTCTGTGAGAAAATGCATTGTGAATTCCAAACAGCTGACTTGCCGCAAGGTTTTGGCATGCTACCTGCTCATAATTTGGGACTCTTGTCTCTGTCCATATTTTGATAGAATTCCCACCTTGGGGCATTTCTAATCTGTGAACCAAAATTTTATTTGACTGTAAATTAGATAAACCTCTGTGGCATAGAGATATGTATGAAAATAGATTACTTTTACCCCAAACATCTTAATCTTATTGAACGCCATAAGTTAAGGAAAACTACATTCATTTTAGAAGTTTATAATGAAGTAACTTTGGTAATTAGAAACTACAATAATATTTGGCAATGCAAAGTGATGGAAAGTAGTGGGTTTAGGATATATTTTGGAAATAACAGTTGACAGGTCTGTTGCTAATTTTTTTGGATTTGGGGGGTTAGGGAAAGGAAAGAATGAACGATGACTCCTAGGTTTCTTGGTAGAGAATCTTGGTGGTTGCTGATACCGTTTACAGAAAAACAAGGGCTGAGTGGCGAGTAGAAGAATGGGGAAGAATAATCATGACATTTATTCTGAATGTGTTCAGTTTGATAGAACTGTTAGACACCCAAGTGTCAGGTAATCAGCTGAATCTGTGAGTTGAGCTCAGAGGAGAAGATTGTGTTGGAGATATATTTTGGAAAGGTCAGCATGAGGATAATGTAGAGGAAGTGGGGAGGAGGAAGAGGATAGAGAGAAGACAACCAATATCTGAGTGATAGGAAGCCCCAGCATTTAGAGGTCTAGTAGAGGAGGAGGAGCCACAAGGAGACCCTGAGACAGGGAGCAATGAGGTCAGAAGAAAACCCGGAAAAGTGGTGTCACAAAAGCCAAGAGAGGCAAGCATTTCAAGGAGGAAGTGGCCATTCACGTGGAATGCTGCCAAGAGGTGGAGTAAAGTGAGGACAGAGGAGTGGCCATTGGATTTGGCAGTGTGAAAATAGATTTTTTTGCTGATGTGGTTTCAGTGGAGTGTTAGAGGCAACAAGCCAGACTGTAGTTGACTGAAGAGGGAGTGGGAAGTGAGGGACTGTGTGTCATTATGATGCATTTCTCTATTGGGTAGATGTTCACTTAATGTTCAAAACCCATTCAGTAAGCTTGGAGGTTTGCATTATCCATAAATGGCTGTAGGAAGTTAGCATTGGCCTTTGCCTCCCAGTAATTTTTCTTTGGTTAGCATTTGATTGTTAATTTAAAAGGTTCTGAATTTCATAGGTGGCTTCCATTTTAGAGTAAAATTGGATGTTCAATCTGTGTTAACTTCTAGAGTTAATATTATATTAAGTTAAAACTTAGAGTATTTGCCTTTTCAGGAAAGTAATTATAAGCCTTGAAAATTATGCCAGGACTATTTCATCTTGAAACACTTAGAAATTCATTTTGGTTTTTCGTAATTACAGTGTTTCAGTAAGCAACATCTAAACAGGGATTGCACTTGGCAGTTATGTACATGTTCTTGTTCTAAACTAAGCACTGTTTCTGTGGTTTAGATTTTTCCTTTATAAATAGAATTTTAATCAGTGTAGCTTAAATTTTTTCCAGACATGTTATAATTAGCACTGGCTACAACTTAACCCTAAAATGTGCATAATAAATTTAATAATATTTTATAAGTACTCCTATTAAATGAAAGTAAACAGGAATTATTTGAATATTTAGAAAATTCTCTGGTTTATGTTTTTCTGTTACAGTGTGGAAAGCAAATATGGCTACTTAAAAAGAAGTTGATACATTACCTGCTTGGTCTATCACTGGGAATGATGTTACTTACATTTTGGAGTCAAATTATATTTTGGCGTCACATGGTCTTATATACCATGATAGCTCATTCATATATTCTTCTGAGTATACTATGTATTAATGCAGTTACTGGCAAAAAAAGTATTATTGTAGGATGTACTTGCCAAGTGTGATTGGTCTGCCAGTTCAGGCCCACTGCACTGACCAACACATGGACCTCTTAAAAATTCTAACGACAAGCAATTTGGTTTATAGGAAGTTGTTTGGAGAGTTGTTAAGAAGCACATCTGGGTCTCAGTTTTTTTTTTTTGCGCGGGCCTCTCACCGTTGTGGCCTCTCTCCCGTTGCGGAGCACAGGCTCCGGACGCGCAGGCTCAGCGGCCATGGCTCACGGGCCCAGCTGCTCCGCGGCATGTGGGATCCTCCCGGACCGGGGCACGAACCCTCGTCCCCTGCATCAGCAGGCGGACTCTCAACCACTGCGCCACCGGGGAAGCCCTGGGTCTCAGTTTTTTAATTTCCTAGGTTATCACAAACAAGTCTGAAAAATGATACCGCTAAGAGGACTTAGGAGACATGATGACTTAAATGTAATATGGTATCCTAGAATAGAAGGACATGAGATAAACACTAAGGAAATTTAAATATAGACTGTAGTTACTAAAAATTTGTCAATATTGGTTTATTAATTGTGACAAATGTACTATACCAATGTAAGATGTTAATACTATGGGAAACTGGGTGTGGGGTATATGGGAATTCTATACTGTCAACACAATTTTTCTGTAAATTTAAAACTTCTGAAATAAAAGTTTATTATGGAAAAAAAAGAACATGTGGGATAGGAGATATTTTTGTAGCCATCATTGGAAAATACAGTCTGCCACACTTTGTGACTCTGGTTATGTAAGCTTTGTGGATCTGAGTTTCCTTATCTTTAAAATAGGGATATAATAGTGCCTCCCTCCATAGAGCTGTTCTGAGAAGTAAATGAGGTAATGCAAGTGCCTAGCATACTGTCTGACATTGTAAGTGTTCAATAAATGCTATTAAACAGTATGATGACAACTCATTAAAAATTTTTTTTAAATGTCTGCATAAGAAAAAAAGCATATTTGTACATTTTGATTGAGTTGTAAGAAGTGTGGTCTTGCCAAACTGGACCTAATTTAGGGCCTAACCTCTTTGAACCTGAACTACTATATCATCCATCCTAAGTTGATTTTTCTACAGTTTTCTGCAGTCCCTGCCTATAGCAGTTGGAATTGACATCTCTAAAAGTGTGTTTTAAAATCAAATTGCATATTCTTAGAGAATTTGGGGATTCTCAGTTGTCTTAACTTGAATTTAAAACTAAAACCCTTAATGAATTTTTTTTATGTTTTTTTTAAATAACATTTATGACTTAGAAGGGACTTTTACTGTAATCTTTTTAAATATTTATTTATTTATTTTTGGCTGCGTTGGGTCTTAGTTGCGGCACGCGGGATCTTTGTTGCAGCATGTGGGCTCAGTAATTGTGGCATGTGGGTTCCAGAGCATGTGGGCTTAGTAGTTGCGGTGCGTGGGCTTAGTTGTCCTGCAGTATGTGGGATCTTAGTTCCCCGACCAGGGATTGAACCCGCATCCCCTGCATTGGAAGGCAGATTCTTAACCACTGGACTGCCAGGGAAGTCCCATACATCTCATTTTTGACCTAATGTATATTACTCTGCTTCTGCTTGATGATCCATCATATTCTCTATAGCAGGCCCGTGTGACTCCTTAATTGGTTTAAAAACTCAAATACGGTTTCCAAGTTTGCAGATTCATTAAGGCTGATCAATAGAATGTGCTAAAGGTTCTGCAGAGATTTCCCAAAAAGGAATTCTAAAAATATAAGCACTGACAGCATGTTGGAGTAAGTAGTGTCGCTTCCCAAGCCAGTCTTTTTGAAGTGTACACATCTCATTTGGAAATAATGACTCTAGTATTTCTTTTTAACTTGAGTTACTTTATGGGACTTCCCATTTTAAATTTCTATAACTCTTAGCTTTCCCATTAACCAATATTATTGTCATTTTAAGATGGTAGTGCTAGAGGAGTATTGTAGGCAAGAGCTGTGTTGTGCAGAATAAAATCCCTAGTGCAGATCTAGTGTCTGTTTCTTTGTCCATAGCTTAGGGGAAAGCTACAGCTTGTCCATACATGCAACAAATCATAGCCATCAAATTTTAATATGACTCACACTGGTATGATCAATGTGTGTAGTTTATGAATGTTTGTCTAAATGTGTAACATGTAGTAACATATCTACCAGACATTTTTTAAAAAGTGATTTCATTTTAAAATAATTAAATTGAACAGTTTATCAAATACTGTTTCAGTTTTCCAAATATGTGGTAAATTGAGTTTCCGCGAGCTGAAACTCTTTTTATTTGTATAAATAACTTTTCAGATCTTTTATCATGGTAATGGTGTGTGTGTGTTAAATTTTTAAAAAGCAGTGACTCTCAGTTAAGCAGAAAATGTTTTAGAACCTGACTAATTAAATTATCCAAACATTACCAGACTGCTATATGGTAAAAATAGTTTTTGATAATTCTACTTTAGGCAGATCTTTCACCAATGAATACTTGAACATTTTCCATGGAAAGCATTATGATAAGAGATACGTACTACTATTGGCAACTATTAACTTTAGAAATTACCAGCAGATGTTTTCCTTGCATGGTTGACTTGGTCACCCCTGAGCTGAATAATTCTAAACTGCCTGGAAAGATGCGTGGCTAACATTTACATGGTGTCTGGAACTTATTGAAACATACATCAGGTTTCCAATAAGCGGAATTTGCACCATTTTTACTTCTCTGACAGCTTTTTCCTCTCTGTTTTTAAGAAGGCATGCTGTGCTGTGTCATCATTTCAAGCCTTGCCATTAGTGGTATATAGGAGAAAAGGTAGAAAAAGTGATTTTTATAGAGCTTTGGTTCTTTTAGAGCCTTGGAATTAGCTTTCTGTCTTTGATAAGCACATACTTCCATTGGTTATAAGGAGTTCCTAAGTGTTCATTTTCTTTAGTGTTTAAATTTAACACTGCTTTATTCCAAATAAAATTCTTACTTTTATCTCAGAGTTGAATGATGGACATTTGAATTTCTCTAGTGAAAAGAGCATTTTACTTTTTATTGCTATTTTTAATGGTAACTAACATTTCCCACTCTAACTCAACCCATAGTAAATAATTAGAAAATTAGTATATTATGCCATTTTTAGATTAAAGGTAGTTATTTTAGGAGAGAAAGTTCTGGGTTAATGCTGTAGCAGATTGTTTTCTAGTTTGCTTATTTACTGCTTTCTTAAACTCCCTTTTTGAGTTTAATATTCGTCTTAGATGTTACATGTTTATATAAGAGTTTGAAATTCAGTCCAGAAGAGTCAGCTATTTTTTTTCAATCTTTAGGGCACTGTATTTTGAGTATAGTTTATAAATGTAACACATTTTGCTCACTCTTAGGTAACTCTTGTTTTTAATATTTAAATCCTAATGACTAGAGCTAATAAATTGTTTTAATTTCCAAAGTAATACAGGTTTGTTAGAAAATATTAAATAATTAAAATTATATAATAAATTGGAAAGTGACAGTAAATCCCCATTGCCTACAGGACATAGACTGAATCTGTTATAGTCAGGAAAGGGCGTTATCTTAGAAAGAACTGTTGATAGCTTTAATTGCTATGTTGAAAATTAAACAATGAAATTTTAATTTTATGATATCACATTGTATGTAAGTCATAGGAAATTGAATTACAAGTATATAATAATAAAATTAATTTAGCATTATTACCAAGTTATCAACTTGTACTTATTTTTCTTACTTCATTGTAGACTGGTAGAAATTTTGATATATATTGGGATTGGTCTTTAGTTTACATTTGGGAACCATTGACCTAGCCAACCTCATCTTCTCTCACTGCTTTTCAGAATACAGCCAGACTTGTCCTCTCTCTTGGCATACTGCTTAGTTATGACTTGCTTGTTTTTGTTCATGTGGTTCCTTCATTCTTATTTACATTCTACTTATCCTTCAGGGTTCATTTCAGATCCTACATGTGGCAGAGACTACTAGCTGTGTACCAAAACTTGTTCTTCACCTACCTGAGCCTGGAGCTAGCTCTTGTTTTTCATGTGATTACATTCTAGCCACTGAATGTGAGTAGAAATGATACGCTACAGCTGTCCGTGTTTTTTTTTCTCTTCTGCTGGCCAGACACATACCATAAGGTGGAACTAGGGGGATGCCGAGCCGCAATGGAAGCAGCTTGGATCCCTGAGTAACTGTATGGAGGAGAGTTATCCACCAACCTGAACTTTTCCCTGTTACCCCGCTACTATTACATATGCAAGAAATAAACTGTATGTTAAGCCATTACATGTTTGGTTCTGTTTGTTACCTCAGTTTCATCTATAATAACACTACTTCCTCTAGGAGGCAGTTTCTGACTATTCCAGTTCACTTAGATTACCATTTTTTTCTCCCCCAATTCTTTGGTACTTATTAGGTATTTGCTAATCTTTAAAATAAAGCATAGATATTGCATCTGCAATGGTGCTAAATTTAGTTAACTTCTTTTATTTTAGTTTTCTCTGGTTAGACTTCCATTCTAATGGAGAAAAATATTATAAAAATCCTGTAATTTAATAAATTAGAACAAAGATCTCACAAGCTAGTGAAATTTGTAGTAGTGAAGTCACTTCCGTTTCTCTCTTCTCCCTCCCCCTTTCCCTTCTATAAACATGAAACATTTACAACAGTGTCCTGTTCTAGGCTCTGGGGGTACAGCAGTAAATAGATAAAAATTGTGCCCTCTTGGAGTTTACAGACAATCAACATATAAAACATTTAGAATGCTAAATGTGATCAGTAACTGGGAAAAAAAAAGTGTGTTTGTGGGGGGGTGAGGGTGGGGGTGACAGGTGATATGATGCGTGAAGTGTGTGCTGCATGGGGTGGTGTAACAGGTGTAAATTGGGTGGTTAGGGAAGGCCTCTCTGCGAAAGTGACCTTTGGGCTATGACCTGAACCAGGTGAGTAGAAACCATGTGGCTGACTGGAAAAAGAGTTATTAAATAGAGAAGACCACAAGTGCTCTTCAGCCTGAGGTGAGAGTAATGAAAATGTTCTAAAATCAGTTGTGGTGCTTGTCACACTACTCTGAATATACTAAAAACCACTGAGAAGTACACTTTAAATGCGTGAATTTTATGGTATGTGAATTATATCTCAGTAAAGCTGTTGAAAACCATCAAGCTTTAGAGATTTTCAGCTTCACCCCAGGGAAATTCCTTTTTTCCCCTTACTTCTCTCTTTAGAGATGTTCAGGTTTGTAGTAGTTGTCATTGCCGTGAATCACATGAATTATGTTCCAGTTGGACCAGATACTGGGAAACACAGTAATCATTACGAATATTAGTGAATTCATGCCAGGTTACTTTGGCCGTAAATTTAAAAAAATTCCAACACTAAAATCCTGTCATGTATATACAGTCTTCTCAGCTTGCTGCTAAAGTAACAGTAGATTATTACGCATTTATAACTTGGGAGAGAAAAGGTGATGCTGGCTTCATGCTCAGTAATGACTGATTTGGGATGGAGACTGCGCTGGCTTTGCAGCTACATCCCTCACCAACATGGCGGTTGCCTGAGAGAGTTGCCCTTAGATCATGCTTGCTTCTTGTTTCCTTTTAATGGTTGATATTCAAAACATCTTGGCTGTCTTAGGCTGCCTCCCTGGATCTTGCTTTTTCAGAATACTACCGTCCATATTTTTCTCTGGAAGTAATTTTTAGCACTCAATAAGTGTTTCCTTTGTACCACAAGTCCACCTAGATCCCACCTACCTAGGCAGCATGGATTTAGATCTGTCTTCTTAGATACTTAAAATTTTAGAACTAGGTAGAATCTAGAGTTCAGAGTTATGTAAGTAATCTCTGCAAAGCTTGTGTTAGACTCTCAATAATCCTGAATTCCATCATGTGTCTTTTTGCAGTACCATTACTATATTTCCGTAAGGAATAAATAATGCTCCTAAAGGCAGCTTCCCATTGACTCTGAGATTCTTTAGACTCTATTACAGTGTTTAAAGGTATTGACTCTAAATTTGTATTTTATTAAATAAAGCATCAAATCATTTTGTCTCAATATGTAGTTACTGTTTGTCACAGGACCCGTTTTCTCTTGTACTGGAAGTTATCAAATGACTTCATTGTAGTTTGGAGTTGAACAGTTTACTTCCACTGTGATTCTAGGCCTGGCTCTGCCACTGACTCACTCTGTGACTTTGGCAAGTACCTTAATCTGATTAAAGACAGATTTTGTATTTCAGAGGTAGATTTTATAAGCAGGATTTCCCCCCTCCAAGAGAATGGATTTTATGCAGAGATTACAACTCAAAAGGTGTGAGTAAAAGAAAAGCCAATGAATGTAATGTTACCTTTTTTACTTTCCTAGACCTCGTGGGAAGGAAAGGAAGGGGTTTCCACTCCACGAAGAAGTGGAGCTTCACAGCTTCTTACCACACAGGCAAGATGCAGTGGGGAAGGAACCCAGTTCTGTGTCACGTGGTCAAGGAAGAAAGGGTGATTGTGCCTGCAGGTCTTTTGTAAGACGGGTCAGGGAGTGCACTGTGGCCTCGGCCTGGCCTGAAGAGAGCCAGTCAGGGCTCTGAGGGCTGCTTGTGTGCAAGAAACCCGCCGTTACTCTTAGAACGAAAAAGTTGGTCACACTTTTTCCTTTCAGATGAAGCATTTGTATCTTAATTTAAACAGGTGCATCTTAATCTAGCTACATCAGCCTGCTTAGTAAATAATAAATATTTACTAAGTATGTACTATGCACCAATTGCTGCTCCAACCACTTTCCATGTATTAACTCATCAAATTTTCACAACAGCTCCTTTACCTGCTATTGACCTGACTTGGTACTGCTATTACCCCTGTTTTTAAAATCAAGGAAGTTACAGGTTGGAAGTTCACAATTACTAAGTGGCAGAGCTGGGATTCAAACCCATAGCCTGTCTGAGCACAGGCTTCGGTTTAATTAGGGACAAGCCTGATGTTAAAAGGAGTAAGTTTCATTGTAGAGGTCTAGGACTCAAAAAGGAGACTTTCCTGGGAGCCCCTACAGATACCAGTGAATTACTTCTCTGAGTTTCTTTATCTGTAAAATAAAGAGTTTTAAGAAATTAGGCCTTTGAAGTGCTTCCTGTTGGAGAAGTCTTAAGATTTTGAACACAAATTATAATACCTAAATACTTCTTTTCAGTAAATTTAGTACAGCATGAAGATTTTATTATAATCTTACCTTGTAGTCATCAATATGTAGTATATACTAAACGCATGGCATTGGGCATTTGCCATGTGTCTAGTGTGACTTGAGATGTGCTGTAGTGTTAAAATACACAGCAGATATCACAAATTTATTATGAAAAAATGCATGTAAAGTATCTTATTAGTAATCTGTTTAAATTTGATTACATATTGAAATAGTATTTTATATAAGGTTAAATCTATTAAAATTAATTTATTTTTCTTTATTTTTTAATGTGGCTACTAGAAGATTTCAAATTACATGTGTGACTCATATTATATTTCTATTGGACAGTACTGTTGTAGAGCGTCCTAAGTGAGAAAAAGATGGTATTTTTCCTATGGGTAGGAAACTAATTTCGTGAAGTAGGCAGGAAAACTATACGTATCTGGTAAATCTAAGTGCATCAATGTTGTCCCCTACTTGGCCTTGGATGAATAATATGTATTTGTTATAATAACTTGAATATGTTTGATAAAATAAATTAATTGAAAGAATAGATATATTTGTACCATGTATAAGTCAGTAGTATATTTATAGAGCACTTATCATATACCAGGCACTCATCTAAGCACTTTACATATACTGTTAACTCTCTTAATACTGATAGTAACACTATTAGGCAGGTACTGAAGGGGGTGCAGTAAGGTTAAGCTAAGGCCACATAGTATAGTGAATAATAGAGTTCAAGTGTATACCAATTTGGTTACAGAGCCTACACTCTTAACTATTCTTTTGTATTGTCTCTTAAAACTACATGGCCTGGGCTTCCCTGGTGGCGCAGTGGTTGAGAGTCCGCCTGCCGATGCAGGGGACACGGGTTCGTGCCCTGGTCCGGGAAGATCCCACATGCCGCGGAGCGGCTAGGCCTGTGAGCCATGGCCACTGAGCCTGCGCGTCCGGAGCCTGTGCTCCGCAACAGGAGAGGCCACAACAGTGAGAGGCCTGCGTACCGCACATGGCCTTACGATTTGTTATATTTTTGAACCTTATGATTTAGTATGGTAGTATGTGCATGGATATAACCCATGGGATTTTTTTTTTTTAAAGCTTGCCAGGTGTCCTTAGTGTTGGCTTGTATTTATATTTTATTTGTAGATTTATTTTTAAATTCCTAAGAGTGAATAATTTTTGTTTAGCTTCCACTTGAAAGGCTGGTTGTTAATGCCTTAATTTTAGCCTGTTAACTGCATTTGTAGTATTAGTCCATAAATTTTGTATATTATAAAAGTTTTGCCTGGACTTTCAGCGAGAAATGTATATGACCAAATGATAACCAATAAACTTTATAATTTAAATGAGTGGTATCAAGAGGAAATATAGGAATTTGCCATTGGGTTTTCTCTGCTTAGAAGCTATCATTTAGGCATTTAGCCTTAGGAAAGATAACACATGTTTTAAATGTTTTTATTCTCAATGGGGAACTAATACTGTGTCTAGGTTGAGCATACATTAGATATTTATATCACATGTATCACATAAATATATTTAAGTACAATTCTAAAATTAAAAAAAAAATTTTTTTTCTGGCTACCAAATAGGTGTGAGATGCTGTAGATCAGTGGTCCCCAACCTTTTTGGCATCAGGGACCATTTTCTTGGAAGACAGTCTTTCCATGGATGGGGGTGGGGTGGGGGAGGATGGTTTCGGGTTGATTCAAGCGCGTTACATTTATTGTGCACTTTATTTCTATTATTATTACATTGTAATATATAAATTATACAACTCACCATAATGCAGAATCAGTGGGAGCCCTGAGCTTGTTTTCACTTGCCACTCACTGATAGGGTTTTTTGTTGTTGTTATTTATCTATCTATTTATTTATTTATTTTTGGCTGCACGTGGGCTTTCTTTAGTTGCGGTGAGCAGGGGCTACTCTTCCTTGCAGTGTGCAGGCTTCTCATTGTTTTTGTTTTTTGTTTTTTTTTTTAATATCTTTCTTTCTTTATTTATTGGCTTCCTTGGGTCTTCATTGCAGTGCGCAGGCCTCTCATTGTGGTGGCTTCTCTTGTTGCAGAGCATGGGCTCTAGGCACGCGGGCTTCAGTAGTTGTGGCACATGGGCTCAGTAGTTGTGGCTCATGGGCTCTAGAGTGCAGGCCCAGTAGTTGTGGTGCATGGGCTCAGTTGCTCTGCGGCACGTGGGATCTTCCCAGACCAGGGCTCGAACCTGTGTCCCCTGCATTGGCAGGCAGATTATTAACCACTGCGCCACCAGGGAAGTCCCACTGATAGGGTTTTGATATGAGTCTGCAAGCAATTGATTTATTATGGTCTCTGTGCAGTCAAACTCTCTGCTAATGATACTCTGTATTTGCAGCCGCTGCCCAGTGCTAGCATTACTGCCTCAGCTCCACCTCAGATCATCAGGCATAGATTCGCATAAGAAGTGCACAGCCTAGATCCCTTGCATGTACACTTCACAGTAGCGTTCGCGCTTCTATGAGAATCTAATGCTGCTGCTGATCTGACAGGAGGTGGAGCTCAGGTGGTAATGCGAGTGATGGGGAGCAGCTGTAAACACAGATGAAGCTTCACTTGCTTGCCCACTGCTCACCTCCTGCTGTGCGGCCTGGTTTCTAACAGGCCACGGTACTGGTCCAAGGCCTGGGGGTTGGGGACCCCTGCTGTAGATGATACAAGAATAGATGTCACAGATCTCTGTCCTATAGAAATAAGACACACATGAAAAAATGAGATAAATACCAGTTCAGTACAATAATACTGTGTACATCATGAATGGACAAATAAATCTTATAGGAATTCTGAGAAAAGGAGGAAACTTTTCAACTAGTAGTTTGGGAAGGGTTGTTGGGAGAGGAGAGAACTGAGCTGGTCTTATAGGATAGGTTGAATTTCCTTAAGTGGAGTGAAGAGGGTATGTGAACAAAAGCTTAGACATGAGGAGGGACACATTGAGCTTAGGGAACAAGAAGAATTCAGCCATGGCTAGAGTAGAGTGTTAGGAAGATGAAGATTTAGAGAAATTTTCAAAAATTAATTTGGGCCAGACTGGAGAAGACCTTGAATTCCAGGAGTAGGAATTTGGATTTCTTAAGAAGTTTGGAGTTGAGGGGAGAAAAAATGCTTTGGGTATATGACACTTAATTCTTGAGTTACTGCTTATGTGATGGATATCACTTAATAAGTTATATTCTTGACTTAAAATGCTAGATATTTTTAGTTGTTGGGAACAAGAAATACCGAAGAGCTTGCTTTCTTGGTTGTTAGTCAAATCCAGTGCTTAAAATTAGCTTGTTAGCATCATCTCAGACTTCCTGGTTGGAAGAATTTTGTATCACATAGCAAATACTTGACAGTTGTCTGTTTTTAGAGATGACAAATCAGGATTTTGCACTGATGGTTAATTTTGTTTATAAATTTCCACCTACTGTAAATTTATGCCCTTATTTACCGGCACACTAAAACTCTGTCTTGTTTTAAAGCTCTGGCTTATCTTGGCCCCACTATCGCATTAGCCCAGCAGCTGTGGGCTGCATTATTTAACCTGCTGAACTCCATGCTCTTTCTTTATAAAATTGGAAAACTGTCTCTCTCCCAGGGGTGGGGAGGTTGTTCAGTGAGATAAGACAGTTTAAAGAGAATGCTGTAATGTTTGGCACACTATGGAACTATATATTGAGTAAATTTTCTCTCCCTCCTTTCTGACTTTGGAATGGTAGTGAATAGAGGCTTATTGTTTCTTAATTTAAATATAGACTCATGTAACAAAACTTATAAAGAAGTTTGGAAGGCAGTTACTTTTGTAAAGTCTGACTTCGTTGTATAATAACTTGAATTTTTAAAAATGTTGATATGCCAAGAGAACTTACTGACAATTTAAAAAAGATAAATGTGCAGTTGTTTAATTAGAATCTCCATGAAAAGTCAGAACTATTAAAGGACTAAAGTGTTTCTCCCAGGTTATTTCCTGAGCTGAAAGCATACTCAGACTGTGGCATTGAAAGGAAATGAAGTCCAGGAGAAATATTCTGAATCAACTGTTTTCTGCATCATGTTGTTAAGGAAATGCAGTTAAACTTTTTTCTAACTTGACATTTTTTTTTCTTTCGTTGTTAATCTATGAGTGTTAATGTATGTATAGATTTGTGTAACTCCCACCACAATCAGGAAGCAGAATAGTTCCATCACCCCTCAAAACTCCCTTGTGCTAGCTGTTTCTTTAGGGTCACATTCTCTCCCTAACCCCTGGTAACCACTGGTTTGTTTTCCATTTCTTCCCTTACGGACGTATTAGTGAACACTGTCAAATGATAAATATCTTATCAAATATGACAAAATATGAGAAATATCATGTAAGAATGTATACGAAAGTGCTTGGCATATAGAGGCACCAGAACTTAATAAAATTCAGTGTCATATGTAATATTAGGTCAGTAGGTAAAGCTTAACTGGACTCTTCTTTTGAGTTAACTTTGCATAATATTTGATAGCTTTTTTCTCCTTACTCAGAGGCTTTTAGGCTTATTTTTGAAAGGCTTTTTGTTCCACATGGTCTTGATTGCTGGAAGTCTCTGTGTTATCTTTTAACTTCATGTTCCTCATAAGAAACAGTGGGAAATGGTATCGACCTTGAAGGGTTGTTACAGTGATTAAATGTGATGACATATATAAACATACATCTATAAATATAAATACAGTTTTACACTACATGCACACGTGTGTGTGTGTATGTACATATCTATGTATGTGACCTGACCCACAGTAGGCGTTCTACCAATTAAAAATATATTTTATAAATAATATAGTTTACAGAACTTTGGAATAGCTTGGCAAAGGAATATCATGTCCTCTTGTTATCAGGATTCTCACCCACCCCTCCATCCTCCCAAAAGCTTCTGGAATGGGAAGGTTGAACCTCAAAATATCACCTTTTTGTCTTAATTTTTTATAAGTTTTTTTCAGAAATTTATCACCAATTTCTCTGTTTTGCATTGGAGGGGAGAATACTAAGTCTGTTTAACTTTATCTTAATATTTCAGGGTTCATATCACATTATAGCCATTTCATAAAATGTGAGTTTTGAAATTGATGATTGGGGCATATGGGCTGAATCTTTGCTAACCCCAGGGCTTCCTTTTGAACATGTATTCCTAAGCTTCCACTATAGTAGTGTTTTTTTCTGGCCACTTTAATCTTTTACTTAAAAGTAAAGTACACAGTATTCGATATATATAACATCCTAGGCAGCGGGATATAATTGCTTTCCTGCAAATTTAATTATTTAATCAAATACAGAAGCAGGTTTAGAATTTTTTGTTCTTGTCCACAAATCATCACCTACACGCTATCAGTGTGTTTTGTCTCACTATTAGTGTTCAGCATATTAATAGAATCAGTAAATTACAAGATTAGAAAGAACCTTTAAAATCTTCTAGTCAGTTCTTAATTCTGTCTAACCCAAGGCCCCTTTTCATAATAAATATTTTGCAACGCTCTCTTTAGCATCCAGAAGTGAAATTCATAGTTAATGAACATTTTTACCTACTTAATTAAAATAAACCATTTTAATTACCTAACTGTAATATGAAGGAAAAATAAAAGGAAAATCATTGAAAATATGAGATATGATTATGCTAGAAGACAAAACCGCCCAAAACAAAGAACAACCCAACAGATTTCTAAAATGCTCCTAGGGGGTGGGCTGCCCCGTGGAGAGCCATGAGTTTTCTCATTTCATAAGTAAAGAAAGTAAGGGGTGGGTGTAAAAGGGCAGAAGAGGGTGTGTTGGGTGAGACTTGGTATTACTTTCTCAGAATTACACAAGTGTCGTTAGTAGTAGAGCTCGGACAGGAATTCCAGGTTTTGTGATCTGCCCTGCTGCTGTTGTTATTTAGTGCTTCTGAAGCTACCCTGGATTCTGAAGGAATCCAACTGGCAGTGAGTCCAGGGATGCTACTTTAAGTAATCAGTAGGTACAAAACTTTGTTTCTTGCTTTTTCTGAACACCTACCTGTGCGATGTCACACATTGTCCCCAGCTACTGTCTCCACCTGCCCAGTCCTCATCTCCTCCTCTTCTATCCCTCAGTAAGCACACAAACGAAAAATCAAAACAAAACTTTCCTGGTTTAGCCCCACTACTATTACTAATCAAGGAAGTCTTCTAGGAGAGCATAGAGCCCTCAGTAGATGCTTCCAAAGCTTTTATTACAGTATCACTCTTATTTGAATTTTTGATTTCCTTGCTTGATTGTAGGTTCCATGAGAATTTTGTAGTCTACCCTATGTGCTTGTGTTGAAGGTGAAAGTATTATTTCCAAAATATAGTAATACTGACACTCAGTGAAGATATGCTGTGTTTATCTTCCAGTCTCAACCCTCTCTGATATTCTCGTGTTTCCAGAGGTGCTTGGAATAGAACCCAATATGAAGGACCCCCAGCACTAGTCCAACTTCCTTTTTACTTTCATCCCATTAACTCCCTTAATTTCTTGGAGGAAACATTGTCCCCTGTAACTTTTAGACTGTTGCTTCTGAATTTTACCAGTTATGAAGAATTCTGTCTTAGCTTAACTTTTGATACTTTTGACTTTAGCCTTATACACTGAATTCTTTTCTTAATAAAGATTCCAGGTAATCAAGATCAAAGATCAATTAATGAAGAACTAATACTTCTGTGGTGTTTTGTTAAACATGTGAAAGACATTTTACTCTTTTGTAAATAGTTTTGTTTTAGGTAGAGTGTAATTTACTCTCTTGTGTAGCTGTCTGACTTTGTACTTTTTTCCTCTTGTATTTTTGGACTTCGTGTTTTTGCTTAAGTACAACAATTCCATTTCTCATTGTTGACTTCCTGAATATGTGTGGTGAAACTTTCTTTACATTCAGCAGCCATGCCTCATTAATTTAAACCTGGCTTTGCTTTGTTGGTCTCATGGTCACTTTGTTTCTTCTTTATCTTAATGTGTTGTCAACCATACTTCTCACAACCCAATTTCAATGCTGCTAACTTAGGGTGCTCATGTTAGTAAATACCTTTCACTTTGATACTATTTTGGAGACTCTGGGTGTTTTTCTCCGACCCATCCACGGATTCCTCTTTCTTTTGTAGTCTGGCATTCGTGCTATACAAATATAACATGGTTTAATTGGAAAGAGCACAGGCTTAGGAGTTAAATGGATGCAAGTTTAAATCCTAGCTCTGTGACCTGTCAACTGTATAGTCTGGGAATATTTGAATGCTCCTGAGGTCACTTTCTTCAACTGTAAGATGGGTGTACTTTTACCCATTTTTCAGAGTTGTGAGATTAGGAATATTGTATGTAAAGTACTTTATACAGTCTTTCTTTCTCTCCCATGTCTCTTAACAGTCTCTGAAAAGAGAGGCAGAGTAAACTAGAGGGAGACAGACTGAGAATGAGAAGTCCTGGCCAGCTCTGCCCTTCTATCTCAAAAATTATGTGTTTGTGATGGACTTTATGTGGAGATCACCCGAGGAGTAAGCAAACCACCAGGCAGTCTCACTGAATCTGGGTCTTTATTGCCTCATCTGGAATATGAAGGGTTTGCCTGGGCCACTGGTTTCAAATGATGTCTTTAACATCCCTTAGGACAGAGAGGTCTAGGCAAAGGAGGAGCTGGGGCTGGGGCTGGGGCCAGTAGAGCTCTTCTCTGGTTCTGTTTTACATATGAGACTTCTTGGTGAGATTTTTGAATGAAGGATTCAAAAAGTTTGCAAACTGGTGGACTAAATTATCTCTAAAGCCCCTTTCAATTCTGACTTTCCATGATAGGTGATTTTATAGACAGTGTGGTTTTTAAATTGAACTTTCAGATATGTCTTTCATAATATTTTATGCATTATACTGTAACTGTGCCCTCAGTGTAGAAAGCCAAACTCTTGATAGCGGTTGTTTGCAGCAAAGTAAGCGTTTATTGCAGGGTACCAAGCAAAGGGAATGGGAGACAAGTCTCAGATCCACTCCCTTGTGGTCTTTGAGTTAGGGATGTTTTAACGGGGATGAACAAAGAAACTGGGATTAATCATCATCTTGTGACATTTCTTAAGTGTGGTTTTGGGGGTCAGGATGTCTCTGATGTACGATTCTCTGGCCAGGTGTTCTCATCTGTAGAAACAACCTGAGTGTGCATTAATGATGATACCTACAACAGCCATTTTAGTACATTAATGGTGTTATCGACGACAGCAGTCTTAGTCATCTAACTCTGGGTGATTAGTGTTCAGTTAGCACAGGATTGAGGTCAGGGGGAACAAGAAAGGGATTGAGGTCAGGGGAGACAAGCAAGTGAATACAATTTTGGATAGAGAGATTAATCATAAACTTGTTAGGGGAACTTAGTTTTAGGGGGGCTTGGTTTCAATACTATTTGAAAACTACCTCCTCTTGTCTATCAAATAGAGTAGTTACATTTGTAACCCGTGTCCCCTGCATCGGCACGCGGACTCTCAACCACTGCGCCACCAGGGAAGCCCTGTAAATAACTTTTAAAGTCCTATAAATATCAGTTGCCATTCTTAAGTCTTCATGAGCTTTTGTGACCAAATGAAATCTTTTTATTGGCATTCTTACTAATTTCTCCACCTATGTTTTTATTTACTAATGGTAAGAAAATGCTACATGAAACACTTTAAAATATATGGAAAGAGTTCTAGGATTATTTTCCATCCGTTATTTATTTTGATTTTTGCACGTTTAGGAGGAATAAAGGTCACAAAAGTAAAGTTTTAATAGCAAAGCAGATATTCCAGATATTAACGCTGTTATTATTTGCATAAAATACACTTTTACACATGAACCAAAACTCAGTCATTGTCTTTCAGAATAAGTCAGAAAAAAACATTTTGTACGTTTGTAGCATTCACCCAGAAATCCATGATGTTTATGAATAAAAGCAGTTAATGGATTTCAGTCGGAAATACTTTAAATCAAAAATTATTTGATTTCATTCATATTGTGAGGTATTAAATAAAAATGACATTTCAGATATTTTTAAGACAAGGCCTACTACAAATAAATACAAATAAAATAATTATGGTCTGTAATATTTCTGCCTTTGCCTACAACACTTGGTTGGTTTTTCTGACTTCTTGAAGTTTTTTTCTAGAATAGTGGCTGTATATGATTTATCCTTGGTTCTGCCTCCTTGTCTAGATACTTGTGTTTCATGAAAGAAAATTACGTAGTGTAGTTTCTTAAGAGTTAACGTCTCTAGGATTCCTTTTAACAAAAGACCATTTTAGGCTGTGGTTCAACTATTTCTCTACATCAGTAGTGTCTTAACTTTCTTTGAGTTACAAACCCCTCTGATAAAAGTTAGGGATTCTCTCCACCGGGGAAAATATGTATATATATTATATATATACATATATTTATAAATAACTTAGCCTGCAATTTTAGGGGGTTTATGAACCCTTGAATACATTCTGTGAACCTTCTATGGGTAAACTACCCTTTGCTGTGTGAAGAATAGATGGTAAATATTTTCATTTGCTTTTATCTATTATAAGAAAAAATACTATGAATGATAGTTGACTTTATTTTATTTGACAAAATGGTGGCATTTTCACTCAGTTTGTATTACTCTGTAGCTTAGAAGTCTTTTATTAAAGGTAATGACATGACTATAGATTTTAGAAATAATGTGATCAAGTTGTTTAGTTTTGTGGTATGAAACAGGGAGAAAAACATTGTATTCCTTGTCCAGTCAAATCACTTGATAGATGTTGCCCTGTAACAGTGGTATTTTATGGCTTCCAGTGAATACCAGTAACTTATATTAGAAAAAAACCCCAAAACGATTGATTCAGAATATCAGCTTTTTCATATATGGAAAACATGGGGCCAGTATCTTTAATATTGTATAATTCACATTTTATACTTCTCATTAGTGGTTAACTCTACCTTCAATGTTTTGTTTGTGAGGCACCCTATCCAGTCCCTTAATATAAGAAATTCTGGCTCTTGATTTTTCCCTTTGAAATAAATGTTGTTGAGATTTTTAAAAAATTATGTAAAAGTAATACCCTTTGTCCACAATTTGGAAAAAAATCAACCATAGTCTCACTATGCAGGGACAGTCATTGGTAACATTTTGATGTATTTCTGTCTGGTCTTTTTTCTGTTCTGTGATTTCATTCTGTCTGCATTTTGGTCCCCTTTGTTCTCTGGCTTCACTTGTATATACTCTTGTTTCTAATTTCTGAGGTGGCAGTTAGCCTCACAATTTCTCTTTTCCTTCAGCATTCATGAGCTCCAGGGTAGAGTTGGTTAGTTATTCATGTCTTGGTAATGTCCCAGCTAATTAACTGTTTTATTTTGAGATATAATTCACATACCATACAATTCAGCCATTTAAAGTGTACAAGGCACAATGGCTTTTAGACTGTTCAGAGTTGTGTAGCCATCACCACTGTCCAATTTTAGAACTTTTTTTTTAACCCCCAAACGCACTTCATACTCATTAGCAGTCACCCCGTCCATCTGCCTTGAGCCCCAAAGAACCACTAATCTACTTTCTGTCTCTATAGATTTGCCTATTCTGGACACATAAATGAAATCATAGACTGTGTGGACTTTTGTGACTGGCTTCTTTCACCTGGCATGAGTTTTCAAAGTCCATCTGTGTTGCAGCATGTATCAAGTACTTCATTCCTTTGTTGAATGATATCCACTGATGTTTATACCACTTTTGTTTACCCACTTATCAGATGAAGGAGATTTGGGTTGTTTCCACTTTTTGACTTATGAATTGTGCTTCTGTAAACATTCCTGTATGTTTCTGTGTGGACATATATTTTTATTTCACTTAGGTATATATATCTAGGAGTGGAATTGCTGGGTTATATGGTACCCTATAGTTAACATTTTGAAGACTATAGTAAGTAATTTGAACAGGGAGGGTAGTCTCTTGAATAACAGGTAAGAGGTATAATAGAGTTATACTAACCCGTCTTTCTGAAATGATTTCATATAGTTGTGTTCCACTCAGTGTGGGTGTGTGTGGTTTTAACTTCTACATCTTACAAGGAAGCCTTGTGTAATAACAGGAAATAGTTGAAATATAGTGAGTGAGCTTGCCATTTATGCAGAAAAATATTGGTGACGTTTTCATTTTTAAAAATATGCTTGCTGTTAATAATTCATATTGTTTGAAACAATTTCAGAGAAACAAAACCCAACAGAAATCCTGAGACTTTGGAAAAACTTCCTTATGCCTAACCAGTCCCTGTGCAGTGTGCATCGTAAAGAATAATGTCAAGAAGTCGGCCTCTTTGTCTTTTTTGTCCTAGCTTGACAGAGTACTATTCTTCCTCCAGGCCCAGGCCTGTTTGCATCTTGATTCCTCCTGCATGTTTTAATTGATTGCCTTAGACCTCTAGGATCCCTTTCTAATGGGAAGAACGCTGAGCTGGTAACTGGAGATGGGAGGTCTTCACCTAGTTCCATCATCACTGGGTGTGCCACTGTGAGCAGAGTCAGGTCCCTCAGCTTTTCTGCTTCTCACTTTCTTCATTTGTGTAATGAGACAGTCATCTGTGAAACCAAAAGTTGTTTAAAGCTTGGTGATTTTTTTTAATTTACCATTTTATTTATTTTATTACAATTTTTGGCCATGTCATGCGGCTTGAGGGATCTTAATTCCCTGACCAGGGATTGAACCTGGGCCATGGCAGTGAAAGCACTGAGTCCTGCTCCCTCTCTTCTAACTTTTAAAATTCATTCTTCCCTCTCCATCTAGATGATCTGTCCTAGGAGGGCAAAGACTCTGTTAACAGTAACAAAGAATAGCCTTTGTAATACCTTGCCCGAAGATGGTTACTGTTTGCTAGTGCAAATATTGTGAGTTTTCAATGACTGCAGAATGACTCTAATTGGTCATATTCTCTGTTTAAATGAGATGATTGAAAAAACTTGGTAAATTTAGGTAGATATTTTAACTTTTTTCTCTCTTTTAAAGAGTATGCTTTGACTAAAGTAGACATGGGTATAGTCAGAAATGAAAATTCTGTTTTTGGTAACTTTAATAACCTTTCTGCTAGAACTTTATCCTTATGAGACTTATATATGTATATATTATTCATGGCCTCATATTTTGTGTATAAGAAGAGTGTCAGTAAACTTGCTTGCCTTCTGATAGTCTATGTACCTCCATCACTTAGTACTTTACTTAGACATTTTACTGTCTAGCTGTGTGTCTCTTGAAGGAAAAAGCAAAACATGAGCTTAAACTTCAGGTTAATGGAGGTGAGTGCTGTAAAGTAAATGGAATGGTGGTTTTGAGTGGCCTTTGTTAGGCCAAGGATTCTTAAGGGTGCCAGTGTAGTTTTAGTTTATCTAGGGTGCTTTATCATTCCTATCTCGGTGTATGTTTTGAGTGGTTTTTAATTTGTCTGTAAAAATTTACTTTTAGTTTAAAGTATGGCAAAGAGTAATTTGGCTAAGAGGTATGGGTTATTTCTACCTCAGCATTTAATCATTTAAAAAATATATATTTATTTATTCAGCTGCGGTGGGTCTTAGTTGGCGGCACGCAGGATCTTTGTTGCCATGTGTGAGATCTTCATTGCGGCACACGGGATTTAGTTCCCTGACCAGGGATTGAACCCAGCCCCGAGTATTGGGAGTGCGGAGTCTTAACCGCTGGACCACCAGAGAAGTCCCCATTTAATCATTTTTACTCTGATTATGGGATCATGGAACAACTGGCATTAGTAAGCTGACTCTTTTGGCTGTGCCTAAGCTGCTGCTTTTTTCCTTTCTCTTTCCCTCCCTCCCTTTTTTTCCTTCCTGTTTTCCTTTTACTATGTAAGTGGAAATGTTCTCTTTTTAAAACATTATATCAATAGAAAGGTCTGTTCCTTTTTGACCACCATCCTTAGTTGCAGCCTCTTCTGTCTTCACTTAAGCAACCATAATAACATTGGCATGTATCATTCTAGACAGATTTATGTGTATTTACATTTATTTATATAAGCCATATAGCATAGTGTTTTTTGGGGGGGAATGTGGTCCCCCCTTCCAAAAATGGTATCATATTCTTTTTCACTTAGCAATACCTCTTGGAGAGCTGTTCATTTTAAAAATATAGCTCATTCTTTCCAGCTGGGTAGTATTTCATAATGCTGAAAGTACCACGGTTTATTTAGCCCTTCCCTCATCAGTGGACATCCACGTTTCCGATTTTTGTTGTTGTTATTACAGACAAGGCTACAATGAAACATCTTCGTACTTACAATTGAGTATTTCTCAGGGGTAGATACTGAGAAAGCATTCCTGATGTTAGGCGTTCAAAATTATAATAGCTACTTATCTGTTTGCCCCCTAAAGTTTATACTCCCCTCCAGCTATGAAGACAAAGATACTACCAAATGATTTTTAGAATATCAAAGGCAAGACTCAGACGTTTTTGTCAGTCTTTGAGAAGAAATGGTGTTTTGTTGTTTCACTTTTGCATTTTCCAGAAAATAGTGAGGTTGAACTTTGTTTATTGGCTTGACCATTTGTATTTTCTTCCTATAAACTGCATATATTGAATTGGATTACTTATAAAGTATCCAGTTTAAATGATAACTTTGGGGGTAAATATTGTTGAAATATACATATAGAAAAGTGCATAAACCACAAATATACAGCTCAGTGAATTTTCATAAAGTGAATACGCCATGTGTAACGAGCATCCAAATAAGAAACAGAGTGTTGTCAAAGCCCTCGAAGCCCCCTGGTGCCCCTTGCAGTTACTCTTCCTGCTCTGCACCTCCCAGGATAACTATTATCCTTCTAATATTATAAATTAGTTTCTATGCTTTTGAATGTTAGATAAATAGAATTATACAGTATATACTCTCTGCTTCTTTCTCAGTATTAACTTTTGAATACATCTTAAGTAAAAGAATTGTATCAGTGTAGAGATCTGTGAATATTTATACAGATAATTTCTTCTCTCACTAAACTTCAGTAGATAAGTAGTGTCATTTTATATAACCCCAAATGTCTGTATACAGTTCTAAGAACTCAGGGTAGACTCCCCCACCAGGGAATTAACAGACTTGTTTACTGAATTCCAGTTGATAGTTGAAAGTTCTTTCTTCATTTTTGGGTAGAGCTAAGGTTTGACCGTATTCTGCTCTTCAGCTGTCCTGTTGTGTTTTGTCAGAATTTGTAAACTGGTTTTATTTCTTCTGAGTGCTCTGTAACTAGAATGCTGCTTAACCTTTTACTTTCTTTTTGTATCTGGGAAAGTATTATTCTCTCGTGCTGCTTCAGGAAGAATGAAACCATATAGTTTGTCCCTTTCCTGTTATTGTCTGTTGGTTTCCCAAACAGGTGCCAGAGCACCTTTAAACATTTTCCTTTTAGCTTCCCCTGGTTGCATTATAAATGCTTAATTGATAAGCAGAGGTGTTTTAAGTTCTGTCTTTTTGGTTTATTTTTTGTTACTTGTTTCTTTTGGCGATTTGCTTATAAAGGAGTATACTTTTTTGTCTTCAGAATACCTAGAACATAAACTGTTAAATACAAATTTCTAGTGGTTTCCTGACACTATGCTTTAGTAGAGACCTAGTTTCTTTTTTTTTTTTAATTAGTAAAATGTGTAAACATAAATAAGGTCACTATAGGTGACAATGTTTAAATTTATTTATTTGTTTATATTTGGCTGCTTTGGGTCTTTGTTGCTGTGCACAGGCTTTCTCTAGTTGTGGTGAGTGGGGACTACTCTTCGTTGCGGTACCCGGGCTTCTCACTGTGGTGGCTTCTCTTGTTGTGTGGAGCACGGGCTCTAGGCGCACGGGCTTCAGTAGTTGCGGTTTGCGGGCTCAGTAGTTGTGGTTCACGGGCTTAGTTGCTCCGTGGCATGTGGGATCTTCATGGATCAGGGATCGAACCCGTGTCCCCTGCATTCGCAGGGGGATTCTTAACCACTGGGCCACAGGGAAGTCCTAAATTTATTTTTAATTAATAGTCTGCTTCCTAAAAGAATTTAAAGTGATTTACAATGAGACATATGGCAATAATGCCAATAAGAATAAAAATATAAGATTGTAAGAGGAGAAACAGATAATAATAACCATAATCTTTGCTTCTAAAATTGGATGTTAAATTTAGCTTTGAGCCTCTGTCTTTCGGGACTTGAAAGGAAAACAAATACAGTTGTCATTGGGGAATAAAGAAGCACACCATTTCATCAGTCGACAGATGTGTTTATGTTATTAGATTCCAGAAATGAAGACATGTTCATTAAAATCAGGTCATGCAAATTAACATGCATCCAGGGATTTAAAAATGTATTGGTGGATTTAAAAGAAATTAATCAGCTTATAAACATTTCACTTATGTTTGCGAAAAAACTAAATCAGTGCAATTGTATAAGTGAAGTATTCACCTAGTTTACAAAATTAGAACGTAAAGAGCATTTGCTTAAACTATTTAAATAGTTAACAGTTAATTTCTTTCAGTTTGTGGAATAATCTCAGTAATCAGGCTATGATTGTTTTAGCTGACTGTTAAAACGTTTTCATTTTCATTGTGAAGCGATATTTTGCAATAACTATTATTATATATCTTATATATGCAGTGATTGACATTAGTGGTCACGCTCTCATCTTATGTATTTGATTTTGTCACTTGAATCAGGATCAGCATGTTGCTTATTTATTTTGGAGCAGTCTTAGAAAAATTATAAACTTGTCCCATTTATTTGTCTCCACTGATTCCCAAGGACTGCTTTTTCTGGCAGAGTATTTGATCAGGGATTATAACAAAGAGAGATCATCCTAACCTGAATTAATGTGTTCTTAAAATTTTTATAATTAAGATATCTTTAATTGTAAATTATATGTTTATTCTTTGTAAAATTAGGTAATATAGAAATACATGAATTAACAAGTGAAAGCTGTGTTTTTTCCATTTCTACCTAAGATGGTAATCCCTAAAACCGTTTTTGTTGCTGTTGCTAATGTAGCATATAATTAGAAGAGTGTATGATATACAGTGTGTGTGCAGATTGGCAAAAATTGCCGCTGATAGAATAGTCCAAAAGTCATTGTTGGTGAACATATAAATAGCCACCATACTTAAGAAATAGAATATTACCAGTACCTTTAGAAGCCTCCTGTGTGCCCCACCATGACAGCTAGTATCCTTTTATGTTGATTGTTCTTTTACTTTAAAATTTTACCTATCTATGTATCCCTATACAATTTATTTATTTATTTATTGAGAACTTGAGAAGTCAGCGTAATCTATCGAACACTGCCATCAAACACTGCTGCCATCAGAAAGATGAAGGCTTCTACAGGTACAGAGTCTCTGGGTGATAGTCAGACCTCAGCTTCCCAGAGGATTCACCAGACAGATCCTTTTTTAGGGGAAGGCAGTGAGCAGGTTCATGCATAAATAAGTCCTGGAAAACTACTGTGGAGGGCTCACCACAGTCAGGACTCTGCAGGTGTTGACTCTCGGGTAGGAATAATGCTTCTAAATTCACCATGCCCTCCCACCACCTCTCAGGAGTAGGTCAGAGCAGAGTACTTAGGATAGATAAAATGAGTGTCATCAGCTGATCTGGCAGCTGTGTATGGAAGAGAGAACAGGAAGTTTACTAGCACATGTTCAAGAAGCCAAGTACAGATTAGAATCTGTGCCAGCTTTACCTGGGCATTCTGTTCTTGGCTCAGAAAAAGATGGTTTGTTTAGCAGCAAGGATTTTGATGATACAGCTTTCAAAGAGTCTTTCTCTTGAGTCACCCTCCCCCAGTTTGTTTAGATTGGATGCCTTCTCTGTTTTATGTATGACTGTCACCCTGGAATCTCCCTTCATGATCATTTTGGAGGTTCTCACATGTGTTGGATCTCTTGTTTCCTGTATTTCAAGTCTCCCTCAGTCTTGTTTACTCTTTTGTTTTAGCAGAGCCCGTTTTCCAATAGCTTCTTGAAAAAAGATTGTATGGGAGGTAACTTTGAGACCTTGCGATAGTGTTTTTACTATCCTTACACTTGATTGAAAGAGTGACTGGATGGAATAATTTTCTTGAGAATTTTGTAGGCATTGTTCTGTTTTCATCTTGCTTCTGGTATTGCTGCCGAGTCCAAATCCAGTCTAATTTTTGATCCTTTACATGTGACCCATTTTCATCCCCTCCAGAGGTTTTGTAGAATGTCCATCATTTCCTGTGTTTGGAAAGTTACAGCGATGTGCCCTGGTGAGCATTTGTTTTCATCCATTATCCTAGCTTTCAGTAGGCTCTGTTAATGTGGAGTGTCATGTCCTCCTGTTCTGGGGAGTTTCTATGAATTATTTTGTTGCTGATTTCCTCCCCTCCAGTTTCTCACTACTTTCTTTTTGAGGCTTATACGATTTGCCTATGAGACCTCTGTCTTGGTCCTCTAATATTCTTTCTACTTTCCATCTCTTCATCTTCTGCTTGACTTTTGGGGGGATTTCTTCAGCTTTATTGTCTAACTCTTCTGTTGAGTGTTTCATTTTTGCTAATGTTTTTACTAAACATTTGCTGTGTTTTAAACTTACAGTAGCTCTCATTCTCTGAATGTTTCCATTCTTCATTTTATTTAAAATTTTTTTCCCCACAAGTACCTACCAGATGCAGTATTTCTTGTCTTTCTGAAAATGTTAAAGATAGTTTTTTTCTCCCTGAATAGTTTCTTTCAGGTATACTTTTTTCTGTTTGTTTTGGTATCTAATGTCATGTTAAAGTGTTTTCCTCAGATGTCTCATAATCTACGCACAGTAAAAAATAGGGGACTTACAAAGAAGCTTGCATACTGGTGAGGGTTATATGAACTTTGGGCTTCACTGCAGGGTGATTAGCTGGAATTTTTATTACAGCTAATAAAAAGGGAACCACCAGTGTTTCTATATTTTCATCTTTCCTCATGGTCTGGTCAGACTCCTCAGAGAAGTGTGCTCCAGTAAGTCAGCATAGAGCTGTGCTATTCATATTCAATACAGCAGCCACGTGTGGCTATTTAAATTTTTTATTTGTTTTTTGTTTTGTCTTGTTTTATTTATTTATTTTACATCTTTATTGGAGTATAATTGCTTTACAATGGTGTGTTAGTTTCTGCTTTATAACAAAGTGAATCAGTTATACATATACATATGTTCCCATATCTCTTCCCTCTTGTGTCTCCCTCCCTCCCACCCTCCCTATCCCACCCCTCCAGGTGGTCACAAAGCACAGAGCTGATCTCTCTGTGCTCTGCGGCTGCTTCCCACTAGCTATCTGTTTTACGTTTGGTAGTGTATATGTCCATGCCTCTCTCCCGCTTTGTCACAGCTTACCCTTCCCCCTCCCCATATCCTTAAGTCCATTCTCTAGTAGGTCTGTGTCTTTATTCCTGTCTTACCCCTAGGTTCTTCATGACATTTTTTTTTCTTAAATTCCATATATATGTGTTAGCATACGGTATTTGTCTTTCTCTTTCTGACTTACTTCACTCTGTATGACAGACTCTAGGTCTATCCACCTCATTACAAATAGCTCAATTTCGTTTCTTTTTATGGCTGAGTAATATTCCATTGTATATATGTCCCACATCTTCTTTATCCATTCATCTGATGATGGACACTTAGGTTGTTTCCATCTCCGGGCTATTGTAAATAGAGCTGCAATGAACATTTTGGTACATGACTCTTTTTGAATTATGGTTTTCTCAGGGTATATGCCCAGTAGTGGGATTGCTGGGTCGTATGGTAGTTCTGTTTTTAGTTTTAAGGAACCTCCATACTGTTCTCCATAGTGGCTGTACCAGTTCACATTCCCACCAGCAGTCCAAGAGTGTTCCCTTTTCTCCACACCCTCTCCAGCATTTAAATTTAAATACCATTAAATTAATAATTCAGTTCTCCAGTTGAACAAGCCAAATTTCAAGGGCTCAGTGGCCACATGTAGTTAATGGCAGCCATGTTGGACAGCACAGCTATTGAACATTTCCATCATTGCAGAAAGGTTTATTGGAGTGCACTGGACTAGGACTAAAATCTTGTTGCAGTCATTTGAAAGGTCCGTGAGGGAAGACTTTGTGGGGTCTTAGCATTCACGATTCAGTAGGTATATGGTTACTTAACCCCACAGAGCAGTTACTCCCTCAGCTGTGTGTCCCCACAGCCCAGAAACTCTGTTTTACTTTCTCAGATAAGACAAAGGCTGAAACAATATGCTTAACTCTTCATATTACTTTTATAACTCAGTATTTACTTTTTGGCCTTTAAGTCTTACTGGTCCCAGTTCTGGATTCTCCATTGCATTTTCCAGGAATGCCCCTGGTAATAGGTCTTTTTTTTTTTTTTTTTTGCTGTACGCGGGCCGCCCACTGTTGTGGCCTCTCCCATTGCGGAGCACAGGCTCCGGACGTGCAGGCTCAGCGGCCATGGTTCACGGGCCCAGCCGCTCCGCGGCATGTGGGATCTTCCCGGACCGGGGCACGAACCCGTGTCCCCTGCATCGGCAGGCGGACTCTCAACCACTGTGCCACCAGGGAAGCCCTATAGCAAGGTCTTTTGATAATAAAACCTCCAATTTATAAATCCACTATGGTACATGTGCGGTAAGTAGAACAGAGTAAAGGCCCATTGAGATTAGGATACTGGATAGTTGGCCAGATTATTACTACCTAAATGATTTGTGTTTTTTTTTTTTTTTTTGCGGCATGCGGGCCCCTCACTGCTGCGGCCCGTCCCGCCGCGGAGCACAGGCTCGGGACGCGCAGGCCCAGCGGCCATGGCCCACGGGCCCAGCCGCTCCACGGCATGCAGGATCCTCCCGGACCGGGGCACGAACCCGTGTCCCCTGCATCGGCAGGCGGACTCCCAACCACTGTACCACCAGGGAACCCCTGATTTGTTTTTTTGGCACTAGTTTTGCAATATTCAAATTTCAACATTGAGTTTCATCAAAGTTACAGATTACTTACATGTCATGAACCTTTGGGTTGTTCATGAATATGAATCTGTAGGTGTTAAGTATGTAAATACCGAGAGCCTTTTGTAAAGTGCCTGGCAAATATTAGGTGCTCAAAATTTGAGGGAATTGTTCCTGACTTCCTCACCTGTGAGCATCCTGGTTAAGTGGCGTGGTCACGATCATCAGGCTGTTGAGAGGTGGAACTGGATCAGGTGCTCCTGGTTCACAGACTTCTTTGATACCAGCATCTGTCAATGCTGGATTTTTGCTGACAGTCTCATGCACCGTTTTAGAGGGCAGAGAAGCTCTTTGCTCTTAATCAGTATACAGGTTGGTTTTATTGAGTCCAGGCTTATCTACACCATGTCACTTTTGACATTTATTCTAAAACATGAGTCATACGCCTTAGGTTTTTTCCCACCCATGGTGACATGCTCAAGGTGGTATTCTTGTCTATCCTGCCCTGGGTGTGTGCACTTTGTCTTTAGGACCAGGGTCTTCTTGATTTCTTGCAGCTCCCCGATGTGTACCCTATACCTCATTAATACATAATGAGTTACAGTTCCTTGTTTAAGCCATGCTGTTTCAAATTTCTGTGACTCTACATGTTCTTTTTGTTTTTTGTTTTAAATTTATTTATTTATTTGTTTTTATTTTTGGCTGTGTTGGGTCTTCGTTGCTGTGCGCCGGCCTTCTCTAGTTGCAGCTAGCTGGGGCTACTCTTCGTTGTGGTGCGTGGGCTTCTCATTGTCGTGGCTTCTCTTATTGCGGAGCATGGGCTCTAGGCACGCGGGCTTCAGTAGTTGTGGCATGTGAGCTCTAGAGCGCAGGCTTAGTAGTTGTGGAGCACCGGCTTAGTTGCTCTTAGTTGCTCTCCGGCTTAGTTGCTTAGATGTGGGATCTTCCCGGACCAGGGTTTGAACCCGTGTCTCCTGCATTGGCAGGCGGATTCTTAACCACTGTGCCACCAGGGAAGCCCTACATGTTTTTTTTTATTGTCTGGAGTAATCTCTCCTCTCCCGCAATTTCTGATCCTCTAAGTGTCTAACAGCTTCTTTAATCCCTTTTAGCAGAGCTCATCTTGCCTTGGTTTGACCTATCCTTAACACCTGTTACATACCTCTATTACAGTATGTATCATACCAAACTGCAGTCGTTCCTTAACACACTTAGCTTCCCTCCTAGACTATGAGAGCAATGCTTGTTAATACTTGAATTGTTATGTGAATTTAAAAACTAAGGAAATTTTATGAAGTAAAACGTTTTTCCTTCCTGAGCAAGGAACTGTAAGTATCCCTAATACATTCCCTTAATCCTTGTCAGGGAGTATCCTCCTACATTGTCATACTCTAGGAATAATATATGCAACTGAACAAGAGTCCAGGTGGGCTCTGTTTTGGTTCCTGCCTTTGCTTGGCATTGTAGTCATTGGAACCACAGATGGTTAGACAAGGGCAAGCATCAGAATCAGAATCATATTATGAGCTAGGAGGTTAGTGGGTAAGAGATCTTAACTCATTGTGAAGGGACAGTGGTCTTAAGGGGAAAAGTTCCTGGGTTACACTGAAGTAGGCATAGCTTTTTAAGAAGATCTACAGTTTAGTTCTATGTATCTGTACTCGGCAATAAAATGGCTATGCCATTTTAAAACGATGATTATTTCTTTTCCAAATGGCTTTTATTTTTTGAGAATGCTATCAGTATTATACAAAGAATGCACAGAAATATTAAATTACGGTGTTTGTGATTACCTTTGCAGTGATGTGGCCCTTACTTTAAAGGATTTTAAAAGATTAGGTGGTTCATTTACCAGTTATTTAACCAGATTTCTTTCCAGCAGAAGCTGGCAACCCCCATCCTCAGCTCTCCCCAAGTTTTTGTATGCTATATGTTAAGTACTAGGGAGTGTTAAGAAAAGACGTTAGATTTCCTCACTAAGTTCCTATAAACTTCACTAACATTCAGAATAATTTTTGCATGAGATATTAAAAATTTAGTTTAGATTTATGACATCTTGATTTTGTATAGTGTTTAAAGTGTGTGTGTTTAATTACAAAAGAAGTATGTGCTTGAAAAAGAACATAATGTTGAATTTTAGACTGAGCATGGACTCTGACACCAAATTACCTGGATTCACATCCCAGCTCTGCCATTTACTAGCTGTATAATCTTGACTTAACCACTTTGTGCCTCAGTATCCTTATATATAAAGTGTGGGGTAATGAAAATATCTACACCATGGGATTATTGTATTAAACAGGTTCACACATTTAAAGTATATGAAACAGTGCCTGGCGTATTCTAAAAGCTTGACATAGTTTAGATGTCATTATAATTGAAATAATCCAGACGTGTAGAATTCCCCAGATCATAAGAGCTTAATGAATATTCTATCAGATTTCATCTCACATAGCATAATCTTTTTAATTTAGTTCTTAATCTGCATACAGTAAAAATCAGTAAATATACGTTTTGTGAGCTTCAACAAATGCATAGTCTTGTAACCGTCACTGCAATTGGGAAATAGAACAGTTTCCTCAACCCCTAAAACTTCCCTTGTGCTGCCCCTTCACAGTCAAACACTCCCCCTACCCCTAACCTTTTGACAACCACTGATCTGTTCCCTCCGTATAGTTTTGCCTTTTCCAGAATGTCATATAAATGAAAACATACAGTTAAAAAGAAATCATGCCTTTTGAGCCTGGCTTCCTTCACTCAGCATAATGCATTTGACGTTAACCCCAGATGTTGCATGTATCAGTCATATGTTTTTTCACTGCTGAGTAGTATTCCTTTCTATGGATTTATTAGAATGTGTTTATCCCCTCACCCGTGACTGACATTTGGGTTGTTTCTAGTTTTTTGCAATTATGAATAATCCTGCTGAAAACAATTGTGTGCAGGTTTGTGTGTCAACGTAAGTTTTCAATTTGTCCTGGATATTCAGTAGTGGGATTGCTGGGTTATATCGTAAATGTACATTTAATATTTTAAGAAACTGTAAAGCTGTTTTCCAATGTGGCCATACCATTTTGCGTTCCCACCAGCAATACGTGTGAGTTCTGGTTGCTCTGCATCCTTACCAGCACTTGGTTTAGCCAGTTTTTGGTTTTTTAAAATTTTATTTATTCTAAATAAGCATGTAGTAGCATAGTTCTTAACCAAGTTTTCTATCAAATCCTTGAGACTTGGAAGAAGAGAGAGAACAGGGCTAGATTAAATGCAGAGTTCATAAGGAGGGGCTGGAGAGACTGTTAGGTTTGTAAGAGCTTGGTATGTCTGTCATGTTCACTGTTGTATCCCCAAATAACTGGCACTGGGCCTGACACACAGTAGGAATCTCTTTGCATGTTTATTGAATCACTGTACACATGATTGAGAGGTTAGGGAAGAAACAGAAGTAGGATGGAAAAGTAATTTTAGATGAGACTTGGTTTGAGTAATCCCAGTATATTCACGTGACGCATCTCTTAACTCTTCTGGTCCTTAGCTTCATCGCTGTAAATTGAAAAGATTCTGTTAGATGATACCTAAGCTCCTTTAACTATAATTTTTTTCCTTTTAATGACATCGAATGAGAAGTAGTTCAGTAAGTGAGGAAGAAGCATGTCAGAGCCTTTGATGGGGAAGTAGTTGTATATGGATGTAATGTGAAGTATAGCCCTTCAGGGAGTTGAGGGGTGAGTATCTAAACAGAGAGCTAGCTAATGACAGAAACGAACAGTAGATTTAAAAAAAGGTAGTTACAGGGGGGTTTTCAAATCGAGTAGTAGCATTGCAGGGATATTTTGGGGGCAGGGGTTATGAAAGGAAATAGGGGTTGAGAATACTAAATTCAGCAGCTCTTTTTAAATTATTACTTTAGACTGGACAGAAGTGGCCTATAGTGTCTTTTAATGCAAAGAGGAGGAGCTGAGCCTCAGAGAAAGCAAAGCCAAGGCTGTGTAGCACTACAGACCATCCTGGGCCCTGTGTGAGCAAATTGTTTGGCTACTGTTTTCCAGTGTGCTTTTTCTGCACCCTCACTCCCTCAACCCGCTTCTTAGAAGTTCCGATCTAGAGTTTAGCAGAAAGCCAGTTCTTAGCAGATACTTGTTCTGTTTGTACTTTGAAGGATTTTGTGTATAACACTGTCAAGTATTGGTAGAGATTTAAAAATATACCAAATATGCAGAAAAACTTGATTCGGTGTAAGAGACTTGACCTGTTTTGTTTGTCTGACTGACATTTTTTAAAGCACCATGACATTTGAAATTTTATTTCTTTTTCCTGTTGTGATTCTTTTCAAATATTCAGAGGTCTTAATTGCTGAAATACCTTTTTAAAAAAAAATTATTTTACTTATTTTATTTTTGGCTGCGCTGGGTCTTCATTGCTGCGCGCGGGCTTTCTCTAGTTGCGGCAAGCGGGGTCTCCTCTTTGTTGCAGTGCACGGGCTTCTCATTGTGGTGGCTTCTCTTGTTGCGGAGCATGGGCTCTAGGTGCACTGGCTTCAGTAGTTGTGGCACGCAGGCTCAGTAGTAGTGGTGCATGGGCTTAGTTGCTCCGTGGCATGTGGGATCTTCCTGGACCAGGGCTCGAACCTGTGTCCCCCGCGTTGGCAGGTGGACTCCTAACCACTGCACAACCAGGGAAGCCCTGAAATACCTTTTTTTAATATATAAATTTTAAGGCCATTATTGTTACCATGGTTTTAATGTTTCCCACGGTTTTATTATCCTGAAGCAAACCATGTTTTTGCTCTAATAGAGTTTAGGTTGTAAAATCAAATGTTTGATTATTCATTTTAGACTGTGCTTCCAACAGTTTATTTTTAAAACATCAATATTTTGTTCATCTGGTTATGAGGACCCTCAAAAGTAATCCATTGGCAAATAATTAAGAAAGTGAGTGAGGAGTCTGACTTCTACTTAATCTTTCAGCTCATAAAGACCAAATGCCCAAAGATATTACTTTTAGGTTCTAATGTAAAGAATTAATATTTCTAGATTTAACAAATTCTTTTTTAGTGCACTCTGTAAAATTGCCATCACTTTCAGGCACAGTCACCCTTAGGAAGCTGTTCTGCAGTTCTTAGTCCATTAAATCTACTTGTTAGACCTGTAGGTCATGTAAGAGATAAAAAAAAAACGAACTCTGGAATATTTTAAAATTTTGCGTTGGATAACGTCTTGGAAAAGAAAATATACAGTTTTATGTTAATACTAATAAGTAGAACAAAAAGCAAGGCTTTTTAAACAGCTTTTTTCTTTTTTTGGGGAAGTCAGTTGAGAGTATCTCTTTTTTTTCTTTATTTCAATTTAAAAAAAGAGAAAAGTTGATTTTATAATGTGTTAGTTTCTGCTATACAGCAGAGTGATTCAGTTATACATATATGTATTCTTTTTCATATTCTTTTCCATTATGGTTTATTACAGAATATTGAATTTAATTCCCTGTGCTATACAGCAAGACGTTGTTTACCTTGTTGTTGTACTGCTAATCCAAAACGCCTACCGCTTCCCTCCCCCACCCCCTTTCCCCTTTGGTAAACATAAGTTTGTTTTCTATGACTGAGTCTGTTTCTGTTTCATAAATAAGTTCATTTGTGTCATATTTTAGATTCCATGTATAAGTGATAGCATATGGTATTTGTCTTTCTGATTTACTTCACTTAGTATGATAATCTCTAGGTCCATCCATGTTGCTGTAAATGGCATTATTTCATTACTTTTTATGACTGAGTAGTACTCCATTTTGTATATATAACTCATCTTCTTTGTCTGTTCATCTGTCAGTGGACATTTAGGTTGCTTCTGTGTCTTGACTGTTTTAAATAGTACTACTGTGAACACTGAGGTGCACATATCTTTTCGGATTTTGGTTTTCTCTGGATAAATGCCCAGGAGTGGGATTGCTTGATCATATGGTAGCTCTATTTTTAGTTTTTGAAGGAACCTCCATACTGTTTTCCATGATGGCTGCACCAATTTACGTTCCCACCAACAGTGTAGGAAGGTTCTCTTTTCTCCACATGCTCTCCAGCATTTGTTTCAGTGGCCATTCTGACCAGTGTGAGGTACCTCATGGTAGTTTTGATTTGTATTTCTCTAATAATTAGTGATGTTGAGCATCTTTTCATGTGCCTATTGAGAATCTGTATGTCTTCTTTGGAGAAGTATTTATTTAGGTTTTCTGCCCATTTTTTGATTGGGTTGTTTTTTTGTTATTGAATTGTATGAGCTGTTTGTATATTTTGGTAATTAAGGCCTTGTCAGTCAAATTGTTGGCAGATATTTTCTCCCATTTGTAGGTTGTCTTTTCGTTTGTTTGTGGTTTCCTTTGCAATATAAAAGCTTATAGGTTTGATTAGTTCCCATTTGTTTATTTTTGCTTTTATTTCTGTTGCCTTGGGAGACTGACCCAAGGAAACTAAGGAAACATTGCTAAGTCAGGGAATGTTTCGCCTGTGTTCTCTTCTAGGAGTTTTATGGTGTCATGTCCTATATTTAATCCATTTTGAGTTTATATTTGTGTATGATGTGAGGGTATGTTCTAACTTCATTGATTAACGTGTGGCTGTCCAGCTTTCCCAGCACCACTTGCTGAAGAGATTGTTTTTTCTCCATTGTATATTTTTGCTTGCATTGTCAAAGATTTTTGTTTTTTGCTTTTTTTGGCTGCACCACCTGGCATGCAGAACCTTAGTTCCCCAGCCAGGGATCCAATCTGTGCCCCCTGCAGTGGAAGCACAGAGTCCTAGCCACTGGACCATCAGGGATTTCCTGTCGAAGATTAATTGACCATAGGTGTGTGGGTTTATTTCTGGGCTTTGTATTCTGTTCCATTGATAAATATATCTGTTTTGGGGGAGAGTATCCATTTCTAATGTTCTGACTTGTTAGACCTGTAGGTCATGTAAGAGGGCATTCAAGCTCATATTCTTTATCAGGGCCTATTCTGTAGCCCTATAATTAAAGATTATTACATGTATCATTCTGAAATTGAATTTGGACAGTTACAGTAACAAAATATATCGTTTTTTTTGTGTCTTTCAGAATCATGGTGTCATGGAGAGGGATATACTTTATACTCACTCTGTTTTGGGGAAGCTTTTTTGGAAGCATTTTCATGCTGGGTCCCTTTTTACCTTTGATGTTTATAAACCCATCTTGGTATCGCTGGATCAACAACCGCCTTGTGGCAACCTGGCTCACGCTACCTGTGGTAAGTTAAACAGCAGAGAAAGAGACCATACCAAAGAGACCGTACCAAAGTGACCATACCAAAGTGGCCTAGCCTATTGATTTGTATTTTGTTAGAGTCAGATTTAGTCAAATATTAGAAGAAACATATTCGTGTTACATAAGAAGCACATTAGTTTTTGTATTTCCCCCTTTAAATGAAAGAGAGAAATGAAGTAATTCGTGTCCTTGAGATAAAATATGTATTTAAGGGCTATATTCCAAAGTTGAGTTTCTTCCATATTCCTAATGAATTTTATTTTCCTTCATTGGGGTATACTTCAGTAAAATGCAAAAATCTAAAGATGCAGACTGAAGAGTTTTTACATTGTTAATTTTATATTGCATTTCCGTTTATTGTATTTATTTATTTATTTCTATTTATTTATTTTATTTTTGGCTGCATTGGGTCTTTGTTGCTGCGTGCAGGTTTTCTCTGGTTGTGGCAAGCGGGGGCTACTCTTCATCGTGGTGTGCGGGCTTCTCATTGCGGTGGCTTCTCTTGTTGCGGAGCACGAGCCTTAGGCACATGGGCTTCAGTAGTTGTGGCACACAGGCTCAGTAGTTGTGGTTCACAGGCTCTAGAATGCAGGCTCAGTAGTTGTGGCACATGGGCTTAGTTGCTCTGCAGCCTGTGGGATCTTGCCAGACCAGGGCTTGAACCCGTGTCCCCTGCATTGGCAGGAGGATTCTTAACCACTGCACCACCAGGGAAGCCCTATTCTATTTTATTTTGTATTTCTCATGCTGCTTCTTTTTTTTGGTCTTATTTATTTATTTAATATACATGTATCTATTCTTTTTCAAATTCTTTTCCCATTTAGGTTATTACAGAATATTGAGCAGAGTTCCCTGTGCTGTACAGTAGGTCCTTGTTGGTTATCTCTTTTAAATATAATGTATGTATATGTCAATCCCAAACTCCCAGTTTATCCTCTCCCCCCCACTCCTTCCCCTTTGGTAACCATAAGTTTGTGAGTGTGTTTCTGGATAAGTGCATTTGTATCTTTTTTTTTTTTTTTTAAGATTCCGCATACAAGCAATATCATATGATATTTGTCTTTCTCTGTCTGACTTACTTCACTTAGTATGATAATCTCCAGGTCTATCCATGTTGTTGCAAATGGCATTATTTCATTCTTTTTAATGGCAGAGTAATATTCCATTGTATGTATGTACCACATCTTTATCCATTAATCGGTCAACGGACATTAGGTTGCTTCCATGTCTTGCCTATCATAAACAGTGCTGCAATGAACATTGGGGTGCATGTATGCTTTTGAACCATAGTTTTATCCAGATATATGCCCAGGAGTGGGATTGCTGGATCATATGGTAGTTCTGTTTTTAGTTTTCTAAGGACGCTCCATACTGTTTTCCATAGTGGCTCTACCAATTTACATTCCCGCTAACAGTGTAGGAGGCTTCCATTTTCTCCACACCCTCTCCATCATTTATTGTTTGTAGATTTTTTGATGATGGCCATTCTGATCGGTGTGACGTGATATCTCATTGTAGTTTTGATTTGCATTTCTCTAATAATTAGCAATGTTGAGCATCTTTTCATGTGCCTCTGGGCCTGTGTTTCCTTACTGATTTTCTGTCTGGATGATCTGTTCATTGTTAAAAGTGGGGTGTTAGAGTCCCCCACTATTATTGTGTTACTGTCGATTTCTCCTTTTATGACTGTTAGCATTTGCCTTATATATTGAGGTGCTCCTATGTTGGGTGCATATATACTTGTAATTGTTATTTCTTCTCGGATTGATCCCTTCATCATTATGTAGTGTCCTTCTTTGTCTCTTGTAACAGTCTTTATTTTAAAGTCTTTTTGTCTGATATGAGTATTGCTACTCCAGCTTTCTTTTGATTTCCATTTGCATGGAATACCTTCTTCCATCCCCTCTCTTTCAGTCTGTATGTGTCCCTAGATCTGAAGTGGGTCTCTTGTAGACAGCAAATATACGGGTCTTGTTTTTGTATCCATTCAGCCTTTGTCTTTTAGTTGGAGCATTTAACCCATTTACATTTAAGGTAATTATCTATATGTATGTTCCTGTTACCATTTTCTTTATTGTTTTGGGTTTGTCTTTGTAGGTCTGTTTCTTCTCTTGTGTTTCTTGCCTAGAGATGTTCCTTTAGCATTTGTTGTAAAGCTGGTTTGGTGGTGCTTATTAATTCTCTTAGCTTTTGCTTGTCTGTAAAGCTTTTGATTTCTCTGTTGAATATGAATGCGATCCTTGCTGGGTAGAGTAATCTTGTTTGTAGGTTTTTCCCTTTCGTCACTTTAAACATATCCTGCCACTCCCTTCTGGCCTGCATAGTTTCTGCTGAAAAATCACCTGATAACCTTATGGGGATTCCCTTGTATGTTATTTGTTGCTTTTCCCTTGTTGCTTTTAATATTTTTTCTTTGTATTTAATTTTTGACAGTCTTTTGGTTGAGGTATTTAATCCATTTAAGTTTAAGGTAATTATCAATATGTATGTTCTTACTGCAATGTTGTTTTTTGTTTTTGTAGGTTTTTTTTCATCCCTTCCTCTTTTGTTCTCTTCTCTTAGGCTTTTATGACTAATCTTAGTGTTGTGTTTGGATTCCTTTTTCTTTTTTGTGTGCGTATCTATTGTAGATTTTTGGTGTGTGTTTACCACGAGGTTTTGAATAGCACTCTGTATATAAAAAGCATTGTTTTAATTTGCTGGTCTTTTCATTTCAAATGCATTTTCAATAGCCTGTATTTGTACTGTCATCTTCTCATGATTGCTGGGTTTGATATCATATTTGTGTGTGGATGGTTTCCTACCTTTACTTCATGTTTGCCTTTACCGTTGAGGTTTTCCACTCGTAATCTTCTTGTTTTTAGTTGTGGCTTTTTCTTTTCCAGCTAGAGAGGTTCCTTCAGCATTTGTTGCAAAGGTGGTCTGGTGTTGCTGAATTCTCTTAGCTTTTGTTTGTCTGTAAAGCTTTTGATTTCTGTTGCATCTGATTGAGAGCCTTGTTGGGTAGAGTATTCTTGGTTGTAGGTTCTTCCCATTCATCACTTAAAATATTGTATATCATGTCACTCCCTTCTGACCTGCAGAGTTTCTGCTGAAAAATCAGCTGATAACCTTACAGGGTTCCCTTGTATGTTACTTGTTGCTTTTCTCTTGTTGCTTTTTTTTTTTTCGGTACACGGGCCTCTCACTGCTGCAGCCTCTCCCGTTGGGGAGCACAGGCTCCGGACGCGCAGGCCCAGCGGCCATGGCTCATGGGCCCAGCCGCTCTGTGGCATGTGGGATCCTCCTGGACCGGGGCATGAACCTGCGTCCCCTGCATCGGCAGGCGGACTCTCAACCACTGCGCCACCAGGGAAGCCCTCTTGTTGCTTTTTATATTTTTTGTCTTTAATTTTTGTCAGTGTGATTACTATGTGTTCCTCCGTGGGCTTATCTTTGTGCTTCTTGGACTCGGGTGACTGTTTCTTTTCCCAAGTTAGGGAAGTTTTCAGCTATTATCTATTCAAATATTTTCTCAGGCCCTTTCTCTCTCTCTTCTCCTTCTGGGATCCCTATAATGCGAATGTTGGTGCATTTAATATTGTCCCAGAGGCCTTTTAGACTGTTCTCGTGTGTCCTCATTTCTTTTTATTCCTTTTTCTTTATTCTGTTCCACGGCATTGATTTCCACCATTCTGTCTTCCAGCTCATTTATCTGTTATTCTGCCTCATTTATCCTGCTATTGATTCTTTGTAGCTTTTTTTTTTTTGCTGTACGCAGGCCTCTCACTGTTGTGGCCTGTCCTGTTGCGGAGCACAGGCTCCGGACACGCAGGCTCAGGGGCCATGGCTCACGGGCCCAGCCACTCCGCGGCATGTGGGATCTTCCCGGACCGGGGCACGAACCTGTGTGCCCTGCATTGGCAGGCAGACTCTCAACCACTGCGCCACCAGGGAAGCCCCTTTGTAGTGTATTTTTTATTTCAGTTATTGTTCATCTGTGTGTTTATTCTTTATTTCTCCTAGGTCTTTGTTAAATATTTCTTGCATCGTCTAGATCTGTGCCTCCATTCTCTTTCTGAGATCTTGGATCATCTTTACTATCATTGCTCTGAATTCTTTTCAGGTAGATTGCCTATCTCCACTTCACTTTGTTTTTCTTCTGGGATTTTATCTTGTTCCTTCATCTGGGACATATTCCTCTCTCATCCCATTTTGTCTAACTTTCTGTGATTGCAGTTTCCATTCTTGCTTCTACTGTCTGGCCCCTGGTGGATGATGCTGTCTGAGAGGCTTATGCAGGTGTCCGGGTGGGATTGACTGGTTCCTGCACACTGGTGGGTGGAGCTGTGTCTTGTCCTTCTGGTGGGCAGGTCTGTGTCAGGGGGTGTGTTTATCTGGCAGCTGTGTGCTCAGGAAGACTTTAACTAGCCTGTCTCCTGATGGGTGGGGCTGCATCTCCACACCCCCCCCACCCTTGTTTGTTTGGCTTAAGGTATCCTATCACTGGAGCCTACAGGCTGTTCGTAGGGCCAGGTCTTGGTCATAAAATGGTGGCCTCCAGGAGGGCTCACGTCAATGAGTACTCCCCAGAACTATCGCCACCAGTGTTTTTGTACCCGAGGTGAGCCACAGTGTGTCCCCTCCTTTGCAGGAGACCCTCTAATACCAGCAGGTAGGTCTGGCCCAGGCTCTTATGGGGTCACTGTTTTTTTCCCTGGGTCCTGGTGCACACGAGACCTTGTGTGAGCCCTCCAAGAGTGGAATTTCTGTTTGCCCCAGCCCTGTGGAATCCCTCCTTTCAAACCCTGCTGGCCTTCAAAGCTGGATTCTCTGGGGCCTCCTTCTCCTTTTGCCAGACCCACAGGCTGGGGAGCCTGATGTGGGGCTCAGAATTTTCACTCCTGTGAGAGAACTTCTGTGGTATAATTATTTTCCAATTTGTGGGTTGCCCACCCAGCAGGTATGGGATTTGATTTTATCGTGTTTCCGCCCGTTCTACTGTCTCGTTGTCGCTCCTTTGTCTTTAGATGTAGGATATCTTTTTTGGTAGGTTTGAGTGTTTTTTTTTGGTTGATGATTGTTCAGCAGTTAGTTGTGGTTTTGGTGTTTTTGTAAGAAGAAGTGCACTCATGTTCTTGTACTTCGCTGTCTTGTCTCCACCTCCTCCATTTATTTTATAAAATGATAAAAATTAAGATTCAGATAACAGACTTTTTAAAACTTGTGACATTGATGTGATCAAGTCGCCCCAGTAACCACAGAATTTAGGAATGATGTGATTTTGTCTGTGGGCTGGGTTGAAAACGTGTGAGGTAAAAGTGCGTACAAAATGTATAGTAAATTCTTGGAACAGCTAGATATTTGCTACGAGGTCTGTGCATACTGCTCTGAGCACATGTCCCTCTGACCCTGAGAGCTGGTTACTCCTTATAGGTTTCCAGTCTATACTTCTCCCTTCTCTGGCACTGAACTGGTTTCAGCCCTTTGTTGTTGCTTAAGAGCAGTGCCTTCTCCAAAAATGAAGCGTTGTGCAAGCAGCCTCCTTTACCTTGAATGGGTCATATTTCCTGAGAGTGTTCTGTTCCTTCTTTTCCCTGAGCAACACCTGGAACTTAATTTTACTGGGTTTATTGACCTGTCTTGGTGGAGGTGGTGAGTATAATACCTGAAAAGGAGAAGAAGGAGGGAATACTCTTCCTTCACTTGTCGAAGGGTCTTCTCTACCTGTTTCTTTTGAATGGGTTGTCTTTTTCCCCTCAGGCAGACTGCCATTGTTGTATTTGTAGAGAGGAAAGTATCAATGCTGATGCTATAGACCCCTCAGGTGGAGGTTGATAGGGAAAGATTTCCAGAAACAGTGGTTGGTGGGGGAGTACCTACCTTGATAGAGTAGACGTTTCTCAAAAGTTCCCTGTAAATTGAATTTTAATAAATTGTTTACAGTGCACTCTCCTTCTCATATTTTAAAAAGAAATCCTGTGATGAATAATTTTACAGATTATATTCCTCCCTTGTTACAAGGTTAATTAAAAATATTTTATTCAGGCATATCTGTTTTATGAAATGTGATATTGTTAAACTAAAAGTAGTCTCCTCCTCCTTCTCATTTTCTTTTCTCTATTTGTACTTAAAGCTGACTTCTGTACAGGCACAAACTAAAGGGATTGTAACCTACTGGTAGATAAATGCCTGTGGAAAGGTGTGGCATATTTAATTCAGACATAAGGAGAAGAATTAGGAGGTTTTGTTAAAAGGAAAAATCAAACTAAAAACCGAAGGGTAATGATGACCATAGCTATTGACCACTTACGTGGCAGATGTTATGCTCAGTGCTTTAATAAGACAGCTACATTTTAGGTGCCACCATTATCCCCATTTTACAGAAGAGGAAATGGAAGTTTTGAGAAATTTAATAATTTGCCCAAGTTCACATGCATAAGCAAATTATTTAAACAGAGTTGAGATTAAACCCAGTTTGTCTGCTGCCATTAGAGCTTTAGGTGATAAGAAAACCTTCAAGTGTTGGTCAGAGTCACCTGGTACCTTAACCATTCCAGGTGGTAAGAAACTCATTGGCACCTCATGATTGTTTCTAAAGAAGAAGGTTTGGAGTTCTTTTCAAGCCAGGGAATACCTGACTTTGGGGGGGGTGGGAATCTGAGAAACCAACAACTTGTAATAAAATCAGTTTCATTAGTGAGATGATTCGCTTGCAGTGGAAGAGGAAAGTTGGCAAGAAATAGAAAGCCTTTTCTTTTTCTAGAGAAACCAAAGACATAGGTTGCTGAAATACCTGGAACAAGGAGCATATTAGTAAATACTCATTGGATGAGTGGGCAAACATAAAGAAGTTTCAGGGTCAAACTATCTCAAACTTTAGTATCAAGAATTGTGCAGTATTCTCTCCTCTATTTGTTGAAAGAAAAATTTTTTTATATATATATATATATATGTTTATATTTTTAAAAATGTTATAAAATCATGCCTTTAGGGATTACGTAATGTATCCTTAGTGTGTCACAGTCCACCTAGAGTAATTTTACTACGTATAAAATGTAAGAGCCTTGTAACAGTGTGGTGCATTTATTCTCACATTCTTTGTGCTGTTATTGTCATATTGCATCTACTTACACAGTAAACTCTGTAGAACAGTGTTTTATTTAAATATCATCCATTTACAGTGTTTTTTGTTTTTTGGCTGTGTTGGGTCTTCAGTGCTAGACGTGGGCTTTCTCTAGTTGTGGCAAGCTGGGGCTACCTTTCGTTGTGGTGCGTGGGCTTCTCACTCTGGTGGCTTCTCTTGTCGCAGAGCACAGGCTCTAGGCGTACAGGTTTCAGTAGTTGTGACGTGTGGGCCCAGTAGTTACGGAGTGCAGGCTCAGTAGTTGTGGCACACGGGCTTAGCTGCTCTGCAGCATGTGGGATCTTCCTGGAGCAGGGATCGACCCCATGTTCCCTGCATTGGCAGGAGGATTCTTAACCACTGTGCCACCAGGGAAGTCCCACAGTGTTCTTTATTCTTCCTGTATGGTACAGTTTCTATCTAGTGACATTTCCCATCAGCCTGAAGAACTTTCTTAAGCTTTTCTTGTAGTGAGGGCTCCTGTAGATGGATTCTGTTTTTATTTAATTAAAAGTTTAAGTTTGCCTCTATTTTTGAAGGCTAATGTTGCTGGCATTTCTGGGATGACTCCCCCTGCGGGGCTCCCCACCCCCCACTTTGAAGTTCCCTGTCTTATGTTCCTCTTGAAGTTCTCCATTGTTTTTGATAAAAAGTTAGCTATCATACGTGTTGTTGCTTCCCTTTATGTAATGTGTCATTTTCCTCTGGCTGCTTTAAAGATTTCTCTGTTTTTTAGCAGTTTGATTATGATATGCTTAGGTATAGTTTTCTTTATTTTTCCATGTTCCATTGGACGTCTTAGATCTGTAGCTTTGTTTTTGTCCAGATTGGGAAATTTGGGGCCATTATTTCTTTACATATTTTTTTCTGCCCCGTTTACTCTCTTTTAGCCTTTTGTGTCCACAATTATATGTATGTTAGATTGCTTAGATTGTTACACAGGTCACCAGGTTCACTGTGACCCTCTATTTTGCCATCTCTAATCTGTGTTTTGTTTACACAGTGGATTTTGATTTAAAATACTGTAAAGTTCTAGAACTTACATTGGGTTCTTTTATTGGTTTCACTACTTTCTTGAGATTCCTCAAGTTGTAATTATACTGACTATATTTTCCTGTAAGTCAGCTGGGTAGTTAAGTGTGGTGCCACTTACTGTTAGAGCCCTCATCCTCTTTCTATTTTTCCTGTAGGAAATACTTTGCATTGAATATTTGCATAATTCCTACATTATTAGTATATATCCTCCTTATCTTTCAGGCAAAATTTCTTTCTCTTAATAGAAGGATGTTTTGTGTTGCAAAATTTCTTTCTCTTACTAGAAGGATGTTTTGTGTTGTAACTTGTGTTTATTGAAAAAGTAGCAGCAGGATCCCTGTACACTCATTTATTTATTATTAATTTATTAACTCTTAAGTGTCGACCATCCTAGCATATGACCTCTGTCCTTGTGGAGATAGATAATAGTTCTCTACCTAAACTGTCTTTCTAGTTGTAGATTTACACAACTTGACTAGTTTCTTTTCTGGCTTTCATTTGACTGAAAGACTACTTCCTTTGTTAGAGGACAGAAGTTGACTTTCCAGGCCATGACTTTTTAGAGTTCGATTTTTAAATCAGCTTTAAAGATATGAAGCCCAGTGTTTTGTTGCAGCCATCAAACATATGATTTAATGTAAAATATTCATTTTGTGGTATTGTTTCAATCACCATTACTCATTTATTTATAAAGCATTTCTCCATGAAATATTTATATTAAGTGAAATAAGCGTATTGTTCAGTTACATAAAATTAACCATCACTAGGAGCTATTTCTAATAAGTCATCTACAAACTGTTATATAATTCTATTTATAGTCATTATAAAATCAGAGACATTTTGTTTTGAAAGTTATAAATTTTCAAGTCATTTACATAACTTTAAGGTTTTTATTTCATCATCTGTACAATAAGGAGTAGATGATCTTTTGAGATCCATTCCAGAGTCAGCAATGTGTATCTGATTCTAAAGCAAACATTTAGAGGTAAATTATTTTTTTTATAATAACAGTCATATGTTGCTGCTACACTTCGTTTTCTTTAATGTGATAAATTTTCCACAGTGTATGACTTTTTGATTATAAATTACATGTTTTTGGCTGAATCTCTCCACCAAAACCGTAAGAGTTTTGAGTATTTTCTTAAGTTACTACATTGGTAGAAATCATTGCAATTGTTATGCTTTCCAGGGTCTAAATCAATCTAATTTCTTTGGAAAGCCAATATAAGCAGACTGCTTATTCGTACAGGTATTAGAAACAGAATTTTGGTTTCACTGTTGGCCTTCCCACTTTCTAGTCATTTGATCTTGGCTAAACTACTTAGCTTCTCTAAACTTCTCTTCCTTCATCTGTTTAAAAATAAATAAATAAATAAAGGAGTTCTAATACTGCCTACCACAGAGTTATTGTGATGACTAGATGAGATAATGAACATAGCCTTTCCAAAGTAAGCAGTAAATGTTTGCTACTATAAAAGTTTTAGGGGGTAGGCTAAACTACATTATCAAAGAAAGTTCAAAACATAGTGGCTGGAAAAAGGCAGAACTTTATTCACCCTCAAGTCCAGGTTGACAGGTTAGCTTTGTTCCCTGATGTCACTCAGGGACTCCGATTCCTTCCACCCAGCCTGGCATAATATCCTCTTCTATATGGTCAAGACTGTTCACTACCCCTTCTTTCCCCCACTCAGCAGGAAGTGGGGAGGGAAGGAAGTCCAGAGCAAGTGCTTTCCCTTTAGACCAGTGAATTACAAGTTGTACGTAATCTCTCTTGCTCACCCCATTGGTGAGAACAGCTTAAAGCTGTAACAGAATCTGGGAACTGTAGTCTTTTTTTCTGACAGCCATGTACACAATTAAAATCTATTACTCTGGAAGAAATGGACAAATTAACTGGACAAATTCTGCTCCTACTACTGTTACTACTAGTACCACTACTGTTACAGCAGAATTATGTCATATATCTATTTACCTTCTACAGCTTCACTTACGTGTACTAGGGTGGATATGGGGAGAGTGGAGAGATGAGACTGAATGTTTGAAATGTGAGTGGTCCGGTGCTGAATATGATTCTTGTGTTTAAAACAATATGCAAACCAATAATTTCATCTGATGGTCAGTTGGAGAAATCTGGTCCAACATTTAGAAAAAACAGGCTGAGCTTGTCTTACTGATGTGTGCTGGTCTCTTGTAGGTACTTTCCTATGAGATATTCAAGGGTAATTTCAGCTATTCCTGACTTTTGCCTTCTTACTTGTCTTCAGAGCTTATCATATAGGCAAGATTCAACCACCACTGTAGTGTTAAATTGGTGTATATTTGCAAAAACTTCTGTTACTCAACTTTTTAACTCACTGGCTTACTCACCAGTAGTGGCATATCGAGCAGAGAGTCATTCAGTTAGAAAGTTATAGAAGTTGAATCCCTTGTAGCGAGGTTATAGAAAGTTGATGTTCTAGTTTTGAGAAAGTGAACACCTCTGTTAAAAGAAATGGAGGAAAAACTGTCAGGGTGTCTTTTATATCTTTTATTTCATACCTTCATAAGGTGCTAATGGAGTTTTTATTTTGAAGCAAATAGTACAGCAGATCATTTTTTATTCAGAAGGACTTTAGCTTTCTCTCCCCATAGGTGTACTTTATTTTAAGCAATCCCAACCAGTTAAAAATCATTTTTCAGTAAAAATAAATTAGGGTAAATGCATTTAGACTAATTATTGCTTCACAAAAATGGTCACAAATGAACTTGTCTTTTGTAAGCTTCACCTGTTCCTTAAAATGATTTCATTGGCAAGATTTTTCTTATCTTACTATTTTTAACTCGCACATTTTCTGTTAAATGAGGTACCACAATAAAAATCATTTAGAATCTTAGAGTTAGATGAGACTTAGAGGTCACCTAGTCTAACTTACCTGTGTGTCTGAGAATCCTTTCCTGAAGTCTGCAAAGGACTTCTAGTCTGCAATTCAGTCTCCCTTGGAACATTTTTGTAATGAGGAGTACATATCCTTGTTCATTTAACTTTTGAATGGTTCTGTTCAGCATAATCAATAGTGTCAGGTCAAACTTTGCTTGTGCCCAGAGCAGTTTTTCCTTCTGAAAATTCTGAGTCTTTCCAACAGTGTTTGTTAGCTAATTACTGAGATTATTAGAACTGTCCTTTCACCATAAATCATGTCGTAGGAATCCAGCAGGCATTTTCTAACTCCCCATCTAGGACACATGTCTCTTCCACAGCTTGCTGATTCCATTCCCATCCTAGAACACAACAGGCGTTCAACAAACATAGATTACTGAATATAATTTCCGTCTAGACTGCTGCCCTTAAGAAAGGGGGTCTCAGTCTTTGATGAATGACTTGGGATTGCACGTCTTTAAATAGCTAAGGATTTGAGGAGCCGGGCCTAAGCTTAGTCTGAAAAGCCAAGGCAGACTTGGAGATGAGGAACGTCATAGATCTTTCTTACATCAGACTAAGTAAAGATCCACTGGAGTAATAAATAAGAACATGGGGCATGATGGCAAAACTGATTGTCTGTGATCATGAGGGGACCCATTCATCTTTGTTTTCATACACACTTGGAGGTAGTAAATAGTGGTATATAAAAGATCCTCAGAAATTACTTCTGTATTTCTAATTCTAGGCGAGATCTTTGACCAGTTAAGTAAAAGTCATGAGAATTATCACTCTTGGTTCAGTTTAAGACATAAAACATTATAAAGATTAGTTTCTTACTGCTAAAACTGTTATTTTCTGTACTAGAAACAAACAGAACAAATATGAGAAACATGAGAATAGTGTCTTTTTTTTTTTTAAACAGTTTTTGATCTGGAATATTTGAATTCTGGAGTTCTTTACAGGCATTACAACTTTATTTCTGTAGTGTATTTGTTATTCTGCTTTTGCAGGAGCTGTAAATAACGTTGACTGGGTATGTCTTATCTGGTATTAAAAATGATTAATGTGAACTAGAGATCTAGGCTGCCCAGAAGATTATATATAACTTTCAGGCACATTCTGATTGATAGAGTGCTGGATGGCAGGGAGGAGAATACTTCATGATATGCTCCTCTACCGTCTAGGATTTTTTTTTTTGACATTCACTATAACGAAAGGCTAACGATTGTTTTGGGATTCATAGGAAACATGTATTAGAAATTACACATGTAAGGTTAGAGTTGGTGTTTGTTTGGGAATTATAGGCTTAAGATTTTTAACTGTTTTCTATAGTACCACATACAATTAGTAGTCAGCTGCCTCTTTCTACCAGTTAAAGGAAGGGTTCCTTGCATTTCAGTTCTTTGCAAAATCTGAAAAGTATATCATATTTGGAATGCAGAGTGGGGTTGATCTAAACTAACCTTGGATGGTGACTGCAGACTTGTCATCTGGGCCAAGACATATAAATTCAGTGATTCACTTTGGTAGTTGACGGCCCTTTACACTTTAAGTGGAAAAATGGTTATTTCTTGCTGTGGGTCCAAGTCTAGAGGGCTCCTCCCTGATCCTCTCCCTCCTGAACTCTCTTCTGCATTGGAACTTAAGTTCCCAGGCTTTGGAGTGGGATGGGGTGGATTATAACTATTTGAGTGGCTATGGACGCTTTTGAAAATTTGACGAAAACCGCAGGCATTTTGTAGCTACTTTAGCCCAAATGACCATGTTGTACATCTTAACCCTCTGACTCTGTAATACTGTGGACATAGTAACAAACACATATCTAACTTGTTTTTAAAGCTAATATTCCTTTTAACTTGTTTTTTTCTTGGTCCTATTTGAGGTCCTATTGTTCTTTTGTATTACACTTTTTTACAATATACTGGAAATTAATAAAACATAAAGGCACTTTAATAATTTTAAAGTGTAACTATCAGCCAACTCAAGAAGTAGGAAATGGTCAGCAAGCCCCCTAGCTTCCCAGTCGCAACACCTTCCTATTTAGTAGAAGTAGCTACTGTCCTGACTTGTAAGTTAGTTATTTCCTTGCTTTTCTTTTTAATTTTACCACTTGTATTTTTACCATCTGTATATTTATCCCTAGAATATCTTAGTTACTGTCTGTTTCAGAAAGATTTATATATGGACACTTAATGTATATATTCTTGTTTGTTTTTTTTCTCTCAACATTATGCTTGTATGTTGTCCATGTTGCTGTAGATATCCATAGTTCATTTGTTTTCATTGTTGTATCATACTCCATTGCATCACTGTACCACAGTTTCTTTGCTATACTTTGATCAAAGTTTTCATAATATTGCCAGAGAACTTTAGATTTTCTTGTCTTTTGTCTGCTGTGGACCAGTTTTCTCTCCATTAGTCAAATATTTATTAACTAGTAAATTAGTTACATGTAAATTATTCAAAAACTTAAATGGGCATTGAAATCAGTATTAATATGTTATTGTTCTTTCAAGAACTTCAGTCTGTAATTTATTTTCTTCTAAATATTTCATATATACTTTATGCCTGGCCATCAGAAAAGTTAATTAAGCAAATTTGGCAAATATTTGATCTTCTATGTGTCAAGCACTGTTGTAGGTACTGGGGCTGCAGCACTTTAGTAAATATACATTCTTTATATATTTAAAAAATAAACAGATATGTGTATTTGTTTAAAACAAATCTTAGTACAGAAAGGTATAAAATGAAAAATTTGACTCTCTGTTCCCTCAGTCCTATGTTCAGTATTAAATTTCTTGACTATTCTTCGTTTTATTAAAAAATTTAAAAATCTTATATGTGTATAACCTGAAAAAATTACACAGTGGAAACTTTTTGTATGCCTTTTGTACTTTTTCTTTTTGTCTTAATAACCCATCTTGAAGATTTCAATGAAAGTTAGCATTTTTAAATTAGGGAGCTGCCAGAAACTTAAATTAGTAGAACTGAAAATAGAAACAGTGCCTTCATGTTCTTCCAGATTAACTTTTCTTAATTTATTATAGAAGCAAGAATAACATGCTTTTGCCTTATTAGAAATCAGATTTATTTATAGGACATGATAAAATTTACCTATGGAAAATCATAACTTTAAATTGTTAAGTATCTGTATTGCTTTTTCTGTAGGCATTGCTGGAGACCATGTTTGGTGTAAAAGTGATTATAACAGGTGATGCATTTGTTCCTGGAGAAAGAAGTGTCATTATCATGAATCATCGGACAAGAATGGACTGGATGTTCCTGTGGAATTGTCTGATGAGATACAGCTACCTCAGATTAGAGAAAATTTGCCTCAAAGCCACTCTCAAACGTGTTCCAGGATTTGGTAGGCTATTCACAAATTATTATAAGTTGTTCATTTATTTTATATGTGATGTACTCACTCTAAAACTACAGAATAACTTACTAAACTCCACTTAAGTATTAAAGCCTTTTCCACTTTTTTCCCTCCCTAGCCAAAAACAATCACCAGTTTTTTTTTTTTTCCTTAGGGGATTATAGATTATTTTAATCCTTTTTCGGAAACATCTTACGTTGAAAGAATAAACTATTCACAAGGAAGTAGATATGGTCCCAGAAGGACCAAAAATTTGAAGAATATGAATTAATAGTTCAGTAACTTTTTATTACATGTCATACTTGTGGTAATTTAGACCAGAAAGTGGTCTGTGCTGATAAGGTACTTGAAAGGAACTGATTCATTCACATTTTAATAAATAGTAATTGAATAACCATTGGTTCCAAGCGTTATACCAGGTGCCGGTGTTTTCTGAACTTACCTAATCCATCACTTTTTTTTTTTTTAAAGGCTTTTCACTGTCCTTGTTTTATACTATAATATTAAAATTCCTAGAAATGTTTATTTTCCATAGTTAGGAAAGCAGCATGTTCACTGAGTGGTGGATAAGTAGGGATATGTCAACATTGCATGTTAAATCTTAATTGATCTCCACTCTGTAATATGAAGTAGGGGTGAGGAACAGACTAAAAATATATTCAGACCAGTTATTCACATACGAGTGGATGAAGCACCCACTATACTCCCTGACAGCCTCATCCATTAAATCTGTACTTCTTTGGTTTCCTATGTAATATTTCTTATTTGAATTCTTTGCTCTCTAAACCATGTGCCTATCAGTGTACTGAAATTGTGTAGGATTTGTGAGGGCAAAGGGCAGGCATTGTCCTTAGGATAGAGTAGTAAGAAGTACTGCATGTTTGTGTTTTAGTTGCCTTCATGCTAATAGTTTTATCTTTGTCACTTGCACAGTATTGTGCTCTCAGGATAGTCAGATTCCTTAAATGGCAACTGACTTTCCCTAGAGCAAACATCCCCATAGAACCAGCAGGAAGCTGCAAGGCATTTTATGACCTAGAATTCATATAGCATCACATCTACAGTACATTATTAGTGGAAGCCATCACTGTCCTTAAGGAGTCTAGGGGAGGGAGCATAGACGTCACCTCTCAATGGCAGAAATGGCAAAGATATTATAGTATTTAAAAACTGCCACATTCCTAAAAAGACTGATCAAAAATGATAATGTCTTATGTATCATTCCTGATTCTACATAAAGTAACAGAATATTAAGAACATTATGTGAATGAGCTTGAAAATATATATGAAATCAACAAATTACAACTGACAAAATACGATAATAATGAAAACAAATGAAAAAATTAAAACAGCTTCGTGTCTAATAAAGAGATTGAATCCATAATTAAGAGCCTTCCTACAAAGGTTTTTGGAGGACAATGGCAGCTGCCTGATCTTCCTCATCTTTAAAAACAAAAAACATCCAATCAACAAGCAGAGGAAGTAAAACCACATATCACTCATCTCTTCAGCATGACCAGGAGACAAGGCATTTAGAAGGTTCTGGTATTTATTAAGTAGAGAAGTCTAAAAGAGTTCTTTCTACCCTCCCATCATTGCAAACCTGTGGGTTCTGAGAGTGGGTAGAGACTTAAGAGAGGCATGGAAAACTTAGAGGAAGCACAGACAAAAGCATCGCCAGAAAAATTAAAGTCCAACACTAAATGCCAAAATACTGAGCACAGGTCTGGACATAGTAGTTCACAGCACAAGGTATAAGGAAGTGATTAGAAAGACAGTGGGACCTGAAGATGCCTCAGAGAAGTATTGCTTCTGAGGGAGAATCAGATATATAGAGAAGGGCTAGCTTCCCTTAGAAGTGTGGTAGTGAAGGAAAACAAGGAAATTAAAAATCCTGCAGGAATAAAAAGAGAAGCAAGAAATAACAGTCTTTGCTTACCCCACCCCCAAAATTATACAGCAAAACCCAATAACCATAAAAGGTTTTTAAATTCATAAAAGAAACTTAAGTGGAGGACAGAACTGAAAAACCAAAAAGCCAAAAAATGTACACCATAACACTCCAAACTGAATGGATTATCATTAACTAAGCATTTGGGGATATTAAAAAAAAGATACTTTTGGGTGAGAAATACAATGAACAGTAATAGACAAGAAAACAAGGAGAAATATAAGTCAGTTGAATCCAAGGAAAAAAAAGAACAAAAAGGCAAAATCATGTCAGAAATGAAGAGCGAATTATGAAATATCCAAGAGGAAAATAATAGAGTAAAATGAAAAGAGCAATACAAGAAAACAGAAAATGACTCAACAGTGAAAAGCTGAAAGCATTTCCTCTAAGATGAAGAACAGGACAAGGATGTGTACTCTCAGCCACTTTTTTTTGTTGGCCATGCCATGCAGCTCGTGGGATCTTAGTTCCCTGGCCAGGGATTGAACCTTGGCCACAGCAGTGAAAGCGCCGAGTCCTAACCCCTGGACCACCATGGAATTCCCACACTCTTGCCACTTTTATTCAACATAGTCTTGGAAGTCCTAGCCACAGCAATCAGAGAAGAAAAAGAAATAAAAGAAATCCAGATTGGAAAAGAAGAAGTAAGACTGTTTGCAGAAGTAGTCACTGTTTGCAGATGAAATGGTACTATACATAGAGAATCCTAAAGATGCTGCCAGAATCAATAGTGTCAAAATGACTATTCTACCCAAGGCAATCTACAGATTTAGTGCAATCCCTATTAAATTATCAATGGCATTTTCCACAGAACTAGAACAAAAAATTTTTAAAATTTGTATGGAAATACAAAAGACCTCGAATAGCCAAAGCAATCCTGAGAAAGAAAAACAGAGATGGAGGAACCATGCTCCCTGACCCTAGACCATACTACAAAGCTCCAGTCATCAAAACAGTATGGTACTGGCACAAAAACAGATATATACATCAATGGAACAGGATGGAAAGCCCAGAAGTAAACCCACACATACGTCTATGGTCAATTAATCTATGACAAAGGAGGCAAGACTGTACAATGAAGAAAAGTCAGTTTCTTCAATAAGTGGTGCTGGTAAAACTGGACAACTACATGTAAAAGAATGAAACTAGAACATTCTCTAATGCCAGACACAAAAATAAACTCAAAATGAGTCAAAGACCTAAATATAAGATGCGATACTATAAAACTCTTAGAGGAAAACATAGGAAGAACACGCTTTGACATAAAACACAGCAAGGTCTTTTTCAATCCATCTGCTAGGGTAATGGAAATAAAAACAAAAATAAACTAATGGGACCTAATTAAACTCAAAAGCTTTTTCACAGCAGAGGAAACCATAAATGAAACAAAAAGAAACCCCACAGAATGGGAGAAAATATTTGCAAACAATGCGACCGACAAGGGATTAATCTCCAAAATTTACAGGCAGCTCATGCAGCTCAATATTGATAAAACAAACAACCCAATCACAAAATGGGCAGAAGACCTAAATAAATATTTCTCCAAAGAAGACATACACATGGCCAAAAGGCACATGAAAAGATGCCCAACATCACTAATTATTAGAGAAATGCAAATCAAAACTACAATAAGATATCACATCACACCGATCAGAATGGCCATCATCAAAAAGTCTACAAACAATAAATGATGGAGAGGCTGTGGAGAAAAGGGAATCCTCCTACACTGTTGGTGGGAATGTAAATTGGTACATCCACTATGGAGAAAACAGTAAAAATAGAACTGCCATATCATCCAGCAATCCCACTCCTGGGCATATATCCAGAGAAAACCATAATCTGAAAAGATACAGGCACCTCAGTGTTCATAGTAGCCACAACATGGAAGCAACCTAAATGTCCATTGATAAAGAAGATGTGGTACATACATACAATGGAATATTACTCAGCCATAAAAAAGAATGAAATAATGCCATTTGCAGCAACATGGATGGACCTAGAGAGTATCATACTAAGTGAAGTAAGTCAGAGAAAGACAAATATCATATGTTATCATTTACGTGTGGAATCTTAAATTATACAAATGAAGTTATTTACAAACCAGACTTACAGATGTCGAAAACAAACTTAAGGTTAGCAAAGGGGAAACGTGGGGGATGGGGAGGGATAAATCAGGAGCTTGTGATTAACACACACAAACTACTATATATAAGATAGATAACCAACAAGGACCTACTGTATAGCACAGAGAACTATACTCAATATTTTATAATAACCTGTAAGGGAAAAGAATCTGAAAAAGAATGAACATATGTATATGTATAACTGAATCACTTTGCTGCACACTTGAACCTAGCATGACATTGCAAATCGACTATACTCCAACACAATTTTAAAAAACCAAAAGAAAATAGAGAATGAAAAGGAGAAAAAAAGAAAAAAAATTGTCAGAAAGAAAGTAGTTGAAATCGAACCTAGTTAGAGGAGTTCTAACATCTGTATAATTGGAGCCTCTAAAAAAGACAGTCAAAACAATGTAACTTAAATATTACAAGGGTGATATTTAAAAGTACGACCCAAGAAGAATCTTGTGTGTAAAAGACGACTGAATTCCCTGGGTGGCGCACTGGTTAAGAATCCACCTGCCAGTGCAGGGGACATGGGTTTGAGCCCTGGTCCGGGAAGATCCCACATGCTGAGGAGCAACCAAGCCCTTGCACCACAACTACTGAGCCTGCACTCTAGAGCCCGTGAGCCACAACTACTGAGCCTGCGCTCTAGAGCCCATAAGCCACAACTACTGAGCCCGCGCACCACAACTACTGAAGGCCACCCACCTAGAGCCCGTGCTTCGCTACAACCCACCGCAATGAGAAGCCCACACACCTCAATGAAGAGTAGCCCCCACTTGCTGCAACTAGAGAAAGCCTGTGCACAGCAACAAAGACCCAACACAGCCAAAAGTAAATAAATAAAAATAAATTTATTTTATAAATAAATAAAAGACAACTGGAGGACTTCCCTGGTAGCACACTGGTTAAGAATCTGCCTGCCACTGCAGGGGACGCATGTTCAATCCCTGGTCTGGGAAGATCCCACATGCTGTGGAGCAACTAAGCCTATGAGTCACAACTCCTGAAACTGCGTGCCAAAACTACTGAAGCCCACATGCCTAGAGCCCATGCTCCGCAACAAGAGAAGCCACTGCAATGAGAAGCCCGTGCACTGCAACAGAGTAGCCCCCACTCGCCGCAACTAGAGAAAGCCCGCGTTCATCAACAAAGACCCAACACAACCAAAAATAAATGAATAAATTATTTAAAAAAAAATAGTTCATAAAAAAAAAGAGATGACTGGAAAGGCAGTTCCAACATGAAGGTATGAGGAGCTCTGTAGACCCACTTCCCAGGAAAACTGGTGAAAATTCTGAAGTAACAGCCATTTAAAGTCTCCAGAAATGGTCCGAAGAACATACAGCAAATGAAGAAACATTTACTCAAGAAAATCTATACCAAGGCTCATCGAGAACAATGATAATCTGTGGTATTTGAAACAAGACACACTTGTTTCCTCCCACCTCCCTGTTCAGCCAGACAGAAACTCTGCTCCAGACTAGTGCAGCCAGGAACACAGGGCAACCCACAATCAGGAGGAATCTGACAACTCTGAGCATCTCCCTCAGGAGTGGAGGTTTTGAACCCCACATCTAGTAGCACCCCAACTTTTAACACCTGCACCTGAGAGATGAGCCTTCAAAACATCTAGCTTTGAAAGCCAGTGGAGACCCATAGGATATAGCAAACTGAGAAATAGTTTTTAAAGGGCCCCGCACACTTATGTGGCTATACTCCGGGACCCAGTGCAGAGGCAGCTGAATGAAAAGCCCCCAGTCTTTCTGTGAAGGACGGCTATTTGCTTATATTCCTTGCTGTGGTCAGAGGGGCAGGCTTCTCATTAAACACACATCTAAGGGCAGACTGTAATCTAGAAACCTTGGGGGTGGGGATATCACTCTCCCTCTGGCCCACGTCTGGTCACCAGTGTCTCCGAGAAAGGAGCTTGTATACTTGTCTGGCACTCTGACTTTTGTGGCTGTCACCCAGAAAACACATCCCTTGATAACCTGGCTCTTGTAGCCAGTGGGCTTGTGTTTGGGGGGAGGGGGGAGGTCAATGGGACAGTAGCAAATAAAGAAAGAATTCTTAGAGCCAACCATTACTCTAGAGCTTATTTAGCATGGAGGGAGGAGACATAAAAGCCCATCTCCAAGTCTTCTCCTGAAAGAACTATATTTACATACTTTAAAAGCGGCTGCCTGAGGGTTTGACTTCCAATTGGCCTGAATCAAGGTGCTGAGATCCTCCCCCGACACTGGCATAGCCATCCTCAACTACTGGGAGCCACTAAAAATAAAGTAGGCTGCTCGGACAATCACAAAGGTTTAAGAGACAGCCAAGAACTAGAGCAGGGTTGAATGATAAGGTTCATCTCCTATAGGAGGACTCTCCTACAAGCCTGGGAGAGGTGGGTATTATATCTAATGCATAGAAACCAACACAGAGAGTCAAGGGAAATTAAGAAACACAGGAATATATTCCAAATTACAGAACAAGATAAAACTTTAGGGAAAGATGTTAATGAACTGGAGACAGGTAATTAACCTGGTGGTAAAGAGGTCAAAATTACAGTCCTAAAGATGCTCATTGGGCTCAGGAGAACAATGCATGAAAAGTTTAACAAAGAGATAGAAAATGTAAGAAGTCACAGAGCTGAAGAATACAATAACTGAACTGAAAACAGAGGGTTTAACGGTTTAAGCAGTAGAAAAGGGTCAGTGAACTTGAAGACAGGGCAGTAGAACATAACCAATCAAAGCAGCAAACATAAAAACTGGAAAACATTGATGATAACTTAAGGGAATTATGGGACAACATCAAGTGGTCCTGCATTTACATTATAGAGGTCCCAGAAGAAGAGAAAAAGAAAGGGGCAGAAAACTTATTTGAAGACACAACGGCCAAAAGTACCTCAGCCTGGGGAAGGAAACAGATATCCAGATCCAGGAAGCCCAGAGAATTCCAAATAAGATGAACTTAAAGAGCCTCACACCAAGACACATAATTAACTCATTATTGACAGGGGATTTTTGCAAAAATTAATGCCTGTGGCCAGTGATTTCTATTTTGGTCAGCCAAAAATTAATTGTTATTTCACTAACACTTTGTGGGTTATTACATTCAATAGTTACCCCTGACACACCTGTAAAATCTTCTAATTTTCATGAAATGCTGTCTTCAATCCACTCTTCTATAGAAGCAAAGGAGAATTCTCCAGCACTGAGTTTCATTTTCACTTTCTGTATCAGAATCAATCACTAAGGTTTTTTGTCTTTTTGTTGGTCTAATATTCACATTGTCTGAATCAGAACGATATTCTGAAGAACTATCTTCTGAGACACTAGTATGTCACTCAGACAATCAGAGAAAGTATCTGCATAGAATTCACCGAAAAATTCTTCTTCACTCAGAATTTTGCGATACGTCATTTTTGAAAATTTTACGTTTATAATATACACAAGGTTGGAACAAAAACCTAACGGAGCAAAATGTGAATGATATTGACAATCACAAGTTGTATAATGAACCCTTGATCAATTTTAAGCTCTAACAACTTTGCACAGTGATGTTAATTGTATCACTCTCTAAAAACATACTGATACGTTTCCTTTCAATAACATTCAGGTAACAAAAGATGTATTAATATGTCTCCAGTCAATAATGTGTTAAAGTGTCAAAATTTAAAGATATAAAGAGCATTTTCAAAGCAGCAAAAGGAAAACAACTTGTTACATACAATGGAACCCCATAAGATTATCAGCATATTTTTCAGAAGAACCTTTGCAGACCAGACGGGAGTAGCATGCTATATTCAAAGTGCTGAAAGAAAAAAACTGCCAGTCAAGAAAACTGTATCTGGCAAAGTTGTCCTTCAGAGTTGAAGGAGAGAGAGAGGTTTGTGGACAAGCAAAAGCTCAAGGAGTCCATCTCCTCTAGAATGGCCTTACAAAGAAATGTTAAAGGGACTTCTTTAAGCTGAAAAGAAAAGGTGCTAATTAGAACTGGGAAACATGAACGTATAAATATCCTTGGTAAATATAAATATATAGTAAAATTCAGAATAATGTTGTAAAGGTTGTGGGTTAATCACTTCTAAAGCTAGAATAAAGTTTAAAAGACAAAAGTATTAAAAATAACTATAGCTACAATAATTTTTAAGGGATACAGAAGATAAAAAGCTGTAAACTGTGACCTCAAAAACATAACATGGTGGGGGAGTAGTAAAAATGTACAGCCTTAGAATGTGTCTCAACTTAAGTTGTTATCAACTTAAAACAACTGTTATACATTATTTTATGTCTCATGGTAACCACAAAGGAAAAAACTGTAGCAGATGCACAAATGATAGAGAAAAAGGAATCTAAGCCCACCACTACAGAAAATCACAAAGGAAGAGAGCAAGAGAGGAAGAAAGGAACAAAGGAATTACAAAACAGCCACAAAACAATTAGCCAAATGGCAGTAAGTACATAGCTATCAATAATTACTTTAAATGTAAATGGATTAAATACTTCAATTGGAAGACAAAAGTGGCTGATGGATTAAACATAAACAAGACCTATCTTTATGGTGTCTATAAGAGACCTACCTCAGGTCTAAGGACACACACAGACTGAAAGTGAAGGGATGGAAAAAGATATTCCATGCAAATGGAAACCAAAAGAAAGCTGAGTTAGCTGTATTTCATATCAGACAAAATAGATTTTAAGACAAAGTCTGTGATAAAAGACAAAGAAGGTCATTATAATGATGAAGGGGTCAATCCAACAAGAGTATATAACATATGTAAATATTTATGCACCTAATAAAGGAGCACCTAAATACATAAATGTTAACAAACCTAAAGGGAACAGCAATTCAGTAATAGTAGAGGACTTTAATATCCCATTTTCATCAATAGATGATTATCCAGACAGAAAATCAATAAGGAAACATTGGCCTTAAGTCCAGTTGGTCTGACATATAGTTTAATAGACATATATAGAACACTGTATCCCAAAGCAGCAAAATGCACATTCTTCTCAGGCTCACATGGAATATTCTCCAGGATAGATCATATGTTAGGCCTCAAAACAAGTTTTATTGCATTTAAGAAGGTTGAAATCATGTCAAGGAATCTTTTCTGATCACAATGTTATGAAACTAGAAATCAGTTACAAGAAAAAAAACTGGAAAACTCAAGTATGCAGAGGCTAAATAACATACTATTGAACAACCAGTGGGTCAAAGAAGAAATCAAAAGAGAAATCAAAAAATACCTTGAAACAGATGGAAATGGAAATACAACACACCAAAACTTATGAGATGCAGCGAAAGTAATTCTAAAAGGGGACTTCAATAAACAGCCTATCTTTATACATCAAGGAACTAGAAAAAGAAGACTAAATAAGGCTCAAAATTAGAAGGAAGGAAATAAATGAAAGAGAAATTGAAAAGACAATAGGAAAGATCAGTGAAACTAAGTTGGTTTTTTGACGAGATAAAGGAAACTGACAAAGCTTTAGCTAGATTCACCAAGAAAAAAAGAGAGGACACAAATAAAGCGGAAATGAAAGGGTAGATGCACAACTGATACCACAGAAATATGAAGAATCATGGGAGATTGCTATGAACAATTATATGCCAGTAAATTGGACAACCTGAAAGAAATGGATAAATTCCTAGAAACATATGACCTAGGAATCATGAAGAAATAGAAAGTCTGAACAGACCCATTACTAGTAAGGAGATTGAATCAGTAATCATAAAACCCCCAACAAACAAAAGTCCAAAACCAGATGGCTTCAGTGGTGAATTGTACCCAGCATTTAAAGAACTAATACTAATCCTTCTCAATCTCTTCCCAAAAATAGAAGATGGGACTTCCCTGGTAATCCAGTGGTTAAGACTCTGTGTTTCCAATGCAGGGGGCACAGGTTCGATCCCTGGTCAGGGAACTAAGATCCCACATGCCATGCAGTACAGCCAAGAAAAGAAGAAGGAAACATAAAATAGAAGAGAAGGGAACACTTCGAAAGTCATTTTATGAGGCCAGCATTACCCCAATACCAAAACCAAACAAAGATGCCACAAGAAAATTAGAGGCCAATATCCCTGATGAACATAGATGTAAAAATCCTCAACAAAATGTTAGCAAACCAAATTCAGCAGTTCACTAAAAAGATAATACACTATGATCAAGTGGGATTTGTCCTAGGGATGCAAAAATTGTTCAACATCTGCAAGTCAATCAATGAGACATACTGCATTGATAAAAGGAAGGATAAAAATTATCTGATCATCTCCATAGATGCAACAACAACAAAGCATTTGACAAAACTTAACGTCCATTGATACTAAAACTTCCAGCAAGGTGGGTATGGAGGGAATGTATTTCAATATATTAAAGGCCATATATGAGAGGCCCACAGCTAACATCAGACTTAATGGTGATGGAAAGCTGAAAGCTTCTTTTCTAAGTTCAGGAATAAGACAAGGATGCCGATGCGCTCGACTCTTATTCAACATTATATTGGAAGTTCTAGCCAGAGCAATTAGGCAAAATTAGATAGATTACATACATAGCATCCAAATTGGAAAAAAAGAAGTAAAACCATCGCTATTTGCAAATGACGTGATATTATATATAGAAAGCTATGAAGACTCCAGCAAAAAACAGTTAGAACTAATAAATGAATTCAGTGAGGTTGCACAATACAAAATTAATATACAAAAATCTGTTGTGTTGCTATATACTAATAACAAACTAAACGGAAAGAGGAATTAAGAAAACAATCCCATTTACAATGGCACCAGAGAATAAAATAGGAATAAAGGAGGTGAAATACTTGTACCCTGAAAATTATACAGTATCAGTGAAAGAAGCTGAAGTAGACAAATAAGATATTTGTGCTCATATCTGAAAGGAAAGATATTCTGTGTTCATGGATTGGAAGAATTAGTATTGTTTAAAAGTCCATACTGTCCAAAGCAATCTATAGATCCAGTGCTATCCCTATCAAAATTCCAATGGCATTTTTTGATAGAAATAGAACAAACAGCCCTAAAATTTGTATGAAACCACAAAGACTCAGAATACCCAAAGCAGTCTGGAGAAAGAAGAACAAAGCTAGAGATATAATGCTCCCTGATTTCAGACTAGTTACAAAACTGTAGTAATCAGAACAGTATGGCATTGGCATAAAAACAGACACATAGATCAGTACAAAAGAATACAGAGCCCAGAAATAAACCCACACATATATGGTCAATTAATTTATGACAAAAGAGCCAAGAGTATATAATAAAGAAGGGATAGTCTTTTCAATAAATGGTGTTTGTTGTGAAAACTGGACTACTGTATTGCACTGTACACAAAAATTAACTCAAAATGGATTAATGACCTGAACATAAGACCTGAAACCTTAAAAATCCTAGAAGAAAAAATAGGTGGCAAGCTTCTTGACATTGGTCCTGGTGATGACTTTTTTTGGATTTGGTACCAAAAGCAAAGGAAACAAAAGCAAAGATAAAGTGGTACTGTATCAAACTGAAAATCTTCTGCACAACAGAGGAAACCATCAACAAGATGAAAAGGCAACCTATGGAATGGGAGAAAATATTTGCAAATCATATATTTGACAAAGGGTTAATATCCAAAATATATGAAGAACTCATATAACTCAACAGCAAAATAACAATCTAATTAAAAAATGAGCAGAGGAGATCAATGGACATTTTTCCAAAGGTGACATACAAATGGCCAACAGGTGCATGAAAAGGTGCTCAACAGCACTAATCATCAGGAAAATAAAAATCAAAACTATGAGATACCACATCACACCTGTTAGAATGGCTACTGTCAAAAAGCTGAGCAATAACAACTGTTGGTGAGGCTATAGAGAAAAGGGAACGCTTGTGCATTGTTGGTAGGAATGTACATTGGTGTAGAAGCTGTGGAAAACAATATGGAGGTTCCCCCAAAATTAAAAATAGAACTACCACCATATGATCTGGTAATTCTGCTTCTGGGTATTTATTGGAGGAAAACAAAAGCACTAACTTGAAAAGATATCTGCACCCCCATGTTCATTGCAGCATTATTTACAATAACCAAGACATGGAAACAACTTGTGTCCATTGGTAGATGAATGGATAAAGAAAATGGTAAATATAGACAATGGAATATTACTCAGCTATAAAAAAAAGGATATCCTATAATTTATATCACCTGGATGGACTTTGAGGGCATCATGCTAAGTGAAAAGGCAGATAGAGAAAAACAAATACGACATGCTTTCACTTATTTGTGAAGTCTCCCATAATAAAAAACCCAATAGAATAAGATAAAATAAAATTCCCCAAAAACACAACTGAATAGATACAGAGAGGCCAGGATTTGGGGGTGGGCAAAATGGGTGAAGTTGCTCAGAAGGCACAAAATTCCAGTCATAAAATAAATAAGTTATGCAGATGTAATGTACAGCATGGTGACTATAGTTAATAATACTCTTATATATTTGAAAGTTGCTGAGAGTAGATGTTAAAAGTTCTGATAAGGAGAATATTTGTAACTATGTGGTGATAGATATTAACTTAGACATACGGTGGTCATTTCATGACATGTACATATATGGAATCATTTTGTTGTACACCTAAAACTAATGTAATATTATGCATCAGTTACATCTCAACTTAAAAAAGAAGTAGTACAGCTTTATTGGGTGGTGTGAGGATTAAATTAAATGCCAGTAGAGTGTTATTTGCTGCTGCCTGTTATTTCTGTAGTTCCCTTTGGGACATCCACCCTCCCACCTTTTGCCTTACAGAGATCCATATTAGACCTCTGGTTTTTCTAGTGTCTCACAGACCCATGTTCTCTTTCCCTGATCACCTAATCTTTACTTCCTCCTATTCTGCAATGGTATACTCATTTTTTTTATAAATTTATGTATTTTTATTTATGTATTTTTGGCTGTGTTGGGTCTTTGTTGCTGCGCGCGGTCTTTCTCTAGTTGCAGTAAGCAGGGGCTACTACTTTTCGTTGCAGTGCGTGGGCTTCTCACTGCGATGGCTTCTCTTGTTGCAGAGCACGGGCGCTAGGCGCGCTGGCTTCAGTAGTTGTGGCTCGCGGGCTCTAGAGCTCAGGCTCGGTAGTTGAGGTGCACGGGCTTAGTTGTTCCACGGCATGTGGGATCTTCCCGGACCAGGGCTTGAACCCGTGTCCCCTGCATTGGCAGGCGGATTCTTAACCACTGCACCACCAGGGAAGCCCCTATACTCATTTTTAACATTGTTAAAACTGTCTTCTCTCTTGTTTGAGTTTCTGTGTAAGTATTTCATTCTTAGCTTTCCCATTTTCTTTTCCCAAAAGATATAAGCTCCTTACAGTGTCTCTCACCATTGTAGGCTCTTAAAGTATTTGTAGACTTGATAGGATTTCATAAAAATGCAAACCATTAATGAGAACAGATTTTGGATTGAAGAAAAAAACCGATTTTAGAACCTTTAAAGTGAATAAGTGCAAAGTAAATTAAGCAAGGCAAAAGTGTAGGCAGGAAAAATAAAACAGAATGTGTTTGCAAATGGAGTATTAATGTTGGAGTTTGCAGGGGAAAATGAAAGAAAGGGAAGAGAATGGATGTGTCCTATTGGTCAGCTCTATCCTGCTTCAGACTATGCCAGACTTAGCTTGTTGACATTTGCCATGACTTTAGGGTGTATTTAATGTTGCTATGTATAATTATTTCTAAATAAATGTTTGCTTATCAGAGTTTGGAATATAATTATCTGGTTTCCTTAGTTCATTTACGAATGACCAAAGGGAAATAATATTATATATCTGTAGTGCCAGTTTGGAGAATGGATGAGAATTTAGAATTTGAAAGTTTTTTCTTAAAGTATGGAAGTAACAGACTTACCTAACAGGCTAGGGAAGAAACCATTAAGAGTGTTTAGATTCCAGTTCACATTGTAAAGAGTTTTGGTAAGCTGAGCTAGCTAAACTGTTTAGAGTCTGCTAAGGTATGTGAAATTAGATGTTAAGGAAAAAATGTCTGATAGATTTCAACTATTTATAATGATGGTTTAGACATAGGTTTTTATTTTTAGTCAACTTCATAACCACTTAGGAACAACGCAGGAAATATGAAACCCAGAGGTGTCATGAAAAGTCCATTTGCCTAGTGTTTTTGTACCAGGAAATTCGTGTGCCATCTGGCCCACCCAGCTCATGGCTCCTTGGTTTTTCTGGATCATTAGTTAATCACACTTGAGTGGCAAAAGGGTTGGAGGCTTTTAGAAAGCACAAAAAGAGGAGTAAACATTAAATGGATAGTGATTTAAAAAGTTGCCAAGTCGTGGATTGAACTAAACTCTCCCTGACATATACGTCCTGATTTTAAAGTAGATTGTCATATAATCCTACTGTTCTCAAACTGCACCATAAGGTAGTGGTGAAAACTAGGAACAATCACAAATTGTGAAATATATCTAGATTGTTCCAGAATGAGATCAGGGACAAGAAAGAAGTAACAGCATGGCCTCTGATGAATGCTTTTATCCACTCTCAGTTTGTTCAAGGCATGCAAAGTCTGAGTGTATCCTTACAGGCTCCTGTGGTGGTCCTGTTTTAGCTGGATAATTGAAACTGGGTCAGAGGCTTTTCCTAAGTCCGGCCTCCCTGAGAATAACCTGTCTCCCAAAATACTAAAATTTTTTTGGTCAAATCTGATCTATAGAAATAACTGGAATTTAAAAAATATGTCTTTGGCATTTTATAAGCATTCTTCTCTTTTTAAAGACCATGAATAAAAACTACTGGGTTAAAATCTATTGTATACCTTGCCCAATACACTGGAGAAACAGTGGTTATAGCGCATGCTGCTGTTACACATGAACATGCTGCAAAACAAGCATCATACATTAGTTGGAAAGATAATCCATTTTATGTGGTCAAAATTTCAGTTTTAACTGTATTTAATGTATAAGTGTTAGATGTAAATTCATTTAAAGATATTTCTCACACAGTTTTAAGAATCACTAAATTTACTGAAGTCACCTTAATTTTATTAACTATTATATAGTAAGTACAAAGAATGGATAATTTCCTATTTGAGATATTTACAGTTTATAATACCCAACTTTATCTTCGGTGAGAGGGAAAACTCTCCCTCTCCTACCCAGCTTCCTCCTACTTAAAATGGACATTCATTAAAACTAGAACCGTCTTTAAGCCATGAATGTCTTTGACACCATTCAATTTGGTGGACCCTTTTAAAATTTAACAACACTTCATGCTGCTCTCCTATTTTACAACTCAGAGGATAAGATGAATACATTTCTATATTGAAGTAAGACTCTCCTCAAGAGTCGGTATCAGTAACACCCCATTCCTACCAGTTTCTTTGGTATCTCTGAGGCGTCAGTTTTACTACCTGCGTCAGCTAAGTGAGGAATTACTAGTTACTAGTCACCCTGAGTAACAGCTGCTTGAGATTTCCTGGAAGGAATCTTTACAGCAGGGGTCCCCAACCCCCAAGCCGAGGACGGGTACCAGTGTGCAGTCTGTTAGTAACCGGACCGCACAGCAGGAGGTGAGCAGCGGGTGAGCGAGCCAAGCTTCATCTGCCACTCCCCACCGGTCTCATTGCCGCCTAAACCATCACCCCCTCCCCGCCGCCCCTGTCCGTGGAAAAATTGTCTTGCACGAAACCGGTCCCTGGTGCCAAAAAGGTTGGGGACCGCTACTCTACAGCACATACATTTGACACTCCCTCTGTGACATATCTTCAAAGGCGGCTTTTAGTCAAGGATTCCTAGCTACTTAATTACTAAACTGTAGTTCTTACTTACAGCAAATTTTCTTGTCACCTGGCCACAAGAGACTGATTATTTTATTGCTTCCTACTGTAAATCATGGAAGGTTTCACAGCACCCTTCTTTCCTGTGTTGTTGCATTTGTTACTAAATACCTAAAGGCCAGAGAGGATGTTTTACTATTTTTAACAATGTATTTCTATGATACACACATCCCATGACAGAGAATGAAAATACCTCATATTGCCTTCCTCAGCCTCCTATCAGCCAGTCCCACCAAAGGGACCTAATAGGGAGACTCCTTGTTAGAAGGCTCTGGGAAGGATTTTCCTCCTTCATAAGAGGTTCATGAAGGGACAATGCCTCTCCTTTCCTACTTTGGGACATTATTGTGAGAGTACATCATACTTGGAGCTCCTGCAATCATCTTGCATCCAAGAGGATGGCCAAATAGAATGTGAGGGCCTGGCTTCTGAACCAGCCTTGGGGCCAGACTACATTTTATGTGAGACACATACACCCAGAGGGTTTATATGACTTTCAGATTGGTATTCTGTTATTTATAGCCCAAAGGATCCTGATACATACAGCTTCTTTCCCACATTTCACCAATCTATAAAGAAAAGTATGCAACGATTGATGTAGTCATTCAGTAAATGTTATTATAATGGCTATCGTGAATTAAGATTTTTATGAAAACTGTCAGAAGAAATATAGTAGACAGTATATTAAAATGTTTTAGTTCTATGGCTAGATGTCACATACAACTCTGTGTATTTTCAGATACATACAGATCGTTTTCATCTTAGCTACTACTGCTAGTTGAAAAATAAGTTTTTGTCCTTGTTGATTTTGTAGTTTCAGTTGCCAGGGTTGCTTGGCTGAGATGAGTTTGATGCTTTTTTTTTTTTTTTTCTTTTTGCCAGGGAGGGAGGGAAACCCATTGGGAACAAAGGTTTATTTTAGTTAAGTCATATGCCAGGCAGTATACCAGGATTATACTTCTTTCTAGAACTACATTGAGAACTAAGTAATTTTTTATGATTGTACTGAGATCTAAGTAACTTAAACGAAGCTTTTGTTTTGACTGTGTTAGCTGAGTTGTTAACAAAGCTCAAGTTCTGAGCTGTATGGAAGTTGACAGATTCTTTGGTTGGGAGACATGGTTCTGGGCTTTAAGGTTATTCAGTCAGTTACTTACTGGAGTTATACTGCGGTTGTTTACCTAAATTGGATATCCTGTTGATGTGCACCATCTCTAATACCTCAGTCAGCTGCACTGCTGCAGGCTGCGAGGCATTCCAGATGTGAGCTGGGAAGCATATTTTGACTCTAGGCCTTTCAGTACCCTCATTTGTACTGAAAATTGAAGAACTTCTTTGCCTAAATTAATAAGTAGATTCTAAAAACTACCTAAAATCCATGTTTTTATAACAGGGCAATTTTAGGAGAAAGAAGTAAAAGAATTTGGGGGGAGCTTTAGGGTTTTCTGTCCACTTTGCATTTAGTAGAGAAGCACAAATAAAGTCAGTCTTAAAATGATCAATTCGAGCCAACTTTGAAAAGGGTGTTTTACAATAATAGTAAAAAAAATAGGAGAGATGGACCCAATGTACTTTATAGTTTGTTTTTCAACCTTAATTTCAAGAGATAACTTGATTCTAGCGCCTTCAGTTTTCCTTTCACTTGTGGCTAAATAAGTACCTATAAATTGTAATGATATTTTTAAAGAGAAAGGCAGCATTGTAATACTGGGGAAAAATTGAATTAGCTGTTGTATTTATTATATATGTCATTGTTAAGGGAGTTTACGAAACCCAGTGTGGCCTTTTTTCCCTTGTTTATTCTTGTCCTTAAATCTTATGGGAATTATTTTCCTTATGCTTGAAGTCAGATATTTCTGAGAGTCATTGTGTAATGAATACCAGGCAGGGACATATCATGTAGCCAAGATTTAACATGTCCTTCCACAATAAAAATAATGTCCCAACTATATCTTAGAAATGTGGTTACTGATAATCTTCAACTATTACAATCAAATAAACGGCATAGTAAGTGAATCCCAAGTAAGAACACCTAGGTCTTTGATTTTAGAATGCAAAATAGCTGTTATTCATGTATTTTTAAATTAAACAGTAGTTTGCATTAACATTAGATGTTCTTAAATACCTTTTTATATGGAATAATTTTAGATGTATTGAATATTTGCAAAGACAGTACAGAAAATTTTCCTATTTTCACCCATCTTCCCCTGATGTTAACCTCTTACACAGCTGTGGAACATTTGTCAAAACAAAAGATTAACATGGGTACAATACTATTAACTGAACTACAGACTTTATTTAGATTTCACCAGTGTTTCCACTAATGTCCTTTTTCTGTTCTGGGATCCAATTGAGGATCTCTCTTTTTTTTTTTTTAAAGTCACCATGTCTCTGTAGTCTTCCTCCATTGTGTGGCAGTCTGTCTTTATTTTAGTGCTTTTGAAGAGAACTGGTCGGATATTTTGTAGAATGTCCCTCATTTTGAGTTTGTTTTGCATTTGCTTTTCATGACATTTTCTCATGATTAGTTTTGGGTTTTGGGAAAAAGCCCCACGGATATGAAGTGACTTTCTCATCTCATCAGGAGGGTTCATGATATCAACCTGGCTTATCATGAGTGATGTTAATTGTAATCATTTGGTTAAGGTGGTGTCTGCCAGGGTTCTGCACCACAAAGTTAATGTTTTCTCCTCTCTCTCTGTATTTTATTCGGTAGGGCTGGTTGTGGGCAGGGGGAATTAAGCTTCACCTCCTTGGAGTGGGGAGCATCTACATATTTTATTTGCAATTCTGTGAAGGTTTGTCCCTTCTCAGTCATTTAATTATGCCAATATGAACTTATCAATATTTATTTTATTCTTTGGGTTATAATCCAGTACTATTGTTATTTATTTTGTTGCTGAAGTTGTTCCAGCTTTGGCCATTGGGAGTTTTTGCAGGTTGGCTCTTACGTCCTTTTGGGTCCCCATATTTCTTTTTTTCTTTTAATCATTTTCTTATTTTCTGGTGGTACAAGATTCTTGTATTTTTCCCTGCCCCAGCCCTAGGCTCAGCATTTTCCTAAGGAACCCTAGTTCCTTTGATTAAAGCAAGGTGTTAGAAACTACGATCTGGGCACTGACTGTGCTCTGTATAGTTTTCTATTACTGCTTGTACCATGAATGGAGTCACCTTAAACCACACATATTTATCATCTCACAGTTCTGGAGGTCAGAAGTCTGATGTGGGGCTCATTGGGCTAAAATCAAGGCATTTGCAGGACCAAATCCTTTCTGTTAGGCTCCTGTGGAGAGTCTGTTTCCTTGACATTTCCAGTTTCTATTGGTCACCCACATTCTTTGGCTCCTGCCTCCTTTTCCTCCATCTTTAAGGCCAGCAAGAACCAGCTGAGTCCTCCTCACATAGCCTCACTCTGACACTGAGTCTTTCCCTGCCTCCATCTTCCACCTTTAAGGACCTTTATGATTACACTGGCCCCCCCAGGCTAATCCAGGATAATCTCCCTATTTTAAATTCAGCAGATTAGCAACCGTAATTCTTCTTTGCCATGTAATGTATTCACACTTCTGGGAATTAGGATGTGGATATCTTTTGTGGGGGCATTATTCTGCCAACCACATGCTGGTGGCTACTGCCTCTCTCAGTGTATAGAGCTAGTAATATATGTAGCTTAGGAATCAGTTGTGCAACAGGAACAGATATCTCAGATGGCACTTCATCTGTAATACTGATTAAATGGTAAATCTCACATAGTATGAAAAACAGGTTTTTGGTTCCACCATAGGGTAAAACCCCGAAACTGTAATCATAACCAAGAAATTGCATCTTGCCAACCAAAAGCCATCAATAAATAGGTATTTCTTCAGTGTCAAGCCAGACTTTCTACTCTCTGCAGGTAGATATAATCATCTCTTTGTGGAGTCTAGTGAAATTTGCAGTAAGGGTGGTTTTATCCATTTTGTGGTTTTTCAAATTTGAAATTATATTTGGAATTGAGTTTCCTTTAGGATATTATTTAATTGTCTGCTCATATTTTATACTTTGATTTCTGTCTTGTATTTTCAGCACAAGCACATTTGAAACCTAATGATACAGGCATGTTCTAAAAGGATTATTACAGGAAAAAGTCATAGAATTGATTATCTGCCTCCTCTCAATGTTTTTAAAAGCCAGAGCCTCATGTAAGTTCATCATCTTAGACGAGGGATATAGAGAGCATTACCTAATTTCAAATGTGAGTTCAAAGAAGACAGAGCTTCCCTAACTTGGTGTAGCATTTTGCTAAATGCTGACATAGGTTGAAATTCTGAGAAATAGTACTTGTTCTGGATTCATTTGTATAACCATTGTTATGCACAACCACACAGTCAGCAAACATAGTATTTGCTTATGATTGTTGTGATACGAGTTTATATAAAATTTGCATCTGTTCATATTATCACTCATTTTCATTTAATAGAGGCCTGTGGGTAACATTCCCTTGGTTGTATCCACACCCTCTATTCAGGATTGAAAATATGTTGAAGAGAACAGTTTGTTTTATCTCTTGCACATTGCTTTTTGTTTCTGGTATTGCATTCATAGTCCCAAAGTAAATACCATAATGAATTAATAAGTACCTGGACAACAATGATGAATTAATCTATTTTTGAAGTTCAGTTTTTAGTACAATAGGTGAGTAGTATAGATATTTTTATGATTCTCTTAACTACAGTTGACCCTTGAACACAGGTTTGAACTGCATGGGTCCATTTACCTGTGGGTTTTTTTTTCAATAAATACGTACTACAGTACCATACAATTTGTGGTTGGTTGATTTGTGGATGCATAACCATGGATATGGAGGGGATGACTGTAAAGTTATAAGTGGATTTTAGGCTGTGCTTGGGGGTAGGCACCCCTAACCCCCATGTTGACCAGGGGTTAACTGTATATTCATCTACACTAAAATGAAAAAAGGATGAATAGATAAAGAAGATGTGGCACATATATACAATGGAATATTACTCAGCCATAAAAAGGAATGAAATTGGGTCATTTGTAGAGACGTGGATGGACCTAGAGACTGTCATACAGAGTGAAGTAAGGTCAGAAAGAGAAAAACGTATGTTGTGTATTAGCACATATATGTGGAATCTAGAAGAATGGTACAGATGAACCGGTTTGCAAGGCAGAAATAGAGACACAGATGTAGAGAACAAATGTGTGGACACCAAGGGGGGAAAGTGGTGGGGGGGTGGGATGAATTGGGAGACTGGGATTGACATATATACACTAATGTGTATAAAATGGATAACTAATAAGAACCTGCTGTATAAAAATTAAATAAAATTAAATTTAAAAAAAACAAAAAAAGGAAAAAGAAAATGCTGAAAAGGGCTTACTTTTTATGGAGAAAGAATGCATGTTAAAAATACACTCAAGTAAATTGGTCGGGTTTTCCTTTTTCCTAGCCAACTCTAAAATTCGATAAAAGAAAATTTAAGCCAAGGAAAACCAGGTTCTAAAATTATGGAATACCTCTGGACAATAGAGTATGCTTAGAGATTACTCCTTTCTGCTTTGAGAATGCAGTGCTGGTAATGTAAATGGGATTTTTGAAAGTAGATGGTGATAACAGAGCCATGCCAGCATCCACAGAATCTATTTTTATAAACCTGCCAGGCTCTCAGTACTTGTCTGAGAAATTCAGGTGATAGACAGAAAGTCCTCCAATGGAAAAAGTATAAAACAGGCAAGTTATATAGACTAATTTCAAATGACAGGATCAGTTGCACTGTCATTTATCAGCCCATAGACTTATGAAATAAATGTCATAAAACTGTATGAGGACCTCAAGAATGTTAAGAAAAATCTGGATATTGCTTTAAACGTGAATAACATGTGTACTGATGGCAATGAAATGAGAAGAAAAAGACTCACGAGGTCTTCCTGTGGTTTTTATGAGAAGGAGAAAACATTTAAGCTAAAGGGAGTAAAACAGATTCAAAAGCATTAGTGATGTATAATGTATAAATGGAACATGAAAAGGCAAAGCACAAAGGGGAAGAATCATCACATCTTCAGAGGAGAGGTCCAAGAGGCTGACTGATTTAGTCTTTTTACTTCCCTTTCTGGGATTTCCGAAACATATACATAATATTTGAAAAGTTTTATGACACAGCCCTATGGGTTTTCCTACTGCTCCCTCCCCCCAAGGGAGCAACAGATATTCTCACTTGGAATGGAGAAATACACAACCTGTCAGTATTGTTCAGTCTAGAACATCCTTTACAAATATGAGGACAATGCAGAATTAACATTTGAGAAAAATACACAGCTTTAAAGAAAGTCTAGGAATAAACTCTCTGAGGAATAGACATTTCTCTGAGGAGAATTTATACTGTGTTTCACTGATACCCTTAGAGAGATTCAAGTATGTATTGCAAAGAGGCTGTTTAGTACAGTGGTTAAAAACATCAGCTCTGGAGCCAGACTGCCTGCATTTGAAACCTGATTTTACCACTTACTAGTTCTCTGAGTTCTCAGTGTGCCTTAGTTTCTTCATCCATAAGATAGGAATAATAATTTTACCTAGTTCATAAAGTTGTCTTGATAACTAATTGAATTAATGAAAAATGCTTAGAACAGTACTAGGCACATAGTAACCATTCAATAAACATTTTTTTAAAATTACTCCTCTTTGTACTTGTCATAGCTTATTATAGTTTTTGCTATTTGTCCATAAAATTTGACAATTAAACAGTTGATTGCTGAAATAAAAATTAGTAGACTAGAAACAGCTAAAGATGAAATTAATGAGTTAGATGACTAAGCTAAAAGATTTTCCCTTAAACACAGCATCAAATGAAGGGAGATAAAAAGTATGAGAGGACAAAACCAGAAGTTTTAACATCTATCTAAGAGAAGTTCTAAATAGAAAGTCTGAGAGAATGAAGAAGAGAAAAAGTAGTGTTTTCTTAAATAATGGAAGGAATATTCCCAAAGTTAAAGAGACTCATATTGGAAGAGTGTACCAACTGCTGAGCAGAATTAATGAAAAAGTTGCATACTGGTGAAGTCTCACAAAACCAAAGATAAAGAGAAAATAAAGCTTCCAGAGGGGAAAAAAATTATCTGCAGAAATCAGATTGATATCAGACTTCTATAAGAAGATTGTGGGAAAAACAGCTTTGAAATTCCTAGGGGAAAATGATTTAAAATCTCAAGTTCTGTTTTAAGCCAAGCTAGCCTCCAAAATTGAGAACAAAAAAAAAAAAAAAATTTCGTAAATGCAAAAACTCAAACATTTTTTTGAAACAAGTTCCTTAAGGAGGACTAACAGAAGGACATAGGATATAAGAAACAATGATAAGAAGAGAAGCCAACAGACTTAACCCGAGTCAAGTCTAAATAATTAAAATCGTTCTGTGAAGCATAAGGAATAGTAGTAGTAATAATAATAGCAATTTGGAGGAACTATTGGATGATTTCTACAAATCTTGGAAGAGGGACAAGAGGAAAGCATAATTTTTTGTTTGGGGGAAGATTATTAACTCAAAGTTGATAGAATTATTTAAGTTTAAATGTTTGTAAAAATAGAAAGGTGAAAAAATTTTAAGCATGAGCTTTAAAATAATAAAATAGAGTTTATAATTTCCAAAACACCAGCATAGGGCTGGGCAATTGTGAATGGGAACTTTTTTGGTTACATTTTTATGTTCCTTGGTGCAATATCCTTGGTATTATTGTAACTTCTTAATCATAATGACAATAACTATTACTTATTGAATACTTTGTGCTAAATAATCTTAATTTATTTCTTACAACAACTCCTATCAGGTAAATACTGTTGCAGCATTATGCTTATTTTTACGTTTGGGGTCAATAAGGGACAAAGGCTTAAAGCTGAACAGCTGGTTTATGGTGGAACTATGATTCTAACCCAGGCAATTTCATTCCAGAGTTATACCGCCTACAAACTGCACTGTGGATGTAGGTGTCCTCAGGTAAAAGAGGAGACATGTAAGAGGGGGCAGGTGCGGGATCAATTCCAGTACAGGTGGATATGACTGACAAATACAGTGGGTGAGCAGCAACTGGACACATTATCAGCAAGACCTTATACTAAAGTGTGGATTATTTGGGAATATGCTTATTTATATTTGTAGAATACAGTATTCTAGTTTGGACTTAATTCAAACCAAATAAAGTCCTACAGATTTTAAAATCATGATTTAATGATAATTTTATATATTCTTAGGGTACTACTGTATTTACTAAATGATAATAGCTATTATTTTAGTTGTGTTTTTAAGAAACTACCACTCATCCCCTCTAGCTGAACTAGTAAAAGTATATTGTAAAGATACACATGACAATAAGGGAGATGGACTCTTCTGGGATATCCAAGAGGTGAACCCAAAGACTGGCCAGCCATTGTGGAAGGCTATCTTTTGTTCTTGATCACAGTCAGCTTTATGTGCCTCAAGAGCAGTTGTTTAGGTCTTCACTATAGTGTGCTACCTTTACTTTGCCTCAGGTGCTACTGTCTCTGTTATCTGCTTTTTTTGTCCGTCCATTTGTCTTATATATACCAGCTTGTTTTCTCCATGGTCCCAGGTAAAATTCCTGAGAGAGAACATTTGGCCAAGACAGTTACTGTGTATGGGCCAAGGGTTTCATGCTTCATGGACTATTGAATAGACTATTCATTGTCCGCCTTAAGTCAGATATTTACCACAGTAGTTCGTCATTTCTGGCCAGGGAGGGATGCCAGCTGGGAAAAACCTGGCTCGTCTAGAGCTGCCTCTTCAGTAGCAAGGTTGAATTCGCCTTAGAGAAAGGGAATGTGATCACAGCGTATGCTCTAATTAATGTGTTTAGTAGTCATTGCGTATTTTCTTTTTAAAATAACTCTAAAGAAGAGATTACATTGAAAACAGCAATTGGATTTAGAGATCGAGTAGTACAGAAAGGGAAATAGTAAAGACAATGCTCGTATACATGGCTTGAGAACAATCCCGTGCTTACTGCTTTGTAAGCCTGATAACACATAGTCATATATCTCTTGTAGGTAACTTGGTTAAAGTATCTGTTTAAGTTAGGATTTTTAACTTTGGGTGAGTTACTGATAGTAAGGAAGTTTTTCTCCTTGTTATTTTAATAGCTAGGTTTTGCTTGAAAAGAGGTTTTTGAGAATTTTGCAAATTCCAGAATTTAACAGACTCCTTTAAGAATATTCTCTGGTATATCTGTTATTTAATCCAAGATCAGTGCTGAATTTAAGGTATATCATGAGATGCTTATTATGAAAGTAAATAATTTATAGTAAAACTCCAAAACTCTGAAATATTATATTCAGAAATATGTGGATATTGGTATTAAAATTATACATAAATACTTGTTAAATTGATTCTAGGTTGGGCCATGCAGGCTGCGGCCTATATCTTCATTCATAGGAAATGGAAGGATGATAAGAGCCATTTTGAAGACATGATTGATTATTTTTGTGATATCCATGAACCACTTCAACTCCTCATATTCCCAGAAGGGACTGATCTCACAGGTAAGGTACCCTTTGTTTGGATCACAGAATTTTAAAACATGAAGGAACTCCAAAATTAGCTATCTAGTCTAAACTTCTCAGTCCTCAGATGAAGCAACTGAATACCAACAAGATTATTGGCCCATCCCTGGGGTCACTCAGTTAGTCAGCAGCACATCAGAACCCAGAACTCCTGGTTTCCAGCCCATAGAGTTTATGATGGGCAACTCCAAGAGGTATTATTTATACTTGCCATCTTAGAGCTTTATATTTTAAGTCTCGGTATATACTTTAAATATCAGCCTTTTACTTTATATAGTTTGTACATAACCACAAAAAACCTCAAGTAGCCAAAACAATCTTGAGAGAGAAGAACAAAGCCTAGTTTTAAAATATCTATTCACTGTCCTCTTCCAAGATGCGTATTTATCCATTAGACCCTTTTTTTCCAACTTCTTTCTTATAAGAAAAGGATCTGGGCTTCCCTGGTGGTACAGTGGTTAAGAATCCGCCTGCCAATGCAGGGGACACAGGTTCGAGCCCTGGTCCGGGAAGATCCCACATGCTGCGGAGCAACTAAGCCTGTGGCGCCACAAGTACTGAGCCTGCGCTCTAGAGCCCACGAGCCACAACTGCTGAGCCCATGTGCCACAACTATTGAAGCCTGCACGCCTAGATCCTGTGCTCCACAACAAGAGAAGCCACTGCAATGAGAAGCCTGTGCACCGCAATGAAGAGTAGCCCCCGCTTACCGCAACTAGAGAAAGCCTGTGCGCAGCAACAAAGACCCAACACAGCCAAAAACAAATCAAGTAATTAATTTTTTTTAAAAAAGGAAAGGATCTAATAGTAACCAGTTTCACTTGTTGATTTAAGTTAGTATGTTGCCTTTTTCCTGTTTTTTAATAATTTATTTATTTTACTTATTTTTGGCTGCGTTCGGTCTTCGTTGGTGTGCGCATGCCTTCTCTAGTTGTGGAGAGTGTGGGCCACTCTTCGTTGCGGCACACATGCTTATTGTGGTGGCTTCTCTTGTTGCGGAGCACAGGCTCCAGGCTCACAGGCCTCAGTAGTTGTGGCACATGAGCTTAGTTGCTCTGCGGTATATGGGATCCTCCTGGACCAGGGCTCGAACCCGTGTCTCCTGCATTGGCAGGCAGATTCTTAACCACTGCACCACCAGGGAAGCCCCTTTCCTGGTATTTTTAAAGCCTTATTTCTAATATAAGCTGGAAAGGCCTTGTCCTTTTCCTAAAGAAAATTCAGCCATCGTTGAGTTGTAGAGGCGACACAGGAGAATATATCTAGGACTTCTCTATCTTCCCAGATACCAAATTACACAGGCCAAGAATGCCAGTGGATCTCAAGGAATTCTTTTTTTTTTTTTTGCGGTACGCAGGCCTCTCACTGTTGTGGCCTCTCCCGTTGTGGAGCACAGGCTCCAGACGCGCAGGCTCAGCGGCCATGGCTCACGGGCCCAGCCGCTCCGTGGCACGTGGGATCCTCCCAGACCGGGGCACGAACCCGTGTCCCCTGCATCGGCAGGCGGACTCTCAACCACTGCGCCACCAGGGAAGCCCTCAAGGAATTCTTTAAAAGATTAAAAACAAAATGCAGTCTTTCATTCTTACTAAATCAGTGGGCTTCACATCTTTTTTGAACCACAGGTCATTTCTGCAGGTGAAGCCTTCTATTGCAGTCTAGGATTTCTAAGACGGAGAGAAGAACTGCTCTGGTTGATGAATATTGGTGGGGGAGGGAGTAAGCTACAACAGGAAGTAGTTTTATAGAATCCTTCAATTCAAAAGAGCAAAATTCAAAAGCTTTAGTACCCTGGTTACTTTAAGAAGAATACAGCAGAATTTGAGAAGGGCCCAATGTATAAACGTCTGCTGTACCAGGGAAGACAGACTTAAGCAGGTTAGAACTGAAATCTAAAACTCACAGATAGTACGGAGAGATCCCTGTGAACTTGTCTTCTAAATCCTCAATACTAGATCGAGGTAGCTAAGAGCTACCAAGAAAGGCAACCCTTAGAACCTGAGAGGAGAACAAGTAAATGAACAGTCTAATTCACTCTGTGGACATAGTAATTTATGGAACCCAGTACCCCAAAAAAGAGTGCAAGATGGAAAATACAAATTACACAACTACTTAAGTAGGTGAATGGGTGACTAAACTGTAATATGTTAATAGGGAAATTAAAGTATTTTGGGAAACATTTACCATTAATACCAAGGAAGAGATCTTTGACTAATGTATGACAGATTGGAACTGAGCTAAATGAAGCACGGCAATTTTTATATACTAGTATTATGTACTAAATTATACTTACTGTATATGTTTGATTTTTGTAGTTAAAATTCTAATAGTAGTTGGGTCACAGAAGGTAATACTGAGTATAATATTGGCTGCATATTGTTTAAGTTTGAAAATATATTGTAAGTTGTAAGTTGATTGATTCCCAGAACTGAACTATCATTAGGAAATTTCAATGGACAGACAGCCATATTTACATTTTTTAATCCTTAGAATGTATAATACTCAAATTTGAGTATTGAAATATCATCTGTGTTAGAGTATAGAAAGTCATTTACTGAAATGATAGATTTTGTGAATGCCAAAATGTACACTAAAGAGTGGCAACTGTGGAAGTTATTTAGTAATTAAACGCTAATGGGATAAAAGCTCATGGGTTGCTGTTACTTTGGTACATTAGTATTAAAATGTTCATACATTAGACCTTCAGAGTTTATAAAGTAGATATTTAAAACTTTTCAGTCTGTATTTTCAAGTGTCTTTTTTAGGTGATGAACTTAACATCTAGTTGAATATTTTCAGGGTCCAGAGTACTTATTATTACATAATGTAGTTGAATATTTTTAAAGTTAAAACAGTATTTACATTTTAAGGCCAACTTGCAAAAGCCAGACTATTTGCGAGATAGAGGAAATAAATAGACTGATCTTGAAGTTAAAAAAAATTTTTTTAAACAGTATTTTACAAATAGTTTTGAGTTGGGATATGATTTTTTTTTTTTAAGTAGGCTAGCAAAATACCTTTGGTTTGAAAATGTATCTGTTAACTCAAAGGTGTTTTTAGCTACCACAGTTAACTTTACAGTTGGGTTTTTAAGCCCAAAGAGAATGTTTTATAATCCTCTTCAAGTTGTGAATCCAACTTGTTTGCACATTTTCAAATTAGTACGTTTAAATTAACTTTATATTCTATTTTCATATATTATTGTTGTTTATAACTTTTTTTTTTGCTTATGCAAGTAATATATGTTATTTTGGGGAAATTTATAAACATAGAAGGGAGCACAAATATTACTCTAATCCCACTGCCCATAAAGAAGCACTATTCTAATTTTGTTCCATTGTTTTTGGGTCATTTGGTCACACGTGCATGTGCGCACACACACATACACGTATACATACACACATCCATAGGCATATATATGTGCACACATACACGTAATTTTAAAATTGGAAAACCAGAACTACACTTTTCTTTGTACTTACTATTGTATTCTCTCACATCATTAGTCAAGGTTGTCCAGAAAAAACAGAACCGTGTGTGTGTGTGTGTGTGTGTGTGGAGAGAGAGAGAGAGGGAGAGAAAAAGAGATAATGGGTGGGGGGTGGCAAATTTATTTTAAGGAAATTAAGGATTCTGGAGGGTGGCAAGTCAGAAATATACAGGGTATGTCAACAGGCTGTGACTCCAGGGAAGAGTTGCAGTTTGAGTCCAAAGGCAGTCTGCTGGCAGAATTCTTTCTTGCTTGAGGAGATTAGTCTTTTTCTCTTAAGACCTTCAACTGACTGGATGAGGCCCACCCACATTATGCAGGATAGTCTGCTTTACTCAGAGTCTACTGATTTAAATATTAATCTCATCAAAAAACACTTTCACAGAAACATCTAGAATAATGTTTGACCAATATCTGGGTACTTTGGCCTAGTCAGTTTGACACATAAAATTAACCATCACAGTTGGTATATTATGATTTCCTGTTTTGTTTTAAGAAAGGAAAGCTTTTCTAGGTTTTAACAATTATATAATATTACATGCAATTAAACACCCTTGTATGTAAAACTTATTCATTTAATAGATATATGAGTGCCTGGAGATGTATATACAAAAAAGTCTCTTCATGAGACTTTTCATGAAGCTTACTTTCTAATGAGGAAAAACAGATTAAAAACTAATAATAAAAATATGTCTGGTATTCATAAATGCTGTACAGAAAAGCAAGATAAGGAGAGAGAGAGGGAGAGAGAGTAATAAAAGATGGGGACATAGGGTGCTGTTTTATATAAGGTGGTTTGAGGAGGCCCCTTAAGTTCTTATTTAAGGAGAGACTAAATGAACAAAGCAGAAAATCATGCAGATGGCTGGGTAGAAGGCATTCTGGGAAGAACCATTGCACAGACTCTGAGGTGGGAATATGCCTGGCTGGTTTGAGAACATCCGAGCAGCCAGTAGTCTCACTGGAGTGGTAGGCGTGCTGGCATTGGAGTGTTACAGGGAGCAGGCTAACGAGATAGGAGGTTGTGGTGAGAAAGTGGGGTGCTAGTCTGTCAGTCCTAATAATCATAGTCTGGGGATGGGTAGATAACGTGGGGATGGAGGGGAAAATCTGCATCTCTGATCTGTGATTATTTCTTACTTCCCACATTGTGCCTGTGCCTTTTAGAACTACTTCCACCTGTATTCACATTCTACAACAGCTTTCAGTTTTGTCTTCAGATCCCCCAAGTCTGTGACCAACTGGAAGAGCAAACTGAAGAGTAGTTAACTACTCTTCTTTGTGGTGTCTCTGGGATTCCCAGTCGCATGTAAGGTCCTGCCAGTTGTCTATAAAATACTGTTCTGTAGTCCCATGCCCAGAATATTCCCCTCAAATGAATGTGAGAGGAGCTTATTACTTTTCTTGTTTAGAGCTTTTACTTTTGACTTGCTGGAGATCTGTTTAATTTTTTGACTCAGTTTATAGGAGTGTTTTTGAATATTTTAGTGTCGTGGAATCCATCTATAGTTTTTTGAGATTTTGAGGATTCTGTGGTCTTAAATTTACTCCACGGAAAGTAGTATTTTTACATATAGGTTTTTTCCTGGTGACTTGGAATGGTCTATAAATTTCAGGATGCCGCTGAGGATTGCAGGTTCTAACGTCTGCTGTCATCAGAAGGTATTTCATGATCTCCCCCAGCAGCTAAGGCCAAATTTCTGAACACTTTACTTTTTCCAAATGTAATTGCTGAATAATGGGTTTGGTTCTTCTTGGAACTTATAAAGTTACCTCATGGAATGGAAAAAGAAGATTTTGCCAACAATTGGAACATATACTTGACTCAGTAACTATATTCAGCCAAACCATGTTCAGATGTTTGTACATGGTGTGCTGATCATGTGCCCATTCTGTCGTGGAGTGGTGTTGGTTAGTAATGTCAGTGTGCTCTGTGCCTGAGCAACGCAGATACTTCACTTTGCACTGAAGCCCTAAATTATTGGGTTAAAAAAATGGTGATCTATTTGGCAAATTGTTAGTTATTTCTTCTGGATGTCTAGATCCTTATGTATTATTACTATTTTAGTTTTACTTTATTTCATCTTTATATTTTAGTATTTCAATTTTTATTATGTAACGACTATTTTATGAAAATTTTAGTTATTAGTATTTTATTTGTATTTCAGTTTTCATTGTATATTGACTATTTTATGAAATCTCTTAAAGAATTTTAAGGATTTGAATATGAATTTATAAACTGCTATAAAACATTTATTAATACCTTATTATAAAATTTCTGAAATTCCAATTAAGTAGGTAACTCTGGGATCTTTGTTAGGGATTTACCAAAGTATTTCTGTCTTATCATTTGATTCAGTATATTAATTACAGAAACATTAACTGCCATTTTTATCAAAGAAATTCTGCACCATTTCCTCACCTCACTTATCTTCCTTTATTTTATGGCTTCTAATGGCCTATTGTTTTGTTTAGAAAATAGCACGGCTCGAAGTAATGAATTTGCTGAAAAGAATGGACTTCAGAAATATGAGTACGTCTTACATCCAAGGACTACAGGCTTTACTTTTGTAGTAGACCGTCTAAGAGAAGGTAAGCACCCATCTCAAAGTGTACTTTTTTATATAAGTGGAAGAAATTGCTAAACTTCACATATAACTCTGTTGAATTTACAAAGCACTATTTCATACTTTATCTCAAGAAATGAGACACTGTATTTTTATGCTAACTTGACCCCATGCACTAAAATGTTTTATTATGTATTCTTTAGAAATATAAAAGAATCTTTGTCAGAAACAAAACATTTTTTCTCCTTTTTTGGAATAGACAGAAAATAATACATACAGTTAGACTATCATTCCATTTTTAAATGCTTCTCAAAGCAGCAAAACTGTCTTGAAAGTATCTTATCACTTATAATATAGTTATTTATAGCTTAAAAAATATTTTTACGTTCATTATTCCACTCACTGCAACAAGTGATTCCGGTTGGTAGGAAGGCAAGTACTGCTACCTGTATTTTGTTGTTAACTAGAAGTGGCATCCAGGGTTGTTCATAAATTTTCAAAGATCACGGATGGAACCTTGTTCTTCTGCTTCCTACTCTGTGGCTCACACTACCCCCTTCCCACCCCCACGTCCTCTAGAGCCGTGCCTGTTGAAGGGCATCTGGAGCCAAGGTGATTGCATTGACCATATCACACCCATTTAAATGTTTACATTTTGATATTTTTATGAAAAAAAAACAGTTGGACATTTTGTTATAGCTGCATATGTAAATACTTATATATTCATACACACATGTATATACAAATGGATAACAGACATATGGATATATACGAAAAAGGAACTATTCAGAAACATACTGAAGTGTTATTAATTTTACAAGAACAAGTCAAAGCCCAGAGTCACCTAGCAGAAGAAAAATCTTGTTTGCATGTTTCTGCTCTCCACTCTGATTTCTAGCAAACCATATTGTATAAAGGTGACATCTGTGACAAATTATCACCTTCATTTGATAATTGTTATGTTGTCATAAAACTGCTTGTGCCTAACATGAAAGGCCTTGAAACATTATATAAGAAAAGGTGTAAATTTCTTACTTCTTACCCTAATTGGCATCACTATTGTTCCCTTAGGGTTTAATGTACTTTAAGATGTAAAGTATAACCTCATTTAGTGAACCCTGCCAAAACGAAGCATCTTTACAACTAAGTACTCATGATATAAAAGAAATGCATAGTCAATCCAAAATCACATTACTGTTAGTTCACATAGTAAACTAAAAATATTGTCCCTGTTAGTTTGGCTTGCTTTTGGAATTCGGTGGTTATAACTAACATGAAATGGAAACATGGGCTTTATGGTCATATTGTGTATGAATAGTGAGTGTCCATCTACCCATAGAAGCTCATGGAGAACACAGTTCTTTATGCCTATGGAATAGGACAGGGGGGTACCAAGACATTAAAACAGGGATGCTGCTGCTTTTTGTTTTTTTTGTTTTTCTTCCCCAAAACATGGTACCACTTACTGTGGCATTCAATTTAGACTCTCCCTTCTCATTCAACAATATGTTTTTTATTTTCTAACAATCTGATATTTTATAGTATTTAATGATTACTTTAAAAGTATTTCTGACATCATGGAACATGCTGTTGGAACACATCTTTTGCTAATAAAGATCTTTTTAATTGCAGGCAGGATAGTTGAGAGATTATTTTATAGTGGATGAGGATATAACTACAGAGCTCTCTGTTCTGAAATCTGGAAAATATTTTAGTAGCAAACTGATTTATAACTTTGGGGAACATGTATTACTTAGTCATCACTCAGAGTACTAGTCAACAACTACAGTATGTCATTTTTCCTGCCAGAAGTGGCAACTGATTTTTCCCCCTTCTCTGTATCAGTAAAGAAAGAAACACAGATGACTTCATTTGCTTCAGCTAAAAAAAGTTAGATGACTCCATTTACTTCAGTTAGAAAAGTAGAATGGGTCCTATACACTATGATAATAATAGAAACAAGAAATATGATGACAATAATTATAATAGTAACAGCAGCTAACGTTTACTGAGCATTTACGAAGTACCAGGCATTAAGCTAAGTGTTCTGTATGTGTAAGGTCAGTTAACCCTCACAACAACTGTCCTGGTAGTTACCAGTATTTAACTTGTAGAGCAAAACTGAAGCAGAAATTGAAGAATCAGCTCAAAGTTATTGGAACATGGTTTGTCTGACTGAATAAACCTGTGTTCTTTCTACTGTAATATGATGCCTCGTATATTTATAGTGTGATTTTAGTTAAAGCACCTTTGTAATAATAGTGAGCTGGATGGTTTTCTTCAAGGAAAATATTTTAAAAGAAAGAAGAGGCTAAATGGCCAGATCATGGAGGGATGGGAGTCACAAGGGAAGTGGTTATGATGCTGCCTGAGACGACAGGGAGAGCAGGCACAGTCATCTAGTCAGAGTATCATTTTAGGAAAGAAACCTAAGACTCAGAAAGGGCCCAGCACAACTTCCTGATCTTTTCTGGGATCTGCTTTTGTTTATCAATTAAGTGAAAAAGAAGCTTGCTCTTAAAACAAATGGCCATTATAAATAAATATTCCAATGGAAGCCTGGAGACCACATATTAAAACCAATTACTGAAGAAATGTATGAGGACAAGATGGCAGAGTAGAAGGACTTGAGCTCACCTCCTCTCACTAAAACACCAAAATCATAACTAACTGCTGAATAGCCATCAACAAAAAAGACTCAGACCTACCAAAAAAGATATTCTACGCCCAAAGACAAAGAAGAAGCCACAAGGTGGTAGGAGGGGTGCTTTCATGATATAATTAATTTAATCCCATACCCACCAGGTGGGTGACCCACAGGCTGGAAAATAATTATATCACAGAGGTTCTCCCACAGGAGTGAGAGTTGGGAGCCCTATGTCAGGCTCCCCAGCCTGGGGTATGGCATCACGAGGAGGAGCCCCCGGAGCATTTGGCTTTGAAGGCCAGCAGTGCTTGAGTGCAAGAGCTCCACAGGACTGGAGGAAACAGAGACTCCACTCTTTGAGGGCATACACAAGGTTTCACAGGCACAGGGACCAGGGCAAAGCGGTGACTCCGTAAGAGCCTGGGCCAGACCTACCTGTGGGTCTTCGAGGGTCTCCTGGGGAGACGGGGGGTTGGCTGTGGCTCACTGTGGGCAAGGACACTGATGGTGGATGCCCCAGGGAATACTCATCAGCATGAGTTCTCCTGGAGACTGCCATTTTGGCACTGAGACCTGGCCCCACCCAACAGCCTGCAAGCTCCAGTGATTGGATGCCACAGGCCAAACAACCAACAGGGTGAGCCCCACCCATCAGGAGACAGGTTGCCTAAAGTTGTCCTGAGCCAACAGCCACCTGTAAACATACCCCTTGACATGGCCCTGCCCTCCAGAGGGACAAGACCCAGCTCTACACACCAGGGAAGTGCAGAAGCCCCTGGACTAACCTCACTCACCAGGGGCAGAAACCAGAACCAAGAAGAATTACAGTCCTGCAGCCTGAGGAGTGGAGACCACAAACACAGAAAAGTTAGACAGAATGAGGTGGCAGAGAAATACGTTCCAGACGAAGGACTAAGATAAAACCCCAGAAGAACAACCAAGTGAAGTGGAGATAGGCAAGATAAAACCCCAGAAGAACCCCAGAAGATAGGCAATCTACCTGACAAAGAATTCAGTGTAATGATAGTAAAGAGGATCTGAGATCTCAGAAAAAATAATGGAGGCACAGCACACAGCAGATACAAAAATGTTTAATAAAGAGCTAGAAGCTGTAAAGAACAGAGATGAACAATATAATAACTGAAATGAAAAATACACTAGACAGAAGCAATAGCAGAATAAATGAGGCAGAAAAATGAATAAGTGAGCTGGAGGACAGATTGGTGGAAACCACTGCTGTGGGACAGAAAAAAGAGTGAAAAGAAATGAGGACAGTCTCAGAGACCTCTGGGACAACATTAAACACATCAACATTCACATTATAGGGGTCCCAGAAGGAGAAGAGAGAGAGAAAGGGCCTGAGAAAATATTTGAAGAGATAACAGCTGAAAACTTCCCTAACATGGGAAAAGAAACAGTCACTCGAGTCCAGGAAGCACAGAGAGCGCATACAGGATAAACCCAAGGAGGAACGTGCCAAGACTCATAGTAATCAAACTGACAAAAATTAATGACAAAGAAAAAATATTAAAAGCAACAAGAGAAAAGCAATAAATAAATACAAGGGAACTGCCATAAGGTTATCAACTGATTTTTTAGCAGAAACTGTGCAGGCCAGAAGGGAGTGGTATGATATACAATATTTTAAGTGATGAAAGGGAAGAACCTACAACCAAGAATATGCTACTCAGCAAGGCTGTCATTCAGATTTTACAGAGAAATCAAAAGCTTTACAGACAAGCAAAAGCTAAGCGAATTCAGCACCACCAGACCACCTTTGCAGCAAATGCTAAAGGAATCTCTCTAGCTGGAAAAGAAAAGGCCACAACTACAAACAAAATTACAAATGAGAAAGCTCACCGGTAAAGGCAAACATACAGTAAAGGTAGGAAATCATCCACACACAAATATGATATCAAAACCAGCAACTGTGAGAAGAGGAGAGTATAAGTGCAGGATGTTGGAAATGCATTTGAAATTAAGAGGCCAGTAGCTTAAAATAATCATGTGTGTGTATATACACACACACATATATATGTGTGTGTATATATATATACCTATATATGTGTGTGTGTGTATATATATATACATATGTGTATGTGTGTGTGTATATATATATATATATAGAGAGAGAGAGAGAGAGAGAGAGAGAGACTGCTATATCAAAACCTCATGGGAGCTGCAAACCAAAAATCTATAATAGATACACACACAAGAAAGAAAAAGCACCCAGAGACAACACTAAAGAAAGTCATCAAATCACAAAAGCAGAAAACAAAAGAGGAAGGGAAGAAAAACCACCACCCCCAAAAAGAAAACAAATCCAGAACAATTAGCAAGATGGCATTAAGAACATACATCTCGATAATTACCTTAAATGTAAATGGATTAAGTCCTCCAACCAAAAGACATAGTCTGGCTGAATGGATACAAAAACAAGACCCATATATATGCTGTCCACAAGAGACCCGCTTTAGATATAGGGACACATACAGATTGAAAGTGAGGGGATGGAAAAAGATATTACATGCAAATGGAAATCAAATGAAAGCTGGAGTAGCAATACGCATATCAGATAAATAGACTTTAAAGACTGTTACACGAGACAAGGAAGGACACTACATAATGAACAAGGGATCAATCCGAGAAGAAGATGTAACAATTATAAATATATATGCACCCAACATAGGAGTACCTCGGTATGTAAGGCAAATACTAACAGCCATAAAAGGAGAAATCAGCAGTAACACAATAATAGTGGGGGACTTTAACACCCCACTTACATCAAGGGACAGATCAGACAGAAAATCAGTAAGAAAATGGGCCTTAAGTGATACATTAGACCAGATGGACTTAATTGATACAAATTAACTTATTTACAAAACAGAAGAAGACTCAGACTTCAAAAGCCAACTTATGGTTACCAAAGGGGAAAGGTGGGGTGGGGAGGGATAAATTAGGAGGTTGGGATTAACACATACACACTACTATATATAAAATAGATAATTAACAAGGACCTACTATATAGCACAGGGAACTACTCAATGTGTAACAACCTATACGGGAGAAGAACCTGAAAAAGAATGGATATATGTATCCATTGGATATGTATATCCAAAGAATGGATATATGTATAACTGAATCACTTTGCTCTACATTTGAAGCTAACACAACATTGTAAATCAACTAAACTCTAATATAAAATAAAAATTAAACTTAAAAAACCCAATTATCATTAGGTAACATCTTTACTACTCACTCATGCCTGTAACTGAATTCACTATTTCTGATATTAATAGCACAAGTTCAGGCAGATGAGAAATTCAAGACATCAAGAAGTTAAGGATAAGAAGTCCTAATGGGAAACACTGAATAAGAGAAAATGCAAAACAAAGAAAGTAGTTTCTGAGCGTCTCTTTAGAATTTATTTCACCGAGATTAAGAACATTTAGAAAACACATACTTAACCTGAAATATAACACCCATTATATAACATTATACAGATGTGGTGTTCTTGTAATAATAATGGTAAAAAGTTTTCCCTGAGTACCTTGATTTCCATCATTTTTGTACTTGCTCTTATACATTTACTAGATCATAACCTTCTTAAGGATATGGATTGTCCTGCCCATAATGGAGACTAAATCAGTATTAGTTGAGGTTAATATTTTCTTTTGTCTGAAAAGATAAGCACAGTGTCCTTACCATCTTCCCAGAGCAATGTGTATTACACTGATCACTATCTGTCATGGAAGATTTATTTCATATGTACCTCTAATCACAGGACATTTCAATATGTGATTATATAACCTTTTTCAGTACTAAGATTAACCCAAACCCAAAAGGAAGTTGCTAACTTAGAGAAAAGAAGGTTTTACATGAGAAAGTGTTTTGGTTTTTAGTTATACAGCTTTAAGAAATTTATCACACAATTTAAAAATTCTAACTTAATGCCCCAAAATTTAGTTATAGTCATTATCATCTCTGCTGCTGTATTATTTTTAACAGTAGTAGCTTTATTCTTCTTTGATTTTAAACAAGTAATGATTTGGTCCAACCATTATTTGGTTCTGTTATATGCTTTGTAAGCCAGTTACTGAATTGTAACGGTGCAATAATTACCTTTACCATCAGGTGGCACAAGTGTGCACATTTGCGATAACTTGAAATTAGGTTGAAGTAGTTGGGAGTAAGGGGTCAAACACTCCATGGAATATGACCTTGCCTTCAAGAAGTTTATCATCTTCCTGGATAGATAAGAACAGTACTCATAGAAATATCTAAAAAATAATATGACAGTATACTTACATGCCAAGTTTTGTGGTACACAGTGTAAAATATTATGCTTAATTACATTACACAATCACAGGTGTGTTCAGTAAAGAGAGATCATGTAGTGTTGAAATACTCAGGTAAGGCTTCTTCAAGAAGCTGAAAAATCATAATAAGTCCACAGACACCCCAAAACACACCACCAGATGTGGACCTGACCACCAGAAAGACAAGATCCAGCCTCATCCACCAGAACACAGGCACTAGTCCCCTCCACCAGGAAGCCTACACAACCCACTGAACCAACTTTAGCCACTGGGGACAGACATCAAAAACAACGGGAACTATGAACCTGCAGCCTGCAAAAAGGAGACCCCAAACACAGTAAGATAAGCAAAATGAGAAGACAGAAAAACACACTGCAGATGAAGGAGCAAGATAAAAACCCACCAGACCTAACAAATGAAGAGGAAATAGGCAGTCTACCTGAAAAAGAATTCAGAATAATGATAGTAAAGATGATCCAACATCTTGGAAATAGAATAGACAAAATGCAAGAAACATTTAACAAGGACCTAGAAGAACTAAAGATGAAACAAGCAATGATGAACAACACAATAAATGAAATAAAAAATACTCTAGATGGGATCAATAGCAGATTAACTGAGGCAGAAGAACGGATAAGTGACCTGGAAGATAAAATAGTGGAAATAACTACTGCAGAGAATAAAGAAAAAACAATGAAAAGAACAGAGGACAGTCTCAGAGACCGCTGGGATAACATTAAACACACCAACATTCGAATTATAGGGGTTCCAGAAGAAGAAGAGAAAAAGAAAGGGACTGAGAAAATATTTGAAGAGATTATAATTGAAAACTTCCCTAATATGGGAAAGGAAATAGTTAATCAAGTCCAGGAAGCACAGAGAGTCCCATACAGGATAAATCAAAGGAGAAATACGCTAAGACACATATTAATCAAACTGTCAAAAATTAAATACAAAGAAAACATATTAAAAGCAGCAAGGGAAAAGCAACAATTAACATACAAGGGACTGCCCATAAGGTTAACAGCTGATCTTTCAGCAGAAACATTGCAAGCCAGAAGGGTGTGGCAGGACATATTTAAAGTGATGAAAGGGAAAAACCTACATCCAAGATTACTCTACCCAGCAAGGATCTCATTCACATTCGACAGAGAAATTAAAACCCTTACAGACAAGCAAAAGCTAAGAGAATTCAGCACCACCAAGCCAGCTTTACAGCAAATGCTAAAGGAACTTCACTAGGCAGGAAACACAAGAGAAGGAAAAGACCTACAATAACAAACCCGAAACAATTAAGAAAATGGGAATAGGAACATACATATCAATAATTACCTTAAATGCAAATGGACTAAATGCTCCCACCAAAAGACACAGATTGGCTGAATGGATACAAAAAGAAGACCCATCTATATGCTGTCTACAAGAGAACCACTTCAGACCTAGAGACACATACAGACTGAAAGTAAGGGGATGGAAAAAGATACTCCATGCAAATGGAAATCAAAAGAAAGCTGGAGTAGCAATTCTCATATCAGACAAAATGGACTTTAAAATAAAGACTATTACAAGAGACAAAGAAGGACACTACATAATGATAAAGGGATCGATCCAAGAAGAAGATATAATGATTGTAAATATTTTTGCACCCAACATAGGAGCACCTCAATACATAAGGCAAATACTAACATCCATAAAAGGGGAAATCGACAGTAACACATTCATAGTAGGGCACTTTAACACCCCACTTTCACCAATAGACAGATCATCCAAAATGAAAATAAATAAGGAAACACAAGCTTTAAATGATACATTAAACAAGATGGACTTAATTGATATTTATAGGACACTCCATCCAGAAACAACAGAATACACATTTTTCTCAAGTGCTCATGGAACATTCTCCAGGATAGATCATATCTTGGGTCACAAATCAAGCCTTGGTAAATTTAAGAATATTGAAATTGTATCAAGTATCTTTTCTGACCACAACGCTATGAGACTAGATATCAATTACAGGAAAAGATCTGTAAAAAATACAAACACATGGAGGCTGAACAATACACTACTTAATAACGAAGTGATCACTGAAGAAATCAAAGAGGAAATCAGAAAATACCTAGAAACAAATGAGAATGGAGACATGATGACCCAAAACCTATGGGATGCAGCAAAAGCAGTTCTAAGAGGGAAGTTTATAGCAATACAATCCTACCTTAAGAAACAGGAGGGCTTCCCTGGTGGCGCAGTGGTTGAGAGTCTGCCTGCCGATGCAGGGGACACGGGTTCGTGCCCTGGTCCGGGAGGATCCCACATGCCGCGGAGCGGCTGGGCCCGTGAGCCATGGCCGCTGAGCCTGTGCGTCCGGAGCCTGTGCTCCGCAACGGGAGAGGCCACAACAGTGAGAGGCCTGCGTATGGCAAAAAAAAGAAACAGGAAACATCTCGAATAAACAACCTAACCTTGCACGTAAAGCAATTAGAGAAAGAAGAACGAGAAAACCCCGAAGTTAGCAGAAGGAAATAAATCATAAAAATCAGATCAGAAATAAATGAAAAAGAAATGAAGGAAACGATAGCAAAGATCAGTAAAACTAAAAGCTGGTTCTTTGAGAAGATAAACAAAATTGATAAACCATTAGCCAGACTCATCACTAAAAAAAGGGAGAAGACTCAATAGAATTAGAAGTGAAAAAGGAGAAGTAACAACTGACACTGCAGAAATACAAAAGATCATGAGAGATTACGACAAGCAACTCTATGCCAATAAAATGGACAACCTGGAAGAAATGGGCAAATTCTTAGAAATGCACAACCTGCCAGGACTGAACCAGGAAGAAATAGAAAATATGAAGAGACCAGTCACAAGCACTGAAATTGAAACGGTGATTAAAAATCTTCCAACAAACAAAAGCCCAGGACCAGATGGCTTCACAGGCGAATTCTATCAAACATTTAGAGAAGAGCTAACACCTATCCTTCTCAAATTCTTCCAAAATATAGCAGAGGGAGGAACACTCCCAAACTCTTTCTCTGAGGCCACCATCACCTTGATACCAAAACCAGACAAGGATGTCACAAAGAAAACTACAGGCCAATATCACTGATGAACATAGATGCAAAAATCCTCAACAAAATACTAGCAAACAGAATCCAACAGCACATTAAAAGGATCATACACCATTATCAAGTGGGGTTTATCCCAGGAATGCAAGGATTCTTCAATATACGCAGATCAATCAATGTGATACACCATATTAACAAGTTGAAGGAGAAAAACCCTATGATCATCTCAATAGATGCAGAGAAAGCTTTCGACAAAATTCAACACCCATTTATGATAAAAACCCTGCAGAAAGTAGGCATAGAGGGAACTTTCCTCAACATAATAAAGGCCATATATGGCAAACCCACAGCCAACATCGTCCTCAATGGTGAAAAACTGAAAGCATTTGCACTAAGATCAGGAACAAGACAAGGTTGCCCACTCTCACCACTCTTATTCAACATGGTTTTGGAAGTTTTAGCCACAGCAATCAGAGAAGAAAAGGAAATAAAAGGAATCCAAATCAGAAAAGAAGAAGTAAAGCTGTCACTGTTTGCAGATGACATGATACTATACGTAGAGAATCCTAAAGATGCTACCAGAAAACTACTAGAGCTAATCAATGAATTTGGTAAAGTAGCAGGTTACAAAATTAATGCACAGAAATCTCTGGCATTCCTATACACTAATGATGAAAAATCTGAAAGTGAAATCAAGAAAACACTCCCATTTACCACTGCAACAAAAAGAATAAAATATATAGGAATAAACCTACCTAAGGAGACAAAAGATCTGTATGCAGAAAATGATAAGACACTGATGAAACAAATTAAAGATGATACAAATAGATGGAGAGATATACCATGTTCTTGGGTTGGAAGAATCAACATTGTGAAAATGACTCTACTACCCAAAGCAATCTACAGATTCAATGCAATCCCTATCAAACTACCACTGGCATTTTTCACAGAACTAGAACAAAACATTTCACAATTTGTATGGAAACACAAAAGACCCCGAATAGCCAAAGCAATCTTGAGAACGAAAAACAGAGCTGGAGGAATCAGGCTCCCTGACTTCAGACTATACTACAAAGCTACAGTAATCAAGACAGTATGGTACTGGCACAAAAACAGAAAGATAGATCAATGGAACAGGATAGAAAGCCCAGAGATAAACCCACAGACATATGGTCACCTTATCTTTGATAAAGGAGGCAGGAATGTACAGTGGAGAAAGGATAGACTCTTAAATAAGTGGTGCTGGGAAAACTGGACAGGTACACGTAAAAGTAAGAGATTAGATCACTCCCTAACACCATACACAAAAATAAGCTCAAAATGGATTAAAGACCTAAATGTAAGGCCAGAAACTATCAAACTCTTAGAGGAAAACATAGGCAGAACACTCTATGACATAAATCACAACAAGATCCTTTTTGACCCATTTGACCCATTTCTCTGCTAGAGAAATGGAAATAAAAGCAAAAATAAACAAATGGGACCTAATGAAACTTGAAAGCTTTTGCACAGCAAAGGAAACCATAAACAAGACCAAGAGACAACCCTCAGAATGGGAGAAAATATTTGCAAATGAAGCAAATGACAAAGGATTAATCTCCAAAATTTATAAGCAGCTCATTTAGCTCAATAACAAAAAAACAAACAACCCAATCCAAAAATGGGCAGAAGACCTAAATAGACATTTCTCCAAAGAAGATATACAGACTGCCAACAAACACATGAAAGAATGCTCAACATCATTAATCATTAGAGAAATGCAAATCAAAACTACAATGAGATATCATCTCACACCAGTCAGAATGGCCATCATCAAAAAATCTAGAAACAATAAATGCTGGAGAGGGTGTGGAGAAAGGGGAACACTCTTGCACTGCTGGTGGGAATGTGAATTGGTACAGCCACTATGGAGAACAGTATGGAGGTTCCTTAAAAAACTACAAATAGAACTACCATATGACCCAGCAATCCCACTACTGGGCATATACCCTGAGAAAACCATAATTCAAAAAGAGTCATGTACCAAAATGTTCATTGCAGCTCTATTTACAATAGCCAGGAGATGGAAACAACCTAAGTGTCCATCAACAGGTGAATGGATAAAGAAGATGTGGCACGTATATACAGTGGAATATTACTCAACCATAAAAAGAAACGAAATTGAGCTATTTGTAATGAGGTGGATAGACTTAGAGTCTGTCATACGGAGTGAAGTAAGTCAGAAAGAGAAAAACAAATACCGTATGCTAACACATATATATGGAATTTAAGGGAAAAAAATGTCATGAAGAACCTAGGGGTAAGACAGGAATGAAGATACAGACCTACTAGAGAATCGACTTGAGGATATGGGGAGGGGGAAGGGTAAGCTGTGACAAAGCGAGAGAGAGGCATGGACATATGTACACTACCAAATGTAAGGTAGATAGCTAGTGGGAAGCAGCCGCATAGCACAGGGATATCAGCTCGGTGCTTTGTGACCGCCTGTAGGGGTGGGGTAGGGAGGGTGGGAGGGAGGGAGATGCAAGAGGGAAGAGAGATGGGGCCATATCTATATGTATAACTGATTCACTTTGTTATAAAGCAGAAACTAACACACCATTGTAAAGCAATTATACTCCAATAAAGATGTAAAAAAAAAGAAGCTGAATTTCCCTTGGACCTTAGAGACTATATGTAATTTGGATAGGCAGGACAAATAAGGACGGCTGAGAACAGGAAAGGAAGAGTACAAGAAAGGGCACAGTGTTTGGTCAGCTAAGGCAAAACCAGTCTGACTGAGCTGAAGACCTGGCTGTAAAGTAACAGACAATATTTAAGAAGGTTGTGTGATGCCATTATTGTTGAAGAACTTAATTCCTACCCCCAGAGAGTGATGTTTTTATTTTTTCCATTTCTCGATCAAGTCACTCAAGCAAACAGCTCACTTGGGACAGATCTTGCCACTGTATTCAGTGAAGAAAGTCATGACAGCCTTAATGAAAAATGATAGAAGCCCTATATTCTGTCCAGAAAAATAACCATCTAATGTTTATCAAGTACCTGCCTTGTGCCAGGCACTGAACTGTTCACATGTTGCTGCCCATGCAGTAGAATTACCCAGGGAGCTTTTAAAAACGTAGATACTCGGGTCCAGGCTCAGACCTGCTGAATCAAAGTCTGGTGGTGGCTCCTGGGCTCATAGCTACCCCAATAGCTACCTTCTTACAGATCTCTTAGTTCTCATAACTGTGCTAGGTGGTGGTTTGCCCTGTGCTACACCCGAGGAGATTGGCTCAGTTAACAGCTTGTCCAGGGTCACACAGCTGCTGAGTGGAGGTACCATGATCTATACTCAGGTCTCTTTGATGCCAAAGCCCATGTTCTTCCTGCTATGTAAGAAGTTAGCAGTTTTTCTATTCCAGATGCTACAAAAATGCCATCTTTGTAGGGGTTTTTTCTCTCTTACCTAGATCTCTCCCTGGTATCCTTGGCTGTACTGTGTGTTTTGTTTAAATGGAAAAATAAATCAAGATTTCCTTTTTGTAAGCATCTCTTTTTTTTTTTTCCTGGTTCCTATATTTACCAGTTCTTCCTTTATTTCTCTAATCCCTAAAACAAAACTCAAACTATCTGTCTTTTCAAATTGTGGTTCTATCTTTTCTTTCTTTTTGCCAACGACTCTCAAACTGGCCTGATGACTTGATTTTCTCAATATTAGCTCTCTTCCTGTTAAAAAAAAAGTTTTTATTTAAAAAAAAAGTTGGAAAATTAATTACAAAGAAGAAAATGGCACCCATAGTCTTGTCAGGCACTTCTCAAATATCCAGTGCCTTGTGAGTCTTGTGTTTTTCCATGTTTTATTTTAAAAATTGGGTCAAATTCCATTTTGTTATGTAAAATTTTTTTCCCAACTTACTGTAATGTGCATTTTTCACCATCGTCACATAAGTTTTTATGATGCGTTAATGTATGCTTGGTGCTTCATCAGATGGAGGTGCCACAGTTTATTTAATTAGGCCTCTATTATTAAAAAATAAAATGGTTTCCAGCTTTCTGCTCTTATAAATAATGCGAAAGTATGTGTAAATCTCTAATTACTTCCCTAGGATATAGTTCCAAATCTAATTACTGAGTCCAGGGTATATTTTTTAAAGTTTTTATAAAATGTTAGTCTTATGCCCTGCCCCATTTCATTTGGTCACCAAATTCTATGATATTGCCTTGGAAGCATCTCTTAGAGAAACTTCCTTTATTTCTGCAATGGCCCCATTCGATGGGATCCCATTACTTCTCCTTTTCACGCTTCCTTGCTTTCTCACTGGAGTGCCTCTTGTTTCTTCTTTGCTAATCCATACTGCACACAGCTAACAGTCAGTCTTCATAAAGTACCACTCTAATGTAATTGTGTGTATGTTTATTTGTTCAGAAAATGCTTCTCGGGCACATATGTTATTTGACTTGCTGAGATATTGCCAGTACCAAGACACACCCAATTCCCTTGAATATCATCAAGTTTAGGAAATATTAAAATGCATTATCATAAGAGATACAAATAGAAAGTAACTTAAGCACATAAAGAAAGGCTAGTCTTTTTTTACTTAAAGTGACACTGAAGAGGTGGCACATGAGCTGAGAATTAAAGAATAATTAGGCATTTTCCAGGGAGAAAAGACATTTAAATATGTGCATTACTTCCGTATTCCTTGGTGAAGACTTTATAACATGGTTCCAATCTACTTTTTAAATCTTACCACTAATGCCGTATGAGCCAACCTATTTGAATTAATGGACTATTCCTGACTGTGCCTTATGCTTTCTGAATTTTGCCTCTGGTTATATCTGTCCAGGCTAAAACCTGCAAGGCTTTGCTCTTTTCTTTAATCTCCAAATGCTGTTTTTCCTTTAATGATCTTCTTCTAAGAGTCCATTCTCGTTTCCCCCAGCTGGCAGACATCTGGACTGAATCTCTTTTTCTTCTGTAATAGGACTTGGCACAGATCTTATATTAATAGCCATTTTAATACATTTTACCTCTTACCTTCCTAAAAGGACAGCAACAGCCATGTCACCTAAGCCATTAAGAACAAAGATTTTATTTCTAAATCTAATGAATACCTATCCATTCTTACTTATTTTCCTCTTAGCAATTTGGCACTGTTGATTCTTCTTGAAATATGCTCTCCCTTTGGCTTGTCATTTTTCCTCCTACTTCTCTGGCCACTTCTCAAGACTTTTTTGCAGGTTCTTCAGTCCTCTCTATGTTCCTCACAAGACTCTCCCAGGCTCCTTTGTTCTCTCACTCCACACATTCTCCCTGGGACATGTCATTCAGGTTGGTGGCTCAAATGATCATCCATGTGCTCATGACTCCTAATTCTAAACCCTTGGTCCAAAAGCCCTTTCTTACTAAAGAGCCATATATGTGATTTTTGCCACTTGGAGGTTCTGCAGGCACTTCAGTATGTTCAGAATTGAATTTGTCATTCCCCCTAAATTGCTTTTCCTCCTATATTCCTCACACCACAGAGTCATTACCATCATTATCAATCAAGCCTTCTTCTAAATGAATGTGACAGCACACTAAATTAGGCACTCAGGCCCTGGAGTCCAAAGACCTGGGTTAGAATCCTGGCTTCACTAGGACTAGGAGTGTGGCTGGCTAGATTCCTTTCCCTCATTAAACCTCATTTTCATCTTCTGTAAAATAGGAGTAATAATAGTGCTTACTTTCTATGATTTTATAGGACTCTTCTGAGGATTCAGTATAGTCAGGCACAGAAAGCATTTAGCACAGGGCCTGGAAAACAGCAAGCGCTCAATAAATGTTACAGTGCAAATCTGATTGATTGTGTCAGCACCCGGCAAAACCTTCTGGGTTTCACAATGCTCCAAGGTTAAATCTACTTCTTTAACATGATTTGCCAGGCCCTCTGTGCCCTGGTCCTTGCTTACCTCTCTGGCCTATCTGCTGTCTCCTTAGTTACACCACTTATCCCAGACATACTGAACTGCTTTCCTTGCCCAGAGTGTACTGTACTCTGAGCCTTCCCCACTATAGCAGAACTTTTCCTACTCAGCCTGGAGGTCACAGCTTAGATAATAGTTCATTTGGGAAGCCTTCCCAGGTATCTTCGTCTTCTGTGTTCCCTATGTGAATGCTTTTCCTACTATATTTGCCCTATATAAATGTTTTTCCTATGGTATTATCACTTGTTTAATTATCCATTTTGTCCATAACTCTCAGTTTCCTGACCATAAGCATCGAGTCAGGTCCACTGACAGTTTTTATCCTAGCCTTCAGCAGAGACCTGGCATATAAAAGATACTCTTTAAATTTTTTGAACCAATCAGCTGCTTGATTGCTGTAATTTTATACCCTGCTATGTTCCAATAAAGATTTAAAGTGGCAAACATAAATATGTATGTACAATAACAGCAGCACCACGACATAAGAAAAAAAAAATTAAGGTAAAGGGACAATAAAGGGATGAATTTAATAGACAGGTTATATGTTACAAGGTTACTGTATACATAAGACATATGATATAAGCTCTATAATCCTATAAAATATAGGTCTATAAATTGGTCCTGAGCTTTCTGGCATCTTCTGTATAAGGGAACTGAATGGTATCATTGACAAGGGCCATAAGGTTAAAGCAAACCACATGCTCGGAAAAAGCATGACCATTTCTGAAGGACTTGAGAGAAAGATCTTTGGTTCCTCACAGAGGACATTGTGCACTGTCGTGCCCAGCAGCCTCACAGCATCTTTAATGTTAACTGTTCCACGTAGCCTCAGAGCGCTTGCCCACATGGGCTAATGGCAGAAGGAGAAAGAGTAGTTCAGTAAAAACAGCCTCATAAGAGCTCCAAACATTGTCTTAACTCTAAAGGTGTGGAGAGACTGCATGTCCTTCAAATCATTCTCCACAAATGGTATTTTACTCACTGAGCTTTGGATGAGAATTGGTTTGTACAGATTTTGGTTACTCTTCATAAAGCATCTATTGTGCAGATATTTTGTATCACGAGCTAAGTACAGGTCCAAGGACTTTACTCGTAGGTGGAAATGGGTATAGGCTTCTCTTAGGGAAGTTGAGCCTGCTGAGGTTTTACTCAGGAACTAAAGGTGACTTTACGTCTGAACTGAGGGTGGCCAGTGTGGCCTGCAGAAAACAATTGAGATTCATGTGTTTTTGTTTGCAGTACTTAACAGAATGGTGCCTTGCGCATGGTCAATAGACCACTGCCCGAAGCTCAGTCCCTGTCTGTGTGGCCTTTCTCACCTTGTTTCTGGCTGTAACTCCATGTCCTCTGTTCTAGCCAGGTCGAACATGCTTTTCTCATGCTATTCCTTTTCCTGAACTGTTCCCAGTCATCTGGGTAGCTCCTGTTGGTCCTTCAAGACAGTTCAAATGCCCTTTACATTTCAGACAATCTCTTGACCAGGTTCTTGGGCTTCTTTCTTCTTACTCTCGTCATATTCCATGCGTTTGTCAGTCACTTTTTTCATATTTTCTGTAATCAGTGATTTTTTTTTTTTCTTTTTTGGTCCATCTCTCACTCGGACTCTGAGCTTCTTTAGGGTAGGTACTGTGTTTTGTTGATTTTTATAGCTGAGGTCCTAGTGTCATGAGTATTACAGGTACTCAGTATAGATTTGTACAAATTTTTGTAGCTGCTGTTTTCAGCATCTCACACACATGCACTTGTGATTAGTAATGCCCCCTACCACCTTCAGTATTCACTGTAGGATACATGTAAGGCTGATTTCCCCGCCCCCCAGATTATCTATACTATTAGAAGGGACATACGGAAGCATATTATTTGCAACTTACATGAACAAGCTCTTGGCATTTGATCATGTAAAAATCAGTATGGAATTGTGGTTCTTAAATGTTTCCCGGTTTATTAGTATTTCTACTCAGCGAGTTTCAGCCTCTGAGATAGTCCTGAGAAGACAGTCACTGCAGCCTTGTGCTTCTCTGTACCACTTGACTTCAGTAGGAGAAAAATCTTGTTCTGGGGGTATGTACTATTTCTCTAACACCGGCCAGCTATAATAAATGCCGACTAGTGTGAAAGGTGAGCCTCAGTGATGAGTTCATGTCTTATGGCACCATTAATAAAAATCCTCAAAATACATATTCTCCAATTGGTGAGATTACCATTTTCACAAATGAGTGAAAATTATATACAAGCTGTATTTTACTCATTCAAAATGCCTAAGTATTGATACTCTGTTATAATGTTTATATTATTTTCTTAAGAGTAGTACACTGAAAAATGCTGATAACTGTTGACACTTACAAAATATGTTTATTTTAAAATTTAGAATTGTGGAAGAAGCTTTGTAAGTAAAATTTGTGGAATTGTCTTCGAGTGATAACTTTCTGTAGGCTGTATACTGACTGTAAAGAATATTGTTACATACATTAAACCCTTCTTTCAGTTTTTCCTTCTGAAAGCATTAGTGAGACAGCTGAACCAACAGCAGAGAATGCTGGCAGCTCTGCCATAATGGTGTTATCTCACCGAGTGGCAGCTAAGCACTAAATCTTTATGTCCTTATAATGTTGTTTTGAAGCAAAATAAGAGTTTCAGTGCGTGTGCACAACGTATGTAACAATATCATACTTCAGCTTCCTGTTCATATGAAAATCAAAGTTTATTCTCACCAAAGCTGAGAATGTTGGCCTGAATCTAACTGCTGTGGACACTTTAATCCAGAAATTCATCTGAACAGGAAATTATGCCTGCCTTTTTGTTTTATATGGTATATAATTTCATTGTGGATGTATCATTTTTCTTTTCTGGGCTTGTCCTAAAAGCCTTACAGCTTTAACTTGTTTCTCCTTTTTTCTGAGCATGTGTCCCTTTTCCATATTTTTAAAGGTTATGCCCTTTCTCTTTTAGCTTTATAGATTTTTTTCTTATTCAAAATAGTTTTTCTATATTTTTTCCAGTTGCTAGGACCTTTTCTCGTTTTGATTTTGCTTTTAAATAAATTGATGTTTGTTTTGAGTATTGCAAAGGTATTGTTAAAACAATACTGACCTTGCTGGTGTGCGTGAGTGTGTGCTTATGCGTGTGCACATGCAAACCAAGTTCATGTGCCCTCACTTTTTAAAAATAGATTCTGATCAGAAATCAGTGCCACAGGAACATGAAACTAAATATAGAAGTTATTTGCTTATTAATGTTGAAAATTATCTGAATAGTTTTCTAAATGAAAGAATTTTTTTCCATTTTATTTTGCATAATTGTATAAAATAATTATGTTTACATTTACTATTATATATTTTATAATATAAGCATCCCTGTATTTATCATTTGATTTCTAAGAGCGCCCAAATGTACTTTGTCATAGAATCTGGACTGAGCAGAACAAGTCCTGGGCAGTTATCCTAAGTTGGCCTTTCTATGCTACATGAAATGTAAGGTGTTGAAAGTATGTTAGTAACTTTCTAATTCACCTGCTTTCTCATAACAAAGTTATGTAGGCGAGGAAAGCACACGTGTTCTCAATAGCTTTCATTCTCTCTGCACCTAAGTACTGCATTTGACCACATGGAGCAAATTGCAGGTATTCTCCTTCTCGTAAGAATACTGACTTGTCAGAGCATGCACGTGCATACAACATGCCTATTTTAGTGTGTTTATGTTGTGATAATTAGTAACTTAATACATAATAATTTTCATTGTGACTTAGTCATCTTTTTCATAAGGAATAATAATTGAAAGAGAAATTAAATATAACCACTAACGTACATTTATTTCTTAACCTTTGTTTTATCAAGTGCCTTTTCCAGGCATAGTCTCATTTGAATGTAAAAAACAGCAATCTACAATGTGTTGGATTGTCTTCATTCTGATACTTTACATGAATAAAAGTTGCCGTCATAAATCTTTGAACAGCAAGTGTCCTGTTTGAGCTCTTCTTGTCTTTGTTGTTCTCTGTTGCTCATGTTACATGCCTGTTTGTGGTGACTAAGATACTCCTCACAAATACTTGAGTACTGTTAAGTAAACAGCTGTCTGTAATTCCTTGTTATTTATTATATAGAACACACTTTAAAAGAATCTACAGTGTGTGGTTATTTGTAGACTTAAACAACAAGCCTTTGATACAGTGAGGGTGCTACATAATTTTTAGATGTTAAATATGAGAAATTTGTGTTGAGAGTTGTCTTATCTGTAGGTTAACAACTGTTTGCTTTGATAGATATTACCTCCCCAAACTCTGCATTCTTTGGCTTAATCTTGCATTGTATAAATGTAGTCTGAAAATAGTTTGGGGTTCCATGTGGAAATTTTGACAAAACTTTTGAGACTGCTGTACAAAAGTTTTAAAATCCTGTATTCATAGTTTATTTATGATTTACATCTTTCCCATTTCCTCATAGATTTGAAATGGCCTTTAGCAGAAGATAAAATAAGAAAAACATGGCTCACGGTGTCAAAGCCAGGTATTAAAGTATGTGTGTGCATAGGGCTTGAGGGGAAGACGTATTATTATCCAAGCGAAGAAAAACTGCTTCAGTCAAACATAAACCTTAGCAGTGACCTTCTTAGAAGTCAAGGCATAAGGGGTCGTCCTAGATTTTACTCATTGCATTAAGCTCTTGGTGATTTACAATGTTGATGAGCTAGTTTATAGCAGAAAAGGAAGTATTAGTCAATGTCTTTTCTGGGCACGGTTATCACTGCTCTTGGGTAGGAGATCTCACTGAGTTCGGTTAACTAGCACTCCTCAAAGCTGGACAACAAACTATTCCTATTTTTGCAGACTGCTGTTAGTTGTTATTATAAAAGATCTGCCACTTGGCCCTGATATGCTTCCAGTCAGGAGAGGCACTTCACACTGTTGGTGTGAGTATATGGAAATTACTTTGAACATTCTTTTCTGGGTCAGGGGATTTACTTGCTTTCATCCAGAACAGAATTTTAACAACCACAATACATTCATGATAGTAATCCAAGCAAAGTTTCCAAATAGTTTACGAATTAATCTTTGTTAACGAAATTATTAATAACCTTTCTGATTAGTAAAAATATCATTAATATGTTGGTTCCAATATTAGTTTCCTTAATAATTCAAGTAGACTGTAGCTGCCTCTTATGTTACTAAATCAGTCATAATGAAGGCTTATAGTTTAATACCTTAGGGATGGATATTGGTGAGAACTGAAATTAAGAAGGATTTGATGGGAAATACTGACTTTTGTTTAGACTTGACAGATGAACAGAATTTGGGCAATGGGAAGCATGTCATAAAGTTTGTCCTGTATGCATTAAATTTAAAATTATGATGAAAGGTGTTTGTATTTAGATATTCTAAAGAAAATACCTTTTTTTCTGTAAATGCAAATAATCTGAATCTTAGGTAAAGCCTATTTTTATAGTTGATACTATATGATTAAGGCATGCTGGTGACAGCATGAAAATAAAAAATTGTGATGAACATCTTCGTGTGTTCACATTTGGAAAGTTAGTGTATGATCAAGTACCATGGAGACCGTATACCAGGCAGAAGAGAAGGGTGGAAGTGAACTGGCAGAGCAAGGGGAGAGTTTAGGGAACCAGGGCTTGAATTAGATCCTGAGGAACAACAGGATTTGATTTGCTAAAGATACTGGGAGAGTACAGTCGGGCTTGGAGATCCAGTGTTGGAGACTGCCCTGACTGGAACCCAAAGTTCATCCTTTTAAGTGGTAAGAGCTAGAGTTAGAGAGGTAGTCTTGGTTGTTGTGAAGTCTCACTTCTAACAAAGTGAAAAATAAAAGGAGTCAGAAATGGTGGGAGTTGTGAAGGTAGTATTTAGGACTATAAATATTCTGGGACTGGTGAGTAAATTGTTCCCTTCTTAGTATTCTAAGAGAGTTGATTATCTTCCTAAGCAGTTTACTACTTGTTCTCAGATAAAATAAGATCTGTTGGCTTTCCATCACCATAGTCATCCCAAAATAGTCTTTTATTTTGAGATTTCTGTATTAATTATGTTCAATTTAAAGGAAGACTCAGTAAAAGTAATTGCATCTCATGTTTTTTTTACATCTCTTTTGATCCATGAGTGAGGTATTTGCAGAACTGTATGATGGCATATAGTAGGAAAAAAGTATGATTCATCCTAATTACAAAGCTGTTTCCTAAGAAAGAATCATTGGAGAAATATCTTATTTGTGTTTTTACAAATGGTTTTGACTTAAAAAAATCTTGCCTTTTCTGTGTATGGCTGTAAATGGCCATAATTTTATATTGCAGTTTTTTTGTGTGTGGGACCACTTACTTAGTGCCTGTCACCCCTAGTGATCTACAGAGTTAGCCATAAAATCTAAGCCCCATCCCCTAATACCTACCCCAAACTTTAATAGCTGTGCCTTAAACCATGTTTTTAATGTTCAAAACCCAGATGGGGAGTCCCTTGATATGTATTGACAAATATTGATTTCATCTAAATCAATCTTTCTTTTTCAGCAGTAGTTGGCCAATTTGCAAGGTTCAATACTCATGGACTTTGATGGATTCATTTTCTAAAACATTAGCAACTTATCTGAAATTCTAGGTGCCAATAGAATCTTTGGATATAAAGCCTTAGAAGAATCCTCTGGGTACAACACTAGGATGTATTTGTTGACCTTAGAGAGAGTAGTTTCACAGGAATGGGGGTGCCAGAAACCAGATGTGAGTGGAGTGCAGATTGATGTGAGTGAGTGGAGACAGCAAGTTTACATGCTTCCTACAGGGAATTTGCTGATAAAGGAGAAGAGAGAGCTGGAGCAGTCAACAGAAGGGGAAGCCACATCAAGGATATTAGGGGAGTTGAGTGTTTTTAAAGGCTGAGAAAACTTAATAGAGGAAAAGCTGGACGAGAAATGGATGAATGATGGAGCAAATTTTCTGAGAAATCAGGAGGGGTTAGGAACAGAAACAAACTTAAGGGGATTCCTCATTTTCTAAGGCCGAACTTGAATATATATTTTGGTTTGGGGAGTAAAGGGTGAGAAAGTGAGGGGTGCTCTGATGAAAGGCTCTTCTATCAGGTCAGAGGTTACGTGGTAATGTGATGATTATGGTAGGGAGGGGAGGGGACAGAGGTGAATAATGAGAGTTTGGAATAGTTGCTGTGGAAAATGAGAAAAGGAAGCTGATAAAAACAATAAAAAGCATTGCTGAGCTCTCCGACCTCGTGCTACAGGCCCAATCTAACTTCCCACTGTAGCTTTAAGCTCCATCCAAAGTGGAGACTCACTTTGCCCTGCACTGACCTCACTCCTTCTCTTCACCTTCTGCAACCGTCTTATGTCTTCTGCCTTTCTTCAAACCTACCTGTTCTCTTATGCCCAGCTCAGGTAGATCATTTCTTGACCTCTTCAGCTGGCAGTGCTATCTATCCCCCTCCAGTCTTCTACAACAGCTGAACCACTCTTAAGAATTGTGTAATTTGCAAATATATTTTATCTTCTTTCCTAGATTGTAGGTTCCTTTGGGGTGAGAATCATGAGTTTGTCAGTGTCTCTGTTTCTCTTTCTCTCTCTGCCTAGGGCAGTGCTCCTGTGTTGTTCAGTAAAAGTGAATGAATAAATTAATGAATGAAGTAAATCCACCAGATTATATAAGAGTGGTGGATGGACCTCTCTATGAACCAGTTCATTTTATTTTGTCCTTTAATCAGCTCCTTTGTGGGTGGGTACCTAAAGTGTTGGCCCACACAAATTTAAGACGTAGCTAAGTTAGCTAACAGATAACTAGTCATTTGTTGTGTATTAATTAGGAGGATATTGTTGTGGCTTATTGTTAAAATCAAACTCAGTATTTAGATCCTAATTAATTTGTATTACAGAATTTTATTTGGTATTATTCATTTGAGGAGCTAAACCAGAAGTTTCTCAGATGCTTCTAATTGCCTCTTTTGCCATATGGATATAGAAGTACAAATAGCAATCACAATTCAAATTCCATTTTTATAAACTCCAAGATCATAGGCTTCATTGGTTCATTGAAGTGCAGTAAAAAGTAGTCTTCTGCATCACCACAGCAATAGCAGCATTCCCTACCTGATTGCCATTGCCCCTACCCAAGGCCCAGCAAGTACATACTTGAATTTTTTCCTTATTTCAGCGATACTGGTCCATCCATTTAGATCCAGGTTTTCCTACCTCAACCCCAGCACAGTATCTCGCAAGATACTGCTAAAATGTCACACTCTCACCTTGGGGAAGAGTGGTCAGAACAGATAAAACCCTCAAATTCTAGGTCTGTCTGGGGACATTGTCCAGAGTAGGCCAATGTATTATCAAGTGAAGTGAATATAATGCAGAGGAAGGAGGAAAGGAAATCTTGCCGAAAACTGCCATCATTTCTGTGCCAGTGTCTGCCTATAATGTTAAATTTCCACTCATTGGATTTTTCAGGCTCCTAGGTATTGGTGTACATATCGTATCTGGTGTTTTCTTTGGATAATCACTCAGGATTTTAACTTTGTTTTAGTTTTGTTTTTTTCCCTGCTGAAATATTACATAGAGATATTTGAAATGGGCAAGAAGATGAGAGAAAAAGGATCACTACTAGTTTTGGCCATCTCGTCCATGAAGCTTCCTGCTTCTATCAGCTAGAAATAGTCTCTCCCTTCCCTGAATTTATGTAGCCATTTAACTGTACTTGTATTAAGACAACTCAGTTTTAGCCAGATATGGAAGCAACCTAAGTATCCATCAGCAGATGAATGGATAAAGAAGATGTGGCGCGCACACACACACACTCCCTCTCCCTCTCCCTCTCTCTCTCTCTCTCTCTCTCTCTCACACACACACACACACACACACACACACACACACACACACACAATGGAATACTACTCAGCCATAGAAAGAACGAAATAATGCCATTTGCAGCAACGTGGATGCAACTAGAGATTATCATACTAAGTGAAGTCAGAAAGAGAAAGCTGAATACCGTATGATATGACTTACATGTGGAATCTAAAACATGACACAAATGAACCTATGAAACAGAAACAGAATCATGGACATAGAGGAGAGACTTGTGGTGGCCAAGGGGGAGGGGTTTGGGGGAAGGATGGAGTGGGAGGCTGGGGTTAGCAGATGTAAGCTATTATACAATATATGGAATGGATAAACAACAAGGTCCTACTGTACAGCACAGGAAACTATATTCAATATCCTATGATAAACCATAATGGAAAAGAATATATAAAGAATGCATATATATGTATAACTGAATCACTTTGCTGTACAGCAGTAATTAACACAACATTGTAAATCAACTATACTTCGATTTAAAAAGAAAGAAATTTTGCCATTTACAACAACATGGGTGGGTCTGGAGGATATTATGCTCAGTGAAATAAGTCAGACAAAGATAGACAGATACTGTATGTTTTCACTTATATGTGGAATCTAAAAAATAAAACGAATGAATATAATACAAACAGACTCATAGATGCAGGGAACAAACTAGTGGTTATCTGTGGGTAACTAACTAGTGGTAGGGGTAGGGAAAGATGGCGAAGGTGATTAAGAGGTGTAACTTAGGTGTAAAATAAATAAGATGGAAGAATATATTGTACAACACAGGGAATATAGCCAAAATTTTATAATAATTTTAAATGGAATAAGTCTATAAAGATATCAAATCACTATATTGTACACTTGAAACTAATGTAACACTGTAAATCAACTATACTTCAGTTTAAAAAAAGATGCCCCAGTTTGTGTTGCAGTTGCATACATGAACCTCACTTTTCTACACTGTTAGCCTGTTGCCTACTCTGCTCTTGCTCCCCTTTTTTCCCAGCCCTCAATACATATAACCAAAAACAGCTTTGTTGTTTCAGTTGTTAATTATACTGGTTAGCTGATTCATATCTAGAATGGCTTATTTTTAAGAGGGCTTCTTGGTGACTTTAATGAATCCATTCAGGATATCATATGTTTTGTAGGTGCAGATGCCACAGTCTTAAAGAAGTTTAAAGAAGATCGCTGCTTTCATAGTGTAGAGATTGATGGCATATGGCTACACTCTGACAGTATTCTAGCAGGTTCTCTGGATTTCTCCTTGTAATTGTCTAGTTAATTATTGTCTAAAATTGGTCATAGTTGATGATGCAGCCTAAGGAAAGAAAAAATCTTTCAGTGATGACAATTAGCCTGACTTTTTTCTGCTTTAAGGTTCCTAGACCTCTGTAATGATTAGAATCCATAAGAACTGGCAAAGCTATTCTAGAGCCTGATATTAAGGTCTTGTGTCTTCATTGGGGTCCTTTGCTTCTCAAGCACATCATGAAGTATCAGTGATCTTTCTTTCAAACAACGTTTCTTGATGCCCATGGGAAAGGAAGAACCAATCGCTGTCCTGATAAGGAACCAACATCACTGTATTTTAAAAACTCTAGGCTTCCTTAAATGACATAAATAAAGGTAAAGTGTTAGATATAAGAGTGACTTTGTAACAGCCAAGTTACAATCTCTGTAAGAGAAATATGAGCTAAATAAGAGAAGTTATCTCAGTCATCTGTGGGGTGGCTACTTTCCTGTTGCCCTCTCAAGTGAAAGCAATTCATCGTCACATCTTACTACCTTATGATGTTCTTAATTCACCTCTGACTTAATGTACCTTGGAGTTCAAAAAATTTTTTTTGATTCTTTTTTGAGCCTTTTGTGTCTAAATACAGCAACTTTTACTCCTCTCACATATCAGTCAAACCGTCTCTCCATTCTCTGCCTCAGCCTTCATTTCAGTGTAGAGAGGAGACTTAGCACCTGGCTTAGCCTTCCACTCCATCCCTGGTCAAGCCATCCTCGTAGGTAATTTCATGTATGTGATGACACATTGAGCTCAGTTTCTTGATCTCCCCGTTATCCATGCTGCTTCATACTTTGAATTTTGTCTTCTGGATTTGCTCTACCTGTTAAATATTAAATTTAAACATCTCATTCTCTGATGACAGTCTCATATTACAACTGTCGGTTAGTTATGCCCCCTGTAGCTGTTCTTTACTCTCGTGAAGATCTCTCTTCCCTAAATGCCTTTATTCTTTTTCCCTATTCATAATCATTCACCTGCCTGCACTCTTTTCTCCAGTCCCAGTTATACTCTGTGGCCCATCCTTTAAACCATATTCTTGCCAGTATCGTCAGCACCTTAGCCCTAGTGCCCACTCCTGGTAGAGGTGCAATCCTGGGTCTCGCCAGCTGACTGCCTTTGCTCTACCTGCACTGGCTTTGAGCTCCACTGGAGAAAATCCCCCAAAGCATTCAGATTACTGCCAAAATAAATTCTTTGTTGCTGTATTAGTTTTCTAGGGCTGCTGTAACAAATTACCACAAACTGGGTTGGCTTAAAACAATAGAAACTTATTCTCTTACGGTCTGGAAGTTAGAAGCCTGAAATCAATGTGTCAGCAGGCACGCTCCCTCTGAAGTCTCTAGGGAAGAATCCTTTCTTGACTCTTCTGGCTTCTAGTGGTTGCCAACAATCCTTGGCATTCCTTGGCTTGTGGCAACATAACTCCAATCTCTGCCTCTGTCTTCACGTGGCCTTCTTCCCTGGGTCTGTCTTCTTCTTACAAGGATCCACTCATTTTGGATTTAGCCCCCGGCCTAATTCAGTACAGCCTTATCACAGTTTAACTAATTACATTTGCAAAGACCCTATTTCCAAATAAGATTACATTCTGAGGTTCCAGTGGACATGGATTTGTGGGGTGGTGGGCGGCGGTGGGGATGGACACTCTCCAACCCAGTATAGTTGCGGATCTCCAAAGAACCCTCAGTGCTGGCTGTTTTTCTGTATTTTCCTGGCCAGTATTCCTGTTCTCTGCAGTAGCAATTTTAAGCCTCCCCTGCCCATCTTCAACACTCCAGCGCCCATCCTCCTGCCCCCATTTCTTTGGCAAAGAAATCAGACACCATCAAACCAGAACTCCCTTCTCTTTCTTCCCTCAGACCTACAGATTAGCTGAATCTATACTCATTGCTTCCTGTTGTAATGAAAGAGCTCATCCTCCTGTCTAAAATTTCATTTCATTTTTTTCCATCTCCACAATGTATCCCATAGCCTTCTGCCCCCTCAGGAAACTTCAATTTAAACTCTGTCCCCTTTCTTTACCATAGCTTTAAACTTGAACTTACTAATGGTTCCTGTCTTCAGCATTTAATGTCATTCAGATGTCTTCAGTCTTTAAAAAGAAAAAGGAAAAAACTGCACAACTGCACAACACTTTTCAATCCCTGCCCCTAGTCCAACTTTCCCTCTACCTCTTTCTTCCCTTCAGATACAAGCTTCTTAGAAGAGCTGGGGACGCTGTCACTACGGCCTCACCCCTAATGGCTTCATGAGCTCTGTAGTCAGTCTCCCACCCCCGTGTCCCACTGAACTGGAACTGTCTCCTGTGTCGTAAAACCCAGATCTTGTCCCTTTTTGCCCCATCACCAACACTTGACCCTGATGGACATTTCCTTCTTCTAGAAACATTCCCTGCCTTGAGGGTAGTTTAGGGAGAATTGGGGGCCAGGATAAACTAGATAGAACTAGAAGACTTCTGAGATCTCCCTCACTTCTAGGAAGCTGATGATTTTCTGAGATTTCAAGAATCTTCAGTTCTTTTTGTTTATAAAACTTCTTGGCAATTTGTGGTTATTTAAACATGGTAGTGCTTTAAAAAAAAAATAACGTTGACTACAGAATGCAACATCTTTCTCATGCGGTTACTGTAATTTCAAAGAGATTATTTTTAGTAACTGTATTTGTTATTATAAAATTTCTCAGAAACAGAAAACCCATTAGGGAAACTTTAAATAGAAACTGGCTGTACTGAATTTAAAATTCTAAGATTCAAAGATACAGACTCTGAGGCATTAAGTTATCTTTTGAAGTTCTGAAGCCTGAAATGTCCTCTTGTAAGAATATAAGGTGTTTATATGTATAAAGATAGGCTTCTTATCTAATTTAATTTTACAGAGAGTAGGATGACAAATAATATAAGAGAAAATGGAAACTAAATGGTATGAGTTAAAACTTGAAGTTTATAATCTCCTCCCTTTCCTAACAATGTCTATAGTATGAAGAACTCAGCTGTTTACGGCAAAGTTTTTTTTTTTTGAACAGTTCTCCCTTTAGACAAATAGTTTGACTCTTGATTTGAATTAAATCAAGTTGCTCCACTTGATTTTAATTCAAGAACAATGTTTAAAAGATAATTCCAAATGTCCCCAAGTCTTCCTGGCCTAAAGATGCAGATGAGTTTGGGTTAATATCAAAAAGTCCTATCTTGGAGCCCCTCCTGCATGGCTGCTGAACCTCATCGTCTCTGTCCAAGTGTCCACCAAGAATTTCCAAGTCTTGCTGTCTCATGGGCTCTGACCTTCTGGTAGAAGTTCTCCCTGCAGTCCATGGGCATGAGACACTGTGTTACTGCCTTGGGTATGGCCGCATGTCTCCCCAAGTTGCCAGCTCCCCAAGGGCCAGGCAGCCCTGTATTCACTCATCCTGACAGAAGTCCCTCTAGGAAGGAGTTCCTTGAACTTTTGATCAGAATCTTCTCTTTCCCTGGGACTCAGTCCTTGGGGAAAAGCACCTTGCCCTCCTCTTCTGCCCTCCTTTTTACCAGTTTCTGCTCCTGTGTCTGGGCCCCAGACATCCTCCTAAGAGGGTCTCTTTACTCTGCCCTACCATTTATGCACATAGAGGTGGGGAGGGGGCAGGAAAGCGGATGCAAAGTCATATGGAGTTGCTGGTACAGCTGTTGGGAGCCAGAGCTCCGGGATTCTGAGGCTTCAGACTTTCCCCTTACCTTTCAGTCTCTGCCCCTTCCCCCTCAATTTTGTCCAGCTGTAGCAAATTAATAAAACATCCAATGAAAGCCAATCAAAACTTTAGAAGTCTTCAAAAGTTGTTAAAATGTTTTTCCTTTCCAATCTGAATTGCTACAAACTTGATAGTTAAACAAGATTTTGATAAACAGTACATTTTGTAAATTCTGCAAATTGGTTGTTGAGCAAATTGGCCTGCTTTCCAGTTCATCAGATATTAAATCTCAGTTAGGTTCACTTGGAACTTCCTACTGCCATAGCCCTTTCATGACAGTGAACTTCAGAACACTTAAAAAAACATTATGTCTTCAAATTCCACATTTAGTTTTACTGAGAACAAAATGTTGTCATCTCTCTGGGGTTTATAGTTGGTGTATGCAACACAGTACCAAGAGGTCTTCTAGGATATCACGTTCTTTGCAACAGAGCTGGATGCTGACCTTGCTTTTATTTATTTTTAATTGGATGAATTGAGGAAGGGGTGGTACTGGAATCTGTATTTATCCTAAGCCTGGAGAATCACTGTGAGGGGTGCCATGTTGAGGAGAAAAAAGTAGAGAAAGGGGATAGTGTATTGCCAGCTACTAAAGATTTAAATTAAGACATACAGCTGAATAAGATTATATTTTTCTCCTGTTCACCTAATTCCCAAATTATAAAACTATTGAAATTGGATGTCTGTTCTTTAAGCACTAGTATTATTAGAGTGAATTAAGTTTATGTATTACACGTAGAAATGAAAGCAACAAAACAAACCACAGATGTGTATACCCGTAGATAGATAAACTGTAAATAAAAGCTATTTTATCTTTGTTATTCAAAGCATACCAGTGTATCCTACTATAAAGGGATGAACTTCCACCCACTGGTTTTGTAGTTCCCTTTGGGTCTGCTATTGATTGTACAAGCTTTTTGTCTTTGACGAATGTTTAGCAACAGGCAAGGATGCTTTCTGGCTGTTTGTCCAGCATTTGAAAAGGACCCCTTGTAATAAGTCCCAGCATCCAATCTGCCTTCAGCTCTGCCCTTCTGGTGTATTTGATTTCACTCATATAGTCATTCTGTTCCTAGAGTATCCAGAGAAGAGTCTTGGAACCTGATTTGTCTATAAGAATTCTGGATCCTTCTGCTTAGGAAGGGCCTTCATCCAAACTCCTAGTAATTCTAGAATATTTGTGGGTGAAGAAGATGTGGCTTAAAACATCACTTAAAATAGTTTTTGTCAGCTATTCACTTTAAGCTTCCAGCACTGATCTTATAATACCCTAACTAGGGCTTTTGAGAGATTGCTTTTTAGATAGGAAAAAAGGTAGTTGCTTAGCTATCTGTTAGCTGAAACAGTTTTATAGGTGGCAAGGAAATCACTTGACTTCTAAAAAGAAGTGAAGAATGCCTTAGAAAGAATAAGATTTGATTTGCCCTACCAAGAAGCAATAAATCTATTTATTAGCCATTCAGTGTGACGGTGGATCTAATATATATTCTGGGAGTGATGAGGCATGGCTCCTACACAGCAGAGGGAAAATAATAGGCAAGTTACAAATTTGGAATGGAAATTTGACATTAAAACAGATCATCTTATGTTTCACTGCTTGAAACTCAGAGTTTTGGGAACTAATTATCTAGCAGCAGGTAGTAACATGGGAATGTTAAATATACATAGAAAACTCAGATACTTGAGCATGCAAAAGGGCCAGGTCAATGTATTTTTACACAAATAAAACAAGTTCAAGGTTGCCAAATACCATACTAAAACAAGAAAGAACGGTAAGTACCTATAAACCAGCAAGGATGTGCCTAACTAAGGCTAATTAACGTGCCAGCCATTACTTTTCCAGATACCACTAATGAAATACACTGTATGATTTGTAACATCAAAGCATGCTGTGATGATACAAGTTTAATGTTCTAAAATGTTCTCTTCTTTTCAGTCCTTTAACTTAGAGCTAAATTTGGGTAGCTGATATGCAGTTTGCTTTGCATTTGTCAATCAGCAGATAAAAGGGTGCTACTTTCACAGGTTAGGGCATTGTAAAAACAGTTTGTGTAACTAAAATTGTGTGTATTACAACTATAGAAGAAAAAAATGTTACTTTCCAAACTAGAGTGTGATGATCAACCTGCTAAACTATCCTCATCACATTTGTAAAATGAGGATATCTGCCTTTTAGGATTATTGTCAGCAACAAATGACATAATCTCTGTAAAGAATTTAGCTCAGTACTTGGGCCACACTTATGTGTTCCATAAACACATCATAATTATTACTAATTAGCCGTTCAGGTACAGATCGCAGCACCTGAGCTTTGAGTTTAGCATCCTTTAAGGTGAAAACATGAAAGTCCTTTTGGAACTTTTTTTTTTTTTTTTTTTTTTTGCGGTACGCGGGCCTCTCACTGCTGTGGCCTCTCCCATTGCGGAGCACAGGCTCCGGACGCGCAGGCTCAGCGGCCATGGCTCACGGGCCCAGCCGCTCCGCGGCATGTGGGATCTTCCCGGACCGGGGCACGAACCCGTGTCCCCTGCATCGGCAGGTGGACTCTCAACCACTGCACCACCAGGGAAGCCCCACCCATTTCTTAGTACTGAATTCCTCCCATCTTTTATCTATTTTCTTTGAGGTACTTTCCTGTAATATATTATTACTGGTGTACAGCAAGCTCTCCTGACCTTCTTCCTTCTTGTCTGGTTTCCTATTCCTTGTCTTTTTCTTAGGCCCACTCTCTTCCTGATTCTTATAGTAGACCCAGAAGTTTTCTTCTCTTAAGTTTTCATCATTCATTCCAATCACTGTTGTATTGAGTACAGTTCTGTGCCAGCTCTAACTTGCGCTACACTGGTACCTCCCCCTTATCTTCATTCTGCTAAACTTGAATTCTCAGTGCCTCCTGAACACATTGTGCTCATGCTCAACTGGAACATTTGCCCTTGTTTGCAATGCCGTTCTTACCCGTCCATCAAGACTCAGCTACTCTCAGCTTTTGCTGACCTTAATAAGGTACGTTTAAAAATAATATGTTAGGAAGGTTTATTTATATCAAGGTGATATTTATACTAGTGTTTTCAAATAATAGGCCTGCATAGTTTTCCAGAAGAGAGCCTGAATTTTGGGATTCTAAGTTTGAATATGGTATGCTGTCACTTTTCAAATATTTTTACTACATGCCAAGAACTGTTGTAGTATTTCTGGGCGATTTTTCAGCACTGAAGTTCCTCTGTGAGTGAAGATAATTATTGAAGTGGTAAAACAACCAAAGCAGAACACTAACTTTACTTCAGTATATTATTTCTTTTGGTTAAAGACCAATAAGACCAAGATTGTGGGTTTAATCCCATGTGGGCCAGTTAACTTCCCACCAACAAATACTTTTCAGTATTCACATGAATATGACTAGTTTAGCACAAACCCATTTATCATGGTCAGTGCTGCAAGCTTCATATTCCAAGGTTAGCACATGCAGAAAATAATACATTCTAATGGAAGCATTTAAGTTATTTGGCAAGGTTTCTGTTTGCTTTTTTGTTTTTCAGTGCAGTGCCAGAGACATACCAACAAAGTGAAATAAACATTGCATGTAAGTTCTTTATAAATAGTATAATTCAGTTGGTGTATCATATAAATAAAAAATTCAAAAATGCAGAAGAAAGGAATAGCATAAATTTGGGAACAAGACAGGCTTGGGGCCAACTCCAACAGTGGGCTATTAGGGCGAATATAGTGATGGGGCGGAAGGGGCAGCTCGTTAGGTTGGGATCCACCCAGCTTCCTTCTCAAAAGGCTTTCCAGTGCTAGGCTGCAGTAGTTAGATTTAATCAAGTAGACAAATAGAAAACCCATAGGGTTTTTACCAGGAAATAAGGGGCTGATAAGTGTGTACGAGAGAGATTATCCTTGCAGCTATGTTAACAGTACAGCAGAGTAGATTACTGAGCTTTTAAAACCACAAACACTTTCTGCTACTGTGGATCATACTGGATCTTACCAGCAGCTTGGAACATGCCCCTCAGAAGAGTGTATAGTTCATTCCTTCTGCACTGGACAACCAGGTCCAGTATTTGAACCCCAAGAGGTAACTTCTCAAGGCTCTCTTTAATTCATGAAGCCAGCCTTTAGGAAAATGGTTAAAGGGGTGAGGCTTGTGTTAGAGGCTCACCTCTTCCCTTCTGTGCTCCTCATCCTGGACTGAGATCCTGCTCATCTTCCACCATCTTAGGCTTCTACCTGGACACACAGGCATTAGGGGATTGTTCTAAACTCTGGACTTGTCCAAAATCATTAGTTCTGTGTCTCATTTAAGAGCTTTTCACAACCGGTTAGTCTAATCAGTTGTTTCTCCCGAATGCCTTTCTTTTTCTTCCTTTCTGTGTATTACGCACATTCAGTAACGGAGAGCTTTTGTTTTAATGATCTGAAATACAGGAGTGATTCTAATGGCGGAAAGCTTAAGCACCATGGCCATCTACTTGGGAGGCTTTGTGGGCACATTGATCCTTGAATGGTGCTCTTTCAGTCACATTAACTCAGCCCTTGTTTCCCATCCCTTGTCTTTAGATTGATCACATTTAAATGTAGAGAAAGATGAGATCTCTAGAAATGGAGACTACAACTTTCTTTCCGAGACAGTAAAACATAATAACTTAGAACACTTCAATGAGGAAGGAATTGAGCTAGAATCATAATTCCATGTCTTCCTAGCTGTGTGACCTTGCTGATTTATTTAACATTTTATTAGTAAATGAGGGTCATAAAGCTTTACCTAACACACTGTGCTGCTTCAGTGAAATAAAATATATATAAGAAGCTTAGCACTAACATATAATGCAAATTATATAAGAAACAAAATACGTAAGAAATAGTATCTGACACAGAGTAAACACTCAAAAAACTATTTCCTGAAAGTTGTAGTCTTTGGTACAGGGAGTAAATCATCAAAGAAATTATTCAAGAAATGATCCCAGATTTTTCTAGAAAGATGAATGTCTAGATTGAGAGAGCCCAGTGAGTGCGCAAGATAATGAAAGGAAAACACCTACCACAAATCATAATCATTATTAAATTTCAGAATACCAGCAACAAAACAAAGATCCTAAAAGCTTCGAAAGAGGGGAAATAACATTCAAAAGATCAAAAATTAGAATGGCATCACAATTGCCCAAAGCAACACTGGTAGAAAAAATAGAGAAAGTCCTTTAATCTTTTGGAGGAAAACGGTTTCCAACTAAGAATTCTGAATATAGCTGAATTCTCCATCAAGTGTGAGGACAGAATAGGTGTTGTCAACAATTTAATATCTCAAAGTTTACCTCTCATGCACCTTTCTTAGGGTGTTAAGGGAGGATGAATTCTAACAAAATAAAGAAGTAAACCAAAAAAGATAAAGATAGAAGATTCAGGAAACAAGGAAAACAGCCTAGGAAGGGAATCCCCGGGATGATGGTGAAGGAAGATCCAGGATGGTAGCTGCACAGCAGACCTCGAAGACTACAGTCCTGATCAAAGCAGAAGCATGGAGGGTTCCACGAAGAACGTCTCCAAGAGGATGAAACTGTCTGGTGTGTGTGAATGTACGGGAAGGAGATTTGTACTTCTGGCTAAGTTTGGGGATGAACTAATGGCAGTTCTCTAGAAAATTAAGCAAAGGGAAAAATAAGGCCGTTATTAACTCCAGGGAAAATGATTAGTAGCACAGGAAAAAAATGTAATAGTTACTATACAACTACATTGTGAATATCTGCCTTGTTTTTTAAAGTAGACACCATTGACCTTATCAATATTATGATATAACTGTATTAGGGCCATGGAGGAAGGGAGGAATGGGGAGAAATGCTATAAGAAATGCTACAAAAATCCTCATTTTTCATAGTAGGAAGTTGATAGATAACAGGAAAAATATTAAAAAACTTAGGAAATATCAGCGTAGGCATTTTACATAGCTATATGGAGGTAAACATGAGAATAAACAGCTTAAAATGTTAGAAATGATTATCTTTGGGGAGTGGCATTACAGGTTAGGGAGGAACTGGGCAGGTGATTGCTTTTTATATTGACTAGAAGCCACGATCATTACTAATGCTCATCAGTATGGTTCTCCTCTCACTCCATATGTGTCCAAGCTCCCTTCCAGCTAGTCAGGACCATAGGACCAGCTCTGGCCTAGATAGAGCTGAAGAGGTGTGTGTCGTTTCCGGGCTACAACCCTGCGACAATTCAGATTCTCCTTCCCAGGCCTCAGCAACCCGCAAGGGACAAGGACAGACAGGAATGCATTCAGTAGTCTGGAAATCTTTCCTCTGTTCTTTAGAACTGTGACTTCTTAGCTTAGAGAAGACTAAGAAGATTAGGCAAACTTTTCTGGAGAGGGCCAGATAGTAAACATTGTAGGCTGTGCAGGCCATAGTTTCTTTTGCAACTGCTTATCTCTGCTGTTGTGGTGCAAGTGAATAAGGGTCTGTGTTCCACTAAAACTTTATTTATGGACACTGAAATTTGAATTTGATGACTTTCATGTGTCATAAAATATGTTCTTTCGATTTTTTCCCCAACCATTTAAAAATGAAAAAAACATTCTTAGCTCACAGGCTGCACAAACAGAGGTAGAATTGGCCAACCCCTGCTCTAAATATTCAAAGAATTGTTACTCACAAAAGCTAATAGTGATCTCAGGTGGCCTTGGCCAGCAGCGGCTTGAAGCAGGGTTTCAGTTCCCAGCCAGAGACTGAAGTCAGGCCGGGGCAGTGTGAGCACTGAATCCTAGCCGCTAGACCACCAGGGCCCAGTGGCCAGTGACAAGGCTCTGGCCCTTCGGCTTTGCAGAAAAGAATTCCCACAAAGATGGCAAGTAGTGAAACATGTAAAGTGTTTATTAGGAGGAAAAAGAGTACAGTATGTGGGGAAAGGCACACGGGCAGACTCTGAGAGAGAGTAGTGCCCTCGTGGTAGTTTCAGTCACTTATATGGGGCATTTCTTCCGGGTTTCCTTTGGCCAGTCATTTTGATTTACCTGGTTCTGAGTCTGTATTTGGTATATCTCAGGATCCTCCCATGTGTGTCCATGCATCTCTCAGCCAAGATGGATTACAGCGAAGAGGCCTATGGGTAGCCTTGACATCACTCCCCTTTTGACCTCCATGGAGCTTTCTAGTCGGCAAGGTCTCCTTGACTTTGAGAATGAGAAATATATGGTCTCTTATCTGGGCAGGGCCCAGCCTCCTCTCTCAGTTGTCCAGCTATTTTCATCTTGGAGTATTGGTCCACAGGGAATGAACTCCAGCTGTTCACCCTGGGGGGCCTGTCTATCTCCTGACTCAATAGTATCATACTGTTTGTTTTTAGGAGACAGAACTACAACTGAGAAGTAGGAGTCCCCAGGGAATCAATTTCAGTCTCAAATTTCCTCACATAATGAGAGCATTTCTACAAATTAGAGCTGCCTACAATGAAAAAGGCTGCCCCAAGGTGTCCCTGTGCTTGAAAGTTTCACCCAGAGGTGGGAAGGCCCACTTGGTGTCCATGCACCCCTTTCATTCTTATATTTCATGGCCCTGGAAGAGGATTAAGAGGAATCATTCTGATAAAGCTGTTTTAATGTTTTCCAAAGTACAGTCACTTCCCACTGCTTTTAGGACAGTGCTTAGAAAAAATTAGACTAGAGCGTGTGTGTGAGGGGCGAGGGTGGGGGAGGCCATAAGTATTTTAAATTAAGTATTTGTGGTGCCAGGGTTTGCAAAGACGACTTGCTAGCTTAAACATGTTTGCACACAGCAGTATTTTCTAATTTAAATTCAATCCATCTCCAAACAGCCCTAGCCTAGACTAGCTGAAGGTATAAACTTCATTTTCATCTCATTAGGCCACCTGGAAGCTGCAATCAGTGAGTAGTCTTGAAGTCAATAGTCTGTCTGCTTCATTAAAATGTTAATTTCATGGCTTTAATTCTCTTTGTAAAATGTACCACTGCAGGACACTATATGCAGATTTATTCTAAAGCAGATCAATTTGCATGTCACATTTTAGTATATTTATTTCTCCAGATTTCTCTATGTATTGCTATTTTTAGGAATTGCTTTCGTGTTTAAAAAAGTGTTTAAACATCTAAGATATTTAAGGCAATTTCAGCCTAGCAAAATTAATTTTTAAATAATTCTGAAAGCTACTTTCCTCATCAGTGACATAAGTCCCACTTCTTGGAGTGAAATATACATCCCTTTTTTCCCCCTATGGCTCTGAATCTCCACCTTTAAAGAAAGATTCAATAGCAGTTTTGGTGAACAGTCAGAATGAATCTAGATAGTGCCAGGTAGAAAAATGGATGAGCAAAATCTTTTGTCATATGAAGTCTTCTCAACTATCTTTTATGTTTTGAAAGTGCCAATTTAAATACCAAGTTCACATTTTTACTCCTCAAAATCTTGAGTTCTGACTGATTTCCCACAAGGGAACATTAATCAAGAGATAACCAAGAGGCTGCTGCTGCACTGACAAAAACTAAGGCCCCCCTCGCAGTCAGTGCCCCAAACCAGTAATCAGAATGACTGCACTACACAAATGCAGATGACAGTGCTGTAGGGCCTAGACCCTTGTGGGTATCTTGGACTCTTCCTTACACACATGTGCCAGTACCTTTACATCTTGCTGATTTTCCTCATAACTGTTTTCTCCTTTAGGTCTCCCTTGCAGACTTCCTTTCCTTTTCTGATCTCCAATGGAAAGACCATTCCCCAAAGTTCTGTCCTCTGCTGTCAGCTCTTTTCTCATTATAGTCTCTCCCTTAGAATACACCTCCATGCTGTGACTACCACTATCATCTGTTTGCTAATGATTCTCAAATTTATGCTTCTGACTAACCTGTCTCCTGAGGTCTGACCTACCTGGATCTCCAGTAGGTAGAGACACTTTATCTAGAAGTGTCTCTATCACCCCAAATATAATATTTCTAATACCAAACTACTTACTTACTTCTCAGCTTCTCCATTTCTGTTCATCACTGCCACCATTTTTATATATTCATCAAGCCAGAAGTATTCTGGGAGATGGCCCACAAGGATTTAATGTAGAAAATAGAAGAATAGTTCATCTCTTCCTTTTGATGAATGCCCCAAATTTATCTTGTACTAGGCCCACTGAATAGAGTTAAGTACTTCTTAGCCCAAGCATACCCGTAAGAGTCTCTTCCCATTAACAATGACCCAGTGAAATTATAGTTCTCTCTCAGTCATGTACCTTCAACTTCCACTGTGGCCACCATGCAGAGATTTATGTTACTCATCTTTAGGCATGGAGGATGGGGGGTTACTTTGATCAAGAGTTTCCAAATCATTTGAAGTTTTTATTGAAATGAACATAATTCCCAGACAGTCCTGAAATTACTCTGTTCTCAAGCTTCATAAGATAAAAGGTAACTCTAAATAAAATAAAATTCAAAAAAAAAAAAGATAGCTCAAGTCATCACCCCAGGGCTATTGGCTGCTTATGGGCTATAAATAGACCTGCCTTAGTGACTTTTTAAAATAGTTTAGCAAGTGGCATTCCACTTTGTGTTTCTTGGATAAGTAGCTCGTGCAACTCTTTTCTCAGCTACATGACTGAGGATCAGATACAACTGGGCTTATAATTCAGATCCAGTGAGAAAAGCAAGCACCCAATTTTCTGTCCAGTCTTGATACCATCATCACTAATTGTCTCAGGTGACTGGGATATATAAGTCATAAGTTTAAAGCCACGTAAGTTTAAAGTCACCGTTTTAAGATATTATTTAAAATCTCGTATTGATACTTGAATGAAAATGATTATTAACAAGGCTAAGACATTTTTATTAAGCCAGTTATGATAGTTAATTATCACTCACTCAGCAGATATTTATTGAATGTCTATAATGAGACAGCATCGAACTAAGTGCTATATGACATACAAAGACATTGTTAATACTCAGACATTACTCTTGAGGAACCTGTACAATCTAGTAAAATTTCTGACTGAGTTGGTGAGTTAAAAAAAAAAATTGTAAGAACTACAAGATTAAAAGCTTTCTGCTTCCATATAATTCAGTGATGAATTCCTAAGGTCAGTTTTTGGAAGTCTCAAGTATTAATGCTTATGTAGGTATTCATAGGGGTCTAGAGCTGATTCTATGACTACTTTTAAGCCATTCTAGACACTAGTAAGATCAAGAATGATTTTTCAGGGACCACCCCGTCACACACATACATACACACACACACACACACACACACACACACACACACAGTAGGAACAGCTTAGTTTGACATTGAAACCGACTTTCACCTTGGAGCTCGGGGCGATACAACATACACACACAGAGTTAAGTGATCTCTAATAAGCATCCACAGCAGTACATGAGAGAAATATACTAAGTCAGCCTTAGAATGACTGAGCTTTTTTTCTAGACTGAAAGATACCAGAATATAAGTTTAGCCTTCATTTTAAATGTGCAAGCTAGCGAGTCTTATTGAATGTATTTTGCTATCGAGTTGCCTTTCCGAACTTCCTCGGTGTGGGCAATATTTTTGTATATATACTATGGTTAAGAAAGGTGGAGGCCAAACCTACAGAGAGATTTGAAGACAGTCAAGTCAGAGAGACCCAAAGTCATACTGTGACTCCAGCTGAGCCAGGTATAGAGTATTTCTATTTCTTTAGAGAGAAAAGGAAATATTGCCCCAAGAGTCACTGATGGATTTTCATGAGAATGCTGGATAGTAGCAGCACCATAGAGATCAAACTACAGACAGAGATGAATGAACCACAAGAGAATATTCATTTATATGGTCATCCTACTCACTTATAAACCTTCAGTTTTCTCTGCTAGGCTGGATGTAAGAGATACTTTACTAAAACGAGGTTTATTCATATTAAGTAGCAACTTTACTCATAACAATGTACATTCACTGGAATAAAAGATAACCTAGGGGCTTCGCTGGTGGCGCAGTGGTTAAAAATCTGCCTGCCAATACAGGAGACACGGGTTCGAGCCCTGGTCCTGGAAGATTCCACATGCCGTGGAGCAGCTAAGCCCATGAGCCACAACTACTGAGCCTGCGCTCTAGAGCCGTGAGCCACAACTACTGAGCTTGTGTGCTACAACTACGGAAGCCCGCGTGCCTAGAGCCTGTGCTCTGCAACAAGAGAAGCCACTGCAATGAGAAGCCTGCTCACCGCGACGAAGAGTAGTGCCCGCTCACCACAACTAGAGAAAGCCCACGCGCAGCAGCAAAGACCCAATGCAGCCAAAAATAAAATAAATAAAAACATTAAAAAGATAACCTAGTTTACCCTAGGAATGTGATAGACCATACCATTTCTCACTTTATTACAGGTCAATGAAGGGAACCATTTTAAAGTTCACATAGGAGCCCCTAATTCTTTCGAATAGAATTAGGTATTCATAATCATACCTAGAAGAGTAATGGAAAACTTTTCCATTTCAGAAACACAGGCAAGAAAATATACCATAGCCTAGTCCTTTTCCATTGGCCACGTTCTCAATTAGAACAGTGTGTTTCTTCCGCTCTGGGTAAATGTTGATTAATTGATGTTTTGTTTGTAATGTGTTTCAGAAATGGAAAGAATTTCAGTTATATTTGCAGTGTAATAAAATTAAGATATTTAAGTTGTCTAAAAGGCTTTTGCTGCCAAACAACTTTTTGAGAGACGTTTAAAAAGGTAATGTAAAGACCAATTATATTTTTCTAGATCTTAACTTTTAAAAATATGCTTATTGAGAATACCAAAGTACAATTTGGGGGCCTGCGCTCCAGTCCTTTTATGAAATGGAAAGAGCTAACTAAAGCTAGGAGGCAGGAAACCTAGCTTCTAAATTTAGTCCTTTTATTCTGCCAAACTCTAAGCTTCGTCCTTGTATTCAGCCAAACTCTAAGCCTCTTTGAAAAATTATTTAATCTCTCTGATCTTCAGTTTACCAAACTGAAAATGAGAAATCCTGAACTGCCTCCCTATATTAAATTCTTGACCCTAACCCCAGGGCTTTAGAATCAGATTGACCTAGGTTAAAACCATCACCTTGTCCCTTACTGGCTTTGTAACCGTGTACAAATTACTTAACCTGGGTCTCAATACCCACTTCACGGGGTTATTGTGAGTATCAAATAAGGTATGAGGAAGTACATAGCCTACTGTTTGCATTTAGTTTCTTTCTTTTATTTTCTTAGGTTTCATAATACAGAGGAATCATTTTTCTAACAGGTACCTGTATGAATAGTAGATCCAAAGCAATGTGGAGAATACAAAGAGAGAAAGACATGCAGCCTGCCCTTGAGTATATAATCTAATCCGAGAAATATGATTTTGACAAAAACAGTTTAAACTAGAAAAATGGTAAGTGCTATAAGAGAAGTTCACAGAAAGAGCTGTGGAATTTAGAGAAGGGAGACAATATATACGTTATCATCAGATCCCAGAGTTCAGATGACTGGGAGAAAATAAAACATAACCTTTGAATGTTATGAGATGTTATCATCTAGTGATAACAACCCACGGTGATGTGTACATTGGAAGTGAATGTTGCCCATCCACGTTGCATCAGTTTGTATTAAAAAGATAGTGGATGTTGATAAGCTTCACTGAGAAGGGAGCATCATCACTTCTGAAGTATTCATGCCAAAATGCATAACGTGGATTAAATCATGAGGAAACATGAGACAAACCAAATTGAGAGACCTTCCAGAAAATAATTGTCAACATTGGTTCCTGGATTGGATCCTGAACCAGAAAAAGGACAACAGTGGAAAAATTGGAAAAGTTTGGGTAAAATTTGATCAACAGATTAGCTAATAGTAAAGTATCAATGTTAATCTGGTTTTATTTATTGTACTATAGTTGTATAAGATACTAACACTTGGGGAGGGTGGGTGAAGTTTACTGGAAGTCATTTTAGTACTTTGCAACATTTTTTATAAACCTAAAATTATTCAAAGTAAAATTTTAGAAAAAGAGAATAGATCCTCATATAAATCCTTTGCAGATGAAGATAGCTCAAGTAAAGATCTGTTTTAGATTCAGATGTGAGAATTAAAGGGGAGCTGAGCTGAGCAGTCACAGCAAAGCTGTTCCTAAATTTTAAAATATTTTGACAGGTTTCAGTTGACTCACAACCCAAAACGAAAACGTTGCACATAAAAACCAGAGATCTAAATAATCGCATCTCAGAATTTGTAGTACTCCAGTTTAGAATAAGGTTTAGTGGCCAAGATAAACCATCCCCTCCCCTCCGCCATCCCATGATGTGTATTAAAATTACAGTGTTTCATGGCAGTGGGGATTGAGCTTTAAATCCTGCTTCAAAAATGCTGTTAGCTCTTCCCTTCTAAATTTGCGATTATTTGAGTAGATAGGATAGCTAATTTAGATTCTTTAATTGGGGGGGGCCTGATTTGTGTTTTCTACTGTCCATTAATTACTTAAAAAGCACTTATTACTTAATGCAGACCTGGGGTTCAGAGAATTGAGTTAATCATACTCCTTAGTTTATAGGACATTGTTGTTGGTCTTGAGCAAAGCTTCTCTTTTGTCTTTATTGTTTTTTATTTATTCCACTTTTTTTCCTGTACCCTACTCCTATTCCTTCCTCCTTCCATAGGTATTCTGATACATGGAATGTGTATCCTTTTGCTTCTATTGTTCCTATAAAATTTTTGTTGTGTTTTGTATTCCTGCATTTTTAAGTTTACACAAATTAGACTGTTTAATATCTCATTGTTTCTTGCTTTTTCACTTAGCATTTTGCTTTTAAAATACATTCATGTTTGTTAACCAAAATTTTAGAAAAGGGGACTTGATTGAAATAAGAAGGTGTTTATGTGAGGTTTATTAGGACTGCAGCCCAGGAGCTACAGATTCAAGAAGCACTTGAATTGTATTCTGCCAGACTACAAAATGGGGGAGGTTTATAAAGGCAAAAACCACAAGGTTACAGTTACATGAATTGTTTATCGAGAATTATAATTGGAGCTGGCAAGAAGTAAGGATGCTTGTTAAGTAAGGATTGGTTGGGATCCAAAATGGTTGCATAGTTACAGGGAGAGACCTTGAGACCATAGTGGTGCAGCTGGCAGGTGTTGTTCTGAATGTGATTGGTGGTATCCTTGGGTCTTGTACAGTTCAAAGAAAGTTCAAGTTCTCAGTGGTGCAGAGGCATGTCTGAGACCAGATCCTAGTGGCTGCCTGATTCCATTCTTGTATGCCTGAATTGTGATTCCTCCATTATAATTTCAGTTTGTCATCATGCTGTTAAACATGTATCTAATCCTTGGCTTCTGACTACTGTCTTCTTCGTGGTGTGTCCCTTCCACATCTCAGTTATTGAGGCTCCCAAAGACAGACATCCAAGGTAGCCTCTAACTCTCACCATCACAAAAGCACTGCTGTTATGCTCTCTTTTGTAGCCATGTGATGCATGTCTGCGAGTATGAATTGCTGAGGCAGAGGATTAGGTAGCCTTAATTTGACCAGATCCACATTGCTCTCCGAAATGGTTACTCCCCTCTAAACTCACTCTGGCAGTGCTTGAGGGTACCTGTACCCTCTCACTCCTACCAGCATTTGGTATTATCCAGCTTTCTACTTTCTGCCAGTCAGATATGTGTACGGTAGTACCTTATTGGTGTTTTGTTTGCATTTGTCTGATTACAGAGGATTTTCATGTGCCAGTTAGGTTTCTGCATTTCCTTTTCTATGTTTATATCTTCTGTTTTCCTATTGAGATTTCTATAGTGACTTATTGATTTGTACTAGTTTTTTTTGTGTTATAGATATTAATCCCTTGTTCAGTTTTAAATATTGCAAATATGTCCTTATTCAATTACATATTCATTGAACAGAAACACTTAATGTAATCAAACTCATGAAATATTTTTTGCCATATAATTTATGCTCTTGAAGTTTATTTTTAATAAAACCTTTCTTGCCACTTGATTAGAAAAATAGTCTCCATTTTCTTATGTTAAATATATAGCTACCTCTTACATTTAAATTTTTGTCATCTCAAGCCCTCCTTTATTTATTTATTTATTTGTTTATTTTTGGCTATGTTGGGTCTTCGTTGCTGCACGCGGGCTTTTCTGTAGTTGCGATGAGTGGGGGCTACCCTTTGTTGTGGTGCATGGGCTTCTCATTGCGGTGGCTCCTCTTGTTGCGGAGCATGGGCTCTAGGCACACGGGCTTCAGTAGTTGTGGCTCGCGGGCTCTAGAGTGCAGGCTCAGTAGTTGTGGCACACAGGCTTAATTGCTCCGCGGCATGCGGGATCTTCCTGGACCAGGGCTCGAACCCGTGTCCCCTGCATTGGCAGGCGGATTCTTAACCACTGCAGCACCAGGAAAGCTCTCAAGTCCTCCTTTAAATGTGTTGTTGTTGAGGACACAGTTTTTTCTCCAGCACTATGTATTAAGCAACCTGTCATTCCCTCGTTGATTTGTGATGTCATCTTTGTTGTACATTAAGTTCCCATATATCCATGAGAATGGCTTTGAACTCTATTCTCTATTGCATTAGTCTTTTTTTTTTTTTGAGGCATCTGATGTTTGTTGTTCTGTAACTACTTGATTCTTTTAGAATGTAAAATGCCGTTTCTTCTAAATTTCAAGGAACTGGTTCATGCATATGTTAAACCAGAATATTCTTCTTGCTTTCAGAACTGTTTAGGCATTTCAGCCCACAGTGATCTTGTCCTTCTCTGAACTCATAGTACTCATTTTCCATGACACTCACTTTACTTCTCTTTAAAATTTTGTATTAACTTTTATTAATTTCCCTTGTTATTACTTAACTTTTCACATGATTATATCTTATATTTCCACGTCTTTGAGTCTTCCATAGTAGCTGTAGCTAGCACAGGATCTGCAATCATCATCATAGCCATGATTTACTGAGCACTTACTAGACTTTTCATCAGTACCTTTGATTTGATGGATGTGTGTCTTAACTGAATTGTAAGCACATAAGGACAATGACTGACTTAAAGGATGTAGGACAGACATCCAGTTTCTAGATGTACTAATTGAACACTGTCATATCTTCTGCAGCAGGACTTTTTTCCCCCAATCATTAAACTTTGTGTTACATCTGAATCTCTCCATGTTGAAAAAAAAAGTTTTCATTTACCTATTTTTTCTTTCCCTTTGTATTTTCAGTAATTGCATTTTACTGTTTTCCTTAATGAACCAAGAGAAAAGCAGTTGTGGTAAATAAATCATGTGCAGGGGAAAGCAATATATTATAATTAGGATTCCATTATCATTTAATTAGGCATTCCATTACTGAATTGGTGTCTCTGGCTTCCCCTGGTCTCTAATTCTGAAACAAGTTCTTCTTTGTGGACAAATATTAGCCTGTAATAATTAGAGGATTCATCTATGCTAAGGCTTTTTATTAAATCTCTTTCTGATTAAGATAGCTCCCCAAGTACAGACTGATTTAATTTGACATGATTTATCCACTTGGATATCAAGGTCTGGTGGACAGTGTTTTTAACACCAGAGCATTAGGAATATTAAGATCATCTTTATATTCGCAGATCTTTCAGGTAGTTAAGACCTTGCTGTTTGAATAGTTCTATAAACCAAGGTCTGATGTCACTGCTAAATTCAAGAATGTCACAAGTGCTGTAACAGCCTGTCATTGAAAACAGGAGACTTAGTCTGTTTTAAATTAAAATACTGACCTTATATATTCTTATGTTCCTTTGGTTTGGGAATCAGTTTTCATCCCAACTAGTTGGTTCACCACATTAAATATGTCTTTTCTGTTTTACCAGAAGTTCAGTTTTAATAGAAACAAGCATTGTAGATAAATACTCTGAAATGAGGGCCTCCACGGACATGAGTGCAACTTGTCCTTTTTTTTTTAAACTTCTTGGACTTGACCATTATTGCGTCCTCACCCTTTACTTTCTTTCTGCTTTTCCTCTATTTTTCATTGATGGACATTTAATAGATATTGAAATTAATTTTGCTTGGGTTCTTTTTTCTTCTTTCTTAATCAACTTTCCCCCAACATTCCTCCCTTACTTTATTCAAGTCTGGCCTCACCACTTGCTCTTATAACCTTGTCTAACCCTTTTGTCCAGCCTTTTTTTATTTTTTGTTCTTTTAGCCCTTCCTCTTCCCCACTATGTGTGCAAGAGAAAGTTTACATTGCTGTCTCCATGTGAATGTGACTAAAGCTATGTGAATTAACTATATGAAGCCAAAGCATATATTCTAATTTGCTGCAGCCAGAAAAACCCCTGAAAATACTGTCCCTTTTTTGTGATATCAAGAAAGTCCATTATGAAGCAAACTAAATGATGTGTTCTGATCATAATTTAGCTCCAGTTTCTGGAAATCCCAGGGAGGGGAGGGGTGAATGAGTGTGTGTGTTTGTGTGCACACATGTTCTCAGTTGAGTAGGAGAGGGCGGGCGGACCATGGGGGCAGAAGGAAAGGCAGTCCAGCGTCCTGTGACTTCCGAGTTCCCATTTCCTGCCAAGCCCTTTGATTACCAGCTCCCTGAGAATTGCTGACTCTTCCTTTTCCCTCTCCATCACCCTCCTCTGCCCCTTGTGAACTATTCTGTTTGGAAACAGTGGTTTGGTAGGAACCTGAGTCAGTAGGGCAAAAGCTGATAGAAGGTGCTTTGGAGTCAGGACTGGAAGTGGAGGGATCTCAGACCAAGTCAGGCTAAGATTCTTAACGGGTCCGGGCGTGGTGTGAAGGACTCTAAGCAACTTGTCTGGTCAGCGGGGGGAGGTGGTTGATGAACTCGTTAGCAGGCCACATGAAATAATAGGATGAAATACTGTGGTCATTTGCAGAAGAGACCCCCCTGGGAAGAGGTCAAAGTAGAAATAGTGTGTCATGTAAGTAAGGCAGCAATTACTGTATTCAGAGTAATGTCTGCACTGATGGAAATGCCAGCTCTGCGAGATTTTTTTCCAGCAAGTGAGAACCCTATGTGTCTCATGGACAGAAAGAAAAATAGTACAGTAGAGAAATTACAAGGCTTTCTTTGAGGAGATTGGTGGTTCACTTTAAAGACATATTTTTGGAGTTGATGAGGAAACGAATGCTTCTACTGTAATTCTTCAATTAAGGAAGAGGCAACATTCCAGCAGGCTTAATGAAGTATCTTTTGTTGATAGAGAGAAATGATACAGAAAGCACTCAGTATTGCATTACATAATTTCAGGAAAGAATTTCAGTTTAAATATAGCATTATATACTTAGCATTGTCACATATGCCATAAACTAGAAAATATTCATCTGGGGGTTTGAAGGTAGTGGGAGAGGGGGAATATCAAACTCACTCAGCTCTATGCACATTGAATAGACCCCTAGCTTCCTACCCTTGTGGCAGCCTGTAGATGTCCTAATGTTGGTCAGTTAGCTCCCTTGCCCTACTCTTTTACTGCCCCACACGTGTGACCTTGATTCCCAGTACATCACCTGAAACCTTTTATCATCTCAGGTTGTCCAAAACCCGTGAAGAATACTGGTGCTTTAACAATAATATAGCAGTGTTTGCACAAATAGAGTTAGAGAATGGCAGAAGCGCAGAGTATCTGAGGCTTAAATTAACAAAGAATGTCTGATGCTCACAGAAGAACAAGAGCATAAACCCCTGTCTTCCTTCTCTTCTCAGGTCTGGAGGATCATTAATCACAATTACTGTCGAGTGACAGCCTCCCAGTACCTCTTTCTCCTGCAGGCTGTTAGCAAAGGCTCTATTCTCAGGTACTCTTCCTGGCAGAAATATACCACAGAGGGAGGCTCAGCTCAGTTTCCCTTTTTCTGCTCATTCAATGTATTCAGTAAACAGCTATTTCCCGAGCACACTGAAGAAGCACTGGGGATATGCCAGTGAGTAAAAGCGACAAAATTACTACCCTGTGGTGCTTTCATTTTAGCAGGAGGAAAACGGGCGGTAAACAAGTAAGTAAAACATATAGTATGTCCGATGATGAGGCCTATAGAGGAAAAATAAATCAGGGAAGAGGAAAGCCTGCTATCTTAAATAGGGTCCTTGGGGCCTCCCTGAAAAGGTGAATTTGGGGGAAGAACATCTCAGGTGGAGAAATAGCTCGGGTCCTGGGAGTGTGCGTGGTGTGTTCAAAGGAGAACACAGAACTCAGTGAGGCGGGAGCAGCTAGTCTGGTGGGCAGTAGAAGAAAACGAGGGCTGAAGGGTAGCAGGTTGCCAGGTGAGTGTAGGATTTTGACGTTTTCCCTGCATGAGATGGGGTGAGGAGACCAAGGTGGGTTATAATGTAGTGAGTAACATTCTGAAAGGATTACTCTGGCTGCTGTGCTGAAACGAATCTGTAGGAGGGAGGGTGGCCAGAGAAACCAGTTAGAAAGATATTTGCAATAATCTGGGTGGGAGGTGGTAGCTTGAGGTAAAATTGGGGAGGTGGCGAGAGCTGGCTAGACTCTGCATCTATTTAAAGTAGAGCCAATAGAACCTTGTGATGGAACGCATGTGGAGTATATGAGAGAGAGAGGAAGCAAGGATGACTTCAGGCTTCTTGGTCTGAACTGGAGGAAGGACACTTTGCCTTTAATTGAGACAGAGATGGTGGGAAGCACAGGTTTTCAGGGAGAGACCAAGAAGTTCCATTGGGGCCATGTTAAACTTGAGATACTAATTAGACATCCAAGGGGAGATGCCAAGTTAGTAGTCAGATATATGAGTCTGCAAGGGAAAGAGGCAGGCTGGAGGTACAGATTTGGGAGGCATCAGCACATATTTGGTACTTAAAGCTTTAAGACTGGAAGAGATCACCTCGGGAATGAGTGCAGATAAACTAATAAAATCCAAGACTTGAGAGTGATCAGTGAGTCAGGAAAAGCACCAAGAGAGTAATATGGGAAGGAAATAAGGTAAAATAGTTTTTCAAGGAGGAAGAGAGTCATTGGATTTGGTTTTTTTTTTGAAGGTCACTGATGACTTTGATGAGAACAGTTTTGGTGGAGTGGTGAGGGCAAAGCTTAACGGGCATAGGTCCAAGAGAGAGATGAGAGAGGATTGAAGATGGTGAGTATAGACAAAGCAAGATGTTTAGCTATGTAGGTGAGCAGAGAAGTGAGCAGTAGTTAGGAGGACACGTGGCAAGAGGGAATGACGGGAGGAATTATACCCATGTTGATAGGCAAGACAGGAGTGATTGGTTATTGCTGGAGAAATATCATCATCAAATATCACTGGAGTAGACAGGATGATAGAGCACATAGGTGGAGGGAATTGGCACTAAATAGGAGTATGGACAGGTCATCCATATAAGGAAGAGTAGGCAGAGTATATGGACTTACATGCAAGTAGGTGGGTAGATGGGGTGGTAAGAGTTTGTAGAAGTTTCTTATGATTTATTTTCTCAGAGAAATAGGATGAGAATGAGGGATGATGAGGAACTGTAGTGGAGGTTTAAAAGAAAAACAAAGGCATGAAATACTCAAATCTGGGCAGTTGGGACACAGAATGGACTAAAGAAATAGGTATGATTGCCAAGAAGTAGAGGGCCAAGTTTTGGCTAATAATCACAGATTTACCAAGGACTCCCACTAGCCTCCATTCCCAGCCAAAAAATCAAATACTCCCCCCCAAAGCACGTACCCATCCAGTAGGCTCAAGTGAGTCTCTGGGTGAGGAGGAGGCAGCAAAAGGAAAAACCTCCAGTAGCCAGAGGGGTTATGTAGGTGTGTGAAGTGAAAGGGAGTGCAAAACCTTAGGAACCGAGCATTCAAATCCAGTTTCATTTATTGGCTCTGTGGAGCTATGGTGGGAAAATTTTTACCAGGGAAAGGTAAATTATACGTCAGGAGGACTAAATCAGGTTTCTTTCTGGTTATGTCTTAAGACTGGTTGCATGGTTAAGACTTCTTGAAATCTACTCATATCCAAGTATGGATCATCTTGTTTAAAGTACTGAAATGAGACCCTTCCCTGTTCAGTAAAGGGGGAGAGAGCGCTAGATTACAGAGCAGGAGCCTCTGAACGCACAGAGGGAGAGTAGTGACCACCTCTCCGTCAGCCTTCTGCGCAGTTCTGCCCAGGCCCGGCCTGGTCTACAGCCACTGTGTGTGAGTAACTCAAAGCGGTGCGAGGTAATCTCAACGCAAGTGTCCCACCTTCTGTGCCGCTGAGAAGGTGCTGCTGTTGAGTTGCTGTGGCACATGAGGGGATTGGTGCTCTGTTTTGGGTGGTGGCAGAGGGAGTACTTGGCCGGGGTGGGGGGGGGGATGGTTACAATGGGTATGTTAAACCAGTTCCCAAATGTTTTATAAGTTTCTGTGTCATGGTGTTGGTTAAAAGCAGAAATAAATCCTCCAAAATCTGAACGATTAAACAGATTAGATGCTATACTGTTTTAATATTGAAGGGTACAAGGGTGTGTGTGTGTGTGCTTTGATCGATAAACCTGAAGCCCTGCCCCCACTGTGGTGACCTAATATATTAGAGACTCTGCTTCTAAAATATTGGTCTCAAGACACATTGTCTCCCACTTGTCTTGTCATCTTTATTCTTTTCTGTGTCAATCCTAATTGATTTGTAACTGCTTCAGAATTATGTTGATTCAACCCTTTCCTTTCTAGATAGTAGCAAGAAAACATTTCAGATATTTGTGACCCTGAAAGAAATTAGGGTGGTAGAAATTTTTAAATGTCAGGTTGCACTAAGCGTAATTTCTTAATTAGGGAATTATATTAGCCAAGAAAGGAAAAAAGGTGCAAAACAATACTGCAAAGCTTATTGATATGTCAGTGTTTATTTGAATGAATAGGAAAATGTTGTTTCCAGTAAAATGCTAATACCAAAAAAATCATTAAAAATTAGTGCATGTGAATAAATTTTGGACTTGTTTCAAACTTTAAATACTGTGTTTTCTAACATTTTGGTTTGATGAGAATCCAACCAGCAGAAATAAAGCTCTATTTGGACTATAGCAGATATTACAAATTTGTTATATCACAAGTATTTTAGAGTTCATATTTGAAAAGCTTTAAAAAACAACAACTTGTAGAGGTACAGTCTACTTGCCTTAAAGTGCAAGTACATTTTAACTGTACAATTAGATACGTTTTGATAAATGCACAGTCACATAACTACCACCATAATCAAACTACAGAACATCCCATCAGCCCTAAAAGTTCTCATATGACACCATTTGCAGTCAGACCTCTCCTCTGAACCCCCCAGTCCCTAGAAACTGCTCATCTGCTGTCCCTATAGTTTTGCCTTTTCTAGATTTTTATATAAATGGAATTAAATGGTATGGAGTTAACTGTATCTGGCTTCTTTCACTTAGCATAATGCTTTTAAGTTTCGTCCATATTGTTTTATGTATCAGTTTATTCCTTTTTATGGCTGAGTCGTATTCCACTGTATGGCATATGCCACAATTTGTTTACCCATTCATGGACTGATAGATATTTGGGTTGCTTACAGTTTTAGAATATTATGTATAAAATTGCTACAAACATTTGCATAAAAGAATTTGCTTATGTTTTCTTGGGTAAATACCTAGGAGTGTGATCAGTGGGCCATTGCGAAACTCTTTTCCAAAGTGGCTGTACTAGCTTACATTCCCATCAGCAGTGTGGCAGACAGAGTTCCAGTTGTTTGGCATCCTCATCAAAACTTGATATTGTCAGTTTTTTTAATTCTAGCCATTCCGTTAAGTATGTAGTGGTATCTTACTGTGGTTTCAGTTTGTATTTCCCTAATAACTAAAGATGTTAAGCATCTTTTCCTGGATTAACCTGCTTTTCATATAACTTCTTTGGAATTGGTTTGCAGTTATTTTCTCCCAATCTGTGGCTTGCCTTTTCATTTCCTTCATATTGTCTTATGCAAAGTCAAGGTGTTTAATTTTGATGAAGTACAATTTCTCCGTTGTTTCCTTTCTTGTTTTTGTTCTCTGTGACCTATCTAAGAAATGTTGCCTTTATGTTTTCCTACAGAAATTATATAGTTTTAGTATTTACATTTAGGCCCACAATCCATTTTGAGTTAATTTTTGTATATGGTATGAAGTAAGCATCAAATTTGTTTCTTTGCCTTTACATGTAGATATCCAGTTGTTCCATTACCATTTATTGCAAAGACCATCTTTTCTCCATTGAATCAGGCAACTTTGTTGAAAATGAATTGGCAGTATAAGTATGAATCGTTCCTGGACTCTGTTCTGTTCCACTGAGCGATAACGTCTAGCCCTCCTCCAGCACCACACTGTTTTGATTACTTGAACCTTTAGAAAGAGTCCTTAAGTTAGCTAGTGTAAGGCCCCCAACTTTGTTCTTCTTTTTCAAAGTTGTTTTGTTATTCTAGTTACTTTGCATATCTATATAAAATTTAGAATCAGTTAACTTATACACAGCATACTAGGAGCTTTGATTAAGATTGCTTTCAATCTGTAGATCAGTTTGGAGGACAAATATCCTCTTAACAATAGTGAATCTTCCAATCTATGAACATCGTACAACCATAAGTTGTTTTATTGTGCCTTGCTTTATTGCACTTCACAGGTACTGCGTTTTTTTTTTACAGATTGAAGTTTTGTGGCAACACTGTGTTGTCAGATAATGGTTGGCATTTTTTAGCAATAAAGTATTTTTTAATTAGGCATGTACATTTTTTTTAGACATAATGCTATTGCACACGGAATAGACTACAGTATAGTGTGAACATAACTTTCATACGCACTTAGAAACCCCAAAATTTGTGACTCACTTTATTGTGATACTCCCTTCATTGTAGTAGTCTGGAACCGAACCTGCAATATCTCCAAGGTATGCTTGTAATCTCTCCAATTATTTAGGTCTTTCAAATTTCTCTCAGTAATGTTTGTAGTTTGCAGTCTTGCACATGTTTTGTTAAATTTACCCCCAAATGTTTTATATTGTTGATGATAAAGTAAATGATATTCTTTAAAATTTGAATTTCTAACTGTTCATTGCTAGTATACAGAAATAAGTTTATTTTTATATTGAACTTGTATTCTGCAACCTTGCTAAATCCACTTATTATTCCAGTAGCTTTTTGATAGTCTATCAAATTGTCTGTAAATAAAAGGCAGTTTTACTTTTTCCTTTTCAATCTGTATGCCTTTTCTTTCTTTTTCTTGCCTGTTATAATGACTAGAACCTCTAATACCATGTGTCTGGTAATAAATGCTAACATATTAATGTAGTACAGATCTTACCTAACCTCTTGTTAAGCATCTCTGTTCTAGTGAGCTGCTAAGAACAGGAAAAAAGATGAGAGCAACTGGTTTTTATCATACGTTAACCTTATGTCTTTATATACTCCTTTAAACACTTTATATACTACTTTAAAACTTAAAAAAAAAAAAAACCCTGCTATTAAGTGTAGCCTCAGCTGCATGAGTACTGGTGTTAAAAAGTAGTAATATGAAACTTACTATCCCACATGGCTCTAAGATTCAGACCAGAGCTCTCTCTTTAGCCTTCAGGGTTCAGACCACCAGACTTTCTGCTCCCCTGGCATTAGTCAGTAAACCTCTGTTAGATGCCTGCAGCCTTGCTCACTTCCAGTCCTCGCTCCTCCCTGCCCGCCAGTCCCACTGAGGAAGTTTTCTACAAATATGAAACTGTACTTAGGTATTCTAGTACTAATAAAAAGGGAACTTTACTCATGCACCTATTTTGGTTTTTTCTTTTTCCTTTCCTCTTCTTTTACTAGTATATAAAGAAATGAGACTGACTGAGAAACTAGGTTGAATTTGGAGGTCAAGAATGCCACTCTTTCCAATCCAGCCCAGATATACAACTATGACACTGGGCATGCCAAATACACAAGAATGATTTTAGTGGTAAACGTAGAAGCCACCAGGTTTTCAGGCAAAACTACAGCGTTGGAAGAGTTGGGGTTTGCCTTCTTCCTTTTAAAATTTCTCTTGTTAATGTTAGCTATATTGTTCCCTCTTGCTGTCTCAGTTATCTGAAACCATATCCAGCAAGATCTCTCTCCAGTACCCCAAAGCGGGGAATAAACTCTTATCAATACCCTAATCAAAATCTCACACTATGTGAGCACAACTATGGCAGTTACTGTTGTAATTAAGTAAGTCACTATGTAATGAGAATTAGAGCAAATTGTTTTTATCTTAAGTAAATTGTAAAATAATTTTAATAGACAACATTCATCAACCACTTACTAGGATGATCTCATATAATCCTCCCAGAGGTGTATGTTTCCCAAGCCACACGTTAGCAAGGAGTGGAACTAGACGACGAACCCACAGTCTTATCTGATTCTAAGAACCCAGCTCTTAAACACAACTCCTCACAGTCTCCTCTGCTTAGAACCATCCTTATAACCTAATGTTTTCCAAAATGTGGCCCTCCAACCCTCTGCATCAGAGCAGAATCTCCTGGAGTGCCTGTTAAAATGTAGATTCCTTGATCTCACCCATACATGCTAAATGAGAATCTCTGGGAATGAGGTCCAGGACTCTTCATTTTCATTTAGTTCCCCAGGTGATTCTTAGGCCACTGAAGGTTGAGAACCACTGTCACAGCCTCTCCTTCTCAACTAAGGAACAGATCTCAGCAGTTTGTAGGAACTGCCATAAAATGGTAGCTCTGCATGCTCCATAAGAACCTGTAGTCAACCTCTTCAGATAAATTTAGAAAACAAACTCTTCGTTTTCCATACAGCCGTCTCTAACAGTTAGGTGCCCTTGCTCTTTATTCTCAAAATGCCACTTGATAACTCAAGAGTACAACAAATCTCTAGAAGAAATGTCCTTCCCCAAAATAATGCCTCAAAAAAGAAGCAGTCCTTGACATTCGATATTTCTTAATGTATATTGTTTTAGTTTCCTAGGCTGCCATTAAAAATCACCACAGACACACATTTCCCACTGGCTGAATGTAGGGAGGCACAGGCGGGAGCCAGAGCCAGGGGTCTTGTATTGCGCTGCTGCGAGTGCGGCGCCCTCTCCAAGTCCTGCCCGGATACAGGAGAGAGGATAGTCAAAAACAAGAGTTGGGACAGATGGTAAAATGGAGTGATGAAACTACAATGGAAAATCTCAGTCTGGAGAGGTCCTAGGGAAGACAGATTCTCAGAACTGTATAGCAGGGAATAGGGAAAAGAACTGTAATAAGTTGGACTTTGTCTGTTTTTGTTGGGACGTGGAGTTAAAAAGGAAGCAGAATGATTTAGCCATGTGGATGACAGGGTCTTGGTGCTCTGGCCAGGTGTCAGGCCTGAGCCTCTGAGGTGGGAGAGCTGAGTTCAGGACATTGGTCCACCAGAGACCTCCCGGCACAACATAATATCAAACTGCCAAAGATTTCCCAGACATCTCCATCCTAACGCTAAGACCCAGCTCCACCCAACGACCAGCAAGCTACAGTGCTGGACACCCTATGCCAAACAACTAGCAAGACAGGAACACAACCCCACCCATTAGCAGAGAGGCTGCCTAAAATCCTACTAAGTTCACAGACACCCTGAAACACACCACCGGACACAATCCTGCCCACCAGAAAGACAAGATTCAGCCTCATCCACCAAAACACAGGGACCAGTCCCCTCCACCAGGAAGCCTACACAACCCACTGAACCAACCTTAGCCACTGGGGGGCAGACACCAAAAACAACGGGAACTACAAACCTGCAGCCTGTGAAAAGGACACCCCAAACACAATAAGTTAAGCAAAATGAGAAGACAGAGAAATACACAGCAGATGAAGAGCAAGGTAAAAACCCACCACACCAAACAAATGAAGAGGAAATACACAGTCTACCTGAAAAAGAATTCAGAGTAATGATAGTAAAGATGATCCAAAATCTTGGAAATAGAATGGAGAAAATAAAAGAAACGTTTAACAAGGACCTGGAAGAACTATAGAGCAAGCAAACAATGATGAATAACACAATAAATGAAATTTAAAATTCTCTAGAAGGAATCAGTAGCAGATAACTGAGGGAGAAGAACAGATAAGGGACCTGGAAGATAAAATAGTGGAAATGACTACCATAGAGCAGAATAAAGAAAAAAGAATGAAAAGAATTGAGGAGAGTCTCAGAGGCATCTGGGACGACATTAAACATACCAACATTCAAATTATATGGGTCCCAGAAGAAGAAGAGAAAAATAAAGGGACTGACAAAATATTTCAGGAGATTATAGTTGAAAACTTCCCTAATACGGGAAAGGAAATAGTCAATCAAGTCCAGAAAGAGCAGAGAGTCCCATACAGGATAAATCCAAGGAGAAACACTCCAAGACACACAGTAATCAAACTATCAAAAGTTAAATACAAAGAAAAAATATTAAAAGCACCAAGGGAAAAGCAACAAATATCATACAAGGGAATCCCCATAAGGTTAACAGCTGATGGTTCAGCAGATACTCTGAAAAACCAGAAGGGAGTGGCAGGATATATTTAAAATGATGAAAGGGAAAAACCTACAACCAAGATTACTGTACCCAGCAAGGATCTCATTCAGATTCAGTGAAGAAATTAAAACATTTACAGACAAGCAAAAGCTAAGAGAATTCAGCACCACCAAAGCAGCTTTACATCAAATGCCAAAGAAACTTCTCTAGGCAAGAAACACAAGAGAAGGAAAAGACCTACAATAACAAACCCAAAACAATTAAGAAAATGGTAATAAGATCATACATATCGATAACTACCTTAAATGTAAATGGATTAAATACTCCAACCAAGAGACATAGACTGGCTGAATGGATACAAAAACAAGACCCATATATGTGCTGTCTACAAGAGACCCACTTCAGAAATAGGGACACGTACAGACTGAAAGTGAGGGGATGGGAAAAGATTGTCCATGCAAATGCAAATCAAAAGAAAGCTGGAGTAGTGGGCTTCCCTGGTGGCGCAGTGGTTGAGAGTCCGCCTGCCGATGCAGGGGACACAGGTTCATGCCCCGGTCCGGGAAGATCCCACATGCCGTGGAGCGGCTAGGCCCGTGAGCCATGGCCGCTGGGCCTGCGCCTCCGGAGCCTGTGCTCCGCAACGGGAGAGGCCACAACAGTGAGAGGCCTGCGTACCGCAAAAACAAAACAAAAAACAAAAAACAAAAAACAAAAAAAAAAAAAGAAAGCTGGAGTAGCAATACTCATATCACATAAAATAGACTTTAAGGAATGTTACAAGAGACAAGGAAGGAGGACACTACATAATGATCAAGGGGTCAATCCAAGAAGATATAACAATTATAAATATATATGCGCCCAACATAGGAGCACCTCAATACATAAGGCAAATACTAACAGCTATAAAAGGGCAAATTGACAGTAACACAGTAATAGTAGGGGACTTTAACACCCCACTTTCACCAATGGACAGATCATCCAAAATGAAAATAAATAAGGCAACACAAGCTTTAAATGATGCATTAAACAAGATGGACTTAATTGATGTTTATAGGACATTCCATCCCAAAACAACAGAATACACTTTCTTCTCAAGTGCTCATCAAATATTCCCCAGGATAGATCACATCTTGGGTCACAAATCAAGCCTTGGTAAATTTAAGAAAACTGAAATCATATCAAGTATCTTTTCCAACCACAACGCTATGAGGCTAGATATCAAGTACAGGAAAAAAACTGTAAAAAGTAAAAACACATGGAGGCAAAACAATACACTACTAAATAACCAAGAGATCACTGAAGAAGTCAAAGAGGGAATCAAAAAATACCTAGAAACAAATGACAATGAAAACACGACGACCCAAAACCTATGGAATGCAGCAAAAGCAGTTTTAAGAGGGAAGTTTATAGCAATACAATCCTACCTCAAGAAACAAGAAACATCTCAAATAAACAACATAACCTTACACCTAAAGCAATTAGAGAAAGAAGAACAAAAAACCCCAAAGTTAGCAGAAGGAAAGAAATCATAAAGATCAGATCAGAAATAAATGAAAAAGAAATGAAGGAAACGATAGCAAAGATCAATAAAACTAAAAGCGGGTTCTTTTGAGAAGATAAACAAAATTGATAAACCATTAGCCAGACTCATCAAGAAAAAAAGGGAGAAGACTCAATAGAATTAGAAATGAAAACAGAGAAGTAACAAATGACACTGCAGAAATACAAAGGTTCATTAGAGATTATTACAAGCAACTATATGCCAATAAAATGGACAACCAGGAAGAAATGGACAAATTCTTAGATAAGCACAACCTTCCGAGACTGAACCAGGAATAAATAGAAAATATAAAGAGACCAATCACAAGCACTGAAATTGAAACGGTTATTAAAAATCTTCCAACAAACAAAAGCCTAGGACCAGATGGCTTCACAGGCAAATTCTGTCAAACATTTAGAGAAGAGCTAACACCTATCCTTCTCAGACTCTTGCAAAATACAGCAGAGGGAGAAACACTCCCAAACTCATTCTACCAAAACCAGACAAAGACATCACAAAAAAAGAAAACTACATGCCAATATCACTGATAAACATTGATGCAAAAATCCTCAACAAAATACTAGCAAAGAGAATCCAACAGCACATTAGAAGGATCATACACCATGATCAAGTGGGGTTTATCCCAGGGATGCAAGGATTCTTCAATATACACAATTCAATCAATGTGATACACCATATTAACAAATTGAAGGAGAAAAACCATATGATCATATCAATAGATGCAGAAAAAGTTTGACAAAATTCAACACTCATTTATGATAAAACCCTCCAGAAAGCAGGCATAGAGGGAACTTACCTCATGATAAAGGCCATATACAACAAACCCACAGGCAACATCGTTCTCAATGGTGAAAAACTGAAACCATTTCCACTAAGATGAGGAACAACACAAGGTTGCCCACTCTCACCACTGTTATTCAACCTATTTTTGCAAGTTTTCACTACAGCAATCAGAGAAGAAAAAGAAATAAAAAGAATCTAAATCGGCAAAGAAGTAAAACTGTCACTGTTTGCAGATGACATGATACTATATGTAGAGAGTCCTAAAGATGCTACCAGAAAACTACTAGAGCTAATCAATGAATTTGGTAAAGTAGGAGGATACAAAATTAATGCACAGAAATCTCCTGCATTCCTATACACTAATAATGAAAAATGTGAAAGAGGAATTAAGGAAACACTCCCACTTACCATTGCACAAAAAGAATAAAATACCTAGGAATAAACCTACCTAAGGAGACAAAAGACCTGTATGCGGAAAACTATAAGACATAGATAAAAGAAATTAAAGATGATACAAACAGATGAAGAGATACACCATGTTCTTGGATTGGAAGAAACAACATTGTGAAAATGACTATACTATCCAAAGATTCAGTGTAATCCCTATCAAACTATGAATGACATTTTTCACAGAACTAGAACAAAAAATTTCACAATTTGTATGGAAACACAAAAGACCCCGAATAGCCAAAGCAATCTTGAGAAAGAAAAACGGAGCTGGAGCAATCAGGCCCCCTGACTTCAGACTATACTACAAAGCTACAGTAATCAAGACAGTATGGTACTGGCACAAAAACAGAAAGATAGATCAGTGGAACAGGATAGAAAGCCCAGAAATAAACCCACGCACATATGGTCACCTTATCTTTGATAAGGAGGCAAGAATATACAGTGGAGAAAAGACAGCCTCTTCAATAAGTGGTGCTGGGAAAAGTGGACAGCTCCATGCTAAAGAATGAAATTAGAACATTCCCTAACACCATGCACAAATATAAACTCAAAATGGATTAAAGACCTAAATGTTTGGCCAGGCAGTATAAAACTCATAGAGGAAAACGTAGGCAGAACACTGTATGACATAAATCACAGCAAGGTCCTTTTTGACCCACCTCCTAGAGAAATGGAAATAAAAACAAAAATAAACAATGGGACCTAATGAAACTTAAAATCTTTTGCACAGCAAAGGAAACCATAAACAAGACCAAAAGACAACCCTCAGAATGGGAGAAAGTATTTTCAAATGAAGCAACTGACAAAGGATTAATCTCCAAATTTATAAGCAGCTCATGTAGCTCAATATCAAAAAAAACAAACAGCCCAATCCAAAAATGGGCAGAAGACCTAAATAGACATTTCCCCAAAGAAAATATACAGATTGCCAACAAACACATGAAAGGATGCTCAACATCACCAATCATTAGAGAAATGCAAATCAAAACTACAATGAGGTATCACCCCACACCAGTCAGAATGGCCATCATCAAAAAATCTACAAACAATAAATGCTGGAGAGGGTGTGGAGAAAAGGGAACCCTCTTGCACTGTTGGTGGGAATGTAAATTGATACAGCCACTATGGAGAACAGTATGGAGGTTCCTTAAAAAACTAAAAATAGAACTACCATACAACCTAGCAATCCCACTACTGGGCATATACCCTGAGAAAACCATAATTCAAAAAGAGACATACACCACAATGTTCACTGCAGCACTATTTACAATAGCCAGGACACAGAAGCAACCTAAGTGTCCATCAACAGATGAATGGATAAAGAAGATGTGTAACATATATACAGTGGAATATTACTCAGCCATAAAAAGAAACGAAATTGAGTTATTTGTAGTGAGGTGGATGGACCTAGAGACTGTCATACAGAGTGAAATAAGTCAAAAAGAGAAAAACAAATACTGTAATGCTAACATATATATATGGAATCTAAAATGATAATAAAAATTAAAAATAAAATGGTCCTGAAGAACCTAGGGGTAGGACAGGAATAAAGACGCAGACATAGAGAATGGACTTGAGGACACAGGGAGATGGGAAGGGTAAGCTGGGATGAAGTGAGAGAGTGGCATGGACTTATATATACTATCAAATGTAAAACAGGTAGCTAGTGGGAAGCAGCCACATAGCACAGGGAGATCAGGTTGGTGCTTTGTGTCCATCTAGAGGGGTGGGATAGGGAGGGTGGGAGGGAGATGCAAGAGGGAGGAGATATGGGGATATATGTATATATATAGCTGATTCACTTTGTTATACAGCAGAAACTAACACACCATTGTAAAGCAACTATACTCCAATAAAGATGTTTAAAAAAAAATCACAAATTTGATGGCTTTAAGAAAAAAAGTTTATTATCTCATAGTTTTGGTGGCCAGAAGTCTGAAATCAAAGGTACTGGCAGGGCCACACCCTCTCCCAGAGTTCTAAGGGAGAATCCTTCCTTGCCTCTGCCAGCTAGTTACCTCCTGGCATTCCTTAGCTTGAGGTTACATAACTCTTCCCTAGTATCTTTACATGATCCCCTTTTCTATCTTATAAGGACATTCCCATTGGATTTAAGGCCCACATTAATCCACTATGATCTCATCTCAATCCTTAACCTTAATTACATCTTCAAGGACCCCTTCCGAGGATAAAGAAGATGTGGCACATATATACAATGGAATATTACTCAGCCATAAAAAGAAAAAAAATTGAGTTATTTGTAGTGAGGTGGATGGACCTAGAGTCTGTCATACAGAATGAAGTAAGTCAGAAAGAGAAAAATACTATATGCTAACACATATATATGGAATCTAAAGAAAAAAAAACAAAATCGTCATGAAGAACCTAGGGGCAGGAGAGGAATGAAGACGCAGACCTATTAGAGAATGGACTTAAGGACACGGGGAGGGTAAGCTGGGACAAAGTGAGAGAGTGGCATCGACATATATACACTACCAAATGTAAAACCGATAGCTAGTGGGAAGCAGCTGCATGGCACAAGGAGATCAGCTCGGTGCTTCGTGACCACCTAGAGGGGTGGGATAGGGAGGGTGGGAGGGAGGGAGACGCAAGAAGGGAGAGATATTGGGATATATGTATATGTATAGCTGATTCACTTTGTTATGAAGCAGAAACTAACACACCATTGTAAAGAAATTATATTCCAATAAAGACGCTAAAAAAAAAAAAAAAAAAAAGGACCCTTTCTGAATAAGGTCATATTCTGAAGTTTTGGTGGATGTAAATTTTGGGGAAGACACTATTCAACCCACTACATATACTTACTTACTTCTCTAATTAATTGTTATTCTGCCAGCTTAAATTTCAGGTTAGGTAGCTATTCATCCAGATGTTAACTCTGCTTATGTTTCTGAATTTAAACAAACTCCAGTTATTACTCAAGTGACTCTGTTTTTATGCCGAGTCATAGGAAGTGATCCCTGGCTAGAAGCACTTTTCTCTCTCTACTCCCTATCTCCTAATGACTATCTGCAAAGAAATCATCTGCTCTTGGATACTTTATTCACTGCAGTGGTCCCATCCTGATTCCTCCTCTCTGCGGCTCAGATGTAGCAGTTGTTTACTAAACTGTTGGGCTAGATCATCAGCACTGACCTCTGCTTTCTGATGAAACTTGACAAAGTTTACTAGAAAATGAACTCACCTTAATATCTTCCTCTACCCCCACCCCCCCAGTCTCTATTGATGCTTTGGGGAGTGTTGTTTTGAGAAGTTTGTCAGCACTGAAGAATTTCTGGTTGATGTTTGGGAAATATTTAGAAGAATCTTTGATCCTGTCTAAGAAATAAAATACACAGAACAGTGTTACATAAAACATTCCGTCTCTTGCATCAGCAGTTGATTCTAGACTCCTCAGGATGCAAGAAAATGAGTTTTTTGCCTGGAACATACAGCAGGCCAGAACTTTTTAAATCCAGGAATTTAAGAAGTCTATAAATGACTATAAAAAGTAAGGCTATAAATGTAGATGGCCACCTGTATGGTATTCTGATCATTTACAAAGGTTGAGAGTATTTGGATTAGTTTCCAGTTTGGTGTAATGTTAGTGTCTGTCTTTGAGCTTTATCCACAAATAGTAAAAAAAAAAAAAAAAAAAAAGTGGAAGGGAGGGAGGGAAGCAAGGAAAAGAGAAAGAAAAGGGGGAGGGAGGAAGGAAGGAAGGAAAAAGAAAGTACTAAAAGAAAAAGCAGGAAAGTGTAACCTCTTTCGGTCAGAAGTATCAAAATGGTATATGATGTTATCAGTACGCCTGCTCTGTTCTTTGAAACACATCTTTCTGAATTACATAAAGTCCATTTTCTTTTTCTTATTTTATTTTAAACTTCAAAAGATACTCTGAATGCTGTAAGAATAGAGCCTACTGTTCCTTTTCCATCTTGGAAGAACCTGAGACGTTTGTCCTTCAGTTGAGCTCCACATAGTCTGATTCTTTATCCTTTCAGTAGAAAAGAAGTCACAGTCCCATTAAATTATCCCTCTTCCCAGTAGTGGACCTTTCACAGAAGTGAAGTGAAGACCTGCACTGAGAATTCACTGTTGATTGGAAGTTTTGAATATTTCCTGTGCTGACCCATTTTCTTTACTAGCACCACTGCTGCTGCACTTTGTACTTTACCTTACAGGATTCATTAAAACAACGTAAGAAGATAAGGAAGAATGAATTACGACTATTTTTACTAAAGAGTACAGAAGCCATAAAGTATGTTCCCTGGTAGAATATTTAATTTGGTCATTTGGGGGAACAGAGTATGAGCAGATAGTGGCAGAGGGAAAAAATAGAAACACAGCCTTCAGAACACACATAATCCTGCTCAGAAATATCTCCCCACATGCCTTCCATCGACCAGAGGGTCTTTTGGATTAATAAGGCCCTACTGTACAAGGTGTGCAGCCATGGTTGACTCAGTCCTGGTTGATGAAGAAAACCTTGTTGTAGTAAGATCCTCAATCCCATCAGGCTGAGGTCAGTTTACTGAGTGGGAATTCTGACTTCTGAGTGACTGAAAGCAAGGTAATTCTTGGGTCATCCAAGGAGAAGGCTAGCCAGGAGGTGTGGCGCAAGCCTAAGGCAGTTTGACAGCCATCTTGAGACTGACTCATGTGGCTCCTGATGCAGAGCCCAGGGCCACGGGAAGGACAAAACTGTCACCTGCACTCAGACACCCTCACTTCTACTCTATCTTCTACTTACTCTTGAAGACAGCAACTTGCCCTCCACCCATTAATAATACCCCATCCTCAGCCAAATTACCTTTCCCTCTCAAAGGAGACAAGGATGAAATTGCAGAGAACTCTCTCTGTGTTATATGCAGAATCACGTACAAAATAAAGCTATAAAGTAAATGTTAGGCTTTGGTTTGGGGGCATACTTTTTACTAGTTTAAGCTGTATTTTTATTACCATAAATTGTTTTGTTTTGGGTTTTTTTGCGGTACGCGGGCCTCTCACTGTTGTGGCCTCTCCCGTTGCAGAGCGCAGGCTCAGCGGCCATGGCTCACGGGCCCAGCCGCTCCGCGGCATGTGGGATCTTCCCGGACCGGGGCACGAACCTGTGTCCCCTGCATCGGCAGGCGGACTCTCAACCACTGCGCCACCAGGGAAGCCCATTCACCATAAAGTTTTTAGATTTACAAGATTCTAAGACATTACACTCTGGTTTAGATAGCTGCCGCGTAGTGGACGGTAGGGCCTAGCTTGTGGTTTGGTGGATCAGTCAATCAAGCTTTATCCCAGGAGTATATAACAGAAATTTATACAAGATTTAATCATTTATACTTTGTATAAACTATAGCAAAACTCTGTTAATCAGAATATGTGCATGATATACTTAAAAGATGAAAATAACACAGTGCAAGATGGAAAGAAACTTGAAAAACACCAAGATCTTTCATTTGCATAGAATTGACGCCCTTACTAAGTACAGCAGACTGCCTTTACAGCCTGGCTGACAGATACCTTTTGTTTCTTTTAGCCCTCCAAGGGAAACACTATTCCCAGATTGCAGATAAAGAGCCTAAGGCCCAGGGAGGTTAAGTGACTTGTTCAAGGTCACGTGGCTAATAAGACTCTGGGTACAAACCAGGTCAGTCTGACTCCTTAATGTGCAGCTCTTAGAAGGTAGAGCAGCATAGTGGAAAGGCTTTGTAGTCGTTAGACACAAGTGGCTAACTAACTGTGATCTTCAGCAAGTGACAACTTCCTTGTGCCTCAGTTTCCACAACTGCAAAAGAGGGATAGCACCACAAGGGTGGTTACATATCTAAAAGTAACTGTCCTGATAAACTCCACAAGGGAGGGATCTTCCTTTTGTCCACCAGTGTACCCCAAATGCCTGCAGATTTTGGTACTACAGCCAGTACCTGCTCCATAGAGAACTTGTTGAATTAATAATGCCTGGCACTTAGTAGGCATTCAGTACATGGCAGTGTCCAAGTGCATCATTAGTCATCTTCAATCCTAACCTCAAAGCACAGAGACTATAATAATGTGCTGTCTCCAATCTCATTTAATTCAAACACCAGCAAATTAGCAGAGTATGCATATGCGGACACTTCTAATCTTTTAATCCAGTATTGATTCATGTCCATGGGTTTTGGAACATCTAAACAAATTTGTTGAATCCAGCAGTAACATAAATTATATTTTGTCATTGCTCTTGTTTTTTTACATTGAATTTTGAATGTCTTCTCTAAACATCATTTTAGCACATCTTTGTCTTTTAAAGAGTAATGAAAACAAAGTATGAATTTTTGAAAGAACAGGCAAAATAAGTCTGTGTGTCATCAATGACACAATCTACAGATGCGCCATTGTAAGTGGCAGTTACGCTTAGTAGGTCCTGGGAGTGAAAACAATTTGGAACTAGAACTCTTTGTCCCTTTCCCTTCATAGCATATTGTGTTATTTTATTCATTGCTATGTTTGCTTTGTAAATTCTGCACTAAAATCCCGGGAGCTGAGGAGACAAGGTGCATGAGCTATGTTGGGCTGCCTATAAAATTAGCACCTGTGCTCTTTGTCCTTATTACACAGCAACAATAGCTTGCATTTCTGTTGAAAATAGAGTGAATAATGATATTTTATGATTTTTGAAGTGAACACATTTTCACCAAGCAAATCTGAAGTATAATATATAGTACATATACACATGGATCTCCTGCTGTGGTTTGTGTATATCATCACGTGTAGATTCACGTTTTCGTAATGCTTTTAATCTCTTCCATATTTGTGATTCTGTTTCGTTTGCTGTGATCTTAAACATGTATGCTCTTTTTCCCTTAATCATCTTCATAGAGTTTAATATTTTATTCATCTCGTCAAATAACTAGCTTTTGCATTTGTTTATTCTTTCACTATTTCTTACTTTTGTTTCATTAATTGTTGCTTTTTATCTTTAGTAATTTTCTCTTCCTTTTTCCCTTTGGATTCTTTTTCTTTTCTTTGTCTTTTTTCCAATTTCCAAGATAAGTAATTTATCTTGGAAATAATTTTTTTTTTTTGCAGTACGCGGGCCTCTCACTGTTGTGGCCTCTCCCGTTGCGGAGCACAGGCTCCGGACGCACAGGCTCAGCGGCCATGGCTCACGGGCCTAGCCGCTCCACGGCATGTGGGATCTTCCCGGACCGGGGCACGAACCCGTGTCCCCTGCACTGGCAGGCGGACACTCAACCACTGCGCCACCAGGGAAGCCCTATTTTTCCTCTTTAATAATGAAGCATTTATTATTGAGTACAGCCTTTACTGTATCCCACTGATTCTCTTTTTCATTCTTTTTTAAGTAGTTCATGATGTTTCTTTTGATTTCATCTTCCATCCCAGAGTTAACATCCCAGAACACTTTTAGTTATTATATTTTGTTGTTTATTTTTATGGGATCTTGATGTGAGAATGTAACTTATAAAATGTAAGTTTTTATAAAATGTGTTTTAATCCTCTTGCCACCAAGTGAATGATCAAACATCAAAGTGTTCCAGGGATCCTACCCCTTTTAAAATATTTCTGAGGGACATATGGGTTTGTATAAGTCTATTAAATCAAACTTATCAGTAGTTTCAATTCCTTTATTTAATTAATTTTTATCTACTGGAGTTGTCCTATTATGAAAGATACTGAAGCCTACACTGTAATTTTATTATTTTTCAATTTCTCTTTGCATTTCTAATATTTTTCCTTTTAATATTTAGCTACTACTTTAGTTCATACAGATGTTCGACCAGTATTTTCTTTTTTTAAAAAAATACATATATATTTGATCCTATCCATAGATGCTGAAAAGAGATTTGATAAACTTAAGGCACTCCTAATAAAAATTAGAACAAAACAGAAGTTAACTATTTAAATATAATACTCTGCTACCAAAACTCAATAGTATCTCATATGCTGAAGCATTAAAACCCACATTTTGGTTAAAGTCAGAACTATGCTTTTTATTATTAAGCAAATGCTAGTGAAAGCACTAAGAAAAGACCATAAAGATGAGAAAATTCAACATAAAGCTGCGTTTTTGCTGCTGATAGAAAATCTAGAAAGTCAAAAAGAGTCCAGTCAAAAAATCAAGTAGACTTAAAATTTGTTAGTATGGCTACATATGAGATAAATACACAACAACTGATTTTCTCTATTCTAAGCAGTGATTGCCTAAAAGCAGAAGTAGGAACACATATTCCATTCACCATAATGAAAAAAATTATGAAATTATTTAGGAATAAATTTTCAAAGAAAGCCACAGAAGTTATGTGAAGAAAACTGAAGTCTTATTGGAAGAGAAAATAAGATTTGAGCACATGGAAACTCATACTTTTTTCTTGAAAAGACAATATAAAAGTGTCAGTTCTTTCAAAAGTATAATGTAAATATCACGCAAATGCAATTTTGGGATAAGTCGAGAGGGGGGTGTTTTTGTGTGTTAGAATTAAGTTAAATACTCTTAAATGTATATTGCAAAATCGGTGCCAGCAGGAGCCCAATATCGTGTGAAAAAGAAAACAGCCAGACTTGCCTTATTCGATATTAAGTCACTAAGGGAAGCAGGAATAAACACAGATTAATGGAGCAGAAGAGAGAAGGGAGACTGGATATCTATATGTTTGAGAATGTAATATATGACCAAGTTGGTATTTCAAAACAGTGGGGAGAAAAGGAGTTATTTAATAAAGGATGCTAGAAAAATGAATGTCTCGAAAGAAAGTAAAGCTAGATTATAAAATTAAATGAAAAATGTTTCTCATCTTGTAGAAAAACATAAAATATACATACAGTCTAGGGGCAGGGAAGACAAAAACAGGAATCCAAAAGCTGTAACCGAAAAAGAAATGAATTGTATAGACATAGACACGCACATGCATGCACACATGAGTATTGGATAGATGCCATAAATAAAGGCGATAGTGGATTTATAAAAATTTGCAACAGGGCTTCCCTGGTGGCGCAGTGGTTGAGAGTCCGCCTGCCGATGCAGGGGACACGGGTTCATGTCCCGGTCCGGGAGGATCCCACATGCCGCGGAGCGGCTGGGCCCGTGAGCCATGGCCGCTGGGCCTGCGCATCCGGAGCCTGTGCTCCGCAACGGAAGAGGCCACAACAGTGAGAGGCCCGCGTACCGCCAAAAAAAAAAAGAAATTTGCAACAAAGAATACAGAGTATTAACAATCCATGATAAAGAAGGAGCTTTGCAAGTTGACTAGAAAGAGAGAAACAGCCCATAGGAACTAGATAAAGGATGTGGAGCTGCATTCACAGAGCAGCAAATCCAACAAAATAAACTCACTGGTGGCCAGGGAAACACTAGTATCCTGATGACCAAAATTAGTGTAAAAGATTTAAAGCATGTACAATATAAAGAGGTCTTACAAATCCGTAAGATGACAACTAACTGAATTTCCAAAACAGGTAGGAATAGTCCCAGTGTATATCCAGTGAACTTGTTTTATCTAATCAAAGACATACAAATTAAAACAAAAATGACATACTTTGGCAACTTTCTAAAAATAGCAATCCCAAGCATTAGTAAAAGTGTGAAGAAGAAAGTACCACCATACATTTCTTGCGTGTTTATTAAATTGACCTTTGCAGGGGTCAGTTTCCCACAGGTAGCAAAAAGCCTGTTAAAGTATTCATGTTCTTTCATCCAGCAATTTAACTTATTGGAATTTATCCTAGGAAATCCTTATCATTAATTACAAAGGTATCTATTTAAATATTGATAGATATTTAAATATTGTTTATGTGAAAACAACTTAAATACCTGAAAACAAAGTAATTTTTAATATATATATAAAATCAGATATTATACATCTATAAAGTGACATATTAGAAAATCTTTAATGGCATGGATGGGAAATGCATGAACAAAGTTATAAAACAGTGTATACGGTATGATCTTATTTTTGAAAGTTTATATATCTTTTTTCAAAGAGCATGTTTTATATACACGTGTGTATATGTGTGTATCTGGCCTCAGCAAGTGCTGTATTGTTATTCACATCTTGCCTTTGATGTTCTAATAATGCACCAGTACTGTCGAATTATGGAAAATGTCAACAGGTTTCCACTCTACCTAGAAAATAAAACTTGTTTTGAAGATCCAGAGAACCAATGCCCATCCGAAGAGAGATTCGTAACTGAAAAGATTCATGCGTTTACACATGGAAACACAAAAGTTCAATAGATTTAGGATAGGAAGTGAAAATATATGTCCCTAAAATTAATGTGTAAGACCTGAAGTCAGGTTGGATAAGCAAGATTGTTCACAAGGATACCATTTTTAGTTTCACCTTTCAGCTGAAATTTGCTTTTTAAGCGCAGGATGGTTCTCTCTTAGAAAAAGAGTAGGCACTAACTTTGACTTATTAAAAAAACAACAGCAACAACAATATGGGACAAGAGACCAATGATCCTAGAGCACAAATCATCAGTTTCTAATTCTGAATACCCTCAGAGGATTTAATATCTATGCTGAGCTCAAAATGTCTAAGGAATGAGTTAGTAGGGATGGAGAAGAATATGTATCAGGAGATGAATTGGGACCTACCCCTAGAGCCAAGGTCAATCCCCTAAACAGCTTTGCTTCTATACCGTGGGGGAGGAGTGGACTGCATTTTAGACAGCAGAACTCAGTGTCACTACAACAGACTTGTCTCTCTCCCAAGGAAGAGGAAATCTAGAGAAAGGAAGGTAAAGGGTAGCAGCCTAAACCGAACCTCTCTTCAGGTGCTGTAGGTGATCCTCCCACCTGGAGGAAGAACAATCACAATGAGAGTCTGAGCACGTACCACCTGCCAGGCACTTCTCTAAGCATCCTGCAGTCCTGTTTCCAACTGATCTTCACAAAACCCTATGAGAGTCGCTACTGTTATCATCTACATTTACAGATGAGGCTTCTAGTGAACTTGGCAAGCCATAGAGCTGATAAGAGGCAGAGCTGGAAGCCACCTGACTCCACCTTTTGTTCCATATGCATCCAACTTGTACAGAAGGAAAGATGAATAATGTCCCTAGTAGGAAACAGTAGTGTTTTCTCTAACAAAGAAAATGGTACTGTTTGAGCCTTAATACCAGTTGATTTTAGGTGATTCATGCATGCCCTATTATTTTGAAACTGAAAGTGTCTTCTTTATTGGTATTTTTCATCTAAATATATCCAAATCTGTCCACTCAAAGCTGTTCTTCAAAGTGTACTGACTAGTGCCAATTTGTCATGCTTATTATTAGCCATGTACTATTACATGTCAGTGTCAAAGTGGCACAGTGAATGACTTTTTAGTTATTAACTCCAACTTTTATTCCATTGGGTTTTTTTTAATTAATCTGAAAAATAGTGCACAAAACCATAGGCTTCAGCATTTTCTTTTAACACACATACATCTTAGATCACAAGCTGCTTTATCAAAAACTATCTAATAGGGCTTCCCTGGTGGCACAGTGGTTGAGAGTCCGCCTGCCGATGCAGGGGACACGGGTCCGTGCCCCGGTCCGGGAGGATCCCACATGCCGCGGAGCGGCTGGGCCCGTGAGCCATGGCCGCTGGGCCTGCGCATCTGGAGCCTGTGCTCCGCAACGGGAGAGGCCACAGCAGTGAGAGGCCTGCATACCGCAAAAAAAAAAAAAAAAAAAAAAAAAAAAAAAAAAATCTAATACACGTAGTTAGATTTATGGATCTAGCTCTAATAGAAAATAAACTTATTTGTAATTTTTTTTAAAGCAGGCATTAAAATGATATACAAACTATATTTTTGTATATTCTGCATACATTTGATTATGGAAGGGGAAAGAAAAGACATTTCAATTGTTATCAGCTCCATTAAAGATCACTTTGGATTAAAAAGAAACAAAAAAGCTTACATTTCTATTATTCTGCCACTGAATTATATAATTGAATCTGGGCAAACGGGGATTTCTTCACTCCGTTCTTTCATTTTAAACATACAAATGTGTAAAGACTTGGCCCTCCTCCATTCCTGGTGAGTAGGGCTCTACTAGTAATCACGTACCCAAGTTGATTTGCATACTGAAAAGTCTGTTGTTTTCATACCAGAAAATTTAAAGATAGTTTAACTCCTTTGTAATTGCAGGAACTTATCTTTTCTTAATCCATTATGCATTATTTTAGCTATTATAAATTAGTAAATGAAATAGAGGCACATCTCAACTTCTGAGTATCCCTTTCATTATTGTCACTTACATATGAACCAAGTTCTGCAAGCCTGCCAACCCCTGGCCTGCTACCTTCTGGGAGGAAGCTAACTTGTCTGGTAGTAAGGGTTCCCCTGGGCTAGAGGCCCCAGGGCCAAGAGATCTTGATACGATGGTTTGAAAAGTAAGCTCTTTTCTCAGCAGTCAAGAGTTGTATGTGGCTTTGTGCTGTCTGGAGACATTTACTAACTATAAAGTTTAAAAATTGTCAAGACACTGCCAGGTATAAAAGCCTCTCTCCATTTCCGCCTCTCTTGCTCTGGCCCTAATGCCTTTCTGAGTCTGTGATGCTTGAAGACCCAGCTCCAGGAAAGGAGTGAAAAGATACAACCTGTCTTTTCTTCTCCTTCTTCCCAGTTCTCACTTTTTCACCTTACTGTCTTTTTTAGCTTCTAATGTTACGATGTTGCTCTTGTTTATAATACAGATAGTGTTTTAATTATGTTGAAGTCCATCATTCCAGAGCTCTAAATTCCAAGCAAGCAGCTTATTAGAAACTTTGGGAACACTGCCTTTCTGTAAGGTAACACCCAACAGCCCCACCGAAGATGGCTGTAATTCTTTCAGAACCAAGAATTCACAGAACCAAGTTGAAAAAAATCCACTAGAGCAGGTCAGTCTCATTAACTGAATATAGAAGTTGTAGCACATGCTCACATTTAAGAACTTTTCCATGTGCCAGTCCTATGCAAAGAGCCTTGTGTACATTAGTTCACAAAATTGTTATAAGAGCCTCATGCAGAAGGAATTATAATTCCTTCCCTATTTTTAGATGAGAAGATAGGTGGTCTATAGATATGGGTTAAATAAGCATTTCTGGAACCTCTGTAAGTGCAGGACATTATGTCAGGTACTAAGGTTCTAAAGAGGCAAAGACACGGTCCTGCCCCTTAGATTTTTATGTTTCCCTGGGACACTGTGGGTTCCTGTGAGCTTCTAGTACTGTAGTGCAGGATGGCAGGTAACTGCCCAAAAGAGCACAGCAGCACATATGCCTTAAGCACTCATAGAGGGCAAGACCACTTGGCCTGAATATGTAAAGAAAACTCTGCTTAGAACCCTCAGAATTTGAGCTGGTCTTTGAAGAAAATTGAGATAAAATATTTCAGGGAAAGAACCTGAAATATTTGAGGCAGAGCAATGTTCTTGGCCATTTTGTGAAATAATAATTTGAATATATGCCTTGAGTAGAAGACATGAGGTCCATAATTGGCATCTTCAGGGCCCAAGAGAGGAGTGCCCTGGATAGTGGTATAAAGAAGATACTTGAATGCAGTATTTCCCCCACTAACCATGCCGTCATCTGTGGACTAACAGAAGCTGAAGTTAGGTTAGAGCCTAACATGCTAACATTATGATGCAGTAGCGCTTACTATGTATCAGATCTCGTTTTGTCTTTTTACATATATTATTTACCCTTGCAACAGCCCTGGGAGGTGGTTTTTAGATACAGGAACTAAGTAAGTCACAGAGAGATTCATTCATTCATTTACTAAGAGGCAGAGCTAGGATTTGAACCCAGGCAGTCTGCTTTCACAGCCCTCATGCTCTGTACTGCAGGGAATCTAGAATTTTTTCACAAAACATTTCTGTCAGTGGTACCATCTGTCTCAAAACTTGCCATTTCTATATTGAACAGACACGTGTGCATGTAGACATACACCGCTACCACTACAGGTTGTCAAGAAGAATGCAGAAAGGGGCAGTTTAGCTTCTTACTAGTAGAATATATACCACTTTGCTACCAGTTTGTAATGATACATGGCTGTATTTGCTTGATAAGCATTAAGAACCGCCTAGAGGAGAAGGCTGGGACAGGTGAGCTGCGGGAACTGGTGTAGAGTGACTGAGTAACAAGATGGTGGGGTTTGCGTGGGGAAGGAGAGAGTTCCAGGCTGTGGACCACTGAGGCTGATGGGCCTGTAACCCTGACTGAGGAGAAGGGCTGGGCAGAAGGCGGAGGCAGAAATGCTGACTGCAGAGGAGTTGTTGGGGTTTTTTGTTGTTTTTTATCATCTCTATGGCTGATACTTTTTTGTTTTGAATTTTACTTTATTTTTTTATACAGCAGGTTCTTATTAGTCATCCATTTTATACACATCCGTGTATACATGTCAATCCCAATCTCCCAATTCATCCCACCACCACCCCACCGCTTTCTCCCCTTGGTGTCCATACGTGTTCTCTATCTGTGTTTCTATTTCTGCCCTACAAACCAGTTCATCTGTACCATTTTTCTACATTCCACATATATGCATTAATATACGATATTTGTTTTTCTCTTTCTGACTTACTTCACTCTGTATGACAGTCTCAGGTCCATCCACGGCTCTCCAAATGCCCCAGTTTCATTCCTTTTTATGGCTGAGTAATATTCCATTGTATATATGTACCACATCTTCTTTATCCATTCATCTGACGATGGGCATTTAGGTTCCTTCCATGACCTGGCTATTGTAAATAGTGCTGCAATGAACACTGGGGTGCATGTGTCTTTTTGAATTATGATTTTCTCTGGGTATATGCCCAGTAGTGGGATTGCTGGGTCATATGGTAATTCTATTTTTAGTTTTTTAAGGAACCTCCATACTCTTCTCCATAGTGGCTGTATCAGTTTACATTCCCACCAACAGTGCAGGAGGGTTCCCTTTTCTCCACACCCTCTCCAGCATTTGTTGTTTGTAGATTTTCTGATGATGCCCATTTTAACTGGTGTGAGATGATACCTCACTGTAGTTTTGATTTTCATTTCTCTAATAGTGATGTTGAGCAGCTTTTCATGTGCTTCTTGGCCATCTGTATGTCTTCTTTGGAGAAATGTCTATTTAAGTCTTCTGCCCATTTTTGGATTAGGTTTTTTTTTTTTTAACATTGAGCTGCATGAGCTGCTTGTATATTTTGGAGATTAATCCTTTGTCCATTGATTCGTTTACAGATATTTTCTCCCATTCTGAGGGTTGTCTTTTCACCTTGTTTGTAGTTTCCTTGGCTTTGCAAAAGCTTTGAAGTTTCATTAGGTCCCATTTGTTTATTTCTGTTTTTATTTCCATTACTTGAGGAGGTGGATCAAAAAAGATCTTACTGTGATTTATGTCAAAGAGTGTTCTTCCTATGTTTTCCTCTAAGAGTCTTATAGTGTCCGGTCTTACATTTAGATCTCTAATCCATTTTGAGTTTATTTTTGTGTATGGTGTTAGGGAGTGTTCTAATTTCATTCTTTTACACGTAGCTGTCCAGTTTTCCCAGCACCACTTATTGAAGAGACTGTCTTTTCTCCATTGTATATCCTTGCCTCCTTTGTCATAGATTAGGTGACCATAGGTGTGTGGGTTTATCTCTGGGCTTTCTATCCTGTTCCACTGATTTATATTTCTGTTATTGTGCCAATACCATATTATCTTGATTGCTGTAGCTTTGTAGTATAGTCTGAAGTCAGGGAGTCTGATTCTTCCAGCTCAAGACTGATTTGGCTATTCAGGGATCTTTTATGTCTCCATACAAATTTTAAGATTTTTTGTTCTAGTTCTTTAAAAACATGCCACTGGTAATTTGATAGGGATTGCACTGAATCTGTAGATTGCTTTGGGTGGTATAGACCTTTTCACAATATTGATTCTTCCAATCCAAGAACGTGATATATCTCTCCATCTGTTTGTGTCATCTTTGATTTCTGTCATCCGTGTCTTTTCCTCCTTAGGAAGGTTTATTCCTAGTTATTTTATTCTGTTTGTTGCAGTGGTAAATGGGACTGTTTCCTTGATTTCTCTATCTGATCTTCCGTTGTTAGTGAAGAGGAATGCAAGAGATTTCTGTGAATTTTGTATCCTGCAACTTTACCAAATTCAGTGATTAGCTCTAGTAGTTTACTGGTGGCATCTTTAGGATTCTCTGTGTAGAGAATCATGTCATCTGTAAACAGTGACAGTTTTACTTCTTCTTTTCCAATTTGTATTCCCTTTATTTCTTTTTCTTCTCTGATTGCCATGGCTAGGACTTCCAAAACTATGTTGAATAATAGTGGCAAGAGTGGACATTCTTGTCTTGTTCCTGATCTTGGAGGAAGTGCTTTCAGTTTTTCACCATTGAGAATGATGTTTGTTGTGGGTTTGTCGTATATGGCCTTTATTATGTTGAGATAGGTTCCCTCTCTGCCCACTCTCTGGAGAGTTTTTATCATAAATGGGTGTTGAATTTTGTCAAAAGCTTTTTCTCCATCTATTGAGTTGATCATATGGTTTTTATTCTTCACTTTGTTAATATGGTGTATCACATTGATTGATCTGCGTATACTGAAGAATCCTTGCATCCCTGGGATAAATCCCACTTGATCATAGTGTATGATCTTTTTAATGTGTTGTTGGATTCTGCTTGCTAGTATTTTGTTGAAGATTTTTGCATCTATATTCATCAGTGATATTGGTCTGTAATTTTCCTTTTTTGTAGTATCTTTGTCTGGTTTTGGTATCAGGGTGATGGTGGCCTCATAGAATGCGTTTGGGAGTGTTCCTTCCTCTGCAGTTTTTTATAAGAGTTTGAGAAGGATGGGTGTTACCTCTTCTCTAAATGTTCGACAGAATTCGCCTGTGAAGCTGTCTGGTCCTGGACTTTTGTTTGTTGGAGGATTTTTGATCAGTTTCAATTTCAGTGCTTCTGATTGGTCTGTTCATATTTTCTGTTTCTTCCTGGTTCAGTCTTGGAAGGTTATACCTTTCTAAGAATTTGTCCATTTCTTCCAGGTTGTCCATTTTATTGGCATAGAGTTGCTTGTAGTAGTCTCTTAGGATGCTTTTTATTCCTGCAGTGTCTGTTGTAACGTCTCCTTTTTCATTTCAAATTCCATTGAGTCCTCTCCCTCTTTTTCTTCATGGGTCTGGCTAAAGGTTTATCAATTTTGTTTATCTTCTCAAAGAACCAGCTTTTAGTTTTATTGATCTTTGCTATTATTTCCTTCGTTTCTGTTTAATTTATTTCTGCTCTGATCTTTATTCTTTCTTTCCTACTAACTTTGGGTTTTGTTTGTTCTTCTTTCTCTGGTTCCTTTAGGTGTAAGTTTGGATCATTTGAGATTTTTCTTGTTTCTTGAGGTCGGCTTGTATTGCTATAAACTTCCCTCTTAGAACTGCTTTTGCTGTATCCCATAGGTTTTGGATCATCGTGTTTTCGTTGTAATTTGTCTCTAGGTATTTTTTGATTTCCTCTTTGATTTCTTCAGTGATCTCTTGGTTACTTAGTAACGTATTGTTCAGCCTCCATGTGTTTGTGTATTTTATGTTTTTTTCCTTGTAACTGATTTCTAATCTCATAGCATTGTGGTCAGAAAAGATGCTTGATATGATTTTAATTTTCTTAAATTTACTGAGGCTTGATTTGTGACTCAAGATGTGATCTATCCTGGAGAATATTCTGTGTGCACTTGAGAAGAAAGCGTGATCTGCTGTTTTTGGATGGAATGCCCTATAAATATCAATTAAATCTATCTGGCCTATTGTGCCATTTAAAGTTTGTGTTTCCTTATTAATTTTCTGTTTGGATGATCCGTCCATTGGTGTAAGTGAGGTGTTAAAGTCCCCCACTATTATTGTGTTAGTCGATTTCCTCTTTTATAGCTGTTAGCAGTTGCCTTATGTATTGAGGTGCTCCTTTGTTGGGTGCAAATGTATTTATAATTGTTATATCTTCTCCTTGGATTGATCCCTTGATCATTCCTTGTTTCATGTAACACTCTTTATTTTAAGGTCTATTTTATCTGATATGTGCATTGCTACTCCAGCTTCCTTTTGATTTCCATTTGCATGGAATATCTTTTTCCATCCCCTCACTTTCAGTCTGTTTGTGTCCCTAAGTCTGAAGTGGGTCTCTTGTAGACAGCATATATATGGGTCTTGTTTTTGTATCCATTCAGCGAGCCTGTGTCTTTTGGTTGGAGCATTTAATCCATTCACGTTTAAGGTAATTATCAACATGTATGTTCCTATTACCATTTTCTTAATTGTTATGGGTTCTTTTTTGTAGGTCCTTTTCTTCTCTTGTGTTTCCCACTTAGAGAAGTTCCTTTAGCATTTGTTGTAGACCTGGTTTGGTGGTGCTGAATTCTCTTAGCTTTTTCTTGTCTGTAAAGTTTTTGATTTCTCCATTAAATCTGAATGAGATCCTTGCCAGGTGGAGTAATCTTGGTTGTAGGTTCTTCCCTTTCATCACTTTAAATATGTCGTGCCACTCCCTTTTGGCTTGTAGGGTTTCTGCTGAGAAATCAGCTGTTAACCTTATGGGGATTCCCTTGTGTGTTATTTGTTGTTTTTCCCTTGCTGCTTTTAATATTTTTTCTTTGTATTTAATTTTTGATAGTTTGATTAATATGTGTCTTGGCATGTTTCTCCTTGGATTTATCCTGTATGGGACTCTCTGTGCTTCCTGGACTGTGGCTATTTCATTTCCCACGTTAGGGAAGTTTTCAACTATAATCTCTTCAAATATTTTCTCAGGCCCTTTCTCTTTTTCTTCTCCTTCTGTGACCCCTCTAATGCGAAGGTTGTGTTTAATGTTGTCCCAGAGGTCTCTTAGGCTGTCTTCACTTCTTTTCATTCTTTTTTCTTTATTCTGTTCCACAGCAGTGAATTCCACCATTCTGTCTTCTGGGTCACTTATCCATTCTTCTGCCTCAGTTATTCTGCTATTGATTCCTTCTAGTGTAGTTTTCATTTCAGTTATTGTATTGTTCATCTCTGTTTGTTTGTTCTTTAATTCTTCTAGGTCTTTGTTAAACATTTCTTGCATCTTCTCAATCTTTGCCTCCAAGGTCCTGGATCATTCTTTTTCCGAGGTCCTGGATCATCTTCACTATCATTATTCTGAATTCTTTTTCTGGAATGTTGCCTATCTCTACTTCATTTGGTTGTTTTTCTGGGGTTTTGTCTTGTTCCTTCATCTGGTACAAAGTACTCTGCCTTTTCATTTTGTCTGTCTTTCTGTGAATGTGGTTTTCCTTCCACAGGCTGCAGAATTGTAGTTCTTCTTGCTTCTGCTGTCCGCCCTCTCACAGAGGAGTTTTGAAAGTAAATGTGAACTCAGTTCTGAATCAGAAGCCAGGTGGCATAACATGTGACAAGAGGTGAAGACATGTCTTTTCCCTCATTGAGAGAGACAGTGGGGAAAGGGTGGATGAAGTGGAGGTAAGACAGCTAGAACAAGGATTGTGTCTCTGGTTGGTGGGCATAAAGAAACAGGCTCTGAGGTCTGCAGGTGGAGGGAGCACTAAAATATCAAACTCACTTGTCAAGGAAAAGTTTCATCTGTGATGGAGCAGGGTAGTCGTGATTGATGCTAAATTGACAAAAGGCTGCTCAGTTTTTAATGCAGGTGAGTTAATAGGTAAGACACATTATATTACCTTCTTAGTGGATATATCACACTCAGTGTAGCAGTGAAAGAGTTGGTCTTTGGATGCTTGATCAGATGGCCCACCTTCTAGCACGTAAATTCCTGCTACAGCACACCAGGCCATGGTCAACCAGTCTTTTCTCAGATGGTGAACACATCACCTCTTGACAGCTGTGAAAAAGCTTTTCCCTGTGGCTTCTAACCACAGGACCAAGTTCCCTCCTCTGGAGCCGAATGGCTTGGGCCTAGTCTCTCTTCTTGGACTTCAGACGCAAGTGCAGTGGAGTTGCCTCTACCAGCCTTGCACTGCCTCCTCTACTCCCATGTCAACAGTGCACAGGGTCCCTAAAGGACTGTCCCTCTGGTTTTGAACCTAAACCTTGTTGATATAGGCATTCTCATTTTTTTATGACATAGCTCTTATTAAGGGCTGTGTATTTTATAACGCAGTTATGAAACCAGATTGAAACCTGGTCCTTTCTCTAAGGTAAATCACAGAGTAGAGGAGACGGACAGTATATGTTTATAGAGGTTCAGTAATGGTTCAGTAGTAAGGGTAAACATGGTGAGCTAAGGTGGGGAAGTTGCTTCATATCTTTACTGTTCTTAATATTGAGGTAAAATTTGAACAGAGTGAAATGCACAGATCTTAAATGTACCATTTGATGTAATCCACACCCTAATCAAGATATAGAATAGTCCTGCCCCCCAACATATAGTCCCTGCCCCCCTGAAAATTACCTCATGCTCCCTCCCAATCAGTTCCCTCCCCCACAGGCAACTACTGTTCTGATTTCCGCCACCACAGACTAATTTCGCGTACCTCATATGGTTCTGTGATTGCAAATTTCACATCAAAAGTCTCTCACTGCAGATAAGTCGATATGGAAGAAAGCAACATTCAGAGACTATGCCTCAACATGCTGTGTGCCCTTGGGCAGAAATCTTAACCTCCCTGGGCCTCGTTACAGGGTTCCATAGGTGATCCTCTTGATTCCTTAAAGATCCAACTCTGCTCACATTTTTAATCTCAAAACTGCCACCCCCCCACCGCAGTCCGTTCAAGAACCCGGAGCAGAAACAAACCTCGGGCTCATTCCACCCTCTCCAGTTGAGCATTCCGTCAGGTCAGTTCTTCCTTGTGATTTTTTTAGACATGTCACTTACTTTAGTCCCTACCTCCTCTTCATCTCTTGCCTTGTAATGACCAATCAAATTACTTTTCCGGCCTCTCTTGCCCCTGGTCCTCTCCAAACTATTCTCATTACTGCCCCCAAGCTAATCCCTGATAAAATGAAACAAATTCTGGCCGCTTTTCTATTTAAAATCCTTAAGTGGTTCTCCACCATTTAAGGTGCTTCTCTGTCACCTACAGACTTGAGTTCCAATTCTCAAGTTTGACAATGAGGCCTTAACCGAATGCCTCCAGCCTGTGTTTAGTGCCCTCAGCTCCCCAGTGTTCTCTGCTGGGAGGCTCACCCTGCCATCGCTCTCCTGCTTCCCCAGCTCCCTCCCCATTTCCACAGGCCCCTGTTAGGGCACTGCACTTGCCGTCCCCCTGATTCTGCTGTGAGCTCTGCAGTGAGGTTAGGGACCGTATTTTATTCACTTCTCTATCTCCAGCATCTGGCATATGACTTTGCTGACAACACTTAACCCCAAAGTAACTAAATCATGAGATTTCTAAGGATGGTGCAGCACTGGGTCAGGGTCTTATTCAGACTTCACATTGATGTTTCTAGAAATAAAAAAATCATATGGAAGTTTTCATGCATGTCTGACCACTTCATCAAGTCTGATTCTGAGTTTTTCATTCCAGTAGCTTTCGTGATAATATTGGGTTAATGGTGAGCAAGTTTTTTATTTGGAGAGAGGGTGTATTTATTATTGATAGGAGGTCTCAAAACAGTGAGTCCTGCTGGTGCAAAAGAGCTGTCTGTGCTCTAATTCCTATCTCAAATCTAACTTAATGTGCTTATTCGTTTAGTTCTGCAATGGCAGATTGCCGTTTCTACAAATGAGGGTAATTTCTTTCTAAAGGTCTTTGTGGTAATTAGCAAGCAGATAAAAGACTAAAAATGACTGGTAAATGCTGACCCAGCAGCATAGGAACGCGAGTGTTTACAGCCCGTGTTTGTTCATCTTGGTTCACTTGGTCCTGGTTTTGTGAATCAGCATTGCTGTCTGAATTGATCTTTACTCCATCTGTATTTTTATCTTTTCCAAAACCTAGGTAAGAACCTGGATGCCGTCCATGACATCACGGTGGCATACCCTCACAACATTCCCCAGACAGAGAGGCACCTCCTCCTTGGGGACTTTCCCAAGGAGATCCACTTCCACGTCCACCGATACCCAGTGGACACCCTCCCAACATCCAAGGAGGACCTCCAGCTCTGGTGCCGCAAGCGGTGGGAAGAGAAAGAGGAGAGGCTGCGCTCCTTCTATCAAGGGCAGAAGAATTTTTACTTTACGGGGCAGACTGTCATTCCACCTTGCAAGTCTGAGCTCAGGGTCCTTGTGGTCAAATTGCTCTCCATACTGTACTGGACCCTGTTCGGCCCTGCAGTGTGCCTGCTCATCTATCTGTACAGCCTTGTTCGGTGGTATTTTATAATCATCATTGTCATCTTCGTGCTGCAGGAGAGAATATTTGGTGGACTGGAGATCATCGAACTTGCATGTTACCGTTTTTTACACAAACAGCCACATTTAAATGCAGAGAAAAAGGAGTAAGATCGTAAGGTTCGCAGTGTAAAAGCCTAGGGGATATTTTGGATAAGCTTTTGTAAACCGAGATGCTTTTCTGCATGACTATGTCAAATATTTCTTACTATCGTCATTATTTGTTAAAGATATTTTGCACTTAGTTTTGTGGGAAAATATTGCTACACACACGATTTTTTTTTTTTTTTTTAATATCTCTGAATGTAATTTCAACACTGTGTAGCAGGGAGCAATCGCTGTGAAATAACTTGGGCCAGAGTATTAGTAAACAATCATCAGGCTGTTAGCAGACAAGGTACACACAGATCTTCTTAGAGGCCCAATCCTGCTTCCTAACAAACTCCCCAGACAGGAGGCAGATCTGGGGCTCCTGGGCACTGGCCCAGATCAAGTGCTGGCACCTGACGGTGGAGGTGAGGGCCCTTCCTCCTGGCTCCCTCTCGGCCCTGTCCCCGCACTCCTTTCTATGCCAGTCAAACCCTTGCATCCTTCCTCAAGACCAGAAAACAGAAACCCCTTGTCCTTAAGCTGAACAAACATTTTAATAGGAAGCCCTTCATTACTCATGAAATCTTGGCATTTAGCCGTGCACTGACCTAGACGTCACAAGACCACCGGTGCCCTTTTCTCACGTGGGAAATAAGAGCTGGACAAGTCTCAGGGAGCAACCACAGGCTCTCCACTCAGAAACCTTAGTTTGAATTTTTAAAACCAAGAATTCATACAGTTTAGTTCTTCACTTCTGTGTAACCTTGTTTAGTGCCGGTTTCTTTACAGCTTGTTAGCAGGTGTAGCTTTTCTGCATTATAAACGGTATATATCAAGTCACTTACCTTTTAAAGGAAAGCGTAGAAGAACGTTCTTATTGCCATCAGAAACACTTGAAGTTGTGTCTTGGTTGAAATATTTCTTTAAAACCTGCCACAAAAAGGAAGGTTATTGTATTTTCTACGTGTGCATGGGTGTCTAACTTCTGCCACTAAATCAACAGCAGCACTTGCAGACAGGGCCGTAATGGTTTAACCTAAATTATTCAATCCTTGTAGCCTTGACAAGTTTTATTCTTAAAACCAAGTCACACAAAAGTGAATCCTTTTTTAATGATAGTGAGGGATCTCTCTTTTTTAGTCCCAGGTTTCCTCTTTCATTAGTAAAGCCCACATTTTACCAATTGTTCACCTAAATATTCCTGTTATTTGGAGTCAATGGAAAATTCAGCAAGTCAACAGCACCAATCTCCTTCTGAGGCAAAAAAGAAATGTGTGGTCATTGTTTCCACTCCGCTGGGGCCCTGCAGCTACGTTTTTTTTTTTGGTCCTAATGGGAATGCTGGTCAGAGCAGCAGAAAATATGGGGCAATTGAAAGTCTTTACTGGGTTTCCCTGGTGGCGCAGTGGTTGGGAGTCCGCCTGCCGATGCAGGGGACACGGGTTCGTGCCCCGGTCTGGGAGGATCCCACATGCCGCGGAGCGGCTGGGCCCGTGAGCCATGGCCGCTGAGCCTGCGCGTCCGGAGCCTGTGCTCCGCAACGGGAGAGGCCACAACAGTGAGAGGCCCGCGAAAAAAGTCTTTACTGTTAAAAAACCTGTCCGCGTATTCCTGCCTTGAACCAGCTTCAAACACTGTTTCTAGCTTTGTGTACTCTTGTCACGAGTGCCTTCTCCTTAATTACATCTCCTTTGTGCTGGACGGTGATTTCCGCCGGCAGTGGAAACCGGCATCGCTGTGACAGGCAAGCACGCTGTGAGCTAGACTTACCCAGCAGACTCTTCTTTCAGAAAGCCACCGCAGCATCCATGTTGGCACCATCTTCACTGGAAGAGAACTAACTAGTGCCTCTGCTGCAGAGCCCAACCTGTATTTAACTACTCTCCCAAGGCTGTTTTCAATCCTGCCGGGGCTACTAATTAGTTGCTGGGGCTACTAATTAGTTATTATGCACATCTGCTCCAGACCCAGCTTCCTTGGTTTCTAAGGTGGTTATTTTTTTAACCTTTCCCCCCCCCCTTTAATAAAAGAGGTTTCTAATTTAGGTCTCTCTCAGACTTCTGGTTATATTTGGAAATAAGAAATAGTTTAACAATCAGGATTGCATTTGTCCTGGGTCAGAGAGAAACGCTGCGTTTTCTACTCCACAGGTGTTTGTAATGTAGCCGGGCTGCCCTTCCTCCAACTGCTCAAGGGTCTGGCTTTAATGGCGAGTCCTCTAGAACCCCATGAAACCTGTAAAAGGGGAACTCCTCCTTTCTAAAACATGTTTTCTTTTGATCGTAAAAAACATGTTTAAGATAAAATGCAAACTCTTTTTTAGTACCCTGAATTCATAAGCACTGAAACTGAGACATTGTACTTCTAAGAATTAGAAATAACTTCAAAAAGAAAAATGTTGCCTTTTTTGGTCTCTGGTGTGGTTTTTTTTGTTTGTTTTGTTTGCAATAAGGCTTCTTTTAAAATTGAAATCATTTGTGTTTTCCTACACAACTTTTTCTTCTCTTATTTAAAGAAATACACTGTCCATGATTTGGACTCTAAAATTGATAGGTCAGGTAGAGGTTAATGCAGTTACAGTACTGTGCTTGGCCTCAGCTGTGACCCCTTCCCATCTCCCAGTCTGGCTCTGGACTCAGCAGCCGCCTGTCTGGCAGCATCTGGACTCTCACCAGTCCATCCAGAGGAGACTCAGTGGAGTTAGAAATGTTTACAGTGCTGCATGTCCATTTGTTACATCTTTACCATTCAGACAAGACTTAAATAAAGCAAGTGTGGTTTACATGGGACATGAACCATTATACTTAAAATAGGAACCTACAAGGAAGGGCACTGATTAGGTCACAAGTTTTCCCACCAGGCCTCTGATGAAACAAGCCACAGTCATTGTAAAACTCAGTAGAAGAACATGGTAAAAGACTAAAAGAAAAATAAATGTCAGAGCCCATAATTTAAAGTTCTTAATAAAATCCTTGTTTGTTAGGCTACTAAAACACAGACGGGGAGAAATCCCAGCTTCCACTTGAGTCACTTTGAAATTAGTTACGTCCATAGCCCCACGTCAGACCTCATCCATCAGCAGCCGACTGAACTCGCTGGGAGGGGAGACGTTCCCATCTCACTCGGGCTTCAAGCTCGGCCTGACCACGCTGCCCTCGTGCACTTTTATAACGGAGACTAATGGAGGGAGCCTGTTGGTATTAAATTGTTTACATTTCTTTATATAAATAATGTGCTTTCAGTGCCTTAGTTATGGGTCCCTTTCTTTCTCTTGTTCCAAGAATTCTGCAATGTGTCTCTTAGGTAAAAGTCTCTTTTTGCTATTCACTGGGAGAAAAATGGTTTCTAAAACACTGGTCACTGTGGTCAGTACTACCTTGTGAGGACATCTGGGAAAGAGAGCTTTATGTGGAGGTAGCGGTTGCCTCAGGGCTATTGTTTATGTTGCAGAAATGCTCTTGTCACATGATAAGCTTCAGATTAGACATGGCCCTAAAGTTGTCTTGTGCTGACCTTAAATTCTTATTTCAGAAGAGAATCTTGGTTTAGGTAATTCATTTTTTAAAAGATCATGTGCAAAACCACTACGTTTTAAAAATAACTCACAGAATGGCCTTAGTTTTTTATGTCCGCTGGTATCTTTGTGAGTTGTGTTCTCTGTAGTATACATCCCAGAATAAAGTGGAGTGAATTCAATAGTTTACACGTGTGTTGGGTTTCTGTTTTTTTGCAGGAATGACTGGAGGCTATATTGTTATTGTATTATAACGTGGTATTGAGGAAGAGCTGACCAGTTAGGACTCTCTTTCACAGATGTTTAAAACATAATGCCAAAGCAAAAAGGGAATATACCACCTTCATCACTGAAAAAGTCCAGGGGCCGCAGCTGAATTCACGGTTCAGTGAATGTCATCAGAACTTGGTTTCCCCCCATCTCAGTTCAGCCTGAGGGCAGTGTGGTCGTTCCACAAGGGAGGGGGTCTCATGGGAAATATCCACACCACTAGCTGTAAGAGGTAAACAGGGCTCTATGCACACCCCTCCCCCACTGTCAGGGAATACAGGACTAGGAAGGCAATTCTTGGACCAAAGCTTGACAAATGCATGAAAATACACTTAGCAAACAGACACGCACAAAAGTCATGAGACCTAAGGGTAGCAGGATATGCCGCCCCAGAATATGAGTGTAGGAGTTCAGGACATGCCACCCCAAATATACCACTTTGCAATATTGATTATTGTCAGCTGTAGGCACTTGAGAAACAGCAAATGCAGGGAAGGGCTGTCTCTGAACTCTCCTTTTCTGCCTGAAGACAGATCCTCCAAAAGGAACTCAACTGCCATAAATCCCCTCCCTGGGAGTTTCATCAGCCAGAGGGGATTGACTCTTGTCACAGGAAAGGAGACTTCACACCCCCACACTTTGCCACAAAAGGCCATACCCACCCCCCATCTATTCCAAGGGTCCATTCATCTTTCCTAAAAAACATTCACTATCCCCTAAGAGGGCTACTTTCTTCCTCCCCTTTTCCATTAAGATGGTATTTCAGGGGCTTCCCAGGTGGCGCAGTGGTTGAGAGTCCGCCTGCCGATGCAGGGGACACGGGTTCGTGCCCGGTCCGGCAAGATCCCACGTGCCGCGGAGCGGCTGGGCCCGTGAGCCATGGCCGCTGAGCCTGCACGTCCGGAGCCTGTGCTCCGCAACGGGAGAGGCCACAACAGTGAGAGGCCCGCGTACCGCAAAAAAAAAAAAAAAAAAAAAAAAGATGGTATTCCAGGCCTGGATTCTAAGCCACCTCAAAGAGTTACTCATTTTTCCCTGGGTATCTTCATGAATACATGAGGGATACATGCTAATAAATGTTTGACTGTTCTCCTCTTGTTAGTCTGGCTAATATTACTGGAGCCAAGAACTCAGAAGGGCAGAGGGAAAATGATTCTCCTCCCCTACAGAACCTAAGCTCTGCAGTGCCCCATTCTGTCTTCGGCTTCTCCAACAAGCATTTGCTTGAAAGATCCACTCTGAGGGGAGCCCCCAATGTCATTCTCTGGGAAGGGGGTGTGAGGGACCAGAAGAATGGGTTTCCAGGACTGGGCCATGGGGCTGGTGGGATTTCTATATTCTGTTCAGGCAAAGGGGAGAGGAGAGCATAGTCTTTCTAGTCACCCATGTGCTTCCACATCACTCATTTCACTGATAAACTATGTAAAGGGCTTCAGCAGCTCCCTGCGAAGGGTGGGTTTTCAATGAGGTTCTTCAAATGCCAGCTAGTAAGCCCTAGGATGTCACAGAGTCTAACCTACACTCATACAATGCACTCTTCATGCCAAAATGTTTTTAAAGTAAATACCTAAAAGATAACTTGCGCTCTCCTGGCTGTGTTGACTTGACTCCCAGGATCCACAGGGTGACTTGAGGCCTGCAGTCACTTCAGCCCTACATCCTCTCAGGTTCAAATCCCGTGGGAAACAGCCAGGGAGACTGCTTCCCCAGTGGCTTAACACAAATCCTAAAGTGGGTTGCAATGCTCATTCCTCAACCACTCACTTGCCTGGAAATAACTAGGTGGCTTGCGTCCCTGGGTTACTCACCACCCCCTGGAGCCAGGGCTGGCGTTTGTTCCCCGGGACCACAGGGACCAAGTGCTGGGGAGGGACGAACTTTCAGAGGGCTGCTGTTGAGAACAGGATAAAATGACGCTGGGTGGCCAGATGTCCACCTCGACTATGAAACTTCCCAAACCGCCCAGCGGAGCCGGGAGCAAATCAGCACAGCTTGCAGAGGGAGTCCCTGACCCTGCACAGTGAGAAACAAAGGAGCTTGGCCGCCTCCTCCCATCAACACCAGGGGATATTTGGGAATCCAAGGTTCTGCAGAGCTGTACACAGACAACCTCATCAACAATTGGTCCATCTGAATACTTTAATCATTACCTCTACTCAGATCACCCGACTTAAGCAAGACAGTATGGATGACATTTTTCTTCCCGTGGCAAATCTGTTGAAGTACAAATCCTATAGCTCTCATGTCTCTCCCTGTTGGCTGATGCAGTCCTGTTCCTTCCAGCACTGCAGGCACAGAATCTCACAGTGTCGCTCACCCCTCCCTCACCTGCCCTGACAGTCAAGCTGTCACCCCCACCTGCACCTTCCTCCTCAGGGGCAGCTCCTTCCTACTGCATTAGACCTGGCAAGTCAGCACTACCTACCAGTTCTCCCTGCTCCAGGAGATTGACGCCAATCTCTATCCACGGGACCCAGGTGATCTCCCCACAACCCCAGTTTAATCACGGAACCCTGCGTCTCACCACCCCCAGTGGCTTTCTGCTGATGTCAGGCAGCCCAGACTCGACCTATCCCAGTTCTTCCCAATCCACCCTATCCTTGGGCCCAGGATTGGCCCCGGGTGTGGACCTTTTCACCCCAAGGCAACTGGCTGCCTAAAACTCACGTGCCCCCTGCTCTTTCCCACCTTTGCTCATAAAGGTGCTTCCTTCACAGCCCAAATTCTGTCAAATCCCACTTTTTCTCTGAACTGTTTCCTCATCAGTCTAGCTTGAAATGTCCTCCTGTCGTGGTGATATTTCTCTGCAACTCTCGCTTGACCGTATTACATACTATCTTACGTTATAGTTATTTTTCAGTCTTATCACCTCACCTGGAGTATAAGCTTCTGGAAAGCCGAGATAAGAATGCCTCATATTTCTCTTATCCCGAACAGTATTTAGCCCAGCATCTCACCAATTCCTTTTGCACAATAAATTCTAAACGGTGGTTCCTTGGAAGTCATTCAGAAAGCATCCTGTACTAAACTCAAGCTGGGTGCAGAAATTTACAAATTTAACGTAACAAAAACAAAAATTTGAAATGCAAACCCATCTACCTCTGGGAAATAGCTTTTTTTTTTTCACAAGAATCAAATCATTTTTGATTGATGATATGATTTACCAAAATATATTAGTAACTGAACTCTTAAAAGTAGAAACTTGGCTCAAAATGTGCATACTTAAGAATCTCACCTCCCCCAGCTACACTTGTGGAGGAGAATTTGCCAATACCTAGCATGATTCTTATGCACTTACCTTTGGCCCACAATCCCACTTTCAGAGATCTATCCCCCAAAACACACTGGCCCCCCAAAATTGTAAGATGCATGCACAAAGCTCTTCATTGTAGTTCTGTTGGTGAGAATAAAATACTGGCAACAACCTAAATGTCCATGGTAGGGAATGACTGAATACTCTTTGGTATAATTATATGATTGAGTTCTGTGCAGCTGTACAGAGGCACGAGGGACATCTCCAGACACTGATATAGGACATTTCTCCAATATATTATGTTAAGTGAAAAAAGAAAGATGGAGAACAATGTGTATAGTTATGCTTTTATTGAAGGTGAGGCCATACAGATACACACACATATGCTTAATTTAAAAGCTAATTCATTAAACATAATTTAAAAATATAAATTATAAAAGTAAAATTGTAACATATGGGGGAGGGAGGGAACATGATGGATGAGACTAGGATAGGAACTAGACTTCTTTTATATATCTTATTTTATGCTATATGCTTGACTTTGGAACCAAGTTAATGTTTTACATAATTATAAAATTAAATGAGGGAATTCCCTGACCGTCCAGTGGTTGGGACTCAGCACTTCCACTGCGGTGGCCCAGGTTCAATCCCTGGTTGGGGAACTAAGAGCCTGTGAGCCGCGTGGCACAGCCAAAAAAAATTTAAATAGTAAAAGGTAAAAAAATTTAAATGAAAAAGTAAAAGCAATTTCTAAAAAGAAAAAGAGAAAAATCAAAAGGAAAATGAAGCAAATGACCCTAACGTATCAAATCTGTGGAATAATTACACAGAGAAATTTTTTCAGGTAATTATAATGTATATCCTTAACAGTATATATTCTCAAGGCAGAAAGAACTCCAAAAAAAATCTTAAATTGTTTTTGTCATCGTATTGTTAGTAATGATATCAGTTTATTTTCTGAAATTATTGCATTTTTTGTAAGATTAGGCATGTAAGTAATTATGATAATGTTGCTAGGACCAAGATCTTCAGTGTAAAAAATATGTAAGTATAGAATTTTTAAAGTTAAAAAAATTCCCCATAATCCTAAATTTGAACTGAAAATAATCAGTATGAATTTATGATGTATTTTGTCTTAAAAAACAAAACAAAACAAAACAAGAGCTACTTGGTAGTCCTGTCCATTAAAAATGCTAGAAATATGGGGCTTCCCTGGTGGCGCAGTGGTTGAGAGTCCGCCTGCCGATGCAGGGAACATGGGTTCGTGCCCCGGTCCGGGAAGATCCCACATGCCGCGGAGCGGCTGGGCCTGTGAGCCATGGCCGCTGAGCCTGCGCGTCCGGAGCCTGTGCTCCACAACGGGAGAGGCCACAACAGTGAGAGGCCCGCATACCGCAAAAACAAATAAAATAAAAATGCTAGAAATAATGGCCAACCAATAGCAATGAGCAGCCTAGTGCCCAGATAATGGAAAAACATTTTCCATTAAAAAGGAACCAGAGGTTCTTGGACAAATGGCCCAGGACAGGTAGAAGGTAAGCCTGGACACCTTGAAATACCAGAAAGTAAGGAAGATTTCAAAGACCTCTGAGGTCAGCAATTAGGGCTTAATTTCCAAATATACAAACAGCTCATACAACTCAATAACAAAAAAACAAACAACCCAATCGAAAAATGGGCAGAAGACCTAAATAGACATTTCTCCAAAGAAGACAGACAGATGGCCAGTAGGCACGTGAAAAGCTGCTCAACATCACTAATTATTAGAGAAATGCAAATCACAACCACAGTGAGGTACCACCCACATCAGTCAGAATGGCCATCATCAAAAAGCCTACAAGTAACAAATGCTGGAGGGAATGTGGAGAAAAGGGAACCCTCCTACACTGTTGGTGGGAATGTATATTGGTGCAGCCACTACAGAAAACAGTATGGAGGTTTCTCAAAAAACTAAAAATAGAGCTACCACATGATCCAGCAATTCCACTCCTGGGCATATATCTGGAGAAAACCATAATTTGAAAAGACACATGCACCCCAGTGTTCATGGCAGCACTATTCACAATAGCCAAGACATGGAAACAACCTAAATGTCCATCAACAGAGGAATGGATAAAGAAGATGTGATATATATATATATATAATGGAATATTACTCAGCCATAAAAAAGAATGAAATAAAGCCATTTGCAGCAACATGGATAGACCTAGGGATTATCATACTAAGTGAAGTAAGTCAGGAAGAGAAAGACAAATACCATATGATATCACTTACATGTGGAATCTAAAATATGACACAAATGAACATATCTATGAAACAGAAACAGACTCACAGATAAAGAGACCAGACCTGTGGTTGCCAAGGGGTAGGGGAGGGATGGATTGGGAGTTTGGGATTAGCAGAGGCAAACTATTATATGCGGGATGGATAAACAAGGTCCTACTGTACAGCACAGGGAACTATATTTACTATCCTGTGATAAACTGTAATGGAAAAGAATATGAAGAAGAATATATATATGTATAACTGAGTCACTTTTGCTGTACAGCAGAAATTAACACAACACTGTAAATCAACTATATGTCAATAAAATTAAGAACAACAGCAACAACGAAAACCAAAGACTTTTGAGGTCAGGACAGACAGACTCAGGAGCCAACTTAAACAAGCTCCCACTGACCGAAGACGGGCATCTTGAGCATTAGTAGAAACGATAACTGAAACAGCAAAAGACGTCAAGTGTGGTAAAAGCCCAGAGTTAATGATACTCAAAATAAATAAGTAAAAACACACATTGATACATTTGGAAGATGCTAGATAACGAATTCATTACTCTGAAAAGTGGTATCTAGATGAAAAGAATTTAGCATTTAACCTTCCTTTCCTATATGAACGGTACCTCAAGCTAAAGAGTTGATGAAGGAAAGTTTCTCTCTGTAGAAGTATTCCAGCTTATAAATGAAACTATAGACTAAAAATGACTTCAGAGTCACGTGAATCAACTGCAATGGGTAAATCTTGTTGGGTTCTCCTTTGAGTAAATAAACCATGAAAATAAACTATGAGACGGTCAGTTACACCAAATGGATATTTAATGATATTAAGGAATTATTTTTTAGGTGTGAAATGGTACTGTGATTATGATTTTAAAGAGGTCTTATCCTTTGGAGAACCCGATGAAGTGGTGTGCCGCCTGGGGCTGGGGAGTGGGTGGAGAACGGCTGAGCAGAGCCCGGAGCGGGTGGTCCTGCGTCTCTTGACGGATACGTGAGCCTGCCTCATCCTAGCCTCTCTAAAGTGTGCACCTGGAGTAATAAAAGGTTAAAAGAAATTGCTTCCTCAAGAGATCTTAGAGTCCACACTTGTCTCAGCTCCCTTGCTGATGACAAGAAGGTACAGGCGTCTGGAGAAAGCTGGGCGCGGAGCGCAGGGGTCCCGTCCGGTCCCAGCTCCCTCGTGGCAGTGGGGCCCTGAGCTCAGCCCGTTCTCTCTGGGTCTGGGGTCTGGGCTCAGGGCCGCCTCGGGCCGCACTGCTGCCCCTCAACCTGTCCTGGGCCTTCCGGCCAAAGTGCCTGCTCCTCGGCAGGGCCATGTAGACACAAGATGCGTTGAGATGTCCAGCGCTCTCCCCCCAGCTCCACTCCCCCCCATGAAGATGCCCCCTGCAAACTCTCCCTCGGAGCCCTTTGCTGTGACTGCCCAGCCCCTCTGCTCCCCAAGAGCCAGCAGGGGCATGGACAGCGCCCTCTCTGGCCTGGTTCCTGGGGCGTAGGCTCTGCCTCCACCTCCCCCTGAGGCCAGGGCTCTCCAACCCGGTCACCTGGGACCACCTGCGGAGCTTTCACACCTGCGCCCGGCCCCACCCAGGGGTTCTGACTTAATTGGTAGGTGTGCAGGCTGAGCGGTAGGCACCATCAAGCCTCCCAGGTGGTTCTAACGAGGGGCCAGCGCGTCCACCCTTCCCAGGCCTCACACGGAGGGCGTCCCCTCCCTAGGCTCCCGTGGCCTCATTGGTAAAATGAGCCCTTGGTCTGAGATGTTCTGTATGAGTTAGGAGGTGATTTAGTTTAGTAACTATTTACTGCCTACTCTCTGCCTGTGGGCCCTGGACTAAGGAGGGAGCAAAGGTAAGGAAGCTTTCTTCTTTGCAAAACAAAAACAAACTACTGTTTATGAGGTGCCACTTGCCAGGTGTGAAGCCAACCAGACAGAAACGAAGAGGGTCAATAAGAGAGGGCATCCTGCCCAAGACACAGGCCTGTAACTGGCGCCCAAGTCTGAGCGCAGGCAGGGCTGGAGGCACTCCACACATGGTGGGTGAACAGGGGCACCAGCCCTGTGGCCACTCTGTCCACTGCACGGGGCTACGTCGGCATTGCAGACGGTAGCTGGCACTGCAGCTTCAGAAACTGCTATAAAATGACAAAGGACCGCAGCCCACAAGGGGAATTTTCCATCCCACGGCAGGCTGGAGGAAGGACCCATGTTCCCTTCACCTCTTTATTCTACAAGATCTTAACTCCAACTGGAAGTCACCATCGGTGACCAGCACTTGCAGGGGACCAAGCAGCAGACTCAGTTTCCCAGTTGGTCCCTGTGTGGGCAGGGGGTGGGCGAGGAAGGGGACAGGCCGCCCGTAGGGTGAGCGCACGTGACAGGGGGAGGTTGGGCCTACAGCCAGATACCAGCCACACGGGGCTCCGAAGAGGCAGGAGGTCATTCTGAGGAGGAGAGAGGCCTGCAGAGAGCACGCTCTTCCCCACCTGCCCCTGCCGTGGAGACACCTTCCCATTTCCTGAGGATCCACAGGGCGCGGGGCTGGCTGCCTTGAGGCCGGCCCATGATTCTACACAGGAGACATGGCAACTAAATTACAAAGGGGGATCCCAGGTGGGATCCTGGCAAATTTGAATATGCTCTATAGATCAGTTAATATTCTTGTATCAACGTTCATCTCTTGGGTTGGACGGCTGTCCTCTGGCTGTGTAAGATGGTTAGACCTGGGGGGAGCTGATGAAGTGTCCTTATCAAGACTCTTTGCCCTGAGGTTCCTGCTGCTGAGATGCTCCTTCCCAGATAACACATGGTTTGTTCATTTGGTCCCTTCCTGTCTTTATTCGGACACCCTGAGGCCTGAGATGTCATCAGCTTTTCCACTGCAGGAGACTGTCATTCAACCAAGCCACATGCTCCCCATTCACTTTTCAGGAAACGTCCCCACGATCTTCCTGTTGAGACGGGAAGGCAAATATCAAGGGTGGGAGCAGCCGGGCCCATGCGTCATCCCTCTTGGCTGGATGAAAAGAAGGTCAGGGTGTAGGAGCCGTGGGGGGTGCTGAGAATGTCCAAATGGGGGTGATGTCAGGCAGAACAAAAGGCAGCTTCTGCGCATCACTCCTCCCACACAAGCCCGGGGCCAGAAGCAGGCTGGTCAGTGACGAGGCCAATGTCACCCTTTCCCCAGTCATCAGTGGGGGTCAGAGGTACCTGGACACCATGTGATGTGCTCTCAGGGCAGGGCATGCAGGCCTACTGTGCGCCCCTCATTACTCCGTGCGGGGCACATGCCCACTGTAGGGATGGGAAGAGGCCAGACCCTGTCAAAGAATTCTGCAGAAAACTGCTGAAAACCCATTCCCCTTTTACATATACTTTGACTCGGCTCTCACGGCCCTCCATGCTGGAAGGAAGCCGGGCCCTGGGCTCTGCCTCCGCTTCTCAGATGTGGAACCTAAGACTCGCTCCAAGTACTTTGCTTACGAACACACAGTGAGGACAGGACCCCAGGTCAGCTTTTTCTAGGGGACCACTAAGCCTCTGCACCGTTGCATTTCTTCCCAAGGCCAGTCATTGCTGTACGTGAGCAAGTGTTTGGGGTTATGTGGCACGATACTCGGAATGTGGACGTGAGCCTGGATCCAGCCCAGCCGTGTAGGCGCTGAGTCACCTTGGGCATGGCCCTCGATCCTGTGGGGTTTATTTGTCATAAAGTATGAGAAAGTGCTTTGCAAGCTGCCTGTTGCTTATTAGTGTCTGTGTGTGGATAGTGATAGGGCCAGTATTCTGTGGCCTGTTGATTATAAGTGGCCACGGTACAAACATTTGCTCCATTTACGGAGTGCTTGCTTCACACCAGGCACTGTGCTGTGCATCTTACATGAAGTATCCTTTCGAATCCTCCCTCGAGCTCTGCGGGATCGTGCTTGGGTTTTCTACTGCTGTATAACAAACGTCTGAAGCCCTGGAGACTTACAATAACAACCATGTATTGTCTCTCATGATTCTGTGGGTTGCCCAGGCATCTCTTCTGCTTCACGTGGTACTGACCGGGGCTCTGGCCCACTGGAAGGTCCGCAATGGCCTCAGTCACGTGGCTGGCAGGTGGCGCTGGCTGGGAGCTCAGTGGGGCTCTTGGCCATGGCTTTGTTCTCCTCCGTGTGCCTCTCCACGCGCCTGCCTGGCCTTCCTCATCGTAGTGGCTGGGTTCTGTGATGTTCTAAGAGGACAAGCTCCTACAGGCAAGTGCTCACCAGACCCCCACTTGACTCACCCTTGCTAACGTCCCTTTGGCCACAGCTTGTCACCACCCCCAGAGACAGGATGGAAGGGGGCTTCACCAGGGTAGTAGCATGCTACATGGGGGGTCTCCAAATAGGAGTCTACTGCAGAGAGGTACTGCTGCACTCCCTATTTCACAGGTGAGGAAACAGGTTTAGAGGGGTTAAGTGACTTGGCCAAGATGTCAGGGTTACTGGTTGGCAGAGTCAGAGCTGAGATTGGAAAGCTTGCCCCTGATTCCCTCCCTCCTGTGTGGACCGTAAAGGGTGACGCCACCTGCATGCTTCTGTTAGGTCACTGCACCTCCTTTCCTCACCCTGGCACCCTCTCTTCTGTTAACCGTGAAATGTTCCCTCTGGAAGCGTCTTCCTCTCCCACCTCACAGTGAACTTAGATGCCCTCCCCTCTGTATCTTCCTCCTCAGCTTCCGCCCTGCTTCCCTCACTCCTAGATCAGTGAGGCCATCCTCCTTGGGGATGACTCAAGATGTTCTCAGAGCCCCCCCGCCCCAGGAGGCAGTAGGGGTTCAGGTTTAGCCAAGAGCCGGTTATGGAGTGACCAGGGCACACAGAGGCTGGACTGCATCCCATCTGGCCCGCCGGAGTCCACAGCCCAGGCCCTGCAGCCCGGGAGGCAGCTGGTGCCAGGCCCTGCTCTGCCTCACATTGGCCAATTCACTTTCCCTCATCAGGGCTCCAACAATCACTGCATCAGGATGGAGTCTGAGCTGAACAAGTCCATTTAAGAACTTCTTCTAGATGCTAGGAGGAGGGAGTGGGAAATTGGTCAAACCTAGTGGGAGAAAAGTAGAAAATTGGGTTTCTCCAAAGTGAGGTCCCTTTGCTCAGAAGAAGGGGATTGGAAAAGATAGAGGGGCGTCTGCACAGCAAAAGCAACAATCAGCAAAATATTATAAAGGCGACCTACAGAATGGGAGAAAATAGTTGGAAACCATCTATCTGATGAGTTAATATCTAAAATATATAAGGAACTCATATAATAGCAAAAAAACAACCTGATTAAAAACTGGGCAAAGGACTTGAATAGTCATTTTTCCAGAGAAGACATGGAAATGGCCAACAGGCACATGAAAAGATGCTCAACATCACTGATCGTAAGGGGAAATGCAAATCAAAGCCATGATGAGCTATCACCTCACACCTGTTGGAATGTCTATCATCAAGAAATAACGGACTTCCCTGGTGTTCCAGGGGTTAAGACACCGCGCTCCCAATGCAGGGGGCCCGGGTTCAATCCCTGGTCAGGGAGCTAGATCCTGCGTGCCGCAACTAAGAGCCCAAGTGCCGCAGCTAAGACCTGGCGCAGCCAAACAAATAAACGAATAAATATTTTTAAAAAGAAGGTAAGTGTGGGCAATGATGTGGAGAAAAGGGAACCCTCTTGCACTGTTGGTGGGAATGTAAGTTGGTGCAGCCACTATGGAAAACAGTGTGGAGGTTCGTCAAAAAATTAAACATACGACTACCATATGATGCAGCAATCCCACTCCTGGGTATTTACCTGAAGGAAATGAAAACGCTGTCTTAAATATCTGCATTTCCATGTTCATTGAAGCATGATTTACAATAGCTAAGACATGGAAACAACCTACATGTTCATCGATGACTGAATGGATAAAGAAAGTGCGATGTATACACACAATAGAATATTATTCAGCCGTAAAAAAAGAAGGAAATCCTGCCATTTGCAACAACATGGACTGACCTCGAGGGCATTATGCTACGACACAAATACGGTATGTTCTCACTTACATGCAGAATCTAAAAGAGCTGAACTCGTAGAAATAGAGACTAGAATGCTGGTTGCCAGGGGCTGTATGGAAATAGGGAGATGTTGGTTCAAAGGGTACAAACTCCCAGCTGTATACAAGTAAGATCTGGGGATCGGGACTTCCCTGGTGGCGCAGTGGTTAAGAATCCGTCTGCCAATGCAGGGGACATGGGTTCGAGCCCTGGTCTGGGAAGATCCCATGTGCGACGGAGCAACTAAGCCTGCGAGCCACAACTACTGAGCCTGCATTTCACAACTACTGAGCCTGCACTCTAGAGCCTGCGAGCCACAACTACTGAACCCATGTGCCACAACTACTGAGCCTGCACTCTAGAGCCTGTGAGCCACAACTACTGAACCCATGTGCCACAACTACTGAGCCTGCACTCTAGAGCCCGCGAGCCACAACTACTGAGCCTGCATTTCACAACTACTGAAGCCAATGTGCCTAGAGCCCGTGCTCCTCAACAAGAGAAGCCACAGCCATGAGAAGCCCATGCACTGCAACGAAGAGTAGCCCCCACTCGCCGCAACTAGAGAAAGCCCATGCGCAGCAACGAAGGCCCAACGCAGCCAAAAATAAAGTTAATTAATTAAAAAAAAAGATCTGGGGGTCTAATGCACAACATGGTGACTGTAATTAACAACTGTATCCTATATTTGAAAGTTGTTAAGAGAGTAGATTTTAAATGCTATCACCACACACACACAATCATAATTATGTGAGTGGATGTATTAACTAACCTTTATTGTAGTAATAATTTTGCAGTGTATACATGTATCTAATCTCATGTTGTACACCTAAAACTTACATAAGTTGTGTATCAATAATATCTCAATAAAGCTAGAAAAAAGAAAAGATAGAGGGGCAGACACGATCTGATCAGGGGCTCAGGTCTGCTTGCCCACTCACTCCGTCATCCAGCATTTATCGAGTCTACTGTGGGCTGGGGTGTGCATGGGGAGGATTTGTTCAGTTTCTACAGCAAAGAAACTGAGGTGCAGAGTGGTAGCGGGGTGGTGGAGGCTGGGCCTTGCACTCCACAGCGGAAGATGTACATTGCATATTGCATGTCTACTGGAGAGTTGTCACGTGGTCTGAGCTATGTGGTGAATAAAGAGATCACACTTGTGCTGCTTGAAGGAGGCGCTTTGGGGTTAAGAGTGGAACTGGAGTGATGAGCTTATGAAGCTCAGGGCAGGCCACTGGACGAAGGCATCTGTCTGCCATGTAAAAGGGAGGACCAGCATCTCACATTCCCCCATCTTCTGCCAAACCTGCTCTGGAATCTCTCCTAGGTTGTTCTGTGGCCTGGTGATTTCACCCACCCTCCTAGCCACCCAAGCAACTTTCTGCTATGCATCAAATACTGCAAAGATGTGTGCTCTCAGGCCCCAGATCCCGCCCTCACACCACAGCTGATCTCCACCCGTTGGTAGATATTCTGGGGATACATGATGGCTAGTATCTCTGAAATTCTGGGCAGCCTTGGAGAATTAAAGGGGAAAAAAATATACACATTTGCAAAATTTCCCGTGATGGACCAAAGACTTCATGGGGTACCGCAGATCCAGCTTCAGTGCTGGCTTCGTTCCCCTCTCCTTCCTCCAGCCAATAACGATAGAAGGTGAAGAGCCCTGTGCTTCCCTTCGAGCCCTAACACTGGTGTTCACAGATTAGCTGATACCGTATGATGAGCTAAGCCTGGCTCTGCATCCCTGCCCTCATTTTCACCCTTGACATTCACCACAACTTGACCTCTGGTGACCAACAGCTCTCTTTCCCACCTGGTCAGTAAAGCTCAAGCTTGAGTGGCCCATCTTCAGCAGAGACTCAAGGTCATTTCAGTCTGAGGGTGGAGCTTTGGACTTTTCCGAGGGCAGCCGGGCACTGCGGGGGGAGCACAGGCTCTGGGAAGAAGCCAATCTGGGTTCAACCTCACTGTCATCATGGGCCCACTGCTTGAGCCTGGGCAGAGCTCAGGGCTGCTCAACCTTCCTGAGCCTCAGTTTCCTCAACTGGAAGTTAGGGATGATAATGCCCAGCTCGGGGCCATCACGAGGATGATAAAATGATGGATGTCAAACACACGATAGGTGATAAAAATATATCACTTCCTGTCCCCACCTTGGTAATTAACACGGGCTCTGGATCTGCCGTCATGCATCTCAGACGTATCCCTACAATTAAACTTTGGAATGGATGCATTGTAGGCGTTAGTTTGTATCACACATATGCAGTGGTCTCATTTTGACCGTGAGGTGGAATAATTGGCCCTTCTAGAGTGGCCTGCAGTTTTCCAAACTGCATGTCACCTGCATTCAGTGGCCCCTGTGGGAGGACAGCATAGAAGACCCTCTGGTCCTCTGACCCTCTGGTCCAGCCGCTTCATGCACAGATGGGAAGGCAGAGCCCCACAGCAGATAAAGGACCTACCTATGTTTATAAATAGTGGCAGAGCTGGACTACAACTCAGCGTTTCTGATTCTTGGAGACCCTGGTCTCCGGGCAGCCTTTATCTGGGCTTGGAAGAGCTGAATTGATGAGTTCATGTGAAGGGGGACTGAACTCCCAACCCTGGTCTCTTGTTCTTAATGTCAGATGGCCCAGATAATGTCTAACAGACATTTTCTAGATTTATTCTGGCCTCAGGCTTCCCACAAGAGGTCCACACTGTTCCAGCTTGACCCCAAATTTCTGGGGCATGACTTATTTCCTGCCCCCTTTATGCCTCTCCAAAGAGTTTCAGTTCATTCATCCAACAAGCATGAATGGGCTTCTTCTATAATGAGGAACACGGCTAGCGTGCGCTGAGAATTTAGAACATGACAACTGTGCATGTATTTCTCATTGAATCTTTCCAATAATCTGAGTTTGATAAGTATTATCTTCCCTATTTTACTGACAAGGAACCAAGGCTCAGAGGAAAGTAATTTGCTACAGGCCATAGTGCTGGCTTGTGCTGCGTCGAACTGGTTAAGCTGGAAGCTCCACTTCCCAGAATTCCCTTCCCTACCGGGCTCCAGGTTACAGGAGACTTGGAAGGTGGAAGCGGAGCAGTGGCCATTATTCTCTGAAGGCTCTCATGGGTGCATATGGTGTTGGACCGATGCAAAGGTATCTAGCAGGTCGCAGCTTGTCCTAATTCTCCTCTGCTTCATGTCTAGCTTGTCACTCTGACTTCTGATCCTCCAGATCAAGACAGGCCCCACGGTCTCAACCAGAAGGTTGACAGTGAGCCCACAGAGGCGGCAGCTAGACAGAGGCAGCAGTTTTCACTGGACCTCGCTATGCATCCCCTGTCCATCCACCACTCTAGGGGCTCGTTGGCATCGTGGATTTCCGGGCAAGCTCTGACTTGTCCACTTCAGGCAGGCTGAGTAGTGACTCTGAACCTCTGACTCCCCTTCTAGACCTCCATCCCCTCAGATCTTCCCATATGTGTTTAAGGTCAAATTCTTGGAATAAATCTCTTAGGCCCACAATACTCTTAGTGGCTCTGTTGCCTTACCTGAACCCCGACTGATACAGCCACATAACCGGTAAGGGATAGAGCAGAGATCAACCCCAGGTCCCTTGAGCTCTTAACCACTGAGCTAGACCACTGCTCTAGGTGCTGGGCACACAAGTATGACCGAGACTCCTGCCCTGGCTCCTGCCCTCAGGGAGCTTACGGTCTAGCAGGGCATACAGACAAGTTGTTTCAGTTACCCCTTGTTCATAACAAACCACCCAACACTTAGTGGCCACAAATAATTATTTTATTATCTCTCATGATTGTGTTGGTTGCCCGGGCTCAGCACAGCAGTTCTTCTGCTGCACGTGATGTTGGCTGGGGCTGCAGTCCTCTGGGGGCCCGGACATCCAAGTTGACTCACTCACATGGCGGCAGCAGAGAGTGGAGCAGGGCTGTCAACTGGAGGGACTACATGTGGCCTAGCTCTGCAGCTTGGGCTTCTCAAGGAGCGGTGGCTGGATTCCAAGGAGTACCTGGAGAGAAGTGTCCCAAGAGGAAAGAAGCAGAAGGTGCCGGTCCTGGCACAGGCTGTTTCCTCAAAGCAGCCACAGGCCCAGCCAGAGTCCAAGGAGAGAAGACGTAGGCTCTGACTCTTGATGGGGCGGAAGAAGGCATGTACAGGAAGAGGCAGAATCGTTTGGGGTTGTCTTTGGAGCTCCACTACCACACATGTCCATCAATCCATGGTGAGGGCTCTTGGAGAGGGTAGGTACGAGCCTGGTGGGATCACAGAGGGGCAGACGCAGCTCATGCCCGCAGGGGTTCTAGAGGCAAAAGGAGGTACGGCAATGGCTTCTAGCTGTGTCCTGAGAGGCGAGGAGGCACTTTCCAGGTGGAGACGTGGTGTAGAGGAGGTGGAGTAGACAGGGTGGAGACGGGACTCAGCGAGAGGGAAGAGCAAGTCTGTGGAGACTTGCACATTGTTTCAAAGGGCTGCCATGACGCTCAGAGACAGTGCAGGAGTTGAAGTGCCTTAGGAAGCACAGCCACAGGAGAGATGCAAGGGGGCAAGTTATGATCATTAGACTGTGATATTGGATCATCTTCGCAAGAAACGTGGGTTTCATAAAGACCTAACTATAAAGAGATCATGGCACCTTAGGAGACAAAGCCCCAGGGCCTTCAGCCCACACAGCCCCTGGGGTCTCCATACCAGACGAGAAAGCCCCTCTGCTGAAGCCCAGACCTCTGGGCACCCATTTCGAAAGTCCCCAGACCAGCAGGGAAATGGATTCCCCTAAGCTGGGGCAGGACAGAGGCTGGGAGACAGAAGTCGGGCACACTAAGTGCTGACTGGGCTCAAATGGATGTCCAAAATTCATAGCCTAGGACACATCCTGCTTCCCCAAGGTCAGACTGGCATGAACATGGAGCTCTGGGTTCCTCCATAACCCGCCAGGCAGGGACAAGGCTCAGAGCCAGAAGACAGCGGCCAATGTCTCCTTGGAGCTGGAGGGCTTCCAAGATCCTAGGAAGAATCGGTTAGGTCTTGACGACAGGAAGGCATCAATTTCACCATGCCATAGAGGCAAGACCTAACTTAGGAGCTCAGCAGGCCCCGGTCACTGCCAAGGTTGCCATGGGGAAGTGGTCAGCTATGCGCTGAGGCGGCAGGACAGGAAGACCAGTCTAGGCAGAGTTTAAGACCTGAGCAAAAGCCAGTCGATCGCACTGAGCTCTGCGTCCTCACCTGCAAAATGGGGTGAATCTCATTTTCCCACTCTTCAGGGTGGATCAGTGAACATGGAAACGTGGGCATGGCTTGGAAGCCCTCTACAAATGGAAGGGCTGATCACAAGTCCTGTATGGACAGAAGGGATGTGGAGAGATGCTCAGGAACGAGCCTGGGAATCAGGACCCTTGGTGTCCAGTCTGGGCCCTGCCTCTCGCCTTGAGGTGTGACCTTGAGGCCCTGACCATGGACGGGGGTGAGGGTTGGCACTGGAGGATCTCTGAGCTCTTGCTGCTCTCCCACGCTGGATTCCCACACCGTAAAGCTCCCATATCCCTTTTCTAGCAGGAGTGGAGAGCTCTGAGACATGACCTCTCACATTTCTGGGGGTGGGAGGTGGGGATCCGTTATTGGGCTAAAAGAAGGACAAAGCGGGGTGGGGGGATTTTCCCTCCCGATCAGCAAATGCACAGAACTCGGGGAGCCCATTGGTATGCTGCACCTGTAGGACTCCTCCACCCCTGCATGACATGGGAGCTTCTTTTTTTTTTTTTTTTTTTTCGGTACGCGGGCCTCTCACTGCTGTGGCCTCTCCCGTTGCGGAGCACAGGCTCCGGACGCACAGGCTCAGTGGCCATGGCTCACGGGCCCAGCCACTCCACGGCATGTGGGATCTTCCCTGACCGGGGCACGAACCCGTGTCCCCTGCATCGGCAGGCGGACTCTCAACCACTGCGCCACCAGGGAAGCCCGGGAGCCACTTCTTTGTCTCTCTCTTCATCATGTTTACACTTCAAGGTTGGTTCCCCCTCGACTTCCTCCTTTCCCCCAGGCTTCTAGCACTCTATCTTCTTTCTTACACACCTCTTAGTGTTCTCCTCCTCCTCTCTGTCTTCTTCTTCATCCTCCCTCATCATTATTAGCAAAAGCCAGAGCCGATGGTGAAACTGGCACCCAGAGAGGGCAGGAGACTTGTCCAAGGGCACACAGCAGCAACTATTATTGCACTCCTATTGTGTGCCAGGCATCCCGCTCCCTGGAAACGTCACACCACCTCTTGCTGAGACATTGCCTGTTTCCACCCCAAACATCCTGCAGACAGAACTGTGAGGATGCGGGATGAAGGGAGATTTCTGAAGTCCACTAGGGATGCTGAGAGCATATACTCACAGAGAATTTCCAATTGCCACCTTCTAAACTAGAGAGGTTAAGGCCTTAGTGATAAGAAGATGAAGGACAAGGGGGAAGATGGTTGATGTGAAAAAAAGTCATGAGAGGTATGGTTGGATTGGATGGGCATGAATTTTTCCACCAGCAGAACCTGAAAAGGAAAGAAAGTAAAAGGCTCTTTTTCATGATGGAGAATAAAACTGTGGAGCCCATTATGCTGTATGGTCAACCAGGCTCACACACTGAATGCTCACAGAAAGTGAGCATTGGCTGTCTGTGAAAAGAAAGGAGGAATGGTGCCTTTCACTTCAGGTCCTCAAGTTGTTTGACAATCATCCCTTGGTATCATTCCAGAAAAAGGTCCAGGCCAGGCTTGCAGTTCTAATTTGTAGCCTGGGTCGCATGGAATTGGAGTGCAGCCCCAGACCTGAGAAAGAGGACCTGGCAAAGAATATGTGAATGGCAGGAGGGTGGGGAGGGCTGGCCGATGACGTCCGTGGCTCCTTCGGCTCATGCAATGATCACGGCAGCGTGCTAACTCTCCCCAAATCTCAGGCACACAGAACTCTACGTGAGGGACAGACCCCAGCATCACTGGCTTCTCTCAGGGTATGGGGGGTTTGTTCTGAAAAGCACATGGTCTCCCTCTGATGTGAACGTTCCACAGGGTTAATCATTCCATCTGAGGTGTTGTGCAAAAGTATGTGGTTGATCACCAAAGCAGCTGATCAAGCCTAGATCATTCTTAGCTTGAAACAAGAAATCTGTGCAGAAAACGGGCTTCCTCTGGCCTGACAGCTGTCGTGCTGGGTGAGTGAGCTCAGGACACATGCAGCTTCTCTTTGGGTAGAACTTTTATGAGCACAGCTGGGAGGCTTTTTAAGTAGAAGAACACGGATGCTGTTTGAATCACGAAGCTTTTCCTCATTAGATGTGTGGTCCTGGGTCAAAGTCCAGCCTGATCTGCCAACCTGCCCAAGAACTCTGGCACAAGACGAGGGGTAGGGAATTCAAAATTTATGAATTTGCATAAACCTCCTAGGCTGTATGGGAACTCTTGGGAAGGAGTCTTTGAAGCAAAAGTTAAACCCTCCAACGCCAGGATGAAGGATCCCCTCCCACCCCCAACGAAGTCAGCCCTTTAACTTGTGGTGAAGGAGTTTTCCAGAGAAGACAGGATCTCATCACGAGGGTCTGCAGGGGGAGGGGAAGACTTATGCCTCACCCTGTTCATGGTAGTAATTCCCAACTATCAAGGAAGAACTGGATAAATTCTCATGTAGCAAGAGCCTTGATCTTGAGTAGAAGGATGTTAAAACCATCCAGGCAGATGGTTGGTGCCGAAATGGTGTGACTTTTTGTGGGGTTGTGGAGGCTCTGTGGAGATCAGGTGATTTTTTGCTTGGAGGGAAAACCTTCCCCTTGGAGCAGAAGGAACCGGCAATGTCAAGGTCAAAGTCAGGAAGGAGGATCCTGGCAGCTGACCATCTCCTGAAGGAGGAAACTGCAGGGCCTTGACCTTAGGGTCAGCACCCTGGTCCCAAGGGACTGGCAGAGTTGACATTCTCAAAGCAGATGCTGCGGATGGGATCTGAGTCCTTCAGTAGCCCATGTCTGGGTTGTGATTCCACGTCAGTAATGAAACAGCCTCTTGGCCCAAAGAAGGAGACCCCGTTTTCATCAGCCAACTCCTCTATTGACCACCAGCTCCTATCTGTGACTATTCAGGGAAGTCCACAAAGCAGGACTCCCACCACCTCCCGAAGACACGAAGCCGTCAGCTGGGCGCGCTTGAGGAGGCACCATCTCATGTGCTCCAACTCTGCCCCCGCTATCTTCCTCATTGCCACCCCCTGCCCCGCTCTGCGCCCTGCTTGCCGACGCCCCTCCCCATATCTGCACACGAGGCTCAAACTCACCTGCTGTTCTCCTAGGAGCCCCCCCCCCCCACCAGCTCCTTTCTTATGGCTTGTAGCACTCGAAGCAATTTGTATGTTTCCTCTCCCCTGATGGACTGCAATGCCTTTCTGAAAAGGACTCTTGGCCTGCACCTTGTCCCCTGCGGAGCTGGGTACCATGCTCTGCCTACAGGAGGAGCTTGTTGAATGAGAGATCTGAAAACAGACTTGGAATAAGAGCACTTGCTAGCAGGTGGTGACTCTCCCTTGGCCTATGGATACAACCACCTAGCATAAATAGCGTCCCCCCGTGTCCATCAAACCTTTCACCTGGTCCTCACAAAAACCCTTCTCATCTAAATGTGAACAAAACGCAGGGGTGCAAGGGGCCCCTGCCGGAGAGCTGACGCGGTGGGAGAACGTGCGGGGCCCAGGGGCTGCACATGGGTGGGAGAGACCACAGGGCCAGGCCTGTAAGTAAGGAGGCAGACAAAGCCGCCTCTTCTCCAGGGCTCTCCGCTTCCCCACGGGGAGCTCCTAAACGCTCAGCTTTGAACTTTCGAGGCTTCGCAGACCCACATCTGGAGGCCATTTCACATCCCACTCACCTGTGCCGGCCAAGCAGCCCCTCCCCACATCCTCCCCGGGCTGCTCCGGCCCACACTCTCTGCTCCTTGGGGTCCCAATGAGAAACGGGCCTGGGGGCTTCGTGAACTCCTGTGCTCTCCCACCTGCTCCCTCCCAAGCCACGAAGCCAGCCGTTTCCACAGCAAACAGTCGTAAACAGGCGGACGGGGACAAGGACTTCAGGCGCCAGGGGAGGTGTGTGCAGTGGCCACACGCTCTGCCAGGGCCCATTTTCATGCAGATGTTTTTAGCCATAAACTAGGGGGGGAATGCAAAGCGAGAAGCGGGCCAGGCTCCTAAGGACGAGGCCTGCAGAGCGCATTAGGCTGCAGCTCAGAGGGTGACTCAGAGCTTCCTCAGGTGCTCCTCTCCACGCACAACCCGCTGGGCTGGGGCTGAGGGCCGGAGCCCAGGGAAGCGGGGGGGCCAGCCCGGAAGCTATCTGAGGATGCAGACCTGGGTTGACACACGGAATCACCCCCAGTTCCCCAACCCACATGGGGTGGGTACACTTCCTTCAATTCTAATGAGCACACGGTTCCTGAAACATCTCTGGGGTACCTACCATGTGCAGGTTCTGTGAATCAGACAGTGTCTGCATCTAAGGCTCTCCGATCGTGCAAGGACAATGGAGGTTCACACAACTGGTGACACAGGTCAGAATGTGTCTTGTACCAGGACAGAGGGACAACGTAGTAGGTGGGTGGGATGTGGAGGGGTGTCGAAAGGAAAGCACAGGGCAATGTGGGACCAGTGTCTGTGGGTGACAGGTGAGGCGTGTCCTGGGAACGGCAAATAGCCGAGTCTCAGAGCGAGGTACAGCTTCGGCCACAAGCAGGGTGAGCAGCTGCTGTGGGAGAAGGTGCTGGGTGCATAGGTGGGATCCAGGCCAAGGAAGATCTGCGATGCAGGAATAAGGAAACTGCTCAGGGTGTCAAATGTGGGCTAGTTACCAACTTTTTCATTCATTAATTTATTTATTTTTGGCTGTGTTGGGTCTTCATTGCTGTGTGCGGGCTTCCTCTAGTTGCGGTGCGCGGGTTTCTCATTGCACGGGCTCAGTAGTTGTGGCTCGCAGGCTCTAGAGCACAGGCTCAGTACTTGTGGTGCACGGGCTTAGTTGCTCCACGGCATGTGGGATCTTCCCGGACCAGGTCTAGAAGCCGTGTCCCCTGCATTGGCAGGCGGATTCTTAACGACTGTGCCACCAGGGGAGCCCCAACCTTTATAAATTAAGAGGTTTCATAAGCAAATCCGGGTTCTCATGAAAGCCTGGAAGGTCTTGCATTTTGGCGCTTTAGGCTACACTTAGCTGTGGCTGGGTGGTGGCTGCCCCTAAGCAGGACAAGCATCCTCCAATCTGCCTTCGACCTTAGCCCTCCATGTCGTGGCCTTTTATCAAGTCCCCCTCAGCCTGCTTCCCTCCTTTCTGTTCACCTGCTTGCCCTCCACGGGCCTATGAGTGGCCTTCGCTGTAGACCCTGAGGACATGCCATTGGAGGGTGGGGAACTGCTACCCAGACGTGTTTAGGAATATATGTTGAGGGGAGTGATGAGAAGTCTGCAGCCCAGAGACAGCGAGGCCGGTGAGGGGTGTCCCGAAAGAGTTCTTGTGGAGGAAAGGGCACAAGGGGAGGAAGAAGCAGAAGGAGGGGAGGAAGAAGCAGAAGGAGGGAAGGAAGGGGGCAGACTGGGCTGGATTAGGTGCTGGCAGTGATGGTAAGGGAGGAGTTGAAGCGAACTCCAGGATTTCAAGACCAGGATTCAGGGCGAAGGTGGAGTAATTCAAGCAGGCAGATGTGCGAGGCAGAGTTGGGCTTCGGGAGAGGATGGGCAGCCCTGTGCAAATGCGTGGATACGCCAGCCTGGGCTTGGCACGTCACAGGATGAGAGACCCCAGTGTGGGACTCCCTGCAGAGAGGCGTGCTCAGGCAGCAGCCCACAGAGGCAGGAGGTGGAATTGAGCCATGCTTCCTCACTTCTCCCCTGGCAAGCTCAGCTTCTGCACCGGGAAATTAATCATGACTTGTGCTCTGAGGACCCCTGCCAGGAGGGGACCGTCCCTCCGTCAGCACATGCCTGAAAAGATGTGTCACTCAGAGGCCAGAGCCTTGCCCACCTCCATTTTTCAGGCAGGAAGGGAGCAGTGGGCGTGAACAGGCCAGGCTGTGTCTCTCTCTGCCTGAGTCACATGGAATAATTTTGTCTCTCGTTCCTCTGAAGCACTCCTGGGGGACAAGGAAGGGCGGCAGCCGTGAGTCATGTGAGCCCCGGGCAGCAGATGGTGCAGGGCAGTGAGTCACAGCTCTGGGTCTTAATCGGAAGCATATTAGTGACTCAAAAGAATGTGTCCATGGCTAGGGCTGGGGTGCTCGGCTTGCTGGTGACTGTCCCTCAAACCTTGACAGAGGGGCTGTCACCTGCGGGACTTCTCAGTTCATTCACACCTATTTCCTCCCTGAATCTGTTTCTAAACGTATTTCATTTGTGTGGTTTTTTGGTGACTGTCTGCACCCACCACTGGACTCTGAGAGCAGGGACCAGGTCCTTAGCCTCGAGCCCGTTTAAAATGAATGATTGAATGAACAAACGAATGAGTGGCTCTGACTGCTGTTAAAATTTAGTATAATATCCAAGTGTCGGGGCTTCCCTGGTGGCACAGTGGTTAAGAATCCGCCTGCCAATGCAGGGGACATGGGTTCGAGCCCTGGTCTGGGGAGATCCCACATGCCGTGGAGCAACTAAGCCTGCGAGCCTAGAGCCCGTGCTCTGCAACAAGAGAAGCCACCGCAATGAGAAGCCTGCGCACTGCAACGAAGAGCAGCCCCCGCTCACCGCAACTAGAGAAAGCTCACACGCAGCAACGAAGACCCGACGCAACCAAAAATAAATAAATAAACACATATTAAAAAAGAATATTCAAGTGTGTCTGCATAGCCTATTATATATATATATGTTATTTTTCGTATAGAGTATCTTTGGAAGAATACGAACTCACAAGACAGTAATAATAGAGCTTGCTTCCTGGACACAGAGGCTGGGGACAGGAGTCTGAGGTGATAAGAAATTTTATTTTCCTTTATATTTTTACTTCCTCTCTCTCCCTCTCCATTCCGCTCTTACAGTGAGCCCCCCAAAGAACGTTTACAAAGGGGCTCATACTAACCACACTGCCCCACACCTCCCTCCCCCACTGCGCGACAGGTGCAGGACATCTTTCGTGTGTGTCTGCACGGATTTTGCACCCCTGTGGGGCTGCCGCTCCACGTCTTGGCCCTCCTGGAGCCTGCTCTCTGTTGGGTGGACTCCATACTTGGGTTTGGGGATGCTGGTGTGGCCCCTTGCCTCTTGGGTGTCGCGTCAGGTTCCTGAGGAGACAAAGGCCTGCACGTGGCTGGCTGGGATCTGGCCCTTCGATGTGGGGGCATGGGGGAAGTCGTGGAAGCACGGGGGAAGTAGCAGAAGCCAGTGTTATGCCTTACTGAGGACCCCAGGCAGAAGGAGGATGCAGTCAGGGCTGAGTGACAGGGGAGGTTTCATGCCTACTGACACCGGTGTAAGGTCTTCTGCCTTCTCCCAATCTTTCTTGAAAGCACTTGGTGGAGGGTCATGGTAAAGAGCATGTGAGTGCTTCAAGACTGAGCAATAGAAACTATCCAAAATTAAATAGGTGAGAATAAAGACTCTACTTTTCAACAGTGCTGGAACGACCGAATATCCATATGTAGAAAACAAACAGACAAACAAACAAAATTCAATCCATACCTTGCACCATATCCACAAAGTAACTCAAAACAGATCATAGACCTAAATGTAAAACCTAAAACTATAAAATTCCCAGAAGAAAACTTAGGAGAAAATCTTCATAAATTTGGGTTAGGCAAAGATTGCTAAAAATACACTAAAAGCACAATCCATGAAAAAAGACTTGATAAACTCGACTTTATCAAAATTAAAAATCTCTGCTCTTCAAAAGATTCTGTTAAGAGACTAGAGACAAACCACGGACTGGAAGAAAATATTTGCAAAACACAGATCTGATAAAGGACTTGTATACAGATGACACAAAGAGCTCGGAAAGCCAGTAACAAGAAATCAAAAGACCTAATTTAAAAATAGGCCAAAGTCTTGAACAGACACTTCACCAGAGAAGACACGCGGATGGCAAATAAGCACATGAAAAGGCGTTCAGCATCATAAATCATTAGGTAAATGCACATTGAAACAACTGCACTGAGATACCACACTACATCTAATAGGATGGCTAAAATTAAAAAGACGGACGGTGTCAGGTTTTGGTGAAAATATGGAAAACATACATTACTAATGGGAATATAAAATAGCACAACCACTTTGGAAAACAGTTTGACCATTCCTTAAAATGTTAACCATACGTCCACTGTGTGATTCAACCATTTCACTCCTAGGTGTTTACCAAGAGAAGTGAAAATACACATCCATAATGAAGCCTTGCACACAAGTGTGCAGAGCAGCTTTATTTGTGACAAATGTCCATCAACGGGTAAATGGATAAACCAATGAAAGTACATCCATGCAATGGAATACTACTCAGCAACAAAAAATAAACATGGATGAATCCCCAAATAATTATGCTCAATGAAGGAAACCAAACAAGGTAGGGTATACAATTTGGTTATATTTACATAAAATTATAGAAAATGCAAACAAATCTATTGCGATAGAAAACAGAGAAGTGAGGATTAGGGAGGGTAAGAAGGAGTAATTGCCAAGTGAAATGAGGAAACTTTGAGGAGCAGTGATGGATATGTTCGCTCTCTTGATTGGGTGGTGGCCTCACGGGTGTATACATACGTAAAACTTATCCACTCTTATGCCTTAAGTCTGTGCAGTTAATTGTATGTCAATTATATACCAATAAAACTTTAAAAAACAAAATTAAGTTACATTAAAAAGCAATATATATATATGTATCTCTGATGGAAATGAATCTGAATTTATCAATCATGTCACTAAATTGAAATGGATTAAACTTGCTGGTTTAAATAGAAATTGTTGATTGACTGAAAGAAACAAACAATATTCTGTTACATCCTGTTGACAAGAAATAGGTAAAAACATGAGGGCTCCAAAGAAACATAAAAAAAATAAGTACTCCAAAGGATAAATGTGAGAGGATGGAAAAATATATACCAGTGAAACACTAGTAAAGAGAAATCTTACACTGCTATAGTACTACCAGAAAAAGTAGACTTAGCCGAAGAGCATGTAAGAGGGGAGGTGACAAGTCTGCAGTCACAGTGAGTTATTTTAGCACATCTCGCTCATAACCGTTAGATCAAAAAGATAAACAACCAGCAAGGATATAGAGGATCTGAATAGCACCGGTAATAAAACTGATTTAAATGGATATATGTAGAATTCTGAACTAAACAATAAGAGAATACATATTCTTCTCAGATACACTCAGAACAAATTACTGTCCTCAATTTATTCCTTCCTTCCTTCCGTCTATCCACTCATTCATCCATCTATTTACATAGAACATTTCCAAAAACTGATTATGTGTGAGCCAATCAAGTCTCAACTACTTTCAAAGGATCAGTATCATACTGACCATACTACCTGACCACAACATAATTTAGAAATCAGGGATGAAAAGATAACGTAAAAATTCTCATGTTCCTGGAAATTAAAATACACACACACACACTTCACATGGAGAAACATAAGAATGATTCTTGTTAGAATCACAGGTGAGATAAAAGTGCCAGGTCCTGCCCAGGGAAGTGAGGTGAGAAAAAGAAATAAAAGTATAAAGAATGGACAGGGAGAAACAAAGATGTCATTTTTACAGATAACATGACTCTGTACTGTATATAGAACTGGAGAACAGAAATTATTAGAAACTTCAGCATGGTTTCTTAATATGAAACCAACATATAAATGGAATACAATATTACCTATGTTTACATTCATCAGCAACAGTGAGGAGAAAAGATTATATTGAAAAAGAGCTAAACCTTACCCAAATAGAGTATTACTGAGAGTAAAGCCAACTGCTCTAATGAACTTCAAATTGTCAGGGACATAACACAATAGAAGTTTCTGTCTTGTTCATGTATTAGTTCAAAGCGGTGGTTGGTGATTCAGAGACTTAGGCTCCTCTCCTTCTGCCTTGTGGGTCCACCCTCCCATAGCATCTCGAAGTCCCCTGCATCCACCTGGCAGCCAGGGGAGGGGACAGTGGGAGGACACATTCACTTTTCTCATCACATCCCACCAGGAACACCAGTCTCATGGCCCCACTTGGATACCAGGAGGGCTGAGATACTGAGCCTCTGGTTGTGCCGCTGCCTCCAGCAGAAACTTCACATGAAGGAAGGGGGTTACGGACTTGTGCAGGGCAACTATCCATTGTCTGTCACAGATTAAAAACTAAGGTACCTGGAAATAAACCTAACCAAAGTTGTGCAAGACTTTTAGTTTTAAAAAATGTTATTGAAAGGCACCAAAGAGGATATAAGTGGAGAGAAACACCATGCTCATAGGTACAAGAAGCCAATATCCTAACAGTGTTAATTATCTCTGAATTAATCTATGTTTTCAATACAATCATAATAAAAATCCACCCCCCATTTTTTTTGTGGAACCTGATAACCAATTGTAGACTCTAACTGAATGAACAAAAGACCCAACATCGCAAAGGTACTTGGAAGAGGAAGGAGTGAATTCTTCTGGCCAGATATCAAGACATAAAGTTATAGTAATTACAGCAGCGTGGTATTAGCACATGGGTAGTCCATAGTCAGGTGGGAACTTAAGATATTTCAGAAGTGTCATTACAAATACATGGCAAAAGGATGAAAACACTTGGTTATCTGGATGGAAAAAAATATTTTTTGCTACACCAAATATTTCTGCTACACCAAAAGATAATTTCCAGATGGATTAAAGATCTGAATGTGAAAAGCAGAAATTAAAAAGAGGGTTGTGAATTTATAACAAATTAAACAAGACACAGCACAAACTTTAGAGAAAAGTCGAGAATTTTGACTACATTAAAATCAAACATTTCTGTTGCTCAAAAACACCAAAACCAAAGCAAATATGTTACATATCGGAAGAGGATAACTACCACCCATAAACCTAAGAAAGAATATCCAGAATATATAAAGAACGTCCACAAAGCAATAAGAAAAACATAACAGCCCCCACAGTCAGCAAAAGAGGAAACCCAAATTGTCATAAGCATATTTACAATAGCCTGGAGATGGAAACAACCTAAGTGCCCATCATCGGATGAAGATGATGTGGCACATACATACAATGGAATATTACTCAGCCATAAAAAGAAACGAAATTGAGCTATTTGTAATGAGGTGGATAGACCTAGAGTCTGTCATACAGAGTGAAGTAAGTCAGAAAGAGAAAGACAAATACCGTATGCTAACACATATATATGGAATTTAAGAAAAAAAATGTCATGAAGAACCTAGGGGTAAGACAGGAATAAAGACACAGACCTACTGGAGAACGGACTTGAGGATATGGGGAGGGGGAAGGGTGAGCTGTGACAGGGCGAGAGAGAGGCATGGACATACATACACTACCAAACGTAAGGTAGATAGCTACTGGGAAGCAGCCGCATAGCACAGGGGTATCAGCTCGGTGCTTTGTGACCGCCTGGAGGGGTGGGATAGGGAGGGTGGGAGACACAAGAGGGAAGAGATATGGGAACATATGTATAACTGATTCACTTTTGTTATAAAGCAGAAACTAACACACCATTGTAAAGCAATTATACCCCAATAAAGATGTTAAAAAAAAGTACACAGCCTCTACGTGTTTAGACAAAGGCAAATTAGAACCAGGAGACATTCTTTTGCATCATCAGATTAGCAAAATTTTAAAATTCTGCCAATACCAAGCATGGGAGAGTATGTGAAGGAAAGACAACTCAAAACACCAATGGTGGAAGTGTAAAACGATTCAAACTTTTTAGAGAGCAATGTGGCACTATTTTATAAAACGGAAGCAGCAAATATGTCCTGACCCAGCAACTCTGTTTCTCAGAGTAGATCCCAAAGAAACTTTGCATGTGGACACAGGAGACATGAACAAGAACGTTCCCAGCAGCAGTATAGCAAAAACCTAGAAGCAGCCTAAATGCTCATCACCAGGAGAATGGATAAACTAACCGTCATGGTTAGTCTACAGCAGTGAAAATGAATGACTATGCCACTCTCTAACATGGACGAGGCTTAAAACCACAATGTTGAGTGAAAGGAGCAAATGACAGAGGATTAATATAGAATTTAAAATACGAAAGTTTTACTTTTTTAATAGCTGTACCCCTCCCCAATTAGGTTACAAATAGGGTCAGCAAACTTTTTCTGCAAAAGGCAGATAGAAATATTTTAAGTGGTGCAGACCACATACAGTCTCTCTTCTTCCCCTCTCCCCTTCTCCCCCAAACCCTTTGTGGAAAGGTCGGGGGAGGAATAAATTGGGAGATTGGGAGTGGCATATACACACTACTATATACAAAATAGATAACTAATAAGGACCTGCTGTATAGCGCAGGGAATTCTACTCAATACTCTGTAATGACCTATATGGGAAAAGAATCTAAAAGAGTGGATATATGTATATATATAACTGATTCACTTTGCTGTGCAGCAGAAACTAACACAACATTGTAAATGAACTATACCCCAATAAAAATTTTTTTTAAAGCAAATCAAAAGAAAAATCAAAACCATCCTTAGCCTGAGGGCTGTGGTTTGCCGACCCCTGGACTACATCAACCCCCCTTTCCCGTTGGGTAGCTGGTGTCTCTCAGTGATAACTTGGCCAGATGTCATTTCTTCCTGGCATCTTTGATGACCGAGCAGTCTCATCTCAGTATTTTAGACTCAAATGGATTTATTTTAAAACTCCAAATCAGGCTTAACTGAGAACTCAACTTCCCACCGCTGTGCAGGGGGACGGTGTCTGCAGCCTAGCTGGCTGGAAAAATAGGGAAGGGTCTGCTCGTCACACACTCTGCCTTTTGTTCTCTCTTTGAACTCCATCTCCGCATGCCCTTCAGGCTCTAAACCCCCCAAGACTTACTCTCTGGCCCTCCTGGATGGAGCTCCCTGGGAGGGCAAGGAGATTCTGGATACATGACTGGCCCATCCTCCTAGGTTGGGAGGGGCTGTCCATGGCTTCAATTGGGTTCTGGGTGCTTCTGGCCAATGCTGGTGGTGCTGATGAGGTGACGGTCTCTGCAGAGATGGTGCTCAAGGCTTTCTGGGGCTCCTGGCCGGCACCCACAGTGCCGTATGTAGCTAGGTCCCAAAACCCTCCTGAGGGCAGTGGTGTCTACCTCCAGCCCTGCCAACAATGCACACTCACAAACCCGGCTCTGGCTCGGGCCTCCATCACTCCCAGTTGCCTCCATTGCTCCTGCCCTCTGCTAACCCCAGTGCTCTGGGGTCTGCGTAGATCCCGGGGTCCTTCTGGATTCTCTGGGGGCAAGAGAATCGGTGTGGGGTAGGCCACCCCATCTTCCTCTCAGACACCCTCAGCCTCTGTCACCTGGAGCCCTCCTGGCAAGGCCTCTGCCTTTGGAAACTTCTAGAGCAGAGGTAGGCACTGCTCTCGGGGGTCAGAGGAACCTGGCAGGCACCCTTTTCTTCCCATGGTGGGGAAGGACCTGCATCAGACACTTGTTCCCAGGCTGCCCCCGAGCTGGCTTCGGGTCTGCGGCTCGGTGAATATCTGTCCAGCCTGGGACCAGGCCACCAGCCTCCCTTTGCTGCAGACACTCCGGTATCCCGGAGTCCCGGACGCTCCCCTCCTCAGGATACAGGGGAGGAGCCTTTCGGCATAAGCTCCGACCTCCGTGCACCCTGCCTTCCCTCCCCGAGGCCTCCGGCACCTTCTGGCACCGCCAGCGGGTAGGATGGGCAGAACTCCAGGTGTTTGGTGGAAGGCAGTCTCTTCTTGAGTCCACAGGGAGGGACTGGCCCCACGGCAGGTGGATTTCTGAACCCAGAATATGGGATCCTCAGAGCCCCGTAGCCCCAGCTTTGGTGCCTTTGCTGCGACTGAGGAAAAATCGTACTTGGCCTCTTGTTTCCATCCACGGGCGCTCGCTCACTCCGGCGTGCCTGACCCCGCCTTCTTGAGCTGTTCTACCCAGTGGTGTTGGGGGCGGGGGGCGGTCAGCGTATGCAGAGGGAAGGGCACCCCAGGCCCCCAAGCCTGGCTCTGCCACGTATTAACTGACGGATAATAATACCCCCTCAGAGATGCGATGTGAGGATGAAATGAATAAATACTTGTGAAGAGTTTAAAACGATGCCTGGCACAAAGTGAGTGAACTCTAAAAGTTTGCTGTTAATCTCGTCACGTTGAATAAGCCACCTCTCCTCTCTGAGCCTCAGCTCCTGGCCTGTAGAATGAGGCTCTAACACGCCACGGTGGGATTCGAGGATTAGCTGAGAGGCAGCGCCCGAGCCCAGTAAACGCTAGTTCCCTTCTACCCGCCTCGGCTTCTGTTATTGTCAGTTTAGCAAGCCCGGCCTCGGAGCAATAGGGTTTGTCGGGATGAGCGGGAGCTGCTGTCCCTGGAAGGCACTGTGCTAGGCAGGCCGAAGCAACATCGGCAGCAAAAGGACCACGATCCATCTTTGCCTGACTGGAAGCAACAGGACAAAAGCGTTACGGCGCCTGAGTGCCTTCCGTCCACCGGGATGAATCCTGGGCAGCGAGGCACAAGGCTTGGGGTCCATGGACTGTTGTATGATATTTGGCAGGAGCCTGAGGCCTCTCTTGGCCGCTCTGTGTATTGAGAGAAGCAGGTGATGTGAGCCTCCATCTGATTCTGGCCGGTCACTCCCCCTCGACCCCATCCAGTGCCCATTCTCCCTCTCTCTCATTCTAATGCTCTCTCATCAACCTTTCATCTTGATTATAGTTTTTTTTGGGGGGGTTTGAGGTTTCTTCTTGCTCATGGCACCAGATTTTGTTATTCTCTGGCCCAGCATATTCATTCCTCCCAGAGGCACTCCTCTGCTCTGCCTGGAGAATGATGATGAAGTGACATCTCCATGGAAACAGATGTTGATCCCACAGTTGCTTAGCGGATGTGCTGCAGGATGATGTAAGCCATGCTGTGGTTTCCCGAGGGGCTCAGTACCCTTTGATGTGTCTGTACTAATGGGGCTGGGGTTTCTTCCCTTGCTTCTACCCTTTTTATGTAAAAGTAAAAAGCAAAAAGAATGGGAAATGTACCTTCTTTGGGAGGAATGCTTTTGTAAGGAGAGCAAAGTGTTGGGAGTCAGAACTGGGTGTGAATCAGAGGTAAGATGATGAAGGTGACAGGTTGCTGTGGAGAAACAGGCTGGGGGAACCTTGGAAACTGTCCAGAAGGGGATGCTGCTGGCTAAGGAATACTGAACTTTTCCACTCCACTGTAAGGTGCTATAGACCTTTCACCTTGGACAGCCACTGCTCCCACCAGAGCAGCCCTGCTATTTGCCTCGGGCAAGAGCACAAATAGAGGCCACACACCATGCTTCTAAATACTTAAAATTATAAACCAAGTCAACAGATTGTTAAATAAAATATATTCTATCCTCTGACGTTGGCAACTGTACTAGCAGAATAATGCCCACCCCAAAGATGTCCATATCCTTGTCCCCAAAACCTGTAAATATGTAATGTGGCATTAAGGTTGTAGACAGAATTAAAGTTGCCAATAACCTGACTTTATGATTATATATTATATCCTGGATTATCTGTGCGGGTCTAATGTAATCCCCAGTGTCCTTAAAAATGAAAGAGGGGGCAGAAGAGAAGGTCAGGGTGATGAGGTGTGAGAATACTCTACCACCCGTTACTGGTTTTGGAGATGGAAGAGGCCACAGGCCAAGGAATGCTGGTGGCCTCTAGAAGCTGGAAAAGGCAAGGAAACAGATTCTCCCTTAGAGCTTCCAGAAAAGAATGCAGTCCTGTTGACACTCAGTGAGACTTCTGACCGACGCACGAACTCTAAGCTAATAGATCTGTGTGGATTTAAACCACTAAGGTTGTGGTAACTTGCTATAGCAGCAATAGGAAACTAATATAATAGTCGTGCCATGATGGCCGTGGGGAGGGGCACAGACAGAGGAGGGCCATAGGGGGTCCTGCTAACTGGTATGGCCGGGAGAGGGGCCTTCTCGCCTGCATCTAAGGGCAGAACTGGTACTATCATAGGAGAAAAAAGAAAATCATTTCCTCCCGTTTCCCTTCTTCAGTAGCCCTTTCAAACCAAGACAAAACAAAGAAAAAGCCCAAACAAACCAAACTAGCCAAAACCTTCACCATAAAGCCAAAGCCGGTTCTCCACTTGGCAGGAGGGAGGAGAGCAGCTCCTCTGTGTTAGAAAAGATGGTGAGGCCTCAGGCCCTATTGGATGCCCTTGCTTATCTGACTTCACCATGAACTAGCCCCAACCTGGTTGTGCCTCAGGGTTTTCCCCTGCGAGATGGGACTCAGAAAGTACACCCAGTCAGGATGACTTCGCCTTTCTTTCCCCTCACCTCTCTTGCAGTTTAGTAAATTGTCTTGCTTAGCTCTGAGGGGTGTGTTCTGAGCAGTCAAGAATAGCAAAGGAATTGGTGGTAAACGTTCTCTCCTCTCTCTGCGGATGTCCCATGTCCTGCAGGTCCAGGGTGCATCCCACCTCCTCCAGGAAGCCCTCCCTGACCTCTGCCATCCATGCTCATCTGCAGCACTTTCTGGCTGCAGCCCTTTCACAGCCTTGTTTTCTTCTCTGTGAATAGTGACACATTCTGCATATTTAGTACAAACGCATCTGTTCGATGACTGTTTCACGCCTCTAATCCCAAACAGGTGAAGCACAACGCTAGGCACATTGCAGACCTCGCCAAATCATCGTCAGTCAGTTGATTATCAGTTAAAGTATTCAAGGCACAGAACACCTGGTTACAAATTCAAACCAAAGCCTGAAATAATTTGTAACGCGTAGGTTTACCTGCTCTGCTGAGAGCCATGGCTTATTTGACTTCTTGCTTTTATAGCCTCCCGGACTCCTTCCCTGGGTCTACTTGAATATCTCCACGTAGACTCATCCTTGCTGCAGTCCCTGGGTGGACGCTTTCCTAAGATGGGGAGAATTTAAAGTTCAGTGGCTCGGGGGATTGGTCCTGGAGCCAGCCTGGCTAGTCCTTCTCTGGCCTTGATCTCAGGTCTACTAACAGGCTTTATTCTGAAGGCCACATCCTGCCTCCGGCTCCTGTTCTAGTTGCCTCTGGACACCCGGGGCCTCGACACCTGCCCGGCCCACATTCTGTTTCCTCTACGACTCACCCTGGATGGAGTCTGGGGTCCTGCTCCTGAGGCCCTGTGCCCCCTGTGTGACCTTCACGCGTCTCCTGCCGTAGGAATACCTACTGACATGCCTGCCAGGACGCCCACTCCGCACCTCTAGCCAGCTGCCCTGTCATAGCCACCTGCCTGTCCCATCTCCTCTGTACACACTGTGGCTTCCAAACAGGATTGACTACCCTCCTGCCTGCTCTAGGTCTGCCCCCTCAAACCTCACCTTATCTGGTGCCGGTATAGCCTTCAGGTGCAGTCTCTTCCTTGCTTAGCTCTGGCTTACATCTTTATTCATTTATTCATCCACGTAGCCACTCACTCATCCAGCAAATATGTGCTGAAACCCCGCTCCGTGGCAGGCAGTGTGCTGGAGGTTGGACTCTGTGCTCCAAAAACTCACCAGCCTCTGAGCCCGAGGCTTCACACAATGCCCCTCCCCGAGGCTCCACGTGGGGAAAGTCCCTTGAATGATGGTCTGATTGTGGCCACCTGTAGTGCTGTTAATAACAATTAAATTGATAACACAAGGCAGAACAAGCGAGATTAGATTACACTTCTAATCCTGATAGAATTGTTTGGTATAGTAAGAACTCATAGTAATAAGCAAACGAAGCCTTAGGAGCTACAGTTAATTTTTAGTTATTTAATTTAACATGTGCCACAAGTCTTTCAAGAAGTCCTGGTTGAGACCTCTTTACATCCAGGAGTCCAAGAGGAATTGTCTTTAGTTAGTTATAGTTCAAGATAACCTGGTGATCCGTGTGAGTGACAGTGAGACAGCTGGGCCCATTTCATAGTGGACACAGTGCTAAGACGTTATTGTTCCTCCACCATGAAGTCAAACTAGAAATCTGAGCGTTAAACATTTTAATACTAAAAGCGTGGCACTAATTACACACTGAAAATTTCTTATTTCTTTTTGCATCCCGAAGCGTATCTATAAGGGCCATATTGGGCTTCAGCTCAATGTTTAACGCTTGGCCATTCTACCTCTGGCCAAGATGAGTATTTGCCACAGCTCTAAAAGGATTCCACTGAAGCTTTTACATTTCTTTCCTCCAGATATTTTATCCCAGTTAAAAATAGCATCTCACGCCAGAGCTGAAAACAGGTTTCTCCTCTCTTCCCTTCCTCACTCACTCTGGTTCTCAGCCTCCTCCTGAATCATGGTGTGGAGCTAGTTCACTGAGATGTCCTGGAGATGCAAGGCAAGAAATCGCACATTGCCTCTGGGGAAACAGTGTCAGCCGGTGCCTGTCCCACTGGTGTCGAACCAGCCCAAGTCAGGTGCTTTTAAACCAGATGGTGCTGCCTCTTTCCCCCTCCCAGCCTTCTTCCGGCGAAGAGGAAGGACCCCAGGTTTTGTCCTGGTTGCGCAAGGAAGCCTGGAGTCGCTCTCCGGTCGCTATTTAGCCACCCAGAGCAGATCCGGAGCCCCGCACTCCACTCCACGCTCTGGGTGGAGGCTGAATGGTCGTGGAACGGTCCATATCGTGTCTGAAAGGAGGCAGAAGAGTGGGCAGCAACAACACCCCACGCTGATGGCAAACACCTGCAGCTCTAAGAGCTCAGCATCCCCACAGAATCACAGTGAACAGGTGGTCCATATTTTCAAGTCAGCCTGGCTTTCAAACGTCCGGTCACTTGCCTGATGAGTTCACGGCATCTCTGTGAGCCAGACCCCTTTTTCATCCGGGGACCAGAAAAAGTCGCAACAGCCAGCAGAGTCACCTTACTGGCTGAGTAAGGACACAGGTCCCTGAGCTAGCTGGAACTGTAACGCCATCAATGACATTCTCTCTACCCTGGGAACCTCCTACAGGAACTTGTACATTACCCCTGTGGCCACACGCATATTCCCTGCCTTCACTATAACTTCCATCTTGTCCCATTTTTTTGTTTGTTTGTTTGCAGTACGCAGGCCTCTTACTGTTGTGGCGTCTCCCATTGCGGAGCACAGGCTCCGGACGCTCAGGCTCAGTGGCCATGGCTCACGGGCCCAGCTGCTCCGTGGCACGTGGGATCTTCCCGGACCGGGGCACGAACCTGTGTCCCCTGCATCGGCAGGCGGATTCTCAACCACTGCGCCACCAGGGAAGCCCCCCATCTTGTCCCATTTTTGAGAGCAGTTTGCTGTGTTTGTCTGCCCAGTGGGCTGCCTTTGTTATAGGTTATAAGCAGTTTCTTTCCAGAGTTTCAAAGCTTCCTTTTTCCTTTGGGATTACATTTTATATTTTCCATGCAATTTGCCTTTCTGGGGGAATGTTCTTGAGGATGAATAACTTTGGTTTGCCCAGATGGTCTTCCTTTCAACCACTTTCCATATTTTAAGGATCCCTTATTCTTACATTTTTTTCAAAGTGGTGTGTTTGATTTGAGATTTTAGGCCGAGACACTGCTTTTTACTGCAAATTCCTGCCCGTATGCTATTGTTTCATCCTTTGAGGTGACTAGGTGAAATCTGCCGTTAGCTGAGATCATCAGGGCACCGTTTCTCAAAGTAAGATCTGTGTCCACCAACAGTGTGTTCCCTAAAAATGCAAACTGCTGGGTCTGGTTGCAAACACATCGACTAAAAATGTGGGTGGGGCAGGAGGAGGCCCTGGAATCTGCATTTTCCCACAATTGCAGCAGGTGATACTTGTGCACGGTAGAGTGTGAGAACCACCATTCCAGCTGAAGGAGTGAGCTTCCTAGATGTCCTCGGAGCCTGCTTTTCACTGCACATCTCCTCAATCCATGGGACCCATGCTGTAAGAAGGACCCCTGTGTTGGGTTTTCTTGCCTGCCCTTGTGACTTTCAGTAACTTTCATATTGTGCAGAATCCTGATGGCCATTCTGAAGGCAAGCTGTACTATCTTAGTTGGACTCCATGGAGATGAATCTGGCCACAGTGCCTAGGATGGGGCTGAGTGGGCAGAAGAAAGATCGGTGCTTCCCCACATTTCCCAGGTGGAAGCAACAGAAAAAAATGATGACATTTGAATTGCACACCAAGATTAACAGAGGAGACTTCCTGAGGCTGCAAGACGCTGGTCTAGAGGCTGCAGCCTCCACAAGCCTGGTCTGGCCGCCCCGAGGGCCGAGGAGAAGGAACTCTCAGCACACCTGTTGCCCATTTGTCTGGAGCCCCGCATAGATGTCTGTTGCTCTCATCCAGATAAGAAATGGATGATGGCCGGTAGGAAGAGAGAGGCGGGGATGAAGCAGATGTTAAGGGTGGGAATTTTAGACTTAACCAATTAGGGACTTCCCTGGTGGTGCAGTGATTAAGAATCCACCTGCCAATGCAGGGGACACAGGCTCGATCCCTGTGGAAGATCCCACATGCTGCACAGCAACTCAGCCCATGCACCACGACTACTGAGCTTGCGCTCTAGAGCCCGCAAGCCACAACTACCGAGCCCTTACTGAAGCCCACGTGCCTAGAGCTCGTGCTCTGCAACAAGAGAAGCCACCACAATGAGAAGCCCACGCACGGCAAGGAAGAGTAGCCCCTGCTCGCCGTAACTAGAGAAAGCCTGCGCACAGCAACGAAGACCCAACGCAGCCAAAAATAAATAAATAAAATAAAATAAATTTTAAAAAGCCCAACCAATTAAATGGGGGGAAGATAGAAGGGAAGGCATCAGAAGGCTGTGAGTTCTGAGCCCAGAGGGAAGTGAGGACTTGGACAGAGTAAAGACAGAGCCCGGTCTTATTGCTGCGGGAGCTGTTCCTTCACTTCCCACCTGTCTCCTCCGTGTCCGGGCTGAAACAACATGCTCTTCTCTGGTCATCTGTTCCGCGGGCTCCTAAGATAAACTGGCAGAGAGCGACGCTCTAGGTGTTGGAGCGGACCGCGGCTTTCTCCTCCCCAGCCCCTTCTCTCCTACTAATCGTGGGTGAGGGGAGTAGCCTGCATTTCCCATTTTTTTCCTCGGTCGAGTAAGGCACACACAAGCTATGTACCTTGTTCCATGATTTGCCAGGGCTGAGGCGGGGAGTTTATCTCTGGCCTTTTTCCTTCCTAAATCAATGTCTTGTGTGTTTTTGCAACCACCACTGACACCACCGTCTCAGCACATTGACTGATGACACATTTGTTCTTTATATTCAGGCGCAGAGGCTCCTAGGCTGCCCAAGGCTCCCGGTGTGAGCAGAGCACTCTGACTCTCTGCAGACCCAAGTCCCGGGGTCTTTTGTGCTCCGACACATCACCAAATTCTTTAGTTCACAGTGCAACACCCTCTGTGACTTGCACCCCCAAATCCACTTGCTGGTCCTTAATGGCAATGATATGCGGGGTCAGTTTCCAGACAGGGCAGACCCAAGAGACAACTTGGCTTTAAACCCAGGGGTGGATTCTGTTTTACGGAGCCTGAAGTCTATATAATTTCGGAGTGTCTTTAGGAAAAACAAAAGAAACATATACTACTTATGCATAATTCACAGAAAACGCAGGACTGTGCAATTGAGGGGCCCTGGAGATTATGCTCCCTTAGCTCTCCAGTCACCTGCCTCTGCTCAGGGTTGCCGATGGCAGGCGAAACCTAGGGTCACTTTTCCCTTCTGCTCTCATCTTGCCTTGCGGAAGTGCAAAATCACAGTATCCTTGCATTTGAAAAAGGCAGTGTCATCCCAAGGCCCCAGAGGCTCCATTATAAATGTCAAGCTAATTATTGGATGATGAGATAATAGCTACAGTGTGTGCCGTCTGGGTCAGCTGCTGCTGCTGCTACCAAAATACCCCGCGGATGCCAAGTGACATATTTGCAAAGATGGGAAGGACTAAACGCTTCAGGCCTGGATGGTGAAAACAAGCTCCCAGGTCGCCTCTGGCAGGGAGACACCTCCGAGGTAGAGGATGGGCAGCGGGGTGGCTGGAAGAAGCTGTGGCAGATGAAAATCTCTTTCCTGGGGAGAGGGTAGCAGCAGAATTTCCTGAGCCTGCAAAGCTCTTTACATGCATTATTTCTTTTCATCCCCCAACCAGCCTTTTAAGGTGGGAGCTATTGTTATCACTAACTGCTAATTAAAAGAAGAACTGATGGGCTTCCCTGGTGGCGCAGTGGTTGAGAGTCCACCTGCCGATGCAGGGGACACGGGTTCGTGCCCCGGTCTGGGAAGATCCCATATGCCGCGGACCGGCTGGGCCCGTGAGCCATGGCCGCTGAGCCTGCGCGTCCGGAGCCTGTGCTCTGCAACGGGAGAGGCCACAACAGTGAGAGGCCCGCGTACCGCAAAAAGCAAAAAATCAAAAGAAGAACTGAGGCCACACCACACAGCTAGGAGGTGGTGGAACCAGTATTTGAACCCAGACCTCATGGGGATGACCACCCTGGGCTACGATCTCCTCTCTCTCCTTTTTTTCCCCACATACACGGGAGGCTTGTGTTTATAAATGACACAAGACCTGCCCACAGGACTTCCCATGGGCGGGACGGTATGAGCAGTTCTGCGGCCAGCAAGGTGAGTCCGTGGCGCTGCCCCTCCGGTCCCCAGTGAGCGCTTTGCAGACGCGCTCTGTGGAAACGCAGGCACTCCACGGAGGTTGCCAGGAAGTGGGGGGTGGGAGGGGAGGGAAGGAGGGCATCTGATGGGGAGTGGTGGGTGGAGCGGTCAGGCAGCTGCAAGAAACGCCCACTTCCAATTCCAGCCAGAGCAGCGCCACCTTCACCTCACGGGCTGGGCTGGGCTTCCTGATAAACTTTGTGTTTGAGAGAAGGTATCTTCACCCCCAAAATGTTACAGGACCACACGAGTCCTCCCAGCCCTGCACCCACCACACTGGCTGTTTGGGTGGGAGGATCTCACCAGGTTCTGCAGGGAAAGCAGATCCCGACCGTCTCTGTTCAGGCAATCCAGCGAGGCTTATGAACCCTCCCCTGAGCACCATTTTCAAATGCGTTAGAGAGAAAACATAAGATTACAAAGGAAACCAGCTACACTGAATACAGTTATCAAAAGATTTTTGAAAACATCAAATTTGCGATCTAGCACCACAGGTGCTTCTTTAACACGTTCAGCAAGATCCAGTGACAGGCCTGTCAACCAGCATACTTCCCAAGCCGTGATGAGCGGAAACAATAATCGAAGATATCTGCAACCAGTACGCTGTGATGGGAAGATGGGATTTCTACTGCTGGCAAATCACAGACGCAGCTACAACATCTGAGGTCCTCTGCCTACACTCACAACAGCAGAAAATGCTAAGTTCTGGCCAAAGGTTAGCGAAAATAAAGGTGTAAAATTTTTTCCCATCCAAGTGTCCAGACCCTTTGAATTCCGTCCGTGGGCCCCCCAGCCCCTCATGGAAATCCATCAGCACAGCGCATGTCAGACACCTGAGTTGGTAGCCCTAATTATCAGTGTCGGTGAGCTTTTGTGGAGCAGCTGGCACAACGGCCTGGCTCGGTGGAGCTCTTTGGGGCTCGTTCTCTGCTCTAAGTCCTGGTGACCATCAGGGCGGGGGGGGGGGGGGGGAGGGGCAGCATTTCTCCACATCTCTGCTCACTGGATCGTGATCAGGGGCCTCTGGCCCTGAGACTGTCCTTTAACTGTCCCTCCGCCAAGGAAAGCTGCAAAAGGAGGCCCGCAGCGTTCCATCCTGGGTCCAAGGGCTTTATCCATTGCCCCATGACCAGAACACCCACTCCTGACCCAGCCTGTCCTCAGGCGCACACACTGCAAGCTCACTCCCAAGAGGGAGACTCCAGAAGGATCCATCGGGTAGCTCGCTCTGCTGTGTCAAAATATCAGACCGTCTCGGCTGCAAAGACACGGGATTAGGCAGCCTTCAGAGAGCTATTCTGGGACGCGTGGTTTCTTTTCCCTCCCTCTGATGCTTGTTTCCAGCCTCATTCACAGAATGCCGCGGGGGTCACGGGAGCCGAGGAGAGGGTGGCGCGTCCTCCCCGGCACCTATGGTGGAGCGCGGCGGGTGTAGGGCACGGGGCTCAGCATGCCTCCCCTACTTCTCGGGAAGGAACTGCTAGTTGTTTGCAACATCTCAGAAACCCCAGAGCAGTGTCCACTCACCTCTCAGGTGGCCCCGTGTTTTGGGGGGCTCAGGCTGGAAGATGGAAAAGGGCAGGGCAGGGCCTGGATGAGCCTGGACTGAACCAAGAATGCCAGAGCTGGAAGGGACCCCACAGAGCATGCAGCCCACCCTCCTCATTGCCCAGATAAGGAACCTAAAGCCAGGTCCCAGGGGTCAGGGGCAGAGCCAACACTGGCAGCCCTCAGGCCTCAGCTGGCCTGAGCCTCAGGCAGATCTCGCCCTTGAGGGCTCGGTGAACCCCCTGGACTGTGCAGTAGCTCCTGCCACCAAGTCTCTACACAAGAGTACACAGATCTCCTGCCTGCAGACTTTCCCTGTCTCACCTGCCCCTGCCGAGCTGGAGCGATGCATCTTCCTGCCTTGGTGCCGGAGGTGCGTTCCATCCCTGCCCCAGCACCACCCAGAGCTGGTGCCACTCCCAAGGGTGGCTTTGCCTGAACTGGGCTTGGGGATGAGGGTGGGACCACATCTTGCTCTTTGAACCCCCAGTGCCGGCCACAAACCTGAGGGTCAAAGTACGTGTTCAGAAAATACTGACCGACTTTATTAGGCGCCAGCTGTGTGCCCTGCACTCTGCACCGTCCAAAGCATAAATGCTCTTAGCCTTTGGCAACTTTATCAGCCAGGAGGAGAAACAAGATACCAACCCTGCCAGGCAGGAGAGGAGCTCACTGAATTGGACACACGAATAAGCAAGATTTGAGGAAACAGAAGAGCAACAAAATGCAAGTATAGTTTCTACTACCTCCAAAGTGAAGCGTGCCCACTGATTCATGCATTCGAATGTGCGGTCACAATGTTGGTCTTCTATTTATATTTATTTTAAGCTTTTTACTTTGCTGTGTTTATATTTTTGGAAAGTTTTAATGTGCATCATATATTTGTGCGTTATTATACAAATAAATTAATTCATGCCATATAATTTAGAAATACACATTTATTGGAGGGCATGCTGAAAGATGTTTTACTGATGAGAGTATTGGATTTAAATGGGTTTAAACTGTGCTGGGTGAGAGTCTTCTGGTGAAGGGAGAAGCAGGAGGGGGTCTGCACCCCCTTCCCCTGACCCCGCTCAGCACTCTCACTTCTTCCCAGAAGATGAGGCGTGCCATCTGAGCTCTGGACTAGCCATCTGCTGCTCCAGCCCCTGTCGCCCGGAGCCATCACCCCCCAGGCCTGGGCAGTGAGGGGACGGGGCTCTCAGTCTGCCCTGCCCCCTCACGAGGGCCTCAGCCCTGCCTCCGGGGAGAGGTGCTCCATTGCTGGAATGGGTCTCAGCCCCAGCCGACCTGGGAGAGCAGTTCCGACGTGGGGAATGCGGATGGAATGACTTTCTGTTCAGCTTTCCCAACAAAAACCACTTGGAATTTATGTCCCTGCACACACTGTTCCACGTTTCTGCTCACATTCTTCCCCCTGCTGCCTAGAAGCCTTTAAATTTGCAAACAGCCCTGCTTCGGCATTTGGGAGGTCAGAGCCATCCATCACCCCCGTGTTTTATTTCCACAGGGATTCTTGAAGTCCCCACGGAGAGCCAGGCTTGGGGACGGGTACCTGCGATTCTAGAGAAAGACGACCGGAATGGGAACAGGGCAGAGACTCTTTTTTTAGGACCTCATTTTAAACTTTGTGCCAGGTACCAGGCTGGGTACTTTGTAATGTAATTGGTCCTCCCGGCAGACTTGGGAGGTACAGATTATCATCTGCAAAATGAGGAAGTTGAGGTGTGGTAGGCTAACATTCCCTGCCTCTGCCTGGGATGTCCATGCTCTAAACCACAAAACCTGTGACTAGGTTCCCATATATGGCAAAGGGGCTTTGCATATGTGATTAAGGATTGGGGATGGGGAGGCTGTCCTGGATTACCCAGAGGGACACAATGTCATCCCAAGTACCCTTATAAGAGGGAGGCAGGAGGGCCAGAGTCAGAAAGATGCAGTGATGGAAGCAGTGGTCCAAGTGCTGCAGGGCTCAAGCCAAGGAACGCAGGAAGCCTCTAGATGCTGGAAAAGGCAAGGAACTGGATTCTCCCTTGGAGCCAGAAGGAGCACAGCCCTGCAGACACCTTGATTTTAACCCAGAGAGACTGATTTTGCCACCTTTCCTCGGAACTGTAAGGTGAAAAGTTTGTGTTGTTTAAGGAGCCAAGTTTGTGGTCATTTGTTTCGGCAGCAATAAGAAACGAATACACAAGGCATTACTTTTCCCGAGGCCACAGAGCTGGGGAGTGGCAGAGGTGGGATTTGAACCCAGGTGGGTCTGACTCCACGGGTCCAAAAGATGTTAAGAAAGTTTTCAACGGAGCTCAGAGCTGATAAGCTGAAGGTGCTATTGCTTGGCCAGGTAAGAGAGGTGTCCCAGGCCCGTGGCAGAGTTGGAGGGACAGATGCACTGGACGGAGGGGTCCAGGCTGAGGCAGGAGGTGAGGGGAGTATTAGGTACCGAGAAGCTCACAAGTGCAAAATGGCTCTATCCTTCCTCCTCGAGGACCCACGAGGATCTGACAACCCTCTGTTCCTGCAGGGCTTAGGACGCAGGTTCTGCCCCTTCAGTGACCGCAGCTGGCCGAGGCTTCTGCCAACAGACAGGGCTGGGCTGGGCTGGGGGCGGGGCAGCAGGGCTTCTATGCTCTTATATGTGGAGGCAGGGTGGTCTCCCATGACACTCTCAGAAGAGGCCATGCCCAGCTCTGCCATGACCAACCATGGGACCCTGGATTAATCACTGAATCACTCCTGTCCTCAGTCTCCCCATAGGATGACGATACCTACCTCATAGGGCCGCTGGAAGAATTGACCGCACGTGGGTCTAAGGGGCGCTGAGTCTCAGCTGGCATGCAGAGCTGTGGTGGTGACCGTACCTCCCCTTTGTCAAGGGCTGGTAGGTGCCTCTGCTGTACTGGTGGCCAAATGATTTTAATGGTACCCTTGTGTCCAAGTCATGGTCCTTAGCTCCAGCTTCAGCCATCACAGCTGGTGGATATGAGCCCGTGGGGCTGCCCTCCCGTTCTGAGCTTTCACTCCCCTGTAACAGAGAGAAGTGATCTCTCAAGCTCTTCCCTGTGGGGGACATCTGGCGACCTAGCGCCTCTGGCTAGCAGCCCTTGAAGGGCACCTTTGCTCCTGCTACCCTTCCCCTTGTCCAGAATGCTGGGGGATGCTGGGCACAGACCTCCCATCTCGCTCTCCGTCCTGATCGTTGTGGGGCGCACCGGTGCGGGGGTGGGGACGGGGGACAGAGGGGCAGCAGGACAGAGCCAGCAGTGGCAGGCTCTTCAAGTGATTCTTCCCGGATTTGTTTTGAAAGTTTCATTCGGTGACACATCTACCCATGTCACTATATTTATCTGTGAGAGAGGCAGGATATTTTTGAACGGATGTAATTTCTGGCTCTTTCCCTCCAAGAAAAAAAAAAGTTTCTCATTCCTATTCATGTCTTCCTGCCTCTGCTCCTGCCTCTTCCACACTTCTGTATAAACACACCCATGCACACACACACGCACACAGCAAGGCAGACATTTGGTTCAACAACTGCTATTCTGAGACTCTGTAGCTGACTCAGGCCTAGGTAACGTAATGGATAAACAGACAGAAAGGCGGATAGACTGAGAGAATTGAGAGGAATTGAATAAATGACCAAACCCACAGCGAAGAAATTGTGGGTTTGGGTGCTTATTTTTTTTCTCTTGCAACTTCACTGAACACGTGCTTAATAGGAGGAAAACTGACTGAGGGCAAGAGAGAAGGCCCCAGGGGGCACCAGCCAGGGGCTGCAATGAGCAGTTTGCTCTCTGACTTTGATGGAGTTGCCAAGAAGACAGACCAGGCTCACAGCTGACCCAAAGCTGAGTGTGGGAGTGAGAAACCCAAAGCCAAGTTCAGGATGGCAGGGCAAGCCTGAGAAGCAATAAGATGAACTATTACAAGGATGAACACCTTCAGCTCTGCATTCACATGAAAATAACCAGCAACCTGCAAATCTCTCCAGGAAGTAAATCAGGGAGGTAGGAGATGGGGAAACAGGACTCAGCCCTCTGTAGCTGTGTCATGCACAGATTCCGGGTGTGAGTGTCAGGCAGCCAAAGTCATGGAGATTTCCTTCTATGTTCCTTCTAGAAGCTTTACAATTTCAGGTATTACATTTAGGTACATTTAGAGTCACCTTGAGGTCATTTTTGTATAGGGTGGGACCTATGGCTTAAGGTTTGCCTTTTACTTGTTTTGCATATGGATATGCAATTGTTTTAGCATCATTTATTAAAAAGAGCATCCTTCCTCCATTGAATTGCCTTTGTACTTTTGTGAAAAATCAGTTGACTAAATATGTGGATCTTGGAAATTCCCTGGTGGTCCAGTGGTTAAGACTGTGCACTTCCACTGCAGGTGGCATGGGTTCGATCCCTGGTCGGGGAACTAATATCCCACATGCTGCATGGTGTGGCCCAAAAAAAGAAAAATAAAAATGTGGATCTATTTCTGGATTCTTTCTTCTGTACCACTGATTGATGTGTGTATATATATATATATATATATATATATATATATATATATTACACATAAAATATATTTTATATTATATAAATATATATTACATAAGATACATTTTTTCCAGAAGTATACATACATATAGAATATATATCATATATTTGTATATATTTTATATATTTATACTTATGAACATTAATATAAATACATTATTATTATACAGTATTATTATTAATATTTATATTTTCCTCCAAAACCACACCAACCTCATTACCGTAGCTTCATAGATAGTTTAGTAAGTCTTGAAATCAGATAAGTCAGTTCCTCCAACTTTCCTCTTTTTTGAAATTGGTTTCGCTATTCAAGCTCCTTTGCCTTCCCATATAAATGTTGGCAGTAGCCCATTAATTGCTATTAACAGTTTTTGCAGGGAGTTTTATTGGACTGCAGCACACAGATCATCTTGGGGTGAACTGACACAATAACAAGCCCTCACTTTAGGGCTTCTCTTTGCACCTTTGCTCCCTCTTAGGGAACATTTCTCTTCCTGCCCTCGATCATCCCCCAGCGATGGACTGCTGTTAGCTCTTACTCAACACTTGCTAGCCTGTGGTTGGGATGGAGTGGGAGTCGGGAGGCAGCCTCTGCTGTTCTGCTTCAGTTTCAGTCTTAGGCAGGTGCTGTGTCTTGGATGGGGGATAGTTCAGTGATTCTGTCCCTCCCCCATCAGTAGGGGACTTACTGGTCTGCAGGTAGTCTTGCCCCTCACCCCCAGGGTAGAGGGTTTTACTCTTCTCCCAGCTGCCATGGATCCTGTGCCCTAAGGACAACATGGTTGGCTGCCCTTTCCCCAATGGTTATATATTTTTTCCATAAGGGATATGGGGAGAAGGATCTGGGTGGAACTTCATGCTTTTCTAGAAGCACTGTTCCCCCTCCCCAGACCTGAACCAAGAGAGAGGTCTTCCCAGGTCTCTTAACCTCCGCCCCTCTTTCTTGTGAGCATCCGGTGTGTTCCATGGAGAAGAGCCTGCAAGCGGGTGTGGATTTCCCTGAAGTCTGCAGCTCCCAAGGGGGCTATACATTCCCACAGGCCCCACATGTGGCCTTTAGTAGTTCATTAAGAAGTTTGGTTGGATTCTTCTTTCCTTCTTGTATGGCATCCAACATCTGTAACAGGTAAGCAAGGACCTGTGATCCATCTCTCCTTGGAGGTATCTATTATGCCTTAGATTTCAGCTTAGTTTTTTGCCTTCCCTCTCAGTTCTCTGATGAGTTCAAGAAAAGGGGTCCTTTTGTAAATGATTTGGCATTTGGGGGGGTAAGGGTGAGAGCAATGCTTTTTGCAGAGTTCTACACCCTAAGTGGGAGCCAAAACTCCAACAGCCTTTTGCATTTAAAAGTCTAAAAGCTGGGACTTCCCTGGTGGAGCAGTGGTTAAGAATCCGCCTGCCGATGCAGGGGACACAGGTTCGAGCCCTGGTCCGGGAAGATCCCACATGCCACGGAGCCACTAAGCCCACGCGCCACAACTACGGAGCCTGCGCTCTAGAGCCCATGAGCCACAACTACTGAGCCCACGTGCCGCAACTACTGAAGCCCGCGCACCTACAGCCCATGCTCCGCAACAAGAGAAGCCACCGCAATGAGAAGCCCGTGCAACGCAATGAAGAGTAGCCCCCACTCGCGGCAGCTAGAGAAAGCCCGTGCACAGCAACAAAGACCCAACGCAGCCAAAAAATAAATAAATAAATAAATTTAAAAAGTCTAGAGGCTTACTTTATTGAGCAATGTTAGAAAATCTTCAAAAATAGAATTTGTATCTTGACTTTGGATTCTTAGACAGTACAAATCACCCTATGCATAGTTAAAGCAGGAGACTAATAAAGGTCTTCATTTCTGTCTCATGTGACTAGTTTTCTTTTTGTTCATACATATATCTTTTTAAATTTAAGTGTTGGATAGGATATACTATCCCATGGTTCAAAATTGAAAAGGCTGTACATAAAAATCTCCCTCCTATTCCTATTCCCCCACCACCTAGTTCTCTCTACAGGAAGCCGGTGTTACCGGTTTCTTGTTACCCTTTCAGAACTATTTTACGCAACTATAAGAAAATACCTCTATTCTTTCCCCACTGATTTTTATACAGATGGTAGCATACTCTACACACGGTTCTACTGCCTTGTTATTTCACCTAGCAATGTATGTTTTGGAGATCTTTTCCTGCTCTCTTCTCATTTTAGTGGCTACGGAGGACCCCACTGTATGGGCTACCATTTCTTTAGCCATTCCCCATTGACGGACACTTAGTTATTTACTGCCTTTTACATTGTTTACGAACAGTGTTGTAAGGTCATTTACCTGCTTGGCAGAGATGAGCTGTAGCATAAATTCCTGCTCATGGAATTTCTGGGTCTCAGGATATGTGTATTTATATTACAGATATTGCCAAGTTTACACCACATGAAGCTTCTTATCTGCAATGCATAAGAGTGGCTGTTTCTTACACCTTTGCCAAAACAGAGAGCCTTCCCATCCTTTTGGATCTTGCCAATATGATCAAGCAAAAATAGTATCTTAGTGCGGTTTTATTTTTAATTTTTAAATTTTTACTTATTTTTTTATACAGCATGTTCTTATTAGTTATCTGTTTATACATATTAGTGTATACATGTCAATCTCAGTCTCCCAATTCACCCCACCACCACCACCACCACTTCCCCACTTGGTGTCCATATGTTTGTTCTTTACACCTGTGTTTCTATTCTGCCCTGCAAACCATTTCATCTGTACCATTTTTCTAGGTTCCACATATATTCGTTAATATATGATACTTGATTTTCTCTTTCTGACTTACTTCATTCCGTATGACAGTCTCTAGATCCATCCACGTCTCTACAAATCTCCCAATTTCATTCCTTTTTATGGCAGAGTAATATTCCTTTGTATATATGTACCACATCTTCTTTGTCCATTTGTCTGTCGATGGGCATTTAGGTTGCTTCCATGACCTGGCTACTGTAAATAGTGCTGCAATGAACATCGGGGTGCATGTGTCTTTTTGAATTATGGTTTTCTCTGGGTACATGTCCAGTAGTGGGATTGCTGGGTCATATGGCAATTCTATTTTTAGTTTTTTAAGGAACCTCCATACTGTTCTCCATAGTGGCTGTATCAATTTACATTCCCACCAACAGTGTAAGAGGGTTCCCTTTTCTCCACACCCTCTCCAGCATTTGTTGTTTGTAAATTTTCTGATGCTGCCCATTCTAACTGGTGTGAGGTGATACCTCACTGTAGTTTTGCTTTGCATTTCTCTAATAATTAGTGATCTTGAGCAGCTTTTCATGTGCTTCTTGCCCACCTGTATGTCTTCTTTGGAGAAATGTCTATTTAGGTCTTCTGCCCATTTTTGCAAAGGGTTGTTTGTTTTTCTAATATTGAGCTGCATGAGCTGTTTATATATTTTGGAGATTAATCCTTTGTCTGTTGATTCATTTGCAAATATTTTCTCCCATTCTGAGGGTTGTCTTTTCATCTTGTCTGTAGCTTCCTTTGCTTTGCAAAAGTTTTAAGTTTCATTAGGTTCTATTTGTTTATTTTTGTTTTTATTTCCATTACTCTAGGAGGTGGATCAAAAAAGATCTTGCTGTGATGTATGTCAAAGAGTGTTCTTCCTATGTTTTCCTCTAAGAGTCTTATAGTGTCCAGTCTTACATTTAGGTCTGTAATCCATTCTGAGTTTATTTTTGTGTATGGTGTTAGGGAGTGTTCTAATTTCATTCTTTTACATGAAGCTGTCCAGTTTTCTCAGCACCACTTATTGAAGAGACTGTCTTTTCTCCATTGTATATCCTTACCCCTTTGTCATAGACTAGTTGACCACAGGTACATGGGTTTATATCTGGGCTTTCTATCCTGTTCCATTGATCTATATTTCTGTTTTTGTACCAGTACCATACTGTCTTGATTACTGTACCTTTGTAGTACAGCCTGAAGTCAGGGAGTCTGATTCCTCCAGCTCCGTTTTTTTCCCTCAAGACTGCTGTGGCTATTCAGGGTCTTTTGTGTCTCCATACAAATTTTAAGATTTTTTTGTTCTAGTTCTGAAAAAAATATCACTGGTAATTTGATAGGAATTGCATTGCATCTGTAGATTGCTTTGGGTAGTATAGACATTTTCACAATATTGATTCTTCCAATGCAAGAACATGGTATATCTCTCCAACTGTGTGTATCATCTTTGATTTCTTTCATCAGTAGGTAGGTTTATTCCTAGGTATTTTATTCTTTTTGTTGAAATGGTGAATGGGAGTGTTTCCTTAATTTCTCTTTCTGAACTTTCATTGTTAGTGTATAGGAATGCAAGAGATTTCTGTGCATTAATTTTGTATCCTGCAACTTTACCAAATTCAGTGATTAGCTCTAGTAGTTTTCTGTTGGCATCTTTAGGATTCTCTATGTATACTATCATGTCATTGGCAAACAGTGACAGTTTTACTTCTTCTTTTCCAATTTGTATTCCTTTTATCTCTTTTTCTTCTCTGATTGCCGTGGCTAGGACTTCCAAAATTATGTTGAACAATAGTGGCGAGAGTGGACATCCTTGTCTTGTTCCTGATCTTAGTGGAAATGCTTTCAGTTTTTCACCATTGAGAATGATGTTTGCTGTGGGTTTGTCATATATGGCCTTTATTATGTTGAGGTAGGTTCCCTCTTTGCCCACTTTCTGGAGAGTTTTTATCATAAATTGGTGTTGAATTTTGTCAAAAGCTTTTTCTCCATCTATTGAGATGATCATATGGTTTTTATTCTTCACTTTGTTAATATGGTGTATCACATTGATTGATTTGCGTATATTGAAGAATCCTTGCATCCCTGGGATAAATCCCACTTGATCATGGTGTATGATCCTTTTAATGTGTTGTTGGATTCTGTTTGCTAGTATTTTGTTGAGGATTTTTGCATCTATATTCATCAGTGATATTGGTCTGTAATTTTCCTTTTTTGTAGTATCTTTGTCTGGTTTTGGTATCAGGGTGATGGTGGCCTCATAGAATGAGTTTGGGAGTGTTCCTTCCTCTGCAGTTTTTTATAAGAGTTTGAGAAGGATAGGTGTTAGCTCTTCTCTAAATGTTTGACAGAATTCAGCTGTGAAGCTATCTGGTCCTGGACTTTTGTTTGTTGGAAGGTTTTTAATCACAGTTTCAATTTCATTACTTGTGATTGGTGTGTTCATATTTTCTGTTTCTTCCTGGTTCAGTCTTGGAAGGTTATACCTTTCTAAGAATTTGTCCATTTCTTCCAGGTTGTCCATTTTATTGGCATAGAGTTGCTTGCAGTAGTCTCTTAGGATGCTTTGTATTTCTGCAGTGTCTGTTGTAACTTCTCCTTCTTCGTTTCTAATTTCATTGATTTGAGTCCTCTCCCTCTTTTTCCTGATGAGTCTGGCTAAAGGTTTATCAATTTTGTTTATCTTCTCAAAGAACCAGCTTTCAGTTTTATTGATCTTTGCTATTGTTTTCTTTGTTTCTATTTCATTTATTTCTGCTGTGCTCTTTATTATTTCTTTCCTTCTACTAACTTTGGATTTTATTTGTTCTTCTTTCTCTAGTTCCTTTAGGTGTAAGGTTAGATCGTTTATTTGAGATATTTCTTTTTTCTTGAGATAGGATTGCATTGCTATAAACTTCTCTCTTAGAACTGCTTTTGCTGCATCCCATAGGTTTTGGATCATCGTGTTTTCGTTGTCATTTGTCTCTAGGTATTTTTTGATTTCCTCTTTGATTTCTTCAGTGATCTCGTGGTTATTTAGTAACGTATTGTTTAGCCTCCATGTGTTTGTGTTTTTAATGGCTTTTTCCTTGTAATTGATTTCTAATCTCATAGACATTTTGTTCAGAAAAGATGCTTGATATGACTTCAATTTTCTTAAATTTACCAAGGCTTGATTTGCGACCCAAGGTGTGCTCTATCCTGGAGAATGTCCCGTGTGCACTTGAGAAGAAAGTGTGATCTGCTGTTTTTTGATGGAATGTCCTATAAATATCAATTAAATCTAACTGGTCTATTGTGTCATGTAAAGCTTGTGTTTCCTTATTAATTTTCTGTCTGGATGATCTGTCCATTGGTATAAGTGAGGTGTTAAAGTCCCCCACAATTACTGTGTTACTGTCGATTTCCTCTTTTATAGCTGTTAGCAATTGCCTTATGTATTGAGGTGCTCCTATTTTGGGTGCATATATATTTATAATTGCTATATCGTCTTCTTGGATTGATCCCTTGATCATTATGTAGTGTCCTTCTTTGTCTCTTATAATATTCTTTATTTTAAAGTCTATTTTGTCTGACATGAGTATTGCTACTCCAGCTTTCTTTTGATTTGCAATTGCATGGAATATCTTTTTCCATCCCCTCATTTTCAGTCTGTTTGTGTCCCTAAGTCTGAAGTGGGTCTCTTGTAGACAGCATATATATGGGTCTTGTTTTTGTATCCATTCAGCGAGCCTGTGTCTTTTGGTTGGAGCATTTAATCCATTCATGTTTAAGGTAATTATCGATATGTATGATCCTATTACCATTTTCTTAATTGTTATGGGTTTGTTTTTGTAGGTCCTTTTCTTCTCTTGTGTTTCCCACTTAGAGAAGTTCCTTTAGCATTTGTTGTAGAGCTGGTTTGGTGGTGCTGAACTCTCTTAGCTTTTGCTTGTCTGTAAAGCTTTTGATTTCTCCATCGAATCTGAATGAGATCCTTGTGGGTAGAGTAATCTTGGTTGTAGGTTCTTCCCTTTCATCACTTTAAATATATCATGCCACTCCCTTCTGGCTTGTAGAGTTTCTGCTGAGAAATCAGCTGTTAATGTTATGGGAGTTCCCTTGTATGTTGTCATTTTTCCCTTGTTGCTTTCAATAATTGTTCTTTGTCTTTAATTTTTGTCAATTTGATTACTATGTGTCTTGGCATGTTTCTCCTTGGGTTTACCCTTCCTGGGACTCTCTGTGCTTCCTGGACTTGGGTGGCTATTTCATTTCCCACGTTAGGGAAGTTTTCAACTATAATCTCTTCAAATATTTTCTCAGGCCCTTTCTCTCTTTCTTCTCCTTCTGGGACCCCTTTAATGCGGATGTGGTTGCATTTAATGTTGTCCTAGAAGTCTCTTAGGCTGTCTTCATTTCTTTTCATTCTTTTTTCTTTATTCTGTTCTGTGGCAGTGAATTCCACCATTCTGTCTTCCAGGTCACTTATCCATTCTTCTGCCTCAGTTATTCTGCTATTGATTCCTTCTAGTGTAGTTTTCATTTCAGTTATTGTATTGTTCATATCTGTTTGTTTGTTCTTTAATTCTTCTAGGTCTTTGTTAAACTTTTCTTGCATCTTCTCAATCTTTGCCTCCATTCTTTTTCCAAGGTCCTGGCTCATCTTCACTATCATTATTCTGAATTCTTTTTCTGGAAGGTTGCCTATCTCCACTTCATTTACTTGTTTTTCTGGGGTTTTATCTTGTTCCTTTATCTGGTACATAGCCCTCTGCCTTTTCATTTTGTCTATCTTTCTGTGAATGTGGTTTTCCTTCCATAGGCTGCAGAATTGTAGTTCTTCTTGCTTCTGCTGTCTGCCCTCTTTCTGGAGGCAAAATCAATGACATCATCTGCCTTCCAGTGGAATGAGTACTTTGTGATGTACCGGTGTTGCCTACGTGCAAAGTACCTGGGATGAGACTATATCAGAGCCTTTGGATGTGCTTACTGTATCACTTCTTTCTGCGTGGTACTGGCTGACTAGCAGTCTCAGAGCTTAGGTGTGGCTCCTGAAGAGAAGTTAGGGTTCAGAGAAGGTCTGGAGCTGCTGTCTGATATGATAGGTCGTACTCTCAGTGCAGTTTTAATTTGCATCTGTCTTAGTAAGAGTTAAGCTGGATGACCTTACACTGGTGACAGAGACATTTTAATTTCCCTTTCTGTCCTCCTGTGAGGGTGGGGGGAGGGGTGGGATTGAGCCCTCATGTCTCCTCCAGATCCAGCCAAGCCATCTGTCTTCACTATTTTACCTGTACTGGGGTCCTGCATGAGGTCTGATGATGAGCGAAGTGTTTCTGTTATGTTAAAATTTAGCAAAGTATTGATTGAATGCCATGTATTTTAATTGTAGGAATAAAGACCCCATATTTTATTCCTTGCCTCCTTATATGCCAGGCTCCTTGGAGGAACTCCAGTGAACAGAGGAGTGAGGACTTCTAGGCTGAGAGAGGAGCTAGATTTCAGACACCTTCAGGAAGACACACTCCTCGGAATACAAGCCACGGCCTCTGTTCTAACACACAGGCTGCCAGCACATGGCGGCTCCGGCTCCAGCCTCTGGGCCACAGTGGAAGCTAACACCACAAAAGTAGCTGGACTAGGGTGGGCAGGGGTCTCCCCAACAGGAGGCAGCTCGCTTCTGGCCAAGGCTGAGCTTTTGTGCTTTGGGTTAAACAGGCAGGACCCCAGGAAAAGTCTGGAGCCCTCTATCCTGAAGAGTGTGAGGGAGTTTAGTTTTTACTTTTTTTTTCAGTATTGCATGGACAGAGGGAAAGGCAACAGGAATCCATAAAGAGGCCCACACCTGGGGGGAGATAAGGGCACAGCTGTGAGCCCAGAGTGGAGGTGGAAAGTGCAGAGGCAGGGGGTCAGGACGGGGGCTCATATCTCCAGGAGGGAGCTGAACCTCCACAAGGGAGTTTGAGCCAACCCTCCTTAGGGGCAGGGCTCCCTGCTGACTTGTGGGTTATAAAAATACTGTGCCTCAAAGATCCAGTCGTTTATCCTGGCTCATGGAGCTGCCCCCTGTACCATCTCTCTGTAAACTCTGCCTGCCTGGGCAGTGCCTGGGACCACCCTGTCTGTCCAGCTGGGCTGGTCCATCCCTGCCAGGGATGCGGGGCTGCCCCACCCCAGCCTGCCTGCCTCCCTGGCCCTGTGCTCCTTCATCTCTCAAGAGCTTGAGCCCCGCACCTGATGGTGGCCACACCAGGCATCTCTCCTGCATTGGGTACACCTTCTCGGAGCTGCAGGTCCTCGGCCTCTCCCCAGCACCAGAACCGTGGCCCTACTGGCAGCCCCAGACCCTGCACAGCCCACAGTGGCTCTCCTGCCATTGCACCACGCAGCCTGTGTGAGGAGCTACTGTGCAGGGGTCCGCGCCTCCTGAGGTGGGAGGGGGAGGAGGGCTGAGGTCGTTACCGAGGGGTGGGGATGGCAGGGAGACACTCTGGGTTAACCACAGCTACCCAGCTCTGATGGCTGGTTAGGTTCCAGCCTCTGCCTTAGGCTCGTTAAATATGTTACCTTCGCACATCCTCATAAGCATCCCTAAAGACTATTTTTATCCCCATTTTTGAGAGGAAGAAACTGAGGCCCTGACTTCAAACAAGAGCATCCCTCTGGGAGTCATGCGGTGTAGAGGGTGGAGGTCCCAGCTTCTCGGCTGTCGACCAGCTGCCCTGTCCAGGCACCGCCAGGCACAGACCCATGCTTCTCCCCGACCTGCTGCCAGTGAGACTCGCAGGAGGGAGAAAAGGAGGTTGACTCTGAGGGACGAGCTGGAGGTCCCCGGTGTGCCCAGCTCAGACCCACTGGGCACCAGGCCCCAGCATGCCACAGGTCTGCACACGTGCATTCCCAGGAATACTTGGGGCCGGAGGGATTAGACGCCACCAGCCGCAAATGCGATCACTGAAGGGTTCAGCCCAAGGAGGATTAGCTGGGGATTTGGAGGAAGTTTCCCACAAATCACCGTGGCTCCTGGAGGTGAAGATTCCTTGGGGACCGGAAGAGGTCCTGTTGGATGAGCAGGATCAGACAGGAGGACATCATGTGCTTGCTTTCCTGGGGTTCCCAGCACCCCCCAGAGAGCCTTGGCCGAGGGGATCCTCCCTGGAGACTGGGCCCTGCAGGAAAGCGTACCTACTTGGGGTCAGGGCCCTGGCTTCTGGTCCCTTCTCCCCTCCTCGGGCTCCACTGTCCTCAACCACCTGGTGAGGCTCCTGCAACCCACCAGGCCGCCAAGTGCAGCGGGCAGGTGCCCGGGCTGCGTGCAGGGGAGCTTTTGATCATAGGCTCTGCTCCATTATGGATCCTCCTGCCTGAGCCCGTCATTCCTCCCCTGCACGAGGCAGGTGACTGAACCTCCCCCCATATGAACTTACAAGGGTTAAAGGAAGGTGTTTATTAGGCGCCCTCATGCACCCAGCATGGTAAGAGCTCAATAAACAGTCTGTGGTTATTGGCACTCAAGGGTCCCTGACAGCACTCACATCATGAGAGGGCTCTGTTCCATGGCCCCATGCTGCCACCTGGCAGTCACAGGGAGGAAAATGAAACTGACTGAAGAGGGTGAGAGAAATAGCTTGTGGAGTTCTTACCAAGGCACTGACTGTCCTAATGCGTTACATGGATTGTCTCACGTGAGGACGAGATACCTAATAGCTCATATTAAATAAAGTGGTGCTGCTATTTATGTGACCAGAAACATTACCTGTGTCATTCTGCTTAATCTTACAACACCCGTTCAGGTAGGAATTTACTTCCTCCACCAAACAAATAGAGGACGACAAGGTTCAGAGATGTTAAGTAACTCCCCAAGGTCACACAGCAAGTAAACGTTGCAGCTAGAATTGGAACCCTGTTTAGAGCCGATCTCATGCTTGTTTGAGCATCACGTGCTTCCCCCCAGAGAAGCTCTAGATCGTCTCATAGGGGAGGGAGATTGACAGGGAGGACAGGTGTGACCATGGAGGGGGACTCAAAGGGAATCAGCTCTTTGGTCAGGAGGCAACCACTTTTATCCTGGATCAGAGACTGAGGGCAAAGTCACAGCCCTGCAATCTTTGAAGTTATCTAAGCACTTTGCAAACAGGTGTTCCATTTCCACAAAGGTGGGCACAGAAATGGGGATTCAAAAGGCAGAGCCTGGAAGGAAATGCACATCTCTGGGAAGCATGATTAAGGAGACTTCTTCATTTTCATTTTTACACTTTGTGTGTGTTTTATCTCTCTCCCAGTGCATTTGAACTACACTGAATAAGACATAATATCACAACAGGAAGGACCTTAGAGATTGTCATGCTCATAGTGGGCACTCAGTAGTGTATTCAGTGAAAGGAGGAAGGAAAGAATCCAGTCTGGGGAAACTGAGGCACAGAGAGGAGGAGAGGTGCTCCCAAGGTCACACAGCTACCACACAGTTGGGTCTAAAATTTGGGTCTCTGGACACCCACCTGTTCTCTTTTCTATTCCACTGAATGGTACCCAGAGTGGCCGTAGAGCAGAGGAAGTGGAGGGAAGGCCTGTGTGCCAGGTGAGGGTACTGGCGAGCAAGTATGGGCTTCAGAGCAGGGGAATGGCCCGCCAGATTTATGCCTTTTCCAAATAACCAGTCTCTTCTGATTCCTTCTGTTCGCTATGAGGTTTATGTGGAGAGAGGGAGAGAGGGAGGGACTGATCTTACAAATCCTAGACCTGGGCCTGTTATCATATCCAGCCCTGGGCCATATTTGCTGTCCTGTCTTCTGATTTATTAACACTTGGCTCAGTCTTGGTCCTTAATTCTTACACCTGTCCCTATGCCCCCAGAGGGCTCCCTGAGGGGGACGATGTGGCCAAGAGGAGCACTGCTCTTCTTCCCGTCAGGGTCCTCCTGGGTCTACACTGAGCTTACGGGGTGATACCTCCGCTCATTCAGCTGCCAGGGACCCTGATGCCTGCCAAACCCTGGGCTAGGCCCTTTTATAACTTACTTAACAATCTCACAACCACATTAAGAGGCAGTAATTTGGGGGACTTCCCTGTGGTCCAGTGGCTAAGACTCCGTGCTTCCAATGCAGGGGCCCCGGTTCAATCCCTGGTCAGGGAAATAGATCCCACATGCTGCAACTAAAGATCCTGCATGCCGCAACTAAAGATCCCGCATGTCACAACTAAAGATCCCGCATGTCGCAATTAAAGATCCCACATGCCACAACTAAAGATCCCGCATGCCGCAACTAAAGATCCCGCATGTCACAACTAAAGATCCCGCATGCCACAACTAAAGATCCCGCATGCCGCAACTAAAGATCCCGCATGTCGCAACTAAAGATCCCGCATGCCACAACTAAAGATCCCGCATGCCACAACTAAAGATCCCGCATGCCACAACTAAAGATCCCGCATGCCACAACTAAAGATCCCGCATGCCGCAACTAAAGATCCCGCATGCCGCAACTAAAGATCCCGCATGCCACAACTAAAGATCCCGCATGCCGCAACGAAGACCCGGCGCAGCCAAATAAATAAATAAATAAAGAGGCAGTAGGTTTTTTTCTCTTTTAAATAGACTAGTTTGTAGAGCAATGCTAGGTCCACAGAAAGACTGAGGGGAAAGTATAGGGAGTTCCCATATACCCCGTGCCCACCCACCCCTAACCCCTGCCCCCTGGTGGGAGGCATCCCCCCACCAGAGTGGTACATATGCTAAGATCAAAGAACTACACTGACATGTCGTTATCACCCAGAGACCACAGTTTATGTTAGGGTTCATTCTTGGTGTTATAGTTCTATGGGTTTATGTCACTGACCCTGTGAGGCCTTTCTGGGACAGACCCCTCACCAGGACAGACTCCTCGCCTATATCCTCTGCTTTAGCTCCTCTCTGAAGGACCTAGATAATAGCATCTGATATACGCTTCCTGAGTTGGTTTATAGATGTTAAAACCCCCACCAAAGGGAAGATGTTAACTACTTGACCATAAGCACGTGGCCCCCAGGCCTCCTGGAGCCTGCCTCTCCCCCAGCAGGGGGTCTGAACCAGGAGCTGGTCCCCCTCCCAAGGCCATGGAGTAAGCTTTGGAGTAAGACCCACACATGCCTGGATTTCAGCTCCGCCCCTGTATCTGTGTGGCCTTGGGCAGACCCCCAGTTTCCTGTCTCCTAGTTGTGGTATTAACCCTTGCAGGCGTGTTTAAGGATCGGAGCATAGTTCCTGGCACGTGGTAGGTGCTCAAAAGCTGGTGGCTCTTATTCCTGCGCCAGATGGGATTGCCTGGCAAGCTCTAGCTCAGAAATACCTCCTGTCCAGAAAATATGCCTAAACGACTGCCAGGCCAGAGGGCCAGGAGTCCTGGAGCCCATCTTCCAATTTTCCAGCTGACAGATAGGAATCAATTCAGCCTCTGTAAGAGCCGTTACAACTTCATCACCCGTGAAGCAGATCCATGTGTCCCATTTGATTTTCATTTCAGAAGCCAGGTATCAATACTGACCTTTGCGCGGGGCGCTGGGGCTGAGGGGAGCTTGTTAGCGTGAAGTCCCCTCCCCCCAGCGAAGGCCAGGCAGCTTCTCACTTGCCACTTCCAGCCCAGTGGACAGGTTGATGCTTCTTTCCTGGAGCACCGGGATTTCTGGGGAGTTTGTTAAGTGCAGATTTCAGCTCCCCCTGCCCATCTATTAAATTCGTACCTTCAGAGAAGGCCCAGGAGCCTCTATTTTCACCAAGCTCTTCCAGTGATTCTGGTTTGGGAATCACTGCCTTAGAGGACCCCCAGGGCATCTGCCACACTGTCGGTCTCTCTCAGGAGGAGAGCCCAAGAAGCAATGCTGGGAAGGTTTATGTGGGTTCATGGAGGAGGAGGGTTGAAGGGAGGAGAGCAGGATCTCACTGCCCTTCACCCTTTACGGAGAGAGGCACTGTTAGTTTGCGGTAGGAGACTGGACTCTAGAATCACACACACAGCAGTCAAAACACCAGCCCAGCCACGTATGTTAGCTGCATGTCCTTCTCAGGTTACTTCTAGCTTTCGGTACCCTCTTAACATTAAAATGGGAATTCTATTATCTATTTCAAGGAATTATGCTTGAGATTATACTAGATTCTTGATGGAAATGCAAGCACAGGGCCTGCCATGGAGTAGGTGTTCTGCGATCAATTTGTTGCTTTCAACTCCAAATTCACCCATCCTTGCCCTGCTTTGTAATACTGCAGTTGGACCTTGTCAACACTTGTCCTTTACCAGAGAGACAGTAGAGGGTGCTAGGGGGACACTGCAAGGCGCACAGAGGAAGAGCTCCCCTTCCTGGCTCCAGTGTGCCTTTTTTCTTCCTGCAATGTGACTGCCAGCGGCATCTAGGCTCTCTCACCCAGTGGGGCTCTCTCAGGGAGTTTTTCTGGCTCCCAGCAGGGGTACCTCTTGTGCTTTAGCTCCTGGCTGGAGCCGCAGCGAACTTCTCCACCATCCAGTGGACTGCAGCCACACTCTCTCCCAAGTGGTCTGAATCTCATCCAAGTTCTTCCTTCCATCATTGGGGAATCCCTTATCCTTGGAGGTAGCAGCTCCTTCCAGCATTTCCTATTCCTGTCTTCCTTAGAGTCCTCTATTGCCCCTTTCAGTAGTTAACTACCCTTCACTAGTTAATCATTCTTTGTATTAAATTTTCCCTATTCCAACAGCTGGTATGGTTCTTGTCTCCTGACTGGACCCTGATTAATATAGAGTAGGTGTTTTAAAATGATAGTTCATGTGCTCTCCATCTCCAAAAAAGCATTTTTACATGCTCTCTTTAATAACCAGGGAAAATTTGCCACATACCACCAGAAGCTGTGGCAACTCTAGAAATTGCATCCCCAACCTGAATGAATGACTTCCCTCTTCAAGGGGTTCCTGGGTGTTACCACTGTACACTTCTTGGGGACAGTCTAGGGAAGCCATAGGGAGTGATGGTGACATGAACACAGCCACATTGGAAAGCATCACGGTCTTCTGCGGACACCATGCAGCACTCAGAGATTACTCTTGGAGAAAGACGAGTAAATACAGACCGGAAACTAGTGATAAGGGACATGGCTCAAGAGGCAGGAAGCCCAGTTCTTCTAGGGTAAGAATAATGTGATACTCAGGAAAGACCCCAAAACTCAGCCTCTGTGTCTTCAGCCATGCCAAAACATCATGAGTGCCTGGCGGGAGGTTCAGAATCTTCAGCACACAACCCTCGTTCTTTGCAGCTTGTGTGGGTATCAGTACAGGGAGGAAAGTGTATCAAAAAGAACCCATCTACATTGTTCTTTGGGGATACATGAACCCTATGGGTCCCACCAATAGGGCAAGATTCTGGTACCCAAAGTGGACAAGAGCAGGTGAAGTCCTCCCCACACCCAATAGAAAGCTGGCTCAATGAGGTTTCCTTCTGGCTGGTCCTGTTACCTTTTCCCACCTCAGCAACTGGCAGCCGGGACGGAGGTACGCCTTGGATGGAACATCTGTGGTCAATGGTCTGGCTGTCTCAAGGAGGTGGGTGGGTGGCAGGACCGTGCCTGATCACGGGGTGGGTGGCACCCCAGGGTCGTAGTGGTGAACTCGGGGCCATGCCTTCCCAGTAGGGACATCCTGCACACTGCATGGACCTAGGATCCCTGACTACACACCGTAAGTCATGGAAGTCCAGAGAACAAGGCAGTTGGAAGGGAAAGACTTAAGGAGCAAACTCCCTTTTGAAGAAACTGAGGACGGTCAGACAGAGAGGCAGTGGCAAGACTGAGATTACAACGCAGGGCCCTGCATCACTCCCACTCACTGAGGGTTAATGCTGCCCCAGGAAGGACGGGGCTTTCGCAAGTGCCGAGAAGCAGGGCTGGGCTGTGATTAGTGGAGATAGCCACGAGGTGTCACTGTCTCACCACCATCCGTGGCTGCACTGTGGCCTGGATTCCACCCTTCCAGGGCAGTGTCAAAGCTAATGACCAACTCTGGGTGAGAGAAGGGGCACTGTTTTTTCATTCCATGCATAAGGTTTTAAAAAAAATGTTTTAATTGAAATATGGTTGATGTCCAATACTATGTTAATTTTCAGGTAAACTACAAAATGATTTGACATTTGCATACATTATGCAGTGACCACCACGGTAAGTCTAGCAACCATCTGTCCCTACACAAAGTTATTACAATATTATGGACCATACTCCTTATGCTGTAATATACAGCGAAGGGGCTTTTGAAATTTCCATCGCTGAAAAATCATAAAAGGAGTAGCCCCTCCCAGGCTGAGGGAAAAGAGCACCGTTTATTTCTCTAGAGAGCGGGTCCCAGTAAGAGCTCTTGCTGCTGCATTGTTAGGGGCTCTTTCTTCCTGCCTAATTGCTGTCTCTTCATGATGACCGTGGCTTAGAATCCTTAGGCTCTGGCTCCCCAAGTGTGTGCCGTGGAAGGGACCTTAGAGATCTCCAACTTCAGCCCCTTCATTTTAAGGGAAGCCGAGAAAGAGAAGGCCATTCCCAAAGCACACATAGCTGGATGGAGGCAGAACCAGGACTTGAACCTGAGACCCCAGAGGCCTTGCCCAGTGCTCTGTCCACTCCACCGTGCTCCCTGTCTCTACACTACACATGCTCGGCCATTCATTCTCTTAACACTATTGGGCACTTACTCTCAACTATTTTTCTTTTCTTTGTGCCTGAACAGAATTGGAAACTCTTCAAGACATAAGATGACATGGCATGTCAGTGATCCCATCAGAAGGGCACAGCTGGGGGTCAGTTTCCTTCCCTTGGTCAAGAGGATTTACCAACTCAGAATTCTTCTCCATGCAAGGACTACTCCTATTTGAGCGAGCTTTACATGAGTAAGATCAAATTCTACCTGGAAGTTGGGGGGTGGGGGGGTGGGGAGAGAGAGAGATGCAGTTTCTAAATGATAACATAGAGTCTTCTGGTAAGTACTGACATAGCTAATAGAGTCAAATAAGTGAAACCTGATTTAGTGACGGAAACAGCGCACCGTGGATACGGGTCTATTCGATTCATGACTACATGCTTAATTTTTATGTCTTCTCTCCTAAATCAAGCCCTTATATATTAACTGCCACGTTCTCCTATCTAGCTTCCTTGAATCAACTCTCTTGCTTCTTATCTTTCCCACACATTTTACTAGATTAATCTACCATAAACTCTACTTTCATCATATCACTCCCTTGTTCAAACAATAAATCGTTATCTTCTAATATAACAAAACAAAACACAAAAGAGTATTTACCAATGTCATCCATTCTTTATGCCAAAAATGGGAAGACATGAGATGAGAATTCAAAGTCAGACAGAGGATGGGGCAATGCTGCAGAGATGGCAGCTCAGATGGCAAGCTCCAGCCAGGCTGGCCGGAGGCTCCTTGCTGAGCCCACACTGGGTACTTGAGTGGGAAGGAACCTTTGGAAGGCGGATGCTTTGAAGCTGCATCAACTGTGACCATCAGGGGGCAGTGTTTTGCCACGTCCTGCTCGGTCCAAGAGACTGTTTTCTGAGCACTGAAGAAAGTAAATCTTTTAAGGGAACAGAGGGGTGTTTAAAACAAGAGTCTAAGTGCGGAAAAAAAGAAAGATGTATCAGTCTGGACTTGAAATTGATCCCCGAATGCAGTCATTCTATTGTTTTTGCCTGTGTCTATTCTTACTCGGCAGTTAAACAGTTGCCACAGCTATGAAGTTGGAGAATTATGTCTCGGTGTGAAGCCCCTTTCACACGGTCCTTCTCCCATGGTCCAGAGTTGTTCATAACCTTAGAAACCCTCTGGGGGCATCGGAGGTCTCAGAAAGAATGGTCTAGAATCTGGCTAGGGACGCCGCAGCCTGTGCAGCCTCAAGCCCATCCACCTTCCTCGCCACTGTCCTCCACCTGGCTGCAGAGTTGGCCCGCCTGCCCTTTCTGCATCTAACTGCTGATACTCAGGCATCACCCGCTCTGCTGCAGCCCAGTGCCGCAGCTCTACTCATTGCTGACCACTCCGTTGGGATATTAAGCACTTCTGGCTTGGCTGGGGGATGGTTAATCAACAACGTTGTCAGAGTGATGGATTCTTCCAGGATTACTGCTTAATTAGCTTGTTTAGAGGTAAAAATCAACTAGGACATCAGCTCTCTGGGAGCTGGAAGGAGGGGAGCAGTGAGCTGGGAGGTGGCAGGGAGGGATCTCAGCCATCCAGGGCAGCAGGCGTGGGGCTGAGGGGGTGGGGGAGGGGTGGCGGGCAGCCTCTGACCAGAGCAGACCTGAAGCTTGAATTCATCGGGCATTTCATAGCCTTCCTGGTTGCTGCAGCCCAGAGCGTTTCCACCATTCAGCGGAGCTGCAAAAGCAGTGAGTCCTGAAAAGTCACCTGAGGGCCACAGCCATCACTTGAGAGCTTTAAAAGAAAAAAGCAGATTCCCAGGTCTAGCACCAGACTTTCCGGATCAGAATTTCTGAAGTCTTTTAGAAAAGCTATTCCTAATTTTTATGCACAATGAAGTGTGAGAGCTACCACTCTGATTGGTGTCGGGCAAGTCAGCATTTCCACTGGCAACAGATTTCAGATGATTGGGTCTATGGCCACCACCCCGATCGACGTCCATAGATCCCAGTCTTCCTCCTTCTGTTTTTTTCTAACTTTTTATTTTAGGTTGGAGTATAGTTGATTAACATGTTGTGTTAGTTTCAGGTGTACAGCAAAGTGATTCAGTTATACATATGCATGTATCAATTCTTTTTTTTTTAAATAAATTTATTTATTTATTTTGGGCTGCATTGGGTCTTTGTTGCTGCACATGGGCCTTCTCTAATTGTGGCAAGCGGGGGCTACTCTTTGTTGCGGTGCGCGGGCTTCTCATTGCAGTGGCTTCTCTTGTTGCCAAGCATGGGCTCCAGGCGCATGGGCTTCAGTAGTTGTGGCACGCGGGCTCAGTAGTTGTGGCTCGCAGGCTCAGTAGTTGTTGCTCTGCGGCACGTGGGATCTTCCCGGACCAGGGATCGAACCCCTGTTCCCTGTGTTGGCAGGCGGATTCTTAACCACTGCGCCACCAGGGAAGCCCATATATATACCTATTCTTTTTCAAATTCTTTTCCCATTTAGGTTGTTACATAATCTCCTGATTTCTGTCTTGTCCTCAGTCTCTCCTGTCTTATTCGTCTGTATTGCTCCCTGCCACACCTCATTTGTTTGCCCCTGTCTGTCTGAATCATCCTCCCCGCCAGCTCTCCATCTCCATCTGCTTGTCGTTCCCTCTCCCCCCATTTTTCTCTTTCCCCTGTGCTGACTATTGTCTGTTGGCACCTGACACTCTTTATACCCCCTTTCTATACCCTCTTCCATTTGGCAGGGGCTGGAAGCCTCTAGAAGAGTCCCAGATATATTTTAAGTCCCACCGGTGAGATGCACTTATGACCTGAAAGGCAGCAGACAGGCAGAGCCTTATTATTCTGCCTCTGGCAGGGTGGGCAGATGTGAGGTTTTGTCCTGCAAGTCACCTGCTTAGGCCTGCAGGCAGCTGTGACCATTTCTGGCTGTTCCCTGTCGTATCTGGTGAGCGTGGCGGCGGCGGCAGCAGCTTCTTTGTTCTCTGAAAGCTAGTGGTGAACCTGGGAGTTGGTGGTGATTGTGTCTGGCCTGCGCTCCTCCAGCAAACCCAACAATTTTGTGAGCAACTCACTCCCTGTGTTAAATACGTCCTTTTTGATATACCTTGAGTGGTTCCTGTTTTCTCACCTGATGCTGCCTGATATACTCTCCGTTCCTCCCTTCCGCTTAACCTTTTCTTCTATTCCACACTCCCTGCCCTTTCCCTATTCCCAGCCCCTCCTCCTAACTGGCTATTATATGAAACTGAAAGTTTTAAATGTTTAGATTTGGGTAAGTTATATTATCTCCATTCTTAATTTAAAACATAGGTGAGTGGAACATTTTTTGAGGTTGGAAAACCCCTCGTTGAACTGAGTTGGCTATATCTGAGGTCCTCCTGGATTCTGTCCTAGTGGGTCAGGGCCCTTGATGGAGCACAGGGGATGGGGGAGGGAAGAGGGAAAGCACAGGCATGCCATGTGCTGCACTGTTCCACTGTAATCCTGCCTCTGTCCCCATTGGGCCTGGAGGTGGCAAGAACCAAGGAACCTATTTCTGTTCTAGGGAGAAGCAAGACTGACGTCACCCCAAACCACTGGGTTTGCACGTAGAGCTGCTCTCTGGGCCTGGGTTTCCCCGGTGTGTGTGTTTGTGTACACACGTGTCCACTCTCACCAGGGTAACCTCCCGCTCCGGGGAAGCAGGCCTGTCCTTTGCGTTCCTCCACTTGGGGGCTACTTAGGCCCAGCTGCTGCAGAGGGCACAGTCACTGAGTCAGGGGACTTGGGTTTCAAGGCATGTGGCTGGAGCAGCAAAGTGTGCAGGTGTGTTGGACTTTCTACCTGGAGGTACAGGTGAAGGTCATCTCTGAGTCCTGCCAAAGCAGCCCATTCATTTTTTTGAGCTGTCCATTGTTTTAAAGCAGAGTCTGTGTTGACCAGTCGGGACCAGCGTTTCGCATGCAGAAAATCTTACCTAAGAGGGCAGTCTGATAGCCCAGGACTTGGGGTCTTCAGGCATTAGCTCTGTCTACCTCTGAAGTCCATGCTGATAACCATGGCCATCTATCCTGGTCAGCCAAGCACAGGGCCAGGAGGCCCAATGACGTGGCCCAAGCTATGCTGTGTGTCTGACCCTGCTCTGCTACTGAAATGATTGCAAACACGTCGCAGCAGTTCCTGTGAGAGGCAGGTTAGTTGGCTGTGTGTTTGTTCCTCGTACCGGGACGCATCCACCTCCAAATGCTCAGTTAGTACCTGAGTATGGGCGTTTGCGTGATGGCGCACCCCTGCCCAGGCCATCAACCTTCTGATGGTTTCTTCTCAGAAAGGTCACACCCTGGCAGTTTCTTGCCCTCCTATTCTCTTGACACACGCATCTGCGAGGATTCCCTCACTGGAGAGATGCTTCTAGGAATGAGTTCTCAAATGTCAGTCCTCCTAAGTGGGGTCTGGCCTGGTCACTCTCTGGAAGCTCTTCTATACTCTGGTGGGGCACGACCTTTTAGAGCTATCTGATGACCATTTTATGGGTTATAGGAGTGAGGGAGGCGTCCACCTTGCTGGCTGGATTTCCCCTCCCCCAAAGGTATTTTTCATCCAGAACTAAGATCCTGTTTGTCACGGAGTTGAAGACCCTTATTTTGCCACCTGGCTGTGAAACAGGATTCAGATAGCGGAGAGTATGACTAATTCTGCAAACACCCAACAGACCGTTCCGATGTCACGCACAGCACCCTGTGGGTGGGCAGACTGAGAAATGATTGGGTTGATGGGAGGGGAACCGAGATGTAGCTTCTCCCCTGCTCTCCCACGAGGGATCCTCTTCTGCTTCGTTCTCCTGGGATTCCAGGCTGGGGTTCTGAAGTATTCAGATGACCTGTGCTATGATCGTGCGCTAACCAGAGCTTCACCCAGCTGAGGACCTCGCCCAGGATCCTCGAAGGCGGCTTTGACTGTGCTGCAAGCAGCGCAGGCTTTGCTGTATCACACCTTTGCGGGCAGCACAGCCCAATGGAACAAGGGCCAGATTCTTGAGTGATCACTGGGAATTTGTCTCAGAGAAAGACACAGATGCTCAAATGCAAAAGGTCCGGGGTGAGTAAAGAAGCTTTTCCTTCGAGTGACCACGGAGGCCAGGCCCCATTCCCACAGATGCTGTTCAGGTCCACCAGACAAGAGAGGGAGCACCTGCACCACCTCCTGGCAAGGCTGGACCAGCTCCATCACACCCATGGCTCCAATGGATGGCAATGTCCCTACTTTATTCTTCAAAAGTCCCCAGAGGCACCCTACCCACCTACTTGCCCTGTCTGAGCACAAACCATAGTCCATTTAGCACCTGAGTGCCTGCAGCAAAGTGGAGGGGAAGTCAGTTCCTCTGACCCCCTGGACAGGATGGAAGGGCTGAGAAGAGGGGCAGCTAGAATAACTACAACTCTGTCCTCTGGTCTAGCTGAGCTCTGGTCTGCTGGCTGTGGACCCCTGGGGAATAGTGGCTTTTCTCGAGGGCTTGTCTCTTGGATTCAAGTGATATCTCTGCATAGACATTTTTTTCTACAACTATAATCAAACATCTTTCCCTACCTGGTAAAGAAGCCACCTCAACTGTTCTTCTCTGTCTCCCTCCTCTTATCTTGAGTCTTAAACTCTTGTCTCTCAGATTATTTGCTAGTTTGCTTATTTATTTTTCATAACGGTCCAGCCCAAGATACATAATTAAAAAATTCAAGACATTCATACAAAGCATGAAGAAAAAACAGCAGTCCCCTGCCCCATTCCTATCCAAAATTCCTCTCTCCGAACTCTTTCTTCCGAACTCTTTACTTCTCAATAATAGTTTATATGGTTACCCCTTGACTTACCAATTTTAAATGGCTACTGACTCCTCATGATGGAAGATGGGGCTGGGTGCTTCTAACCCCACTTTCATGCCTGTATCTTCTCTCCCTCCATTCTCTAATATATTATGTCACATTTTTTTGTTAAATCAATACTCAATTTTTATTTTATTCTGCTGAGTGAAGAAAAACTCTAGGTTCATATTTCCTTTCTTCTAAGAAGTCTTTGTTCTTCCAGGAGTTAGCAATTACCTCATTTAAAAATCTGCTTAGGGCTTCCCTGGTGGTGCAGTGGTTGAGAATCTGCCTGCCAATGCAGGGGAAACGGGTTCGAGCCCTGGTCTGGGAAGATCCCACATGCCGCGGAGCAACTGGGCCCGTGAGCCACAACTACTGAGCCTGCGAGTCTGGAGCCTGTGCTCCGCAACCAGAGAGGCCGCGATAGTGAGAGGCCCGCGCAACACGATGAAGAGTGGCCCCCACTCGCCACAACTGGAGAAAGCCCTCGCACAGAAATGAAGACCCAACACAGCCATAAATAAATTAATTAATTAAAAAAAAAATCTGCTTGGTCTATGTCATTATCCTAATAATTCTTCCAACCCTCCAGCAGAAGTTCAAAATCCTTCGGAACACTATTTTTCCCATGATTAAGTGATTAGATAAAACTACTGGTTCCGTTTTTCCCATAGGTTGCTCTTCCTGCTCCCTGCTGGGCTTCTGGCTCTCTCGTTCAGCTCTGCAGCTCTGGCCTTTGGACTTCCGTAGTGAGTGAAGGACATAGTGCTGGACCTCCTGTTTCCTGGATTCCAACTCTTTCTCCATCTTCGTTCATGTCCTTGGAGTTTTCATGTTATTGTCCTAGCTGGATACATTTCTCTTTAAAAGCTAGCTCTGGAAAGCTGCACACCCTAGGGGTGAAAGGTGCCTGGTAATCCCCAGGTGTATGTTTGCCAAAGGAGGTGGGGAGTTTTCCTAACACCAGAGGCAAATCCAGACTCTCAGCTTTCAGAAAGAATTTCTTTGGTCTGAAGGCTGGAGAGACGGATTTCTTAGGATAGAAGCAGACTCACTCTTGTGAAAACTGCTGTTGGTAAATCAGCAGGATCAGGGCCACCGCTGCCCATATTTCACCCTCATGCAGAGTAGGAGGAGGTGGCCCCTTCCTCCAGACACTTTATTTATGCGTAGTGGGAACTGTTCTAAATGCTAACTTTGTTAGAATAAGGCACTTTACTGCCATATTGACAGTAGATCAACGTGAATGTAGATGACATCAGCTAGACAAACTCTCAGCAGGGTGTGACTTGCAGTGTACGAAACCTCTAGACTCTGAAATCAGTTAAGATCAACATAGCCTCAAATGTCCAAGGACCATACACCAAAGCACAGAGTATTAGCTTTCTTTAAAGTAAGAATTCAATACTTTTAAACAATTTTAACATAAACATGGCCCCCAGTGTGACAACCGAAGTGTGTGCTTTGTTCAAAAGAAACAGATATGATGAGAGGGGAGGAAGAGGAGTTGTCTGGTCGGTTTTTTTTTTTCTTTCTTTTTGGGTACACAGGCCTCTCACTGTTGTGGCCTTTCCTGTTGTGGAGCACAGGCTCCGGATGTCTGGTCGGTTTTAATATCATAGTTTACTAAGTCAGAGGAGAGCAGATGGATGAAGATGAGAGAGAGGAACAGAAATGTTCTCACAATGGGAGGACACCCCAGCTTTCCTGGTGAGTCCAAGGGCAGGTAAAAGCTTCCTGTACACAGTTTGTAGGAAGCAGCCCAGAATGGGTAGACTGGAGAGGGGCTTCCGCAACCCCAAGTCTCTGGGGAGAAGCTCACATAGCTCATCTGACAAGGCCTTCACTAGTTCCCGTGACTGCTTCCTGGCACGGAGGACCAAATGAGTAAGGTGAGGGAATCCGCCTCTGGATTGAGTGTTGGCCAACAGTGAACCTGGGAGTGATGGGAATCCTGGAAGAAAGTAACTCTGACTTTGTAATAGCAGAGTAAGGGAATGTTGGCCAGAGTTGAAATGTTCCTGAGACTTAGGAAAGCAGATTTCAAAAGAGTGAGAGGATCAATGGGTTAGACAATAGCCTTTATAAAAGAATATAGGTCATGATGTATTGGAGATTATAACAAGATAACGTTAACTATCTGCTCTCCAGTAATCCCAATGGGCAAGAAAATAGAAATAGCTGAAATAGCAGGAAGATGTGGGTTTAAGACAATATTGACAATATTTACAATGTTTACATCCCATTTACAAAAGTTGGGATGAGAACAAAACAAAGGAAGACACAAACCTGAAAGGACAATTTCTTTCAGTCATTTTGGAAATCGTTACTGAGTGGTTTCTCCACATGCTAAGGAGATAGCAACAAATAAGACATACCTAGGCTTACAGCGTAGCAGGGAATACAGACATCAAGACAGTAATTAAAAGTGTGCTGATTTAGCAAACTACAAATACAGGGGAACTTCCTCAACTTGACAAATGGTATCTACAAAAACCCCAGAATGGGACTTCCCTGGCAGTCCAGTGGTTAAGACTCTGCACTTCGACTGCAGGAGGTGCAGGTTCCATCCCTGGTCAGGGAACTAAGATCCCACATGCTGTGTGGTGCGGCCAAAACAAACAAACAAAAAACAAAACCCACAGCTAACATCATACTTATTGGTGAAAGACTTGGGAGTTCTCTCCCAAGATCAGGAACACAAGAATGTCTGCTTTCTCCACCTCTACTCAGCATTGTACTAGAAGTTCTAGCCAGGACAGTTAGACAAGAAAAGTAAATAAAAGTCATCCAGATTGGAATGGAGAAAATAAAACTATCTCCATTTGCATATGACATGATTTTTATATATATAAAACCTAAGGAATCCCCTAAAAAACTATTAGGACTAAGAAATAAGTTCAGAAAGGTGGCAGAACATACAAAAATCAATTTTACTTCTATACATTAGCAATGAATAAGCTAAGAGTGAAATTATGTATAATAGAATCAAATTGAATAAAATGCTTAGGAGTAAATTTAACAAAGGAAGTGCAGGACTTCTACACTGAAAACCACAAAATGTTGTTGAAAGAAACTAAATGAGATCTAAAAATAATGGAGAGACATCTCATGTTCATGGATCAGAAAATGTTATGTTGTGAAGATGGCAATACTCCCCAAATTGATCTACAGATTTATGTGATTGCCATAAAAATCCCAGCTGCCTTTATTTTCTGCAGAGTTTGTCAAGCTGACCCTAAAATTCATATGTAAATGCAAGGAACTCAGTCACCAAAACAATCTTGAGAAAGAAAACCAAGTTGGAAGACTCATACTTCCTGATTTCAAAACATACTACAAAACTATAGTAATCAACAGAGTGTGGTACTGTCAAAAGGATAGACATTAAGATAATGCGATAGAATTTAAAGTTCAGGAATAAATCCTTACATTATGATAAACTGGTTTTTGGAAAGGGTGCCAAAACAATAAAATGGGGCAAATAACAGTCTCTTTAATAAATGGTGCTGGGACAACTGGATATACAGGAAAAGAATGAAGTTGGACCCCCTACATCACAACATATACAAAAATTACCTCAGAATGGATCAAAGACCTAAACGTAAGAGCTAAACTATAAAACTCTTAGAGAAAAACATAGGAGTAAATACTCATGATCTTGGGTTAGACAATGATTTCTTAGATACAATACCAAAAGTGTAAGTGACAAAAGAAAAATAGATAAGTTGGACTTCATCAAAATTAAAAACTCTGAAAATGGTATCATCAAGAAACTTAAAAGACAATCTGCAGAATGGGAGAAAATTTTTGCAAATCACATAGATGATAAGGGACTGGTAACTAGAATATATATATAAAGAACTCTTACAACTCAGCAACAAAATGATAAATAACCCAGTTTTAAAAACAGACAAAGGATTTGAACAGATATTTCTCCAAAGAAGATATACAAATGGCCAATAAACAACAAAAAGGTACTCAACATCATGAGCTATCAGGGAACTGCAAATCAAAACCACAATGAGATATAATGTCATACCCTCTAGGATGGCTATAATAAAAAAGACAATGAAAAGTGTTGGCGAGATGAAGGAAATTGAAGATGATTTAAAGAAATGGAAAGATATCCCATGCTCTTGTATTAGAAGAATTAATATTATTTAAATGACCACACTACCCAAAGCAATCTACAGATTTAATGCAATCCCTATCAAACTACCCAGAACATTTTTTACAGAAGTAGAACAAATAATCCTAAAATTTATATGGAACCATAAAAGACCCCAAATTGCTAAAGCAATACTGAGAAAAAAGAATAAAGCTGGAGGTATAACCCTTCCAGACTTTAGATAGTACTACAAAGCTACAATAATCAAAACAGCATGTTATTGGCACAAAAACAGACACATAGATCAATGGAACGGAAGAGAGAGCCCAGAAATAAACCACATACCTATGGTCAATTAACCTATGACAAAGGAGGCAAGAATATACAATGGAGAAAAGACAGGCTCTTCAACAACTAGCACTGGGAAAACTGGACAGCCACATGTAAAACAATGAGATTAGAACATTCGCTCACATAAAACTCTGAGAAGAGAACACAGCCAGAATACTCTTTGACATAAATCATAGGGAATATTTTCTTGGATCAGTCTCCTAAGGTAAAAGAAATAAAAGCAAAACTAAATGCTTTTGTACAGCAAAGAAAATGAAAAGATAACCTATGGAATGGAAAAAATATTTGCAAATGATGCAAATGACAAGCGGTTAATATTCAAAATATACAAACAGCTCATACAACTCAATATAAAAAATAGGCAGAAGATTTCAATAGATATTTTTCTAAACAAGACATACAGATGACAAATAGGCACATGAAAAGACACTCAACATTGCTAATTATTAGAGAAATGCAAATCAAAACCACAATGAGGTATCACCTCACACCTGTCATAATGGCTATCATGAAAAAGTCTACAAATAACAAATGTTGGAGAGGATGTGGAGAAAAGGGAACCCTTATACACTGTTGGTGGGAATGTAAATTGGTACAGCCACTGTGGAGAACAGTATGGAGGTTCCTCAAAAAACTGAAGATAGAACTATCATATGCTCTAGAAATTCCACTCCTGGGTATATATCTGGAAAAAATGAAAACTCTAACTCAAAAATATTCATGTACTACAATGTTCATAGCAGCACTATTTACAATAGCTGAGACATGGAAGCAATCTAAGTGCCCATCAACAGACGACTGGCTTAAGAAGGTGTGGTATAGATATAATGGAATATTACTCAGCCATATAAAAGAAGGAAATTCTGCCATTTGAAGCCATGTGGATGGACCTAGAGAATATTATGCTTACTGAAATAAGTCAGACAGAAAGACAAACACTATATATTGCTTATATGTGAAATCTAAAAAATAATATAAATGTATGTATATGCAAAACAGAAACAGACTCACAGACATAGAGTCTGTGGTTACAAACTTGTGGTTACCAAAGGGAAGCAGGAAGTGGGGAGGGACAAATTAGGGGTATGGGATTAACAGGTAAAAACTACTATATACAAAATAGATAAGCAACAAGGATACACTGTATAGTACAAGGAATTATACCCATTACCTTGTAATAACCTATAATGGAATATAATCTGCAAAAATACTGAATCACTATGCTGTACACCTGAAACTAACACAGTATTGTAAATCAAGTATACTTTAATAAAAAAAGTGTTGCCGATAATATGGACAAATTGGAACTCTCATTTACTGCTGGTAGGAATGTAAAGTGGTGTAGCTGCTTTGGAAAACAGTCTGGCAGTTGCTCAAAATGTTATACATCAAGTCACCACATGATCCAGCAATTCCATTTCTAAGTATACAAATGAAATGAAAACATACATCCATGCAAAAACTTGTACACAAACATTCATAGCAGGATTATCTACAATAGTCAAAAAGTAGAATCTACCTAAGTGCCCGTCAACTGATGAATGGATGAATAAAATATGGTATACCTACAAGATGAAAATATTATTGGGCACTAAAAAGGAATGAAGTACTAATACATGCTACCACCTGGATGAACCTTGAAAATATTATGTTAAGTGAAAGAAGTCAGTCACAACAGACCACATATTGCATGATTCCAATGACATAAAATGTCCAGAATAGGCAAATCTATAGATTCAGAAGTAGATTAGGGGTCACCTAGGACTAAAGGGATGAGGCAAAAATAGGACTTGACTGCTAATGAGCATGGAGTTTCTTTTTGTGGTGACGAAAAATGTTCTAAACTTACATTGTAGTGATGGTTGCCGAGCTCTGTGACTGCTGAAGACCACTGAGCTGTATACCTTAAATGGGTAAACTGTATGCTATGTGAATTATATTTCAATAAGGCTCTACAAAAAAAAAGGAAGGAGTGAGCCACAGCAACAAAACAGTGTTTTGAATGTTATGATGGGGGAAGTGGTTTACACGAATAAATAATATGGAAACCCAGTGGGGCCAAGACATGAAGGATCAAGAATGAGGTAACTAACCCAGGGCTGGGCAGACAGTAAGGGCAAAGGGCAAGGTTGGGAAAAGACTGAAACACTGAAGGAAATAAAGATATCTGATAAGGGGTTAATATCCAACATATATAAAGAACTCATATGACTCAACAGAAAAAAATCCCAATCTGATTTAAAAATGGGCAGAGGAAAAAAAAAAAAAAAATGGGCAGAGGATCTGAATAGACATTTTCCCAAAGAAGACATACAGATGGCCAACAGGCACATGAAAAGATGCTCAACATCACTAATCATCAGGGAAATGCAAATCAAAACCACAATGAAGTATCACCTCACACCCGGTAGAATGAGTATCATCAAAAAGACAAGTGTTGGTGAGGAGGTAGAGAAAGGGAACCTTTGTGCACTGTTGGTGGGAATGTAAATTGGTGCAGCCATTATGGCAAACTGTATGGAGTTTCCATAAAAAATCTGTAATAGGCTCTGGGTATCTGCTCTCCAGAGGACACTGAACCAACTCCTAGTACCATCGGACACACCCACCACTGGAGTGGGCACAGCATGCCAACTTTTACTTGTGTCAAGGAAGACTGTGAGCTGTGGGTCTTGCCCTCAGAGGAGGGCCTCCCATGACCAGCTGCCTGCACACTGTCTTCTGACTGCCCAGCTGGTGATGTCCCTCTGCCTTGAAGTCTCGCTCAGTCCATCCAAAGTACTCCATGTGAACGATGACCTCATCAAGAGCCCACAACACCGGACAGCAACTCCTAATCATTCAAGACTCAGTTCCTAGGCTGTCTCCTAGAGAGACATCACAACTTCCAGGCCAACTTAGCTGTACCATCATCTTTGCACGAACTTCTGTGTTAGCTTTCACTACAGAGTATTGCAATTGATCTGTTATATTCAGTATTTACATTTCTGTCTCTTTCACTCCATAGCAAGACCCTCCAGGGCAATGACCGAGTTTGATTTCCCTAAAGACCTGTATGTTCAGCTGTCTACGGGAGATCTCCATATGGGTGTCCCACAAGCACATCGCCATATCCAAAGCTGAACTCATCCGAACACCCCTTAGTGTCCATAGAGCACTCAAGCCTCTTTCGTTGCATCTTGTATATTAGAGTGTAGTTTCCTATTACAGAACTATCTCTCCCACTAGACAGAGAGGAACTGAGGGCAGAAACCACGCGAATTTCAGTATCCCTGGAGCCCAGCACAGTGCCTCTCATATAGGTGTTATTCAATAAATGGTCACTTAATTGAAAAAAAATTAATAATATAGAACTATCATATGATCCAACAATTCTACTTCTGGGTATTTATCCAAAGAAAATAAAAACACTAACTTGGAAAGATAGACACCTTCCTGTTCATTGCCGCATTCTTTACAGTAGCCAAGACATAGAAACAACCTACTGATACATGTCCGTCAATAGACGAATGGATAAAGAAAATGTGGTATACATATATACATACAACAGAATATTATTCAGCCATAAAAAAGAAGAAAATCCTGCCATTAGTGACAACATGGATGAACCCTGAGGGTATTATGCTAAGTGAAATAAGTCAGAGATAGAGACAAATACTGTACGATTTCACTTACATGTGGAATCTAATAAAAAACCACAACTGAATTCATAGATACAGAGAACAAAGTGGTTGCCACTGGTGGGAGGTAAGGGGGTTGGTCAAAATGGGTGAAGGTGGTCCAAAGGTGCAAACCTTCAGTTATAAGATACAGAGGTTTTGGGGCGGTTAACATACAGCATGGGGACTATACTGTGTTGTCGATTTGAAAGATGCTAAGAGAGTAGATTGTAAAAGTTCTCATCACAAGAAAAAAAATTGTAACTATGTGAGGTGATAACCACACTTATCATGGTAATCGTTTCACAATACATACATACATCAGAGCATTACGTTGTACGCCTAAAATGAACACAGTGTTAAATATCAATTATATCTCAATAAAAAGAAATTTTAAAAAGAATTCTAAATCCCTCCCTCATAACCTCCAGGCCACACTCTTTCACGGATGCCCCCTGTTCTACGTGACTTGGATGACATCTGCAGCATTGGCCTTGAAACCCATGGGCCAAGCAGCTGAGCCTTGGCTCACACAGAGAAGGGCTCTGTAATCCCTGGGGAGGCTGCCCCCAGGGAGAGAGTCTCGTGTGCAGTTCCTGGAGGGGAAGATGCATTGTGCCCCTGGGAGGAAATGATTCTAAAGCTATGTCGTCTTATCTGGGCTCTGGGGTCTGCTCTCCTCCTGGCTTCAGTTGTACATCACCAGGTTCATCCAGTGAGAAATAAGCATCCTTGTTACAACACAACTTTAAACTAGTCAGCTTAACACAGAGCAGGGCAAATGGTACTCTCTTCCCTTGAAAGATCTCAGTCTAGTCTCATCAACCTTTTCCAGCTAATTCCAACCCAAGCAGGAGGTCTCGGCCCTCTATTACAGCATATCTTCCGCTGCTCCCTGAATAGCCGGGCGCTGAGAGGGACAGCTGAGGTCAACCAGCTGGCTGGGTCAGGAGGCTCTTTCAAAAACTCACTGGGAGTAGTTTTAATGTACAGTGAGCTCATGGGGCTTCCCTGGTGGCACAGTGGTTAGGAATCCACCTGCCAATGCAGGGGACACGGGTTCAAGCCCTGATCCAGGAAGATCCCACATGCTGCGGAGCAACTAAGCCCGTGCGCCACAACCACTGAGCCTGCGCTCTAGAACCCGCAAGCCACAACTACTGAGCCTGCACGCCTACAGTCCGTGCTCTGCAGCAAGAGAAGCCACCGCAATGAGAAGCCGACGCACCGCAACGAAGACCCAACGCAGCCAAAAATAAATAAATAAAATAAATAAATTAAAAAAACCAGTGAGCTCCACAGGTGTTCCTTAGTTCCCTCCTGGATTTATGACTCCCACACAATCCTCTGCTTTATTAAGCGATTGGAAAAAATAAAATCTGTCTGCCAGGATCCTAAAGCAGGCTTGGCAGCCAGCAATATATAAAGGCCGTAATTGGAGGCGGGGGGCCGGGAGCTTGGCTGGCCTCTGACAGACTGTTCAATAACCTCAGGCCTGGAATCAGGTGAGGGGAGGCGGCCTGGGGTTGTGCCCTGTCTCTGGGACGGGAAGGTACCTCACCTCCATTTCTGTCAGGTAGAGTCCTTTTCCGTCCTTGGAGAGGTTCTGGAACGCTTCTAGGGTAAAGAGGAGGAGAAGAATCAGGACAGGCCTGGGCCCACGTGCGATGAAAGCCAACGTGGTGATTCTGTGCGAAGCCCTGGAGTGTGCTCGGCCTCCCCTCCATTTCTCTTTCCAGCCAAACTCGACACCCGTGGCTCAGGCTCAGCCCTCAGAACAGCCCCCTGACTGCTCTGCCCCACACGCCCTGCCCCCTGCAGCTTCCTTACACTTTGTACTCTCCACACCTGGCTGTGGGGATGCGGGGCTTGTTTTAGCAGGTATCTCGGGGCACCTCCCTTGTCCAGCTGCGAATTCTCTGGAGCAAGACTGCGCCTCTGGCTTCTCCTTTACCCTCCCAGCGTTCTGCTCTCTCCACCTTGTTAATCGCCTGCCTCAGAGCTGTGGGGTTAGTGCCACATGGCAGGGGCGGTGCAAGGATGTGAGCGTAGGACAGTTCCCACTTCGACCTCAACCACAACAGCTCCATTTAGAGCTGTATTGTGGCTTGGGGTTTCACGTGAAATGTCATTTAAAACAAAGGGGTGTGCTGCTAAAAAGTGTCAAAACCTCTGGCCTACATAGCTGGATTTCTGAGGCCTCGGTGGGGGGGATCTACTGCTCCCACCTACTCGCTGTGTGTGCAATCCTTCAGCAGGGATCAAACCCTTCGTTGCATGACTAAAGAGTAGGTTTAATCCATAAACACAATCTGGAGAGGGGCCGCAGCGATTTAACCTGGTTCCTGAGAGACGTGCTAGTAGGGTGATGAGGAAACGAGCGATCTGGGGTGGGGGAATGTCCTGGGGAGAAAAGGGTGCAGAAGGGAGGTTGCGGACTCCAGGCAACTACACCATCACACAGGCTAACGTTGGCTCTGTCCCTTGGGACGAGCCCAGGCCCGGGGCTGGAGCGCATTCCTGGTCCCCTCCTGTGTCCTTTGTGAAGGTCTCCAGGATGGCCCCGGGATGACACTTGTCATGGCTTCAAGCCGCATCAGGACGCAGACCAGGCTGGGGAAGCTGACCCTGCCTGTGCTGTCGCTATAGCGGAGTCTCATGAGATCCAGCCGCTCATTGGTGACGGGGATCCCTGCAAGGAAGTCTGGGACACAGGGGGAGCCAGTGAGCGGGGAGGAGGTCGGGAGTTGGGGTGGTCCTGTCCTCAGAGCGGAGAGCTCAGGTGGTGGCCTCAGGTGGACGGGAGAGAGCTGCCTCGCCCTCTTCAAGTCCTGTGATCGTGCACGTCTAGCTGTGAGCTCCAGGGGGACACTGACCACAGAACCAACTACGGCAGACTGAAAATCAGGGGGGCCTGTGCACCCCAGTGAGCCATCAGAACACTGTAAACCAAACCATCCGTCAAGGGGACAAGCCCGGTGGCCTGTGGGCCCCATACAGCCACAGACATATTCGGCTTCTCCTGCAGAGCTCATAAAATGTGGATCTGAATGCCTTTAGATAGGGCACGCCTCCGCAGCTAGCATGTTCTCAAACTGCCCCCTCAAATCACATCAGCTCTGTTGCCCCTTTCAGTTACCGGACTGGCCCCTGCCAGCTTTTCAGCCGAATTCCAACTATTCTCTTTCTCCCTTTTATTATTCTAGAGTCATGAGCGAGGTTCTCCTTTAAAGGTTTCGTCTTTCACTGGCCATTCAGTGGTTCTCAGAGTGTGATTCCCCAGACCAGAAGCTTTGGCTTCACTAGGGAACTTGTCAGAAGTACAAGTTCTTGAGCCCCACCCCAGTCCTCCTGAAGCAGAAACTGGGCAGGTGGTGAGGCTCACCTATCTGCACTGTCACAAGCCCCCAGGGGTCCTGACTCGGGCTCAAGTGTGAGAACCACAGCCCTCGGCTGTGAAAAGTAAGGCGAGGATAGAGGCTGAAGCCGGGTGCGGGCAGCAGCTCAGGTTTCTACCCGCTCAACAGGCTGAGAGCCCCTGGGAGGGAGACCTGTGGAGGCTGCCCTTCCAGCAGGGGACCTGCTGGAGCCTGATTTTACATTGTATTCAGGAAGGTGGCAGTTTCCTGACTTCACCTTTTTGTGAGCCATTTCCCCCATGGGTACAGTGAGGATAACGATTCCTGTCCTTCCCAAGTTCCAGAGCTGTTGAGACAGTCAAATGAGGTGACGTTGTTGCTGAAATATGAAGCATCTGCGCCCTGCGCTGTTATTATCATTCTCCCAGGACTGAAAGCTCTTGCCTCCTTGAAGCAGACAGAGGCCACTTGATTTCACTTCGCCCCAGACCCTCTGTAAAGAGAGCATCAGCCCACCTGTGGGTATTTAACCCTGATGGCCCGGAGGCCGAGATGGAAGCATCTTCAAGGCAAGCTAGATTTCTGGTAGGGGACCAACCATGCGGGGTCATTTCTACACAATTAGAGCTGTGCTGGGCAGAGAAGGCAATTAGGAGAATTAACTGGCAGGCGAGAACTCAGGTGGGGGAGGGTGGAGTCTTCGTCTGGAGGCAGGAGGCTCACAGACCCAGTGTTAAGCAGGGGAGAGCACAAACACCGTGCTCTGCTCTCTCCCCGCCATGCCCGGCACCTACCAGCCTTTTTTACAGCATGCTGGGGGCGAGGGCAACACACACACACACACACACACACACACACACCAGTCATCACGGCTCAAAGGGTCGCCGGCTTTACCTGTGTCCTTTATGGCCTTCCACAAATCCGAGCTTGGGAAAACTCCAGAGTTCTTCCGGGAGTTTTGGGAAACACTCTGATACGGGAGAAAAAGCAAGAAGCCCGTGTGAGCCCAGTGTCCACCTGGGAGAGGATGTCCTGGGTACCTGGGTAGAGGGAGGTCCCGATAAATCTCGTTCCCAGCCCTGGAGGCTGCTTCACTAAAACACGAGTGGGCCCAGCTCAGAGGTCGGCAGGGTGCATAGCTGAGGCCGGGGTTGGGGAATGGGCTCTGCTTGATAAAGCTGACTGCCTGGCCGTCAACTGCGGGGCGGCGGGTCCCTCTCCCAGGCCCGCACCTTTCCCCCCGCTCCCCCGACCTGCTCTCCTTCCTCTTCCTCACCCCCTAGACTGGGCTCCTGCCGCCCGGGAGGCTTCCTGCTTTCCAGGGAGGTAGAGAGCTCTCTAGAGGTTGCCTAGGGTGGGGTTAATAGCACAGACGTTACAACCAAATCGCTGAGTATAAATCCCAGCTTGACTATTACCAGCTGTGTAACCTGGGTCAAGTGACCTAACCTTTCTAGGCCTCAGTTTCCCCCTCTGTAGCACAGGGCCCATTACAGTACCTACCTCACAGGTTCGTTGCAAGGAGGAAACGAGCACATCTTTATAAAGCGTTTAGGAGCGCGCCTTGCACGATAGCGAGTGCTATGTAGGCAGCACTGAAGGTACGTGAGAACTGCGCCGGGGACCAGGCAGGGCCGTGGTGTGGAGTCACCCGAACGCCCCGATTTTGTACAGGGCGGCTCTCCGTTTGCCCGAGACTTTTCTCCCTCCCCCTAATTCTCACTCGAACCCTCAGGCTCCTCCTGCTTCCCAGGTGAGGACACAGGTGGGTGAGTAACTTGCCTTGAATGGAGCAGGCAGGCGCCGCAGGACTGAAGCCGGGACTCCTAACGTTGGCCTATGCTTAGCTGCTGCCCAGGAGCTGCTTTAAAGCAAAATACCCCCAAGCAGGTGTGCAGCTGAGGCAGATCGCGGGAGCCGGTTACTGGGAAGGAGCGGCTTGACAACTCTTCTCTGGCCTTAGCTGGCTTTTGTGAGTTCAGAGGCTTAGCCTGTTCTCAATTAGGTACGGACTCATTCATTCAGTCACGCGTTCGTTCGGTCATTTGTTCAGCACTCTTGAGTGCCTTCTGTGTGCTGGACACCGTGGAAGGCCCTGGGGAAAAGGACGAATATGAGGGATCCCTGCCCGGGAGGACCCTGCAATCTAATGGGAGGACTGTTGGCCGTTGCAGTGCCGGGTGAGAAACCAAATGACCCCAATCAGGGATTAGGTGATATAAATAAATAATATGTAAATTGAAAGGGTTTTTATTTTATTGTTGTGGGTTCAAGTGTTAGGAGCTGAAGGGGGACTCGCTGGGTCTTAGGGGGGCGGGCAAGGCCCCCAGGGGAGGCCCCTCAGGGAAGGGGTTTTGGGGTGGACCCGCAGGCTGGGTGGGCATCAGGCAGGCTCTGAGTGCAGGGACGGGAGGACAAGGAGTCTCAGAGCTGGGGTCCGATGGAGCCAGTGGGATGAGGGAAAGGGCTTCTCCTGGACCCCAAAGTGGGTCCCAACTCAGAGGATCCTATGTACAGCTGAGGAGTTTCAACTTTGTCCTGAGAACAACGGTGAGGCCACACTGAGGCCACAGACCACACTGTGATTCTGATGTATGTCCTGGCAGACGGAGGGGAAGGGGATGAGGGGAACTGGTGGCCTAGGGGATGCTGCACTGGGCCCGGGGAGCAATGAGGAGAGCAGTGCTAGCTGGCAGTTTTAGCTACAGTCACTGTGACCCGTTTCTCCTCCAGCCTCCTAGAGCGGTCCTCAGCCTGCCACCTGACTGGGCATTGCCTCGTACCTTCTAGTGGTGCATGTACAGATCCCCAAGCAAAACAGGGGCCCTCCTTGAGGGTGGGGGTGAGTCTCCTCTCCTTTCATAGCCCTCAACCCTGGTGTAGGATCGGGCTACCCTGTAAACATATGCTAAACCAGACAGAATAAGAGTGCTAGTCAAAAGGGAACACGCAGGTACCTGGCAGTGAACAAGACGGCTCCACAGCCTTGAAAACTCCTCTTGGTCAAGCCGCCCGTTCACCTTCAGCTGGTGGGGAGTTAAGAGTCAAGCAGTCCTTCGTGCAGTGAGCAGAGAGCAGCCCCACCCACCAGCTAGTAACACAGTCAGTCCAGCGTCACCTGGATGTGGCCCTACACCAGCTGGCTCTTGCTGTATCTGAAAGGGACCTGGCTTAGATTTATTTCACAGGGAAAACAATCAATTGGAAGGAGAAGGCGGCCCTGAGAAAGGAGAGCCAACATCACGTGCGCCCAGGGGAAGAGAGCGAGCCCCAAACACAGCCTTCACCAGTTGGGGTGGGGGCCCTGGCAGGGGGGAGTGGGGAGCAGCTGGGGGGAGGAGAGCGCCTTGCAACTCCGGAGGCAGCATGAGAGGTGAGTGCACCCGCCAAGTGTGCGCCAGTGGATGGACCGCGTTCTGTGTATTCAAGTCAGCCCTGGTCACTCCATACGATGGGTTTAATGAAAACTAATGAAAAGAATGGATCTCTGAGAAACTGGAGGGGAGCTGGTGGGTGAGCAACAGGAAGGGTAGAAAAGACCTGTCTGCTTTGCAGGGGTCCTGCAGACATGACCTCCCCTAGGGTTGCCTGCCCCAGGATGTGGGGCTGCCGAGGGCCATTGGACTCATCCGCAGGGATGAGCAGTGTCTCTGGGTGATTCCAAGCCGCAGCCAGCAGAGACAGGGCCTGACTGATGATTTCATCAGGAAGGCCTCTTGTCTGACAATGGCTGGCTTCACATCCCCAGTCGAGTCTTGTTAAGAGTGAAAGAGCCGGGGGACCCGTGTCACCCCAGGGAGACCGTGCACACCCGAGGGAGGAGCTGCAAGGCAGCGGCTGGGGGATACGCCCAGAGGGGAGCCAGAGGGGAGGTGGGGCGGCAGGGGAGAAACGGCTCAGGGGAGAGCGGAAGTCAGGACGGGAGGCAGGAGACCCGGGGTTGGGTCCCAGCCCCGCCACCTGCGGCCACGGAACGTGGGCAGGTCACTGCACTGTCCCAGCCCAGTCTCATCTGCAAGTGCAGCACGATAGTAATAATGGGGTGTAAGTGCCGCGCAGACCGAAGAGTTTTCTGCAAGGCTGGTGGCTGTTATCTTTATTGAACTGGGGGCTTGCTGAGCAAGGAATTTAAATAGTGAGGACTCCTGCAGTGGTAAGGAGAGGGGTGTAAGGAAGATAGTTCCCACTGGTGCTACAAGGAGGCAGTGAAGGATAATGTTAGAACATAGACTTTGGAGGCTGAAAACTCCAACTTCAAATCCAGACACAAATTCTGACTAGCTGTGGGATCTGGGCTGAACCCTTGTTTCTTCCATTGGATCATGGGACAATACTTCTTATATCACAGGGGTTATTGCAAGAATTATGAGGAAAATGATATATATCAGTACAGTTCTTGGCATGCAGCAGACGCCTGATAGGTGGTAAGTTTTGTTATTGTTGCTGTGGCGGTTCTGGAGGGCAAGTTGGTGCAGAATTCCCAGGAGCCCAGGCTCTTTGGTGAGCCCTCAGAACCAAGAAGGAAAATAATGAGGGTGAGAAAAGTGTTCCCCAGTGTCCTAAATAGACCCCTGGGGAAGCCCAAGGAGCAGACAGGCTCTTAGAGCTGCGGGAGGGGGATGACTGCAAAGGATACATCCGTCAGAGCCACAGTGCTCCGGCACTCATGCAAAGAGGATGTGTCCGCTGAGGTCCTGAGGAGGAGAACAGGAAGGACTGAAACGTCAGGGAGGGGGCATAGGACTGGCGTGGCCATGGGGATGGGGTTGGGGCCAGGAGGTCCTTCCTTACCTTCTAGGAATTCCTGGTTGAGAAGGCTCTGAACCTGGGTTCGGAGGGTCTCCACCAAGGGGAGAAACGAAGTTGGAGTCCAGTCTGGGTTCTACTCTCAAGCCACGCACCTTGGCGCAAAGCTCCATCTCTCTTCTATTCTAATTCCTACGAAGGCCTCATGTGGGCTGCCAGTTACCCTCTATGAGAAGACATTTGGTTGTTGTCTGGAAAAGTCCTGATTAGGGAATCTGTACCATTTATCATATGACAAATTATATTTTTTATTTCAGAGGTGCAGGTTCATGGACCACGTTGAGGACTTTGCCACCTGCCCCTGAAGGAAGCTTGGTCTCACGTATCCTAACCGGGTCCTGCTGATCACCTACGGGAAGTAACCTTAGCTAGAGCATCTGCTCTGGGGAAGTGAATCTGTCTTAATTCAGTGCAGATTGATTGAACACCTTCTCTGTGCCAAGGACAATGATAGTTATTGGGGACAAGGAATGCATACATTGTCATCCCTGCCTTCAGAAGCTCACAGACTGGGGACATTCACCATAGTAGATCCCGTTTTGCATCAAGTGAAGTGCTTTCTGAGTCAGCCCAGATGTGGGCCTGAATCCTGGGCTAGTGTTGATTTCAAGGAGGTTCATACTGAGCTGTTCCCTATTACACGTACCCTCATGCCAGCCACATTCTTCATCTCTCCTTATTTATATCTCTGGGCCCAGGCTACCTGAATAACTTCCCTTTGGCTGCCTCCTGGTTACCAATGCCCTGTTAGCCTTCTGAATGTCTGGCATCTTCCTGTCCTCGGCCCCTGTCTGCCCGAGGTCGGCATGGTACACTCGATCATCTATATGACTTTCCGCTTCCCACACCGACATGACGACTAATGGTAAAAGGCCCATCGTGCAGAGGCCCTGGCAGCTGGGTTTTTCCTGACAAGTCAAGGAGTTCTTTATAACGGCTTATTAAACCATTAAGAAAATCCCCTGCGCACGTAGGTGGCTTGGCGGGAAGAAGGCTGTTGGTGCTTTCTGAAGCTGGCCAGCTCCTGAGAAGGATGCCAGCGTTGGTGGGAGGTGGCAGAACGGGAGGAGGAAAGATTTCAAGGGGTATTGCCCATTGCTTGTTTAAAGATTTTAAAAGCTCACTCCCCTATGATCAGGCCCTTCCTTTCCAAACTACACTTCACCCCAGATGTCACCCAGGTGGGGCGCCCCGTCTCTCCAGATCAGTTCTGGACATCCAGGGAGAGAGGCTGACACGACCACCCGTCAAGTCATCTTCCTCCTCTATCCTGATAAGGACCTGGGAGAGGTTTCCTTCCCTCCGGCTCCTCCATCACCTGTCCTACGTAGGGCCCCTCGCCGTCACGCTAAGTACTGTACCTGCTGAGCGTATCTGTAGAAAATGCTTCGTTGGGAGCCATTTCTGGACGACTTGCCTGGATCTAAGGAAGAACAGCCAACATCAGATTTCTGGGGAAGGAGGTGAGGGCCCCAAAACCTTCCACCTGGATCTGAGACAGAGGCTTCTTCATCCAGCAATTGGATCAAACCTTTTTGGGGAATGGGAAAATGGAAATTTGTGGAAGGAAGATGGTTGGGTCCAGCCTGGCCTTCAAGGCCTGGTCTTCTCACCTCATCCCTGCCCCTTTGAGCCATCACCAGCCCATTGTGGTATCTGTGCTTTCACTGGTCAGTGGTGACGCAAGAAGGAAGGAGATAGAAGCTCTTGGGGAGGGGACGTGACCCAGTGAAGTCTGCCAACCAAGCCTTGTCGCACGCTTACCTGCAGTGGTCTGAGGTTGGGATTCTCGTCCAGGTCCTAGAAAATCAGGGGGACAGTGTGACAAGGATGACCAGCTCACCATTCAAAGGAGGCTCACGCTTACATGTGGCAGGCACCCCTGCAGGCATTGGGCATCTAAGCCAAGGACACACGTGGAGAGCCCTCAGCACAGCAAGCTGTGAAGTGGGCAGCCATGGCAGTCAGCAGACGACGAGCATCTTGACCTCATGTCCAGTCTTTCGGGTGGCCCTCCCCAGTCTTCAAATGATTTTGTAAACTGTTCCTTTCACAACCAGATATATGTGTATCGTAACCCCCACTGCCAGGATGGCAAATAAGATTTGTCTTAGGTTCCAACTCTGAATGGTGGCACAGTGACCATCTGGCATTCTGGACTGAGAAGGCCTCGTCCATGCTCAACGGTAAAGACTGCCATGATTGTAGTGATGTCTGCCTCGGGGCCAAGAGGCATGAGGTGCCCAGCAGGGTCTTCACTGCAGTGAAGACCCTCCACCATCAGACTCTATCACTCAGTGTCTCCCTGATGTGCCCCACATTCTGTCCACATTTCAGACAATTGCCATGCATGCCACGTACCACCTTCCTGTGTGTATGGACAACATCGCTCATTCTTCAACGAGCCCCATGCTTACCCACTTCCCTGCTTCTGCTCATGTCTCTTTCCTCCACCTGCACTGCCTTCCCCTGGGAAACACTGTTAGGTTTTCCATCAAGGACTAGCTCACATTCCATGTCCCCCAAGAAGCCTTCCTCTGTCCCTCTTGCCAGAAGGGAATCCCTCCACTCTGTCCTCCCACGCGACCCTGCACTTCCATCAGGCAATGGCCCCATCCTGTTTGTGGTCTACGTATTGGTTCACAGACTCTGTCGCCTCCACTTTGTGCTGAGCTTCTTGAGGGCGGGGGGCCGTGCTGTGTCCCCTGCTAACAGAGTGCGTTGCCGCACAGAATGGTGCAATGTGTTTTTATAAAATTAAGTAGAATAAAACGTTTAGAATCCCAGAAGTTCTGTACCTGTCACTGTCTGGCATCTTTAGGAAGATTCAGAGCAAGAACTCAACTGCTTCTCTGCCTGTGGAGGCGACCACCACATAGGGCTCAGGCTGAAACACTCTGTAAGGTTGCATGTGGTTTCAGAAACGATGCCCTTCTCAGCAGTTCTGAATTTGGAAAAAAAGGTGGACGGCAATCTCTCTCGGAAATGCTGAAACTGGAAGAGACGCGATGATGGTGAGAAACCCCCTCTGTGCATGGGCCACAGCTACCAGGAGAGACCCCTACCTCCCAGACCCCTCTCCATCCATCAAAACAGCACTACAGGCCCTGAAAAGGGAGACACTGCTTACCCGAAGTCTCGAAATGCAAGGGTTCAGACTGTTATTTAATATAGATGCTAACACTACAACAAATGAGGGGAATATGATACATGGTTTTACCTCATTAAATCTTACAGCATCCTGGGCTTCTGGGTTTATCTCCCTGCTTATATACAAAGACAAATCATGAAAACTAGTGAGACTGTTCCAATACTGAATTAATTCAGTAACTCAAAACATAATTCAGTATTGGAATTTGGAGTCCTTTCTCTCTGGACCCTTTTGCAAAGCACTCCTTGGACCCCTGCAGCACTGAGGGGCTGGAGTCCTTTCGCTCCCTCCATTCCTTCCTTCCAGTAAAGCCCTGAAATGCCTTCTCACTGGAGAATAATAGGCCCTCATCATTCTCCTTTTATTTCAATATTTTCTTGGAGATAAAACAATAAATATCATGCAGTTCCTATTACTGGACGTCACATACATATTACACGATAAAAACCCCTTACTAAATACATTTTCCCCAACACAACTGAGATGGGGATTCCATTTAGAACGGTCACGCAGCATGAAATGACTGCTTGTGAGCTCTGCCTCGGGGGGAAACGAGGAGACGGGGAAAGGGTCTTTCCAAGGGGTGGGAACCAGGCTGGGCTGCAGCTGGGGCTACCGTTGCTGTGTGCATCGGGGCGCTGGGCAGAGTCTGCAAACGGATGCTGCTGACATTATCAGCAGCCCCAGTGTCTCTGGAGCCTGACTTGCGTGGGCCTTTCTAGCAAAAGAAACGATGAGATCAGTTCTTCTCCAGAGTCAGCACTGTTCTCTGTGTGTGTGTGTGTGTGTGTGTGTGTGTGTGTGTGTGTGTGTGTGTGTGTGTGTGTGTGTGCATGCACACGTGTGCACGTGGGGAGGCACTGTGTACAGACGGGTGTGGGCTTTGAGCCTCCTACAATCACAAGACCTGACCCTCTATTTCTAGGGATGCGGCTCATACCTTTTATTCAATCAAGTCCTCACCTCGTTCTCCACGTCTGGGAACTAGAACCCTGACTCGTTCCTTGCACCTGACTGCTTCCCTTGAAGCCCTTCCAGAAGTTCTCATTCCATGACTGTTGTGCTGAGAACCAGAGTTGGTTCCTAAACCCAGCTCTGTGGCTGGGCCGCCGCTGTGACAGGCAGACCTCCTTGCTGTCTGCTTTCTGCCCAGGGTTCTGTGTATCCCCTGCTCAAGGACCACCTGTCCCAGCCTCTGTCTCCCTGTTGGGGGACGTCTGGAAGGGCCGGAGGAGCTTCCCTGGACCTGCCAGCAGGCTGCAGTCGCCACCCGTTGGCTGTGGCTACATCCTGCTCCCTCCCTCTTCCCTTCCATCCTCGTCCTGGCACATGTACATCCCCTTGGGCAACAGCCGCCATCACAGAGTTCACGTCTAAAGGGGTTTGAGTGCCTGTGAGGTTAGGTTTCCCAAACTCCATCTTTCCTTCTCCATCCTTACCCATATTTTGGTCACCTTTCACCCACGCCAAGCCAGAATATTTACTGGCCGGGGGTGGGGAGGGGCAGGTGGTAGTGGATGGTCGGGAGGGTGGTGGCGGTGATGTGGCTGTAAGAAGAGTTGGAGGATGTGCCTTGAACTTGCATTTGCATTGCATGCATCCTGGTTGTGGTGGGTTTGGAGGCTGACAAAGAATACAGGAGGCTAAAGATCTACTCCCGGCCCCACCAGGGACCCATGAGCCCTGTCTCTCATCTTAAAAGGAACGGGCAGCGTCAATCTTATCTATTGGGCCAAATGCTTGAGGATGGTTTCATGGTTGCATTCCCTCTGCAACGTCAAACCAGAGAACAGCTTAAGGGATCCAGCTTTAGACAAGGACAGCTGAAATATTCCCTGCGTTGTTGACCTGTTTGGAAGTTCTAAGCTTGTATCTATTACAGGACATAGCAAGGCTGAATTGGCAGCCACAGAACAGCAAGAGACACGTTGAGGTCAAGGGTGTTGGAAGAGGCATAACAATATGGACAGACGGCAGCAGGGGCGGTGGCCATACCTGATAGTCGATCTGAGGGAAGAGAAGAAAGGCAGGTTCAGGAACCCAAACTAAAACCCAAAGGCGAGCAGATCTGAGAAGGCTGGCTCGGGGCCCTGCGTTCCTTTTTGTTGCACTTTCAGCCTGTTCCCTGGAACACCTGGGAGTGAACAGGGACCATCACTCATTCTCTGTGCAGAGCTGTGACAAAGGAAACCCAACTGCTATAGGGAGCATGAAGGGGAAAGGAAATTGAAGTGGGAGGAAGGTGTCTGAGAAAAGGAGACTCTCCCTTTCTCATCTCAGCTTGGTTACTCTTCACAGCAGTGATGATAAAATTGGAAGGAAAAGAGACAGTGATGGGAACTGGAGGTAAGACAGAACCTGGATCAAATGTAAATTCCCCAGAGTTGGAGCTCCAAGGAGAAGGAAACTGTTATTCCATCAGACCACTGTAAAGCATGGTGGGAATTTGTTCTAGCATTCCCCTCCTCCCAATCGCTGTACCTCAGTGTTTGTAGGGATGTATGTGTGGGTCTGAATGTGGAAATATCTCTGTTTCAGTCTGTTCATGTTGCATAAGGAGGCACTGAAGATGCAGTCCCATTTTTAAGCCACTTCATGGTTTGCAAAGTATTTGCATGTAATGTGTTGAGTTGTCACAGAAATCCTAAGCATATGCTAGGCTCCGAAACTGAGGATTTGCAGTCTCAGTAGCAGAGGTGAGAATAGAGCAAGCTGTGTTGCTTCCTTTGTAATTAATACCCACCACCTCCATGCACTGTCTTCCACAGTTGGCATGGGTTTCAGTTCTATCCTACTGCTGATCCTGGGCTCCGCTTAGGCGTACAGGCCATTTGATTTACCTGGGCAGACTTATCTGGAGATCAGGAATGAGCTGGAAGGGAGGTGGAAAGTTCCAGCCTGGGGGAGGATGGAGCTTATCCATCCTTGCTCTTTTTCTCTGTCCTGTCTTCTCCCTGCCTATTTGTACACCACCTGTGTTTGGTTTGATGCAAGGCAGAGCAGTGCTCCCATAGCAGTTGGAGAGCCACAGGCCCATGCCAAGGTTGCAGAAATGTATGCAGCTGTCATGTGGGCAGCGCTGTACCCACGAACACCAGTAGAGCCCTGGAGTCTCAGACAGACTAGCTGTTGGCACAAACATAGCCTGTTTCTCAGCAGAACCGTCAAAGGAACCCAAGTGCCTCTTGAGTTGTCAAGGTCTGGACTGTTCTTTGGTGTTTAACTCGATCAGGATCCTGCAAGATCCAGAGGGATCTCCAGGGAGCCTAAGGAGGTCCCAGGTCTGCACGCCCCTTCAGCAAAATGGGCAGCTGAGAACACAAGGCTGCCGTGTTGCTCGGCTCTGGGGCACGAGAATCAGATGAAAATATGAACAGCACCCCCAGTTTTTGTGCATGGGGGGCAGACCTCATACCCTCTCTGGACTTCTGTCTCTCATTAGGAAAGGGAAGAGCTGGCTGAGATATTCTTAGGAGTCCTGTCTGGTTCAGGACTTGAATTGTTCAATCCCTGCTGGTAGACCAGATGTCTCAGTCCCTTCCTAGCCCTTCCCAACTCCTCTCATTTTGTTCTTCTCAGAGGTGAGATTAGGGGACTCTGAGGATGAGGATCCTCTTAGAAGGTACCTGAATCCGTTGGGATCCTTGGCAGAAAACAATGGAAACCAATCGAGGGTGGGGTGAACAGGAGGTCATTTATGGGAAAGATAAATCAGAGTCAATGGGAAATTGAGAGAATGCAACTCGGAAGGTGGGCAGGAATGAGAAGAGGTGGCTACACAGCTGGACACCATCACAGGACCTGCCTGCATTGCTGCATCAAAGATCTGCTGCAACGAATCCCTCAGCTGGTCCTAGCTCCTTTAGTTACTTCCTCAAGACTCAAGGCCTAGAGTAGCCAAGAACATCCAATTGGACAAGCCTGGGCCACAAGTCTACCCTTTGCATCCAACGGCTGGGGAGAGGGAATATTTGGCCTCTTTGACTGCTGCAGTGGGAGACAGGCCTTGCCTTTCACCAAGGTTCCCCCCCACATGGAAAGGGTGTTCATGTGCCTAGTGGTGATGAAAATGACAACTGTCCACTACTGCATCCTTAGGAGATGTTGATAGTCTCAGCTGGTTTGCAGAACCTCGAAAGTATGGTGCTAAACCCCATCAATTTCTTTTCCATTGATTTCATGCAACTAGGATGTGGAAATGTGCTCAGAGAGAGCAGGACCCAAAGGGCTCTCCTCCTTCTAGAGCCAGAAACATATTTTTGTTTGAGCTGTGAGCACCACCAGAAAGGCAAGTGCCTATGTCCTGCTGAGAGCCCTCGTCCTGGGACCACAGGTTCTGGTATCGGGCACTCCCCTGTCACCACCCAGCTGCACCTTGGGCAGGTCATTCACGCTGACTTTTGGTTTCCACATCTATAAAAGCAGGAGTACTGGGGTTTTTGAGACAGTGAATGTGAACATGTTTGGAACTCTGAAGTTCTCTATCAGTGAGGCCTTCGTATTAGAGTGAACCACAGCCAGCGCACAGGACTGTTTCAGGACCCAGGAGCCCTGCCTGTCCATGATGGGGCTAAGGCCCTACTTGTGAATGTTGCCTTAGTCTCAGTGAACATTCCTGGGATCCTTCGTAGAGATGCTGTCAGAGCTCCAGCCACACAAGTGATGGGTGTGTTTGACTGAAGGCTCGAGGGACATCTGGCACCCGGTCCCCAGCTCTGCCATTAACTCTGTGTCACTTCACGTCACTGGGCCTCAGTTTCTTCACCTGTAATATGGGGACAGGGGATCCCAGCATTTGATGGTTGCACGATCTTAGTTATCCATGTTCGTGCAGAGAGGCTGTGGGGTGTATGATTTGAGAACCCTGCACTTTATCTGTGGGATGCATTAAACTATTTGGGAAAGGAGGAGGGAGCACAGGTATCAGATTTTCTTTTGTAACTCCTTTCTTTTGCATGGTATTAAAAAAGAAAAAAAAAAAAAGGAATTCCCTGATCACCTACTCACAGTTAGTGTGTGTTGGGGGTTGTGCGGCGGGATGGCCCCTTAGGAGCTGAAGGGCTGGCTGAAGAGCCATCAGAGGGAGGGGAGGCTAGGTGGAGAGGAAGACCTGGCCTTGGATGAGTGACCAAGCAGATGCTCGTAAGCCAACCGTGGAGCTTTGACCGATTTTGGTGTAAGCATAAGAGAAAAACGTACCTCCCGGCTGTATACCCAGGATTGTTTTTTCCCTTAAACTCCTCCCAGAGTTTAGCCAATGATTCTCAGACATTTCTGTGTATAAGCAGTCCCTGGGGAGCTCATTACAATACAGATTTTCAGGCTCCGTGTCCATGGAGATCGGGACTCAGAATGTTTGGGGGCGACCCCAGGAATCTGCACTGTTGCAACAGCTGGTCTCGGACCAGACTACTTTTTAAGGAACAAGCATCAGAGCCTGCAGCAGGAAGTGCTGACAAGTGGCAAGGGCAGGAGCTGTGCCCACTGTAACCTCCTTTGTCTCAGGTTCTCCTGCAGATTTACAGAGTTGCACCAACTGAACTCTATCACGCTTTGGGTTTTAGTTCTGAGTCTGCAGCTGGGTGAAATCTCCCAGCCTAGCTGGTTGCTTTCTCCAAGGTGTACAGAAATGTCCTCAAAGGGCAAAGCCCGGAAGCCTGCTGCCTTACCTTGAACACCTCGGACTTCAGTGGAAATGTCCTGTCTGTTGCCTTTAAATTTTGTGGCATGACAGAATTGAAGGACACGATGACATTGTTGTTTTCCATGCTTTCTGGCACAGAGAAGATGTACTGCATGTCCCTCTGGGGTCCTGCATGAAAAAGGGCAGTGAGTGGACTTCAGCTCGTCTCTGGCATTCCAGGATGGGACCGTGACCACTTCAGAGAGCCAGTTCAGTGTTGTGATGGTTGTGAGGGAATCTCTGGATTTGGGCTAATAGACCAAGGCCTGGGTCCCATTCCCCACAGTTACTAGTTGTGACACAAGCTTCTTTATTTTGTGAGCCTCAGTCTCCTCCTCTTAAAAATAAGGAGGGAAAGTATAGTTCCTACTTGGTGAAAATGTTTCTTACACTGTAAAGTTGAGGGCTATTTTTATAATAATAAGTGGAATTCCAGAGGCCTCAAGTATGCACTGGTGACAACCATGGAGCCATGAAATGGTGTCAGTCCCTCAAGCATCAATGGAGACAGAGGAAGAGAGGCAGAGAGATGGCAATTCACAGAACTCTGCTACCCAAGAGTCCTCACCAAAGCCAGAGGGAGACAACTAACGTGAAAACCATTAGATTCAAATGCATGAGAGATCGGGACTTCCCTGGTGGTCCAGTGGTTAAAAATCCGCCTTCCAACGCAGGGGAGGCGAGTTCAATCCCTGGTCGGGGAACTAAGATCCCACATGTCGCCGGGCAACTAAGCCTGCGAGCCATAACTGCTAAGCCCACGTGCCCCAACTACTGAGCCCGCGTGCCACAACTACCGAGCCCACACACCACAACTAGAAAGCCTGCATGCCACAACTACTGAGACTGTGCACCACAGCTAGAGAGGAGCCTGCACACTGCAACAAAGGGCCTGCGTGCTACAACGAAACACCTGACACAGCCAAAAAAACCAAACCAAAACAACACAACCAAATGCATGAGATAATGTATGAAAAATAAATGAAGATGAGGCAAGCTAGAAATGAATTAATAGACATCAGAAGGTTGGGCTACGATTGGGAAGCTCTGAAAGGGGAATAGGGAGACATAGAGACCATCTCAGTCATCGGCTTTTTGTGAGGATCAAACGATGACACACTCAAGTGCACTTAGCAGCACAGAGCAGGTGCTCGCCGGCTGCCTCCCTTCCCTCTCTCCCTTGTAAGGAATTACTACAGATGGCACAATGTATAATTTTGGTCAGTTCATCGATCTGCACTAATATCTGGGGGTGCTGGCCCACAGTCAGACAGGTGCAGCTCAGGAAGATGAAACAGTAAACTTGCTGCCCGAGCGACTCGGTGGTTTCTTAGAATCTGTCCATGGTCTCCTGGTGACTAGGTTCTCTGACCAGCAGAGTGAAGAGCCTGCAGGTGTGGGGTCATTCAAGCATATACCATTCTCGACAGGCTGGTGCCAAGGTGAGGGAATGCACGTGTCGAGGTGCAAACACACCCACACACACAAACACATACGCACAACTATGTTGTTTGTATAGCTTTTCCTATGCAGGATGTGTGAGCACACTCAGGTTCATCTTCAGAGGGTGATATTTCACTCAACCATGTCACAGACGGGGAGCCAGAGGTGCAGTGAGAGTATGTCACTCACTTTCTTAAAATCACATCAATGAGATTCATCTCCCGGGAGCCCAAAGACAGGTTCTGAGGTGCCTACCTCTGGGATCTCAGTATGGTGCTGCAGGATACATCAACCAACATGGGCAGGAATATGCTCCCTGATGCCCGGATGGTGCTCTGTGGCTTAAAGGGGAAGATGGAGATGACTAAATTCCACTATGTACAGCTGGGGAGACTGAGGACAGAGAGACCAGAGTCACAAAGCCAAAATGTGGCAAAAACAATGGTTTAACCCAGGCCCTGACTTTTGCCCAGTGTTCATTTCATAGCTCCCCCAATGTCCTGGATAACTTTTTTTTTTTTTTTTTTGCGGTAGTGGGCCTCTCACTGTTGTGGCCTCTCCCGTTGCGGAGCACAGGCTCTGGACGCGCAGGCTCAGCGGCCATGGCTCACGGGCCCAGCTGCTCCGCGGCATGTGGGATCTTCCCGGACCGGGGCACGAACCCGCGTCCCCTGCAACGGCAGGCGGACTCTCAACCACTGCGCCACCAGGGAAGCCCCTGGATAATTACTGAAGAGCAGTGGGCCCGTTCTACTCTTGGGAGGTGGATGGAGCTTAGTAGAAGGACAGTGGGAAAGCAAGAGAGCAGGGGATTCACACTGGAGATTCTCCGGCCCACCCCCACCAGCAATCATTTCCCCTGGAGAAGTACAGCTGTCCCTTTAGGCTGACAAAGTCCTCTTCTTCAGGCTGATGGTCTAGAATCGAGGGCCACTGAGAGCTGAAGCTGGGATAGGGCAAAGGTTAGCAGCTTCCCCTCTGGCAGAACAATTACCAAGGTCATAACCACCTTCCGCATTTCCTGGAATTAAGTGGTTCTTAAACATCAGTTGGGACCATCTTTCATGGAGTGCGTTTCCATGGTCCAGGCTGATTGGAACTTGCTTACATATAAATGGGCAGAAGAAGTTATCTCGGAAATCTTGACATGACATCCTGTTATAAAGAGAGACACATCACTTAATGACTACGGGTTTGTCCCATAACTTCACTGTACCTCTGCCTGTCAACTATAGTATCCGTTGATTTACCACCGTCCTACCCAAAGGCCAGAGCCCCATTTTGGTTCCTTCGTGGTCAGATACACTTCTGATGTCTCCAGTGGTTGGAAGGACAAGGACAGAGTCAAATTATGAGTTCTTTAGGTCCCTCTCACGGCCAGCAAGACGACTGCCAGTCTCTTTCTGTCCTGGGTCCTACACACTGCTAAGAAAATCACCTTTCCCTAGGGCCCTTTGCCAAATGCACGGATGGGGTCTTATCAGAATACAATGGATTCAACACCTAAAATCATACCTGTGATTAAAGTTGCGATACTGGAAATATTCTTCCTCCTAATTTATATTTGTCCCTCTGATTCTTAATTACTTAGACCCAGTCTCTTTTTCACACATGCTAAATTTTATTTAAGTATGTCATTGAATAAACCAGACAACCCTTCAGAGAAATGTCCATCTTATTCTTTAAGATGTGAGCATAGGGCTGGGGATGTGTTGTAAAACATCTAGTCCTACATAGCTGCTGGGTGATGACACCTGACTAGAGTCAGGGCTGGGAGATTAACCCCCATGTTCCTCTCTTGCGATTCATGCCAGGAAAGACTGTGGCACTCCAGGGCTCCAAAGAAGATGGCAAAAGAAGTTACAGGCATGATAACCATGCATCCTGGTTTCCAGGAAACTGGTGGTTTCAAAGCTTTGGTGCCAATATTCCCTTCTACCATTAACATTTCCTGCGAGTTCTAACATTTCAGAGAGGAAATACCTTTCATGCAAAGAGAGAACACACAATTTCCTTTTCAAAACTTTGGTGTCTTGGTGGAGAAAATAGCCTCCTTCTACCTAGATCTCTGAAAAGCGAATCTTTATTCTCACAAAAGTTTAGGGAAAAGGGTGGGGATTGAGGGTTTGGGCAATAGTTAAAGATTTAAAATCTAATTTTGAAAAAAGTGTAAGTACCAAAACTCGCCATCATCCTTATTTTCATACAACTGGCTTTTCCGTCGGTCGTGGGTTTCCTGCCACTCCAGAGACCTGGGCATGGAGAGACAGACCATAGGATGAGACTTCCTAGGATGTTTCATCTCAACCACACATGGCCCGACAGGGGCCCTTTGCACAGGCCTCCAATAGTTTCTGGGTGTGAGTGGACTGTGTCGCTCTACCTGGTGATTCTATGCTGATGGCTTCCAAGCTGTCCCCCAGCCCCATCCTCTTTCCTGAGCTTCAGATGAATACATGCTATGGTCCATTCCTTGTCTCCACCAGAGCCCCACCGTGACCTTGACATCAAGGTATCCCAAAATGTACTCATCCTCTGCCTCCTTCTATTGCCCAAGTGAGAACATGAAGGGTTATTCTCTCTCATACCCTCCACGTCCAAGCCATCACCAAATATTAATGATTTATTGATTCTACCTCCTAAACCCCTCTCAAAGCCATCGAATTATTTCCATCCTTATTGCTGTTTTCAAGTTCAAGAACCCTCATCTCCCTCTTGGACTGCTCACGAGTCTCCCGGAACTCAGTCCGGCCCGCTTTCCTGTTCATACTCTACACCTCCAATCAAAACAATCTTTCTAAAACAGAAGTCTGGTTAGGGCATTTCCCTGCTTCAAACACATCAGTGCTGCCCTTTTACTCTCAGGATGAACTTCAAACTCTGAAAGAGAACTTGGCCTCTGCCTACCTCTCCAGGTTTACCCGAGCAGCTCCCTGTCCCCCCGCCCTTGAACTGTACACTCCAGCAATAATGAACGTCTTCATTTCCTTAGAAATACCTGTCTGTCTGGTGGCAGTGGCAGCACCCAACCCAGACCCGCCTTGGCCTTCACCATGATGCTCCCTCTGCCTGGAATACACTTCCTCCTTTCAGTCCTATAACCCAATAACTTTTACTCATCTTTCCTCCTAAAAGGCACTTCTGCTGGGAAACATTCCCTGTCCCCCCTGGGGTGCCCTTCCTTGGAGCCCGCACGGCACACTGTACCACTCCCATCTCAGCACTTAGCACCCTGTGTTACTAGTGCTTGTTTATTTCTTGCTGTCCCCCATTAGACTCCAAGTGTCATGAGATCAGTGACCTTGCTCACCATTATATTATCCGTCATAGGGCTTTAACACAATGCCTTGGCACATAGTAGGATGCCATAAGTTTTTGCTGGCTTAATTAATTAATAATTAAAGCTGTCTACTTCATTGGGATAACGTGCTCCAGAAGCTAGTCCTAGAGCCTGCGGTGAAGGAGGGAGGCCTCACAGGCAGAAGGGAGCATCTGTCACTTCCCAGCCCACTCCTGAAAGTGGAGGCACACCCATAGGCGACGGCCCCCAAGGCACAAAAGTGTAATGAGACCCTTCTCTGGGACTGACTTGCATGGAGCGCCTGGGTCACCTCTGTGCCGGGAGAGCAACGCAGGGACCACTCAGGCTTCTGGCTGCAGGCCGAGCCAGTCAAATGTGTTATTGTAAAATGGTAATTTTATAATTAAGTGATAATTACATTTTCTGCAGTGTGTAAGGGAAAATAAACATAGTGTAAATCAATACACTATCGATTCATGCAAGTTTGTCTTTAAGTGTGTGTGATTGAAATTTCCATTATGGTTGAGATTAGACCACCCGCCCTCCCCATCCGTCTCCACTCCTTAAAACGTAGGGAAGGGGCTTCCCTGGTGGCGCAGTGGTTAAGAATCCTCCTGCCAGTGCAGGGGAAACAGTTCGAGCCCTGGTCCGGGAAGATCCCACATGCCGTGGAGCAATGAAGCCCATGTACCACAACTACTGAGCCTGCGCTCTAGAGCCTGTGAGCCACAACTGCTGAAGCCCCCGTGCCTAGAGCCCACGCTCCACAAGAGAAGCCACCGCAGTGAGAAGCCCGCGCACCGCAATGAAGAGGAGCCCCCGCTCGCCGCAACTAGAGAAAGCCCGCGCGCAGCAACGAAGACCCAACGCAGCCAAAAATAAATAAATAAATAATTTTAAAAAACGTAGGGAAGAAATCGACCAGTGCACGGAGACAGCGATGATGCGGCCATATCGCTTCCTTCCAGCCCGTGGGGAAGGGGAACCTCAGCCCTCAGCCAGGGTACGTGATCTTCCAGAGTAGGTGTGGCAGGGTCCATCCCCCGTCCCTGCTCTGCACACCTCTCCTCCCTGCTCAAAGGCCTTTGTGAACCCCCATGCCTGTAGGTACAAATTCAAACCTCTCAGCTGGCACCAGGCTCTCTGGTTCCAGCCCCCGACACGTCTCCCCTAGGTTCCTCTGCCTCAGGCCAGCTTCTTGGCCCTGAACACACTACAGACGTTCCTGGCTCAGCGCAGCAGCCGACACTTCCCGCCTACCTAGGGACGGCTTCCAAAGTGAGTCATACTTTTTTTTGGTTGAACTCCAGCTCAACCCCATTCAAGAAGCTTTCCCTGAACAGGCCCGCCCATGGGAAGCTTCTCTTCCCTGACCTCTGGGGTCCCTTATTGCCTTCACTGGTCATTTGATCTTTAGCCCGGGGGACGTGGGCAGAACGTCAGCTCACGTGAATTTCTTGCCTCTCCTACTCAAGGGGACTGTGCCTCTGACATCTGCCCTTCCTCCACTCCTACTGCAACAGCCAACCCCGAGTCAGGGATTCAGGCTAATCGGATCCCACCCCGCGCCATATTGGGCAGCTTGGGGTGATGGTTGGGAAGGGCTGGAAAGGGCCATGGATATCCCCAGGGAGGAAGAAAGGACAGAGGCAACATAAAAGGAGGGAGTGCGGCAGGGAGTAAAAATATTGTCCAGCGGTTCGTGGTTTTGCAATTTCATTCCCCTTCTGTGTGGGAGGAGGGGATTCAGCTGCCCTGTTCTCCAGGGGGCATCTGAGGGAGGTCACATTCCTACCCTCCAGCCCCACCTGTGCAGGCGCCTCGGCTGGCGGGCACCGGGCACCGGGGCCTCAGGCTCAGGCTCAGGCAGGGACGGGAGAACTCTGCATTTGCCTCCAGAACACACTTCCCCGTGTATTGATTTTCACCTGCTTGAACGCAATGTATTTCCTTTCAGATCATGTTCTCCCTCGTGCTAAGCTGCCACGGCTGGCCAACGTGTCTCGACTCTTCCCGTGGCTCTAACACAGGCCCTCAGAGACCTGCGGGCAGGCTGGGCCTTGCTGGCCGCTGAGAGGAGCCAGTCCCCTGTGGCTGGCCTGCCATCCCTCTCAGGCCTGTCATCTCGTTCTTAGTCAGCAAAGGGGTGGGGACCAGGGATCCGTCCTCCTGGCAGCTGGGAAACACCAGCCCAGCTCTCCGGGAACTACAGACCACACAGCAGGGGCCCCATAGGTCAGCTGGGTCAGCGAGCAACTGCCTGGGACATGGCCAGCAGAGGCACCTGAGACCCACGTAGCTTTGTTCACTCCTACCACCAGCAAGGCACTGGCTGCTCGTGGGAGTCTGGACCAATAGGGCAGGATGGACGATGCAGGTCGATTGAGTCAAGCAATCAGCCAGATCTTTGCCTCGGCTCCCCAACTCCCCCTAAGATGAAGTCTTTTCCATCCTGATGACATGGCATCATCTGGACCAGAATCCCATGGGATCCTTTTATGGAAGGAGACTCCTTCTCTCCATCTGTGTCTGCCAAGTAGAACTTGACTCCTGCCCTACCCTACCCCTCTTTTAATTTCGTACTTATTCTAGGTATATGGGTTCATCGCTCAAGACAGCTTCCTTCTGGAGGACAGACACTGTCTCTTGTCATCTGTATGCATCCCACAGCACCCACCCAGCACAGTGTACTTAGTCCAGAGTACACAGCAGGTGTTTAAATGATGCTTGGTGAATGGCAGCACGGGAGTGTGAGTTCGACTGAAAGTCACACACAGGTGTGAGCTGGACAGACCTGCAGTGAGATCTACCTGCTGCCCTCATGGGTCAGAATGCTCTCCAAACACCGGGTCTCCATGAAGGAGAGACAGAGGTTTCCAAAAGCCGTACCTGTCACTCCAGCGCCCTCTCCATTCGCTCTCGCCCCAGGGGTTCCACAGGCGGATAAGATATTCCCAGCCGCTCCTGTACTGAATCTGCAAAGAACAGAAAAGGAAAACTGTCAGTGGTCTCCAGCAAGAGTCAGCAGAAGGGATATGAATGCAGCTGCTTTTCACCTCCAAGGACGAATTTAACTTCTGACCTCATTTGGCTGCAGCAGGAAAAAAAAAAGTGGAAAGGAAAAAAAATCAATGTCTCTGCCTGTGTGGAGTTGGAATGAGACCGAGGAGAAAACGGTCCTTCTTTCTGTGCAGCACCTTGAAGGGCAGGCGCAGCGTCCTCAGTCTGTACGACTGCATCCTAAAACCTGCGCCAGCTGAGACAGCAGCAGATAAATAGCACGGATGGTGCCATGGGCTGCAGAGGGGAGCTCTTTACGGGTCTCCAGCCTCCTCCATGCCCTGTCACAGTCGGCATCTCTATTCCACTCAAAGAGCTGTTTTCTTGCTGGCGGCCCCTTGGGAGCTGTGCTGGGGTCTCCACAGCACTGTCCTGAGCAAGGCCAGTAGGAGGCTGATTTGAGCACGACCAGGACCTTTGAGGCCTGGGAGTGGAGCCCTCCTAGCCTGCGGCCCCGGGGCTGCACCTGGCCCCCCCGGCAGCCTGCCTCTGTCAGCGAGCAGGGCATCCCCGTGGCCTGAACGTTCCTTCCTTCCCCAGGGGATCACATCATCATCTGTCCCAGATACAGAGGCTGGCACACTTGTTCCTTCAGACCACTGAGGCCAGAGGGCAGGACTGTTTGTTGAAAAGTTACAACAAAACAATCACAACCCTTTGAACTTAAGTTCCTGGATCCAGGAGGCCTCCGCCTGGTGAGAGGAATTAAAGCATGATTGAGTTGTGGCGGCAGTATTGATCTGTGCTAATGTTGTCTGAGGAGACAGAGGCCTGGAGAGGTGAGGAAGGGGCGGACTTGTTCACTGATTCCAGGTCACAGGAGAAAGTCCTGAGTGGAATATTCCCACGTGGAAAAGAAACCCGTGTGTGGAGGCAGGGCTTGGAGACAGGCCTGGCTGAGTGTGTGACGTGCACTACGGCCTACCATCCTCTGAGGCAGATATTCATATAATCCTTGTCTTGCAGAGGAGACTGAGCATCAGAGAGGTTAAGCAACCTTCCCAAGGCCACAGAGTAAGTGGCAGAGGAGGAACTCTGATCCCAGCCACTGTCAGTCTCCAAAGCCCAGGCTCTTAATTTTGGAATTGGGAGTGGATAAAGGATACAGCTGCTCCAGGGCCCAGCTCATTCTCACATGTGGACGAGACCCTGACCTTGCACGTAAACCCTGGGCCAGCACGTGATTACCAGTAGGGCAGAAGGAGCGATGTGGTCAGACAAGGGCCCAAGAACCCAGCTTGGGTATGGTTCTTTTCTTGTCTACTTCTGTCTAGCTGACACTGCAGTGGAAGGTACTCTTTTAATGCCGCATGGGATGGGGGTGCCCCTCTCTGCCCCCCACCAGGCACCCCAGGCTTTGCACACAGTGTATTCTTAACTGCCAGCATGTGACGGAGCCCATGGAACAGGGACGTGAGAAACGGGCGCCTGGTGGCCCAAATAGCTTAATGAGCCACCCTCAGTGCCTAAGGGACAGTCAGGGGCTCAGGCAGGCACAGGGGAGAAGAGTGGCCGGTGCCTGGAAGGGGCTGAGAGCAGGGCTAAATGAGGCATGCAGAGAAACACGTACCCCCTGGCCCCGGGGAGTCACTGACCCAGCGAGGTGCATAGTAAAAAATGCCAATTTCATTTATCTTCCTGTCTGTGTCTCACCCAGAGGGTGGATGAGCAGATTAAAAAGCTCACTGCATTTATGGGCTGGTTTAATCTTAGCACTTGCGGTCAGAGTTATAACCTCCTCTTTCTGCAGGAAGAACCTTTAATCAAGTTCTTGGGCGCTTGTCTGACCGTGTCACTTCTTTTCTGACAGTGCTCTGTTGGTGATCACATGGGCCTTGGCCAAGTGCCTCAGGCGTAACCTTCGAGGCTAAGGTCACAGCTGCATCTGAGAATGGGCGGCTTTCTTGCTTCACTCTCCTGGCTGCTGACTGTACCCTGACCCTGGTCAGATCTCTCAGAAAGGGTGCCACTGGGAAGAGGTGATCCAGGTTATCTGTCCGAGGATAATAATTCCTTGAAAGTATTCTCTTGAATGCAAGTTCCAGAGGCAGTTCATTGTTACTCCTAGAAAAAAAATGGTTTCATGGCTAATGGCAGACTAAAACCAAGCTGTACTTATATTGTTAATACAGGCCTTCTCAGAGCCTTTAACATGTGGACATCCGAATACTGCTTTCACAGAGCATCGCACCAGGCTGGTGCTCCTTTGAGCACAGGCTGGGAAGTGTCAGCAGCCGCAGAGTGGCAAGAATGGCGGGAGTGGACGCAGGACACACGGTCTTCATCACCTACTGTCACAGGAGTGTCCTGTTCAGACTGCTGTGTGTTATAAGAACAACTCAAAGCGTGTGCTGTGGGGGCGCAAGCATCCGGGCTGTGAGCAGAATCATCTCGAGCCCAAACCCCAGCCAAGCCCGCACTTCCACTCCCCAGTTCACCTCCATGACCTTGGCCCTAGGTGTTCACTTGGCTGCTCTATGAGCCGGCAGTCACTGCCATCCCCGTGGCCAGCCTCTGCGGGACTCACATTCCATGGCCATCTGGACCTCTGGATACACAAGTCCCTTCTCCCCTGCATTCAGAGGAGAAAGAAAGGCTGTCTCAATGTATGAAAAGGGCCTTGCCAGGAATGGCCAGCACATCACGCAGGTACCATGGCTCCTTCCTTCCATGCCCAGCACCGATATCACTCATTGATCACAGCTCTCTTTTTCCAAGTCCGGAAGCAGAGCCCAAGTCTTGTCAACACAGTAATCCAGGCAGCACTGCCTGGATCAAGGCTGGCACACAAGAAAGCTGACTTTCTCTCCCTAACCTAGACTTGTCCACATCCGGCATGGGGAGCTACGGGGAGCAGGATGTCCATCCGTGGCCAGATGTGATGATGGTATTGTCTGTCTCCACTGAGAATTCAGAGAAGGGCAAGGGAGATCCCAGAGGAAGGGCATCTGGGGCCACTGGGACTGGGATCTCTCATGGCTTCCGTTTACCAGGGCCTCTTCCTTGCTTGTGGGAAATGTCATTTGAGCTCCTCACATATTCTGTGATGGAGAATCCGTGATGTCATCCTCATAGGCCAAAGACAAACGCATGCATTCACTCCTGCGAGCGCACTCACCCACTGACCCAGCAGGCATTTATTAGGGGCCTGCTCCCCTCCAGCTGCTGTGCAGAGGAGGCATGTTGGTACTGATTTCCTTAGGGAGGAAGGCGACAGAGAAAATATTGCCTCTGGTTTTTTTGTTTGTTTGCTTTGTTTTGTTTTGTTTTTTAACATCTTTGTTGGAGTATAATTGCTTTACAATGGTGTGTTAGTTTCTGCTTTATAACAAAGTGAATCAGCTATACATATACATATATCCCCATATCTCCTCCCTCTTGTGTCTCCCTCCCACCTTGCCTCTGTTTTGCAGATTGGAACATTCACCCAAACACAAAACAATGGAGTAACTGGCCTTAGGTCAATGGACAGGAGAGACAGATTGACACGCAGAGAGGGAAGACAGATATGAGAAATAGGCCATAAATAGAAGCTGATACTCTGCGTTCCTCGGCCCATAAATACCTGTGAAAAATGGACCCTGGGGTTTGCGACACTGTCTCTTATGACCTAGAAGACATGATCAGACCTCAGGAGTTGTGAGAACTACAGAGATGGGGGAACATTTGTGGGAAATCATCACAAGGCCAGGAAGTGCTGTCCCTGCACGGCTGTGTGATAAGCATAGATGGGAACTCAGGAGTCGTGGTGTCTGGGCCCAGCCATTTCAAGCAGCTGTATCACCCTGGCCTTCCCCTCTCGGGTGTCGGCTTCTCATTTACGAATCGAGGAGGCTGGACTTCAGTAGTGTTTTCCAGACCAAACGCTACTGCACACACGGATGATATGCATTTTCGTCCACCCAAAGCTGGTTGCTGCATCACGGGGAAAGACTGGCCCCCAGTAGCCATCCTCCCCTCATTCAGGGGAATAGAGTTCTAGCTGGGCACAGGGCAGCCCAGCGAGATGCTACGTTTCCCAGACAACGTTGGGCCTCAGGGTGGCACATGACTAGGTCCAGACTCATTGGATCTGAGAGAAAATGGTGTGTGCCTTTACTGATACGTGCCTTCCTTAGGGATGTGTAAGTGGCCCTGGCTTCTTTCTCCTCCCCCGGCTGGGAAATGAGGGGACCTGAGGCAGCTGCCCTGGGCTCACAGATAGAAGCCCCATGTTGCAGATGGCACAACCAGCTACCAGCTCTGGAATCACCTGCCTAGTTGAGAAGTGAACTTGATCTTGTTTGAGCCCCCTGCATTTTCGAGTGTCTTTGTCAGCGCAGTTCAGTTGGTATGTAACAAATAAAACCCTTTTGGGGCAAAATTTTCTCCAAAGTCAATTGGGTAGTTAATTCTGCTTTCTTTTTGGGCTAATCCCCCAGCCTAGTTAGACACTCTGCCTGTCTGAGGCCATTCAAGGATAGTAAGATTTCTGGTGGGTCCCTGGGGGATGAGGATACTGGGCACCAGAACTACTGGATGAAGAGAGGGAATGAGGTTGTCCATGATGGGCCTGGACATGGTGGAGGCAAGGGTGATCACTACTTGTTTCAGCTTCTTGGGCTCACCGAGGCAAGTGATTCTGACTCCTGTGTAGGGGAGCAAGAACCCTGGGGCACCGTGTTCACGGAGAGCCTTACCTGCTCAGCGCCAGTCCCTGTGTAGGCATGCCGACTCACCAGCCCGTTTGCCATCTCGTGGACTCAGTTGTCGGCTTCAAAGGAGAAAAGCAGACCAAGCGTTAAACATTCACACATTCTTCAAAAAGATAGAAAAGCACCATTCGGTCAGCAGCTGGGCTGTGGCCAGATGAAAAGCATCCCTGACTCACGTTGGAACAGCACGTGTTCCTGGATTTCTTTCCTAGAGAGGCAGAGTTTGAAGGCTGTGGGGTGCTTGTGGCCCCAGCATTTCACACCTCAGGAGACCACCCCATGAAAGACAGAAGGCCACCAAGTCCTGAGGACGTGGGCTGCTGGCTTCTCCAATTACTTGCTATCAATGAGACACAACACAAGACATAACTTCTGGGCATTTTGTGGGAGTTGGGAAGATCTACCACCTCCAAGCTATGAGGAATTGGGGTTTAAAGTGCATTCTGGTTTCATGTGGCATTTCAGACTAGGGGTGTGTGACTCAAAGCCCACATGGTTAAAGAGTGAAGGAATTGTCCTCAGGGATACAGTGTTGGCTGTCTCAGAACAGACTCAAATAATTTGGAGGGTCATTCAGGCTTTTCAGAATGGGGTACTCTGCCTTTGGGCTGCTGCCTTTAAAGCCAGTGAGAATCAAAGGACCCCCCGTTCACTCTGGACCCCACTGCTTCCGGTCACAGGGAAGCACTAGGCAAAGGCTTCAGTATCAGACGACAGCATCTGAACCCCTGCTCAGCCACTCACTGGCTGTGTGGCGGTAAGCAGTTTACTTAGTCTCTCTGAGCCCATTTCTTCTGTAAGTGAATTCTGCGATCCCTATTTCAGATGGAGGGCTATCGTGAGGATTAAATGAAGTGGTGTCAGTAAAGCACAGCATCAGTGCTCCGTGATGGTCACTTGGCCATTCCCCTGAATGGGCCAGTGGCTGAACACTCCTGGGCGAGGAAAGGCTCAAACCAGTGCAGCGAGATTCCTGGTCTACTCACCCCGGCCAGGGTGCTGCAGGTCATCAGGGAGCCTGCCTCGGCTACCATCTTCACCACTGTCATCAGGTCAGACGAGGAGGAATGCAGGCTGATGCTGGTGACCACCCCTCCCGTGAGGTCCACCATCAGGGAGGTAGCCATGGTGCAGGTTGACATAGGACCCATGAAACCTGGGAGGGATAAAGGCAGATCAACCCCTGTGGTGCCTTGGGTGCCCCAGAAAAGGAGGTTGTACCCGGACCTCTGCATATTTCCCAGGAAATGGACTTCCCAACCACCCCCGGGCTATGGCAACCTGCCCACCTTCTGTTCTCCTGGATAAAGAATCTAGCAATGCGCCACCATTATCGCTTCCTTCTCCTGGTCTCCTGGGCCTGGGGAGCCCCACAGGTGGCAGCATTGTACAGAGCTTAGGAATGCAGGTGCTGGAGCCACAGGCCAGGGTTGAATCCCAGTCTCACCAGATACTTAGCTGCTTCACCTAGACAAGTTACTTAACCTCCTGGGGCTGGGCTTAGCATAGTGCCTGGCACAAGGGAAGCCTTTAATAAAGACTGGCTATTATTATGATAAGGATCCACTGTTTCAGTATGGAGGTTCCTTAAAAAACTAAAAATAGAACTACCATACGACCCAGCAATCCCACTACTGGGCATATACCCTGAGAAAACCATAATTCAAAAAGGGTCATGTACCACAATGTTCACTGCAGCTCTATTTACAATAGCCCGGAGATGGAAACAACCTAACTGTCCATCGACAGTTGAATGGATAAAGAAGATGTGGCAGATATATACAATGGAATATTACTCAGCCATAAAAAGAAACGAAATTGAGTTATTTGTAGTGAGGTGGATGGATCTAGAGTCTGTCATACAGAGTGAAGTAAGTCAGAAAGAGAAAAACAAATACCATATGCTAACACATATATATGGAATCTAAAAAAAAAAAAAATGGTCATGAAGAACCTAGAGGCAAGATGGGAATAAAGACACAGACCTACTAGAGAATAGACTTGAGGATACGGGGAGGGGGAAGGGTAAGCTGGGACAAAGTGAGAGAGTGGCATGGACATATATACACTACCAAACGTAAAATAGATAGCTAGTGGGAAGCAGCCACATAGCACAGGGAGATCAGCTCGGTGCTTTGTGACCACCTAGAGGGGTGGGATAGGGAGGGTCGGAGGGAGGGAGACGCACGAGGGAAGAGATATGGGAACATATGTATATGTATAACTGATTCACTTTGTTATGAAGCAGAAACTAACACACCATTGTAAAGCAATTATACTCCAATAAAGATGTTAAAAAAAAAAAAGGATCCACTGTTTCCTATTTAACAACAGTGGTAAGTACTGGTTGTGTGCAGGGTACCTTGCTAGGCACTGAGCGTTCAAAGATGGATGAGACCCTGTTCCTGCCCTCCAAGAGCCCACAGTCAACAATTGTCATGCTCACTGTGGCCATAGGCAGCCTCTATTCTTACTCTGTGTGAAGCTTGACCCAGAATCCCCATTCCCATCCTCAGAACTAACCCACTCCCCCCAGAATCACCAGTGAGGTGATGTCACTGAAGGTAACACAGGTGAGGGTGAGGCTTACATAACACATCCCCAAAGCAAACCACCTAGAACTCTCAGACCTGTTCTCCAAAATGCGTCTTCCGAGACTTCCTTGGTGGTCCAGTGGTTAAGACTCCATGCTCCCAATGCAGGGGGCCCGGCTTCGATCCCTGGTCAGGGAACTAGATCCCGCATGCTCCAAGTAAGAGCCCGCATGCCACAACTAAAGATCCCATATGCCGCAACTAAGAGATCCCGTGTGCCGCAATGAAGATTCCGCATGTGGCAACTAAAGATCCTGAGTGCCACAGCTAAGATCCGGCCCAGCCAAATAAATTTAAAAAATAATAAATATTTTAAAAATGCCTCTTCCCACCCTCCCATGGGGTTTCTGCTTCTGGACCCACACCCTGAGACATGCCCTGTCTTATTGCCCTATCTTGTCCTCCTCCCAGTTCTCCCGCAGTCACCTACTAGACAGTCTCCAGATTCAAGAGCCAATCTGCTCAGCCCAACTGCTGGCCTCCCCTCTCGTGAGCTCTCCTCTCGGGCGGGAGGCTGAGCTTTTCAAGGCCCCCTTTTCTCCTCCGGGGAATGGGCTCTTGCGGTTGTGCTGCCAGGTGAAGCGTGAACAGCACGTGGAGAGGGTCTGGATTGTGGAGGTGTGCTTGCTGTGAGCATGATCAGGACAGCAAGTCCATGCTCACCTGCTTCTACAGCCAAACTCGTCCACCCCTTCACAGCAGCACTCACCACCCACATGCTCTCCCCTTAGAAGGACACGTCGGGTTGCTTTGCCTTCCTTGGGTGTCTATTTGCTGTGAGAGCGCGTGGATCACCTTGGAACAGAGAGGAAGTAACTGGGGGTCCCGGGAAGGCTTCTGAGAGGGGTCACAACTCTGAACTGAGTTTTATCCAGGTCCGGACAGTGGGATGGACATTCTGGAGAGGAAGAATCAAATCAGGTAGGCTCCGGAGCCGGAAGAGCGTGGTGGAGTGGGGGTGATGATGGACTGACTGGTATTCCCGGGAGAGAGGGAGGATTGATCACTCACAAGGAGAACCACTGAAGCAGGGGCCACATGAGGTCAGATTTGTGTTGAGAACTCAAGTTCCTGTCGATGGGGTGAACTGGAAAGGTTCCCATGCGCTCCTAAAATATAGGCAGGGCAAACCCACAACAGCATGGAGCTGAGTCAGGCCAGGCATGAGACCCTGCCTCTTGGTGTCAAAGTCCAGTGGGCATGTTCCCACACTACCTGGTCACTCAGGCCTCCGGCCAGGACCTAAGCTTTCCTGTCCCTGACGGGGAAGCAGAGGCCAAGCCCCATACAGGTTGGTAGCCGCAGAAAAGCTCCAGCTGTTGCTTGCTTTCTGGTGACGCAAAACCACGTGGGGGTCAGGCGGGGGTCCACCCTGCTGCTGCCTCTACTGGGCCCGAGGCCTCGGACAAGACCCCTCTCGGTCCTCAGCCCTTCACCTGGATCAGCTCTGGGGCCCCTCAGACACCCCTCTCTCACCATACTTCCACCTCTGCAGTCCTCTCCTCCTGGAGTCCCCCAGAATTCACGTAAACTCACTTCAGCAACTACAGATCAAGCAGCCGCTCTCAGCAGGACACCGTCCCAGGCACAAACACCATGGACGGCGTAGAGAGTCTTGTGTTAATGAAAGCAAAGGCCACAGAACCCAAGGGCCATTCTAGAGGAACCAGGTGGCAGATGGATCTCAACTCGTTATTAAACTGGTTCTAAGTCTTATCTTTCTGTCTCTCCCTCTCTCTGACCAGGGTTGTCTGGTATTAGACTCTTATCTCTGCAGTGTTTTTAGTCAACTGCAAAGCTTCGATCGTGCCTAGGTAGGTCTCAGCGTCTGACTCCCTTGATTTCCCAAGTTTTCTGGCTCTGGGTCCTAGATTAAGAGGCCTTTGCTGAGGGTGCTGGAAGATCACCAAGACTAGGGTTCTGGAACCCATTCCAGAGCCCGCCAGCGTGACCTCCCGTGTTGCCACCCCCCGCTTCTGGCTTCCAATAGAGCTTCACTGGAGCCACACCAGGAAAGCGGCTGCTGGCTCTGCCCCGTCACTCCAGGGCCACTGCCTCAGTGTCTACGGGCCTCGTCTGACGGTCTGATGTCATGCACCTCCCACTCTGCAGAGACACCCAATGCAGGGGAGGGACCCATGGCCAGTGGCCCCCTCTCGGTGACTTCCATAGCCGTCTCTCGCTGTGTCTTCACGATGCCCACGAAGCCTGTCCCAGCAGCAGCTGGGCGTTTTGACAACGAGCGCTCCCTCTCTGCTTTACAAACACGCGCTCACAGAGCCTGCTCATGCTTCAGGGACAAGTCAACTCTTCTTAGCTCCCTTTGCTGCCAGGAAATAGAAGGGGAGGGAAAGAGGGAGAGCACTGTGTTCGCCACACCTGTCACTACGCGTGTCACCTGAACCCAGGAATTCTGAGAGAGCCTTCTTCTCACCCCTCGGCTTCCGCCTCATGTTGGGGAACCGTCTACATGCCTGGCAGGGACGTGAGAGGGGGGAGAATTCAGATGTCAAATCGGGATCCAAAAAGGAAAGGCTATAAACTGAGCCACAGAGATTCCAGAAAGGGTGCTAGGCAGCTTACCAGACCTTGTCTCCCACTCTCCTATTTTATGACCTCTGGGGAAAAGAACCCTGCAAACAAAGATTTTTTTTCCCTCCACATCTGACTCACTTGACCAATTCATTTCTGACTCCCCAGCTGCAAGAATGGTTGAAAGTTTGGGATCCACATGTTCACTCGGTATTGCCTACGCCCTTGGAGGGAAAGAGGACCATCTCCACCTGGACAGGTGGGTTCTCTATGCTTGCGCTGTGGTCTCTCTGTGCCAGACACTGAGTTCCAAAGACGCAAAAAAACAAATCATTTTCCTCTAGGACTGACAGTATCAAGAAATGATGGAAAAGCACGTGACTGGGGAGGACAGACCTGATCCCAGCCTGGCCTCAAACACGGTGTGACCTTGGGCAAGTCATTTCACTGCCCCTCCCCACCCCAAGCCTCAGTTTCCTCATCTTTCAAAGAAGGTAGGGTTTGATGCTGACAGAGGCTCCGTCTAGCTCTGATGTGCTGTAATTCTGTTTGATTTCCTCCTGCATTCTATAACCCCCTTCTTTGGATGGAGGGGAAAGCTTTTAAATTGCTTTGGAGTTTGAAACATTTTCTCCTGCACTAGATTTCTTCAGGCAGTGGAATGTGGATTCTGGGTCCAGTTTCCCATTTCTTTTCAAGCTGAATGATTGCTTTAGGTCAGCTGTTAACAAAAATCGGGTCAAAGTCATCATTTCATCTGCGAGCTTTCTAATTCTCCAAGTGAACTGCCGTGTTCCCCCCTTTCAATAAGGAAAAAAAAAAAAGAGGCCCTGGAGTGGTGAGCACTGAATCCACCCCGGAAAGATAATGGCAGTGTTTGCATAAGTAGCTTAGAAGTGAATTAACCTCCCCAAACATATGGATGGCTTCATCCACCTCGCCTGTTTTCTGGGCTTCATTCTCAAATGCTAACGACCAGCTCTTCCTGACGCTGGAAATGAGCAACAGCTCTAGTTTTGCACAAGCTGGGCTCAAACGAAAGAATGCACGAAAAGAGCCCCTGAGATGTGCTTCCAGAAGGACAAGGACTGGGGTAGTCTGCGGGGTCGTAACCACTCCTCAGGGCCCGGGACTGGATGGGGCGAGGTCTTCGGTCTTGCCAAATGATGTCACTTGATCAGACGACCAAAAGCCTCAGTAGACTCATGTTAATCGCTTACACCTGCCATCACATCACTATTCAGAGCCTTGGCTTCCGCATTTGTCATTATGAGGCATTGGTTAGGAAGATCTTTGGGGAACGTGATTCCAGGACACTCTCCACTATTCATTTTTCTCCTGAAATGTGTGGGCCCCTGACCTTTTGTCTCCTAGCATTGGCTTCCAGCTCTGATGTGTCCCTCACTTGTGTGGGTCTTGATGACAGCGACCTCTCACACACACACGTACTCTTGCACACCCCGCCTGAGCCAGCGTGAGCGTCTCTCCCAGCGCCCAGCACAGTGCCTGGATTATGATTAAATGCACCATACACAGCTGTTGAATAAAAGCAACCCAAACTGTCTAAGTGGAACAGGTGACTTGGGGAGTTTATAAGTCCTCGAGCTTGTTAACACCAGCAGGTAGCCCCTGACTCATGGTGTTTGGACCATATAATAATAAACAGCTCCCGCCCTGCCCCCCAGTCATAAATGCAATCTCACGGCAGCCACACCAGGTCCCCAAGTGTCCCGCCCGGGTCACTGCTCAAATCACCCCCCCCTCATATCTCCTCTCTCTTTTCTGAAATCCTACCCATCCTTCAAGGCCTCGCTCAACGCCACCTCCTCTGTGCAGTCCCAGCTGAATCTCTGTGAGTCAGAACTGCTGTCTCTCTCCTCTGCCCCTCTCAGCAGACTTTGAACATGATACTACATTTTATTGGGGCCCGTACACCAGCCCTTACAATAATACCGTTGTCAGTGCCTATTTCTGTCCAGCTCTGCCCTGCCCACCCCTCGCCATGTGTCTCTGGGTCCCTCCTCTGGCTCCAGCTGAGCCTTGCGCACAGTGATTATTTATGGAGGATGCCCAGCGAGGGGGCAAAGGCTCTGAGGCTCCCAGGGGCATCGCTTGCATTGAGCAGAGCCGCCGAAAATCTTAGCGCCGGCTGGTGGGGAGCGTCAGCCGGGGCAAGTGGCTGGGCAGGCAGGGCCAGCATCCAGGCCCTGGGCAGAGGGACGGGCCCATCCTTACTTGGCGTAGGCTTTCTCCAGCAGGCTCGGCCAGAACTCTTGTTTGTTGCGAGGATTAACGAAGTACTCACTGTTCAGGACAGGTAGGCGATCGTCAATCACCACTTCCACCCGCTGGCCACACTGCCAGAACGGGAGGAGAGAGAGAGGAATATACGCCTTAGTAGAGTTGGGGCAGGAGGGAGGTGCTGGCCCTCCGACCCAGGCCAAAAGATCACCACCTTTGCCACTTAACCACCACAGTGCAACAAGGAAGTCTATCCAGACCAAAATTCCAGCCCAGGTTGGCGCACGGGGGACCGGACTGTCACCTCCACTGACAGGTGAGTCACAGATCAAGTTAATCAAGGAAAATACAGCAGGGAGGAAGGAGTCTTGGGCTCCAGCTGGACTTTGTGGCTGACTCCTGCCTCACTTTGGCAAGTCCTTTGTGAGATTCAGGCGCACTGAAGACTCTCCAGGTACATCTCGTCTACAAAATGGCAGTAGGGGGAGCAGATGCTGAGTAGCAAAGGAGAATGGGAGATATAGAGTGTTGTGATGGGGAAGGAGAGCCTTTAGGGAGCTGAAGGCTTGAGAGAGGAGGCAGGATTCCAGCAGGTGGCGAGGCGCAGGGAAGGCATCCCAGATGCGGCGGCGACAGTGTGGGCGGAAGCCTAGGGGCCGAACAGTGAGGTTGCTCGGGGACTGAGCAGTTACAGCCTCACCCTGGCCCTCCTCTCCTCACGTCCAGCTGTCTCTGCCAGCAGAGCAGCCGCCATGAAGCGGGCTGGCACTGTTGCTGCTAAGCGTGCAAATGAACCAGATGCTCCTCTCCAAAACAGAGTGGTTTAATCTTCAGCATTCAACTCTTAATGGTTCACCCGGGGGCATTGCCAAATGAGGATAATTCATAACAAAGCCAGCTTTTTGGAGTTGGTTTGCTGGTCTCTGGATCAGCAACAGGGCTTCTGGCTTCAGGCCTGAGTCTTGACAAGATTCAGGCAAGCCTCCGATAGTCGGGCTTGGAGTAAAGCTGGGTGGATGCAATCCATCATCTGCTCGGTGGTGACAGGGAGACTTGCCCACAGCCGGATGTCCCAGATGTTGGGCTTTTGCATACAGATGAGGATGCACTTTCGAAGCAGGGAGGGAGACCAAGACAGAGATGTCAGTGGAGACAAGACAAAGAAGATGTCCTCGCAGTCTTTAATGACAGTGCACTGGAGCTGGTGTTGCCCCAGCTGTGGATCTGCTTCCCGACTGCAGTAAGATGCACAGGAGGGTGAGGCTGGGAGCCAACAGGGATGCTATTACAGTGAGATCGTGAAACCTGTCCGAAGCATCAGGGAAGCTAACGCTAGCTCCTTGAAGGAGGATACTAGAAGGACAGACCCATCTGGATGTGGGGTTTAATTGGATAGCAAAGTGTAGTAGGTGGTATCCAGTCAGTGGAACCGTGCTCCAGTCCTGGTTTTGTTTTTTTGTCCCGAGCAATAGATATTGGATAAGACACTTAATTCTCTGTGATTCAGTTTCCTCATCTGTCAAATGGTGGTAAGAGTAAGAGCTACCTCCTACTGTGATGGGATCAGATGAGTGTGTGAAGGTGAGATCACAGGTTTGAAACTGTTTCTCGACAGGCTTTTCGTTCAGCACTTAGGTTAGTGCCTGGCACACAGTAGGCCATAAAGAATGAGTGAGTCCTGGCTTGAACGAGATCCTCTTGTTGGTTCTACCCTCACTCACATCTTCCCACACCAGTAATGCTGACCAGACTTGTTCTCCCTCTACAAAGGGAACCTCAGATAAGATCATCGTTCCCAAAAAGGATGAAAATGGCCTGACTGGTGGTCAAGAATGAGGTCACCGATCTGTGTTTCCTGGTTCACTGCTCTGGGTGAGGAGGGCTGGCGCCTGGATAATGTCTGCGCCCTTCAAGAAGCTGGCTGGTGCCATTGAGCCAGTACCCAAGTGTCTGAGGGAAACCAGAAGTGTTTTGGGCAAAGCATCCAAGTTGCCCAGGCACTGGGCCCTTTCCAGAGAAGAGTGCCCAAGCTAAGAATGATGAGATGTACAGAGGTCAGCACTTGTAGCTATTTCTGGGGAACTGTGGGACTATCTTCACCACCCAGAAGGGCAAAGCATGTCCAGCCTGGGCCTCAGTTTGTCCTCAGTTTGTCACCCCACCAACACTTGCACCCCTGAGGTGAGCCCAGACACAGCTAAACACTGCACCCTCTGGCTAACTCCTCAGTATGACCCTTGGACCAGCAACATCAGCATCATCTGGGAGCTTGTAAGAAGACCTAGCATGCAAATAATTGGACTTCAGGAAGAGAGAACAGGATAAAGGAGGACACCCAGAAAAAAATGGAGGGAAACAGCTGAGCAGAAAAAGGAGGCAGGTCTTCAGAACGAAAGTGCTCACTGAATTCCAGGAGAGATTAATCTTGCCTGGAATTCACGCATCTGGACATTTCTAGAGAAATTTCTGAACCAAGGAGAGAGATCACCTCATATAAACTTGCAATTTGAGAGAATATGTTGCATACAAGGTCAAGAGAATAGATTAGCATTGGATTTTTCTTCTGCAACATTGGGGAAGGTACAAGACAATGGAGAAACGTTTACAGATTCTTGAGGAAAAGGAATGTAATCCAAAAATCCTAAACCCAACCGAAATATTGTTCTTAAGTAAGAGCAAATGAAAAATACTCATGTAATCTGAGAAAACTATTCAAGGAACTACTCCTACCAAATGTGGATGAAATTGGAACAAAAATCTTAAGACAAAATGAAGGCTGAAACAATGGTGAGTAATGAGTTCTGAATATGCTTTGGACAAGAAATATACTGGTAACATAGTGAAAATGAAATTGATAGTGAAAGGATATAATAGGGAAATGTAAGTAACAGGAAGCTGGAGTAGCAAAGTGAATATCGGATAAAGAGGAATTCAAGTTCAGAAGCATTAAATACAGCAAAGAGGGATATTGTGTAAGCTTTATTGCAACAACCTGAGAGCAAGAACATAAATATTTGGGCACCAAAGAATATAGAAGGAAAAGTATAAAGCCAGAACATGAGGAACCCTCCAAACTATAACTTTGGGGAAGAACTTTAACTCACTTCTTTTAGAATATGACAAATCAAATAGACAAAAAATAAGCCAAGATAGAAGAGATAATTGCAGATTACACAATCTGCAAATCAGGGAGCTTGATTCCATATATCATGGATATATTATCATGGATAATATATACTCTTCTCATATGTCCATGAAGCATCTATAAAAACTGTTGTGGACCTGGCCATGAATAAAACTTTAATAATTTCCCCAAATGTGAGAGTTTATGATGATCAGAATACTCTGATCATCATCTAATAAGTCTAAAATTCTACAACCAAGAGATGATCCCCTATAAAACTAAATCAAAACTAAAAACATCATAAAAAAGCTAAAAACATATTAACTTAAAATTAATAAAAGACATTTGATATTAAAATTGATGGATACAGAAAAGATCTGAGAAGGAAAATTTTAGTCTTAAATCTTTTATCATGAATAAAAAAAGAAAGAATATTAAGTGTATAGTTTCAGAAAACAAAAAACCAATAAAACTGACCAGGAGAAAGTAAATGGGAATTAATAAAAATAAATTGAAATTAATTATATGGAAATCAAAACCCTAAAAGAAAAAGAATAGAAAGAACAATGAAAATTGAAAGTTGAGTCATTCAAAAACTAATACAGTAGACTGGTTGGATTAAGAAGAGCTGGATTAAGAAAAAAAGGAAAAATAAAAATATAGTTTAGGGATTAATAAAGTTGACTTAATCACAAATTAGAAGAAATAAAATAAATTTTCAGAGAATTATATAAGCAACTTTGGTGCAATAAATTTGGAACTACAGAAGAAACAGTTGGTTCTCTTGGCAAAATATAAATTTCAAGAATTAACTCTAGAAGAAATAAGAGGCCCAAGCAGATCAACAGCTATTGAACACATCAGAAGAGTTTAAGAAATCATATTTAAAAAGGAGATAGAAGGGCTTCCCTGGTGGCGCAGTGGTTGGGTGTCCGCCTGCCGATGCGGGGGACACGGGTTTGTGTCCCGGTCTGGGAGGATCCCGCGTGCCACGGAGCGGCTGGGCCCGTGAGCCACGGCCGCTAGGCCTGTGTGTCCGGAGCCTGTGCTCTGCAACGGGAGAGGCCACAGCGGTGGGAGGCCCGCGTACCGCAAAAATAAATAAATAAATAAAAAGGAGATAGGTCCAGACGATTTAACTATTGCCTATTTTACTTTTAAAGAACAGATAATCAATGATTAACAGCCATTATACAAATTATTTCAGATCAAAGTAAATCTCAATAGGTTCATATTAAAACGCAAGCATAACTCCACAGTAAAAACAACGAACAATGGGAAGCCAATTCCACATGTGATACAGATGTAAAAATTCTAATAAAATTTTTAGCAAATTTAATCTAACAGTGGATTAAAAGAATGACAAACCAGGAAAGTATGTCACTAAAACCAAGAGACAGCAGGATTTTGCTCTTGTCACTCTTATTCAAAATTGCAACCTTCTAATTAATGCAACAAGGCAAAAGAGCAAAATAAGCTCTATAAATATTAAAAGAAGAGGCAAAATTATCTTTGTGGATAATATAACTAAAAAAAAATCCAGACACTACTAAAGAAAAAAATTAGAACTAATAAAAGAATTTGGTAAGGTGGCTAGATACAACTTAATATAAAACAAGGAATAGCTTTCCTCTTTTTAGCAACGTCTAGTTAGAAAAATCATTCATATTAGCTACAAACTTGTAAAATATCTGAGAATACATTTACCAAGAGGGGTATAGCATGAATATCGAAACATAACTATAACATTTTACTGAAGGGCATAAAACTAGTTCCAAATAAATGGAAAGATATACTGTCTTTTTGGAAAGGAATAACTACAGTAATAAAAGTTTGATTTTTCCAAATTAATACATAAATTTAATGCTGCTCTATTCTGCATCACAGTGTCTTTTCTTTTCTTTTTTTTTTTTCTTTCGATACGCGGGCCTCTCACCATTGTGGCCTCTCCTGTTGCGGAGCACAGGCTCCGGACCCGCAGGCTCAGCGGCCATGGCTCACGGGCCCAGCCGCTCGGGGTCTGGGTGGGCACTGCTCTTGACCCCCCCTACTCTGAGGCTGACTTTGGGCAGCCTGCGTCAATCCAGGGCTGGGAAGGAAGAGGTTGAGTTCTTACCTGCCTCCCCCTGTTGGATGTCGAAACTGCTCACACCTTCCAGGATGAAGTGAGGCTCTGATTTACCCTTCAATAAATCCTTAGAAAAGAGGGAGAAAAGCCATGAGCATCTTTCATTCCTCTATCTCCCAGTGTGCTACCCAAGACATCACTCTCTTTGTCTTTGAGGGGTAGAGGTTACTTCTTTAAACAGGTGTTTAAAATATGAGGTAGGAAAGCTGCCCTCATTCTTCAGGTTTTATTGCTAACAGCAAGGCAGATGTCAAAAGGGTGTATATGTAACTGACCAAACAGGCAATAAATGCATAAGCAATCTGTGCCAAGAGATAAGGACTCAGGATCCTTACATCAAATGATCAGCCATCCTGGTACCAACAGCACTGTTTCATTAGGGGTTTATAAACAACCAAAAAAGAAGAGGATGCATTTACTAGAGGAAACTTTTATAAGCATAACCACGCTTTCCTTGTGAAATGTCATCTCTCAGAAGTCAGTGTAGACATTCTGAGCTCCAGGTTCAAGTCCAGCCATGTGCTGTACAGGACAGAGGATGTGCATTATTCAGGCCTTTGCCCACTCCCTGGCTAACACACAGACGGATTCTGGAAGACCCCAAGCAGCCTCTAGGTTCTCCTGCTACCAGGAGCCCACAGGACTATTCTGAGCATCCTCTCTGTGCATCTCTTCCTGGATTTCCATTGTGTGGATTTGTGTAATTTGGTAACTGTTCCTGTATCATTTCTTTTCACATTGACAAATAAGTCCCCAGAGAGCAGGGCGGCAAAGTAGATTCATCTACTCAACAGCCATGAACGTGTGGAGTCCTGTATCTTGTGAGACCTGTCAGCCCTTCATATACTGCCGGCCAGTTTCCTGGTGGAGCCGCCAAGGGGAAAACAAAGGTGTGCGTGTCTGCAAACAAGTCAGCCAGCCCACCTCACCAGGCCTCCTCCCACCATCTTCTCTGCACATAACCAGCCCTCTCAGATGGCCAGGGCAGGGCGCTCAGGCTCAGGCCCTTGCGATGGAGGCATCCAGCTGACCCTATGCCCTACCCTTGGCTGCTCAGAACCTGGGGTCTCTCCCAACACCAGCAGGAAGGGCAGCTCTCCACAGGGCCCTGGAGGGAGCAACTCTCCCAGTGTCAAAGCAACTTGGGGCACTTCAGTGGCTTTAGCTGTCCCCTCACCTTCTACTGGAAAAGGGAACTCAAGGTCTCAGTGGAGGCTAGCTGGAGATCCTCCACTCAGGGATTAAAGAAGAGGGTGGAGGCCATCAGGTTTTTGGATGGGGTAAAAAAGACAGTGTGGCTCAGCTTTCTAGACCCAGCACAACTGCAGCTTCTTTGTCGTTTACCCCTGGTTTACCCCCATGATGGACAGAGGAGGGGTAGGTGTGCTGAGAGTGATTGAACCGAGCCTGGTGTGGAATCCTGCCTGCATTGTTCCCTGGGTGACCTTGAGCAACTTTCCTTACTTTGCTGAACCTCAGTTTCTTCATATGTAAAGTGGGAGTCAAATGAGAAAGCCATTGGTGCCCTGGCTGCTGTTACCAAACCCTCGCCGAGGACTAGATGCTTCATTCACAGTGGTCTCCCGACAGACCTGCAAAGCAGGAGTCTGCATTTTACAAAGGAGGAAGGATGTGAAATACTCAGTGTAGCATCAGACAAGGGACCTGTTCAATAAATATTGATTCCCTGTTTCTGTAATATTTGCAAAATTAAAAAGACCACACTCATGGATAAACCCAGCATCTCAAATGCATTCCTTATAAAACGAGAGAGAGCTGAATGGATACAAAAACAAGACGCATATATATGCTGTCTACAAGAGACCCACTTCAGACCTAGAGACACATACAGACTGAAAGTAAGGGGATGGAAAAAGATATTCCATGCAAATGGAAACCAAAAGAAAGCTGGAGTAGCAATTCTCATATCAGACAAAATAGACGCTAAAATAAGGACTATTAGAAGAGACAAAGAAGGACACTACATAATGATCAAGGGATTGATCCAAGAAGAAGATATAACAAGTGTAAATATTTATGCACCCAACATAGGAGCACCTCAATACATAAGGCAAATACTAACAGCCATAAAAGGGGAAATCGACAGTAACACATTCATAGTAGGGGACTTTAACACCCCACTTTCACCAATGGACAGATCATCCAAAATGAAAATGAATAAGGAAACACAAGCTTTAAATGATACATTAAACAAGATGGACTTAATTGATATTTATAGGACACTCCATCCAGAAACAACAGAATACACATTTTTCTCAAGTGCTCATGGAACATTCTCTAGGATAGATCATATCTTGGGTCACAAATCAAGCCTTGGTAAATTTAAGAAAATTGAAATTGTATCAAGTATCTTTTCTGACCACAACGCCATGAGACTAGATATCAATTACAGAAAAAGATCTGTAAAAAATACAAACACATGGAGGCTAAACAATACACTACTTAATAACGAAGTGATCAATGAAGAAATCAAAGAGGAAATAAAAAAATACCTAGAAACAAATGACAATGGAGACACGACGACTCAAAATCTATGGGATGCAGCAAAGCAGTTCTAAGAGGGAAGTTTATAGCAATACAAGCCCACCTTAAGAAGCAGGAAACATCTCGAATAAAAAACCTAACCTTGCACCTCAAGCAATTAGAGAAAGAGGAACAAAAAAAACCCAAAGCTAGCAGAAGGAAAGAAATCATAAAAATCAGATCAGAAATAAATGAAAAAGAAATGAAGGAAACAATAGCAAAGATCAATAAAACAAAAGCTGTTTCTTTGAGAAGATAAACAAAATTGATAAACCATTAGCCAGACTCATCAAATCAATAGAATTAGAAATGAAAAAGGAGAAGTAACAACTGACACTACAGAAATACAAAAGATCATGAGAGATTACTACAAGCAACTCTATGCCAATAAAACGGACAACCTGGAAGAAATGGACAAATTCTTAGAAATGCACAACCTGCCAAGACTGAATCAGGAAGAAATAGAAAATATGAACAGACCAATCACAAGCACTGAAATTGAAACTCTGATTAAAAATCTTCCAACAAACAAAAGCCCAGGACCAGACGGCTTCACAGGCAAATTCTATCAAACATTTAGAGAAGAGCTAACATCTATCCTTCTCAAACTCTTCCAAAATATAGCAGAGGGAGGAACACTCCCAAACTCATTCTACAAGGCCACCATCACCTTGATACCAAAACCAGACAAGGATGTCACAAAGAAAGAAAACTACAGGCCAATATCACTGATGAACATAGATGCAAAAATCCTCAACAAAATACTAGCAAACAGAATCCAACAGCACATTAAAAGGATCATACACCATGATCAAGTGGGGTTTATTCCAGGAATGCAAGGATTCTTCAATATATGCAAATCAATCAATGTGATACACCATATTAACAAATGGAAGGAGAAAAACCATATGATCATCTCAATAGATGCAGAGAAAGCTTTCGACAAAATTCAACACTCATTTATGATAAAAATCTCCAGAAAGTAGGCATAGAGGGAACATTCCTGAACATAATAAAGGCCATATATGACAAGCCCACAGCCAACATCATCCTTAATGGTGAAAAACTGAAAGCATTTCCACTAAGATCAGGAACAAGACGAGGCTGCCCACTCTCACCACTCTTATTCAACATAGTTTTGGAAGTTTTAGCTACAGCAATCAGAGAAGAAAAGGAAATAAAAGGAATCCAAATCGGAAAAGAAGAGGTAAAGCTGTCATTGTTTGCAGATGACATGATACTATACATAGAGAATCCTAAAGATGCTACCAGAAAACTACTAGAGCTAATTAATGAATTTGGTAAAGTAGCAGGTTACAAAATTAATGCACAGAAATCTCTGGCATTCCTATACACTAATGATGAAAAATCTGAAAGTGAAATCAAGAAAACACTCCCATTTACCACTGCAACAAAAAGAATAAAATATCTAGGAATAAACCTACCTAAGGAGACAAAAGACCTGTATGCAGAAAAGTATAAGACACTGATGAAAGAAATTAAAGATGATACAAATAGATGGAGAGATATACCATGTTCTTGGATTGGAAGAATCAACATTGTGAAAATGACTCTACTACCCAAAGCAACCTGTAGATTCAATGCAATCCCTATCAAACTACCACTGGCATTTTTCACAGAACTAGAACAAAATATTTCGCAATTTGTATGGAAACACAAAAGACCCCAAATAGCCAAAGCAATCTTGAGAACGAAAAACGGAGCTGGAGGAATCAGGCTCCCTGACTTCAGACTATACTACAAAGCTACAGTAATAAAGACAGTATGGTACTGGCACAAAAACAGAAAGATAGATCAATGGAACAGGATAGAAAGCCCAGAGATAAACCCACGCACATATGGTCACCTTATCTTTGATAAAGGAGGCAGGAATGTACAGTGGAGAAAGGACAGCCTCTTCAATAAGTGGTGCTGGGAAAACTGGACAGGTACATGTAAAAGTAAGAGATTAGATCACTCCCTAACACCATACACAAAAATAAGCTCAAAATGGATTAAAGACCTAAATGTAAGGCCAGAAACTATCAAACTCTTAGAGGAAAACATAGGCAGAACACTCTATGACATAAATCACAGCAAGATCCTTTTTGACCCACCTCCTAGAGAAATGGAAATAAAAACAAAAATAAACAAATGGGACCTAATGAAACTTGAAAGCTTTTGCACAGCAAAGGAAACCATAAATAAGACCAAAAGACAACCCTCAGAATGGGAGAAAATATTTGCAAATGAAGCAACTGACAAAGGATTAATCTCCAAAATTTACAAGCAGCTCATGCAGCTCAATAACAAAAAAACAAACAACCCAATCCAGAAATGGGCAGAAGACCTAAATAGACATTTCTCCAAAGAAGATATACAGACTGTCAACAAACACATGAAAGAATGCTCAACATCATTAATCATTAGAGAAATGCAAATCAAAACTACAATGAGATATCATCTCACATCAGTCAGAATGGCCATCATCAAAAAAATCTAGAAACAATAAATGCTGGAGAGGGTGTGGAGAAAAGGGAACCCTCTTGCACTGCTGATGGGAATGTGAATTGGTTCAGCCACTATGGAGAACAGTACAGAGGTTCCTTAAAAAACTACAAATAGAACTACCGTATGACCCAGCAACCCCACTAGTGGGCATATACCCTGATAAAACCATAATTCAAAAAGAGTCATGTACCAAAATGTTCATTGCAGTTCTATTTACAATAGCCCGGAGATGGAAACAACCTAAGTGCCCATCATCGGATGAATGGATAAAGAAGATGTGGCACGTATATACTATGGAATATTACTCAGCCATAAAAAGAAACGAAATTGAGCTATTTGTAATGAGGTGGATGGACCTAGAGTCTGTCATACAGAGTGAAGTAAGTCAGAAAGACAAATACCATATGCTAACACATATATATGGAATTTAAGAAAAAAAAATGTCATGAAGAATCTAGGGGTAAGACAGAAATAAAGACACAGACCTACTGGAGAACAGACTTGAGGATATGGGGAGGGGGAAGGGTGAGCTGTGACAAAGCGAGAGAGAGGCATGGACATATATACACTACCAAACGTAAGGTAGATAGCTAGTGGGAAGCAGCTGCATAGCACAGGGATATCAGCTCGTTGCTTTGTGACCGCCTGGAGGTGTGGGAGGGAGGGAGACGCAAGAGGGAAGAGATATGGGAACATATGTATATGTATAACTGATTCAGTTTGTTTTAAAGCAGAAACTAACACACCATTGTAAAGCAATTATACCCCAATAAAGATGTTAAAAAAAAAACAAACGAGAGAGAATAAAAACGTGGATTACACAGTCAACTTTTAGATATTAGAAAGACCAAAAGAGCCTCACAAACATAGGCGGAAAGAAACGATAAACAGAACAACTGGTGAATTACAAAATAGAAACACAGCAAGATCAGTAACACAAATATTGAATACATTGTATTTGGGGAGAAGGTTTACTTAGACCCAACCTTTGGCTAATATGCTAGAGAAACCCAAATAAAATTAGAAATAGAAAGGAGGTTTTAGCAGTATAAAAACATGATGTAAAATTCTATACTAATCAGTTTAAGCATACTGATGATTTTCTGACAAGAATTAACATGGCCAAAATGATCCAAGTTGGTAAATAACCTGAAAATCAATAACCTTGAAACAGTATTTTTAAATAATCAAAGAATATCTCCCTATTATCTCTGTCAAGGCTTCTAAGCTCAAAATTTTCTTGCTGAATTCTCTCAAACTTTTAGGAAATAATTCCTGTGTCGCTTAGTTTGTGTTTAAAAAAAGAAAGAATCCTGCAACCGGTTATTTTAAGAAGTCAGCACAGCCTGGATGCCCAACCTGAGAGAGAGAAACACACACACACACACACACACACACACACACATCACATCACATCACAGACTGATTTCATTTACGGAAATATACTGAAATAAATACCCAGCAAATGAATCAACAGTAAATTATACAACTAACCCACTACCATTAAGTAGGGTTTGCCATAGAAATGCAGGATGCCAGGATGGTTTCCTATCAGGATATCTAATGGGATAAAATACCATTTACATGGGCCAAAGGAGAAACAATTGCTATCTTTCCAATAAATGCCTTGAAGGCATTTGATAAATGCACAACTTTCTCTGATTTACCAAAACAACAAAATCGAAAATGAAAAAACCCAAAATTTTAGTTAATTAGGAATAGAAAGATACTTTATGAAAATTAAAAGATAATTATTTCAAATCAAAAATCAATTGTCAACATCAAATTTATGGGCAAACACTAGAATTGTGTGCATAAAAGTTAGGTACCAAACTAGCATTTTTTTATCTCCTGTCCTGAGCTGCCTGTTCCTTCCTCACTCTGGGCTTTAGAGGGGTCCTGGGTGATCCAAAAAGAGCAAAGGTAGGAGGAGACAGAAATTATACCCAGAAGCATTTCAGCCTGCCGGGCTGACTTTCTGAGACCAGGCCCACAGAGAAAATAGATCAAGATGGTTGGTAGATAAAAATCCCCTGGCTCTGGGCAGGTCCCCTGTCACTAGGTGGGCTGGGCACACCAGGGCAGTTAGAGAATGTGGTAAGACTGGCGATGGGCAGTCTGTACCCCGAGTGTGATTCAGAATCACGCAGGAGCTTCACAGACAAGGAGACTGCTGGAGGCCGCCCCCCATGACCTGGATTTAGTAGGTCAGATGGAGGTAGAGTTCAGGATCCACACAGCTCCTCAGGTGATTCTGAGGCCCAGCCAGGGCAAGGAGCAGGTTCAGAGAGGTTGAGTGATTTATCCTAGGTCCCACAGGAATCAGGCTGTGCACCAGGCACTCCGCTCCCATAATGCCTTCCCCATGGACCACACTGGCAGGCAGGGTCTTCAGTGTTTTCTGACTCTGTGAGATGGACTGGCCCTTTGAGGTCTCTGCAACATCATTTGTACAGAAGGAAGCTGTGATAGTTCATTTTCTGTGCCAATTTGACTGGCTCATGGGGTACCCAGATTTTTGGCTACACACTATTTCTAAGGAGTGTTAGCATTTGAATCAGTGGACTCAGTAAACAAGATTGCCCTCCCCAATATGGATGGACATCATCCAATGTATTGAGGGCTTGAACAGAACAAAACGTAGAGGAAGGGAGAATTCACCCCTTCTCAGCCTGACTGCTGAGCTGGGACATTGGTCTTCTCCTGTCCTGGGACTGGGAATTACATCATCAGCCCCCCTGGTCCTCAGGCCTTCCCACTTGGACTAAACTACGCCATCAGCTTCCCTGGGTCTCCAGCTTGCAGATAGGAGATCTTGGGACGCCTCAGCCTCCATAATTATGTGTGCCAATTCCTCATAATAAATAAATCAATAGGATATATCTATGTAGCTCCTGTTGGTTATGTCCTGTAGGAGATCTCGACCTCTCCCCTCTCCTCCTCCCTCTTCCCCTCTGCATCCACACCCATAACCCATACCTGAAGTGGTACCAAACAAGGCACTCCCCTGCAGTTGTCTCTGGAGGTGTCCCTTCTAACACGGCATCACTTCCTATGTTTTGGACAGCGATTCCTGTGTTCTTGTCAAAGGCTCCTCATGCCCTCCCCGAGATGGTGTGCTGCTCTTGGATGAGGAAACACCCGGTTTAGCGTGTTGGTCTTCAGACACAGGCCCTTTCAGCCGGTGGCCACAATTCAGGCTGCGCCAGGTGGCAGCGTCACTCCCTTTTCTATTTTTGCTAGAGAACTTTGCTTTATTGGAATCAGAGTTCTTTGGCTCCGTGGCAATTGGCTGTTGGCACGCTCTCTTTCTGTCGCCTTCTGCTACCTGTTGCCTTCACAGCCTACATTCAGAGCGCCACTTTGTTAACCCCTTCCTTTCCGGAATAACTCATGCTGAAACCAAGGTGAATCATTTATAGTAAGTGATCCTTTCGGAAACTCTGCTCTGGCTACTTGGAAGATGAACGTCGGTGTCTGGGTAGGCAACACTTCATTCTGGGATGGCCACAGGCCAAAATCCACAGTGGGGCTGGGTGCTGAGTCCTGAACATGTTTTGGGCCCCCAGCCCATTCTTCAGTTGAGAAATGAACATGTTTTTCACTAAAGAATGGGGACAAAGATGAAATTTCAATTCCTCCGTCTGACGCAGTGGCAACTCTGCTGTGAAGATCTACGTCTACAATTCTGTGTCTTCCAATATGGTAGCCACAAGCCATACTGGCGACTTACATTTAAATAAAATAAAATTAAATCAAATCTGCAATACCTCAGTCACACTAGCCCATTTCAATTGCTCAATACCAACACGTGACTAGTGGCTACTGTATTGGCAGAAAGGACATTTCCATCACTGCAGAAAGTTCTATTGGACAGTGCTGACCTACTGAATGAGGATAATAATATTATCTACCTCATAGGCCTGTTATGGTAATTAAATGAAATGTTGTATGTAAAGTGCTTAGATTAATACCTAGCATAGGTACATGCTTGATAAATGGAATTTGTTATTATTCATGAAATAAAATGTTTAGAAGAAAGTGACTCTAAGTGCCAAATTCAGTTCGGGGAAATATCACGCAGAGTCTCCAGGTATAGGTGTAATTCTCAGCATTGTCTCTTGCTGAGGCTGGTGTTGCAGGAAACATTGAGGAGGATGAGGAGTTGGATCCTTTCAGTGCCATTTGCTCCAGGCACAGTCACAGGCATTTACAGAACCTGACTGCCTGCTGGTGGGGGGAGGGGAGGGTGTGGGGAGTGGGTTACCAATTCCTCAAACCCAGAAAAGCTGAAGGAGGCAACAGAAGGAGCTTCTACAGCAGCAAAATGGATTAGGGTTAATTGTTAGAGAGAGGGAAGACAAGAAGAAGGAAGAGGTAGGCGAAAGGAGAGAGAGAGAGAGAACATGAACTATGGGATGCGAAGCAACTTTTCTTCTTCATGAGGCGTAGAAAGCTGAGCCTAGTTTCATGCCCCTGACTCTTGCACTGTTGCTGAACCTACCTAGCCTAGATGAGTACGCGAGGTAGCATGATACCCATGATGGTTTAACAGTTGCCTGGAGTATGAAGCTTTCCCATTACCTAGAAAAGCCTAGAATGCAGACATGGCCTAAGGAGCCTTGCTGCCACCTCAGCCATTATATAACTGAAGTTTAGGGGATGCCAGTCAGGCCTCTGGTTAGGCACTGAGCAAGCTTTAGATTGGGAGGCAACCTTCTAATAGTGATAGGCAAGAAAATGTGAGAAGAAAGGCACTATGCACGCTCCCTGCCAGGCTACCCTGGCCTCCCCAAATGGTTTCCTCTGACCCACATTTCTCCTTAAAAGTGTTTGCTGAAAATGGCTGAAGACTGAAGCTGAGATGACTGGACAGTGAAAGCCCAAGAAATCCCAGAGGATGGTCCCTGTGGCTGCTACTCTATGCCGTCCCTCCCAAATCAGTCATAGTAACAATAGCTAGTGTTTAGTAAGTGCTTACAATGTGCTAGACAATGTTCTAAGTATTGTCTTCATTCATTCCTTAAAATAATCTTGTTAGGTACTGGTACCATTTTTATCCTCATTCTTTTCACCTATAAAAATGGAAAGGAGGGCAGAAGATAGACAGGGATTGATTCCGTTACCCAGACAAGGTAGAAGATTCTATTGGTGCACAAGGTATTATTAGCAGCAAACAGGAGCCTAAAATACATCACGAGCTTATGATGAAGGCTTACAGGAGGCGATACAGTTGTGGTGTTAGGAATATGTCTCAGAGCCAGACTCCAGGGCTCAAATCCCAGCTCTAACACTTTAGGCAGGTCACTTAATTCTCTGTTTCTGTTTCTCAACTGTAAAATGGGGCTAATAATAGTACCTCCTCATAGAGTTATTATGAGGATTCAGTGAGTCAAGTAAAGCCAGGCCTGCCATGTGGTCAGCACTATCTAAGTGTTGGCCATTACAGGTAGGATTGCTCCATGCTGGCTGGAGCTTCTCCTTCAAGGCTCTTTTCAGTCGCAGCTGTGAGCTGTGGCAGTTGAGGACGTCACCATGTTTAAGGGGTGAGTACATCAGCTTTCTCCTCCACCATCTTACTTGGAAAACTGGTCAACTCAAGAATCCTCTATTATACATGTAGCGCTTGAAACCCATTTCAGGTGCCTGTGGACAGAATCATTCATTCACTCACTTATTCATTCACCCAAGTCCTAACAGAATCCTGTGGGGCACACAATCCTATGTGAGGAATAGTACCATATGTGGAGTCAGAAATTTTAGTTTAAATCCTGGCTCTTTCCCTCACTCACTGTGTCACATTGTGCAAGTCACATCACCTGTCTGAACCTATTCTCTCATAAAACTGGGAAAGAACATGAGACAAAGTAAGAGAAGACACATGGAAAGCTCTGGAAAATACTATACAAGCGTAAGTGCTGACAGTTGTGATAAGGGATACAAAGAGATATGACATATCCACATATACATTATACAAGAAATGTTGGAATGAAAAATGACCCCCTGGTAGAGCCTTTGGATGGGTAAAAGAAGAACGGAAGTAAAAAGTATCTGGCCCCTGGCTGCCTCTGTTTTGGGCTCCCGGAATGATTCTGTGTGAGTCATTTCATTTCTGTTTGCCTCAGTTTCTCCTGGACCTCAAAAGACATCACAGTTTGAGATGTTGCTGGAATTAGATAATAAAAAACTCTCAACGCTTTCTAAATAAAAATGTTATAAATTCTTTAACACTATAAATATGGTCTCACATCTATTGCTCAGTACCTTGTGAAAAAAAAAAAAATTCTAAAAGAACCTCATCTGAAAATAACAAAGGGAGAAAAATATAATCCTTCCAAGCTCTAAATAGAGTTCTCTGCTCAGCTCTCCTTAGGAGTGAAGTCCACAAGTAGGGAGTCATTGTTGGGGACTTATTGCCTCTGGATGGTAAGATGGATTCTAGAAGCTTGAAGCATCCCCATCTTAACTAAGTAGCATCCTACGCCCCACCTGATCCCCACTCACCCTCCCCTTCCCCAAAGCTACAAATTGGTCCTGAGTTAGGACAAGAGTTGTTACCTCTAGAGTTTCCGTCTTGTTCTCTGTCATCAGAAAATACCTATTCTGTATAACCTAACCTGGCTTTATTGAGTGTGTTGCACAGAGTGCTTGGCATTTCATTCGCATTCAGTAATGCTTGCTGAAATCATAATCATCAGCTTACTAGACATTAGATTCTCTCCTCTTATTCTAGGTTCTGCTGGCTGCTTTTGGAAGCATGAACAGGAGGTTTGAGCATCAGGGCCCTCAAAGTGGCCCTTAGCCAGGTCCTTTGCGTCAATGAAAATGATATTATGAGAATGTCCAGTGGGCTGAGAAATTTCCCTTGGAGCTTCATGCCCTGAAACTGAGATAGTTCTAGAAAAAACCAACAGGGCTCACCTGGCTTCAAGGTGGAGTCAGCGGTCGTCTACTGGGGTGGGGGAGTCGGGGGGTTTGAACATTGCCGTGAAATACCTCCCTAATTTTACAGCTGATGTTCACAACTCTTTTATAGGTGATCAGCCTTTATAAGATTGAAAATACAAATACACATGACAGAGGCAAGGCAACTGCTGAAATTCATCTTATTATATAAGTGACTGACATGTTATCTTCCCTTTGAGTAAATTCTAATAAGGAAAGAAAAAAGATAAAGACAGTGATACCTGACAGATTGAAGAATGATGAAGACTGACAGAGGGGCTCATTTACGGAGATTGAAGAGACCCCACAGCTACTACTACAAGCCTCCTACCCATGCGTTCCCATTTTTTATGTGGGAATCCTGAGGCATGTAATCTAGTGACATGCTGTCTTAGAACTGGGGTCCTGCTTCCTGGTACAGGGTCATTCCATCCCACTGTGGATACAACTCTGTAGCTGAGGGACCAGATGAACTTCAGTCTCCTTCCAGTTTGAGTTGGGCCAGCCCTGAAAACCAGGTCTCAGGCCCCTCATTTCAGGGGGAGGCACCATGGGAGGCAGCATGTCAGAGGGTCCAGGAGCTGGGCGTGTCCCTAGAGAGGAGGTTCACTTACCTTTGGCCGCATCCAGCTTAGGCTGGAGAGGTTTTTTCCCTTGAGCAGCTGTAGACCTATGGAATAAGTCTCAGCAGGGAATGTCTCATCCTCACACAGCAGGCCTCTGTTTAGGCAATAATCCCGCAAGGAGTAAAAGTCCTGTTGCCTGAACTTGATGATGGGGGTCTTGGCTAGAAGCTCCTGGTTGTGCGCCATGACTCTTCTTGGAAGAGGTATAAGGTCTTTCCCTTTCAGTGAGAAAAAAGATATTTTTAGGGGTAAGCCGTCAAGTCCTTTGCATCATTAGATGTGAACCCTTGAAAGGCACTCAGATGTCCCCCACTTTTACAAGTGAGGAGACTGAGACCCAGATCAGTGCTATCCCTGGTGACACAGCCAGTTGGTAGGTGAGCCCGGACTGCAATCCCAGCATCCTTCCTTCTAGTTCGGCTTTCAGTCTGCTGTACTGAACAGCTTCTCAGGATGCTCTTACGTGCGTGAGAGACTATTCATACATGAATGAACATTTACTGAGTGCTGACTTTACCCCAAGCACTTCTCTGAATGCCGGCAATCCAAAGATAAACATGACGCGATCTTTATCCCCTGGGGGCTCATTATCAAGGGGGAAAAATAGATTAGACATTTCAACAACAAGCTCTCATTCAACGGAAACTGTCTAATTAAAAATGTGCACAGAGTCCTGTGGATGGATATAAAGAGGAGAAGCTGGGAACTGCGGAGGAGAGTCTGGGGTGGTTCTGCCACAACCACTAACGTTGGAATTGGCCTTGAGGGAAGAAGAATTTGCCAGGTGGAGAACTGGCAGGTAGGTTAAGGAAAAAAAAAAAAAGTCCCTTCAGGTGCCCTGAGTAGCAACTACATGGAGGACCAGGAACTGGATTGGAGAAGTCATGGGTGTTAGAGGGGGTGGGAGGGGCTGGAGAGGCAGTGGAGTGAGGGTTGGGAGTAGAGAGTTTTGGCAGACAAGGCCAGGAAGGTAGGTTGGACTACTGGACTGCTTTCGTTTTATGCCCTGCAAGCACCGCAGGGCCACTGGAGAGGTGGCTTATGGTCAGATCTGTGTATGGAATCGTGGAGCAAGTTGGAGGCCATACAGCGGGATGGGGAGGGTCTGAGACGGGGCAGAGGCTTGGAGGCTGCGATCTGTGTATGGAATCGTGGAGCAAGTTGGAGGCCATACAGCAGGATGGGGAAGGTCTGAGATGGGACAGAGGCTCGGAGGCTGCTGCATATTTGTCCACGGGAGAGACAGTGTTAGAGCAGTGGTAGTGAAGATGGTGGAGAGACAGATTCCAGAGTCATTTTTTAGGTAGAACCCATAGGATCCGATGATGAATATAGGGGCGGGAGGTTGCGGATGTGGGGGAGGAAGAAGAGGCAGTGCAGTGAACAATCAAATGAGCTTTGAAGTTTGCTCTCTGCTCTCACCACCTACCTACCGGTTCTGCAATAGTGCGTTAGTATTCAAGCCTGTGAACCTATCTCTCCACCTGTATGGATTAATGATACCAATCTCAGAGGGTTTATTGCTGTATTAAATGACACTGGACCTAACAGACTGAACAGAGTGACTGGCAAACAGCAGCCACTCAGTAAATGTTGGCGTCCTAATTTCTCTTAAGAGCAGTCAAGGTAGCCTGGGTTTTCTTGTCCAGGAAGCCACAGGGGTGTAACTGATGCCATTTACCAAAATATGCATCACATCCTCCATCTGCAAGGCAAGCTGGCTTGGATCTGAATCCTAATCCACACTTACTAGCTGTGGGACTTGAGAAACCTCTTTAGCCCATAAAGCCGTGCTTTTCAATCTTCCTTGACCAGGGTCTATAAAGGTGACACAGAAGACCGGAAGGTCCATATGTCCTATCCATAACCACTTCACAGCGAAAAAGGAATCAGGTAATGATAAAGAACTGGAGAGGAACATGAAAGAACAACTCATAAAGAAAGAATATGAGCTTACAATCAGGATCTTGGATCACAGAAAAAATATGCAAACTTAAAAAATAACATAATTTTCTTACGGTTAACATATAATAGTAGTATGTTGCAAATTATTTAGATAACACAAATTCATCGGCAAAATAGCACCAATAAGTATCACTGTACACACATATTTGGAGGGAATGATGCATACAATTATCTAGCAAAAGAGATAAGAATAATTTATATTTGAACTATTAGGTTGGACCACATGAAACTGCCATTTTTATAGGTCAAAAATGGTTGAATATAGTCAGTATCATATGGTTTAACCTAAGGTAAAGTGATTGAATATGAGCAATTTCCTTTGGTTTAGCCCAGTATGATATATACATTTCTTCAATCTGGCTCTTGGAAAATAACAGGTGAAAATACGTCAGTGTACCTCACCACTCCCTATAGGGTTAAGAGGAGAACCTACAACAAACTACATAAATAGTGATAAAGCTGAAATAACAGTAAGGTATCGCTCAAGAACAAGAAAATGTTAACAGAAGTTGGCTGCCAACTGAAGACAACGGCAATGACCCCTGATAAGGGAGAGTTGTGAAAACCATGGATCCACCATCTGTACACATCCTTAGGGATAGTGGAGTCAATACAGCAGTGCCAAGCCACCCACCTACAATCATGAGACTGTTATTAAGCAGCTCTTAACTGCAGGTAAAAATGAGTCTGAACAGTTTGGCTTGACTTCTCTATCAGAATCTTGCAAAAGGGCCTTATAATTGGGGATCAGTTCCCAGGCTCATCTGCAGGGCCCTCACTGCCCACCACTGGGCAGTGCACCAGCTGACATTAGGAATCCCCCTTCTAAGACTCACTTCCCTCCTTTGTGAAATGGAGGTGCCATTAAAATGCATGTTATAGAGTTGTTGGAAGACCCAGACAAAACCATGCTTGTCGAATACTTAGCACTGTGACTGGGAAGCAGAAAGCAGTCAGTCGACAGTGGTTATTAGTATAATTAACATTCTTATCATTTTGGCCATGAAAGGATGGTGCAGAAGCCCCACACCCTCTAAGAGGAGGACCTGCTCTTATGAATGACAGGCCAGGCTCAGAGGGGCCTGCAGGGGTGAGGGCCAGGGGTGGGACATCAGACCCGTGCCCTCAGCTCAGCTACTGCTCTGAGAGCCCAGAAAGGAAGGAGAAGGCTCTGGGGGACAGGCGGCAGGTCTGGGTGTCCGCTGCTGGAGGAGGTGGTCTGCTGCTTTGCGAAGAAGGAGAATCTTGATGTGGAAAAGAGAAGACAGGCTGGAAAGGCAGCCTCCACCTGCACAGACCTCACACCTACTGGGCTCACCTTCTTGCTCTCCAAATTGCTAATGGCTTTCCCAGGGAACAGCCTGTAGACTCACTTTCTCAGGCAGGAAGGGTTTACAGAATTTGACACCTTGCTTGTGTGTGCAGCAGAAAAGGCCAAACAATTTTCCCACCTGTCACTTTGGGGAGGGCTCTTTGGTTTATTTCTTTTCTTCTATGTCCTACTTGCCTCACTTTGCAAAAAAAAAAAAAACAAAGGCAGGAGAAGACTCTGCTCTCTTGATAAAGAAAGAAAGATAGAAGGTCTACCTGATATTCAGGATAAAAACCAGTCTTGCTGCTGGGGTATCTCTTGGGTCTAGTGAGAAAAATGCCACAGGAGCTAGAAAAACGGCAAAAAGAGTTGATATCAAGTTATTTTTTTAAATTGAAATATAGTTGATTTACAATATTGTGTTAGATTCAGGTGCACAGCAAAGTGATTCAGTTATATATATTTATATATATATTAGATTCTTTCCCATTATAGGTTATTATAAGACATTGAATACAGTTCCCTGTGCTCTACAGTAAATCCTTGTTGCTTATCTATTTTACATATTATAGTTTGTATCTGTTAATCTCATACTCCTAAATTTATCCCTCCCCCCTCCCTTTCCGCTTTGGTAACCAGCTTGTTTTCCATGTCTGTGAGTCTGTTTCTGTTTTATATATAGATTCATTTGTATTAATTTGTAGATTCTATGTATAAGTGATATCTTATCACTTAACATTTGTCTTTCTCTTTCTGATTTACTTCACTTAGGATGATATTCTCTAGGTCCATCCATATTGCTGCAAATGGCAATATTTCACCCTTTTTTATGGCTGAGCAATATTCCATTGTATATGTATATATCTTCTTGAACCATCTGTTGATGGGCACTTGGGTTGCTTCCATTTCTTGGCTAATATAAACAGCAGTGCTGTAACAGTGGGGTACATATATCTTTTCGAATTAGAATTTTCATCTTTTCCAGATATTTGCACAGGAGTAAGATTGCCAGATCATATGGTAGCTTTATTTTTACTTTTTTAAAGAACCTCCATATTGTTCTCCATAGTGGCTGCACCAATTTACATTCCCACCAACAGTGTACAAAGGTTCCCTTTTCTCCACACCCTCTCTAGCATTTATTATTTGTAGACTTTTTGATGATAGCCATTATGACCAGTGTGAGGTGGTACCGCATTGTGGTTTTGATTTGCATTTCTCTGATAATTAGCGGTATTGAATACCTTTCATGTGCCTGTTGGCCATCTGTATGTCTGCTTTGGAGAAATGTCTACTTAAGTCTTCTACCCATTTCTTGGTGTTTTTTTTGATATTGAGTTGTATGCACAGTTTGTATATTTTGGACACTAACTGTTAAAGTTCTTAAGGTGAGAACTGTGTGAGCTAGTGAATCAAGCCTCAGAACTAGGATGAGAAGCAGGTAAGAGGTATATAGTTGGTGGTTCAAGCCTGTTCTTCTGCTCCCATCAGTGCCTATAAAATGAGTTTGATACAGTCCTTCCCTCTGTCCTCTATTGATATGGGCAACTGTGTTAGTCTGCTCTGGATGCAACAAAATGTCACTGACTCGGGGGCTTAAACAACAGACATTTTCTTCATCACATTTCTGGAGGCTAGAAGTCTAAGATCTGGAAGTCAGCATGGTCCAGTTCTGGTGAAGACTCCCTTCCTGGCTTACAGGCAGCAGCCTTCTCGCTGTGTCCTCACATGGCAGAGAGTGGCAGAGAGAGAGGGAGACCTCTCTCTCTCTCATTTTCTCTTCGTATAAGGCCACAGGCCTATTGGAGTAGGGCCCTAGCCTTATGACCTCGTTTAACCTTAGTTACCTGCATAAACGCCCTTTTTCCAGATACAGTCACATGGAGGGTTAGGGCTTCAAACCCTAATTTGGGTTAAACACAATTCAGTCCACAGCAGTGACTAACCCCAGGCTGTACAAACAACTCTTGCGACCCCAGCTGCATATTTCAGGGAGTGTGCGGATCAAAGAGGACCTGGGGGCCTACCAATACTTAGATCTTAGTATCTTTGGTCTGCCAACACCTCGTGCCAGGCCTGGCACACAGTAGGTATTCTATAAAATTCTTATGAGTGTTGGTGGAATGAATGTCACATGTCAACTATTCTCAAGCATGTTCCGTGGAGAAGCCTCCATGAATAACAAATTATGAGGTCAAACTGTTTTGGAAAATATTTCATATTGAATAGACTTTATGAAGATTCACAAAAGACTCCAAGAAGTCCTTCAATAAAGAAACTAATTTAAGTCTGCTTTCAGTGTTTCAGACATATATAACCAGCAAGTCTTTTTATTGGCAAGTTCTTATTAATGTGTGGAGAAGATGTACAAAAGTTAAAAGACTTCAGAAGAAAAAAAAGCCCCAAAGTTAAATGACTGCAGAAGATCCCAGCTCAAGTCCTTATTCTGCCCCTTATTAGCCATATGAGCCTGAGGAAGTTTTCTAAGCACTTAGAACTTCAGTTTCCTCTTCTATCAAATGGGTATAATGATACTTTGTTGAATAAAATGAAAAATATGTGGGAAGGGATTTAAATCATGAAGCGTTATACAAAGATATTATTTATCTCTCTGACTCCAATAATCTTGTTCTAACCTTTCTGGTATTGCTCCCACTCAGAGATGGATAGTTGTAAGAATACACAGCTGGATGATCCAACTACTTCTGCCTGGACACAGGATTAAGGGCACTTATCCCACAGACAAGACACGCCCCCCCCCCCCCCCAATTGTGTTGGTGTTCTACATGGAAGTTCATAGACTGGGTTATCTTTGGAAATGGAGAAGATAAACATGTATGGGTGTGTGTAAAAATGCTCTTAGAAATAACTTTAATATATACCAAGACAATTTCCTGTGAATTTTCCTAATGCTTTTTTTTTTTTTTTTTGAAGAGTAGTCATCATCCTCTCAAGACAAGTGAGCTTCAGACATATTTAAGAACAGGATTTTTTCCCCCAGTGGGTCTCTCAGTTAATAGAAATCTTCCTAAGGATGGTTTGACAATAGGTAACCAAACTCTTTAAACCATACAAACCAACACATTCTTTAATTTTTAAATTAGGTCACTTTAGATACATATAAGAGAATATGTAAGCTATATAGGTTATAAAATATCATAATCTCATGAACACCCATGAGCCTACCACCAAGGTTATGAACTTACCAATACTTATGAAGGTACCTATGATTTCCTCCCTGATGCCACTCCCTCACCTCCCCCAGAGGAGGCCAACATCAGAATGTTGTGTTTAGCACTCTCTTGCTTTTATTGAAAAATAGCTTTATCACATATTTATGCATCTCTACATTGCCTTGTTTTAATTTTGCTTGTTTTTCAGCTTTTAAAAATTACACAGGGGGCTTCCCTGGTGGCGCAGTGGTTGAGAGTACGCCTGTCGATGCAGGGGACACGGGTTCATGCCCCGGTCTGGGAAGATCCCACATGCCACAGAGTGGCTAGGCCCGTGAGCCGTGGCCGCTGAGGCTGCGTGTCCGGAGGCTGTGCTCCGCAATGGGAGAGGCCACAACAGTGAGAGGCCCGCGTACCGCAAAAAAAAAAAAAAAAATTACACAGGAGTTCCAATTCCTTTATGGCAATGTAAGAAGCCCCCTATACAGCCCACCTCTTGAGCTTCTTATAGCTATAACCTCTGGAAACAACTACCTGAGAATCTGAAAACAAAGGCTGGAAAATTGTATGGGGAAGTCAAAACTTGGAGAAGAAGCAAGCACGAGGGTGAATTTCCAGGTCTTTGATATTTGTCTCTCACATTTTTGCCATGAGGGTGGGCCCCAGTCATGAAGTGGCCTGGTGCAGATGACTGAAGGAAACCCTGCCATCTTTCTGGGAAAGGAGTTCCTACAGACCTCGGGGGAGAACACCAGGGGAAAGAAACAGAGAAGAGAGGGCACCAGAGAATGAGATCCTCTAATTATGTAAGTAAACTTGCACAAGTCTTAGCCTAACCCATCTGCATTACAGCTGTGTGGTATGGATCCAAACCAGCACAGCAGAGGCTTAAAGAAACGAATTGAGATCTGAATCACTTCCCACAAGAGGCGAGCTAGAATGCATAGTCTGAACTTAATCAGGTTGATTCCTGCTTTAAAAAAAAAAAAAAATCAACATTCCCCAGAGGATTATAACAGACACAAAGTCTTCCCAACATAACATTCACTTTGTCCAGGATATAATCCCAAACTTCTCAAAATAAAAGAGTAAGAAAATGTGACCCATTCTCAAGAGAAAACACAACTGACAGGTGCCAACGCTGTAGTGACCTAGATGTAGAAATTATAAAGAAAAAGATTTTAAAGCAGCTACTAAACTATGCTCCATGAGATAAAGGAAAACACACTTGAAATCAATGAGAGGATAGGAAATCTCAATAGAGAAACAGAAGTTATAAATAAGAAACAAATGGAAACTTTGGAGTTGCAAAATATAAAATCTGAAATAAAAAAATTCACTGGATGGGCTTAAGAGCAGAATGGAGGTGACAGAGGAAAGAATAAGATCAATAAAAAGTATCCAAGTCAAGAACAGATTGAATAAAACATTGAAAATAAAGAATAGATGGGCTTCCCTGGTGGTGCAGTGGTTGAGAGTCCGCCTGCCGATGCAGGGGACACAGGTTTGTGCCCCGGTCCGGGAAGATCCCACATGCCGCAGAGCGGCTGGGCCCGTGAGCCATGGCTGCTGAGCCTGCGCGTCCGGAGCCTGTGCTCCACAATGGGAGAGGCCACAACAGTGAGAGGCCCTCGTACCACAAAAAAAAAAAAAAAAAAAAGAAAGTAAAGAATAGAACCACAGGGTGACATGTGATGTGATATCAAAAGGTCTGACTTATGTGTAACTGAAGGTCCAGAAGGAGAGGATCAAGATATTAGGGCAGAAAAAGTATTTGAAGAAATAATGGCCCCAAACTCCCCAAATTTGATGATAAATTTATGAGTTCAAGAAGCAAGCAAAGTAAGAAAACCATAACTAAACACATCATAATCAAGCTGTTGAAAACTAAAGATAAAGAAAAAATCTTGAAAGAAAGTAGAGAAAAATAACACATTAAATAGAGGGAACAGTGGTAACAATGATGACAAATTTGTCATCAGAAGCCATGGAGGAGAGAAAACAGTGGAATAACTTTGAAGCACTGAAAGAAAGAGATGTCAACCTGGAATTCTATATCCAGTGAAGATTTCAAGAATAAAGGTAACATAAAGACATTTCAGATAAACAAAAACTAAAAGAAATCATGTAGAGACATGCCTCAGAAGAAATGATAAAGGAAGTTCTTTAATTTTTTTTTTAATGTAGTGGAAAATTATTTTATTTTTTTCAGTTTTACTGAGATATAATTAACAAACAGCACTGTATAAGTTCAAGTGGTACAGCATAATGACTTGACACACATATACTGCAAAATGATTACTACAAGAGGTTTGGTTAACACTCATCACCTCATATAGTTATAAAAAATGTTTTTTCCTTGTAAGAACTTTTACTATTTGCTCTCTTAGCAACTATCAAGTATACCACACAGCAATGTTAACTACAGTCATCATGTTTTATATTACATCCCCAATACTTACTTATTTTATAACTGTAAGTGTATACCTTTTTACCACCTTTATCCAGTTCCCCCAATCCCATCCCCTGCCTCAGGTAACCACAAATCTGATCTTTTTTCTATGAGTTTGGTTTTATTTATTTTTAGCTTCCACATATAAGTGAGATTATTTCTCTGTCTGACTTATTTCACTTAGCACAATGCCCTCAAGATTCATCCATATTGTCACAAATGGCAGGGTTTCCTTCTTTTTTATGGCTGCAAGATATTTCATTGTAGATATGTACCACATTTTCTTTATCCATTCATCTATCCATGAACATTTAGGTTGCTTTCATGTCTTAGCAATTGTAAATAATGCTGCTATGGGTGTAGCTATCTTTTCAATTTACTGTTTTTTGTTTTCTTTTTTTCATGTTTTTTGGAGTTTAATTCCGTTACAATGTTGTGTTAGTTTCTGCTGTATTAACAAAGTGAAGCAGCTATATGTATACATATATCCCCATATCCCCTCCCTCTTGTGTCTCCCTCCCACCCTCCCTATCCCACCTCTCTAGGTGGTCACAAAGCACCGAGCTGATCTCCCTGTGTCATGCAGTTGCTTCCTACTAGCTATCTTCCCACTAGCTAGCTATACATTTTGTAGTGTATATATGTCAATGCTACTCTCTCACTTCCTCCCAGCTTCCCCCTCCCACCCCATGTCCTCAAGTCCATTCTCTATGTCTACATGTTTATTCCTGCCATTCAACTAGGTTCATCAATACCTTTTTTTTTTTTTTTAGATTCCATATATATGCATTAACATACGGTATTTGTTTTTCTCTTTCTTACTTCACTCTGTATGACAGACTCTAGGTCCATCCACCTCATTACAAATAACTCAATTTCATTTCTTTTTATGGCTGAGTAATATTCCATCGCATATATTGTATACATATATATAAAGAAGATACATATAAAGAAGATTGTGTCACATCTTCTTCATCCATTCATCCATCGATGGACACTTAGGTTGCTTCCATGACCTGGCTATTGTAAATAGTGTTGCAATGAACATTGTGGTACATGACTCTTTTTGAATTATGGTTTTCTCAGGGTATATGCCAATAGTGGGATTGCTGGGTCATATGGTAGTTCTATTTTTAGTTTTTTAAGGAACCTCCATACTGTTCTCCATAGTGGCTGTATCAATTTACATTCCCACCACCAGTGTAAGAGGGTTCCCTTTTCTCCACACCCTCTCCAGCATTTATTGTTTGTAGATTTTTTGATGATGGCCATTCTGACCGGTGTGAGTTGATACCTCATTGTAGTTTTGATTTGCATTTCTCTAATGATTAGTGATGTTGAGCATCCTTTCATGTATTTGTTGGCAATCTGTATGTCTTCTTAGGAGAAATGTCTATTTAGGTCTCCTGCCCATTTTTGGATTGGGTTGTTTGTTTTACTGATATTGAGCTGCATGAGGTGCTTGTATATTTTGGAGATTAATCCTTGTCCATTGCTTCGTTTGCAATTATTTTCTCCCATTCTGAGGGTTGTCTTTTTGTCTTGTTTATGGTTTCCTTTGCTGTGCATAAATAAGCTTTTAAGTTTCATTAGGTCTCATTTGTTTATTTTTGTTTTTGTTTCCATTTCTCTAGGAGGTGGGTCAAAAAGCATCTTGCTGTGATTTATGTCATAGTGTTCTTCCTATGTGGAAGTTCTTTAATTTGAAGGGCAATGAAATGGAAAACTGAATTTTTGGAAATGGCAAATAGTAAATACCTGAATAAACACATAAGACTATCTTTCCTCTTAAATTCTTTAAAATACACACATGTGTTTAAAGCAAAAATTGTAACATTGTCAGCAGAGGTTTCAAATGTATGCAGATATAATTCATATGACAACTATAATGTAAGGAACAGTAGGAGGGAATTAAAGGGACCTATATGGTTGCAAATTTTCTGTATTTTACAATGAAGTGGTACAACAGAATGTGAAAGGTGAGGTATGTGCATTATAATTCCTAGACAACCACTAACAAAATAGGTAAGTTAAAATGGAATACGAACACATATTCAAATAACCAACAGAAATCAATTAAGGTGGAATAGTGGATAAAACAAACAAAATGGACCTAAATCCAAGCATATTAATAGTTAAATGTTAATTTAATTCCAATAAAAGGCAGAGATTGACAAAACTGATAAAAAAGCAAGACTCAACTATATGCTGCCTATGAAAGACATGCTTTAAATACAAAGGCATAGGGGCCTCCCTGGCAGGCCAGCGGTTAAGACTTCGTGTTTCCAATGCAAGGTGTGCAGTTTCTATCCCTGATCAGGGAACTAAGATCCTACATGCTGCACGGTGCAGCCAAGAAAATTTAAAAAATAAAATAAAATAAATACAAAGGCACAAATAATTTGAAAACAAATAGATAAAAAGAAATATACCAGGGCTTCCCTGGTGGCGCAGTGGTTGAGAGTCCGCCTGCCGATGCAGGGGACACGGGTTCCTGCTCTGGTCCGGGAAGACCCCACATGCCGCGGAGCGGCTGGGCCCGTGAGCCATGGCCGCTGAGCCTGCGCGTCCGGAGCCTGTGCTCCGCAACGGGAGAGGCCACAACAGTGAGAGGCCTGCGTACCGCAAAAAAAAAAAAAAAAGAAAGAAATATACCATACAAACAGTAAGCATAAGAAGGTTGGGATGAACGTTAGTAGATTGATTAGTCAGACTTCATAACAAAGAGTGTTACCAGGGATAAAGTGGGGCATTTAATACTGGTAAAAATACATCAGGAAGAAATAAAATCATAAATGTGTAGGCACTAATAAGAGAACCTGAAATTATATGAACCAAAACTTAAGAGGATTAAAGGAAGAAAGGAACAATCCCACAATTGTACTGAGAGATTTCAGCATGCATTTTTCATCAATTAACAGACAAACTAGACAAAAAAGTTAGTGAGAACGTAGAATATCTGAATAACACTACCCATCACCTCAATCTAATTGACACATATATTGATACTACACTACATCTATAAACTGCAGTATATACTTTCTTTTCAGATGTATGATACACATTCATCAAAATAGGCAATATGCTGGGCCATAAAACAATATTATTTCCAAGGACCGAATCACATAGGGTATGCTCTAACCGCAATAGAAATAAAATTAGAAATCAATAACAATATTTAAGAAAACCCCCAGTATCCAGAATTAAACACACTTCTAAATAATCATGCGTCAAAGGTGATATCATAAGGGAAATAAGAAAACCTGAAACAAGCAGAAGTAAATAAAGAGCAGAAATTAGTAAAGGAGAAAAACAGTAGAGAAAATTAACAAAGCAAAAACTCTTTCTTTGAAAAGATCAACAAAATTGACAAACCCAGAGTCAAACTAGGCAAGGAGAAAAGAGTGAGAACACAAATCACCAATATCATCACTGATAAAAGAGTTATCACCACATATTTTATAAACATTAGAGATCTAATAAGAGACTACTATGAACAAGTTAATGCCAACAAATTTTGTAAGTTATGTGACATGGATAAATTTCTTGAAAAATATAAACTTACCAAAGTTGACCCGAGAAGAATCTGAATAACCCTATATTTGATCAAGAAATTGAATTTGTTATTAAAAGCTTTCCAGGGACTTCCCTGGTGGCACAGTGGTTAAGAATCTGCCTGCCAATGCAGGGGACACGGGTTCAAGCTCTGGTCCGGGAAGATCTCACATGCCATGGAGCAACTAAGCCCATGCACCACAACTACTGAGCCTGTGCTCTAGACCCCGTGAGCCACAAATACTGAGTCCATGTGCCACAACTACTGAAGCCCGCACACCTAGAGCCTGTGCTCCGCAACAAGAGGAGCCACCACAATAAGAAGTCCGTGCACCAAAACGAAGAGTAGCCCCCACTTGCCACAACTAGAGAAAGCCCGCACGCAACAATGAAGACCCAACGCAGCCAAAAAAAATCTAAAAAAAAAACAAAAACAAAGCTTTCCAAAAAGAAACCCCCAGACTCAGGTGGTTTTCCTAGTGAATTCTATTATACCTTCAATGGAAAAATAGCACTAATCTTACACGCACTTCTTCAGAAATTAGAGGTATTTTATCAGGTCAGCATAACACTAACAACGAAGCCTTATAAAGGAATCCACCCCCACACTGCCCTCCAAAATAATTATGAATCAGAGTCCCATGTGAGCAGAGATGGCAAAGGTCCTTAACAAAATTTTAGGAAACCAAATGTAAAAAAGAAAAAAAACAAGGATAATATGTCAAGACTAAGCTGGTTTTATTTCAGGAATGTAAGTTTGGTTTAATCCTACAAAAAAAAAAAAATCAGTGTAATTAGCCATATTAAAAGGCTAAAAAGAAAACCAATAATTGAATTAGGATTATTTGACAAAATTCAACACATACTTATGATAGAAACTTTCGGAGGAGAGTTACCTGAAAGAGTAGGTAATATTCTCAAACTGATGAAGGACATCTATGAAAAATCTACAGCTAAAATCATATTTAATGATGGAAGAGTATTTATTTTTTCCGCTTATGATCATAATTAAGGCAAGAATGCCTGCTGCCCCCACTTCTATTTCACATTGTACTAGAGGTCCTCGCCAGTTCAATAAGAAAATAGAGAGTAAAAAGATGTGAAAGAAGAAAAAAATGGTCCCTATTTGATATTTGGATTGTAGAAATGAACTACTAGAATTAATAATTGAACGTAGCAAGGTCACAAGATACAAGCAGCAAACAATAGGAAAATAGTAGCATTCTATTAAAAATGCTTGGGGCAAAATCTAACTAAAGACATCCAAGCTCTCTATATCAAAAACTACAAAACATTGCTGTGAGAAATTAAAGACCAAAATAAATGGAGAGATAGATCAAGTTCATTGCTCAGTATTGCAATTCTCTCCAAATTAATCTATGGATTCAATACAATCCCAACCAAAATTCTAGCATTCTTGTCTTTTAGAAATTGACAAGCTGTTTCTAAAATTTAAATCTAAATTCAAAAGACCTAGAATAAGCAAAGAATTTTAGAAAAAGAAAAAATTGGAGGACCTAGCCAACCTGACTTCAATACCTGTTATAAAGCTATAGTATTGGCAAAAAGATGGATGAATAGATCAATGGAGCAGAGTAGAGAATCCAGAAATAGACCCAAACATATATGGTAAATTAATTTTTGACAAGGTTCCAAGGCAATTCAATGGGGACAGAAAGGTCTTTCAAAAACTGATGCTGGAGCAACAGGATATCCATGTGGAAAGAAGATAAACACGAACCCTTACTCCATACCATACACAAAAATCCAGTCAAAATGATCACAAACCTAAAGATAAAACTTAAAATTATAGCACTTTTGGAAGAAAACATAGAAAATATTTGAGATCTTGGGGTAGGTAAATGTGTCTTTGATAGAACACAAAAATGAGCCTTAAAAGAAAAAACAATGGATAAATTAAACTTCACGAAAAGTGTGAAAGACACCATTAACAAAAAAGCAAACCATGGACCAGGAGAAAATATTCATACGTAGCACATGAATTAGGCAAAGGACTTGTATCCAGAATATATAAAGAACTCCTATAAATCAATAATAAGAGGAAGACCACTGATTCAAAATGGTCAAAAGATTTGAGCATTTTACCAAGAAATATATAAAAATAGGCAATAACCAACATGAAAAAATGTTCCACTTTTTTTTTTTTTTTTTTTTTTTTTTGCAGTACACAGGCCTCTCACTACTGTGGCCTCTCCCGTTGTGGAGCACAGGCTCCGGACGCGCAGGCTCAGCGGCCATGGCTCACGGGCCCAGCCGCTCCGCGGCATGTGGGATCCTCCCAGACCGGGGCAGGAACCCGTGTCCCCTGCATCGGCAGGCGGACTCTCAACCACTGTGCCACCAGGGAAGCCCTGTTCCACTTCTTAAGTCGTCAGTGAAATGGAAATTAACACCACAATGAGATACCCCCACACAGGCAGTAAAAAAACTACAATTAAAAATACTGACTACAGGCTTCCCTGGTGGCGCAGTGGTTGAGAGTCCGCCTGCCGATGCAGGGGACACGGGTTCGTACCCCGGACCAGGAAGATCCCACATGCCGCGGAGCGGCTGGGCCCGTGAGCCATGGCCACTGAGCCTGCGCGTCCAGAGCCTGTGCTCCGCAACGGGAGAGGCCACAACAGTGAGAGCCCCGCGTACCGCAAAAAAAAAAAAAAAAAAAAAGAATACTGACTACACTAAGCATTGGTAAGACAATGGAACAGCTAGAACTTTCATTTACTACTGGTGCATATGGGAAATGGCACGACCACCGAGTACCAGTGGTTTAGCTTTTGCATATATTCAACTTCACTAAATATGCCACAGTATTTTCCAAGATTGTATCAATTTATAATCTCGCCAGCAATGTAAAAGAGTTCCCACTGCTCTACCTCCTCGCTAACATTTGGTATTGGCAGGATTCTTATTTGTATGCATCTGGTGGGTGTAAAGTGGTAACTCCTTGCAGTCTTCATTTATGTCTCCTTGAAATTACTGATAAGACTGAGCATCTTTCAATATGTATAGTCTTCATTCACATTCCCCCTTGTATGAAATGAATATTCATATCTTATGCCCATTTGTCTATGTTATCTTTTCCTTATGGACTTGTAGGAATTCTTTATTTACTCTGGATATTCATATTTTGTTGGTCGTATGTGTCCTAAGCATCTTCTCCCAGTCTGTGGCTTATCTTTTTACTTCCTTTACAATGTGTTTGGATGAATAGAGATATTCTTCACTTTATACAAATATAAATGTGCTATGAATCTTTTCTTAGAAGTTTCATTTTTATAAATTGAGCCAAATGTTAATTTTTATGGGAACTTAATGTAAGAAACTTTGTGATTCTCTTTTTATAAACAGAAGGCTTATTTGTAATTTACACATTCATTCCCCCAAAGCATTGGTTAAAATTTTTTATAGCTCTATAATAATATTTTTAAGAAGTATAATATGCATAGCAAACTTCTGAAATGGACTTGCAAAGAAACACTGAGTACTTAGGAAATGATGTGTGTATTTCTAGAAGCAAATATAGCCTTACCAAAATCAGTTACTTAACTTTCCTGCTCTTTTTTTTCCTGATTCTAAAAATAGAGTTCCAACTCCAGATGAACAGGAGAATGCCATATATATGGTCATATGTATTGATTTATATAAATACAGATAGATAAAATATCTTGATTTTTAAAAAGTGTTTGATAAAATCACCCTTTATTCCTTACATATAAGATGGTAAAAACCAAACAAGACCACTAGACTGGGTAGGTTATATCCTACAGTATTTTACATAAGTACAGTGTAGAGTAGCAGAGTAAAGTAAAATATAGTAAATATAATTCACAGTTTGAACCAGAGATCATAGATGAATGATTCTGGATTACCTTGGAATCATCATACTGTAATAGTCACAGAACTCTGTCCTTTGCACTAACATTTTTAATCTTGGTCCTGGATGAAGATGTTGAAATGAAAATGAAGTTACTTTTCAATGCTTTCATCATTTTTATTTTTTTTTTCGGTACGCGGGCCTCTCACTGCTGTGGCCTCTCCCGTTGTGGAGCACAGGCTCCGGACGCGCAGGCTCAGCGGCCATGGCTCACGGGCCCAGCCACTCCGCAGCATGTGGGATCTTCCCGGACCGGGGCGTGAACCCGTGTCCCCTGCATCGGCAGGCGGACTCTCAACCACTGCGCCACCAGGGAAGCCCCATCATTTTTAATGATAGAAAGAAAACAAGAACAATTAACCACGCAGATGGCAAAATCCAAATTCTAAAGGACCTCAAAACCAGCAAGATGGAATGTAACCAAAGGAACTGCAAATCTGTCTTCACATTTAAAAGTTAACTGTGCAAGTGAATAGTGAGTGGGTTCTGCCTTGGCTAAATTTCATTTCAGAAATATTTTGTGTGGCTTACTTGACTTCCTGTTTTAAATGAGGCAATGTGGTGAAAGACTTGACACAATCTGAACTGCTATCACAGTAGTAAGGGGCTGCTCTAGACAGGATAGCTCCAGCCCCCTGTACAAAGCTGCTCTTGACACCGCACGGACGTCTAACCCACCCTGTTCAGTTCTGGGGGCCACATTTCAAGAGGTACATCAACAACCTCAGTGGTGTCCAGAGACGGTATTAGAGTAGCATAGGGCTGCTTGCAAGGATGGCTTGCCGGCACACGGTTATAGCCACCGGGAAAACGTGATGACTTTTTCTAATTGGCACAAACATGCCATCAGCTGAGCATGCAAGGAACCTAGAGATTACTTCCTGGGAAATTGGAAATCTCGAAACGTTTAGAGGGAGAAAGACAGACTGAAAGACTTACGATGACTGTCAGAGCCAGTCCCGTAGTCCTGATCCCCAGCCCGCTACAATAATCCCCGTCTGAGACAGCATGGATTTAAGCACCTCTGGTCCCACAGTTGGGCTCCTCCTTGCTGTTTCTCTAACCCCCAAGGTAATACTGCCTTTCGGAAAACTGGGCTTTGCCTTGTCTCTTAAAAAAAAAAAAAAGACATCCTGGAAAGGTGGTCAAGAGCATGTGGAATCAGGCTGGAACTTTGGTTCAAATCCAGATGTGGCTTAGTGACTGACTGACTGAGCAATGCCAAGCCCTTAATATCTCTGAGCCTCCTTTTCTTTCCTTTTCTTTTCTTTTTTTTTTTTTTTTTTGCGGTACGCGGGCCTCTCACTGCTGTGGCCTCTCCCGTTGCGGAGCACAGGCTCCGGACGCACAGGCTCAGTGGCCATGGCTCACGGGCCCAGCCGCTCCGCGGCTCCGTGGGATCTTCCTGGACCAGGGCACGAACCCGTGTCCCCTGCATCGGCAGGCGGACTCTCAACCACTCCGCCACCAGGGAAGCCCTGAGCCTCCTTTTCTTACGTATAAAATGCAATGGAGGTGGTGGTAAAAAACCAGCCTTTTAGCACTAGGTGGGTATTAAAGGAGAAGCTTCTTGTAAAGAGCTTGGCATGGAACATAACGAAGTCTAGGTAGGTAGGTCTCGTGACCATCACCCTGTCAGGATCTCCCCAGGTGCCCACTGCCCTGTCCCTGTGACAGGTGGGGCACTCCAGGCACTGGCCAGTTGCTCCTGGACTTCCAACAGTAGGTCTCCTCAGGTCCCCAAAGTTGAGTCCAATAGAGTAGCCACTTAAAATACGGTAAATGCAACTAAGGAACTGAATTTTAAGTTTTATTTAATTTTAATTAATTTACATTTAAATTTAAATACCCATACATGGCTAGCGGCCACCTTATTGGACAGAGCCGAGAGTAAGAGCTGCTAACGGCAGCAATGACCACAGAACCAGGAGGGCCCTGAGCACCCCTCAGTGGAGACAGTCAAGCTGAGGTTGGATGATTATTAAAGGGGGGGTGCAGAAGTATCCCTGAGTTAGATCCTTTCACTTTGACCTGCTGGGGTTCTCTGCACTCAACTGCTTTTCTTCAACATGATATATTTGCCACCAAACCACCCAGTTGCTTTCTGTCAGTGACACGATAGGACAGACCTCACAGTGACAGGTGCAAGGCTTGCCCTGGTGACCCGGCCTCCAGGCTGAGCTTAGAACATCCCAGCCAAAAAGAGGGATTCTCTTTGCATTTTGTTTTCAATCCGCTAAGAAACAGGAAGCAGCGTTCAACTGTTCCCTGCCAGGGAGTGATGCACACCGCACTCTCCTGGCTGGTGTTTTCCAGAACAATGGAAATAAATCTGATGTAATGTAGCAGAACACGACAAGGGACAGTTTTCCCCTTAACAAATACTCATTTGAAATGGTGCCCACACCCTGCACGAGGAGTGATCTATTTCCCACAACAGTGTTCCAGCAAAACCCATTACTAATTCCACAACTCAAATTAAAACTAACAGAGCTTGAAGGCTGGGGCTAATGTGCTCTCTGCCGACAAGGAGCGAGGAAGGGTGGGGGGAGGGGACCGGGGCATTTCAGGCGTATGTGTTTAATTACACTGTTTAACGCATTGAGAATAATTTAGCCACCCGAGTGGAGAAAATAAGGCACTTAACTTCTCTCTGGAGGAAAAAAGCCCCGTGCAAACCACTCTCAGCTGTGTGATACCTCGCACACCTCAGGGCTTTGGGGGCGGAGAGAGAGAGGAAGAGAGAGAGGGAGGGAAGGTAAGGAGAGACAAAGAGAGGGGAGAGGGAGGGAGAGAGGGAATTTTGTGCCTGTGCAAATCTACTGTGAGTTGGGAGTTCACATGACTATTTCTCAAGGAGAGCTGGTACGCGGTGGTGTAAAGGTGAGAATGAACACATATTTTAGGTTTTAAAATGGAACTTAACACCTAGACCAGTGCTTTCCCTGGGTTACTCTCCCACTTCAGAATCATCTCAGTGAGGTTCCCTGCCTTGGTGGCCTGAAAGCCATGAGTGAGGTTTGTGGCCCCCCAAAAGGCAGTCCTCAGAGGAAGACTACCCAGGGCTCTCTTTGCAGAAGGGGAAACTGAGGCTTAAGATCAAACAAGAGGCGTTTGGACAGTGCTTGGCGTGGACAGCTGTCCAGCCCCCAGCTTCAAGGCTGATGCCCTGGCCTGGACGCAAAGCTTGTCCTATCTCTGCCGAGGGGCACCTTACCGTCTGTTTCATTAGGGCTGAGAGGGGTCTGAGAGGATCCCTGATCCAAGGGCCACGGGAGAGGGAGTAATGAGAGAAGTCTCTCACGTGGCTTCAGATACAGAGTGCCGCAGCGCCCCGATGGGGAACAGGTGCCAGAGAATGAGTGCTCAGAACAGAACTATCCATGGCCTGCCAGTGACTCTGGGTTCAGGGCCAGGCCGACTGCCAAGGAGATGAACAGCCTGGAAAGAGAGAGGCAAAAAGCAGAAACCGCTTTGCATGGGCCACAGACGATGCAACCCTACACTGCTCTCTCTGCTGGCCTGGCCATGTGCACCCAGCCTCTTTGGGGACTCACGGCCTAAGGGAGCTCAGAGACCTCAGCTGATGGGTCCCTCCCAGGCACCCTATGGAGTAACAAAGAGAACGCCTGCCTGGCAGAAAGGAGTCTGCTCTGCTCCACTAGATTTGTGAGCCGCGCCTCTCCTCGGGCCTCAGGTTCCCCGTTTGGAACACTGAGCGAGTTGGATTTACTCTTCCAAGTGCTTTTCAGCTGTAATGCTCTGTGTTTCTGGAACTGAGAACGTGAGGTCTTACGCACCCTACGTGATATTGTTGAGCAGGCAGTGAAGCAGGAATATAGTATTCCTTTCAGTTAGGTTCGCCATGTGCAAACACGAAAAATCAAAATGTCTTGGCATGAAATGATTCTCCTTACCAACCCCAAAGTGCTTTGGTATGTGTCATTCAATTACAGAAGAGGCCTAGAGAGTTCCTGAGTAGACAGTCAATGTATTCTGAGGACAAGGCAGAGCGTTCTTTCTGGGTTCTATAATTACATGTGTCCCAGAAACACCGTGTAATATTCGGTATGATCTTGGATTTCTGGGCATATTTCTCCCCCCATCTATAAAGAGAGGATGTACTTCCCATTTAGCGAATTCAAGCTCCCTCTTAAGCAAATTAGGGGGATTTAGGAAGTTGGGGCCTGTCATGTATCAAATGATAATCTGGTTTTAAGAGCTACTATTTCCAAGCCATCCTCCCCAGATCGCTCCAGACGGCTCACTTCCCAGCGGCAGGAACCAGAGGGGCCTGGGCAAGCACTGCGCCCACTGAGTTTAGGGCCTTTTAAATGATTTCTTTGGAAGGCGATACCGCATTTAGACAATCAGTGTATTCTTAAACGACTTCCTCTTGGCCTATCTTCTTAGGCTTTCAATGAAATGAGACAAAGAGAAAGAAAATGGATAAAACAGAGAGACAGGGACAAAGACCCAGAGAGATGGGAGCAGAGAGACAAAGACAGAGCCAGCCAGCCAGCGGAGAGGGAGATGGTGATGAAGAGAGTGGGAGGAACAAGAGGCCCAAGATACGGAGAAGGACAAGTCCACTAATAGAAAGCATTCATGTGCCTCCGTGTGCGATGCCAGCATACGACTGCGCTGAAATCACATGCAAACATCACCATGTTTCTCACCCCTCAGACGTGAGCACTTGAGGCACACCTGGAAAACAGATGTGCAACGGCTGAGACTCCCTGGTGGAGCTCTCTGAAGTTCCCTCCTGCTGTGACAGAGCCACATGTGGAGATCCAGGGGATCACCCAGGGCAGAGAAAAAGACGGACACCGGCAGTTGGACCTCTGGCCAGGTTACCTCGGGCATCCCGGTCTGTACCCGGCCACCTCTGGGCAATCTCAGGCCTGTGGAGGCCACAGAGGTGAGTGGGCAGAGCCTTGGACTGGAGCCTGCTTCTGGCTCTGCCAGTGTCCAGTCCTCACTGTGATGTGAGGATGCGGGTGGGGAGAGAGGTACACTCGCACCAGCACCCAAGCACTGTAAGGGAGAGACTCGCTTTTCTGACCAGCTCAGGGACATAAGATGATGGTATGTCCCCAAAAGGCCCAGGCCAAGCTACTTGGTCTGAGACTTTTCTGAAAGCAAGCTTCCATCCAAGTGGAGGGAGTCATGCTTGTGGGGTTGGGGACAGGGCACGGGTCAGCAAGAGGGGAGAAGTCTTTTTGAAAATAAGAGTTTTCTGAGGGACTTCCCTGGTGGTGCAGTGGTTAAGAATCCGCCTGCCAATGCAGGGGACACGGGTTCGATCCCTGGTCCGAGAAGATCCCACATGCCACGGAGCAATGAAGCCCGTGCACCATAACTACTGAGCCTGCGCTCTAGAGCCACAACTACTGAGCCTGCGCGCCTAGAGCCCGTGCTCCGCAGCATGTGAAGCCACCGCAATGAGAAGCCCGCGCACCGCAACGAAGAGCAGCCTCCTCTCGCCGCAGCTAGAGAAAGCCTGTGCACAGCAACGAAGACCCAAGGCAGCCAAATAAATAAATAAATATTTTAAAAATAAAAAAAAAAGCTTTCTGAATTAATTATGTTGAAGAGCATCACAAAAGAGGATGAACTTAGAACATGATCCTGTGTGTGAGCATGTGTATAAACATGTGTATAAGCGGGTGAGTGAAGCAGTTTTGAAAAGCAGGTTGAGGGGGGTTTTAAGCCTCTCAGGACTCCCATGTTCTTTTCTTCATTCTTAAGAAGCAGAGACAGTAGGAAGAGAGAGGAGCAGAAATGGTCTAGGAGCCGCTGCTTGCAGGCGGAGGTGGTGGGAACGACAGGCCAGGTGGGAGAGGGACCACGCCTCCATCCCTCCAGCGGAAGACGGAATGCAGACGCTGCCACAGGAAACCTCGGCCTCCCTTCTGCTGCCTGGGCTGCAGGCCAGAACAGGTGAGGGGGGCAGGTGAGTCCTGCGCCCATCTGGAGGAAGTGACCCGGTTGAGGAGGTAGCCAGGGTCCTCAAACAGCATCAGAGGGAGACAGCGTCTGGATCGGGACAGACTCCGAGGCCTGTGCCCGCGTCCTAGCAGCTGGCCCATCCTGAACGCCTCTGGCCTGAAGTTCTCCCCCCAGCAACGCCATCTGAACGTTTCTTCACTTTGGTTCCTGAAGAGAAGCCGAACATTTCAGACATGGAGCGTTATGACGTAGCTCGGCTGGCTGGCAGCCTCTTCTCGTTAAGGATTAGACTGGGGAGAAAACAGGACATTTGGCTAAGAGACCCAGGGAACGAGTCCTGTGACCTCTCCTACCTCAGGCACTTGAGAACCAATTGGATCCAGATGTGAGTCGTCGCTGTGCCTCCAGAGGGCAGATGTGTGGTCTGTCCAGATGGAGACAAGCCCCCAGGGTCTCTAGTCCCCAGGCTGTGATGGGGTCTGGCTCAATTCTCTGAGCTGTGTGGGAATTCTTGGTCAGGCTGGATCCACAGGCATGGCAGGGCGGACCTAGCCAGTGATCAGAGGGCAGAGTACTGCCCAAGGGACCACTCTTTCAGAGAGAAGTCAAAGTTCTTGGCCACTTTCAGTTTTAAAGGTCCCTTGTGGCCGATGTGGCACAGTGAGAACGTTAACCCCACTGCTGCAGCTCTCTACCAGCCCAGGGACTCAGAGGCAGTCCATCACCAGGATCGTTACCCTTAGTACACAGTACTTCTCTCATCTTAGAAAAACTCTACCAGAGGGGGCGGCAGTGGGGCAAGTCTTCACTTCCACATCATTGCTTCAAAATTTGCGTTTGTTTATTAGCTAAATAGGTCATCTCTGAGGCAGCTCAGGAGCTGGAGGAGATGACCTTCAGCTGCCTTTCAACATGATCCTCACAGATCACAATGGTTTGGAAGGCTCCTTAGGGATCACCTTATTCAACTACCTTAATAATTAAGATGAGGAAATTGTGTTTGACCGAGATTTCCTGGTTTTTTATTGGGAGAACCAGCTTTGCAGACTACTGAGCATGCATGGTAGAGAAGAGCTTTCTGAGAATTCAGGGATAGAGACAGAGAGAGATCGAACCCAGGGTCACTAGGGTCCCAAGCAGTGCTCCCGACCGGTGTTGAGTATGGGAATTGCTGATGCATTCGGTTCAACCAGTTTCTTTTTTTGCCTTCTCAGAGCCTTTTATGTAAATCTGAGCCATGACTCTCCAAAGAGGGGAAGGTAGGAGGCAACCTTCACCCCCATGTTTGATCACAGAAACTTTATATCAAGGAGCTCCCAGCAACAGTTCCTAGAAGTAGTGTTCCATGTATCCTGCTTGTCCAAGAGATAGAGTCCCCAAAGGTAGCAGAAAAAAAAAAAAAAATCAACATTCTGCTCTCGATTCTGCTCTGCTCTTTTGCACAGCTGTAGCCTTTCTTACTATCACAGGATGCTCTGCCTTATAAAGGTTTGGGAAAGTGGAGGATGTACTCAGTCTGACCTCTTCCAAACACTGAGGAGAGATGGGATAGACCTGAGGACGCTTTCATGGTTGTCTCATGGGAGAAAGGGAGAGGTGATTCCCTAAGATCAGGAAACATTAGTGCCTTGCACAGTGTCCTGCAAATAATAATGATAATTTGATCCATATCGGACTAATCTTATGTGCTGTCTCAGGTCCTCTTGGTCTCACCTGTCTCTGGGTCTCTTACCCCTCTTTGGGGGGTTTTCTTTGACCCCAGGAAAAGAAGTGGCTCTTCTCACCACTTTTGGACTCAGATGAGGTGCCGAGCCACAAGGAGAAGGATCTGGATTTCCCAGTGGCTGCCAAGGGGCCACATGGCACAAGCCAGAGGTTCAGAAGCATGAATTCCCCACGGGGCAAACTTTGAGCAATGAGAGATGGGAGACAGGAGGGAGCCCACATGTAAATTTCCTCTCCAGCCTCTCTTGTGTGGACTCTTCCAAGACACAGCATTTCTGCAAAGCTAGTCCACGGGTGTCCTGCTTTAGCCAAGTAGCTGGCTATATCTCTGTGTGAAGAGAGGTGGGTAACACATCATCTTATATTGCTTCCCATCCTTCTCTCCCCATTTCTCATTTCCCTCACTCTCACTGCCCTGGTGCTGCAACTCCCAGGGAGGCATTAGCACTTAAGCTTTGCCTCAAGCTTTGTTTTGTGGAGAACCCAGGCTCAAATAATGTCAATAGTAACTACTAAAATGTTTTGAACACCTACCATGTGCCAGGCACTGCTAAGTACTTTACATATATTATCTCATTTAATCTAATTTATTGTTACATTCTAGTGATGAGGAAACTGGGACTCAGAGAGGTTATGTAACATGCCCAGATGATAGTATCAGACAGCACACGTGGTAGCATCCAGCGCAGTGCTAGACATAGAGTAAGCCCTCAGGGTCAGTAGGTGGATCATTAATTTGTATATTTCTCACCAGCACCTTTTCTTCTAAGGCATTCTTTCCAGTGAAATCACTCACTAAATACTACCAGTCAAGAAATCAAAGAGGAAATCAGAAAATATGTCAAGACTAAAGGAAAATGGAAGCACGACACTCCAAAAATCTATGGGATGCAGCAAAAGCAGTTCTAAGAGCGAGGTTCATAGCAATACAGGCCTTTCTCAAGAAACAAGAATATCGCAAACAACCTATTGATAACTTACCACCTAAAAGAATTAGAAAAAGAACAAAGCCCAAAGTCAGCAGAAGGAAGGAAATAATAAAGATCAGAGAGGAAATAAACAGATAAAAAAGACAACAGAAAAGATCAATGACACCGAGAGCTGTTTTTTTAAAAGATAAACAAAATTGATAAACCTTTAGCCAGGCTCACTAATTAGAAAAGACAGGACCCAAATAAACAAAATAAGAAATGAACGAAGAGAATTAATAACCGATACTGGAGAAATACAAAAAGTCATAAGAAAATACTATGAACTATGAAATACTGTTCTATATGCCATCAAAGTGGACAACCTAGAAGAAATGGACAAGTTTCTAGAAACAAACAGCATGCCAGGAATAATATAACTCTTCGTCATTTGCATCTTGCTTAGTAGCAAGTGGCTCACCAGGTACCTTTCTTATTCCATCTACAAATTGGGAATAATAAGTTTATGTTACATATAACTCTTGCTTATCACACAATTGGTAGATTATTATATTCTCAACAACCAATGTGCTAACTAGAGTCCTCCTGCAGCTATCACCCACAAGAACAAAAATTAGGTCCAGTTGGGTACAAGTGGGCCAATTCAAGAGAATTGCTGACTGAATATTCAGGTAATGCCATCTGGGGGTCATCAAAGTCCTGTTTCTGTCCCAGGACAAACAGGGTAGTTGGCAGGTCATAACTTAGCTGTAACTGCAGAGGAAAAATGTCTGCACTCATTCTAATCTGGTCAGCTTGGGTTCAAACAAAATAGCTGTGGCTCTGTCTCCCCAAGTACAGAATCACGTCTCAGATTCCACAACACTTGTAGCCACGGAGGCACACTGACCAGGAAGCAGCTCTAGGGGTATAGGAACCACCTGAATCTCTGCAGTGGTGTTGACCAGCCTTTGGGGATTAACACAGGTTTTCCAACTTGGTGTAATTATTAATCTAGATCATTAGAAAACAAAAGGCAAGCCCTGGGCCCCGTTCCTCCAGCAAACATTAAACACGGACTATGTGTCAGAAACTATACAATGGTGAACAAAGACATGGTTCCTGCCATCAGGGTATCCCTTATGACAACGTAGCCCTCCAGGTTGTAACTAAATGAGCAGAAAGCCAAGGTGACGCAGTGATTAAGAGATCCTCTCACTGTATGAAGTGTGCAAAGTTTAGGTTATCTTCTCTTAGGGAGTCAACTCACCCTTTGCCCTAGTTTTTTTTAAAACTTGTACTTGGGCCCTTTGCATCAGAAACACCCACTTTTCAGAGCTACTGAATCCGTATCTCTGGGGGTGGAGGTTTCGATCTACAGAATTAAGACTGTCCCTGAAGCATTTCTGTGCTCACTGAAGTCTGGAGCACTGTCTTGGTCCGAAGCCCTGGGAGGTCACCACTCACATCCTACCTGTTTCAGAGGCAGGTGGTTTGATGGAGCCTAGTCAGCAGGATTCCTGTGGGGAGCAGCAGCAGCTCTGCGGCGGGATGGAGAGTGGCATAGGAGACTGGTGGTGGAGGACAGCGGCAGTCCCTCCGGAGAAAAGGCAGGTTGAGAGCCCCACAGCGCAGGCGTCTGCTTGCTTCGTCCCCTCGGGCTCTTCCTCATACAGGCACAGCAGTTACCTCCCCACCTTAGTTAAACAATGACTCCAGCCTGGCGCCTGGTGTCTCCCTCCCGGAGAGAGGATATTGGATTTAATTGCAAAACTTCCCCAAAGATGCTCCACCCTAAGCCTCTCTCCACCGGATCCCACCTCACTTCCTGGAGTCCCGAGCTTTCGACTTCTCGGCTGCCTGAGTTGTGGTCGTCCGCTTTGTTTTTTACTTCAGCAACTTCTCCTCCAGAGGAAGTGCTGAGCCAGGGCAGTGTCCTTCCTTGGCGCCTCATTCCCACACCGGAAGTGCCTTCGCCAGGTGTTGCACGTCAAGAGCAGATGCTCAACGTAAATCACACCACCTGGGCTTTCTGCAGGACGATCTTTCCACAACTATAAATGAACCCCATGAACCCTTGGCCATGGAGAGCCCCGGGGAAGGTCTCCGCATCATCCCCGCTTAACGGATCAAGGAGAAAGGGATGAGGCGTGTAAAGCAGGCGCTTCCTGACTCCAGACTCCCGATAGCATGGCTCACCCTATGTAATAGGTGTTGACTGAAAAAAAATGCACACCCTAAAAGCTGAGAATTATTAGGACTTCAAGCCCAGGAGGCAGCCTCTCACATAGCTCTGAGGAACGGCTCTGAAGAGGTAACGGAGGAGCCAGGATACACAGGAGTTTTTGCAACAAACACCAGGTAGTTGGAACAACAAAAGATTACTGTTAATTAAAGAAAAGCAGGCATCTCAAGTTAAGGAATTTGGCGCTTTTCTGTGTATGGGAAGATGCAAGAGCCTGGACTCACTGGAATCTTTCCTTTGATATGCACCTTAGCTGTCTACAGCCAGTATCCTGTGCTTCCCCATCCTGAGTCCCCTGGGGGGTGGGCGTGCTGCAGTGCCTGAGGGCTTGGCAGTGGGCAGCCCTGTTTGTCTCCAGCCTGAGTTCCCTCAGGGCTCACCAGCGGGGGCTGCTTCAGGGGCTGATGGTTGCAACATCCGTTGTCTGCTGATATGGCAGGCAACATTTTTCATTCACAGCCTAAAAGAGGGAAACCTCATCTCTACCCATGAGTCACGGGAGTGATGGAGAGTGGGGAGCCTGCCAAGAGAAGAGGGTGGTGATGTAGTCCAGGCAAGGGTGAGCACAGTGAGAAAGTACAAATGCCAAGTGGACAGCTTGAGGAATTTGCATGAAGTGAGACCCAAATCACCAGCACCCAGATAAAGAGACAACATTACCAGTACCCCAAAGCCCGCTTGGGACCCCCCCTTCCCATCACTGTCCTCCAGGATAGCCCCAAGGCAAAGTATCCCCAGCCCCCCGCAGTGCATTTTGATAAGCTCCATCCTCTTCCTCATTTTTAAGAAAACAGATCCAGTGTTTTGTCCATTATACCCCAATAAAGCTGAGAAAGAAAACCAAAAGGAAAAAACACAAAAAGGAAAAAAAAAGAAAACAAATTCATTGTTGATTTAGGGGATTAAATCAAATGTCCCTGCAAAATATGACAAAGGAGACAAGTGTGGTAGGGCAAACAGGTGTATAGAGTATTTGCCATGTAATCAAATGGCTCATCTAACAGATTTCACGTGTTTTTACATTCCTTTCTGGGTGGAAAAAGTCGTCAACAAAGTGAGATGATTTTTTTTAGTGCCAAGCAGTGTGAAGTGCAGGCTCACGCCGCTTCAGTGCTGTGCTGTGGGCTGCATTCTGGATGAATTAGCAAGTCATGTTCTTAGACTCAGAGCAGTAGGTGACAAATCTAACAGTATCTTCAAGAGAAGCATTAGAAACACTCAAGTTTTCAAACCAAAATGTCCCGGCACTACCACTTACTTATCGTGGAATTTTGGACAAGCAACCTAACGCTAAGCCTGTTTCCTTAACTCCAAAATAGCGATGATAACTGAATGTAACTCATGAGCCATTATGAGAATAATAAAAAAAAAAAGCAAAGGCAGGTGAATTGCTTACTATTAAGTCTGACACATAGTAATTATGCAACAAAGGGCGGCTATTATTTAGTAAAGCCAGACAGTACTTGGCTGGTGGAGTTTAGGAGAACTACGTCAGAGAGGCTGGGACTTCTAAGGTGGAAACCATGGACTCTTTTGGGAAGGATAAAGGTGAGGCCCCGGCTAGGGAAGTAGAGCCTTACACTGTTGGAGAGAAAGTCTGGAAAGGGAAATGAAACTTGTCTTCATTCACTTCTTAAAATTCTGTTTCAGTAACAAGTAAATCTAACCTAATTGTCCATCAACCGAGGAACGGATAAAGAAGATGTGGTACATCTATACAACATAGGGCTTTTTTACAGCCATAAAAAAGAATGAAATAATGCCATTTGCAGCAACATGGATGGACCTAGAGATTGTCATACTGAGTGAAGTCAGACAGAGAAAGACAAATATCATACGATATCCCCTTATATATAAAATCTAAAAAAAGGGTACAAACGAACTTATTTACGAAACAGAAGTAGAGTCACTGATGTAGAAAACAAACTTATGGTTACCAGGGGTAAGGGTGGGGGAGGGATAAATCAGACGATTGGGATTGACATATACACACTACTATATATAACACTGATAACTAATAAGGGCCTACCGTATAGCACAGGGAACTCTACTCAGTACTCTGTAATGGCCTATATAGGAAAAGAATCTAAAAAAGAGTGGATATATGTATAATTGATTCACTTTGCTGCACTGCAGAAACTAACACTGTAAATCAACTATATTCCAATAAAAATTTAAAAACAAACAAACAAAAAATAAACAAACCAAAACCAAGTAAATCCACATAAGTATGGCCTGAAGAAACCCACAGAGACCGGCATGATGTGTTTGTTTCTGGTGTTGCCACGTGTTGCTGACCTCAGAAAGACAGAGGCATCGGGCTAAGTAGAAAGGAGCGTCTGCTACCAAAGTGGAAACCTTGGTAATGAGGGGGCTGAAAGGAGATGGACCCCTTTCCCTGCCTTCTGATGTGGTGGCCATGGTGAAGGGAAACTGGGGAAACCCACATCTTGCTTGTGTGGAAGGAGCAGGAAGCCAGCACCCTGAGAGACGTGTGTCTGTGTCGGGGCAGGGTCCCTGGGCGCTGCTCTGGCCCTCTCAACGTTCCAGCATCCCTCAGGGTAAGCTCCGTTGTTGGACGCCCAGTTCCACAAAAACACAGTCTAAGGGTGGTCACTGTCATTGCAGCCTGAGGAGGACACATGGACGAGAACTGTCCTGAGACTACACTATGGGTGAGGGGACAGGATAGAGGACTGTTATTGCTGCTTCCTTCTTGGGTTACATGCCCAGTAAAGAAGTCCTCAGAAACTGGAGGCAAGAAGGCCTAGGTCAACCAACACACGTGGGTGGATTAGGGAGGATTAGAGTCAGCTGACTCCCTGCTTTCATTCCTGAGCTACCCCAGGGGACTGTGGAAAACTCTCCCTTCTTCCTGAAAGGTGACAAATGGGGTGGAGTAGGAACAAGTACAGATGAGAAGGGTTCAAAGTTGGTGCAGAGTGGCTTGAGACGAAGGGCATTGGGAAACACTGCACTTGCCCAGAAAGGTCAGTGACTGACCTTGGAGGTGAGCAGACCTCAGGGAGGAAGAGGCAGTGTGCCCAGGACAAAGGATGACAAGCAGGTTCTTTCAGGGACTGGGAATCCTACGAACCTGGTGGCAGCGTCAACCCAAACTCACGTGGGGCTACGGCGGGCTTGCTTAATTTTGAGTCATTTGCCTGAAAAGAGGCTCTCAGTCCTGATGGCAGAGAGCTCCAGGGAACCTCTAAGAAAACGATCCTGCAGAGCCTGGTTAAGCCAGTGCAGCTTCTGCCTATGGATTTCTAGGCTTCCCCATCTGTCTCCCAATGTAATGGACAAGAAAGCTAATTAAAAAGGATGCCTATGCTCATTGTGGAGACAGAAAGAAAGGGATGAAGAGGCTGTCTCCATCTAAGCCCGTCTTGGGGTGACAAAAGGAACTACGACAGAGCAGATAAATGAATCCCCATGAGAAAAGAAGAGAGAGCAGGGGGGAGCCTTGGAGAAAAAAGAAAGGGGAAACCCTGGGTCTGAACCAGCAGAAAATCTGCACTGTGCTCCTTCTGGGGCTGCAAACTGTCCACTGGCACCCTCTCTATGAAAGAGAATCAAAATAATTTCATTATTATGGATGTGGCACCCTCACACAGTAACTAAATGAGGACGTTAAACTGCCCGGAACCGTGTATAAGGAGTACACAGACGTGCCTCATAAAGATGGGACTTCAGTCAAGCTCAGATATCCCAGTTTTGACTCCCGAAAGCCAAGATGGGAGGTCAAAGAAATAGTTGTGCCTCTTTTTTTCTTCTTGTGGTACGCGGGCCGCTCACTGTTGGGGCCTCTCCCGTTGCGGAGCACAGGCTCCGGACGCGCAGGCTCAGCGGCCATGGCGCACGGGCCCAGCCGCTCCGCGGCATGTGGGATCCTCCCGGACCGGGGCACGAACCCGTGTCCCCTGCATCGGCAGGCGGACTCTCAACCACTGCGCCACCAGGGAAGCCCAGTTGTGCCTCTTTGATGAGAAGATGCTGCTGGGGGGTGTGGTGCGTACAAGCCTATGAATATCTATTTTTATCCACCTCAGGGCCACACTTAATCTCGAGAGGGCGCTCATTAGACAGCGGGCCGAGCCTGCAGAGAAGCACAGGGTGCTCAGTGGCGAATCTGCCTCCGGACAATCAAGCTTTATTCATTTCTCGTTTGCTCATCATGTTAACCGTTTATTATGCAAAACTGTCAATTCAGTTGCAGAATGCCAAAAAAATATATTTGGGACCATTCACAAGCCATGTTTACCATAGTCGCTAAAAGGATAAAAAAAAAACTAGAAAGAATTTGCTGAAGAGGATTCTCAGGCTCTGCTCAGATCGTCACTGGCAGGCCGATCTTGTCCTCCAGGAACCTGACTGCCTACTCCAGTGTGCGTTAGAAAACCAGCAGCCGGCCAGCACTCCTTTGCTGCAGAGAAAGCAAAGCTTTCGTATCAGCAAACTGGTGCATAAGAGAAAGTTCCCTGGAAGTGAGCTCGCAGTAGCAGTTCTCAAACTCAGGTGCACGAGATTCGCTGGGGGTGGGGTGGGGTGGGGTGTGTTTAAATGTGGGTTTCCAGGCCTCGCTCCAGAGATTCCTATTTAGTGGTTTGGGGTAGGGCCAGAGAAGCCACAGGTTTGACGAGCATCTCAGGGTTTGGATTAGGATCGGGCACTGAGAGTAAACCCCTGTAGTAGCCTGGCTGGGGCTGGTCCCCTGCTTAGAAAAAGCAACTCCCTCATGCCATGCACGCATGGGCCCTGCTGAGACATTGGTGCCGTCAGAGGGGCCTTCCAGCCGTCACAGGGTCAGGAGGTGGGGCTCCCCTCTGTGAGCTCAGCCTGGGGCCCAGGAAGTGGTGAGTCAGGGTTCGTTGAGCAGGGGGCAAAGTAAACTTGCAGAGTAGATTTTAGGGGATGTCATTAGCCTTCCCTGCCTGCCCACCTCTGTTAGCCAAATGATCCTCCATCCTGCCCATGCATTAGAATCACCTGGGAAGATTGAAAAAATGCTTAAGCCTGGGCCCTACCCCTGATCAGTCAGGTCACAGTCTAGAGTAAGGGTGCTCCTGGCAATGATATATTTGAAAAGATCCTCAGGTGAGTCTAGCATGCAGCCAGGATTGAGAACCACGGGTTTAGTCTCTTTCTTACCTCCTGGGTCCCTTCTCTTCTGTCTCCCTTGTGGGTTGGGGCACTTCTAACAGTTCAGCGCTCAGACCACACCCTCTGGCTGCCTAAAGGCCCCTGTTCTGCCGCCCCATCCAGGCCTGCCCTTTCTCAGAGCACCTGTGCATCCCCTAAGCACACTCCTCTCTTCCCGGTGCTGGGGGAGTACGCCAGGCTTCAGGAGTCCTAGAGGGAAGATGTGCATTTCGGTATCCCCTTCGTTCACAGTGTACCAATGACTAATGGTTTAATGGTCTCAGGGCAAGTTCCAGAGAAACAGACTCTAAGAGATTTATGTACACAAGGTTTACTGGGGACTGTTGCTGGGATCACTGCTTGCCAGGTAAGGGAATGAAGGAAGAAGTACGGATAGAGGGAGGTTATGGACAGAAGTAAATGGATAGAGGCCATTGCAGCAAAGGTCTCAGCTGACCCCACTGGCAGGTCTAGACTCTGGATGACCCTTCAGAATTATCCTACTTTACTGGCAAGAGGGCAAGTCCTTTAAATCCCCCAGGTGGACCAGTAATGGGATGCAGGCTGCCTTTGGGGAGGCATGACCTCGGATGAGGTGATTCTCTTCAGTCAAGGGCAATTCAGGGAAATGTCTGGAGAGGGACTCAGTCGAGAACCATCAATTGTTAACATGCCCAGAAGGAGGGGAATGACATTCAGGACCAAATGTCTCAGTCCTGAACCAGGGTCTACCTGCCACACCACATCATCCACTATACCAACCATACCCAGGGTCTTTATTTTTTGAGAGAAGGCTGCCAATATAAGAGCATACTAGTTAGTTTCCTCAAGGAAGGGAGGCTTCTCAGTGACCTTGAGAGACAACTTGAGTGTGGCATAAAAACTCTGAATTTGGATTGGAATCTCAGCATGGCCCCTTTCTTATCTCGGGCAACACCTAAAATCTCTAGGTCTGCATTCATTTGTCTTTAAAGTGGGGCTGATGAATGAGTACCTTGTGGAGTCTCTGAGATTAAATGTAATGGGTGGTGGGGGAAGGATAAATTGGGAGACTGGGATTGACATATACAAACTACTATTTATAAAACTGATAACTAATAAGGACCTACGATATAGCACAGGGAACTCTACTCAGTACTCTATAATGACCTATATGGGAAAAGAATCTAAAAAAGACAGGATATATGTATATGTATAACTGGTTCACTTTGCTGTACACCTGAAACTAATATAACATTGTAAATCAACTATACGCCAATAAAAATTTAGAAAGCAAGAAAGCAAGCAAGCAAGCAAGAAGTGTAATAGGTGGGCAAGTATCTGGGGCAATGGAGTATGTGTGAACTGAGCCTTGCCCACCTGGGCTCTCTCTCCCCATCTCTGACCCCACAGGACATTTAGGACAAGACTTAGGAGCCACTTGTCTCCAGTTCATGCTGCCGGTCCTGGTGGCTGAGATGCTGAGAGAACACTGGTAATGTCCCTGGAGGGACTGTTGCCCCATGTTTGGTCCTAGACCTCCTTGATTCTCAGATCCCCACTACTCTCACTGGAGTACCAAGCAGTACGTTGACTAATTTTCCTTTAACCGGTGGCCTGGCAAGAGGGAGCTTACAATTTGCGAAGAGAGTTCGAATGGTAAAGAAGACCCCCCAGCCCTCCCGGACCTGAAGAAATCCCAAAGTCAGTGTGGAGGACAACCACCAGTGGAGCCGAAGAATTGACTCAAACTGGATTTCTGCTTCATCAGTGGGTTGCCAGTCTCCCAAATAATATTCATTATGAAGTTGATTAACAACCAGCCTTAGCAAAATGCTATGAGACTATCAAATGGAAAAAAAAGTGAGGCTCAAAATAATATATTCAATAAGATTTCAACTATGTTAAACAACGGTTCAGGAAAATTCTGGTAGCAAGAATGCCAAGATGTCACATAACTGCCTCTGTATGGCAAGATCGTGGCTGATTGCTTTCATGCCATCTTTACATGTTTCTATAGTTTTAATCTTTTCCACAATCAGCAGGGGGTAAGGAAAGAAAACTGAAAATGCACTCCCACCAGGGGAACGCACATGCTGACGTTTCCCACTGGTTTCCCCCACTGGTTTTCCCTTGCAGACAACGGGCCTGCAAGGGGCGTGCAAAGCTGGATGTCCGTCTTACTTTCACAGGCTCAGATGTCTGTATGAGGAGATGATGTTAGCAAGGCAGAAACTTGTGGTAATACGTGCTTGGAGTTTGGCTGCTGAATGTTTTTGGGGTACCTCATGCTTAGCTGCAGGCTGCCTGCTGTGTGGGGTGGGTTTCCCAGCCCTCACAGGATAATTTTGTCACCAAGGACAACATTTGTAGTTCTGCATGAGCAGCTCTCTTTGTGGGATAGAGAGGGAGACTGCAGCTCAGGTATTAGGGCCGAGGTGGAAGTGTGAGAAGGCTGGTATACCAGATGTCTGAGGGAATTGGAAGCTGTAAGTAGAACTGAAGGGCATTTGGAGGGAGCATTTGGTGGGAGCAAGCTTTGATGGATCCTGGTAAGTCCCATCTGTCTTCAAAACATATTCTCCGGGCGTCCCTGGTGGCGCAGTGGTTGAGAGTCCGCCTGCCGATGCAGGGGACGTGGGTTAGTTAGTCTCCAATAGTCCACTGCTCATCCAGTTCTTATAAGCCTTGCCTCGGGACCTGTGGGGCAAGCCAGTTGAGCTTGATTCCTTAGTTAAGCACTTGGGAGCTTCTTGGGGTCTGTGAATGACACCTGTCTTTAAAATTCAAGAAGGAACAGAAGCAAGTCCAAACCTGATTTTATTTTATGACTCAGGCCTGAATTCTTCTCCAAAGAGGAAATGCAGATGGCCAACAGGCACATGAAAAGATGCTCAACATGGCTAATCATCAGGGAAATGCAAATCAAACCCACAATGAGATATTGCCTCACACCTGTCAGAATGTCTATCATCAAAAAGAACACAAATAATAAATGTTGGCAAGAATGTGGAGAACAGGGAAACTTCCTACACTGTTGGTGAAATGTAATGATAAATTGGAGCAGCCACTGTGGAAAACAGTATGGAGATTTCTCAGAAAACTAAAATAGAACTACCATAGGACCCAACAATTCCACTACTGGGTATATGTCCTAAAAAAACAAAAACACTAATTCAAAAAGATACATGCACCCCAATGTTCATAGCAGTGTTATTTACAATTGCCAAGGTATGGAAGCAACCTCAGCGTCTATCAACAGATACATGGATAAAGAAAATATGATATATATGTACACACACACACACACACACACAATGGAATACTACTCAGCCATAAAAAAAGAACGAAGTTTTGCATTTGCAGCAACATGTATGGAATTGGAGGGCATTATGCTAAGTGAAATAAGTCAGACAGAGAAAGACAAGTACCATATGATATCACTTACATGTGGAATCTAAAAAATATGACAAACTAGTGAATACTGTATAACAAAAGGCAGACTCACAGATATAGAGAACAAACTAATGGTTACCAGTGGGGAGAGAGAACGGGGAGGGGAAATATAGGGGTAGGGGATTAAAAGAAAGGGTTATAATGGGATTATATGAAATCATGTTTGTGAAACTTTTGAAACTCATAAAGCACTATAGAATTTAAAGAATCTTTTGTTTAATTAAAAAAAAAAGCCCTGGGGATATAAGGTACAGCATGGTGACAACAGTTAGTAATACTGCATTGTATATTTGAAAGTTGCTGAGAGAGTGGATCTGAAAAGGTCTCATCATAAGGAAAAAAAATTGTAAATATGTGCGGTGATGGATGTTAACTAGACTTACTGTGGTGATTATTTTGCAATATATATGAATATTGAATCATTATGTTGTACCCCTGAAAAACTAATATAATATTATATATCAATTTTATCTCAAAGAAAGAGGCCTGGAATAGATCTTCTTGAGTACCTTCAGAGGGAACACGGCCCTGTTCACACCTTGATCTCTGACTTCTAGTCTTCAGAACAGTGAGGAAATAAATTTCTGATGTTTAAGCCACTCAGTTTGTGATACTTTTATTACAGCAAATCCTGGCAAATTAATACAGAAGGTTTGGCAGAAGAAGGACTTGACTTACAACATTAGCCCTATTGGATAGAAGAGGAAAATCTATGAATTCAGTCATCTATGCCAACCCTGTACCTCATGACCGTTAACAGTGAGACTGGAAACTCACAGACAAGCTAGATTATTTGCTGCAAAGTTGGAAACTCCACTGATCACTCAAGGACCTAAGAAACTAAATACTGTCTGTGGTTTGGTACAGCCACACACAACACGTCCATCAAGAGATTGCCCTGGCTCCACAGAAGGTGCCTGACTCTGGACCAGAACAGGAGAGCTCAGGTCTGGGTCATGAAATAAAATATTTGGACTTGCTTCTGTTCCTTCTTCAATTTCAAAGGCAAGCATCAGTCACAGACCCGATAAGCTCCCAAGTGCCGTTAACTAAGGAATCAAGCTATATTGGCTTGACCCAATGACCAGCATGAAAGCCTGGAGATGGGCTTAACACACTTTGACATAAACCACAGCAAGATCCTTTTTGACCCACCTCCGAGAGTAATGGAAATAAAAAAATAAATAAACAAATGGGACTTAATTAAACTTAGAAGCTTTTGCACAGCAAAGGAAACCATAAACAAGACAAAAAGACAACCCTCAGAATGGGAGAAAATCTTTGCAAATGAAACAACAGACAAAGGATTAACCTCCAAACTATACAAACAGCTCATGCAGCTCAATATCAAAAAAACAATCCAATTAAAAAATGGATGGAAGACCTAAATAGACATTTCACCAAGGAAGACATACAGATGGCCAAGAGGCACATGAAAAGATGCTCAACATCACTAATTATTGGACAAATGCAAATCAAAACTACAATGAGGTATCACCTCACGCCAGTCAGAATGGCCATTATCCAAAAATCTATAAAAAATAAATGCTGGAAAGGGTGTGGTGAAAAGGGAACCCTCCTGCACTGTTGCTGGGAATGTAAATTGATACAACCACTATGGAAAACAGTATGGAGGTTCCTTAAAAAACTAAAAATAGAACTACCATATGACCCAACAATCCCACTACGGGGCATATACCCTGAGAAAACCATAATTCAAAAAGAGACATGTACCACAATGTTCATTGCAGCACTATTTACAATAGCCAGGACATGGAAGCAACCTAAGTGTCCATCGACAGATGAATGGATAAAGAAGATGTGGCACATATATACAATGGAATATTACTCAGCCATAAAAAGAAATGAAATTGAGTTATTTGTAGTGAGGTGGATGGACCTAGAGTCTGTCATACAGAGTGAAGTAAGTCAGAAGGAGAAAAACAAATACCGTATGCTAATGCATATATATGGAATCTAAAAAAAAAAAAAAATGGTACTGATGAATCTAGTTGAACGGCAGGAATAAAGATGTAGACATAGAGAATGGACTTGAGGACCCGGCTGGGAGGGGGAAGCTGGGGTGAAGCGAGAGTAGCATCGACATATATACACTACCAAATGTAAAATAGATAGCTAGTGGGAAGCAGCCGCATAGCACAGGGAGATCAGCTCGGTGCTTTGCGATGACCTAGAGGGGTGGGATAGGGAGGATGGGAGGGAGGCTCAAGAGGGAGGGGATATGGGGACATATTCACTTTGGTGTACAACAGAAACTAACACAGTATGGTGAAGCAATTATACTCCAATAAAGATCTATTAAAAAAAAAAGAGGCAGGTGATGAATAAAATGCAAGAAATATCGTTCCTTTCCCATTGTTAATCAAAGTTTTCCTTGAATCCTTTCAGTTCAGCACCTGAATTCTTTTTTTTTTTTTTTTTTTTTGCGGTACGCGGGCCTCTCACTGTTGTGGCCTCTCCCATTGCGGAGCACAGGCTCCGGACGCGCAGGCTCAGCGGCCATGGTTCACGGGCCCAGCCGCTCCGCGGCATGCGGGATCTTCCCGGACTGGAGCACGAACCCGTGTACCCTGAATCAGCAAGCGGACTCTCAACCACTGCACCACCAGGGAAGCCCCTGAATTCTTTTTTTTTTCAGTAAGAAGGGAGGTGTAGGGACGCATGGCTGTCAGAGATGCTGTCTGGCCAGGACCAGTCTTGGAAACAAGGGGGTCAGACCAAGAGTGCTTTCTCTCCTTTCTTTCTTCACCTTGTACGTTGCATTGGAGCTCACAAAGCAGTGAGGGGCCCCTGGATTAGAAATTACCTTTTTCTCAGATATCTCTGTTTCTAGGAATGTGGCGTGAAATTCTAATCTGTCGACACCTTGTCAAGTACACGGATTTGGCTGGAAAAATGCCATACCATCATTATGGTGAAAGATTTATCTCTAATAATTAAAGAGAAACTTGGAACTTGAAGGTGTAACTGCCTGAGGATGCAACTGTGTATAAGGCAATGCAAAACTCTGAAAGAACCCTGGCCTAAAAAATGGGAGATGAAAGAGATTAGCCATTTTGAAAGTATATTTTTCTTAAAAGAATCAGTGGTACTGTTTCTTCAAATAATTATCAAAGAATTACAAAGAGATAATATACCCATTCTTAAGAAATTCACTGTCTAAGGGGAAAAGTCTATCATAAGACTACTCTTACTAAGAAAACAGCTTAAGATTTGAAAGCAGACACACCCTAGGGACTTCACTGGTGGTCCAGTGGTTGAGACTTAGCCTTCCAATGTAGGGGTATGTGTTTAATCTCTGGTCGGGGAATTAAGATCCCACATGCCTCAGGACCAAAAAACCAAACATAAAACAGAAGCAATATTGTAACAAATTTAATACTTTAAAAGTGGTCCACATTAAAAAAAAATCTTAAGAAAAAAATAAATAAAAATAAAGCAGACACACCCTGTTCCTGAGAAATGCTTATGTATTAATAGAGGTGTGTATATACTTTGAGTCTGGTTCACTATTTAGATAAATGTTCACTCCTCAGATAACCACACTGATCACAGCGGGACCTGCCAACAGTTTGATCTCAGGTTCCTGGCTGAACCTGAGATACAATTGGCTGTGATATGGGACCAAGGGAATTTGTCTTAGTTTCAAATTTTTATGTGAGACTGTACCTTCTAGAAGATTTCATATCAAGGATGTTTTAAAGAGCTGTGATCTAAACCCTTCTGAAGGAAGCTTATTTTATTTTATTTTACCTTGGTATTTTATTTTATTTGAAAAGATTAAGTAAGATTTTGCTAGGTTGAATTTGGATATGGCTTGGAATCCTGCCTCTTATGATAGAGATATAGTAGGCAGATTTCCCTATGGGCAATAGTTCATTTCTGAAACTTGTTTTAAAATGTGTTTTTAATCTAGTTGGTTCCTTGGGAGAATGATATGCAGACAGTAAGATATAGCACTGGTTGACATGCAGGCAATCTCCTTCTAAACGTCAGACTATCTGCTTTTGTGATGATTCCATGTGTTTGGGGTTGTCCACACGTATAATCCCTTACATGGGCAATCAAAGATCACTTTGTTTTGGAGAACACTAATTTGAAGAGAGTTTGTAATTCAGGAAGGTAGACTCGGTATTATTTGTAAAATATATCTGGAAATTTATTTCTCTCTGTTTATCATTGGCTCTCAGTGTTTGTGTGTGTATTTAAATGCTAACTGGATCAGAAAGTATTTAGGTGGATCATGTCAAGTGGGAGCAGTCAGGGAAAGCTTCCAGGAGGAGGCAAAACATGTGAGCAGTGATTTCAGGAGAAGAGTCACATGGTTCAACAGGGAAGAAAAGGGGAGGACTTTCTAGAAAAGAGGGAAGCCCATGGATGGTAGGTAGAAAGTTGATTTGTTTGAATCAAACAGGGTCTAAATGCAGCAGGAATAAAGGGCCTTGTCTAAAATCATGAACACTGGGAGGTCAACCAAGATGGTAACATAGAAGTTCTTGGACTCCCCTCCTCCTACCTACACAGTGAATGTACAGCTACACACAGAACAATGACCTCCGAAAGAAATTCAGAAACTAGCTGAGCAACTTCTACACATAAGGTGATTGACATAATACTTGCACAGAAATGGATAGGAAAGGCTGAGACACACGCTCATCATAAACCCCATGCATGGCGTAACATCATACAACTGGGAGGGAACTCCTAACTCCCAGCTTTTCTGTGCGTTGTGAAGGGTTGGGACCCCACATTTTACTGCTCCAACTTTTAAGACTGCCACCTGAGCAACAGACCCCCAAAACATCTGACTCTGAAAGCCAAGGAGGCTTGTATCCAGGAGACTCACAAGACTATAACAAAGGAGCAGCTGTTAATGGGCATACAGGCACTCTCTAGGATCAGTACAGAGGGAGCAGAGAAAACCGGCCATGTCCCAGTCTCTCCTTGAAAGCGGTTCATCTGAAAACTTTTAAAGCTGCTGCCTGAGGGTCAGGTTTCTAATTTAGAACACATCCAGGGGCTGCTATGATCTTCCCCAGGGCCTGGATAGCTGGCAGACACCTCCCCCATTGTCTCCTTATAACTTGCTCCAAGTCACCTGTTTCTCCCAGAAAGAAGTTTGGGCACACATTTGCACCAAAGCTTTTGTAGCTGTTGCCCAAGGTACATGTCCCCCAGTTGCCTGGGTCTCATTGCCAGTGGGGCTTCCATTTATGAATTCCACAGGACTATACAAATCAAAGAAGGAGTTTTTAACTGACTCAACACAGAGGGGACAGACAAAATGCTCATCTCCCAGTCTTCTCCTGAAAAGACTTCATCTCATACTTTAAGAGCTGCTGCCAAAGTGTCAGCCTTCTAATTTATCATATATCTAGGGGCTGGCTTGCATCTTCCCTAAGGACCAGGGAAACTGGTGGACACGGCCACTGCTATCTTCCTATACTCTGATCCAAACTGCCAGTATCTACCTGAAAAGAGCTTATACACACCTCCATGCTCTACTTTTTTGCAGCTGCCACACAGGGATGGGTTCCTGGATCCCATGACTCCAACAGCCAAAGAGACTTCCATTCATGAGTCCCATAGGGCTGTAGCAATCAAAGAAGCAGTTCTTAATGGGTGCAGGAACACCTGCACCACAGCTATACACATGGGCTCAGTCCAGAGGGAGCAGACAAAACTACCTATCTTCCAGTTTATCCCTGGAAGGGGCTTAAGTACATACTTTCCCAGCTGCTGACTGAGGATCTAACTTCTTATCAGCCTGCATACAATTTACATATTATAGAGGTCCCAGAAGGAGAAGAGAGAGAGAAAGGGGCAGAAAGCTTATTCAAAGAAACAGTGACTGAAAACTTCCTTAATCTGGGGAAAGAAAGAGACATCAAGACCCAGGAATACCATAAAGTATGAAAAAAGATGAACCCAAAGAGACCCGCACCAAGTTACATTATCACCATAAAACTAACAGCAGATTTTTTAGCAGAAACTTTGTAGGACAGAAGGTAATGGTTTGATATATTCAAAGTGCTGATAGAACAAACAAATCCTGCTAACCAAGAATATTCTACCCGGCAAAGTTGTCCTTCAGAATTGAAGGCAAGATAAGAATTTTCCAGACCAAAAAAAGCTGAGGCTGTCGATCACCACCAGACCACTCTTACAAGAAATGTTAAAGGGAGTTTTTCAAGCTGAAATAAAAGGGCACTAGTTAGTAACATGAAAACAGACGAAAGTATAAAACTCACTGGGGTAAAAGAAAATATATAGTTAAATTTAGAATACTCTAATGTTGTAATGGTGGTGGGTTAATCACTTATAACTCTAGTATGAAGACTAAAATGCAAAAGTGTTAATATAACTACTACTACAATAATTTGTTAATGAATACACAAGATAAGATGTAACTTGTGACATCAAAAACATAGAATGGGGGAGGGTTAAAAATGTAGAGCTTTTATATGTGTTAGGAGTTAAGTTATTATCAGCTTAAAATAGACTGTTATAAATACAAGATGTTTTATGTAAGGCTCATTGTAACCACAAAGCAAAAACTCATGTAGGATACACAAAAAGTAGAGAGGAATCAAAGCATACTACAACAGAAAATCATCAATTCACAAAATAAGAGAAAGAAAGGAGGAAAAAAGGAACAAAAGAATTACAGAACACCAAAAAGCAATTAACAAAATGGCAATAGTAAGTCAATACCTATCAATAATTATTTTAAATGTAAATAGACTAAATTCTCCAATCAAAAGACATAGAGTGGCCAACAGGAGAAAATAATAAGACCCAAATATATTCTGCTTACAAGAGACTCACTTTAGCTTAAAGGACACAATGGAATGAAAGTGAAAAAGATATTCCATGCAAATGGAAACCAAAAGACAGCAGAAGTAGCTACACTTATATTAGACAAAACAGACTTTAAGCCGAAGACAGTAACGAGAAAGAAAGAAGTCCATCATATAATAATAAAGGGGTTAATTCACCAAGAAGTTATAACATTAGAAAATATTTATGCATCCAACAGAGGAGCACTTACATATATATATAAAAGAAATATTAAAAGATTTAAAGAGAGAAATAGACAGAAATAAAATAATAGTAGGAAACTTCAATACCTCACTTTCGTCAATGAGTAGATCACGTAGACAGAAAATTAATAAGGAAATATTGGACTTAAACAACATGTTAGATCAGACGAACCTAATAAATATTTACAGGACATCCCATCCAACAGCAACAGAATGCACATTCTTCTCAGGCACACAAGGAACATTCTCCAGGATAGATCACATATTAGGCCACAAAACAAGGCTTAATAAATTTAAGAAGATTGAAATCATACCAAGCATCTTTTCTGACCATGATGGTATAAAACTAGAAATCAATTACAAGAACAAAACTGAAAAATTCACAAATATGTGGAGATTACACAACATGCTCCTGAACAACAAATGCATCAAAGATGAAAACAAAAGAGAAATAAAAAATCTTGATGTGTGATAATCATTTCATGATATATGTAAATCAAACCATTATGCTGTATGCCTTAAACTTATACAGTGATGTATATCAATTATTTCTCAATAAAACTGAAAAAAATGAAAAAATACTGTAAGACAAATTAAAATGCAAACACAACATACCAAAAGTAGTGATATGCAGCAAGAGCAGTTCTAAGAGGAAAGTCTACAGTGATAAATACCTACATTAAGAAAGAAAAAAAAGATCTCAAATATGTAAGCTAAGTTTATACCTCAAGGAACTAGAAAAGGAAGAACAAAGTAAGCCTAAAGTTAGGAGAAGGAAGGAAATAAAAAAGACCAGAGTGGAAATAAATCAGACAGACAGTAAAAAGACAATAGAAAACATTAATGAAACCAAAATCTGTTGTTTTGAAAAGATAAATAAAATTGACAAAACTTTATGTACACATAACAAGAAAAAAAAAGAAGATTCAGCTGAATAAACTTTTAAATGGAAGAGAAGACATTACAATTGATACCACAGAAATACAAAGGATGATAAGAGAGTACTATGAATAACAATATGCCAATAAATTGGAAAGCCTAGGAGAAATGGATAATTCCCAAAAACATACAACCTTCTAAGATTTAATCATGAATAAATAGAAAATCTGAACAGATCAATTACTAGCAAGGAGATTGAAACAGTAATCAAAACATCCCAACAAACAAAAGTCTAGGACCAGATGGCTTCACTGGTGAATTCTACCAAACATTTAAAGAGTACCAACTGTTCTCACAATCTTTCAAAAAACAGAAGAGAAAGGAACATTTCCAAACTCATTTTACAAGGCCAGCATTACCCCAGTACAACAGCCAGACAAGTAAACTTCAAGAAAAGAAAATTACAGGCCAATGTTCCTGATGAACAAAAATGCAAAAATCCTCAACAAAATGTTAGCAAACCAAACACGTGAAAAGGATTATACAACATGATCAAGTGGGATTTATTCCAGGAAAAGAATGATGGTTCAACGTTCACAAATCAATCAATGTGATACATCATGTTAACAAAATGAAGGAGAAAAATCATGTGATCATCTCAACAGAAACAGAAAAAGCAGTTGACACAATTCAACATACTTTCATGATAAAAAATCTCTCAAGGACCAGAGGGCAGACAGCAGAAGCAAGAAGAATTACAATCCAGCAGCCTGTGGAACAAAAACCACATTCACAGAAAGACAGACAAGATGAAAAGGCAGAGGGCTATGTATCAGATGAAAGAACAAGATAAAACCCCAGAAAAACAGCTAAATGAAGTGGAGATAGGCAACCTTCCAGAAAAAGAATTCAGAATAATGATAGTGAAGATGATGCAGGACCTTGGAAAAAGAATGGAAGCAAAGATCGAGAAGATGCAAGAAACATTTAACAAAGACCTAGAAGAATCAAAGACCAAACAAACAGAGCTGAACAATACAATAACTGAAATGAAAACTACACTAGAAGGAATCAATAGCAGGATAACTGAGTCAGAAGAACTGATAAGTGACCTGGAAGACAGAATGGTGGGATTCAATGCTGCGGAACAGAATAAAGAAAAAAGAATGAAAAGAAATGAAGACAGCCCAAGAGACCTCTGGGACAACATTAAACACAACCACATTCGCATTATCAGGGTCCCAGAAGGAGAAGAGAGAGGGAAAGGACCAGAGAAACTACTTGAAGAGATTATAGTCGAAAACTTCCCTAACATGGGAAAGGAAATAGCCACCCAAGTTCAGGAAGCACAGAGAGTCCCATACAGGATAAACCCAAGGAGAAACATGCCGAGACACATAGTAATCACATTGGTAAAAATTAAAGATAAAGAAAAATTATTGAAAGCAGTGAGGGAAAAACAACAAATAACATACAAGGGAACTCCCATAAGGTTAACAGCTGATTTCTCAGCAGAAACTCTACAAGCTAGAAGGGAGTGGCATGATATACTTAAAGTGATGAAAGGGAAGAACCTACAACCAAGATTACTCTAGCAGGCAAGGATCTCATTCAGATTTGATGGAGAAATCAAAAGCTTTACAGACAAGCAAAAGCTAAGAGAGTTCAGCACCACCAAACCAGCTCTACAACAAATGCTAAAGGAACTTCTCTAAGTGGGAAACACAAGAGAAGAAAAGGACCTACAAAAACAAACCCAAAGCAATTAAGAAAATGGTCATAGGAACACACATATCGATAATTACCTCAAAAGTGAATTGATTAAATGCTTCAACCAAAAGGTACAGGCTGGCTGAATGGATACAAAAACTAGACCCATATATATGCTGTCTACAAGAGACCCACTTCAGACCTAGGGACACAAACAGACTGAAAGAGAGGGGATGGAAAAAGATATTCCAAGCAAATAGAAATCAAAAGAAAGCTGGAGTAGCAATACTCATATAAGACAAAATAGACATTAAAATAAAGAATGTTACAAGAGAAAAGGAAGGACACTACATAATGATCAAGGGATCAGTCCAAGAAGAAGATATAACAATTATAAATATATATGCACCCAACATAGAAGCACCTCAATATATAAGGCAACTGCTAACAGCTATAAAAGAGGAAATCGACAGTAACACAATAATAGTGGGAGACTTTAACACCTCACTTACACCAATGGACAGATCATCCAAAATGAAAATAAATAAGGAAACAGAAGCTTTTAATGACACAACAGACAAGTTAGATTTAATTGCTATTTATAGGACATTCCATCCAAAAACAGCAGATTAAACTTCCTTCTCAAGTGCACATGGAACATTTTCCAGGATAGATCACATCATGGGTCACAAATTAAGTCTCAGTAAATTTAAGAAAATTGAAATCATATTAAGCATCTTTTCTGACCACAATGCTATGAGATTAGAAATGAATTACAGGGGGAAAAAAACCGTAAAAATCACAAACACATGGAGGCTAAACAATATGTTACTAAATAACCAAGAGATCACTGAAGAAATTAAAGAGGAAATCAAAAAATACCTAGAGTCACATGACAATGAAAACAGGACGATCCAAAACCTATGGGATGCAGCAAAAGCAGTTCTAAGAGGGAAGTTTAGAGCTATACAAGCATACCTCAAGAAACAAGAAAAATCTCAAATAAACAATCTAACTTTACACCTAAAGGAACTACAGAAAGAAGAACAAACAAAACCCAAAGTTAGCGGAAGGAAAGAAATAAAGATCAGAGCAGAAATAAATGTAATAGAAACAAAGAAAACAGTAGCATAGATCAATAAAACTAAAAGCTGGTTCTTTGAGAAGATAAACAAAATTGATAAACCATTAGCCAGACTCATCAATAAAAAGAGGGAGAGGATTCAAATCAATAAAATTACAAATGAAAAGGAGAAGTTACAACAGACACTGCAGAAATACAAAGCATCCTAAGAGATTACTACAAGCAACTCTATTCCAATAAAATGGACAACCTGGAAGAAATGCACAAATTCTTAGAAAGGTATAACCTTCCAAGACTGAACCAGGAAGAAACAGAAAATATGAACAGACCAATCACAAGTAATGAAATTGAAACTGTGATTAAAAATCTTCCAACAAACAAAAGTCCAAGACCAGATGGCTTCAGAGGTGAATTGTATCAAATATTTAGAGAAGAGCTATCACCCATCCTTTTCAAACTCTTCCAAAAAATTGTGGAGGAAGGAACACTCCCAAACTCATTCCATGATGCCACCATCACCCTGATACCAAAACTAAACAAAGATACTACAAGAAAAGAAGATTACAGACCAATATCACTGATGAATATAGATGCAAAAATCCTCAACAAAATATAGCAAACAGAATCCAACAACACATTAAAAGGGTCATACACTATGATCAAGTGGGATTTATCCCAGGGATGCAACGATTCTTCAATATATGCAAATCAGTCAATGTGATACACCATATTAACAAATGGAAGAATAAAAACCATATGATCGGGCTTCCCTGGTGGTGCAGTGGTTGAGAGTCTGCCTTCCGATGCAGGGGACACGGGTTCGTGCTCCGGTCGGGAAGATCCCACATGCCGTGGAGCGGCTGGGCCCGTGAGCCATGGCTGCTGAGCCTGCGCGTCCGGATCCTGTGTTCCGCAACAGAAGAGGCCACAACAGTGAGAGGCCCGTGTACCGCAAAAAAAACAAAACAAAACAAAAAACAAAAAAACCCCATATGATCATCTCAATAGGCACAAAAAAGTTTTTAACAAAATTCAACACCCATTTATGAAAAACTCTCCAGAAAGTGGGCATAGAGGGAACCTACTGCAACATAATAAAGGCCATATATGACACACCCACAGGAAATATCATTCTCAATGGTGAAAAACTGAAAGCATTTCCTCTAAGATCAGGAACAAGACAAGGATGTCCACTCTCACCACTATTATTCAACATAGTTTTGGAAGTCCTAGCCATGGCAATCAGAGAAGAAAAAGAAATAAAAGGAATACAAATTGGAAAAGAAGAAGTAAAACTGTCACTGTTTCAGATGACATGATAGTATACATAGAGATTCCTAAAGATGCCACCAGAAAACCACAGAGCTTATCAATGAATTTGGTAAAGTTGCAGGATACAAAATTAATGCACACAAATCTCTTGCATTCCTGTACACTAATGATGAAAAATCTGAAAGAGAAGTTAAGGAAACACTCCCATTTACCATTGCAACAAAAAGAATAAAATACCTAGGAATAAACCTACCTAGGGAGGCAAAAGACCTGTATGCAGAAAACTTTAAGACAGTGATGAAAGCAATTAAAGATGATACCAACAGATGGAGAGATATACCATGTTCTTGGATTGGAAGAATCAATATTGTGAAGATGACTATACTACCCAAAGCAATCTACAGATTTAAGGCAATCCCTATCAAATTACCAATGGCATTTTTTACAGAACTAGAATAAAAAATCTTAAAATTTGTATGGAGACACAAAAGACCCCGAATAGCCAAAGCAGTCTTGATGGAAAAAACGGGAGCTGGAAGAATCAGACTCCCTGACTTCAGACTATACTACAAAGCTACAGTAATCAAGACAATACGAGACTGGCACAAAAACAGAAACATAGATCAATGGAACAAGATAGAACTCCCAGAGATAAACCCACGCACCTATGGTGAACTAATCTATGACAAAGGAGGCAAGGATATACAATGGAGAAAAGACAGTCTCTTCAGTAAGTGGTGCTGGGAAAACTGGACAGCTATATGTAAAAGAATGAAATTAGAACACTCCCTAACACCATACACAAAAATAAACTCAAAATGGATTAGAGACCTAAATGTAAGAACGGACACTATAAAACTCTTAGAGGAGAACATAGGAAGAACACTCTTTGACATAAATCACAGCAAGATCTTTTTTGATCCACCTCCTCGAGTAATGGAAATAAAAACAAAAATAAACAAATGGGACCTAATGAAACTTCAAAGTTTTTGCACAGCAAAGGAAACCATAAACAAGACGAAAAGACAACCCTCAGAATGGGAGAAAATATTTGCAAATGATTCAACGGACAAAGGCTTAATCTCCAAAACATATAAACAGCTCATGCAGCTCAATATTAAAAAAACAAACAACCCAACCCAAAAATGGGCAGAAGACCTAAATAGACATTTCTCCAAAGAAGACATACAGATGGCCAAGAAGCACATAAAAAGCTGCTCAACATCATTAATTATTAGAGAAATGCAAATCAAAACTACAGTGGGTATCACCTCACACCATTTAGAATGGGCATCCCTCAGAAAATCTACAAACAACAAATGTTGGAGAGGCTGTGGAGAAAAGAGAACCCTCTTGCAATGTTGGTGGGAATGTAAATTGATACAGCCACTATGGAAAACAGTATGGAGGTTCCTTAAAAAACTAAAAATAGAACTACCATATGACCTAGCAATCCCACTACTGGGCATATACCCAGAGAAAACCATAATTCAAAAAGACACATGCACCCCAATGTTCATTGCAGCACTATTTACAACAGCCAGGTCATGGAAGCAACCTAAATGCCAGATGAATGGATAAAGAAGATATGGTACATATATAAAATGGAATATTACTCAGCCATAAAAAGGAATGAATTTGGGTCATTTGTTGAGATTTGGATGGTTCTAGAGACTGTTATATAGAGTGAAGTAAGTCAGAAAGAGAAAAACAAATATCGTATATTAACACATATATGTGGAACCTAGAAAAATGGTACAGATGAACTGGTTTGCAGGGCAGAAATTGAGACACAGATGTAGAGAACAAACGTACAGACACCAAGGGGGGAAAGCCGTGGGGTGGTGGGGGTGGATGAATTGGGAGATTGGGATTGACATGTATACACTGATGTATATAAAATTGATGACTAATAAGAACCTGCTGTATAAAAAAATAAATTAAATAAAATTAAAAAAGAAAAATATCTCTCAAAAACCTGGGAACAGGGGAAATGTCCTTCAGTATAATAAATGCCATATATGACAAGCTGACAACTTACATCAAACTTAATGGTGAAAAGCTTAAATCTTTTCCTCAAAGATCAGGAAAAAGACAGGGATGCCCACTCTTGCTACTTTTAATCAACATAGTACTGGAAGTCCTAGCCCAAGCAATTAGGCAAGAAAAGTAAATAAATGGCATCCAAATTGGAAAGGAAGGAGTAAAACTGACTCTTTTTGCAGATGACATGATATTATATGTAGAAAATCTTAAAGGCCCCACCAAAAAACTGTTAGCACTAATAAATGATTTCAGTAAAGCTGCAGGATACAAAATCAATATACAAAAATCAGCTGCATTTCTATACACTAACAATGAAGTATTAGAAAAAGAAATTAAGAAAGCAATCCCATTTACATGGGATTGTAAAAGTACCAAAAGGAATAAATACTTAGGAATAAATTTAAGAAGGTGAAAGGCCATATGAAAACTAAAAGACATTGGTAAAATACATTGAGAAAGACACAAGTAAATGGAAAGGTGTTTCATGCTAAAATGCCCATATTACCCAAAGTTATTTACAGATTCAGTGCAATCGCTATCAAAATTCTAATTATATTTTTCATTGAAATAGAAAAAAGATCCTAAAATTTGTATGGAACCACAAAAGACAATCTTGAGAAAGAATAAAATTGGAAGAATCATAGTCCTGATTTCAAACTACAGGACAAATGGATAGTAATCAAAACAATATGGTAATGGCAAAAATATAGACATATAGATCAGTGGAACAGTAAAGAGGGCCCAGAAATAAACCCATGTTATATGGTAAATTAATTTTTGATAAAGGAATAAAAAATATACAAAGGGGAAATCACGTAACTCACAGTTAAATGTTCATATGGTCACTTAAAGTATAATTACTCAAATTAACTACTTAAATACAAAATCATCAAAATGATGATTCATCAAAACCAAAAACCAAAGCCACCTATATATTCAATGCAATCTCTATGAAAATTCCAATGGCATTTTTCGTATCAATATAAAATAACCCCCAAATTTGTGTGGAACCACAAAGACCCCTCATAGTGAAAGGAATCCTGAAAAAGAAGAACAAATCTGAAGGTATCACACTTATTGATTTCAAATTATACTACAAAGATATAGTATTCAAAACAGTATGGAACTGACATAATAGACACATTGACCAATGGAACAAAATAGAGAGCCCAGAAATAAACCCATACAAATATGGCCAACTAATACTAGATAAGGGAGCCAAGAATACTTAATGGGGAAAAGATAGTCTCTTCAATAAACGGTGCTGGGAAAACTGGATAACTACATGCAGGAGAATGAAATTGGATCCCTGTCTTACACCATTTACAAAAATGAACTCGAAATGGATTAAAGACTTAAATGTAAGAACTAATACCATAAAACTCCTAAAAGAAAACATGGGGAAAGTTCCTTTGACATTGGAGTTGCCAATAATTTTTTGTATACAGTACCAAAAGCACAAGCAACAAAAAGCTTCTATACAGCAAAATAAACAGTCAATGAAATGACTGTTTCATAGGGCAACGTATGAAATAGGAAAAATATTTGCAAACCATGTATCTGATAAGCGGTTACTATATAAAGGATTCATACAAACCAATAGCAACCCCCCCCAAACAATCCAGTTAAAAAATGAGCAGACAGGTTTTCCTGGTGGTGCAGTGGTTAAGAATCTGCCTGCCAATGCAGGGGCACCGGTTCGAGCCCTGGGCTGGGAAGATCCCACGTGCTGCAGAGCAACTAAGCCCATGCACCACAGTTACTGAGCTTGCACTCTAGAGCCCGTGAGCCACAACTACTGAGTCCACGTGCCACAACTACTGAAGTCCATGTGCCTAGAGCCCATGCTCCGCACCAAGAGAAGCCACTGCAATGAGAAGCCCATGCACCACAACGAAGAGTTGCCCCCACTCGCTGCAACTAGAGAAAGCCCGTGCACAGCAACGAAGGCCCAACGCAGCCAAAAATAAAAATAAACAAAATGAGCAGAAGAACTGAATAGACATTTTTCCAAAGAAGACATCCAAATGGCCCACAGATATATGAAAAGATTATTGACATCACTAGTCATTGGGGAAATGGAATTCAAAACCACAATGAGATATCACTTCACATCTGTTAGAATGGCTATCATCAAGAAGACTAGAGGCAGGGTTTCCCTGGTGGTGCAGTGGTTGAGAGTCCGCCTGCCGATGCAGGGGACACAGGTTTGTGCCCCGGTCCAGGAAGATCCCACATGTCGCGGAGCGGCTGGGCCTGTGAGCCATGGCCGCTGAGCCTGCGCGTCTGGAGCCTGTGCTCCGCAACAGAAGAGGCCACAACAGTGAGAGGCCCGCATACTGCAAAAAAAAAAAAAGACTAGAGGCAAGTGTTGGTGAGTTTGTGTAGGGAAAGAAACACTTGTGCACTGTTGGTGGGAATGTAAATTGGTACAGCCACTATGGAAGACAGTATGGAGGTTCTCCCCAAAATTGAAAACAGAACTACCGTACGATCCAGGAATCCTACCTCTGGGTATGTATCCAAAGAAATGAAATCGGGATCTTGAAGAGATATCTGCATTTCTATGCTCATTGCAGGTTTATTCACAATAGCCAAGATGTGGAAACAACTTAAATGTCCATTAAGGGATGAATGGATAAAGAAGATGTGAGATATATATATTCAGTATTCAAAGAGTGTAAGCAATGCAAGTTGCCATACACACACACACACACACACACACACACACACTCCACAGTGGAATATTATTCAGCAATGATAAAGAAGGAAATTCTGCCATTGTGACAACATGGATGGACCTTGAGGGCATTATGCAAAGTGAAATAAGTTAGAGAGAGACAAATACTGTATGATATGACTTATGTTTGGAATCTAAAATAGACAAGTTCACAGTAGCAGAGGGTATAATGGCGATTACCAGGGGCTGGGGGCTGGAGGAAACAGGGAAATGTTGGGCAAAGTATACAAACTTTCAGTTACAAGTTGAATAAGTTTGGGGGATCTAATATACAATACAGTGATTATAATTAACAACATTACATTATATACTTGAAAGATGCTAAGAGAGTAGATCTTAAATATTCTCACCACAAAAATAAGTGATAATTATGTGAGTTGATGGAAGCATTAGTTAACACTACAGTGGTAACCATTTCACAATATGTAAGTGTATCATATCAACATGTACATCTTAAATTTACACAATTTTATGTATCAATTATATCTCAATAAAGCTGGAAAAAAAAGGAAAAGAATTTTATACAAGAATAATTTTAATAGATACTTTTATTGATCTCATTTAGCTGTGTCCTATAAATAATGAAACATTTATGCAGTGGGATACTGTATAGCCATCCACGCACACACACACATTTATCAACACTCGGAAATGCTCACAATATAATATGGAACAAAAGAAAAAATCATAATTGTATAGGCAGTACTATCTAAATAATTCTGCTTGAAAAACACAAATAAAATCATCTGAAGCCCATAAGGGTAAAGTTACAGAGAACAAAGATTGGACAGAAACATTTCAAAATGTTAACAAAGTTTATCTCTGAATGATGGTATTATGAGTAAATTTTCCTTTCTTTTACAGTCATTTCCATATTTTCCAAATTGTTCATAAAGCATGTATATTATCCTTAAAATGAAGGAAAATATATTAAAACTATTTTTGCCACTATGAAAAACAGCATGGTACTTCCTCAAAAACTTAAATATTAAAATTACCATATGATTCAGTAATTTAATTCTAGGTGCATGCCCAAAAGAATTGAAAGCAAGGACTCAAACAGATGTTATCACCCCCATATTCATAGCATTATTTGACAATAGTCAAAAGTGGAAGCAACCCAAGTATCTATTGATGGATGAATGGATAAACAGAATGTAGTGTAAACATACACTGAATAGTATTCGGCCTTAAAAGGAAGGAAATCTGCCACATGTTACAACATGAATGAACCTTGAAGACATTATGCTAGGTGAAATAAACCAGTCACAGAAGGACAAATACTGTATGTTTCCACTGATATGAGGAAACTGGATTAGTCAAATTCACAGAGACAGAAATTAGAATGGTGATTAATGGGGAAGAGGGGAGAGGGCAATGGGGAGTCACTGTTTAATGGGCACAGAGTTTCAGTTTTGCAAGATTCAAAGAGTTCTGGAGTTGGATGGTGGTGATGGTCCCACAGCCATGTGAATGTACTTAACATCACAGAATTGTACACTTAAAAAAAGTTAAAGTGGTAAATTTCATGTGATGTATATTTTACCATGACTTTAAAAAGTTTATTTTCATCTGATTTGAATTAAAATCCAGATAATGCTAGGTCCTAGATAAAGTGATAAAGTTGGTGACAAAGCTGAAAGGCAGTGGGCCAAATGGTGGACCAGGGCCTTGACAGCCCAGCTGAGCTGTGACATAAGAGGAGCTATGGGAAAGACACGGAGAGAATGGGACTGCAGGAGAACCAGTCAGTCTCAGGATGAACTAAGCAGGAGGGGCAGGGGAGGAGAAGGAAGCCAAAAGTCATCAAAAGCCTGTTATATCCTGGATGCTCTGCGTGTGCCTCCCTACGGATGGATGAGGAGATAAAGCCTAAGAGAGACTTGCCCAGGGTCCCAGAGGTAGCAGGTGGCAGATCCCTGTCTTGAGCTCAGATGTCACAGATTCCACATCTCTGCTCTTTCCTTCACACCATGCTACTTCTCCCATATATTATAAGTGAAAGAAAGGAAGAAGAATGGTGGGAGAGGAGAAGAAGACAGAGAGAACGGGAAGAAAGTAGAAAAAGAGAGGAAAGAAAGGGGATGTCGGGAGACAGGAAGAGGAACTTCAAAGCCGCAAACAAGAACAAACTGTTAACTAAGGCCCCCAAGTCTGCACTGAAACTTTTGCCAATTATGGTTTGTCAGCATGCTAACTCATTCATAATTATTTCACGGGATTTTAGCAACTCTCTATGTAACTGTCTTGGAGCAGTTGCAGAGCTGTTAATCCTGAATGTTTATTACCCACCATTCAGTAAATAGCTGAATAAATCTGAAGAAGTCCAATTTATGGGGCTGGTTACAGCATGCTATTCAAATTCCAAGCAATTACAATAAAACCACGTCTACTGATGGTAATGCGGTTTTTTAAATTTGATACTGGAGGATGCTAGAACTTGACATCCCTTTGAGCTATTCTTTGTTCTGTGTCTGGGCCACGGTGGCCAGAGCAGGACAGAGGTCAGAGGCTGTCTTTGGGTTGCTGTTTGCCAAGGTGACGGAGTGAGATGGGACATATGTTCATCAATTTGAATGATGTTTAGGGATCTGGGTTCTGGGTAACAGTGACATTTCAAGGCTGTTCGGTTCTCCGTTCAGGGCTCACCTCTGACCCTGGTGTGGTAAAGTATGCCATAGCCCAGGTTGGGTGGGCTTTGGGCATCTTCTAGAAGGTGAGTTACTTGGGAAGAGCCAGGAGTGATGACTTCTCTCCTCACAGATCCTGACAAGATCAGAGACTTCTCTGCTCATTTCCGGGAGCCCAGTGCAGCCACACAGAGGGCTGTATATAGTGTAGAAAGGAGGCAAACACACAAAACACACACACACACACACACACTTGATGGACCCCATGGCCCATGGATTTCCTTTCACTCTCTGACACTTTTCCTTCCAATGTCTCCCATTAGGGTGACAGCTGGTTGAAGGTGATGCAAAGAGGGAGCAGAGAGAGAGCGTCAAGTGGGAAGATACTGTCCTAAAGTGCCCTGGCCTTGGCTCTTATCCTTGCCATTTAGCCTTGGACAAGTCACTCCAACTGTGGGGCCTCAGTTTCCCCTTCCAGTTCTGACATTCTGTGGCTCTATACTTCAATAAAAGAGAATGACAGGTGAACTAGAGAGGCAGGCAGAAGTGCTCCACCGAAGAGGACCCTTGTCCAAACGGGGGATAAGATTTTACATCATCTATTACCCCACGCTTGATAGAATGGCCAACATCAAAAAGACAAGAGAAAATAAGTGAATAAGTGCTGGCGGGGATGCGGAGAAAAGGAAACCCTTGTGCACTGTGGGTGGGATTGTAAACTGGTACAGCCACTGTGGAGAACAGCATGGAGAATCTCAAAAAATTAAAAATAGAACTACCATATGATCCAACAATTCCACTTCTATTTGTCCAAAGGAAACAAAAAACACTAGCTCAAAAAACTACCTGTACACCCACATTCATAGCAGCATTATTTACAGTCACCAAGACATGCAAACAACCTAAGTGTCCACTGACAGATGAATGGATAAAGATGTGGTGTGTATATACAATGAAATACTATTCAGTCATAAAAAAATGAGGAAACCCTGCCATTTATGACGATATGGATGGAACTTGAAGGCATTATGCTAAGTGAAATAAATCAGACAGAGAAAGATAAATCCTGTATGATCTCACTTATATGAGGACCCCCCCCCCCCAAAAAAAAACTCAAAAGCCAAATTCATAGAAAAAGAGATCAGATTTCTGGTTACCAGAGGCAGGGGTCAGGGGGAGAGAGAATGGGAGGAAGGTGGTTAAAGGTACAAACTTCCAGTTATAAGGTAAATAAGTACTAAGGATGTGATGTACAGCATGATGACTATAATTAGCACGGTTGTGTAATACATAGGAAAGCTGTTAAGAGAGTAAACCCTAAGAGTTCTCACAAAGACATTTTTCCTTTTTTCAGTTATATCTATATGAGGTGATGGATGCTAACTAAACTTATTGTGATAATCATATCACAATATAAGTCAAACCGTGATACTGTACACCTTAAACTTATACAGTGACATATGTCAATTATATCTCGATAAAACTGGAAAAATGTTAAAAAAGAAGATACATTTTTAAAATAAAAAGGCTTAGAAGTGAAAAAAAAAAAGACTCTACATCATCAAAAGGCAGACACCTTCTTCCTGCTCACTTACCGAGCACTTACCTATTCAGTGTGAAGTTCAGTGTTTGAAGCTGTACATGAGTGAGACACATTCCTCTCCATCCAAAGAGTCCAAATTTACTGAAGTTGGAGACACATATTCAAATAATTGTAGTACAAGGAGGTAGATGCTAAAACGGCACTTTGTAGAAAATGTTACAGGAGCACAGAGAAGAAAAGTCACTCGTTTTGAGTTGGGGAAGGTTGTGTTAGGTCAGACTTGATGGAGAAATTGATATTTGAACTAGACCTTGAAGGATGGATGAATAGACATTCACCATGGAGAACAGAAGGGAAGAGCACCCCAGGTGAAGGGAGCAGCAACGGTGCAGAAGCATGGAAATACAACCATTCGTCTGTGGAAGGCCAGGGATGGTTTCAGGGTACTTGGAATATAAGAGTTAATAAGACAGTCTCTGATTTCATGGAGCTCACAGATAAGCGGGTAGGGACAGGTATTAAAAAGTCAAACAGATCAATGAATAAGATGGTCTTAGGAAATAAACAAGGCTGTGTGCCTGAAGTGTGGGGTGTGGTGGGAAAAAACTGTACATGAGCTTGAAAAGATACAAACTTCAAAGAGCACATTGCTAAGGAGTTTGTACTTTGTCCTTTAGGTAGTGGGGAACCAACAAAGATTGTTGTAGTGGAGAAACATTACCAGATATATGTTTAGAATTAAAACCAAGTAAAAACTATATTAGCGGGAAAGAGACTGGATGCTGAGAAAGCAATTAGAGTGTTATTACTATAATCTAGGAAAAAGAGGATGAGAATGGATGCAGGGCCATATCCATGGGAATGAAGACAAGGGGAGAGATTTGAAAGGCATTTCAGAGGCACAAACAAGATTTGGTGACATGAGCAATGATCAAGAAAGGCAAATATACAGTTTACAGATTAAGTGACTTGGGAAATACTTCACAATTCTCGAAGATAAGGAATACAGAAGAAAGGAGAGGTTACAGGAAAAACATGCAGTTGACGTTAAGGTGCCTATGGAACAGTTTGTAAGTTGATGGAAGTGTCAGCTTGTATCTCATAAGTCCAGGCTGGAGCTAGTGACTAGAGAATCTTCAATCTAAATGTGTGAATTTAGGGCTTCCCTGGTGGCGCAGTGGTTGAGAGTCCGCCTGCCGATGCAGGGGACACGGGATCGTGCCCCAGTCAGGGAAGATCCCACATGCCGCGGAGCGGCTGGGCCCGTGAGCCATGGCCGCTGAACCTGTGCGTCTGGAGCCTGTGCTCTGCAACGGGAGAGGCCACAACAGTGAGAGGCCCACGTACCGCAAAAAAAATAAATAAATAAAAATAAAATAAAATAAAAGCGTGAATTTATAAATAAAGAATACATTTCCCATCTTTCCCCAGGGGAATGCATGAAGCCACTCAGAAAAGAATGAAGAAGACGACTCAGCCACACTGATGAAACTCATGCAGAAGGAGGTAAGTGAAGAAATTTAAAATACATGCTTAGGGAGAATGTTACCCTAGAATCAAGGGAGGGAAATAAAAAGATGAAGGGGCTTTACAGGAGAAATGTTCCCTGAAGGCCAAACAAAGCCAGGGGAAAAGGGGGTCACTGAATAATTCAGCAGCGAGAAGGCTAATGGAGACTTTGGGTTAAGCCATTTTATTGAAATGATGGGAGCAGAATGCATTATGTAAAAGATTATGAGGAATCAGAAGTCCAGAATGTAGAGAAAGCAAGCATACAAAACACTCTGATAGAGTATTCCAGCAAAGAAGGACTTGGAATGACTGGATATTACAGTCATGGCATTCATCCACTCATTCAATAAACATTTTTCAAGCTGATAATACATTCCAGGTACTGAACTGGGAGCCATTATAGAAACCAGTAAGATATAATTATTGCCTTCAAGGTGCTCATAGTCTCGTAAGAGGTGCAGGTGTAGCTCAGAAGAAGAAAAAATTGTTCCACCTGGTGGAGAAGTTGGGGATACTTCCTACAGAGATGCCATAAAGCTGGATTTTTTTTTTTTTTTTGGTAAAAATCATCTATTGTGCTTTTTTTTTTTAACATCTTTATTGGAGTATAATTGCTTTACAATGGTGTGTTAGTTTCTGCTTTATAACAAAGTGAATCAGCTATATGTATACATATATCCCCATATCTCCTCCCTCTTGTGTCTTCCCCCCTCCCTATCCCACCCCTCTAGGTGGTCACGAACCACCTAGCTGATCTCCCTGTGCTATGCGGCTGCTTCCCACTAGCTATTGATTTCATATTTGGTAGTGTATATATGTCCATGCCACTCTCTCACTTCGTCCCAGCTTACCCTTCCCCCTCCCCGTGTCCTCAAGTCCATTCTCTACGTCTGCGTCTTTATTCCTGTCCTGCCCCTAGGTTCTTCAGAACCACTTTTTTTTTTTTTTTTAGATTCCATATATATGTGTTAGCATATGGTATTTTTCTCTTTCTGACTTACTTTACTCTGTATGACAGACTCTAGGTCCATCCACCTCACTACAAATAACTCAATTTCATTTCTTTTTATGGCTGAGTAATATTCCATTGTGTATATGTGCCACATCTTCTTTATCCATTCATCTGTCGATGGACACTCAGGTTGCTTCCATGTCCTGGCTATTGTAAACAGACCTGCAGTGAATATTGCAGTACATGACTCTTTTTCATAAAGCTGGATTTTGAACAATTAAAAGGAGCTTGCCAGGTGGAAGAAGATGGGAAATTCATTCCAGAGAATGGGAAGAGTACATGCAGTAAAATGAAGGCAAGGAAGACAATGTAATGTATTTTGGGAATTCAAGCAATTAGGTATTATTGAAGCATGAATTGTGCTGGGGAGTGGCAACTGATGGGGCTAAAAGGCAAACAGGTACTAGATCATAAATGGCTTCAGGTGCCACGCTTTAGGCTAAGAAGCTGGTCTTCACCTTGTAGGTGGAGATAAAACATATAAGCAAGGAAGACTCGGGGTTGAAAGAGCTCTTTGATTTTAATATTTTCTTTATTGACTTTTTTTTCCTGATTGTTTGGTTTATTTCACTGTTATAGTTAAAGTGAGCCCTTGGTTCCTTTATTTTTCAGTGTTCTTCTTTAAATAATTGCATACTGCTTTTATAGTGTCTTGTATTATTTTTATATAAAGTGTTATAGTTTTCATTGGTATGAAGCTAGTAAGTAATTTCTTTTTTAATTCCTTCTTTGAAATTGGTGAAATGGAAAATTTAAAAATAGAAAGGATAGGGGCTTCCCCGGTGGCGCAGTGGTTGAGAGTCCGCCTGCCGATGCAGGGGACACGGGTTTGTGCCCCGGTCCAGGAAGATCCCACATGCCGCGGAGCGGCTGGGCCCGTGAGCCATGGCCGCTGAGCCTGCGTGTCCGGAGCCTGTGCTCCGCAACGGGAGAGGCCACAACGGTGAGAGGCCCGCGTACAGAAAAAAAAAAAAACTTAAAAATAGAAAGGATAAATGAATATTAAATCTACTTTTTTTGAGAAAAGCAATAAAACAGATATATCTCTTGCAAGCCTCATTAAGGAGGGAAATAAGAGAGGATAAACATAGACAAGATTGGAAATGAAAAAGGAGACATACCACTGTTACGTGCTTGAATTGTATACTAGCAAAATTTAAAACTTAGAGTAAATGTATTAATTCTAGGTAAAACATTCCCAATTAGAATTGATTTAAGAGGAAATGAAAATGTTTACTTGATCAATTACTAGAGAAAAAATAGACAAAATATCACTGAAAATAGACAAACTGATTAGAGAAAAAATAGACAAACTGATAGACAAATGTTTACTTGATCAATTACTAGAGAAAAAATAGACAAACTAGAGAAAAAATAGACAAAATATCACTGAAAATGTCATTAGGTCTATAAGCTAAGATTTTATATAAGAATAGGTAATTTCCATTTAAGTGTTCCAGATGATAGAAACTTGCCAAAACAACAAAGAAGAAAAACTATATCCCGATATCACTTATAAGTATAGGTACAAAATTCAAACTGAAATATTAGCAAATAGAATCTGGCAATGATCTAAAGAAAAACATATTGTGATTAAGTAGATTTTATACTAAGGGTGGTTCATTATGAGAGTAGCTATTAAAACAATCCATTATATCATTATGTCAGTATACCATTCTATAAATAAATTGAATATATATGTGTGTTTACACACAAATATGACGTATATTGTTTGTATGTATCATATACATGCATAATATTATACATTTATATTACATATAGGGTACTTATGCATTTCTATATATACTAACCTAGGAGACTACAGTCTAAGGTTGAGCAGACTCTGCTAATGAACAGTGGACACCCAGAATGAATAAAATAAAGCAGAGATATATTTAACTGTATACAAATTAAAGTAAACCTTTACAAGAAAATACAAATTAAAATTAACTTTTACGTGAAAAAAAGATATAACAAAGACATCAGTGAAAATGGCAGAGTAAGAGCTTCCAAAAATTCTCTGCTCCATAAAGGTAATAATAACACTAGCAAAAATGTTCAGAATCAACTTTTTCAGAACTCTGAAAATTAACAAAGCCTTGCAGAAATCCAAGGGGCATTTATACAAGAAAAATGGCTGAATTTTTGATAAGAACAGTTGACATACAGCATTTTAGCTTGTCCTATTTTCATCTCTCACCAGCTCTGCAGTTGCCCTGAAGACCAACAGTTCACAATCTCAGTGAAAACCAGCAGCCTGGCAGCCACCAGGGCAACTACTTTGAAAATAACTAAAAAATATATAGTAAAAGAAGTGACGAAGGACTTCAGGTAAACTACTAGAAAATATTTAACACAATGACACAGTATGGAGGACTGGAGTAACAAAAAAGACATAAGATATGTAAAAACAAATAACATAATGGCAAATGTAAATAATATCTCATTAGTGATTGCGTTAAATGCAAACATATTAAGCATTAAATGTAATCATTAAACTCCAATCAAAAGGCAGAGATTGGCAGAATCCATGAAAAATAATCCCACCCTATGCTGTCTGCAACAGACACGCTTTAGATTCAAAGACACACAGAGGTTGAAAGTGTAAGGATGGAAAAGATATATCACAAAAACAGTAACTAAAAGGGAGCTGGAGTGGCTATACAGACACACCTGTCTTATTGTGCTTCAATTTACTGTACTTTGTAGATGCTGTGTTTTTTACAAATTGAAGGCTTGTGGCAACCCTGCATCGAGCAAGTCTATTGGCATCATTTTTCCACCAGCAGTTTCTCACTTTGTGTCTGTTTTACATTTTGGTAGTTCTTACAGTATTTTAAACTTTATTTTTATTGTTATATTTGTTATGGTGACCTCTGATCAGTGATCTTCAATGTTACCATTGTAATTGTTTTGGGGTACCATGAACTGTTCCCACATAAGATGGTAAACTTAATCAATTGCTGAAATGACAACAAAGGATTTAGAATATTACATAAATTTAGTTGATAAAACAGTGACAGGGTTTCAGAGGATTGACTCCAATTTTGAAAGAAGTTCTACTGTGGGCAAAAATGCGGTTAAACAGAATTGCATGTTACAGAGAAGTCATTCATGAAAGGAGAAGGTATTCATGAAAGCAAAAGTCAATCAATATGGCAAATATCACTGTTGTCTTATTTTAAGAAATTGTCACAGTCACCCAACCTTCAGCAACCACCACCCTGATCAGTCAGCAGCCATCAACACTGAAGCAAGACTTTCCATCAGCAAAAAGATTATGACTTACTGAAGGCTCAGATGATAGTTAGCATTTTTTAGTTTAAAAAGTATTTTAAAATTAAGGTATGTAGATAAATTGTTTTTTTAGACATAAATCTATTGCACACTTAATAGACTACAGTATAGTGTAAACATAACTTTTATATGCACTGGGAAACCAAAAAATTTGTGTGACTCATGTTATTTTGATCTTTGCTCTATTGTGGTGGTCTGGAACCAAGCCTGAAATATCTTTGAGGTATGCCTGTACTTTTTTAAAATTTTATTTTATTTTTTTTTGGCCACACCACACGGCTTGTGGGAGCTTCCCTGACCAGGGATTGAATGCAGGCCACAACAGAGAAAGCCCAGAATCCTAACCACTATGCCACCAGGGAAGTCCAAGGTATGCCTGTACTAGTATCAGAAAATAGACTTTAAGACAAAAATTGTTACTAGAGACAAAGAAGGACATCAAGAAGATATAAAAAGTATAAACACATATGCACCTAACAACAGAGTTCCCAAATGCAATAAGCAAAATGTTATATGACAAACTGAAGGGAAAAATAGACATTTTAACAATAATAGATTGAGTCCTCAATATCCCACTTTTAATAATGGATAGAACAACTAGACAGAAAATCAATAAAAAAATAGAATACTTCTATATATAGAACAACAACACTACAAGCCAACTAGACCCAATGGACATCTATAGAACACTCTACCCAACAAGAGCAGAATAGACATTCTCAACTGCATATGGACATTCTCCAGGATAGACCATATGTTAGGCCATAATACAAGCCTTAATAAATTTAAAAGGATTAAAATCAGACAGTATGTTCTTCATCCACAATGGAAAGAAACTGTAAATCAATGGAGAAGGAAATTTGATAAATTCACAAATGTGTGAATATTAAACAACAAACTCCTAAATAAGCAATGAGTCTAAGAAGAAATCATAAGGAAAATTAGAAAAAAGTTTAAGAAGAATGAAAATGAAGACATGATTTTCTGAAACTTATGGGATACAGCAAAAGTGGTGCTTGGTAGAAAATTTATAATTGTAAAGTACTATATGAAATAAGAAGAAAGATTTCAAAACAAAATCCTGTCTACCCTAATTAAAAAACTAGACAAATAAAGTAAACTAAACTTCAAGCAAGGAGAAGGAAGGAAATAATAAAGATTAGAATGGAAAGAAATAAAATATAGAATAGAAAATAATAGAGAAAATGAATACAATGAAAAGTTGGTTCTTTGAAAAAAATCTACAAAATTGATTAATTTATAACCAGACTGAAAAAAAAAGAAAGAAGACTCAAATTACTAAAATTAGGAGGCATTGCTATTGACCATATAATAAACAGAACTATAAGGGAATAGTATGAACAATCATGGGCCAACAAACTAAAAGACTTAGATAAAATGGATGTTTCTAGAAAGTTACACATTAATTTCAGGAGAAACAAAAAATGTGAATGACCTATAACAAGTAAACAGACTGAGTTAGTAATAAAAAAATTCCCCACAGAGAAAAGCCCAGAATCTAGTTTCTTCACTGGTGAACTCTACCAAAGCTTGAGAGAAGAATTAGCGCTAATCCTTTTACAAATTCTTCCAAAAAATAGAAGAGGGGGCAAATTGAAAGCTTCATATGTCACTGGTGGAAATGTAAAACGATGAAGCTTCTTTGGAAAACAACTAGTTTGGCAGTTTCTCAGAGGTTAAACATAAAGTCACCATGTGACTCAGCAGTTACACTCCTAAGTATAGACTGAAGAGAAATGAAAACACATTTGCACAAAAACTTGTATACGAGTGTTCATAGCAGCACTGTTCACAACAGGCCACAGGGAGAAGCAACCCAAATGTCCATTAACTGATGAATGGTTAAACAAAATATGGTATATCCATACAAGGGAATATTGAGCCATGATAAGGAATGAAGTTCTGATGCATGCTACAACATGGACGGACCTTGAGAACATTATGCTAAGCAAATGGAGCAGACACAAAAGACCACATATTGTACGATTCCGTTTATATACAACGTCAAGAATAGGGGAAGTCATTAAGACAGAAATCAGATTTGTGGTTGTCAGGGACTGGGGAAAGAGGGAAACGAGGAGTGATTGCTAATGGTACAGGGTTTCTTCAGGGTGATGAATATGTCCCAGGATTAGATAGGAGTAATGGTTGCACAACCTATGAATACACTAAAAGCCAATTAATTGTACACTTTAAAAAAGGGTACATTTTATGATATGCAAATGTTATCTCAGTAAAAAATTTACTTTATGCATTCTGGCAAAAAAGAGACAGCAAAGGCAATATACATACAATACAGCCATAAAAATATTTGTAATTCAGATGGTAGATAAACTGTCAATTCCACTACTACACAAAGAGAAATTATAAATTGACAAAAAGACTAAATCACAATAAACAGAACAAATTATATCAAAATACAATTCATAGAAGGGCATATGCAAATGGCACAAAATGTACTCAGTTCGCTGACAGTCACAGAAGTCTAAATTAAAATAACAATGGGGTATATTTTTGCACCTATCAGACTGGCGAAAATTAATTATCTATTGCTGGCAGGGATGTGGAGAAGAAAGAGTGTTCTCACCCATTGCTGGTTGGGACAGTGATATAGTTATAGCTATTTTGGAAGCTAGCAAGCAACAATCATTAGTATTCAAAGTACATATATCCTTTGACCTAGCAGTCCCACTTCTGTGAATATAGCCTATATAAATAAAAAGAATAGTTTCTAAGGACACAGACACAGGTAGAATATATATATACTTGCTGAATTGGTTACTGATGTTTATAGTGGCCCCAAACTGAACAGACTGGTACATCTATACTGCGGATTATTATGTAACCATAAAAAAGTATGAATTGGAGAACTACCAGAAGACTTAGAGGAAATTCCACGGGTTTTACTGAATGAGAAAAGAAAGATACAGAAGGGTCTGTATAATATAATCAATCCCCTTTTAATAAAATAATTACAAAGAACAATATATGTATATATGCATATATTAAATATAAATCTATATATGATTATACTTTTAATATACCTATAAACACAGTGGGGAAGAGATAACTTTGGTGGTTCTAGTGGGGAAGATACTTGAAAGGAAGCAGAAATGGATGTGGCACAGAGACTAGGAGGAAGGCTCCTGCAATGGTCCAGGAAAGACACGATGAAGACCTTGACTAAATCAATATCAGAGCCCCAGGAATAGACCACGTCTCCAAAGTTCTGCTGGGACATCCTCTCTGGGGCTGTCTTTTGGATACTGGAGCCCCTGTGTGCCTTTTCTCCTGCAGACCAGGTGACAGGCCTACTGGGTTTCTGCTCCATAGCCACCACCCACTCCATCTTGGATTTTCTTTTTTCCACAAGGCCAGTGAGAATGAAAGCATCTTCACAGCTTCTCCCTACACCCACCCCTGCCCCCTCATGGTCCTGAGCATGCCCTCATATCCTTCTGATACTCTCCACGAATTTGGACCATGGAATCCTCCCAAAACACACAGGGTCAACAATAAGACATCCAAGATGATATCCTAATGGCCTTTTCCCATATTTATCCTCGGTCTATGTGGATAATAACATCGAGCTGTGACCTTTCTTTACCTCTTCCCTTCCCTCTGCATGTTTTCTGTCTTCATTCTCCTGGGAGTCAGTTTCCCTTTTTTCTTTTTTCTTTTTTCTTTTTTTTTTTTTTACTATCTAGAGCTTCTGAGTTCTCCCAGAACACCATGTACTCCTCCATTCCAACCCAATTCTCTTGCCTTCAGACCTAGACTAGAGATTCTCATGTTGGGCGTGGATGAGTTTATTAAATCCTGTAGGGAAACATTTTCAAAATACACACGCCTACCACCCTCTATCCTGCTTCCCTCCCCCATGTGTCACAGGTTCCTGAAAAATGAGGGTTTTTTTTAAATGATAGTAATAAGATGGTACCATCCACTATCTCCATTTTGCAGATTAGGAAACTAAGGACCAATGAGATTAAGTGATACTCCTAATATCTGACTCTAGAGCACATACTATTTCTATTGCACTCCCAGTTTTTTAGGGGAATTCATCAAAGACTCGGAGGAGGTACCTTTACTTCTCAGAGGATCCCTTGGGAGTCTAATGCCCAATAGCTTGTTTGGGTTTTCACTTTTCTGCAAACAATTATTGAGCTTCTAATACGTGCTAGGCATTATAGTAGGTCCCTGGTATTAGAGGTGAGGAAGTTTGAGGAGAGATATGGAAAAAGAAAGATGAACAAAACAGGGCATCTGCCTTTTTTTTTTTTTTTAACATCTTTATTGGAGTATAATTGCTTTACAATGGTGTGTTAGTTTCTGCTTTATAACAAAGTGAATCAGTTATACATATACATATGTTCCCATATCTCTTCCCTCTTGTGTCTCCCTCCCTCCCACCCTTCCTATCCCCCCATCTAGGTGGTCACAAAGCACCGAGCTGATCTCCCTGTGTTATGCGGCTGCTTCCCACTAGCTATCTATTTTACATTTGGTAGTGTATATATGTCCATGCCACTCTCTCACTTTGTCCCAGCTTACCCTTCCCCCTCCCCGTATCCTCAAGTCCATTCTCTAGTAGGTTTGTGTCTTTATTCCCGTCTTACCCCTAGGTTTTTCATGACCTTTTTTTCCCTTAGATTCCATATATATGTGTTAGCATATGGTATTTGTTTTTCTCTTTCTGACTTACTTCACTCTGTATGACCAACTCTAGGTCCATCCACCTCACTACAAATAACTCAATTTCGTTTCTTTTTATGGCTGAGTAATATTCCATTGTATATATGTGCCACATCTTCTTTATCCATTCACCTGTTGATGGACACTTCGGTTGCTTCCAATAGTACTAGCTATTGTAAATAGAGCTGCAATGAACATTGTGGTTCATGACTCTTTTTGAATTATGGTTTTCTCAGGGTATATGCCCAGTAGTGGGATTGCTGGGTCATATGGTAGTTCTATTTGTAGTTTTTTAAGGAACCTCCGTACTGTTCTCCATAGTGGCTGTATCAATTCACATTCCCACCAGCAGTGCAAGAGTGTTCCCTTTTCTCCACACCCTCTCCAGCACTTATTGTTTCTAGATTTTTTGATGATGGCCATTCTGACCAGTGTGAGATGATATCTCATTGTAATTTTGATTTGCATTTCTCTAGTGATTAATGATGTTGAGCATTCGTTCATGTGTTTGTTGGCAATCTATATATCTTCTTTGGAGAAATGTCTATTTAGGTCTTCTGCCCATTTTTGGATTGGGTTGTTTGTTTTTTTGTTATTGAGCTGCATGAGCTGCTTGTAAATTTTGGAGATTAATCCTTTGTCAGTTGCTTCATTTGCAAATATTTTCTCCCATTCTGAGGGTTGTCTTTTGGTCTTGTTTATGGTTTCCTTTGCTGTGCAAAAGCTTTGAAGTTGCATTAGGTCCCATTTGTTTTTGTTTTTATTTCCACTTCTCTAGGAGGTGGGTCAAAAAGGATCTTGCTGTGATTTGTGTCATAGAGTGTTCTGCCTATGTTTTCTTCTAAGAGTTTGATAGTGTCTGGCCTTACATTTAGGTCTTTAATCCATTTTGAGTTTATTTTTGTGTCACCTTATCTTTGATAAAGAAGGCAAGAATATACAATGGAGAAAAGACAGCCTCTTCAGTAAGTGGTGCTGGGAAAACTGGACAGGTACATGTAAAAGTATGAAATTAGGGCATCTGCCTTTGATAAGCTCATATCCAGCGGGAGAGTAGATCAGTGCCTTATGAGAGGCACTTAAAATCAATGTGATTAGTGCCTTTACTGGCTAGAGAAACTTGGGATTTATTTAACCTGTGAGTGCTTGAGAAGCTGCCCAGTGAGCAGGTGTTAATCCACTTAATGTAAATGGACCTATTTAGACTTAGCTGTTTATCAAAGGGAGTAATCCTGTCCTCCCTTAACAGAGTCTACCATTTCCCATGATTTCCGAGGGCTGTTCATGAACCAGGATGTCATGAGAGTTTTTGTTTTGTTTTGTTTTTAAAGATTCTTTTTGATGTGGACAATTTTTAAAGTCTTTGTTGAATTTGTTACAATATTGTTTCTGTTTTTGTGTTTTGGTTTTTTGGCTGTGAGGCATGTGGGATCTTAGCTCCCCGACCAGGGGTCAAACCCACACCCCCTGCATTGGAAGGCGAACTCTTAACCACTGGACCCGCCAGGGAAGTCCCATGTCATGAGCTTTTGACAACAAGGTCTTTGGGTGCTCCCCAGCCTTGGGCAGACAAAATAAATGCATGAAAAAGCAATAAAGTGAGTGGGTCTTTAAAGTGTTTTTTAAGAAGTGAGTGTGATCTTATAGGAAAGATTAGAGGTTCATCAGATGAAGGAAAAGAAGAGATGAGAATTCTGAACAGATGGAAGAGTATGAATTTCAAAATGCTTTTGAAATGTTGCCTCTGTTCCATGGGCATGTTCTTCACAGATCATGGACTATGGAGCTAGCCTGCCTGGCTTTGAACCCCAGCTCTGCCACTCTCTAGCTGTGTGGTCTTGGGCCACTTATTCAGAAGGAGAAGGACATTTCTGATTCTGAAATAGAGAGAAATTTGGGGGGAGGCTGTGGAGGTGGTGTTGCTCCAAGTAGGTTGGTCCAGACTGTAAAGGATCTGACTTGAGTTTGGCCCTTAGCTGGGGGAAATTGGGGGCTAGAGTAGATTTTAAAGTGAGCACAGCAAGGTCAAAAAAAATTATTTTTGATCATTTCTTCATAACTCCCCAGTGGTTTTCCTACCTGGCAGGGATTTCTGTGAAGCATCTGAAGAACGCCTGTGAGTGAAATCAGCCACAGAGAGATGGCAAGAGAACACACATCTGACATGGGCTGAATCACATATCTCTTCAAAGCAGAGCGGAACCAAGGGAAGAAGGGAGGTATCCCAGGTGAGAGAGTGGGAGCAGGTCCGTGAAGTCAGATGCTTGTGCAGTTTCTGCCTCTGGGGCCCAAGAACTCCTGAAACCTTTGCTCTCCTTCTGTGCTTTCAACCTATAAAAGCTGCCTCTTTGATCTAAAAGAAAAAACTGGATTCAGCCTCTGGGTTAATGTTGTTGGCTAAGTACTGCAGAGAGGCTGCATGACTTAAGCATGAACAGAGAACACGGCATCAGAAGAAGCAGCTGTGGAATAAAAGCAGTCCACTTAAACTCTATGAATCCCAGAGTTCTCATTTATGAAATGGGGGATGTAACCCCCGCCCTACATTCCTTCCCAAGGAGGGGACACAGGAGGTCATACAAGGCAAGTCTCCTCATCAGGTATCAGTTGCCGCATTAGTGATGCTGAACCAAACCCTCAAAACCACAGCAGCGTACAGCAGTAAACACTGAATCAGGGCAGGAGTCTGTGGGGTTCAGCGGATCTGTGCTTGGCTTCTCCCGATTTGCTTGCTTGCCCATGTGACTGTGGTCAGCTGCAGGTCACAGCTGAATGGCTCTGCTGATATGAATGGGCTGGGCTCATTCATATTGCTGGGAATTGGCTAGCTGTTGCCGATCTAGGATGGCCTTGGGACCATTGGGATGCCTTGCCTCTGTTCCAGGGGCAAGTTCTTCTAAAGGCGATGGCAGAGGGCAAAGATAAATGTCACGTCTTCACATATTGGGCTTAACCATGTGATTTGCTTTGACCCTTTAGCCAAAGCAAATCACATGCTTAAGCCCTACATGCAAAGTTACAAAGGCATAAGGTGAGGATGCAGGGAGTGGTGAAGAATTGGGGCCATTTCTTGCCATCTACCATGGCCTCTATAAACCATAAGCTATGCAAATAAACGTAAGGTAATATTACTCTCCAAACGTCATTGAATCAATGTGTTCCTGTTGAACTGATTTATATGGCCATTGGCCTGTCTCGGGCCTGATTACTTCCACAAGTTTTTCCAATTGCACCATAGTTTTTCATAGCCAGAATAAAACTCCGTTTAAAAACTATCTGTACGTTTTTCTTGGACAGCTGAAGCTCTCTGCTTTCTCTCCATCTGATACTACAGTGCGTGTGTGTGTATGTGCCGGGATGGTAGGTGTTAGTGGTGATTTTCTGTTTCCGTTTAGCTTAACTCACCAGCGATAGCTTTAACTTGGCAGCTTCATCAGGGCTCTCTCTAAATGTGCTGACATTTCAATTAAATGTCAGCGGCATCCTTCTGTTTACCAGCTGGAAGATTGGTAATGGGGAACGTTGGTGGTGCCAGAGGCTACAGAGATTTCTATTTGGTGAAACGCCAGCCAATGCCTTTGTCTCTGCTGTACCCCGAGGGTCCTCTGCATGTGTGTTTGGACAGACTGATTGTTCCTTCAGTATGTCCCTGGTGCTCCAGGTCAGGAATTTCAAATTATTCCCCGAATCCTCATGGGGGTGCTTCAGGGGCGAGGTTATTTATTATTTTTTATTAGAACATGGATAAGACTTCTCTGCCCTCCCAGTTTAATTAAAGAATAGCTTGAGTTTGCAGGGCAGGCAATTAAAAAGCTATTCTTTACAACTACGTATTTCTATATATTAGGCTTTTCATTGGGAGCAGCAGAAGAAAATAGTTACTCCAATCCTGGACTATGGAGCTGGGCTGCCTGGGTTTGAACCCCAGCTCTGGCCACTCCCCAGCTGTGTGATTTTGGGCCACTTTACCAGGTCTCTGGGCCTCCATTTCCTCCCCTGGGAATGATAATATCATCTGTTAGAGTTCTGAGGCCTAAATGAGTTAAAATGTTTGAAGCACTCAGAGCAGTGCTGAAGTATTAGTTATTATGCATTATTAATACAATACAACCCAAATAAAATCCAATATAAATCAGATGCTGAAGCTTATATAACAAATGCAGCTGTCATCTGCAGTTTCTGATCTAATCTTATTTGTTAATCAAAACAACCTCAGTACTGTTACAGGTTGACTTTGAAAAACGTATTATTAATTAGAAATTATAAAATAGACACATAAGTTCCAGACGAGATTTCATTTGAGGAAAAAAATCCTCTGCTGCTTAGAAATTTCGAAAGCCACTGTTCTTAGCTATCACATATGGTTCTGAGTTAGGGGCTTAAAAACCAATTCAGATAAGGAGCCAGCTCCCAACCTGTGTGGCCTTGGAGGACAGATTCCAGGTCGAGTGCTTAAGTATAACAGCACAGAGCTGAAATCATTCCCGCATGGTTTCCACTAGCACACACAGGTGAACCAAGCAATCTGTAAGAACATTTGGCGACAATAATCTTCTATGAAAATATGTAGTAGTAATTGCTTTGTGCATTGACCAGAGTCTGGAAATGGTCCTCTAAATGGTTGCTAAAGCATGAGAAGTCCCGAGGGTATGTGTGGCTATTACCATCATTGCTGTTAGGCCCAGTTCTAATATTCTGGTTCAGCAGAACCCACAAATACAGCAGGGCCCCAGGGGGAGCCATGGTGGGTCCACGCCTCCCACCGTGTGGACAGACTGCTGCACATCAACTTGATTCAGATGATGGAAGAACCTGGTGGGCAGGCAAGTCCAGACAGCAGTGGTTGGCCCCCTCTTCTGCCAGGGTGCTGTGCTGAAGCTGTCCTCACTCTCCCTGTGCTTGGAGAAAGCCCTGAACGATGGAACAGCAGCGAGACACGCTCCTGGGAGGGGCTACCAGCTACCAGTTGTGCTCAACACAGCTCCTCAGTAGATGGAATCCTCCCCATTTTACAGATGAGCACCCTGAAGTCTCAGTGACCCAGGCAGGCCTTGAACTAATGGTTTCTGACTCCAAGTCCATTGTGGTTTTTATTCTCCCAGCTACCTCAGGCACTGCTCCAAGGAGAAGCTGGCAAGTGCTGGAAACTTTAACTCAGACATGAGTACAAAGCTTGATCAACTCGCATTACCACTGTTTTTGTTGTTATTATTATCCTGGGGTCCATGCCAGCCATTTCTGGTTTAGCTCGTATACGATACGCCCAGGACGCCTCAGGGAGATACACTTGCTCTTCCTTTAGCTGTGACCATTGTGGGGAGGCAAATGCTCCCCTGTCATGGGCTCCTACTTCCATTTCAGTGGCTCTTTACTAATCTACAGAGTTGAAATAATTTATTCTGAACATTTCGCTCATGGTTGACCATGTATGTTGTTTTTACTTTTACTGTAATGCATATTGCTGTAATAAACATCTTTGTGTTTAATGCCAAAACGTCTTTCTCAGTATACATGTATGTAGTGTGTGTGTGTGTGTGTACATATATATATATATATATTTTATTGTGGCAAGAAAGGCAGCTCAATTCTGAGAGTGTAGAAGGAATGCAAGTATTGGACTTGCTCAGGCACCTCACTTGACTGAGTAGGGCTGGGGGATGGCGCACGGACGGTTGACCAAATTGTGGGGGGAGCTTGGATGGCAAATGAAGGTATTGTGGCTTTCTTATGGGGAAAAGGATACTGCTAAAGAGGAAAGGAGGGTGAAACGTGGAGTGTGGGACTGTAAATCTGAGATTGAAGGGTAGAACTAACTGGAGCACAAAAACACGAGGTCAGGCCCTGACTCTCTGGGTCTCCGTTTCCTTGTCCATGAAATGACTGGAAAGCTCAAGGTACAAAGCAAGAGTCCCAGCCTCAGAGCCAGACAGATCTTGATATAAATGCTAGCTTAGCTACTTACCCATCTGTAAAATGGGGAGAATTTTACATACCCCATACAATTATAATGGAGAGAACACAGTCCAATGGTTGCACAAGCCTGGATAAGTAGTAACTGTTTCAATTTTATGGACTGGAGGTTGCCTAAGCTGTTTTTTAGCTCAGATGTGCCATAGTTCTATTATGTGATTAGAAAATAATTTAGAAGAATAAGGGCTTAGAAATTAAATCAGTGGTTAATGGATACATGCTCTAATCTATTTTTAAAAAATCCTCTCCTGGCAAGAACCCAAAGGAAAATAATAGGTAGTAAAGATCCAAACACTTCTCTGAGGAAAAACTAATGTTGACTAGAGAGGTTTTCTTTAAAGTGGGTTTAATTCACATCACTTGATGCCGTCCAGGACTTACAGGTCAGTACTCCCAGTTCCCAGGAGAGGAATGGCATGACATGAGGAATACACCTTGAAATTCTTGGATGATAAAAAAGGATTAAAAATCTATAGTCTTTCAGCTTCAGCTCTTCCAATTTTGTTTTCATCTCCCTTCTGTAGAAAGAAGCACAGCTACTGAAGAATAACTGGAGCATCTGGGGGACCTGGCGTGTTCTGCCAAGGATGTAGGAAAGTTTCTCCAAGTGTCATCACCAACGGCAAACTTCCACTGCATCACAGTTTGGCAGAGGCTGTGGTGCTGGGCCTTGGGGAAGAGAACACGCTAGAGCTGTGCTGTTCCAACATGGTAGCCACTAGCCACGGGACTTAAAGTCTCTGCTCCTCAGTCACACTAGCCACATGCCAAGTGTTCCACAGCCACATGTGGCTAGTGGCTATTGTATAAGACAGTGCGGTATAGAGCATTTCCATCATTGCAGAGTGTTCTACTGCCTAGCACTGCCCTACGGACTAATTTGCTGATCCAGAATCCAAGTGTCCAGCGATCGGAGAGCACAGAGGGCTAGTAGAGATTGTCTAGTCCTGCCCCAGACCAGACTAGGAGGCAGAAGACCTAGTTCCAGTCCCAGCTCTGCCACAAGTCATATATAGCCTTGGTCTATCAACTAGGGATAACATGCCTTGGTTTACTCATCTATAAAATGGGTTTATGCACTCATTTAGTCTGTCAGTGAATTATTTTTTTTAACATCTACTAAGATGAGGCACTGTGCTACCCACCTGTTGAATTTCTAGCAGCACCCCTCAGAGCTGATTGAAACACCAGTGTGTCACAGCTCTGACAGCACGAACTGCCCAGGTAAAGTGCATGGAGTGCCTTCCACTGGGCCTGGCACAGAGGAGGGCTCAGAGTGCTAATTGTGCCGTCAGAAACCACTGAGATCAAGTGGTCTTTTCAGAGAACTCCTTTCAGCTTCTCCCTTCACGTTCTGCTGGTCTTTTCATATTTTTGCAAGCTGAAAAGGGCTTAGGGAAGAGACAGAGCAGAGATACAGAAGCTGTGTGTCTGGCCAAGGTGTGGCTTTAATCTCAGGCCACCTCCCTACCTTCCTATTCCTGCCCAGCCAGGTTACAGCCTCCAGGAATCAGTGGAAAGAAGGAGCCCATGTGAACCCACACAGCTCAGATGAACCTGGAGTATCTGATCCAGAGGGAGAAGCTGGAGGAAGTGTCTTCACCTTTCATCTTGGCCCTACAGCATCTTAGCCTACCAGCATCTCCTGTTTATAGGTGAGGAGGTGGATGGAAGAAGTGAAGCCCAGACAGGAGAGAAGACCCACCCACACTCAGAGTCCTCAGAATCGCTGGTACTTAGGCCTCCTGCGGTATCCAGCATGAGGACCACGCTTTCGGTGTCTGGCCCTCATGCCCACCTCAGTACTGTCTCCATCATGTGTATACCCAGGTGAGGACACCTCAGCTCTGCAGCCGTGTGCTTCCAGAGGAGCGTTCTGGGCTAGAGGAGAGGAGACCCAAGGTCCCATCTCAGCCCTACCATCAACCTAGCTGTGTGATCTTACGTAAGGCAACCAACCTGTCAGGTGCGTGCATCAGTAAAATGACCGCAATGCCTATCTCGTGTGTGTGTATTTTAATGAGAACCAGAATTTGGAGGCTAAAAGCAAAGACTGTGCACAAATTAAAGCCCCAGGCAAAGGTATTGATATTTTGTGACTAGGATGGGTGCTCTGGAGAAGGACTGGTGATGCCTGGGGTAATATCCTGTGTAAGGAATACGAAGCTTCAGGACCACAGAGAAAAAGCAAAGCGCTAGGACGGGCTCTCAAACCCTTCCACTATTGCTAATCTGCAGCTTGTGCTAGTCCCTCAGTTTCTTGCTGAGCCCTCTCTAATCACAGAATCTCAGGGACAATTGGATCCCAACCTTTACCTGTGATCAGTTACCCATTACAGCATCTCTGCATGCAGATTACACAGCCTGTGCTTGAACACCACCAGTGACCGAGAGCTCACTATCTTCTCAGCCTGCCTATTCCATCTTTGGGCAGTCCTAGCTGATAAAAGGGGTTCTCTTTGAGAGCTGTCTCTAAGTTACTATTAATGACTGCCTGGACAGCCAAGTTAAGGAGGATGCTGAGGCTGCCCAGGCTCAGTGGTAGGGTGATTGATTAATTAACCATGTCTGCCATGGGTATGGAAGAGGGCAGCTGTGGAATGGATGCAGCATATCTGCCCCCAGTCCTAGAAGCTTTTCTTTCTATGAGTCATCTCTGCCTCTACCTATTGGTCCTTGTTTTCCCCTATAGCAAACAGTGTCCATGGCCTTGCCAAATATCAGTCTCCTTTCTTCCTTCCCAACAGAGCCCAATACTTCTCAGGTTGCCCCTGAGATCTGCCGGGAATTTCTCCCCTGACATCTCAGGGGAAGCTGACCTGCAGCAGCTCCAGGTGAGCCATGATTCGTCTTAACCAACCACAGTAATCCCATCGTCCCTACCACAATGAGTAATTTACAAATGAGCACATGACCCAGTTCCAGCCAGTGAGATCAGAGATATTTGCTGAAGGCTTCTAAGAGCTCTCCTCATTTTTCTGAGAGTTATGGGAAGTCAGCTCTTGCTTTCCTGTTGGAAAAGAACCAGAGCACTTGTAGCCCTTATTGCTACTGGTGGCCATCAAAAGCACACTGGAGTCACCAATTTATGGTAAGGCTGATAAAGTGAATAGCAGAGTGGAGGAATGGAAAGAACCTGAGGCCTAGATTATATCATTGAGCCCCTGAATCCACCAACCCTGAAGCCCATCTACCTCTGGACCTCCAGTTATACAAACTAGTAAATGCCCTAGTTATTGAAACCTGTTAGAGTGGGGTGTTCTGTTGTCTGCACCAAATTCATCCTCCTTGGGCCATGTAGACATTAACACATAGAAATCATGTTGGAATGTCAATAAATGGCCACCTTGTCTTCTTTTTTCCAGGTTCAACTTCTTTGGTCCCTTCAACCACTCGGCATACAGAATGGTTGGGAGTAATTCAGCATTTTGGAGACTCTCTTCCAAGAACGTCCACATTGTTTTGAGTAACTCTGTAACACCTGATAATAGTTTTCATCTTCCACCTCTAGGCATTTGTGAGGCCAGTAGAAAAGTAAGCCTCCACTGTATACCCTGCCACTCTGCCTTCTGCCAGGGCCGTGGGGCTCTGTGCTGCTAGTGGCCACAGGGGGTTTCTCTTTGTTCAGCTTGGCGGAGGCAGCCAAGTTCTTCCTGGCTTCTGGGTAAATAACTCATGTTCTCGTCACTGCGCATCACAGATAGAGAGTTTTCAGTGGGGTTCAGTGTAATTGCTACCATCTATCACTTTAATAGCCTAATGAAGGTAAGATGTAATTAGAAAGTGTGTCAGTGGAATATGGAGTTTGTTTTACAATTATCTATGCAACCGGGGACCATCGGCACAGAACATTGCCTTTTAAAAGCCCAAGAAACATATGGCATAAATGTTCATCGTTGAATGAGTTAAAGGTACCTGTGGTCAAATTCCACCGGGTTTTCTTGTAGCTCCTTTGAATACTGATGCAGGTTTGTTTGCTTTGGACAATAGGTGGGCTCAGAAGGAAGTTGCATAAAAGCTGAGTTTTATTGAATCAAATCCTCATTTCCTCATTGAGTTATATTAACATTGCAAAGCTGTTCCTCTTGTCCTGTCATCTCTTGAGTGTTTTGGGCTGCTCCTTCTTTGATGAGCAGTTAACGATTGCTAAACAAACATTATAATCATCCTGGACTCACTGCTGAAAGGCACTCTGGTAGCATAACATTCCTTTTCTTCAAGTGAAGCATTTCTCCCTGAGGGCTTTTTTATTGTAGTAAAATATACGTAACATAGGATTTACCATTTGAACCATTTTAAGTGGCCAATTCAAAGGCATTAAGTATATTCACAATGTTGTACAACCATCAACATGATCAATTCCAGAAATTTTTCATCATCCCAAACAGAAACTCTGCATCCATGAAACAATAACTCCCATTTCGCGCTCCCCTCAGTCCTTGGTACCCTGCATTCTACTTTCTGTCTTTATGAATTTGACTGCTCTAGGTACTTCACAGAAGTGGAATCTATAGTATTTGTCCTCTTGTGTCTGGCTTGTTTCACTTAGCATCATGTCCTCTAAGTTCATCCATGTTGTAGCATGTGTTCCTATGTCCTTTGTTTTCAAGGCTGAACAGTATTCCACTGTGAGTATACACCAGCTTTTGTTTATCCATTCATCCATCAATGGACACTTGGGTAGCTTCTACCTTTTGGCTGTTGTGAATAATACTATTGATACTACGAACAACGTATATAAGTATGTTTCAGTTCCTGCTTTTAATTTTGTTGGGTATACCCCCAGAAGTGGGATTGCTGGATCGTATGATAACTCTATGTTTAACTTCTTGAGAAGCTGTCATACTGTCTTCCACAGTGGCTCTGCCATTTTACATTCCCACCAGCAATGCACAAAAGTTCTGATTTGTCCACATTCTCACCTACACTTTTTATTTTCCATTTTTCTTTTTCTTTTTTTTTTTTTTGCCTGCGTTGGGTCTTTGTAGCTGCGCGTGGGCTTTCCCTAGCTGCGGTGAGCAGGGGCTACTCTTCGTTGCATTGCGCAGGCTTCTCAGTGCAGTGGCTTCTCTTGTTGTGGCTCACGGACTCTAGAGCGCAGGCTCAGTAGTTGTGGCACACGGACTTAGCTGCTCTGCGGCATGTGGGATCTTCCTGGACCAGGGCTCGAACCTGTGTCTCCTGCATTGGCAGGCAGATTCTTAACCACTGTGCCAACAGGGAAGCCTTATTTTCCATTAAAAAAAAAATAATAACCACCCTAATGGGCGTGAAGTGGCACCTCATGTAGTTTTGACTTGCATTTCTCCCTGGGGTTTTAAATATTCAAGTCCCTCAAGAGGAGCTTACCTGTCTTAGTACCCAATGTTAGCAAGGCCTCAGAATTGGAAGCAACCAGAATCAATGCATAGGAGCCTCCCAGAGTCTCAGCTGCCAGAGATGTAAGCCAGGGATTTTCACTTCTCCATAAGAGGTTTAAGCACCAGATTATACTCTAGTTGGAATAGGGGAGAGAAGCCTTGGATTTGAGAATAAAGAGATATAGCCCTCACCACTATCTGTCATTGGGTTGGTCTTGGGTTGGTCATTCAACCTCTTTAAGTATCAGTTTTTCATCTGTAAAATGAGGACACCTTCCTCTCAGATTAGTTATAGAGTGTTAAATAATATAACGACGTGGAAGTACCTGGAACCGTTTAGCACGCATCAGGCCCTCAATAAGTAGGACCCACCTACAGAGCGGTTCATGATTGTGCCTTGGCTTCTATTAGGTTCATTTTGTCCAAAAGTGAACCTTAATAAATCCCATGAGGGCACGCAGACTAAGTCACGCATCCTTCTCAAATGCCCATAGGCTAGTACAGCCTCAGCTATACAGGACTCTCTGCTGATTGACAAGACTCATTACTTGGACCATAGCTCTCAACCTAAGACCAAAAGAGATAAAATAAGAGAAAGAAGACCAGCCTCTCAGTCAGCAAGACGAGTTGTGAGGGACAGTGCAGGGCAAACAACCTCGACAATGTCAACCAAATCCTAGACCTGAAGGGGAACAACGGTGGCTCACACGTGACGAGTGCCCTACAGTCCACACAGCATTTCTTAGATACGGTATCATTATCTCCCATAAGCCTCACAACAGCCCCTGAGAAAGGGGTCGTTCCCATTCCCATTAGGCAGATGAGCAAATCAAAGCTCAGGGAAGTTTAGGGACTTGCCTGAGGTCCAGGATCCTGGAATTGGTGGGGTCTGGACTCGAACCTCGGTCCTCTGATGCAGGGGCCAGGACCAGTTGATGACAGTTCATTCTGAGCTCCTCACTCGAAATCCATTCCCGATTCCAGTCTGATGACAGAAAGACAAGCGACAGAGATCAAGAGCTCCAAGAGCCTGTTCTTTCACCTTCTTCACATCCAGAACTTCGCTATCCAGGGATTTCCCTGGATGGTCTGTTACATTTATGTATGAAAGTTTGCTGAAGTGGAAATGAGGGTTCTCCCTGGTGCTGTCTTCCGTCTTCTCCCAAACTTGTCAGAATCAAAGCTCAGGCCAGTTTTTCTGGCTCAGCTGTGGAACAACCTCCTCCTTAATCAGCTTCTCTCTCCCTGCCCCCACCCCAGTGCCCTCCCTTCCTTGGTTTCATCCCACAGGAAGAAATCAGCAGCAGACAGAGCCCTGGATCGCTGACCCTTATTTAGAAGATACTCTCAGTGGGAAGAACATCGCCACCAGATAACGACTGCTCGCTGCTAGATAAATGCCAGGGCTTGTCTCCTGATGGATGCTGTGCAAGAAAATAACAAGCACTCACCCTAGCTTTGCTGTGGGCTCACCCTCGCCAAGGGGCACAGGCACCCTATTGGGACTGAGCTGCTGGGGACCAAGAACAGCCTCCATTTGACACCCAGTGCCCAGACCAGGAGGCAGGAGATGCAAGTGGGTAATGGGGAGGGAAAGAGAGTCTCCGTCTCCAAACTGCTGTGCGACTTTGGGGTGCTTTCCCGATCTGACAGTGCCTCAGTTTCTCCAGCCTGTACTATCATGGTTGTCACTTGCCACCCCAGGCTGTTTTAGGTGTTAGAGAAACACTAACACATTCCCAGCCCTGGTGAAGTACCTACATCAGCTCCATTTTCACAGCTGGCAGGTGGCAGGGGCAGGAGGGTTGGAAGGAGAGATGATGGAGTGGGAGAGAGGCATGAAACGGGCTGGGAGATAACCTCCCCCCTCAAAGTGGGAGGACATAGGCCAATAAAGGAACTCTCAGGACAACACAAAACCCAGTTTTCCTTCCTGGACAAAAGAACACTGGATTTGGAGTCCGATGGCTCTGGATTCAAGTCCCAGCTCAGCCACTCATTAGCTGTGTGACTTGTGAGCCAGATAGTCCTATTGGGTTTCAATTTCCTGATTTTAAAATGGAAATATGATCCTGCCCAAGCCTGAATTATTGCAGTAGCCTCCTAACTGGCCTCCTGGTTTCCCCCGTACCTCTCTCCAATCAGTTTTTAAAAACTCAGATCAGATCATTACACTCTTGTATTTCACTCCCCCTGTGGTTATGGCTTCTGTTGCATAGAGAGTAAAATTTAGTCTTCACGATGACCTAAAAGGCCTCCCGAGACCGGGTCCCCTGTTCCCTCTCCGACCTCGCCTCCTCATACTCATTCAGTGCAGCATCCTTGGCCCCTCCTGCAGTTCTGCACCTTTGCACTGGCTGTTCCTGCTACTGGGAAAGCTGTTTGCCCAGATATTTGTCTGACTCACTTCCCTCATCTTCCTCAAGCGCTTGCTCAAAGCTTTCCTTCTTAAGGAAACCTACCCTCATCATCCTTTTGAAAACTGGAAGCCCAACCCCCTCCGACTTTCCCAATTCGCCTTATCTCACTCTATTTTTCTTTAGTACATACCACCTTCAACCATACTGTTAACTTCTTAGATTATAGGTATTCATTAGGTTTATTGCCCGTCTCTTCTCACAGGAATGTTTGACTACAAAAGGTGCAGGGATTTTTGTCATTTTTATTCAATGCTGTAACTCTAGCATCTAGAAAAGTGCTTGGCACGTAGTAGATGATCAGTAAATATGTATTAAATAAAGTGAGTGTTGAATTATGCATGTTTGTCAGGGCTTTGTGGAGGATCAGCATAGGACTCAGTCCCTGGACAGTGTTCCATCAACGTTAGTACTAAGTGTGCGTGCAAGGGGTGTGGAGTGGTGTGTACGATGTGGTGTGATGGGTAGTGTGTGTGATGCTTCAAACTCTGCCTGCTTCACTGATCGACACACAAGACTTCCTGGGACTCATATGAGAATATGTGTATCAGCACAGAAGGACTTAACAAATGCTCACAAGGACTCTGTGCAGGATGTACTGTTATCATAATTCTCATTGGAGATAAGAGCCTCATCTTGTCAAAGTCACACAGCAGGGCTTCTAATGGAACTACTCCCCCCCCCCACCCAGCTCCCAGTAATTGTACCTATTTTGCATAATTGGTGGCTCACATTTTAAAAAATGTTTCTTGTAGAAACATTTGAGAATAAGAGTGTAAAGAAAATTAAAATGTCCCAAATACCACCACCCAAAGCTAGGTATGATCAACATTTTAGTATGCAACCTTTCAGGCATTTGTTGTGTATATAACTTATAAATGAATAGCTTTATTTAATAAAAGTGTGTTTGTATCAATACTACAAATATTATATATCAACTTGCTCTTTTTTAAAAAACTACATTATGGATATTTTTTCATGCCTTTGCGTTCAGATCCATTTCTTTCTTTTCACTAGCTATGTAGTATTCCATAAACTTAACCAATCTTTTATTGATCGAATTTAGTTTTTCTCTAGTTTTTCCCCATTACAGATAATGCTGCAATGATCATCCTTGTATATATTACTGTTTCTGTGGGCTAGAACCTAGAAGTGGAGGTTCTGGATTGAAGGACATGCACATTTTAAATTTTGATTAAGGGTCTCATTGTCTATAGTGATTCCTGAAAAGTACCTGGACCAATGAACAATGTTTCTGTCCAAACTCATCATTCATGTGGAATTTTTCCATACCACATCTCTCTCTTCCATTTGAAGAGGCGGCAAACACTTCAGCCTGAGAACATGTGTTTGGAACATTTTCTTGCAGCCTCAAATAATAAACCAATAACTGCCCCATGGCCCACTAGGCTTCTACTGGAAAATCTCCCTGCATAAGCAATAGACTCTATTGCTTAATAAGTATCCAATGTTCACAATTAAGTGTAATGAAAATCATAAAGTTTGCACCCATTTTTTTATCCAATTGAAGAAGTTCTTTCCCTAATTTACTGAGTATTTGCTGGGTATTATTGAATCTTCTCAAATTCTTTTTCAGCATCTGTTGAGATGATCATATTATTTTTCTCCTCTACTCTATTAATGTGATGAAATATATTGATTTTCAAATGTTGAAAAAACCTTGCATTCCTGGGATAAACTCCACTTAGTCAAGATGGATTATCTTTTTTTCTGGATGTGACTTGCTATATTTTGTTTATGATTTTTGTATCGTGTTCAAGAGGGCTATCATCTGTAGTTTTCTTTTTCAGAAAAAAATCTGGCTTTGTCAGATTTTTGTATAAGGCATATGGTGACTTCATAAAATATAGTGGGACACGTTCCTCCTCTATTTTCTGAAAGCATTTGTATAAGATTGTTGATGAAATTCAACAATAAAACCATCTGGATTTAGAGGGGTTTTTTTTGCGGGAAGGTTTTAGATAAATCTAATGTCTTTAATAGAGGGCTATTCAGATTTTCTAATTTGTTTGTGTCAGTTTTTGCAAATTTTGTTTTTCAAGGAATTTGTCCATTTCATCTAAGTTATCAAATTTATAGGCATAAACTTGTTTATAATATATCCTTATTATCATTTTAATGTTTGTGGGATCTGTAGGGATAACAGACCCCTAATATAGGTTATTTGTGTTTTCTCTTTTCTTTTTCTTGATCAGTATTGCTAGGGGTTTTATTGATTGTATTAATCTTTTCAAAGGACCAAATTTTGGCTCTGTTAGTTTTCTTTATTGTTTGCATTATAGCTCATTAATTTCTGCTCAAATTTTACTATTTTCTTTCTTCTATCTACTTAGGGTTTAATTTGCTCATTTTCTAAATGGTAGAAATGTAGATAATTAATTTTAAACCTTACTTCTTTTCTAATATAGATATTACAGCAATGAATTTTCCACTAAGTGCTGCTTTAGCTGTATCACCAGTTTTGATACATTGTATTCTTATTACTATTTAGTATGAAATATTTTCTAATTTTCCTGTGATTTCTTCATTGACTCATGACTTATTTAGAAACATATAGTTTAATTTCTAAATATTTAAGGCTTTTATACATATCTTATATTAGATTTCTAATTTAATTCTGCTGTCATCAGAGAACATACTCTAAAAGAGTTCAGTCTTTTGAAATGTATTGAGATTTATTTTGTGGCCCAGCATATGTTTTATCTTGATGACTGTTCTGTGTGCGCTTGAAAAGAATATGTTTGTTGTACTTGATGAGTGTAGTATTCTATAAATGTCAATTTGCTCAAAATGGTTTATAGAGTGGTTCAGATCTTCTGTGTCCTTGCTGACTTTTGTCTCCATTTTTATCAATTACTGAGAGGATGATATTGAATTTATCTAGTTCTCCCTTTAATTTAGTTTTGGTATGTTGTATTTTTGTTCCATATACTTTGAAGATCTGTAATTACAAAAAGGTTCTGTATTTGTGCATACAAATTTATTATTGTTATGTTTTCTTGATGAATTAATCCTTTATCATTATGAAATGTAATATTGCTTTACCCTGAACTCACTTTGTATGATATTAATAGAACGACTTCAATGTTCTTTGATTAGTAGTTGCATGCTGTACTTTTTCTGGACTTTTACTTACAACCTGTCTCTTTATATTTAAAATGTGTCCTTTGGTGGACAGCATACAATTGGGTGTTGACTTTTATCCATTCTTATAACCACTTTTTTTTTGCCGTACGTGGGCCTCTCACTGTGTGGCCTCTCCTGTTGTGGAGTACAGGCTCCGGACACACAGGCTCAGTGGTCATGGCTCACGGGCCCAGCTGCTCCACGGCATGTGGGATCTTCCCGGACCGGGGCCGTGTCCCCTGCATTGGCAGGTGGACTCTCAACCACTGAACCACCAGGGAAGCCCATAACCACTTTTAATTGAAGTGTTAAGTCATATAATTTAACATAAAAATTGATATTGTTGAATATGGACTACCATTTTGATATTTATTTTCTGTTGTTTCAATTAGTTTTTTGTTTTTCTGTTTCTTCTTTCATATCTACTTTTGGGTTAATTGAGTATTTCTGACTATTTCATTTTAACATCTCTTGATTTTTCACCTGTACCTTTTGGCATTAATATTCTAGGGATTACAATGGAATCTTTAACTTCTCACAGAAATTAGAGTAAATATTGTACCATTGCACACTGAATGTAAAGAATTTGCAGCAGTGGTTTTGTTTAGTACCCTCCCTCCCGTTCTTTGACTATATTTATCATATAGCATCCTGGCACTGGGACAGTCAGTTCAGACACCATAGGTATTTGGTTTGTTCCAAGATGGAAGCTCCTCCTGTTGAGTGGAAATCAAATAAGGCCTCTCCATGAACCAGGGTATGCCTATAGGCCTGTGTTTCCTCAGGTAAAGAAAAAACATAGAGGGAACTGGAGATCATCTTGAGGATCCCCCGAAATATACAAATGGGGTAATGACCAAGTTCCTCAGGGTCTAACAAAAACCTGTGCAGGGCTGAGGACAAATGACATCCGAAAGCTCTGAAGAATGTGCACAGGCTTAGGACCAACCAGATCTAACTTATGAAAATTCGAAATTAAAAACTAAAGGATATGAATAAAATACCTAGGAATAAACCCACCTAAGGAGACAAAAGACCTGTATGCAGAAAACTATAAGACACTGATGAAAGCAATTAAGATGATACAAACAGATGGAGAGATATACCATGTTCTTGGATTGGAAGAATCAACATTGTGAAAATGACTATACTATCCAAAGCAAACTACAGATTCAATGTAATCCCTATCAAACTACCAATGGCATTTTTCACAGAACTAGAACAAAAAATTTCACAATTTGTGTGGAAACACAAAAGATCCCGACTAGCCAAAGCAATCTTGAGAAAGAAAAACGGAGCTGGAGGAATCAGACTCCCGGACTTCAGACTATACTACAAAGCTACAGTAGTTAAGACAGTATGGTACTGGCACAAAAACAGAAACATAGATCAATGGAACAGGATAGAAAGCCCAGAGATAAACCCACACATATATGGTCACCTTATCTTTGATAAAGGAGGCAAGAATATTCAATGGGGAAAACACAGCCTCTTCAATAAGTGGTGCTGGGAAAAGTGGACAGCTACATGTAAAAGAATGAAATTAGAACACTCCCTAACACCATACACAAAAATAAACTCAAAATGGATTAAAGACCTAAATGTAAGGCCAGACACTATAAAACTCTTAAGGGAAAACAAAGGCAGAACACTCTATGACATACATCAGAGCAAGATCCTTTTTGACCCACCTCCTAGAGAAATGGAAATAAAAACAAAAATAAACAAATGGGACCTAATGAAACTTAAAATCTTTTGCACAGAAAAGGAAACCATAAACAAGACAAAAAGATAACCCTCAGAATGGGAGAAAATATTTGCAAATGAAGCAAGTGATAAAGGATTAATTTCCAAAATTTACAAGCAGCTCACACAGCTCAATATCAAAAAAACAAACAACCCAATCCAAAAATGGGCAGAAGACCTACATAGACATTTCTCCAAAGAAGATATACAGATTGCCAACAAACACATGAAAAATGCTCAACATCACTAACCATTAGAGAAATGCAAATCAAAACTACAATGAGGTGTCACCTCATACCAGTCAGAATGGCCATCATCAAAAAATCTAGAAACAATAAATGCTGGAGAGGGTGTGGAGAAAAGGGAACCCTCTTGCACTGGTGGTGGGAATGTAAATTGATACAGCCACTATGGAGAACAGTATGGAGGTTCCTTAAAAAACTACAAATAGAACTACCATACGACCCAGCAATCCCACTACTGGGCATATACCCTGAGAAAACCATGATTCAAAAAGAGTCATGTACCCCAATATTCATTGCAGCACTATTTACAATAGCCAGGACATGGAAGCAACCTAATGTCCATTGACAGATGAATGGATAAAGAAGATGTGGCACATATATACAATGCAATATTCCTCAGCCATAAAAAGAAACAAAACTGAGTTATTTGTAGTGAGGTGGATGGACCTAGAGTCTGTCATACAGAGTGAAGTAAGTCAGAAAGAGAAAAACAAATACTGTATGCTAATGCATATATATGGAATCTAAAAAAAAAAAAAAAAGGTTATGAAGAACCTAGGGGCAGCACAGGAATAATGATGCAGACATAGAGAATGGACTTGAGGACACGGGGAGGGGGAAGGGTAAGCTGGGATGAAGTGAGAGAGTGGCATGGACATATATACACTATCAAATACAAAATAGATAGCTAGTGGAAAGCAGCCACATAGCACAGGGATATCAGCTCGGTGCTCTGTGACCACCTAGGGGGGTGGGAGGGAGATGCAAGAGGGAGGAGATATGGGGTATATGTATACGTATAGCTGATTCACTTTGTTATAAAGCAGAAACTAACACACCATTGTAAAGCAATTATACTCCAATAAAGATGTTAAAAAAAAAACAAACTAAAGGATAAATAAGGGGGTGATTCTCTCTCTACACTAGGATTCCCCATAGGCTTCCTTTAAGCAGTGAGCTCCTCTTCTACTGCCATTAAAATATTATTTGATCTGAAAAATTTTAATTAGGCCTAACTTTTCCAGAACACATTTACTGTGCCCTGGCTACCTTGGTTTGATGTAGATCTCACTTGCCCATATTTATTTGAGCATTTATTATCAGGTGCTATGCTGGGCCTTGTGCTCAAGAATATTGAGGTGAGTAAGACTCAGTCCCTGACCTCTAGGAGATCAGTGTTTCATGGAGGAGCTGGCTGTGTGCACGTCTAGCTGGAGTGCAGTAACACAAATGTACACAAAGTGCTCTGAGGACACAGAGAGTGAAGCAGTGACTTCTGTGGTGGCAATGGTGAGGACGTATACTGGGAGCCTTAACAGAGGAGGCAACACCTGAAAAGGAGTTTCATTCAACCATTCAGGTCACAAATATTTGAGTCCCTGCCTTGTGTCAGGTATCATGTAAGGGCCTGTCGTACCACAGGGATGACAGTCAGGGTTCCTGCCTTCATAGAGCTTACATTTTATCTGTGGAGATAATGAACAGGTAAACAAGATAATTATAGATTGTAAATCATGTTATGGAAGAGGTAAAGAGGACGGTATGTGGGGGAGGCCTATCTTAAATCCAGTGGGTTGGGAAGTACTCTAGGAGGGGGCACTTGAGCTGAGACTTGAAGGATGACAATAAATCTCTTACAAGAAGAGCTGGTGGAAGCTCCAAATGGAGGGATCAGCAGGTGCAAAAGTCCTGTGGTGGGAAAGAGATCACTGTGTCCTGGGAACAGAAGGAAGATGCTGTGGCTAGAGTGTGCTGGGCAATGGGAGAGGCTGCACCCACAGGGTAAAGAGCTGCCTTGCTGCTTTGGGGAACAGGGGAGGTGTTTAAGCAGGAAGAGGAAGTTCAGTTGGCTTTTATGGTTAGAAAGAGGCACATCCCCTGCAAACAACCTCAGCACTTTCCATCTAGCTTGGGGCAACTCCACTGTCTGATTGATCCTGTTGATACTACCTTTACTTAAACTATAAATTTAAGTTCATTATAAATTTTTGCATTAGTTTTGATCTTTTTATAATATTGTATTAGAACATGATTTATCTTGATTACTGAATTCTTGGCACCCCCTACATTTTGTGCCTGAGGTGAGTGACTCACTGTCATCATCCCAGTTGCAGCACTGCGTCTTAGGCTTTTACCCTCGTCCTCAGATGCAGCTCAAAGGGAAGGAAGTTGGCTCAGCTTCTATTGCCTGCCAAGAATTTTAACACCTCCCGCCTCCACCCCTGCACCTTTCTCTGGCACCTTTATCATGTGAGCACAGAGACACGGCTCTTCTCCACCATCTCATCTTTCTTGAATGCAGGGGAGCTGGAAAACCTTCAGTCATCCTCAGAAACTGGTAACCAAGGAAGGTTTCAAAGCAGACAGACTCTCAGATGCTTGGGGGCAGAGCCCCACTCTGTGGACCCAAAGAATCTGGCTGTCCCACATGGGGACCACCAGTAGTCTTAAAGGGGGGCTTGCTTTCTACTTGGAAGAGACAAAGGAACCAACAGAGTCTGGGGACGGGTAGAGATCAATGAAAAATTTTAATAAAGGGCCTTTGGTAAGCTCTTAACTCCAGGTCAGGTAGCCACTGGCACGTGAGCCAGGTGCAGATTTTGATGTCTTTATCTGGCTTCCTCTGAAGCCCTGGCACACTTCCTGATGCTGGGCTAAGTAAGACGCCCTGTGAAATCAGAGCGTGTATTTGAGAGGCCTTGTGGGAGGAGCCCCGGGTAGGTAAGGGGATAGGGGCTCAGCTCTGTGTAACCTCCATTACCGTGTCTGTTTCATACCTCTGAGCCTCTGTGATAAAACCCCCGTAGGGACTTCTTAATTCCCTACTGGACACTCAATCCTCAATGGCTGGGATTTGTCTTAATCCATTTTTTAAAATCTTATTTGCAGCATGTAGTGTGTGCCTGGCACATAGTACACCCTTAATAAATTTTGGTTAAATGAAATAGTGAATGATGCCTAAGACTAAAAAAGAAAATTGGCAATGGTGACGTGAAGTCCTATGCCAAGGAAGGAGGGGCTGAGAGCACCCTGGAGCCTCCTTAAGTTTTCCTTAACTCATCAATCCTTGTCTTCTACTCTGCATTCTCAACTGGATTTATTCTTCCTAATAAAGTCTTCTTCTCATCAGAGGCTAAATTGGAAAATTCTTCATTGTTCTTGAAGAACTTTGAATAATGTTTCAAGTATATTTAATATACTAGACGGAAGGTTGGATTTAGGGAAGAATATAGATTTTATGCATAACAGACCTAGGCTTGGAAATTTATTTTTTTTTTAAAATGATTTCTTAAGTATTATGTGAACTTTGAGTGCAAGGGATAGGCATTCACATAAATTCCTCAAACTCTTGCCATGGTCAATGGTGAGCTCTTTGTGGGAAATCCAGTGGGTAAGACTTTGTGGGAAATCTTTTTGTGCTACTGATTTTATGAGTCCTCTCTGCAGTATGTGGCATCACTAAATGCTCTTCCTGGAATTCTCTCCTCTCCTGGTTTCCATGATTATATCTTCTTTCTTTTCCCCTCTCAATCAGTCTTTGCTGTTTCCTTTCCCTCCTTCTGCCCCTTAAACATTGGAATTCCCTGGGGTTCTCTCCCAGGATGGTCTCACTGACCTCATGCACTGTGTCACTTACATGTCTATGGCTTCCACATCTTTCCCTCTGGCTCTCACCTCATCCTGGGGCTCCAGGTTCAAATACCCATTCTCCTTGGATAACTTCACTTGGGTTCTTATTGTGCCTGAAATTAAATTTGTCTGAGAAGAAACCATTTGCCTTTCCTCTCAACTCCCCTCACCTTCTCCCTGACCTGTACTCTTTGTCTCTATCAATGACTTCACCACCCGTTTAGATGTGCTGGAGCAACCTTCGAAGCTTCCTGCCTGCTCATCTCCCATACACATAAACGTAAATGCTATGGGTCGTCCTTGGGAATGTTTCTCACCTGCACCTTCCTCTCCGTATCCATTAGCCCTGCTCTATTCAAACCCTCACTTTTTTTGTCTCTTGCACAAACATTGCAAAACCCCCTAATGGGTCTTCCTCCCCTTAGCCTCCTTTTCCAATCTGTCCTCCACCCCCTGGTCCATTTTATTGCTGTTTTACTGTCTGGAACCTGCTGCTAGGATCGTTGTCCTTCCGTTGGCCGAATGAATGGACCTGGGGAGCCACAGGACTGGAAGGTGGCTGGGACAACGCTCCCCCCATGCCCCTGTGACCTGTAGATTGCCCCTCCCTTACCCTGCCTGAGGAGGTGGGATGAGGGTGTACGTAGCCTTCATCCACAGCAGTCCTGGTGTGGCAAGAGCTGACAATAAATCCTCCTTTGGTTTTTCTCATTCCCTCTGTAAGCTCCCACTCAATGGGAAGCAGAAAGCCAGCTCTTGGATCCAGATTCAGAACTAAGACTGAAGATTTCAAACATCTATGGAAATAGAAAACTATAATAAATCCCAATGAACCATCATCCACCTTCAACCGCATTTAGCTCATGGCCAATCTTGCTTCTTCTCTACTCCCTGCAACCCACCACCTCCCCGCCCCCAGCCTGGGTTATTTGGAAGCAAATCCAAAAATTGTGTTTAAACAGAGCAGGAGCTCCAGCGGTACAAGTCCTTTGGTGACTCACAGCCTTGGTGCATAGCAGCTCTTGAGGGCAGGGCTCTACCAGGGACTCTCGGACTCAGTCACGGCTAATCAAGGCTCGTGACCCTTGCTCCACTGTCATCCATGGGCGACACCACCCCATCTCCGAGGGAGCTGAGAGAACTCCTTGGGGCCTCATGCCAGGATTCCCTGCACTGTGGCCGGTTCCCCACCCAAGCCCTCCAAGCACTGCCCCCTGCTGGAGGCATCTGGGGCAGCCAGCAAAGCACTACTTTCCACCTCCCCAAGCAGAATGCCTCATCACCAGGGTGCTCAGCCGACTTCTCAGCAGAAGTTAGAATCCATCCCGAGCTTAATGAGGGGCTGAGGGAGAAGGAGAAGCAGCTTAACAAAGGGAAGGAGCCCAGATTCTGGGGAATTAAGGTAGAAAAGACCATATTCAGTTTCCTAGGGACCCCTGGAGGGACCCAAGGGTATAGTCTGGGGCAGGAACAAGGGTGACCAAGCCACTGGTGCCCGGCAAGGCTGTTGGAAGAGAGGAGTGTGAGGCCAGAAACTGCAGTGGTGTGTTTCCCTGAGGCCTCAGCATAGCCTTTTATTTTATTTTTATTTTTTGTAATCAAAAGCATTTGCAGGGCTCTGGGCTCAAGATACAAATTTGCATATTGCTTTACATAAGTCAGCATAGGGAGTTCGTTCACCCCTAACACCAAGAAAGAGAAATTAAATTCAATTAGATTAATTAGTGCAACTGATTGCAAATTGTTTTCAGACCTTATATTAAGGGCTCTACACGCAGGAAATACAGAATGGATTATTTAATTGGGAGAGCAGGGAGGATGGGAGGGAGCCAGCCTGGGCAGCCCAGCCAGGTTTGCTAGACAGGACTGAGGGAGAGAAAGAGCCAGGGTGGGCGGAGGGCGTGTGCCTGTACTTCCGTGGGACATTTTAGCACCCACCCCACCCCTGTAGACATCACTCAAGGTTGGGCAGAGGCTGACTGCCCTGGAAGATGAAACTGAGGCTCAGGGCCTTTTTCTGGCACGACTGCTTCCAAAACCCAATGTTGCATTTTCATGTTTCAAGAGAACCCCCCAAATTGTGTGAGTTTTAGGTCCCTGAAAACCTGCATCTGTCCCTGGTACTTTCCTATTAATTCCTCTCCTCCCTCCTTCGTTGGTTTGCTTCTCTCCTTTCCTGCCTTGTTTCCTGGAATTCAGAGTGGGAGAAAAGGGCTCAAGGGAAGAGAGGTCTTGGGGGTGGGTTCTGGGGGCCGCCCCTGCCTTGGCCAGCCGTGCAGAACTGCAGCCCTGTAAGCCGGTCCTGACTCCCAGCCAGGCTCACCCCAGCAGCCTCTAGCTCCCTCAGGGTTAGGAGGTGACTGGCCCACCCTTACCAGGTGTCTGCCTGGGACCAGTCTGTTTGGGGCTTGCCCCTCCCTGGACTGCTGGGGTTGCCCAGTTCACGGGGGGATGAGCAGGTGCTTTATGTCCTGGGCTGAGAGGGGACCTGTCAAGACGCCCCTCACATGGCTGGGGCCCTGACATCCTGTAGGCCTTTCACTGCCCCCTGGACTGCCAGTGCTACCTGGCATCCTCCTGCTAATCTGGCAAATGACACGACTCTCCCCTTCCCTAGTGGCCTATGTTCCTGAGGTCCCAGCTTGCCTAGGGCTGAGTCGGTCTCAGTTTTGATAAAAAGGGACTTCCTTTAGTTTTGCTTTCCAGGCCTGGTCCCTTTGATGGAATACCAGAAGGCCAGGGCACCTCCCAGAGCCTCTGCCCTACTTCCTTTTCATTCACTTTCTTAACAAGACGCCACAGACGGGCTTTCTGCATGAGAAGTCACAGTGGGTGGCACAGGGATTCCTGGATGGCTAAGCAGTGTCCTGGAGACGCTTCCACATCATTCAGGTTGGAAAAGTTCATTCGCTCATTGATTCATTCATTCACTCAACAAACACATATTGTTTTACATGTACAAACACCTGCACTGGCGTGAGACAGTTCAGAGGTAAACCCATACAGCCTAGTAAGGCGCGTTAAGACAAGTCCAGAAATAACCATGATTTGAGACAGAATAGGATACACCGTCAAGAGAGGCACAAACAGGTCCTAGTTTGTTTAGGTAAGGAGGGCAATCAAGAAAAACCTTGGAATGGAGACTATGTAAAGTGGACTCCCTGGTGGGGTAAGGTGACAACAGGTGGGGCTGGAGGTAGGGCCCAACATGGAGGGAGCTGAAGCCAACACAGGAAGAAGTGGCAGGAGTCTCACCCCTGGAACAGCAGCCATCCAGCTTGGCCTTAGAGTTTGGGTAGGGAAGACATTGACAAGTTTGGAGAGCTTTGTGGGCAAAAGGCAGCCTAAGGGGAAATGAGAAGAAGAAGCCCAGGAAAGAAGAGGGGGAGGGTGGGCAATGGGGGTGGAGGCATCAAAGGCCTCTTTTTCCTTTTCACAAATCCCTTTCCTTTCCTGCTACTCCCGGCTGATGGCACAGAAGCAGGTTGGAAGACCTCAGCTCAAGGCCCCCAAAGCTTGGCTCTGCTCGGTCTGGACTGAGGCCTCCATGCATATTTCATGTTGCAGCTGGGGGTTCCTGGGAGAGCCCCAGAGGTTCTGCACTGGGCCTCAGGCTTTCTGAACCCACTGCCTTGGGCATCTGACTGAGGGCAGCATTTCTCCACACCAACCTCGGCCTGTTCTGCGTAATGATGCGCTCCCCCGACACTGCTAACAGCTGGCTTCTAATAAACCCCATGCTGATGGGTGCAGTGCACAAGGTAATGATCACTCTTCCCGGCTCCCTCAAAGTGTAGTCAGATTTATAAAGACACATGAATCAGAGATGGCAGCCTGTAACAAAAGCTTTACCTCCAGCTGTTTTGTTCATTTTCTGAACAACAACAGAACGTTCCCTCCGTCTCTACCCCCTCCCGCCCGTTCCTTTGTGATTGGGATCCATTACCGGCCAAATGCATTCGTCTAAAGCTCCAGGCTCACACACGTGGAGGGAGGGAGGCCAGAAACAGCTGAATCACAGGAGCTGACCTGTGTCCCACGGTTTCTTGCTTCTGCCTCTCCTTGCTAATAACTTCCCACCTGGAAAGAGGATCCCAGGTTCCTCTGTGCCCAGTTAAACACAGTCCATCTCCCCTGCTGGCTCTGCTCTGACCGTCTTCCAGGGCGACACCTGCTTGGGGAGCCCTGGCCCTATATGCTGAGGCTTTGCACCAGACCCCCTGGCTAATAACTGGCCTACTGCCTTGTACTGAAGACTTGGTCCACATCCTCGATACCCCTGTTCAAGTACCCGGGAACCTGCCTTGGTCCCTGCCTGGCACCAACGTTGTTCTAAGCTCCTGACTTATTGTTTTTAATTGAGGTTAACTTCACATGACATAAAATTCACCATTTTAAAGTGACCAGTTCCGCGGCATTGTACATTCATACATCCGTAATGTTGCGTAACCACTACTATCTTGTTCCAAAACATTTTCGTCACTCCAAAAAAACAAAAACAACAACCCCACACCCATGAAGCAGTTACCTTTCAGTTTCTTCTCCCCCCCAGTCCCTGGAAAGCGCCAATCTGCTGTCTCTACGGATTTACCTGTTCTCGATATTGCATATAAATGGAATCACACAATATGGGACCTTCTGTGTCTGGCTTCTTTCAGTTACCGTAATATTTTCGAGGTTCATCCACACTGTAGCACGTATTAGTACTTCATCCTTTTTAGGTCGGAATCATAGCCCATTGTATGTATACACCACGATTTGTTTATCCATTCTACATGCCGCGAGCATTTGTATTGTTTCCACTTTGGGCTACTGTGAATAGTGCCGCTCTGAATATGCATGTGCATGGATTTGTTTGAGTAGCTGTTTTCATTTCCTTTGGGTATATATTTAGGAGTAAAATGGCTGCTGCATGTGATAAACTCTGTGCTTAACTTTTTCAGGAACCATCGACCTGTTTTCCATAGTGGCCAAACCATTTACATTTCCCATGTGCTATATGTATATAACACAATGTACAAGTGTTTAATTTCTCCACATCCTTGTCCACACTTGTATTCTTGTTTTTTTTTTTGTATTGTTATTATTATAGCCATCCTAGTGGGTATTAAGTGGTGTCTCACTGTGGTTTTCATTTGCATTTTTCTAATGACTAATGACGTTGAGCATCTTTTCATGTGTTTGGTGGTCATTTGTATGTCTCCTTTGGAGAAATGTCTATTTTATTCCTTCATTCATTTTTTAGTTAGGTTGTTTGTCCTTTTACTGTTGAGTTGTAAGAGTTCTTTATATATTCCAGATACTAGACCCTTATTAGATATATGATTTTCAAATATTTTCTCCCATTCTCTAGGCTGTCTTCTCACTTGCTTGATAATGTCCTTTGATGTACAAAAGTTTTTAATTCTGTTGAAGTATAATTTATCCACTTTTTTCTTGTGTTGCCTGTGCTTTTGGTGTCATATTCAAGAAATCACTACCAAATCTGAGGTCATAGAGATTTACCCCTGTGTTTTCTTCTGAGAGTTTTATGGTTTTAGCTCTTATATTTAGGTCATTGATTCATGTGAGTTAATTTTTGCATATGATGTGAGGTAGGGATTCCTAACTCTCAATTCCTGCTCCCGAGCCCACCTCAGCTTGGGGTCCAACCCGGGTCCCACAGCCTGCTGGCAGTTACCCCTGATGCCTGCCCTGCTGAGTGTTTCTTGCCTGAATTATCTGTTGGTCTGAGACACTCCTCCATCCTATGTCAGCTTCCATGAGGTGCATTGCTTGCCTGGACCGTTACTCTTGCCTTTGATTGGATTCCATCAGACAGGACTTCATCTCAGCTGACCAGCTAGGTCTGTTCCTCCAGCTCTAGTCCATCCCTGTCATTGGTCTAACCCAGGCTCTCTCTCTCCCCTGAGACTGAGCTATCCTGCGATTGCATCAAGCTACTCCAGCAATATCTCGTGACAAAATCAAGTTTCATTAACAGAGTGCAATTGCTAAGGGCATGGACTCTGGAACTGGGGACCAAATTCCAGCCCTGCCACTTACTACATGGGTGACTACAGAGAGAGCTGTTTGCCAGTTTTGTGCCTCAGTTCCCTCATCTACAAAATGGGGATATGGATTACATCTACCTCACAGGGTTGATGTAGCAGTTACGTGAGTTAATACATAAAAAGGGTTAAGAAGAGTGTCCAGCATATTGTAAATCCTCCATGGGTGTCGATTCTTCTTAAGAATTTCCGAAAAGACCACCGGTCCCCTGGCAAGAGTATTACAACTGACCAGAACAACATTTTAGTTTGAGTGAGCTCATCCTTTTCCTAGGTCTAAGGTTGGAAGGGGTTACCTACCAGACCAAGGAAGACAATTAACCTACTCATGCCAATGGCCAGGGCGAGCAACTAGACACAAGGAGGGAAGGAAAGGAGGGAGAGGTGCAGGACCCCAAACCAATCTTGCTGGTCGCAAAATTCTGTTGGTACCTCTAGGTGAGATAAATCGACAGCGAATTCAGTGGCATGACACCTGTGATCTAATAAAAGTGGCACAAAGCAGGAACAGATGTTGCCGAGTTGTCCTTGGTTGTTCTATTCCCCCCCACCCCCCATCTGCCTGCTATTGAGCTCTGAGGTAATCTTGTTATATCTGATGTAATCACCACCGGCAGGTTTGTGTCCCAGGGCCAGAATCGCAAAGGTCCCCCAGAGTCACCTATAAAGCAGCCTGCAAGGAGGCCCCCTCCCTGTTGCCACCCCTGTGGCCGTGTCCTTTGCAGAGTTTCGGATGATTCATCCTCGGGAGGGAGGTTAGCCACCAGATTTATTGTCTGTCTGAATAGGCTGTGTGCAGCACGACCAAAATAAAAGGGAAAAAAGAGAGCTGTCTCAGCAAAATCTGCTGAATCAGAATTAACAAGACAATCTTGTAACTAATGATCAGAAATTGAAATGTACTCAGGAGTTGCGGCGTTTAAGTGAATAGCAGGGCTGTGGGGCGATGATGAGGATAATGGGACTTGGAACGGCTCATATCCTGCAGTGGCAACTGAGGGGAGCCTGTTCACAAGCTAATCCAGGTGGGAGGCTGGTCTCCTAACAACCTGGGGTACCCCCCCACCTCCGACAGGATTGCCTTCTCCCCTCACCCCAGCCCTCTACTCCTCTCATCAAAGGGGCCTCATCTTTCTCAAGCACATCTTGGTTTACAATCTATAGCCCACTAGACTCTCATGACAGCCTCATGGGACAGCTTAGTCTGACATCTCTCCATTTTACAGAGATGAACACTGAGGTGCAGAGAGGCTATGCCAGTAAGTGGCAGGGCCTGACCTAGGATTCAGGTTTTCGAATTATTGGAATTCCTGTACAAAGGCATCCTGGTAAACAAATGAATAATCTCCTCTAGTTTAACTTTTTGGTAAAGTTAGATTTTCATGGATTGTGTACTTACAGGGCCACGCGTGCGGGCAACTATTGGTGTCTGAAGTGCAAAAGTGGGGCTGTTTTCTATATTTCAAATGTTAGAAATTGCTTTCGTTAGAACAAAAGTCAAATATTTTCTTGCTTGACTAACTCTAAAAGCACTTAACAAGTTTTACAAAGTAATTCAGATCTGGGGCTGCATTGAACCATGAATGCTTTTAGTCTCTGAGTAAATGTCTCAGAAAGCTACGGGGAATGAAAAAGAAGCGTGCAGAGGAGAACAGGCTTGCAGCCTGGCCGTGCCACCCCACCTTGCAGACAGCTCTCATGGCCGCCGAAGTACCACGATCACGGTTGGCCACACTTCACCTACCACAATAAGGGACGCCTGTGGGGGAGGAACCTGGTGATCTACATGCTGGTGGGGAGACACAGTGCGATTTGATTTGAGTTTCATTTGCAGATGTCTCCCTGGGAAGAAAGAGAGGAGGCTGCTGCTCCCAGAGGGGAGAGCTGCTTTCTTTAATTACAGGGAAGCAGCAGGAGCAAACCGCAAGGAGAAAAGAAAGCAGTCAGCAGACTGGCCTGCCAGTCTTCCTCTTAGCATTTAGTATTCTTGAGGTCTTGAGAGAACAGTTCTCCTCTGTGCCTCATTTTCCACATCTCTAAAATGGGGATAACCAAGCTTCCCTTGAGGGTTGTTGAAAGTCTCAAATGATATATATATAGTATTTATACACACACACATATGCAGTGCTTATCCTAGAGTAGGGATTCAATGATAATATATATGAATATTAGTAGGAGGCATTTGGTAAGTATTTCCTAGACTTCACTTCACCCTCCTCTATGAATACGCAAAAATACTCTTCCACTAAAAGTCCAGCTGAAATCCCATTTCAGTGCGACACCTCCCTGAGATGCCAGCCCGAGGTCATCACTTCCTTCTCAGTGTTCTTTGTCTGCATCGCTCACTAGACCAAACGTCATAACACCCAGTAGCATCCTTTCTAGTTATGGGACTCACAGCACAGGCAGATCCGGATGGGTCAGGGCAGAATGAGGCAAGATATCAGACTTGGGTGTGTGTGTGGCGGGGGGCGTGGTGGGTGGCAGGTGATGGGGCAGGGAGGACATGAGTTCTGGCAAGGGCAAGTAAGCCCTCCTGAGTCCAGGAGGCCAGTGTGAGGACAGAGAGGAGGACCACAGCTGAGTGAAGATGCAAAGTTTAAGGTCCGGGGTTTAGGCCCTGTCCAACCAGGGCAGTGGGTGGGCAGAGGCTGGAGTGGGCAGGTAGTCTGACCCAGGGACGTGTGGTCCAGGACATCAGAGCTCCAAATTCAGGCATTAGGCATGAAAGGCAAGGGTGTGGCAGACCCCTGTCAACTAGGAGGTGACCAGAATCACTTAGGTGATTTTCTCAAAATACAGATTCCCAGGCTCTAAAGCCAGTGAGATTCTGATAGAGTAAATCAGACGCACTGTCGGAAGAGACGATGGGCTTTCCTGCTCTGTGACTGAACGAGCTTACCTAGTGATGACTAAAGAAGGCCTTCTCACAGCTGTGACCGTGAAACTCAAAGACTTAAAGAAGGTTTACCAAGAGGCTCCTGCTTCAAGGCACATGAACCAGATGCTCAGAAAATGAGTGTGATGAGCTTACAAACACTCTGTGAAGAAAAGTTTTAAAAAAGAAGGGTCCCAAGAAACCAGGATCAAATGACACAAAGAGAAATAGGAAAGCAGTCATTTTCTGAAAGAAGCTCCATGAGGAAACATCACCACCTGGACCCCAGGTGGGGTAGGATGTAGGATGTCCTACATCAGATGTCACCCTTCAAACAGACCCATAAAGAATGACAGCGTCTGCACGAGAGAGCATAGTAGGAATCAGGGAGTATTTGAATCACATATCCTGTTGATTGGATCAATTTGTAGGTAATTTCCTCTACAAGAGAAGAGGAGTCTCAGGCTCTAAGCTAAGGCCCACCCACTCAGAGGCTGGGGATGAGGGCAGGACCACCATGAGGATGATGGGGTCAAGTGCATTGGTTAACCAGATGTATTTATTTCTTCTCCCTCGTAAAAACATGCTTGGTGAAGTGTGGCGGCCTCAGCTCTCTTCCCTTGCTTTATTTCCAGAAAGCCAGGCCTGGCATAAATCTCCCAGGTAGGAAACCAAGAGTTTTCTGGAGAAACTAGAAGAGCCAAGAGCAAACACCTACTGATTTTGACAGCTGGGCACTCCCACCCCAACGATGAAAAGGCCAAATCACGCTCGATCACCCTATGGCTCATCTTACCAGGTGGCATGCCCTGGCCAGACACACAGAACTTCCAGCTGTTTTAGTCTCTCATTCTTTTTTTTTCTCATTCCTTTTTAAAACAATTTTATTTACTTATTTTTGGCTGCACTGGGTCTTCATTGCTGTGTGCGGGCTTTCTCTAGTTGCAGTGAGCGGGGGCTACTCTTCGTTGCGGTGCGCGGGCTTATTGTTATGGTGGCTTATCTTGTTGCAGAGCACAGGCTCTAGGTGTGCGGGCTTCAGTAGTTGCGGCGTGTGGGCTCAGTAGTTGTGGCTCACAGGCTCTAGAGTGCAGGCTCAGTAGTTGTGGTGCACGGGCTTCGTCGCTCTGTGGCATGTGGGATCCTCCCAGACCAGGGCTCGAACCCGTGTCCCCTGCATTGGCAGGCAGATTCTTAACCACTGCGCCACCAGGGAATTCCCCACCTTAGGATTTCTTATACAACCAGAGTAGAAAACAAATGTGGAGTAGAATAAAGACATGTTCGCAATTCAAAAATTTTGCTTGTACAAATTCAAGTTCAAAAAATACAATGTGCTCATTCTTAGGAATGCACTCTAAGATGTTGTTCACCAAAAAAAAAAAAAAAAAAAGTAAACCAAGAAATAAGAAGATATCTGATCCAGGAAAGAGGGGAACCAAAATTAGAGACTGGAAGAAAAAGTTCCCAGCATGTCTGCTATGCAGCAAGCACTGAAAACAACCAATAACGCTGGGACATAGGGACATTTGAAAACAGAGCCTCTTGTGTGAGGACTCAAGGAAAACAAAATAAAACACAACAAAAAAGGAAATGAGGATTTGTTTGAAATTATGGAAGGTATTATTATGACATAGAAAAATTTGGAGAGAAGTGTGAAAGATTCACAGAAAACCAGGTAAATTTAAAAAAAGGAAGCAATTATTAATTCTAGGAAAAAGATTATACGAGAAAAGAGGTTTGGTTGTATTTCACCATTTGACTCAGTGTATCAGTGCTGATTATTGATTTTTGCCAAAAATTATTTTATAAATATGTCACAGGGATAAAAGGAGAGGAATGTGGCCTATGGTATGAAAAAAGGAAATCCTTATCTACCATGGCCCAAAGTGAAGAGATAATGTCTAAAGTTGATATTTCAAGAAACAGCAGTATGATTTTAAAGGACAGATGTAAATGCTAGGGGGAAGCCCTGGAAATGTGAGGGGTGTTCTCTCTGGGGAGAGGGAGCATGTGTGGAATGGGGGATTTCTGTATGTAAATATTACTTCAAACAAGTATTACTTTTACAAAAATAATTAACAAATACAAATTTGAGTTTTAAAAAATGACATAGACAGCTGCCACAGCCTTTTAGTGGGCTGGATCTTTTTTCAACCAAACTAGTCATCAAACCTCAGCTTTTCTCACCGTGAACAAAAAAGACAATTTTTAAAATGTGTTACATTTTGAACTCCTTAGTTACACTATATACAGTATCAGTTTCGTGTTTTTCTTGATTAGATTTTTAAAGTTAGACTTTCTTGAAAGAAAAGGAAAGAGGACAGGAGCCTGGGATCTGGAGCTGAAAGAAGTGGGTTCCAGCCCTGCCTGTCCCCCGTGCCCCCTTACTTGCTGTGTGTCCTCGGAGAAGTTACTGCACTGCTCTGAAACACAGCTTCCTACTCTGCAGATAAGGCAAACACTACCCTCCTCACAGGGCAGTTACGGGTGGGGCAAGGGCACTTCATTTCACTGTAGCCTCAGTAGACCCTGACGGCTTACACAGAGTAGGCGTTGCTAAGTATCGATCTGATTTGAGTAAATTCAGAGTGATTTCTAAAGGCACTTAAAAATAGAAGCAGATGGCTGCTATGATTGGGGACAGGTCTGCCAAGAAGCTGGAGCTGGACTAGAAATGCTCTTTCAAACTTCTGTCTGTGCTCACTATTCTAGATTTTTCTTTCACTTCATTCTACCATAGGAATACAGAATCCAAGGCAATGCAGGCGTGCTGTTACAATTAGAGAGATTGGGTGGAGCAGAGGCAGAGGTAATCGAGCCTGTTTTCCCCGGAATGACTTTGTTTCATACTGGAGAATTCACGTTGGGCCGTGCTGGATACCCAGCAGATGCTTCCGCATGGGAGCTTCTGGTTCTAGAATCTGAACTATGGAACACGACTGCTGGTACCCGCCTTGTCTTCCTCCAGGTTCCCCTCCCCAGGTACCACTTCACCCCAGGTTGGCTGTTACCCTGAAGCTGACTGAGTCTGGACGTCCCAAACCCAACTGCGGCAGGGGAGGGCGGTCAGCGGTCACCCCTCTGGGCCCTTGTTCTACTGCCCTGCCATCCTTGGAAGGGCCGGTCCTGCTCAGGACGGCTGAGTAGCCCCCGAGGACAACGGGAGCTCCCTAAGGCAGTTCTGAATATTGCAAAGTCCCTGCTAAGTTTGTGCTGTCAGTCCCCAGGGCCGCAGGGCAGAGGCACCTGGCTATCCATCAGCAGAGGTCAGGTTTGAGAGGTTTTCATCACTTTTATGACCCAACAGAAAGAACTCTTGGCAGTTAGAATGAACTATGGCCTGTCTGTGCTGCTTAAGTTGCAAGGGCCTGTTCTGGACAGAAATATGTCTATGACCCTGGCCTGGCTGGTTGGATGTGCGACCAAAGCAGGGAGCAGTTCACGTGGAAAATCTGGTTCGGTCCATGCAGGGTGGTTCAGTTCAACATGCACCCTCTGAGGGCCAGACGCTACCAAATGCAGGTGGGTCCCCTCCTGTGAGGTGCGTCCAAACAAATGAGGGTGGGCGGACAGACACATGAACAGAGGAGGTACAGGTCACAGAGTAAGTGCTCCGTTAGCTGTGCAGAGGGTGCTGTTCCCACAGAAGGACCCGGAGACAGAGCCTCCCATGGGGACACAGGTTACCACGGGGATACAGAGGGGACAGCCAGCCTCCGCATCCTTCTGGCCCAGAAAGGGGTTCCTAGGAGATGGCTCAGCCTTCCTCCAACCTCTCGATGAATCGTCGCAAGTGCATAAAGAAAATGCCACCCTTACATTATCGCCAGGGTTGAGCCAGGGGCTCTAAGACAGTGTGGAGACGCAAACTTGGGTTCCCGCGTCTGGAATCCCGCCTTCTCTTCCTCTAGTCCCATCAGCCTTACCACTCAGCCATCCCATCCTCTGCGAAGCCTGCCCATCCCTCCTCTGTGCCCCTTGCATTCAAGTGACCTCTTACAGCTGTGGTCACGCTGAGCACCCCTCACCCCCTCTGCTCTTCACCCCCCACCCCACAGCCCCCACTCTCTCTAAAATAGAACCCGGTTCTCTCCTCCGCTCGTTTTCCTTGAGGGCACGGTCAGTGGCCAGCTCCTGGCATAGTGCCTGTCATATGACAGGTGCCCAGTAAATATTTATTGCGTAGTGATTGCCATATGCATTTGGGGGCTGAATCCCCATGCTCGTGGGGCAGCATGGTCACCAAGGAGAGGCAGACGGCTCTGCCACATATCAGCTGGGTAACCTTGACGGGTTATTTCATTTCTCTGAGACTCAAGTTCCTCATCTGTAAAACCCGAAGGATAAGCTACCTCATGGGATGCTGTCAGCATTCCACAAAACAGTGACTGCAGAGCCCATAAGCACACAGTTGGCACATAACCATAGCTCCCGAAATGCTAATTCCCTTCACCCTTCCTACCTCATGCAGGACGACTGATGGCTGGATGAATGGAGGCTCAACACGGCTCACCCTTGTTAAAGATGTAGAACTACTTCATTTGAGGACACGAGTATCTGTTATTCTGTCCTCCGAGTGAGAAGCAGCAGAGCCTAGTGGTTAGGAAGCCAGCGCTCTGGAGTGGACTTCTTGAACTTGAATCTCACTTCTACAACTTATTAAGCTTCCTGGCTCTCAAGCTACTCACTTGTAAGATAGAGATAGTAATAGCTGTTATTATATTATATCGCTACTATTTTCAAGAGGATTGACCAAGTTAAATTCTTTAAAGCTCTTAGAACAATGCCAAGCACAGAGGAAGCACTGTGTAAGCAGTTGCTATGCTACCAGTCTTCTTCTGTGTGTCAGAAATGGATTATAATTAAATAATTAAGCCTGGTTATCAGATACTCAGTTAAATGTAGGCCCACGAAGGCACTTGCTCGGCCGGCAGCGCAGAATCCGTCTGACGTTAAGGCCCTTATCTTGCTTTGCTTCATCTCCTCTTCCTCCCCTCCCACGTCCGCCTCCAGGATCTCCCATAACTGGTCTGTTTTCCCCTCTGACTGATGGTGACATAGCGTGGCACTCATACTACTTCTGGGGTCTCCATCAGGTCCCTCTTCACGGAATCTCACCTCCAAACCACCTTACTCTCTGCCGTCCCATCCGTCTTCCTCCTCTTCCGCCCCAGCCAGCGTTATTCCCTTGCTCCAACACCTTCAGTAGCTCAGAAGTACTTACCCAATTAAGTTCAGCATCTTCTGCCTGGCATTCGAGGCCCCCTCTCTTGCCTTGCCTGACACCCCCCTGCCCTCCGCTCTCTTCTATGTCTTCTACACCTGCAGCTAGCTGAGCTGCTCCACATTCTCTGAAAAAGGTCCATCCTTTCCTGCTTCTGTGCCTTTGTTCAGGCTGTTCTTATCCCCTAGCATGTGTCTCTGTGTCCACCTTTTTGAAGTCTCAGGTATGTTTCAAGTTCATCTCACATGGGGTCTTTTCTTCCTTTGGACCTCACAGTTCTTTACTGGAATCTCTTTTCTGGTGCAACATTCTGTCTGCACTTCTTTGGGCCCTTAACGTCCTATTCGTCTGCTCAGGACCAAGTGTCCTGTAAAGCCGGTTTGGTGAGATAGATCAGACTCTACTCCTGGAGCAGGGGACCCCACCGGAAGGCAGGCGGAAGCCTGGGGCACTGAGCGCCGGCACCCGAGCCGGACCCGGTGTCCAACAGCATCTGGGGGTAACACCAAAACTGAAAACTCACGCAGGGGCCAGGCTGATGAGGGAACAGAGGCAGAGTTCAGGTGTGAGAGCTGAACTCTTAGGTTAGACTGAAGAGCCAAACAGAGGGTCGGAAGCAGAGCTGGAGACGTCTCCTGGCTGTTGGGGTGCGGTGTGACCACCGTGCGAGTGTGGAGGGGGTTCTGGGGGTGCGGGGCCGGGCTGGACTTCTCTGCCAGGCCTTACTCGCATGCCTGTCCTCTGTCCTTGTCTATGACACCACTGGCGCTGTGCACGACGTGGCCTCCCACGGGGCTCTGCACGGATCATGGCACACACAGGGCCTAGCACACAGGTGACAGAGCCGTCAGTGTGAACCCACGAGCAATGAACACACAGGCTGAGGCAGCACCAGGAAAGGCAAATGGTGAATTGCAGGCAACAAAGGGCCAAGGCCAGCGAGGGGCACTGCCATTCCCTCACTGCCCTCACTGTAGCTCTTTTCTTCCTCCCCTCCTGGCCCATCACCAATTCAGAATCAAAGAGCAGGGCTGCCGGGGGTTCTCCTGGCAACCCCACAGAGTCTCAGGCCCCAGCCTGACCTCTAAGTGACTGCTGAGGATTGAGGATCGAGGCTCAGCCCTCCCCACTCCCAGGTCCTGCCCTCTGCTCTGGAAACTGATGTGTAATTCTCACAATAAACCTATAAAAATGACCAACATTTTTAGACATAATACGTGCCTGGCACTGTGCTGAGAACATCACATGAGTCATTTCATTTAATCTCACAATAAACATATGAGATAGGTACAATTATTAGCCCCATTTAGAGAGGAGAAAATTGAGTTCAGAGAAGTTAAGTAATTTGCCCCTAGTCACACAGCTAGGAACTGGAAGAGCCAGGATCTAAGTCCATGGGACCAGCTGCTGTGCTTTAGAGGAGCGTGTTGGCCAAAGAAAAAGGGGAGACCAGGTTCAAGGGAAGGCTTTTTTCTTTATGTCAGGGTAGGAGAAACCGGGACCCTGTTCAGTTAATGGGGAGGGGGTAGCAGAGGGGGACGCATCACTGCAGGAGCAAGAAGGGAGGAAGATGAAGGCGCAGGTGAGTGGTCAAGAATGAGGAGGGGGAGGGGAAAGAAGGGGAGGGGAAAGAGGAGGGAGCTCGTTCCTCATGGCCCCAAACCCCTCCACTAACCGAGGAGAAAGTTATTTTCAGTATGAGGCAAGGCAGGAATTTGGGCCTGGGTGGAATGGAGTTCAGTCTCCTGGCTGTGGGGAGAGGCCTGGGGCATCGCCTCAAGCTCTGGACAGGTCTGCAGAATGGAATAAAAGGCCCAGCTGAGCTGGCTGCGCCCCCTGATCTTACACCTCAGTGCTGTAAATGAGAACAGCTTTGGAAAGAGCTTTGTCTCTCTGTTGACTCCTTTTAGCCCCTGGCTTTCAGCTCATATGGAGGAAGGGACCTATTCTTTCCTCCAACCTGGGGATGAATGAAGGCCCCCTGGTGAAGCCACTGTGTCTTCTGGAGGGAACGGAGGTGCAGTGCACACTAACACCCCAAGACCTTGCCCGGCCATCACCAATGGCAGCCCTTTGCCCCAGCGCTGTGGCCAGCCCAGGGAGGGCTGAGCTCTTGGAAGCTGGAATTTCTCAGAAGGCCATCCAGTGAGCCTTTTGCAGGGGTGCTCAGGGCTCCTTGCCGTGCTGGGCGGTGAGTTACTGCAGCCTGTTAGCTTCAGCAGCAGGTGGAGGCATCCTGGGCTGCGCTCCTTCCTGCGAGCGAAGCCAGGTAGTATCTACTGGCTCCAGTGAATAAGGTAACCAGCCCTTTCATGGCACAGAGGATGCATCTCTCACCCAAGGGTTTTTTTTCCCCCTCCTTTCTTTCTTCATTATGTTTGTAATTTTGTTTTATTATTTCCCATTGGAAAGCTGTGAAATGAAAATGATGCAATCTACTGCTGTGAAATAATGTCGTGCTCGAGTCCTTTTCCAATAAGCCCTGAGGTCTGCTCTGTGACGGCTTCATTAAATTAGTCGGCTCCACGGCAAATGGAAAAGCGCTGGGAGCTTTGGATTTTGCTAATCCGAATTGGGCTGCCTGAGACCTTAGACCCCCAGGGAGCTCGAGAGGTTGGCTCTGCATGCTGGGGTGAAGAGGCTCCCGCCTACCGTGGGTGATGCGCCAGAGGCCACCACCTGTGCACGGCTGCCAGACCTCTCATGCAACCCTTCGCTGTGCTCCTCTGCGTGCCAGATGCTGCCCCAGGTGCTGTCACGTGCCAAGGGACCCGACAGGTCAGGGCACTGTCTCCCCAGGAGCGCAGTGTGTGGGGTTGGGGAACGGAGGAGGCGTAACTGCGCTGCAGGTAAAGTATGATGGAGCACAGGTAGAAGGTGAGCCTCTCCTTGAAGGCTGGCCAGGACTCAGATCACCAGATGCCGGCGAATATGCCTGAGATACTTGCAGGGGAGATGTGAGTGCTTCCCACTTACCCTCCCATCTCCATCCCCCGCAGTTTATGAGAACAGACTCTCCCTTGCCAGGCTCTATTGTAGTATTAAAGATTTCCATTACTGATAGTTCTTTCTAGTTAGTGCTTTCAGTATTAATCTCCATCATTATGAGATAAAATATGCATGATCCCTAAATCTTTGTGTATTATAACGAGGTTTCATTGTTATAAATTCGTCTTCTCGGTCCTCCATTTCTGCCTTTGCTATCTTTTTAAAACTCTAATGTCTGGTGGCTATAGCCAGGAGGTAATTAGGAAGTAGTACTGAAGAATCATGGGCTTATTCTCTCACTCACTCACAGAAATTTATTGAGGGTCTACGCTAACACATGGTCCCAGAGCCAGTGGGAAAGACAGTGGTGACAGCTAATTATAGCACTAAGGAATTTTGGTCTGAGCTGACACAGGAAAGCCCCCTTCCACAAACACCTATAAATATTGGATAAAATTCAATAAAACAATTTGAAATCACAGCTGCATTTGAAAGGAAGGAAAGAGAAATTCCAGATTCCAAAAATGAGTGGGAATTCAAAGCCAGCATGGTGAATGAGAGCTGAAAGGGAGTGAAAGCCAGATATCTGTGCAATCAGGATTGGGGTTTCAACACCCCAGTGGAGGCAGATATGAAGACCACAGCTTCATGAGTGGCTGGGGCCAGAAATGGGACCCTACACTTAAGTGGGTGCTCAGAAGGGCTAAACAAACCCCACCTACCAGCTGGCATGGCAGCAGGACAACAATCTGGGTAGAGGAAAGATAATCTGCAAAGGATCAAAATCCAAGAGGGTGCCAAGCACAGATGTGGGGTCCAAATTCACTGAACTTTCACAGTGTGGAAACTACAATTGGAAAAATCAGTGTACACACTGGTTTGAACTCAATGGAACCCAACAGAGGCAAACTTGAACCTTCCCTGAGGCATGCTTCCACAGCCCAGAGGCAATAACTCCTGCTGAAGATGAGCTCACACAGAGAAATTACACAGTACATAAGAAAAGAAACTGCCGAGAGAGTGAGTCTCAGCGTCAATGTGGCACCCAGCGTGGCCACCTACGCTGACTCCAGAACTACTGAAAAACTCCCATTTCTGCCCATCCACTCAACACCGTCATCCCTCCCACTCTAATCCAGTCACTGGAGAGTGCCTGAAGCCCGTCTCTCTTCTTTCCAGTTCATAAATGTATACAACGCATGTACAAATTCCCTTTCGTTTAATTCACACACCACACCATTTAGAGACCTAGGAGCCCACATCGCTCAGGTCTGTTCGCACTAGCCAGAGGCAACCACTGGTGAGGCGTTTCTGCCACACCTGGCCACCTTCTCGCCCGGCAGTGTGATGAGACTGCTCCAGAGTGGTGACTCCCCAAGCTGGGTTTGGGGTCTCTATCTTGCTAGCCCATAAGATATGAAGAGAGTCGGTCCTTTTCTGCTTTCATATGCTGATGGCATTGACAAACTTTCACTTTCACTTTCACCCACAATACTGCTGGCCTACACAGTGAGGCGTTCCAGGTTCCTGAACTCTGGCATTCAAACTGAACGATCAGAGTTGACCAAGGACTCTAATTCAGCACCCACTAAAAGACCTTACTGCCCGGCAAAGCTTGGCCACCCTTGCTCCGCTGCATAATTGCAGGACACAGGAATCTCAGACTGGGGCAGGCTGCCATCCCACCCAGGTATCATCAGCTTTGCCTTGAATCGGTGGAGCTTTGGAACTGCTGCTATTCTTGCTTTTAAATCACAAATTACTCTTGCTTTGGCTCCATCACCATCCACTTACTGAAGAGAGGGTATTTGGATAACCCTACACAGTTATAGGGATCCGTATTGGCTTTTTTTTTTTTTTTTTGCGGTACACGGGCCTCTCACTGTTGCGGCCTCTCCCGTTGCGGAGCACAGGCTCCGGACGCGCAGGCTCAGCGGCCATGGCTCACAGGTCCAGCCGCTCTGCGGCATCTTCCCGGACCGGGGCACGAACCCGCATCCCCTGCATCGGCAGGCGGACTCTCAACCACTGCGCCACCAGGGAAGCCCTGGCATCAGTTTTTAAGTTCTGCTTTCCACTAAGGAGGTCGTAAGATACATACCCTGCAGCTCAAATGTGAACCTTTGGTGTCTCCATTAGCAAACTACCCCCCCACGTCCTTCACAGAGTCTTTGTTACCGTCCCAGCTTCTTTCACTAGTAAGAGGAAGGTCAGTGGGATCCCCGAGCCTTAGCTTTTCTGCCACATCTAAGCAGCTGAGATTAAAAAATAAAATGTTTGTCCCTCTGGGGCAGAGGCCTCCGTTCCTGTTTCCCCATTTCCATGGGTATTCAACAGAGACCTATGGCCACCTACACTCTGTGACTTTACAGGGGGAGTAAAAGGAGCAATGTCCCTTCCTCTTGGACAAGGAGTCGTGTTTCCAATCACACCTGGAGGAAAATATTCACTGAGAGCTTGATGTGCCTGACTCAGCGCTGGGGCTAAAGTAAGTCACGAGCCAGCTTTCCTGCCACCGGGGAACTCCCAGACAGGCACAGCTACAGAGGGAGACAAGGACACAGATGGGGACAATACCAGCTCCTTTAGTTATTTCAGTGCAGAATCTGTTTCCCCTATTTAGGGGAGAGGGCGCTGGTGAAACTGTGCTTTCTTCTCTGCAAAACTGGTTTAAACCCGGTGGCCCTGTAGCTTGAGCAGCCAACAGAACATCTTCTTCTATAGGTGTCTTTATCACATGGCCTCCTCGCCTTTCCACAGTGGGGCGTAGCCAGCCCCACAGAGCAGTCAAATCGTAACTAAAGAAGGCAACAGGAGGACTGCATAAACAAATCCAGCCGAGGACATGCCGGATCTGCACACAGCCCTTCACTCTCCACGTCTGCAGTAGTCCACAGTCATGGAGTTTTAATGATGAGCTTGAACAACGGGCATCACGGAAGGCTTTCTGGATGAAGGGGAGACAGACACCCGTTCGGGGTATAAGATGGGAGATGGATTCCGAAGTGGATCCAAATGGCCCCCACCTCCTGGTACCAGCTCTCCTGTGTAATCCTCTCCCCTTGAGTGTGGCTGGGCCTAGCGGCTCACTTCTCTCAAATAGAATGTGGCAAAAGCGATGGGCAGTAACTGGTGAGACGAGGTTGGAAAGGACTGTGACTTCCGTCTTGCTGGTACTCTTGCCTTCCTGGCTTGCTTGGCTGGTGGCTGGGTTAGAGAGGCCGACGTGGCAAGGAACTGAGGGCAGCTTCTGGCCAAGAGCGAAGAGCCACGTCCTACCCACAACCACGGCCACACCTTGACTGCAAACTTTCAAGTCACCCTGAAGCAGGGGACCCGGGGAGGCTACGCCCCATAGAAACTGTGCGGCCAGAGATGTGTGTTGCTTTAAGCTGCTAAGTTTTGGGGTCATTTGTTTCTCGGCGATAGATAGCTAAAACCATTACTAATCAGCACGTGGTGAACTTACCTTGGCCGAGAATGTACAGGCAATTCCGGGAACTTTTAAACAACATGGGTCGGTTCTTTTCTTAAAGCCTAGTTACTAAGAATGTACAACCACCATACCCAATTCCCAGAACACACTGGGGATTTGTTAGAGGAAGAAACTCCCACACCGATGGCCACAGACTATAAAGCCATCAGGGCCCACAGAGACGCCTAGAGCAGTGATTCCAACCAGGGAGGAGCCTGGACCCTGCCCTGGACCTACTGCAGTGGGATCCCCACAGGTAGACCCTAGGGCTGCTGAATTGTTGCAGTTTCCCCAGGTGAGACAGTGTATCCCTAGGTAGGAAACACTGCTGTCCTTCGCCTCCCCCACTTGATGTAACAGGAGATGAAGGGCCAGAGAAGGTACGTGTCCTCTCCAGGTGGCACTGCCTGCCAGCGGCAGCTCAGGATCAGAGGGCAGGTTTCCCATCTCTCCGTCCTCTTTTTCCACCCCCAACAAGGCCCCACCACCTGCCCACCCCGACTCAAAGGAGAACTCAGCCTAGCTCTGAGCTAACCCAAGTGGAAACAAAGGAGGAGAGACACAGACAGAACTTCCACGGTTCCTTTATTTGTTTTGAAAAGCACCTCCGCCCTTCGTCTCTCAGTCGAGTCCTGGCCTAGTGACGACGAAGGCTGCTCTCTCTGGCCTCTTTCGTTAAGACAGGGAACCACATCAACACTTCCCATCGGATCTCTGCCTCCAGGTACCGTGCAGGGGCAGACCCAGCCAGGACTGGAACTTAACGGCCTTGAGAACACGGGGATCTGTCTCTGAGTTGCTCTTGGCTTGCAGTCTCTTCCTGCATCCTCCCTGACAGCCGTTCCTGTCCTGGGGGGGGGGGCTCTGCCTTCGCCTCCCCATTCAGGGCTTCTGCAGTAGTTCGGGGCTGCCTGCAGCCTGGTTTCCAGTGCGATTCTCATCCGGGGAAGCACCACCCCACGGCCCCCCGCCGGTTCCGACACGGATCTTCAAGAGCTCACCAGGTCCCAGTGCTGGCTCATAAGTGAGGACTCACACGGATTGACAACGATCTCCCTGCCGTTCTCAGTGCCATCGCCAAACATGTCTGTGTCTAGGCAGAGGTGGGATGCCACATGCTCGATGCGGGAACCAGTCTTGGTCCATTGCTGGGAAGATGGAGAGGGGAGAGGATGAACCAGAATTCTCTGGCTAAGGTCCTGGGTCCTAGCAATAGTATTGGGAGTTCCAGCATAATCAGAAATGTTGACACCACATGGCTAGGGTCATCCAGAGACTTGACTTCATGGTCTCATGGAGGAAGAAAACTGCAACTAATTGCCTTGCCAGGTATTGTTGTTGGTTTTCTTTTTTTTTTTTATCGGATTAGAAAAAGTAAAAGCGAAATCAATATGTTTGCTAGGAAAACTCATTAGAAGGCAATAACTTTCCAAGCCATAGGCCAGAAAATGTAAAGCGAGTTAGTCACAGGAGCAGCTAAAGAAATGATCCACGCTCGGTATCTGCACCGTCATGAAGAAGTGGGTGAGAATGAGGAGGGGGGGATGGCGAGGCAGCAGCGGGGAGGGGCTCCTGGGCAGCACCTGAAGCCGAACCTCTGCTCCTCCAAAGTGCTTCAGCACACGAGGGGCCCAAGTAGAGAGGGGGTCTCGTGCTGCTGCTTCCCAGACTTCATCTCACTGGACAAGGAGGGAGGGGATGGACACGTGTTGGGGAGCTACCACTGACCAGGTATCACAGATCATCTCAGTGAATTGCTCTAAACAGCTACCCTGTGTGGTGGGCATCATCAACCTCATTTCATAGAGGAGGAAACTGAAGCTCAGAGAGGTCCAGTAACCTGCCAAGGGTCACACAGCCAGTGAGCCGTGAAAATGGATATTTGAATCTCGGTCTCTCTAACACCAGGACCCAGTTGGCAGGAAACTGAGTGGAGCCAACACTGTGCCGCCAGAGAAACTAGGCACAAGGTACATCCAGAGTGCTATGAACTTTGCTGGACGTCCTGCCAGAGGCCAAGGCCCCCGAAGGCAGAGGTTCGAGTCTTGTTCATCCTTGTGGCCCCGCAGGCTCTGTCCCAGTATGCTCCTGCTCTGGGATCCTGGGTGGGCGTCGGAGCAAGACAGGGCAGTACAAGATACACACGCAAGCTGAGGTATAGCGCGGTCAATAGGCTTTCACACGGCAGCGCATCGCTGCTGTGGGCACCACAGATGGTATCAGAGGCCCCTCCCTCCCTCTCCTAACCAGAGGACCTCTTCCTTATCAACCCTTCCTCCTCTGAAGCTTCTCTCTTTTCCTGCACACGAGACTTAGACCTACACCGGCGGCCACGTCCCAGGGCAGACGCGCTGAGCACTTACCTGTCTGTCATCTCCATTCTTGCAAAGGACAAGAACCACCGGGGCGCCAGGGAACAAGGTGATGACTGACAGGCACAGCTCCTCCTGGAGGATCTGCTGGGTGTATGTGAAGGCCCAGATCTGGAGGGGAAGAGGCCAGAAAGGGTCACCTCAGGATGCTTGGAAGCCACCCCTGTTGGGATACTACTGTGCCTACGTGTGACAATTAGCGCAGCTTGGTACGAAGCACTGGGCGGGGCGGGGGGGCGGTCCTAGCGGGAATCGACTGTCAACAGGTGATCTGGGAAAATGCTACTCAAGAGCCAGAGATTCTTGGGTCACACCCTCGGCGAAGTCCCCGCCCCTCTCCCAAGAAGGGGACTGGCCTGGGGCATGCAGGCTGCCTCTGAGAGGCAAGGACCAATTCTGGGCTTTGGGCAGGAGACTGAAGGACACCCCGGCCGAACTGCATGGTCTCCAGTTTCTCCGTTTGGATCGGTGTCTGTTCCCCACACTTGACATTTCACATAGCTACCCGGCAGGTCACACCCCCCCATCCTCCCAGCTGTCTTTAGAATGTCCCTTCTTTGAAAAGGAGTCCAAATTGGCACCCTGAGAACGTGAGAGTTGTGACAAGAGGCAGATGGAGGGGCTAAGGGAATGAGGAGGGGGTGGGAGAGGAGAAGGAAGGAAAGAAGGAAGTTGTGAGAAATAAAATCATTCCAAGAGGGCGCATGCACGCCAGCACTCCAGGAGAACAGAGCACTTGGCCCTGGACCTCCTGCATGGGGAGCAGCTAAGGAATCGGATGGACATGCAGAGTTCTGACGGAGGCGAAGGGAACGGGGCATTCGGTGAGGTTCATTACGAGGAAGGAGGAATGTTTCCTTCAAGCGCCAGAGACCAGAGAGCAACCAACTGCTGAAGCAGCCCGGGCCACCGCCCAGCTCTTCGTTCAGGGGCGGAAATGCTGGCATAATAGTTGTCAAACGTGAACCTTCAAGAGGTTTTTCCTAGGTTGTAAAACAGGGATAACATCTGTCCTTTGTCTTATCATGGGGCAACGAAGACTTGTGAATCGGATGCCCCGAGGGGAGCTGCAGAGAGGACCCCTTTAAGGGCTGTACCTCTCCTCTTCCACGACACCCTTACCGTCCAGTGGACCTTCTGTCCCTGCACCAGGCCACTTGGTGTCGAGAGACGACCTAGACCAGAAAGTACTCCCTGGGGAGTGGATGGAAATAGAGACAAACAAAGACTGGCTGTGAGTTGAGAATTCCTGAAGCCTGGGGATGGGTACACGGGGGTTCTTCATACTCTTCCACTGAGTTCGATTTCTGTATCTATTCAGTTTTTCTTTTTTTTAAATAATAAAACGTTAGGAAATGTACTCTCTGGCCTTGTGAACATAACCATGCTACGCAAACCATTTGCCTTCCTCCAGGGTAAGCTGCAAGGGAAAGACGCCTGTATACATGGAGGTAACGTCGGAACGATGACAAGATGGCTAATAGAGGCTCACATTTCTTGAGCACCTACTATGTGCCAGGCACTGTTCTGGGAGCTTTATACATGTTAACTTAATCACAAGACTCCAATTAGGTAGGTGTTGTCATTATTTCCCTTTTACAGATGAGGAAGGTAAGGCTCAGAGAGGTTATCCTAAGTCAGGTACACAAAGTGGCCCCAACACCCACTCTCCCCAACAGCTCTGCTCGAGCTACTGCTGCCGCTGGGGTCATGGCTCGTTCCGGGCCCTTTGATTCAGTTTAATCTCGGGAGACCCCTCCTCCAGGTCGTAAATATTAAAACAATAGATCAGCTCCTCCTTGACAGGAGATAGCTGGCAGGAGCTTCCTCCTCTCGGCCACTTCCCAGTGGCAGCCCCTGTGAGAAGGGAAACCAAGGTCACACCCCGTGTCGGGGGCCGGGGAGGGGGCAGACCAGAGAGTAGGCCCCTCCCCTGACACTGATGGGAACCGGGCAAGAGTATGAACGGAGGCCCACCCGCCGCGGACGCCACACCAGGCCAGGGGACACGCGTGGCGCTGGCTTCCAGCCTGGGCTGCCCCCCTTTACTTCCCACCCCACCTCTGTCCGCCACTGTGAACTCCCAGCCTGCATCTCCCTGCTTGGTCACTCCCCTCTCAAGGGTCCCCCTAGGGCCTGGGTGTGTGGACCTGGGACACAGTCCATCCTCTGGAACGGACCCAGGGGAGAGAGATCCACACAAGTCCCGAAATCAGGCTCGGGTCATTAGGGCGGATTCTGGGGTCCTACACATTTGGGGAGTGTAATGCAGAAGGCGGACACAGGTCCTAGGCGTGAGCCCTGAGAATTCCTTGGCCTGTGGTGCGGGGGGAGAGCAGGGCCCAGGTACAAGGGCAGGGCTGCCAGGGGGCCATTTGCCCAGGCCCACCGTACCACTGGCCTCAATGTTAGACTTCTGCATTGCCTGGAAATGAGGATAAACACACAGTCACCGACATGGAAAGAAGATGAGACTCATCACTCCGTCCCACTACCCGACCACACAGCTTGCAGTGAACCATGAATTAGCATCTTAAAAATAAACCCCGTAATTATCTTACGATCACTACAATACACTAGCTTTGTGTTTTTTATGTTAAAAGCATTAATTGATTAAATATAAAAACTTAAAATATACCACAATTTCTGGTAGCCCATTTAGGCACTTTTTTTTTTTTTTTGTGATACGCGGGCCTCTCACTATTGTGGCCTCTCCTGTTGTGGAGCACAGGCTCCGGACGCGCAGGCTCAGCGGCCATGGCTCACGGGCCCAGCCGCTCCGCGGCACGTGGGATCTTCCCGGACCAGGGCACGAACCCGCGTCCCCTGCATCGGCAGGCGGACTCTCAACCACTGCGCCACCAGGGCAGCCCTGGGCACTTCTTTTTGAATATCCTTAGGGGCTTCAAAAACCAGAAGTGCTGAGGATGGTGTGGGGTAGGGTGGGGAGTGGTGGTCCTTTTAACTCTGAGACACCCCATCCACAAATGCCTTCCAGGAAGGAATGTATATGGTACCCTGGGGGCTCTGAGGAAACCACCTCGAGACGCCCGGGGGAGAACGTGCACAGGCACAGACAGGTATTGAAGCCCTCATGCTATGTGGACTTTGCATTAGCTGGTGCTTTACTGGCATCGAAATAATTCAGCCTCGCAATTCCCCAGAGGGACGCAGCTCTGTGGCCACACATATGCAAGAGAAGAGAGTTAAGGGGGAAGCAGAACATGGGAGCAGGTGGGGAAGGAAGCAAGGAGAGGTTTTCCGATTCCTATTCTGCGGCCTGTCAGGCTTTGCAGAATGGTCGGTGATGAATGGGTTTATTAAATGAATCTCAGAGTCAGAAATGAATTCAAGAAGGCGGCAGTGGTTGCTCAGGTTGGCCTGGTCTCGATCGGTGAGCACTGACGGCTCCATTTCAGGGACTGGCAAAGTCACAGCCTTCAACCCAATGCACACAGACAAGGCCATATCCATGGAAGCTAACCCAGAGGCCATCCTGGAGGTGGTGTGGGATGCCTCGCCCCTCTGGGACGGGCTGGTAAGGGGTTGAGGAGGAGGCAGTCCATTCCTGGCCCTCCAGCCTCTTTGCTGCTGCCCTGGAAGAGGGGAACTGATGCTGGGGAGGGGATGGTCCAGGCCGGACAGCCTGAAGGCCTTCTGTGCTCGGAGGAAGTCTCTGGAGCTGCCAGTGTGGGTGGGAGACAGGAGTGACCCGTCACTGGGGGAGGAGACTTCTCGCTAGTAAATGCTCACCTGGCCACGGCAGCTAGCCTGGGGCTTACTGTCCTGCATTGGCTGGAGAAGCAGAGAGGAAAGATTTTCTTCAGAGGAGATACCTGAAGGAGTAAAGTTCTGAAGGGAGCAGGCATGAAGCTAAGCTGGGGCCCAAGCCCAGGGGCTGATCTTAGAATGGTCCAGAGCCACCGCCAGTAGGCAAGGGCACTGCTTTCCAGCTGGGGTGCTTTTGCCCCTAGCCACCTACCCAGGGGACAGCTGGCAGTGTCTGGAGGCATTTTTTGACTATTATGACTAGGTCGGGGCTGTTACTGACACCTAGTGGGTGTGGTCAGGGATGTTGCTAAACATTCTACAATGCACAGACAGTCCCTGCAACAAAGAATTACCTGGTACTAATGCCAACTGTGCTGAGGTTGAGAAACCCTAGCCTAGCCTTTTTTTTTTTTAGTTTTTGTTGGATATAGTTGCTTTACAATGTTGTGTTAGTTTCTGCTGTACAGCAAAGTGAATCAGCTATCTGTAAACACATATCCCCTCTTTTTTGGGTTTGCTTCCCATTTAGGTCACCACAGAGCACTGAGCAATAAATTCTCATTACCTAGCCTAGTCTTAAGAGCTTGGTATCTGGAGGCGGCAGGGCCGTGTCTGAACCCTGCTCTGGCGCTACTAGCATATGACCTGGGTAGCCTTGGTCCCTCCTCTAAGCCTGCTGTGAAACCCCCATCTGTGAAGTGGGGGTTATTGTGAAGCTGAAACAAGCAGATGTTCGTGGAGCACTCAGCCCACTGCCCAGCCCCTGGAGGAGAGTCTCCGTGAACCATCTTTTTCCAACACATGGGAAGGAGTGGTTGGATGAGGACAGAGAAACATTGCCATGTGGACAGACGTTAGGGGGCTGTGTTTTCCTTAAGGCAGAAGCATACATCATTTTCTGCTGGTGGTGAGTTCCCTGTTCAAAAATTCTCCCGTGTGGGGAAGAGTAAACAACGGAGAAGAAACAGTGGATGGGAGGCAGCCCTGCCGGCTGTGCTGTGGTTAGACGGCCAAAGTAACTCGGTGTCGAGGGACGCTTCTGTTCTTGATTGTTCACCTTCCGTTGTCTACGTGACCCTCACAGCCACCCTGGGAAGTAGGTACGATTGGATGGAAGGCGGACTGAGGTCAGTGGTTGCTCTGGGCAATGCCAGGGGCAGACCCTGGGGCTGACTGTGAATGCGGGACCTCCCTGGTGAGGCGGGATCTGAGCCAAGCGCGTCCAGGGCCACGGGCTGGTCTCAAACCTCGTAGGCCACACTGGGCATTGCCCTCGTCCATCGAACACACCCTGAAGCCTGCTTCAGACAAGATGCTGGGAATGAACGAGTGGGTCCAAGCGAACCTTTAGTTCAGCCGACCTCTTGATGCGCCTGCATGGCTGCGGGATCCCCCAGATGCACTGACTGGCCGTGCGGGGGACCTTCATCACCTGCAGGGACAGAGCTCAGCCGTGCCCTGGTGGGGGCCCTCTGACCAGGGGCGGCTCTGAGACACGCTCCTCTCCTTCAACTGGGACTAGACTCACTTTGGGGATCTTTGTTTCCAGTCCATCGTGTCCTTTCCTCCCAAGTTGTAAGAATACACCCAGTACATATTGTGTTAGGCCAGGCTGTTGGACTCTGGAGTGACTGCCGGGGCTAAGACCCTGGCTCGCTTGTTTTTTAACCCCATAAACTTGGGTGAGTTACTTAACTCTGCGCCTCAGTCCCCTCAGCTCTGAAATGCAGATTGCAGCAGCCCCGTACTCGGAGGGTCCAGTATGGTGCTGAACAGGGAGCAAGTGCTCAGTTACCCTCCGCCCGTTGGCTGTGATAGTGGAGGATGCCAACAGGAGGAGAGACGGCCCTGGAGATCCTCCTTTGGAAAACTGCCTTTGCTTCGCCTCCCAGGACAGATGCTGGAGAGGCAGTCGTGATGGGGCCATTCCCAAGGGTGTGCTGAGAAAGCCGGGGAGGAAGGGTGGTATCAGGCAGGGAAGGTGACCGCTGGCAACCTGTCCCACTGGCAGACTCACCGAGAGGTGCCAGTGTGAGTCCGGGTTTGGGGGAAGAGCTTTGATCTTCATCTCACCCACCCAGGCTACCTAGTGGCCTGCACGCATCCTTCACAAGCCAGTAGCCTGAACTGCTGGGGATCCAGGTGGGAGGACACACTAAAAAGTTTTTCATTTATGTTTTTTCCCTTTCTTTAAATGCGGATACAGGGAGATTGGTGCATCTGTCTTCTTTCTATCTTTCACAAGTATTTTTCTAGGGAATCCAATAAAATTGAGAGGAAACTTACTACCCAGAAGGCTTCTGCAGCTTCACACATTTACACACTGATGATGTATTTCCCTTTCTACCCAAGGCATCAGGTTGCTGCCATCTTGAATACACACTCAGGTTAGGTATTTTGTTCCCAAGGTTGACAAACCAGCCAAAGAAAGGGAAGGGAGGGAGGGTGAGGGGTGGATGGGGCTGCGGTGGAGCAGGGTCGTGAGCCAGCATTGGGGCCATAGGACAGCCATGGTTGGACGGTCTCCTTTCAACAATGAGGACAGCCACGTGCACGGGGACACGCCACCTGGAGAGTCAGTGGCCAGCTGGAAGCAGAGCTCAGGGCCCCCGAGCCCCATCCTCTGCTGCCCTTTCACCCCACGTGTTGAAGACGCCGGAATCCACCACCCAAATAACCTGAGCCTGATTTCGGGACTTGTGTGGATCTCTCTCCCCTGGGTCCGTTCCAGAGGATGGACTGTGTCCCAGGTCCACACACCCAGGCCCTAGGGGGACCCTTGAGAGGGGAGTGACCAAGCAGGGAGATGCAGGCTGGGAGTTCACAGTGGCGGACAGAGGTGGGGTGGGAAGTAAAGGGGGGCAGCCCAGGCTGGAAGCCAGCACCACGCGTGTCCCCTGGCCTGGTGTGGCGTCCGCGGCGGGTGGGCCTCCGTTCATACTCTTGCCCGGTTCCCATCAGTGTCAGGGGAGGGGCCTACTCTCTGGTCTGCCCCCTCCCCGGCCCCCGACACGGGGTGTGACCTTGGTTTCCCTTCTCACAGGGGCTGCCACTGGGAAGTGGCCGAGAGGAGGAAGCTCCTGCCAGCTATCTCCTGTCAAGGAGGAGCTGATCTATTGTTTTAATATTTACGACCTGGAGGAGGGGTCTCCCGAGATTAAACTGAATCAAAGGGCCCGGAACGAGCCATGACCCCAGCGGCAGCAGTAGCTCGAGCAGAGCTGTGGAGCCAGGTTTCCAAACCCTGCCTTACTTCCAAATCCTCACTTACTAGGGTATGACCTTGGAGAATTCTCTCCAGGTCTCACGTTCATTATCTGCAAAACGAGGATAATAGTAACACTTAATCGGCTTGACGCGGCCTCTCAGAGACAGAGAGGTAGGGGCAGGAGAGAAGGTGAACGAGGCACACGAAGGGGTCTGAGGGGCAGATGCAACTTCTCTGGACAGGCCACGAGGCAGGACAGGCTGAGAGATGCAAGAGGGGAGAAGAGGCAAGGGAGGGTTATCACCTTAGCAGGAGGCGCTGGGAAGGAGGACGACGGGACGGGTGGTTTACGTAGGAAAGAGCAGCAGACACCGAAAGCATGCGAAACGTAGTGTAAGTCAGTCCTGCAAGGGTATATACTCCACGCACACACGTGGACACGCCCAGAAACACATGCACACGCCCACGCGCCCACACACTTGGGGGACGAGTCTAGCTGAAATTGCTGTGCGGATTTCTATCAGTGGGTTCAACACCTTCAGAATACTTGGACAGGCAGCCCAGGCCTGCCGTTGGCCGCGCGTCCCGCTAGCAGAGGGCTGTGTCTGACCCGGCGTAATCCCACCCGGCACCCCAGCATGCAGCCTGGTGCCCAGGGCACCGTGCACACTCGGTGGGTGTCATCTGTTGAAGGGAACTGAACATCGTCCTGTCTCCTGTGTTCTTCCCATATCCTGAATTCGCACTGCTGCCACACACACCCAACTGTTCTCTCCAGAGCACAGAGGAGTGACAGCTTGGCACGATTTTCTACAAAAGAACTCTTCGCTCACTTGAACCCTGTTACTCTGCTAAACCTTAGTTTCCCACAGCGACAGCTTTCTCCTCTCCCCTTTCGCACTCCGCTGGGACGTCAGCCAGAACAGGTACCACTCTCCTCTAGTCAAATAAAGGCCTGGCAGCTTCTCCCTGGGCCAGGCTATTGGGTGGCCCCTCCCTGAGCCCCAGAGATTCCATGGCTCCCCCCGCCACCTTCCTTAGGCAGCCAAAGACATTAAGTACCAGAAAAACCCCTACTTTGCTGGAAACAGATGCGGCAAACTTCTGTCTCAGGGAAAGGGGATGGTAACGTTTTGGCTGTTTGCGACGCCCCATGAGCAGGGCCCACACGTGGATTCAGAAGACAGGGACGTGCGCTATCTACTCACACATTCTACAAAACGCCACTGACAAGTGGTATCATTCTCAGCCAGGCTGCCACACCTAGAGTGAAACCGACACCTCTGTCTCCTTCCCCTTTTCCTGTCTGACTCAGGCAGCCCGCTTCCGTGTCTTGCTGGAGCGGAGATTATTTTTGGAAAAGATCTCAGCAGGCTGGAGGCTGGTGGTGCGACGCCTCAAATGCCAGGCTGAGAGTGTGGGTTTCTGTGGCGGACAATGGGGAGCCATCGAAGGCTGCATGGAGATGGGGGACAATGGTTTGGTGAGCACATGTTACTGGAGGCTGTGGCCAGCATCTAACACAGTGGTTCCCAAGCAGGGTGGTTCTGTCCCCCAGGGGCATTTGGTAAAGCCTGGAGACAGCTTTGACTGGCAATGACTGGTATGTATGGGGTGCTCCTGGCACCTGGTGGGCAGAGACCAGGGATGCTGCTAGACGGCCTACAGTACACAGGATGGGCCCTACCACAGAGTGACCCAGCCCCAAACGTCAAGAGTGCCGAGGCTGAGGGCCGCTGACCTGGCATGAAGAAGCGAATGTTGGGGCCATGAGCAGCTATTCTGAGGGGAGAAGGGACGGGATTTGCAGGAATGGGGGATGTGGGAGAAAGAGAAGCCATGGAAGATGGACAGGAGAGAATTAGTGGCGTGATGAGGTGGCCGGGGAGCCTGACAGGCACTAGGAGCCATCTGTTGGCTTGAGTTTCCGAAGCGTTTGCTGTGGTTGTGGACTCACTAGATCACCCTGTGTTTGAGAGGGAGAGTCCGGCAGGGATGTCTGAGTGTAAACCCGCCATCCTGGAGCCACCTCCTGGGCTCTCACAGCCTCCTACCCCTGAGGATAAACGTCAATCTCCTCAGCTGGGAAAAGGGGCCATGACGCGCCTCTTCCCTCCTCTCCAGTCTTACCTTTGCTGCTCCCTCACCATTCTACCCCTCTGACCACAATCTCCCTGCAGCCTTTCAAAGGCATCCTGGCTCCCAGCCCCGGCCCTTGGTACATGCTGGATTTGCCCACCTGCCCTTTCCTCCCTTCGTGACCTGGCCTATTTCTACTCATCTCTCAGGATACAGCTCATTTTCAGGTCCTCTGGGAAGACTTCCCCAATCCTTGTATAGAATTTGGATATCATCTCTCTGCACTTCTATAGCACCGAGGACCAAACTCTCACCAGGAGAGAGATTATATCAAAATGGCTGCTGACTTGCTTCTTTTTGCATTAGATCCCTCGAGGGGCCATGGTGGCCTGCAACCTAGCCCTTCACCTATGCATCTCCACAGTCAACAGAGGACACAGATGTTTGTAGAGTGAATGAATGAATAAATGAATGAATTCATGGATGGATGAAGATACAGAATTTGTGAATCAAGAAAACAGAGGAGGAGAGGGGGAAGATGGCGGAATAGTAAGACGCGGAGATCACCTTTCTCCCCACAGATAACATCAGAAATACATCTACATGTGGAACAACTCCTACAGAACACCTACTGAATGCTGGCAGAAGACCTCAGACCTCCCAAAAGGCAAGAAAGTCCCCAAGTACCTGGGTAGGGCAAAAGAAAACAGAATAAACAGAGACAAAAGAATAGGGACGGGACCTGCACCAGTGGGAGGGAGCCGTGAAGGAGGAAAGGTTTCCACACACTAGAAGCCCCTTTGCGGGCGGAGACTGCGGGTGGCGGAGTGGGGGAACTTCGGGGCCGCGGAGGAGAGCACAGCAACAGGGGTGCAGAGGACAAAGCGGAGAGACTCCCGCACAGAGGATCAGGGCCAACCGGCACTCACCGCCCGAGAGGCTTATCTGCTCACCCGCCGGGGCGGGCGGGGCTGGGAGCTGAGGCTCGGGCTTTGGTCTGAGGCAGGGACAGAACTGGGGTTGGCGGCGTGAACACAGCCTGCAGGGGGTTAGTGCGCCACGGCTGGCCGGGAGGGAGTCTGGGGAAAAGTCTGGACCTGCCTAAGAGGCAAGAGACTTTTTCTTACCTCTTTGTTTTCTGGTGCGCGAGGAAAGGGGATTAAGAGCGCTGCTTAAAGGAGCTCCAGAGACGGCCGCGAGCCGCGGCTAAAAGCACGGACCCCAGAGACAGGCATGAGACGCTAAGGCTGCTGCTGCCGCCACCAAGAAGCCAGTGTGCGAGCACAGGTCACTATCCACACCCCTCTTCCGGAGAGCCTGTGCAGCCCGCCACTGTCAGGGTCCCGGGATCCAGAGACAACTTCCCCGGGAGAACGCACAGGGTGCCTCAGGCTGTTGCAACGTCCCACCGGCCTCTGCCGCCACAGGCTCGCCCCGCATCCGCACTCCTCCCTCCCTCTGGCCTGAGGGAGCCAGAGTCCCTGAAGCAGCGGCTCCTTTAACCCCATCCTGTCTGAGCGAAGAACAGATGCCCTCCGGCGACCTACACGCAGAGGTGGGGCCAAATCCAAAGCTGAGCCCTGGGAGCTGTGCGAACAAAGAGTAGAAAGGGAAATCTCTCCCACCAGCCTCAGAAGCAGCGGATTAAAGCTCCACAATCAACTTGATGTACCTGCTTCTGTGGACTAACTGAATAGACAACGAATCATCCCAAATTGAGGAGGTGGACTTTGAGAGCAAGATTTATTATTTTTTCCCCTTTTCCTCTTTTTGTGTGTATGTGTATGCTTCTGTGTGAGATTTTGTCTGTATAGCTTTGCTTTCACCATTTGTCCTAGGGTTCTATCCATCCGGTTTTTTTTTACTTTTCAAAAATTTGTTTTCTTAATAATTATTTTTTATTTTAATAACTTTATTTTATTTTATCTTATTTTATTTTCTTTTATCCTGTTTCTTTCTTTCTACTTTTTCTCCCTTTTATTCTGACCCGTGTGGATGAAAGGCTCTTGGTGCTGCAGCCAGGAGTCAGTGCTGTGCCTCTGAGGTGGGAGAGCCAACTTCAGGACACTGGTCCACAACAGACCTCCCAGCTCCACGTAATATCAAAGGCGAAAATCTCCCAGAGGTCTCCATCTCAACACCAACACCCAGCTTCACTCAACGACCAGCAAGCTACAGTGCAGGACACCCTATGCCAAACAACTAGGAAGACAGGAACACAACCCCACCCATTAGCAGGGAGGCTGCCTAAAATCATAATAAGGCCACAGACACCCCAAAACACACCACCAGATGTGGACCCGCCCACCAGAAAGACAAGATCCAGCCTCATCCTCCAGAACACAGGCACTAGTCCCCTCCACCAGGAAGCCTACACAACCCTCTAAACCAACCTTAGCCTCTGGGGACAGACACCAAAAACAACAAGAACTATGAATCTGCAGCCTGCAAAAAGGAGACCCCAAACACAGTAAGATAAGCAAATGAGAAGACAGAAAAACACACAGCAGATGAAGGAGCAAGATAAAAACCCACCAGACCTAACAAATGAAGAGGAAATAGGCAGTCTACCTGAAAAAGAATTCAGAAAATGATAGTAAAGATGATCCAACATCTTGGAAATAGAATGGAGAAAATACAAGAAACATTTAACAAGGACCCAGAAGAACTAAAGATGAAACAAGCAACAATGAACAACACAATAAATGAAATTAAAAATACTTTAGAAGGGATCAACAGCAGAGTAACTGAGGCAGAAGAACGGATAAGTGACCTGGAAGATAAAATAGTGGAAATAACTACTGCAGAGCAGAATAAAGAAAAAAGAATGAAAAGAACTGAGGACAGTCTCAGAGACCTCTGGGACAACATTAAATGCACCAACATCTGAATTATAGGAGTTCCAGAAGAAGAAGAGAAAAAGAAAGGGACTGAGAAAATATTTGAAGAGATTATAGTTGAAAACTTCCCTAATATGGGAAAGGAAATAGTTAATCAAGTCCAGGAAGCACAGAGAGTCCCACACAGGATAAATCCAAGGAGAAATACGCCAAGACACATATTAATCAAACTGTCAAAAATTAAATACAAAGAAAACATATTAAAAGCAGCAAGGGAAAAACAACAAATAACACACAAGGGAATCCCCATAAGGTTAACAGCTGATCTTGCAGCAGAAACTCTGCAAGCCAGAAGGGACTGGCAGGACATATTTAAAGTGATGAAGGAGAAAAACCTGCAACCAAGATTACTCTACCCAGCAAGGATCTCATTCAGATTTGATGGAGACATTAAAATCTTTACAGACAAGCAAAAGCTGACAGAGTTCAGCACTACCAAACCAGCTCTACAACAACTGCTAAAGGAACTTCTCTAGGCAAGAAACACGAGAGAAGGAAAAGATCTACAATAACGAACCCAAAACAATTAAGAAAATGGGAATAGGACATACATATTGATAATTACCTTAAATGTAAATGGACTAAATGCTCCCACCAAAAGACATATTGGCTGAATGGATACAAAACCAAGACCCATATATATGCTGTCTACAAGAGACCCACTTCAGACCTAGAGACACATACAGACTGAAAGTGAGGGGATGGAAAAAGATATTCCATGCAAATGGAAACCAAAAGAAAGCTGGAGTAGCAATTCTCATATCAGATAAAATAGACTTGAAAATAAAGACTATTAGAAGAGACAAAGAAGGACACTACATAATGATTAAGGGATTGATCCAAGAAGAAGATATAACAATTGTAAATATTTATGCACCCAACATAGGAGCACCTCAATATATAAGGCAAATACTAACAGCCATAAAAGGGGAAATATACAGCAACACATTCATAGTAGGGGACTTTAACACCCCACTTTCACAAATAGACAGATCATCCAAAATGAAAATAAATAAGGAAACACAAGCTTTAAATGATACATTAAACAAGATGGACTTAATTGATATTTATAGGACATTCCATCCAAACACAACAGAATACACATTTTTCTCTAGTGCTCATGGAACATTCTCCAGGATAGATCATATCTTGGGTCACAAATCAAGCCTCGGTAAATTTAAGAACATTGAAATTGTATCAAGTATCTTTTCCAACCACAATGCTATGAGACTAGATATCAATTACAGAAAAAGATCTGTAAAAAATACAAACACATGGAGGCTAAACAATACACTACTTAATAACGAAGTGATCACTGAAGAAATCAAAGAGGAAATAAAAAAAATACCTAGAAACAAATGACAAAGGAGACACAACTACCCAAAACCTATGGGATGCAGCAAAAGCAGTTCTAAGAGGGAAGTTTATAGCAATACAATCCTACCTTAAGAAACAGGAATCATCTCGAATAAACAACCTAACTTTGCACCTAAAGCAATTAGAGAAAGAAGAACAAAAAGAAAACCAAAGTTAGCGAAGGAAAGAAATCATAAAGATCAGATCAGAAATAAATGAAAAAGAAATGAAGGAAATGATAGAAAAGATCAATAAAACTAAAAGCTGGTTCTTTGAGAAGATAAACAAAATTGATAAACCATTAGCCAGACTCATCAAGAAAAAAAGGGAGAAGAATAGAATTAGAAATGAAAAAGGAGAAGTAACAACTGACACTGCAGAAATACAAAAGATCATGAGAGATTACTACAAGCAACTCTATGCCAATAAAACGGACAACCTCGAAGAAACGGACAAATTCTTAGAAATGCACAACCTGCCAAGACTGAATCAGGAAGAAACAGAAAATATGAACAGACCAATGACAAGCACTGAAATGGAAACTGTGATTAAAAATCTTCCAACAAACAAAAGCCCAGGACCAGATGGCTTCACAGCTGAATTCTATCAAACATTTAGAGAAGAGCTAACACCTATCCTTCTCAAACTCTTCCAAAATATAGCAGAGGGAGGAACACTCCCAAACTCATTCTACAAGGCCACCATCACCCTGATACAAAAACCAGACAAGGATGTCACAAGAAAGAAAACTACAGGCCAATATCACTGATGAACACAGATGCAAAAATCCTCAACAAAATACTAGCAAACAGAATCCCACAGCACATTAAAAGGATCATACAACGTGATTAAGTGGGGTTTATTCCAGGAATGCAAGATTTCATCAATATACGCAAATCAATCAATGTGATACACCATATTAACAAATTGAAGGAGAAAAATCATATGGTCATCTCAATAGATGCAGAGAAAGCTTTCGACCAAATTCAACACCCATTTATGATAAAAACCCTCCAGAAAGTAGGCACAGAGGGAACTTTCCTCAACATAATAAAGGCCATATATGACAAACCCACAGCCAACACCATCCTCAATGGTGAAAAACTGAAAGCATTTCCACTAAGATCAGAAACAAGACAAGGTTGCCCACTCTCACCACTCTTATTCAACATAGTTTTGGAAGTTTTAGCCACAGCAATCAGAGAAGAAAAGGAAATAAAAGGAATCCAAATCGGAAAAGAAGTAAAGCTGTCACTGTCTGCAGATGACATGATATTATACATAGAGAATCCTAAAGATGCTACCAGAAAACTACTAGAGCTAGTCAATGAATTTGGTAAAGTAGCAGGATACAAAATTAATGCACAGAAATCTCTGGCATTCCTATACACTAATGATGAAAAATCTGAAAGTGAAATCAAGAAAACACTCCCATTTACCATTGCAACAAAAAGAATAAGATATCTAGGAATAAACCTACCTAAGGAGACAAAAGACCTGTATGCAAAGAATTATAAGACACTGATGAAACAAATTAAAGATGATACAAATAGATGGAGAGATATACCATGTTCTTGGATTGGAAGAATCTACATTGTGAAAATGACTCTACTACCCAAAGCAATCTACAGATTCAATGCAATCCCTATCAAACTACCACTGGCATTTTTCACAGAACTAGAACAAAAAAATTCACAATTTGTATGGAAACTCAAAAGACCCCAAATAGCCAGAGCAAGCTTGAGAATGAAAAACGGAGCTGGAGGAATCAGGCTCCCAGACTTCAGACTATACTGTAGCTTTGTAGTATAGTAAAGACAGTATGGTAAAGGGACAAATACAGAAATATAGATCAATGGAACAGGATAGAAAGCCCAGAGATAAACCCACACACATATGGTCACCTTATATTTGATAAAGGAGGCAGGAATGTACAGTGGAGAAAGGACAGCCTCTTCAATAAGTGGTGCTGGGAAAACTGGACAGGTACATGTAGAAGTATGAGATTAGAACACTCCCTAACACCATACACAAAAATAAGCTCAAAATGGACCTAAAGGTAAGGCCAGAAACTATCAAACTCTTAGAGGAAAACATAGGCAGAACACTCTATGACATATATCACAGCAAGATCCTTTTTGACCCACCTCCTAGCGAAATGGAAATAAAAACAAAAATAAACAAATAGGACCTAATGAAACTTCAAAGCTTTTGCACAGCAACGGAAACCATAAACAAAACCAAAAGACAACCCTCAGAATGGGAGAAAATATTTGCAAATGAAGCAACTGACAAAGGATTAATCTCTAAAATTTACAAGCAGCTCATGCAGCTCAATAACAAAAACACAAACAACCCAATCCAAAAATGGGCAGAAGACCTAAATAGACATTTCTCCAAAGAAGATATAGACCGCCAACAAACACATGAAAGAATGCTCAACATCATTAATCATTAGAGAAATGCAAATCAAAACTACAATGAGGTATCACCTCACACCAGTCAGAATGGCCATCATCAAAAAATCTACAAACAATAAATGCTGGAGAGGGTGTGGAGAAAAGGGAACACTCTTGCACTGCTGGTGGGAATGTGAATTGGTACAGCCACTATGGAGAACAGCATGGAGGTTCCTTAAAAAACTACAAATAGAACTACCATAGGACCCAGCAATCCCACTACTGGGCATACACCCTGAGAAAACCATAATTGAAAAAGAGTCATGTACCAAAATGTTCATTGCAGCTCTATTTACAATAGCCCGGAGACGGAAACAACCGAAGTGTCCATCATCGGATGAATGGATAAAGAAGATGTGGCACATGTATACAATGCAATATTACTCAGCCATAAAAAGAAACGAAATTGAGTTATTTGTAGTGGGGTGGATGGACCTAGAGTCTGTCAGAGGTGAAGTAAGTGAAGTAAGTCAGAAAGAGAAAGACAAATACCGTAACCGTATGCTAACACATATATATGGAATCTAAGAAAAAAAAATGTCATGAAGAACCTAGGGGTAAGACAGGAATAAAGACACAGACCTACTAGAGAATGGACTTGAGGATGTGGGGAGGTGGAAGGGTAAGCTGTGACAAAGTGAGAGAGTGGCATGGACATATATACACTACCAAATGTAAAACCAATAGCTAGTGGGAAGCAGCCGCATAGCACAGGGAGATCAGCTCGGTGCTTTGTGACCGCCTGGAGGGGTGGGATAGGGAGGGTGGGAGGGAGGGAGATGCAAGAGGGAAGAGATATGGGAACATGTGTATGTGTGTAACTGATTCACTTTGTTATAAAGCAGAAACTAACACACCATTGTAAAGCAATTATACTCCAATAAAGATGTAAAAACAAAAAAACTAAAACAGAGGAGGTTGCCAAAGCTGGAAGCACGGATAAAATCTCCAAGGAACCAGTTACAGAGAAAAGAACAGTGAACTGAGAACTTGGGTGGTTACTCACCATAAGTGTATGAGAGTGGGGAGAGGAGCCAGCCAAAAAAAAAAAAAAAAAGGGGGTGGAAAGAACAGGATTGCAGGACAATCGGGATCATGCAGTGTCTCCAGAGCCAGGAGGGAAGCTATAAGATGGATGTGTTTTCATGCATCCAGCAGGCCAAGTGCTACAGAGGCTGAGACAGGCTGTGAATTTGTCAGTGACTTTTTAGAAGAGTTCTATTCTCAGAGGGGAGTACACTGACCCACAGTGTTGATGAAACAGCTAAGGCACAAGGAAACCTTTCCGAGAAGGGGCGACGATGGTCCCTCCAGACCAGGGGGAAGCAGGAGACAGCAGAGGTGGAGCCACAGGCCTGCTGAGGCAGAAAGGGGATGATCGATGGCCCTGCCCAGAGATGGGGGCGGTGGATGATGGGGAAGGCTGTACCACATCTGTCGTGACTGTCTGCAAGTCAGGGTTAAATCAGCGGGGAGACTCACAGAGCAGGCATTTTTCCTGGAGACAGTGTCACCCAGCAGGATGCTTTGCTGTCTGCATCTCATACTTTTGAGGTAGCTGTGCTGCCCACCCTGCCTGATCAGCCCACATCTACTGCCAGCAGCTTGGACACCAATGACATCCTCATTAAACTCCTGCTAATTTAATGGTTAATTCCTATAGGCGCTAAGTTGCCCGGTGAGGCGTCTTTCAGAGAAAGTCTGCATTTGGAAACCAAGCGGAGTGAACCCAGTCCCAGAGTGAGGGGGATCGTGCTTCTCTTGCTCTGCTGTTAAGCGCCGGGTATAACGAGACATCTGATTCATGTAGAAGCAGGAAATAGAGGCCAAGTCCATTCACACGTTCAAGCATCCCCAGCCAGTTACCTTACCTGGGACTTTGCATCCTTGTCTTCAGTCTTGACACAGGGGCTTAACTTGAGGTTGGAGATCTCTTGGTCTTTCTGCTTTTGAGACTCTAGGCACTTCTGCCTCTGTCGGATGCTGCCCTTCTGGATGGAGGAGTCCTTGGGTACTCTAGAGGAAAGCCACGGGAGGGATGAGAAACCACTACTCTTTGGATTAGTAGTAACAGCAGCAGTTGGAGAGGTCGGGCAGTGTTTGGAGAATGGCAGGGGCATTTCGCCCCGGCTGTGTTGCAATGACTTGCACTGCTCGGGGCCTGGGGATGGGGGAGGGGCCGCTAGCAGCAAGGCAGCAGGGAACAACCCAGGAGACTGGAGCCTGGAATGGAATCAGTGAGTCCATGCCCTGAGGTCACACCCCAGAGTTCTGATCTGAGCAACTGAGAAATACTGCTACAGCTAACCTCAATCCCTCATGCTACTGATTAATAGAATTCTCTTTCTGTTTTCAGGGATAAGTGGAGCCAACTGGCCTTAGACCTCCATATACTGAAAAGCCCTCATCCAGATGGCCACAGGGGGTCCCTTCTCCAGACTGAGTCAGCGGAGGGTCTCTCCCTGCAGCTAGCAAAGGCTCAAACCACAGGGCGGATACCTGAGTTCCGGATAGACGTTCTCCAGGTACCACTTGAAGCTCCGGCACCGCAGGTTCTTCCTCAGGTTCAATCTGCTCTCAATACTGGGGGCGAAGGGGGAGGGCAGACACAGAGACAAAATACAGCTGTGTCAGAGATGGGTACCAGCAACATGGACCCAGGAGGTACCAGCCCTCCAGGCTGGGAGGCGTACAGCACAAACCGTGTCCATGCTCTGCACCCACGTCTCCCTGGAGGGTGCTGGAGAAAATAACCGAGACAGCTTTTGAGAGCTCCAGACAGAGCTATGGAAACACTTGGCAATATCTCACAGTGGAGCGGTCATGACACCAAAGATTTGTGCTTTACTTGGAAACAGAATTTGGGGGTGTTTTTACTTTTCATTAAAAACGAGGCTATGAGAACATTCAGCGTGTTGTTAATAAGTCACCGCCGGGGCTCTGGGTCTACTTACAAATCTCTCTTTGGATTCTGCTGTTGAACTGCCATCCCCCCGACGCCCTGCCTCAACCAGCCCAGCCTCAAAGAATCCTCTTCGTTAGCTGGTTCTGGGCTTTGGTCATGTATTTGTTCATCACGTATTTCCTGAGTACTTAGTACGCGCCAGGCACTGTGCCCAACGTGGGACGTGATGGTGAACTTTCGAGCAAGAGAGAGACAGGTAACGAACCGGGTGCTCACAGCCCGACGTGGATGTGGGGTGGGAGCACTTCAGAGGTGGCCCCATGCTTGTCGGGTCAGTGGTGGTCGAGTGGTAATGTGGAAGCTGGTATCTGGAAGGAAAGTGGACGTTGTCCAGACAAACCAGAAAGTGGGTGAGGTGGGGGCCCCTGGTAGTGCCAGGGGAATAGCAAAGAGAGATTAGTGCACATGGAGAGGGAAGGGGTCTGTTGGCAGGAACAGTGGTGCAGGTTAGAATATGTGTGTGTGTGAACGGCTGTATGTGGGGGAATGGGAGAGGGCAGGTGGGTGGGAGGAGAGATGAAGATGCAGACCATAAAAGGTCCTGTGAAATGCTGTGGAGGAGCTTGGACTTCATTTTCAGGGCAATGGGATGCCATGGATGGGTTCTAAGCAGAGAACGATGTGGCGCTGTTAGCCCTTTAAGAGCATCTCACTGGTGGTGAATGCATCTGATGTGCAAAGCTGGGAGAGCAGTTAGGAGGCAGCTGAAGAAACCCAGGTGCTGCTCATGAATGCTGGCAGGGAAGTGGGGTGCGAACGGAGAGAAGGGACAGGTTTAATTCTCTCCACTGCACCACCAGCACCCACCCGAGTTCCATGTACACCTTGTCTCTCCTGGGTGACCACATAGAACTGGCCTCGCTCTCTCCAGCCTTGCCTCCTTCCACCCCAAAGACTGGACCGGGCGCCCTCACGGCACTGGAACTTCTTAAACAGCACTAACCACCACTCCTCACCAGACTCCAAGCAACATGAGGACAGGAATGACATTGTTTGAAAAGGGCTAAATGTTCAGTATTTGCAAGAACCCAGATGTTCAGTGCATGAGTGAGGCAGGATCTCTGGGACTTGGTGATTGTCTAGGTGTGGGAGGAGAGCGGGAGGGAAAAGTCAAGGTTGACACTCAGACTTCTGGTCTGGCAACAGGATGCAAGGAAGAGCGTTCACTGAGATGGGGAATCTGGGGTAAGGAGCAAGTTTAGGAGTGAAGAGGATGGGCTCAGTTAGGACTTGTCGAGTTGGAGGAGCCTGGGAGGCATCCAGGCAGAGATGTCCAGTTGCTACTCGGACATAAGGGATGGAGCTCAGAGGAAAGGTGCAAGACAGAGATGGAAACGCGAGTATCGGCAGCACAGTGGTGGTTGATGCCAGGGAAAATGTGGAGTAAGAGGGCTTATGACAGATCCTCGGGGAACACCAACATATGAGGGTGGGGAGAGGAGCCTGAGCCTGCAAAGGGGGCTGAGAGGGTGCAGCCTGCACCGCGACAAGAGCCAAGACTGCAGGTCTGGAAACCGAGATCAGAAGTGTGCCTGAAGGGGGCTGGGTGGGAGAAGTCTCATACCAATGGGGTAACAGAGAGAAAGGTAAGGGGTCCCAGGGAGTCATGGGTGGGCCAGGTGGGAGTGATCGCAGGCGATAGGGGCACGGCCTCAGGTCACAGTCAGGAGAAGGGGGAGGGGAGCAGCAGGCAGCGATGCAGGCAGCTCTTTCATGAAGCTTGGCTCTGAAGGAGCAGAAGACTGGGTGTAGGTGATGAGCAAGGCTGGACTGAGGGAGAGTTCTTTTTTTTTTTTTTTTTTGGCGGTATGCGGGCCTCTCACTGTTGTGGCCTCTCCCGTTGCGGAGCACAGGCTCCGGATGCGCAGGCTCAGCGGCCATGGCTCACGGGCCCAGCCGCTCCGCGTCATGTGGGATCTTCCCGGACCGGGGCACGAACCCGCGTCCCCTGCATCGGCAGGCGGACTCTCAACCACTGCGCCACCAGGGAAGCCCCTGAGGGAGAGTTCTTATAGTTTGTTTTCTTTCCTTCTCTTCCTTTTTTGTTTTTAAAAACTATGTAAGATACTGAATAAATTTAAATGCCAACAGGGACCATGCAATAGAGAAGAGAGATGGGTGATCAGGGAGAGTGAAAGAGGGCAAAGTCCCCTAGAACGGGGGCTCCCACACTGTCTGTGCATCAGAATCACCTGATGGTGGGGGCATGGTTCTTTTACAAATTCTACAGCCCAGGCCACAGCCCAGGGGAAATCCACTCTCTGGGGGTGGAGTAGAGGCAGCAGAGTTTTTGAAGCTCCCCAGGTGACTGCGATGTACAGACAGTTTGGCACCCATCGCCCTGAAACCTCGCTCCTTCAGCTGAGGTCCTCAGACCAGCAGCCCGGCACCACGTGGGGCTTACAGACCTGCAGACCTACCGAACCAAAATCCACACTTTAACAAGATCTCCGGGAGACCTGTGTGCACATTAAAGTGCGAGAAGCCGACAGGCAGGAGGAGATGAATCCAGGCGGTGGGACCTCGATTAATGATCATTTATGAATGAATGCAGGGGAGAAGAGGGTGTCCGGAGAACAGGAGGCACACCTTATCCTTCAAGATGAAAGAGACAGAAGGATGGTGCAGATACAGGTTCGTCTGTCTTGGGAAGTTGGTGCTGTTTCATCTACAAAACAGAAGTGTCATCTTCTGTGAGTGAAAGGAGTGGGGTGGACTCAGCAGCTGGGGAGAGTGGAAGAGGTACAAATGGAGATTGAGGGAGAACGCTGGCCAGGCAAGGTGGCAGGCTCAAGAGGTCCACCAAGGGCCTCCCTGTGCCTGACGGCCACGGAGTGGCAGCAGCACCACCTGACAGGCCCAGAACCGTTCAGCAGCCTATGAACCGGGGAGGAAACGGTACAAAGTCGGGTTCATCCAGGGTTAAGAGAACTTCCCCAGGGAGGGTTGATAGATGCCCAACAGAGCGAGAGATCTGAGGACAACATCTTTTAAGCATTCTCTTTAAGCAAGAAGGTGGAACCCAAGTTGGAGAGGGGAGAGCAATGAAGAAAGGAGGGGTGGACCCACGTGGCCAAAAGACCGGAAGTTGGCTGAGGACTCAGAATAAACGCCTTGGGAGGCTCTGAGTAGAAGTGGAGACAGTGTGGGTTCATGGTTTCAGAAATACAAATCACTTTAGCAACCTCTGATTGAATCCTCCCGGGCAGTGATGGGCTCGACCTGTGGAGAGTTGGCTGCAAAAATCCCATCTGTCAACAGCCTTAGAGTGACTGAGGGACATTAGATGACAAAAGCCACCGGCTGCCCCCCGCAAAAGACGAATGATAACATCAATGAAGTTGCCATTTTTCTCTACTCAAATCAACCCTGGGTTGGGGAATGCAATATCACAGAGTTTTGGAATCTGACAGGTGTGATCTGAGCCTTCTCCCCCTCCTGTAATGGTGTGATCCAGGGCAGGTACCTGAACCTGTAGAGGACCCAGTCTCCTCATCTGTAAAACAGGGGTAATTATACCCATTTCTCAGTTTGCGGAGGACTAATGGGCTATCTCATGTAATGGTATCTGGCCCATAATTTCTCTCTCTGTCCTCTTCGACCCCCGTGAAGCTGGAGTCCAGCTCTAGAGGAGATCGCATGGTACCGTTCCTCCTAGGAAGGCAGAAGATTGAGGCTTGGGCAGCTGAGGACGAGAAGGAAGGAACTCCGACCTGGAGGGACCAGGGCTGCTTACCCCAGCACCCCACCTTTCTATAAAAAGCTGGAAACACCAGTCCACTGCACAAGGCACAGCTCTGCCACTGAGTAGATGGCCCAGGCTGCCCGGTGGTCATCCCACAAGAGCTGTCCGAGGCCCTGCAGCCAGAACTGGGCAGGAGCAAGGAGGCGCACGAAGGGAGAAGAGCCCCAGCCTGGGCCCTGGAGGGGCCTGGGGGCTGAGGAGACCAGCTGAGCACGCAGGCCTGCGAGCTGGGGCTCTTGGTGCTTTGCACAAATAAACCAGGAGGGACACTTACTTTCCAAAGGGTCTCTCCAGGGCGAACGGCCGGGAAGCATAATAGTACTGCTTGTATTCATCCATCCACACCTCAGCTGTCCGCTTGGTGTTCCTGAGGAGACAGGGGGTGTCGGGGAGGGTCAGAGAGGACCTGGGACGTGTCCAGGTAAAATATACACAAGCGGCAAGCCGGCAGCGTCACCCCCGTGGGGCCCACCATGGTCCAGTAACATTACTCTCCCCCCAGTGCTGAGCCCAGCCACCTCCACCAATCTCCAAAGGGACCTCTACCCCAAGACACAGGGTTTTAGTAGTCACTACATACTCTTTTCCCAAAAGGCACAGGCCAGAGAAATTACACCAGAAACTGAGCTTCTGTCGCCCTCAAAAAAGAAAAAACTCAGGGAGAAAAGAGCCAGGAGAATCTGGTACATCCCTTCGGTGCCAGTACAAGAGGAGAAGGGCCGACCATCTCACCTCTGGCCGTCCGCGGGCACCTGCTCCAGAGCTCTCCCCTTCGGCCCGGGGCCCAGCTCTCCAAGGGGCCAGCAGTCACGCACGGGCTCCCACAGGCCACGTGCTCTCCAAGGGGCCAGCCACACACGGGCTCCCACAGGCCACGTGATTAGCTTGGTGCAGGTGTAAAGAATTAAGCAATCACGCCATCTCGGTCAAACGTTTGCCAGGACTCGGAAGCTTTTAAAAAATCGGCTATTCGCTCTGAGTTTGACCTCCAAGGTCACAGAAAAAGAGACAGAGACCCACACGGAGGATGTCATTGCTCAGCTGTCCAGGAGGCAGGGGTACCAGGAAGAGAGGATGTGGGAAAACAATCTGAAGCCAGGAGCAGGGCTGAAGCAGCACCTGCTCCCCGAGGGCGTGGACTCGGGGTCTCAGCAGAAAGGCCACGCCCCTCCAGATTTCTGCCGCTGTGTGGAACAGAGGCATTCAACAGCGGAGCGCGGCACGCCCTTGCAGCCCGTGAGCCTGGAAGGAGTCATGCACACGCAGCCCAGCTCTTGGTGCTCGGAAGGCAGCTAACAGAGCCTTGCCGCCTCCCTTCACTGGCCTAACCACCGGCAAACTGGAAGCTGCCGAGGAGACACTGCCCCACATTTCCCTCCCCTCCAATGACCCGCTGGTGGCACGCAGGATGCCCGCTGGCCAGCGCCCAGTCTCAAACACGAGGAATGTTCTGGAGCCCAAGGCTCTGCCCCCTCACTCCCAGGCTGGCCCCTTTCCCCATCACAGCCCCACCGCTTTCCTGTGCCAGGCGCCCCCAGATCACCTTTCCCGGTAAAAGCCCGGAGCCCAGGCAGCCCTGCCTTTGTTCCTGTCCCTGCTGACTGGGTTCTCACTGCCCTGCCCTGCCCTGCCCTGCCCAGCATGGGGTCAACTTTCTCCCTGTTCAAGCCCATCACGCCGCCACACCTGTCCACACCCACAGCTGCCCACATGTGTGAGAAACCGAGGACGGGAGAACCCAGACGAGGAGAAGAACACTGCAGGGGAAGCAAAACACCAAAACACCAAAAGAGGCGCTTCCCCCAAATGGACCAAATGAGAGAAAAAAAGGGCAAAGTGGAAATAAATGGGGAGTGAGCTGTCAGGTGACAAGAGACAAGGGGAGACGAAGCTGGAGGACCAGAAGAAGAAAAGGAGAAAGAGGTGCAAGGAATTATTTTTAAAGAAAAGGAGAAAGGTTGAAGAAAAAAATCACGGAAAGCAGAAGGGCGTATGGAAGGAGGGAGGGAGCAGGAATAGGCAAGTGGGCACCGCTGGGTCACTGAGACCCCAGGATCTTCGTCCTGTCCCCAGGCAGGAGATGACAAGTCCCGGGAAAGGAGCCCAGGGCCGCAGGGCCTGTGCCAGCCTGGCTGCTTCTGTGCACCCTCGAGGCCCTGGAGCAGTCAGGTGGGTTGTAGCTACTTGTGCCTCCCCGTTCCCGAATCTTCCCAAGGGCCTTTCCCCTGGTGACCCAGCCTGAAGGTGAGAGCAGCGGATCTTCTAGAACTCAGGGGCAAAACAGTCACCCTTCCCCCGCCCCAAACAACCCAAAATACCCAGGGCCCTGAGCCCTGCAGGATGACGCTGCCCAGTGACTTGAAGCCCCCAAGGCTACATGTGGGGCCTTGGAAGCCAACAGTGGAGAACAGCCTTGGGGCTTCCAGCCTGAGCTGGACGGGCAGGCCTGACCTCTCCTGCTCAGGCAGCAGCCCAGCGAGCAGGACCCACAGCCCCTGTCCATCCAGAACACGCAGGCAACCTACCAGAGAATCCAGGGCAGCGGCAGCCCATCACCACAAAAGCCCTCGGCCACGGCAGCACACACTTACTTTATATATGTGTTGGCATTTCCATCTGGGAAAACATACGGGTGCTTCTTCCGGAAGACGTGGCCCACTCGGCTGCAGGGGACGATCTCTAGGCTGCCCCCGCACATCCACACCCTGAAGGAGATTTCTGCAAGACAGCCATGCCCCCCATCACTGCTCTGCCTCCTGGATGGAGGGGCACAGGATGGCAGCGTTGAGACTCCAGGCGCCAGGGAATCCCAGGGAGCAGGGAGGGCTGGCCGCACCCAGCCTCGGGTACGACGGTTACCAGCGTGCTCCACTGGCCCGGCAACCTCGGCTTCCCAGCCCACAACAAGGATTGGTAACAACTCACACCTGGGAGGGTGGTTTGAGTTAACAGGGAAACAGTGGGCGGCAGGGAGGAGCACACAAAAATCAACACCTGTTCCCTGCTCTCATGGAGGCCTCTGGAACACACTCAGGGGCCCGCATGGCGGGGCCACTGCTGTGATGCTTTAGTCTGGAAAGAGAAGCCTGGGAGCTATCAGAGAGCTGCTTTTGAGCACGTGGAAGATGGATTAGATGAGCTCATATGATCCCAGACGGTTAGAGCCAGGACCGAGGAGAAAGAATTTCCACTGGAGACTATGGGAGAATGTTCTGATGGTCAAGGTCCAGATAGAAGGGGCTGTCATGGAGTAAGTGTGTTTGCCACTCTGATAGGCTAGCAAGCCACATGGCCTGGAGGCAACAGAGAGGACCAGTTCCCAGGAGGCACCTGGACAAGGTGTCCAGGACAGAGCCTCCCGACACTGAGACGGCAATTCTACCTGCTGCAAGGGCCCCTGAATCTTAGCCCAGAGGAGGAAGTCTGAGCCGTAGTCGAGAGCTGGGAGCAGCCATAGAAAGTGCTGGAAGCCTCGAAGCTCTTGTTGGAGGTGCTCCCCTGGGTGGGGATTTGCACAGAAACCCCTTTTTCCCCGTTGGCTGCTGCTGCAGGGACCTCCGGGAGGGGGGAGGGGTGGAGTTAGCAGAGGCGCTGGGACTAGGCTGGCGGGTGCATTTCTCCCTCGGGGCTGCTTCCTGCAGGCTTGGAGCAGCGGAATTCAGGGGTGGTGGGGGAGTATCTCTCATCTGTTTGGAATTGCTGAACACTGAGGGGTTTTATTATCGCTGTTAACTCCTCTACAGATGGTGCAACCCCTTATGGACTGCACCCAGGGCAGGCTCCTCGCTGCACGCCACTGGCTGCCCATCTGAAATGCTTGCCTGGCCCGTGCTTCTGCCGTCAAGCTCAAGCAAGAGGAGGACAAGATGGCTCAGGAAAATCCCGTGCCCATGGGCAACTGCCCCTGGAAGCGGCCCGGGTGTCCATGAGCAGGAAATGAGGACGCGGGTATTCCAGTGCTGTCCCACCATGTACGACGTGCCCTGCACCCTCCAGCACCTTGGGCCCCACTTCCCTGGGTTTCTTCAAGTGCCTGGACACAGATTCTTCATCCTGATCTTCACCTGCTCTCATACCCGCCTGTCCTCAGTCACCCTTTACCTGTCCCCTCCTGCCTCCTGCCCTGTGTCCCTGGAAGAGTTGCAGGCCAGGCTGCCTTGACAGCTGTCGCCCCCTGCCCAGGTGCCCTCTCAGACAGGCTACAGCTCACTTCCAGCAAGCTCGGATTGCCCTCGGAGTGGGGACAACGTGGACACTAGGATGATGAACGGACGTCTCAAGAATGCTGTCAAATGATGGCAAGAACACAGGGTCGGGGAGAGACGGGAAGAACTTGTCTTTGGAGTCGTGGCCCCAGGTCTGCAGTAACCCACTAGCCGTGTCCCTGGGAAACCTGCTTGACCTTGCTGAGGCCGGGTTTCCTCACACGTAAAATGAAGATCATAAAAGTACTCCACAGGATTGCCGTTGACATCAAATGAAATGGAATTTCAAGAATAACTGTGAAAACTCTTAAGTGTGCTGGGAATCTCAGTAGCAGTTACAAGACATTCCTCTGCAGGCTGTCTCTTTAAGACATGGACGCCAACGGCATCGCCCACCTGTGCCCACTTCCAACTTCCTAGATGATTCACAGCTTCCTGCTTCTGCCACAGGAGGCAGTTGAAATCTGTGGTACTTAACACCTGAGATTTTGACTCTCCACAGAAATCCATGATACACGGCGCCCTGGCGTTTGCCTGGTTGGAATCGGGGGCACCAGCCTGGCGTTGGCGGGGGATGATGAGCGAGCTTAGCTGACGGCCAACATCCAGCTCCCCACCCTGCAGTGATGCACGAAGGGGCGGAGGGCTCGGTGCAGGGAATTGTGATGGGACATGTGTGAATTTAGCCTCCAGGGCTCAGGTCTACTGGGCTCCAATCATCAGCTCCTCTCCAGGACCTCAAAACCAGAGATGGAGGCCTTGCTTACTGGATATAACCTACCAATTCTGTGCCAGCTTTCTTCCAAAAATATGCATACATTTCAGCTATGGTCTCTTCCTTACATGTATTCAAATGAGACATACGTCCCTCCTCATTTGCAAAGCAAATCCCTCCAACCTGTGCCTCAGTGCCACCCACCCTTCCCGCCCCTGAAACCCGTTCCTCTCCCTGTGCTTCCTTCACCCAGCATTCTGCTTCTCTCTGAATCTATTGCCCCCCCCCCCCCCGCTGCCACCATGATGCACAGACCCCACCTCAGAAAGTACCGTTCTCCTCTCCACCTTCCTTTTGGGCTTCTGGCATTCTCCACCCCAAGGCGCTATCTCTGAGTGCCTTGCTGACACTGCTTCCTCATCTGACCCCAACATTCGCTTGACGCTGAGGACTCACCCCTAGCCCACCAGCCCAGCTCTACTCCGGGCTCCAGCACTGACCTCCGCGGCTGCCTGACGCTCTGTCGAGGTGCACTGGATGCCCTCAGATGCAGTACATCTTCTACCCCATCAGCATCCTCTAATAGCCCTCTGCAGGCTGCCTCCTCTCCTCCGCCTCTAAAACCATCCTTCCTCCTCGTTTTCCTGTGTCTGTGCTGCTTTAACACATCAGAGCATCTCAGTTCTGCAGGGGAGGAAAGGACTCTTTCATTTTTTCCTGGGCTGGGCTTTGGTCCTCCCTCAGGCAGTAACTTATTAGTCATCCTAACAACCCCACACGCGGTTGGGGATGTTTTTGACGATGCAGAAGCAGTCCTGATAGGACAACTGACAGAGGGTAGCTGGCCCCTGAAGCCCATCTCCCCAGCTCCAAAACTCCTGCCCTTGCCCTGACCCCATCTCACTCAGTGTGGACACGCACCATCAGCCAATGCGGCTGTGGACACGAAGCTCCTGACTTCAGGGCACTCGCCGACGAACCAGAGAGACCAATCTATAACCAGCTGCCTTATCCACTCCTTCATCCAGTCCTGACACCTGCCTGTCTCAGCTCTGCTTCCGGCCAGCAGATGTTGCCCACAGAGGCTGCAGCCTGAGATGCAGTAAGAGCTTCTCGCCTCTGGAGTCCAGACTGTCGTATCCAAGATGACCTGAAACACATGCCTTGCTGTGCCTCGGCCAGAGTCGAGGCAGTCTGGGTGACGAAGCTTGGAGCGTTCAGATCAGTGTAATGACCTTCAGGTACCATAGCGTGGAGTATTTAAAACCTAGGACGTATAGTTGTCCCACCCTTAACTACACCACTGACTTCAGGATAACGATGTGTATCCTCCCAGGACTGCAAGCCAGGTCCGGTGATTCACAGATCTGTGCTGAAGCCTCTGGGAAAGGCTTGTGATCCCGAGGTCCAAGCAGTGGGGCCGTAGACCGAGGTGTAAAGCAGTGGGCCTTCCAGGTAGAGCCCAGACCCTCCACTTGCCATGTCTTCAGTTCCTGCAAAGTCATCACTTTCTTAAGTGAAGGAGTCAAAAGATGATGTAGGGAGTTTGTGGGGAGTTCTCACTGAGTCAGCACCCGCATAATCTCCCTGGTGATGGATGTCACGCAGCCCCACATCTGCTCTGAATTCCAGGCAGGGAGATGTGTAATTATTCCATCCTCATTGGGGGCGCTGTTGCCTTCTTCTTTTCTTTAAACTTCAGATTAATATTTGGGAATAAACTACCCTCCCCAGCCTCTGTTCTCAGCTCTTTCCTTCTATTTCCTCATCAACTCATCAGCAGTTTTACCAGCGCTCATAAGCCCCCAACCCTTAACCAGAGCCAGCGTCTACCTGACGAGCCGTGATGGCGGACAGGAATCCAGGGGAAAGGGGACAGCTTCCTCCCCAGGAACCGAATCACAGCTATTCCTATACCACTCCTTGGCCATATAGGTCAAGTTGAAATCTCCTCTGATAGCCCGGTTTCTACACAAAGGCAAAGGGACATTAGACACGGGCTCCCCAAAGGCAGTGGGCCTGTTTTAAATGGAACCTCATGGACTGTGTACAGACACATTCATTGTCTACACAGCATTAGCCACTCTCCCTCTGGCCGGGTTGAAATCTAGTGAGGACAAAGGGATTGCAGGGGACAGTGATGGTCAGTAAGAGACACTCATCCGTCCACACAGACAAATGTGGTGACAGGGACCTTTCCTTTCAAGAATCTTTACGTTCTCAGGGTCACCTGAGCTAGAAAGCTCTGTTATTATTTTTTAATGAGTACACGGACTCGAGTAGAGGCAATCTTATTTGGGCCACAAAGGATAACCTTGAACCTATGAGCAAAATTATGCTTCACACCATCCGGGACAATCAAGGTTGCATCCAGGTCCCTGACTTCTGAACAAGCAGTAACCACAGGCCCACCCTGGTCACCACGGGCTGTCCGGCTGCGAACGTCATGGCGGCACCCTTTACCTCTCCACAGTCGCTCTGGAAAAGCGTGGCCTTGAGGGACCGCACCTGGGCCTGGGGCTTAGCAAGCAGCCCCACCTGGGTCGGGGGAGGATGACTTTACATCAGACTTGGTTGCTCTTCTCAGAGGAGGCCACTTCTCTCATCTTGAGCCCCTGAACCTGGAAAAGGTGAGGCCAAAAGAGAAAGCGAGAGGGACCCACTGTTCCCGCGGGTGTGACACAGTGCTCGTCTGACAAACCTGCTCGCCTGCAGCCCGAAGGCGAGGCAAGGCCACTGCTCGGGGCCTCATTTGTCTTCACAGTGGCCCTGGGAGCGTGTTTCTACTGCTGCCGTAACAAATTACCACACCAACCCAGCGTGGGTTTGGTTGGGCCCTCTGCTGAGGGTCTCTCCAGGCCACGATCAACATGTCAGCAGGATTAGGTTCCTTTCTGGGGGCTCTGAAGCTTTCGAGTTGATTCAGGTTGTTTGCAGAAGCTGGTTCTTTGCGGTCGCAGGGCTGCGGTTCCCTTCTCCTCACTGGCTGTAGGTCAGGGGCCCCTGCTACATCCACGCTGCCCCTCCCCCGTCACACCAGTGGCAGCCAGGCCAGTTCCTCCCAGGCTGTGAACCTCTCTGACTGCTTCGCTCCATCTCTTCTGACTCCAGCCAGAGAAAGTTCTCTGCTGCAAAGGGCCCAAGTGATTGGACTGGGCCCACCTGGACACTCCAGGCCACTCTCCCAGCTTCAGATTCAGGAGCCTTAATCACATCTGCAAACTCCCTTTTGCCGTGTAAGGTAACCTCCTGACAGAATCTAGGTGAGGAGATGCTCTCCGTGACCAAACTTTACTCAGGCTCGCCCTCTCTCTGACTAGGCATGAACTGTTGTTCCTTACCCTCGTCAGGCCTGCATCCCGTTTTAGCAAGAATCCTGCTAAGCCGGTTTAGAGAATCCATCCCCCCAGCCTGTCCCGGCCCCCATATCTGACTACCCTGGTAAGAAACCTTAGGTCTCCATAGAAATTCTGAAATTTTTTGTTCTAGTTCTGTGAAAAATGCCAGTGGTAGTTTGCTAGGGATTGCATTGAATCTGTAGATTGCTTTGGGTAGTAGAGTCATTTTCACAGTGTTAATTCTTCCAATCCAAGAACATGGTATATCTCTCCATCTATTTGTATCATCTTTAATTTCTTTCATCAGTGTCTTATAATTTTCTGCATACAGGTCTTTTGTCTCCTTAGGTAGGTTTATTCCTAGATATCTTATTCTTTTTGTTGCAATGGTAAATGGGAGTGTTTTCTTGATTTCACTTTCAGATTTTTCATCATTAGTGTATAGGAATGCCAGAGATTTCTGTGCATTAATTTTGTATCCTGCTACTTTACCAAATTCATTGACTAGCTCTAGTAGTTTTCTGGTAGCATCTTTAGGATTCTCTATGTATAGGATCATGTCATCTGCAAACAGTGACAGCTTTACTTCTTCTTTTCCGATTTGGATTCCTTTTATTTCCTTTTCTTCTCTGATTGCTGTGGCTAAAACTTCCAAAACTATGTTGAATAAGAGTGGTGAGAGTGGGTAACCTTGTCTTGTTTCTGATCTTAGTGGAAATGCTTTCAGTTTTTCACCATTGAGGACGATGTTGGCAGTGGGTTTGTCATATATGGCCTTTATTATGTTGAGGAAAGTTCCCTCTATGCCTACTTTCTGGAGGGTTTTTATCATAAATGGGTGTTGAATTTTGTCGAAAGCTTTCTCTGGACATCTATTGAGATGATCATATGTTTTTTATTCCTTAATTTGTTAATGTGGTGTATCACATTGATTGATTTGCGTATGTTGAAGAATCCTTGCATTCCTGGGATAAACCCCACTTGATCATGGTGTATGATCCTTTTAATGTGCTGCTGGATTCTGTTTGCTAGTATTTTGTTGTGGATTTTTGCATCTATGTTCATCAGTGATATTGGCCTGTAGTTTTCTTTCTTTGTGACATCCTTGTCTGGTTTTGGTATCAGGGTGATGGTGTCTGTCATACAGAGTGAAGTAAGTCAGAAAGAGAAAGACAAATACCATAGGCTAACATATATATATGGAATTTAAGAAAAAAAAATGTCATGAAGAACCTAGGGGTAAGACAGGAATAAAGACACAGACCTACTGGAGAATGGACTTGAGGATATGGGGAGGGGGAAGGGTAAGCTGTGACAAAGTGAGAGAGAGGCATGGACATATATACACTACCAAACGTAAAACAGATAGCTAGTGGGAAGCAGCCGCATAGCACAGGGAGATCAGCTCGGTGCTCTGTGACCACCTAGAGGGGTGGGATAGGGAGGGTGGGAGGGAGGGAGACGCAAGAGGGAAGAGATATGGGAACATATGTATATGTATAACTGATTCACTTTGTTGTAAAGCAGAAACTAACACACCATTGTAAAGCAATTATACTCCAATAAAGATAAAAAAAAAAAAGAAACCTTAGGTCAGTGTAGCAGAATTCCCCCCACTTTGTTTTTAAATTAAACTTTTAATGTTGAGATAATTGTACATTCACAAACAATTATAAGAAATAAAATAGAGATGCTGTGCACCCTTCATGGTTTTCCCTAATGGCACCGTCTTTCAAATTTTAGTACATGAATTTAACAAAGATACTCACATTGATACAATCCATCAATCATATTCAGGTTTCCAAGTTTCATGTATATGAATTTGTGTGTGTGCATGTGTGTATTTACCTCATGCAATTTTATCACACGCATATGTCCATGTATTCACCAGTAAAGACACAGAAGAGTTTCATTACCACAAAGATCCCTCATGCTGCCCTTTTAATCACACCACCTCTCTCCTCTCCCGTCAACCTCACCTTTAACCCATGTTAACCATTACTATTTCCTTCATAACGTTGCCACTTCGAGAATATTATCCCCCCCACTTTTGATGTTCCCTCTTAGTAATTTCCATTCGCCGCCCCCCGCCCTGCTCCTTGCACCCACATCCCCACCTGCTCTTGTTGTATTTGGATCTGAGCCCACACCCCCCAGCCCTGCCATTGCGATAGCCTTGACACCCATTGTGAGAGTCCTGAGTAAAGTCTTTCTTACCATTTTAACAAGGGTCAGAATAATTTTTTCTCTAATACGGGGATTAGGGCGGGGATGTATTTTGGCGGAGGCCCTTCCCCTACCATGGGGATCACTGTCTCCACTTTAAAGACTTAGAAACAGTGAGGTAAAGCAACTTTCCCAAGGACACAGAACTGGTGATGTCTGCGGGATGCAAACGTAGGCCTGTCTGATTCCACAGCCCATGCTGACACACAGGAGTGTGCCTGCCAAACCTGACACAGCCTGATGTCCTTGGCTGCTCTGGGGATGGGGGAGCTGGTGGTGGCAGCTCCTCTCTGGGGCCCTCATCTCTCTCCTCAGCGTTGTCTTTTGTATCTGGTATGCTTTAGAAACCCCCCATTTTAAATCCAGAAATCCCATACTCTCCCTTCATATATGTGCCAAGGGCTCCATTTTGGAAAGGCACACCTCCTACCCCACCACTTATACACACACACACACACACACACACACACACACACACGCACACACTTTTGCTGGGCAACAGGTTCCTTTCATCACCTCTAAAGACCAAAAGCTAAAGTGAGTAGATGCATTAGATATTTTCCATGTATCCTGTGTTATGAAAATTGGAGTTTAAACATCCAATTTTAATGCAAAACAACTTCTGAAAAATAAAAGGCTAAAAGCCACATTTCCCTAAAGCCTGTTCCTATGCTGAACTGCAGATGTAATTATCAACACTTCAGCTCCTCTTAGAAACGCTTTGTGGGAATGACTGCACCAGGGTCGGGCTGCTCGAGGGCATAGCTGGGGTTGGCTTTCAAGTGGCCGCTTGGGGCCGCTCCCAGCAGATGAAAGTGAGATGGGCAGGCCAGGCACTGTGCCACAGAGGATGGTCCCGGTCACCCTGGCCAGAGCCTTGTCCAGTGATCTCATGGACTTCTGTGCTGTGAAATCAAGTCGATGCAACAAAGGCAACTACGTCTGGAACACACAGAAAGCCCACGTCTCGGGAAAGGAAAGACATCTTCACCTGCCATTGTTATTCCCCACAGGCTCTGTTTAATGCATGGAGACTGATTTTAAATGGAGCCTCAGAGCTGTGTACATGTGGTCCTTCCCACCCTGAACCCCCTTCCTGGTCAACCTCCCGCTTTGAACACGCATTCAGTGAGCAGTTTCCACCGCTCCAGTCATCAAGGTCGAGAAGTTAGATGAACGTTCTTGTAGGTGGAAGGCACAGAAGAAAAAACAGACAAATACGCGAGAGGGCCCAGTACCAGTGGAGAGGAGAGCAGGGTGCTGCAGGGAGTGGGCAGAGGGTGGGTAGGGATGGTGTCCTAGTCCTGGGGGAGGCCAGGCAGCCCCAGAGCTGTGATCTGTGGCCATTTGGCACTTGGTGGAGGGTGGAGGCTGGATCTCTGTAGATGGCTGGGCATGTCCGGGCAGTGCAGGAGGGTCTGTCAGTACCTCTGGACTGAAGGCTGGGGAGGTGGGCAAGGTCAAGGAATGGTGTGGGCGTTGTCTTTAGGACAAGAAGGGGCCACAGGGGGTGCCAAACCCGGGAGGGTGGGAGAGATTGGCATTTCCAAGAGCACTTTGGCGGGAGTGTGTGGGGATGGCTTTGAGGGGAGCAGACTGGAGGTGGAGAATCATTTAGGAGAGTAAGAGGGGGATGGACATGAGTGATGCTGAGGGGAGAGGATCTTCAGGACTTGGAAGCAAGGGGCCCTCTTGCCATACACTGGAGCTTGGATTTTTTACTCTGACATGCAGATCCCTTTTCCCCTCCTCACCATCTGTCCTTTGCAGGTGGACAAATGGGACCTAATCAGACTTAGAAGCTTTTGCACAGCAAAGGAAACCATAATAAGATGAAAAGACAACCTATGGACTGGGAGAAATATTTGCAAACGATGCGACTGACAAGGGCTTAATTTCCAAAATATACAAAAAGCTCGTACAGCTCAATATCAAAAAAAACCCCGGGCTTCCCTGGTGGCGCAGTGGTTGAGAGTCCGCCTGCCGATGCAGGGGACACGGGTTCGTGCCCCGGTCCGGGAAGATCCCACATGCCGTGGAGTGGCTGGGCCCGTGAGCCATGGCTGCTGAGCCTGTGAATCCGGAGCCTGCGCATCCGGAGCCTGTGCTCCACAACGAGAGAGGCCACGACAGTGAGAGACCCGCGTACCGCAAAAAAAAAAAAAAAAAAAAAAGTGCTGGGAGTTGGCTATAGTATAATGGAATGTTGGAATTGGAGAAAACAGTGTTTCCTGTGTTAGCTGTCTGCAGTGCTTTCTTTGTGATTTAAAAACTTTTGTGATGGATTGTAAAATGTCTCTCCCACACCTCTCCCGAAGCCCCTCCCTACTTCCCTGGTCCAGTCAGCACCTGGTGATGTCAAACCACTGGGAAACCAACAAGAGGAGATCACCCTGGATGTGAGCAGATGTGTGTCAACGTTGCTATAAAGAGAAGGTACTGGTAGGTTGGACCAGAATGTGACATGATTGAAAGTAACACGCTGCCTGCATCCACACGTGGCTGCCACGGAAAGGAAGGACCACACGTACTTTGTGTGGGTCAAGAGGGGCAGAACAAGGCCTGACTGATGGAAGCTGGGCTTCGACTTAGAAGAATTTTCTAACAACTCAACACAAAAATTCTCAACAACAGAACTTACCATACTGTGAAGCAGCAAACACACCATCATCAGTAGCATTCGAGCAGAGACTGGATGACTGCTGTCTATCAAAAGGGCTGCAGAAAGGATTCAATGTACAGGGATAAAGGCCAGAGCACATCAGGAAGAATCACGAGAGGTACTGTGAACGGGAGGACATCTGATGGGCTCTGCCCAGAAGGACAGAGACCTTGTCCCCATTGAGAACGCCAAGGGTGTACCCGGCTCCCAGTTCTCCCGGGCTGGTGCAGGCAGATCCCCCCTCAAACCCCACCCCAAAGACCCCCGTGGCATCCGAGGACTGAGTCCTAGTCAGGGGATTTGGTTTGGTTTGTGGGAACTGGGATTTTCTGCTTTGTTTGCCGAGCTTCCAACCTGGCCCCCACACGGCAGGACACGGACTTTTCTGATAGATTTCTCTACACTGCCCAGTTTAGGAGAACAGATGCTGTGGGTCAGGCCAACAGCCATAAATTTCCAGGAAATAACTCTTAATGACTGAGGAAGAAAGCCATAACGCATCCTGGAGACAGGGACAGGAGAAAACAGGGGCAGAGGGCAATGCACAGGGTTACCGCTAAATGCCAGGAAGAGCCCCATGGATCCTTCTCCTGGCCTGCGCCACCGCTGGGGGAGCCCATGCCAAACACGCTCCCCGGCACCCAGAAAGGGGAAGGGGCCCTGACACCCCTGGACTCTTCTTCCTCTCTTGCGGTTTATGTTTTTATTTTTTTTTAACATCTTTATTGGAGTATAATTGCTTTACAATGGTTCTCCTGTGGTTTATTCAACAAATAGTTCCTGAAGCCTCCTTCGTGGCAGGCACCATACTGGGCAAGGGAGATAGCCGTGAACAAACAGACCAAATCCCTGCCTCGTGTAGCTTATAGGCTGTTCACCTCTTAGGTCTTACCTGCTGGAGGGAAGAAATGGTAACTAACGTGTATTGTGTCCACATGGTGCCCAGAGGTTTTACAGACTTACCTGAACGGATTTCCACAGCAACCCCCAAAGCATCCCTGTGTTATACTTTTAACACACGAGGAAACTGGAGGGTCAGTCATTGTCATCATCTAGATGGGACGGGTCTCCGACTACTTTCTCCTGTATCTGCACATGGCAGCCCTACACCACTGTGGCCACACCTGGCCATGTGTTTACACAGTTCTGGAACACGTGACCCAGCCCCTCCCCCCTCCCCCACTGCTTTCTCTGCGCGGAAAGATGAGGGCTTCCGCAGCATTCACCCAGACCCTCCTCGCTAACCCAGTGCCGAGTGCTGTACGCCTAGACCAGCCAACAGATGTGATCCAGATGTTAATGGCGTTGCTGTCCATCCTCCTCCTCGTGCTTTTTATCCCCAGTCTCCTTCCAACTCCAAATCCCCATGTTCAGTACTCCCAGCTCAAGCCTGCCTCTGGCCCTCAGACTCGGTGCTCCTCCTTTGGTCTTTCCAGCTTTTGCATCTCAACTTCCCCCTAATGGTCCATCTGGGTGGACCCAGCAGCATCCATGTGGCCCCATGGATAATCCCCCTCCTTCCCTCCGCCCTCCCAGCAGCCACTCTTCTGGCACCCCACGTGGTGTTCCCCCAAAGAAGTGACCTGCTCCCCATCTCCCTGGCCCTCATCCCAGGCACACGTGGTCCAATGACACAGAGACCCGCACCCTAGCCCCTGGATGCGAAGACAGCGACTCACCGAAGTTCTCCCCGCCCCAGATGTCCATGTCCATGTCATATTTCCCCAGGTAGTCGAACCAGGATTTGTCCATCACGAAGAGCCCTCCAGCTATGATTGGAGTCCTGTGCATTTGGAAGGAAAAGAAGGAGGGTCAGTCACGGGAGGGGGGCTGCTGCCGTGTTCTCTGTCCTGGTGGTCCTGATCTTGAGGCCATACTGTCCACTTACCTCAAACAGGAACATGCTCCAGGGCTTTTCCCTTCGACTGTAAATCTCCTGACCCTGCAGACAGGCTAATATGCTCGTCTGCACACCTCCTGTGGGACAGTCGGGATTTGCTCAGAACCCCGGCTGTTCGGAGGGCCTGGGGAGCCTCCCCCTGGCTTCTGCCACAGGCCCTGCCCAGCGGGGCTCTCCTGGGAGCTCCAGTACAGGGAGCGGGGACCACGGGCCACCGACCAGGCAGAGAAGACGGGCTGCGGCAGCAGCTGTGAACAGCACATCCATTTCTTGAGACTGGACTCTCTCTTCTTTCTTTTCCTCTCTTTCCTTCTGCTACAGATTGAGTTTTATCCCCCGAAAAACATGTTGAGGTCCTAACCCTGAGTACCTCAGAATGTGACCTTATTTAAAAAGAAGGTCTTTACAGAGGTGATCAAGTTAAAATGAGGTTATTAGGGTGGGTCCTAATCCAATAGGACTGATGTCTTATAAAAGGGGACATGTAGTTGCAGAGACAGACATGCACAAAGAGAAGACAATGTGAGGAGACACAGAGAGAAGACGGCCCTCTGCAAGCCCAGGAGAAGGTCCGGCACAGCCCTCAGAAGGAAGCAACCCTGCCCCCACACGGCAGGACACGGACTTTTCTGATAGATTTCTCTACACTGCCCAGTTTAGGAGAACAGATGCTGTGGGTCAGGCCAACAGCCATAAATTTCCAGGAAATAACTCTTAATGACTGAAGAAGAAAGCCATAACGCATCCTGGAGACAGGGACAGGAGAAAACAGGGGCAGAGGACGATGCACAGGGTTACCGCTGAATGCCAGGACCGCTAAATGCCAACACCTCCGTCTTGGACTTCCAGCCTCCAGAGCTCAAGACGGTATGTTTCTGTGGTTTAAGCCACACAGCCTGTGGTACTCTGCTGCAGCAGCCCTAGTAAACAAACACACCCTCATCTTCATTCTCTTTCCTTGGGGTCCTCTCCCAAGCTCCTCTCCCCTTGACCACTGAAAGAGATTCCGGAGAAGCCACTTGGAAAGGAAAGGGCTGCAGAGTCCAGCCAAGCAACCCGATAAGCACAAGGACGCATGTCTGCAAGAATCAACAGCTCGGCTGGGGTGCTGGCAAGCCCTCCGGGACCCCGGCCCTCATTCCGTGGGTCCAGAGGGCGAAGGGCGTTTTCTTCTATGTCAGACAGTTAGTTGACGGGGAGCAGGTCAGAAGCTCGGTCTCCCGATGCCACGACACCCTACTATCCTCTGGGAAACACTTGTCCTCTGAGGAGCAGAGATGTTCCCACAAGAAGAGAACCTGCCCCAAAAACCCTACCCCTGGGACAGAGAAGGGAAACCCAGAGGCAGCGGCACCATCACTGCCTTGACCTTGACTTTGTCCTGGTCCACTTGCCACATCAGACACTTCCGGCAGCAAGTAACCGAGGCACTGGTGTGTGCTGCGTGGTCCTGAGGATGGTGAGAAGGTTCTGCTCTCCCTTTAGGAGCACATGGCACTATCTGGCATGCCACGTGGCTCCAACCTCCCTCTCGGCATCACGCCAGATCATGAAAGCTGGAGAAGGGAGGAGGGACTGGCCGGAAGATGCGACAGAGGTCCCACTGCAAAGTTCTCCCAATTCCCACCGTTTGTCTGAGTGTCACCACTCAGTTCTTCACAGCCCTTTGAGTCTCAGTTTGACTTAAGTTAGTTCAATGAAAATGATCAAACATTTACTCTGTGGCAGGCCCCGCGTTGCAGAGGTGCCCCTGAAGAGCCCAGAGCATCCCTGCAACCCCGGCAGGAGCAATCCCCGTCCCGTGGTCTTCTCTCCACACCCTGAAGCACTTGCTGGGCTCCTGATGTTCCACTGGAGGCAGGAAAGTTTTAGATTGGAGGTTCACAACAGGCCTGGGACACGTGCACCCTCCAGTCTTGGGAACACTGAAGCCACACACACGATGCAGACACCGCTGGGTGGACCCCTGTGCTCTACTCTACGCCGAGCCCTCGGATGGGCCTGAACCCCAGGCGGCCATCTGGCCACTGTGCTGTGGGTCACAATAGGGTCTGGAAGTGAGAATGTAGATGAGGACAAAGCCATCTGCAGCACCGCAGAGGCAGCCCAGAGCTGACGCGCCTGTCGTGTTCTCACGTGGGACGCGGCGGTCGTGTGTGTTCATAGCAGTGGCCATGCCTTGACAGCAGCGTCCACTTACAGCAATGGCTGACTCGACCTACCTGGGCTGAATCCTGACATCCAGCACCTGAGGGCTAAGGAACCATCTTTTCCCTTGTCAGAGGCTCAAACGGGACCGTCTGGGACCCTCCAACGTTTAGCTGGAAGCGTAAATATTGACATGGCATGTGCGTGGGTGGACAGCGCTGGGCAAGTCCTCAGCACAGGTCTCCACCGGCCCCCACCCCTTCAGCAGAAGTCTCCACGAGGACAGAAACCTCCTAAAATAAGGGCAAAGGCGGTGCTGGCCTGGCAAAGGGTCCTCTTGGTTTCTGCCCAATCGTGTGAGCATCTCACACGGACTGCTTCCCTATACCACGTGACAGTGACAAGGGCCAAGTGGTTATGAATCTGCCCACCCCTAACCCTTGCCCTGACTCACCTAATGGGCTCAGTGGGGTCCAGGCGCCGAGCCTTCTGCTCTGGTGTGAGCTGCTCCCACTGGAAGTGGAGGCTCCAGTCAAACCCTGAAACACAGCATCCACATGGCTGACTTTGTCTCTCTGATGCACCTGCAGACCTTGTTCATTCTGTCCCTTTACTAGAAGCTCAAGAACGTACCCAGTTTCCCAGGTGGTCCCAGGGATAACAGGTCTCACCCAAGCTGGTCGGCAACACAGCTGCCTGATTTCCCTTCCGGCTTCCTTCTTTCTCTACCCCCTACTGCCTCTCTGAGGCTTCTCTGCTGGGTGGACTTAGGGAACAAAGGGCACAGGATAAAGAGTGGGAGTTGACAGAGCCCCAGAGTGGGACCCAAGGGGGACACGATGGACAGTTATGGAGTGTGGCCCTTGGCCAAGAGTCTCGGGAGTGGGGGCGTGTAAGCAGGAGGTCTGTGAGGGGCTGAATCACCCCAAACACCTCTTGAGGAGCCCAGCATTCAGCCCTGGGCAGAACTGTGGTGGGCCTTGAAGAGAGGGAGGCACCCAATACTGAGATGCTGGAACAATTCAGGCCCCACATTGGAGGGGGGCCCTTGCTTCCCTCAAATCCTCAGGCCCTGGAGTGACCCCGTGTTGGAGCTAGAGCTCAGGGGGCTAGGAGTGACCTGCCACCCCCCCGGCCCTTCCATTCACAGTCCCCATGGTGAGGGCCACCCTGGAGCTATTGACATTACAGGATGCAGGGCTAGGTGATTTTTCTCACTTTCCCCCTTGGCAGCAACGACCAGGAGAAAAGGAAAGTCCTCACTGGGCAAGGGTGTTAGCCCCACTCACCCCCTCTAAGTTCCGTGGCCGACTCGATGTAGTTGAAGGTGTCCAGGTGGATGATATCGATCACGGGGCACACCACCCGCGTGTAGTCCTGTAAAAAGAAGGCCTGCACGCTCAGATGGCGGCATAAGAGAGCCAGGCCAGGGCTCGGTAGGGCCTCGCCCTGGGAGGGCCGGAGACTGGGTTCAGGGCCTTGATGAGAACTTTCCTCTCTGGATCTCAATGTTCTCATCTATAAAATGGGCCAACAGACACTGCGACCTCTCCAGGTATGATGCCTACAATGCTACGAGCCTTTCCTTTACTCCCGGGCGCCTTCTCATGGCCATGTAGTCAGGGTGGAGACACGGGGAGGCTGGCTGGGGCGTGCTGCACACTGAGGAAAGGGACGTCAGGAAGAAGGGGACCCCTGAAGTCCTTCAGTGCCATGGGGCTCTCAGGAGGCAGAGGACACAGTCAGCCAGCAAGGTGGCCTCAAGCCTGCAGCTCCAAGAAGCAAAGCCACACCTCCACAGTGGGAATTTCCCAACACTTACCTTCTATGCCTATGGTTCACGGGCAAGTTGATGCGTAGCATCTCCAGAGATTCCAAACTTGAGTTGTCACCTGTGAGAATCAAGCCTGCACCTCCAGCCCTGACTTTGCTCCTCGCTTCCAGGCTCGGGTGGACGGCCCCTCCATGTGGACGCACACGGCCTTTCAGCGGTGCCTTCACCATCCTCTCCCCACACACGCTCCTTCCCTTGGTTCCCTATTTCTGTCAACATATCCCCCCTTCCTCCCCCGCGCTACCTTCAGAAGCTACACCTCTGCCCATCAACCGGACGGATCCTGCCGACTGGAACTCTACAACTGCTTTTCTGAATGGATGCCGACTCTCCCTTACCCCCTCGCGCCTGCCCCAGCTCCTCTCCCCACCCTCACCTCACCCCTTTCCCTTTCATTCTACAGGTGGCTGACAGAGTTGTCTTTCAAATCTCACTCTGTAGCTCAACAGCTAAAAACCTGAATTGCCTTGAAGATAAGGTTCAAACTCCTTAGCCTGGCATCCAAGACCATCAAAAACAGGCCTGTTTCTAGCTTTCCGGCCTCATTGCTTGCTACTTCCCCCAGGCTACCCCGCTGATAAGCATCAACGTCATCCAGGGGCTAGTTTCAAAATCTGCGAGACAAATTCACCAGTTCTTGGGGGCCATCAAGGCACTGCGTATGTTTTTAAAATGTTCCTTAATTCTGGATGAACGCTCCCGTACTGGTATGCAGGAGGGGAAACTGGGCTCCCATGGGCAGGATAACTGAGCTGTGACCAGGAGACTCACTGGCTGAATGGGGATCCAGCAGCTGGGAGGAGACAACAGGCCTGGGCCTACAAGGCAGGACCACTTTTCCAATCCTTCGCACCTACCACCCCCCGTCAGCATGGGCAGGAACTTCTGTTTCTCTTGCAGTCATTTAATTTCCTGATTCAATCTCTCCCATAAATAAGGCCGTCTTCTAATTTTAAGCTCAGATTCACCGAGCACCCGCCTTGACATTCACAGACTTAATTTGGCCCTTGGCCTCCACACACAGCTCATCTCAACAGTGACAAGGTGCCGCTGAAGCCAACTGGCTCCCGCGAAAGGAAATGCTCATTTTCAATGCATTGCTTCCCCCTCTGGGATGTGCACAGATGCTTCCTGTACAGCCCCTGCCCAGCTGCCACAGTGCTCTGGGGCCCCTGTCACCATGCGTCCGTGTGTATATACACACTGCACGCACACACAGCCATCCACCACCCACACCAATATCTCCACAGAGACACACCCCAAAGATATTCTCCTGACTTGAATTCTGAAATGTTCTCAGAAGTTCAGAGACTGATCTTCTTCTGTGGGTCTGACAAAGTCCTCTTTTTGCCTTTGTCTGCTGAGTTTGGGCCTCTACAGCTTCACTGAGTCTTTAGGTAAAAACCCTTGTGCCATAAAGGATTAACCTAAAGATACGTTTAGCCCTTGCTCAACTCCTGAGAGGTAACTTCTAAGCCCTTGGCATGTTCTGCCTATAAAAGTGTCTGTTCACCTGGGACCCTGGGGTTACGTCAGACAGTCTATGCTAACGAAGAGGTTTGTGGTGACGGCCTTGGGTCACGGGGTGCCAACTCAACTTGACCCCTGGAGGGGCATGGAAACCATGGCGGTGATTAGCCACGTCTCTGTGACTGGCCTCCAATAAAAACCCTGGACACCTAGGCTTGGGTGGGCTCCCCTGTTTGGCAATGCTCCGTGCATGTTGCCACACATCCTGGCTGGGGGAAGCCAGGGCTGCCCGCACACCAGCACTGGGAGGGGACAACTGCACGATCGTGCCTGGAACTCCCCCCATGCACCTCTTCCCGCTGCTGCTTTTAATCCACATCCCTTTGCGGTAATAAACAGTAACCACGTGTGTAGCATCTTTGCTAAGTTCTCAGTCCTTCTAGTGAATTACTGAAGCTGAGGGTGGTCTTGGGGACCCCAAACTGCAATACTGTTTATTTTTAATCTTTCCTCAATATTTGGAAACTGCAAGGCAAAATAAAATGCCGGTTGCTTACCTTGGCCACAGGCTTCCCCAGAAGCCACCCGTGGGCTCTGCCTCCAGGGCTGTGACAGACTCTGGGGTACTCTTCTGTAAGCTCTGAGGGTTTCTGTCCTTCCACAACACGGTTGTGACAGCTGCTTGGCTCAGAGTCACGGAGGCCAGACAGGCAGAGAGGAATGTTTGGGGCTAAGTGCTATGTGGAGCCAACCTTACGAGGGGGCTGCAGAAGATGTTAGACATGACCCCTCGAAGACAGGACACAAACCTCCCTGAGTGACCCTGGCGGTCATATCTGCTCCACTTCTGTATCCCTCAGCCCCAGGCCAGAGCCGGCTGGGCAGCAGGTGTTCAGCTGGCATTGGCTAAAAGAGGGCAGCTATGAACTCTCTCTGAGGACACTGTCCATGGCCAGAGGCCAAGCAGGTGGATCAATTACAGCTGAGCAGGATGGCCTCTCCTCACACAGGCTCAGGGATGGATGGACTCTCCCTAAAGATGCCCAGATCCACTGCAGGTCCCCAGCTGTGTGCTCCCGTGGCTTTATCTTTAAGGCTAGGTCCACAGGTAAGCTCAAACGGCAGCTGGTGAAATCCGCGGCAGATCCAGAACAACACGCCCTCCCCCCCCGACACAAATCCAAGCCCAAGCCCCACTGAGAGCCCGTGGCCATCAATCACCCCTCCAGTCATACCTCTCTTCTTTCTCCACCATCTCATACAATTAAAACCACATTGTAAACGGGCAACCAAAGAACTTCTAGAGACGACCATTCACTCACTGCATCCACCAGCATCACTGAGCACCTACTACGGTTTAGGGACTGTGGATGGTACAAAGATGAATAAGCTCTTGCTGTCTAGGGAAGGTGGTGGACAGGAGAGCAGAGGAGTACAGTGTGGGGTGTCTGCTAGCCTGGAGGGAGGGATGGGGGAGCGAGAGGGGGGTCAGGGACCTGGGTTCCCATTCTGGTTCTGACATCTAGAATACGTTTTTTTTGTTGTTTGTTTTTGTGTTTTTTTGCGGTACGCGGGCCTCTCACTGTTATGGCCTCTCCCGTTGCGGAGCACAGGATCCGGACGCGCAGGCTCAGCAGCCATGGCTCACGGGCCCAGCCGCTCCGCGGCATGTGGGATCCTCCCGGGCCGGGCACAAACCCATGTCCCCTGCATCGGCAGGCGGACTCTCAACCACTGCGCCACCAGGGAAGCCCTAGAATACGTTTGACCTTAAGCAAATCAGCACACTCTGAGGAACTCTGTTTCTTCATCTATGAAGTAAAGGCAAATTATAATTTGCAAAACTATCCTGCCTTCCTAACAGGGCTTTTGGAAGGAACAAGAAAGGAAGCATGTGAAAGGGCTCTGAAGCATATGTAAGCCATTATTTATATCAATTTGCCAAATGCTACAGGGATTGAAATTTCTTAAAATCTTTTTTTCCTACTAAAGGAATATGTAGATAAGGGTGGCAGGGAAGAAGCCTCTGTTTAAAAAACCCTAACAACTTGGTGCTTGTTTCAAGTATCATCATGTAATTGAAGGGAAGGAAGGGAAATCAAAGAGATTTTCCATGTGGAAAACACCAGCTGAGGACAGCTTCTGACAGCTCAAGCCCAACCTCTTCCTTATCTATTTCTATTTTTGAAAATCCCAAACTCCAATTAAAGCTTAAAATTTCCACTTCCACTCACAAGATCAAATCACGTTTTACTCTGAGATGAGACACATACGAGACACGTGGAAACAGAGGCTGACACACGCCCACATTCCCCATCCTGAAGGGGATGTCTCAGCAGAACCATCTCGTTATCAAGAGTCGGGGTCTGGTGAAAACCTCTGCAGGTGAGGGTGGGACCACAGTCTGGGGTTTGTCTGAGCAATCCTCTGCCATGAAAGCTTTAGGTCCGACAGTGGTGGGCACTGGGAGCTTGGCCTGGGGGGCTGAGCCCACTCTTGGGGCCGCATGACTCCTAGAGGAGGACTGCTGTGCAGGGATACACAAGAGAGCATTTTTTCAAAGAGGGCTTCAGAGATGGACTCAGCGCCACGGGGAAGGAAAGGGCCTCCAGGTTCATTAAGGCTGCCCGAGGAAAGCATCCTGCAGGGACACATCAGCCTGGAGGTCCTTATAGGTCAAACACCGAATTACCACACAACCCAGCAATTCCACTCCTTGGTATGTACCCCAAAGAATTGAAAGCAGGTACTCAGAGGAAAACCTGTATACAAATGTTTGTAGCAGCATTATTCACAATGGTAAAAAAGGCAGAAACAACCCAAATGTCCATCAGTGGGTGAGTAGATAAACAAAATGTGGTGTATACTGTGACATTGTGATATGAAAAGAAATCGGAATTTAGCCTTTGTTCCTCCTAAAACTCTTGGAATTTCCTGACTGATTGGGGGTGACAGGAGTATCTTTTGTTCTCATAATAAGCCGTTTTCACTCTTTCTGAGTTTATACTAATGAGGTGACTCTTGGAGGAGGGGGGGCTGGTTCCCAGAGGAACCATGTGATTAAAGGGCTGGAAATTGCAGCCCCACGCCCAACCCCCTCACATTCCCTTCCCCATTTTCCCCCCACCTCCAAGGAGAGGAGAGACGCTGGAGATTGAGCTCAACCACCAATGGCCAATGATTTCATCAACCATGCCTACGTAAAGAAACCTCCATGAAAACCCTAAACAACACGGTTTGAAGAGTTTCCGGGTTTACTAAGAGTGGACTTGAGGACACGGGGAGGGGGAAGGGTAAGCTGGGACAAAGTGAGAGGGTGGCATGGACATATATACACTACCAAATGTAAAAGAGATAGCTAGTGGGAAGCAGCTGCATAGCACAGGGAGATCAGCTCGGTGCTTTGTGACCACCTAGAGGGGTGGGATAGGGAGGGTGGGAGGGAGGGAGACACAAGAGGGAAGAGATGTGGGGATATATGTATATGTATAACTGATTCACTTTGTTATAAAGCAGAAACTAACACACCATTGTAAAGCAATTATACTCCAATAAAGATGTTAAAAAAAAAAAAGTTTCCGGGTTGGGGAAGAAAGCAGGGTGTGGATTCCTTTTCCATGGTCCATCCCAACTCTCCCTCGAAACTCTGCCCAAAATAGGTGTTCGATAAATGTCTGGTAGTTAACTTAGAGGCACGAAGCGAGCCCGTTTTCCTCCTATTCCAACCTTATCACCTCCCGTTGCATCTAGTTTCGTATTATTATCATTTCCAAACACTGAGCACCTGACTGTGTGACCACAGTGAGGTGATTGGTGCCGCCCCGGGTTTGTCATCTGTTAAGGGAGACAGAGAACTAAACCCAGAAAAGGAAATTGTAGGGCTAAGTGGGCAATTCTTGCTGGGAGTGATCCCAGCTGGCCACGCAGTCAGGAAAGACTTCTTGGAGGAGGGGAGACATGGGTGAGGCCCTGGAGAGCAAGGGGGTTGTGGAGAGGAGGGGAAGGGCATCCAGGGACAGGAAGGGCTTAGAGGGAGATGAAGCAGTGGGCGTGTCGGGCACGGGCAGGGAGGAGGAGGAGTCTAGCTTTGTAAGAGTGTTAGGCTTGGGGGGGGCTCGCTGCATTCGTAGATGGCGCACAAAGGGAGGGGAGGACGTGGAAGGGCCTCCAGCGCCGGGCCAAGCCCCTCAACAGAATGGTCTGCTCATAACCGACTATGTCTCCATCCAGACCTCTTCACCTGGTTATGTCACACACTTATACGAGCCCTCCCGATCTCAGAGAAAGTGGTCACGGGATGGGTTTTAACATCTAGGCCCAGGTGTGGGAACTCTGTACACCCACCGAGGTTCTCTCAATGGATGAACAAAGTTGGTGAGGATTTCTCAGTACTCTGAGCAGTTCACACATCTCAATTCCTTCATCCTCTGAAAACCGACATTTTGCAATAGGAGTCAAGGAGCACCTTCAAGAGCGAGAAGGAAATAACCACAGCACAGGGGAGATGCTGTTGAGGCAACAATGAGGCCCCTGGTGCTGGTGGTACCAGGTAGGAAATATCAGCCCCAATTATATGATTCTCCCTGTGATCCTCACCTGTGAAATGGGTATGTTAAAAGTACCCGACTTCACAGAGCAGCTGCAGGAGACAGTAACTCAGGGAGGAAATGAACAGCATAAATGCTAGTCACAGACACTGGCATCTAAGCATGCAGTGCTTTCTGCAGATCAAGGCAGGGGAGGGGTGGATGGATTTTTGGGAATATAAAATAATGATGGGAAAATTAAAAAAAATTTTTTTTTAAATTTCAAGAGGAATAACTGAGACCCAGAGAGAGAAAGCAGACAGAATTCTAGGGTAATTTAAGGGCAGACAGAGGCAAGGAATTCAGGTCTCTTAGCATCCACCCCCAGCTCCCACCTTGGCCTTTGGATGAGGGTGACACATGGCTGGAGATAAGTCAGAAGCCTCAGGATTTGCATTTTGAGGCCTGGTTAATTCCACTGCCTCCTTTTCACAAATGACACTCATCAGCACTCCCTTTCTGGAACTTTCTAACATCTGGGAGAAATCACTCTGGGCAGTTCTCTTGGCCAGGAAGCTGCGTCTGTCATGTACCAGCCATCGGCAGCCCCGCCTGCAGGCCTGCTGTGGGTGACAGTGTGATGCAAAGAAGAGGTCCTGGGCTTTGTTCCACCGCTGCCTGCTGGGCGACCCCGGGGAAGGCCACTCTCCCCCATTCTCTTCATCTATAAAATGGGGATAGCAATCTGTCCCACCCACCCCCCAAGGGACTGAGGACACATGTGAAGTCCTGAGCTTACGGAAGTGGGGGGCACGGAACCCACCTCGCTCACCTCTTTGACCCTGTGCAGCAGGGGCTGGAGCCAGTCCCTGTTCACCTCACAGTGGCTGTCGAGAAAAGTCAGGGTGGTGCCCTGGGCAACATCGGCACCCCGGATCCGGGACCGCACCAGACCTGCAGGAGGGACAATCGGCCGAGTGGGCGCCAGCGTCGCTCCATTGTCTGGGACCACACAGAACACGCGCCCAAACGCATCCCACCCCCACCCCCACCCCGGCCCCACCCAGCAGCACAGACCCACCTTGCCGCTCGTTATTGCGTAAGCATTTCACCTTGGGTAGCTTGAGGAGCTGTCTGCAGTCCTCGGCTGCAAAGACAAGAGGTCACGTGGATTGAGCGCCTGGGGGTGGAGGTGAGCGGCAGCCCTGCCTGTCGTCCCCGCCCCCAACCACGGTGCCCTGCCTTGAAGCCAGGGTGTTTGTGGGCTTTGGCTGGGGCTGACTGACCACAGTTAGCAAAATACAACGTGGCCGCAAGGGGGCCACTTTGGAGCAGGTCAGTCACACAGTGGCACCTGCGTACTTGCTGGAACACTGCCAGATGGGAAATCTTGGCATGGTCACCTGGGGACATTTCTGCTTTTTTATAGATCATTCAAAGCATGATCAGAGTCCTATTCACTTACATGGGGCCTGATAAAAAGCCACTGGGAGGCCGGAGAATGGATGAGACAAATTTTGGAGTCTCCTTTCAGTTCATGGACTCAATACAGGAGACCCTATTTGTTAGGGGATCCATCCGGTGTATCCCGTCACCCAGAGCTCGTTCAGCTCTCCACCATGCAGGGAAATGTGCTGGGATAGGCAAGAGACCCATCCTAGGCATTCACCCTGGGTCGCCCTGGCATGCCTGCCTGCCCCAGCACTCCTTGGCTCTGAACTCCACATCATAAGTTTTGATTTTGCTTCACTGGTTGGCCAACCTCAGCCTCTCTGCTTGGGTCTGGACTCTACAGAGTGACCACAAAGACTTAGAGGAGCTTCCTCGGAGCCAGGCGCTGTCCTAAGCACTTCAAATACGTTAACACATTCATCCTTATGTAAGCCATATATATCATCGTTATCCCCATTTTATAGGCAAGGAAACTGATGCGCATAGAGGTCAATAATTTGCCCAAGGCACACAGCTAGTAAGTGAGTCAGTGACAGGTCTCGGATTTGAAGCCAGGCAGTTGGCTCCAGAGGCCATGCTCTAACCACTAAGCTATTCTGCTTCTAAGGGAATCCAGCAGCATTCCCGTCTCCAGCCTCAGTGCCAGCTACCTCCCAGCAGGACGAGTGTCTCCCCAGCTCCAACCCCTTTCTCACTAGGGAAGGGAGATCAGGTCACTGAATTTCAGAACTCAGGTCCGATCTGATTACCCTGGATCTGGTGCACAACCTACTTGTGCATGACTTCCAAGGTTCTGAGGCTGTGTCAGAGGTGTGGGTTTCCAGCCTTCCTACAGCAGACCCCAGTGTGGTAGTGGCTCTGACGCCCAGCTTCAGGCATCAGGGCTGGTGGGGAGAGACTCCACTCTTCTGGGACTCGGAGCTATCCCCAGCGGCCATCACCTGCTTCCCCTGGTTTGCCACTGGGAAGAAGCGGTTCTGCATGCATGTGGCTGGCTGCCTGCAGCAGTACTGGGGCTGGGATGACAGCTCTCGGAAGAGGAGCCAGCAATATCCGTACTTGAAGTGTACCAGTGCTTCTGCGATGATCGTACCTGATCGTCAAACTGAACACACCGGTGTCTGAAACCTCCCTCGTGCTTTTCTCGGGGAAAGTGGACTTGGACTGTGAATTTGGGTGGGACCCAGGTTCTTGGACAGGATGACTAGGGGATGGTAATGACCAGTGGTTGAAAGGTTGGAAGGCAGCTGCTCACTGTGTCATGGCCAAGTGATGGGACGTCCTCAAAACTGAACCCCCCTCCCCATGAGTCCTGCCATGGGAATGAAAGGAAGAGGGTAGGTGGCCTCAGCTCAGGCTGATGGATTATCAGAGTATATGAGTGAGGAATCTCTAGTCATGGGCCCTGCTTCAGGGCTTGGGGTCTCTTTGAAGGTATGGGGTCTCTTCAAGTCCAGGAACGTAGGTTGGGGGCAGTGACACACATGCATATACACACCAAACCCATCAAGAATCTACTGAATTGATCTGGTTAGATCCTCAAAGACTCATGGCAGAGAACCCAAGACATTGTTTCTCAAATGTAAGGTTTATGTACTCCTTGAGCCCCGCCTGGACACTCAATGTCTTCCAACCTACTATAAACCCAGGCTTCTTCCACCCCCAGGGAAGCAGTGGGCTCACCTCTGCTGGTTACACAGGGGCTGGGAACAGACATTTGTGTCCACAGCACAGGAGAGCGATGGTACTTACGGTCATTGCTGAAGTCATCGACTAATATGATTTCCTTGAGGAGATTCATAGGGGTGCGGTTTAATATGCTGTGAGATTGAAAGAGGAAAGATCGTTATGACTTCCAGCGGCAAATACATGTATCAACCTGAGCTTTATTTTTTATTTTTTTTGCGGTACGCGGGCCTCTCACCGTTGTGGCCTCTCCCATTGTGGAGCACAGGCTCCGGACGGGCAGGGTCAGTGGTCATGGCTCACGGGCCCAGCCGCTCCGCGGCATGTGGGATCTTCCCGGACCGGGGCACGAACCCGCGTCCCGTGCATCGGCAGGCGGACTCTCAACCACGGCGCCACCAGGGAAGCCCTCAACCTGAGCTTTAAATAGACACCAGTGCATTTGAAGAATAAAACTCAGAACAACCGAAAAACTTTGTCCAGTCACACTGCTCACTGTGAGCCACTGGGACACAACCCTGCTGTGTCTTAGTGAATGTCACCACCACCCACCTAGCACCCAGAGATCCGGTGCCACCCTCAACGACCCTCCCTCTCCCCGAAATCCTGCATCACACCAGTGACCAAGATGTGGTTTTCCTTGAAAAGTATCACTCAGATCACCTTCACCTCTTATACCTCCAACCTGATCCAACCTCTTCTGCCTGTTTTTTTTCAGTAGCCCGACCTGTCAGGCCATCTTCCCGTGACCTCCAGAGTGGGCTTTCTGAAGCATAGATCTGACCTCCGATCGTGTGACTTTCCTCAGTAATGCAAGTGCATAGGTTGACAAAAGGCTCCCCACAATCTACACCCCAAACCCTCAGCACGCTCTTCACGGCTTTTCCCGACCTGGAGCCAGCCCTCTTTCCAGCCTCCTCGTGCCCAGTGCCTTTATCTGGAGACATCCTGCTTGTTACAACCGAGGGCCGTTCTCCTACCGCTGCCAGTGTGAAATGCCCCTCCTGTGCCACAAGGATCTATTCAAATGTCACTTCCTCCCTAGCGCCTTTCCAAGCCACTTAGTGAGAATGAACTGCTTCCTCCTCTGGGGTCCCTCAGCTGTTTGTATCTGAAGCTTCCTGCGGCTCTCACGCCAGCCTGACTCCAAGGGCTGGTTTTGTTGGCCCATCAAAATGGCCACCTCCCCGGCGGCAGGGGCCTTGTCAAGCTACTGTCTGTACTGCCAGAGTCCGGCTGTGCCTTGGCCCATGACCATTCACTCCATTTAGTGCACACCTACTATGTGCTGGGCGCCGGGTGTATGATGAGGATCAAAGGAGATGTGAGCTCTGTGAGAAGCCTGTGGTCCAGGAGCTACTTACTACAGGCTGTGTAACCTTGGGCAGGTTACTTCACTGCTCTGTGCAGTAAAGTATTCCCATCTGTATAACAGGGATAATAATAGCACCTATCACTCACAGGGCTGTTGGGAGAATTAAAGGAGAATGTTTCTAAAACATTTAGCACAGTGTCTGCTGGTAACAGTGATAAAAAGTGTAGCAATTATTACTGTTCTGTGCATCAGTGGCGACTTTTGAATTGACTTCATTTCCTCTCCTGTGCTGTGGATCTGTACCCACAGGGCAAGGTTAGGTTTCTGGGTTCATTCTGGGTTTCAGGCCTGAGATGGCTGGATCCTGCTTCTCCTGAACATGCCAAACTGCACGGTTCCTCAGAAACATTCCCGGGCCACACCACCCACCGTGGGGCACCCAGCGCCCTGCGTGTATTGAGGACAGGGTTCAGATGGGCGCTGGAGGAGGCGTGTGTGCACCTGAGCCCTGTTTCTGGTGAGCTGTCCTTTCTAAGCAGGATGCAGAGACTTTCCAGGAGGAGAACTTCGCCTGGAGCTACCTTTATTCATGAAACCGTAGTTCTCACCATGGCAACTAGTGTGAGGGGGAGAGAGGAACCCCAACCCCAAGCCCTGAGCCCGCTGTTGGGAGGTGGGGACAGGGCAGGCAGGAGGTGGTGGGAGGGAACCCTCGCCACAATCATCCGAAAGGAAACACACCAAACCCAACAACCAGCCCTCTAATCAGAGTGGGATGGGGAGAGCGAGGCTGAGAGAGAGGGAAAAGTTGCTGGAAGAATACCCTCTAATGAGGTTTGATTACGGCTGTAGCTTCTGCACGCGATCTCCCCAAATCCCTGCCGGCTCTTTGAAATTCAAGAGTTGTCTTCTGTGAACATCAAAAGGTAAATCGCGTGCAGCTCTGTGCTGGTTGAACTGAGAGATGATTAGCGAATGAAAAATGTCCAGGGTTTAAAAAAGAAAAAAAAAAAAAAAAAAGAATGAAATCGTCAGCGGTAAGTGCTAATTACACCATTTCCTAGTGACACCTGGCTGGTTTTTGCTCCTCTAAACAGAGCAATTGGAGTGATGGTAGGGGCACCGAAAAAGTGACTCGGGGCTGGGAGGGCCTGAGATGGGCAGGTGGTCTGGGTGCCTGGGGTGGCTGGAGAAGGAGACAGGTCAAGTCCAGCCCAGGGGACCTGGCTCGGCCCAGATGGTCCCCCTGGGTCCTCTCTTCTGCACACCCCACCCTCATCCCCTGGACCCTGGTGGCTTCCATCTCCCTCCTTTGGTCTCACCAGTTCTCCGCCAGGACAGCTCACCAGTCCCTCTACAGCCAAGCCGACCCTCCCTTTCCTCCAGGGCCCGGCTTTTTCCTTGCTTCACCCCCACTGCACTGTTCTGAGCCCTTTCTTTTCACAGCCTCGCAGGGGAGTGAGTGCTCGCCTCATGGGCGCATCGGGGGTCACACTCGTCCTGGGAATTATCCTGAGTCTCCTATCCACAGTTCGCTCTCTGCCAGAGGGCGGCTGCCGGCAGCGTCTACACCTTCTGCCCGCCATGCCCTAACCATGGGGCCTCCCGGAACCCCCTGAGAGATGGCAGGTACAGCAGCGTGGGAGGCCAGGCAGCCTCTACCATCCACTACTATGCGATCCTGAGCAAGACACCGGGAAGGTCCCAGCCTTCATTTCCATCTGTAATTACAGCTTCCTTGCAAAGGCAGGTGATGTTACTACTTGACCTGCTTCACAGGCTACTGTGTGTATGAAATGAGGAAATGTATTTGAAATTGCTTTGAGAACTGCACGGGGCTACAGGCAGGCAGCGTTTATCAGACGTTCCATAACTACCAGTTGAATGAAGACCTGGGGCCGGTTGACAGTTGAGTTTAGTCGTTCTGGAGTCAGACCGACTTGGGTTCGAGTGCTGTGTCTGCGGATCTGCCATTCACTAACCGGAGAGCTTCAGGAAGTACTGAACTGTCAGCACACCGCCTCAGCCACAGAAAAGGAGTTTAGCACCCTGCCTGGTGCCCAGCAGCTGCTCCCGGAATCTGAGGACTGACAATGATGGCGATACCGGTTCTCAACGTGTGATCCCAGAACCAGCAGCATCAGTATCACCTGGGGACCTGTTAGAAATGCAAAACCTTGGGCCCCACTCTAGACCTACTGAGCTGGAATACGTGGGGATGGGGCCCAAGAAACCACGTTTTAACGAGCCCTCCAGGGGATTCTGATGTCTGCTCAGGCTTGAGAGCCACAGCCTCAGAACCCTGCTGCCTACGCAGGCTCACTGTGCCGGGCACTGTTCCAAGGCCTTCACCTACCTGAAGACATTCACTCCTCTCCACAATCAGGTGAGGCAGTTATTACCAGTATTCCTTGTTTGGCAGAAAAGGAAACTGAGGCAGAGAGGTGAAGGAGGTGCCCAAGGTCACACGGCTGGTAAGGGCAGAGTGGGCAAATCTGGCCCCAGGGTCCAATCTCTTAACCACCTGAATCTGAGAGACTTCTCCTCTAAATCTAGGCTATTATCAAAGGCCACAGCCAGGAGATTCAAGATACAAACTGGCCAGTCAGCATGGTCCGGGGCCCCCCTGGGAGGCAGGGGGCCGGAGGGCGCTCCAGAAGAAGGGGGCGGCCCTGGGTCTCACATATGCACGGGGTCTCGTGGCAACACCAGTCAAGATAAACCATTCTTCAGGGCTTTTCTCAGTCCTTAAGTGAGAAAAGTCCCCGAACTCATCAAGGCTGTGACTCTCCCTCCCTCCCCCCATCACCCACTACATCGTGCCTCTGCCTGGCTCTGAGCGCCCCCATGTGTGCCTTCCCCCACCCCCCCCATCCCCGGCTAATGCAGGAGCTTGGGCAGGGATGGGCAGAGGGACCAAGGCCTGGCCAGGCGCTGCATGGCAGGGACGAGAGGGCAACTCGGTCCTTCCCAGTTCCTCGAGCATCCTTCCCTTGCCAGAGCCTGGCAGCAAAGCCATGAGAATTCTAGAAAGTTAAAGATGAAAAGACGCCTTAGAAAAGATCCTTGCATCAACAAAAGTGAGATAGGAAGTGCTCTTCATTCAATTCTCTCTCAGTGGCTAGCGATTTATTTGTGCAACAGGATAGGGAGTAAAAGGGAGGTACGGATTCCCAAGGCAAAGGACACCTGGCCACGGAATTTCCTAGAAGTAATCTTTTTGCCTCCACCCCTAAAATTCACTTCCGCCCTGCCTGCTAATGATGTTAATGCCCGTCTGGTCATACCTGGCTCTTGGGCCCTAATTCTGATGTTTTCATGCAACACACTTGGGTCTGAGCCAGAGGCCTGGCTCACACTGAAGTTCCTGAGAGGCAGGAAAGAGGTCCTGAGCTCTCTCAGCAAAGCGCCCAGCAGAATTGGCGGTACAGTCTGGTACTTCACGGCGCCTTCTGAAGAGCATCGTGTTGATGGGCCCCAAGTCCCCTGCAGAGTGCAGGGCACCAGGGCCTCGGGGGAAGCCCTCCGTCAGGCTGGCAGACAGAGGCGCTGGGGCTGCACCCCTACTGCTCCCCACTTCCACCCAGGAAGTCAGAAACCCAAATCCTGGCTCCTGTGCTTCCCAGCTCTGTGGACTTGGCCTCCGTTCCCTACGTGCACCTGGACTTCACAAGGTTCGATGGGGCTCCAACTGAAGTGAGAGAGAAAATGTGTTCTGTGGGGCTTCCGTGGTGGCGCAGTGGTTGAGAGTCCGCCTGCCGATGCAGGGGACGTGGGTTCGTGCCCCGGTCTGGGAAGATCCCACATGCCGTGGAGCGGCTGGGCCCGTGAGCCATGGCCCCTGAGCCTGCACGTCCGGAGCCTGTGCTCCGCAACAGGAGAGGCCACAACAGTGAGAGGCCCGCGTACCGCAAAAAAAAAAAAAATGTGTTCTGTGGACCATAAAGCTCAGCATACGTTTAACATGTTAGTATTATTATCATAAAGTACCATCATTACTGTTATAAAGAGACGGAGAAGCAGCAGGAAGAGAACGAGAAATAAGTCTTAGAGGTGAGAGGGGTGAGTCTGAGGGCAGCAGCTGAAGTGCCCCTGAGAACATAAACGTAGTGTAAGGAAAGCATGGGGGACCTGGGGTCCCCACATTATAATGGCCCCCAAATGTCCCAGGGTAATGTCTTCTTGTGGAAAATGCGATAGAACTTGAAACATGAAAGACCTTTCTATCACCATCTTTCCAGATGTGGCTAATGACCTATCCAAGGTCACAAGACAAGGAAGTGGTAGGGTGGGGACTTGACCCAGGTCTTCAGACTCCAAGTGTGGTGCCTTTTTAGGTACCCCAGAGCCTCTTTTCTTTTCAGAGCTCACTAGCTGTGCAGATACAGGGATGGCTGCTCTGTGCCAGCACAGTCTCAGTCCTTTACCTGAATTAACCAAAGCAGCTCTATGCCGTAGGACTAATTATTATGCCACAGGGAGGTGAGGTTAAGACATGAATAAGATACAGGCCTTACCCGTCAGCAGTTCATTGAGGATCACATCTGGGAAAAATGCATTAAGTGCTAGAGTAGAGATGTGCAGAGAAGCAGCCCAGAAGAAGGCCCTGATGGTGGTGTGTGTGTGTGTGTGTGTGTGTGTGTGTGTGTGTGTGTGTGTGTGTGTGCGCGCGCGCGCGAGGGGGATGGAGGTGCGTGGCATCAGAAGACTCCTCCAAGGAGGAGAAGAGGTCAGCCTGGAAGGCAGGAGTCTCTCTTGGATGCTTTTGGCAGACCCCAGTTCTAATCCCAGACTGATGCTGGGGTGGAGGATGTACTCAGCCTCAGAGCCCCAGCTTCCTCATCATCTGTGAAAATGAGAACTCATGTTCTAGAGGCAGTCTACACAGTGGTTAAGGGCAAGTGCTCTGGGACCAAGTCCTCTATGACTTCCAGTGACCTTCTATAAGTAACCCGATGCCTCAGGCCTCTATCTTTCCTCCTGTATAATGGGATAATAGCCGCCCTCATAGGAGCGTGAGGAGTGACTACTAGCGGATACATGTGGAGTGTCCTGAACGGTGCCTGGCAGGTACTTAGAAACACTTGAATTGGTCCCCCTCCCCACGCGGGCAGACATGCCCTCGCCAAGTGCCAGCCTGGAAGGCGGACACACGGGAAAGCTCTTACCTGCGGATGGTTCTGAGCAGGGTGGAGCGGGCCTCGTTGTGGAAGGTGATGATGATGCTGGTGGGAGGGAGGTCCGTGCAGTACCCCAGCAGGGTGCATCTGGGGAAGGCAAGGCAGCGGGACTAGAGACCTTTAGAGACAAAGCAGATCTCAAGGGCTGAAACCAAGGGCATCACTGGCGTGGACAGATGCCTGGTGTCTGGTGGGGCCCCCTCCAGCTGCACAGCACTGTGTAAGACCCCAGGGCCTCACCTGGCCCTACGGGGGAGCCCAGGAAGCTCCGAGAATGATTAGAGCTGAATCTCCCACCACCTCGGGGAAACTTGGGCTTGGAGTCGAATTAAGTTGGCGTACAGAACATAAATGTGGGATTTGCCGCGTGCCTGGGTTACAGCGCATAGTTCCTGGTAGCCACATAAGCCCACCCCCGAGCCTTGGGCTCTGCTGCCCAGTCTGTGTCCCTCCCAGCCTGCCAAGGCCTCCCTGTGTTCTGGGCCAGCAGCTCCAGCCCACCACACCACGCTGACCCCTGACTGCCGGCCACACACACCGCAATCTGGCATTTTTAAAGAGGCAGAGCCCTAAAACCCAGCATTCGTAGGAAAATGCCATCTTGAAAAAGCATTCACTTCCCCATGGCCAGGATCATTTTGTATGACAATTACATGTGGGGTAATACCAAGTTAATACCTCACTGCAAGTGAAAATTGTAGCCCGCAGCCCGAAAATTACTATAATAATGGAAATAAACCCACCAAGTGAGGCTGGGGCCACCGGGGGCGATCCTGGGTAAATGCTGCCTCCTGTTTCTCGCTGTTCCAGGGGTATTAAACGAGGAAGTAAATAACAGATGTTTGGTGAGTCAAACATTTCCTCTCCTCATTTTCTACTTTCTTCCTAGGCCTGGGGCTTTCTTGGGGCTTTTAACTTGGGATCCAGAGACCCAAGGATGGACTTCAAGGGGGCTGTGAGCCCTCTGACATTGTTTGCAAACTTGTATACACAAATGTGTTTCTATTCTCTTCCCTGGGAAGATGGTTCATAGCTTTCAGTAGATTCTCAAAGAGGTCTGTGGCCTGAAACACTTAAGAACTTCAATCCTAGGCCAATGGGCATGACGTCCGTTTGGCCTCCCTAATAATTCTGAACACTTTTTCCTACAAGAGCAAACCCTAAATAAGAAGACTTACACAGACAAGGCAGGGCTGTTGTGCTCAGGACCTGAGCACAGACTGGGATGGGTCAGCCACAAGGAGCCAAGAATTGGGAAAGGAAGGCCCCAGGGGAAGAGACAGTGGAAAAGCTGGTCATGACCTTCAGACCTGCCTGTGCTCCCCCCACAGAGACAACTTCTCACCACATCACGTCAGCTCCACCTACTAATGAATCCCCACCCCCTGAACCCACCTCTCCTTTCTAGTCCCCAGGGGCCCAGCTCAGAGAGTCTACTCCTCTGGGGGATTCCTGCAGCAGTCTCCTGACCAGTCATCTTGCCTCCACCCTCTGCCCCTGCCAGTCATGTCCAGTCTACCACAAAGCTCTGCCCAGGTGTTCCTCTGGCCTGAAGCCTTCAGTGGCTCCTGATATAGAAAGTCCAAACTCCCTATCACAGCCTTCAAGACCTTCCACAATTGCAACTTCATATGCTGCCATAACTTTCTGCCACTGCTCTCACTATTACCTCTGCATGGAGCAGTGTCCTTTCTCTTTTCTCCACCTGTTGAACTCCTACTCATCCTTCAAGACCCAGAGCAAATATCTCTTGTCTGCAAAGGCGTTCCATACTCCCCCAGATAGGTAATGACCTGTGCTTTGTGCTCCCATAATTTTGTACATATCTCTCTCCTGGCACTTCTCAAGATGGACTATCTCCCCCACTTGACTATGAGTTCCTCTAGGGAAGGACCCTTGTCTATCTCCATGTCCCCAGAACAAGAGGTAAGTATATCAGATGCCCATTCATGGAGAAAGAGAGAAAGAAATTCAGGAAATGCATTCCTAGGTCAGCTGATGACGTAGCCTTTTATGCTTTTAAAAGGGGAGGTATATAGTTCTGTCCCTCACTGAATCAGGGCTAGCTTATAGGACTAATAGAAAATGATGGAAGTGACAGTGTGTGACTTCTAAGGCTAAATCATAAAAGCACCGAAGACTCTGCCTTGGCCACTTGGAGGGAAGCCAGCTGCCACGCTGTGAGGACACTCAAGCAGCCCTGTGGAGTGATGCTGACGTGTGTTGGAACTGAGGTCTCCTGCCCACAGCCGGCACCAACTTGCCAGACACAGGAACGAGCTCCCCTGGAAGTGAGTCCACCAGCTCTAGTCAAGCCTTCAGATGATGGCAGCTCTAGCAGCTCCAAGCCTGAACCGCCCAGCCAAGATGCTCTGAATTCCTACCTCACAGAGACCATAAGGACAATCAATGATTCCTGTTGTTTTAAGCCACTAAAGGTTGGGGGTGATTTGTTGTTCATTAAATAACCATTATAAAAGAGGAGGAAAATGCCTTGAAATGGCCCCTAGTGAGAAGAGGCCTTGGACTTGCCTACCTTTGGATTCAGACCTGAGTCTAAGCTGGGAGCAGTGGGGAGGGAGGAGGGCAGGGGGCTGGCAGAGGTGGACTTGGGGCGGGGGGGGGGGGGTCCCTCGACTGGTGTGCTGCAGGGTCCATGGCGAGCAAGGAGGGGCTGGGAGGGACCCAGGCAGAGGGGTAGGCGGCAGTGAGCACTGTCAGCACCAAGAGGAAGGAGGGGGATGTCAGGGAGTGGAAGGATAATCATCTGTCTCCTTATAGGAAGCTGATAAACAGAGAGCTTAGCAGAACCTCCCTGCCTCCATCAGAGACGGGAGAGAAGACAGACGAGCACGATGACTGAGAAGACCGTGCTGCCAGGGCTGCGCTGAGGGTCAGGCCTGGGCACTGCGCTGGAGACGGCGTCCCATTCCACACCCCGGGCGGTGATGGGATCCCAAATCCCAGCTTTTATGAGGTAAGCTATTCTGGGGCACGTTGGTGCAGGAGGTACTGGGAGTTACCCGCTTAGAGAGCTTTTGGGGACGGGGCTCCTCTTCCTGCCTCGGAGGCATCCAGCTGGGAGGCAGGTGTACAGTCGCACAGTGACGCAGCAGCATGCATGTGGCGCTGGGAGAGCAGAGGGAAGCGGACCTCTGCCCGGGGATGGGGCAGCGGTGGGGTGAATGTGAAGAAGGCTTCATGGAGGAGGAGGTGCTGGATCTCACAGGGTGAGATAGGGACAGATGGACACAAACAGGGTACAGCATCCCCGTCACAGCATGGTTCTGGACCTGCAGGCCGGATGCCCAGTGAGGCAGTTGGCAGAATACTGGCCCAGGGGTCTGGATACCACTGACCAGCTGCGAGACGGTGGGTAAACCAGCCACCTCTGCAGGCTGCTGTCTGCTCATCTGTGAAACAGAGCCTGGGCCCAAGGCTCTCCTGCTAAAGGTTCCCAGAGCATCAGTAACCAGAAGCTTTGATCGTAGCTGACGTGCAATAAGCATGGTTGATTTGAACGAAAGGCTGTGAAGGCCGTTCTGCAGCTGAGGCTCAACTGTGTGGCTGGACATCCACATTTACTTTTCTAAGACTCAGTATCTTCACCTGGAAAGTGGAGACAACAACTTTTAACTTGCAGATTTTTCCCCCTAAATTATTAATATGTTAGGTAATGATAGATGCTTGACAAATAGTGACTATCATTACTATTATTATTATTATTCTTTTTGCGGTACGCAAGCCTCTCACTGTTGTGGCCTCTCCCGTTGCGGAGCACAGGCTCCGGACGCGCAGGCTCAGCGGCCATGGCTCACGGGCCCAGCCGCTCCACGGCATGTGGGATCCTCCCGGACCGGGGCACGAACCCGTGTCCCCTGCATCGGCAGGCGGACTCTCAACCACTGCGCCACCGGGGAAGCCCTATCATTATTTTTAACATGACGTTTAAATCTGCAGACTCCTCCTCCCGCTGGGTGCAGCCAGATCTTGCACAGGCTGGAAAGGCGTCCTTAGTGAGTGGTTCTGCCCTGTCTGACAGCGGGTAAGGGGCACTGGGAGGCAAGAGGCGGTAAAGAGAGCAAAGAGAACATCAGTGTTAGAGAAAGGAACCTGGGCTGTGACGTCAGTGTGAATCCTGCATCTGCTGAAAACTGGCTGTGTGCCCCTGGGCACGTCCTTTACCTTCTCTGAGCCTCAGTGTCGTCACCTGTAAACTGAGGACAAATACCTCCTTTTCAGGCTTGTTTGTGGAGATTGCAGAGAATACAGGCAAAACACGTGGTGTTTCATAGCTGCTGAGTAAATGGTGGTGAGTAATATTATTGCATTGTGGTAAATACTATTGTAATAATAATATTGCCTCCAGGCAACGTTCAGTGCTTTTGGACAAGAACTACAAACTCAGAGTCCAGCCAAGGCAGGAAGGGGCTTGGAGAGGACCCAGTCCAACCTCCTAAAGTGGGCGGAACTCAGCCCAACAGGCGTCCATTGGCACCTGGGCTGCTTTGCTCCCGGGCCTCAGCCCCCTCCAGCCTCCTGCTCCTGCAGGATAAAGGACAGGGGCTCTTCCTCGAGGCTGGGCAGAAATCCCATAAGCGCCTCCTGTGTGCACAGGCCCAAGGGAGGGCAGGCCAGCAGGAGGCGGTGCATCACAGCTCTGAGGAACGGGCATCCCGGCTCCCGGCTCCCGGCTCCCGGCTCCCGGCTCCCAGCACTCAGCACTGTCTTCCTCCTGCCCCTGCTCTCAGCTCATGCTGCCTGGACTCATCCTCCGTCTCCTCGGACCCTCACAGCAGCCTCTGAGAACCTCTACTCCACAGATGAGAGCAACTGTGGCTCAGGATCTCACTCAAGCTCACACACCTGGTGAGTGGCCGAGATGAGCTGCGTCCAGGTTCCGTGACTTCTAATGTGGTAGTTGTCCCTAGCATCCACTGTGAACTCAACCTGGTTAAGGCACAGGAGCCCGAGGGGACAGGGCCCACCTCCCCAAGCCCTGCGCATGAGCCACCTGCCCTTCAAGACCCAGGGGGGCTGCAGTCCCACTTGGACGCGAGCCCTGGGCACTGGCAGCAACAAGGCCAAGGGGCCAGGAAAAATCCTTAAAACAGGCCACTGTGGGGACTCAGAATGTGCGTGGGCTTCCTGTGAGAGGATCTAAAAGATTCATCAAACGGCAAGATCTATCAGGGGCACCAGGGAAATGGAGAAAGCTGCCAACACTGAGATCTGGCGCCGGCAGATGGACGAGAAACATGTTTATAATTTATTAAAGATTCAGGGGTTTTACTGGAGAGAAGAGCTAGCGAGCAGGAAAGATGGGTGTGAGGGTGCAACCAGGAGGAAGGGCGGGACCACCGCTGCGTGCAGAGACAGATGCCAGCCCTGGGCTGCTGTCCTGATCGCCACAGCAGCTCCTGCATAACGCGCGCTCCTCTGAGCTGATTCTCCACCTGTAGTTTCCTTTTTGAATTTTCATTTTTTAAAGAAAGATTCAACTGACTTAATTTCTCCACGTTCAGGTGGGTCTCACAGTGCTTCCTAACCATCCATTTCCTGAGCGTTCAGTGTCATTTACTGGCTGAGGACGCTTCCAGAGAGGTGTTCTGAGATGCTAACGCCTGGCACGGGGTCAGAGCTTCCTCTTCCATCTCTTTCCATCTCTCCACCAGCCAATCGCTGCTCTGCTGCCTACCCCGCCTCATCCCTGAACCTGAACAGGTGCCAAGCGGGGATTCAGAAACACCCCAAGTGAGGACGGCTGTCAGTTATCACAGAGCTGCAATGCTGTGCACATGCCTTTTATTTTATTGCACAAGCTCATTAAACTGGCAGCAGCCCGTAAACAGAGTGTTATGATGATCACCAGCCCCATTTTAGCGCTGGGCAGCAGGGAGAAAAGATGAGGTCATAAAGCAGAAACATTTGGGGGCTTCCCTGGTGGCGCAGTGGTTGAGAGTCCGCCTGCCGATGCAGGGGACGCAGGTTCGTGCCCCGGTCCGGGAAGATCCCACATGCCGCGGAGCGGCTGGGCCCGTGAGCCATGGCCGCTGAGCCTGTGTGTCTGGGGCCTGTGCTCCGCAACGGGAGAGGACACAACAGTGAGAGGCCCGCGTACCACACAAAAAAAAAAAATTAGAAACATTTGGGATTTTATTCTCGAGTGTGAAAACAGGAGGGAGTGATGGAGAGGCAGACCCAGTAACTTTGAAGCAGAGAGTACAGCATAACAATTATTATCACTAAAATGTCCAGAACTGACAATGGCTCTGTGTCTAGGAGGCAAACTCTCGAAGCGGGGGTCTGGCACCCCAGAGGGGAGGCTGAGGGCAGTTAGAGAAAGGGAAAAGGTCATGCAAATATGCAGCATGACACAGTGGAAATCAGGCCTGGGGTGGGACACACTGGGCCAACCCTTTGCCACTTGGGAGCTGGGCAGTGACTTCCTTGATGAAATTATCCACCTCAGGGAAGGTTTTTTTTTTTTTTAACATCGTTATTGGAGTATAATTGCTTTACAATGGTGTGTTAGTTTCCGCTTTATAACAAAGTGAATCAGTTACACACATACACATGTTCCCATATCTCTTCCCTCTTGCGTCTCCCTCCCTCCCACCCTCCCTATCCCACCCCTCTAGGTGGTCACAAAGCACCGAGCTGATCTCCCTGTGCTATGCGGCTGCTTCCCACTAGCTATCTATTTTACGTTTGGTAGTGTATATATGTCCATGCCACTCTCTCACTTTGTCACAGCTTACCCTTCCCCCTCCCCATATCCTCAAGTCCATTCTCTAGTAAGTCTGTGTCTTTATTCCTGTCCTGCCCCTAGGTTCTTCATGACCGTTTTTTTTTTTTTCTTAGATTCCATATATATGTGTTAGCATACGGTATTTGTTTTTCTCTTTCTGACTTACTTCACTCTGTATGACAGACTCTAGGTCCATCCACCTCACTACAAATAACTCAATTTCGTTTCTTTTTATGGCTGAGTAATATTGCATTGTATATATGTGCCACATCTTCTTTATCCATTCACCTGTTGATGGACACTTAGGTTGCTTCCATGTCCTGGCTATTGTAAATAGAGCTGCAGTAAACATTGTGGTACCTGACACTTTTTGAGTTATGGTTTTCTCAGGGTATATGCCCAGTAGTGGGATTGCTGGGTCATATGGTAGTTCTATTTTTAGTTTTTTAAGGAACCTCCATACTGTTCTCCATAGTGGCTGTATCAATTTACATTCCCACCAACAGTGCAAGAGGGTTCCCTTTTCTCCACACCCTCTCCAGCATTTATTGTTTTTAAACGACTACTTAGTGACCCCTGCTGCCAGGCGCTGTCCTGAGCACCTCGCATATTTAAGGTTCACAGATAGCCCTGTGGGAGGGTGCACTGTTTAATGGATTCACTCAGGAGGAGACTGAGGCGCAGGGAGGTTAAGTAACTCACTGCAGCTAGTGAGCCCAGGCCTGCTGCATATCCTTGTCACCAAGCCACCACCTCTCCGTGCCAGCACCATTCCAGGCATCAGGGTATCCCTAGCTGCCGTCTGTCCCCTAGGTGTATTACGGGCCCTGCACACCATGTGGACCCCTGGGCTCACACTCGATCACCACCCCCAAGGAGCAGCTTCTACCGAGCTCTAGAACCCAGCAGGGAGGCACAGGCTGCCTGCCGTTCCGGGGTAGTGACAGCAAGGCTGGGACACTGCTGGCTGAGCCGCCACAGGGGCTCCCACTTACGCCCAGATGAAGCCTGAAAGGGTGGGCACAGGGTGATTTCAACGAGGCCCTGGGAGGCGCGTGAACCTGTTTTTAAGCAGAAAGCTACAGTTTGTCCCTCCGATTCCCGCAGGTCCAGAGCCCGTTCCAGAGGCCAGACCAGACATAGAAAACGAAGGGGTTATCTTCTCCACGTGTGCCATTTGCCTGAACTCTACAGCTGCAAAGGCCAAGGGAAACAGGCATAAACTGTGAAGCAGGGGTACGTAGGGCTAGTTTCCTGGGAGAACACTGTCCCCAAGGCAGTCACCACCTGGATTCCCTGCAGGTGGGTGGCACAGCCTTTCCTTGGTCCCCACTTCCGTCTCTGTCCCCCTGTGTCCTCCACTATAGCCCAGAAGAGGTCCCAGGGAGACCACATCTCCTCCCCATTTTCCTGCCACCAACACCCCCCCCAAAGCTGACGTGTGTGAGGAAGAAAGGACGAGAGGGGAAGAGCTCTTGGCCCAGTGACCTTTCCAGAGCGTCAGCTCCCTCAGGACAGGGACCAAGAATACCTAATACATTTCCCAGCTCAGTTCTGTGCAAGGAAGCCTGCTCTCAGCTATGCGGAAAAGGAAGATGACCGAAAACTATAAAACGCCAAATGTATAATTGACCTCTAGGTTCAAACTTGACTCTTTAGAGGAGAAAAACACGAGCAGTATAAAAAGTATGACAGCTGTAAAACCAGAAATTCCTTTTAATCTCATTTCATGGGCGACACTATACACTGTAAGGCATGAAATTTTTAGTTCGTGTCAACTTCACTGGGATTTCACATGCAGATTAATTGGTTCATCCACATAAACATATACTGCTCCTACTTCTTGCCTCAAGTCACCCTCACTTAGCGTTATGGAAATCCTGCGTCTCATAAAAGACACTTAAGATAACAGTGAGATCTGCTATTCCATGACACGGCCACATTTTGAATTGCTGAGCATGTTACTTTTTTTTAAAGATTGTTTTTTGATGTGGACCATTTTTTTTAATGTCTTTATTGAATTTGTTACACTACTGCTTCTGTTTTATGTTTTGGTTTTTTGGCCGCAAGGCACGTGGGATCTTAGCTCCCCGACCAGGGATCAAACCCGCACCCCCTGCACTGGAAGGTGAAGTCTTAACCACTGGACTGTCAGGGAAGTCCCTGCTGAGCATGTTATTAAATTCTAGTATCCTGGGAAGGGGATAAGGGGGCCAGGGCAGGGAATTGAACTGCTTAGGAACTTGGTTGAGCTCCTGGTGGGCAGATGAAGGCCCCCAGCACCCACCTCCTTGTGTAATCTCTTAGCCTTGAATGTGGACTAAACCTCGTGTCTTGCTTCTAAGGAACAGACTACAGCTAAAGTGATGGGATGTCACTTTTGTGATTAGGTCACAAAAGACAGTGACTTCCATCTTTTTCGCTTGTATGTTTTGCTGAAGCAAGCTGCCATGAATGGGGAGCCCCACATGGCAAAGCACTGAAAGCAGCCTCTGGTCCATAGCCTGTGAGGGACCGAATCCTGCCAACAACCATGTCAGTGAACTTGGAAGAGAGTCCCCCCTGAGACGTGCCCTGAGATGCCTGCAACCCCAGCTGACACCTTGAACACTGCCTGTGAGAGACCCTGAAGGAAAGGACCCATCTTGGCCATGCCTGAATTCCTGACCCACAGAAACTGTGAGATGATAAACATTATTTTAAGCCACTAAGTTTCATGGTAATTTGTTATGCAGCAACAGACAATGAATACAGGTACCCTTAGCTCCTGAAAACCCGAGTCCACCAGGATTTCTCACTGCCCTGGGGTCAAAGGTAAATTCTCTTGGGTACTTGGTGGAAGAGCTATGCAAAGGCATCACGATTCTCCCAGCGCAGAGCTCCAGAGCTCCCACTTCATTCATGCTCTGTTGGCATCAAGATGTTGCTAGGTACAGGATTCCTATGGCCACAACGTACAGAGGGAAGTTCTTCAGGGGTACCTTTGGGGTTTGTTCCAGTCTTTAAAGATTCAGCTCCCTTAGGGCTTCTTAATATGAATCAAACACATAGAAAATGGTTGAGAGACTCTCTTCTCACTTCTCCCGTGGACGGTGCATAACTAGTACCCTTCCACACGCACAGAGGAGAAGTTAATTCATCTCATATAATGGATGTCATAGGGCTTTAAGGCTTGATTCACTTGAAGAAGTCCAGTAAAGAAAGGCTGACCTAGACGGTAACACAGACATCCCTCCACTCCATGAACACGAGGCCATTTGGCACAGCCCTTGGTCTCAGGCTGGGCCTATTAGGCCAACAAATGCATTCCCTGTACCAACCATCGCCATGCTCTTGGTTGACTCTATCTGTCAGGCCAGCTCGGGGTCTGCGGTTCACTTCTTGCTCCTCGGAGAACCCTCTGGATTTCTTAGCCACCTACTTCCAGTAGCATCACATTTCTAAGACAACCTACATCTTGACAATTCTAGGGCACTTCCACCATCATTATTAATTGCAGGCTCCGCAAGCTCATCTTCCTGGCGATGTACCAATGCCCCAAGGGTTCTTTGCTGACATGCTGCAAAGCTAACTGGAGAGCGGTACACTAGGATGTAAGGGGCCATGTTGTCTGGAGGCCGCCAAAGGCTCAGTCTCTGCCGCTCTTTCGCAGCCCAGAGTAGCTGGGAGACCTTTCCCTCTCTGGCTCCATACAAACTCCTGGGCTGCTGCAATACTGGACTGGAATGGACCACAGAGCTCCTCTGGTTAGTCAGTCCCTACATTGTGAGCTGCTGGACTGCATCTCCAGAAGCCTACGCACGCTCTGAATAAAGTCTGCAAGAGTCAAGTAAGTTTGGCACATGAGAAATACTGGAAAACTACTAGATTAACTTTTTGGTGATCCACCCATGCACACTAACATGTTAAAGCTTCTGAGACTTGCGCTAGCATCCTGTTTACCAAGCTTTGACCTCAAACCCTGCCCTAAAATCCTTCACATATCATGGGAACTCACATATTCACAGGATATATATATTGTATCAAGCCTACCACTTAACATCCTACCAAAAACAGAATTTTGTAACGCACAGGTTTTAAAAGCATTGCTTCCAGCTCCCTCCTTTTTTAAAGATGTGCAAACTGAGGCCCAGAACAGTGAGCAAATCGACTTGCCACGTTCACCCTGCTTGGCAGTGGCCAAGCTAAGATCTCCTAGCTCTTGGCTATTGAACTTGCTACTTCCTTAAAGCACTCAGGCTTGGGGGGCCCTGTCAGATGGTTTAGAGAAGCCCCAGGCCCAGTCCGCATGGGGGTACTGGCCACCTCTGCTTTCCAGCGCCCTTTTACCCCCTCAAAATATTCCCACCAAGGTCCCCATTACTTCTCTATGTTGCTAAATCTGATGGAAAATTCTCAGTCTTTTCCTTGCTTTGTCACCTCCGTAGGAGTTAATATTGAGGGCCATACATCTCATTAAATGTTTGGATCTTTGCCGTTGGCTTTGGTAGAATCCCCCTAGCATGGTTCTCCTCTTCTTAGGCTGTTTCTTGGTTTTCCTTTTCTTTCCCTCCTCTGAAATTCTGGTGCTCCTTTCGAAAATCCTCTCCTAAGCCATTCTCTCCGCAATCTTCCTTCCCTCTAGATTATTTTACTTGTTTCCAAGCCTTCAATTTCCCATCTGTTTGCTGACGATCCCAACCCTAACCTTAATCTGATGAGCATCTTCTCTAGGATGTCCCCACGAGATGACCTCTTCAGCCACCCTCTGCCTCTCATACCTCGCCCAAGCCTGCCGACCCTTCCGTGTTCCCCAGCTCACCATCTACCGTGTGCCCAAACCCAAGAGGTATTCTCGAATCCTGCCTCTCCGTCCCTGACACCAGCCTCCCCGTCCCTGACACCAGCCTCCCTAAACCTAATCCTATCAATCCTTCTTACGTATCTCTCAATCTGGCTGTTTCTCTCTTTTCCCATCATGTCTTTTCTGGATTACTGCAGCCGCTTCCTAGCTGGCTTTATCCCCTTCCAGTCTCTCCTGCATGTTGCAGCTAGAATGATCATTCCAAACTGCAAATTTTTAACATGTTTCAACACTGCCCAACTGCTCACAAAATAAAGTTGAACCCCCTAATCACCGCTTACCATCCTCGGTGACCCGGCTTCACCTGTGACTCCTCTCTTCACATCCTCCAACTTCCAGCCACGTTCTGCCTCACCTGTTCTTTCCCCTCTGGACCTCAGCAGGCGCTGCCCTCCCTCCCACGTGTCTGAAAGGCATTCTCCTCTCTTCCAAGGCCTGGCTATTTTTTCCTCTTCTAATCCTGGCTTGGAAGGTACTTCCCCTCGGAAGCATTTCTTGATCTCCAAGTCTTTTCTATTGCACCCCCCTAGGACCCTGCACTCACCCCATCACTGTGGTTTATTACCAAGCATTGGGAACTCTCCGTCTCTTCTGCTGACTCTTAGCTGCAATGAAGGCCAGGACTTATTCGTAGTTATAACCTCAGTCCCTGGCACAGCGACTAAACATAGTATAGGTACGATAAACATCTGAATAATGAGTGGATGAGTGAATGCGGGAGGAAGCAGGTGAGGCTTCCATGGGGGCAAAGCCAGAGGAGAAAACGTCCCTTGCCAAGTGACAGGTGGCACCAGCACATGGAAGCTGCAGAGCTGTAAGCTGAGTGACGTGCCAAGGTCAGTCACACAGAGGAGTCCAAACAAGTCACCCAAACTGAGAATGGTACCATGTGGGGAGAATGGGGAGCCTTGGGCTCCTCAGGCTGTCCTGGGAGAACTTCTGGGACAGTCATCTGGTGCCTGTGGACAGGTCTGATGCATTCTCTGTTGCACTGAAAACTCAGCTATGTTTAAAAAGCTGGGATGTTCCCCTTGTTCACTGAAGTCCCAGCGATGAACAATGCTTCCTCACGTGGGAGGGGAGAGACTGAATCCTAGCTGATAGGACTGCCAGACTATGACTCAGATGCCCTTTTCTCCCAGACCTGTGCTGTCCCATATGGTAGCCACGAGCCACCTGTGGCTACTGAGCATTTGAGATGTATCAGAATAGAGATATGCTGTAAGTATGAAATACACACAAGATTTCAGACTGATAAAAAACGCAAGCTACCTCATCAGTAATTTTTTTACCTTATTTTATGTCAAAATGATAATTTTGGGTGTATTGGGTTAAATAATACATATTATTAAAACTAATTTCACTTAAAAAATTTTAATTTTTAGGGACTTCCCTGGAGATCCAGTGGTTAAGACTTCACCTTCCAATGCAGAGGGTATGGGTTCGATCCCTGGTTGGGGAGCTAGTATCCCACATGCCTCGTGGTCAAAAAACCATAAAAACAGAAGCAATATTGTAACAAATTCAATAAAGACTTTAAAAAATGGTCCACATAAAAAAAAGTCTTTAACAAAATTTTACTTTTTAAAATGTGACTATTAGAAAAATTTAAATTACATACATGGCTTACATCTATTTCTATTAGACATCATTGTCCTAGGTCATTACTGAACCTAGCTTATATATAATCTAATTTAAAATTTCAACGTTAGTGTCAGACAATAGTTTCTAGATATTGGGTTCTTTCATATGAGTAAAACAAAATTTTAAAAAAATATAGAGAAGGTTTGCAACATTTTCTTTTGCAGCAAAATTGTATTTTAAAACTCTCATCATCTAGCATCATTGTTATTTCATAAAAGAAAGGGTGTTTAAACAATCAAAAAGGCCACAACCTCAGAATCATTAAAAGCGTTATAAATCATAAAATTAAACTTTAAGAAAATCTCCCTCATTATCTCCCCTTTTCCCCAACTCCACAGATCAGATCTGCACTAATTCACCAAATGGCATCTGAAAGTACAGTTCAAGGGTTTGTCCCACTAAATTATGATGCACCTATGTCCACCCTCCACAGACAGCACGGATACTAAACGCAGAAGACAAGACATCTCCACGCTTTGCTCTGGAAGCAGCAGCTCCAGCTCTGTTCTTGGTGCTGCTGATGCTATGACATGGTATGATTTTTCCAGTCTCTAGCCCCAGTGTATCTCCTCACGCACGTCTGTTGTCCAAGCTGCCACGCGCAATCTGGGCTCGGAACGCACAACTAACCTGGCGAATGCAGACGCCTCTGGCCACATTTAGACCTCCTAGAAATGACCATGGCTCCGTTCTGCACCACTGTGTTTTTCCAGACAACTCAGCCCCTTTGAAGTGAGTGGAACACTGAGGTTTGGTGGAAACCACAGGGAAGTAGCAGCGCCTTTTCTCCAGAAAGATCAGCTGCTCTCAGGAAGCCGCAAAGAGGCTTCTCTTGGGATGCTGCCAGGACCTGGCTTAGTTGGTACCAAGCACTACCCTGATGGCAGCTGTGTGCCCGTGTGTGTGCCCGTGTGTGTGCATGTGTGTGTGCAGGGGAGAATGTTCTCAAAAGGCAAATGCAGAGTCTAGCCAGGACCAGGAAGTGTGGAGGTGGGCCAAGGCTTAATTTTGAAATGTTTCCTGAAAAAGATTCCTCAGCGTCTGAGACTAGGGCTCCTCCAAGTCTTATTTTAGTCCTGCTTGAATCACGTTACACGATAGTAATAATAGATAACATTTATTGAACCCTAGGTCTCAGGTATTCTTCCAAGAGCTATAAATCTGCACAGTCATTCCCTGAGGTAGGCGCTGAGACCTCCTCGCTCGTCGTGGAGACGACCGTGAGGTCACAGTCACTAAGCAGCAGAGTCTCGACGTCACACCAGACGGTCTGGTTCCCAACTCAGCTCTCACACTCCACTAGAATGACCCTTGATGGTCAGCCAACACACTCGTTTGCAAAACTCTGTTTCATGTTGACCTTTCTCTCTGTTTTTGCTCTTGAAGTCTGCACGCTGGAAGGTTCTGGAAAGATGGAAAATCACAAGTCTGGGTGTCCCTCGCCTGCTAAGGAAGGATGTCTCCCCTTGATCTTCCCTGAACTGTGTCCTGATACTTCTCAGACTTTGCAGCTAAAGGATCAGAGAAGAGTCATTCCCTTCCTTTACCTGAAGGGGGAAATGTTCCTCAAACTGAAGCAGCTGAGATAAGACCTGTAGCCTAGTGACTCCAGGCATGTGGTCAGACCCAGCACACTGAGCGCCAGAATGGTCTGGTTGAGGGCCAAGCATCCAATGTCTCTTCTGCTCTAGGGGACTCATAACGGAAGACCTCCCGTGCCCGCCTGTACCCTTCTAGACTGTCGGCCCATCCCCGAGTCAGTCCTGTACCAAATTCTGCCTCCATCCCCTCTTTTTACTCTCACTTCCATCTGCCCAAGCCTGGCCCACCCCCTTGATATGTGGGACTACAATGGCCTTCTGACTACTCCTCATCTCATTCCTCCCCCCACCTTCCACATTAATCTTCCTAACACCCTGCTTCACACACGTAACTCTCCCTACCTTCCATAGTTACCTAAGCTAAACCTTGGCCACATCCCAAGTCCCCCACCATCGTGTTAACCCTTCAGCTCCGCCCCACGGTTCTCTTGCCTGAACCTTCTAGCCCTGCTAACCAGTCCACGCCTCCTTGGCCATGCCTGAGCCACGACCTCCACACACCTCCCCATCCAGCCACCGTCCTTTCCAGGGCTGCCTCAGTGTAACTTTTGTGCAATGCTTAGCCCAGGTCAGCCCCTCCATCGCACTTCTCATGGGCTCCCTGGACTCCCTGCCCCTCCTGCATGGCTGTGCTATCTTCTCTGTGGGCAGCGGCCATGTTTCTCCTGCTTAATGTTCCCGTGGGCCAGTTACTCAACCAACTGCAGTCACTTTCCTCACCTCTAAACCCAGGATCACAGCAAAGTTGTCATGAGGCTTAACTGAGAGAACATATGTAAGGTGCCTACCACGTGTCAGGGGGACTAGTTTGATCAATAAATGCTGGCTGATTTTATGTGGTAACGCAGAGAATTCTTTGTTGAGTGAAGGTCGTTTTAAATTTCCCGTGATTTTTCTCCCTCTGTTCTGAGGATTCATTCCCACGCCTGCACGTGCAAACCCTGATGTTTTCAGTAGATTGTCTGAGAATGAATCCAGTGGGGTGCTCTTTGAATCCATCAGTCATCTGCTGATACTGATGAAGTGTCTGAGTGCCAGGCACTGTGTGTAGCTCTGGAGGGAGGTGCAAATGGAAGTCAGCACCCCTGCCCCTGTCGCTCAAGGAGGGGAGAGGGAAAGCTTGAAACTCGGGGTAACGGGTGCTGCTCAGAGGTGAGCGAGTAGGAGGCGCTGCCCTACTTAGCCTGAGGGGGAAAATGTCTTCCTGGAGTGGAGACCCAACCAACCCGCATTCCTGAAAGGGGAGAGAGCAGCGAAGGTGAGAAGGCATGAATGAAGCCTTGTGCAGTCAGGCAGCTGCAAGCCTGGGCTCGGCTGGGGTGGGCTGGCAGCTTTGCAGGGTTTGGATGGGGAGCGATGCATCGGCATTTGGGATGCTCTCCATGGAGGAGGTGTGGAGGGTGGACCGGTAGCGGGCCAGAGCCCAGTGGGAGGGCGGCTGAGGGCTGCTGCGGTCACCCAGGCAGAGGCGAGAGCTGTCAGCAGGGAGCAAGGGCAGGGACCAGGAGCTGTGTAGGAGGCAGACCCAACAAAGTGAGGGTGAGAGAGGAGGGGATGCCAAGGGTCTGGTTTGGGTCACAGGGTGAAGAGTGGGCTTGCCCTGGGATGGAGACATGAGAGCAGACTGGGTACAGGCAGGCTCGGCACGGCCTGGAGTAAGGAAAAAATGATGTGTCCATATGATGTATCAAGGAGTGACGGGGAGAAGTAGGAAAACAGGGGACAGAGATAACGATGTGTGGTCTGGCTGCAAGGTCACTGGGAGGGTGAGGTGAGGGCAGACGTGAGAGCTGTCAGATACAATATGCTTCAGTCGAATGTAAGTGGCTCCTCTTCCTACATCCAGGACACTAAGGACCCCACAAGGGGCCTTTGCTGATCGTGCCACTTGTCAGTCCAGATGGAAGCCCGGCTGCCACGTGACTCCCCGGGTCCCCCAGCAGAGCCCTTCTGTCACGTCACACATTCCTCAGTGAGTTTTCCCGCTGTCCTTGGTCCCCGGGGCTCATGTCGCTCCATCCCACTGTCTGTCACCACAGCTGCACGGGCAGCTTCCTTCCCACAGCTTCTCCCACCCACAGCTGTCATCTCCTCTCTGCTCTTTTCATCTCTTGTCAAACACATTTTGTACTTCCTGGACCCCGGCCCTTAAATCACTCCCTCTGCTGGCCTTGGCATCTATCCCCGGTATCTGAAAAACGCAAATTTCACCAGACGCGGCACTGCAGTTGCCTCATGGCTTATTTTGTGTTCTAGTTTCCAAAGTAAGTCTGACATTCAGGCACGTGAAGTGTTCGGTGCTGAGAGCCAAGGATGAGGCAGGATGCTCTCTGCACAACTTCCACCCCTGCCCGCCTTGCTCTTGGAGCGCACGCCAACTCGGAGGTGTGGGACAAGGCACCAGGCCACAACCTCTCCAAACTTACTCACATCACCCCTTTGTCCTGGTTTGGGTCACCCTCCCTGCCCGCCTCTTGGACCTGCTTTTACCCACAGCTGCAGAGCGGTGAAAAGGCCCCAGGGCCTGAGTGCTAACGCTGGACTGCTCACGACCACAGCTAACAAACAGTCACCGAGGGCTTACTAGGGGTTGAAGACTGGGCTCCGCATGGATTATGGATTTGCTCACCCTCACAGCAATCCTGGGTACCGTCATTATTCCCATTTTAAAGATGAGGAAACTGAGGCCCGGGAGCTGAGTAACTTGCCCAAGGACCAGCTGGTAAGTGGCAGAGATGACTTCTCTCGGGGCTCACATGGCGAGAAGACCTACTCTGCCACTTAGCCAACCAGCTGCCTTGCCTGGGCCTCTGTTTCCTCTGCTGTGAAATGACAATGACCCCTTCACCCATAGGGCTACTGAGGACATCACGGGTAAGGGATGTGAGAGTGCTTTGGAAAGTCTCCCGGAAATATAAGGTGTGATTATTCTCATTCTAGGCACTTACCACAAGGTTCAGCCTTTCACTAAGGAATTGCCAAAGGTGCCTTGAGACTCCTTGGGCCTCGTCAAGCCAGGGTTACCAGCCCTGTTTCTCTCTGGCGTTAGGGGCGTCACACCACGCCAAGTGCACTAGGGGTCGGGGGATAATGGTAACTGAACACGACAGCATCCTGGGCTTTAAAGGGAAAAGTCCGTATGTCCCAACTCCCTGTACTAGACTGAAAAACGTGGGCAGGTCACCAGTTTGCAGCCAAGCTGCCGCCCACGTGTCAATTCCAGGGGTAGATGGTTTTGTTGTCGTCGTGTTTAATAGATCCTGAGACCTTCGGATAAGTGCAAAGATCATGTCACATCAGCTTACATGTGGATCTCCAGCTGGGAGGGAGTCTGGTGACCTCCACTGAGGGGAAGGCATGAGGGGGCAGGGGAACCATACAAGGAAACGGCCGCAGCAGCAATAAAAAAGGACAGCTCCACTGGTTCTGCGGGGCCCTCGAGTCCTGTCAGGAAGGGGAGTGCGTGAGCAGAACGATTAAACCGGGGTCTTGGGGGCGGGCCATTGCTGCTGAGCTAGAAGGAGCCCTGCGTCTGGAAATAGCCTCCAATCTGAGTCAGTCCCTAAGTCACTTCCTGCACATTCTTACTGGCAGAGTATTTTCCACCAGCAGCAGAGCTAGAAGTGACCTTAATAACAATCTCTGAGCTACTTCTCTCTTCTTAAAGGTGAAGAAATGTCACCCAGAGAGCGGAAGAGCTGGGGAGCATCTTAGGACCCAGATCTTCTCATGCTCCATTCAGCTCTTCCCCTCTCATTTTATCATGCTGCCAAGATGTGGGACAAAATGCCAGAAACTAATCAGAAGAGGAGGAGATAATTGAGGACAGACTCAAAGCCAGGCTTCATGCTTGGTTCTTGGGCTAAGAGCACAGAAAGATGAACAGGGAAGGGGCAAGACTCTTGATCAAGGATTCAAGTGGCCGATACACCTAGGAAAAGGCGTTCCACTTCACTGATTCGTGGAGAAAGGCAGATGTAAACCACGATGAGACACCCCTACTCAGCCTCTAGAAAGGCTAAAATGAAAGAGACTGATTACAGCAAGTGACGGCCAACAAAGACATGGAGCCACCGGAACTCTCACCCGGCTAGTGGGGGTGGAACGGTCTAACCGCTTCCTTAGATGTTTGACAAAATCTTAAAAAGCTGCCAGGGGTGGGCTTCCCTGGTGGCGCAGTGGTTGGGAGTCCGCCTGCCGATGCAGGGGACACGGGTTCGTGCCCCGATCCGGGAGGATCCCACATGCCGTGGAGCGGCTGGGCCCGTGAACCATGGCCGCTGAGCCTGCGCGTCCGGAGCCTGTGCTCCGCAACGGGAGAGGCCACAACAGTGAGAGGCCCGCGTACCGCAACAACAACAACAACAACAACAACAAAAAAAGCTGCCAGGGATACACCCTATAGAAACGCATACGCCTGTTCGCCAGAAGACAAATACAAGGTTACTCATAGGAGCTCTATTCAGAAGAAACTCACACTGGAAAAACCCCAAATGAGCATTAGAAGTGGAACAGATATATAAATTGTAATATATTCCTCCAAAGGAATACTATACAGCAATGAGAATGAACAAACTGTCTTGCAAAATGTGGCTGGATTTCACACACTTATCTTTTTTTTAATAGATTTTTATTGGAGTATAATTGCTTCACAATACTGTTAGTTTCTGCTGCACAACAAAGCGAACCAGCCATATGGATACACATGTCCCCATATCCCCTCCGTCTTGAGCCTCCCTCCCATCCTCCCTATCCCACCCCTCTAGGTCATCGTAAAGCACCGAGCTGATCTCCCTGTGTTATGCTGCTGCTTCCTACCAACCAACTATTTTACATTCAGTAGTGTATGTATGTCGATGCTACTCTCACTTTGCCCCAGCTTTCCCCTTCCACCCCAAGTCCTCAAGTCTATTCTCTATGTCTACCTCGTTTTTTTTTTTTTAAACGTTGGGGGTAGGAGTTTATTAATTTTATTTATTTATTTTTGCTGTGTTGGGTCTTCGTTTCTGTGCGAGGGCTTTCTTCAGTTGTGGCAAGCGGGGGCCACTCTTCATCACTGTGCACGGGCCTCTCATTATCGCGGCCTCTCTTGTTGTGGAGCACAGGCTCCAGAGGTGCAGGCTCAGTAGTTGTGGCTCACGGGCCCAGTCGCTCCGCGGCATGTGGCATCCTCCCAGACCAGGGCTCGAACCCGTGTCCCCTGCATTAGCAGGCAGATTCTCAACGACTGCGCCACCAGGGAAGCCCCTCTATGTCTACCTCTTTATTCCTGCCCCGCAACTAGGTTCATCAGTACCTTTTTTTTTTTTCCTTAAGATTCCATATATACACGTTAGCATATGGTATTTTTTTTCTTTCTGACTTATTTCACTCTGTATGACAGACTCTAGGTCCATCCACCTCACTACAAATAACTCAATTTCATTTCTTTTTATGGCTGAGTAATATTCCATTGTATATATGTGCCACATCTTCTTTATCCATTCATCTGTCGATGGACACTTAGGTTGCTTCCATGTCCTGGCTATTGTAAATAGAGCTGCAATGAACATTGCAGTACATGACTCTTTTTGAATTACGGTTTTCTCAGGGTATATGCCCAGTAGTGGGATTGCTGGGTCATATGGTAGGTCTATTTTTAGTTTTTTAAGGAAGCTCCATACTGTTTTTCATAGTGGTTGTATCAATTTACATTCCTACCAACAGTGCAGGAGGGTTCCCTTTCACCACACCCTTCCCAGCATTTATTGTTTCTAGATTTTTAATAATGGCCATTCTGACCAGCGTGAGTGATACCTCACTGTAGTTTTGATTCGCATTTCTCTAATAATTAGTGATGCTGAGCATCTTTTCATGTGCCTCTTGGCCATCTGTATGTCCTCCTTGGTGAAATGGCTATTTAGGTCTTCCACCCATTTTTTAACTGGACTGTTTGTTTTTTTTGCTATTGAGCTCCATGAGCTGTTTGTATATTTTGGAGATTAATCCTTTGTCTGTCGTTTCATTTGCAAATATTTTCTCCCATTCTGAGGGTTGTCTTTTCGTCTTGTTTGTGGTTTCCTTTGCTGTGCAAAAGCTTTTAAGTTTAATTAAGTCCCATTGGTTTATTTTTGTTTTTATTTCCATTACTCTAGGAGGTGGGTCAAAAAAGATCTTGCTGTGGTTTATGTCAAAGAGTGTTTTTCCTATGTTTCCCTCTAATGGAGAAAAGACAGCCTCTTCAATAAGTGGTGCTGGAAAACCTGGACAGCTACATGTAAAAGAATGAAATTAGAACACTCCCTAACACCCTATACCAAAATAAACTCCAAGTGGATTAAACATACACATACCTTTGAGGGAAGGCAGACACACAAAGTACACACTCTTTATAAACAGCTCAAGAACAAGCAATGCTAGTCTATGGCATTTGAAGTCTAGACAGTGTTACTTATGGTGGGGAGCAGAGTGGGGAACAAAGGTGGCTTCTGGCAAACTGAGGGTCTTGTCCCTGACCGAGGTGCTTGATATAGGAACGTGGGTAACTTCTCTTAGGAAAAGTTCATCAAGCTGTACATGTACAAAGTGTGAACTTTCCTATATGTCTGTGATGCTTTGATAGAAAGTTTACTTAAGACGAAGAGAGATCCTCATCCGTGGGTATATTTTGGTGTTGCAGGAATATTTCAAAAGCCACGGAACTGGAAGGATTCAAAATACAGCCCATGAAATAGGCAAGGACTGTAATGAAATAGGTAGCAAACTCATCAGTGCCTTGTCCCCTTCTTAGAACTCCAACCATCCTGGTGCCCTTCATAGTGCTAGAGAGAACACCCCAGAACACAGAGCGCAAATCCGAGGTCCCCTCAGCCTTCTGCCTCTGACCTTTAAAAGTACACACCCCAAACCAAATTTTTAAGGAAAAGATAATTTAGAGGAGAGAGAAATGATACCACCTTCCCCTTGGTGTTACTGGCCCTGGGCACCAGGACTTAGTTTCAAGGCCAGAGTAAGGGAACATTGTTCCCATGGGGAGTGACCCACAGGTGAGGAGGGACTGGTGGCCTGTAGGGGCACTAAGGTAGTTCCCAGTCATCCAGTGGGGGATTTGCTCACTTGGGGAATCTCAGTTCCACGAGAGCAAGCGCCAGGACTGCTCATTTACTGATATGTCCCTAATAGCCTAATTATGCAATATGTATAAGTAATAAGTATTGGGGGCTGTTTTTTTTTTATGGCAAATATTAATTCCAAACCAGTTTCCTATTCTGGGCACTGAATATACCTCTCCATCTCTTTCTACATCTCTTTCCATTGCCTCTTTCCTCAGGCATCATGTAATAAAGGGGACAAACCCAAGGAGGAGGAAGGGAAATCTGCCCCCAGAAGCAAGGCCATTTAGTACCTTTCAAAGCCACACAGCGTTCTTCGTGGGGTACCTGCCCATTAGAATTTGGCCTCAGTGACAGAACACCAGAAGAAACTACTGACTCCATTAACCAACTGAAATATGTTATTTCTGTGTCTCTAAGCAAAACTAAAATAAAAATATCAAACTATCTTATCTGAAGCCCAGAATCCTCATGCATCATCTCTTCTGCTTGTTCCTACAAGCACAAGTCAAACACACACACACACACACACACACACACACACTCACTCACTCAGTGAACCTGGCCATAATAGGGGTTTTATGTTTGTGACAGAATTATATGTATATGTGTATACACACACACACACACACACACACACACACACACACACACACACACGCTCACCTAGAATCTAAAAGCTTGATTTTGAGTTTAACCCAAGCATTGACTAGCTGTGCGACCTTGGACAAGTCCCTTAACCTATCTGAGCCTGAATTTCCATACCTAGGTATGTGGTTAATCTGCTAGTCTTGCTGTTCTGCCCCAATCTCCACAGCCAGTACTGGTACTCAATCCTGAAGCCCAGCAGTTAGTTTGGGGGTCAAGAACAAACCCCCTTTTCCAGGTCCCTACCAGCTCCTTTTCCTGCCGGACCAGTTCTGGTTTCTCATCTCTCCCACCTCACCTCTGAGTAAACTCCCAGGTGTAAGACACAACACTCCCACCCTGAGGATGCCAGAGCCTCAGAGCCAATATCCCACATTACGCTCCACCGCCTTGGGCCGGCTCCAGGTTCAGGCTGGGCTTGGTCCCCTCCCCCAGGCAGGAGCTCCCAAAATATGGTGCTGCCCCAAGATGTGCTGTCTAGGGCATCTCTCAGGGTTGCTCTGATGAGGGGCCAGATCAAGTGTGAAAGTGAAAGCATTCCAGTGTTTACTGAATTAACTGTAAGGTCCTCGCCCCAAATCCAAGGCTTTGCCCCAATATGACCCGAAGTATCCCTTCCAGAATTATCCTCCCCCACTCATCCCCTCCATTATCCCACCCTCCAAGGAAACTGGACTGACTCCCACAAAACACTGTGGCTCTTCCATCTCCTTGCCTTTGGTACACTGTCCCCTCAACTTGGAATGCCTCCCACCTGCAAAAATCCTACCTGTCTCCCCTAGTTCTTGCGGTCCAGATGCTGCCTCCTTCAAAAAACCTCTGCTTCCCATTCACGTGTAAACTCCTTCTCCTCCTTATGCCAGCCTAATGCTATTTTGTCTTTTTCCTATGGGAAAGCTCCTAACTCCTGTGTTCTGTTCCATGGTCAAGACAGAAATAGCTACACCCAACCAGAGACAGGGCAGGAAATGGGCGCTTGGAAATCAAGGGCGGGAAGGCTGTGCCTTAACTCCAGAAATAAGGACATGGCTTCAGGGCAATCCACATTTGAGCATCAGGAACCCGTTGCTGTGCACTTCTCCCACTAGACCATGAGCTCCTGGGAGCGGAGACCAGTTCCTAGCACGGAGCTCTGCATGCAGTTAGTGTTCAGTAAATGTGCTGAGTGGATGAATGGGGAAATGAGTGAATGAGTGAGATGCACAGTGGTGGGAAGTCAAGTTGGTGGGAATTAACTAGGAAACAAGGTGTGAGAAAACATTAGCTAAGGCGGTTTGTCCAGATGAGTTCTCATCAGTAGCTTTTCTTGACTGGCCCCCTTTCAAAGGCTGAAGAGTTGCCCTTTTGGGAAATCTGTCCGAATCTCATAGCGCAGGCCAGGGGTTGAGGGAGGGACCTGCAGGGGCAGCACACAAGGAACAGGGGACCTGAGTGGAAGGAATCCTGGCCCAGAGACGCCCTGCTCTCTCAGCCTTTGTGGTCTTTCTTCCTCCGCACCCTGGAGAGAACCCCTTCCCGGGGCCTGTAAGTGGTCCTGCAATCAGGGGTACCCAGGGCAGCAGACACAGTTCTCCTGCTGAGAGATTCCAGGCTGTTGGGAAACTCTTCCCGCTATTCCCTTCCAAAGCTCCCTGAAACTCTCAGATGCTCTGGAGTGAAGCACTCTCAGAACCACTGTCAACGGGCTTGCAAACTCCTGTATTGAAAAATGGCGCACAGAGACCAGAATGCAGCAGATGGGAGAGCTTGTTTGCAAAGCTAACTGTCTGCGATGGGTTTCCCCTCCCCTCCCCTCCACCTTGATCTGGAATCACCAAGTCTATGCTGAGCTAGTGGAGCTGCCTTGACTCTGAGGGAATATGAACATTTGTTACGCTTAGCCATTCCAGCCACAAAGATCTGGATCCTATTACTGCTAAGTGACGAGGACAAGGATAGAAACGATGATGATCTTCGGCAGCCACTCCAACTGAGTAAATTCAAGGAAGGATAAATGCAATCCTAGACTGGGCCACAGCCCCTTCGTTTCCCAGGATGAAAAGAAGCAAAGGAAAAACGTCTTCCCGGTGAGATTATCGAAGTGTGGAATTTTCCCTCCAGGCAAGCGATGGGCATCCCACTGTTGGAATGATTTAGCACCGCACTGGACAGAGCCCAGGAGGATATGCCGCCGAGGGGAACAGTCAAACCCAGCATGGCCGGGGGAGGTGACCTAATGAGGCTTCCCAGCTCTCACTCCTCTCAGCTCACAGCTCACGGGCGCATCCACCCTGCCACCTGCTCCCCTGCAATCAAAGCGACCCCATAATAAGCATTGCTAGGCAACAGCGAAAGTATACATGTGCCTCATCAAAATATTTCCCCCCTTCACGAGGGGTGTGTCTGCCAGACGTTTTATGTGCTACTTGGATGATAGCAAATCCAGCTGTTGTCACCAGAATGTGGTGACGGGTGGGGGCGGCAGGACTGGAAAATGAGGACTGTTTGTTCGACCAGACAATGCTTGAGAAACAGCAGAACCCCCCTGGGAAATGTGCTCAGCCTCACCCCAGCTAGACGCTGTCTCTTCCTCACTGAAATATTTATGGTACCCCACCTCCAGCCCCCAACACAGGCAGCCACATCCACTCATCCTTGCGGCCCCACAGGACTTAGGTAGTGCCCTGGAAATGAAGGCTCTCATCCGAGTTAACAGAACAACGGGCCTTAGGGGGAAAATGCGGGACTAGGATGCCCTGATGAAGCACCCCGTGTTGACAGAGTCTTTTTTTTTTTTGTGGTACGCGGGCCTCTCACTGTTGTGGCCTCTCCTGTTGCGGAGCACAGGCTCCGGATGTGCAGGCTCAGCGGCTACGGCTCATGGGCCCAGCTGCTCCGCGGCATGTGGGATCTTCCCGGACCGAGGCACGAACCCGTGTCCCCTGCATCGGCAGGCGGACTCTCAACCACTGCGCCACCAGGGAAGCCCCTGAAGCACCCCGTGTTGTATGCACACGAGGCCGAGGCGGCTGGGAGAGCGGAGCATATGTTTATATCAGGAAGAGAAGGCCAACCACGGAAGAATGAACCCGTCTACAATTGTGTGGCATTCAGGGAATGCGAAAGCTTTGAGGTTATCTAGTCCAACTACAGATGAGAAAACAAGCCAAGACAGGGCAGGGATGGGCAGAAGGCCATTGCTGGTCACCTTGTCCCCACTGCTCTCACTGGGCCTGAATCAGGGGTGGGGAGACCAAACTGTAGCAAAGACATGTCTGAAGCCCCAAGACAGCAGGTTTCCATCTCAAGATTGTGAAAATGTCAAATGTTACATAAGGGGTAGGGCGGGCAGGGGAAGGTTGTTGACCCTGAAGGGTGAATGAGTAGACCCACTGGAAACTGTAGGAACTCATTTCTAAACTCTCCTCACTGCTGACTCCATGGGCCCCACGGCCCCCATAAACCCTGGAATGGAGAGTTCAAAGCCTGCCCCCCAGTCTTATCTGCTACTCCTCACTTCAGTCATCCCAGGCTCCAGGTAAACCTTGCTGCCTCCCACAAAATACCGTGCACTCCACGGGGTAAAGGACCAAGAGAAAGATGGTGACTCTATCCCATTTCACACAGGGGATCAAGCCCCTGGCCCCTCCGGGGCTTCTTCTATCACGTGACACCCCGCCATGACTTGTTTGTCAGCGTTCCACGCCACCAATGCACTCGCTTTTCAATCAGCACAGTGGGTGGTTGGTGAAAACTTCCGCAGCCTTCCTCCTTTCTCCCCTCCTCACTCCACCTGGGTACCTTTGGATTCCTAAGCCATTCTGCCCAGTGCACGCTCTCTCAGCAGTGCCCGCTCTGATGCTCAGCTAACAGCTCTGTTTCAGGCGTTGCTCAAACGCATCCTATACATCACAATGCAATTACTGTGGTAGGAAAATCTGAAGCAAATTTAATAAGCTCAGACCCCTCTCACATGCTGTTTCTTCACTCTTCTCTTCTCAGTAATGAGAACTCTTTAAGGGAAAAAGGCCTTTTTCCTTTAACAGAGGTTCTTCTCCTGGTCCCTTATCTGAAGCCCATGAGGATGGGAGGATACGGAGAAGGGGGCTTCCTCTAGCTCCTCCTGTCCTATTTACCCATCAGGCAGATAGGAAAAGAGTTATCAGTTGTCTTTCCAGGCTTACTCTCCTTTTCATTTGCTCAACTAACATTTATTGAATTCCTACCACACATCAAAGATTTCTCCCCCCTAGAGGGCAACTGGTGTCATAACTAGTAGAATCTTAGCTGCAAGGCATGATGGGAACATGGACAGGGAGAGGGAAGCCGTGTCCATGGGGTCGGGTCCCACAAAGGAACCAGGAGTCCAGAGTGGGCCAATGGCCACAGTAGGAGCTTCTTGGTAAAGGTGATGCCAATTGCCAAGAGGATGGCAGCATATACACCCTGTGGTTGAAGAAACTGAGAAGAGGAAGGGGCAGAGAAGCCAGAGGTCTCTACAGGGCCTGAGACAGAGCCCCATCACCTGGACAGAGGGACAGGGCTGCAGCCTGCAGGCAGGAAGGCATCTTTATACCAGGGCCTACTTTCTACTCAAACCCTGGGCCTTTCAGCTGGACCAACCCACCCATGGACTTCATCTGACCCACAAAAGGAAGCCGCAGTGCCAGCTGATGCTCTGTGGTTTGCAAATCTGAGCAGGCATCAAAATCACTTGTGGTGCTTGTTGAGACAGATCGCCAGGCTCCACCCCAGAGTGCCTCACTCAGCAGTTCCGGGGGGAAGCTTAGAAACTGCAGTTCTAACAAGTCTCCTGGTCTGGGAAACCACACTTTGAGAACCATCGGTCTAAGCCTTTGCTATCGAAGTGTGATCAATGGACCGTCCATCGGCAGAACCTGGGGGCTTGATAGGAATGCAGACTCTCAGGCCCCACCCCAGACCTGCTGGATCAGTTTGACGAGAACCTCAGGTGATTTAAGTTTGACAAACACGTACCTGGAACGGCGTTTCTCAACCCTGGCTGCTCCCTAGAATCACTTGGGGAACTCGGAAAAGAGACACTTCAGCTGGTTGGAGGCTGGGTATCAGCCTTTCTTAAGTTCCCCAAGTGGTTCTTATGAGATGCCTGGATTGAGAACTGCTGGGACCCCGACTCGTGACCAACACTCCACGCCCATTTCTCCAGCTTTGAACTCACCCTTGAGGCCCTCCTCTGTTCCTCCCTGACCCCCACCTCTCCTGACAACTGAAGTGATCTCCCTAATGCTCCTTCCTGACACTCGGCGTTTGGTTGCCTCTCTTGCCTGAGTATCTTCAGTTTTCTCAGGAGACCCCCCGCCACGACACTTCCCTTCCATTCCTGGCCCTGCAGTGCCAACCTGCCCATATTATTACCGTGCAATAATAACAACAATGAAAATTTTTTTTTACTACTTGCTAAGGAGTATGTAAGTAAATTTACATATAGATTATTTGATCCTTATGAAAAGCGCATTAGATAGGTATCATTGTTATTTTTATCCCTACTTTTCAAAAGAGGAAAGTGTGGACCAGAGAAGCCAGGTAATGATGAGTTTGCTCAGCTACTCAGCAGCACAGACAAGACAGGAAACAGAGTGATCTGATCCCAGACTCTATCATTAACCCCTGGGCTGTACTGCCTTCTGCTTGACTCTGACTTAGGGGGAAGATATGGCCTCATCCTTTTGCTGGGGCTGAGAAGGCATATTTACGTTTCATTCTTGAGAACTCAGGCAACAAGCAGGGCTGGCGTTATGGCAGGTGTTCTCATGGCAGTTTCGCTCCCAGGGAACATTTGGCAACGTCTGGAGACATATTTGGTTGTCACAACTCGGGGAGGTGCTACTGGCGTCTCGTGGGTAGAGGCCAGAGATGCTGCTAAACATCTGAAGTACAGGACAGCCCCCCTTACCTACAGTTACCCAGCCCCAAATGTCAGTCACCACTGAGAACCCCTGGTCAGGTAGACGCAGGTCACCAGCAGCCACAGCTGGTCAGAGCTGGGACAGGCAGGGCCTGAGAATGGGCCCAAGCAGGCAAGCCCCAGGGTTGGAAGCGGATGAAGACAGGATACAGCAGAGAGGCCAGAATCACAGAAGGATGAAGGGACTTAGCTGGTGACTTCAACCTCAAGGACACGGACTCCCTGGGAGGTAAGGGTTGGAAATGGGAGGTCCTGGAGACAGAAAGTTACCACTCAGTGGGGGCCCACTTGAGAGGAGAACATTGGGCTTTGCAGTCTCCGGACCTCCCATCACCACGAGGGTGATACAGGCACAGGGTCAGTCCCGTACCAAACTCAGCCTGCAGATGGCTGATCAGCGGGCGGCTTCTGTCAGGGCTTGCTTAGGGTTTTGTGCACAGTAGGCGGGACCACGTGCCATGGCTGCCTGGTCCCATGTGCTCGCCCTCATTCCCAATGCCCTGTTGTCTCCCCTTCCTGCTCTTTCAGATTAGGATCCATAAATCTGAACTGCTCTGAGTAACACAATCCGAGCTCCCACAGAGCAAGGTCACTGTCCCGAGGCAGACATGTGGCTGATACACTTTTCCTCGTTGTCTTCCAAAGGGTGTCTGCATTCTGTCTAAATCTTCTCTTCCCTTCTTGCTGCAATCCCAGAAGATCACACTTACCTCACGGAAGAAACACACTGGGTCAGGTAGGGAGCCTGGAACTGGACCTGGGGAACTCAGATCCTTGGGGACAGGCTGAGTTCTTCACCCACAACTACCACTATGTCCAGCCCTATAAAATGCTTTCATTTCTGCCTCTCAGATCATAAAACAGGGTGAACGCAGACTTTAGTCCTGGCCAGGTATCCCCGCAAATCTGCCTGCCCAGTGAATTCCCCGACGCCTCCTCCCTGCAGGTGGCAGCATTCAGAGGCAGTTCCGACAGCTGTCACCCAGATACACCAGCCCCTTTCCTGGCGAGGAGGTGTCCCCGTGTCCCTCTACAGGGCCTCAGCATCTGGACGCTGGAGACCCAGTGGAGCTTCTCAGCCTTCTGCCTGCTCTCTCTTCCCTGTTCTCCTATATATACTCTCCGCCCCGCGAAATAAAATAATCTAATATTTAAATAAAATTCTATCATGTCCAAGGACCAGGGTAAGTGCTGGGGAATTTTAATAGGAATAGTACAAGACTCTGACTTGAAGCTTTCAGGCAGGCAGCAGGGAGTGTCCTGGGTAAAGGGACTTCCAGGCCCCACTGCTAAGGAAGCATCTTCTGGGTACCTCGAGGGGAGGGTTGAGTTCACAGACTCTCAGAGTGAGAAGGCATAGATCTCATCCAGTTCAGTCCCCTGGCTTTATTCATGGGGGAAACCAGGACTCCGGCTCCTCTTAGGCGTGATGGTGATTAACCAGGACTGGTCAAACCCCTCCACGGAAATAAACTGTATAAGTCAAAGTTCTGAGTTGTGCAGCCTAGTCGGGAAGACTGAGTCCACCAGCCTTCCCATACCGCCAACTTACATACCACCTGATCGACCAGCCTCGTTTGTCATGAGAATTTTTACTGTCCTGCTTCTAAACCCCAGTGTCCACAATTCAGTACCCAGAGGCCCAAACAGACACAGAAAGCTAAGAAGCTAACAGCAAGCCTACAGTCTCTCATTTGACGTTGCCTTCAAGCCCCTCTACCCCAAGCCTGCCGGTCTGCTACTTTGGGTGCCAAGTCAATTTCCCGCAGCAGACAGGAAACACGCCCTCATGGGTCTTTGGCACAGCTGGGCCTCCCAGCTTGGAGGTGAGGAGGGGAGGCACTGGGTGAGACTGACCTGCTTCCTCAGGCCTCCCCAGGAAGCAAAGGGCTGGCTGACTCTAGGAAGGCTTGAGAGGCGAAGCGCCTTCGCAAAGCCTCATTTTGCTGGGAAACAAAGCTTTCCACATTGCCCCAGGCCTGATCTCTGCAACCCATCTGAAGGGGGCCTGACCAAGGGGATAGCAGGACAGAGGCTGTGTGAAAGGGCTGCTCCGAAGCAGACAGCGGAGGCCCCTCTGGCTTCTCTTCTCACGTGCCAAGAGGTCAGGCTGTAGGACCTCTGACGGCCTGACATTTTGGCACGTGAGAAGAGAAGCCAGGGGGACCTCCGAGCGACAGAAGAGACCACCAGCCTGACTGCCCAGAGGCCTGCCCTCCCCCAGTGTGAAAGCCAGGCCAGGCCATGGGAATCTGCCAGGGGAGAAAGGTTCTGGCTGTAGGGTGTTGAGTGTTCCATGACTTCCTGGCGGGTATGCCTAGGGTGAGCCCGGGTGAGGGCGGCAGGGTGCAGGTGGAGGCCTCCTCCCTCTCCACGGGGTGCTTTGGGACGGCTCACGGCAGCAAGAAGCACAGACGGGGCAAACTGCAACATCACAGAGCCCCTCGTGTCTACCTGGCAACAAACGGTTTCCCTGGCCCGATTCCTGGCACTGGGCGCTGCACAAAGCTGGCCTGCTGTGGACCTGACATGACTGTGGGGAGGGGTCGGGAAAAGTACCTGAAAAGGCGAGTGTCTGGGACCACCCGGCTGCTGGCAATCCGCTCGCTCTCCCGCTGGTTGAAAGCATACAGCTTATAGGGGTCATCACCGACGCGCCACTTCTTGGCATTCAGATACCGCCGCTCATCAAACTGGTCCCATAGGTCATCCCAGTCAGCATCCGGAATCTGTGTGACATGAACAGGAAGTCTGTGAGGACGGCTCCCGGTCCTCTCAGCCCCCCTCTGGCTGTCAGTGCCCAGCCGCCAAGACCAGGCTTGTGCTGGTGAGGTTTAGCTCAAAGATAGGGGCAGAGGTAGGACGTTAATAAAACCATGAGCAATAATAATAACAACAGAATGACGATGACAATGACAGCTACCATTTAACGAGTGCTGTGCTCACATACCAGGCACTGTGCTAGGACCTATATACTCTCATTATCTCGTGTAGTTCTCAGAGCAGTTTTAGGAGATGGATGTCGTTCGTATTCCCACTGCACGGACAAGGAAGCAGGCTCTATAGCCCAGGTAGCTCGCTCCAGATCTCACAATTAGGACGCTGCAGGGCTGGGACTTGGATTCTAGAATACTAACCCCAGGGGCCACTTCTCCAGGGTAATTTGAGACACTTGGTGAGAAGTGCTGGCACAGTGGCTGGCGCATAGCAGGTGGTACACAGTGACTGTCATTCCTTCCTCTGCCACAGGAAGGCGGCGATGAGAAGTAAGCAATCCATCTATAATGGTGCGCTACCCACCAGACGGATGCCTGTGTGTCCCTTTCTTCCTCCAACCCAGGAATCTGGGCTTATTTTGAAGGAGCATCCACGGGGAGCAAGTAATAACCCTCACCACAAGAGAAGACAGTACTTTAGAATGTGTAAGGCGGTTTCTGCATTCACGATACCGTTTCACCCTCCACAAGACCCTCTGCAGAGTAGGGAAGACAAGCCTTCAGAAAGGTTACTGGCTTGCCTGAGGTCGCCCGGGTGGCTGGTGGCAGAGCCCAAAGCAGAGCTCTGTCTCCTGGACCCTCCAGTGCAGAGGAGGTGAGGGGATTCACACAGGGAGGCGACGGCTCCTGCCCAGAGCCCAGGCTGCCGCCTCTGCTCTGCCCACCCCAGCTCTGCAGCCAACAGAGACTCCACACAGCCAGCAGGAGGTATGGGCTTCAGGGCCTCAGCACAGTGGATGCTTCCCTTGATAGCCACTGCCTAGTGGGTACTAGTGCTGACCCCGCTAGGGGAGAGCTGGTCTGTATCAACGAAGCTCAGACCTTTCAGGTGCATCAAAGTCAAAAGAGTCCTGTGCCAGGAAGAACCTATTGACCAGGCTCCGACCTGGACCACGAGGGCTGGAGCCCTGGGGCTGGCATCGAGGGTGAGATGTTCATTCATGTGTTACTGACCCTCCTCGCTGTGCAAGTATCTGAAGCTGCCCGGGTACCGCCCATCCCATCATTGACCAGGATGCTCTTCTGCACTCAGGGCATCTAAGCAGGAAGGCCCAGGGCAGGTGCTGCTGACAGCAGTGCAAGCGCTCGGCCCACATTTGGCAGGTAAGGGGGGCCGCTCGCCCACATACACATTCATCTCAGGCACCACTGCATCTTATCTGATAATTGATCTCTCCCTTTCGCTCGCTCTCTCTGTTATCTCCTTTTGAAACAGCATTCTCCTGCTAATAGCACAAAATGAAGCACTGGAAACCAGTGATTTTTATCCAATAATTGATTTTATTAATGTCCTGTGATACTGCTGCTACATGGGGGTATTTGTGTGGGGGTGGTATGAAACCCCCAGCCTGGGCTGTGTCATGTCACAGCCTGAAAGATGTCACCTGTGCTTGGAACATGACCTCAGGGCCACCCTGACATCCCATTCTTGCGGGAAGGGCCACAGCGCCCTGAACCATCTCCAACTGGCTCATGCCCCACTGAATTCACTGCAAATCTCAAAATAAGTTGTGAGCCCCTACAGTGCTGTGTGCTGGGGAGGGGAGATGCGGAGTTGGAAGGCCCCTGCCCTCCAGCGGGCGCAACATTGTAGAGACACCTGCATGAAGACACCTGTAACAGAGGAGCGAGGGACATGGGAACGGCTTCCCAGAAGCAGCAGCAAATGAGTTAGGACTTGAAGGATGAGCAGGGGTTTTGCTTTGCTTAAGGGGATATGGGGAAGGGAAGTACGTGTGCAGTGAAAATCCAGATAAAAGGCAGAATGGCTCAGGGGAGGAGCATCTTTTCAGGGAATGGCTAGGTCAGAATGGGGAGGTCAGAGTGTGGACTGCAAAGAGAGCAAGAGTGAAAGAAAATTCCAGAATGTGGCTGGTCCCGTATGAAGCAGGTCAGGGGAGAGTATCTCTGGCTGCATGTGCAGGATGGAGTAGAGGGGAGAAAGCTCCTCAAGGAGACCATTTGGGAGGCAACCTCAGCACTTTAACCCGGTGGGAAGGGAAGCCTGATGGGGCCCAGGTGTAAAGTTCCATCCATCAGCTGGAGAAGCAGGTGGTGGGACAGGCACCGTGGGGAGGCACAGGGGCTGGAGTGAGGGCTCTCGACCAACCTCTAAGTCTCATCCCAATCCCTACTTTCTATTAATACCAGACCAGGCTCAGGGCCAAGGGGCTACAAGTTTGGGTGGTTTGCTCAGCCTGGTAATCGCCACCCTAAGGGCAGCTAAGCATCCCTGGCATCTTTGGAGATGGTGCCGTGAGCACTCAGCTGGCTTCCAGAAAGCCTAGAGCCAGAGCAGCAGCCAGGCCGGCAAGAGAAACTGTCTGAGCAGTCCGTCAAGGGCATCCTTGGAGGGGACCATGCCCTCAGGCGGTCACGGGTGCGGAGCTGGTTCCCACTTTGCTGCACTGGATCCACTGGGGGGATCTCCCTGTACTGGGAGCTTGGTGTTTCTATAATGATGTCTGGATGTATTAAATAATGGTGAGACTGTGTTTAAGACAACACTACCATTTGAATAGCAACCTCTATTTTATGAAGCAGGTATTGCAGGTACCTGCTACCTTGCAGGTACTGTCACAGAATCCTCACACAACCCCCATTTGGACAGGGAGGGGTCGACTTAGAGAGGTAAGGTGGCTTGCCCATGCACGACGGCTAGTAAGTGAAGGGACCCCCGACTGAATCTCCCTAGGGCCTCCCAGCACCATGGTCTGTTCTGTTTATCATGGACAGAACAAGGGGCGTCCTCTCTGCCGAGGATGAATGGGCAGAGAAAGACCCCCCTGGAGGAGTGGAGTGGGGGACATGCCCGCAGGAAGGGCCAGACACTCCTGCCCTGCTTGCCCCCAGAAGAGAGTTGACCGCGGTCCTCCCAGAATTTCTAAAGGGGCAGCGACTTTGCCAGATACTTCCAGTCCTGATTTGGAGCTGGTTTCCAAGCTCTTCAATTTCGCAAGTCCCCACATCTGGCCTCTAAGGGCCCAGGGCATGTACGCTGTACCCATGCATCGGATTCCTCGCTTCCTGGCTCATGTGAACATCGAGAGAGTTTCTGAACAGGCGCTTTCACCTTCGCAAGCCTTCCTAGCACAGGAGGTGAAATGCTTTTCCACAACAAGAACACACGCCAAGGAGCCCCCCCAAGGGCCCACCCCAGAGCTGCGCCCACTGCCACGTGGCCCCCCAAGCTGTTACCACTTGACTTTCTGACCGGAATTTATTCAATCTCGAGTGTGTGTGTTTCAAAAGAGGAGTATGAGGCCACAAACAAAAACGAAGACCATCTTTTAAGTAGAAACTATCTGATTAAGCCAGCCAACCCCCTGGCCAAGACCAGTGCTTAAATAACTTGGCACTAAAAATGAAAGCTCGAAAGCACCTCTGTTAAGTTGCTTCACTTCTTTCCTCTCACCACACTTCCATGAGAAATCATGAATCCCCTTCCCTCCATCCTCCCCTGGCCTGTTTTCTCTCACTCTGGTTTCAAGCTGTTCAAGCTGATTATTTGGCTCAAGAAACATGGGTGTAGCCTTCCCTTCTGTTAGGTTTTGAAGATGCCTCTATTTTCCACTAATGCTTTTGTCTCCCTCCCTTCTTTCCCCAGCTTGGTATTACTAGTTTTCTCTTATTGATCTAAGTCTCTTCTTTTTCACTTTCAAATGAGAAAATCTCTAGCCCTTGCTAAGGCTTCCATCTTACTCTGAACTGCACCTGATCCTTAAGAGAATGTCTCAGACTCACCCTATAATAAACAGCTAACACCTTGGGGGGCTCTTATCATGTGTCCTAAATATTTACATTTAATTCTCACTATAATAGATATCAGTAGTACCATTCCCATCTTATAACTGGGGAAACGGAGGCACAGAGAGATTGAGTGACTTGCCCAATGTCACACAGGTAGTGTCAGAGCCAGGATTGGAGCCCAGGCAGCCTAGCTCCAGCTCCCATGCGCTCAACCATTAGGTGCCTCAACCTTAGTACATCCTCACTGCCATTTTCTTGGGTTACCTTCGAAGATTATCTATGTGTTTCCCACCATTTTTTGAGGTCCAGTTCTTTCTTTGCTTAGAGATCTTCCTCCACACAAGGATGTCTGTACCCCCTCTCACCATCCTCCCGCCCGTCCTTCACTCCCCATTCTGGGCAGTCATTCTCCTCTCAGCAGTGGGCTTCATCCTGCCAGCCTAGGGCAAGAAAGGGGGAACTCTGCAGGCAGATTCCTGCAGGAAGATGAGAATGTGAGAGACTAACACACACAGAAGGTCATAATTGAAAAAAATGATATAACTGATACTTTAAAGATGATATAATTCATCTATCCACCCAATGTTTTAAACTCTAATGTAACATTCCACCGGTGGGCATCCCACAAGTCAGGGACAGAACGGTCCCAAGAAGTCCACTCCAAGCTTCAAAGGACTGTAACTTCTAGAAGTTTTCTTCTAATTTTGAACCAGAATTTGTCTCCTGGTAGTATCTCCCTTTGGGGCCTGGTTTTATCCCCAGGGATATTTAATGCAAATCTGACCTTTCTTTTTCATACCCTTTAGATATTTAATGGCAACTATGTGTTCCCCGGGTCTTCCAACCCCCCATTATATAAGACTTGCAACTCAGAAAAAATGACACAGAGAAGTGCAAAAGATCTACCAAAGGATCAAGAGAACAGGAGTAAGTGAAGTTGGGTGGGGTTCATCAAGGAATTCAAACACCCTGGAAACCCTTCCGTATGTGCAGAACGAGAAGGGAGACATTGCTCATAATACAATCTAACTTCTATATGCAGGCTTCCTAGACGGAAGCTGCTTTGTTGTGCCTTTGATAAGGTCCACCACCTACTGGGCACACAAAACTACCCATCCCAGCTCCCCTGTCAGAACCTCAGAGGGAAGTAGTGAGGGGGGGGTAACCCAAATGATGTCTAACCCTTACAATCCCAATATACAACAGAAAATTGTATCCCCAATCTCCAAGTGAGGAAACTGAGGCACGGGCAGGATTAATTATTTGCCCAAGTTCACACAACTGAGAAGTGTGCCTCAAGGCCTGTAGACCCAGTTTCTATGCTAGCTGTGCAGCCTGGCGTCCACATCTCCACGCATCCAGGCTGCTTCCAGGACCGCAGCCTGTGGCTTCCCAGCACCACCCCGAGTGCCCCTGCCTTCTACCCGCTGGAACCGTCTGCTTATAGCACCACGGCAGACCAGGTACTCGCCAGGACCTTCATGCTGAACTACAGCTAGATTCTGCATAAATAACAACAAATGTGGTGGGTTTTTTTGGAAGGTATATTTTGTTTTGTTTTATTTTATTATTTCTATTTTTGGGCCACGCCCCACGGCATGCGGGATCTTAATTCCCGGACCAGGGATCAAACCTGTGCCCCCTGCATTGGAAGTACAGAGTCTTAACCACTGGACCACCAGGGAAGTGGCACAAATGTGTTTTTTAATGCATTACTGGGCTTTCTAGAACGAAAATCTTCACCACAAGAGGAGAGGTGAGGCCAGGGAAAATACAGGGCCTAAAGCCAGAGCTGGGATAGTTGAATGGTAAGTAAAGATGCGAGGCTGCCCCGAGGGCAAAGGTCATTGAGAAAGTAAAGCCAGGCTCCTAAAAGGTGGGGTAACTGAACCTGAGTCTTCCATAATTAAGGTCGAGGAGTGGGACTAAATGGTCCCAGATCAGCTGTAACCTGGCTCCCAGCAGAGACAAATATAAATACTATCTGGAGGAAAGCATCTCTAAGGTAGGCTCCCAGGATTCCCATGTAGCTCACCAAAAGACGGAATCACAATAAAAAATGACCAGACACAGAGGGAACAAGTCCACTATAAGGGAGAGGGAGTGGAAACTATAAACAACGTACTCTGATCCTCCAAGTAATCCAGACACAGAAATTACAGATACAATATAAAGCATGTGTAGGTTGAAATGTGGAATAAAAAATTAGGAAAGAACAAAAGTTCTTTGTACAAGAACCAAACAGAATTTTTAGAAACAAAAAAGTATAATAACGATTGAAAGACAAACAGAAACGTTTACAGTCTTCAAAGCATTTTCACTGGAATATCTCATTTGTGTTAACCCCATGCAGGTGGCAGGCCAGTTAGGTGGTTCCCATTTTGCAGATTGGAAAACTGAGGCTTAAGAAAGCATAAGAGCTTGCTGGAGACGACTGAGACTCTAACCCAGGACTTCTGACCTCAAAACCAGTGTTCTTTCCCCATCACCAGATGTTTCACTCATCCACGGGGCCACTGTGTTCACCCTGCTAGGCAGTCACAAAAACGCAGGAGGATCTGCCCACCTCTGTACCGTTCTAATGTGCATCCATCTGGGAAGTGACCTTGTTTTTCCAAGGGCCAGTCAAGAGAGGACAGCAGAATCCCTCATCACACCAGTACAGCTATGTAAGTCCTACCTGGTAGGAATGGTCTGGGAGAGGAGTGACTGCCGGTAACACACTCCCCACAGTCTGCAGGACCAACTCAAACAAAGAAGGAGGGGCAAGCCAGCCCTTCACTCACCCATCTGGGCTCATGACAAAGGAAAGAGCCGCAAACTCCTTCTCCCTCATCCAGGGACAGCACATCAATTATGGATGATTAGATAAGATCTCCATTTCAATCTTTCCACCATGTATTATCACCTCTTCCTCTCACTGGAATTCTGTCTGGGGAGTTATTTAACTGATGTGCAGAAATCTAAATTTAATTTATTATGATCTAACTCACTTTAGAAGCCAAATTACCCTGCACTGGAGAAGGATCAAGTCAATATCCCACTTGGCTTTCTATTTATCTTCTGCACGGTTTTCTCTTCTTCTCTTTAGGATTCATTTTATCTCGGGTGCTGGTAATAAATTTAAATTTTCCTCAGAATTAGGCAATTGCTCCTTCAATGTTGTAGTTTAATGGCTAGTATTAATTATATGAAAGTCACTTTTAAAGAATTTGATAGATGGAATGGGCATATAATAGAGGAGGAAAGGGCTATTTCTCAGGCCAAATGAGGTAGCAGATAACTCATCAAGGATAAGTTTACTTTTCTATTCCACCTCCTTCTGTCTTTCTTCCCCACGTTTCTTCTCACCCCCACTCCCTCAAGAGCCAGGTGCCTAGATACTGGGTCTGCTGTGGCTTCTCTGAGCCACTGGGGGGTCTTGACAGTCTGGATACCACAATGACTCTACTGCTGGCTTTAGTCTCATTTGGTCTCGGACAAGAGACACCACCACCTAGTCCTCTCCTCCCCGTCATTGCCCAATACACACACTGACCACCTATTTTCCAATTGCACATCACATGCAAATACAGCTTTGGGGGATGCTTCGAGCTTTCTGGAAGAAGAAAAGTTCTGATAATTATTATAATTGCCTGAAAACTCCAACTGTGAAATATAATGTGATTAACAGGATGGACAGAAGCCCAGCTCTTGTTTCTGGAATAGGGGAAGAGAAAGAGTCTCATGCAATGTGGGCCTTATATGGAAATTAATTCGCTTGCTAATTAGCATGAGAGGGAGACGCCAGGAAAGTATAAATCAGCGTGACTGGGCAAGAAGGTCTGGTCCCCCTGCACGTGCCAGGGTGAGTGAGCCCCAATGCTACACGTCTGCTCCCTTCCTACCCAATGCCCTATACATTCCACCACCAAAGACCAAAGCCAGGGCTCCTTTATGGAGATGGGCATCTCACATCACTTGTTTGCTTGAAGAACACCTCCCAGTTGCTGGTGGGCATGAGGATTAAAAGAGAGCTGGCCCCACCCGCATCATGGATTTCTGCATCTTCTTTGTGTTCAAAGATGGAGCAGTAAACAGACCATGGGAACATGAGAAGCCTCTGTCCCTTTCAGCTCTGGAACCCAGAGAGCAAGAGATCAAGTGGGGTTGGGAGCCAAGTAACCGAACGGGGCCCAAGAGGAAGAGGATTTGGTGGACTGCATGGTGGCACAAGGAGGGTGGTTGTGCCTGTAACCAGGAGGCTGGCGCTGGAGGACACCAGGCATGAAGAGACGGAACCTGTGCTCGGGAGGGCCCAAGGAGAGGGCCTGGACCTAGGGAGAGGGGACCGGAAGTTAGCTCAGAAAGGGAGGCCTCCAGCTCAACAGAACTGAAACTCATTGTTTCTGGTGTGGACAGCTGAGTCGTCTTGGGCACAGGGTCACCTCCAAAGGCTGAGGTCTGCCAGGGTGACACTGCAGCCATCTCTCAGGGCAGGGTTGCAAGGGAAGAGGAGGGCATTCCTCCTGGGATGGCCCAACAGTGTGGCCAGAGCGGCTGGTAAGAGTCTCACTCACTAGAAGCAGGAAAGAAACAAAACACTAAAAACGAGACTTGAATTTCCCAGTGACAGAAGAGGTCTCCCTCTTCACCTGTACAGGGCCAGGAAATATCTTAAGGCATCATCAGTAATCTCGTTAGCCTCCAGGAATAGCTACGGAGGCAAGCAATTTTCAAGGGGCCCGACTGAACCAAGGTGTGCAGCAGGGGTCACAAATGAACATGCCTTCAGGGTCACCGAGAAGAGAACTTGAGCGAAGAAGACCTTACAGGTGCCAAACAGTACCTGCCTAGTGACACCGCCTTAAACCTCCCCTTTGGGTGAAACAAAATACACCCATGGGGTGAGTCTGCAGGCTTCCAAACTGTGACCCAGAGACAGTAATGGGGTAAAAGGAAGAGGGTAAAGGAAAGGAGGGAAGAATGAAGGGAAAAGGGCTCATGCTACAGACATCAAGCTTTTGTGACTTCTCTTCTCTTTCAAGGGGCCCCTTGTACATTTCAACTCAGTTTCGCCCTGACAGACATGCAGCAGCAAGAGTGCTGATGTGTGGGAAGGTGGAGATGGGCAGAGAAGGGGATGCACATCATCAGAGAAGATCCTGTAATTCCTGTCGACGGTCCCATAGATGCTAAACGAAAACAGGAGTCAGGAAAGCCGGTCCTGAGCCTGGCTCTGCTCAGCGTGCCCTTTCAACCTCCTGTGGTCGGTTTCTTCCTCCACCCCAAGGGCAATATGAATCTTTACCCCACACAATTTTACCGTCCTGGATTAAGTCTCAGAAATGAGATAAGACCCGAAAATTGCTCTGCAAAACATAATGCAAATGTAACACATTATTATTGTCAACATTGCTGTGGTTACTATTATTCCTTTTGGGGACTGAATGCTAATGGGGAGAAAAGTTTACAATTTTACGATTTACAGTCGGCTAAGCTACATTTAGCTTCTTCCTTCCCTGTGGCAGAAATGTGACCTGTGACTGCATCCTCAGGTGACTGGGTGCACCGGCTTACTGTCCGGCTGTGATGAAAGAGACAGGCCATGATCAGTGCTGATGTCGCCTGGGGCTCTGGAGGGCTCATCCACCCAAAAGCCCCACCTCAGATATGGGTTTGAGCACAGTGCCGTGCAAACGACACAACCAGAAAACTACTTATTAAAAAAGTAATACATAAGGTCACTGCCAGCTTGGAAGGCTGGAAACAGCTCTGTGTGGCCTCTGTGCTAACTCCCTTTTTTATGTGTGTGAAGGTGGGGTCTGGGGCAGGCACAGAGGCTGTGCTGGGTGATTCTGGGGGGAGACCTGGGGATCTCAGGGGTGGGGTCAGAAACCTGAACCTGCTTGAGACCCTAAGGCTCCCATCAGGCCAAGGAGCCTGCTCCCTGCTCGACTGCTGGCCCCTTTCCTCCTCTGACACATTAGCCCCAGAGGGTCTTCTCCAGGCGTCCTGGGACTTGGCTTCCAAGGGCCGGAGTGGCCAGTCCTACAGCTATCCTCACAAGGAATATGTTCGGCAAGGTTTGCAGCTTCCCCAAATCTCCTTCTAGGTTCTTCTTGGGCAAAGGTGACCGTGGAGTAATCAAGATGGAGACGGCTGTGAGAAGCCAGGGAAGAGGACCGACTTGAAAAGGTGATCAGTTCGCACACTGGACATAGTCACTCAGAACAGCAATCACAACTAATTGTTTTGTAGCATTTACTGCGTGCCAGGCTCTGTCCTAAAGATGTCACTCATTGAATACTCGGAACAAACCTGAAGCAGGTGCTATTATGAACCCTATTTTACTGAAGGTGAAACTGAGGCTTGAGGAACTAAAGAGATCAGCCGAGGTCACACTCCTAGTAAGTGCAGATGCTGGGATTAAACCCAGGCAGGTGGGCTCCGTCATATCCTTTACCGGGACCTACAATGGCAGAGGGTCATTCGTGGAAAGAGGCTTCCAAACCCAGCTCCTGCCTAGAGAAGGATGGAGGAAGGAGGGGGGAGGAGGTGCCCGCCAGAAGCCCCGTCATACACTTTCCGCCGAGGCTATCCTGGAAACACCTCCCCTAATCCATAGGTCAAAAGGTGCTAAACTGGATTTTCTGGCTAGAAGGAGTTTCAGAGTCATGTCCCCTAAGCCCTATCATTCATTCCCCAAACGTGACATTAGCAAGAAGCCTCTAGCTCTTGGCGGAGGAGAATTTGTTCCTCTCTTCTCCGCCTGCCTCCGAGGTGCCGGCTAGATCTCCCCAGATACTGTGTGCAGGCAGGGCCCAGAGCTTAGCGCATTTTCTATCCGCTCTGTAAATAAGGTGACATCCAGATACCCTCCAGCTCCCTCAAAACTAGGTCAGCTGCTGAATATGCAGGTGTGGGGTTGGAGTGAATAACTCTGAAAGGGCTTTATCTCCCAGGACTCCATGGGGGCTGCTGGCTGGCTTTCAGTGAAAGGGGCTCTATTAGGTCAAAAGCAGACCCAGCAGACATCACGGCTGCTGAATCTGGGTGGGGGCAGGATGCCCACCTCTGCGAAGGGCAAATTTAGTGCTGCGGGCAACATAGCAAGTGATAATGGCAGTGGGTTGAAAAACTGGGAGAAACCTTTACGAGCCTGTCCTAAATACTGACCATCTTTACAGCCTGGCAGGAATCTCGTCTATGGCATCTTGCATGAACTATAAAGAAGGGATTTATAAAGCACTTGCTTTTGCAAACAAGACCCACAGGGGCATCTCTCTCACCTTAGGAAGCACCAATAATTGCTCCCCAAATGACGTGCTCGTCACCAACCATTCTTGTCCATTCGTTAAAGCACCTGTGGCATGATCCCTTCTGCAGGTTAATCCTGAACTGTGTGAGGGATGTCAAGTGCTGGAGTGACATTTAAAACACCTTCTACCCTCATCTGTGTCATATTTAAGACTCCACATATAAGTGCTGTCATATGGTATTTGCCTTTCTCTTTCTGACTTATTTCACTTAGCATGATAATCTCCAGTTGCATCCATGTGGCTGCAAATGGCATTATTTTGTTCTTTTTTATGGCTGAGTGGTATTCCATTGTATATATATCTCACATCTTCTTTACCCATTCCTCTGTCAATGGACATTTAGGTTGTTTCCATGTCTCGGCGACTGTGAATAGTGCTGCTGTGAACATAGGGGGTGCCTGTATCTTTTTGAGTTAGAGTTTTGACACAAATGAACCTATCTACGAAACAGAAACAGACTCATGTACATAGAGAACAGACTGGTGGTTGCCAAGGGGGACGGGGTTGGGGAGGGATGGAGTGGGAGGCTGGGGTTAGCGGATGTAAGCTATTATATATGAAATGGATAAACAGCAAGGTCCTACTGTATAACACAGAGATTCAATATCCTATGATAAACCACAGTGGAAAAAAATATATATATATGAATGTATATATATATGTAAATGTATAACTGAATCACTTTCCTGTACAGCAGTAACTAACATAACATTGTGAATCAACTACACTTCAATAAAAACAAAAATAAAACATCGCCAATCCTCTAATTCAACATCTTTTAACCCACAGTGGTCTTCTCTTTCGCTTCTTCAGAATAAAGCTTACTCTGACTTTAACCACAGACGGGACTCTCTGGGGATCCAGTTTTGCAATTGAGATACATCGGGAAGAGATTAATCACTTGGCCAGAGCTGTTTTGGTTTATGTCCTACTGCCTAAGAGCACTCACTACAAGATTCCTTTAAGTAATCCATTTCCTTAGTGCACTAAAATTAGACTCTGGTGACAAAGAAAAGTCAATATCTCCACTTTTCCAGAGCACTGTCCTGGGAATGAGGTAAAAACTATCAAAGCCCTCTCACCCCGTGCCTCTCCACCCACCTACCTTCTTAGCTTGGACTCACTCTGGCCCACAGCCGCCGGGCAGGACCCTTTCCTCCTGCAAGGCCTTACACTAAGTCTCAGGTTCAATCTCTTCCCGAGAGGAGGGAGTCAAAGCCAATGGCATGAATCCGACCCTCAAGTTTTTCAACACCATCCTCTTTCTTCAGTTTCCCAAGGACCAGATTCTCTCCATGGGTTCTTCCACCATCAGGATCTTAGGTCTGCCGGGGGCAGTGCAGAGGGCAGCGGGGTGGTAGGCCAGTGTGGCATCCTCTTGTCTCATCTGGTAAGTGGCTCAGTGCCGGGCTCCCCCCGGCCTGGCCAACTTCGGACACACGCATCAAAGAGCCTCTCCCAGCACATTAAACATTAAGGCTTTCCAGGCAGCAGACACAACTGTACCTTCTGGTCTGCCTCTGAAAGCGAGGCTGGGGAAAGCGGCAGCCCTGGGGATGGCAGGAGGGTACGGTGGGTGCATAGACAAAGTAGGTCATTAACAGTAAAGACTACTATTTTCAAGCACTTGTTAATGCTTTGTTTATATGGATTTCTCCAAATGTGACATTTTAATGGAATCATACTTGTGTGATTACAGTGCAGTCGACACCGCTGGGCGGGTGGGGGGAAGGCGACAGGGACTCCAGCGACCTGCTGAGGGAGGCGGCTCCCGGCCCCAGCAGCCAAGGGGACTGTCTCGGTCCTGCTCAGGCCAGGATGCCTGATGAACATGCGAAGTGGCTCCCCAGAGGGCCCTGTGCTAGACGGGAGCCATCAGGGCCCAGGAATCTTGCAGCCAGCCTAGCCTTGGGACAAAATCAATGCCCAGGGCTGCAGGAGAGGAGATGAGGGGAGTTGCACCTCAGCCCGGAGACCACCCGTCACAGCTGCCCTTGTCATTCACACCTTCATTCATTTATTCATTATTTCTTGGGTTCCTACTGTCATCTGAGGGAAAAGGCAATAGATATTCAGAAATACAGGAACAAATTAAGACGGAGAGAGTGGCGAGGAAAAGGATCCTATGTCGATTGGGAGCCCGCTGGCTGCCCAGCATTGAGCGAGGATGCGGCACGTGCCTCTTCCTTGGTCCCTCAGCAGCATCTATCCCACCGGGGACACCCCCCTTCAGGTGCCCTTGTCTCTTGGCTCCCAGGAGCCCTCTTTCTTGGGCTTTTCCTCATCCTCTGCCCTCTTCCCCACCTCTTTTGCTGGCCTCTCCTCTTCCCTGGCTTCTAAATCTTGGAATTGCCTGTGGATTTAATCCCCCCCCCCCATTATATGCTCATCACAGGTGACTGCTTCCATTCCTGTGTCTTCAAAACCTTCTACAGGTGGATATCTCCCACGATATCTTTCCAGCCCAGATCTCTCCTGAGCTCACGTCTAGATTAAATAGATGCCTACTTGCCATGCCCACCCGGGTGTCTCACAAGCATCTCACGCTGAGTAGGTCCCATGTGGAACTCGTGATCCTCCCATCACAACCGGCACCTCCTCCAGTCTGTCCCCTGTGAGGAAACAGCACCAGCACCCGTGCAGCTGCTCAACCGGGAATCTGAGTCATCCTTCACATTCCTTCTCTCTCACCCTCATCTTCACTCTGATCGCTTGTACCCCACCCACCACCATGTCCTATGCGTGCAACCTCCACCACGTGTCTCCATCCTTCCCCACGACCATCCCCATCTCTACAACCACACCCACCACCTCTGACTCCTTTCTGAAATACTGACTGCAATAGGCCCCAACTCCGTATTTCTACTTTGGGCCCCAACAATCCATTTTCAGGAGTTACCTTCTTAAAATGACACCTGATCCTCTCTCTCCCATTCAGACTCAAAACCCCTCCAGTGGCTCCCCGCTGCACTCAGAATACCATCCGCACTCTGTACCGTGGCCCTCCGAGCCCTGCCTGACGTGGCTCCACAAATTCTGCAGCCTCACTCCTGTCTCCCTTTCCCTCTTTGTTTACTACGCTCCAGTCACACTGGCCTGTCTTCAGCTTGTAGAACAAGTCACGCTCTTTCCCATCTGAATTCTGGTCTCCCAAAATTCATCTGTTGACGTCTCCAATACCTCAAGAGTGTAACTGTGTTTGCAGACGGGGCCTTCAGCGAGGTAGTTATGGTTAAATGAGGTTATTGGGGTGCACCCTGATCCATGTGACTGCATTTGGAGACAGGGCTTTCAAAGAGGCGATTAGGTTAAAAAGAGGTCATCAGAGTGGAGCCCTAATCCCATATGACTGGTGTCCTTATAAAAGGAGGTAGAGACACCAGGGGTGCCCTCCTACCAAGAAAAGACCATGATGAGAAGGCGGCCATCTGCAAGCCAAGGAGCGAGGCCCCAGGAAAAACCAGCACTGTCAACACCTTGCCCTCAGACTTTAGGCCTCCAGAACTTTAAGAAAATAAACGTCTGTAGTTTAAGCCACCCAGTCTGTGTATTTTGTTATGGCAGTTCTTACAAATGAATACACCATCTCAGGCCTCCATGCCTGCCGTGCTTTCTACCTGGAATATTCTTCACCTGATCACTCCTCTTCATCCATTGGCTCTCAAACTAAGTGTTACATCTTTAAAGAGGGCCTCCATGCATCTTGAGGCTGCATAAAGTCCCTCCTATACTCTCCTAGGAACTTACACGTCTCTTTTACAGAACTGGGAAATCACAGCCTGTATCAAGTACATTGGTCTAAGTATATATTTCATGTGTGCCTCTGCACCTTGGCCACACCCTTCTTGAAAGCAGGAGCTGGTCTGTTTTGCTCAGCACTGTTGGCATATTGCATGGCTCATGGTAGATTCTCCAATATTTGTTGAATAAATGACTCGATGGATGTTAATTATCTCATTTAATCCTCTTAAAATTCCCAAGATCTGGGTATTATTATTCCCACGTCATATATAAGCAGAGCTACAGAGGAGAAGTACATACGCTCAAGGGAAGCCATCAGGGAAGTAGCAGGACTGAGAGTTGAACCCAGACCATCTGCCAACGAAGAACTTACAGTGGTCCTGCCTATCCAGAGAAAGGAAGAAACAGCCAGGGCTGGGCCCGTCAGAGAACACTGCAGGGAGGGGGAAGTCCTGGCCTGGGCCACACTGAGACAGGAGTACAAACAGATGGGAGGTGGGGGTGGGTAGCATGGATGCCCCCAAAGAGCTGAGTGTACCATCTCTGTCCTCCAGTTACTGTCTATCTTGGGTGAGTGATTAACCTCTCTGAGTGAGCTTCAGCTGCCTATTCTGTAAAATCATGATTCTGTTTTGTGAACAAACAGACTAAATGAAGCACTGAGCACTGTGCCGTGCACACACTAAGCACTCCGTCAACGGTAGCTACAACTTCATTTGTTGGTAAAGTGAAGACAACATCGTGTGTCCATGGGGCAGGAAGTGATCCCACCAGAGATGTAGCGAGGATTCCCGGAAGGAGCCAGGAGATCAGGCTTTTAGATCTGCCTCTGCCACTACCTTGTGTCCTTGGGTAAATCACTTCTACTCACTGGGTCTCTGGTTAGTCTCCCCACTTGTCAAATGTAGGACTTAGAGCAGGCCTTCTTAACTATTTTGAGGACAGATGGCCCCCTTTTCAACATGATGGAAGCCCTTCTCCCCACAGAAATGTCTGTGTAGACACAGATACCAATCTCTGCTTACAGTATCAAGGACCCAGTGCCACCATGGAACCCTAGGAGGCACCCGGCTTTCAAGTCCGCTGTAGCGGTATGGGTGCCTCCCTGAAAAGATGAGCTCACGCAGGCAGACCTGGCAGGGAAGAAATCAATGATGTCTTCCCCCCCCACCTCTAAGTTATACTTTAGGGGCCCAGAGCCGGTTCCCCAGCGCTGCCAGCCTCTGCCCATCCCATGCTGAGCACAGTAATGAGGACTGCTACACAGAGGGACCGCATCATCGGGCCCTGCTCAGCCCTGCTGCGCTGGGAAAACACAACAACCTTGAGATCTATTATCCCAATGTGCAGCCCCTGGGCCTGGCTGTCATCTGGACAGCTCTAGAAAACACCCCCAGAGGCCCACGAGGGAAGAGCCCTGGGAAGAGAAGCGGGGTGTCTTCAGCTGCTGCCCCAAAGCTGAGGGTGTCTGAAGTGGGGAACGTATAAAGACGGGTGGAGGGATGTCAGCCTGTCTCAGGAAAGTCTCTACTCCATGCTGCCCCAGCTCCAAGTACAAAAGGTTATCTTCTTGGCCTCTTCGCGGAGCTGACCAACAGATATGCTTTGGGGATGTTAAGTCTTCAGATCCATATTTAATTTTCATGCTGCTGCTGGAGTGACTTTTCTGAAATACATAGTTGGATCCTATCGACAGAATAAAGGCCAAGGTCCTTACCATGGCCTGCAAGTCCTTAATTCCAGTCCCCACAAAATTGGTATCCTTACCTTAAACTGCCACCACTAGTACTGAAAGTAAGTTGAGAAAATCGGGTCCCTGCCATCTGAAAGGGGCCCCTCCTCTTACATCATGGCACTTACTATAATTACCTGTGTATTGGGCCTTCTTCTCCCAAACTGCATAGACGTAGGAGCAAGGGTTTTCCCTCTGACTCCTGGCATCTGGGAGAGAGGCTGGGCGTCCTAATGAAGACTACTCCCAGCCTCGGGCCAGCTCTCCACTTCCATTCTCACCCCAGCCAAGGCTCTCAGGCTGCAGAAAAGTGGACGGAACACAGAACCCCCAGCCCTCAAACTACTCCTGGTGGAGAAAATGAACAAGCCCAGACATGCTGGGAAAGGGGTCAAGAACTGACTCACCCTAAGTCAGGGTCAGTAGGAAAGGCAAATTGAAAACATACTGCATGGCAATGATGCAAATGTCATTGGGGAATACGGGGGGTGGGAGGAGATGAACAAAAACGAACAAAGAAATGGAGCATAGCATGAAAAAAAATTAAAAATCCCACTGCACATACACATAAACCAAAAACCCCAGTCTGAAAGAAAATATAACCTAAGGAACAGAAAGAAATTACCCAAACACGCTTTGTACCATAGAACAACTTAAGAACATGAATTTAATAAGAGCTAGAAGATCAGATGATAAAACAAAGAAACAAAATGAAGGATTATAAAATCGAGAACCACTAAATGCTTTTGCAGAACCAGTAAATAAATGTAGAAATTCCAAGTAGCAGATGAAGCAGAAAATCTAATTTCAAACTAAAGGGTTCCATCCCCGTCTGCCACCCAGTAGCAGTGGGCCCTTGGGTGAGTCACTGTGACTGCAAAGGAGAAAAGCTCAATTTATTGAAGCAACTAGAGGAGAGAAAAAACCATGCAGAAACAGCAAAGGTGACCCGACATCAGAAAACCAGCGAACCTGAAGGCGAGACACAGGTGAAACGCCCAAAAGGTATTCATCCTTTAAAAAAAAAAGCCCCTGAAATGAATAAAAAATGGAATCTGTACAGCAAAAGAGCATGCCACGTTCCACAAAAAATTGATACAGAACAATTGACCCAGAGATGGTTCCTGATTTAGGTATCGAACTTGGACGACTGAGACAGAAATCATCAAGCATCCAGGCAGAACAAACAAGACAGCTTCTCATCTACAAAAGGAAGAATGTTTGCTGACTTCAAACTTCCCCAGAGCAACATTCATCCACAGATGCCAGTGAAGGAACAGCCACAAAGGCTAACTCCAGGTATGACCCGAGAGCATCTTAACCTGTTCAAGCGTGGAAGGCGAGAGACTGACGTTCCCACTGTCAAAGACCTTGGGGATCACAGCACCTCTGAGCCCATTTTGAAGAATCTACTAAATGATAACATCCAGCCAATGAAGAGATGGTTCAAAATGAAAAGCCCGGGCTTCCCTGGTGGCGCAGTGGTTGAGAGTCCGCCTGCCGATGCAGGGGACAAGGGTTCGTGCCCCAGTCCGGGAAGATTCCACGTGCCGCGGAGTGGCTGGGCCCGTGAGCCATGGCCGCTGAGCCTGCGCGTCCAGAGCCTGTGCTCCGCAACGGGAGAGGCCACAGCAGTGAGAGGCCCGCGTACCGCAAAAAAAAAAAAGAAAAGCCCAGGAATGGAGTATAAGAACAAGGGGCACAATGAATCTATTTAATTATGGAATTAAAACGAAACAGCTATGGCAATGGTCATATAATGCTGTGAAAATGTTACCGACTCTGACAATCTGAAAATAATAATAATGTGGATAATGGCTTCAGGCTTTTATCTCTGTAAGCTATCATAAAAGCTGCTGATAAGGAACCAAAATAGACCTAAGTTTTCTCAAGACCTGGGCTCTGATGCCAGCTCTACCACTCACTATTTGTGTGATTTGGAGGAAGCTACTTAACCTGTTTGAGCCTCAGTTCCTTCACCTGTCAAATGGGGAGACTCATGCCCATCTCATAGGGTTTAAGGATTAAATGAAAAAATATATATAAAGCAGTGACTTGCACATAATAACTGTTCACTAAGAGGTGAAGGAGACCGAAGATGAGGGTGAAAATGGGAATGAAAGTGAGCACCGCCACCTCAACGCTCCCCGCAAAGAGGCAAGAGGATGAACCACTGCTCTGGGTCTGGATACTCATGGAAGATGCTGGGCTTTCACAAAGGTCCCTGTCCCAGTGCTCCAAAACAGGGAGAAGCGTCTCCACAGAGAGGCGTGGGGCCCCCAGTTTCCAACCAGGCAGAGAACAGCCCCCTTTCTCAGGACTGAGGAAGAGAAGCCAGAATGGGAAGCCAGACTTCCCGGCAGGTGACAGCAGGCTGAGGGGCAGTGTGGTTCCAGCTTGCCAGCCAGCCGCCACCTTCTCCTGGCCGTCCCGGGCGACCACTGCAGGACCAGCCCTGAGGGATGGGGCACCCTGGGGAACAGAGCGCACGGAGGTCAGGAAGCCGAGTTCTAGACCCGGCACTGGCACCCACGTATTCCTCTCAACCTGTCTGTGTCTTTCCTCATCTGTGAAGGAAGAGGGTGGGAGTCGATCTGGAAGTTCTCTGGTTGACTGCAAGTGTAGAGTGCAGAGTTCTGGGCAGGCTGCAGGCCCCACATGATGTCCCTGTGGCCTCAACTGACTCAACAAGCAAACCAGAGGAAGGAGGGAGCAAGGCCAGGAACAGGAGACTGAAGTGAGCAGGGGAGGGGACCAGGAGAAGGAAAGGAAGCAGGAAAGGACTGAAGCACCGATCCGATAGCCATAAAGGAGCGTCAGCTCGCTGCCTGCAGAGAGAGCTGGAGGTAGCTGCCTTCAACCTGCTCGGAGCCCCAGGACTACACTCCTGATAAGGGAACTGCTGAAAGAAGCCAACTCCACCTTATTAAGGGAGTCCAGAAAACGGCAATAAAAACTGCATCCATCGATCCTAAAACCAGAGTCAAATCGGGATACTTGCAGAGTCTCAAAGTATATCCCTCTAAGATTTTTTATTAATTACAAAGAGGAAAAAATGGCATTTTACAATGGAGAAGCTGGACAGACACCACCTTAGCCAAGGGATCGAGGTTAACACCACGCTCGTAAGACACATCGACAGCGTGTATCCCCTGAAATGATGTGCCGAGAAGGGCTCAATATGGCCTCTGCAGCATCCTCACCCAAAGCACAGAACCTCCATCTGGTCGGGAGAAAACATCAGACAAACCCAATCGAGAGACTCGCTGGTACTCTTCAAAGTGTCAAGGGCACTGGAGACACGGAAAGAGAGAAACTGTCACAGATTAAAGGAGACTAAGGAGACAGAACAATCAAAGGCAACGTGGGATCTGGAATTGGATGCCGGAAGAGACAAAGGACGTTAGTGGAAAAACTGGGGAAGTTTTAAACTGTAGTTTAGTTCATGGTAGGTCTTTAGTTTAGTTAAGGATATCATTCCAGTGTTAATTTCCTGGTTTTGATAATTATATAATACTATGGTTATATAAGATGTTAATATTAGGAGAAGCTGGGTGAAGGATATAGGATTCTCCATACTATTTTTGCAACTTTTCTACAAGTCTAAAATCATTTTAAAATAAAAAGTTGTTTAAAAAAAAAGGATGCATCTGTCCAAATCCATGGACCACTGAGGTACTAATTGTGCTCCTAACCCCTTACTTAAGTTCATTCCACCAATGCCAGCCAGTCCTGCTCCTGCTGTGCCCAGACTAGGGCAGCTGTGTGTGTGTGTGTGTGTGTGTGTGTGTGTGTGTGTGCGTGCGCGTGCGCGATGCAGGCCTTGGTCTGGTAGCCTGGAAAGCAATGAAGCATCACCATGATGTATAGAGGTCCCAAAGTCAGAGAATGTGGGTTCAAAGCCCAGCTTGGATTCTTACTTGTTAGGTGACCCTTGAAATATTACCAAACCACTTTGTGCCTCAGTTTCCTTATTGGTAAAATGAGATTAGAACAGCAGGTCCGTAGAGAGGATCCAAGGTGCCAGAGGTGCTATTACTGTCCCACCCTGAGCCTTTTCCTGGGCTCAGGACACTCTTCCCTCCACTGACTCCTCGCTGCTGATGAGCTAATGACTCAGAGCTGTCTCCTTTTCCAGAGAATTCACCCCAGTGAGTAGGAGTCTGGCAGGGTCCCCTCCTGGGAGTACCCGAGAAGCCAGTGACTAACTGGCACAGGGGACCCAAGGCCAGCCCTCCTGCATGAAAGTCGGACCAACTCTGAAGCAGGTCCTAATCCAGGGCTCCCAGCAGGACCAGGCTAAAGCACGTCTCCAGCGGTCCTGCTTCCCTGAGGTCCCTCCTCTTGGAGGCATGTCCCAAGTAAACCACTTCCACAGGGATCCCTGCCTCAGGCTCTGCGTCCAGGATCAGCCGCTAAGGAGGTGGATAACATGCTGGCTGGATGGCCATAGGACCCCAACACTGGCTGTGGGTGGAAGAAGCTGTGGCAGTGGCTATTTCCAACAGCCTGGTGATGGACCAGCCAGGATACAGGTCAAAGCGTGTGCCCTGGCTGGTGCAATGCAACTGGTGTTGAAGGAGTCTGAGGGAAATCGCACCTATAAAAACTGTGGAATCAGGTGGCTGCTGTGGAATCTGGTGGAGAAAAAAGTCGGTCTTCTTTCAAAAAGGTAACCATAGCCAGGTCTCTTGAGGACTATCAATCACAGGGTCTAATTTGTTACTGACACCTTGTGACCCAATATGCCATCAAAGTCCCCCTGCTGGACTGCGGGCAAAGAGAGGTCAGCTAAGAAATGCGGGCCTGGCCCACATTAGTCTCACAGTGGGTTGACTGGATCCACAGACCTACCTGGTGGTCATTTCCCTGGTTCTTCAATATAAAACTGGAAAGGACAAATTTAGTTAGCAGAAATACCACGTTGATTCTCTGACCTGTAGTACAGGAGCCGCTGTGATAGGAAAGGACACGTGGAAGACCCCGAAATCCCATTCTCCCTGGAGAATTAGTGCCACCCACAAAGCTTAAAAAATGCCAAGGTAGCGATGCCTATCAATGCTCATTTAAATCACCATCCTGGCCAAGGCAAAGACCGGACGGATTATGGCAGATGACAATAAACTACTACAAACCTAACCAGGTGGTGGGCACGAGTAAAGCTGCTGGGTCATTTGCGGTATATCTGCTAGAACAGAGTGACACAGCCTTGGGTCATAGCCACTGACCTGGTGAATGCTTTTCTTTCAATACCCATCAGGAAGGAAGATCAGAAATTCACTGAAATTCATATGAAATGGACAATATACATTCATAGGCTAGCTCCAGGGCTGTGTTAATTCTCTGTCACAGTGTCATCCAAAGGGCCCCGGACTATCCGGACATACCTTAGAACATCACATTCGTCCATTATATGGATGGCATCATGTTAATCAAGCTAGATGAATGGAACTAGCAAGGACCTTTGAAGTCTAGGTAGGACACACGTGCTGCAGAAGATGGGAGATGCACCCTATGAAGATGCAAGGGCTTGACCTATGGCTGAAGTTTTAGGGATCCCAGGATCTGGGGACTGTTGGGACATCCCCTCCAAAGCAAAAGGCACGGGATTGCACCTTGCACCTTCTCCACTGAAAGAGAAGCATAGCACGCGCTAGGTCTCTTCAGGTTTTGCAGTCAGCATATTCCACACTTGGGAATACTGTTCCTACCCATTTATCAGATAACTTCAAAGTCTGCTAGTTTTAAGAGAACCAGAACAAAAATGGGCTCCACGGAAGGTCAAGGCTACAGGTCAAGCAGCTCTGACACTTAGGGCATACAACTTGGCAGAGCCCATGGTACCAGAGGTACCTGTCGTAGAGAAAAACGCTGTATGTAGCTTCTGGAAAGACCCAAAAGAGGAGCTGAAGCATAGAACCACAGGGCTATGTAGCAAGGTTATAGATGCCATTGAGGCAAGGAAGTATATGCCAGGACGTGCTTCTGGGCCCTGGTAGAAACAGAATATTAAAACACACACATGCACACACACACACCCCCCTAACCCTGGGTTATCAAGTAAAAGAAGAGCATAAAAAAAATCTACCCATGGAACATGAAGCAACCACAGAGCCCAAACTACTCACAATGAACTGGATAGTGTGGGACCTACCAAGTCATAAGGTTGAGTAGGCCTTGGAGAAGCCATCATAAAATGGAAAGGAACGTCCACAATTGGGCTTAAGCACGACCAGAAAGAAGGCTTCAAAAACAGGTGGCCCAGGGCTTCCCTGGTGGCGCAGTGGTTGAGAGTCCGCCTGCCGATGCAGGGGACACGGGTTCGTGCCCCGGTCCGGGAGGATCCCACATGCCACGGAGCGGCTGGGCTCGTGAGCCATGGCCGCGGAGCCTGCGCATCCGGAGCCTGTGCTCCGCAACGGGAGGGGCCACAACAGTGAGAAGCCCGCGTACCACAAAAAAAAAAAAGAAAAAAAACCAGGTGGCCCAGACCCCGTCTCCTCCTCGTCACTCAGAACGATTGCACCCACATTGCTCACTCAGCTCACCAATTCGGCCTCATGGGGAAGGGGTCGGGGTTTCCCCTGACAGATAAAGGGGAAAGCCTGAGCTTTGTTCATGGGTTAGTTGGATCTACAGATGGGTGCAAACCACAAATAGACTGTGGTTGCATTAGCTACACCCCATTGTGGCCTTGGAATGGTGCTGAGGGAAAATCCTCCCAGTGGGTAGAGCTTCAGACAAGGCTGTCAGTCATGCGCCTTGTGTGGAGTGGTCCAAGGAAAGGACATCCATGGTCTAATGAGCAGTGGTGAACGGCTGAGCTGGTTGGTCAAGGGCCTGGAAGGAGCAAGGTTAAGGCTGGAGACAAGGAGATCTGGGCTGATGCACGTGATGGCCTCATGGATGCTGGCACGTGTGAGGAAGTACGTGTCACGTGTTCATGCCCACCAAGAACATCCATGGCGAAACATCCACGGCAGAACAGGCAGCCAGCCTCTGTCCTTAGCCACCCTAGCGCTTTCACAACGGGCTCAGGAATGAAGTAGCAGTCATGGAGGCAAAGGGAGAGGGTACGTGTGGGCTTAGCGACTTGGGCTCCCTCTCATTAAGTCTGATCCAGCCACTGCCACAGCCACGGGGCCAACCTGCCGACAACAGAGGCCAATGCTGAGTCCGATACAGCACCATCCACTGGTTGCTGGAGACCAACCAGCCACTGGGTGCAAGTTAATTACATTTGACCCTTGAAAAACGTGCTTTTGAACTGCACAGGTCCACTCATATACAGATGTTTTCCAATAGTAAATAAAACATTACTACATGGTCTGTTGGTTGAATCTTTGGATGCAGAGGAACTGTGGATACAAAGGGCCAACTGTAAGTTATACTCAGGTCACCCCCAGTGTTGTTCAAGGGTGAACACTGGACCCTTCCATAATGGAAAAGGCAGAGAGAGATTCATCATTCCCAGACGAACATTCCAGGTGTGTGCTTGAATTTCCTGTCTGCAGAGCCTTGACTAGTACCACTGCTGAGGGCTCACACGAAGTCTGACCTATGAGCAGAGGATTCCCCATAACGGCATCACCCTGTACCAAGGGACTTACTTTATGTCAAAGAGGAAAAGCAATACGTACAAGACTACAGATCCACTGACCCTAAAACATACTATGCCATCTACAAGACACCAGCCTATTAGAGCGGAGATGAGGCACCAGCTTGGAGATGACGCCCTGAGAGGACAGGACATCAGCCCTCAGGGTGCTGCCGTACACCCATGACCAGGATATGGCTCTATAGTCAACACGCGGAGTTCACAGCTGGATCTGGGAACCAAGGAGTAGAAGTAGGAGTGGGCCCATTCACCACTCCCACACTTAGGGAATTTGTGCTTTTCTCCACAGTTAAAGGTCTCTGTGAAACAGAAAGGGAAGTGTCACCTCTCCCTTCCACCCCCCATCCCACCTAAGTGGACAGAGTCCCCTTAAACTTAAAGCTATGGCTGCCACCTCTTCAGATTTGGTTCCTCTTATCAGTAGACAGCAGGCACAGGACACAGCTACCTAACCTAACAAGAAGAGTGACTGAGGTGAGGTGAGGGCGTGGAGTTGCTGCGTGATAGGGAAAGGAGGGGCTCGGCGCTCAGCTGGCTTCCTGGAGCACCTCTCGGCACACCGGTGCTCAGCCACAACTGGACACAGTGCGACCACTGACTGACAGGCTCCTAGCGATACGAGTTCTCTTCAATTACAACTTTAATGACGTTTGAATTTACTGCAAGTAATACGTATATAGAGCACACTGTCCATTTTTACGAATACTTAAATTTCCTCCTAAGAAAACAGACTATTTTTATTTTAACCTACAGGGAACCCAGGTTCTTGGACAGACTGATGGAGCAAAAGATTTAAAGACTGGAATCTTCTGCCCCAGGTACTGACTCAGAGATGAGTGAGAGGAGAGTAAAACCCGTAACTCTTTCACAGCGCCCGGAGCGGGGCCCATTCTTCAGGGAGAGCGTTCCGGTGAGCCTCTGCCCCGTGACCTTGCAGTCCATAGAGACCACCCGGGGAAGACCCAGAAAGCCCCGCAGCAACCCCTCTCACCTAGCAGTACGCCGGGGCTGCTGCACCGGGTGAAGAAAGAGGGCACTTGATGAAATTAAAAGGCAACCAATTTAAAAGAGATTAAGCAGGGAAAAGGGGATTTAATGAGCAACTTTTGCCACTGTGAACTAACTGAACCCACTGGCACAGAGACTAATGGTTTAATATGTTGTTAAACAAGGGTAAGACGTCTGTGTGAGTAATAAGGGCGTCTGTAGTTATAGCGACCAGGGTGAAATTACCCTCCCTCAGGCCCTGGGCCCTGGGGACAGCTCTCTGCTCCTCCTGACTCAGGTCAGGGCCAACAATTCAGCAGCCTCCCAGCTCCGGGAGAGGCAATTTTCCTGAGAAGAAAGGGGTCTGGAGATGTGTGAAAGGGACAAAGGCTTGGAGAACAAGAGGGCGAGGCCAGCCCTCTGGGATTTCACTCCAGCAGGGCAGCAAGGCCTCCGGGCCAGGCAGCCTCAGCTTCGAAGCACTTGAGAGGAATAATGGCCACTTATTGTTCATTTTTGCTAAAGAGTCTAGAGGGGTGATCCGTTTTTTCTTCCTCCCTTCCTTCCTTCCTTCCTTCCTTCCTTCCTTCCTTCCTCCCTCCCTCCCTCCCTCCCTCCCTCCCTCCCTCCCTTCCTTCCTTGCATTTGAAGCAAATGATATCTGGAACAGTGAGGGCTTCTAGGGATGGACAGAGTGAGGAGTAAGAAAATTTGTGCAGGTTCTTAGGGATGTGAGAGCATGAGGTCAGGGGTGGTGACAATAAAACGCACAATTTTACTCAGCACGTAGCCCTCGGGACTCCTGGCCTGTCACTGCAGCCTGCAGGCTCGCGGTTGCGTGGTGGACCCCCGCGGCCATCTGCCTGGCCCAGGCCCAGGAAGGGCAGACAGATTCTAAGTGAGTGGTCATTAACTGGTGAACAAACAGTGACCCTGGGCCCCACAAATGCCAGTGGCACAGGGGCTGGTGATGGGCGAGTTAGGTGTCTGTGGGCACTACACTTAATGCTTTATCGGACATCATCTCATACAATCCTCAGAACAACGCCATGAGGTAGGAAAGATTGTCATGTCCCCAAGGCCGCAGGCTGATAGAGGGCAGTCAGGCCGCAAATGCAGGCTGTCCTCAATCACCACCCCATGCGCCTCCAGGGTGGGAGGGATGGAAGCCCTGAGGGCCGGGACCTTCTCGGAAAGGATGGAGGCTCTATGACTCCACTGGGCCCTCCAACTCTAGGTCAACATGAATCAGTGCAGTCTTAATTCAGAATCGGACTTGGGCTGAGAATCTGTTGACATCAGAGCTTACTTTGAGTGGGTGTTGCTCTAATTTTCATTTGTAAAGAACTCTTCCTTCTGGAATTGCAGAGCCCAGTGTCTGACACCTGACTTGTCGTTTGGGAGAGGCCCAGGGTCCCTCATTCATTCACCCATTTAATGAGCACTCGTTGACAATCTGTCTGTGTCCTGCAGGGCCTGGGCCAGGCAGCAGGCCACAGGGGTGCACCACGCGACCACACGACCACACAACGTGCGTCGGGAGCCTGCAGGCCACAACAAAAGGTCGTGAAGGTTATGACAGGGCTGACCTGGGGGGGCAAGGGTTTCTCCTCGACATTAAGCAGCTTTGCCTCCTTTCCAGGGGCCAGCACTCAGTCCCTGTGTGACCTTAGAAGTCCAAGCTTGGAGCCTCCATTAGCCCTTCTGTCAAATGGGAATCATTTGAATCAACCTGAGCTGCCTAGGTCACAGGGTCACTGTGGGAATGAAGTAAAAAGATGCACGTAAACGCGCCTTGACAACATAACAGCTCTCTACAAATATAAGAGATGATTAACGTGCCCGAATCTAAGTATAGAATTGTGCTAGAATAGGAGTGAGAGGCTCTCAAACAGTCTACCCTATGAACAGCACCTCTGCTGGATGGACCAGCGCTAACTGATCAGGGATTGGGGAACAAACACGTTAGACGTGTTTCGTTGCTATAACACGCAAAGCAGTGCTGGACCATTATCCGGGACGTGAACACAGACTCGCTCTATAGACTGTACATTTTAATTGTGTTCGTTAAAGGGGGACTGCACTAAAGTCAACCTACAGTGAAAGCTGATTTTTGTAAAACGAGTCCATCAAATACATGCCTGCAGCTGTTAATACCTTCATGTGGGTCAGTGACACCCCAGAGAACAGAGAGGCTTAGAGAGAAGCGGGGGACCTCCAGCAGCGCCTGCCCTACCCACCATCAAATGTTGTCAGAGCACCCTCTCTGGGCAGCACAGAGCTGGGGGATGGGCAGTTCCCACCTGCGCCTGGAGTTCAAGGTGGCCTCGGGGTCATGAAAGGATGGGGACCCAGCACGCTGGGGAAGCTATTTAATTCTCTTCTCCTCAACAGTCATGCTGGGTCTAGGAATGGTCCTCCCAGACCCACTTCTCCTGCACCCCCTGGAGAGGGGGGTTGCTAGTGGGAACAACTTACCTTCTGTCTTGTCCTAACCTGCCTCTCAGCTCCCAAGCATCATACAGCTCACAGTGATCCCTGAGGACAAGGTGGCCCCCACCTGCTGATGCAGAATTCATCCAGCTCATCCCCGCTCTGGGTGAACCAGCCTTGGCGGCTCAGAAGAGAGCATGGTGTGTAGGAGAGACAGGCTTTCCAGCAGCCTGCATGATTCCGAAAAGCCAATTACATGCTTATTACTCCTCTGCAGGAATGAAACCCTCATCCCACGTGGCCAGCCCCCTTCCCCAGCACACGCTCGCTTATCTCAGCCACGCGGTCCCTTCTGCCAGCCACTGCTGTCAGAAATGTAGAGCTGGGCTCTTAATCACCTGCCAATGGGCCTGGAGGGAAGGCAGGAGTGGAAATGCCCATCCTGGAGCCAAGAGAGATGCACGGGAGAGCTGGAAAAGCCAGCAGGCGTTTTACGGATGGGCCAGTTTGCCGGCAAGGAAGGGACCCTCCAAGGGCTTTGTGAAGCTGTGGTTACTAAAGGGCGTGAAGGGAAGAGGCAGCTTTGGAGGAGGTCTGGGGAACTCTCTCTCAGACCTGTGCACCAAATCCAGCCCACCACCTGCTCTGATAAAAATGTTTTACGGAAACACGGCCACGCCCACTCCTTTACACACTGTGCTACTTTCTCACTAAGCAGCAGAGCTGAGACCATATGGCCCACAAAGCTTAAAATATATACTATCGGGCCCTTTAGAGAAAAAGTTTGCCAACCCCTGGTGTGGTAGAAGGAGAACTCTGCTGGATCCTGGGAGCCAGGAGACTGGAGATGAACGTGTGCTCTGTCCTGTCCTGGCTGTGTGCCCCGCAAAGGTTTCCTCACTTCTCTACGCATCAGTTTCTCTCATCTATAAAATGGGGATGTAACATCTACTCTACAGGGTGTTGTCTTAATCAGTAAAAATGCAACAAGCTGTGTGTGCAGTGGAGGCATGGAAGGCAGATGCATCGGTAAGGAATTAGATGGAAGAGAGATTCTTTCTTCCTCGGTGGCTCTGAAATATACCCTTCCAGCCTAGTCTTCATGGGCTAGAATACGTTCAGAGACCCTGCTTGTGTTTTGCAAATACGTGTATGGATGGATGGGAGGTGTGGGTCAGAAAGGAGAGGAAGGGAGGGGAGAAGGGAGAGCTGTTCTTTGACAACCACTTGATTTTCTCAGGAGAAATAAGGATGAGCAGGCAAATCAATGCTCGCCTTCTCTTTTAGTATGGACGCTGGCACACTCAAAATATGGCCATGAAGCCCCCCAGGGGGCCCCTGGGTGGCGGATGCTGGGATGCGGGGCCCATCATAACACCTGGCTTGGGTCAGCGCCCCCTTGGGTTGAGTCTATGGATTGGACCCTAGCCTCAGCCCTACGGTCCTGCTCTCTCCCAGTTCTGTAATAAGACCACCACGACTCTACCCTCCTCAAAGTCAGAAAATCATCCCACACGGGGCCTCCAGTTTCCATGTAACACTTCTGCAAAACCGTGTCTTCACACGTAGGAAATGTATATTTAGGAGCTTAGGAGATGCTGCAGAGGCCCCAAGACAGGTGGGATGCAATGCATCCTCCAGGCACTCACAGCCTCCTGGGGGAGAAAAGGGGTGGGGCGAGGGCAGCCCAATTAGGATCTTTAGGGGGTCCTAAGACCAGAAGAAATCATGATGCCTCCCAATATATAATTCTAAATAAAAACAATATGCCACAGTAGAGCTTACAGGTATATCTACAAGTATACTGAAATGGACAGAGGTTCTTTGTAGCTCTTCCAATACCGAAATTCTGGGCAAGCTGCTGGGAGCTGAATTCCCTCTCTCACTCCCCACCCACAGGTGGCCCTGCTATGCTGCTTCCCTCAGTACGCACTCCGTCTGCTTAGTGAAGAAGTCCGCACTGATGATAAAAGCACTCGGACAGCCCAGGCAGAGAGCACAGATGGCCTAGAGGGACCACTTCCAGGACAGGTCTGGTGGGAACGCTTCTTGCCTCCCCTCTTGCCTACTCAAGGAATTCCTTCCCGCAATTGCACTCTCTCAGTCTTACATCATCACAGCTCCCCTCTCTGCTGGATCAGTCTCACTAGCACACAGATCTAGTACCATATTTCCCATCTTTAAAAACCCTCCCTTGACCCCCAGATCCCTCTCCAGCTATCAGTCCCTTTCTCGGCTTCCCTTTATGGAAAAAGAATCCCATCTTCACCGTCTCCTCCTCTTCTCTCTTGAACCCCACCCCATCAGGCTCTTAGCCCTACTGTCCTCTGAAATGGCCCTCATGGAGGTCATCCATGATTTACGAACGGCCCATAGGAAGGTCCTCCTTCCACAGGGTTAAATCCAATAGACAAGTCTTAACTCTCAGCATGCTTCATCCTGCAGCATCACTGCACAGTAACCCCAGCCCTCCTACTGGGGTGCCTTCCTCCTTCCCCTCTGGGACCCCACTCTCTCCTGGTTTTCCTCCCACCTCTCTAGACACCCCTTCTCAGCCTCTTCCTCCCCTGGCCCGAGATTCTGTACTCTGTCATCCTCTCTTCTGCATCCACACACACTCCCTACGTGATCTCATCAAGCCCCAGGATTTCAACACAGAGATGACTCCTAAACCTATATCTTTACCTCCAACCTCTTCCCTCTTCGTTTCCAACTGCTTACCCCAAATCTCCACGTTGAGGTCTAAAATATATCCTGAATATACGTCCCCAACCCAAAACCTGATTTCCTCTTTGAACCTGCTCTTCTAGGCCTTCCCCGTCTCAGTACGAGGCAAATGCCCCCTTCCAACCTTCAGTGTATGTGTCACTCTTGACTCCTCTCACTGTCAGCAAAGGTGAAATACATCCCACGTGACCTCTCAGCACGCCCACCCACTATCACCAGAACCCGAGCCAATGTCACCTCTCATCCGTACTCTTACCTGGCCTCCCTGTTTCTCCCCTTTCTCCCTAGAGGTTATTCACCACACAGAAACCGACAATAGTTATCCTTTAAACATGTAAGTCAAATCACGGCACAGCTCTTCCCCAAACTAGCTGCTGGCTGCACAAGTCCCTCAGGAACAAAGGCCTTACCGTGGCCCAAAGACCCAACATGTTCTCATCTCCTGCTGCTCCCCCCCAGGCACCCCATCCTAGTCATACTGGGCTCCCGGTTGCTCCTCCACCATGCCTGCCAAGCTCCCACCTCAGGGCCTTTGCACCTGCTATTTCTTCAACCTGGAATGCCCTCCCCAGAATATCTGCATGACTCCCTCCCTCCTGCTTAAATCTCACCTCAGCTCTTCAGAGGACTTACCTGGACCACCCTTTCCCTTACTCTGGTTTATTTTTCTTCTTAGCATTCATTAGCACCATAGAGATTACACATCTATTTGCCTTCTCTCTCCTCTCACCAGAATGTAAGCCCCGTGAAGGCAGGAACTCCATTGGGTATCCCTAACACCCAATCCAGAGCCTGGCACATGGTCCTACTCAAGAAATATTTGCTGAATGAATGCCAGGTCCAAAAGTATGCATTTTATTTGGAGAAGCAATGGGGAGCCACTGAAAACTTCTGAGGAGAGAGATCCCACACAGTCTTCCTGGCAGTGATGGTGGGCTGTTGGAACAGGAGAGAAAGAGCCCTAGACTGGAAGTCACAATACTTGACGGGTGGCTCAGCTACCCCACAGACACTCTTCATCAGGCCAGTCACTTCATCCATTTGGGCCAACGTTTTTTTCCTGCGGTAATAATGAAACTAGCTAACGTTGATTTGCACATTTATATTGGGTTAAATACTTTATGTGGATCATCTCACTCACATAATTCTTCTCATAACTCTTAAGATGTACATGCTATTATTATACCTACTTCAGAGATGGGAAAACTGAGGCAGAAAGGTTTATAGTAGTGCCAGGAAGTGGACAAGCCTAGATCCCAATGCAGGGGGTCTGATTCCAGAACCCATGAGCAGGGGTTGGATTTCATGATCGGCAAGGCACCCTCCCACCACTGACACTCTCTAATATGGACAAATGGAGGGGGAGGGGAGATAGACGATAGATACAGGGAGATATGGATGGAGAGAGAGAGAGGAAGAGTGCGAGCCAGCTGAAGAGGCAACTGCAACTGTCCAGGTGTGAGGCTAGACAGGACCGCAGAGAATGAAAGACAGGGCTGGACGTGAGACAGGCAGTAGAAAATGACAGTCCTACGGTAGTGAGAAAACACTCACAGCCTTGTTGGCCCACTGGATGTGGGTGGAGGGAAGAGGAGACCAGAGATGAGGTCAGCTCTGCAAGCCTGGAGATGAGCTGGTGAGTGTATTCGTCAGGGTTCTCCAGAGAAACTTAACCAGTAGGAGAGAGAGGGAGAGAGTCTCAGGAATTGGTTCCAGCAAGAGTTTGATGCTGCGGTCTGCAGTCCAAAGCCTGGAACCCGGCAGGGTTTCTATGCTAGAGTCTCGAGGAGAATCCCTTCTTCTTCAGGAAACCTCACTGCTTGCTCTTGAAGTTTTCAAGTGACTGGATGAGGCCCAGCCACACTATGAGGGGTCAATGGCTTGACTCCAAGTCTACTGATTTAAATGTTTATCACATGCTTAAAACACCTTCACAGCAACATCTAGACTGCTGTTGACCAAACAACTGGACCCCCTAGCCTCGCCCAGCGGACACCTGGCATTAACCATCACAGTGGGCTTGGCCTCAGACGTGTCGAGTGTGCAAAGCTGGCCAGAGACCCAAGGGCACTTCCAGGAGGACGGTTCTCTCCAGTGAGGGGCTGGGTCACTGGCTTTTCTGCAGGTTTGCAAAGGTCAGAGTGTCCATCTTGATTCCCCTTCTTCCCTCCTTACTTAGTCAGGTCCCTGAGGCCTTGTAGAAGCTTCTTCCTTCCCACAATTACGGCTGTTGTTATTATCCTTCTTAGTCTTGGCACGAGGATGCCCTGGCTGGCTTCCAAGAAGGAGAATTACTTTCTGTCTCCCTTACACCCTCCTGTTGCTTTTAATTGGATGCAGAATATTTTGTCTTCTCTTCCCAGACAGAGACTGGACTTTGGACTGCGATGGTGTAAGTGGCCACCCTGCCCTGGCTCAGAGAGGAATGAGGCCTAGAATGGGGTGACGCCAGGTCATCCTGGTCACTCCGTGGAGACGTTTGCTTCTAAGGAGATGCCTGAGGCCCTCATGCCTACTGCTCCCCAGGAGGGAGGGTGCAGCAAGAATCACAAGGGCTTCCAGTCCTGCCTTGGCCACTGACGTGCCCTGTGACCGCGCACAGCCTCTCCCCATCCCTGGCCTTGAGTTGCCACGGAGACCTGGCTTATCTCCAAGGTGCCTTCCGGCTGGACCATTCCACCATGCCACTGGGACTGCTCATTGCTGTCATGTACAAAGAAAGGGGACTGGCCTGAGTCAGGGTGTGTGAATATGTGCAGAAGAACTCAAGGGCATGGCTGGGAACTGAACCCAGGACCTTCAACTTCAAGTCCAGAGCCCTTTCCTCTCCAGCCTTCCCCATGCTGCCCACCTTTCTGAGTTCAACCCTGGGTAAGAAATACATTTCACACTGTGGCCAGTACATCTACACAGCACACACACCTGCAAGCACAATGAAAGCTAACATTTTATGAACGAAACTCTCCCTTTCTGCTTGCAATGCTTTCTCATTCCAGCCCGTGCCTTTAAAAAACTACAATTCTCTGATGCGTCATGCTCCACATTAAACAAACACTCTTGTCTACCTCACACTACATGGGACAACCACATGCTCTCACTGAGGGTAAAAGATGGCCTCTGCTCTCAGCATTTTCCTCTCTGAGGTGTCACAGGGCCCGGTCAGAGAGCAAACCTACAAATTCAGGGGTCCTCGGCCAGTTCACACAGATCCCAGACAAAAGGGGTCCTGGATGAGATCAGCTGACCTTGGCCACTTTAGGAAGAAACCTGGATACCAGTGGGTCAATAGTGTATCCCAAGCCTTCCTTTCGGGACTGGTATAGAGTATCTATTGCCCATTATCTCTGCTTCTGTTTCTCACCACAATTTCATGTGCCCAACCTTTGTGGTGGAAGCTAAATGAAATTTACATCCACCATCGTGCACCCGTGTACACCGTACACCTCTATAAATAACAGTTTTTACCTCTGGAAGGCTTTAGGCAACAAATGCTGCCTGGGGGTTATGACATGCTAAGGGGGCCATGGTGTGCACGTGTGTGTGTGTTCGTGTGTGTACACGTGCCGGGGTCAGGGTGCTGCATGGTGACATCCTCCTCAGGTAACAGAGGTTTGCTGAGTCCATTGCTCAAGAGTGTATATAGCGAGCACGTGATTCACATGAAGGTGCCTGTGAACTCTATCCCCTTCTTCAGTGTTAATTATTCTCCTTGCTCTCGCTGTTACCAGCATGAACTCTCTCTCGTCTTCCTCCCTGCTCCCCATTGCGGAAGTCTGAGCCCCTCACCCATGAGGCTGCCCAGGGAGACAGAAGTGAGGGTGCTTGGTCTCTGCGAGGGGCCTTCATGACCAGCACTCAGCCGGCCAAGGGCTCTACCACACTACAGCCACTTCCCTCCTCCAAGAGGATGGTCCTCTACCCCCAGGACAGAATGGGCTGAAGCTGCCACTCGGCCCAGGTCTCCTTCCTCCCCACCACCTCGACTGGGGCCAGATCAACACGACAGAGCCCCTCATTCAGCCCAGCTGGGTGATGATGTCAGCACTCAGGGCTGAGGGGCCACTGCCCGCAGCCAGGCGCAGTGACTGGGCGTTCTCCATCCAGGTCTGTCCTTCTCCCCCACGTCTCCCACACATAATGGGCTATGTCGGAAACACTGCTCCTGTATTATAAATATGCAAAGCCTGGGAGGCAGCAGGCGACGGGGAAACAGGAATTATTTACGAGCCTCTGGCTCCAACCCTGGGGCTTTATTTGCTTAATGAATGGCCGGGGCCAGCCATCAGCCCAGGGATTTATTTGTCACTGGGAGCAGAAGACACTAGGATGTGGAGATGTAAAAATGACAAATTCTCCGACTCTGCCAAGGTGGTATTTCATTGCCACGGTATCTAGCGGGGACTGGAAGGTGAGGGGAGGGAGAGGCCGGCTCACGCGCTAAGCAGCAACGGCTGAGAGGAGCTTACAGTTGAGGGACTGGCCACGTTAACAAAACACAAAACGAAAGCACTGCTTTCTAGCATGCAGGTGGAGGGCCAGGAACAAGGCCATCTGTAGCAGGTCTCATACGCTCTTACAGCCCTCAGGCCTCCTGGGCACTCCGTGTGCTCCCATGTCTCAAACTGCCCCACCCAAGAAAATTCTAGAGCGCATAGAGGGTAGAGCAGAGACTCGGCTCTGAGTTTCTTTTCAGCAACTCCCGAGTGGTGGGACCTTGAGCAAGTCACTTCAGCTCTCTGGATCTGTTTTGTCATTTGCAAAACGAAGGGTCAGACAAGCTCTGTGACTCTTATACAAAGAGCCAAAGTCAGGAAGAGCCAGCCTGTCTATGCACGCACATCCTGCCCCTTGCGCCCCACATTCACGGTCACAGATGCCTCCACCACCATCACCCCCAAATGCCTCATCATCGCCACAAGCATCCGACCACCTGGCCCTCCACAGAGCCGATCAGTCTCACATGGGGCGGCAGCAGCGCGTGCGTCCCCTCGCGGTGAAGCCATCTGGGCAAAGACTAATCTCTGTCTCCTTGAATCTCTCTCCGCTCCATCCGTTTCGTAACAGAACCCCTGAGCTCCAGCTGGGCACGCCCACCCACCTAGCATCTGTACTTCCCAGCCTGCCTTGCGGCAGACGGAACCACATAACGAATGGAAGGTGAGGGGATATCATGGGTACAACGTCCAGGTCACAACCTTTATAAATGAAATGGGCTGTCCCCGCTCCGCTCCTTCCCCCTTCCCCTGTGCTGGGACTTGCACGTGATGGCGGCGGCCAGTCTCAGGAATGGGGACAAGGACAGCACGTTAAGGCGTGGAGAAGCAAGAAGACAGCTGGGCTCTCTACGTGAGTTCATGCTGCAGAGCACGGCCCACCCTGGACCACCTCTGGTCTGTTCAGAGAGGAAAGAAGCAGCGTCTATGGAAGCACGATAATATGTGGTGGCTTTGTTACAGCAGCTTAGCCCATATCCTGATGGATACACGCCCCACCGTCCTTCTGAGAAGAGCGAGTCCTTGGCTGCCCGGGGCAGCCACAGTGCGCCCGCTCTCCGACGGCACTCTGTGAGAGCGCGTCATACAAACGGACATGGCTGTGACACGTGTGCCTTCCAGGCAGAGAACAGCTGGAGCGCACACCTGTGTCTTCTTCGGTCCCGAACAGCCCCAGCTTGTTGGCACACCTCTCAGTATCCGGATGCATCCAGATAAGATCGTGAGGATGAAAAGGAAGTCTTCAAATGTCCTGCCACGCTTTGAACCCCACGCGGAAATGTGGCTTTGGGTGCAGGATCTTGGCTACACATCCCGACCTCCAAGGAGGGACAGAGGCTCCCCTTGCCCTCCCCGCCCCCGAGGAGGGGCAGCGCAGGGGGTGGACACACCCTGGGTAACATGTTCTCTCTCCAGTAAGTGTCCTCCTGTTTGGAGCCGCTGGCGCTGGCATTGCCGAGCGGTGCCCTGCTCCCTGTGCCTCCTTGGAGGAACTCCTTGGAGCTGCCATACTATCTGCCGGGGACCTTCCTTCCTTCGGAAGGACGTGTCTTCATCCTTCAGGAAAGCCATGCTGAAGCCATGGTGGGACCTGGGGAGGAATACCCAGGGGCCAGACTCATGAATACAAAGGAATCCTTCAGGTCCCGTGGTGATGAGACCAGCTCCCCAAGGTGGGGGACCAATCAGGGGCTCAGACCCAAAGCCCTAACTTATGACAAGAGTGATTTTTCTTAGAAAGTCTTCTGTGCCCACGGTCCCTGGGGAACTGGTGGGGAATGGCTAGTTGACGACTCACCCACTCAAGATACCTCCAGCCACCGACATCCCAGAACTTTCATCCCTGCCTGAGCCTGGGTTGGGGAAGAGAAAGTCGGGGTGTGGGGATTGGGCAGGGAGACCACAGTGCAGGGCTCCAGGATGCCTTGAACAGCAACCAAAGGCAAAGCAATTTTCATTTCCAGGCTGCAAGAAACAGATAAAGTCGGCAGTTCAGGGTAGCTGGGCTCAAGTTTTGCTGCCTTTACTTTTCTGGTGCCTTCCGAGGTCCAGCGTGTTAAGAAGCATCCTGGGGCTGTGAAAGAACAGAAGCAGCTCAGAGGTCAGTGCAAGCGAGTGCACGACTTGCTTCTGCTATCTTCCGCCAGGGGGAGCTATTGAGAATATTCCTCGCTGCATCCTCCACCTCTACCCTCCAATTCTCTCTCTTTCCGGCCCAGGAAGCCCCGGCTCACCACAGCCCAGCAGCACTGCTGAGCCATTAAGGTCACAGCAACCTCCCACTGATCTGCTGTGAAGAGCAGAAGGTGCCTCCTGCGCTCGGAAGCCCGGAAGCCCTGCCTCGGGCTGCACTTTGCTCCACGCTGGAAAAACAGCTGGGCTCTGCTGGGCTCTGGGAGAGAAGGAGCCAGAAAAGGCTGCATCCCTCACCCTAAGGGCACCTCTGGATTGGTCAGCTCCCAAAGCAGCCCTGAGCTGGGAGGGACCCTGAGTCACACCAAGCCCAAGTTTACGGCTATACTGTGATGGTGAGCATCCTTGGGTTAGGGAACAGGTTGGCTGCAGGGGAGGGGACATATGGAGGTAAAAGAATTAGGTATCCAAAATGAGCCCTGCTGCCTTGGTGGGGGGAATGCTTCTCCAGATGCTCAGGCGACTGAGCCCTCGAGGCTCTGGGGTATCTCTGATTTACCAAGCGTTTCCCTCCTGCTCCTGTGGACTGGGGTCCCCACCTCTCTGTGACGTGTGGCAGGGCTCCCACTTGAAAAACCCCATGCACCTGTCCTCCCTGGTGGCCTCCCTCATGATCCTGACACTTCACACAGCAAAACCACAACAGAGTTTCTATTTCAAAACAAAGAACAACGACGTCTCAATGCAAGACTCTGAGACTGTCCCGATTCTCTCTTCCAAAGCCAGTCATTTAAATGAACACTCTATCCTGTGACCCACCTTTCCTTACTCTTGATTCTCAGGCTAAATTCAGATAATGCTGCCTTTGATTCTATCACTTTCTACGGAAACTCCCGTGTGTAGTTCAGATACCCCGTCATTCCCAGACCTGTTAGCTTCTCCCTCTCACATCTCAGAGCTACAGCTCTGGGAAACCCTGTGCCTGAGTGAGTTCCCGCTTCCTTTCCACCCTGGCCTGCCTCTGCCCCTAATGGGTTCCATTTCTCTGCTGGCTGAGTCCCTGCCCGTCCCACCCCACTCCTCTCTCTACTCCTCCCTCTGGGATGGGCAGGTGAGGACAAATGTTGGTTCTGGCACTAACTTCTCTCCAGAATTCCCTCCCACGTTTCCAACCATCCACTCAACATTTCCACTTGGATGGTCTCACTATTGAACACACGTGACAAAAACGAAACTCATGATAATAGCAAACAAACCCTCCGACTTGTCAAGAGTTTGAACGTTCACAAGTGGCTTTTATACCTCTTTTACGCCCATTATTCCATTTCAATCATACTGAAAACGCAGGAATATAGGTCAGGCAAGCATTGCTAGCCTCATTTCATAGAGGAGGGACCTGGGGGCTCAGAAGAATTGCCTAAAATCAAATAGCAAGTAAATGATGGAGCCAAGACTAAACTCAGTTTTCTGAGTTTTCTTACTTCTTAGATCTTTCCTACTTACTTCTCAGATCAAAGATCCAGACAGCCATCGAATCCTGTGAAGTCTCCTTCCTTCCTGACCCCTTTTATACTGAATCTGTCCTTCCACTGCCATGACTCAGCTCTGGACTTCTGTCCCTAGATGCCTGGATTACTGCCGTGGCCTCTAGCTTCACCTTACTGATTTCATTCCTTAGCCTTTATAATGCACTGAACACTGCTCCCAGATAATGAACGCTGCCTCCAGATAATCCTTTAGAATACTTATTTCATTTTGCTACTCTTCCAGGAGAAAGTTTCAAGGACTCCTCTCAGCCCACACTTCAAAACAGGGTGCTTAATCCAGCACCAGGACCCCTCACAAAACGGCACCCATCCTTGTTAGCCTTGCCTGGGACGTTCCCTTGAGCTCTTTGGGGCTTACTCCAGTCACTGACTTTTGATCTTTTTCTAGTCCTCTGATTGTTTTCCTATTCTCTATTTGACTTATTTCTGCTCTAATATTTATTCATTTCCTTCCATCTCTTTGATCTGCTTTTTCTAATTTCTCAAGGTGGAAGTGTGGGTTATTGATTTGAGATCTTTCTTCTTTATAAATATAGGCATTTACAGCCATCAATTTCCCTCTAAGCACTGATGTATCAGCATCCCGTAGGTTTTGGTATGTTGTGTTTTCATTTTCATGCTTCTTAAAGTATTTTCTAGTTTCCCTATGATTTCTTCTTTAATCCATTGGTTATTTAGAAGTATGTTGTTTAATTTCCACATATTTGTTCATTTCCCAAATTTCCTCTGTAATTGCCTTCCAATTTCACTCCACTGTGGTTGGAGAAATATTTTGTATGATTTCAACCCTTTTAAATGTATCGAGTTGCTGCATGGCCTGATATATGGTTTATCCTGGAGAATGTCCCATGTGCACTTGAGAAGAATGTCTGTTCTGTTGCTGTTGGATGGAGTGTTCTACGGATATCTGTTAAGTCTACTTGGTTTCTAGTGCCCAAGCCATTTTTCCCTCGTTGGTCATCTGCTGAGTTTTCTATCCCTTGTTGAAAGTGGGGTATTGAAATCTCTAGCTATTATTGTCAAATTGTCTGTTTTTTCCTTCAATTCTGTTCATTTTTGTTTCATGTATTTTGGGGTCCTGCTGTTAGGTGATTATGCTTATATTTGTTATGTCTCCCTGATCAACTGGCCCTTTTATCATTATAAAATGTTCTTGGTCTCTGGTAAAAGTTTGGTTTTAAAGTCCATTGTGTCTGATATTAGTATAGCTCCTCTTGGTTACTGTTTGCACGTTATATCTTTACCCTTTTACCTCCAGCCAATTTGTGTCTTTGAATCGAAAACATATCTCTTGTAGACAGCGTATAGTTGGATTACATTTTTTTTAAATCCATCTTGCCAAACTCTGCCTTTTGATTAAAGTGTTGAGTCTATTTGAATATAATGTAATTAGTGATACGGTAGGATTTATGTCTGCCATTTTGCTATTTGTTTTCTATATGCCTTGTGTCTTTTTTCCTTTATTTCTCCATTATTGCTTTCTTTTATGTTATATGGATGTTTTCTGGTGTACCATTTTTATGCCCCACTGTTTCTTCTTTGTCGTCTTTTTTTTTCTTCTTCTTAGTGAGTTCCCTGGAAATTACAATTAACATCTTAATTTACAGCAATCTAGTTCAGATTAATATCAACTTATTTTCAACAGTATATAAAAACTTTGCTCCAATATAGCTCCATTCTTTCCCCCTACTTCATGATATTACTGCCAAACAAATTACATCTTTGTGCATTATAAGCCTATCAACAAAGTTTTATAATTGTTGCTTTGTATATTTGTCTTTTAAATCAGATAGGAACAGAAAAGAGTAATAAATAAAAAATACATTTATGCTGCAGCAACTTTTACTACTGCTCTTTATTTCTTTGTGTGGATTTGAGTTACATCTAGTGTTTTTTCATTTTAGCCTGAAAGACTCTCTTTAGTATTTCTTGTAGAGCAGGTCTTCTAACGACATATTCCCTTAGTTTTGTTTATCTGAGAATGTCTTAATTCCTCCTTCACTTCTGAAGGATAGTTTTTACTGAATATAAAATGTTTGGCTGACAGTCTTTCTCCATCAGCATTTTGAATATTCCAGACCACTGACATCTGGCCTCCAAGCTCTCCGATGAGAAGTCAGCTGTTAATATTATTGACATCCCTTGTACGTGACAAATCTCTCCTGCTGCTTTAAAGATTCTCTGTCTTTGACTTCTGACAGTGTGTGATGTATCCAGGTGTGGATTTCTTTGAGTTATTCTACTTAGAATTCATTGAGTTTCTTGGATGCGTAGATTAACGCATTTCATAAATTTGGGAAGTTTTTGGACATCATGTCTTCAAATATTCTTTATGCCACTTTCTCTTCTCTCCTTCTGGGGTCCTAGTACCCGTATGCTGGTGTGCTTCATGGCGTGCCACAGGTCTCAGATTTTGTCTATATTCTTCTTCGTTCTTTTTTCATCCTGTTCCTCAGACTGTATACTCTCAATTGACCCATTTTTAAGTTCACTGATTCTTTCTTCTGCCAACTCAAATATACTGTTGAGTCTCTCTAGTGAACTTTTCACTTCAGTTATTATACTTTTCAACTCCAGAATGTCTATTTGGTTCTCATACATATATATATATTTTTTTCTATCTCTTTACTAATATTCTCTATTTAATGAAGCAATATTCTCATCCTTTCCTTTAATTCTCACATGTCCCTTAAATCACCAATAGATCCTCAGATATATTTCCTTAGTCCTATCATGTATGAGGCAGAGAAAAGTCCACCTTGGAGGAACTCTTTTCTTATTTACCTCCACATTATTCCTGAAACCCAGGAGGGTAACTTAAAAGATGACATTACAGATATGACATAGAGGGAAAAACCAAGCATATTAACTGAAGAATGATTTAGTCAGCACCTGTTAAACACAGGCACCATGCGAAGCATTAGTGATTCAATGATGAAGACAGAGTCCCAGCTCCAATGCTCAAAAAGACTTCAGCAGGAAAAAAAATGGCCGAGGGCCATCACCAGGCAAAGGCAATAACAGGAGCAGAACCCACTTGCCCAGATTGGCCATACTTTTTTGCCACTTAGGTTATGATCTCTAGTAGATGATTATTTCAGTCTTTGTTCCGTTTAGACTATGGTGCAGTGGTGATATCAAAAATAATCTGGCCATCTTTAGAAATCTGAGCAGGAGATATAGGTAGCAAAAGAAGGAACCAATATCTGTGCTCAATGCTCCCATGTGCAGGGCCCCAGGCACTCTTATCCTCACACATAGTTAACAAGAGGCACAAGCTACAGGAACAGAGACCTGCATGCAATATCTCAGAAGGCTTAACTTGATATGCCCTCTATAAAGCTTCACAAGAGAAATTTATTTTAGAACCAAGTAATAGAAAAATATTTGTCTCTCTTGAGAAACTGATTGTTTCTCCCTTTCTGATCATAGAGTTATAAAACCTCATCTCCCTTTTCGTTTTGACAACCAAATACAAAGCTTAACTGTAGCAATTATAGCTACTGGGACTTTGGGTTCTTTCCCTGGTCCAATTTCTTTATTTCTATTTCTATACCATCACAAATTTATAACGTGTACTGAGCGTAAATCAGATTATTAATATGTATGTATGACAGAAAAGTCATTCTGATATTGATTTCTTTGGGCAATATTGAAATAGGCTAAAAAGAACAAGAGGTATTTTCCCTCCCTCATCTGGTGGAAGTTTTGAGAATGTCCCCTGAAGTGATGGCGCGTGGTTTCCGGAGGCATCTTGAGTAGTAGAGGCTAGCACCCTTCTCCTTGCAGTGCCCGGGGACCATGGGAGAATCTCAGAAAGGACCTGATGCTCCCAGCCTGGGCCCTCCAGCTCTCTTAACATAGAAGCAGAGGAGCCACTGGCCTGCAGATCACATGAGTTATGATGTGACCAGTATGGAGCCCAAACAAAGGGTCCTTCCTCAGCTCTTCAGAACTAGTGAGAACGCTGAGGCTTCTGTACAATCCTCAAGGAGTAGGTCGGGGTGGGAGGCTCTCAAAAGACAGACTGAATTTCCAGCTAGCTCAGCAGGTGGAAGCTTGGCACTGATTAAATTTGATTTAGAGAAACAAAGAAATGTGACATTTCTGGCACCTTACAGTTGTAGCCTGAAATTCATACCCGCCACGTGGGATATAAATAAGTGAATGAATGAATAAACAAACCAGAGGCCAGAGTGCCTGGGATGAATTCCCAGTTTGCTGTGTTTCTACCATTAGGGTCGTAAAACCTTGAAACACAAGGGCTAATGAAGAACTCAGTGCTTAGCACAATAAACACCATCTGTGGCGACAGTACGGTAAGGATGGAGGTAAAAAACTAAAGGCAGTTCGCGACTTCACAAAGCTTTTTACAATTAAATGTGGGCAGCACATGTCAACAATAAACCATGAATAAGAAAAAGGACAGCTGTACAGCCATACAGCACACTTTTCTTAAGCGCTCACTTCACATAAGACATGAAAGGAAAGGTGAGGATGAAGACGGCACCCAGCAGTCATACAGATTGGTGAGGGAGATATGAGAAGCAGAATAAGGACACACTAGAAGGATACGGCCTATGAAAATAATTTGCATAAAGTGCTGTGGAAGGAGAGGTCATTTCTGTCTGAAGAACAGACATCTTCCAATAGGAAGGGGTGCTTGGGACGTCTTTGAAAATGGAAAGGATTTGAGCAGAATAAGGCGGCTTAAGGGGCACTGCAGGCCAGGGGTGATGAAGGTGGGGCCCACACCTGCTCATGCTAAGGACCGCAGGCATGTCTCATCACAGATGCCCCTCATGACGCATGAGGACGAAGGGATTACAGGTGCTGAGAAGGCCAGAGAGGTGCATGGAGGCTGGTACAGACAGGGGCTTGGATACCATGCTCAGGGGTTTAGTTGCAAGCTAGAGGCAAGGTGATGGGGAGATTACAGATCTTTGAGCAAAGAAGTGTCACGATAAGAACGATGCTTTTGACAGTTTGCTCGCATAGCTGAATGGAGAATGATGCATTAGAGAACAGGGCTAGAATCATTACAGGGAGAAGAGTTAAGAAGTCCATGCACCTGAACTATAACAGAGGCAGAGGGTCAGGGAAAGAATGCAGGAGATGCAAGGAAGTTCACAGGTGTGAAGTGACGAGCTGGGTGTGGGAGGGACAGAAAGACGGATGAGGACAAACATCAAGAGATGATTCTGAGGTTTCAGGCCTGGGTGGAACAGGGAGTTCAGGAGGACGAGGGTTGAGGAGGAAAATGATGCGCTCAGGTGAGAACGCACGAAGCCTGGGGTCCCAGTGGCCCTGTGATGAGATGCCCAGCAGGTGCCTCACGTACGGAGACAAATAAGTGTGCACACAGTTTTACACATCTATAATCTGATCTTTCAAAACTGATAAATTACTGGAGCTCCATAGTCATCTAACAAAAGGACTCCTAGCCTTACAAAAGCATTAATAATGAGGTACTTTGAATAGTTTGCTCCCCTGGAGAATATAAAATAGGCTTTAATATTTTTTTAAAAGGTGACTTATAACTCTCTTTTCAAAAACTCATCGATTATGTTAAGTAAAGTATATCTCTGTATGAATATGGAATGAACTGGGAGACTTCAGCCAGGTAAAATTAATCAAGGTAGATGTCATGAAGGAGGAGATGAATCTTAAAGGGGATACTGAAAGGGTAGCATTTGAATTAGCGAAGAAAAAGATTGTGGGTTCAAAACAGAAGCGGGGACTCTCATCTCATTCCATATTCTCCCCACTCCTCTTCCTTCCCAGGAATGGAACCAGTGGGGCAGGTGGGGCGATGGGGCATCCAGCTCCACCCAGAGCTTTTCTCCATGACTGTGGATGGCAAATCCATCCCTCCGTCTGCTGAGGTGAAAACCCTGGGTTACCCTGTACGCAATCCATCAGGAGACCCTCTTGGCGCTCCCTTTGAAACAAATCCAGTATCTGCCTCTTCTCTCCACCTCTACTGCTGCTACCATCTTGGTCCAAGCCACAAGCATCTTTGGCCTGGATTATGTCAATAGCCTCCTAATAGGTCTCACCACTTGTACCCTTGCTCTCCTAATGTCTATTTTCAACCCGACAGCCAGTTCTTTTTAAAGACAAGTCAGATCATGTCATTCCTTTCCTCAAAACCCTCCAATGTCTCTCATATCCTTCCAAATCTAAGCCAAAGTCCTGTTTATGGCTTACAAGACTCTACTCGATATGGGTCTGGTTACCTGCTCGCCTCACCTCCTACTTCTCCCCCTCCGCTCACCCAGCCCACTCCACTCTGCTGGCCCCTGGCTTCAGACACTCCAAGTGCACTCTTACCTTGGAGCCTCTGCTTTAGTTCTTTTCTCTGCCAGAAACACACTCCCCCAGATATCTGTAGACAAAATCCCTCACCTCCGACAAGTCCTTGCTCAAACCTCACTTTCTCACTCTCATCCCATGAAATGCTGTAACCTACTGCCAGCCCCACCTCAATATTTCCAATTCCCCTCCTTGCTCACTTGCTTCTTTTTTACATAGCACTTATTTCCTTCTGACATATGATATACCTTCCTTATTAATTATGCCTATTATTTATTGGCTATCTTCCCCTGATAAAACAAAAGCTCCATGAGCCTTCTTTTCTTTTTAATTGGAGTATAATTGTTTTACAATGGTGTGTTAGTTTCTGCTGTACAATGAAGTGAATCAGCTGTATGTGTACATATATCCTCTCCTTCTTGGACCTCCCTCCTATCCACGCCCCATCCCGCCCATCTGGGTCATAACAGAGCAGCGTAAGCATTCTTCATCTGTTTTGGTTTGTACCTAGCCCACTGTAGCTGTTCAGTAAAAAAAGTAAGAATGAGTCAATGAACGAATGTGTAAGAAGAAAAAAACAATGTAATCAAATAAGAGGGGGGGATAAAACCCCACAACTTGATAACTCCAGCCAAAAACACTTGTACTTGGAGACAGAAAGCAGAAGATCCAGTCCCCATACAGGCCACGTTCTAGCTCTGGGGCTCTGGACAAGCTATTAAAATTCTCTGGGGTCCTCCACCTTACCAGAAAGGGATGGACCAGGTTTTTTGCGTGTGTGTGTGTGTGTGTGTGTGTGTGTGTGTGTGTGTGTGTTTCCAAAACTATTTAATTTATTCAGCAAATACATATTGAGGGCCTACTACATGCTAGGTCTTGTGCATATGAAGATTAATAAGACATCACACCACACTGGTCCCTCCCCACAATCCAGAGAGATCAGCGTGTAAACAAAGAATTATAACACAATACAATATCAACATCTATAAGAAGTCCCTTGGAGTTGCAGGTACAACAGTGGTGAAATCAGTAGCGGGGCGGGCAAGGGTAAAGGATGATCGGGGAGAGGGCCTGGCAGCCTACTGGATGCCTCCCTGTACCTCAGAAAGCAGTACCAGAAGGACCCGCCCTCTGGGAATGCTGTCAAGTCTCCTGACTGCCCACTTCACATACTGGACCCTATAATGGCACAGCGAAGGACCAGCAACTTATCACAAGACCCTTTAGTCATTCAAAGATCAATTTTTTCACACCATTGTTTCATGTCCCCTATTAAGTCTTCTAAAGCCACCCATTGTTGTAAAAAGAAGACCTTTTGTCCTGACACATCAGAGTTCCTAAAAACATTTGGAAGGGCTCAGCAGTAAAATAACACGCTGCTCATTCCGTCCAGCGATAGCTTGCAAAGTCAACACATTCCCTCTGAAAATAAATGCATTGCGTAGAGCTTGCTTTCCTCCGAAAACTCAAGGTTTGTGTTCAAATCAGGTAATGTTTTCCCCTTTTGCTGTCCCAGTTATTATCATTTACTGACACTACCACCATCTTCATCAGGACATTGATTTAAGTATCCTTCTGTGCACAGAATGTAAATCAGAGCCAGATAAACAGATGTGTGGTCTGTGCACTCTAGAAACTTGTACTTCAGTGCTCCATATTAACAGTGCACAAACCAGAAAGGATTCTTCTAGAAATTACATACTGGCTACACTCTATCCCAGGAGCATTTGGGTAGTCAGAAGGATGGGGTGTCAGATCTAGCAAAGGTATTTGGAAATTCAAGCCAGTATGCTCATAGGAAATCACCACCCAGAAAACCTTCAGAAAGGGCTTCAAGGTGGGAGGTGGGAAGGCAGATGTCAGAGCCACTGAGAAGAATGACCAGTTTGCTGAAGGAGAGGGTTAGACACAAAGTACAGGCAGAGACGGATCTACTGAAATAGCTGAGCAGCGCCCGTGTTCTGGCGCATTCAGGAAGATGAGAAAACTGGCCCAAATCTTGAGCTTTGAGGCACTAGCCATGAGGGGGCCATTTCCATGTCCCAGTATCCGGGGACCACCGAGGTTTAAAAACAACCAAGGTGTCACTCTGGGCTCAGACCTGCCAGTGAGGAAACAGTTATCCAGGTATATTCACAGTCATTTCAACTGAGGATGAAAGCTTTCTCCACTTATTTTCTTGAACAAAAGATAAGCATGGATCCAGGAGGAGCTTCCAAGATCCCTCCTCCCTTTTGATAAGAAGCTTGAAACTGGCCATTTCTCCCTGGTCCCTGTAGTTAACAGGAAGCTCAAAATAAAATACAAACTTTCCAAAGGACAACATGAGACCTTTGTGGTCATCTTTGCTCTTAAGTTCCGACTCTTTTTTACCGCCATCCCTTATTCTGTATTTTCACTGTGTTCCTGCAGCATACGCCCCTCCAATCCTTTGTGCAACAAAGCAGAGAAAAATAATAACAACACAACAATAAACATCAGGTCGAACTTTTACTGAGCAAGTTATGAGCAGTCATTGGGCTAAGCTTTTCATGGATTACCTCATTTAATCTGCACAGGATTCCAATGACGTACATGCTATTATTACCCACATTTTACATGTGAAGAAAATAATCGAGAGTACGGGAAATTGAAATAACGTGTCCAAGCACCAGAGACCAGGTTTGAATCTAAGCAGGCTGACGCCAGAGCCCATCTCTTAGAGGCCCTACACACACACACACACACACACACACACACACAGGCCCAGGCATAAAATACTTTGTAGGGCATTGTTTGCAACGCTGCTACATCACAGTTGATGGCTGTGGTACAGAAATCCATGACGGCTACCTGGCTTTTGAATGACACTTTACAGTAGAGGTTACCTGTTGGCCTGCAAGCCAAATTTGGGCCTTATCGATGAGCTATTCAGAGCCCATGGTATTGACTTTTTCTGATTGAATCTAATTCTGTTGTCCGGTTCCCCGCAGCTCCCGCCATTCCTCACTGCCCAGCTTGCTCATTTAGTCCCACATATCAAGTTCATGGACTTTGTTTCAGAAATTTCAAGGTATTCTGCCACCTCTCAACTCATGTGGTCTTTGGAATGTTTCTATAGGGGAGGCCAGACAGAAATCAACATCCCCTTTCACAAATGGAGAAACTGAGGTTCAGGGAGGTTGGACCCCTTGCCTGGGCACAGATGCTAGGAAGTGGTGTGGCTGGAAACAGACTCCATCCGGGCCTTCTGCCTCCTCATGTGCTAAATCTCACAGAAGAGATCACCCTCCCCAGCGGAACCCCAAGGAACAGAGGGAGCACAGTGCCAGCCCCCATCGGGGGCAGAGTATTCCTCCAGGAGAAAACAGAGCAGGGCCTGCCCAGCAGGAGGCTGAGAGGAGCAGGGAGGAGGGCCCCACCTTGCACCCCTGCCTCCCCCGCTGCTGGGCAGAGTCCCTCATCCTCCTTACACTGCTCTTTACCTCACGCCTTCACTATAAGACAGGGTGTCCTGGTGGCCCAGGCTCCCGTCTGTAGCCACTCCCTTGGCTCTGAATAGCTTCAGAATCAGGTCTTCCCAAGGATTCTGTCTTCTGAGGTCTGATGGGCACTACAGGTAACATTTCATCCCTTTTGGGTAACTAAAGTCAAAGGGGAGGGAGGCCCCAGGCTGTTCCCCAGTCTCCCTTCCACATCCAGATCTACGACGGCCTAGGCTAGTGACCTTGAAGGGATGCTTTCTAGGAGGGTGGACTCAAGCGAGGGTTCCCACATCTGGCTACACGTCAGGACTACCCAAGAGATCTTTGTCAAAATGCAGATCCCAGGACCATACCCCAGACATACTGAATCATGAACTTGGCAATAAGGCCCTGGAATCTGCATGTCAACCATCTCGGCAGATGAGGCTCCTGCCCTTGTTGGCAATGGACAAAGCTGGGATGGAGTCTTCTTAGCAGCCAGGACAAGAAAGAGGACACACCCACCTTCATCTCCAGGCTCATTTTCAGTGCCAGTGTCCAACCTGTTCGGGGGAGCCCTGGCTTACGGCCAAGCACCAGTCCCTTGGGGCCCCAGCTTACGGTCCATAATAGGGGGATTTAGAACATTTTAATCCAAAGCTGTTGAGCATGCGGGATGCCTCCAAACGCCGGGGAGTCAGCTCCCAGCTCTCCGGGAGCAATGGCCCAGATGTGAGGGCCATGAATGCACATGCAAGGGCCCAGAGGGGGATGTTCAGAGTCAGGGATAACCTCCTCACCCCCAAAAGAGACCCCTGCGTGTATGTGCTGCCCACCCCAGGCAGGAGGGGGGTTGTAGGAAACATAAACTGGTCTTTTTTTTTTTCCTGCTTTCTATTAAGAACTTCAGGCTTGGGGCCCTGCTGGCTCTATGGTTTTTGGCTAAGGGATATAGGAATGCCCAAATGTGCCTCGAACCAGCGACGTTCTCCCCCACGAGGATCCTGATAAGGCAGAACGGCAGAGAGAAGAGAGGGCTCTGCTTTGTTAGTTTATAGCCCTCGTGGTAGCTGGATTGCAAGGCCTGGCCTGGCAGCTCCAGGCTGGGGAGGACCTCACCCTGCCTGCACCCATTTCCAAAACTCACCACCCGCCAGCCTCTGGAGGCTAAAGCAATGAATGGCCGGGTTCTTAGGAACAAATATGAAAGAGAGGGAGACAGAGTGCCGGAGACGACCAGGCCCTGGGACAGCCTCCCCACCCTGAAGCCTGCCTCCCCTGCCTCCCCGTACCCAGGGCTGCATCCTTCCACGGAGCTCTGCCATCGTTCCCCCATGCTGAGCCCTCACCGTGAGACACAGTCTCATCCTCTGCCCCTCGATGTACCGAGAGCTCTGCGCTGACTCCTTCACTTCATGCCGCTGTCATCACTCTCTTGACCTTGGGCCAGATCAGCTCTCTCCCCCAGACCCCAGAGAAGCCCCTCTGTCCTTGTGGTGAGGACTGAACTTGCCTCCCTACCACTCACCGGGATTTGGGGCCCTTCCCCTGACCCCCTCATTCCCACCAGGACCTCTTCATTGGATAGATGCTCCCTCCAGCCCACAGACGTCTCTTCCTTCCTTTCCCTCCCTTCCCCCAACCCTGCCCAGCCAGCCTTCCCTTACAAATGAGGAGGGAGGACCCCAGGCCGTGACAAATATCCTGGCCATCCTTGGAGATCCCGCAGCTTCTCACGATGTGTACTTTAGGCAACTAGCTCTCTGCACTGTAACAGTCATCAACTGGCTCACTTCTCAGGGTTCGGGTCTGTGTCTCGCTTGTTCTCAGGTATCACATGCAAACTTGCACTTTATAAACACTCAAAGCAGGAACGATTATCACTCAAGACAACTGAGAAAGATGACCCAGGCTCCTGGTAAATCTCCAAAGTCCAATCAGAGGCTCATCAGTGCTCCTAGCCAGAGCCGGGAGGGCTCCGCTGCACGGCTCCCAGGGCCCCCGGGGAAAGCAGGCCGGGGCCGCGCTGTGGCGCCGAGGAACTAGGCGGCAGCTCACTTCCTCTGGTCACGGAGAACTGGGTGTACATGGGGCAGGGGGACGAATGATGGGATGAGGGGGTGAGGGGTAGGGGTGGGGTGCAGGCTAAGAAGAGGGCAAGGAAGCCACAGGGCAAAGCGGGGAGGCCAGATCTCTCCCTAGAGTGACAAGCTGGAAGGGGACAAAATTGCAAACCTAAGGGTCTGTAAGATCTGTTTCCCTTGCATTCAAGATTCTGCTCAGACCTCCTTCACTGGTTCCCTAGTGACTTCACGCTTGTAAACAGCATCAAAACAATTTACTACAGCCTTCCTTTATATGCCCTGGTTTAAATAATAAATATTTTTGTTTCACTCTTCTGTGAAATGAAACTCTTGGGGGGCAAAGTCCAGAAAAGCAGAGGTGGGACATGAGGAGGGGGCGGTGGGGCAGGAGCGGGAAATAACATAGCATCGGGTGATGTGGGAGTTCCCAGACCCAGATAGGAGGAGCAGTCCTTTCCACTCTGTCTCTGGGCTGCGTGTTAAGCACCGTCCTTCTCATGCCAGACAAGAAAGCCAGGTCCCACGGGCAAGGGGCCGTGTTGATGGGCACAGCTCATTGGGGTCCCAGTAGGGCACAGACATGACAGGCTCAGGATGTGGTCCACAGCCCCACAGGACACCCCCAAAGGGTGTGGGCTGGGAGAATCAAGCTGAGGAGGAAGAAGCCAAGGGGAGAATTTGGGGGAAGTGAGGTTTGGGGGGCAGGGGAGACATTATGGGGACAGAACTGAGTAGGAGCCCAGCAAGGTCCCTAGTGGGTCTGAGGCTGCAGGGATCCTGGCCCTGAGAGCCCTGCCCCAAGAAGCAGCAGAAGCCAATCACTTCTGGGATGTTCTAGTTGCAGGCCAGCACTAAAGCTTCTTAAGTAGAAATCATTCAAGCTCCCAGGTCTCTCGCTATTAAACCGGAAGGGTCAGCAACCAGCCAGCTTGTTACTGTCTTTAATGAATGCCTTTCTATTTCCTGCAGAGTAAACAACTTGATTCCATTAGATGTTGTAAAATATTTACCAAGCGGCCAGGGTGGCTTCCTTCCTCCCAGCGTGAAAGAGGAAAGAAAGCTCCAGGTTAGGCCTCTGCGCAATGATCAACAGACATCGCCTCTCGGGGGCGGGGGAGGGGGGGGAGGCAATGATCAACAGGCATCGCCTCTTGGGAGGGGGCGAGGGGAGAACTAGGAAGGGTGTGTCTAGAGGGTCTCTTTCTTGTGTGAGAAAGCGCAAGGGGCCGACAGATCCTGGAAGGAGGAGTAGCACTAAGCACCACGTGACGTCCTGGACTGGCTCCTGGAACAGCACAGCTAGTGAAACCCAAGGTCCGGAGCTAATCGTAATGCACCTGTGTCGGTTTCTTCATGGTGACAAACGTTCCATGTGATGTAAGAGGATAACATTCGGGGGATCTGGGTGAGGGACTGCACGAATGCTCTACTATCTCTGCAACTTTCCTATGAATTAAAAATTATTCTAAACTAAAAGTTTAATTTATTGAAAGAGTGAATGTGCTGCCTTCTTGGAGGTGAGTGTTCTCCATCATGGGTGGTGGAGTTTGGGGGCAGCCCCACACTGACAGGGACCTTCCCTGTGTGTGACCTCACCCCAGCGAGAGCCTGCAGGTCACGGGCAGGTTATAACTAAAGAGAAGAAGGGCAAAGGGGGAAGCCTTCCTACAGAGAAGGAAGAAAAGGGATGAGGCAGGAAGACGCTACCAAAATACCATCTTTATTGTCAGAAAAGTCTACTGGACAGAGGCAGTGAAATGAACTGGGTAGAAAGCCTCATGCCATGCAGAATACTCTGGGCTCGCGTGGGGCAGCCATTGTGGGAATCCTTTGGAACTTGCCTCCGGTGGGGTGTGTGAGGCCCTCTAGACAGCTGGGCATGTTTGGAAATCTCACAGGCCCACGGAGGGAGTGTAACATCCCTGACCAGGGAGGGGACAGCTGGCAGCGATCTCCTGTCTTATGCCAGTCTCTCCTGGCCTCTGCCTAGAGGCCCACCAAACCTCCTCCAGGGCAGGGGCATGGATCAGGTGGATATGCCCACTGTGATGTGCACCCTCCCTCTTCCTGCCCTCCTGAGCTCCTGGCTCCCTCCCGCTGTGCCGAGTTTCTGCTCTGCACACAGGTGACCACACCTTTCCTTGGCTCTCTTCTTATCCAAGGCAAGGGCAGAGTCTTCCGACTCTCAGGATAGGCCAGAGGAAAAGCATAACAATTTTATGTGTCAACTGGGTTAGGCTATGGTGCCCGGTTGGTCGAATACTGGTCTAGATATTGCTGTGCAGGTATTTTTTTTAAATGTGTTTAATATTTACAATCAACAGACTCTGAGTCAATAGATGGCCCTCCATAAGTGGTGGGCCTCGTCCAATCAGTTAAGGCCTTAAGAGAACGAAGACTCATCTCCCCTAAGCAATAAGAGATCTGGTGTAGTAAGACGGGCAGGGGAATCAAGATGGACACTCTGGCCTTTGTGAACCTCGTGTAGAAAAGCCAACGGAACATCCCCTTACTGGAGAGAAATATCTGCATGAAAGTGGCTGACACTCCACCTGGGTCTCCAGCCAGCTCTGCACACTCAGCAAGTCTGAGGACAAGCCCACTGTGATGGTTACTGCCATGTGCCAGCTGGGTGAGGCTATGGGGCCCAGTTGTTTGGTCAACACCAGCCTAGATGTTGCTGTGAAGGTATTTTTTTCAGATACGACTAACATTTAAATCAGTAGACTTTGAGTGCAGATTACCATGTAATTCGGTAGACTCAAAGTCAAGCAAACGACCATCTGTAGTGTGGGTGGGCCTCATTTAATCAGTTGAAGGCCTTAAGAGCAAAGAGTGAGATTTCCTGGAAAAGAAGGAATTCTCAAGACTGCAACATGGAAACCTAGCCGGAGTTTCCACCCTGCCTGGCTTGCCTATGGATTTCGAGCTCAAGACTGCACCATAAGCTCTGATCTGAGTATCCAAGACCTACAGATTTCAGACTTGCCAGCCCCCCATCCTGTGAGCCAATGCCTTAAAATGAATCTCTCTAGATATATAGATAAATAGATGGATGGATGGATAGATGTAGATGTACAAGACAAATATGCATATGTAGAAATAGACGCACAGACTGGCTCTGCTTCTCTGGAGAACCCTCACTAATTCAAGGGAAACAGAGGATCCAGAAGACCCTGGGCTGGGTCAGAGGCACCTGCTCTCTTCACTATCCCGTTGACGTCCCTCTGTGGGTTTACAGACAGTGATGCCCCATCACTGGTGCTCCCCAGCTTCATCGTTCAGTCACTGAAATAAAGAGTTTGTATTGATCGTCTTAAGAGGATGCCTTTCCCTGTACTCAAAAGTGACAGGAAGTGACAAACATTTCAGAAATAGCTTAGTGGACATCCCCCTCCCGCCACGTCTCATTTTCAACTCGAAAATAACAGCACATCACTGAACTCTCCGCAGTCACGTGTGCCTGGGCTGACAGAACTTCCCTGGGGAGAACAAACGTGCCACCTGCCAAGGAGATACCCACAGCACCCAGCGGAACCAACCCACTGAGACAGGCTGCTTGCCCTTCCAGGCTGTCCTGCCCGGGGTTCTCAGCGTCAAGAAAACCAGTAGGATCCACGGAGCTTCCGGGAGTCCGCAGATCTGGGTGACAGCCCCAGAACCCCACACAGCACTAGAGGACACACTCAAGGTCCAATGTCAGAGCAGGAAGTTGGGCATTTTCACTTCAGACACTTTTTCAAGGAGGGGAGCAAAGAGCAGCAGGCTGGGAGACGGCAGGACATCCTCCTCCCCTCTGCCAAGAGACCCCTTCCCTCTGTGTCAGCCCAGGCCACTCTGGCTGCTTCCCTCAGCCCAGCTGCTGACCCAGAGGCCCACGTGCTCAGGGAGGTGGAAAAGGAACACCAGCTCCACCAGCCTCGACTGCAGAGGACACGCCAGGCAGCAGATGCAGCAGAAATCAGTGGTTTCTTTGGGAGCTTCTGCCTTTCGCCTTCAAATCAGGGTTGCTAGATTTAGCAAATAAAAATACAAGCTGCCCGTTTAAAGTTGAATTTCTGATCAACTACAAATACACATCATGTGATATTGGGGATATACTTATAATGAAAAAATTATTTGTTGTTTCTCTGAAATTCCATATAACTGGGCATCTTGTATCTTATCTCGCACCCTACTTCCAGCGGGGGAGAGCCGGGAGGGCTACAGCATCAGGCCCTGCTGGTCCCCAGCCTCCAGGCCTCTCGTCCCATCTCCTCACAGCTGGGCCCTTTCATTCAGCCCAAGCCCAACCCTCAGCTGAGACAGGAGGGGTTTAAGCAGCTGCAGACACAGCAAAGCAGAGCCCCGCTGCTCCCAAAAGACCCTTCCTTGGCCCCAGGCCCTAGTCTTGCGATCCACTTCTTGGGCCTGTGCTGAGGTTCCTCCTGGCAACTCTTTGAGGCCCGGGGACCCGCCTGATAACACAGGCCCTTTGCCCAACCTTGGGTCCAGTGCCGAAACCCTAGTATAATGGGCAGAGAGCCCTGACTGTCAAGGACAGTTGGCCACTTCCTCTTGGGTACTCCCCATCCTCCCTGACTGAAGACAGCTGTAGCCCCTGAACACTCGGGGAGCTCACCTAGACGCAGGTGTACACTTGCCCACTGGCACCTGCGGCTAGGTGAGCTCCCCATGCAGGTGAGTGGGACTCTTCTCAGCCTGTTTTCCCCACCTATCCTGCCATACCTTCCTACCCACCTCCAGCTCTGATGACCATGGATCAGATCTTAACCAAGTGTGGTGCCTCCTTTGACAGTAAGACCCACAGAGACAAAAGACCTGCGTGCAGGAAACTATAGGACACTGATGGAAGCACTTAAAGATGACACCAACGGATGGAGAAATACACCATGCTCTTGGATTGGAAGAATCAACATTGTGAAAATGACTATGCTACCCAAAGCAATCTACAGATTCAATGCAATCCCTGTCAAACTACCAATGGCATTTTTTACAGAAGCAGAACAAAAAATCTTAAAATCTCTATGGAGACACAAAAGACCCCAAATAGCCAAAGCAGTCTTGAGGGAAAGAGCTGGACAAATCAGACTCCCTGACTTCAGACTATACTGCAAAGCTACAGTAAGCAAGACAATATGGTACTGGCACAAAAACAGAAACATATATCAATGGAAAAGCTAGAAAGCCCAGAGATAAACCCACACACCTATGGTCAACTAATCTATGACAAAGGAGGCAAGGATATACAATGGAGAAAAGACAGTCTCTTCAATACGTGGTGCTGGGAAAACTGGACAGCTATATGTAAAAGAATGAAATTAGAACACTCCCTAACACCATACACAAAAATAAACTCAAAATGGATTAGAGACCTAAATGTAAGACCAGACACTATAAACCTCTTAGAGGAAAACGTAGGAAGAGCACTCTTTGACATAAATCACAGCAAGATCTTCTTTGATCCACCTCCTACAGTAATGGAAATAAAAACAAAAATTAAAAAATGGGACCTAATGAAACTTCAAAGCTTTTGCACAGCAAAGGAAACCATAAACAAGACCAAAAGACAACCCTCAGAATGGGAGAAAAGATTTGCAAACGAATCAACGGACAAAGGATTAATCTCCAAAATATAAAAACAGCTCATGGAGCTCAATATTAAAAAAACAAACAACCCAATCCAAAAATGGGCAGAAGACCTAAATAGACATTTCTCCTAAGAAGACATACAGATGGCCAAGAAGCACATGAAAAGCTGCTCAACATCACTAATTATTAGAGAAATGCAAATCAAAACTACAGTGAGGTATCACCTCACACCAGTTAGAATGGGCATCATCAGAAAATCTACAAACAACAAATGCTGGAGAGGGTGTGGAGAAAAGGGAACCCTCTTGCACTGTTGGTGAGAATGTAGATTGATTCAGCCACTATGGAGAACAGTATGGAGGTTCCTTAAAAAACTAAAAATTGAATTACCATATGATCCAGCAATCCCACTACTGGGCATATACCCAGAGAAAACCATAATTCAAAAAGACACATGCACCCCAGTGTTCATTGCAGCACTATTTACAATAGCCAGGTCATGGAGGCAACCTAAATGCCCATCGACAGATGAATGCATAAAGAAGATGTAGTACGTATATACAATGGAATATTACTCAGCCATAAAAAGGAACGAAATTGGGTCATTTGTAGAGACGTGGATGAATCTAGAGACTGTCATACAGAGTGAAGTAAGTCAGAAAGAGAAAAACAAATATCGTATATTAACGAATATACATGGAACCTAGAAAATGGTACAGATGAACTGTTTGCAGGGCAGAAATTGAGACACAGAGGTAGAGAACAAATGTATGGACACCAAGGGGGGGGAAGTGGTGGGGGGTGGGGTGATGAATTGGGTGATTGGGATTGACATGTATACACTGATATGTATAAAGTTGATGACTAATAAGGACCTGTTGTATAAAAAAATAAATAAAATAAAATTCAAAAAGTAAAAAAAAAATATAATAAGACCCACAAAAATACACTAGGAACCATGCCACCCAGACATTCCATGGCTTCCCCCGAGGTCCCTATTCCACTTGCAGCCTGAAGTCCAGGTCTGTCCCCTGCTGCTAAGAAGCAGTCCTCTGCTCCCATTTCTAGCCTTCCCTATAGACACGGCTGCTTCCAGGCAGCTCAAAGTCCAAACAATTAGACTTCTGAATAGACTGGCTTCTTAGCTCTCCTGGCACCCATGCCTTCTTAACAAGAGGCATAGCAGGGCATTAATATTTTACTAAACCTTTCCTTTGCGTGCAGTCTTCAGACCACACTGTTCAAGGGACCAGCAAATCAGATCAAGGCTGGGAAGACCCTTGCTGACCTCACTTACCAGTTCTCGCCCACCTTTGAGCCTCTGTCACTGCCTGGCAAGAACCCCGCACCACAAAGCCTGAGGAGAGTGAAAATCAACACTGTGCCTTCCTTCCTCCTCCCCGCCTCCTTCCTCCCTCCTTTCCTTCCTTCCTTCCTCCACCCATTGACTTTACTGCAGGCCTCCCCTGAGTCAGGCACAGCATCAGACTCTGTGGATACAGGGAAGAGCAAGTCAGGGTCCTGCCTTCAAGGAGATGACACATTATTCAGGGAGAGAGAAAAGGAATCAGACCATTTCACAGAAATGTGACAAGTGCTTTGAGCCCCTGGGGTGAGCTGTCTACTTAATGGCTGTCCTGATTTTTTTTGAAAGATGGTTGGCAATAAGACTGAAGTCACATTTACAGATGTGTAGACTGACTTGGGCCACTCTGTCAGTGTGGCCAAAGATAACCTTGGCGTGGCTGGCTCCTTCTTGTCTCACCTTAAATGTCCCCTCCCCTGAGAGACTTTCCCCAACTGCCTGATCTAAAGCAGCCCCCATCACTCTCCCTCCTAGCCTCCTATTTTGTCATTATTATGGCATTTCTCAAAGCCTGGCCTCTCCTTCTTTGTTCATCTGTCCTCCTGCATCCTTGCCTGTGTCCTCTGACACTACACCTCCAGCACCCAGCAAGTGCTCCCTCCACTGAAGTTTACTGCACAAATGAAGGAACCAATAAAAGAACCATACAGAGTGAAGTCAGTCAGAAAGAGAAAGACAAGTACCGTGTGCTAACACATATATATGGAATTTAAGGAAAAAAAATGTCGTGAAGCACCTAGGGGTAAGACAGGAATAAAGACACAGACCTACTAGAGAACGGACTTGAGGATATGGGGAGGGGGAAGGGTGAGCTGTGACAAAGCGAGAGAGAGGCGTGGACATATATATACTACCAAACGTAAAATAGATAGCTAGTGGGAAGCAGCCGCATAGCACAGGGAGATCAGCTCGGCGCTTTGTGACCGCCTGGAGGGGTGGGATAGGGAGGGTGGGAGGGAGGGAGACGCAAGAGAGAAGAGATATGGGAACATATGTATATGTATAACTGATTCACTTTGTTATAAAGCAGAAACTACCACACCATTGTAAAGCAATTACACCCCAATAAAGATGTTAAAAAAAAAAAAAAAAAAAACAGGAAGAACCACCACCCAGTGGTTCCCAACCTCCCAGGCTCCTCTGAGCTATTTCCATATATTCCAAGGCCTAACAGGTTTTATCGGTTTCCTTATCCTCGATAAAGCCCCACAGGAGAAATAGGATGTCACATTTCTTTGCCTTTGACTACAAGGATATCAACTCAGTATTCCTGGCTCCCTTGCTAATCAGAAACTCTAATTAGTAAATATATTTTGACTCTTAAAAGTGGGAAAACAAAAGCATCATAACATCCAAGCTGTTTATTTAGTGGATAACAACTTTCAAGACAGGAAACCATGGAGCAAGATTTAAAAGTACTAAAGGGTTCTCCCGGTAGAGGAGAGACTGGGAATAGCTGCCCATTTTCTGGATGGCAAGACTGAGGCCCAAGCCATATCAAGGGCCACATGCAAGAAACCTGGGCCAGAGGTCTGCCCACTAAACTGTCAGAGCAAAGGAGGATGAGACTTGGCCATGAAAATACTGCACATAAAAGAAATCATGTTCTGGAAAAAAAAAGTAATTTAAATGAAAGTTGAAATTATCTGCAGCACAGATACTGTGAATCTTCAGGCTTGCTGCTGTCAAATGGATCGTCCATATAACACTGGCCATCTTCTGAAGGGCTAAGGAAAATCTGGAAAGTGTGCGTGCATTAGCAAGGTGCCAGCCAACTGTTTTCATTTACCCTACTATTTTAAAAAGCATAACTGACATGGGCACTTACTCCTTGGAAGCTGACCTTTGAACAGCTCTTTAAATGCTGGGATTAAAGGTGCTGGATAAACCACTGCCTTGTCATTGCACTTGATCAACTGACTGGCCATTGCAATGCAAAACATCAGGGTCAAAAGAGAACAGCCCAGGTCAGCTGAGACTCCAGCTGCTGGAGGCCAAAGGGGCCATTAGGCCATCACCTGCTTTCTGAGCCCTGGCGCGCCGCTGCCACTCGACTGTCTGTGCCACCCACCCATAGAGAGCTGGGTCCCCTGTTGTAATGAGAAGCTTTGAGCAGCTCACTGCAAAAGGCACAGGCTCCCCACTGGCCAGCCCCTGGCTATGGGGACTTGAAGGACTTGAAGGATTTATCCAGTGGATATGTTACTTCTCCGGGCTTCCAGAGCAGAGGGGATGAGACCCTGCTAGTACAGCCCCTGGCTGCCTTATTTCTCTCATGAAAAGTGGCTGAGCCAGAGAGGACAGCACACAGCCTGACAAGAAGACCTCTAGTTACGCTGGACAAGAGCCAGATAGACCGGCAGAGTGCAAGAAGCCATGATTCTCCTCCATGCACGATTTTCTCCAACTGGAGTGGAACTTGGTTTAGAAATTAGATGTGTTCTTGAACACCCATTGCAAATCTTAAACCTCAGGTCCAATTAGCAGCTCCAGGGCACAGGCAATTGAAAGCAGTGGTTCTGCATCCAAATATCAGCGTGCCCCCAAGTCACCCAAGAAACCCATAAAATGCATATCCCCAGGTCCTGCTCCCCAAATTCTCATTCAGTGGGTCTGGAGTGGGAACCTACATTTTAATAAGCTTCCCAAGTGATCCTGAGGTAGAAAGGGGATGAACAGATCACACCTTGAGGAAACTCCAAGGTGAAGGTGACCAGCTGGTTTACCCTTGTCCACTCGGTAGGTTCAGGCTTATCTGCCGCCAGTCTCCCTTCTCAGGACACTTATCTCAGAAGTGTGATCCTGAGAAAGGATCAGTGTTTAGGTCAGTGAATCCAGAGGCAGAAGGAGCCAGAACCATCCCAGGGACACTCCTGAAGCTCGGTCCAAGGGTCTCAACCTTGGGACCTGGGGAGCCACTGGCCGGGCCCTACGACCCAGACCTTCAAGGCATCACCTGCCACAATCCAGCTGCAATAGCTATGGTTGCAACAACATATGCAAGGTCAAGACCACCCAGTCCAGGGGTTCTGAATCTTTTGTAGCGTACATGCTGTGGGGAAGCCCTTCTCAGAATAATGCTTATAAACGCATAAAATTAAATGCATAGTGTTACAAAGGAAACAAATTATATCCAAATACGGTTTTTCCAAAAAAGTTTTTAACTTGATGTAGCGTATATGTGTTTCTTTATTAATGCATTCAACGGGATCTAGCAGTGGTCTAAGAACTGCTGTAATTTCAAGGTAGTAACAAGATGGAAAAAAAATTCAAAACACCTGTAGCAGCTGCATTGCGTAAGTATAAAGCTAGGGCCAAGCTAAGAAGCCCAGTTTAGGCGCTGAGGCACTGGGCCTGGCTCCAGTAGCAAAGGACAGGCAACGGCCCTCTTTACAATCCCCAGGAAGAACAATCACCAGGAGCTTCACTTTTTTGTCATCACATGACAACTACACGCCACCTGAGAGCATGTGTGCAACACTAGCTCAGCTCAGTGATATGGTAACGAGTCCTGATTTTGATGCCAGAGAATCAGGTTTGCATCCTGTTATTCTCCAATTGCCCCCAGGTATATTATCTCTGAACTTGCCCCTGCTGTGCACCCCAGGAGCTGACCACTGCAGAGCCGTCCTCTACCTGGGCACCAAGGTGGCCCCCTGCTCCTGTAACACCATCCCTCTCCTGCCCCTCCAGCCCTAGCGAGTAACTGCTCCCTGTGGGTGCTGGTCCCTGGGGGGTTCTCTATCTCCTGCTGGCTCCCTTACCCCTGCCCATAGATCTTTGTTTGTTTGTTTGTTTTGGGGGTTTTTTTGTTTGCTTTATTTTGCAATTTTTTCATGGTTTAATTAACTTTTTAAAAACTTTCTTTTATGAACAATTTCAAATATACAGAAAAGTAGAGATCATAGGATATGAACACCACATACCCATTACTCAGATTTAATAAATCTTAACATTTTGGCATGTTTTGTCTTTTTTTATTCTGAAGTATTATAAAGTAAATTACAGATATTCACATTTCACCTGTGAATATTTTAATGTGCGTCTCTTAACTACAAGGACATTTTCCCTAATAACCACAATGTCATTAAGTGCACCTAACAAAATTGAAAATAATTCCTAATACTACTGAGTACCCAGCTTATATTCAAATTTCCCATATTGTTCCCAACAAAATGTTTTCCTTTTGGAATTTATAAATGAATATTAGGAAAAATCAAACCCATGTTATCAAGAGGATATAAAATATATATATATACACACGTATACGATTGGTTTAGATATAGGCCATGTGACATTTTCTGGCCAATGAGATGTGAGGGGACATTTGCTGGGGGCTTCTGGGAAAGATACTCTCACCTGCCCGCAGATCTTTAACCAGCCTCTTTACTAAGGTCCCCTGAGCCGCACTGTGTGTGCCAGCCGTTTCTTGCCTGAGCCCTCCTGATACAACCCTGCCCTGCTGCGTGACCTGGAACAAAGCACCCAAGCAATCGGAGCTTCTTAATCTCTGGAAGGGGAGCCGCAGCCCCCACCGCTATAGGCGGGCTGTGGGGATTAAGCGGAACGGTGTGAGCAGCAGGTCTAGTCGGGCGCCCGGCCGGGGAAGCCCTTGACGAGTCACCTTCATTTTAGAGCCGGCAAAGAGCTCCGAGGACAGGTTGCCCTGCGGCTTGTTCTGGGTAGACAGACCTAGTATATCTCCTGTCCGGAATGGCCAGAATCACTCTAGGGGAGGTCTTTTGGGGGCACATGGGGCTCAGACGCCTCTTGCCCCTCAGAAGCACACAGCAGCCAGGGGGCCATTCCCCGCAGGAGAAGGAGGTCAGGCCAGGCCCAGGGGAGCCGTCTGGCTTAGGGGGTGATTCCCTGTGGATTTCATTTTCCCTCTTCCCACTTTGGCAATAAATCCCCACACCTGGCAGGTGCACAGAGCTTTCACAGACGATGCTCATTTGATCTTCACACTATCATGAAGTGGACCTTACTACCCTACTTATTTTTGGGGTGAGACAGAGTTCAGAGATAGGGGAGACTTGTCCAAAGTCACACATCTCCTGAGGACCAAAACCAGACCTAGTTCTTAAATCTTCTAACCAATGTCTCAATTTCTTTCCCAGCAGGAAGAGCTAAGACAGCAAATATAAATGACTCAACAAAACCCTCACCCTGCAGTAAATCTTTGGACCGGAAAGACAGGCTCTTGCACTGAGAAACAGAAATCGTATGGAAGAGATACAGTCGTCCCTCTACAAGTCATTGACGGTTTATGGTTTAATTATGTAATTTAGTGAAAATGATGTCAGGAAAAAGCAGAGAGATAAAAGAAGCATCTTATGTTTAAGTAAAAGTTCCAGAGTTGAAAGTCTTCTCTTTTTATTTCCCAAGGGACAAAATTATACTAACCTTTATTGTAAGGGCAAGTGAGCCTGCCTGGCAGCTCTGCCCTCTTCCTCGCCCATCCAGCACTAAGGAAACAACAGGGGTAGTTTTCTCTGGATGAAAAGCAGACATCACAGCCCACTTCTCGTCTGAACAGACACAATCCAGTGCTTTCTGTACCTCTCCTAAAATGTGACTTGGCCTGAATAAATCCTATCAGAAATTCAATTTAATGATGTATTGGCGATGCCAAATTATATTTCCCCTTGCTTTCAACAAGAACTCCCAACACTCCTTGAACACTCAGCATGGACACCACCACCAGCCCTCTCCCCTCCCCAACCCTTGAGATGCTTCCGGTCATTAATCCCTACAACATACCCGAGAGGACGAGAGGTGTTACGAGCTGTACTTCACAGATGAAGAGAGCAGAGGCAGAAAGGCTAAATGGCTCGACCAAGAGTGACAAGGAAACCAGCGTTGCAGCCGGGACCGGAAGCAGGGAGAGCCCAGGTCAGGGATTTTTTCTGTCAGACTGGGAAGATGCTATTATGATCACGCAGCTGTTCCAGATGGCCTCTCTCCGCCCACCGTAGACCAGTCTCTCGAGGCTCTGCTTTGCCAACAATCCACACGACACCCCCAGACACACGCCTACCACCCAGGGCCTCCTACTGAACTTGAATAGGGCCCGTGCTAAACAGGCTCCACTCCTGCCAGGGAGAAAGCCCTTCAGTGGAGAAAAGGAGCTGATTACACACTCCTGAGCTTAATAGGAAAGCAAATCCATTCTGAATAAATTGAATAATTTATAAATAAATTCACAGAGCACGAGGAATCTGTTCATAAAACATTTGCTAACCATGAACTACAGTCCGGCTATTAAACGCTGTTCACGGCAGCTCCTCAGAGCCGTGCCTCCCCTAGTCTCGCTGCATCTTTAGCGGGCCAGCGGCTGTCAGCATGGCCCCGGGGCCCATCTGCGCACACCCCAACGCCGGCAATACGTTTGAGTTAAAGAGCTCCCCCAATGAGTCTCGGTGTTTGGGCCCAGCAAGGCACCTCTCTCCAAGGGAAGCCGGTGCGGCCCAGAAGACAGCCAGTACTGCAGAACCATGTGGCTCTGCCCCATGTCTGGACTGCACTCCCCTGAGCCAGGACTTTCGTAGGGAAGCCACAGGACACAGCGGGACAATGGGCTTCTGCGGCCACAGGACGGATCTCCGAGGAACAGGCTGCAGGAATCCCAGGCTTTCTTCCCAGCAGGCTTTTAGGAGAAGGCACGCCTTCCCCTGGCTCTTCCTCCTTCATTTCTTCTCATCTTCCTTTCCATTTCCTTCTTAAGTGTTGGTGTTTCTCTTCCCAGCCCTCAAGTGACCCCCGATGGCCATCCACACCCAGGCGGTCCACCATCACCCAAATGCCAAGGGCCCCAAACTCCACCACGTCTCTCTCCTGAGCTGCAGACTCCCTACCAGGCATCCCGCTTGGACATCCCGTAGACCCTGCAAACCCAACGTGACTCCAGCCTTATCTCCACCTCTCAGCGTGCTCTTTCTCTACCCAGCTCCAAACTCAGGGGCAAGTTCCTTTCTCCATTCAGTTTCTCAAACCAAACATTTGGCCTCTTCCTTAATTTCTCTTTCTCAACCCTCACATCCATGGAGGGGTTTATTAATTCTACTTCCAAATATGTCCGGCATCCACCTCCTTCCTCACTTCCATTTGAAATGAAATCCTCCCATCTCAGTCTGGGCTCCCATCCGCCCTCCCTAGGACAACTGAGTCCCCCTTTCTCCTTACTCCAATACACATCCTCTAAAATGTCATCAGGGTAGTTTTCCCCGAACTGAGTAATGACCATAAATTTCCCTTCCTGGAAACAAACTCTTCAAACCTTCCCACTAAGCACCCAAAATCTCTGGACAGTCTCACCTCCAATGACTATCCCCACTTACCCAGACTACTGTGCCACCTTGAGACCGCTAGCATCTCAATACATGAAGGGTTCACTCCTGCTACACCTGGAATGTTCTTCCCTTTATCCCTCATCCTTTCAGCCCAGTTCCCTGGCCCTTTCAGAATTAAGTCTTGCAACTGACTCTAAACCTGCCTCTTTTCTGACTACTCATCACTACATCTTATAATCCTGTCATCTGTCCCCAGGTGCCTACTGTCCCCACCCACACTGAACAGTTCTCAAAGACAAGATCAGAGTTTTAATTTATTCCTACCCTAGTATTTCATGCAGTGCCTGAACCAAACTGTTTCAATAAAATCTTGAAAATGAACTGAATTCCTCCCGGGTAGTACTTGAGAATGCTCTTCCTGGATGGAAAAGATGTGAAAAGACAATTCTACAGGAGGGGACTTCCGAGATGAGGATTTCATTCTCATTTCATCCCTACTGGGCAGAGTCCTCTTTTACAGATGGCAAGAGAGGAGAAATGGCAAGGTTCGCGGCCAGGTGCACCAGAACACAGAACAGATGTCACATCTAGACTGGTGGAGAGTGGCTCTCTCCTCCACAGAACCTGCTGCAAACCCTTGATTCTAAGTGGGAACAGAGACTGGAACTCAAGTGGGTACAAATCTGTTTTTATGCTCCTACTGTGCACGAGGCAGCACCAATCAGCAGGGTGCTGGGTGGGGTTAGGCAGAACCTAGAAGGGGCCAGGAGGAAGGACTGGGATGGACCAATGCTGCTGTGCACTTTCCAGACCTGTCAACTTGGCAGTGGCCCCTCCTGAGTCTCAGATTTACAGGTCCTGCTCACCATGTTGGATTTAAAAAGTGATGTGTGAATTGAAACATTGTGAAAGAACTCACATTCAAATTGTGCTGGGGACCTCCTGCTTTGAGAAACACCACAATCAACCATCCTACATGTCCTCCTCAGGTGCCCAACAAATCCTAGGTGTCCAGCAAATCTGGCCTGGGTGCCCAGGAGAAGTAGAACAGCAGGGTGGAGGGCATGAGGTGGACCTAGGTTTGAGTTGCAGCTCTGACACATTCATGCCATATAGCCCCACAAACTGCCCAAAAAGGCAGCAGAGCACAATGACCAGAGCATAGGCCTTCAGCTCAGGATTCAAATCTCTGCCCCAGCCTCTCCCTAGCTGTGTGACCTCGGGCAAGTGGCTCAACTTCTCTGAGGCTCCCTTTCCTTAGCTTGCTCGCAGGGTTGCTACATGAGAGAGATGACATCATAGCTTCAAGGTGCCTTGCCCAAAGCAGCACATCACGTGGCAGATGCCCCCTTCCCAGGACCCCATTCCCTGCTTCCCATCAATCCGGAGGTTCCACTCTGTGCCCACTGTAAGATGCTTCTCATCAGCTGACTCCTCAGCTGAGCCGTTTTTAGGCCACCCCAGGGGCCACAGCAGCACCGTCAGAAGGAGATGGAAGAATGCATAACACCCTCCCCTGCTATAAAGTACCCAGGAGCCTGTCAGAAGCTAGAAGAGCAGGGCTGTGGCTTGGACAGCGGCAGTTATTCACCGGCTCTGCCCAGGACTCCTAGGGGCCGCCAGGGAATGGGGATGGGGGATGTGGCGTCCAGCCACCCTCCAGGGTTTGCTGCTGCAAGAGAAACAAGGGCCTTATTTACGCCACTCGGGCTGAGCAAGCAGGGAGGCGGCCCTGCAGGGAAGCCTTTAATTAGAGCTCTTCCCTTCAGAAATGCTGACACGGGCTGGACAGGAACTACATCTCAGCCAAAACGCTGTCATCCCTACCATCCCGGCGGAAAGATAAAATCAGCTGCAATATTGGTTTCTGCAGAGTCGGAGTGCGGGGCGACCTGCGGGGCTGCTCGGCAGGTGGGCAGGGCGCCGCCCCGCCGCTGCACCAATGGCGCCTCTCCGTGCCGGCCCCCCAGGCCGGAGCCCTTTCCACACACAGAAAAGAGAAATCAAGTCAGTGGGAAGCCGCTCCGGAGGTGGAAAACCCAATTCCATGCCCACTCGGGCCGAGAAGGCACTGGCCCCAGGCCTACCTCACCCACATGTGACGATGCTCCACACCGGCCCGAACCCCTCGAGCAGGGGGTGCCCACCCCCCAGCAACACCAGTGATGCAGCTGGATGGTGCCCCCCGGCCGCTCAGCCAGGGATCCTCCTGCCCCCAGCAGTCGAGGCATCATCCTTTCCTCGGGGACTACTTTAGCCGCTCGGACTCTTCCTTCTTCCGGTCCAGGGCGAGCAGACGTGCCCTGTCGTCTCACCCAGTCACCAGGCCTCCCTGGCCATGGTCCCCGCATGGTCCCTGCCGAGAGCAGGGGAAGCTAGCGGGAAGACCCCCTCCAGCCCTGATGATCCGACCTGAGAAGAGGAAGAGTGTTGGGGACGCAGCCTTGCAGCCACACTGCGAGTCCAGAGACAGAAGCAGCATCCCCCCTGGGGCCGAGGAGAAGGGGCAGAGGCCCGCATCCCGACGAGCACAGACATGCAGAATCATGGAGGCTGGGCTGTCTCCACCGCATCCTGAGGACTTACAGAATACCGAGCTTCTCCCCGAGGGCCCTCCTCCAGCGGGTTTGGTGACAGGCAGACACATTTACTCAGGAAAGCGGGGCGTCCACAGGTGACTGGATCTACTGTGAAACTGGGCAGGGTTCCCGGCTCTGCGCCTAGTGGTGCTAAGACTGAGGTTGCCTTCCATGCCTCCATTTACCCAGCTTCAAAGGCAGGGGAGCCGATCCCCTGCCTATCGCAAAGGGAGGACATAGGAGTAGAGCCTACTTGTGCAATAAAAATGACCCTCCATTAAAGACACAGACCTACTAGAGCATGGACTTGAGGATATGGGGAGGGGGAAGGGTAAGCTGTGACAGAGTGAGAGAGTGGCATGGACATGTATACACTACCAGATGTAAAATAGATAGCTAGTGGGAAGCAGCCGCATAGCACAGGGAGATCAGCTCGGTGCTTTGTGAACACCTAGAGGGGTGGGATAGGGAGGGTGGGAGGGAGACACAAGAGGGAAGAGATGTGGGAACACATGTATATGGATAACTGATTCACTTTGTTATAAAGCAGAAACTAACACACCATTGTAAAGCAATCATATTCCAATAAAGATGTTAAAAAATAAAAAAATGACCCTCCACTACAGATGCAGCGCTGTGCTCCCATTCCCATCAGCCTGATGAATTTTTTTTTTTTTTTTTTTCGGTACGCGGGCCTCTCACAGTTGTGGCCTCTCCCGTTGCGGAGCACAGGTTCTGGACGCGCAGGCTCAGCGGCCATGGCTCATGGGCCCAGCCACTCCGCGGCATGTGGGATCTTCCCAGACCGGGGCACGAACCCACGTCCCCTGCATCAGCAGGCGGACTCTCAACCACTGCGCCACCAGGGAAGCCCTCGATGAATTTTCATTAACATTTTAGGAAATGGGCATGACTCACCCCATTTTTCAGACAAGGACTGGAGCTCTGAGGTGCACAGTGACACGCTCAATGTCCCCCTGTGCCTGAGCTGCAGTCTGAACACACACGGAGGTACTGTTCCCATGAGCCATGATCTGCGGGAGATGCAGGCAGAAAGGCTGGGGACGCAGCACCTTGAGCTCGAGTCTGCTCTGCCTTCCTGTGGGTGTGGATTCTCCCCATCTGCGCCAGCAACAAAGTTCAGGAGCCTCCACTCCCCACCCTGCTGCCAGCTCTGCCCAGAAAGGGGCTCCAAGTCATTCCCCAAACTGGAGCCTCTGGTCAGGACTGTGGGGCTCAGCCCTGCAGGTACCCAGATTCTGGCTGATTCCAAAGGAGGACAAAGGGCTGCAAGCCCAGAAAGGCCCCTAACTAATAGGACATTCACTTTATTTCTCTATTTTTATTTTATTTATTTTTTTAAAAACTTATTTATTTGTTTATTTTGGCTGCACTGGGTCTTAGTTGCAGCACGTGAGATCTTTAGTTGCAGCATGCGGGATCTTTTAGTTGCAGCCTGCAGGCTCTTAGTTGTGGCATGCAGACTTCTTAGTTGTGGTATGAGGACATCTTAGTTGCGGCATGCGAACTCTTAGTTGCGACATGCATGTGGGAGCTAGTTCCCCGATCAGGGATCGAACCCAGGCCCCCTGCATTGGGAGCAGAGAGTCTTACCCAATGGGCCACCAGGAAAGTCCCTGGACACTCACTTTAAAGAGTAACAAAAGGTACACAGCTAACCCCATTCCCCTCTCAACCCCAGAGGATCCAAATTAGAGGCTGGGCCACCTTGGAAGTGGTATATGGCCACTCACTACTGGCCCCTGGCATCCCAGGACAGCAGTGGAGCCCCTGGGTGTTTAAGATGATGCTGGGTTATTCACAATACAGTGGAAACAACCCAAACGCCCACCAACTGAGGAATGGGTGAATAAAATGAGGTACATCAATACAAGGGAATATTATTTCCCAATTAAAAGGAATGAAGTAGGGGAGGACCTTCAAGATGGCGGAGGAGTAAGACGTAGATATCACCTTCCTTCACACAAATACATCAAAAATACATCTACGTGTGGAACAACTCCTACAGAACACCTACTGAACACTGGCAGAAGACCTCAGACTTCCCAAAAGGCAAGAAACTCCCCACGTACTTGGGTAGGGCAAAAGAAAAGAGAATAAACAGAGACAAAAGAATAGGGACGGGATCTGCACCAGTGGGAAGGAGCTGTGAAGGAGGAAAGGTTTCCACACACCAGGAAGCCCCTTCGCAGGCGGAGACTGCGGGTGGCGGAGGGGGGAAGCTTTGGAGCCACGGAGGAGAGCGCAGCAACAGGGGTGCGGAGGGCAAAGCGGAGAGATTCCCACACAGAGGATCGGTGCCGACCAGCACTCACCAGCCTGTGAGGTCTGCTCACCCGCTGGCCGGTACGGGTGGGGGCTGGGAGCTGAGACTCGGGCTTCAGAGTTCAGATCCCAGGGAGAGGACTGGGGTTGGCTGCGTGAACACAGCCTGAAGGGGGCTAGTGCACCACGGCTAGCTGGGAGGGAGTCCAGGAAAAAGTCTGGACCTGCCAAAGAGGCAAGAGACCATTGTTTTGGGGTGCGCGAGGAGGGGGGATTCAGAGCACTGCCTAAACGTGCTCCAGAAACGGGCACAAGCTGCAGCTATCAGTGTGGACACCAGAGACAGGCATGAGACGCTAAGGCAGCTGCTGCAGCCACCAAGAAGCCTGTGTGCGAGCACAGGTCACTATCCACACCTCCCCTCCCAGGAGCCTGTGCAGCCCGCCACTGCCAGGGTCCCGTGATCCAGGGACAACTTCCCCGGGAGAACAAATGCCGCGCCTCAGGCTGGCGCAACATCATGCCGGCCTCTGCCGCTGCAGGCTCGCTCCGCATTCTGTAACCCTCCCTCCCTCCGGCCTGAGCCACAGCCCCCTAATCAGCTGCTACTTTAACCCCCTCCTGTCTGGGTGAAGAACAGATGCCAGAAGGCAACCTACACATAGGGGCGGGGCCAAATCCAAGGCTGAACCCCAGGAGCTGTGCGAACAAAGAAGAGAAAGGGAAATTTGTCCCAACAGCCTCAGGAGCAGTGGCTTAAATCTCCACAATCAACCTGGTGTACCCTGCATCTGTGGAATAGCTGAATAGACAACGAGTCATCCCAAATTGAGGAGGTGGACTTTGGAAGCAACTTTAGAGTGGGCGTTTGCTTTCTGCATCTAATTTGTTTCTGGTTTTATGTTTATCTTAGTATAGTTCTTAGTGCTTGTTAACATTGGTGGATTAGTTTATTGGTTTGGTTGCTCTCTTCTTTTTTTTAATTACTTATTAAATTTTATTTTATTAATTAAAAAAAATTATTATCTTAATAACTTTATTTTTTTTTATTTTTTCTTTCTTTTTTTCCTCCCTTTTCTTCTGAGCCATGTGACTGACAGGGTCTTGGTGCTCCAGCGAGGTGTCAGGCCTGAGCCTCTGAGGTGAGAGAGCCGAGTTCAGCACATTGGACTACCAGAGACCACCCGGCCCAATGTAATATCAGTTGGCGAGAGCTCTCCCAGAGATCTCTGTCTCAACACTAAGACCCAGCTCCACTCAACGACCAGCAAGCTCCAGTGTTTGGCAAGCCCCATGCCAAACAACTAGCAAGACAGGAACACAACCCCACCCATTAGCAAAGAGGTTGCCTAAAATCATACTAAGTCCACAGACACCCCAAAAGACACCTCTGGACACGGTCCTGCCCACCAGAAAGATAAGATCCAGCCTCATCCACCGGAACACAGGCACTAGTCCCCTACACAAGGAAGCCTACACAACCCACTGAACCAACCTTAGCCACTGGGGACAGACACCAAAAACAATGGGAACTACGAACCTGCAGCCTGCGAAAAGGAGACCCCAAACACAGTAAGTTAAGCAAAATGACAAGACAGAGAAATACACAGCAGATGAAGGAGCAAGGTAAAAACTCACCAGACCAAGCAAATGAAGAGGAAATAGGCAGTCTACCTGAAAAAGAATTCAGAGTAATGATAGTAAAGATGATCCAAAATCGTAGAAATAGAATGGAGAAAACAAAAGAAACATTTAACAAGGACCTAGAAGAACATAAAGAGCAAACAAACAATGATGAACAACACAATACATGAAATTAAAAATTCTCTAGAAGGAATCAATAGCAGAATAAATGAGGCAGAAGAACGGATAAGTGACCTGGAAGATAAAAAAGCGGAAATAACTACTGTAGAGCAGAATAAAGAAAAACGAATGAAAAGAATTGAGGACGGCCTCAGAGACCTCTGGGACAACACTAAATGCACCAACATTTGAATTATAGGGGTACCAGAAGAAGAAGAGAAAAAGCAAGGCACTGAGAAAATATGTGAAGAGATTGTAGTTGAAAACTTCCCTAATATGGGTAAGGAAATAGTCAGTCAAGTCCAGGAAGTGCAGAGCGTCCCATACAGGATAAATCCAAGGAGAAACATGCCAAGATACATATTAATCAAACTGTCAAAAATTAAATACAAAGAAAAAATATTAAAAGCAGCAAGGGAAAAGCAACAAATAACATACAAGGGAATCCCCATAGGGTTAACAGAGGATCTTTCAGCAGAAACTCTGCAAGCCAGAAGGGAGTGACAGGACATATTTGAAGTGATGAAAGGGAAAACCCTACATCCAAGATTACTCTACCCAGAAAGGATCTCATTTAGATTCAATGGGGAAATTAAAACCTTTACAGAGAAGCAAAGGCTAAGAAAATTCAGCACCACCAAAGCAGCTTTACAACAAATGCTAAAGGAACTTCTCTAGGCAGGAAACACAAGAGAAGGAAAAGACATACAATAACAAACCCAAAACAATTAAGAAAATGGTAAAAGGAACATACATATCGATAATTACCTTAAAGGTAAATGGATTAAATGTTCCAACCAAAAGACACAGACTGTCTGAATGGATACAAAAACAAGACCTGTATATATGCTGTCTACAAGAAACCCACTTCAGACCTAGGGACACATACAGACTGAAAGTGAGGCGATGGAAAAAGATAGTTCATGCAAATGGAAATCAAAAGACAGCTGGAGTAGCAATTCTCATATCAAACAAAATAGACTTTAAAATAAAGACTATTACAAGAGACAAAGAAGGACACTACATAATGATCAAGGGATCAATCCAGGAAGAAGATATAACAATTATAAACATATATGCACCCAACATAGGAGCACCTCAATACATAAGGCAAATGCTAACAGCCATAAAAGGGGAAATCAACAGTAACACAATAATAGTAGGGGAATTTAACACCCCACTTTCACCAATGGACTGATCATCCAAAATAAAAATAAATGAGGAGGGGGCTTCCCTGGTGGTGCAGTGGTTGAGCGTCCGCCTGCCAATGCAGGCGACACAGGTTCGTGCCCCGGTCCGGGAAGATCCCACATGCTGCGGAGCGGCTGGGCCCGTGAGCCATGGCCGCTGAGCCTGCGCGTCCGGAGCCTGTGCTCCGCAATGGGAGAGGCCATGACAGTGAGAGGCCCGCGTACCTCAAAAAAAAAAATAAAATAAAAAAAAAATAAATGAGGAAACACAAACTTTAAATGACACATTAAATAAGATGGACTTAATTGATATTTATAGGACATTCCATCCAAAAACAACAGAATACACTTTCTTCTCAAGTGCTCATGGAACATTCTCCAAGATAGATCATATCTGGGGTCACAAATAAGGCCTTGGTAAATTTAAGAAAATTGAAATCGTAACAAGTTCTTTTCCAATGACGACTCCATGAGACCAGATATCAATTACAGGCAAAAACCTGTAAAAACTACAAACACATGGAGGCTAAACAATACACTAGTAAATAACCAAGAAATCACTGAAGAAATCAAAGAGGAAATCAAAAAATACCTAGAAACAAATAACAATGTAAACATGACAACTCAAAACCTATGGGATGCAGCAAAAGCAGTTCTAAGAAGGAAGTTTATAGCAATACAATCCTACCTCAAGAAACAAGAAAAATCTCAAGTAAACAACCTAACCTTACACTTAAAGCAATTAGAGAAAGAAGAACAAAAAAAAACCCAAAGTTAGCAGAAGGAAAGAAATCATAAAAATCAGATCAGAAATAAATACAAAAGAAATGAAGGAAACAATAGCAAAGATCAATAAAACTAAAAGCTGGTTCTTTGAGAAGATAAACAAAATTGATAAACCATTAGCCAGACTCATCAAGAAGAAAAGGGAGAAGATTCAAATCAACAGAGTTGGAAATGAAAAAGGAGAAGTAACAACTGACACTGCAGAAATACAAAGGATCATAAGAGATTACTACAAGCAACTATATGCCAATAAAATGGACAACCTGGAAGACATGGACAAATTCTTAGATAAGCACAACCTTCCAAGACTGAAACAGAAAAATAGAAAATATAAGTAGACCGATCACAAGCACTGAAATTGAAACTGTGATTAGAAATTTTCCAACAAATAAAAGCCCAGGACCAGATGGCTTCACAGGCGAATTCTATCAAACATTTAGAGAAGAGCTAACACCTATTCTTCTCAAACTCTTCAAAAATATAGCAGAGGGAGGAACACTCCCAAACTCATTCTACGAGGCCATCATCACCCTGATACCAATAACAGAAAAAGATGTCACAAAAAAAGAAAACTACAGGCCAATATCACTGATGAACACAGATGCAAAAATCCTCAACAAAATACTAGTAAACAGAATCCAGCAGCACATTAAACAGATCATCACCATGATCAAGTGGGGTTTACCCCAGAAATGCAAGGAGTTTTCAATATATGCAAATCAATCAATGTGACACACCATATTAACCAACTGAAGGAGAAAAACCATATGATCATCTCAATAGATGCAGAGAAAGCTTTTGACAAAATTCAACACCCATTTATGATAAGAACCCTCCAGAAAGTAGGCATAGAGGGAACTTACCTCAACATTATAAAGGCCGTATATGACAAACCCACAGCCAACATCGTTCTTTCTCAATGGTGAAAAACTGAAACCATTTCCTCTAAGATCAGAAACAAGACAAGGTTGCCCACTCTCACCACTATTATTCAACATAGTTTTGGAAGTTTTTTACGACAGCAATCAGAGAAGAAAAAGAAATAAAAGGAATACAAATCAGAAAAGAAGAAGTAAAGCTGTCACTGTTTGCAGACGACATGATACTATACATAGAGAATCCTAAAGATGCTACCAGAAAACTACTAGAGCTAATCAAGGAATTTGGTAAAGTAGCAGGATACAAAATTAATGCACAGAAATCTCTTGCATTCCTATACACTAATGATGAAAAATCTGAAAGAGAAATTAAGGAAACACTCCCATTTAGCACTGCAACAAAAAGAATAAAATACCTAGGAATAAACCTACCTAAGGAGACAAAAGACCTGTATGCAGAAAATTATAAGACACTGATGAAGGAAATTAAAGATAATACAAATAGATGGAGAGATATACCATGTTCTTGGATTGGAAGCATCAACATTGTGAAAATGACTCTACGACCCAAGGCAATCTACAGATTCAATGCAATCCCTATCAAACTACCACTGGCATTTTTCACAGAACTAGAACAAAACATTTCACAGTTTATATGGAAACACAAAAGACCCCGAATAGCCAAAGCAATCTTGAGAAAGAAAAACGGAGCTGGAGGAATCAGGCTCCCGGACTTCAGACTATACTACAAAGCTACAGTAATCAAGACAGTACTGTACTGGCACAAAAACAGAAATATAGATCAATGGAACAGGATAGAAAGCCCAGAGATAAACCCACTCACATATGGTCACCTTATCTTTGATAAAGGAGGCAAGAATATACAATGGAGAAAAGACAGTCTCTTCAATAAGTGGTGCTGGGAAAACTGGACAGCTACATGTAAAAGAATGAAATTAGAACACTCCCTAACACCATACACAAAAATAAACTCAAAATAGATTAAAGACCTAAATGTAAGTCCAGACACTATAAAACTCTTAGAGGAAAACATAGGCAGAACACTCAGTGACATACATCACAGCAAGATCCTTTTTAACCCGCCTCCTAGAGAAATGGAAATAAAAACAAAAATAAACAAATGGAACTAGGAAAACTTAAAAGTTTTTGCATAACAAAGGAAACCATAAACAAGACTTAAAGACAACCCTCAGAATGGGAGAAAATATTTGCAAATGAAGCAACTGACAAAGGATTAATCTCCAAAATTTACAAGCAGCTCATGCAGCTCAATAACAAAAAAACAAACAACCCAATCCAAAAATGGGCAGAAGACCTAAAAAGACATTTCTCCAAAGAAGATATACAGATTGCCAACAAACACATGAAAGGATGCTCAACATCGCTAATCAAGAGAAATGCAAATCAAAACTATAGTGAGGTATCACCTCATACCAGTCAGAATGGCCATAATGAATAAATCTACAAACAATAAATGCGGAGAGGGTGTGTAGAAAAGGAAACCCTCTTTCACTGTTGGTGGGAATGTAAATTGATACAGCCACTATGGAGAACAGTATGGAGATTCCTTAAAAAACTAAAAATAGAACTACCATACAATCCAGCAATCCCACTACTGGGCATATACTCTGAAAAAAACATAATTCAAAAAGAGTCATGTACCACAATGTTCATTGCAGTTCTATATACAATAGACATGGAAGCAACTGAAGTGTCCATCGACAGATGAATGGATACAGAAGATGTGGCACATATATCCAATGGAATATTACTCACCCATAAAAAGAAACGAAATTGAGTTATTTGTAGTGATGTGGATGGACCTAGAGTCTGTCATACAGAGTGAAGTAAGTCAGAAAGAGAAAAACAAATGCCGTATGCTAACACATATATTTGGAATCCAAAAAAAAAAAAAAATGGTTCTGATGAACCTAGGGGCAGGACAGGAATAAAGATGCAGATGTAGAGTATGGACTTGAGGACATGCAGAGGGGAAAGGGTAAGCTGTGACGAGGTGAGACAGTGGCATTGACATATATACACTACGAAATGTAAAATAACTAGTGGGAAGCAGCCGCATAGCACAGACAGATCAGCTCAGTGCTTTGTGACTACCTAGAGGGGTGGGATAGGGAGGGTGGGAGGGAGACGCAATAGGGAGGGGATATGGGGAGAGAGATATATATATATATCTCATTCACTTTGTCATACAGCAGAAACTAACACTCCATTGTAAAGCAATTATACTCCAATAAAGATGTTAAAAAATAAAGTAATGAAGTATATTTATGCTACAACATGGATGAAACCTGAACACATGCTAAGTGAAAGAAGCCAGTCACAAAGAACCACGTATTGTATGAGTTCATTTGTATCAACTGTCCGGAACAGGCAAATCCATAGAGACAGAAAGTAGACTAGTGGTCGTCAGGGGCTGGGTGCGGGCAATGAAGATGCTCTAAGATTATATTGCGGTGCTGGTTGTATGCCCTGTGAATACACTGTAACACTCAACTGTATACTCTCTATGGGTGGGTTTTATGGTATGTAAACTATACCTCAGTAAAGGTATTAAAGTGTTGACTTAAAAAAAAATGCACAATGTGAGAGATGCGAGTTAAGTTTTACTTGGGGCTAAATGAGGACTGCAGCCTGGGAGACAGTGTTTCAGATAACTCTGAGAAACTGCTCCTGGGAGGCGAGGCAGGGGAGCCAAGTTATATAGAGGTTTTGTAACAAAGGGCAAGTAATCTGAACATCAAAAGATTATTGTTAATGAAAGAAAACCAGATATCTCAAGTTAAGGAATTTAGTGCTTTTCTATGTATGGGAAGATGCAAGAGTCTGGGGCTCACTGGAGCTCAAAGGAAATCATTCCTCTGATAGGCACCTCCGCTATCTGGGGCCAGTATCCACCGCAGGGAGTGGCTGCAGTCTGTTGGCTGCTAGATGGCAGGTATTCTATTCAGCCCTGAGTTTCCTCTGGGCTCACCGGCTCACGCTGGAGGGCTGCAATTGTGATGGCTGTGACAGCCTTTGTTTACTGATACGGCAGGAAATTTATAAATATTCCATTTATAAATATTCCATTCCATTTATCAAAAGAAAATAAGAAGATTCTGGGTCATCCCCTTTATCTTCCTTTCTGGAGAGGGACAGGGAGAAAGTCAGTATCTCAGAAACAGTATTAAACATTCTCATGGTTATTTATCCCCAGGCCACATCAGGAAGGCGAGAGGGTCTGTGTTTTATTAGAGTATATTTATATTTATTAGAGTCTATGGACAGGTTAGACAGCCGGCATCTGACCTATAATCGTCATACTTATCACTGATTGCATCCTAGTTACGTCCTAAGCACTCTGCTGGTATCCTCTCATTTATCCTGCACAATTGCCCTATAAAGGAAATGATTTTATTATCCGCACTCTACAAATGAGGAAATGGACTCTCCGAGAGGTTAAATGTGATATCTCGCCCGAGGACAGGCAGACCCTGAGTGTGAACCCAGGTGGTGTGCCTCCAGAGCCTTCCTTCTTCCCCCTGAGCCTGGGAGAGCTCGCGGCAGGAGAGGGGCGGAGCTTCCTGTTAGCTGACCCCCGGCAATAAAAACCAAACTCGCCATAGGAAGATGTCGTTTTCTTCCCGAGAGGCCTCGGGCAACAACAAGATGGATTTCCTTTTAAATGACCGTCCACTGTTGTGTGTGATAGCTCCTTGGTTTTATTTAATCCTCCTCAGTTTACGTCACTGCTGTCATTTGTCTCGCCATCCCGATGGGGTGATGAACGGCCTTGCTCCGTGAGAAGCCCGCTCTGTGACAGGGAGGAGAGAGATCCGTCAACACTGACCCAGACCCGGGTGAAGGAAAGGACGACGGCTTAATCACCCAACCGAGAGCAAAGCCGCACTCTTTCCTCCATCCACCTACACCTCTCCTCTGAATTCCGTAAAGCAGCCTCCAAGAGCCTCTGGGAGGAAAGAGACGAACCACCTGAGTGATTAACCCGGGATAATCAACGCAATCGTGCATTCAAGCGTCCTTCCCACGTTAATCAGGGACTGTCCTACATGTCCAGCCACTCACCAAGTACCAGTCAGAAATTCAGCCAGCGCTTGTCCACCATCCCAAAAGGAGCCCAGAAACAAACCTAGGACATCAGTTTGAGGGCAATAACGGGGACCCTTTAGGTCCTAATGTCCCTCTGAAGACAGAAGGAACTTGGAAATGGCAGCATCACACAGGCCTTGCCCAACAGGTCCTGTCCTCAGACACAGAAGTGCTTCTGTGCTCCTGGCAGGGCCCTGACTCAAAGGCCATCTTCTTCCACCTGCCATTTCACACTGAACTGACACAATACACAAGCTTGCATTTAGGCTGCGAAAGCCCACTGATGCATCCATTTTCTACCAGCCCGAAAAACGCTCAGCAGCAATTTATCAGTGCGCCCGAGGGTAGGCGGCTGACAGCCGCGAGCGGGTGCAGCCCAAGCAATGCTGTGAAACAACTTCTAATTTTAATTTGAAATCCTACACCCTGGAGTCTGAATTCTTTGCAGGTGCATCCAAATTCCAGTGTGTAACAAATGCCCAGATCTCTGAGTTGGTGGAATACTCTGAGATCATTTGCCCCATTGCAAAAATGCAGATTTGCAAGTGTGGGTTGGACGTCTGCAGGATGAAGAGAGGCGGGCCCTACTCGGGGCTGGGCACAGGCTTGCAGGAGCAGTAAGGGCCATCTTTATTGGCGGAGAGATACCAGGGCCTTCCTCGGACTTGGAGAAAAGTAGAACCAGGGTCAACCAAGGATGCCCATCATGTGTCTGAGTACTGTCCGGACTGGTGCTTTCGCAGCTGTTTCTTGAACAATGTCCAGAGGACAGCGGAGCATAACGGAGAGCCAGTGGCTTCAAGGACCGCCACTTGGATCTAACACCAAGGGTGGATGGAGAAGTTTCATTCAGAAACTGGTGTCAAGTGCTATCTTCTCCCTCATCACAGCTGTTCCAGCTCCTTTCCCTGCCCACAGGCGCAGGGGTCAAGTCCCTGTAGCTTCCGACTCTGCATGTCCCTAGCCGCCTCTCCTGTCCCACTGAATTACCTGGCTCACCTGGGCCCAGGAACTTGCCCCACGGCTTCCAAGTTGCTCCCGGGCCCTCCTTCTCCGCACCTGACCTGGTGTGTCTGGGCCTTCCTGGCTCGCACCTCTACCCTCCTCTGAATTCTGGTGTCTCTCCCTTCCTTCAGACCTCTAGGTGGGCTTCTGGGCTCTGAGAGAGGACTGGCTATATAACTGGTGGGTCCCAGTGCAAAGAAAAGTAGAGCTTCCTTGTTCAAAAATCATTAAGAATTTCAAGAGCAGACCTGAAAGCAAGCACAGAGCCCGTGTGCAGCTGCAGGAGCCTCAGGCCCAAGAAGCCGGCAGTGCTCCGGGCGCTACCCTGACCAGACATCCCGACCGGAGGGGCTGAGCAACCCGAGCAGAGGAGATGTCTCCTGGGGTCTGCGCGTGGGGTGCACTATGTGTGGGAGAAGAGGGAATCAGGAGGGGCAGAAAGGGAGGTGACAGAGACACGTGGAAGAACAGGCGAACCGGGGGAGAGAGGAGCACTTCAGGCTGGGAGGGCAGGATGGAAGGCATGATCTCCACCTTGTGCTGGGCAGAGGCGTGGGGGAGGGGAGGAGAAGCAGGCGTGGCCTGCTTAATAATCAATTGGGGTTTCCACTGCAGATAGCTGCCTGTGAGCTGGGGACCTGAAAGAGGCAAATGTGGGTGAGGAATGACACCAAGGTGCAGGGGAAGTAGATAAAGGAGGCCAGAGGTCACTGCAGGAGACGACTCAGTTCTAATGGACATTTTCGGCTAATCATAACTGAGCAGAGAACAGCCTGCAGAGTCAGCTCGGGATCCAACTTTCAGCTGGTGACCTTGGAGCAGTCATTTGACCTCCCCAGTCTTAGCTTCCTCACATGTAAAATGAAGTTGACAAGGGACAGTTGCCGTGAACATGAGTGGAAGCACATTTGCAGAGTGTGGCTCAGAATGGGGTTCCACTGTCCCCACACATCTTTCACACGCAGATCTGGCTCAAACATCCTTGAGCTTCCACCCTCCCCCCCACCCAGAAGCTGCTCCAAAAAGGCCTCCTAATTGATCTGCAAACAATCGGAAACAATCTCTGGGTCATAGAGACACGGGTTGGAACACTGTTTCTTGACTGATACAGAATGTGTGTCACAGCTGGCTCTCGCAGCGCTTCCAAGAAATAGAGACAAACATCAGAGAGAGGTTTGGCTGGACGGTGCCCAACCCCGAGAGTGACAGCATGTTTACAAGAGCTATTAGGGGCTGCTGCTCCTCATGTGCTTACGGGATGATTTACTCCGCCAGAACTGGCAGGCTGCTCCTTTGCCTTTCACTGCTGAATTGATTATTGAATCTCAAATATCCCATTTGAATAACATGATTTAACTTCAAGGCAGACAGGAAGTACACATGGTAGGAAGACCTCTCCCCGACACTGGGCTCTGAGCCTCTTGCAGGTTCTACACATGCATGTGTGAGTCAGGGAGAGAACCCTTTGTAAAGCACCCTGCACACAACTCCGACAGCCACGTGAACTGACCTATCCATCCCCCTGGCCAGAAGCTGTCTTCACTCAGGCATACCCAGGTCACCACCGGACCTGAAACCACAGTGCATAAAGAACAGCTGGGAGGGGCTTCCCTTGTGGCGCAGTGGTTGAGAGTCCGCCTGCCGATGCAGGGGACACGGGTTCGTGCCGCGGTCCGGGAGGATCCCACATGCCGCGGAGCGGCCGGGCCCGCTGAGCCTGCGCGTCCGGAGCCTGAGCTCCACAGCAGGAGAGGCTGCAGCGGGAGAGGCCACAATGGTGAGAGGCCCACAAAAAAACAAAAAAAAAAAACAGCTGGGAGAACTGAAGGAAAGAGTGGGTAGGGGCGGGCAGGGACACAATGCTGCCCACGTATACTTAGAGGGCCGTCCTGTGCAAGGCTCCCATTTATTGAGCACCCACTACGGTCAGGCACCATGCAGTACAATCCTCCTAACAAGACTTCCAGGTCTATTTTGTTACTCTTCTATATGAGCAAACGGAGACTCAAAGAAATTCAATGACTAGCCCAGGAGATGTTTAGGATGCAAACTCATTGTCGGCCCACAGCTCCACTTTAGAACCAGCGCTGCTCCTATGAACACGATGTCTCCACTTCTCTTAGCCCACTGTCCTCTAATGACCCCCTCTGAGCAGTGAGGGAGGGGCTCATGGAGCAGCAACAGTGGGAGGGGAGGGTCCTGGAGAGGTGAGCACCGCATCTCTATGGGATGAGCACTGTGGAAGCACTGATGCAAATACAAAAGAAGTACTAAATTGTCTGTGTGTGTGAGCACGTGTGTGAATACATACTCAGATTTACACATATATAGAGTGGCCTCAAGAAACGCATAATCTTTTTGAGAAAATAGGAAACAATGACTAATACTGTCTTGCTGATTTAGACAGTAAGAACCAGATGTAGGAAAACTATATGATTTGTCATCCACACCAGAATGCTCTTAAGAATGAAAGGAGACACTGCTAATAATTGCACTAGGACAAAAGGTATAAATGGAACTGGCCAAGGTGAACCAGGCTGTAAGGTCACCTAAGGCAGCTAGATGGTCATAAGCCCCGGCCAAACTTACACAGGCTCCGCTTTCAAGTGTCCTATACAAGTGCTGAATTCTGCACAGTGCCGCCTATCCCTCGTGACATCAGCACTAAATTCTGTTATTTGTACTATTATAGTAACAATCTTTATAATAATTGCAGCTTCTCTAATTGTTGATCAGAGATGCCAGATACTGTGCTAAGCCATTACAGATATCAGCTTGTTTGATTCTTACAATGATAAGAGATGGGCATTATTAGACCCATTTTACAGCAAGTAAAACAGGGTACAAAGAATGTCGGCTAAGTGGCATGCCCTGTGGCCATGAAAGTGAGTACTCCAGCACTGTCTGAATATAAAGGGCCTCGTCTTAATTACAAGCTTAAGTTCTGACCTGTATTCCTCAAGGAGGCTATGAAGTCCAGTACACACGTCCATCTTTCACCAACCACAACTCAGCTCCTGCCATCTCAGGCAGTTTTCTTCTCTCCATTTTAATTTCTGTTTCCCTACTTAACATCTGTCTTTCTTTCCCTTCAATTATCTCGGAAAATACTTTCCCGTTTTCTCTAAATATTGCTTTCCCTGTTTCCATTCCTGTTACAAATCTCCGAAGATGCTCACTAATCTTGTTTGATAAGCCTAAGAGTTCCTTCATGAAGGCAAATGAAAACCTAAGTTGTAAAATAAAATTTAAAATAATAAACAGTTATATCATCCAATAGTGACATTGAAAGTGCCCAGAAGTCGCCTTGCACAATTCCCAGAAATCTCTATTTACCTCTTCATCTGTCTTTAATGAAACTGACTTCTCCCTGAGTACCAGCAAAATACACACATTTCTCACTCTATTTCATCACCTTTGGGTTTCATCCCCTAATGAGCAGGGCAGCCACAGCACTGCCTATTTGCCATTGCATATGCGCTGCATTTCAGTGCCAGTCTATGCTGAAAGGCTATGGTGGATGGGCCGAGGAACCTGACCAAGATTCATCGTGTTGTGTCCACAGAGAAATTTGTACCAGGTCACAGATGGACTTGTCTGGTACCATCCTGGGTACAGGAGAGACCAGGGCAGGCCACGAGGCTCAAGTCGGGAGTTGAGGACATTGCTACGTCATGCCAGAGGTGACAACACATGAGCAAAAGTGAAGGGATACAGGTAATCTTGAGAAAAGACTGGATCCAGCGGAGACTGTGCTGAGTCTGAAAAGAGGAGGCTGGAAAAAAAGGCCAGGACCAATTATGTTCATTAGTCAATAGGGACAACCATTAAAAAGTATCAGGCTCAGCTATGGCAGAGAAAGTTCAGGCTCGTTAGGAGGAGAAAACTTGAATGGTAATGATCCTACTCCAAAACTTTACAGTTTCAGCCAGGCTTTGAAAATGGTAATTAGGTTTGCTATCATTAGATACATAAGTTCACCAGGTTTGCCCCCCATTCCTGTCTATATCAGCCCTTCCCTAATTAACAGAACACAGATTGATAAGAAAACCCTATTGTTTTAAAGGTTACCAGAAAATTGCATCCAGAGTTAAAGCCAACTAAATGACTTTAGAAGAAAGGGTCTCAATCGGAATTTCTCATCAAAGCAATCCTGGGAGGATTTGGCCTACTAAAGGTTTCTCCTCCCACTCTCTGCAAGTCCGACAAATCAGCCCACTTACCCCACACTGAGCTTGGCTGAGGTGAGCCGTCTTGGGGCCAGCCCTGCAGCAGTGCCAGAACAAGGGAGCTCTCAGGCCCGCCCAGGCTCCTGGGGGCCACGTTGCCCACTCAGGACAGTGCTCACTCATGGCAAAGGTTCAGAAGCTGGACAGCATGGTGAGGCCACCAAGATGAGCAACAGGGATGGGCACAGGCACTTGAGATCAAGGCATGGGACAAGACACAGACCTGGGAGAACTCCGGTGCCAGAGAGCAGAGCAAAGCAGAGTTGGTTCATAGATCAGAGTACAGGGCTGCAAACTCGGGCACTTCAGGTCTGCTGGAGCAGGAAGCTGTGTACCCAGGTCTGCTGCTGTGCAAGCCCATCTCAGGGCCTTGGAGGGAGAACAGAGGAGCTATGCTGGGGGGCTGCGGCTGGGTTCAGAGATGGGTGTGCCCAGACCTCAGCTGCAGACCGCTTTCAATTCACAAAAACATAAAGAAATAAGAAATGGAAACGCATGCCATGATACGTGGCTCAGGTGACCACACCTTTGGGAAACCAGTTTGTCTGAATCAAGAGCCACAGCTTAGGCTCCATGTCCAGAGGGAAGATGATGGCCAATAAGAGCTACTACTGCAATTAGAAAGCCACGCATCTAGGGATAATTGGCTTCTGTGTGAGGCTCCCATCAACCAGCAAATTGGCTGTGTCAGCACGAGCTTTCCACAGGCTTCCCTAATCAGGCAGGGTCTAGATCTCCCATCCTCGGCACAGTGAGGTTCATGTCACTCAGCCCCCATCACAGCTACTCCATCTGGTGGTCACTCTGATGCCAGGCCCTCCTGGTGCTTCCCAGAAATACCATGCTGGGAACTCAGGGCACCGCTCCAGCCTCCAGCACCTGGACTTGGCCAGTCTCCTGTGACCTGGTGCCACACAGGTTGGCTTAAGCAGATGTGAGTTCTGCAAGCATCAGGATCCCTTCTTGAAAGGATGCAGTGGTGCACGTTAATGAGAATGGTGCATGGGGCAAAATCAGAGCTGATCAAAATGAATTTTTTTTGTCAGTTTCCTTCATCAATGTCTTATCGTTTTCAGAGTTCAGGTCTTTCAGCTCCTTGGTTAAATTTATTTTAAGGCATTTTATTCTTTTTGAAGTGATTGTAAATGGGGTTGTTTTCTTGCTTTCTCTTTCTGTTAATTCATTATTAGAGCATTTGATGAAATTCAACACCCATTCATGATAAAAACTCTCAAAACGCTGGTATAGAGGGAACAGATCTCAATATAATAAAGGCAATTTATAACAAACCCACAGCTAACATCATACTCAATGGTGAAAAGCTGAAAGCTTTTCCTCTAAAATCAGGAACAAGACAAAGATGCCTACTCTTGCCATTTCTATTTAACACAGTATTAGAAGTCCTAGCCACAGCAATCAGACAAGAAAAAGAAATAAAGGGAATCCAAGTTGGAGAAGTAAAATGGTCCCTATTTGCAGAGGACATGATACTATATACAGAAAACCCTAAAGTCTCCATCAAAAGAAAATTAGAATAAACGAATTCAGTAAAGTTGCAAAATACAAGATTCATAGATAGAAATCTGTTGCTTTTCTATACACAAAATGATTTTTTTTTAATGAAACAAAACAGAAGAACAGAGTATGCAGTGAAAATATAACTCAAGCATGTCTGGCCACCTGTAAGATGGATTAGATATGTTACTCGACACCTTAGAAAGAGCATGGGTAACCAAATAAAACACATTACCCTGAATAATAGGGAGAATAGGATTTCCAGTTAAAATACAGGAAGCCCAGTTAAGTTTTTAGTATAAGTACACACCATGCAATTTCTGGGATATACTTACACTAAAAAAGTATTGTTTATCTGAACTTCAAATTTCACTGGGCATCCTCTGTTTTTATTTGCTAAATCTGGCATCCTTACCAGAAAACCACCCATTCTATACCTAGACTCTAAGTGCAGTTCTATGAAAGTCCAGCAAAGAACAGTTATAAATGAACAAAAGTTAGATGTTTATATATGGAAAATAGTTTTTTTAAAAAATCATTACTTTCCAGAAGAGGAAGACTTAGAGGAGAAATTACTCAAATCCAGGCATGATTTATTACAGGAAACACCATGTCCTGGGAGACCCAGAGGACATGGTTTCTTGTCCCAGGCTTGTGACCTGTGCAAGTCACTTAATTTTTACGTTAGTTACTTTGAGGATGGACTAGGAAATGGCTATTTTCTTTCTAATCTTGAAATGTTATGATTCTATTCAATTAGAACTATATGAACAGGATGAAACAAATGTATTTATGTTCCAAGTCCTAGAAAAACAAAACTAGAGGGCATCTCTTGCAGAAAGATGTAGGTTCTTTCTTTCTTTGCAGGTCTCTTCTTTCTTTTTTAACATACCCATTACCTCACATAGATACCTTTTTTGGGGGGGTGGGCATTGAGAACAATTAAGTTTATTCTCTTAGCAAATTCCAAGTATATAATACAGTATTATTAACTAGAGTCATCATCCTGTATATTGAATCTCTAGAATTTCTTCATCCTTCATGAACTCTTTGACCAACATCTCCCCATTTCCCCTTCCCCCCAGCCCCTGGTAACCACCATTCTACTTTCTGCTCCTATGAGTGACTATTTTAGATTCCACATATAAATGAGATCATGCAGTATTGCTCTCTCTGTGTCTGGCTTATTTCACTTAGCATAATGACCTCCAGGCTCATCCATGTTGTCACAAATGACAGGATTTCCATCTTTTCTATGGCTGAATAACATTCCATTGTATATATAAGCCACATTTTCTTTATCCATTCATCCATTGGCAGGCACTTGATTTCCCAGCAGGCACAGAATTCACACAGCCGTGTTCTAAGAGATGGTGTCACGAATTGGAGCCAGAAATAGGGTCAGAAAAGATAAACCCAAGTAAGTTTCCAGGGCCTCTACTGCTCTATGGGGGTCCATCCCAAACCTTCTAAGGCTGATAGAAGGAAAGAGAAGCCCTTCCATCAACAGCCCTATTAAGACTGTATCTGATTCCAAAGGTGTGTCTTAAAAGGTTTTGTTGTTGTGAAAATACTTTCTTAAAATAAAATCCACTGATCCCCATGAAGACAATTTGTTTCAGATAGGGTAAAGCTCAGTTAATCATGAAAGATGCTGACAAAGCTTCAGGAAGGTCACACCAAAGGCTGGCAGAAGTCAAGCACTGGATTCTCAGGAACGATGAGGATGAATATCGAGTTTGTGTGATCACAGCTATTTCTTCTCTACACATACAAGAGTGTCTCCCAAAGAAGACTAATTCAGTCTAAACTTTAAAACCATTTGGGAACTACAAAAGGAGAAAAGCCTACCCTTTCTTTCCTAATATGTATGCAAGCAGAAAGGAAAGGTAAAGACCGAGTTAACTCCAAACTATAATAAGCGTTTGGGGTTGGATCTGCCCGAAACAGTCTAATTTCATCTCAGCAAAGACACATTTTTACATCTACAGAAAAAAACAGTTAAACATTCAAAAGTACACATGCTTATTTTGTTGGGAAAATTATACACATTTGTTTGATTAGCTTTGGTAAATAAAATAACCAAGTCATCACTCAAGACAGACGTGGCTGCAAAATTGATTCAACGAAATGTCAAAATAAATCACAGCTTAAAAATGCATGGTATGTAACTTCTAAAAATGAAAACCACATCTATCTCTGTCAGAGATGTGAAGGCTGTGCATTAAAATTGTATCAAAAGTGAATGCATTTTTGAAGGGAAAATATTGATTTAATCGACTCTTCCTGACTAGTGATTCAAATCATGATTTGAATCAATTTGATTTTAATCGAGCCCACCCTTTCCAAAAGTCATTTATACGTGCCTTTGGAGTGCATGATGTTATTTCCAGTGGTCTATTTGACTCTCTAGTTATAGGATGTTCAGACTGATATGAAAAGGGCTGTGCTCCCCACGTCGTGCCAACAGGGCAAGAGCACAGCCTTCTGCAAGCCCAGACCAGTTGCAGATAATTCCAGGAAGGCTGACCAAGCAGCAGCTATAATTACTAAGCAGTGAGCAGGCAGCCACACAGGATCCAAGTGCAGGTGTAAAGGCCAAGCCTCAGCGATAGAGGTTCAAGTGCCACACCCCAGGCTCTTGTAGACTTCCAGGATGGAGGTCAGGAATAAGGCTGACCTTGGTCCCAGGGTACTGGAGTGCTCAGCGGATCTCAGCCATAGGAGAGGCTGAGAGCCAGAGACCAGGACAAGGCAGGAGCTTGGGGGGAACCAGAGGATTAGAGTAGCCCCTGCAGGAAGCTGACCTGCGGCTAAGAACATGAGTTAGGGGTTCGGGGAAACAGAATCGTGCAGAAGCTGATCAGGTAAATTAACTGTAACCTCTGTCTCAGCTTCCTGAAGGGAATTACCAACTTCCTAAAGATGTACAATGTGTGGCACAGGTCAACTGGGTACCTGGGAAGTACTTGATATGAGTTATTACCGACAAGGAGGAGGATGAAATGTTCCCTGCTAGCATAACCAACTATCCAGGGCCGGGTTCCCAAGACGTGGTCCATCCAGTGCTAAACCAGGCAAACTGGGATGGCTTGTCCTCCTCTCCCTGCGCTGTGCCCAAAATGATCACAGAGCCTGGGCTGGGTTGGAAGCTGCAGGTGGGCTTAAGTGCCTTTAGCTGCGGGCATCCGAGGCCATTACAGTCAGGGAGCCAGGAACCATACCCTCCTGGGGGAAAAGCTGAGTTTTCTTGTTTGAGGATCATGGTCTGGCATTTCCCGTCACAGTGCCTGGTGAAGTGAACGTAGTGAATCGATGATCGTTAACGAGCTGCCCAGCCTAATCATTTCCTCCCGTCGGTTCCAGTTAAAGAAAACAGAACAAGGGGGTGGGAGGGGATGGTAGGAAGCAGGGTCTGGCTGTGCCTGGGCTCACTGAGTTTCAGCTGGTCTCCCCACCCTTCATCAGGTGCCTACCCAGAGCCTCACTCACTGCAGGAGCCTGGCAGGTGGTGGGCACTCAGCCACGTGCAAAGCATCTGAATAAGTGAAGTGATGGGGCCAGGGTTCCCATCTGCTGCCTCCTTGGCTGTGTCTCTGCAGAAAGGCCTAGACTCTCAGCTGGGAATTACTATCAGGGAGCCCTGGTTCAGTGGGCAGGCCCTGGTCTCCCGGGTCAGGGGCTGAGGCCCAAGGCCTTCCCCATAACCCGTCACCAGACCCCACATGTAACCCAACAAGAGGGCAGTTACACAACTTCGAGTCCCTACTTCCTCTCCTGCTGCTGGCGAATCTCAGAACAGTGGAAGCAAGGAGGGCCCAGGGGATGCCTGGTGAGAGGCTGTTGGTGGGGGAAGCTACAAGGGACACCTCAGCTCCCTGAGGTTGTTGGGATGGACTTAGGAACACGATTTCTAGAGACGGCTGATATACAGCAAGTGGGGGAGAAAGCGAACCTGCCTATCACCCTCCAATTCAGCCTCGGCTAACACATGCTGGACAGGCACTGGGGGCAGCCACCGTGCAAGGCACTTGCTCAGACTTTGTCCTCATTTACTCCTCAGCACAAGACTCTACAATAAGCATTATTATGCCCCTTTTTTTTTTTTTTTTTTTGATGAGGAAACAATCTCAGGGAGGTAGACTCTGAGGCTAAGAGAAGTGAGCTGTTGATGCAACGAAGCTACTTAGGAGTTTGGTGTGTTGGCTAAAGCAGAAGCAGTTGATTCTGGAACCTTCAAGATGTGGGTTGGGACGGAGATCAGGAACGTGCACCGAACCGATGGTGGCTGATGCAAGGACCCAGTAACCTGGTGCCAGAGGAACAGACTTCTTCGGACCAGCCATCTGGTGTGGCGTTTGAGGCCCCGTGGTTCATGTATCCAGCTCCTCCACGTTTATTAAGGGCTTTGACACCCTGATCTGATGCTCAGCCTGCCTGGGTCCTGGGGATGGGATTGGCATGGGGCGTCCTCCTTGGAGACACTGCGGCGGTGGGCCAGTGAAGGAGAAGCAGCATGGGTTCATACACCCCACACAGTAGGGCTGGAATAATGGCTCTGCTCCTTGGTAACTAGGCGGCCTTAAGCAAGTCACTTAGCCTCTCTGAACCTCAGTCTCTTCATCTATAACCTGGATCACCCATAGCTGGTGTGACTATTAAAAATAGCATGTGTGACATGCTTAGCATCGCATGGGGTGCAGTGTAGCCCTCCATACATGGGGAACGTTATTTTGAGCAACATTTGCTAACCACCCAGGGTGCCAGGCCCACCAGCCGAACAGAAGCGATAGGACCCCCCCATTAACGGCATTTAACCACGCCAGACTGACCTGTCTGACTAGGAGCCCGATTCAAAGCCTTCGTTCCTCACTCCTGGTCTTCCAGGCATCCAGAAAGGCAAGCCAGGATCAGGACAATGAGAAGGGCTTCCAGAGAGAGGGCGGAGCCAGTGCTCAAGCGTAACCTTCAGAGCCTCAAAAAGATGCCCCCAAGCACAGCCGCAGAGCGCAACTCCGAGCCCAGGGACAAGGGAGCCTTAATCACAGGAAGGTGGCGGGGAGATGGGGTGGCAGGCGCTCTGGGCGAGGCAAGGGAGTCAGCCTCTGCAGCCCCTGGCCTGGGAACTGGTGTCCTCACCGGGAAAACCTAAGTCCCAACCTGACTTCCGCCACCTCCATCACACTTTCTCCGGCTCCCTGTCATCACTCCCCTGCCCCCCTCTAATGGGCTCATTAGAAGGCACTCCATTTCCTTTCCGTGCATTGCTGTGACCCCTCATCTCTCCTGTGCCTTTCTGATGCTTCTCTAATTGAAATGCTCAGTTCCTGGCCACATGTAACACTCGCTCTGTCACCTCCCACCCCGGCCATCAGGCCTTCACTACGTCCCAAGATCTCTGGATTGGGGTCACACTATTCCAGGCTAAACCGTGATTTTCAGGCACACAGAGTTGCCATCTCTTAACCCTTTCACCTGCCACTACCCTCCGAGTCACTGCCTTTTAGCCCCACCAGTCAGCTCAGGCCACAGCCACAGGCCCACCCTGCTGAACTGGATGCCTCCAGAGCACGTGCTCACAGCCATGCTCTTAATCACCAAGCTATAAGTGATGGCCCCCTAGGCCCCTGACCTTTACTTTCCATCTCCCTCCAGGCCTTTCTACTGTTGCAGAATGTGACCTTGAGAAAGTAACTTCATCCCTCTGGAGCCGTGTTTACAACGATAAGGACAGAGGTCTATGAATTATGTTAGAAGATGAGATAAAAAGACCCTATGAATGTAGTAATACTTCCAAATGAATTTGTATCTTATTCATTACAATACCATCATTTGAAAACTAGCAGTACATAGATGAGTGAGATCTGTTATTACTGGTACATTACGGCTTCTCGGACCCAGGGTAATGATTCCACAGTCCCCCAGGGGTCCACAGCCCGTAGGTTGGCGAAGAGAGGACTAGATAATCTCCAAGGGCCTTTCAAGGTCATTAATTCAACAAATATTTACTGAGTGCCTGCCAGTAAGTTTACATTCTAGTTAGGGAAACAGAAAAAAATCCAAGAGAACAAATGAAAGAATGACTAATTGTGGTAACTGGTAGGAAACATAGGACAGACATAAAAAATGAGGTAGTCTGAGGAGAGTGGCCTCCTTTAGAGAGAATGGTTAAGGAAGGCTTCTCCAGGGTAGTAACATTTGACCATATGACCTGGACGATGGCAAGACACCAGCCATGGGAAGGGGTGGGTTGGGGAGAAGAGGGGCAGAAGGCATTCCAGGAAGAAGAAACAGCCTTTCCAAAGGCTCTGAGGCAGGTGCCAATGTGGTCTGTTTAAGATCTTTATGGCTGCGGGTGGGGACACTGAAGGGGCAAATTACTGAAGAGACATTGAAGAGACAAACAATTCCATTTGGATGTACTGACTTCAAGGGTTATGCATGGCAACCAAATGGCACCATCAAGGCAGCTGAATAGAGAGGAGGTGAACACTCAGATCCCTGAGCTAGACACATACATTCAGGAGTCATCAGTGCAGAGAAGGCACCTCAAACTCTGTGAACAGTGATGGAGTTTAGAGAAAGTAGAGAAGAGGGGCTCTAGACCAAGTCCTGAGAAATACCATCACTGAGCTGGGGGAGAGGAGGAGAAGAAAGAGATGAGGAGGGACAGTCATGGAAAGAGAGGAAAACCAGGACCTGGTGAGGGTCTGAAATCCCAAAGAGAAAGGAATTCCAGAAGGAGGGAGTGCCCACCTGGGTGGAATGCTACTGAGACATGGAGAACGTAAGATGAGAATGGAAACATATCCACTGGCTTTGACAATGTGAATGATGTTGGTGACCTTGATCAGAGGGGCCTAAGTGGAGTGGTTGTGGCAGTAGCCATTGGAGGAGACGAAAACAGAACAGGAGGTGAGGAACTGGGGACACGGTGTGTAGGCAACCTCTTCCAGAGGTCTGGCCATCAAGAGAAACAGAACAAAGGTGTGGAAGATGAAAGAATACGGTGGAATATTGCTCAGCAAGCATGCACTCCCTCTCCCTCCATCCACAGGAGAGGAGTGTGTTTCCCACCCCATTGATGTTGGGCTTGGACCTCTGACATGATCTGGCATATGAGATGGGCAGATATGCCCTGAACAAGGGCTTGAAATGCACTTGCCTGATTGGGCCTGCTCTCTGCAGCTCCTGCCTTTCTCCATGAGAACATACCTTGGGTAGCCTCTGGATGAAGGAGGATGAGTGACATGTGGAACACATTAGGACACAACCCACAATTTGGAGCCCAGCTTAGATCTGTGGACTCCTAGCCAACCTGAAGGCCTATGAGCAAAAAACAAATGCTTGTTGTATGAATGCCCCTGAGATGCTGTGGTTATTTGTTATGCAGCATTTTTATGGATACGGCTGACTGATACAAGGGAGAACATGTAGTCAGATATCTTTATTTTTAAGATAGGTGACACTAGAGTATGTTTGTATACTAATAGGAAAATGATCTACTGACATGAAAAACGATTTTGATGCCTGGGAAATGTGAGATAGCTTTGGAAGGGCAACATCTATGAGAAGAGTGGAAAGGAATGAGATCCCGAGGACAAGTGGAGGGGCTGGTCTTCGGTAAGAGGAGGGTGGTGTATCCATTGTAATAAGAGAGGAAAATGTGGGTACAGATGCCAGAAAGTTTAAAAATCTGGTCGAGGAAAGATGAGGAGCTCAGGTTGGATGGACTCGAACTTCTCAAGGACTAATGTTGCAAGGTCATTTGTAGGAAGTGTCCTTGGTTGTGGTGACGGGATGCTTTGCTGCCTGCTCTTTGCCTTTGCTTAAATGTCTAATCTTCTCCACTGATTTAAATTCTAATAAGCCCCACTCTCTCCTTGAAAGCTTTTGCTAACTACTCTAGCTTACCATGACCCCTCACTTCTCCTACCATATCTGCAGTCTCAACCCCAGTCCAATACTGATTAGCCTTCTCATTGTTTGCTTCAAGACTAATGCCACCTCTTCCCTCTGCTGGACTTCAGCTTGATAAGACACGCGGGCCAGGCGGTCTGCTTCTTTTGAGTCCCCCAAAATACCAATGACATAATGATGGTCATGCTGAGGAGGCTTAATAATTACTTGTTAACTGGTTTAAGAGGAAAAAGTATTTGTCTGTCACTGTTTCATCTTCTAGAATAGCTGACTTGGACCAAAACAAACCAGGCAAGACCAGCTGTTAAGAGTTAGCCACCAGAACTACTGTTTTCTGGAGACAGACACATTTTCTGGTTTGGGGTTATTTTTTTTCTCACTTCTTATGCCGACTTCCCTGAAGCCTGATCCGTTTTTTCTTTTTTTTTTCTTGACTGCTTCCAAAATGCCTTCATCAGTCCTGCCTCGGACGTACTGACATCTTCCCTGGGAAAGCAGGATTATTTTCCAGATGTTCTTTAATGCCATTGCTTAGAGGGCCTTCTGTTTTATTTTTAATGAAACAAAAGGCAGCAGATCTGACAGGTGATGCTCGGGAGCGTGTATTTCATGCAAGGGGTCCCAGAAATAATAAGCAGCAGGCCTGCTCCCTCCATCCCAACTACGCAGATCTTATTTATACCTGAAAGAGATTAGAGGAAGTTCGCTCTCAAGGGCTTTCCCAGCCTGAGCCAGGGTAGCAGAGTATACTTGAAGTCTAGGTTCAAGGTACCTGACAGTTTCCGAAGGTCCTGCACTGCCATCTTCAACACCCACCAGTTATGTGTGGGGATAACAGGACTGGTCCAAAGAACACTTGCTTGGCAACAGGGCTGCCACAGGCAAACTCGTGAAGCAGGTGCGGGTGCTCACCTTCCATCCCCTTGAGGGCTCCAATCCACCCTCCCAAGTTCCCATCATTTTCAGACACCAGAATCATCAAGCCAGCCCACCCCTCCTTCTCTGTTGGAGCAAAGTGTCCCTCAAGAAGCCCTCCAGTCCACAGCTGGGCTGGGTGAGGGTCCCCTCTTCTGAGCTTCCGGGAGTACCCTACTCTCACCTTCTAGCCAAGCAACGACAATGACATTAGGTATCTCCCCTACGAGGCTCTGAGCTCTCTGGGTCTGGGGCTGTGTCTTATCTACCTGTCCTTCCTTCTCTAGCAGTGCGCCAGACACAAGTGGGCACTGAATAAATGTTATATTTTATTATATTCAAACAACAGAGGTAGCAGAGAATTCAACTTGCCTGGGATAAGCCTCAGCTCTGCCTGAACCATGAAGCCCGAGGCAGTCACTTCATCTTTAAGGCACTTTTTCTTCTGTGAAGGTAGATATTTTAATATGTACCTCACAGGTTCTGTGATGACAGAGTTAAATAGTGCATGTTTATAAACTGGCAAGTGTTTTACAAGGTAAGTCATTAGTACTAATTCATACTAAAGTTGTAAAGCCTGGATTCCCTCACCCCAAAATATTTTCACTTTTAAGCAGACCCTCTGACATCCCTTCCCTCTTGCATGGAGTGCAATGTTTCCCTCCTTCATCAGCGGGGGTATTTCAGGCATGGACGAAAGGAGTTGTATTTTTTTTTTTTTTTTTTTGGTCTGAGGAAGGAGCTCAGGGCTCTTAAATAGAGAATATAGACCAGAGGTCAGCAAGCTATAGCCCACTGCCAAATCTGACTCACCACCTATTTTTGTATGACAGGTGAGCTAAGAACAGTTTTTACATTTTTAAATAGTTGGAAAAACAAGTCAGAAGAAGAGCATTTTGTGACACATGGAAGTTATACGAAATTCAAATTACAGTGTCCATAAATAAAGATTTATTGAAACACAGCCATGCTCTCTTGTTTACATATTGTCTGTGGCTGCCTTCATGCTACACCAGCAGAGCTGAGTAGCTGCAACAGAGACCATATGGCCCGTAAAACCAAATTATTTACTAAGTGGTTCTTCAGCAGAAAAGTTTGCCAACTCCTGATATAGACCATCTTTCTACTTGCTCCAAGGCTACTCCCAGAAAAAGATCTAGAATGAGTCAGGATTTGATTCTGGGAATCGTACTTTAATAGAGGTATAGACAAAATGGATCACATTCAGTTAGGCAACCAGGAATGCTCTGGGACCCAGACACGTGTCACAGGAAGAATGGTTAGAGAGATAATTAAGCGGGTACCTTCAATTATCCAAAGAGCTGTTAGGAAGAAGGAAGATAAGGGTCCTTCTCTGTGGCTGCAAGGAGTAAACTTAGGACTGAAGACCCACTTCAGCTCAACATAAAGAAGCATCCTGGCTGTCTGTGCCAACTCAAGCGATGAGTTCCCCACCACTACATGTACTCAGAGTAGTGAGTATACAATATTGTGAGTATAAAATGTAGTGATTGATGACCAGCATCTATTCATCTTTTAGAAGACTGTACAACAGGAGAGGCCATGCCACTTCTAGAAGCAGTGCCTGGGGAGTCTGGGGCTGCACATCCTGAGCAGGGACCACAGACATGGTATGTTGATTCCCACACACCAGGCTTCATCTCTCCTCTTTAGGAAAAAGATAACGTGAATCTATCACACCACGCTGCTGCAAAGAATAATGAATAGCACTGTTAACAAATGACAAGTGCTACATTTCTTCTTATTATCTATCATGTATACATCAATTTATCTCTGTAGTATCCAGCAGGTGTTGAATGCAATGGGCTGAAATACACTTTTACAGACTTGCAGCCTCCTATAAAGAAAAACACCCAAGAGCAGAACAGTAAGGCTGCCAGGTTATTCCAAGACCTAGACTGAACTACGCTGAGCTGGACTTGAGAAGCCCTTCCCAAGCATGTTGATTGGCTGGAAACCCATTGCATCCAGGTCACTCACATTAGTTTATGGTGCAATAAAATGTACCCCAGCTGCAGGCTTTGACCTGGCCCATTTGGAGGCCAAAGCTATGTGTGTGAGAGCCACGGAAACTGGCCACGGGCAACATGTGGCCAGATCCCCTTGATCACTCTTTTTTCTCTGGCACTAGTATGTCCTTGGGTCTCCCTTGATGCATTTTTATTGCACATCCCAGACTTCACCACTCCCCAGGTGTCTCTCAGCTTCTCTGCTCTCTCCATTTTGCATATGGAGAATGGAAGTTTACGATTAAGGAATTTTCCCAAAGAACATAAGGCTGGTCTTGAGACTGGAAGGCACAGGCTGTGTGTGTCTGGTCCTCCACCGAGACTCACTGTGGGGAGTGTGCTGGGTGAGGGGCATGGAATGGAGTAAAGGAAACCGGGCTCTGGCCCCCTTGTTGCCCCAATGATAGGGGGCCCCATGCGGGTCATTTCTCTTCTATGGCCTTAATAGATCATCTGACCAATGAGCATATGAGACCAGAAGCCAGGTCAGAGCCACAGGGGAGGAGTAAGAAGATCAAAATGAGAAATAGGCCAGGCAGTGATACAAAAGAACCACTAGGTAAACATCAAGTCTTGAGTGGAATCAATGAGCGTATTCAGGCTGAGTCACTGAGAGTGCAAACAGCGTGCTGAGTTAAAGAGATATGGACAGCAGAATACTCATGGAAACATCAGTGGGAGTGAAAAAAGACAGGAAGATGGCAGAACCCAGAGAAGACAACCAGAGATGACTTCATCTTGGTCGAGATTTGTCACTGCAATAGCTTAATGCCATCAACACAAAACGAGGTAGGTTAAGCACTGGGATCCCATCCAGCATTCAGCGTCTATGAATTTCACCCTTGTTCCAGATGTGCTGACAAATGTGCATGAACCCCGACAAGAGAACAATTGCACGCTGAGTATCTGACAGAGCACGGGCCCTGCATTAAGCTGACTGGACACAGGGGAAATCTTCCTAAAAAAAAGTGCCTACGCCAAAGTCTCCACTTCCATTTATACAAGAAACAGTCTCCACCTCAACCTCCTACTTTTTACTTTCCACTAAGATGTTCTTTGGTCCTGAGAAGGTCAACCTGCCTACTCAGCAGGACAAGTCATGATTACAGCAGGTCACTGAAAAATTTTACAGCTCTTGACCCTCCGTGGAGGGAATGCAGGCTAGCTAGAAAGAGATGAAAATTTATTTCCACGACCAGCTATTTAATATCCTAATCTTTTCCAGGCTATCTCCATAGTAGTTATTGAATATTTTCAACACAACTCCTTTCTCTAGAAGAAGTTCCCAAAGTAGCTGACACTTATGACTTAGAAACTAAGACCCTCTACCTTTCTTTGCCTACTTATGTGAGGAATGGTACCTGTATTCCTCGTCTGTGGCTGCTGTAACAAATTACCATAAACTAGTGGCTCAAAACAATGTACATTTATTCTCCTTCAGTTCTCTAGGTTAGAAATCCAACACGAGTCTCAGTGAGCGAAAATCAAGGTGTCTGCAAGGGTATGGTCCTTCCGGAGGCTCTAGGGGAGAATGGGTTCCCTTCCCTTTTCCAGCTTCTAGAGACCACCTGTATTTCTCGGCTCTGTCCTCTATCTTCATGGCCAGCAACGGTGGGTGGGGTCCTTCTCACATCCATCCCTCTGACCTCTTTTGCCTCCTTCTTCCCTTTTAAGGACACTCATATTTACATTAGACTCACCTGGGTCATCCAGGCTACTCTCCTTATTTTAAAGTCAACTGATTAGCAATGTAACTCCCCTTTGCCATGTAAGCTAATGTACAGTTTCTAGGAGCTAGGACATCTTGGGGGAGTAGGGGGCATTATTTTACCTACCACAGTGGGAAACGGTTTCCTCTACTAGCTAAGGCATATGACCCTGGCCTAACCTCTTGTCACTTTGGTTTTCTCCTCTAAAATCAAGGACTTTAGTCTCAGATCTTTAAGATACGTAACTTTATGGGGATAAAATAAGGTCATTAAAAGATTAGCTTCTGTCGCGTGCATTCGTTTTCAAAGCACTTGCCTATGCTTTGTCTCATTTAATCCTCGCATCAATTGGAAGATACATAGGGAATATATTGCCATCATCCACGCTTTGTAGAAGTATAATCTGAGAGTAAGAAGTTAAATGATTTGCCTAAGATCACACAACTAACAAATGATAACACTTGTGGTCTCAAATTAGAGTTTTCTAATAACACATGCCCTGCGTGAAAACCTGTTCTGAATACCATGGAAATGTACACACAGGGAAGATGGTAACCACCACTACCACCATCACCACCAGCATCACCAGCACCACCATTCGGCCAAAGCACAACTTGACCTCAGCGGAGAGGTGCGGCAATAGTAGACACTGGCCTCTGAATATAACTCAGAACCCTGGGCCTCTCACTTTGCATTTCTGTCCTCTGTCTGGCTGTTTCCCATTGAAAGTTATCTTCCTAAAACCATATTCTTCCTTTCTTGCTATGCGACTACACACCATCAGGTTAGTCCTGGTTCCAATCAAGGAGAAGTAGTCAGGATCCTCCAGCTGGGGAAGGACTGTGGGGGAGTCTCAGGTACTCTGTGCAGTGCCAGGTGGTGTGAGAGGTGCCTCCCGCTTGTGTGAGACACAATAACCAACCACAAGTATGGAAGCTTCTCCCCGTCCTCCTGAGTCAAATGCAGCAGAAGGGAAAACATGAACATGAAGACATTTTCTAAGAAACAAGGAAGGGGAAGAGAGCTAAAGAAGATTATCTGAAAATCTTTGAGGTGCAGTGGACATTAGTTGTCTTTTGGCCTCGTGCATCCATTGTCACCTCTCAGTGTCTTTGGGGGACAATTCCTCTCCCCACTCTTAGACCATGCGCTTGCTCTATCCTCCATCCTCCACTCCAAGGGCAGAGAACTAACTCCTCCCACAAGTATTTATTGAGCACCTAATAAGTGTTCTAGGCATCAGAGATACAAGAGTAGACAAGCCAGATGAGACCTCTTTGGTCACAGAGCTAAAAAATAAACAAATGAGAAAAAAAAATTCAACAAGATCTTTTTGAGAGTGTTTTGCGCTATGGGAAAATAAAATAGGGGTTTGTTACAGAGAGATTATTATTATCTGGACTTTTCGGTTATGTTAGCTTAATTCTTCTGTTTCCTGTTGTCCACACGCAAGAATCCTAACATAGGACATTCACACCCTAATACTAAGCCTCCTTCATACTGTCCATAGAGTCACACTGTACTGACCACTCTAAGACCTTTGTGATCATGGGAAATGGGAAGATGGGAAAGAATCCATAGTTGGCAGGTTCCAGCCCAGAACCTCAAGGCTCTTGCTCTAGCTCTGCACCTTCGACCTGGACTGGAGTGTTTGCTCACCAATAAAATGGGGGAATTTCACGAGTGAATCTCAGTGATCCATTCCATGCCCTCTGTTTCATGTCCTAGGCTCTACATGGTCAGAATTGTTCAGACTTACATTAGAGCTGGGAACTGAGTAATCGCAAGCTGGTATCAGTTACCCTCATACATCTCTATTGAAAAGCTGCAAAACAAGCATCTAACACTTGATCCAGATCCATACCAAAGCGTCAGGGGAGATGCAAACCGCACACTCAGCAAATGCACTGCATTCTGCAAACAGACATTCCACTGCCTCATAAAAGTCAGTGATTCGAGATGATGCTGATTTTACCTGAAAAACTCACAGTGGACTCTGAGGAGCTCTGCCTTTATCCTTCACAGCTTATTAAAGGGGGAAAGGTTTGGGTAAATTACATTCAGTTAGAGTAGAAGCATTTGTACCCTGTTCTGTAGGTGAGGGATAAGGGGGTGTGCATCATTTTGTGATATAAATATATCAGTGAATATGTCAGAATCCTGCTAGTATAATAATCCCTTTTAAAAATGGATGCATTTACATGGTTGAAAAAAAAAAAGGCACACAATGGAAAGTTTCCCTTCCACCCCTGTCCATCCCGAGTTCACATCAGCACCCCTAAAGGCAAACCATTGTTAGCTTGTTATGTTTCCTTCCAGAATTTCCCATGCCTATAGAAGCAAATGTGAAATATACATTCTAATTCTGCCTCACCCCCACTCCACCACCTTTTATACAAAAGTGAGTATTGTATACACTCTGTTCAGAATTTTTTCTTCATTTGGCACTCTGATAGGTGAAATATGGTATTTATATGTAGTTTTAATTTGGCTTTTTCCGAGGTAAGTTTGAGCATATCTTTCAACACATTTAGGGCCATTCATATTTCTTTTTCTATGACTTCTCTGGTTATATCTTTGCCTATTTTTTCTATAGGACTGAAATTCTTATTGACTCTTTGGAGCTCTTTATCTATTAAAGTGATTAGTCCTTTGTCATTTGTCTTTTAGGTTTACTTTATACAGAATATTTTTTACTATTCAGGTGATTTTGCTGGGTTTTTTTTTTCTTTCAATTTTTATCTAGTCAAAATATATCAGATTTTTCTTTTACAGCTTCTGGATTTAAATCTTGCTTAGAATTGCCTTCTCTCTGTTTTCTTTTGGTACCTTTATAGTTTTATTTTTACATTTAAATCGTAGTTTTGTTTTGAATTTTATCCTGGCATATATATGGTATGAGGTATAAATGCAATTTTATTTTTCTCCCATAGGGATTTTTTAAACTTATGAGCTTTTCCTCCCATGACTTGAAATGCCACCTCTAACAAATACTAAATGATCACATGTATTTGGGTCTATTTCTAAACTATCCATTCTGCTTCTTTTAACTATTTGTGCATGTGCCTCCAACACTCTTTCAATAAATGAGGCATTATAGTAAGTTCTAATAACTGGGAGGGCCAGTCTTCCCACATTGTTTTTCTTTTTCAGAATTTTCCTGACTATTCTTATTTATTTTTTTATATGAACTTTAAGCTTACCTAATTAGATTGTATTAAATTTATAGATTGTATTTAGATTGTATTAAATTTATAAAGAGAATAACATCTATTGTCTTTCCATTGAACATGATATATCTCTCCCTTTGTTCAAGGCTACTTTTGTATCCTTTAGTAGTGTTTTTAAATCCTCTTATACACCCTATATATCTTTTTGCTAAGTTTATTATTGTTTTACATTTTTTGTTGTTATTGTAACTGAGGGCTTTTCCAATGTACATTCTGTTTGATGTCTGTAAATACAAAAGGTATTGATTTCTGTTTACTAATTTTTGTACATTGTTACTTCACGGGATTCTTTTATTGTCTGAAAGTTTTACGGTGATTTCTCATATGTTCTCCAGTCATGCAGCCATAATATCTCACACAGTGACTATTGCCTTCTCCCCATTTCTCTCTTCTAATTGTTTTCTCTTGTTTAGTTGCAATGGAAAGTATCACCAGCACAATGATGAATAATAGTACTAATAGTATAGATCCTTATTCTTTACTTTAGTGAGAATTCCTTTAGTGTTTCCCCATTAAGAATGATGCTGGCTTTTAGTCCGAGATAGATGTATTTTTAGCATGTTAAGAAAGTACCTAGCTGACAGGAATAAAGACGCAGACGTAGAGAATGGACTTGAGGCCATGGGGAGGGGGAAGGGTAAGCTGGGACAAAGTGAGAGAGTGGCATGGACATACATACACTACCAAACGTAAAATAGATAGCTAGTGGGAAGCAGCTGCATAGCACAGGGAGATCAGCTCAGCGGTTTGTGACCACCTAGAGGGGTGGGATAGGGAGGCTGGAAGGGAGATGCAAGAGGGAAGAGATATGGGGATATATGTATATGTATAGCTGATTCACTTTGTTATAAAGCAGAAACTAACACACCATTGTAAAGCAGTTATACTCCAATAAAGATGTTAGAAAGGGCTTCCCTGGTGGCGCAGTGGTTGAGAGTCCGCCTGCCAATGCAGGGGACACGGGCTCGTGCCCCCATCCGGGACGATCCCACACGCCGCGGAGCGGCTGGGCCCGTGAGCCATGGCCGCTGAGCCTGCGCGTCCGGAGCCTGTGCTCCGCAATGGGAGAGGCCACAACAATGAGACCCGCGTACCGCAAAAAAAAAAAAAAAAAAAAGATATTAGAAAAAGAAAAGAAAGTACCTAGTTGCTCCTGCTTTTGTATGTATTTTTTTTAATAAAACATGATTGAACTTTCTCAAAGGCCTTTTCGACATCTATGAAGATAACCATATCACTTTTCTGCTAATGTTCACTAGTGTAAAACTGTATCTGCATTCCAGGATTAAAACCCTCTTGATTATGATTTATTAGTTTTCAAATGTATTACTGAAATTGTTTTGCCATTTCTCCTAGGATTTTTGAATTGATATAATAAGTGAGATTAGTCTTTGGCTTTCTATTTGTGCCTTCTTTGTCAGATTTTGGTAACTATTTCTCTTGTTTGTCTATGCTCTGGAATGTATTGGAATTGCCTGTTCCTTGGAAGGTTGATAAAGTTTTCTCTGTAAAACCATCTGGACTGTTTTTTTCTTATTTTGGGGTGGAGTATACCTGTTTGAAAAGGATTTTTTGTTTGTTTTTTTGTGTTCTGCCTTGGAAATTTTGGATTCTCTTCTTAGGTCAGTTTAGTAAATTTTATTTTCTTGGAAAATAATCTAGTTCATTCAGACTTTCAAATATATCTGCATGAATCTGAGCGAAGTCGTCCCCTGTGATTCCTTTAACTTCCTGTTTTTGTCATTATTTCCCACATATCATTTCTTATTTTATGTATCTGCAATTGCTCCCACATTCTGCTGATTAGGTTAACTAGTAGTTTATCTATTTCATTGTTGTTTTTCCCCAAAACCAGCTTTGAAATTTATTTCAACTGTTTCGCTAACTCATTAATTTTTACTTTTATCTACTTCTTCCTTCTGCTTTCCCTCTGCTATAATCTTTTCATTCTGTTGTAACTCCTTGACTTAGATGACTAATTCATGTTTTCATTCTTCTGTGTAAATATTTAAGGTCATCATTTTCCCTCTGAGTACTGCTTTAGCTTCATCACATCTGTCCTGATTTTTAGTGTTCTATCAATTGCTGTTTTCCAGAAAATCTGAATTTTCAGTTTCTAGTTTCCTCTTTGAGCTATGCATTAAAGGGGTCTTTTTATTTTGTTTTGATTTGATTTTACTTTTAGTGGAATGGTCTTTTGATTTTCTGACTTAGTATTACTTTCTAGCTTAATTGTACTGTAATTAGAAAATACTGCTTGTATCTTTTTTTCTAATTTGGGGGATTTACTGAGGTTATCTTTAGCCTCTAATAGATGGTCAATACTTGTGAATGTTTTGTGGGCCCTTGAAAGATGCATTCTCTTCATTTATTTAGTCTGTAGGGTTTGCTATTTATCAATCAGATCTGCTTTATTACTTATGCTAATTAGGTCTTCAATATTGATTTTTATTCTTGTCCAGTTATCTGGAGACCGAAACATGTAAATTAAAGTGATCTGTTACTAGTGTGCTTTGCTGTATTTCTCCTTGAATCTCCTGAAATTTGTTTTCTCAGTATTGCTGTTGTTTTCACTGTGAAATGCATACTTTAGCATAATGAAGTTCCTTTATCTCATTTAATGCATTTTAACCTGAATTCTACTTTTTCTGATGCAAGCCTGTGATTATTACTTTATTTCTATATTTACTTTTTTATTAACCTTTTAAAGCATTTTCCTGGTGTTCCTTTACTCATTCTTCCTGTAGTTTCAACCTTGCCATTTCACTTTCCTTAAGGGTGTCTCTCTCAACAACATAGAATCGGGTTGTGATTTATAATCCTATCCGAAAATCTTTTTAAAAGGTGAGTTAAACTCATTTATATTTAGCAGTATGACAAATGGGCTTGCTCCTCGTTCTCATTTTATATCATGTTTCCTGAATTCTTGGCATTATTTTTAGTCTTTCTGTGATTGTTTATGCTGTGGGATTCTTCTGGGAAGGCTCATGCTTTCATTCTAGTGGTTACATTTCATAACTAAAACATTATATACTAATCTTAATCTATGTCTTTAGACGTGATTTATGAGTCTTATACTACAAGCAAAGATAAAATTGGTATATCTCCTCCTCTTCCCCTTCACGTCCCTTTCCACAGAGGCATAGCAAAGGCATGGTCAGGGTAGGGAGAGAAAGAGACTTACATCCCTGGACACCAGTTATAAAAATGCATAGAAATTTAACACAGTGGCAGCTGCATGCAGGGAGGGAGATAACAAACACATTACAGAGCCCCTTGGCACCATTTACTCTGGCTAGGCTGCATCTCTCTTCCATCACCTGATTTTAATCAATAATATCATCTTTCATAATGTTTACCATTTATAAATATAATTACGCTTATATTACTTCATTTGTCAGCTCTAAATTACATCTTTTGACTCCCTGCTATTATCGAGTGAGGCATTCAGACAACTTACTTTTTCCCCCTTCCCCTTCCAATATTTGTTGGTTGTGTTATTTCTACATCATCAGGGCACAGAACATTTACACTCTCCTCTGTTGCTCTAATCCTTGTATTTGTTTTAGCTTTAGTGTAGATTGACAGTTGGAGCTACTCGGCGCTCATCCTCACTCTTCCCTTTGTTGACTGAAGTTCATCCTCTACTAGTTTGCTCAGGAAGCGCTCATGGGAACAATATTCCCTGAGTTATTGCATGCTCAAAACTGTCTTTATACTTAAAAGATGACTAGGATGGATGGGAATTTTGGCTCACGTTTTTTTCCCTTGCTTATCTTGTAGACGTTTCACTGACTTCCAGGCGTTTCATGTTTCTGCAGAGGAAACTGGGGCCAACCTGATATTTTTCTCCTCATAAGTGACTTGATTTCTTTGCCCAGATTCCCAATGAATTCCTTTTCCTTTCTTTCTTTGCTTTTTTCTTGTCTTTCTTTCCTGCCTGCCTTTCTTTTCTTTCTTCCCTTCTTCCCTCCTTCCTTCCTTCCTTTAAACTGTCTTTTTCATGATCCCTTTGTTAATTCTGAAGTAATTTCAAACCTTAAAAAAAAAGGTTGCAAGAACAATACAAACTCTTACACTCCCCTCCACACAAATTCCCTAGATGAGAGCATTTTACTGTATTTTTCCCATTTGTGGAGAGAAAGCGAGAGATTTTTCTTGTGACATGATGTCTATCATCTCTAAATACTCCAGTGTATGCCTCCCAAAGATAAGGACCCTCCTAAGCAGAACCACCATACAAACCCTTCTGGTCAAAAAATCAACACTGATACAGCACAGCCTGATCCACAGGCCTAATCAAATATCTCCAACTGTCCTAACAATGTCACCTTTCCCTTCCCGGTATAGGATCCTGTCCACCAACACGTGTTCCATTTAGTTGTCATGTCTCATCAGTTTCCTCCAATCTGGAAAAGTCCCTCAGCCTTTCTCTGTTTCTCAAGTCCTTAAAAGTCTCAGTTATAGGCCTTTCATTCTGTAGGGCCTGGGTACATCCGATGCTTCCCCACGACCAGACAAAGGCCATGCATTCTTGGTAGGAATACAATAGAAATGCTGCTGTATTCTCAGTGCATCACATCTAGGGTACCCTAGGTCAACACATTCCACCACTATTCACATTAATTTTGATTACCTGGCCTAGGCGGTGTCTGCCAGGTTTCACCACTGACAATTCACCATGTTTCCATTGTATTTGATTACAATTTTGTGGGAAGCTATTCCGTATTGTGCCAATAACATTAGATCCTTATGAAACCTCCACCCACAAGACTTAGCATCCATTGACAACTCCTGCCTGTATCAACTACCATCATGATCATTGCCAAGTGATGAATATCTATTTCCGTTATTCCTTCTACATTTCTCAGTTGGCATTCTACCATAAGGAAAGGTTTCCCCTTTTCCCCCACTTATCTGTTTATCTATATATTTATTGATTGATTTATTCATTCATTCATCTCTAACATGGATTCCTATTTTATACAATGGTTGTAATCTGATACTTATTTATTTGATGCTTATACTGTCCTTTGGCCCATGGATACTCCAAGCTGGTTTCTGTGTCCTGACAGGTTCCAATCTTTTCCTGACTTTCTGCAAAATAAAATATTTCAGGTTCATTGTACACTTTCTCTGCCCCATCCCTTAAATCAGCCATTTCTCTGAGGAGCCCCAGTAACTCCTAGTGGAAGGACAGTACTTAGAAAACAGGCTCTGAGTATTCAGTGTACACCCACGGCTGCTACAGTTCCACTGCCTCCAGACCGTCTCAGCAGAATGAGTTAGGATGTATATACATATACACATGGATATTTCTAATTCCAATCCAGCACCCCACGTTCTTTCTAGCCCTTCCTCTTCACATGTTTATAAATCTCTTCTCAAACAGTGAAAACCATGGGTCCTGTTATCCTCTCTATATATCTTTACTTGCTCAATAAATTAACTTCTGTGCCTGCCACCTCCACACCTACTCTATACTCTGCTGGGGAGGGGAGGAGAGGAAAGGGAAGGAAGGAGGGAGGAGAGAAAGTAGGAAAGAAGGGAGTTATTCCCTTCCCTTAATGCCTAAAACGTTCCAAGGCTATATCCTGGTGTTAACTGTTCTGGGTAATTTTCCCCAAAGCCCAAATTTGTGTTCTTTCAACATTTAGATAGTAACTCCTCTTTTATATCATGAAAGCTTTCTTAATTTATATTTTAAACGTTTGTTCCATTCCATGGTTTTGTGTTTTCCTTCAGGGACTAAAAGGATGCTTTCTTTGCATTTCCACTGCATGTCTTCTATATCTATCATTTTCTCTCCCATCTTCATGAACACTTCTCTTATTACAATTGCATTTATTCACTGTACTCATTTCTACTGTCTACGTTCCACACTGAATTTTCCAGTGTCTATTTTCCCTTGAGAGCCTTCCAACTTTATCTTCATTTCTGAGATAGATTCGCCTTTTCCCTCCTTATTTTCTCCTTGGGTTCTGACAGCTTGCGTTTCACTACCTCTTGCCATCCTGTCATCCCTTCCAGAATTCTTGTTTCTGCTTTGTAGTTTTTCTTCATAGAAATGATTGCTTCATTGGGTTCTTTAAATAGGCTGTGAAATACCTGATTGAAATTTTCATCTCCTCCCTACATTTACATGGAAATGTTCCTTATTTGGGGTACTTTTTGTGGCTACTATTGACCTTTTTTCACTGTAATATCTTTGCTTCTATTCTACCAATACCCTCAATTTTTCATTTCTCTTTCATTACTTATCATTGTACGAGTGGATTTTCTTGGACCAGCTTTTTGCAGGAAGTCCCTGTGGGATAGAAGGAAGGACCAGGGTAGCATGTCACTATTAAAAAAAAAAAAAGCTCTTTGTGGGAGGGGTAATGACTGGGAGGAGGCGCAAGGAGACTTCTCGGGTGCTGAAAATGCCCTAGATCTTGAACTGGGTGGTGCGTACACAAGTGTGAACATATATAAAAGCTTGTCAAGCTAAAAAATAGTTATATACTTTACTGCATGTATGTTAGACCTCAAGAAAAATGTAGGCAGGAAGGAAGGAAGGGATGAAGGGAGGGATGACTATTTTTCTGCTGCAACAGAAATTACTTCCTGCAAATAGGTCTCTCTGGGGGATACTTTGTATCAACACACCTCCTCTGCTTCTCTAAAGCAAAACAGGCCCGGGAGGCACCTTCCTTCTGTTTGGCTCATGCCAGTCCCTGCCCAGTGTTTGAAAAGAAGCGATACATCTTCAGGATGCCCTTGCACCTCCAGGACACACTCTCTGCCATCTGCTGCCCCGAGGCTCTCCTGCTGCTCTTCTAAACGTCTTCACATCTGCCAGTGGTCTCTCCCAAGCCCAGCTGCTTAGGTAGCCCTTGCACATACTTCAGATTCCACAGATTGTATCTATTCTCTAATTCCACTGAAAATGACATTTTGCATTTTTAAATTATTATTATTCCCCTTGTTGCTTTTGTATAATATCCAAGGACAGAAAGCAAGAGGTTGTCTTGCACAAACAACCATAGCACGCTGGAAGTTCTGTGTGCCTGTTCTACTGGGTTACCACAACATCTCCAACCAGTCACCCCGTGAGCCTCAGTCTCCCCAAGAGCAGAATGGGCAGAAGGAACTGCTGTCCTTCTCGAGCTCCTTCTGAAGATGATCAAAGCAGAGTATGGGAAGCGCAGACAGAACGCAAGTCTCCCTGCTATTCGGGAGGGTGCTTTCCGTGGTGCCGATCGCTTTACCTCCCATTCTACTTCTCCTTTAGCACCAGCTCTTCTGTAGACCACCAGCCAGGAAACAGCTGGTGCTTTAAGACTAGACTGCAGACTCTCACCCCCTCCCCAACACCACCCACACTCACACCCACAGATGTAGCAGATTCTTCAAAATACCAACTTGCTGGCTGCCCTGTCTCATTCCTCTTGCTGGCTGCAAAAGTAGCAGTAGGAATGTGCCGCTACTTGGCACCATCCACCTGGCTGTGAGCAAACACAGGCTCCCAAAGACAGGCGGTGTGATTTGGGAAATACCAAACCCATGACCCCATGTGAACCCCAAGGTTTCAGGCTGCAGATGGGCAATGTCAAATCACCCAGGACTCTGCCGTCACCGTACCAGTCACAAATGTTCACCCTTAGTAATTGAAGTGGCAGATGGGAACATAAATTCTTCAAAAGCAATTCACTTGCCAGGGACTAGGGAAGATTATGAATGAAGTGTGAAACAGTAAATTTTTCCAAGTCGGGAGGCCAGACACACCCACTCAGCTGTACAAACAGGTTCTAGAAGACCCGACCTAGTTTTCCATCCGGCTGAGAACCTTCCCGGCTGATTTCCAGGCATACACAAAGGTTTGTCCTCTCTTCCTTCTGCTACCCCTTCAAGGAAGGCTCAGAACTACAAGAGTGAAACTCAAGCAAGACAAGATGGGTAGGAGCATTGGGCATCCCATTTTTCCAAAAGAAGGAGGATAAAAACAACCCTTTGACAAGATAATCCTTTGAAGTCATATGCCCTCTTTCAGAAGCCTCTGTGGAATGGGAAGAGTCTCCTCGAGGAATGAGAAGCATACAAGTGTTCATCGTCTGCGTGCTCTGGGGTGCTTTTCATGGCTGGAGGTTCCGGCAGGCCCCCAGCATCCTGCCAGCAGCCCCCAACTCCCCCCGGAGCCCTGCATTTGATGGAGGCCGACACAGTCAGCTTGGAACAGGCAGAATGCAAAGAGCTTGGGTCAGGCGCCAAGAGGCCAGGTTCCAGATACGTTCCACCACCAACCAGCTGAGTACTCTTGAGAGGGTACCTTCTCCCGAGCCTCAGCATCCTCAGATGTAAGGAGAGCAAGTGGGTGTGACAAACTCAAAGGCTCCCTGCTTCAGCAAGCGAGGATTCCGGTTTATCCCCCGGAGCCCGGCTGTTACCTCACTCTCAGCTCTGATACCCCTAACCCCACACCGTAAGAGAAGGCCTCACGCTTTGTGAATCAGCCACCACTTCTCCCAGGCCTGGAATGCTTGCTGTTACTGTGGCAAAACGCAGTCATTACTTCAAAACCAACAGCAATGGCAAACGGCAGAGAAAATAAAACTCACCAAACTCTTACCGCAAAACCAAACCCGCAAACGAAAGAGTGGAGGAAGTGACTGTCTAAGTAACATTTCTCTAAAATGCCCAACTTTTGCCTCTCCACAAGAGACAGATAACAGAAGAAAACCACCCATGGAGTCGGAAAATGCATCATCCCTTGTTCTCAGATGAATCCAGGCTGCTAACAGCGCTGATACTTTCAGAAAACCAAAGACAAGGAACCTCAGGCTTAAAAAGAGCCTGTCAGAATGTGAAATGATGCCCTTTCTCCCTCCTTGACAGTGTAAACTGGTTTGGCTCAAATTATGTCCAATTAGGACACAGTGAAAATGAAATACACAGAAGCACAAATTCACAGAGACGCTTGCACCCAGGCACGGCCCCTCCGTCCTCCGGCAGTGCGGACAGATTGGAATGGACACGATGCGATACGATCCTTAAACATCTCTCCAGCTCATCTGCTTGCAGTGTGTCTCAATAATGTGTTATGAGGTGTGTTTGTAATTGGCTACTGCCGATGGCGGTCCTCGAGAGCGAAATGGAGCGCGTCTAAATGCAGACAAAGCTACTTAGCGCGCCAGGGCAAGATGGGGCGCTCCTCACAAGGTCCAAACGGGATCCTCGGGGCTTCCTCCACCCCTAGCTTGGGAGCGAGAAAAAGGAATAATCTGTCTCAATTTTCTCAGCTCCAGAAACAATATTTATAAAATAGAAGGTGGTTTCAGAGCTCATTTATTTTCCTGGTTCACAGTACCCACTCTCTGCTGACATCATCTTCTAACCAATTTTATTTCCAACAATCACAGGAACAGCCTCAGTTCTACTTGAAATCGTTAAAAACAAATCCATTCTTTCCTTGTCTTTGAGCCCCATCTCTTTTTAAAAAAAATGGTTTAATTTCTGCACTGCCTTTCTTTGAAACAATATTTCAGGTGTCTGAATAGCCAACTCAATCCTTCTTTCTCCCTGTCTTCCCTCCTCAATCTCTTTAGTCCCTGTAAATGCAAGAAGCACACAGATCCCTCCTCCTGGCCCCCATTTCTAGACACTCCCTTTGTTGGCTAATCAAGTCAAAGGTGGCGTACCTGTAGTGACTCCAAAGGACACATCGTCCACACAATAGGCATCTTGGAAATTGAACAGGCCGAGGATTTAAAAAGTCACAAAAAAGAAAGAACCCTGTTTCTTACCCAGAAGCCAATCTTGAATGAGCAAAATAAAGGCAGAACAGGAGCTACCAAGCCTGGTTCCGGCTTCCATGAAAACTGTGGCCATATGCTGGCAGAAGGGACAGTTAGCGCTGTCTCCCTTGGCCTGAGTGCTGGGGAAGGAGTGACAGCACATGCGCTAGATGTTAGCCACCGCTTGCTGTGTCCTTCCCCTGGCCTCCCAGTAGACGACCATGGGAAAGAAGACGTGCTTTGTCCTGAGGGGAAGCCATGTTAGCCCTGGCGACCACCACATTTTTTTCTTAAGTGCTCAGAAAACCATCTGTTCAAAAATTGGGAGGGATTGATGTCAAGCTGACTGGTCTTTTTCTCTGAATGGGAAAAACTGACTCTGTAAGACTTATATCAATTCTCACACAGGCACTAGATTCATGAGGGAAAAAAATCTGCAAGTCAGATTTTCAAAGATATGACTCAACCTGACTCATGTGGATTAAGGGAACTTGGACTGTAACTCCAAAGCCCTGGATGACTTGGGGTCAAGGACTTTAGTCCTCCCTCATGTGTGTAGCCCATTTGTAAGACAGAGCTAGACAAGCCGATCCTCTCCCTAGAGTCTCCCAGCAGAGCCAGAGAACTGAAACCAGTGAGCACCCCAGAGCCTCAAAGGTGCAAGCTGGGCTGAGGCAGAAAGTATATGCTGTCCCCCTGCTTCCGCTCCGAAGCCCCAGGGAACCGTCCAGGCTGCAGGCGGGGAAATGCCATCGCTGAGCTGCCCGGGATTCTGCAGTCGCAAGCCCCAAGGACACCAGGATGGAGGCCCCCCAGGGCAGCTACCCTGAAAGGCTTCACAAGTCTCCGGGGCAAAAGGACCTGGGCTTACACTTTTATTCCCACAAGGCTGAGTTCATCCCTGGACGCACAACAGATATTCATCCTAAACGTGTGTAGAATTTAATCTGTTCACTAAATCGACGGCAGGAAAGCCCCTCTCTGCTGGTTCCCAGGCTGGTTTGACTGGGACAGCGTTCCTGTCCACCCCCTGTGTGGCTTTCACCCAGGACTTCAAACCACAACCCATCAAACCAACAATAAACTATAACAAACTATCAAGGACTAGGCAAACCCCACCCCTCTGGAGACTCCTGAGCTGTACCCTAAGAGTTTTTGTTTCCTTTTAAAATGAGGTGAGATGATGCAGGTAAATAGATGTTTGCTTAAGACTTTTTTTCAAAGGGCCTTATCTGGCTTTCTTCACTTGTCTATGCAAGATGAGTTTCAATTTGACCCTCTCCTCCTTTGTATCTATTTTGCTTCTCTCTCATGCCTTATTTACCGTTTATTTTTTAAACAGGCCGCCAGAAGCACCGGTACCAAGAGCACAGCCTCTCACACGGCTGTTGCCTCCACCGACAGGGCTGGGCGCCTTCTCTCTCTGTAGCTCTGTGTATTTGCTTCTTCTCTTTTCTTCTTTGTATCCCTCCTTATTCCTCAGAGGACCTGAGCTCCTATTTCAGTCCAATTCTGTAAAAGGCTGTCCTTGGAGACGGCCAGTGGTCACATTCTGCCCATTCAGCAGAAGGTCCTTGAAACATTCCTCCCGGCGAACCGGCTCCAGGGTGCAGGGGAGCAAACGTACCGAGGTTGCTTTCTTATTCTGATCACTGTTTGAGCAAATTCTGGGCAAAAACCTATGCATTTCAGCCACACTATCACATGGGAGTCAGGCCTCCGACTCAGCTAATAAATCACGGTGGGCGTTTTGTTTTTTTTTTTTTTTGCGTTACGCAGGCCTCTCACTGTTGTGGCCTCTCCCGTTGCAGAGCACAGGCTCCGGACACGCAGGCTCAGCAGCCATGGCTCACGGGCCCAGCCGCTCCACGGCATGTGGGATCCTCCCGGACCGGGGCATGAACCCATGTCCCCTGCATCGGCAGGCGGACTCTCAACCACTGCGCCACCAGAGAAGCCCGGTGGGCATTTATTGACCTGTGACCTTGAACAAGTCACTTAGCTTCTCATTCCTGCTCTTTATGTAAACTGGGGAAGAGGCTGCCTAACACAGAACATTGGATGGAGAGTAAACGAGATGTGTGGGACGGCACCGGGCACAATGTTTTGTAAGGAACCGGTATTTAATAAATTCTGAAAAACATGAGGATCTCTTGAATTCTTCATGAGCTAGTTTTTGGGACAGGCCACAGTCTTCAACGCAAAATGGCCAACATTCACGACCTAGGTCATATTCCAGTTCTCTGCACTTGAAAGGACATCTGATAACATCTTGGCAATGAATTTCCCAGCAACCCAGGGTCCACCTGGCTTTCTGTCCGCTCTGTGGAACAAGATCCCGTGTCACTCTCATGGTCCACAACACCACTGAGTCTGTCCCTAATTCTACTTCAAACCTTCTCCTTCCTGCCACCCCCAAATTCTCCCCTTTGATCCTCAGGCTACAGCAAGTCTTCTTTCCTCTGGTTAGAGAACCCCATCTCCATATGCTTCTGGAACTCTTACTTTGTGATGGACTAAACCTACCAGCCCCTAAATGACCCCATAAGGAAGTAATTTTGGTCTAGATAAATTAGGCTAACACAGCAGTATTATTATATGCAGCTACTATAAAATCACAGTAACACTTCTCAATGCAAAGAAATTCTTTCAACACTAAAGCAAAACCCCCTCTCCTAGAAGGTGACAAGATACAAAAGTCGATGCAAAGACTCTATCTTCTCATCTTCCTCCTAGAACTGAATTGCTTTACAAAGAAACCTAAATTTCAAACAGAATCTGCTGAGAAGTTTCTGAAAATTCACTGTTGAAAATGCAGGAGTTGATGAAGGAATTTTGGACAACGGTCTTGAACGTGCCCCTGCTGACAGTTGGAGTTGTTTCACTCAATGTCTATCTAACTAACTGCAGGTTGCTGTTGTGAGCCTGGCAGCCGCTGAGGCCAGCACACGGGTGTGGTCTGGAGTCTGTGATGAGAGAGACCTCAGGTCTTGCAGAGCTGGGTGGAGAAAGCTGATGCAGGGCTGAAAGAGAGCCTGGAGAGGAGCAGCAGAGAGGCAAGCTCAGAGCTCCCAAATCCTGTGGGCAGCCTGGCCCAGAGTGGGATGGACCCCGGGAGGAATGCAGCTCAGCTGGCGAGAGTGTTCAGAGAGGACTTCCTGCTCCGTAGCCCACAGGAAGGACTGGAAGCTGAACAGGCCTGCCGAGTCCCCTCTAGCCTGAAGCCAGGGTAGCTCAGGGGTTCCTTCTTGTGTCTCAGGGAACTGACTACCTGCCAGGTGGAACCACACCAAAGTACAGGAGCAAAGACTGTAATACCGTCACCACTCTGCTGCTCTTACCTGAAGGCAGCTGGTCCTGAGGCTCATCCAGTAGACAAACGTTCCCCATAGAGGGGACCAGGAGGCAGAGAGATGAAGGAGCAAATCACTTAGAAGTGGGAGCTGCTGGAGGAGGCAAAGGACAACACAAGCAACACAATAACAGCACTTAATGATGCTCAACTACAACACCAAACAAAGAAGACTTTCTGGAACTAAAAATCATGATTTTCAAACTAAAAAGCTCATCAGATAAGCTGAGTAAATGGACGGTCACTGTACCAACCTGAATCAGTGGCTCAGAAGAGCAAATGGAAAAAAGATATCACAAGAAGAGCAAAAATACAAAGAAATAGCAATCGGGGCAAAAAAGATATTTGGATAACAGATCTATTCGGAAGACCTAATTTGTGCATAAGAGTAACCCCAGGAGGACAAAAACGAACAAAGAAAGAACAGACAAGAATTAAACAAATGAAAGTAGAGGGCTTCCCTTGAAGTCTGCAGATGGAACTGAGCTTCTTGCAGGAGTCATGGGAAAGGACATACCCCAAAGTATGTTCCTAAGTTCCAGAGATAAGGAGGAAATCTCACAGGCTGCCAGACAGAAAGAACAAGTGACTTACAAATGAAAAGTAGTTAGCTATCAAGTTTCCCTGCCATCTGCAAAACGGGAGTCTAGAAGACAGCAGGAAACCAGCCACAGACCGCCAGTCATCGAAGCCAGCGGTTATCCACCTGTCTGATTTGTAGAATATTTGTGGATATGCAAGGGTTCATAGAAAATATAACCCACATACCCCCTCTAAGGAAAATACTCAGGTCAAAAAATGAATGAATTCAAACAGAAATCTCAGGATGAATGAGATGAAAACAGTGGTGAGTGATGAACCATGCAATTTGCACGGCTGAATCTAAATAGATAGTATAAAGTGCTGGAAACATGTAACAAAAGGGACAAATAAGAATACTTGAAAAAGAAGTGGCACTCTGCAAAGAAAAACTTGCCATTTAGCTCTAGAAGTGTTAAATTATCTTAGCAAAACCTAGAAATTAGTGGGGGTGGAGGTTGGGAGTAAAAGCCTTCTAAAGGTCTGGCAGATTTCAGCGTAAGAAACAGTAAGGAAGTAAAAGTGCTCCTAAAAGCCTCAATGTATCAGACTGAAAATAAGTGAATAAAACATCTTTGTGGGGAAAACTCATCCATATCTTGTTTTTATAGAAATATCTATTTGAATGTCCTGAAAAGAAAGGTAACTGTCAGTGTTGACGGTATAGTAAGATATCTGCATTTAAAAAGGAAACAGAAGTTGAAATAATGACTGGCCAAACTAGTGACAATAATAAAAAGGAGAAAGAAAAATAAATAGTAAATATTCAATATATCAATTATTTCACTAATTATGATAGGCTGAATATTCCTATTCAAAAATGACCATTTTCAGGCTGGACTGAAAATTAAAAATAGGTGTTCAAGGGAGTCAAGGGCTACCATCGAAGAAATCAGTATAGTTTCAGAGCTGAGTTTTTATGTGCCCATTAAAGGACAGATATGTCAAAGTTATTTAAACTATTATTTTAACTATTTTACATTAAAAAGAAACACAAATCTCTCTAATTCATTTTATGGAAGCAGTATATTCTTAAATCTAAACCTTGATAGAGTACCAAAAAAAAAAATCTATAAATTAAGCTAATTCATGAATATAGCTGTTAAAATTCCAAACAAATGCCAACAAACAAAATCCAGTAGTAAAAATAAAAATAAACTATAACTCTAGAGGGTTTATCCCAGGAAAGCAAGGATGGTTCAAAATAAGGAAGTCAAAATATTTCACTGCATCAAACAGAAACATTATATGACTCAATCAAAATATAATTAAAAATACAAAATTATTTCTAATAAAAACTTGAAGCAAAACAGGAAAGGAAACCACTACAATATGGTAAAGAATATTTCATAAATGTGAACTAGTAAATAGTGAAATACTACAGCCATTTGCATCAAAAGCAAGAAAAGAGTCTTGTATTGCCATGTTATTTCATTTTGAATGTTCTCATGAAGGTGACAAAACAAGATAATGAAATAATCAATCAATAATCTTCAGAAAGAAGAGAGAAATTTAACTCATTTTGATAATGATATGATTTTATACCTGGAAAATCTAATGGACTAATTAACAAGTAACCCCTAGGTTTAATAAGAAAATTCTGGTAAAAAGTATGATATTGATATAGTAAGAGATAAACAGATCAATAGAGCAGAGTGGAGTTCCCAGAACTAAAACCCATTGTTTAGGGGAAATAAATATATGACAAAGGTGGTATTTCAGTTAGTGGAGGGAATGATGGCTTGTTTAATTAATGATATTGACACAAATAACTATCCATTTGGAAAAAAATGGAGTTAAATCTCTACCTCAGACTAGAAATAAAAATAAAATCCAGATGGACTTAAGATTTAAAAGTTTTTTGAAATTCACGTAGAAGAGGAAATTTAGGATGTTCTATATACAACCTAGTAGTTAGGAAGATCTTTTTAATAAGACAGAACATTCATTAATTTTTTTTTTTATTTATTTTTTTTTTTGCAGTACGCGGGCCTCTCACTGTTGTGGTCTCTCCCATTGCGGAGTACAGGCTCCGGACACGCAGGCTCAGGGGCCATGGCTCACGGGCCTAGCCGCTACGCGGCATGTGGGATATTCCCGGACCGGGGCACGAACCCGTGTCCCCTGCATCGGCAGGCGGACTCTCAACCACTGCGCCACCAGGGAAGCCCCACAAGTTATTTTTAACTTCGTACATCATGAGTATATTTTCATGCCCACTGGGTCAGGTACTTTCCTAGTCTAGCTTCCCAAGAAGATAATTTGGAGAGAGGCATGGTGGACCAGTCACACATCTCAGGGAACACCAGCCGGCCATCAGCCTTTGGTCTACCTGGCATATATATGAAGAAAGAAATCTCCCAGGCCCTGATCCCCATCCACCCTCCTGGTGACACCAGGCAGGATATCTTCACTTCTTCATTCCTTGAACGAATGCATACAGACTCAGGTCTTCTGGACTCAGAAGACGTGACTATTCTACATGACTGCTGGTCACAGCCCTGCCGAGACCTCATTGAAGAGGATGTAGGTAGAAAAGATGACTTCACCACGGGGCATTTCTCTAAGAGCAGCTACATGAACTAAAGATGAAACTAGGTGGTCAAGAAAAGCCAGAACCAGCCTTGGTGAGAAATAGAGAACATAAACAGCAACTCTCATTTAGGCCAGGGAGTAAGAGAAAGGGAATGCCACACTGAAGTTTCCCTGAATTGCCCCTTTAAGAGCAATTAGCGAACTGTGAGCAGTTAAAATCCTTAAACCAAAAATATTTCCTGAACAAAGTCCGCAGTGAGTAGACCGTAATATTCCCAACTGAAGAGATCCATTTACTTTCAGACACATTCGATTCTGAAAACAAACATAAGCAAATGGCTTTATTTTCAAACTCTTCCACTGTCTGGGCTGCTCCTGGTCTGCATGGACCTCTGGTCATTCGTGCCGAGTACCACCGCCTCAGGAAGACCTTCCCCAGCCCTGCCAACCACACAACTGCCCTTTCTCTAAATTCCTACAGAATTTACTTCCTGTTCTACAGGAAGATATCCTGGACTTGCTAGTCCATGGCACTGCTCATGTCCCCAGACTGCACCCTAACACACTACAGGCATGGTAGGATAATGTACCGGGATGTTCATTTGTATTTGTTTTCATTCCACCCACTCACTCCCACCCCAGCCTTGTCCCAGCCCCTAACCTCAGCATACAACCTGGACAGGAAACTCCCTCACTCCCAGGTAAGTGGTACATAAAAGCTGTGTTGAAAGAATAAGTAGCCCAGAAGGTGATGGAAAAAAGGAATTCCTCCAGCTTGGAAAGACAATGAAGGTAACCAGTCCTGAAAGTGGTGGGTGCCCCAGGGGGCAGCAGGGTCCCAGAGGCATGGCTGTGTGGTGCCCCTAGGGAGGCTGGGCCCTGGGCTCTGGGCTCCCAGCATCACAAGGAACCCACTAGCCCGAGAGCAACAGAAGGATGAGAGCTTAGTCAATGATGTTACAGACATGACCATGATGCTCACAAGGTTCTAGGCTCTTCCCACATCACCAGGCAATGAGGATCCTTGTGAAGCTGTGAGTAGGAGAGGAATTCCCCACTCCAGCCCAGGGGAATGGGAGCTCTGAACCAAACTGAATTCAATAAATAGGGAAATGTGGCACCAACTCTAGACCCCAGTTCATGAAGTATGATTCATACTGGCTTTTCGTGAGCAAGAGTTAGTTGCTATCTGATGCAGCGCTTCTCAAATGTTAATTGCACAAGAACCACCTGGGGGTCTTATTAAGATGCAGATTTTGAATCAGTAGCTGTGGAGTGGCCTGAGAATCCGCATGACTAGCGAACTTCCACCCCTGGCCCAAGAACCACACTTTGAGAAGCAAAGGTCTAAGGCCAGGGTTAGCAAACTTCTCCTATAAAGATAGTAAAAATGTCAGCTTTGCGGGCCACCTAGTCTCCATCACAGCTATTCAACTCTGCCACCCATGGCAGTGTGAAAGCAGCCACAGACAATACATACCGAGTGTGATGGTTCCCATAAAACTTTATTTATGGACACTGAAATTTATTTATTTATGGACACTGAAATTTGAATTTCAGATAATTTTCACATGTCACAAAATATTTTTCTTCCTCGTTTTGTTTCCAACCATTAAAAATATTTTTAAAAACCATTCTTAGCTCACAGGATAAGCAGAGGAGGACTGAATTTGGGGTTCTGAATTTGGCCCATGGGCCGATCCTGGTCTAGAGTGTCCAACACAGTATAAAAGCCACGATAGGCATCAACTAAGTAAAGTGGGGTGCTCAGCCTACTTTTCTATCCTGAAGTTGGTTTTCCTTTCCCGTGATCCTTCCGCTAGTGCTGTGCTTTTCAAACAGCAGATACTTTGGGGACAAGTGGATGCTGGCAAATGTACTTCCTCAAAACTCACTGAACAGCCTTTAAAAGGCCGTCCTAAATCCTTCTTCTTCTAATAAGAGGCCCTGTGGAATAACAGGTTCCTGTTTTAGTGGAAGAGCTTTAAGGAGGAGATTAAACTTCAACCCCAGTTTTTTGAGCTAACAGAAGAGTGACATGATCAGGGGAAGAAATCAACCTTGCAGAACAGCACCTAGAATATCTGAAAGCAATAGTCTCAAACATTTATCCCATGAACGCATGTGAAGTTTCTCTCCATCCCCTTGGCCTCACATCCCCTTTTGACTTAAAGGACAAAAAAGACTTCTAGCCATTTTGCAGCCCATTTCACCATTTAACAGCCATCCCAGCGACACAGTTCTATCTTTCCAGGAATAAACAACACACCTGAAAGTCCAAGAGGGAGACAGAGTTCTAGAGACAGAAGTCGCCAGGCGCCAGCCGGGGGCCACTGCGCCACACTCCACTACTCCCTAAGAATTCGCCCTGGGCAAGAAGGGCAGAACCAGCCTCGGCCGTCTCCTGCATCCTGCACAGCGCTTCGCACCCAGCAATGCCCACGTAGGTTTGCTGAATGAACGGATGAGCCTGACCCAGTGGCCTGGTGCAGGGCAACTGGCCCACTCTGTCTCCACCTGTTCGATAAGCCTGTCTCCCCATGCTGGATGGGCGCTCAAAGGGAGAAACTCCTTCAAGGAGCTCACTGTCTTTCTCAGTTGCCGACTGCCCCACTGGCACCTCGGCATCACCCAGACCTGTCTTAGCTCCGTCGCTTACTAGCTCTGTTGACTTGGGCAAGTTTCACTGGATGTTTATGAACCTCAAGTTCTTCATTGGTAAAATAAGAGTAATCAATACATCACCCAAAGATAATGTTCATAAGAGAACATTTAACAACCCGTATGGCTCAGACACTGTTTAATCAGAAAGGTGACAGCCTTAAACACCCAGTATGACTGTACTGGGAAGTACCAGGTAAATCTCAGCCTGCCTACCTTGTGGTAGGCCTTGTAAAGAATGAATAACTTAACACAGAGAGAACACCTAGCATTTCTCCTGAAAGGCAGCCACACACCCCTCTCCCCATGGAAGCCCCCTAGCCTGTGATGGTGGCCACGAAAAGCTCCATTGCTAGCGCTTCCTGCAGGACACCTGACAGTCACTTGCACCACTTATGAGCACATTGCCAGAGCCGCCTCCTGACTCCTACTGCTGCTTTTCCTCGCAGACAACCCAGGGAGCTCCCGAGGGTTCTTTCAGACGGTCCTACCCACAGAACTCACAGCCACCCTGGGCAGAAGACAGCTGGAATCTCATTCTACTGGGGATACACAGTCAACCCACTTGTAGGAAGATGGCCTACTTGCTGGGGTGGGGTGGAGAGCACACACCCAAAGCACCCAAACGCCCATCCCATCCTTCTCAAATCAGGAAAGCAAGGACCAAAGCTCAAAGTGCCACAAAAAAAGCAACTGGGTCATTTCTTTGGCAATTAATTCCAGCATATAGTTCACAGAGAAAATTCTACAATCCCTTACCCCTTATAAAGACTCCGTGCCCGTGGGAAAGACCGGGACTCTGCTCTGGAATAACTCCGACTTCTTCCCTGAAAAGAACTAGCACATCTCACGTAGGGCCTTGACACGTGACACTCAGTACATGTCAGAGCTCTCAACTCTTTTTGAGACCAGAAGGAAACAAGAAAACAACTTGGTTACAGCTCAGAAAACAGCTATGCTTAATATGACTGGGGAGAATTAGAAGTCTTGGCACAGAAAGGAAAGAAAGGAAATTGCACATTATAAAAAGAAATGTGTATTTAAAAGTAGAAAATATCATAAATTTGGCTTATTCTTTTTAATATTTATTTATTTATTTTTGGCTGTGTTGTGTCGTGCCGGCTTTCTCTAGCTGTGGTGAGCAGGGGCTACTCTTCTTTGCGGTGCGCGGGCTTCTCGTTGCGGTGGCTTCTCTTGCTGTGGAGCACGGGCTCTAGGCGCGAGGGTTTCAGTTGTTGTGGCACACGGGCTCTAGAGTGCAGGCTCGGTAGTTGTGGTGCATGGGCTCAGCTGCTCCGCGCCATGTGGGATCTTCCCGGAGAAGGGCTCAAACCCGTGTCACCTGCATTCACAGGCGGATTCTTAACCACTGAGCCACCAGGGAAGTCCCCAAATGTGGCTTATTTATGGTTAATAGCAGGTATTTGTTTTTGGTGCTAATAATCTAATTAGCAGTCAATCCAGTGCATCCTTTATTATCAGCTGATCCATAATTACTGCTCCATGCTGAGTATTTTCCCGGCACATGATAGCTTTCAACTCCTCAGCACAAACAACCAAATAATTGGTGCTATTATGTCGGATACAGGACTATTCCTGTCTGAGGGGTGATATGGAGGGGGGTTACCATTCACTACGGCCTTTGCATTTTCAGCATCTGTTGATTAACTCCTTACCACGCCCCCTTTCATCAGTCTTGAGGCATGTCGAAAGCACCTTGACATGGTCAAGAGTGTGACAGCTTGGAGATTTCCTTTTTCAAAGTTTAACCCTGGGATCAGAAACATCCCCAGTCATCTGTCATGTTCACAAGGGATATCAAACAGTGCTGAAAGCACAATCTATTTCTCTTTGAAAGTTTTGTAAAGTTTTCTCCTTGACTATTGCTTTAAAATGACTTGTCCTGGAAGCGACAGCTTCTGATATAAAACTGTTTCATTCAACCGCTTCTGGTCTCAGTAAGATGTGTGTAATTCCAGGAAGCAGAACCAAAGCGGGCTATAAAGGCAGGTTACTAAGGGGAAACTCTATTCAATCATCGCTTTCAGGAGACCAGATTCCGTGTGACTGTGAAGGGAGGAGAAACCTGGCGTGAGCGTGGTGACGTGGGAAGAAGGTGGGCTCTGGAGCCAGACAGATCTGGATTGGAATCCAGTTCCTCTGCTGATGAGCGGTATGACCTTGGGAAAGTCACTTAACTTCCCTAAGCCTTGATGTTCCTCATCTGAAAAATAAAGCTACTATTGTACAGGGCTGTTAGGAAGGACAGATGTCTGACACAGGAAACACCTGGCACTCATAAGGGCTCGGGTCGTTAGTTCTCTGCTTTTTGTCCTGGGTGCAAAAAAAAAAAAAAAGAATAGAAGGTGGTTTGCTACAAGCCACTAGCTTGTAGCCATATAATTCCACTCACTGTAACTAAGCCTCCACCTCTTAACTATAAACATAGGTAGATTTCAGCCCGGAATCACTTAGGGAGCCGAATTCCTATTGGCGGTTCCCACTGCCCTGAAGGCCTTCCGGCTGCCTGGCTCTCCTCTGGGATTCCCCTCCTCCAACCAACTTCCTATGATTCAGCAACTAGAGGGTTAACTCTCCATAGGTATTGTACTTTGGGTGGCTGGTACCTGTACTACACTAGTTATTAAACGTCTCCCTGTATGTAAAAGGGAGTAAGAGTTGGGAAATTGGAAAGACCTATCAAGACCTTTCTCCAAAGACTCTTATTCAGAAACAGAAGCCAGTGGCTGTAAAAAGAATGAAAACTTCTATGGGCTGACCCCAAAGAGGTGCTAACACCTGAAGTCAGAAGCCACCCACTCAGTTCATTCTTTTTCTTTTTGAACGTCTTATAGAGGAGGCATATACAAACACAAAAAAGCAGGCATTCGATGAATTCCCACAATGAACACACCCCAGTTACAAGCACCCAGGATCAAGAAACTGACACAGTACCAATGCCCCAAATGCCCCCCTGCTTCCTTCTAGTCACTGATGCCAACCAAGGGTCACCGTGAAATTGACTTCAAACACCATAGATTAATTTGCTCTGTTCTTGTACCTTACCTAAGTGGAATTCCACAGCCTGAGGGCCAAATCTGGCCTGCCACCTGTCTAAGGATACCCTGGCAAAGTAAGAATGGATTTTGCATTTATAAATCTTTGAAAATCATGCTAAAAGAGGAATAATATTTCACAAGATGTGAAAACTATACAAAATTCAAATTTCAGGGTCCATAAATAAAGTTTTATTGGAACACGGCCATGCTCAATTTCACTTACATATTGTCCTTCACTCCGCAACAGCAGAGTTGGTTACAACAGAAACCATATGACCTAAAAAAACAAAAATTCTGAGTACGTGACCTTTTACAGAAAAAGTCTGCCGACTTCAATTTGAGTGCGAGGCATTCGTCAAAATACGAAATGCATTTCTTTGGGATTTATCACTAGGAGTGAAATGGCAGGGTCATAGGTATATACATGTGTTCAGCTTTAGTAGACACTGCCAAGACGTTTTCCAAAATATACACTCAGTTTTAAGAGAAAAGCTAAAACCTGGAGCAGAAGCCATAATCTCAGTGTTAAGAGAGGCAGGGAGAATTACAGGGTGTTTACCTGATCCAGAATTAAACAAATGATTAGAAACCATCGGGACTTTTGAGTGGAGAGCTAAAATATCAGCGTTCTCTAGGTTTACATTTCTTTTCATTCTTACTCCATGCACACTCTTTAAAAATATAGTCCCCTTTGACGTTCCCACGCTCTGCAGAAATGGACAAGAGTGGTGAAGTCATGCTTCTGCACAGGATCCCACAATAGAGACTGTGTCACTCAGGCCACATCACAAAAGCACCACCATGAGCCCTCCGGGTAGCTTACCCGAATTGCAGACAAAATACCAGGAAGATATTAGCAACCTCCTGCTTTTATGCTGTCGTAAGTTTAAGCATATACACGGGCAGCAACTACGTTACCCACACCCAACCTCCGAAGCAGCCACCGAGAGGCTGAACCCTGGGCCTTCAAGGGCACGACACAGGCAGGGCAACCTCTGTCTTCAAGCCAGGAGGCTCTCAGGTGATGCTGGGTACCTTCCAAAGACACTTCTTTGGAGTCATTCCCCCATACACCTGCCTCGCACGTCAAATAGGATGTACGTCTTAGGTTCTTTCAAATGACGTTTTTCCTCTTAGAGGGGAATTGCTTCTGATTGTTTAAGAACCACATTCATCACGAAAGGGATTCATATCAACGGTTTCTGTCTTAATTGCACAACCCTGTTGACTTCTGAGTTAAGCAGCCTCTTGAATGACAGCAGAGTCTCATTTGCTGCTGTCAAAACCTGCCAGCCAGGGAGAATCAAGGACAGAGACAATGCCGACTAGAGGACTCAGGGGTGGGAAAGCCTCTCTCCCTCCACTTCTCCCGGGACCATGAGTCTGCCATTCCAGGCCGGCACCTTCCCACAGTAGAAAACAGTGTCCTGTGGAATGTTTCTGCTGGGCCTGCGAGTGAGTTAAACTTGGCCTGTCCCGGGAGACAACCCAAAGTCCTGTTGGCCCTCTGGAGACCGGCTCTACAATTCCCTTAATCAAACCCTCCGTTCCCTTTTACATGCAGAAAAGCAACACTGGTGTTTTATCAGAGGTACGGAGTCATTTCTCAGCAAGAGCACAAGCTTTTTGTCCATATGAAAATATACACATAACACATACATATATAAAATAGATTTCATTTCCCCTGGAAAAGGAAGCTAGCCATACGTTGAGTGTGGCCATGATACAAAAAGTATATGCTTTACAGTCAGAGGAGTGAGTTCAAGGCCACTTACGGTTGGGCGAGCTTGCCCGTCTCCTCCCTCTTATAATCTCAGCTTCATCATACTTCAGAAGAGGAGGATAATAATAACACCCACCTCAAGGGGTTGCAGGAAGGATCAAACGAGGCACTTGTGAATAATAACGCTTTGTAAACTGTAAAACATGGCACAAAGAGGTGGAGGGAGGAAGCTACCTCTTATCTTCCAGTTCCTGATTCACCTTTAATTAGTCAGGTCTTTGAGCCAGTGCCTCTGCAAGTAAAGACCACCAGCCCACCATAATAAGGACACAGGTCGATTCAGCACTCAGCTGGTAGCTATCAACTGCCCATCTATTAACAGCCCATTAGCTGGGTGGCTTAATTAATCCATGGACCACGTGGTCTGATCTCCCCAAGATCCTGGAAAACGAGCCTGAAACAGATAATCCATGGACGACATGGTCTGATCTCCCCAAGATCCTAGAAAACAATGAGCCCGAAACACGGGCGCCAGCCAATTTCTCCATGACCATCAAGGATTTGGGTGTCCATTATGCCTGTGCGTTGCAGCTGTGAGTGATGGGAACATAAATATTGATTGGCTCAGTCTCTGTGGCTGGGGGAGGGGGTGGGGAATTAACGATTAGAGTGTTCTCAGAGGAACAACAGGGGCTACATAAATCCCCAGCCTGGACCATTAGGGGGAAACAATCCTTATTTCCAAGCCTTAGTGAGGACAGAGGAAAGGGTCCGATGGCCTCTTGGGAGACAGCCTGTCAAGACGGGGCAGTCCTACCTGCTCTGTAGATGTTACCCACGCTTCTCTGGCTGGGAATGAGATGCAGATTGGGTTTAAACAACGGGATCATTAGAAAAGAGGCAGCTGGTGGAGATTCTCTTCGTCTGGGCACTCAGACCCAGTGGCAGGAACATGTGCGTGTGCTGCTCGCCCTGTATTTCCTTGAAAGATCTCTGTAGTTCTCACAGTTAAGAAGACAAGTGACATGAGGAGAACTTAATTATTTTTTTCAAATGCCTAATCTTGTCTCCAGGAAATGGTACACAGAAGAGACTTTGTACTTGAAATTGGCATTGTCCGGGAGATAGTGGTCTGACGGCTCCTTAATTCCTGCCATGAGGGCTCATGCTGATATAAGAGCATCTGAGCAGAATGGCTCAGGATGGCCCAGAGCAGCTACTTCCCTCCTTCGGAAAGAACGGCCTTTGTGTCCAGAGCAGCAGCGAGACAGGCTGCTCCTGACCTTGGTCAGTGCTTGCAGGGAAGTACTGGGTTCCTGCACCTCCAGACTTCTTCCCGGGGCTCCTGACCAAGTGCCCTGTGCCTCTCTGCTCTGGGGCCCCCTGGCTTTCCAGGAGATGTGAGTAAGAGGAGGAGGAAGAATGATGAAGGGAGGAGGGAAGCGAAGGAAAGAAAAACAGGAGGAAAGAGGACTCCCTGAGTGGCACATACATTCCTCCCGCCACAGAGATAGATCTCTTCCTCGCTCTCCCCGTTAGCTTCCTAGTGTTCATTAGATCCTGTGATGCCAAATGCAAAGACTGCTGCCCCAGAAGGTCATCTCAGGCCATTTATTCTGAAATACCAAAACACCCGAGCCAGCAAATTTCAGGAGCTTCTGCAGAATTCCCCAGGGTGCCAGTGTACCCGTGTGTGCATGCGCGTTCTTCAGTATCCCAAAGGGGTTCTTTCTTAATCAGTTCAACATCTGAGAACTCGGAAACTGACTTATCTTTTGGTTAATCTAACATTTCTGGTAAAATAATTAAAAGATAAGTAATAGACACAGAGAATCTGTGGTATAATTATTTAAAGCCACGAGGTCTCACTTCAGAATTATTCACAATTAACCCAAAATGACTCAGACTGCTGGCAAGGCAGGGCAAGTGGGAGACAGGCAGTGCTGTAGCGTGCTGCTCCCATTTCACAGTTGAGGAGACTGAGCCCGGAAGAGACTATCTGAGTTATCCCCAGCACTGCCAATGGCAGAAAGAGACACCCGGGTTGCCACGTATTTAAGAAAAACCAGAAGGTGAAACCACACTTGATTATGACATCATGGGAGCTGCCAGGAGAGGGCTGGGCTCTCCATCTTTCAACCCTGGTGAACAGTGTGAGTGTCTGAGGTCCAGACAAGGAGGAAGGCTGACCACCCAGCTCAGGGTCACTGCGGGTAAGTGGAAGAGGCAGCAGCCGGCTGTAGAGGGCACTCGGCATGTCAGACTCCCTTCCCCAAACAGATGGTGGGTCCATAAATGCTGGTCTCGGGTAGAATGTGCAAAAGTCATGACAGGGTTCACAGATGCTCCCAGAGAGAGGAGCTGGGGATTTTTCCCTATTTTCTAATTCAGATTCTTTTCCAAAAAAATGCATCGGGGACTTTGAAATGCTCTGGAAGACTGACAAAACTGTAAACGTTAGAAATTAAACAAGGGCACAGAAACACATTTCTTCAACTTCAAAATGTGTTCCTGGGTGCCTGATAATGCATAAGACTGTTTGGGAAATTTGGGATGGGAGAGGTGTGGGAAAGGATGCAGGCAAAGGCAGCAGACGAGATGGCATGTGAACCAGTCCCTGTAAAACTCCCAGGCCTTGGGCATCAGCCAACGGCAGCCTCATTCTGTCCCTGTTCAGTTAATAAATGACCTCTGATGACTGGAAATTAACACTTTTAAATGATACCAACAGATGAGCAACCTTGGAAAAGGGTAGTCTCTAGACAGGCTGGGGAAGCTTGTGACAGGGACATTAATTTCTCTTTCTTTTCTGGTTTTGCCCCTTTGTCTTCCCTGATTTGAGCAGATATCACTCTGTGCCTCTAGAAAATTTTGAGACAGGGACTCCTGGTCTTTGCTTCCAAAAGTACCAGGCCACTTAGGGGAACAAGGGTTTAGGGAGAGGGAGGGAGAGAGAGAGACAGCGCTCCCCAGACCGACTCAAAGAGGTTCCCTTCGAATAGATCTGTGGGTCCCTGGGACAGGGCCTGGGGGAGAATGCCAGCTGGGAAAAGCAAGCAGGGACAAGGGTGCAACCCAGGGCAGGCCAAAAATGGCCCAAGGAGGAGAAATTCCTCTCAGCCTGATGGGACTGAACAGGGCAAGAGAGGAAGCACAGGGGAGCTCAGGGTTTTGGGGTTGGTTTGTTTTTCTAAGCTTGTTGGTATCTAGAAAGCAAAAGCATGCTATTTCTTGAACACCTGAGGCTCCAACCTTCTGACCTCGTATTTCCCAGCTTCTCACAGCAGCCACATCTGGCCCACAAGGCAACACCATCCCCGCCACCTTCTCCAGGAACTGCCTTAGATGGGAAAACAGCACAGCGTCCGGCGCAGGCACCAGCACACACAGAAATGAATGTTCATGAAGGATGAACGTTCATCAGATAATGAGCTGTTTCTGGTCATGCCAGAGTTAAAATTCCCTGGACAGTCTAACATACACCCACCGAGCGTCAGCAGATTATTAGGGCCTCTCTCTAAAATCGATGAATTTTTTTGAGTGGGAGAAATTACTTAATAAATGGGGAATACAATAACAGTGTCATATACATAAGGCATTTGCAATATACAAATATTACAGAAAACAGGCTCTCTTCTGATAGTTTTTGCTATATTTCTAGTACAGCGCAAATACATTTACATGGGCCTGAGGCACTTTATTCAAAGCCTTTACATTTCCAATACCTTCCTCCAAAAGCACCCTCAGGCCTTCAAATTCTTCTGCTTTTCCTAAGCCCTAAGCCCCTGGACTAAATTTAGTTTCTTGGAAATAAGAGACAAATTTGCTGGGTTTTTTTTTTTTTAAATTCTACCAGTTATTGTATAATTCTCCAAGAAGCAAACAAATGATAGGGGAGAGAAAAAATGGAAGCATTTTTCAGGTCCTTTTTTTTAGTGGTACAGGATTTATTGCTAAAATACTGTTTAAATTAAGGCATCAAGCTTGTTACAGGATTTTCAATTAGGAATTAGAGCTTTGCTGAATTTGGGGGTGGGAAACCCCATAAAAAATCAAATCAACGTTGAAAAGTCAAACTTAAATCTTTATTTGAGCTATTAATAGAAACAGCCCTTCTTGAAACTAAGGGAAAAAATCCAACTGATTTTCTTAAACCTGGAGTGCAGCTTGGCTTCTCCATATCACTTGGATTGTGACGGAGCACAGGTTCCATTTTATTATCAGGCCCACTTTGGAGATCCCATGCCGGGTGAAGGAGGATGTTCCCTAACACTGAGGAAAGGGGAATAAGGGTCTAGCCCCCCGTGAAGGCAATGGGCTACATGGAATCTACAAGTTGGCAAGTCCCCAGCCCAGGAGCCCTCGCCATAGCCCTCTCTAGACCAATCCCTCCACCATTTCAACTTCTCTAAATATTTTTAGGGGAAGGGAGCCCAGTGTTCTTGCTTTAGAAAATACACTGACCCCCCTCCACCACACTGGGAAGAGCCTTAGGCAGAGGACCCCTGGTTTCAGACATGTCCAAGGCAAGAGCTCTCCCCATGACTGCAGGAGCATCGTCTAGGAAAACCTAGGATACTGAACTCACTCAAAAACCAAAAATGTTTCCCTACAATAGACAAATGTCCCTGGATAATTCCTACTGTTGAGGAAACAATCTCCGCCCTGGCAAATGATTCCTCAACCAACGGTGCTGCAACCATTTGAGGCAACCCCGCAATGATGCCACAACCTTCCATCAGACCCGCCCCACCAGGGTGCACTCTATCCAGCCAGAGGAGCCTCCTCTGCCCCATATGACCTCCCCCAAGGGCAGAGCAGGATTCCCTCTGAAACGGTTTCCCCACAAATTACACCAACCTCCCTGGAGCTCTCCAAAGGCCAGCACCTAGGGATGAGCCATGGAAGTGCTTGGAAAGTAGGTGGGCATCATGCAGATATTAACATCCCTAACCTCACCCCATCACCCACTAGCGCAGACCCAGGCATCCATGTGACTTGATGGCATGGAAGGAGCACTTGCGTGAGCAGTTGCCAGAATAATCCCATTCCATTCTTGTCCCGATGCTGCCACTTAATAATAGTCTTGTTGTCTTGGGCCAATTGTTTAACCTCATTACTCAATCTCATCTGCATAAAAGTACGATCTGCCTTATTGTTTGCGGTCATTGTGAAGCTTAAATGAGCTAATATATGTGAAATGGAGTTTGTGAATTTGTAAAGCACGATACAAATGCTAGCTATTGTTATTTCACATGAATGCACGTGCTCACACAGGCTTGGTCCACGAGGAACTCAAGGGGAATGAAATCATTCGGCCATATTTACATGGGGCCCACCGAACTACAAAAAAACCCAAGAGACTTGGTATTCTTCATCTAGCTCCCATCCATAGGCTGCCTCAGACTCACATGGAGCCCTTGTAAAAATACTGATTCTACGACCTTCTACCAAATCCACAGAATAATCATCTCTGCAATAAACACAAAAACATGTAAATTAAACAAGCTCTCCAGGTGGTTCTGACATGGAATCAGGTTTGGAAACCCACCGCACTCCTTGGGACCTGACATGCAAATTTCCTGAGTAGATCGGTCATGTGAATACAACTGTTCTAGTGCTAAGAAAGACCTCTCTTTGTCTCTCCATCCCACCCCTCAGGTACATATACACTAAGATACAGAGGGCTGCTCATCCACCAGACACAAAATACACCCACACATATATGAATACACACAACACATATATGTAGACACAAAAAGGCATAATACAGGTGAAAAACAGGAAGAAGAAATCTACTAACAAAAAAGGGTGACCAATAATAAGAATTATCAAGATGTTTAAAGTCTAGAGAATTCATGGTTATAAAGGATACAGAAAATGAGGGAAAAGGAAGATACTAAGACAAAGAGCAAGTGACCGCACAGCACTATGTCCGGACTTCTGACATTAGACCACTGCCCCCGCGCCATGCCGCTACTCCTTTGTTTGCAATTCTGCCTCAACCAGGAACTTGTGAGAGCCGCCCCCACCAAACGTCAGGGGCACAGTGTACTCATCACAGCCGCCCCCAAACCTAGCACAGAGCCTGGCCTGTGGCTGCATTCGATCAATGTGTGCTCAGCGCTCGCCAGGATGAGAAGAGGCCGGAAAAGAAGACGGAAAAAGTGCACAAAGAAGGAAACAGACCTCTTGTCCCGGCTCCCTGGTGTAGACTAGAATAAGCAAGCTTAAGGTAATGAGGTTCAACGCAAAACAGAGAGAGTTCATGCCCCCATGGGCATCATTAACCTCACAAGGAGAAGAATCACCCAGGGAAAAAGACGAAAAGCTCTCCAGATCTACGAGCTCTCCAGATCTCACCCACCTCAGACCTCTTTAGGTCTGAGGTGAGTGAGAAAATTGATCCAGTGGGATGAAGGCTGTTTGAAATCATCAGTCTGACCTCATCACTCCCCTGCTTAGTACACCTCCAAGGTTCCCTGGTACCCACAAGGTCCTACCCAACAGGACCGTTACACATCTTCCCAACCTCATCCCTGCCATTGGCCACATGCTTTGACACCAAACTCACCCAGTGTGCTGTGTAATTCCTCTCAGCCTGTTTGGTGCAATTAACCTCTACCTGGAATGCCCTCCCTACCTACTGGCAAACCTACTGTTCATCCTTCTCAGTTCAGTTCCCTTATGTTCTCTTCCTCCTCCAGGAAGTCCCCAGGCTCCCATGACGCCCAGTGCACTGAGCCATTGTAGCCCTCAGCACACTGTATGGTCCTGGTCTATTCCTGAGCAGATCCCCCTACTGCAGAGAACCAGTTCTGCATCTCTGAACCCACAGTACCTAGCACACTGCCTGGCACATGGCAGATCATCAATAAATGATTGTGGAATTCAATAGAGCATTGGCAAGATTCCAAAACATAAATGACCAGAGACTTAGTTAAAAGGCAATCTCAAAGGCAACTCGATACAGTGGAAAGATCCTGAATATCGGAGGTCTGAGTTCAAACCAGTAGTGTCCTAAGGCAAGGTACTTAAAGACTGAACCGGTTTCCTAATCTACGGAATAAGGAGAATCCTACCCAACTCATACAACTACTTATAAAGAAGCACCCACTATGTACCTTGCACCTAGTAGGTGCTCTGCACTATACTTACCGGGAGCCTCCCCTCTCTCCCCCTTCCCCCATTATTTTCTGTCTCCAGCTTGGGACCGTAAATCTTCTCCAAGGGCTTTTTCGCGGTCGCTGGAGGACCTCTCTGGACCCAGTTCATAAACGGGTTCCTGACTGGTCAGGAAACCCCCTGAGGCCTCCTTTTTCTGTGTCCTACAGCCAGGTCTGTGGAAGAGGAGACCGAGGAATAGGGGCTCTGAATAAAGGTAAGACGGAGGCTTGCGGCTCCGCTCGTATGAACCGACTGGGCAGGAGTTGGAAAAGCCACTTGGATTCTCATTTCCCCAACTCCCCACCAATACCAAGGCGTCTGTTTTTACAGGCTCTTTAGTGATGTTCAGGGCACATTCAATTCAACTTCCAATGCAGCTGGAGGGATCGAGGAAAATTACAAAGCAGGGGTGGCGAAAGGAAGCAACCGCCCGGGAGGCTGCAGAGCGCTCTCCCGCGCCGCACAAGCGCGCGCGGCGCACCCTCGGTCTCCGGCCTCCCCCGGTCGGGCCTGGCAGCTGAGGCAAGGAAGGAGATCAGCGCGACCGCCCGATTTCTCGCGGGCGCCAGCACCTGCCGGCCCTGCCACCCGACCCCACCACCGGCGACTCTCTCGCGGCGTCCACGGACGGCCACCCCCTGGGCTGCTCGACCGTAGTGCCCCCGCCGCCCAGGGACCCCGGCGCGCTGCCCAAGTTGAGAGCCCCCCTCTGCCCGCCAGCGCGCCCACCATCCACACCCACTCCCACTCCCACTTACACACGGCGCGGGGCCGGGGATGCCCCTGAGCTTTTTGAAATCCAGAAACATCACACTGTAGCCGCATCCGGCGCCCGGTTACCTGCTCGCAGCACCCAGACCCCAGCCCTGGCTTCCCGGGAGCCCGCAAACCCGGCGCGCGAGCTGCGCGCCCTCCTGCCAACCACTGCCCCGCGCCCGGCGCGCCGCCAAACTGGTACCTTGGGGGTCTGCACTTCAGGTCCCGCCGGCACCTCCAACTTCTTCTTGGTTACCCAGAAGAACAGCAGCACGGTGATCCAGAGAACCCCGAAGATCGGCAGCACCAGGCGGCGAGTCAGACGCCGCATGGTCCCTCTTGCCTTCTCCTCTCGGCGGCGCTGCGCCCGTGGGGCACCCCCTGGCGGTCAGGGGTCGGCGGGGCAGGAGTCCTCAGAGCGCCCTGCTCCCGGGAGCGCTAGCCCCGGGATCCGGGTGGAGGGCCGGTGGGATCCTACCAGGCGCCCCGCCCGCTTGGGAGAGAAGAGAGCAGGGGTGGTGGCCACACGGTGCCTCGAGGCGCGGCAGGGAAGGGCCGAGGGGCAGCCAAGCTGGACGCCCGCTCCAGCCGGAGAAGCGCGGTGGCCGCAGAGATGGTTCCCGCGCCGCCGCCGTTGCCGCCGCCTCGGCAGCCGCCGCGAGGGAAACTGACTCGAGCTGTGGGGAGGGAGGAATCCGAGGCTGTGCCCGGCACCCCGGGAGGAACACGACGGGGGAGGAACAGCGAAGGGGGAGGGAGGGCCGACAGACAGACCGACTCCGAGGGAGCCCGGGCAGGAGCAAACGGGGCTCTGAGAGGGGGCGCTACCGCCGCCCGCCCACCGAGGCGCCGGGTGCTGTTCTGGGGTCGCCCACGGCGAGCCCTGGGCGCAGCTCCCGGGCCATAGTGGGATGGGGCGGGGCGGGAAAGGTGCGTCCCCGAGACCCGCCACCCCCAGCTGCGAGCTGGGATCCAAGAGCCAGCCGGCGCCAGGAGGAGCTGTGCTTGGGAGGACTTTCCGGCTCGCCGCCGGGGTCTGCACGTGGCGCTCACAGCCCGGTCCCGCCCTTTGGGCTCCCGCCCTATGGGAGCTGACGCTGAGACCTTGGGCCGCTGGCGGGGCTACTGCTCCACCCGCAAGCCACGCTCCTGGCCGCTCAGGGCCAAGGCAGAGTTCAGCCAGCTCCCCAGGGTGCTTCTCTGCCTGCCTGCAGCTGCCTGACAACTTTTTCTGCTTAATGGAACGCTGAGTTGGTCTAAATTTAACTTTAAAGAAATCCTTTTAAAAATTAAGGTGTAATTATCTCCCGTAAGGCTTTTCTCTCCCTACAAGGACCAGGGCTCTGTGCTTGCAGAAAGGGGGTTGGGGATGGAGTCCAAAGCTGGGTCAACCACATGGGGTTCTTGGAAAGCGGTTTTGGGGCAGGGGGGTACTGAGCACAGAGGGTTATCTTTCAAAAACCCCTTTCCACAAATGCCTTCTGGAAGTGCATCCTCCTTCCTCCTGAAGATTAAAACTACTTGAGTCCAGAGGCAGAGCAAAGTGTGAATTGGATTCCCGTGTGGGTCTCAGCTAGGCTGGAATGATGGTGATATCACTGGACTAGGGGTTCCTGGCCCGGGTCAGCCACACTAGCTGTGTGAATCTTGGGGAAGTCCTTTACCTTCCCGGAGCCTTAGATTCCTCATCTGTAATATGGGGATGATACTACCTCCTCTGAAAAGTGAATGAATAGTTGTGAAAGCTAAATGCAAGGTGCTGGTGTTACCTGATCATCTCATCCCTCAAAGAGGGAAAGAAAGAAACCTTGCTCTCCCTGGGGAACAGCGCCCTATCATGTCTGCCGCCTGAGTTGGAGGGATGCTCAGCTCATCAAGTTGCCTGGGGAGGTGAAAGCTGCATCTACTACTGCAGCCATCATCCTCCCTGCCTCTCCCTACAGAGCTCAGCATGGGGAGGTAGCGCAGGTGTAAAGCACGGCTCCAGAATTCACTCTCCAGTAAGATGGAGTCAGCAAAAAGTGCAGTCAGAAATGGAGGAATCTGCTGAAAACCCCTGTGTTTGGTACCTTGTCTTTCAGTCACAGGGCAGTCCTTTCTCGTAGCCCCAGAGTGTTCTCGGCCAGGCTATAGATGAGAAGTTTTTGGTTGGGAACAAAGGTGGAAATCAAACAGCCCAGAAAAGCTGAGCACTCTTGCCGGCCCATCTCAAGATTCAGCTGAGCTCTCAGACCATCCCACAGAACCCTGGGGATGGTCTAGGATCTGCCTTTATTAGAACTCTGAAAGGTTGAGGTAGGCTTCCCAGCCACTGCTTTGGCTGGGCAAAGGTCCAGGTAGATCATGGTCATGGGAGGGGTGGGGGCAGCAGCAAGAGAACCCCTCTCTGCAGCATCTTGAGCTTCCTGGATCCTTGCAGGAGCCTTACCCTGGACCTGCAGGCTGGGGCCTGCAAAGTGCTCTGCAGCAGGCTGTGCAGGGGAGCCCCAGGCAAGCCGCTGAGGCGCTGTCAGCTCCAGGCAGGAGCTGCAGCCCCATAGTCCACTGCTCAGCGCTTTGTGATGCTGCTTCTGAGTACCAGATGGCGAACAGTTACACAGCACCACCGCCGAGCTTTAGAGATGGTGCAGCACCACACCACCTGCTGCGGAGGTGTAAGGTGCTTTGTGCTATTTGGCACCTGGGGAAACTGAGGCCTTGGATCTCCCACGGCAGCTCCCTGCAGGGCCTGTGGTGCCTGGGGCAGCAGGGACTGCCTTCCAAGATGCTTGCTTCTTGATTACTATTTTGTCCTCCATTCAAGTGCAGAAGATTCCCTGGGCCTATGAGAGCTGTGAAGGGAATCCAGTTTCGCCAAGTGTCATGACCTGATCCAGCCAAAAGGCATATTATTCTGGGTTGTCAAGCCAGTCACTGTCATTAGGGTTGAAACTGATTTCAGTTGGGACTTCAAACATCTGGAAGCCAGGTGAGTCTCTATGCAGGGTCCAGCCCTGTAAGTCTCTCCCAGCCTATTCAGGGGTCCCCCGGCTATTTAAAACTTTAATATCCACCTTAAGTAATGCAGAGCACAGTTAAGCCCAGTGGGGGATTAGCTATCATTGGTGATTAATCCAAGTTACTTTTTTCTCATCACAGCCTATATGGGGAGGAAAAGCTCCTAGCAAAAGATTTAACACGGCAGGAAAATAAGAAAAATAAGAACATTCTGAATTAGTACTATCCTGGTGCCCTAAAATGGATCGACCTCTGGTCTCTACAGTCTGGAGCAAATTCCTGATTTCTCGGGGTCTGTTTCCCCATTCCTAACGTCATACCCTCTCAAAGGCCTTCCAGCTCACACGTATGGGGTTGTAGCCTTCCTCGTCCCTGAATTGGGACTCTTTTTGGCCACTCCTGTCGTTGGCAAGTTCTCTCCTAGCAGCCGAAGTCATTAGAGAGCGAATTGGGTATTGGAGCAGATGTGAGTCATTCGTGTTAGTATAAAAACTGTAGAATAAAACCCATTATGGGCCCGGAAAGCTGTGTAAAGCGGCACATGGAGCCAATGTAAGCCGGGAATGGGAGGAAGCTGTGAAGTCCGGTGCATATGCTCTCCGGTGCCTTTTGCTGTGGGTTTTCACACTTTGCTTCTGGTTGCCTTTAGCTGTCCCCCTGTCACTCTCACTCAGCTCACTGCAGAGGCTGCAGCCTTTTGTTCCTTTCGGATCTGATCCCCCATATCCCTGCTCTCTGCCCACTGCATGACTTCAGTGAGAGTGTGTGTGTGCATGTGTGTCTTCCATCTGCATGCTTATTAGACCTGCCACCACCAGTGAGATGCCCTCTGTGCCCAGCCTAATGAGACTGTACCCACAGAGGCCCGGCAGCTTCCTGGTGAGGGCTTTACCCCTTCTGGGCCGCAGGGAAATGTAACTGAGAGCAGGGCAGACTGGAGCACGGCGATGAGCTGAGACACCTGCATACGGGCCCAGCACTGGAAAGGGTCTCCAGCAGCAAAAGGGGCAGCAGCAGGAATCAGAGATGTCTGTCTTTATTCCACAGTCATACAGACACAGGTCTTTGGGCCTGATCCTGCAGCCTGCTTTATTCAAGTTCTTTATTCACCTGTAAATAATACATCAGCTCCCTTTCTCTCTGTGTTCCTCCCCTCTTTCCTTGCCACTGTAGACTCTGTCAAACTGTATGTCCCGAGTCTCCTGCGAGGCCTTTTTATAAAGGGAGTGATAGAATAGTTTAGGCTGTGTGGTAAATGAGAATGAGCTGTTACCAACCTTCTTACTTCCTCTCTCTGCCACACTGGTGCATCTTTGTCAAAAGAATAAAGCCAGCCGCCGACTTTTCCTCTTATCTTCGCCACGTAGATGGATGGCTTTATCTAAGGGATCTGAGACTCAGCTTTCTGGATCTTTCTCCATCCATTAAACACCTCCTTTCACCATCCTACTACCCTCAACCCCGCCTCCCTTTTTTTTTCTTATGTACCACGGTATAATTTGCTTCCTGGAAAGGGATTTATATCTTTGCATTTCAAAAGCCTGCTCCTTTCTTTCATTATTTGACGTGCCCCCAAACTTTCTTTGTTCCTCACCCAAATGCCAAGTATAAAACTCACCATTGCTGCAATGATATGCCTTTGCTGGTTGTGAAAATGGTTTGATCTTCAGTGATGGTGTCCTGCAGTGACCTGAGCCATGGACCACCTCTCCCACATAGAAAATGTAAAGTTCTAGCAGCATGAAGGGATGACCCAATTAGCTTAAAGAAAAGGAGAGGAATATTCTTTAACTTGAATTACGTGGCAGGAAAGAGGGGAGCAGGGGCAGAAGAAGAAATGGAGGGATCCGAAGACAGATATCATTCATTCCCCAGGACCCAGAGTTCACACAGCCACGTCTCATCACCACCTGCATCATCTGTGACATATCAAAGACAGTCCTTCTTGGCAGGCTTAAGTTTAGAGGCATCAGTGAAAGGTAGAAGGGGGCTGGAGAGCTCAAATCCTGGAAGGAATGGAAACAGGGTGAGTCCTCTCCAATCTGGCAGGAATTTCAACAGGAGAGGAGCCACGCATGCCCAGGGGTGGAAGTGGGACAAATCTGGTTCCCAGGACAAGCTGCTATGGCCAGTAGCAGATTTTGTGATCAAGTCATTAGTGGGTGTTGCACATTGAGCAGGGTGACTACATGCCCCAGTTTGCTTAGGGCAGTCCTGGTTTATTCCTATTTTCCTGGCATAATTATTAATAGTGCCCCCTTTCACTTTCAAGAAATTCATATTTTAGGCAATAAATTAGATGGCCACTGTAATGGACAGGAGGACTCCAGTGATGTCGCTAAAAAAAGATTGATGTCCTTAGGTGACAAAAGGGTCTTTGCTGTTCCAGTTCTTCTGTGGGTGTGCTGAGTGTGGGATAGCCTAAATGTTCCTGTGGGGCACAATTCTGAGTGAACGATAATCAAAACATTTGTTCAAAGGAGAGACAATGTAGACAACTCGCACTGGCTTTAAATGGGAAATCATTGTGTTGCCCGTATCAGTCAAAGGCTGTCTGATTCTATCCACCCAACTGAAGGAACTTTAACCACCTAGCAGCTCACACATCTCAGGAAGCAGCCAGGCTCCTGGCACAGATGTCTCTTCAAAGGTCAGGAGGTTCCTGACATCAGACTCTTAAATTATCCCTCCAACCCTCTCTTCCTCTACCCACGTAACTCCGTGGGCCATGAATGAGTGAAATGGTATGAGATCAATGAAAACAATGAAACTGACATTCAACCTTCTTGTTGAGGACACAGCGGGAAGGGGCTGGGTCCATGTCGGACTCACAAGGAAGCAGATCATTGCCAACGAAGATGAAGCGGTACCAGAGTTTCCCAACTTCTCAAAAGAAACACAAGTCCAACTTCGTGATATCGCCTGGATTTTAACTGTTGTTAACTAATTCAATTCCCACCCCCTCTCCGAAAAACTAGGTGGGCTAAACTAAACAGGTCTGCAGACTGGATCCAGCCTCCTGCTCGCCAGTTTACAACCGGTACTTCAGCCACAAATGCTTCAATAAGCACTATTTCCTGTTTACCATCAGTCTACTAACTTAGAACAGATACACCCAGCCAAGACAAAGGGGAAATAGTGGAGCAGACTCTATTAGAGTCAGAAGGGGCCTTGGAGAACATCTAGTTCAATGCTTCTTATTTTGTAATTGAGGAAAGTAGAGCTCAGAGAAGCTACCTGATCTATTTCCAGTAACACAAGTTCATCAGTAGAGCTTGCATTATAACGTATCTACCCCGAACCCCCAATTCTCCCAAGTGACACCCCTCACTAGGTTCAATAGACCAAGTGAAACAGGGAACGGAGACATTTTGGGGGCTAACAAGCCCAGAAGTTTCCAGGTAATCAGCAATCAACAGAGACATTGTAGGCACAGATTCTGGGCAATTTGCTGCGAGTAATATAAATAAATACAAGCCTGTTCCCAACTCTTCAAGAAAGTGTAAGCTGGTGATTAGGATGCTGGTTGAGCGCCCAAAGATCTGGTTCATCCTTTCTGTTGAGTTTCCATTGAGTAATGATAGGAGTTCCAGGTAGAGGCGCTTCAGTCCACCTGAGAACGAGCTACATTGCAACAGGAAAGTCGTTTTTGTAGCCATACTGCTCACCTGTCTTCAGTTTCCCTCATTAAGTGCTGTACAAATATTAATTAAACAGAGATTATTTGAAAAGTTCTTTTAGCATTTGAACTCAGCTGGGCTGCATCAGAGGATGATATTAAAATCATCCCCCTGCTGGCAGAACGTTGTTCTTTTCAAATAAAAATTCTTTCCCTTTGCAGTCCCCTCTACACCACAGGCAATTTATTTCGCCCATCCTCTGGCTGTTTCACCCTTGGTGTCATCATTTTCATGAGACAACTGAAAATAATATTTCTCTTGTGCTCCAAAGAGCCAAATTCCTTTTTTCTGGCTTGATCCGAAGGAGGGTTTGCGCGGTAATAGAAAAAGACACCTGATGCACAGGCCAAGCACAAATCCTCTGGGAGAAATAATGCATCTCTTGGGGAAAAGAAATAGCTCATACTTATGAGGTAGCAGATTTTCAATTTATAATGGTTTTCCATTTCCTTTGATTGCCAGGATAACTGCATTCCAGAAAGTTTGGGCTTTTTGTATGTAAGGCAGACCTGCCTCTGGGATCTGGAAGGTAGATTCAAAAGTGATGAGTGATAAATAAGCATCCGTCCCCATCCCCCTGCACCACCGTCCCAGGGATTTGAAGCAATGCAGATCAAAGGGTTAAAATCCATTACCCAGAGAGATGGCGAAGTTCCTCTCAGTGATTTCTTCCCTCAACACTGCTCTCAGGCCTGAATTCCAAATTGATTTCCTTAATAACTATTAAAGATCTTTTTAATTAAACCGGGCATCCTCTTCCTTGGCAAACTTTTCTTGATGACATCTCTGGTTAATTCAAGGTTTAAGCTGCAAAGACGTATTACATAAGAACACGGGAAGCTGCTTTGTGGCGTGCTGATGAAGGGCACTGCTGGTTCTTGCTGCAAGAAACCAGGGCGGCACCAAAGGGCAGCTCCTGGCTTCCTTTATGGGGGTGTAGGAAGTCCCAGAAAATGTTCGTAATAAAGGTAGTTGGGTGAGGGGGGAGTGCTCACTTTTCTGTTTCCCAAGGTTCAGTTTCTCCTTTCAGGCATTCCGGGTAAGGGTGCATCAAGTGTTTTTCATTAAAAGCATGAGTCATTTGGATCATAATTCACTGATACTAACAAGACATTTGTACCTTTTCATCCAAAATTCCTGAGGTAGGAATACACTTGGCGGTCAGAGAACGACGAACAAAGGCCTCTTTTCACCCATCAACAAAATGCAGTCACCTCTACAATAGAATGTAGCAGGTTTTCATGAGAAGGGAAAAAAAATCGTATATGGGTTTGCAATAGTAAATTGCTCTGATCCATTCACCTTCTTTGTCCTGGTTCCCTTTTTTCATTTTTTTTCCACCAGGACCCCTATTTTAAAATGACAGAACAGAGTAAGGTGTGTAGGATATCTTTAAGGAACAGAACTTTCTTTCTGCAAAGTTAAATAGCTCTTCAGTTGGGAATCAAACCTATGACCTTGGCTTTGTGGTCATTGTGGTCTAAAATATGGGTCTCAAACCTAGATGTGCATTAGAATTACCTCCGATGTACATTAGAATTATATCTGTTAAATCAGATGCCTGTGTCTTGTCCTAAGCCTGCTGAAATTCTGTGGGTGATGTTTCTAGGCACCTAAGTTTGGGAACCACTGGACTAGTCAATATCTTCAAATTGAGTCAGTATCACCTCTTAGGTCTTCCTGGAAATGTTGAAGATGGTTTATTATTTCAATACTTTGGTCTTATAGATGACTCAGACAAGCAAAACAGAGCAACGGGAAATAGAACCTCACCAGTACTGCTGAGGAAAAGTGATTCCAATTCTGACAAGACACCAAGCAGGGAATTTAAAAGATTTTTTCACTCACACATTGTCATTGGTCAGTGGCTCACAGCTCCACGTCAGTGGGCTCAAACCATTAGAGAGAATCAGGATCACCTGGAAAACTTGTCTTACTAGTCATTTTACTATAAACATTTTTAAACACACAGGAAGTTAGGATGATAGTCTACTCAACAGCCAGGCGTATAAGATACCTCCCACCAAGATTCAAAAATTAACATTTTGCCATATATGTGTGTACACACATAAGCATGCATCTGTAATTGCTGAACCATTAAAAAGTAAATTACAGACATGATACGAACACCTAAACAATAACCCAGAAACACTTCATCACCAAGTCCCCGAAATTAATGGCATCCTGGGCATAACCACGACACCGTGATCACACCTAACTGAATTAAAAATAACTTCCTAAGATCATACAACACTCAGTCTATAACCAAGTTTCTAGGGAACTTCAAAACACAGAACAAAACTAAAAAGCAAACCTTGCTGGCCAGATTTCCAAAAATGTTTATTCAGCTAGGTGATGATCATTGACTGACTAATTAAGAATGTTTGTCTTGCCAATAACTGAAATGCAGTTCACTCTTTGTACCTGAAAATTGCTTGGTGATTTGCATGGCACTTAACAGTCATTATTTCATGTGATGCTCTTAGCAGTGCTACTCTAAGGTAGATAGGAGCCATGAGGCAACTGGGACCAAGAATTGTTGTCACCTGCCCAGGTCCTGTGGGTAAATCTCAGGGGCAGCTTGAATTCCAAATCTGGGGTAAGGGACAAAGCAGTGCCTTGAGTCTGGAACTGGGAATCCTGGCTCTCCCTCTGCTTCCAACCCTGCCTATGGGACTTGAAGCATTAGACCAAGTTTCTCTGGTCTTCGATGTCTTCACCTGTAAAGTGAGGAACTCAGTTGATTGTCTCTAAGATCCTTTCCACTTCAGTCTCCTTGGATTCAATGCATTTCTTATCCCTCCTCCTAAATCCTTTACTCATCTCCATTTGGTTCTGCAGCCAATGTGTACAGGGTTTTATTGAGTCATAGGGAAATACCCACTGATAAAATGTTGATGAGAAGAGATATATTTGACAAAAGTCTTCCTGCTTGCTATGGCCAAGCATGTCCAGGTCCCTTAAACTCAAGGAGGGTGTGAACCAATATTGAGAAATTCCTTCACTAAGTCACATGGCACAGGGGATGTGTGAGGATGACTCTCTTTCTTCTGCCTGAACCGGGAAGGTGGCCCTCTGGAGAGAAGCCAGTGGGCCAGGGTGCCAAACATTTGCCTCTGATGCTGGTTGCCTTAAAGCAGCACATGTTAGAGAAAAGGGTGAATCTCTACAGAGGTGCAGGAGCCCATGTCCCCTCTTCCTCACTCCTTGAAAAGAAAACTGCGAAACTCTAAGAACACATTCCTGGCAAAGTCCACAGCTTCTAAACAGAAAGGATAGGTTCAACTAGAGACCACCCCTGTTTCATTAACAAGTGACCCCATCTTCCCTACCCTTCCCTGTATAACGAAGGCTCCAGCTGCCTTAAACCCCTGCCCGGTTCACCCACATCCCCCGGAACTGTTCCACGCAGACCTATGGTCTGACAGGTAAGGACCAGAACTATTTAAAATTCGTCACTTGGAGGAGACTTTAATTTTATATGGATTGTGTGAATTTTTTACAACCAGACATATTCATGCATTGCTTATGTAATTAAAAATAAATAATTAAAATCTTTGACAGCTGATGGGTTTTTCTCTTTGGTCTCTCAAAGACAAAGCAATCCCCAGGGTGCAGCAAAAGGCTCTGAGATTTTCACGGGTGTGAGTGTGTGTGTGTGTGCGTGTGTGTGTGTGTCTGTGTGTGAGAGTTGAAGTGGGAGGAGATGGTATGGGCTCATATTTACAGGAACTGAATAGAAATGGTCCGGTGGTGCTCAGACAACAACAGTGATAATGTCTAAGCACTTACATACAGAGCACGGGCACATTAAAGAACAAGATGAAGCTAAGGCTGCGTAACCGTGGCGAAAGCTGGACCAGTGGCGGGAGGCGGGAGAGAAGGATGTAAAGAACCAGTTCCTCTAATTCTGTCTCTTTCCCTCAGCCTCTCATGACCTCTCTCGGAGTATCCTCTGCTCTTTACCCTCAGTGCTGCCAGACCCGTCCAGTTGGGAGGCGTGTCCTCATAATGTCACTCACATCATCCCCCACCAAGGGTCTGCGCATGCTCCTCCTTCAAAAGTCCGTTTTCCTCATTAGGGAGTTAATCACCACCAGCAGCCCGTCCCAGGGCCCCTCACCTCTGAAGACGCCCTGTCCGCCATGGGAGTCTGATCTGGTGCTACCCCGTCTCAAGCATTCTGTCCACCAACCCTGGATATTGAATTGCCATTTGTTTGCTATGACTTCAATATTTAAGCTTCACCATTTGTGTGTACATGTTAACAGTTTGCTTTAATGCAGCAATTCTTTGCTTTTAAAAAAGCAGCTGGTCCTTGTCCTTTAGGGAAGGAACTCATCCCAGCAGTCAGGGTGACTGCCCTGAAGTCATAGAAGCCATCAGCCTCACAGAGGAGAGTTAAAATCAAGAGCTTCTCTCAAGAAGGAGTCACACACTCTAGGAATGAGCCCTCCTCGTGGAAAGTCAGACGGGGAAGTGACCTGCACGCTCAGCTGGCCGATGCCCTGGTCCTCAGAGGGTCTCTGGGTGATCTGGTTTTAGTGACACAACCCTACCTCCTGGAATCACCTGAGGTGGACAGCATCCCTCAAAACCATGGGACTAGAAAGGACAAGTTTTAAAACCTCAAGACTGAGTAAAAGGCATTCAGAACAATGAAGGCAAAGAGGGTCGGGTCAGCCTACACCTGGGGGACGTGAGCACAGCTGCTGTCAAGCCAGCTTGCCTTAGCAGCTAAGCACACAGACACCGGAGTCAGAGGCCTCGGTTCTAAGCCCACCTTTGCCATCAGCTGCAGACTTTTGTCAAGCCACTGAATCCCTCTGTCCCCCAATTGTCCCCAGCTTGGAGTTGGTCACACAGACCTCTGGTTGTAGTCTGGGATCTGCTGCTTCTTAATTGTGTCATGTGGGCATGTTATATAGCCTTTCTGAGCACCAGTGTTACCATCTGGAAAAAAAGTGACATTGCGAATATCTCCTTGCAGGGTTGTTGTCAGGATTTAGAAACAACAGATACAAAGCGCCTGGTACAGAAGGTAATCAATATACTAGTCATCCATCACTGCCGCCCACGATCATGTGATGATGGCTCGATAAGCTATCACCTTGAGGGCAAGGACTGTGTCTTTTGACCTTGGCGCCCCTCCTCCACCACTTTGTGACATGATGAAAATACTCAACACTATATTTGTTTGACGAATTTTTTTAAAGCAAGCATCTCCTTCCATCTGATGGACAGAAAGAAGGACTGTGAAGCAGTGGGCTCTGGAAAGAGACGCCAACCCCAGCCCTCACTGGTCATGTCATATTGGCAACTCTGGAGGGCATGTGACTGTGTTTGGCTGCCCCCATCTGAACCCCTTTCCATTTGGGGGAATTCCCTCCCTGATAAGGAGTGGAAGCAGCCTTTCAGAGGAGTTGAAAAACATCAGCACTTCCTTTCCCAGCCTCCCTTGCAGCTGCAGTCCAGATTTATGCTCTCCTGGTCAGACCACTTGGCCAAATTTTTACATGGAAGCTGATGAGACAAGAAAGAAGGGACAGAGGGCAGTGGGAGTCATGACAGCTGAAAAGCTGAATGTCTGGCACAAAAGAGGAATGGGGCTTGCAAAAATAGCAGAAGCAGTCTAGCCGAGTACCTGCACAAAAATGGCAGTGGTGCGTGTCCTGGCACCTAGTCCTCTGTAAGAGTGGCCGTGGTCTGCTCATCAGACCAGTTCTGCAGTGCAACTGTAGGCATACCTCTGGAAGCTTGGCCCTGGTTCTCTGTGAGCTTCCCCAAATCCTTTTAGTATCCTGTTTCTGCTTTACCAGCCAGAGCAATCTTCTGGAGCTTGCAACCCAGAATTTGACTCATCCAGCAAGGTGCTTACTCTCTGCAGTTGTTTCCCCATCTTTACAACAGGGTTAATTCCTTAGGGATAGAAGAAGATACTATACGTTCAGTGTCTGGCATCAGAGTACTCAGCAAATACTATTTCCTTAAACACAAGTCCAAGAGCAGTCAGAACCTCAAGCTACAGTGTTACTTATATTCCTTTTTTTTTTTTTTTTTTTTGCGTTACACGGGCCTCTCACTGTTGTGGCCTCTCCCGCTGTGGAGCACAGGCTCCGGACGCGCAGGCTCAGCGGCCATGGCTCACGGGCCCAGCCGCTCCGCGGCATGTGAGATCTTCCCGGACCGGGGCACGAACCCGTGTCCCCTGCATCGGCAGGCGGACTCTCAACCACTGCGCCACCAGGGAAGCCCCTATATTCCTTTTTGACATTTGATTACATGTGCATCTTGGGGATCCACACAGTTCTAGAGAGATCCCAGCTTACTGGTTGGTTCTCTAGCTAGAGTGAAAGCAAAAGGCCAGGAATAAACTGTGCCCCAGGTTCACACGCAGAATCATTCAGAGCCATCGAGAGTGATCTGTGTGACCTGTGACTCCAAGATGGGACCAGCTCTTGCCCTCAGTTCAAAGAAATCACAACTAATATCTCCAAGTTTCCCGGAATCCTACAGATGAAATGGGATAATCTTGACATGAATAAATACGCTTTTAATGTTTTCAAGAATATAATTTCTTCCATTTTTAAAATTTGCTAAAACTGGGGATAAGAAACATTTACATTTATTATCTCTTGTCATCCATTGTGCTCACAGACTGGTTTTCGCTCCTTTGTTAAGGCTCCTGCACCTTCAGAATATTGGCACCAGGTGGAGATAAAGCACCACGTGCTCTGCCTAGGGAGCCTTGACAGAAATTCTAGGTAGCTTGTAACTGCTTTAGACTCACCTTGTGGATTTGCAGATGATTTTGAAATCTGTTAACTACAAGAAAACGAAAGGCACTCAAACTGGCTTAAGCAAAAAGGGGTAATTCATTAGATGTATAGCAGGGTATCTCACAGAACACAAGGACAGTAAGGACAGCCAGATCTCTAAAGAATCCTTCTCTGCATTTCTCTATGACCGCATGAAGCCTTGTCCCTAATCCTCTCAGCCACCCCCTTCATTCTTTCCTCCTAGATAGCTACAGGGATTGTTCCCTTGTTTCACTTTCCCTGTCCCTCTTATCTAAAACAGCAGCCTCTCAACCCCATCAATCTCTATGGCCCCAGTGGCTTTCTTTTCCTTCATAGCACTTATTACTGCCTGAGCGCATAGCGTGTGTTTAATTATTTTACGTCTCTCCTTTGCCTCACTGGAAAGTAGACTCTATGAGGAAAGGGGCTGTGTTTTAGTCACTGTTGTATCACTTGTGTCCAGAAGAGGGTGTGGTGCATAGCAGGTGCTCAGTGAATACCTTTGAAGGAGGAAAGAAAGAAAGAAGGAAGGAAGAAAGAGAGAAATAAAGAAAGAAAAGAAAGAAAGAAAGAAAGAAAGAAAGAAGGAAGGAAGGAAGGAAGGAAGGAAGGAAGAGAAAGAGATAGAGAAAGAAAGAAAGGATGGAAGGAAGAAAGAAAAGCAAGAAAGAAATCAAGAAAGAAAGAAAGAAAGAAAGAAGGAAGGAAGGAAAGAAAGAGAGAGAAAGAAAGAAAGAGAGAGAAAGAAAGGAAGGAAGGAAGGAAGAAAAGCAAGAAAGAAAGAAAGAAAGAAAGAAGGAAGGAAGGAAGGAAGGAAGAGAAAGAGATAGAGAAAGAAAGAAAGGATGGAAGAAAGAAAGAAAAGCAAGAAAGAAATCAAGAAAGAAAGAAAAGCAAGAAAGAAATCAAGAAAGAAAGAAAGAAGGAAAGAAAGAGAGAGAAAGAAAGAATGAGAGAGAAAGGAAGGAAGGAAGGAAGGAAGAAAAGCAAGAAAGCAAAAGAAAGAAAGAAAGAAAGAATCCTCCTTGCCCCCACCAGTGTTGTCTTCTGCATCTGAGTGCTCATGGAAGACATGGCTACCTAGCACAGATCTCTGTGACCACCCCCTCCTCACTTAAGCTCCTAGTTATCAACTAATTTAGTTTCTTAGTGAGATTCTTGAAGATAAAAAGAATCTAATTGGCTCTGTCCAACCTACAAATGAGTTCCTTTGGAGTCCACCCTAATTCCAAAGACCTTTGCTTGCAGAATGGGGTTCAAAGCACCAAAAGGCAGCCAGGACTGTGGCCAGAAAGGATTTGCATCCCTATGTCAAAAACCATCATGGGCACAGCCTTGGACAACCAGTCATTGGTTTTCGTGATTACATATACGCACACAAAATTAAATAAAACTCACGTGGATGTGTCCTTCTTCATGAATTCCCAACTGTTTCTACAAAAGCCCTCCTAAGTGAATCTTCTTAGGTGCCCTGATCGGAAGGCTAAACTTTACATGAAACCTGAACCCCAACTCAGCAATTAAGCTTCTCCCTTGATAGATCTTTCATGCTGTGGTTTCCATCTCTCCTAAGAAACCCTTCAACCATTTTTCTGCTGGTCATCCACGTGGTTATGGGCTGAGCTCTTTTCATCCATAACTCTCCCCCATACCAGTTCTCTCCCCATCTTGTCCCAGTTAGCTTTAAAATGGGACAAAACCTGTACTGTGAAACTCCTTGTTTCTTTCTCACCCACCCTCACAGAGAAGAAAAGCATCTCAACCAGCTTCCTCTTCACTTTATCTAGAGTGGAGTACGATCACTGCAGTATCGATTAATTAACAGATTCCTGGTCTGGTTGCCCTGGCAATGCTCGCCAAAGCGTCAGAACCCTTCCGGAGCAGCATGTCCAGCAGGAAATTAACTATTTTCTTCACACACGTAAGTCAAGTGCACAGAGCACCTGGTGCAGAGATGGGCACCGAGGGGACACACTGTAAGCACTTGCTGACTAGCTGACAGCACCTCGGCCAACGAAGACAGTGCTGGGTCTGCTGCCTTGAACATCTGAAGGCGTTCAGAGCTGGTGGCTGAGACACCATCTAAGGGGAGTAGCAGCCAGTGTGATTGTACAAGAGCATCAGCGTGGTGCTAACACCTTAGAAATAATCTAGAAGAGCAGAGAAAAGGCTATCAGCCCTTTGCCAGGCTAGGCTGCCACTGGACCGGAAGCAGGGGGGGCTAGATTGATTTCTTCTGTACCTGTCGTTTTCACTACCGTCTCTCGAGGCAGCAAAGAAGACTTTCCACATTGAACCTCAGTCTTGGCAGTTCCCCCAGAGCAGGCCATGAGCCCAACTCATGCTAGGTCAGATGTCCAATCAGGAAAGTCTCCCTCACCCAAGTGTGAGTAACAGAGAACGCTAACTGTATAAATAAACACAAGTACCAGCTTTCAGCTTAGTTATAGACAAGCCTGATACCCCCAGTTTGTGTCTTCTGAAGCTATGTTTATGGCTCCAGTCTTTAGGAAAGGTGAGTCCGCCGAGGTTCATCTCAAATTCAGGTTTAAACTGTTTGCTCCATTACATGCCCAATCACTGACTGCTTCTCACATTTCTTTTGAAGATAAAGAACAGAGAGCTTGAGGTTCACTCAAGCTAGCCTACCTGAAGGAGAGTTTATCGAAAAGATACAGAACTCACAGTCACCTGACCCAGTCAAAGAAGAAGCTAATGTCATAAATACAAGCAAGATGATGGAGCTGGGACTGGGCCAGCCGTGGCCCAAATGGCAGTAGGAGACGGATTTGAGAGACATTATGGGGAAAACCACCAAGAGCATGTAATTTGCTGAGAGAGCCAATGCACATACTTAACCTGTATGAGTTAATCTATTTTACATGACAGAGAGAAACTGGTTGAAGAGGAAGGTAATGTTAACTCTAACCAGGAAAGACGTCATAGGGAATGTGGCTCTGAACTGGGGCTTATTGAAAGATGGGTACATTTGGACATGCAGGAATGGAGGAGAATGGGGACTCCAGATGTCCCCTAGGAATATGTTTCAGGGTTCAGAGGATGGGTCGTCACACTAGTGTACTTTATACATAGCCTTCTAATTACCCAGTGAGGAGTAAAGCCGGAAAAAATAAATCAGGTAATATGGAAAGTGCACAGAGGTATTCATTTAACATTGGCCAATGTGTATTGGGTGTCTCCTCTGTGACAGGCACTGTGATTATACACAAATTGACGTCACACAGGCGCTGCCCTGAAGATGCTTTTGGCCCAAGCTCACCATATTCACAGCCCATGGAACAGTCTCTAAAAGCAGAGTCTGAAGATCACCCGCATCAATGTCACCTGGGCAGCTTGCGCCAAGTGCACGTTCCCAGACTTCTCCCAAGACTGACTGAATCTGACTTTCTGAACTAAGACCCCAGAATCTTCCTTTAAACCAGATTCACCAGGGAGTGTGTGCGCATCTCAAGCATGAGAATGGAGTCGGGGGCAGAGGACAGATTAAGTATTTGCCGCGTGGCCGCGCCCCATATGTGACAAGTATTTTACACGGTAGTTCATTTAATCCTCCCAACAACACTACCGTGTTTATACTATTATCTCCATTTTACGGATAAAGAGACCAAAATGCAGAGAGGTCAAACGTTTTACCTAATGATACAACTCATATGTTTTAAAAAACAGAGGTTCCACGGGTGAAATCTCCTCTTTCACAATAGAAATTTTTTTTAAGTTCACTATAACAGTCAAAAAATTGAGGCAGACCACCACCTTTCAGCTCACCAACAGAATGACATTAGTCCATTTGATGAAAGTGTCCAGTGAAGATCTACTGTGATTCTCCCAACAGAGACAAGCAGGTATCGTTCCCATGGGCATCTCCAGGACAGGGGGAGCAGTCAGGGAGAGAAGGAACAGAAGGAATGGGGGGAATCAGAAAAGAAGAAAATAGACTTACAAATTGAAAAACTGAGTCAGGTGGGACCGAAAATCACCAGAAGGGCCACTTGAGGACTCCCATGCTATCACTTGGAAAAGTCATTGATTTGCAGATAAAACTGCTTCCCCTTAGCACTGAGATTCAGTGGGAACTCAGTGGTCCAGAAGTATAGACCGTGCAGAGCCACTTCGAACAGGGAGAAACAGCAAGCAAAAATATCAACACTCTTTCTTCCCCCTCCACCGCCATTTCAATATAACCTCCTGGGTCAGGCACTCCCTGATCCTTCCCAGATTGCAGACCATACTCAGCAAAGTAGACACAAACCCAGAGAACCAAATCTACAATGACACCACTGGGAGTTAAGAGGAGAGAACTGCCAGGTAGAATAAGTAGGACTGAGCCTGCAGCAGACAACAATGGACGTTTAATTTCATCATGCAGGAGAAGATTGGCAAGCATGTCCCAACTGGAGCGGATTATTGCAGTGGAGGTGAAATATTTCATAGGATATTTTCAGAGGGAGATGCATGCAGAGGAAACTGTTCCAAATCTATATAGTTTAAAATATCTTTGCAGTAACACGCTAGGTAGGAGCATGTGGGTAATTGATACATACGCATGAGAGCATAATTAAGAACTATAAGACCTGGAAGATTTTCAAGCTCTATGGCAATTATAAATGATGAAAAAGTACCCTTTCTTGGGGTGTAGGGCTATTATTCGAGCATCTCGCCTCATTATGAGAGCTGGAACTTACATAGCACTGCACAGAAATGGGATAAACAAGGGGTGGGTTGTCATAAACTAATAATGACTCCTGGCTTTGTGTTTCTCCAAGAGTCATCCCACACAAGATCTTATTGGATCCCTACATGTATTAGTTTTCTATGGATGCTGTAACAAAATTACTACACGTTTAGAGGCTTAAAATGACATTTTTTTCTCTTACAGCTCTGGAAGTCAGAAGTTCAAAATGAGTCTTGGCGGGCTAAATCAAGGTGCCAGTGGGGGGAGGGGGTGTCCCTTGTGAAGGCTCAGGGAAAAATCTGTTTCTTCCAACTTGCAGTCCTTGGTCTGTGGCCCCTTCCTGCACCTTCAAGGTCAACCACATAACATCTTCAGGTCTCTCTCTGCTTTTATTACCACATCGCCTTCTGTCCCTCTGATCTCCTGCCTCCCTCTTATAAGGACCCCTGTAATTACATCAGATCCATCTGGATAATCCAAGATAATCTCCCCATCTCAAGATCCTTAATTTGATCACATCTGCAAAGTCCCTTTTGCCGTATAAGGTCACATAGTCACAGGTGCCAAGGATTAGGATGTGAAAATCTCTGGGGGACATTGCTCAGGTAATCACACTCCAAAAATCCTGTGAAGCAGGCACATAAATCCCATTTTTCAGATGAAGAAACTGAGATCCAGAGGCTGCTTGACTTGCCTTTGTTGGGTAGTTTCATTCATGTGTCCCACCAGTATTTATTGAGTGTCTTCTGTGTGGCAGACACTACTGTATCCACAGTGAAGGAAAAGGAGCTTACATGGAACGATAAACAGTTATTTAAAGATCCACATAGATACAAATATGTTTGTGTCGTAAAGGAATGGGGCGGTAGGAAAGAAAAATAACAGAGGAATCATCAGAAAAATAACAGAGGAATCATCATGTAGATTTGTGGGGAGTGAGGTCGGGGAAGCCTCCCTGAGAAAGTGGTATTTATGCCAAGACCTGAAGATGTATGGGGGGAGATAGTGAAAAGGAGAGGGAACAACATTCAATCCTGAGGGAGCAGAGAGTGAAACTACTTGGAGTGGGGAGGAATCTGCAACTGCAGGAAAGACCAGCATGGCTGGAGCATAGTGGGAAGATGTCACCTCTGCCTGGAAGCTTTTCCTGATCCTGGACTATGGACCCTCCTTGGACTTACGTGAACCCTTACACTTACCCCTCATTAGAACACCATGTTGAATTTAATTCTCCTTAACTAGACTGTGAATTATGGATAACTAGACTGGGTCTATTCATCTCTGAATACCCAGCCTTGCACAGTTTTTGGCATGATGTACGTGCTCAATAAACACTCATGGAATAAATGTACAAATGAGTAACGTACGGTATTTGGATCCTTTTCTGTCCCAGGACCTGCCAACTCAGACCTCAGGCCCATAAAGACAGAGTCCTCCAGCCCTTCCAGACACGAGGGCTCCTGCAGCAGTTGGAGGCCTCTGTCAAATGGAGAAGGTGGTAAGAAAGCTGATTTGCCCACAAGTAAATAGCTGTTGTAATTATGGAACATTATTCTCAACAGACCAGCAGACGGAAGACAATTTGCATAACAGACGTGCTTATTCATGGAAATGTTTGTGATTTGTCTACCGAAGCAGACGAAGACCCTAAAATTAAAATGTGGATGCCAGCACCAGGAAGCCGAATGCTCGCTTCACCCTCTTCTCAGCAAGGTACACACTCTGCCAACAGGTCAGATTCAGCATCTTCAGATCCCTTTACGCGGGGAGCTCTGGAGAAAGCGCAGATCTGAGAGAGCGGCACAGAAGGAAGGATGAAGAAATGTACAAACAGCCCAGCATTTTCCTCTATGCCGAGAGGTCGGTGCTGCCAATGCTGGTGGGTACCTGGCATGAGTCGGGTATGAACTGGAAGCCTATCTCCAGAGCCCGTCTTGGAGAGGCATGGCACAAATGAAAGCTGGCAAAGCGAAGTTAGTAGGTTCTGAAACGCATCAGATCTTTGCATATGTCAGAATCATTTCAGTGATTTTTTTCTGAAAATGCAGGTTTTGTGAAAACCTGGATTTTCATGTCTTGGCCGCAGAGTTTCAGATTTCAGTGGTGAATGAAGGTGCCGTCCTGCACACCCAGAGAAGCAGCCACTCTACAGTTCAACCAACAGAAAATCATCTGTGAGCTGGGAGAACGTGTCATGCCCTGAAAGTGCCGTATGTTCAGATGAAGAGGGTGACCTACGGGCCCCTGGAAGCTGTGTGATTAAAACTCTCCAGGAGATCTGACGTGAGGTCCCACTGGTAAGACACACTGAGGAGGTTAACCAGGTCCTCTACAGCATGTCAATTACCCAAACCCCAGAGTACACACTTTTAAACCAAGTAAACAATCAAGAAACTCAGTTTTGAAGCAAAACTGAACTCCTTTAAAGACAACTTCCCTTATGAATGGGCTTTAATAGTGAGAGCTCTTACAAACCATTTGGAGACCAAGTTGCGGGGAACAGATATTCCCCAAATGAAACTTCATAAATGTGGGGTTCTGAGGGAGAAATTCACACTTGAAGTTAAAGACATGGGGTTTATCTTTAAGGTTTTGTTTCTTCTAAAAAATTAACTTCGAAATGCATATTAACAACATCTAATTGTTTACTTGTCTTTAAATAAAAAAACTCTTTGTGAGGGGTGGAAAAGCTTTCCATTTCAAAATCCCAAACTCTTAACTCAAAGGTTGGTCTTGCTTAAGGCCCCTGCACACTTTCTATTGTTTTTGGCTTAAAGGATATTCATCTAAGCTCCCACAGGCTGCCAGCAACATTAAAGGCAGCATCTATTAGTGAAATAAACCAACACAGGTGGCTCTTTAAGGGCAGGGCAAATCACAGAGGATCTCTTTGATCAGACCTAATGGGAATCCACACTCCTGATGCGGATCAAGTGTCGAAAAGGAAATCTTCTCCGGAGTAAATTGGGCTGTGGGAGCAACTGGGAGAGCGCACACTGGTGAATTACTGGCCCTCTTCGGACACCCAGAGAAGCAGCCACTCAAAAACGCAATCAACAGAAAATGATCTGTAAACTTAGCTCGGCCTGCTACAAACGCTAAATGTGTTCAGATGAAGATGATGTCACACAAGCTCAAGCAGATGGATGGAAGTAACTGACAGCTGATCAGGGCGCAGCCGGAACGCAGAGCTGTCCGCCACTGCGGAGCGCCGACCAGGGGGAAAACGGGAGCGCGCATCTGGCAGCGCAAATATTTAATCACTAGAAAGGCCTGTGCTGCAGCGGCCCAGACTCGTCTCACTTCCTGGGCTTTAAGTCTGTTTAGCCATCTAATGATTTGTTTGCTTTTCCAGGTTCCCAGATGTAGTGCCTCTTGGAGGATGGACACAAGCCTCTGGTCACCCTAAAGGGGGCTCCTTCAGATGGATGAGTTCCCAGGATACATTACAAGCACATGAGCATGGTGATGGGGACCCAGTTGCCCAGATCACTTCCGCGTGCCCTGACCCGGGTTATCTGACCAGCTGCGTCTTGAACTGCGGAAGTCCCACCGCCATACAGACCCTCAGAGGCCCAGCCAGAAGCTGGTCTCTTCTCTTCCTCAACCTCACTGCCTCTTAATAAGGGGACTTCCAACATGCTTTATTTGTCTGAAAGAGCATCTGATTACGTTTGATCTAGGATACAGAAAGTTACAAAGGCATTAAGGAGGGGTGCTGAACATATCTGAGAAATGACAAGAAACCTTGGGAATTGGCTACTCAGAGACTGCCTTTGGCTGGTAGGATACAGACATGGGGTGGAGGGAAAACTTCTCGAATGTAGAATGCGAGGGTCGGAAGCATCTGAGACTCCTGTTCTAAGGCTGGGTTTCTTCCCTGTCTTATGAAGGCCGAAGACTCCTCTGTCTTAGGAGTAACTGACCATGCTCAGCTCAGCCCTGCCCTCTACCTCCCCGGGGGCGAGGGGCTGCAGACCACCTGTGCTCGGCTCTGACACACACGCGCGCACGCACGCACGCGCGCACGCGGTCTATTTCCAGGCCAGCGCTATGTGGCTGATCGGGTTTGGTATTATCAAGCCCACTTGGTTGACGGACCTGATGCTACATCCTTCAACCTGGTCTCTATTTGTAATAAAAGATGACATTTGGACCCTACTTTTATTTTATTTTTCAACTTATTAAGAATCTGGACAAAGGAGAGGTGGGCTGTTTACTGGGAACCCCGACAGTTTTGGTGGAAATGGCACAGGGTTTGAGGCCAGGAGCCCAATTTTTAAATTCTAGCCCTATTTCCTAGTCTAGGGGCTTGGCCAAGCCATCAACTCAGCAGTTCTCCAAGGGTAGTCGGTGGACCCCCGTGGTTTCAGGATCCTTTCAGGGGCCCTGCAGGGCCAAAACTATTTGAATAATAGTACGGAACTGTTCTCGTCCTTTCTTGTGCTGACATTCACAGCGGCGATGCAGAAGCAGTGGCAGGTAAACAGCTGGCGCCTTAGGTTCAGCCCACTCCTCCCCACCCGTACCTGCCATCATGTTCTACACCACCACACATTTGCAGGAGAACAGGGGGGTAACAGCCAATTTCATTTAAGAATGTCTCTGATAAAGCAGTAAAAATGATTAATTTGATTAAATCTCGGCCCTTGATCTCATACCTTTTCAGTGTTTTGCGTGAGGGAAGTACACATGAAAAGTGCCCCTGGTGAGACACCGTCCCATGAACAGCTTTCCTTAGCACCCTGGAGGGCAGATTTCCAGCAGGTTCTGGAAGGCAGAACTTGAGCACGTTCCAGAGCTGAGCTCTGCAGCAAGTCTGCCACTTTGCCTGCACGCCAGTGGCTTCTCGGCCGTGCAGGGACACAGCGTGCCCTCCCCACCAAGGCCTGGATCAGCTCTGGGTGGGGGAAGGGAGTTACTTCTTATCTCAGGCCTAGGGGTAGCAGATGCCCTTCTATCTGCTTTTGTGGCATTATTTAGCCCTCTCGTTACTTTTCACTACCCCGTCTCTCGTTACTCCAATCCCCCGTTATAGTTAAAAAGTCTTTATGTAAAAGACCCCTGTTCACCTTACTGTGTGGTTTCTCTCTCCTGATATGACCCAGATTGATACCCGTACAATAAGATGGTTTCCTCCACATCCCCTAGAAAGGAAGCCCCCGGTCCAACAGCCCCCTGAATGTTCAGTAAGTTTCCATGGTAATAAAAAGGGGTTTTTAAAACCACTGCCCAGAGGGCTCGTCTTGCATAGTGTGAGTCAGAGGGGTGGGAGTTAGGAGGGGACCTTGCCTTGTTCAGTGATGCCCCGTCTGCTTCTGAAACAAAATGTCTTCTCGTGGAGAGGGCTGAGGCAACACTGAGGAGTGAGAAGCAGCTCTGAAGTCACCCGTGAAGCCTCCTCTTCCTTCTCTCTCTTCCTTTACCTCCTGCAGGACCCTCCCAAGGAAGGACGGCTGGGGCAGCCTGAGGCTCTGGGGAAGCTGCCTCTACACACCTGCCTGTCCCCGTCACACGCTCAGCCTGGCCTTTGTCTGGGTCTCTGATGACGTGAGGTTGCACGGGGCAGCCTCCTCCCCTCCCCTCCCTTCCAGAGTGGCTTGATCTGCAGCCACCAGGGTGTGGGTTGACAGCAACTTGGAGGAAAAGGCACCTATCAGGCCCTTCCGGGATTCTAAGAAACCTGAGCGGGAGGTCCGGAAAGAGTTGAGTCATGAGGACCTACCACTTCCTGTGGACCTCGGGTAGGTCATTTACAATCTCTGAACTCCTTCCCATTTCTACTCCTGCCAATCTGTCCACTGCTAAGCTGTTGGAACAATCTCTCTCCAAATCACCCTCTATCCTGCTGCAACCACTTGTCATTATAGCACTCACCCGTCTCCTGATGAATCCACGTTTCAATACTCTGTCCTTTCCCACGTCCTTCCTTCTACCGAGCTCACCCTTCTGTCCCTGGATCCGTCTCTGAGCATTCAAACTAAGCAGCACGTCCTCCAGGAACTCTTCAAGACTCCCCAAGTCAGTCTGAGCTCCCCAGGTGTGCTTTTGCCCCCTACACTGGGCTACTTTCTTGTATTTTCCTCCAAGCAGACTGCAACCTCCTGAAGAACTGGAGCTGAATTTTCATCTCCATGTGTTAGGATCTAGGCCAGCACCTATATGTCTATTTAAAAAAAAAATCTAAATAATAAAATAAAACCAAATAGAGTAAGTAAAGTAAAATAAAATAAAGAACTACCTGCCTTCTCTGTGCTTGGGGTTACTGAACAGACATCAGCTGTTACAAGTGCCTGGTCAGGCATCAGTTTACAAATGAAGAAACCGAGGCCCAGAGTTTAGGTGACTCGATTACATGCCACAGCTAGTACGTGACAGAGGCGGGACTCTGACCCAGGTTTCTTTGCACTCAGACACGTAGTGTTTCGTGGATGACTTTCAGAAGAGGCTATGGGAAGGTGATGGTGAGAAAGTTGGAACACCGGTCAGGCCAGTGAGGAGAGCATGAGATTCTGTCAGGTGGTTGCTGAAATCACTTGACTTTCTGTCCTTTTAGGACAAGGGGAGAGAGCGGCAGGGTCGCTGGGAACCTCTCCACAATGTGTGGTCTTAGGCATTGCTCAGCCCTCTGCATGGGAGCTGACCCACCTGACGAGGGCTGCTGGGGAGGGGTGCCCTGAGGGGCCCGCTCCACCCACCATGCGTGTAGACACAGCACCCGTACCTCAGCAGCCAAGCTACAGAGTTGGAAGCATGCAGTCGTCCTGCCCCCAGCCCCAAGCTCCCCATTCTGGTCCCAGGTGTCATGGGGGAAATTACCTTGCTGCACGGGTGTCTTCCGACTCCTCCACCAGCAAGTCACCAAACAGAAGGGCTTGCGGACCAAAAAGCAGGAGCCTCAGCTCACGTGGTTGATTGGATCAATTGAAAACAGGGAAAAGCAAGGCAGGGAGAGACGGGGTCGTGAACACGCTTAGGATATTATGGAAGGTCCACACCACTGCATCCTGGGCTACAGAATGCTCGGGTGTCCTGTCCCTCTGCCACATCATCCCTTCCTGCTGACGGTGTGCTCACAAGCACCAGAGTTGAGGCTTTGAGCAAAAGACTGAAGGCTCTGGGCCCAACCACACAGGTGCTCTATCAGTGAGCCTCCGGCAGGGACGGCAGGGTACAGCTGCAGCTCGCCAGTTAGCTGAAAGCCATGGTGCTTATCTGCATTTCTAGGGGTTAGAATGGGACCAGGTGGGCGTCACTAATGGGCGGCTGATTGACGATTGAGTGCCTCGTGGGTCTCGTGTATGTTTGACGTATCCTGAATATTTGATGCTTCAGGTGCCTCATGTATATTTAGTGCAAAGCATGAATATTCAGAGCCTGCTCAGCGCCTCCAGCCCTTCCTAGATTCACGCGGTGGTTCGCTCTCTTTATCTATGTCTGACTTGCCTCTCAAGCCATGGGCTTCTACACTGAGTTTTATCTATCCTCCTTATTTGTTGGTTTCTCGTATTTTCTAGAGCAGAATCAAATATTCTCAAATAATCCGGCAAATGCATACGACTCCAGGTCTATCCACTAGAATAGTAACCCCCAACTATGAACCCTCCTTTACGATTTGCAAAGCTCTCTCGTGCTCACAATCTTATTTAATCTTTGCCACCAGCCTGGGAGGCAGGAGTCACCATCCCAAATCGGAACATAACTACACTGATACTCAGAGAGGTTAAATGAAATTCCTAAGGCCACACAACCTCACATCCAGTTGGTGGAAGAGGGGACGTAAGCTCATGTCCTCTGGCTCCTGGTCGAATGTGTTGCCCATTTCACCAGCCCACCCCTGGATCATTCTCACTCCGTTAAGGACCCCAACTTTCACAGTATGACTTGCAGAACTCAGACCTCTCCTCTCAGCTCCTGAGCCTCCTGGCATAGCCTGGCATAGCCTGATCTGAAGATACCGTCAGTTCTGGGAGCCTGGGTGTCGGACACACATGCACTCGGGCAGCAATGAGCAGCCCTGAGCGACAGTCTCCCAGGCCCCTTTCCAGGCAGTGCCTGCAAACCGTACTGCACCTTCCCAGCCACCAGAGTCCCCAGGAGACCTCCCTGCAGCTCCCCCCCCCCTCCAGAAGCTCCTCCCCCACCCAGAGGCAGGGGCAGTTTTAGGGGAAGAGTGCCTGCCTCCTGAGAACTCCACGGCCCTCCCATCATTAAAGCCATGGCCAAGGCACTCTAATAATCTCAGATTCCTCCCTTCTCAAGGAAGCCAAAGACCAGGAAAAGAATGTTCTGTGTGAGTCAGCCATCCGACCTGCACCCAGGGAACCCCAGACCATGCAAACTGGGAGAGAGGGTGAGCACGCAGCCCAGCCTTGCTGTGCGGCCTGAACCGGCCTACTTCTCTAAGCGTGTGCAATACCGAGGGTGAGAGAGCAGAGGCGCCAGCCTGGAGCCCCGCAACCTGTCCACCAGCTCTGCCTGAGTAAGGCCACTGCTGCCGCTGTGCAGCCTTAGCTGGGCTGCGTCTGTCATTACTGCCGATGAGCAAATCAGGCCACCAGCTGGGTGAGTGGAATGTCAAGCTTGGTGACATTCCCTCTTGGGGGAGACTTGATGTGAGGCCAATGGAAAGTCAAAACAAAGACAAAGATCATTTTGATCCTTTCATTCGGCCAAAAGGAAAATGAATCTGGCAAGCAAACCCTCTGTACGAAAGCCCCGAAATTGATGTTTTCCAAGCAGAACTGAAGCTTGGGTTTCAGGCATCAGAGCCTTATGGCCTCTGGTTTGCCCTGGTTCAGAAACCACTTAGCTTCTCCCCTGGGGGGCATCCTGGGGGGGCCACTGTAGAGTGGAGTCAGCCCCTCCTGTGGGTCCACAGTAAACCATAGCAGAGGCCTGGCTCAGTGCTAAGCAGCTTACCTACGTGATCACACGTGATCCCCACCATCCTCTGGACCACAGACACATTGGCAACTGGCCACAGGTAACTTACACTAGTAAATGGTGGAGCTGGACTCCAGCAGGCGTCTCTTTTCAAGCCCAGCCTGTACTCTCGGCAAATTTATCTCCAGCCGGAGGCAGATTTAGAAGTTATACAGTCCAACCTCCTCCAAGTGCACACATAGCTTTTGTAAACAGTTGAATTGAGAAGTTAGAGAACTCATCTAAGGCCCCATGGATTGCTCTTCAGGAGAACAAAAACCACCCAGACTCCCTGCCCAGGTGAGGCCTGCTCCTTTCACCACCTCACCCTGCCTGTTCTGGCCTCATTTCCTTCTGCAAGCCGGAGAAGCTGTCGAGGCTCAGGACGGAGATGAGGACTTAACAACCGGCCTTCAGGCCCAGGCCCAGCCGCCTCCCACTACTCACAGAGCTGCCACTGCCACCCTGAAAGCAAAAGTCTCTGGAACTTTCCTCAACTGGTTAATCCCTCTGGAAGGACGAATTCTGAATGTGTGAGAGAAAATGATGCCCAAGTCCCCGGAATGTCAAGATATGAAGAATGTCTTCAGGGAGAGCCTGATGAGCTTCTCAAAGGTGGTTTGAAAAGCCACAGTGCTCGGCATCAGAGTGAAACTATACCTTATGCAACATCAGAGGGACCCTTTTAGAGGAAAGTCGTTTGTCCCCAAGCAAACATTATGTACTAAATATTTTCCCCTAGAAACTCAATTAGATGCTGACTTTTTAAATGACAAGATTCACCTATTACTTCAAAAAGCATTCATTCATTCAATTAATACCAAACGTGGGTTCGGCACTAAGCCAGGCGCTGGGTTCTGAGGGTGAGTGGACTGAGTGCATCATCAAAGAGATGCATTTGAAACAAGGGCTTAAAAGCATAGTTTGCTCTTTTTCAGAAATGAATGAGCTGTGTAAAATGAAGTACAGTACATCAATTAAAACCTGAGCAGAAAAAGGAGGCAAGAAAAGGGGAGTGAGTCCATGTGGGGCTGAAGGGGGCCTTTTGCTCTGAGTCAGGCTGTCAGGACTCTAAATCAGCTGGGGTTTCCCAGGTCGGGGGCTGAAGTTGTCATCTGCAGTCCAGCACCCAGGAAGGAGCCCTTGAGTGGGGACAGGGCGCCATCTAGTGTCTGCTCATCCGCAGCACATGCCATAGATGTGGGAAGGAAGGTGCTCCGCCCCCAACCTGAAAGATCAGGCTGAGCTCACACTTTCTGAAGTGCGTTGCCCAATGCGAGACACGCTCAGATCTTGTCTCATGAAACTCACCCTGTGAGGTTAGCATGTTTCTCGCCGTCTTATCGACGAGGCTGTAGAGATTCAAAAAGGCGACGTTCCGAAGTAACCCGTGAGCTAAGCAGTGATTTGAACTCAGTTCTTAGGACTCTGAGGTCCTTGCCTGCACCCTGCTGACAAGGAGAGGAAGGGCTGGAGAGGAAGGGCTTGAACGTCTCATGACCAAGCTTGAAGGCCATGGCTGCTGCCTCAGCCCCTCAGGAGAGGGTCCCGATGCCATGACAGAACTTGCTGGGCCCCTGCCTGCCTGTGCGAACTCGCTCACCGGCTCCCTCACGACAGAGCTAAGCTCCGCCCCTCGGAACCATGGCTGTTTCCCAAACACACCGTTCCCTTCCCTGCTTCTGTGTACTTTTTCTCCACGCGCAGAACCGTCTATCTGGAACCTCACCGTTCTCCCTTTACTGTCTTATCTACTGCCTCTATCCTATAAGACGGCCACGCATCACCCCCCAGGAAGCTTCCCGCCGACTCTCTCAGGTTGGCCTGGGCACCTGTCTTCTGTGTTTCCCCAGCACTCTGTGCATCCCCAACACAGCGCGCCTCAGACCATCTGTCCGTCAGCTGTCACTCCAGTAAACTATGACTCTGTGTCCCCAGTGCCTAGCACGGTGCCCAACCCATTATAGGAGGTTGACACATGTCTTCTGATGGATGGGTGAATGTTTGAACGGCTGGCTGGCTGGACAGGTGGAGGGGATGCAGTCCCACTGCCCAGCTGGCCTCACCATGCCAGGGCCTCATCAGCACCATGTGCAAACCAGCTGAGCCAATCAGCACGGAGCACCACTGTGAGGACATCGGTCTCACAGAGAGTAACCGCTTCCTTGCCATGGCTGTGCACTGCTCAGGCCTTCTCACTCCTAGTGTCAGGTCAGCTCTAGGTCACATCTAAATTATCCAACAGAGCTTCTGGAACAACTGCTGGTCAGTATGGTCTCCAGAGTTGCTTGGTCTGTGGTCCAGAAAAGCCCTCACTGACAACCTGGGCCTCTGACGAGTAAACCTTCTCCTGCTTCTGAAGTTCAAGGTGAGTGGAGGGCAGAGCCTGTGTCTGTGTGACGTGAGAGGAGCTTTAATAACAAGATGGCCCCTTTTGCAGGTGCCTGGCATTGGAGACGAGGGGTGCCCTCCAGAGGCCACACTTCAAGGAAGCAGTGATAGGTTCAGAGAGGGGACGTAGAGGAAGAAGAGGAAAGTAGAAATGGGGTATGAAACCTTGGGCGTTTCAGAGGAGTGGTCGTTGTGAGGGACTGTGTTTTAAAAACAAAACTAAATAATAATGGTTGTAAAGAAAGACTTGTCCTGCCTAAGGAAAACAAGAGCAGCTGCATTTACTGAGTGCCTACAGCATACCAGCATTATTTAATCTTCATAATGACCCAGTAACGTAGACATTTTGGGCTCTGTTTTACAAATGAGTAAGCTGAGGTCCAATGTCACACAGCTAGAATGTTCCTGCCCAACCTCTCCTCACTTGCATTCCTGTTGGATTTTGTACCCCTTCAGTCTTTGGGACTCTGGGAGAGCGTTGGTAACTCAGGTCCTGGGGCCAGCGACCCCAGAGGGCTGTCTTTGCAGAGCTCCCCAAGAGCTGGACACACAGTTTACTCCTCCACAAAGCCAGGCAGAGCTGGCCCCCTTTTACCTACCTAGGACCCACAAAACTAATTTTTTTCTTTTTGTCCATTATAAATATTTTAAAACATATATTTCATTGGGAAAACATCAGCTTGGAAATCCTGGAGGCTAAAATCATTTCTCTAGCCCGGCGGGACAGCAGAAGGAAAGCAGTGCTCTGTACAGTAAGCTGCTGACTGCCCTGCCCTGGGCCTTAACTCGTATCTAGAAGGTTCTCTCTGGTGACTAAGTTTTTGTACAAAACATGAGAGAAAGGAAAAAAGAAAAGCAAGGAGAAATAAAGGGCAGGTATTTTAGTCCCCTCTTGTACTGTCCTTTTAGCAATTAGAGTCCTTTTTTTCTGAGAGTTGAAGGCTTAGGACGGGACCCCCAGGCGTGCTCTGCCTGCTTGGGCTGGACTTCTAGACAGCCCTAGCTTCTGGACTCCCTGACTCACCCGTCTTGGCACCTGAGGACTGACTGCTTGCTCCTCCGTTGCTGGGCTTCTGGAATGCAGACTTTCCACCTGTCTTGGTCATGATAATCACCTGGCTTTTAACTTCTGGAAATCACTGGTGTCCACCACTCACACCTTCAGCGTAACTTCGTCCGGACCCTTGAACGGTCTACCCTGTCCTAGAGCCTTACTTGCCCCCCATGCCCTGGGGTGACAGAAGATGGGGAGGGGATATGTGGGTGGGGACATGGCTTTGCCCCTCATCTCCAGTACTCAGCTTTGGGGGGGCACAGAGGGAATCTGTGGGGGTGAAGGTTGGCAAGGCACAGGGTATCTGTGAGTTGCCACAGTGATACCTAAACTCAGGGGGGTGAGGGTAACACACGAGGGACAGGAGGGCAGCTCAGACCACCACCAAGAAGCCAAACGGGGGGCTTTATCAGAATTAAGTGATTTGAATGCAGCTCTCATCTGCACCAAGCAAAACCATCACACAAATGTGACGAATGGAATAACATGCAAGTGTCATGAACGGAATAACGGTACGACCTTCCCATCACCCAAGAACTCTGCAAAATGGCCTTCATGGTGCAAAGCAATAATAATTTAACTAAACCAAATATTTTAAATGGCAGGGTCTAAAGATAGAAATAATGATAAGTAAATAGACATAAAAATCTTTAAAAGACTATATATGATGACTGTTTACAAAATCAGTAATGCCTCATGTATTAGAGCACATGGCACTTATGGTAAACCACTTCACATTTTATCATTTGGAATAAATAAAGGTTTTTATGCTTTGAAAGTGCCCCTTTCAAGTGCTCCTTCCTCCCGCACTGCCCATCTACCAGGCTGTCAAACTTCCTTTAGTTCTGCCAATGGACACCCTTTTATCCCCTATTCAACCTCCTCCTTTAGTCTCCTATGGACCTGGAAACCAGGTAGTCATGTTTGTTAGAAAAGTTTGTAAATTAATAATAAATAGAATTTTAGGGTTTCCCTGGTGGCGCAGTAGTTAAGAATCCACCTGCCAATGCTGGCAGCACGGGTTCGAGCCCTGGTCCGGGAAGATCCCACATGCCGCGGAGCAGCTAAGCCTGTTCGCCACAACTACTGAGCCTGCGCTCTAGAGCCCGCGAGCCACAAATACTGAGCCTGTGTGCCACAACTACCGAAGCCCGCGCACATAGAGCCCGTGATTCCACAACAAGAGAAGCCACCGCAATGAGAAGCCCACGCAGCGCAACGAAGAGTAGCCCCCGCTCGCCGCAACTAGAGAAAGCCTGGGCAGAGCAACGAAGACCCAATGCAGCCAAAAATAAATAAATAAATAAATAAATAAATAAATAAAAATAATAACAATAATAAATAGAATTTTAATGAATGGCTCTGGGTCGCTAACTTATGAGTAAAATGCATGGACCTTGGGAAATGGCCACTGTTCTGATTTTCTGCCTGGGTTCTGGGTTGGTAGGGACGCCAAAGTGAGGGATCACTGTAGCACAAAACATCAGATATACCGACCATCCGCTGATTAACTCTACAATGCAGCATGGATTTGTTGTTCTTCTTTGAAGTAGATCTGATGGCCCATAGGTCAGGTAAACAGACTGACACCCATCACATGCAGAAGCCCTTTAAGAAGTCGGGTGTTTTAAATTCACTGGCACCCCCCAAATCCAACCATCGGGAGATACTGTCAGCAGAAGATCACGCAGTGACCTCAGATGCCAGATCCAGCCCATCCCACCTGGACCCTGACAGCTCTGTTATTTTCTGTGCTCTTAAAAGTTCAATGTACCCCCGCCCCACCCCCAGACAGTTAAAAGTTAGCCGATCCCTCTACCAGTTTATAGATGCCGGTACAGATGCCTACAAACATATCATTCCCTCTTCAGGTCTTGAAACCTAGACTATTACCCCAAATGTGAGAACGCGGCATGTCTAAGGTCATTTAAGTTGGACACCTGTGGAGTCAGTATTGTATAAAGGAAAGAACACCAAGCCTGGAATCAGATTACTTAGATGACGTTTCTGCTTGTGACAAGGTCGTGGTCACAGGGAAAGAGAGCTGGTCTTGACAAGTCCAAGGCAATCTTTCTGCCTCGCTGCTTCCCTCTTTGTATGCTGCCCGTCCAAAGGGGAGATCTGCAGAAAAGAAATCTTACCAGACGAGAAGGTGATGGCGGGAGACACAGTCCTGAAGAGCTGTGGGTGGGTTGAGCATGGGTTGGTCTCAGCCAAAGGCCACCCTTGGGCCATATGCAGAGTCCTCGGTGAGGGCCAACGAGCGTCCAGCCTTCTGAGGAGTACAGAGTCATCATCGGCCACTGGAATAATGAGGAAGAAAATTATGATCTATTCAGACCCATCTCTGACATTCAGTTAAGGATGCTTCATTTCTCAGTCACCAGGTCCTAGAGCCTGATGCAGGACTTGGGGCCTCCTCCCCCATCACTCCTGGGAAGCCAGACAGGACATTAATGGAGAGCTTAGCCAGAAGGACCACACCATCCCATAGCAACTATAAATCAACCTGAAATACAATCAACCCTGACTTCCCTTTTTGCCTGTGAATGATGATAGCCAAGATGCAGGCTGATTCTATATTCAATTCTCAATGCAAGTTTCCCCCATGAATTCAATTTGGCGTGCTTGTGACAGCAGTGTGCAGGTGTGCGGGCCGACGGGGTAGCAGAGATCCAACAGAGCATAGTCTACATGTTTACATTTGTCTGACAGCTTTATGTGGGTGTGACGAACGGTCCCTCTAACTCACATAGGGGGGAACCTCTGGGGAAACCACTCCCCGGGCCAGTTACATAAAAATGGTGATGCTGGTGATGATGAAGATGAGAATGGTGAAGTTACCAGTGGGGTCAGAGAAAAGCCCAGAGTGAAATTCCAGCAAGTTGGCTGCCACTCCCTGTAGGCCTCCTCGATGGCCTTGAGGATCTCCTCAAGGAACCAGAGGTGGTCAGAGCTGGAGAGAACATTAGACATCACCCAGCCAGCTCATCTCGCACACAGGGAAGCTGAGGCCCAGAGATGCAACGCGATGTGCTGACAGTCCCACAGGTGGTTACGAGGGGTGCTGTGGCTTCACCTTGGGTCTCAGTCCAGCTCTCTTGCCATGATAGCACGTTGCTTTCTAGGAGCCTCTGCTCGAGCTGTGAGCTGCCCTGCGTCAGGAGCCACTCTGATGGCTGTCCTGCTCTCTCAGTGTGGAGTATGTCGCTATGGAAGGATCGCTAGGGATCACGTGTCCTTGGGGATCTGTGATTGGGTACGGGCTCAGAAGTTCTAACCATTGCCCCTCCACCTGCATCCCACCTTCACACTCAAATATGGGAGTGATTGAGGGTAGATACACGTTGAGGGTCCCTATATCTTAGAAGCTTATTCCATAAACTGAACATCCGAGGTCAAGGAAGAAACCCCAGCTTTTATGAGTCTCTTTCTAAGCAGCCCAAACGGAGGATGTGTTTTCGACAGAAAGGGCAGATGATTCAACTCCAGACTCCAGTGTCTCCACATCTGGCCCATGGCAGGTGCTCAGTAAATCCGTGCAGCTTGAATGGAAGGGGAAGACAGCCAGTGTCAGACACAGAGCTGTTTTCTCCTCAGCGTATCACCGCATTCATTCAACAAACACTTGTACCTTCACATATGCCTGGCACACAGTGGGTGCCCAGTCATACTTGATGCACAAATGAATAAGTGCAATGAATACAGTGCTCCATCGTGCACTCAGCAGAACGAAGGGCACTCAGAACCCTTCTCCTTCACAAGCCCCTGAACCGGCAATGGCCACTGCTCCCTAAGATGACATGAATCGACCCGTGGAGAAGGTCTTACTTCTGGCTTCTGGAGGTATATCCCTTTGCCATCTTGGGTCAAGTTTTGGAAGACGTCTGTGAAAATGCAGTAGAAAAGAACACAGCTAATGCGTGTGTATGTGTTGGAAACAAGAGGGACTAGCTCCTCCCATACGTCCCCTCACCCAGGAAGCCAATTTCGGCCTCTGTGCAATCACACGCGCCACACTTGTTCTAAGCGAGCCGCTTCACACCTTGGCCCTGGAGCAGGCAGGGCATAAGGTAGTTCGGGTAGATGCAGCTAGGTTTCACAGGCACAGAGCCAGCGTTCCCCAGAGCTCCCTGCACTGGCAGCAGTCCTCTCCCGTGCTTGAACTGGGGACAGGTGGGCAATCCACGAGGAGAGCAGAGGAAGCCCGGGCCCTCCCTCCTTCCCCCCAGCTCACCCTGCATGTTCTCCACATGCAGCATCAAGCGGACAGAGCTGACGAAGGCCATCTGGAGGTCAGGGCTACCGTAGCGGATGAGCATCAGCTGGCAGACGTCATCACTGAGCGCGATTCCTGCATTGAGCAAGGGTTCCCACCGTGGGTGCCGGAAACCTCATATCCAGCTCCCCTCCCACCTGAGGCCCCTTAAATTGTCCCTCCACTTCCGGGACCTGAATCCTAATAGCCTAAGATCTTCTTTTACGCGGTTCATTGTGAATTTTTCAATTATTTAGCCTATTAATTTTATTGTCTCTCCATTCTCCATCCCTGTCCCCTAGGCAACCAGCATGAGGATCTTTTCATCACGTGGGTTACTGGCCTTGAAGGCAGGAGGCAGTCTGCTTAGTGGTCAAGAGCATCTATCTGCCTTGGCGTCTGGGAGTCCTGGATTTAAGCCCCAGGCAAGTTAACTTCTCTGAGCTTCAATTTCTTCCTCTGTGCAGTGGGGATTAGAACAGGGTGTTGGCAAAGATTAAATGCGAGTATACATGTGCCAACCCTCAATAAACGTTAGCTGTGATCATAGTGATAATAATCAATGGTTTAGTTATTCACAGATCCTGGTCTTTGGGCCTCTGAACTCGGGGAGTAACCCTACTCATTAGAAGATTGCAGGACGCCACACACCCTGCCCAGCACCACTCACCCCCGCCGCCCCATCCCCTGCCTGGTGTGCGCCCTGCAGCATCACCTCCCCACCCGCCTCCAGGCCTACCTGTGTCCCTCATGGCAGCCCGCAGCTGGGCCCAGTTCAGGCGTCCTGAGCAGTTAGTGCCTTGCTTGTGGAAAACCTCCTGCGAAGAGCCCACACCAAAGGCTAAGGAAGCCAGGCGTTTCCAAGCCCCACCTGAGAGCCCTCACACGCCAGTGTCAAGGCTGCAGGACTGCTGAGTGTGAGGCTCCACCGGTAGGCCCGGCTGCCTAGACAAGAATAGGGCAGGGGGTCCCTGTCAGGATCCCACCTCCTCTCCCAGTTCTCCTTAAGGCTTGTGAGAGTGGGCGGTCTTTCTGTTACGGGGGATGGAGAGTCTTGGTATAGGTAAACGTGCCTAATCTGAGCACGCCATCCAAATTTTGAAGGGCTTCCAACCTTATGACTCAGGAGACGGGAGGAGAGTTGTGAGTAATGATTGGAATAGTAGGAGGGAGCCAATTTATGAAGGACTCTAAATGCCATGCTAGGGAGTGTGAACTCGACTGACGGCCATGGGGAGTCTCAAAACATTTTTAGTAAGGAAGCGATGTGATCAGATGTCGCTTTAAAAATTCAGAAGACTATTGCAACAGGCTCTCTGAGTTTGGGAGAGAAAGGAGGAAACACTAAAAGGACATTAGGGAAGATTAGGTGAGTGGTTGGGCTGAAAGGGAGAGGGGTACCTTATAGTTTTGCAGAATTGCCATTTCTGCACTGTCCCGTGGGAGGCGTGGTGAACACTTGTTCTTACCTGATAGAGCATCAGCTGCTTCCACGGGTCCCCGAATTCCTGGATACTCACGGTGCCGGACGCATTAAGCTGATAGCAGGGTTAAGGTCAAAGCCGCCAGGGGAGTTTTGTCCACACCTCTGGAGGCAGTAATGGGCCCTCCACACAGCAATGTGCAATTTGGGACACCCCATTCAATGTTAGCTATCCCTAGCTGGCCTCCCTTGACTGCTCAGTGCAGCCCAGGGCTCCCTGGCCCTTACTAGGAAAGGACAGAATGAGCTGCAACACAGCAGCACTGAGAGGAGAGGATGGTCTGATGATGGTGATGATGACAGTTACCACTTAGTGAAGCAGGGTATTCTGACATGGCCAATCTGATGCGATTTAAATAAAAAATAGTAACTCTTTTTCTCACTGTTGTCAAAACCAACTCATGGAAGGAGTCAGGCACAGGGCGGCTAAGGATGCCTCTTATATTTAGTCATTTTAGGAACGGTTAAAAGCTGAACGCTTAGCCCTGTAGACCACGTCCAAGTACCCCCGCATCAGAGAGACTGGCTCAAAAACACCATGACACACCACCTCTCTTTGAGCCCTGATGGTGGGCCTAGCGCTGAGCTATACACTTGACCTATGGAACTTCATTTTCACCTAGTAGGTGGGGTAGGTACTAACTCCTCCCTCTTATGGATGAGGAAATGAGGGCTCAGAGAGCATGATCTTGTCCAAGTTCATACAGCTGCTGACAAGGCTGGGACCTGCCCCAGTGCCTGCATACCTGACCACCATCCCACACTGCCCGCAGCCTCTGCAAAGTTTCTGCCAACATTCTTTATATTTGCAACCCCTCTCACAGTATCCATTCTATGTGCCTCTTTGTGGCGTGGGTAATTAAACTCCGAACAACTTAAGGCAGAGGGTTTGCTAGAAAAATGACAGTGTTGAGAACGAGGAAAGCTGATTTCGCGGCATGTCACGGAACTCCCCAAGCTCTGGTTTCCTGATCTGTAAATGGGGGCAGCGGCTGCCCCATCACCAAATGGAAAACTCAGGACCCTGAGGCTCTTGTAAAAGCTTCTTGTAACCTGGAGAATTGTTACTAACCGCCACCCTGCAGCTGCCTCATCCTCGCTGTCAGGAAGTAAGCTTATTGTTATTAATAACAATATTGATCACTTTTCGATGACAGTTCTGTCCTAAGCATTGTACGTGGGTTATCTCATTTGTATTCATATACAAATCTTACAGAATAGGTTTCGTTTTGGGGTGTTTTTTTTTTGTATTTTGGCTGCTCTTTTTTGGGTCTTCGTTGCTGCTCACGGGCTTTCTCTAGTTGCAGTGAGCGGGGGCTACTCTTCGTTGCGGTGCACGGGCTTCTCATTGCGGTGGCTTCTCTTGCTGCGGAGCACGGGCTCTAGGTGCACGGGCTTCAGTAGTTGTGGCGCATGGGCTTAGTTGCTCCGTGGCATGCGGGATCTTCCCAGAGCAGGGATAGAACCTGTGTCCCCTGCATTGGCAGGTGGATTCTTAACCACTGTGCCACCAGGGAAGCCCCAGAATAGGTTTTAATACCATCTCTGTGCTGCACATGAGGACCTGGGGCACAGTGAGGCTAAGTGACTAGTCGGAGATCACAGACCTAGTAAGTGCTAGGGTTGGGATTCAACCCCAGGCCGCCTGGCTCCAGGGCAAAGCTCTCTAACAGCAGAATGCATCCTCCCACAAACCCAAAAAGATACATCCAGTAGGGCCAGGATCCCCTGGCAGGCCTCGAGGCTGAAGAGAGGCTGTTCGCTCCTTAGACCTGTGAAGGAACGGAAAGAGTCTGCATGGGCGTGGCCCCAGGACTGCATGGCCCTTTTCTGAACAGGAAGGGGCAGTGCTGCCTAGGCTGGCCATAGGGCCCAACGACCACCATTTACGTTGGGGCAGGAAGAATGAGAACAGTGGAGACAGAGAGAGAAGGCTTAGAGGGGATTCCTACATCCCAGTAACACAGTAAAACCCTGCAGAGAACATTCTGGTTTTGCTTCACAGTAGGTCAGATGAACATGGTCCTGTGTATCGGAGGGCTGGGATGGGGGCAGACAGGACGATAGAGTCACAGGCTCCCCAGTCTGAAAGGGCACCTTTTTCAAGCTCCCACCCAAACTGGGAGACAATCTCAGATGTCCTGACAGATGGCCTGTCGGTTCTGGGAGCTCACTTTTTCACATGGAACCATAGCTCCAAGTCAGGAGAAACTTCTCCTGTTAATTCCAAGGGAAGCGCCTGTAAAACTCACTCACTAGTCCTAGTTCTACCTCCAGAAAAGCATAAACAGGTATTTGTCCCCTCTTCGACTCCTCCCCTCCATTCGAAACATCTAAACATTTCTCCATCGGTTCCCCAGATGATATGGTTTCTAAATCCTCACCTCCCTCTTCTACGCACTTTGCTTTGCGAGCGTCTCCCTAAAATGTGGTACCGAGACTGGAACGCACTCCTGCAGATGCAGGTGGATTAAGCAGAGTACAGTGGGTCTATCACTTCCAAAATTTTCAGTCCACATTTCCCAAATGAGGTTCCCAGGGAGACGTTTTGCAGAGAAAGGGTTTTGAGTTCAAGTACATTTGAAATATTCTGTATCTATGACCCTTGTCTGCATCACCATGTACCGTAGCACGTGATCCGTGTACAGGAACCAATGTTGAAATTTTGTTTAATGCAGAATTTCCTAAGCACCGTTGACCATAGAATCGAACCCATTTTACTTCATGGAACACTTACTAAAACCTCTCGGTTTCTAACATTTCTCAGAACACAATTTCAAAAACACACTAAATGCTTCCATTAAATACCGCCTGAATCTGGGTTCGCTTATTTAGCAGCAACTTGAAACTATTAGCACATATTAAGCTCAAGGTCAACTAAATTAACCAGATAGCTTTCAAATTAACTGCCACAAAGATGAGGTCTCTTCTCTTAGGAACTTGTGCAACTGATTTTTTAAATATTATAAAATGGCAGATTTTAATTATCACCCTGACTACATTTCATCTTTTGGGCTTGGGCACAGCTTGTGGTGAACATTCTGAATTTTAATTCTGTTGGCTATTATATTAATTATTGCTCCCAGTTCTGTGCCCTCTGCAGATCTGATAAGCCTGCATGCCATGTCTTCTTCCAAGCCATTGATAAAAGTTGAGGAAGTGTAAGGGGACCAAGGGCAGAATACAGAGCCTCTCAACTAAATACTTAAAACGTATAGGCTCTGACCCATAACATAGAATTATCTCTCTGGGTTCATATTTATATAACTCTTGGGATGATGATAAAACTTGTGAATCATATTGCAACTTTCCAACCCACATTTCATCATTTATTATGGGAGACTTTACCAACTATTTTGCCAAAAGCTATAGCAGCTCTCTGATCTATCAACCAGAAACCCTCTCATAGGAATAAATGAAAGCAATGTGTCCATCCATTCTTTCCAAGGTCATTTTGCATACTTGTGATTAACGCCTTAAAAATTTAAATGTGCAGAAGCCATCTCTTTTACATTTTTTTTGTTTTTTGAGGAGGTGTAGGGAGGGGCTGCATCTCACATTGTATAATTTCTAGAGTCTCCCTTTCTGGCTCTTTTATGATACCCAAGTTTGGCTTTGAGAAACCATCTGGAAATTATACAGTTTCTGAGTGTGTTTGGGTTTGAAATCTTGGCTTCATGTAAAGGAGAGGCAATCACATATTTCAGGTAGCAAATACCCTTTAATTGTTTGGTTTACTTTTTTTCAAAATCATGTTTTTCTCACTCAAAATACTTTTATATGGGCTTTAAGCTTTCCTGATGATTTATCCCAAGCTTCCTACAAAGGCATCCACACCGCCCATCTGCAGTTCTCCTTCGTGATGTGCTCCTATCAGATTTCTGTGGGTTAATCAATTTAACTATGAGCTCATCAGAGAGCTCTCTGGTAAGCTAGTCGATACTTAATATTTATTTGCCGGGTTGAGAAAATGAATGCCATTCTTCCACATGGACTTTATATGCCAAGAAAGAACTATTCAGCTATTCTTCTCAAATTAGCAAACTAGCAGAAATCTTCATTTTCACTGCCATCTATCTTTACACACTCAACTAAGCAAAAAAAAAAAAAAAAAAAGAACAATTTTCTAAGCTGCATAAATTCCTCTACCTCTTTGTCAGACCACACGACCCACCCTGGTATAAGACACAGCTCCTGGGGGGACCAGTGGGCATTCACATGTCCCACCAGGAGAAAGAGAAATAGACCCAGAGTTCAGAAAAGTTGTGACCCCTGAGTCCTACAGGATGACTCTGAAATACTCACCTGCCCAGGGCATGTGGTTCAGGATCTTCTGCAGTTGGACTGCATTTATTTCTGGATGCTGGAGCAGAAGCAGAGTGGTAGAAGTGAATCATCTCTGCTGAAGGCTCGTTAGATGCAGAGGGCCCACAGCTAAAGAGGGTTGGGAAAGGCCTCTCCCACATCTGCTCAGGGTGGCACATATGCCATTTCTGGGCAGAATAACTGATGCCATTTTCCTGCACATAAGGAACATGACTAGACGTATAATTAAATCTGGAATTTCATAAGAACTTCTACAACAGTTTAACTGGGTGCCAAGTTCAGAGCACCCCAGCAGGGCAGGACTCTTAAGAGGTAGACTAATAGTGGTGATTCTCAAACTGGGTTCTATAGAGATGCTTTGAAAATTCAGCAGTTGGGTTTCCGTTTTATTACTAATAAACTATCCTTAGCCAAGAGTCCAGATTTCCATTTTAGAGTTCAGAAAAGCAACCCTTTACATGAACATTTAACTTTAGAACATATTAATGCAATATAAGTGCCATAAATTTGAGCTTATAAAATGGCTATAAGTTATCTGTTCATATTTATCTGTTTTATATATGTTAGGTTTCTCTGTGAGATTCCATTTGATAAAAAGGACTGCCGCAGAAGAGGTTTGGAAACTCCTGGTATGGAGGAAAACTTTTATAAACAACACACATAAGATTCTGATGTATCCTCTCTGATGACATTAAGCAAAATGCCAGTGGTGAAGATGAGAGAAGATGGGAGGGCTGTTACTAACACAGGCAGTTCATGTTCTTCCAGTTGTAATGACATCACTCAGATGTCAGGCCCAGATTTCTTGCCCTGTTTCTAAATGTATTTCGCATCCTTCAGGTTAGGGACGGGGTGGCCTCTTGCTGGTGCTCAAACCTGGGTCAGCTCAAGGAAAGAACTGGAAGGGACCAGGAGGGTAGGCTTCCTCCTCCCCAATGCCTCTTACCAGTTCCACCCCCACCAACCCACCCACGGGGTCTTCTCCCTGGGCGTCCCTCCCCCAGACCCCCCAGGGCTCATCATTGCCAGGCTCCACCCACACCTCCCAACACTGAGTCTCACCTCTGCCATATTCCATTGTCACAGGGATTAAAAATTAAAGTTGTTTTTCCTACAACAAATCAATGTAGCTTCCAAGAACGGATATGCATTTTACAGGAGCCTTCTGGAAACAACAGCTCTATTCATTTGTCTAAAACCTTGAGGGCTTTCATAGAAAGTGGCAGTTTGGGGACTAGAAAGCCTTAAATCACAATTTACACACAGGGTCAGGCAGATGCAGACCCGCCCGCCATGGGATTATAGGCTCCACAGCGTGCCCTGCTCCTTGCTACCCACCTTGGTTCAACTTACCTTTTCAAAGAGTTGGGTGAAGAATTCATCCTGCCCTCCATTTGCTCTACGGTCTCCTATAGGAACAGACACACAGAAGGACTTGGTCATTCCCCTGGACGAATGGACTCGCGTGCACACACTAATGTGCTCACGGCTCCCAGGCCTCTGAAATCTGTGAGTCTGACCTTGAGTGCTGGTTTAAATGTTTTACCATAGCACTCACCCACATCCCTGTTTCTCCAGTCGTCACTGGCTTTGGGGAAGTAGCAAACCGTGAAAGGGGCAGAAGAAACACCGGGTAGAGAGAAACAGAAGGACATGGAGGTGTGACTCCTGCATCTGGGGCTCTGGGCCTTCAACGCCAAGGACCTGACCAGAGGGCAGTTATTTTGGTGCAAAAACAGCAGAATCTGCATACTTCTAGGGCACGATAGATAACATACCATGTGCACCATAGAGTAGGGCCTGCAGGATCTGCAGACCTCTTCCCCGGACCCCTGAATGTGAGGGGAGAAGCCCCCCTTCCCAGCTCTGTAAACAGTCCCCATCATGTGGAATTCCACCTGACAACTCACCTTAGGGAAGACGACACTTGAATTGCGGCCAATTTCACTGAGGGGGGAGAAAAGACCGAATTACTTCTTGGGGATCATTTTGGGAACGTTTTGACCAATATTCTCCCACCCCTGGGAACTCACCTTCCCAGTTCCTTAGCTGACGCCCCACTTGCCCTTGAAGTGTGCAGTCTGGCACAGGGCTCGGCACACGGCTGTACCTCCCCACGTGCCCTGTGTTTTCACCCCACGGCCTTTGCTCAAGCAGAACCCTCCACCCCGTGTGCCCTTTCCTTCCCCCACCCTCATCTAACTACTCCCACTCGTACGTTCAGACTCAGTGGTCTCACAAGGCAGTGAGGCCTGGGACCAAGATAAACTATCTATGCCCGAAATATGATGGAAAAAGAACTGGGTTCTAAGCACTGAAGGGCTGTCATGTCAGAACAATCATAGGCAAAATACAGGCTTACCTCATTTCACTGTGCTCCGCGTTAGTGCATTTTTTTACAGATTGAAGGTTTCTGGCAACCCTGCATAGAGCAAGTCTATGGGCGCCATTTTTCCAACAGCACTGGCTCACTGCCTGTCTCTCTGTCACATTTTGGTAATTCTCGCAATATTTCAAGCGTTTTCATTATTATATGTTACTGTGATCTTTGATCAGTGATGTTACTATTGCAAAAAGATTCTAACTCACTGAAGGCTCAGACAATGGTTAGCATTTTTTACCAGTCAAGTTTGTTTTTTTTTTTTGGCCACACAACTCGGCATGCAGGATCTTAGTTCCCCGACCAGGGATCCAACCTGTGCCCCCTGCAGTGGAAGTGCAGAGTCCTAACCACTGGACAGCCAGGGAATTCCCGAGTATTTTTTAATTAAGGTATGCGCATTGTTTTTTTAAGACATAATGCTATTGCACACTTAATAGACTACAGTACAGTGTAAACATAATTTTTATATGCCCTGGAAAACCAAAAATATCCTGTGACTCTCTTTAACACAGTATTTGCTTTATTGCAGTGGTCTGGAACTAAACCTGCCATATCGCCGAGGTAGGCCTGTAATAAGTTTGGCTGCGATGAGTGTATATTGATTTATCTGAGCCTGATGGTTGATGACAGCCCCCCTCAACTCAGCAAACCCTGTGCATCTCTTAGGAATCACCACGTCCTTGAGGCCACCCCTGCTTCCCCCAGGACCATGGAAGGGTGGCTCAGATGCTTCTCCTTGGTGCTCTCCAAACACCCTGGACAGATAAACGATTACCCCAGACACAGCATAACATAAATAACTGTTCATACGTCCATGTCCTTTCCAGCCTTTGAGCCCCTGGAGGGCAGGGGCCAGACCTGTTCTAGCTTTTTCTCTCTACATCCAGCAGAGTGTTCATTTGTTAGAAGGAGAGCGGGGAGGAAGAAGTGAGGGATGTCTCCGCGAAGACAGCTGCCCTGCTCTCCTGCTCACCCTGTCCCCTGTGTTGGTCACAGAGACCCCCGTCCTCCGCCATTTTCGCCTCACCCTGCCCCCCTCCCCTGGCCCGAGTGGACCCCAACCTCCGGGAGAGGCCTGGACCTTACTAAAAGACGCACTTCCTGGAGAAGGCTCTGAGGACGAACTCAGACTCCTGGCGGGACTCAGATGTGCAGGGCACAGTGACGTATGTCCCAGGCTCCAGCCACAGCTCCCGACTCACTTCCTTCTCTCTGAGAAACGTCTCAGGCCAATTCAGGGGAGCATTTTCCCAGAAGAACTTGGGAGACGGTCTCCTCTGGTCATCATAGCCCTGTGGGTAGAGGACGGGCACCTTTGCTGGAACCCTACATGAGGTTGAATAAATATGTCGACTGATTTGACTTTGTGTTAAAAACAATATCATACACAAGATGAGGTGAGGAATGTCACTGTGTCTGCACTTTCCACTTTACAGTTGAGGGTCTGAAGTTCAGACAAGTTAGGTCATCTGCACAAAGTCACCTAGCGGGTAAGAGTCTCAGCCAGGATTGGAATTCAGGACAGCTGAGCTCCAATGTCCACATTCTTGATACTTCCTGAAGCTGCCTCCATGTATGTGCTACCATTTCAAGGTTGATCATGACATGATTATGCTCATAGGTACAGACGGACCACCAGCTGTCTCCCTCCATACAGATCAACTGGATATTCCATGTCATCTCAGTGAAAGCAGCCTCTAAAAGAGGAAAGAGTACTGGCCAAAGCTCAGAAGACCCAGATCAGAGGTCTGGTTTGTGTTTTGTTTTATCTCTTATTTTTATTCTCTCTTTCTCTCTCCCTCTCTCTTTTATATCCCCCTTTGGCCCTATTTTTCTCTCTTGCTTCCTCTTCCCTTGGCTCTCATGCAGGGCTATGGAGGGAGGGGAGATCCATAGGGGGGATGCACACAGTTGCTGCGGAAGACACTATCCACCACATAAAGACATTTCCCAGATTCCACTTAGGGCTGGGGAAACAAAATGTATCTCTTGGTGACACATGCTTTCTTTATTGAGACAATGAGAACTAGAAAATCAGCCCTTTGCTGTCTTTGCCCTGGCTGCCAGGAACCTCAGAACTAAATTTTATAATCAGTTGCAGTAGCTGTTCTAGGTTTAGTGCTCCTGGTAGAATTAACTGCTTCCCTATCTCTCATCTATTTATAACTTTTTTCTCGTCTTTTGAATTCTGTAACTGGTTCATAGTTTTGTTCTGTTTATACTTTTTATTGTAGGTTGACCCAATTCTATTTAGGAATAGGCTTGATATAAATAGCTTTTTTATATGAAATAGTAGAATTTAATAGAAATTCATGGCCTTTTAGATTTGTCTAGATTTACCAATGTCTATTTTGAGATCTGGCATCATTTATACTATTTCCTAGACTTTTTTTTTGAATTTTATTTTATTTTTTTATAGAGCGGGTTCTTATTAGTTATCTATTTTATACATGTTAGTGTATATGTGTCGATCCCAATCTCCCAATTCATCCCACCACCACTCCTTGACGAAATAACTTTTTCTTTTAAAATCAATAGGCACCTTTGGGAGCGCTCAGTATTCCCTCCGGAGGAAAACAAAAAACCCAACCAAGCCAAGACACCCAACGCAAAATGGTTTCTTTACAAAAACCCTTTCACTCGATTCAGTCCAATCTGAGAAAATTGAGTTTTTCCCTCCTGTTTTCTTTGGGAAACAAAGAATATCCGCCACCCTTCAGAGGCTGGGATAGCTCCGGCCTTCTTAACTGATCCCTCTAGGCTGCCACCGCAGCTGAAACACAGAGCTGTTGCTGTCCTCTGCCTGTGTTTCTGTTTTGTTTTCCCAGCCTTTGTCCCTCGTCCCCTCATAGGTGGGCTGCATGGGCTCCTGATGTCCCATCTGTTATAGATCTATTTTATTATGGGCTTCATAACTCAGGCAAGATTGTGATTTTTCCTTCTTCCTACGTTGTGACAGTCTTCAATATTAGCCCTAAGTATTTATGTAGGGATTTAATCGATTCTAAAATTTATTGGTTCTACGTCAGGCTCAGACCTGTCTATGGAGGTATAAGGACTTTGGGGGGCCCTTGGATAAAAAAGAACAGCAGATGCTCTTTACTTGCACACACAGAGGCAGTTGGCATTATTGCCAGACCTTCCCGTGGCTCCTTACATAAAGCTGCTGCAGTCTCAGTGAACCCGGGACATCACTCCCTACCAGGGCCAGCCTGGCAAGTGTGCAACTCACCTTGCTCATCTGAAAAACAAAAAAGAGAGGCCTCATTAGGCAGTGAATCCATCTCTTTCACAAGCATGAATTCTAATGGAGGCTGGTATACAAGAAGACTCTACCCAGAGGCCACTTCCCCTCCCATAAGACTTGCTGTTCCAGTCAGTGACATTTTAATCCATCAACAGAAATCCTGGATAAAGGTGAGGCAAGGTAAGCTTGGCTTTTGGGGAGGGGCAAAGGGAACTAGAATTAATTGTACCAACTGTGTGCCAGGCACAATGATAAGCACTGCTACACGATCTTCTTTTACTCCACCTTTTGCATAAATATCATTGTCCCCATTTTACAGATGTAGAAACTGATGTTCAAATGCAAGAAGGTGGCTTGTTCTAGATCACATATTCCCAAGGATTTGCACCCATGGTAGACAGAGAAGGATGTAGGTAGACAGAGATGGATGGTAAAGAGGACAGGAAACAGGAAGAAAGGATGAGACTCCACGAGAGGCCCACCTACCCTGAAGAGGTAGAAGCCAATGGCGAGGTGAGGCTTCTTGTTGCGGTGCCTGTGCCTGGGCTTCCGGAGCAGGGACACCAGCACACTACAAGGCATCTGGAACCTCCTGCCCTCCTGGGGCCTCCAGACCGACAGCAGGAACTTAGGGTTCTTCCAAAATGTGTCTGGGGCAGAACATAGCCAAGGTGAGACAGGCTCCCCTAGCATCCTGCTTGCCAAACCACAGAGAGGAGCACAGACCCAGGGTGCTGCCCCGGGATTCCCACCCAAGGTCCACCCGGACAGAGCTGGGGTCCACCCGGACAGAGCTGCACATAAGCTAAGGCTTGGTCCCCGTTAAAATGCTGCTCCCCTGGGACCACAGGCACATTCTCTTCAGTTAGTTAACAGTCACTGACCCAGGCAGTGAACATCTCCAGGACACAAAGTCTGTGCCAGGCAGTGTGCTGGGCAAAAGCTACAGTGGAGAGTAACTCTCAGGTCTGTGTGTCCATAGAAGAACCCGAGGTGGAAGGGGTGGGAGGGAAGGGGACAGAGCTGTGGGGACCAAGCCTTAGCTTATGTGCAGATTCAGCCTTCGGGGGGACACTGTGGGGGAGATGAAGGCAGAGCCAGGGCCGCCCGGGCCCCGCTGAGATCTTACCCCCTTCACATCTTTCCTACCCAAGAGACGGCCCATTGTGGAGACAGGGACACAGTCCCCAAACCTCTCCACTTGGAGAATGTATACGCTTTCATCTCCTATACCTGATGACCTGGGAATCCTTGACTTGTTTCTCTACCAAACTCTAGGTAAGGAGGGCCTGATGCATACGATATAAATACTATTTCAATCCTGCCTGTTATGGGGTGGTTACTTCAGCATATCAGTGACCTTATCCTAAAACCACAGAAAGATGTGACCCAACCTTCTACTATGCCTGTGCGCCTGTGGCCGCCTGGTGCCGATTAGGAAAGGGAACCCTCTGGAAAGATACACCCCCAAGAGGTAGGCAGCCTGACTGAGAATTCTACGCCCTGGTGCAAATTAGGACAAAGGTGCCCCATCTTCCTGGTTCACATAGCCCGGGGCCAGCGCACGCAGCTTGGCCAGCAAAGCCCCCTCACCTTCAGCCAGGGGCCCTGGGCAGCGGCTCTGTCTGCAGCCCCACCTTTGCCTGGAGAAGCTGCCCCTTTAGACCCAAGAGCCCCTGTCTCCTGTGCACAGGCTCACCTCGGGGTGACTTTGTCGGGCCACCAGCTGTGGTCCCTTTCTCCCATCTCCCCTCCAGCACGGTGTACGACCACTTCTGGACCACCTCCTGACTCAGAAGGCCTGGGCTCAGTTCACAGATGACCAGAAGCATGAAATGTGCTTTAAAGTCCTGCAGTGTCATCCTGTGTAGAGGACGAAGGAGATGACATCCAGTCATGAGGACCAGAAGGGAGGCTGCAACTAAGTAATGGGCATCCCAGCCCTCTGCTGGACCCAGGGCCCCAGCCTCCACACCCCCATGCAGAGTTGAGCTGGCTTTGGACCCATGAGACTGGGGCTGGATGGACCAGTGTGACGGTCCATCTTGGGCAGGTGGTGCTACCAAGAAACCCCACCCTGTGGCTGGAAGAAGCCTCCACAATGGCTACCTGAGGGCGATGTTCTTGGGCCACTGATGGTGGTGATAAAGTGGAATTGGGGCATTCATAGCTAGTCAATTGATTTATACATGTTCAGTAAGAATTGCACAAATCAGTTCCTCATCATCAATTGATAAAAATCTTCGCCCCAATTGGCTAACGTTGTGCCCCAAGGCGTGTTGTCTGAACCAGCTCAGTTTACTATCTGTAAACAGAAATAATAGTATTTGCAGGACTCTTGAGTTCAATGACCACTTACTTCAAGAGTGAAAGGGACACAGCAGTCTGAAAAGGATGGGTACAGGGAGAGGAGGGACAGCGTGGGAGTTAATAGTAAGGGTGAAAAGTGGAAGGAACGGGGAACAGGTGGGTCTCATGTCAGACACCCAGAAGCAGCATCAGCTCAGGGTGTCTGGTGGCCTTTCATAAAAAGGGGTGAGAGGCTTCGGGGTGGGTGGGGGTAGTATTGCTTTGCTCTGGAGGGCACAGGTGCGGTGGTTTATAGTCGGCAAGAAACAGAAGTCGGAGAGGAGGCAGTGGCCACACCCACCCTCTGCTTTGAGCACCCGCTGAGTTCCATGCCAGGGGTCTCTGCTCTCATCACAGAGACTGTGCCTGTTTGATTGCCCTGCTAAGCCATGAGCCCCTAAAGGGTCTTCTTGATCTCTGTATAAGAGATCTTGTCTCTTGATCTCTCTTGATCTCATGTATGCCTGGCATACATGAGGCACCCTGTAAACGTTTGCTGGATGGATGTCCTAATGTAAGCCAGGGCGTGTGCCCCAAGTCTCTGAGTCAAATACCAGAATTCTGCATCATCATCTTTCCTCAGCAGCAGAATCTTCTCCTTGAGGCTCAGTAGCTCCCACATACTTGAGCTGAAAACAGAAAAGAAATGTTTTCATGGGGAAGGAAAGGATGGAGAGGGACATGCAAGAAATTCTTCAGTAAATGCTCTATAGTGTTGCTATTTATTCTCATCTTCCTACTGCTTGCAGACAATTACATCGCACATCCTCTATTATGAAAGCAACGTGTGACATTCATTCATCACTTACTCTGAGCCAAGTTCTGGGCTAGGCTCTTGACATATTTCATTTAAGGCTAACAGCAACTTTACAAAGTAGGGATTTTTATTGCCATTTTAAAGATTAGGAAACTGAGGTTAAAAGAGATTAGGTCACTTGCTTGAAGTCACAAAGTTATTAAATGTCAGAACTAGCATTGGAACCTATGTTACTATTGAGTTTTTTCCCACAGCCCATCATTTTGGACTTCTGTTTCTGGCTACAATGGAGTAAGGCTTTCATGTACCACTTCCCCACTATAAACAACTAAAAATGGGACAAAATACAAGAAACAACTGTTCTTGGACATTAGACAGCAGGCAGCACAGAATTGTGACCCCAAGAGGAGGGAGACAAATAAAGTGAGCCTAACATTGCCTAGACTCCTGCCTGAAACTACTTCCCTGGACAGTGACGCAGGGAAGTGGACCCACAAAGAGCCCAGCAGTCTTGCTGAGTGGAAGAGACAGAGTCTGAAGTTCAGGGAGACAAGACAGCTAGAATTTGCTGGGGAAAGTGCCCAAGAGGAGGGGGCTACTTAAACAAGGACCTCCAGAGAACTTAACAGGTGTTCCCTTGAGTCTTTGGCTAAAATAAAATCTGTCCATACATAAAATGAAATCCCACAAGACTGGACTATACACAGAACAATTTCCAGAGCTGACACCAGGCTGGAAATCATTTGAATTCCCACCAGCCAGAGTCAAAAGACCTTACAGTATACATGGGGTCTTCAGTAGAGAACCCAAAGGGTCTACACCTTAGTAGTGGGGTCAAGTTAGGCCCCAACTAAAAGTTTTCCTAGAACTGTCCTAAAAGAAAACTTCAAAGTATCAAAATAATCCCTAAGCAACTAAATCTACAATGTCCAGTATCGAATAAAAAATCACTATGTATATGGGCTTCCCTGGTGGCGCAGTGGTTGAGAGTCTGCCTGCCGATGCAGGGGACACGGGTTCGTGACCCGGTCCGGGAAGATCCCACATGCCACGGAGCAGCTGGGCCCGTGAGCCATGGCCGCTGGGCCTGCGCGTCCGGAGCCTGTGCTCCGCAACGGGAGAGGACACAACAGTGAGAGGACCAAGTACCACAAAAAAAAAAACAAAAACACTATGTATATGAAGAAGCAGAAGATATGATCCACTATCAAATCAATATCAAAAAAACAAACAACCCAATCCAAAAATGGGGAGAAGACCTAAACAGACATTTCTCCGAAGAAGACACACAGATTGCCAACAAGCACATGAAAGGATGCTCAACATCACTAATCATTAGAGAAATGCAAATCAAAACTACAATGAGGTATCACCTCACACCATTCAGAATGGCCATCATCAAAAAATCTACAAATAAGAAATGCTGGAGAGGGTGTGGAGGAAAGCGAACCCTCCTGCACTGTTGGTGGGAATGTGAATTGGTACAGCCACTATGGAGAACAGTATGGAGGTTCCTTAAAAAACTAAAAATAGAATTACCATATGACCCAGCAATCCCACTACTGGGCATATACCCTGAGAAAACCATAAATCAATAAGAGTCATGTACCACAATGTTCATTGCAGCTCTATTTACAATTGCCAGGACATGGAAGCAACCTAAGTGTCCATCGACAGATGAGTGCATAAAGAAGATGTGGCACATATATACAATGGAATATTACTCAGCCATAAAAAGAAATGAAATTGAGTCATTTGTAGTTCGGTGGATGGACCTAGAGTCTGTCATACAGAGTGAAGTAAGTCAGAAAGAGAAAAACAAATACCGTATGCTAACACATATATATGGAATCTAAAAAAAAAAAAAATGGTTCTGAAGAACTTAGGGACAGGACAGGAATAAAGACACAGATGTAGAGAATGGACTTGAGGTTACGGGGAGGGGGAAGGGTAAGCTGGGACAAAGTGAGAGAGTGGCATGGACATATATACACTACCAAACGTAAAATAGATAGCTAGTGGGAAGCAGCCGCATAGCACAGGGAGATCAGCTCGGTGCTCTGTGACCACCTAGAGGGGTGGGATAGGGAGGGTGGGAGGGAGACGCAAGAGGGAGGAGATATGGGGATATATGTATGTGTATAGCTGATTCACTTTGTTATAAAGCAGAAACTAACACACAATTGTAAAGCAATTATACTCCAATAAAGATGTTTAAAAAAAAAAAGAAAGAAAATGTGATCCATGATCACACGTAAAAACAGACCTAGAAATAAGAGAGATATGGTGGAATTAGCAGATAAGGACATTAAAACACCCATTATAAATGCGCTTCATGTTCTCAAGGATGTAAAGGGAACTATGGACATGATGAAGAGAAAAGTGAAAGATATTCTCAAATGGTATCTCTAGTATTAAAAAATATAATATCTAAAATGAAAACTACTCTGGATGAGACTAACAGCAGATTAGACACTATGGAATAAAGCCCATCATTTTATTTAATCCTCATCACACATCTGGCTCAAAGAAATTAAAAAGTTTGCCTAAGATCACACAGCTACCAAAATTAATTTAACCTGTCATTTTTCTCAAAGACAAGCACTTGTTTTCCTAAACAAACCACTACCAACAATGTTATGATGCTATATTTCTACACCACTTTAAAATTTATATAAATCGGGCTTCCCTGGTGGCGCAGTGGTTAAGAATCCGCCTGCCAATGCAGGGGACGCGGGTTCGAGCCCTGGTCTGGGAAGATCCCACATGCCCAATTAAGCCGATGCGCCACTGAGTCTGCACTCTAGAGCCCACATGCCACAACTACGGAAGCCTGCGCGCCTAGAGCCTGTGCTCCGCAACAAGAGAATCCACCACAACGAGAAGCCCAAGCACTGCAACGGAGAGTAGCCTCCACTCGCTGCAACTAGAGAACGCCCAAGCGCAGCAACGAAGACGCAACGTAGCCAAAAAAAAAAAAAAAAATTAATATAAATCTTTGGATGCCATTTTTCCACATAGATCCAGTCCCTCCGACAATTCTCTTTATTAATGTATAATAAATAGAGTGGAGTACATTCTATCAGGAGTAATATTCCACTTATTTTTCTGAGCCTTCATTTTTTCATCTGTAAAAATGATTAAGTGATAATGCATATGTGAAAATGTCAAAAGCACGCATTTGAATTTGTGTGCCAAAGGCAGCCTCCTTTGCAGCCTTTACCTACCCCGTCCTCACCCCTCCCAGCCAGTCTCAGAAGTTCACCTGTCACTCCAGTCTCCTTTCCATTCCACTCTTCCCCAGGGGTTCCGCAGCTTGACTAGGTAGGCAGGTCCATGTTTGGAGGTCACCTGTATAAAATGAGAACCAGTCCAGTGGCTGGGCTGAGTGCCAATAGCAAATGTTGCAGATATCTGGGTGAGATTCATGCCTGCAGATGAGACCTTGAAATGAACGATCTAAGGCCCTGGGAGTTGGTAAGAGGAGAAAATGGCTCTGCTGCTCACTAGCTGTGAGACCTAAGGGAAGTTACTTAACCTCTCTGTGTCCTTTTCCTGATCTGTAAAATGAAGCCAGTAGTCACATCTACTGCAATGAGTTGAATACCCTCCTCCAAAGATACGTTTACCTAGAATCTGTCAATGTGATCCTATTTGTAAAAAGGGTCTTTGCAGGTGTAATTAAATTAAGGATCTTGGGATAAAATCACTCTGGATTAGGGTGGGTCCTAAATCCAATGACAAGTGTCCTTACAAAAGAATAGAAGGGGAAAGACACAGAGGAGAAGGGTGTGTGAAGATGTAGGCAAAGACCGGAGCTATGCATTCCAAGCTGAGGAATGCTGGGAGCCACCTAAGCCGAAATAGGCAGGAAGGATCCTCCCCTACAGCCATTGGAGTGAGTACGGTATTAAGGACACATTGATTTCAGACTTCTGCCTTTAAGAAACACTGTGAAAAATTAATTTCTCTTGCGGCAATTTGTTATGGCAGCCCTAGGACACCAATACACCTACTCATAGGACTGTTGTGAGGATTGAGCTAACATGGGTAAAGCAGTTAGGACAGTATTTATCACATATTAAGTGCTAAATTTTGTTAAATACATTTGTTAAATAAATATAAAATCATAAACATAAATACTTTTAAATATAAATTTCGTTATCTCAATATGAAAATAAAAGTTCTTGACGCACACAAACATGACTGATGGTGATCTAAGAGAAAGAAGAAATCAGGTGCGAATGGAGTTGAAAAAGTCTGAAACAGAGTTAAAGGGAATTGGAGGACTTTGGGGAAGTCACACTTACACTTACAGCCAAATAAACCTGGGGTCTGAACCCAACTCTAACCATTTACTGACTCAGTTTTATCATTTCAGTTTTATCATCTACAAAATAGGGATAATATATACTTTGTAAGATTAGTGGGAAAATTCAACTATTCATTTCGTAATGAATACAAAACATTTAGTCCAGTGGCTGGTCCATAATAAGCACTCAGTAAATTGTGTTAAAATAGTAATTAAAATTATTCCGTAATGATTACATTTAGTGCTTACCAAGAGGTCTCTGGGAAACTCTCAACCCTGGGACTGAATGTGAGCTGCCTGTCTACAGGATACCCAGGGGAAGCTCAGACTGGAGATATGAATGTTTAGGATTATTGGCATACAGATGACAACCAAAATCTTGCAAGTGGGTAATAGCACAGCAGTAGATTGGTTGTTTTTGCCCTCGCAGGGAACAGTCCTCCAAATATAATTTTTAAAATTTCAGTTCCTTAAGTTAACCATAATACAACACAGTGACTGGCTCCCTGACTGTTAACCATACCATATCAGACCACATCTGGGTTTATCCATCAGTTCACCTACACTTCATAAAAACTGTGGCACGTGCCCTGCTCTGCCTCGTTCTAGGTACTAAGCTTCTGTTCCGCTCTCTGGGAGAATCATGACACTTCAAACTGTCATGCAAACAAAGTAAGTCATGTGTGTGAGAGCAGCTAGCATAGCGCCAGCCACGTAACAGGCTTCCAGGCAGCAGTGATTATCCTCATCTCCTACACTTGGGCGCATGCGGCTCAAACCTTATAATTATTTTTGGCACCTACATCTTAGTGTTGACTCACATCGAGTTTGCTGTCAATTCAATCTCATGTCTCACATGTTAAAACATGTGAGTTCTGTCCCATCCTGCAAAAGGAAACCCTTTGAGAAGATCCTGGTCTGAGCTTCAGTATCCTTGTGGCTATCAGTAGATATCATTTTCCAAACCTACTGCTCCTCCTGTGGTCTCAGTTTCTATTCACAGCATCACCATCTACCTAGGCTTCTCAGAAACACTCAGAGCACGTAACACAAATATGTAATTATGTATGTAGGATTCTATATACACACAAATACATGTATCTGTCAAATCTAAGAGGATGCTATATGCCAGATGCTAAGAATACTTTTTTATCTGACCCACCCCCCCCAAAAAAAAGCATTGAAAAAGATCACAACTCCCAAGCCAAGGAGGTGAAAGAAAGAAGAATCCAGATAGGTATCAGAATAGCACTGACATGGGGAACAAAAAAAGAAGGCTCCTTTTTAAAATTTCAACATTGTTTTGAAAATTCTGGCAAAATATGAAATACAATTATAAACCTAAATAGTATTAATAAAGAAGAAAAACACTAGTTGATCCTCATTTAACTGGAAAACTAAGAATGAACTAAAAAGTACTGTATGAATGAGTATTAAGTAAAAAAACTATACATTAGATAAATACTTTTTAAAGTAATGGCATTCCTCTATATAGCAATAAGCAGTTAGAAATTATCATAATAGAAATATCTTTCATAGTAACAATAAAAATATAAAATAACAGAATAATCTTAAAGGAAATTTTTTTACCTATTTGTAAACTACAGAAAGTTTACACGGATGTAAAAGAATAAGTGGAAAGCTGTATCATTTCCTTGGATTGAAAATTTAAATATTAAGAAGATGTTAATTCTCCAAAAATTAATTTATAATTTTATTGAGATTCTGATAAAAAAATATCCCAATGATCTTGTTTTGTGGAGGAGGGGAGAGACGAGGAGAAGATAATTGACAAAACATCTTCAAAATTGATCTGGATGAGTAAACACAGAGACATAAGATTAATGTCCTTATTGTAAAAACAAGGAAACTTTTTCAAAACAATGAGAAAAACACAAAATGTTTTTAGAAAAATGAAGGATAAACAAAAATAGACAGTCACAGAAGAAATATAAGTGGCTAATAAACAAATGAAAAATTTCGAACTTTTTTGTAATAATATATACACTCATTTTTAAAAATGAGATATTTTCCAGTTCCCAAATTGGTGAATTTATTTAAATAATAACATACAGTGTTGGGGGGGAAAAAAAACCCTAGGAACTCTAACATCCCTGCAATAGGATATAAACTGTTGTACCTCTTTTGAAAAGCAATTTGGTGGTAAGTATCAAAAGAATTAATAATGTTGCCAATGGTTCCATTTATAAAATACATATTAAGTAAATAAAACCATGGATGAAGAATTATGTACAAAGGTGTTCATCTTTCAGTGAAACAGAATAGATAACTCTGAAATAAAGCTTTTATTATTGTTGGCAATAATTCTGCCAATGACTTACGTGTTCGTTATTTAGTACGGCTAATTAAATTAAGGAATTTCCATAGAGTTGGATATTAGCATTCATTCCAATTAATTATTTGAATAGTTTTCCAGGATATGTGAAATACACATGGTATAATGTTGACTGGGGAAAAGGCAGAGGATAAATAAATACATATTGACAGAAATAAGACAGAAACTAAATTACCTGCAAATTTCATAATTACTTTTCAATTAGAAGGAACAGAAGATTTTGAGAAAGAGAGAGAGAGAGAGAGAGAGGAGGAGGGGGAAGAAAACAAGGACAAGAAGAAAGTGAGACTAAGAGATTGTTAAAACATGTTAGTAAGGGAGAGTGAATATTCATACCAGATATTAAGATGTATCATAAGATTACAGTAATTTAAATGGCATGTTACTAAAAATAGACACAGCTTACTGAAACAGGGTAACTCTGAAATAGGGTTATCCTATTTCAATAATTTATAATAATGTGTCTTTAAGAAGACTTGACAAATCAAAAGAGAATGGAAGACTATTCAACAGAGAACTGGTAAAGAATCTGGAAATAATTTTGAATACATCACCACTCCACAACTTTATACCAAAAAAAAAAAAGCTAATGATGAATTTTAAAGTTACATATAAAAGTTTCAAACTAGAGAACAATTTCAAGAAAATAAAAACTCAAATTCTTGAGCAGGAGAACCCTTTCTAAGTTTAATGTCGTAATGGGAGAAATCATAAAGAATAAAACCAATAGCTTTGGGCTTCCCTGGTGGCGCAGTGGTTAAGAATCCGCCTGCCAATGCAGGGGACACGGGTTTGAGCCCTGGTCCGGGAAGATCCCACATGCCGCGGAGCAACTAAGCCCGTGCACCACAACTATTGAGCCTGCGCTCTAGAGCCTGCGAGCCACAGCTGCTGAGCCCGCGTGCCTAGAGCCCGTGCTCCGCAAGAGAAGCCACTGCAATGAGATGCCCACGCACCACAACCAAGAGTAGCCTCCACTCACCATAATTAGAGTACGCCCGTGTGCAGCAACGAAGACCCAAAGCAACCAAAAGTAGAAATAAATAAAATTAAAAGAAAAACACCAATAACTTTTCCTACAAAACAATTTTAAACTCAGTAAGCAAAAAAAAATTTTATAATCAAAATTGAGAAGCAAAATACAAACTAAATAAAATAAATACAGTTTTTAAATAGAGAATCATTGAGACATAGCTGCTGAGTAGCAGACTTTTAAAGACAGGAGCAGGCTCTGCTTCTTCAACTTCCACTGTTGTCTGCTTTTGTATTTTTAAATAATGCCTGCTCCTATCTTCTGCCTTTATCAGTTTCCTTCTGCTGGTACACATTGTGTGATGGTCATAGCCTTATTGTTTTACAATCATTAGCCAACTGCAGGCAATTCACATTCCCAGTCTCTCTGCCCATCAAGAGCCACTTCCCTAATGAGTCAAGTTTGGGGCCTGCTTCAGCACTGAGCTAGATTTCAAGAGAAATGACAGCTCAGCCTTCCTCATCAAGAAGCTTCGTCTACCTCCCCTAGTGGGGAGACAGGCAAGATTTACCATCTAGGAAAGATGCTCAAGACTTGTCCTTGCTCCAGGGTCCCTCTGGATTCCTGTGCTTCTGTCGTTTCACTGCTTTGTTACTTTTATTATCCAAGGGGGGTTGTTTAGTAGGATGGTGCTATCAAGGTACTGCCTACAGGGACAGATTGATATGTCTGGGCTTGGGACCAAGAACTTGCTTCTGGTTTTGCTTTCATCAGGAAGCTCGGAGCCACACAAGCTGCTCACTTCTAAGGAGCACTGGGTGAGCTCACCTCCCCCCGACATGATCACTGCTGCACCAGCCACCTGCCCCTTCTCCTCCTATCTACTGCCTGAAGGGTGAAATTATTTTTCAGAATTCAGGAGATTTTGGAAAGCTGCCTCACACCTTTTTTGGATTGATGGGAAAGGAGGTAGGATGATAGATAGCTCCACAGAGGATGCCTGTGGGGGCAAAGCTTTCGACCTCTCTGTGTGAGTGTTCCTCTCGAGGAAGCATTCGTATCTTCACTTTCAGCACTGCTGTGAGGACCAGATGCTACAAGGGAAATGCCCACCCTCTAGGAACACAAGTGCTATGAAAGCAGAGACCGATAATGAAGGTGATGATGGAAGGTTTTCTAATTATAGCTCACATCTTGTAAGTTACAAATGTCTTGCCTTTGGGAGATGAGGTTCTCAGAGAGGAAACTGAGCTGTAGGGGCTCAAGAAGCAGACACTTTAATAAAACCAGACATCCACCACTGCCTCCCATAGTGTGGGCTTTCTTCCTTGTGATATTGGACTTCTCCGGTGAGCTCACCCCTGGTAACCTAGGGATGAGATTCTCTTTCTGCCCACAAGAGCTGCTGTGTATGACAGATGCACATCCCAGTAATTAAGTATCAATAGGTGTGGCAGTAATGGTATGAACAGGGCAGGCTGTTCAGGGACAGCTGGACAACAGGACTCAGCCTGTTACTTCATCTCCTTTTCTGTTTATAAATTTCCCGAGTACAATTTCCTAATCTCCTTATTTTTATTCCAGACTTGCCTTTCTTTGTATGTATTCAGTTCTCATTCATTCAAGGGGAAAGTACAGTAGTTCAAGTAGAAAGAACAGTAGTTCACTTTCCCCTTGAATGAATGAAAACTGAATGAACAAAAGTGAACTTACATGCCATATGTATGTGTGTATATATATATATATATATATATACACACACACATATATATATACATATATGTAATTATGTCTATAGATAGATAGATATTTGTATAGAGATTATAAAATGGTATTAGGTCCTTAACCTACACTGTGTCAATTTATCCCCATGACAGCATTGTGCAGTGTCATTCTTAGACCGGGTTTCACATATGAGAATATTGCCATAAGAAGAGGTTAAATAGCTTAGTCTAATTCTCAACAAGAGGAATTGGCTGAGCTGACGCATTTTCCCCTTCAGCGGAGCTCAACAAAAAGAGCAAACTATGGTGTACTCATCTGGGAGGGGCCAGGCTGGGAGGCGCCCAAGCTCTAGGGTTGTGGACACCTGCGCCACCACTTGAACCATCCTCCTGACTCCTCTAACCTCCCCAGTTAGGGCCAGGGCTCAAGCTTTTTTCTATTCCAAGTTGCCACTGCAGTTTTCACCTTCTTCTCCCTCTACTTCTGGCCAGACTTTGGTGGTCTTAGTGAGAAAGGGAAGAAAAAGAAGGAAAAAGCCCAATTTCATAGCGTCACCCTCAAGGGCCTACAGCGAAGGCCACACATTCCACTACTAGCAGTTGTGCTTCTTGGAGCTGATGGGCCACCCTCAGTTAAGATACAAATGAACTGAAAAAAGTTACTCACTGACCAATGATATGCTAGCTTATTAAATACGTCCAGAACACAGGGCAGTGCCCACATAGTGAATAACAATAACAGTGATTATTATACTAAGAGCTAACAGTGTATACTGAGCACTGTCAACTGACCAGGCAGTCACTGAGAAATCAACATGCATTGTCTCTGTTCATTCTCAAAAAACTCTCACTCACAATGGAGCTGAGGCTGGGAGAGTGAAGCCACTTTCCTGAGGCCACTAAGGATGTGCGGGCCCAGGGACTCTATCTACTGCAGGTTGTCTGCCTGGGAACCTCAGGGTAACAGACTATAGGAGCCACGTGGTGGGCATAGGAGAAGCACCTGGTAGGAGAGAGGCCGCTAGGAGCCAGCGGGAACTGAAAGCGAATGCCGCTGACAGAATGTTGAGTAGGAAAAAAATTAAGTTCCAGGGGACTACTTGTAGCAGGATATGCTTTTTACAAAGTTCCAGAGCACGAAACCTCAACAATATGCTATTATTAATGATAACATTAATTTAAAAACCAAGGGAATAAATTCCAGGTAGTGGCTAGCTCTGGGGCTGGCGGGGCACAGGATAAGGGAGGGACACATAGATACAGGCAAATTATTGCTAATTTTTCCAGTTCTCGGATTGGCTGATAGGTTCACCAGGGGTTCGTTGTATTATTTAAAAGTGTGTTCAATAAAAAAAGAAAAAAATGTAACAAAAAAGCCAGGTATAAGGAGTTTGTCTTGAACCACGATTATGAAAAAAAATCTACTTTTGTGTATCTAAGGACCAGATATTTTTTATAAAGGATGGGGGAATAATAAATAAATAGCCAAGTACTCATATTCAAGGTTAAGAAATAAAGCACTGCGAATATATAGTTGAAGCCACCTGTGTCCCCATCCCCAATTTCACTTCTGTCCTTAGTCCCCAGAGGACATTGTTTTCCAGATTGTTTTCTATTCCCTTACTTTTTAAAAACTTCTGAGCATCATGAAAAACAGGGAGTGTTTTTTGCATAATTTAAAACTTTAGAGAAGTGGTATTTATTATGCTTTGTATCACAGCCTACCTCGGGCTTTATTTACCCAGCACTGTGTTTTGGCATCAGATCCAGTGTCCTCATTTTCACGTTGGTATAGTACTATATTATTATATGAAATTAATTTTGTTATATGAACATGGCACAATTTATCCACTTTCTTGGTGAAGAAAATTTCATTGTTTATAATATTTTGCTGTTACAAACAATGTTGCCCTCGACATACTTATCTCCCCATGCACCTGCACGTGGGCAAGAGTCTCTCTAGATAACAAGTAGGCATGGGATTGCAAGGTAGATGGAGGACACGCACACCTTGAGCTTTGCCAGGTAATGCCAAATTGTTTCCTAAGGCGTTTATGACAATCTACATGTCCACCAGTGACGAGTGAGAGTTCCCATTGCACCACATTCTCACCACCACTTGTTATCAACCAATGTTTTTCTTTTTGGCCATTTTGGTGGGTGTGAAGTTCTATCTAATTGTGGTTTGGCATTTCTCTAACTACTGATGAGGTTCAACATTTTTTCTTGTGTTTATAGGGTAGAAGTCACGTAGCCTCTTTTGGAAAAGGAATCTGCCTTCTGCTAATATATTTTTTTCTGTTGGAATGTTTGTCTTTTTCTTACAGATGTGCAGGTATTAATTATATATTTTGGACGCTCTTTGGTTGGTTTTATGTATTGCAAATATCTTTTCACTATCTTTTGTATCTTCAGTTGAATAACAGTGACTTAGGTTTACTATTGCCAAATGTATTTCATTTGCCATTTGTTCTTTTGGTGTCTTATTGAAGGAATTCTTCCTGACCTTGTTGTAATATATATATGCATTCTCTGTTACAACCTCTGTATATATCAGGTTTCCACATGTCCTGACTATTTTACTGGGTCACTGTTCTCTTGATCTACCTCTATGCTAAACCTCACCACCTTAACCACTGCAACTTGATAATGACTTCTACTATGGCAAGTTCCCTTCACCTAGTTGTTGCTCTTGCTGTTGATATTGTCTTCTTTTATTCTCCTCCTTCTCCCTTCCTCCTCCTTCTTTTTTTTTTTTTTTTTTTTTTTTTGTGGTACATGGGCCTCTCACTGTTGTGGCCTCTCCCGTTGCAGAGCACAGGCTCCGGACGCGCAGGCTCAGCGGCCATGGCTCACGGGCCTAGCCTCTCCGCGGCATGTGGGATCTTCCCGGACCGGGGCACGAACCCGTGTCCCCTGCATCGGCAGGCGGACTCTCAACCACTGCGCCACCAGGGAAGCCCTCCTCCTCCTTCTAATCCTCCTGTGCCTTCCTCTCTTTTTCTTTCTTCTTCTGGGATACCTTAGCTACTCTTGGACTATTTATTGTTCTACGTACATTTTAGAATCACCATGTTTATTTCCATGGAAAACCCCGTTCAGATTTTAATTTAAATTCTATCTATTATTGAATCTGGCAATTACGCTATAAAGAATTCACATCTTTGTGACATGAAATCTTTCCATAACTGAACATGGTATGTCTCTCCCACTTATTTAGAACTTCTTTAATGTCTTTCCATTTGGTTGTGTTACTTTTCATCTAAAGGTCTGTACATCTTTTGTCAGATTTATCCCTATGTTTCTATTTTTTGTAAATGATTTATTTTTTTTAATTCTCTCTTGTAACTTGTTATTGTTAGTATATAGACATGCTGCATCATTACTTGGTTCCTTTATTTAAAAGATAGATTTCCCAACTCTTCACGACTGCGAGCTAGAGTTAGATGTGTCAACATACACTCAATAAGTTAAATATTCAGGGCTGACATTTGGTTGTACACAATACCATGGTTGTACTAATTACTAAAATATTGAAATATTTCCACAAAGGAACCCCTGACTTCCCCACCAGCACCCTGGTGATCCTGACCTCTCCCCCTCAACAGACCCAGACCTTCCCAACTTCCAGACACTACTAATGAGGTTTAACATCTTTTCTTATATTTTTAGGACATGCTTGTAGCCTCTTTTATAAAAGGAATTTTTGGGTCTTTTGCTAATTTTTTTCTATTGGAATTTTTTTCTTATTAATATACAGGCATTAATTATATATTTTGGATGCTCTTTTGTGGGTTTTATTATTGTAATATCCTTCTCTGTCTTTTGTATCTCTACAAAAAAGGGCCTTAGGTCTTGCTTCACTGAGAAGACAGACGTCTGTTCTGATTGCTCCATTCCCATGCCATGTGAGTTGTTAAATATTTTGAAAGTTGCCTCTTATGCTCATATGCCAGTGCTAACTTAACACCAAGGGTGAAATATTAACCTGAGTGGTTTCTCAACGAAGGGTGCAGAGAGCACAGAAAGAGGTGATCAGCTCTGGGGTTCAAGTAGGGAGTCAGGAGATTTGAGCTGTAGCCAAGGAGATCGGAGCCAGCACCCACCTCTGACAATCCCCACTTGAAACCCTGCAGCTCACCACGCTCCTCCCCTTGGAGTTCCCATGGGCACCTCGACCACATGTTTCAGACTTTAAATGCTAAGTCTGCTCTCTTCCCGACTCCGCTAATTGGTGGAACAGTGTCTCCAACCATCTTGTCCCCTACAGTAGAAAATTCAGAATTATCCTAGACTCCATCTTACCCTTATTATTGCTTACCAAGATCTGTCAATTCTATGTCACTAAAAAAGAAAAAAATCTCTTGAATATGACTTTTTCCCAGCCCGATTACCCCAACTCCTACATTTTTGAAGTTTCCTAATCAGTCTCTTGGCCTCCAGCCTCTTTTGCTTCTCCAGCCCCTCCCCTGCACCGCTATCAGCATTAGTAGTCCCACCTGGCCCATTAGCCTACTCTGTTTCCTCGTCTGTGGAGGGGAGTATATGGGAGCCATCTGCCTTGGCAGGAGAGAGTATTTTGTCACTGATGCTGATGAGAATGGTGAGAATATAAAGCAGATTGACTTTGAGTTGGTTTTATTGTTGTGTTTAAATTCCCTATAGGCAAATACACCCCTTTTTGCCTACACCTGGCCAGCTGTCATCCCCTTCTCCTTGGCATGACACTGGAGACATGATCTGCCTCACAGAGCTGCTGCGAAGGTTAAATGAAACAATACTCGCTGGGAACGTAGCCCAGGCCCCTGCCCATGGTGAGTGCTCAGTCAATGTTAACAGTTATCTGCAGTAACATTATTATTGGTTCCTTATCTCCTCCATGATTCCTGTTTCTGCAAAGCCTTCTGTGCCTGGCCTCAGTCACTCCCTTCCACCCTCCTGAACCCAGTACTCTAGGTAGCAAACTGTTCTCTCTGCCTTCACCACACCAAGTTTTTCCATGTTCCCCAGCCTTTGCAAGTGCCCTTTACTCAGCTTGGAATGTCCTCCTTCTTCTCTGTAGATTCGTCATTGAAGGTCCAGCTCACAGTCTGCTTTCTGTGACATCTTCCTCACAGTATCCAGGCAAAAAGAATGCCTCCTCCCGCTGTGCACCCAGGGCCCTCTGCTCCTATCTCCTCTTTAAGGCCGGCCTGGGCTGGAGCTCCTGGAAGGGAGAGACTGTATGTGCTCATCTTGGTGATCAAGTTTGTAACCACAGTCACCAAAATTGTGCCATAATACCGGTTCACTACTTGTGGAGGTTCTGCTTGTTTTGTTTGGTTTTACCGGACGGAATGAACAAATGAATGAATGAATGAAAATGGTTTTGACTTCTTCCTAGACCTAGCAGAAAGTTTGGGTAGTGACAGTTTTGGTCATTTGGGGCAAGCTGATATTGGGCTCTTCTTTCCATGCCCCAAGAAAAATATTCCCAAGTAATAGAGAACCTGTCATCCTAAGGAACTGAACTCAGCAACTAAAGGAAAGACTACATCTAAGAGAAGGGAGAACGTGAAGCAGGTCAACTCTGTCTTCGCAGCTGTCCCTGAGAGGGCGCTGTTCCCAAATCAAACCTCCAGTGGCCGGGAATGAAATACCAGACCGTTCCCACCGAGCTCAGCATCCCTCCCTTTCCAGGCAGCAAGCGGTCGCGGGTCCCTAGTGGGGCGACTGCCCATAAACATGGCGGCGCCCTGCTCAGCTTCTCCCCGCCGGGGCCGCAGGGCCACGCCAGCCTTGCCAGTACTCGGGGACTTCCTCCGCGAGCCGGCTTCCTGCACGGCTGGCATTAAAACAGGCGCCTGGGGCTGCGGGCTGCGGCTGCAGATGCTGAGCTGTCCGCTGGCTGGGCAGCGCCCCCTCCTCCCCTGAGCCTCCCAGGCGGGCGGGAGAAGAGCCAAACCATCCCTAAACTGCACCCGAGCCAAAGCGGGAGAGAGCTGGGGGAGACCGGGGACCCCGGCATCTGACATTTTAATTGCAGGTTTGACTTTTTTCCCAAGATCGCAGCCCTCCCGCCCAGCCCAGATATTTTATCTCCCTCCGGCCTTGGTTGCTGGATGAAGCCAGGCCTGGGCTTGGTCCCAGGAGCAGGGGAAGAGCGCGTTCGCGGCCCCGCGCAGTCGCCCCAGGGACCCCCGAGCCCTGCGCCCCGGCCATGGTGTGGCTGAGCCCCGCGCTCCGGTGAGGCGGCGGCGCAGCTGGGAGCCCGACGGACCCGCCCTGCAGGACGCCTTCCCCAAGGAACGGGGGTCGCCGGACTCCGCGCCCTCCTGCTGGGACTGCGCACCGGGCCCGAGAAGGCGAGCGGTGGCCGCGATGTTCAGCTGGCTGCGTTCCGATGACCGCCGCAGGAAGGACCCCGAGGTCTTCCAGACGGTGAGCGAGGGTCTCAAGAAACTCTACAGGACCAAGCTGCTGCCCCTGGAAGAGCACTACCGCTTCCACGAGTTTCACTCCCCCGCCCTGGAGGATGCTGATTTCGACAACAAGCCCATGGTCCTGCTGGTGGGCCAGTACTCCACCGGGAAGACCACCTTCATCAGGTGAGCCGGCCAGGGCCCCCGCAGCCCACCCAGCCGCCCAGCGCTTAGGCCCTGCGCTCACTCCCGATGTCCCCTCCTGCGTGGAGACAAGTGGGAAGTCTTCATTAGAAGGCTCTGAAAAAATCCTTATGTGCGGGTATCCAAAGCTTACCCCACAATTGCATCGGATGGCCCCCTGCTCTATCCTACCTAGTGCCTCTCCACTGCACTTAGCCCTTGGCTTTGGTGGTCAGTTTGAAGTGTTAAAATTCAGAGCCATCCCTATTCTTCCCATTTTATGGACGGTAAAACTGAAACCCAGGAAGCCCAAGTGAGAAAGCTCCTGGTCGCAAGAGTACCTTAGGCTGGTGGGGTTGTCTTACCCCCTGTCCTTGTAGGACATACCCTTGATGGGCAGGACCACTTCCCTTGCCTTCTAAAGGCTTCAGCCACTCATATGAGGTCTTTACAGTTGCAGCTGAGGAGGTGGGCTTGGGAGCCTGTGGCCCTCTGTCTGGTAGTTCCACGTGTCCTTCTTTTATCCGTTTCCTTCACGGAGCAGAGCTCCTACAGATACCTCTTGGAGACTGGCAACAAACAGTGTCCAGAAGCAGGATGCATTTTTCTTTTCCGTTGATCTTAATGGCTCAATAATCATATTAAAGTCTTTTGGAGGTGGAAGGGATATTGGCCATGGTCTCATCCGGCCCCTTGACTTGGCAGGGGAGGTAACTGAAGCACAGAGAAGTTAAATACATTGCTCAAAGCCATGTAACAGGGTGGGAGGCTGACCTGGGATGCAGGTCCTGGATGCATGGGAGGAGATGCTTGGCTAAATGCCTGTAACTCTGAGCGTGAGTCATCCATCGCCTTGAATTACAGAATCCCTGGGCTGGAGTCAGGAAGTCAGCTTGTCCACCCTGCGTTCAGAGAGGTCCATATATTGTCCACCAGAGCGACAGGACCTTTCCTATCTTTAGAAGACAGGCTTCTCTCCAGTCCACAGCCTTCAAGGCCAGGCCATCTTCCTTGGCCTCCTTCACAGCCCTGCAAGCTGCTGAGGGTGCTCGTGGCCCTCTGTGTAGAGAGTCAGGCTCGTACACAGTGGTGATGTGTTCTGTGTCCACCGCCCCCAGAGTCAGCGGTGCTCATCTCCTGTGGAAGGTGTCAAAGTAGGGGTGCTCTTGTTTCCATTCATTGACCAAAGCACCTGCAACATGCAAAACACTGTGCTTTGTTTGGCGAGGAAAGCAGAAGAGTTCACGGTCTGGTCCCTGATTTTCTAGATTCAAATTTGCTCCAGCTCAAAGCTTTTAACACAAGCCTTTTGGAAGCAGGGCTTGTAGCATACTAACATGTCATGTATGGAACACCAGATGAGTTTTTCCCTGTGGGGTGGACAGCCTTGGACTCAGCAGCTTTGAGAGGCTGAGTGATTTCTGAAGTTGGGTACCCAGGGGGAATGTTGGCTTTTGGATATCTTATATTGTTAGAACTACAAGGGCCCTTAATGATGAATCTAATTCTTTGCTTCTTAACTTTTCAAAAGGTCAGTACCTCCTTTGAAAATCTGATGAAATATGTGGACCCATCTTTAGAAAAATGCACATACATCCCATATTTACATATAATTTGGGGGGTTCGGGGGCTGCCTTGGCCCTTAGGGCAAGAACCCCTGATCTAATCCATCTCCCTTATTTCGTTAAACACCCATTGCTGCCAAAGGCACTTCAGAGCTACCTGGGTTCTGTTCACGGCTTCCTTTGTACCACGCATCCTCCACCTGGTCCGGTTTATGCCCCACGGGAAGCACAGGCCTTTTACAGGTCGCTCCTGCCCTTGCACAGCCTCCTGCAGCCCTCTGGACACACCTTGGTTATAATTCTTAGTACGTTATTTAGAGCTTCTCCTTCCTGTAGCCCAGCACTTACTACTGTGCCTTAGCTCCCTGGGGCCTTGCCTGGGGTCTCAGCTACAGGAGCTCCCAGTAGAGGTTTGCAGAATGGGAGGGGAGATGGGGAGAAGCTAGCGTCCCTGAGGGCAGGATCCTGGAGCAGCAGACATGCCTCTTGTCTGAGACACTGTCCTGGCTTTGCCTGAGTCATGCTCGCTGTTAACTGGGGCTAAGAAAGTGGCAGAGCCAACTTGCCATAGATTACTCCTTATCTGAGGGGGACAGGAAGGCCAGGAGAGGCAGATCCCTCCTCTCTCTTATCCTCCGAGTACAAGAGTTCTCCCTCCCCACTCATGTCAGTAACTGAATTTAGCTCGTGCATCAAAGGCTGTCTCCCTTTGAGGGAGAGACTACCAGCAGGGGAGGAGGGGCTGCAGCACAGGGAAGCCCTCCGAAAGCAAATTACATATTTTCCTTTCTTCTCATTAAATCCACTGAACAGCTATTTTTTAAAATTGGAAAATGCAGACAAGAATAAATTTGAGGAAGAAGAAAAAAATGCCCCATCATCCCATGACTCGGGAAACCATTTTAAATATTATATATATAGGGCTTCCCTGGTGGCGCAGTGGTTGAGAGTCCACCTGCCGATGCAGGGGACGCGGGTTCGTGCCCCGGTCCGGGAAGATCCCACGTGCCGCGGAGCGGCTGGGCCCGTGAGCCGTGGCCGCTGAGCCTGCGCGTCCGGAGCCTGTGCTCCGCAACGGGAGAGGCCGCAACAGTGAGAGGCCCGCGTACCGCAAAAATATATATATATATCTTTCCACCAGTATTTTTAGCTATTTTATACACAGTTGAGATCATGCCATAATGTAATTTTGTATGTGGATTTATTTCACTCATAGCATGAGCATTTCCCGGGTAAATTAAAAATCTTTGTAAGCATTATTTTTAAGAGCCACATATTTCACTGCATGTATATGCAGTTATTCATTTAACCAATCTACTTCTTTTGAATGTTTGAAGTTGTTTCTAATTTTATTTTTTGCTATTGTAGAATCGCTCTGAATATCTCTGTGCATAATATTTTTCCACATATTAGACTGTTTTCTCAGAGATTCCCAGAAGTGAAATCATTAGGCCAAAGGTTGTACAGAGTTCTGGGGTTGTTTTTTTGTTTTGTTTTGTTTTGTTTTAACATTTTCTTACTTTTTAATTTTGGTATTAAGAGTCATATTTTTGAGTTGCTTCCCAAGAGGGTAGACTGGTACAACACCCCTCCCCCAAAGCAAAGAAAGTTCCCCTTGGGGTAGCTAAGTGCGCCTGGGTGCAGAGTACAGCCTGCCTTCGCAGCTACGCCCTCTCCCATCCCTGCTTCTTGCCTTGAACACAGCGATTCAGGTCTGTGTTCCGGCCTGAACCTGTGAGGGACCTTCCCCTCGGAAGCAGACTTGCCTTCTTCACTCCCCGGCTCTGAGTGTCCATCCACTTTCAGTTATATGTACTTGCTTAAGGGTCTACTTCTTGTCTCAGGAAGAACATACAGAAAAGGACATTCTTCTAACAACTAATTAATGTGCTATGACCTCTGCCTGAAATAACTTCCCTGGCCTAAGGCCCGGCAACCCAGGGTAATAAACAATAAATTGGCTGGTGGATGCTTCCTTCAACACAGGCTGCCTCTTCCAAGTACAGTAGCTCTGTGTCCTTCTGGCCTGACAGCCTTCCCTCCCTCCTCTGCTGTTTTTCTCCCTTCACTCTTCCTCCTTCTGGCCTGAAGCCTCAGGTCCCTCCTCTCTCTCACCGTTTGGCCCCCTGGTCATGGAGGTGAATAACTGGCTGCCCCAGGGACTGGAAGGCCCAGTGTCCCCAGCGTCTCAGGGGCCGCAGGGAGGCCTCGCTGGGCTGCGGCGGCACTGGGTATGGGGCCCGGGGCTGCTGGAGCTAAGCTGCCTGGCTGTCCACAGGGAGATCTGAGCTGATCTTGAGGGTCACCTGTGGCTCTTCTATAGCGTGACCCGGACTCTAAACCATGAATGAGCACATGGTGGGGTGGGCCAGTCGGGGGGGCTGCTCAGCCAGCCCTTTCGACCTCCCCCACTTTTTCAGGGGGCTCTCTGCATCCTCCCCCCGAGGTGACGCAGCATTTGCCTGTGGTTGTACCCTCTCCCATCATCTCCCTGGCATCTCTAATGCCCAGGCCTCATGGCAGCATCACCACCCAGGAAAGATGATTCTCTGGAAAGCTGAAGGGCTGGAGAAGGGGCCATCCTTCCATTCCAGGTAGGCCCACTGACCTCTGCCAGGCCCATCCTGCCAGCCACAGCCCCTGCAAGTCCTCACTCCTGTCCCCACTCCGAGGTCCATGGATGTCCTTTTCCTGCCAGGGCTCTGATCTGCTGGTCCTTGAGTGGGACTAGCTGGAAATCCACCTGCCTCTTACAAGGCTTGAGTGTTACTCAAGGGAGCAGAGGGCCTAGGGCAGAGGCACTGGGTCCACCTGCCTGAGGTCCGGCTTAAGATCTGCCTTGAGAGTCAGGTGTGGAGGCCATTGGGAGAAGGACCTCTGGGGAAGGGCTCCATCCCACTCCCACTGACAGCAGAACGCAGCCACGGAAAGAACACGGGTGGCTCGGCAGAACCCAGGCTCCACCAGTTCCCAGCCAAGAGACCATGTTTGGAAGGTCTAACCTTTCTGGACCTCAGTGTCCTTGTCTCTAACATACGAATAGTGACAACTCATAGGGTCACTCAGGCCAGCCTGTCGCAGGGGTGGGCAGACAAGGCAAGGCTAGTGGGAGGCTTGACAGTCTCGCCACTGGTCTCCTTTGTGCTGGGGTCACTTTGATCCCTGGTGGAGGCTGCTGCGCCCCAGGGGCAGCGGCGACTGCTCCGTGGAGCACAGAGCTGACTCCGACCTCAACTCAGCCGTTGAGTCCCCCATCTCCTACCTCACTTTGTGTCCATGGAGTGACTTACGGTATCCCCGGAACCCCGAGAGGCTGACAGGACAAGCATTATTGTCTTGACCCCATTTTAAAGCTCAAGTACACAAGGCTTAGAGAGATCAAAGATACAGATATATATGGGAATTCCCTGGTGGTCCAGCGGTTAGGACCCCTCGCTTCCACTGCAGCGGGCATGGGTTCGATCGCTGATCAGGGAACTAAGATCCCACACGCCACATGGTGCAGCCAAAAACAAAACCAGAAACAAAACAAACCAAGATACAGATATATAACACGAGTACCTGTAACACAGGCAGAAAGTGATACATGCCTTCTGCGTCTACCTGAAGATATGCAAATTAAGAGCTATGTGGATTTTCACAGAGGCGGCGAGGGCCCTGGATTTGCAGTCCAGGTAGAAATGCGCTGAGTTCTTACAGGCAGTGATGAGACGTTTGTTTTCTCTAATTATTGTCTCTGCCAATGTGGGCGCATGTCTGGTGTAGCCTTTGCTTTTCCCAAACTCATGTATGTCATCTCAAAACCTTCACTCTAACCCTCTGAGCTAGTTAGAAACCCAGGATTAGCCCTGCTCTATAAACTGGGGAAACTGAGGCAGTGGGCTCTTGAGGGACTTGTCCAAGGCCATATCTGTGATGAAGCAGACGCCCACCAAGGCGCATTCCCTAACTGAGCCGAGGCAGAGGGTCCAGCCAGCCCAGGCCTCTGGTGGTACTTCCTGTGGCCCCGGCCCTCTGTTCCTCGCCCTGGATGCTGCCCCAGCAGAGGGGAGGTTTGGTCCCGCTATTGCAGAGATGGGTACCCTGGAGACTGGGTTAAGAGTCTTGGCTCCACGCCTTACCCTGGGTGCTTAGGTCACCAGTAATGCAAGCCACATGCTTAGATTGCCAGCCAAGCAGGACACCAAAAGATGACGGAAATGTGAGGAAAGAGTTTGCTTAAGAAAAATACGGACAAAAGTAGGCCTCATGGGTAAAATCTGAATTGCGTAGGACTTCCCTATGCCCATTTTATGGTTTAGTATGTATTTTACATGGGATAGCAAGGAAGGGGGACCCAAAACTTTTCAGCTCTTTGGGCCTCTAAATGTTTGCATTTGGCCCTGAACTCGGGCAGCCTCCAACTCAACTTGCTCACCTGCGAAACTGAAACAATTCAGCCATCCCACAGCGCTTCTAGGACCGAATAAGTGGGATAATTCAGCAAAAGGTCGCAGAGCAGCACCTGCCTCACAGCAGGTGCTCAGCCTATCAGCCCCTCCTTATGCTCTTGCTTCCCCATCTCAGCTGCTCTCCCCCAGGCTTGAATTAACTTGTCTTTTTTTACACTGCCTTGGGAATGTTTTTGCCTGGCAACAGAGGCCATCTGTATCGCTCCCCATAGAGAAGCAGCCATGATATTCCTCAATAGGTTTTCCTTTCTGGACACAGTGGTGGCTTTGTTAAGGGGGCACTTGGGGCTGCAGGCCGTACCCAAATGTCCCTGAGAATTTACCCAGCCCTGGGTTCTCTGCTTGGCCTGACTGCATCCCTGGCCTTGCTCTTGGCTTCACTGAACTCTGTATTTCTCCAGACTCATGTGTGGTCGGCAAACCTGGGGTCATGTGGGTTTAGCCGAGGAGGCAGGACAGCAGTTCCAGCCACCAGGCCCTGGCTGGGCCGCCTGAGGCTGCAGCTGCAGAACATCCTGGGAAGTGGCCCCCGCTATGCTGGGGTGCATCACCCTTTGCCTGCCAGCACAGTGCATCTCAGGGATGAAATCTGAGACGCCTGGGTCAGGAAGGTACTTCCCCACTGCTGCTTGGCCCTGTTCAGGCTGGGCATTTTCAAGGGTGCCTCAGACTGTTTGCTTCCACCCCTGTCTATTTCAGCTGTCCCTGAAGCCTTTGATGATATCCACCACCCTCCTTCTGCCTCAGAGTTCGCCCGTGCCACACCCCCTGCCTGGGGCTTCTCACCCAAGCACCCACTGGGACAGGTGCTCCCTGCACATGGGCAAGCGTGGATGGGGTTTCCAGATCACGGTGTTGATTCTCATGAAACTGCTTCAAGTCCCAAGAATATCCTTTTAGATCCAGTGGGCCTGGCGCCTGCTTGGGCCACCTGATAGCAATAGCTTTGCTGCCACGTCCCACCCACTGAGGCCGAAGTGTGAACCCCAAGGGCAGCTGTTTATGGAGATGAGCAGTTCCTGGGTTTGTGGGCCCTGAAGCCTAACCTTTCCCGCAAGGCCTGGCCCCGGCCGGCCTCCTGCCAAACCAGATTCTTCTGTGGCCTTCTTGTCCCACTGCTCCTTCTAGTCCCAAGGGGGTGCTCAGCCCATTTGCATTTCCTGGTCGAGGAGATACCTCAGGCAGGAAGGGAGACAGCGAATGCAGTGGTTAGGAGCGTGAGTGTTAGATTCAAATCCTAGCTCTGCTATTTACTGACTGCGTAACCTGCAGCAAATAGTTTAACCTTTATCTTCTCTTCTGTAAAATGGGATGATGATCTAGGTTCTAGGTACTGGTTTATGTGCTTAAGGTCTGTAACTTATTAACCCTCAGAACACCCGATGAGGTGGGTTTACCCATGAGGCCCATTTGACCATAAGGGTCACCGTGCTCACATCAGCAGCAACGTGACATGAAACGAGACAATTCATGGAAAGTCTAGAACAGTACCTGGCACATCACAGATGCTTAATAAATCACAGCAATGGTCTCCCATGTTACAGAGGAAAGAGCTGAGGTTTGCAGAGGTCGAGAACCTTCTGAAGGTTAGAGAAACCAGGTCTGCTGGCCCCAGGCCCTGAGGTTCCCTGTCTCTCGCCCGAAACCCTGAAGCAGAAGCGTCTGAGAAAACCTGAAGCGTCGTCCAAGTGCAGCTGTGGTGATCTATCCTCACCCCAATCCAGCTTTCAGAATGGTCCTCTGATGGGAGGAAATCCTGTCTTCACACCCAGAATGTGGGGCTGGGATCCTGCAGGGAGATGGGAGGCTTCCCAAGGCAACCTAAACCCCCCGGTGCAGGCGGGGTGGCCCTGGGCAGCGGCCCCTCCGCAGCAGCTCCCCTGCCAGCTCCTCGGGGAGGGAGCCCGTGGCAACCTGACTTGAACTGCCCTGCAAGCACGGAGTAAACTAACAGCTCAGGACACACAGGGATGTCGATGAGCCGGAAGAAACCCCAGCCAGTGCCCCCGGCTGCCACTCGCTGGGCAGAGCAGACCCACCTTGGGGTGGCACAGGGTGGGCAGAGAGCGTTTCCTCGGGGTAGAAGACAGTTGAAGAGCAAAGGGTTTAGTGTTAGATTGATAGGGTTTGGATTCCAGCTCCGTCACGTTCAAGAGTTAACAGTGGGCGAATAGGACGGCTGTACTGAGGGAACCCTTCAAAGCCTGGGTTTCCTCAGTACAGCCGTCCCTTGGTAGTTTCCGCAGACCTTGGTTCGAGGACCCCACCTCCCACGCAGATGCTCAAGCCCCTATGTAAAATGGCACAGTACGGCCGGCCCTCCGGATCCGTGGGTTCCACATTCTGGGATTCAACCACGGGTCCTCCGCGGTTGGTTGTATCCTCAGATGTGGAACCCGCGGATACGCAGAGCCCGACTGTACCTACCTATAGGGGTGCGGTGAAGCCAGAAAGAGATACGTTCTCAAAGTGATGAGTGCGCTGTACGGCATGGACATGCTATTGAGTGTCAGTGGTGTCATCAGGATAATGACAGGGTCTAGAGCAGGTTGTCAACCCCAGCTGCACATCAGAATCAACTGGGGAGTTCCTGAAAAGGACCGGTCGCCAGGACCCTGCCCTGAGCCGGCGGGTCACAACCTCTGGGCTGGGCCCCGGCACCGGCAGCTGGAGCTGCACGGTTGCTCCACGGGCAGCCAGCTGAGGACGCTGGTCCTGGAGGTCTCAGGCTCTCTCCCCAGCCAGCAGCCTCTGACTTGCCATCTCTCCTCCTGAGGGCTCCTTGATGTTTCCCTCTGAGCGTGAACACTGGCCCGCAAGGTTTAGGGCGAGGGTCTTGGCACACGGTGAGGGCTCACCCAAGGGTCTGCGTTTGTTGGGCAACACACCCCTTAGCTCTTGTCCATCATGGCCCCTGGGACTCTTCTCTGGCCAGTCCCAACCCCGGGCAGTTCTGGACTCCTTCACCCGCATTCCAACCTTAAGCTTTGTGGGCTCGAAGCTGTTCTGAGCTCCTTCCAAAGGGCCTGGTTGACTTTCCAGCCTGTTCTCTTCATTCTGTGGCTCACCATGTGCTCTAAAGGGAGCTGTGGAGAAGGGCAGTGGCCTTGGGCTCTCACTGCCCAGGCCTGTCCCCTGGGGCCACAGCCTGGTACCTGTGCTAGAGGGTGGGACCAAAAGTCTAGGGTGGGGTGGACATGCACTTGTCATAGTGTTCCTGTCACACAGTTTGTATTATGTACGAGTTATTTCTACATTAAATGACTGACTAAGCAGATAAATAGATAAGGACCTATGGGTGGCCAGCAGAGCCTGTGGGTGGCCAGCAGAGCCTATGGGTGGCCAGCAGAGCCTATGGGTGGCCAGCAGAGCCTATGGGTGCTCTAATTCTAACCAAGCCTGTGTGCAGGGACTTTGACAGACTCCCTATAGCTGTGAAGTCTACGATATTCTGTGTGGGAATCAGTTTCAAGCCAGCCACGCTTTATTTCTGAGCCCAAACCTTGCTCTTCCCCGCGCCCCCTGCCCCACACCCCGGCACTGCTTCATGGAGGGAAAAAGATACGGACCGAGAAGGACAGATTTGTTATTTTAAGTTCAACTGAAATCCCACCTCCTCCCAAAGGTCTTTGGGTTCCCCGTCAGTGAATATCTCTCCCTGCTGTGAAATCTCCTTGCTCTGGATCTGCCCCTCTGCCATGACTCACACCGTCTGCCTTGTGGTAGGCACGCGGTGTTGATCTGTGAATAGAATCCCTGCATCATGACTGTGTTCCCTTCTGCCAGGTACCTGCTGGAACAGGATTTCCCAGGCATGAGGATTGGGCCCGAGCCGACCACGGACTCTTTCATTGCGGTGATGCAGGGAGAGATGGAGGGCATTATCCCCGGGAATGCCCTGGTGGTGGATCCTAAGAAACCTTTCAGGAAACTGAACGCCTTTGGCAATGCCTTCTTGAACAGGTGAGTGCAGAGGGAACACACACAGGCCTTGGGAGCTCTCTTTTCTTGGAGTATGAGAGGTGAAAGGGCGGGGCAGGGTCTTGGGAAACTCTGTACCTTTTCCAGACCTGGAATCTCTCTCGATTGTCCCCTTCTTGCTGGGAATGAAACCACCATTGATTAGGGATGCACGAGCTGCAAACACTGAGCTGATTTCTCCCGATCGAGTTGGGGGAAGGGTTCAACTAGTTAAATCACATTTCTCTAATGTGTACCTCCCTCCAGTAAAAGCAGAGAGGGCTACTCTGTGTAGTTCCCAGCTTTTGCCTAAACTACGGAAGGGCTTTGCATCCAACTGACAGGAGGCAAAGGAAGGTTCCTCTCTGTTCCTAGATATTGTTTTTACTTGGTGGCAGGGACACTGGACGTAAGGTAGAAGCCCTGGCTTTGAGCACTGACCCTCCTACTAAACTCACTCTGTGACCTTGGACAAGTCACCTCCCCTGGGACAAGTCAGCCTGCAGACACCAGGGCCATTGGGTCAGTTTGAGTGGAGGAAGCTCTGGAGACTGCTTGGCAAGCTGGCCCAGGCCTTGCCACTATTCTGTTTAACTGGAATGCAGGCTGATCCCCTGATACGCTTGTTACGTAGATCCACACCACAACTTTGCATCTGCATCGCATTTAAAAATGTTTAAACTACTTTCTCTAACTGAGGCATTTAGAGTAAAGGTAAAGACTATGGGCTTTGGCTTCAGACCGACTTGGGTTCACATCCTACCAAATAGCACCGCGATCTTAGACGGGTTACCTGACTGGTCTGTGTCTCACTTTTCTCATCTGTAAAATAGGATAATAGTCATGTCCTCCTCCAAGGCAAGAGGACTTTGCGGAAAAGTTGGCATTTGAACCGGATGTTCAATCATGAGTGAAATCACACTAAAAGGGTTAAAAAAAAAAAAAAAAAAAAAGGATATTCCAGGCAGAGAAAACTGAAAATATATATATACACACAAACACATACACACAGCGGACTGAAAGAATGTGGCTTAATGCAGAAGCACTACGACATACATAGATGGCACTGCGTACGTAGACAGCACCATAAGGGTCGCGCTTCTCTACAGGAGCGCGCCACAGCTGGGTGACAGATGTGTAGATTAACTGTTGGCTGGGGATCTGTCAGGCACATCCATTGGAGGGATAACAGGATTGGGGCGGGGCTGGGGTGGGAGAGGGCCCTCCATGTGCCACCAGCCTCACTGCAACTGCACACACACAGGGAGGCTACACCCCGGACGCCTGCTGCCCCGTGATCCCATTTCGCGGCCCTTGACATCTCCCCTCCCCTTCTCTGTGGGTGTTCCACGCCTTCTCCAGACACCTCAGGCCCCCCTCTCGGCAGGTGACCTTGCTTCCTATTCTAGAGAAGATGGAAGCCCGTATCCATGGATTCCCTGTAGTTGGTTTGTTTCAAACTGTCCGTAAAGGGTGTTCGTTTGCATCAGTCCCATCCCGCCCACCCCGCCCCTGCCGTCCACGCAGCCTGCAGAGAGCTGAGTCCTCTCTTTTCCCCTCAGGTCTGCGCCCCTGCACCCCCGACCCGTGCATCAGGCCATCTGCCCAGGGACGGCTCTGTCAATTACTCTTTCTGACAGCTCCCCACCTCCCGTGGCTCCTTCCCCGCCTGGAACTATCTATCTCCTCTTGCAAGCCCTGCAGCAGGCCCTACTAGCCCTTACCCCCTTGCTTTGCTGTCGCAGCCACGTTTCAGGGCTTCACCTCCTCACTTCTTCCTGTCCCCCAACCTGTGGAACATGGCTTCACCCCATCACAGCTGCCCGTGTGAAGGTCATCTGCGACCTCTCAGTGACAAGCGGTGAGCACTTTCCGTCCTCACCTTACCCCATCTCTCTTGGGTATTGGTTTCTCTCAACCACCAGCCCCTCTCAGCTCCTTGGCCCTCCTCCTGCCTCCCTAGCAGACCCTGGTCCCCTTGGTCTCTGGCTCCTCTGACCTGGCGTCATCCTCAGCCCCCTGCCCTTCTCACTCCATGCACCCAGCCTGGGTGATACCTCAACCGCAGCCCTGGCCCCAAACACCAGCCCCATGTACACGACCTTCTGGTCACCAAATGACAGCAGCCCCGCTCAAGGTGGCTTCAGCAAAACGTGGAATGTATTGAGGAATCCTGGGGTGTGCCTTAGAACCTAAGGACCAGAATGCGGCTGGGCCCCAGGCACGATGAAAACCATGGGCTTCGGTAGGGCGAGGGCTGTCCCATGGACTTTCCTGCCCCCGCTATGTAGCGCAGTGCCAGAAACACAGCACATGCTTCGTAAATATTTGTTGAACTGAACTGGACATGCTGACAACCATCACATCAGACTGTGTCACTCTTGTGCTTAAAATGTTCCAATGGATTTTTCCCGCCCTCAGTATAAAGTCCACGCCTCTTAATGTGGCCTTCAAGGCCCTTGTGATCCAGGCCCTGCCTCCCTGTCTTGGCCACATCTCTAGGGGCTCCAGCCCAGTGATGAGCGCTCTCCTGGAATGGTGCCTGCACGCACACACACACACACACACACACACACTCCCGCACCCCCTCTTTTTCCCTCCCCGCCCCTCATTTCTGGGCTGCATTTACACCTGCTTCTATTAGTTTCCTAGGGCTGCCAGAATAAATGACTGCGAACTGAGTGGCTTTAAAATAACTACTGACTCGGGCTTCCCTGGTGGCGCAGCGGTTGAGCGTCCGCCTGCCGATGCAGGGGACACGTGTTCGTGCCCCGGTCCGGGAAGATCCCACGTGCCACGGAGCGGCTGGGCCCGTGAGCCATGGCCGCTGAGCCTGCGCGTCCGGAGCCTGTGCTCCCCAACGGGAGAGGCCACAACAGTGAGAGGCCCGCGTACTGCAAAAAAACCCCCCAAAACTGCTGACTGATAGTTTGGATGCCAGAAGTTCAAAATCAAGGTGCTGGCAGGGCCCTGCTCCCTCCAAAGCCTGTAGAGGAGGACCTTTCCGTGCTTCTTCCAGCTTCTGGTTACTCCAGCCATTTTGCTTGTGGCAGCATAATTCCAATCTCCCCTCTGTGCACGTCTGTATCTTCACATAGCTACACACACACACGCATGTACGCTGGCTTCCTGCCCACACCCCTGTCCACCTGGCAAATGCTGGCCATCTTTTGAGGTCTCAGTTCAGGTTCTGCGTCCTCTGAGGAGCTTCCTGGACCCTCCTTCCCGTGCATCCCTAGCCTCATCCGCTAACCTGCATCTCTGCTGCCACCTCACTGGGTAGCAGAGGCTCCCTTCCCTGTCTGTTCTTGGAGAGTATGGGACCGTGAACTGTACCTGTGATGGTCAGACACCTTGCTGGCTTCCACCAAAAATGGCATTTAAGAGAGAAGGCTTGAAGTCAGAAGGATCTAGTTTAGGTTTACCAATTTGTATTTGGAGACTTTGGGATGTGATACTGGGAATATTTCCTTGAATAAGCCTTGACTGTTATCCTACTAGCAATGTTTGGTATTTGCACAGCCTTTTAGAAGCCCAGATAAACGTTCCTGGGTGGTGTGCCCCACTCTTCGAGGCCAGCTGCAGTGCCGCCTCCTCCAGGAAGGCTTCCTTCCACCTTGGATCTCCCGAGCCCTTCTCTTGACCTCCCTTGGGGGCGCTGCTCCCATCGCACCCATATCGTGGTTGTCCTTATGCATGCCTCTGCTCTTCCACCAGACTGTGCTCCTGGGGGCAGGGATCGAGGGCTGCACATCCTGGTGTCCCCGACAGCAGGGGCTCACAAACGTAGGCCCACAGCTGCCTTAGGACCACCCCGGGAGCTTCCTCGAAGTACAGATCCTGGGCCCACTACTGGGGCTGAGTCTAGCTTGGGACTGGGAGTCTGCACTGGAAGGCGGCCGGGCTTCAGAACCTCTGCCCAGGGCAGGAGAGGTTGGCGTGGGGCTGAAGCGAGGGTGCCTGAGAGGCAAGGACAGGACGGCGGCTCACCACGGCTCTCCTCCCACGCCTGCAGGTTCGTGTGCGCTCAGCTGCCCAACCCCGTGCTGGAGAGCATCAGCGTCATCGACACGCCGGGCATCCTCTCCGGGGAGAAGCAGAGGATCAGCCGAGGTAAGTGAGGCAGCTGGTAGGGTTGGCTCTGGCTCTGTGCTGCGTCCTTTCTGGTACGTTCTCTGGCTTCCATACCAGGAGAGAGGCTCCTGGGGCCTTGCTGTCTCTTGATGAGCCGCTGCTGCCTCATGTGCTGTGTGGGGTCATCCTAGGCAAGGGTCCACTGCAGCTCAGGAGACAGCTAGCCTCGGTCTTCTCATCTGTGAAGTGGAGACGTCAGTGTCTGCATTATGCACCCCATTGGGTTTCTTCATGGGCCAGACCCTGGCTCGCTTCTGAAGTTCCTGCTGTCCCTGCCCCAGGAGCTTGCAGCTCTGCAGGGGAGACAAGTGCCTGCAGAGGACTCCAGCCAACAGCGTGAGGATGGCAGTGTGCTCTGGGGCGTGAGAGTCGGGAGCTGGGTATGTGAAAGCCCTTGAAAACTGCTCATTCCAGACAGATGTGGGGAGTTGTTCGCTGAGGGAGGCTGCCGGCATGCGGGCCGGGAGATGGAACTCAGGAGCCAGACCACCAGCGTCCTGGCCTGCCTCTGACGCTTCCTGGCAGGGTGACCTGGCGGCTTTCTTTCCTCCAGCTGGCTCAGCTGTAGAGTAGGGGACATACCTCTATCTTCTAGGGTTGTTTGAGGATTGAAAGAAATAATACAGGTAAAAAGCCTCCTACCTGGCACATAGCAAGTCCCCAGTAAACATGAGGTGCTATAGATCATCATCATCACTGGTTTTTTCCTAGCTCTAAAATACTAGATGGATACTGTAGAAATCTTGAAACTACAGCTCCCAGCTCCCCTCCCCCAGCCTCTCCTGCCACACCATGCTGTGTGCCCCAGATAGCCCCCAGCCCTTTCTGTGCCGCGTGCCGTATTGCTGGGAAGAAAAGCTGATGAAGCCACAGCCACCCCAGTCCTGGAGCTGGGAGCTGGGCAGGAGCCAGCTCGGCACTCAGAGGGCAGCTTCCGGGAAGGGAAGGCTTTGGACTGGCAAGAGCGCTCCGCAGCAGCCAGGACTCTGCCCTGAACTGACCTCAGGTGCCTGTCTACTTCCTCCTGCACGTGCCTGGGGCGAGGTGCATGGGGGGGTGCAAGGGCGACGGGGGCGTAGAACCCACGGCCCTGTGGGGAGGAGCATCTCCTTCTGGCCCACCTGCCCTTTGTAAGCACCCTGGCACCCTGTTCAGGGCCCCGTGGTCGGGGGGGAGGGTGCAGCGTGGGTGGCTCTCTGTCTTGTTTCTATTTGTTTCCCTAGATACTCCCTCTCTCCTGACCAGTCTCTACCCTCGTGCCGTAAGTCTTCCTCCAAGTTCATCCTGAGTTTAGGCCTAAAGGGCATTTACTGTTTCACACAGACAGCCTATATCTCCTCGAGGAAGGCTTGGAGAGCAGCCCAAATTCTCCACCTGAACTACCCAGGGGGTGGGTGGCTACACAAGGCTAGTGCAGCCTGACAGGTGGGTCCAGAGAGGACTCCAGCCTTCGGGGATTCCAGGGGCACTGGACTGGGAGTTTAGAGCATTGGCTTTTAGAACCTGTGGGTCTCCAGGTCACATTTTTCCCCTGAGCCTTAATGTCCCCGTGCATAACAAGGGGTAATGATACCCATCGCATGACCTCGTGAGATCCACAGATGGTAATGGAAACACAGACATCAGCTCTGGGTCTGGATCACAGTGAGCTCCCTTCTTTCCTCTTTATCTGCCATCCAGGGTCACCCTGTTAAACAACCCCAGGGTAATCTACATGAATGGCCTTCCTTGCAGTTGTGCAGTGCACAGCCTATGCAGCTGTATGTGGCAGCCCTGCTCCTAGGGAGTCCTGCCTTCCTCAGCTTCTGTTCCATTTCATTCTTTTCCTATCCCTCTGCCTTTTCTCCTGACTTTATCTTTGGACCTCAGTGGCTGCTCTACTGCAAACTGGGGGCTTGTTCTTCTTGCCCACCCTTCCTATTGCCTCCCACCCCATACCGACTACCACCAGGTCTCACCCCACCTCTGGGAGAAGTGATAGCCCTGTGTGTATCTAGGCAGACAAGTTTGTTCTCTGCCCTCCTGATTCTAGACTATAAATGCAGTTGCTGGCAAAAGTAGCCTGTGATAAAAACAAGAGCTGAGAGCTGGGCCGCCAGTCCTGCATCATCTGCCTGGGGCAGTGCTGACCCCAGCACTCCACAGAAACCAGGAAAGTTGGGTGGGGGGCAGGGATCAGACACCCTCAGATATCAGGGGAACCGCACATGAGAAAAGTTTGCCGTATGAAGACCCCCTCCTCATCTTTCACAATCAGCCGTAGAACTCAGCAGTTCAGTTTATACCTATACACATATGCACCCCCCATCTACACACATCACACCTCCCTCCACACCCCGCTCCCCACACATGCACACAAGTGTGTGCACGGAACCAAACGTGCTTCGCGTGGCTTCTCGCCCGGGGTTCTCAGAACTCTGGGTTTGGCCGCAGCACAGATTTGGTGCTTCTGGCTTTCCTCCAGCCCAGGGCCGGGCTGGGCCCCGTGGACAGTCCATGCACAGCCCTGCAGGAGGGCACCCGACCGAGGGGTGTATTAAGCCTGAAATCCAGCCCACGTTCCATTCACTGAGCCTGATGCCAGGGCATCGTTGTCACATCCACACAGAGCCACCTCTGGGCCGAGGCCTGATGTGCCACATTCTGGAAAGCCGGCTGCTCCCAGGGGGCTCCCCGGGCCTCAGGCTTCACGGGAAGGAGCAGTCAGGCCCCAGGCCACAGCTGGACGAAGTGTGGCCCCTCTGCCCGGACCTGGGGGGCTGTGTGTGTCTTGGGGGCAGAGCAGAAGCAAGGGACGTCCAGGAACCTGAGCCCGGGAAGTCCCAGGCCCACACTTGTCTCTGGATGTAGATGCATTGGAGTGGGTGGGAGAGGGGCAGGGAGGCAGTTCCTGGAAGTGACAGGATGCAGCCCAGGACTCATTACTGGGAAGAAGCAAGGATGCGGCAGAGGTGGGAGGGCTCCGGAAGCCTGAGTGTCCTCACACTTGGCAACCACATTTCCTGTCTGTTTCTCAGCTAGAAATCCCCACAGGCCCCACCCTAGAAAAGCAACCCCATGGCGTGTTGCACACATCACTCCCAGCGGACCCCCTCCTGTGCAGGTGAACTCAGGAGGGCCAGAGCAGGAAAACACTTGCCCAGGTCACAAAACTGGACTGGGAATTCTGGTCTCCTGCTTCCCCGTCCGGTGGCTTTTCAGCACGTTATCATGGCCTGCCTGCCCAGGAAGAACTCAAAGAAGAGGAATGAGGGCAAACTCTCATGTACAGCTTTCCCCTGGGGGACCCCGGAGGGTCTGGGCTGGTCCTCACAGCCTCCCATCCCTGGCATCCTCACTTAGGGGCCTCTGGGGGCATCACACGCGGGGACAGAGCGGCAGAGTCCCGACTCCCTTTAAAAGGGTGCGCTGGCAACTTGTGGCCATCTGGGAGACCTGGGGTGAGTCTGCTGGGCTCCTTTTCAAGGTGACTTCTGGGAGGCAAGTAGTGTGGCCTTTGTCATCTGAACTTTTCCCACATTTTGCAAACTGATGCCTTCTAATTTCTCTTTTGCTGAAATGTCTTTATACCTTGAAAGCTTTTGGGGGCAGGATGGGACCTTTTAAGTACCCACCACAAGTAAGTGCCTGGTTGGAGGGCTCAGCCCCCTGAGCTACAGCCTTGCGGGGCTCTGAGCCGAGAAGGGAATGCAGATGGAAGTAAGGATCTGGGTCCTAGGCCCGAGTTTGCCACCACCTGGCTGTGTGAGCTTGGGTGAGCCCCTTAACCTCTCTGTTCCCTCTCCCTTCCCTGTGTGTGCCTGTGTACCTCCTGGCACATGGAGCACTGTGAGGATCGAATGAGATCGTGTGGCTGAAAATACAAAGAAATGTGCTGCCTTGTCAGCACCCTTGCATTGCCTTTCTTTGTTTTTTTTTTTTTTGGCTGTGTCGGATCTTTGTTGCTGCCTGCGGGCTTTCTCTAGTTGCAGCGAGCGGGGGCTACTCTTTGTTGCAGTGCGCTGGGTTCTCTTGTTGCAGAGCACGGGCTCTAGGTGCACGGGCTGCAGTAGTTGTGGCAAGCGGGCTCAGTAGTTGTGGCGCATGGGCTTAGTTGCTCCGCGACATGTGGGATCTTCCCAGACCAGGGCTTGAACCCATGTCCCCTGCTTTGGCAGGTGGATTCTTAACCACTGCGCCACCAGGGAAGCCCCTGCACTGCCTTTCAGGCTGTGAAGGAAGCTGGTTGATGACTAAGGAGTTGCCGCACTTATTGTGTTTGTCTCATTGATATCCTCTTGCCTGGCATTACTTAGAAGTGCTTTCCTTCCATTCCACTGGAGCCTGGGGTCAGTGGGGAGAGCCCTAGCTCCCTGCAGGCTGCCCAGTCTCTGCTCCAGGTACCTGCACACCAGATCTTCCAGAGGCGGCAGACTTGCTACCCGCAATTCCAGGACAGCCAGCTTCGCCATCTGTCTCCTGGAGCCTGAATCTCCCACCACCCACTAGTCCATACCTTATGAGCCCTTGGGCTGCTGCAGGTGCTCAAGAGCTCCTATTCTGGGGCTCAGAGCCGTTCCCAGGACCAGTGAGGGAAAGGGGGCCTATCACCCTAGACGTCAGGGCAGAGACTCCAGACTGAGTCTAGGCCCTCCCTCCGCTATCTTGTTGTCATGGTTCTACCGTTGACCCCTCATCAGTCAGTCGTTTTTATTCCCATTTTCAGCTGAAAAAACTGAGGTTCAGACTTGCCTAAGGCCACACAGAGAATAAATGGGAGAGCCAACCCGTTCCCTTTTCCTTAATAGGTCCCGTCTGTGCCTTTCAGATGCTCCCATTCTTGGATACCCATAAGCCCAGTCTACAGAAATAATTAAATACCCAGCCTGGAGCCTGCTAGGCTCTGAATAGCCAGGATCAGGGAGGCTGAGCTTCAGAGGAAGCCCACAAAGTCATTGCTTGATTCTCATTTCCTCACAGCCACACCTGGGGAGAAAGCTTCCAGCATTACCCAGTTGGTAATTGGATAGCCAGCCTTTCCAGAGATACAAAATTTGCAAAAGTGGGAGGGTGAATAGGAGGCCTCTGTGCTTCTGAAATCCTAGAAAGGTTCGCAGAAGCCATCTGCCTGTTCTCAGGAAGGAGCTGGCTTCACATAGGCAGCCCAGGGCATTAAAGACAGCAGTCCCCAGCCTTCCTTCCCCCTGTCCTGCAAGAGCTTCCTTGTTTCTAATCTCCATCCATCCTGCTGTACTCCCCACCCTCATACCTTCAGTCTTAGAAGCAGGGAATTGTGAACTGAGAAAGGAAACTCAGAGATCTTCCAGTCCAACTCTGTGGATTAACAGGCAAAGAGACCAAGGACCAGAGAAGGGAGGCTACTGCCCAAGGACACACAGCAAATTAATAGCTGAGCAGAAACTAGAGGTGGGCTTGCCCGGGCCAGTGCTCCTCGGGTGACCCCTTCAGAGCACACCCAAGTCATGGAAACTGGTGCCTGGAAGGAGCTCTTTATAAAGGGGCAGAGCCATAGGAACAGCCAGGGTCACAGGCAAGCAGTCTCACCTGCATCCTCTTTGATTGGATCCTCACAGCCGCCCTCTGGCAGGGTCTGGTGGGTTCCAATTCAGAGAGCAGAAAACTGAGGCCCAGAGATGACCTGTTCACTGTCCCTGGGATGCAAAAGGCAGAACAGGGCTGACATTTCAGGTCTGTTCAGCAAATGCTGATAGAGCACCTACTGTGTGGGGGGCACCGTGCTGGGCACAGAGGAAGCTGGGAAGGATGAGCAGCCCCTGCCCCGCCCAGCTCCCTGTGCGGTGGGGGGAGGATAAATTCCTGGGTGAGCAGAGAGGCAAGGGCCTGCCTGAGGGGCACCTGAGCCAGCCGTGAGGACAGGAACGGACATGGGCCGGCCTATTCCGGCAGCACTGACCTGCTGCTGTCACTCTCCCGCCCCACCCCAAGTGGGGGCTGGTCCGCTTTTGCAGCTGAGGCTCCTCTTGCATGGCTGCTGCCATCTGGGGTTGGTGAGAGCTCAGGGGCCGGAAGCCTCTTCTCTGCAGCTTCTCTGGCCCCTTCGCTTCCCCCAGCCCGTGGAGGGCTGGCTGGAGTGCTGGGCTTAGGACAGGAAGACCTGTGTTCTGGTCCTGGCCCTCCCTCTGCTCGGTCCTGGGCACATCTCACCCACTTGCTTTGAGCCCTGTCAGTAAGTGCCCAGGGCTAGCTGCTGTGGCTGCACAGCCGGCTGTGAGCTGCTGCCACCAGCTGCCTGTGACCAGTGAGCCGGTGTGCTGAGCAGTGAGGGCTGAAATCTGCTGTACGGGAGGGAGGGAGGGAAGGAGGGAGGGAGGGCGCATCGCAGCTGCCCTCCCCGTGGTCTGCACCACCACGGCCAAAACCTTGTCAGGCTAGATTTGGAAACAGGTCTCAGCAGAAGGCCAGAGGCCTCTGAGCCCCCTGCCCTCCCCAGCTACAACTGAGGGCACGCCTGCAGGTTCCAGGCGCCAAGGCAGCCAGGCCGTGACCTGTTTTCCCGGTTGGGGTGGATGGGGCCCGGGAGTGAGTTTGCCCTGATTTTCTGAGCCCTCTGCCCGCCCTGCTGCCCACGGCTCTGACGGACTGCCTTCAGAAGGTGAGAGCTGCCCTCCACCTGGCTGTGCTGAGGGAGACTAAAAATAGCCTGGAGCCAGCCCTGGAAAGGGAGGAGACGGGAGGGGAGCGGGAGGCGGGGCGGGTAGGGGCACAGGTGCAGGACCGCTGCCAGCACGGCCTGTGCAGGGCCCCCAGGGCCCCGTGGCGGGGTCCAACCCTGACCCCCACAACATGCCAGCAATTTGGCTCTCCCCTCATCGCTGAACCTCAGGTTTCTCCTCTGGAAAGTGGGACTGTGCCTGCCTCAGAGGGTGGTGCGAAGGGGAAATGAGGTCATGATGTGAACTGAACCAGAAGCTCTGGGGTAGGCCCAGCCATCTGGGTTGTAACAGGCCTCTGGGGGATTCCGCTGTGCGCTCAAGTTGAGGACCACCGTTCCAGGCGAGCAGAGCTGCTTGTATCTAACTCAGTTGCAAAGCAGCTGCCTGATGACCTGCCCCGGTCTCTGATCCTCCTCTGTGAGGCAGGGCAGGAACTGCTGGCTTCTTCCTGTTGGCTGGGTCTCCCACTCAGTGGGGGCAATGAGCTTTGGGGCCTCAGGGTCTATGCCCCTGAAAGCCTGTGATGTTGGAACCCGGGGTCGTCGATCCCACCAGAGCCTAAGGAAGGGCTCCTACCTTCCTGCCAGAGGTGTGGCACTGGGGAGCAGCAGAAGGCCCAACACCTCCACCCTCATCCCAGTGCTGCTGTGTCTGGGCTGTGCGCCCTGGAGCAAGTCACTTTCCCTCTCTGAGCCTCACTTCCCCATGTACTGTCCTCTGTTTCATGGAAGAGGAGACTGAGGCACAGAGAGGTGAAGCTGCTTCCGCTGTTAAGGGTCAGTGAACATGAGGCTGAAGGTGCAGACTGTTGGCATGACCTCCCCCTCCAGGCCCTCCCAGATCCACTGCTACTTGGGGTTGAGCAGAGCAGGTGCTGTGGGGGTCCTGGAACCAGCCTGACCTGAAGCAGCTCAGTGCCAGATAACCAATGTGTGGCAGCCAGAGGTCTGTCCCATACTAGGGAAGAAACCCCTTGTGGTTTTAAGAGTTGGGGATTTGGGGGCTGCAGCTGATGAATAAGGAATGAAGCGAGCTTATGAGCAGGCATGAGAAGAAGTTGTGTGTCAGAGCCTCAGATTTCTTCCAGACCAGTGATGGGCATGGTCTGAACCATGGGACCTTGTTAAGAATTTCTGGGTCTTTATTCAAAATATATGTCCAGAGTTTCTTTTCCAGCAGGGCCCCTGGCTCCTAAATACAGTAAGCAAGGATAGGGGAGCTGGATGGTGGCTGTGTTTTATGGGGATAAGGATGTTAATAATAATAACTAGCATCTACTGAGCAGCTGCTAGGTGCTGGGCTGTGAGCATCTTTAGTGTTTAAAATTCTATGAACTAGATAGTATGCCCATTTATAGATGGAAAAACACTGACGCAGAGACATGTGGTAACTGGCTGAAGGCCAAATTGTGAAAATGTGGAGGAGCCGGATTTGAATCCAGATCTGCCTCCCAAGTCCATGTTATTTCTACTGCACCGGCTGCCTCCCCCAAAAACCCTACCCTCCGCCCCAAAGGCCCCGCCCCCTGACTCTGCTGTGTCGCAGGGTACGACTTTGCGGCAGTCCTCGAGTGGTTCGCCGAGCGGGTCGATCGCATCATCCTGCTCTTCGACGCCCACAAGCTGGACATCTCTGATGAGTTCTCAGAAGTCATCAAGGCCCTCAAGAACCACGAGGACAAGATGCGGGTGGTGCTGAACAAGGCGGACCAGATTGAGACGCAGCAGCTGATGCGGGTGTACGGGGCCCTCATGTGGTCCCTGGGGAAGATCGTGAACACCCCGGAGGTGATCCGGGTCTACATCGGCTCCTTCTGGTCCCGCCCCCTTCTCATCCCAGACAACCGGAAGCTCTTTGAGGCCGAGGAGCAGGACCTATTCAGAGACATCCAGAGTCTGCCGCGAAACGCTGCCCTGCGCAAGCTGAACGACCTCATCAAGAGGGCCAGGCTGGCCAAGGTGAGGCTACCTGGGGGGGTGGGGGGGATGGGCAGCATGGGCGGGGCCAATGGTTTGGGGTGGGGGGGGTTAGCTGCAAGAGCTGCGGGGGGAAGGGGGGCAGAGCAGGAGAGTGTGGTGTCAATGATCACAAGCCCTGGCGTCAGATGGCCAGATTGGACTCAACTCCACAGTTTACTGTGCATCCCGACCCCAGCAAGGCCCTTAGTTGTGCTGTGCCTGTTTCCACATAAGTAAAATGAAAGGGTTAGAAGAATAAAGAACGGAAAAGCCCTCATCACAGTGCCTGGCATCCTCAGAAGTGCTTTGTACACGTCAGCTGTTGTTACTGTCTTCCTCATCAACGTCATCACCAGAATTTCCATCCCTGTTATGCCTTGACCTTACCCTCCCCACAATCTCACCTTTCCCTGGGATTCAGCAAAACAACGTGCGTTGCAAGCAGCGGGAGAGAAAGAGGATGGAGACAGAAATAATTTCGGAAGTAGGAGCAGGAGGGGGGGGATCAATGGGAAGAGATGGGGTGAGAGCCGCCCTAGAGGGAAGGAAAGAACTGAGGTCTCCATGTGAACGTTTCTCTCCGCCCCTGTTATTCAGGTTCATGCCTACATCATCAGCTCTCTGAAGAAGGAGATGCCCTCGATGTTCGGAAAGGACAACAAGAAGAAGGAGCTGGTGAACAACCTGGCCGAGATTTATGGCCAGATCGAGCGGGAGCACCAGATCTCACCTGGGGACTTTCCCAACCTGAAGAGGATGCAGGTAACCAGGGTCTGGGGCCCCAGGAAAGGAGCAAGCCGGCTAAGCAGCCTGAGCTTGGAGGAGGCCACCCTTGGATTCCCTGCGTGGAAACTCAACCCAGAATCAGTAGGCAGGCCGGCAGATGGCCCTGGGTCTGCCCTTCCTGCTGGGCTGGCACTGGCCCAACGGGGGCCGTATCTGGGCCCAGGGAGAAACATGGAGCCCCAGCGCTCCCAGTGGGCAGCAGTGTTAGAGGATGTTCGGGGGTCTGATACCTCAAGTTCATGACCTTCCCCAGTCCTGGCCACCACAGGTTTGGAATCCTCACCACATCATGTGAAACAGGACAAGTCACCTGACATTCTCCTGACCCTGTATTGCTTAAGTTTACCACTGAGCTCCTCCTTGGGAGCAATTTGGGACATAAGCCACAGAGAAGCAGAAATCTGCCCAGGAGCTCACCATCTTTGGAGCATACCATGGGCCCCTCTCTTGGGCCAGGGTCAGTCACACATAGTTTCTTATGTGTGAAAAGTCGTCTGAGGGAGTTATTTCATCCTCCTTTTAGGATGAAACAGTCCTCTGAGGTAGGCATTTCATCCTCCTTTTACAGATGAGCAAACTGAGGTTTACAAAGGTAATTAACCTGCCTACGGTTTTAGTAATGTTTACACAGCCTGCAAGTAGAAACCCCAGGAGTGTCCAAGGTCTAAGGAAAAAACTACCACACCATACTAACTGGATCCTCTCTGACCCTCTCTCTTTTCATCTACATACTGAGGCTACAAAAATACCACCTTATATGGATACTGTGGGCGTATATCAGATAATATTGTGGGCGTATATCAGATAATACTTGCAAGGCACTTAGCATGGCCTGGCACCAACTATGCTCTTAAAATGCAGTAGCAAATTAGGTGAGATGTCACCAGTAGAGGAAGCTGCCTGATGAGCGCAAGGAACCTAGCTCTCTGCACAATTTTTGCAACTTCTCATGAGTAATTCTCATGTAATTATTTTAAAATGAAGGGCTTCCCTGGTAGCGCAGTGGTTAAGAATCCGCCTGCCAATGCAGGGGACAGGGGTTCAAGCCCCGGCCTGGGAAGATCCCACAGGCCGCAGAGCAACTAAGCCCGTGCGCCACAACTACTGAGCCTGCTCTCTAGAGGCCGTGAGCCACAACTACTGAAGCCCGCGCGCCTAGAGCCCGTGCTCCGCAACAAGAGAAGCCACCATAATGAGAAGCCCGCGCACCGCAACAAAGAGTAGTCCGCGCTCCCCGCAAATAGAGAAAGCCCGCACGCAGCAACGAAGACCCAAAGCAGCCAAAAATAAACAATAAAATAAATAAATGTATTAAAAAATAAAATATAAAAATGAAAAGTTTTTAAGAATTAGGGAATTAGGAAAAACTAGCAGCAGATGTAGTAGTAATATTGTTTTTGCTCTTGTTGCTTTTAGGGTTTCAGAATATCAGTATAGTCCCAAATACGCATTTTTAATTTCCTATCTAGTAAAATAAAAAGAAAGAAAGAATAGACATCCAAAGCATGCATTTGTTCATGTATGCATTCATTCCTATAACCACCTACCGGGAGCCAGTCACTACTTTCAGAATTGTTTCAACTTTCAGTTTCTCTTTGTATTAAGAATTTAATGATCTGTAAGCAAACATTTGGGGAAGATGACATTTGAAAGGGACCATATGACTTTTTAATGTGAGGAATTCTTTTGCAACATAAATGGTTTCACCTTCTCACTCGTTTGCCTGTCTGACGTCAGTTTCTGTTAGGGATGCTGGATCATGTAAATGGCTGTCCGGTGGGGGCATATGTGTGGGCTGATGGGAGCAACCCTCACATCCTCTGGAAGATACTGGGACCCCCTAGTTGGGAGCCCACCAAACACGCTGAGATGTGGACAGGCTGGGAGAGACAGGGACCTTAGGAGGTCGTGCTGAGGGCAGGATAAAAGGCTTCTCAGCTCCACCGTCCCCCCCCCAGCCCCCCCAGCCTCCCTGGTCCAGCCCTGCCCTAGAAGGGAGGTGAGAATGCCCAGGCTCACACTTGGTCTTGAAATGTAGCCGTGGGTGTTTTCTGAATTTTTCTGCAGTGAACTCAGCGTGCTTGTCCTGAGACTGTCCCCTGTGCACTGGCCTCATCCCAGTGTCCTGAGATTGCTGTGGCCAGAGCCAGGGTGGGAGCGGGAAACTCTTGTCTTATCATTATAGAGGCAAAGGAGAAGCTGGATGCTTGAAACTCAGGACCTTTCAAAACGGCAAAGACATGCAAAGCAGAACATATTTCTTTTACTGTGTGCTGTGGGGGTCATGGGAAGTCAAGGAGGGGAGCTGTTGCCCGTGCCTACTGAGTTGGAACCCTCAGGGAGAAGCCAGTAGTCACCTTATCTTTGATAAAGGAGGCAGGAATGTACAGTGGAGAAAGGACAGCCTCTTCAATAAGTGGTGCTGGGAAAACTGGACAGGTACATGTATAAGTATGAGATTAGATCACTTCTTAACACCATACACAAAAATAAGCTCAAAATGGATTAAAGACCTAAATGTAAGGCCAGAAACTAGCAAACTCTTAGAGGAAAACATAGGCAGAACACTCTATGACATAAATCACAGCAAGATCCTTTTTGACCCACCTTCTAGAGAAATGGAAATAAAAACAAAAATAAACAAATGGGATCTAATGAAAGTTCAAAGCTTTTGCACAGCAAAGGAAACCATAAACAAGATGAAAAGACAACCCTCAGAATGGGAGAAAATATTTGCAAATGAAGCAACTGACAAAGGATTAATTTCCAAAATATACAAGCAGCTCATGCAGCTCAATAACAAAAAAACAAACAACCCAATCCAAAAATGGGCAGAAGACCTAAATAGACATTTCTCCAAAGAAGATATACAGATTGCCAACAAACACATGAAAGGATGCTCAACATCACTAATCATTAGAGAAATGTAAATCAAAACTACAATGAGGTATCACCTCACACCAGTCAGAATGGCCATCATCAAAAAATCTAGAAACAATAAATGCTGGAGAGGGTGTGGAGAAAAGGGAACACTCTTGCACTGCTGGTGGGAATGTGAATTGGTTCAGCCACTATGGAGAACAGTATGGAGGTTCCTTAAAAAACTACAAATAGAACTACCATATGACCCAGCAATCCCACTACAGGGCATATACCCAGAGAAAACCAAAATTCAAAAAGAGTCATGTACCAAAATGTTCACTGCAGCTCTATTTACAATAGCCCGGAGATGGAAACAACCTAAGTGCCCATCATCGGATGAATGGATAAAGAAGATGTGGCACATATATACGATGGAATATTACTCAGCCATAAAAAGAAACGAAATTGAGCTATTTGTAATGAGGTGGATAGACCTAGAGTCTGTCATACAGAGTGAAGTAAGTCAGAAAGAGAAAGACAAATACCGTAGGCTAACACATATATGTGGAATTTAAGGGAAAAAAATGTCATGAACAACCTAGGGGTAAGACAGGAATAAAGACACAGACCTACTGGAGAACGGACTTGAGGATATGGGGAGGGGGAAGGGTGAGCTGTGACAAAGCGAGAGAGAGGCATGGACATAATATACACTACCAAACGTAAGGTAGATAGCTAGTGGGAAGCAGCCGCATAGCACAGGGATATAAGCTCCGTGCTTGGTGACCGCCTGGAGGGGTGGGATAGGGAGGGTGGGCGGGAGGGAGACGCAAGAGGGAAGAGATATGGGAACATATGTATATGTATAACTGATTCACTTTGTTATAAAGCAGAAACTAACACACAATTGTAAAGCAATTATACTCCAATAAAGATGTTAAAAAAAAAAAAGAAAGAAAACTCTCTCCAGATAATCCCGAGAGCATCCTGATTAAGAACTGCTGGCTTAGGAATGACCTGTGGCTTCTACCATGATTTGTTTCTAGTTGCCTAGGCCTCCATTTTTCCTTCCCTAAATAGTGATAGCATGTGATTTCCCACTTGCAGAAGGTCACGGGGGAGTGAATGAGATAATTAACGTAGTGAAAGCACTTCCAGCGTTCTTGAGTATAACCCTTATTGAAGTAGACACCCGCATGACTCAGTCTCAGAGGGGTACAGCATTCAAGAACCACTCACTGTTCAATAGCCAAAACTAACTTAAAGAGAAATTTAATTATAGTCATCCCTCGGTAACCACAGGGGATTGGTTCCAGGACCCTCCACAGATACCGAAATCCATGGATGCTCAAGTTCCTTATATAGAAGGGTGAGGTACAGCTGGCCCTCTTGTATCCACAGATGCAGAACCCTCGGATACACAGAGCTGACTGTATTTGCTTTCTAGAACGCTGGAGGAAATCCAAATGAATCCGACCAGTAATGGTTAAATTTCCCTTCCTTCTCCAACCCCTGCAACGACTTTCTCTCTTGAAAAATCCAGCAAGAGCCAACGTGCCTTTTTTCTCCTCCTCTCATATCTTTTGTGGATCTCCTTCCATTGTCTTCTGTCCTCACCTTCTTTCTTCTCTCTCTTTCTGCAGGACCAGCTGCAGGCCCAGGACTTCAGCAAATTCCAGCCACTGAAAAGCAAGCTGCTGGAGGTGGTGGACGACATGCTGGCCCATGACATTGCGCAGCTCATGGTGCTGGTGCGCCAGGAGGAGACACAGCGGCCCGCCCAGATAGTGAAGGGCGGAGCATTTGAGGGCACTCTGCATGGCCCCTTCGGGCACGGCTATGGGGAGGGGGCTGGGGAGGGCATCGATGATGCTGAGTGGGTGGTGGCCAGGGACAAACCCATGTACGATGAGATCTTCTACACCCTGTCCCCGGTGGATGGCAAGATCACGGGCGCCAATGCCAAGAAGGAGATGGTGCGCTCCAAGCTGCCCAACAGCGTGCTGGGTAAGATCTGGAAGCTGGCCGACATCGACAAGGATGGCATGTTGGATGACGAGGAGTTCGCACTGGCTAACCACCTCATCAAGGTGAAGCTGGAGGGCCATGAGCTGCCCAACGAGCTGCCCGCCCACCTCATACCCCCGTCCAAGAGGAAAGCCACCGAGTGATGGGGGGCGGGGAGGTCCAGAGCAGGCAGGAGTTAGAGGAGATGGGAGAGGCGATCACACACACACACACACACGTTGGGAACAGCACTGCGGTTAAGGGGACAGTGATCCCTAGGTCTCCAGGTGGATCTTCGTGTGGACACATCTCCAAGTTCTCGGCGTTGCCTGAGGCACCGGAGCGCTCCCAGGGTCCCGGGTATCAAGCCTAGGTCTCCAACCCTCTTTCCCTCCCCTATTCCACTGCCCAGAGACCCGCCTTCTCCCACAGAGGGGGCAGTTCACTCACCCACAGATGGCCCACCTACCTCCAGATTCCCCGGACTCAGAGCATATGGAAAAGGCTTCTCACTTAATAGACAATCCACTTTTTTTCTGTGCTTTCTCCCCCCTCTTTGGCTTCCTCATATGAAGTCTGCTCTGGGGCCAGGAGATGGGAGGGGAGGGGAGCTGCGGCAGGGAGGGGAGGGGAGGAGGGAAGCGTCCTCAGCGAACCAAGCCCCAGACTTGAAGACACGTGGCCCCGAGCCCGGTTCTCTCCCAGGCTTAGGCTCTGACTGCCTTGGCAGGCCTGGCTTTGAAACCTGCTTGCGCTTCACTTCAAAGAATCCCAGAACCAGAGAGAGAAGGGAAAAACTCGGCGGGAAAGAAAGCAAAGAAACTGTTCTGTCATCCTCTGCTCTCATAGCCAGTCAAGGTGGGTTTTATTCCACAGATTCTGGGACATTCATATTTTTTCCCACCTGGCCTCTATGTATCGATGCTTGTACTCGACTCACATTTATCCAGCCTCTTCTGAGTGCCAGGAGCCGTGTTAGGCACTTTATATACATTATCCCATGTGGTCCTCACCACGCTCCGAGGAAGTATGTGTTAGTCCCTCCAATTTGCAGAGAGGAGCCTGAGACTCGAGTTCAGGTGACCCTCCCAGGGTCACAGAACTCACATGTGATAGGGCGAGGGCCACAGACGCTGCCCTCTGCTGGGATGTGCGGGATCCCAGCGTTTCTGGCTGATGATAGACTGCGGCAGATAAGCTGAGCACACAGCCCCCTCGTGGCCTCCCGGAGCGGGCTGGCGAGGGAGAAGGGCCAGCCAGCATCTGGTGGGCCATCAGTCTGGCCATCTGTCACAGCACAGAAGCAAACCGTGCCTTCCGGCGACGCTCCCCATGTTCCTAAAATCGCAGAAGCCCGACAGCACCAGCGGGAGAGTGGGCTGGCCTGTTGGGTGCTGTTTGCCTGTCTCTGCTCTGCCTCCCACCCAGTAGCCTGAATCATCCCAGCTCAAATGCAGCCACCAACTCTTACCCAGTGGGACCTCCTGCTGATTCTCTGAAGGCCAGTTTGGGAGGTCTAAGGTCGTGTTCCCTGCAGGACCCCCGGGAGTCCGCGGTGTCCTCGGCAAATCCCCACCGTTCCCGGTGCCCTACAGTCTTCCTCATGGTCTCTCCCTTGGCTTGCTTCGCAGCCACTGACTCAGTCACTTTGTATGCCATGCTCCTACTGTGATGGAAAACGAAAACAAGTATAACTTATTTTGTATCTATGTTGAGACTATATAGAGACTATTCTGTGTATCTACGATGTGCTTACTACTGCAGTGCGTTTGTCCTCAGTGTTCATGTCAATATAGCACACTTATCCTTTGGTACACGCTTGGCCGCAGAGCATCATTCCGTGGGAGGCTGAGGAGAGGAGCTGGACTCTTACTCGGGCATCTTGGGCAGAGGATCGGGGCCGCCCATAGCCAGCATCCACAAGTAGCGTCCCATTGGCCTGGTGCCTCTCCAGGCCCGTTGCCCTGGTGGAACCCCACTGACACTCTGGACAGAAGATGGTCCCCAACTCCTGGGGTTCCTTCTGCATCCGTACATTTCTCTTTCTCATGAAATGAACACCAAAGGAAAACCAAGGCAGAGAGGTCTGACCTCCTCTAACTCAAGGGCCAAGCCCAGCAAAGGGACCATTTCTCACCTCTTCGCCTTTACTTGAGCCGAAGGAGAAATGGGAAGGAGACAGCAGAGGGAGGGGAGGTTTCTGTCATTATTTTAGATAAAAGGGGGTGTCTGTCCCCTCACCCCAACGCCTCGTGGACACATGTGCCACCTTCCTGCCTGTCTCCCCTCCCTTCCTCAGGACTCCACCCCGGAGAGATCTGGGAGGCATGTGGGAGTTCGTGTTGCCATCTGCTGAGAAAGAGGAGATGGGGCTTGAGGCCCCTCCCCACGGGTGAGGGGACAGATGAGGGACACTTCCTCTGGGGCTGTCCCTCTGCCCCTGCTGCCTCGACCTACTGACCTCTTGTGGGCTCTGGAGGCCTGCAGAGATCCCCTGCCTCAGCCTCGAAAACATGTAATGTGGACAGCAGAGCCACGTCACAGCAGTCTCACCGGCAAGAACCCCCAGAGGCTCCGCTGGCCTGTCGCTCCTTCCCCCAAACTCAGCCTGGGCCACAGAAATGCTCAGACAGGAAGAGCCACGCCCTCTGCCCCTGTGTCCAGAAAGCCTGCCCCTGGCACCTGAGGACTAAGCCATGACCAAAGCCCAGTCACGTACAGGGGACGCTGCTGCCACAGCAGGGCCTGGCCTCCGTTTTCAGGGTGGGAAGAGGTTTCCCTGAGTCACCCCACTCCCATTTGTCCCTTCTGTTCCAAGAATCTACATTTATGTGTTGGCTGGTCAGAATTAGCACAGCCATGTGGGGGGAATAGGCTTATTTCCCCTATGAGATGTTAACTAGCCTCTATACATATTCAATCTTTTATTCTTTAATTTGTCCATCCATCCATTTATCCATCAAGTCATCGTTTCATTCAGAAGACACTGAGAATCTCCTGCCCTAAGATGAGGTTCATACATCCATTGAGCCATTCAAAAACACTTGATAAATGCCGCTTGCGCAGGGGGCAAGTCCTAGACGGAGCCAATCAGATTCCAGCTCTCAAAGAGCTCACAGCCTAATGGGGAAGTGAGACATTTACACAAACATCGATAATACAATGAGGGACCATGACAGGTCCTGGGATGGGGGAGTGCCGGAAAAGTGGAGGCTCACGAGAGTCAGAAATGGCCTCCAACTGGAGAGAAGGTGGTCAGAGAAAGCCTGGGGCAAGGGTGGGGCACTTGAGCTGAACCCGAAACATTCTGGAGTCTGCCTCTTGTGCCCATCTCTCTTCTCTAATCCAAGGAAGACAGGATTTTTATACAAAAGTAAACACATCGCATTCCCAGCCCACAAAATCATGACTGACTCGGAACCGCTGATGTATTTGAGGAAAAGCATGATGAGAATTTTGTCCCTGGGGACTGTGCTGGTTTTTTCACAGGCCATTTCAAGTAAAAATTTTATCAGTATCTTTCAAGTTGAAATTTTCAGTGCTTGGAGAAAAAGAAAAATGGTAACAGGGATGGTAAGTTATCCCAGCTGGAGCCATGAGGGAAATGGAGGTTGTAAGGGACATGGCTCTCCGCTCGACCTCCCCCTGGAGGTCATTAATGCTGTTCCCCACAGTGTGGTTCTCAGGTCCTTCTGGCACAGGGAGGACCGAACTTTCTACTTCTTTAAAGTTAAGGAAAACGTAAATAAGACGGAAAGACAACCCTTAGAATGGGAGAAAAGATTTGCAAATGAAGCAACCGACAAAGGATTAATCTCCAAAATTTACAAGCAGCTCATGCAGCTCAATATCAAAAAAACAAACAACCCAATCCAGAAATGGGCAGAAGACCTAAATAGACATTTCTCCAAAGAACATATACAGACTGCCAACAAACACATGAAAGAATGCTCAACGTCACTAATCGTTAGAGAAATGCAAATCAAAAGTACAATGAGGTATCACCTCACACTGGTCAGAATGGCCATCATCAAAAAATCTACACATAATAAATGCTGGAGAGGGTGTGGAGGAAAGGGAACCCTCTTGCACTGGTGGTGGGAATGTAAATTGATACAGCCACTATGGAGAACAGTATGGAGGTTCCTTAAAAAACTAAAAATAGAACTACCATACGACCCAGCAATCCCACTACTGGGCATATACCGTGAGAAAACCATAATTCAAAAGGAGTCATGTACCACAATGTTCATTGCAGCTCTATTTACAATAGCCAGGACATGGAAGCAACCTAAGCGTCCATCGACAGATGAATGGATAAAGAAGATGTGGCACATACATACAATGGAATATTACTCAGCCATAAAAAGAAAGGAAATTGAGTTATTTGTAGTGAGGTGGATGGACCTAGAGTCTGTCATACAGAGTGAAGTAAGTCAGAAAGAGGAAAACAAATACCGTATGCTAACACATATATATGGAATCTAAAAAAAAAAAAAAAAAAAGGTTCTGAAGAACCTAGGGGCAGGACAGGAATAAACTTGAGGACCCAGGGAGGGGGAAGGCTAAGCTAGGACGAAGTGAGAGAGTGGCATGGACATATATACACTATCAAATGTAAAATAGATAGCTAGTGGGAAGCAGCCGCATAGCAAGGGAGATCAGCTTGGTGCTCTGTGACCACCTAGAGGGGTGGGATAGGGAGGGTGGGAGGGAGACGCAAGGGTGAGGAGATATGGGGATATATGTATATGTATAGCTGATTCACTTTGTTATAAAGCAGAAAGTAACACACCATTGTAAAGCAATTAGACTCCAGTAAAAATGTTAAAAAAAAAAAAAAAGGTGAGCTGCATGACTTGCTTTGGCTCGCGAGATATGGTGGTCGACGACGTGTCCCCTCCTGGCGGAAACAAGCATGCGGTTTGCCACATTCTGCTTCCCTTGCCTGGTCGGGAATGCACGTGGGAGCCTTAGTGAGCCCAAGTTCCTGGGTCACTCTGAAATCCCTTACCAGTCTGCACTGGACAGGTGGCACGAGCAAGATGTGAACTCTAGTGATTTTAATTTTAAGCCGCTGACAGTCATGGGCTATTTATCACCCAGCATCACCGAGACTATCACAGCCAAAATACCTGCTAAGTTCTTCCAAAAGTTTAGTCCATTGAGTAAGTGTAAAGGAAAGTCTTCTAGGAGATTGAGTTTCTGCTTTCTCCAGAACCAAGTTCACCTGAAGCTCAAGGCTTAAGTGATTTACACAAAGCCTTTTAGTGTCTGAGCCATATTCTGCAATGTCCCAGCCCCAGCCCTTCCATATCGCTTTTTAAGCCGGAGAACTTTGCACTAATGGAGGCAAATGCTGATAGGCCCTGTCTTCTTTCTGTGATAATATAGACGCTGGGGATTGAATGGGCATTTGTCTGCCTAGAGCTAAACAGAGAGTGCACGGGTTGGAGAGAGAAGAACTACAATCCCCAGACTCCCTTGCAGCCAGGCTCAGGATGTGGTTTAGGTCCGCCAACCAGATGTACTCGTGGGAGAGTTTGCTGAAGCAGATCATGCCAGAGGTGGACCCAGCAGCTAACACAGAAGCTTCCTGACTTCACAGCTTCCTTTTCATGCTCAAGAAGCTAGAGGCCTTGCTTGTGAGGTCAGATGAAGCAGTGGCCTGCACTAGTGACAGCACAGCAAATGATCGTATGCCACCTAACCAGAGGGCCTGAGCACTACTGAGACGTGCAGACGGGACCCAGGCTGCAACAGGGCAGGCTTCCTGGAGGGGTGTGTGGGGGTGTGTGTGTATGTGTGTGCTGGGAGGATACCCTGAAGTGGTTCTTGCAGGATAAGTGAGGAAGGGAGGGAATCACTCTCCAGAGAGAGTGATGACTGGGGAATTTTCAAAGTAATAGTCCCTTTCTAAGAATCCAGGGGGTACGAACGTGTGTACTTCGAATACTTGAGACTATAAAATAAGGAAATGGTAAAAAAAATAGCAGTTCTATCTCCTCCCTTAGAATTTCATGGGGAGAGTTTTCCCCAACCCCTTCCCAGGAAACGTGATTAAAGCATAATAGCGACAACCATGGCGTGAGGGCTGGTCAGCATGTACACATCTCATTACCCAGAGAAGACGTGGGAAGTGCAAGGACTGGGGCTCAGGCTACCTGAGCTCCAGCATCAGGATAAGCCATGCGGCCTCTCTGTGCCTCTGTTTATTTTTCCCCTAAGTAGGGATCATTTCAATTTTGGGGAGGTACTGTGAAAATACAAAGAGACAACAGGTGGGAAAGCTCACAGTAACATAAATGCTGCACACGTGAGTTTTGTTGGCATGCTGGAAGAGGCACGATTCAGGGAAGAGGCAAGAATCCTACGTACGGGAGGGAGGGAAGGAAAGCAGCCACGCCCCAAAAAGGCACAGAGAGAAAGAAGAACGGAAGAGGTGTGGAGGATCTGGGAAGCGCAGACTTGCAGTGCCTGAATTCTTGAACTGTGCCCGGCGGCTGGAGACTACCTGCGGGTACCTGCAGGCCCTAGACCGCCAGGGCCTCGGCCACCTGGGTAAATGCACAGCCCTGCATCTCCGCTTGGCATCCCTGCCTGGCCTCCCAGCCACCGCGCTCTGGTGCTGGCAGAGGGCTGTGAACAATCAAGGTGCACTCGCCGGTGGGCTGGAGGGGCAGCGTGACAGCCTGGCTCCAACACAGGCCACCTACGGATGTCACAGGTCGTAGCAGATCCTCCAGGATATTGAATACACAACCCAAATATCAAAGGTTTATCTTCATTTACAAAGTTCCAGAATCACACTCTTATGTGAGGTGAAGTCTCCTTTTCTACCAGCCTGTGTTTTGTTTGCTTTGAAATAGCATTTCTTAACCCTTGTTTGAGACAAGGAGCTAAGAGAGTAGCAAATGCCAGATGAGAGTAGAAAGGAGATGACCCTCATTGCATCCCAGCCCCACTGTGGGATGGGACTGGGATTTGGCTCACCTTCGAGAGAATCTCACTTCCTGGTGTAACGATGATGCTAGTGAAATGTGACTTCAGTCCACGCCTCCCTTCTCACAGCCCACTTCCTCTCTTTTCTCTTTCTCCTGCTCTTCTTCCCACCCCCATCCAGGGTGCCAGAGGACCACTTCTCCCCAGCTGAGCATTCTGCCCTTTCCAGACCAGTGATACACACACACACACACACCCCACTCGCAGTAGCCGTGTCTGTTCCCTCCCATGGAGCTGAGTCCTGCCATGGGACCACTGGCTGATCTGAGGAACTGAGTCTGCATGTGTGACCATGGGGTCAGATGCTGTGGCCGTGACTCTGGTCACAGGTATGAGTCTAGCAGGATGGCCCAGTGGGAAAGGTCCTAGTCAATCCATCAGAGAAGAAGGCTTGAGATTCAGTATCAGGCGGGTGTTGGGACACACCTCCATGCAGGCACCTGCTCCTATGCAGGCTTCCCCTCTGGATCTTATCTACTTCCTAAATACCTCCACAGCTTTCTCGGCAGTACACAGCAATTCCCCAATTCCAGAAAATTCTACTCCTCAGGAATAGGCCACGCATGAAAAGATATAACTGCAAGGAAGTCAGCTGGTGCTTCTTGCCCTGAGCAGAGTAACCGTCCAGAGCAGCCTGGAGCAGATGCAGCTTGTCCTCTTGATCCTCTGGCACGTCCAGGGACCACAGGAAGCGAGGCCTGAGATAACAGCAGCCCTGAACTCTGCAGTGACATTTCCTGGAACTTCTTGAGAAGAAGAGAAAACAAGCAAACTGACTCTGAGCTGCCGTGCCCGGCCAGATGTCACTCCTCAGTCCTGGGGATTGACTTAATGTCTGCTTTGGAATCCAGGTCTAGTGGTCTGTGTACAAGAAGGGCCACTTCACACACCAAGGATTGCAGCTGGGCTGCCTCGACTGGATAATGACAAAAGTCCACAAGCTGGGATTTTCCAAGACCTAATTCAAATGGATCAATGGCATTGGCATACGTGTTGAATTTCACCACCCAGATGATGAAGTCCTTCAGGGCGCGGAACACGCGTAGCCCAGTGCAGGGGTGCCTCGCTGTGTCACCTGGATGGTCCTCGAGTGCTCATTTCCCGAGCTGCAGGTCGTGCTGCCAGCTGCCCGCCCTCAGCTTCAAGCCGTCTCCAGAAATTACCCTCAGCGGCCTCCCCCCGGTGCCACACCCTCTCCCCAGGAACAGCTGCACCCAGTGTGGGGTCAGTGAGAGGCTACAAAGGCCTGGCCCCTTGCCCCACCTGGAACGGTTCCGAAGCGCCCTCTCATTTTAGAATTCCACAGGGCTCAGCCCAGCCCTCCTGACTGCATTGCAGCCCAACACCTCCCTCCGCCCCCTCCTGCGTCTTTCTCTTCCCCTTTCCAAGAGCACCCCCCAATACACTTGCTGCATGCTAAACTCCATCCCAGGGTCTGCTTCCCAGAGATCCCTCCCTGCAATAAAAGAGAGGGTGTGGCAGATAGAAGCTGCTCAGTAGACACTGGTTGGCACAGTTGGTCAGTTAATTGCTCAGTGATAAATCCAGTCAGAGGTTGGCCTCATGGGTACTTAGTTGACCATGCAAATAGGAGAGGCGGCCTTGCCAGAAGGTAAGTACCACGTGGCACCAAACCTACTTGGCAGGTCACTTTGACTCACTGGGAGAAGCTGGCACTACGGAAGGCAGGGGAAAAGGCAAAATTGTTCGAGGTACACCTCAGGCAGCTCCAGCCAAGGGTTGTTTATTAGTAAATGAGGGGAAGGACCATAGGACTCTTCTTCTTTGCAGAACGAGACCATTGTTTCAAATCACTCTCAATCTGCAATTTCTTCTTTTCTTACTGACGGCCAGTCTCTCCTGTTCGTGGACGTGCTGCAGCTCAGAGAGAGACGGAGGTCCATCGATGTCGGAGAGAACATCCTTTCAAAAAGTAAGCATTAGAGGGAAGGACACTTCCTTACGAGCAGAATTGGTGAAGATGCCGTCCTTAAGCAGAAATCTAGAACCACTGCATTGGGAGACTTTTCTGCATTTGCCGTAAAAGCCTTGGTGATAAGGATGAGACTTTTTTTTTTTAATTGCAGACTTGTAGGATATAATAGAAGATCAGTGGATGAAAAAGAACTGGGGCAACGAAAGACGATCTGATGGGGATCAGGGTACTCACAGCTGGTTTCCACACCCCAGCAGCCATGGACAAGTAGCAGCTGCTGGGAACACTGATGGGAGGACTCAGGGTGCCTTCCTGACCAGTCAGCTACGGCTTTGCTGGCCCAGAAATGGGGAACGGTGGCACATCCCTCCTAGACTAAAATGTCACCAGTTCCTCAGTGAAGAGGAATCAATTTAATACCAGAGCCATACTGTACACCATATATAGTTTATTATATAAGTTTATGCTAGACGTAGTTAATAGTTTAATGAACCGTACCAATCTTATTTCATAGTCTCAATCATTTTATCATCTTTGAAAAGTCTTGAGAAAAAGGATCCTCTTCTGATACTTTTAAGCAAATGGAAGCCTGGACACGGTGAACCCCAGTGAATCACTGTGGTAAATCCCCTGTTGGCCAGCGTGGGCAGGATGGGTAACAGCACCCTTTATAGAACATGCCATAAGGCCACTTCCTGATTGTGTCTGGCCTAGGCCACAGAAACACAGGTCTAGGAGTTGAACGGGACCTTGGAAATCATCATGTCCACCCAGCCTCAGACACCCACCAATGGAGCTCTGTATCCTTATGACTGTCCCTGGCCACCCACGTGTCCGGACCAATTTCTTCTGGATGCGGTGTCTTTCAGCAGTCACTATCTCGTTATCACAACACTTTGCCTTATCGACAGGCACATGGAACTGCATCTGAAAAGAATGTAGGGCCAAAATACACTTGTCAAAACCCACGGAATGTATGACACTGAGAGTGAGCTCTAACGTAAACTACGGGCTTTCAGTGATGGGACGCGTCAGTGTAGCTTCATCCGTTGTAACGAGTGCACCATTCTGGCGGGGGATACTGAGAGTTAGGGAGGCTGTGCATGTGTGGGAACTCTCTGTACTTTCTGCTCAGTTTTCCATGAACCTAAAACTGCTCGAAAAATAAAGCCTATTAGTGAAAAAGAAAGAAAACAGGGCCCTGTCTGCACACGTGGAGCTCGGTAGCTGTATGTCACAGTGAAGGACGTGCTGCCTGGCATGAACTCTGGGGTCAACGGGGTTGGGTCCTCCGGCTCCTACCCTGTCCCACTGAGACAAAATAAAGTCAATGACTGCTGGGTGTTGTGAGGGGTTGAGCTTTGAGTTGGGGGAGCTGGGGTCTAGAAAAGAAAGAAGATTTAAATAGGTGATCATTTAATTAACTCTGCGATATTCTCATCTTTGCAGCTGTAGCTTATCTCAGGAGCACTTGCTTCCCCTTGTCCTTGTGCTCCTTTTCAGCTCCCCATTTCAGTTCTACTATTGAGGGCCTGCCTTCCACTGTGGCCAAGCTTTGAGACCATCATGTCCCATCATTTCCCTCCGTTGTTGGTCTCATGTGATCCAGGCACAGAAAAAATAACCCAAGATGACTTATTGCTGAGAGAAAAGGAGATAAGTCACGAGAAGGGAAAGAATTTTTTTTTTCTTTGCTGCTCAGGAAATGCAACTCGCTAGATAAGTTTTTTTAAAAAATGAACTCTAATTTTCTTCCAATGCAGAAATAAAATTTCCCTTGAAAACCAAATGTATCATTTATGTGTCTCAAACCAGAATCATTTTTTTGTTCAATAAAAAAGGCAGATTGGGGGTGTGGGGAATATGATCAATTTCAGCACACACCCTTTCTCTGTGAGAATTAATCAAATAAGGATGAAAAGTAAGGTAATCCTTCCAGTGCCCTTCCCCTGACTCTTCCCACTGCCCGAAAAGATTTCATACAAAGCTATTTCAGTTACTGTAGGGTTTGGCCCTAATTCAACAATTTTGCCAAAGTATGTGTTAGGAGTAGTGCAGTGTCTACAGGGCTTCAACATTCGTGTGTGTGTGAGAGAGAGACAGAGAAAGCGTCTGTGAGCATTTATGTGTGCCTTGTGTGTGGGTATTCGTGTGTGTGGCTGCGTGTGTGTGTTTACTATTTTTGTCCTGTTTCTCTAGTGGTACAACAGTTTTGGAGAGTACCTGAGAACAACTTTGCAAAACACCTTACCGGAACGTTCCTATCCTGTTTCTCTTAAGCAATTCCAGCTTTGGAAAGACAACATTGAAAAGTGCTTCCAGCTGAGCAATTTGAAGACTCAGGACAATGTTGACCTATTATGAACCAGTCAGGTCTCCAGGCCACCAAGCCCATTACCAGGTCCTCTGCAGCCTGTCATCTGGGCAGGTAGTTGAACCCTTCTTTGAACCACATCTGTAAAACAAGGTAAGGGCTCTGCACCCTTTCCTCCCGGTGCTGCCTGCCAACACCCTTCCACAGAAGGCAGCTCGGGAATATGCCCTCTCTCCTTTCCCCTCTTTTCAGCCCCGGTCACAAGCCCACAGTGGCCTCTCCCTTTCCTGAACTGGATGCACTCACACACTCAGCACCTAATAATGTAAGATGAGCTGTTTATTAAGGGTCTCAAGTGTCTTTATTCTGTCTGTTGACCAGACTCCAAGCTTCCACAGGCAGGCTTGAGTTTCCTGTTCCTGTTGCTTCCACCCAAACTGCCTGGACGAGCCAGGGGCAATCCGCTGGTATTTGGTGCTGGACAGATTGTCACAGGCCCAGTGAATGGAGTCCCTTGAGGGCTGCAGTCAGCAAAGCCTCCAGCTTTGCACGGACTCAGATGAGACTTGATTGTTGACTTGCCCCAGCTTGACATCCATGAAGTGGCAGGACTGGATTAGCAACGGGAAGCCTTTCCAAGGATTTATGTATATTTCGTCTTCCCCTCTCTAACTGGAGACTTTTCAAGGAGAGAGATGCACCTCCTTCTACTTTTTATATCCAACTATATTGCCTTAAAAAATGCTTAATAAGGAATGAAGGAATTGTTCTTTAAAAAGGAGCAAAGGGCACAAACTCTTTAGGGAAATAATAGGAGTCAGAATACAGAGAATCTGAGATTACTTACATGCAGCCCCACTAGGGGCCAGAAGAATAGACAAATCATTCTTCAAAGTCCTTTCTAGACTTGTGACCCTGGATACTGAAATAGCTTACGCGGTCAAGCTGTTGACCTTGTTCATGTCTGAAATGTCTTGTGATCTATCTGATCCTTAGTTGCTGACCATCGTGCACTCGTGATATTGCCATATTCTATTTCTTAATTGCAATGGAAAGAATAATAAGTCTCTGATGAGTGAACAGACTTTCATCAGATAGGAGCGTTTTTTCCACGTTAACAATGCTCCCAGGACTTGACAAGCTGGCCCTCATTTCTCTCCATCAAGGTCCTGCCTGTACTGTGAGAGCCTTGTGACTAAGAACCTGATAACCTGCTTGGGAGGAGGAAAGGCGGGAAGTCAGGTGAGGACAGAGCCTTCTCACCCCAATGCAAGGACAAGAACTCTTCTCCCAAGTCAAGGATAGGGTATTTCCCAGAACTCTGAATTCTTGCCTAAGGTATATCCAGATTTGTTTCCATGCTTTTGGGTGGAAATGTCCCATTCCCAGGTTGGATCAAATTGACTTCATATAACAGCTGAACTCCAAAAACACTCAAACCAAGGGTGGCCAGCTCTTTTGAAAACCTACTAAAGAGAAGAGCTCTCTAGATGGGGCACAGGCTCTCCGCTTCACGCCATCCCTACTCAGTCTGCCTAACAGATCGCATCACCCACCTACACCTTTAGGCATTTTGTAGATCAGCGAGAGCACAGGACCAAGACCTGAGCCTTGAGGGGCGGCCCAAACAGGCAGAGAGAGCAGAGGGCGCAGTCACTCCTTAGACCTGAGACAGAGCAGCAGCCACTTCAGAGCTGGAAGCAGAACATGGGATCTCAGAACCCAGTGGTACTAAATGCAGGGGAAAAGCTACCAAGAACAAAGGCTGGTGAAGTTTGATAGGGGAGGTTCAGGAGTCATCCAGAAGGGGGCAGGGACATAGTGAGTTGATGGCCTACATGTGGCAGAGGTTTAGCAACCCATAGATGACAAAGAATGGAATAGGAGCTCAAAAGGAAGTGGAATTTTTTAACAAAGAGGAGTCATGAGCATATGTTAGGTTAGGAAGGAGTCAGTTGGAGAAAAGATCTTTAGGGTAACCTACACTCCCGGCTTGCCTGTAACTGAGCAATTTCCTGGGATATGAAGCTTTCAGCATCAAAACTGGTAAAGTCCCAAGTAAACTGGAATGAGTTGGTCATCCTACAAAATGCAAAGGGGACAGAGTGGGGATGGAGAGAGGGAATTACAGGATCCTGGGAAAGGTAGAAAGGCTGACCTGGAAAGGGAGGCTTTCTATACACCAATTATTTTGCCACTGGGAAGCCTCTTGGTACACAAGGAACATTTGGGTTTACGGATTATAGAAACACGTTTGCAGTTGCTCAGTTAGCTTGGTGCAGGGCTGAAGTCCTGGTGTCTCCTGCTACTCCCCGTTCAAGCTCTTGGTTAACTTGTTTCAACTATCTAGAACCTTCTGGTCACTGACATTCTAGCTCTCTGCCCTCCAAATCAAGGTCAAGCTTTCACTGTTAGTCCTCAGCCCCTGACAAATAAAGCTCCTTGCACCAAGGTCCCAGGCCGGGCCTCTGCTTTGGATCAGACCATTCTTCCAAGGGCTTCATGGACAGGAAGTGCTCAGGCCTGCAGCGTACGGGTGGGCATGCTAGAATGTCCCCCGACCTTCTCCTGCTGCCGTCTGGCCACATCCCTGCAGAGCTCACATCCTCAAACCCCTCTTTGACACTTCATCTCCCCCAGCCCGGGTCCACTTCTTTTAACAGTGCTTTCTCAGGAGCAGGGTTTAGGTACACAATTCCTTATCAGTGTATCTTTTCTTAGAATTTAGGAAACTCTCCAAGCTGACAAACCTCTCCCCTTCATATCTGTCAGGGGTTAGAATCAAACAGGGAATCCTGAAAATATAGAACCAGAGTAGCTGCTGGCTCTGCTGCTATTAGCCACGTGACTCTGGGTGAGTAAGCTCTCCAAGCCTCCATTCTCTCATCTGTAAAATGGGTCTATAAATGCCTACCTCCCAGTGTCAGCCTAATTCACCTAGAAGGGATAAACAAAAACAGTTTGCCAATTCTTAACCACACTATAAATAAGCTAGCAGCACCAGAGGTAATGATGAGCTGAAAAGACATCCTGGAAAGCCAGCAATAAATACCTGTTGAATGCATGAATAAATGAAGGAGCGAATATACGATTGCTGACATGATCAGACCTGGGGAGAACCCCAAAACAGTGCTAGCCTAGGTATGAAACAAAGAAGGGGCAGTCCCAAGTTCATGGAGGTGGAATTTGAAGTAAGTCGGCAGTATGAAGACAGAAAAGCTGGCAGGACACCAGGTGCAAACGTGAGCCACAGAGGAGGCCTCGCAGCGGAGGGAAGCAGCCTTGCCGTGAGAAGCCTCCTTAGTTCGGGGCCACGCACAAGCTCAGCCACGCGCTCAACTGTCCTAGCATCACACACACAGAGGCTGCCGGAGCCAGAAGAGGTTCCAACCCAAATGTAAGCGAGTAAAGCGGACAGGTACACGACAGCGGGGTGCTGGGCGGTGGTGAACCGGAGAACGCACGCCCTTTTCAACGGAGGCCTTTAAAAATCGGTTAAAAACAAAATCTTTGCCAGTCTCACAAATACAGATGAAGAAACCGGCTCAGAGGGTGGAAGAGCCTGTCCACTGGTGGCAGCCTGATGACTGCAATCTCTATCTTCCAACTGCAAGCGTTACATCGTCAAGACCCCGGGGGAGAGAAGAGGGTCTGTGGACATGGCAGGTCTTCTGCCCCTGACCCTCAGCCTAAGCTGAGCTTCAGACTGCTTTCAACACTGGCCTTGCCCTGATGCAGGTTCCGAGATAAAAGTGCAATAAGGAATGTGCCAGAAGCAAACATAAGGACGTGATTCCCGCTGGTAATGAGACACAGAGGGAGGCTGGCTCTATTAGTCTGCTTGGGCTGCCATGATAAATGCCACAGACTGGGTGGTCTGACCAACAGAAATGTATCTCCTCACGGTCCTGGAGGCTACAAGTCCAAGATCAAGGGCACGTTCGTTTCTTCTGAGGCCGCTCTCCTTGGCTTGTCTTCTCCATGTATCTTTACATGGTCTTTCCTCTGTGTGTGTCTGTGTCCCGATTGCCTCTTTTGGTAAGAAGATTGGTCATATTGAATTAGGGCCCATCCTAATGACCTCATTTAACCTTAATCACCTCCTTAAAATCGTATCTCCAAACCACAGTCACATTCTGAGGTACTGGAGGTTAGGACTTCATATGAATTTGAGGGGGACACAATTCAGCCCATATCACTGGCTTTTGGTAGAAATCAACAATCCTTCAACATTTTAATGACATCTGTCCTCTCTGGCACTGTGTATACTAGAAATAATCAAAATCACAGGAACAGAACAAGGGGTCCTCGTCACATAACACTGCAGCAAAGCTCTGAAAATCAGCCTCCCCATTTCCTAGACACTTTAATTCTTTCATTTCAGAACTTTTTTGGGGGGTAGGGTGGTTAAACATACTGTATTCCAGGCACTCTGCCAGGTACCGGGGACACATTTGGTGAGCAAAGCTGACCTGGCCTGGGCCCTCAGGTAACTTCAGAGTCTATTGAAAACATTTCTTCTGGTTCTACCCTTTACTACTTATATGTCTTAGACCAGGTTGCTTAACCTCAGTGAGCCTCAGTTTTTATATCTGTGAGATGAAGAAAATAATACCCATAATTAGAGAAGATAACATGACACATAGAGAAGGTCTATCACAACCTGTGGAACTCATGTGTCCTTAATCAACGTAAACCTTCTCCCCTAAGTCCTATTACTTAGGATTCCACATAAAATAATACATACTGAGGAATTAAGCTTTTCAAACTTGAAAAGGAACATCTTTAATTTGCCTAAATTTGGTACTTCCCATCCCAGGGCAAGACGAAAACAGGACCATAACTTATTAGTGGAGACAATGAACATGTTATCAACAGAAAGGCACATTCCGAGAGAATGCAGGTCCCGCTTCCCATGGTCCGGATCATCCCTCCCACTTCCAACGCGGGGGGTTGAGGAGGGACTGGCGCCATCTTGGACCATAAATCATTTCCAAATGGTTCCTGGAGGGCACAAACCCCCGGAGCAGTACCTTCCACGCAGCTAAAGAATTTCCTGCCAAAATGGATAAGAATTTCCTGTTTTGCTTTTCATTATTACTTGAAATAATCATATTCCGAGTCTTGGCAGATCGTAAGCAGCAGGGCCTGAGGGTGCATCAGCGCTTTTCTGGATTAACTCCGGACGATCGCAGCCACTTTAGAAATGTCAAGTTGAGACCGGGACAAAATGCACAAAACGGCCAGTTGGAATGAGAGAGAAGGACAGCCGATGCGTGGGGTCCCCTTTGTTTGGTGCTGGACTTTACCCATGACTTTGCCCATGACGCCAGACCAGGCAGGAGTGTCCACACTGTCGCTCAGCCTGATTTTCCCCTTAGAGTTCAGGAGGGAGCTCCCACAAGCCCTCAGGGTTATCCCCTCTCCCTCCTGAGAAGGTCCCAGGTGCCCTTAGAAGCATGAACCTCTCGGGGCAGCTCCAGGTAACTCCCAGACTAATTATACTTGCCCCTGTGTGGGCATCCAAACATGCTCAGAGAACACAGGCTGTACAGCCAAGGTCTAGGCGGCCAAGACCTGTACTAGGTTCCTTCACAGGTAGTCTCACTTGCATTTGTCCCATTTCCCCTGCTGCACCCAGCCTAGAATAAAGCCTCAGGACCTCAGGGTCTCATCACCTCCAGCCCCAAGGACAGCAGTGGCCTCTTACCTGGTCTCCCCCTACCCTGTGCTATTCTTATCCCTACTTCTCTAGAGCTGCTGGTACCATCCACACACCACTCAATACGTTCACAAACCTGCTCAGAAATCACAGAGCCTAGCAAACAAGGCACGCGCCCCTCCTCCCGGCACTCAAAGCCCCGCGCGATCTGCTCTCAGATTTCTCTCCTATTATTCCTCCCCTCGTGCACCTACACTTCGGCCAAACGAGGTAGTTCCCCATTAAGTTCACGTTTCTTGTCCTTTGCCACACTCCTGCTTCTGCCCCTGCCAATCCTTCTAGATCCTGTGCTCTCCAATCCCTGCCTCTCAGAGTGCAGCCTTCTCCATGAAGTCTCCCCATCCAGGCTGCTCAGGGCCAGCGGTCCCATCCCCACCGCCCCACACAGCTCTCCGTATTGTTTTGTCACAATGTAGGGACGATATGGCCGGTAGGACTGTTGCCAAATATTCCCAGTCTCTTCTGCTGGGCATTTGGTGGACGACCTCGTGACTTGCTTTGGCCAACAAATGTAAATGAAAGTGATCCGCGTCATTTTTGGCCGGAAGCTTGAAAAGCCAGTGTATACTTTGCCACTTTTTCTTCCCCATGAAACATGTGTCAAGGTGAGGCTTCCATCAGCCTGAGAACTTGCTGACCTGCTATGATCATACAGTGGGAGTGAGAAATGTCTTTGCATCATAAGCCACTGAGATTTGGGGGTTGTTTGTTATCACAACAAAATCTGGCTTATCCTGAAAGCTACGATATGAAATCTAAGAGAACAACTAGCCCATCTCCTGCTTTACAGGCGAGGAAACTAAGGCTTAGAGGAAGTGGAATGACTTGCCCAAGGTCACATCATTAGTAGTGACTCAAGTCTAGGGCCAAGTTCCCCTAACATCCAGTCCAATGCTGCTTCCATGGCACCATCCTGTAGGATCCTTGAGACCAAGGACCTAACAGCAGGAGTCTGGGATCTCAGCACCGGCCCTCCACTACTTAGCTGTGTGATCCTGGGTGAGTCACTCCTACTCACAGACCTGTTTCCCCACTTCTAGAATGAGAATACGGGACAAAAACCCTTCTAGGCTGTCTTGTCCTGTACCCCTCTGTGTTCATGTTGGTGCCCTGTATTTGTGGAGGACCAACCAGCTATCTCAAGGGCTTATCTCATCTCTCCCTGGGAGTAATCAGGACTTCTCCAGGCGGGGCAAAGGTCAGACTACATGCACCGACTCACTCTTGAATCACCCTTCCCGTCTCCTAGTTCCTCATCCAGCTGCCCACAGCTGTGAGTTTATGCTTGACTCTCATCTACCAGGCCCTGCCTTTAACTGGTATTTATTCAAATAACATGTACGGTCCTTAACCAACTCCACACAAGCACCTGGCCTTTGACAATAGAGTCCATAAGGTATGAGCTTGTTTTTTCGTGTGTGTTTGTTTCTTTTGTTTTTTCTTATCACACCTCAGTTCTTGAGTATTCTAAGTGCTGTCAGCCTTTTAATCAGGTCATCAGGTTTCTGTCCGGGACATGCTCTTAATTCCTTGTCTTTGTCTTTTGATCTCCTTTCCTTAAGCTGCCTCGACAGGAAAAGAACCAGTTCTTTGGGAGTTAAGACAGGAAGTTCTTAAAACATGGCAGACCACCATGTATTCCTGGACATGGTGTCAAAAGTCAAGGCGGCCCTTCAGCCATCAGCCACATGCCTGACATTCTTAAGGAGTTGGTCAACCCAGAGCAGGAAGGATCTCAGAGCATGGGTGACCTCTTCCTCATACTGGTGGCAGAGAGGACAGGCCATGCCCTGGAGCAGCTCCTTTCAGAGCAAATACTTTGCCACAGAAGTATGTTGTTCACAAGGACACTGGCAGTCTTGGGTTTCCCCTTTCCGCTTTGGCCAACTCTGTGAGGGACATTAGAGCAAATGACCCAGGAGCTACCAGAGGCAGTGTCCTTGCAGCCACCTCGAGTCTTCCATTAAGCCCCCTTTTCACCTAACCCCAGGCTAGTTAACCAACCAGACCAAAAATGGAAAGGAACCCAGAAAGTCTAGTCCAACCTGGCCATGAGAAACATAACTACAAATTACATCTATATTTTAAATATTCTAATAGCCACATTAGTAAAAAAAAAACAACAGGTAGGTGAAATTAATCTTAATGATACCTTTTTATTTACCCCAATATATCCAAAAATTGTCAGTTCAATGTGTAATCAATATAATTATTATTACTGAGAAAGTTTACATTCTTTCTTTGAAACTGTTTTCAAAATCCAGTGTGTATTTTAGGCTTACAGCACACCCCATTGGACCAGTCACAGTTCAAGTGTTCACTAGCCGTTTGTGACTAGTGGCCTCTGTATTGAGAGCACAGGTCTAATGAAGCCTCTTACCATTAGAGAGGAGGAAACTGAGGCTCTGAGATGAGAAATGAATGACATCAAGATCCCCACTTCAGAGGCAGGTTAAAGGCTAGGTGTCTGCGTTACCCTTTTAGTTGTACCACTAAAACACCCCAAACCAGAACAAAACAAAAATACCACTCAGCAGCAGATAAGGTGTTGGTTTATACGAACCCCAGACGAAATGCTAAAGGTACTTTAGCAGAGTACAAGAAGTCATGTGACTTTCAAGTTCAAGCAAGCTGGGCATTGAGGGAATTTCTTCTGCTCTCCGAGTGGGGTAGTTATTTGTGCTCCAGTTAAAACCAAGCAAAAGCAGCTGCGCCGCTAAACCGATGCTCCTTCCAGGAGAAAGGAGTCCTGGAGGGATGCCACCCATCCAGCTGGCTGTGCCCACACTAGTGGCCACTGGATCCATTAGCCTAGCTTCTGACCTGCAGCAAGACATTGAACGAAATATTGCTGGTAAAGAGAAAAGAGCCTGAGTTCGGGAATCAAGTTGACCCGAATTCCAATCCCTGACCACCTCCGTGAGCTTCTGTGTTCTCCTCTGTAAGTTGGGGAAGATGCTGATGATACTTTCCACTGATGGCTGCTGGGGACACTGAATGGCCTGGTGCCGCTAGCAGGTCCCTGGCACACAGTCAGGCCCTAGTAAACTTCGGCTTTCCTTCCCTGATGTTCCTGAGGCTGGTTTCTCATAGCAAATCAATGCCATTCTCCTAACTGCTTTAGGGAAAGGGGTTCTCTGGCTTAAGGGCCACTCTTAGCCAGGACCACTTAGTCAGCTGCGAAGTGCTGCTAACTGGACCTGTCTCAGTGTCTTCATGGATGTCTCTGGAGCACCTTTCTAGGCCCAAGCATGACGTGCACGGAGCATCGCCCTCCTAGAGTCAAGGTGGTCCTCCTGGCAACACTGCTACCTGGGGTTAGGAAGAAAACCAAGCTGGGATGTCACAGCTCTCTGTCCATCAGTGCTATCTGGGGCCAGTCTCAGAGGGAGTAAACCCTAGGAGCGAACCCCTGACCAAAGTTTGGGAGGGGAACTCCTCAGTGGGGGGGTGATAAACTTAGTGCCCAGCTTGGATATGGGAGTGCCTCTCTCTCCCTGTGGTATTTCTAATTCTAACATCAAGTAAAAATAGAATTTCCTGTTGATCTGATAAGAAATTCCTGTTTTTCCAGGGAGCAGGGGAGACCGTATTGGGGGGCACGGACAGCAGGGTTTACCAACTACTTCCGAGATGGACGATTACAGAAAGGAGGGGCCGGTGGGCCCTGGTTCACATTTACTTACTCTTAAAGTGTAAAGACAGCTCATGCCAAGAAGAATCACAGGGTGTGATGAATAATTTCCTACATACATTGAAGACCTTGGCTAGCTTTGGAAAGTTCTTTCTGCTAGTTCCCTGGGGCCTGGATATTTTTAGTTGCCAGATGCAGTTTGGTCCCGATTCTCAGGCTGAGATGTTGAGCCTCACACATGGAACATGGCATATCAGGGCGGCACCTTGCAGGGGGTGTGCAGGTGCCAGGCCTCAGCCTTCACCACAAATCCCTGGTCACCCCAACTTGTGCTCTGCTTCTAGGGTAGCTCAGAGCCTTTGGCTCAGCAGTCCCCACTGTGCTTGCTTCTGCATAAACAGTTCAAAGAGTTTGTCTCTAGTGGACATTTGAGGCTTTGGGGTCTCCCAGCATCCAGCTCCCATTCCTTCTGTTAATGGCTCCCACATTTCCACTTGGAGAATCACCTCTTCCACCCAATGTGCCAGCTTGACGGAACTGTCAGTCAAGGATTCTTGCCCTCCCCTGGTCAAGTGGCCCATCAATCAGACCCTGTCCTGGGATTTGGAACCTTGAGTGGAGTGATGTAAAGACAGAAAAATGACCATCACCCATTCACCCCAGCAGTCAGCCTCTGACCCCAGGACCCTGGACCTTGTCTGGCCCCTGCCCTTTTGAGTCTGATTATTCATTTCTCCAATTCTGTGGGCTACCCAGGTGCCTTCTAGAGATCTCCATTTTCTAATACTTATAAATAGAGCACCGTGATAAACGCAACAGTGCACTGACGGTGAGGCAGAGGTGTCACCTGTGTGTCTTCTAACAGGAAAGTAATAGTCTTAGCACAAATGTGTGATCCTGGACTGGCTGAGAAGCACACCGACACCAGACAGCTCCTTGGCCTTTTAACAGCCCCGTGAGGAAGGCAAGCAGCAATCACAGCACCTTTTGAGAAGTGAGGAGGCTGAGGTTCAGAGGCCTGCCAGCTGCTACACAGCCTGGGCATGGAGAACCATCATGTAAACATCTGTCTGTCTCCTGACCCCAACCTAGGATGTTCTCTACCAGACCTCCTGAGCTGAATTGGAGCTGTGTCCCAGGATGGGGGTTATTTGATCTTTAGCCTCTTCTGCCTATTGATGCCCATGTCCTGGCTCACCAGTAACTAAAATTGGGAAACTAGCCTCTGAGATATATTTCACAAAGTCTGACTTGCATCCAAGCAGAGAAGCCATAAAAACACTTTTATTATTATTATTTTTTTTTTGCGGTACGTGGGCTTCTCACTGTTGTGGCCTCTCCCATTGCGGAGAATAGGCTCTGGACGCACAGGCTCAGCGGCCATGGCTCACGGGCGCAGCCATTCCGCAGCACGTGGGATCCTCCCGGACCGGGGCACGAACCCGCATCCCCTGCATCAGCAGGCAGACTCTCAACCACTGCGCCACCAGGGAAGCCCCATAAAAACACATTTTAAAGTCACCTTTAAAATGACATCGGGATTGTACGTGTGTGTTTCTATTGACACTTCACAATAGCCAAAACGTGGAACAGTCCAAATGTCCATTAATGGATGAATGGATACACAAATTTTGGTATATCCATACCATGGAACATTATTTGGCCGTTAAAAAGAATAAAGTGGGGCTTCCCTGGTGGCGCAGTGGTTGAGAGTCCGCCTGTCGATGCAGGGGACATGGGTTCGTGCCCCGGTCCGGGAAGATCCCACATGCCGCGGAGCGGCTGGGCCCGTGAGCCATGGCCGCTGAGCCTGCGCGTCCGGAGCCTGTGCTCCGCAGCGGGAGAGGTCACAACAGTGAGAGGCCTGTGTACCGCAAAAAAAAAAAAAAAAAAAAAGAATAAAGTGTATACTAGTGTATGCTACAGTGTGGGTGAACCGTGAAAATATACTAAGTGAAAGAAACCAGGCACGAAAGGTCACATATCATATGATTCCACATATATGTAATACTCAGAAGAGATAAATCCATAGAGACAGAAGACAGCTGGTGGTTACCGGGGGCTGGAGGAGAGGGGAATGGGGAGAAACTGCTTAATGGGTACAGCGTTTTACGTTGAATGACAGAAAAGTTTTGGAACTAGATAAAGGTGGTGGTTGCACAATATTATGAATGTTCTAAATGCCACTGGATTATTCACTCTAAAATGGTTAATTTTATGTTATGTGAATTTTATCTCAATAAATGGTATAAATACTTTTGTTGATAAGATAACAATAAAACTAATTTGAACAAAACAATAATATCATTGGGACTCATCCTTTCGTTTTAATTCCTATTAGTCTCCCTGGCTCCTTTCTCTTCCTCCGTCAAACATTCACAGTCACCTGTCACCTCAGGGCTTCCTCACACCATTTTCACTCATGACATTTGGTGTCTCAGCAATGCCCAGTGACATCCCAGTGTCTAGAGACGAAGTTTCAACTGGGTGTTCAGAGTCCTCCAATCTCTACATCTCAACTGCCAGCATGCCCTCTGCTCTAGCCAGACTGTCCTCCCCCCATCACTGGTCACTGAGCTCTTCCTGAGCCCAGCCCTCCTAAGAGACGTGATCTTCATGAACCTTCACCCTCTATACAGGTGGGTGATGATGATGATGACAATGATATTACCAAACCACTGCTGCTACTATTAATAATAGCTTCCATTCATCCAAAACCTCATATGCCCCAGCTCTCCTAGGTGTTTATAGTGGGGTAAGAATGCTTCCCATCAAATTGAGACGGTTTTCCTAAGCTCCCGGTTTGTGGGGTAGGCTCTGGTGTTAAGTGTTCTGGTGACTCCTTCTTCTGTATTAGATAGGGTGCAGCTTTCTCTCGTTCTGCATTTCTACCATGATAACATCTACTCCCTTTCGTTTTGCATTTCCCCTTAACCTCTCCCTCGGTTGATATGTAGAATTTGCTATTTGTATGACCTATGGAGACTGACGATGGCATTGGAGCCAAGATACCGGGACAACTGCCATCTATCAAGAACTTTCCCATGGGGTGGTGCTGTGTGTTAACAGGCCAAGAGGTCCTAAGAAGAAGAAGATAAAATGAGATCTTTGAGAACAAACATCTTTGACTTGTGGGCAAAGTTCCGTGGATGGGCTGGTTTCCCCTCTCCAGTGCTAGCTTAATTAGAGCTCGGGAGGGGCTGAATGGAGCCCCATTGTCAAATGTTGCCATGGGGGCACGGGAGGGGCTGAATGGAGCCCCGTTGTCAAATACTGCCATGGGGGTACGGGTTATTTGTTTGAGGTTTTAGCTGGTTGAATGGCTGTTTGTGTTTTTTTCCTCCTGATTTATATGCCTTTGAAACACACACCTTTGAGCAAGGCTGTGAGCTGCCCAGCCCAGGGTCAACAGGCATCTTGGAGTCAAGGAGTGCTAAGATTCTGAGAGCCGAATTGCAGGGACATGGCCCCCAAAAGAAGAAAGGGTGTCCCGGCAACACTCACTCACTTACATTCACTGTTTTGTGTAATATTTATAATAATTTTAGCTAGAGAGAGATAGAACTGTCTCCACATTAGAGATGAGGCAACAGACTCAGAAGGTTAGCCAAGACACAAAGTTAGTACCCGTGGAGTGTGGACTGAATTCCAAAGTCTCTGCTTTTCCCTGCACTCCAATGTCAGTTCCCCTCTTCTCTCCATTCTTAGTCATTCCTTGGGGCTCTTCTCTCTATGAATGAGCTGGCCTTAGATTAGCTCTCCCACCTGTGGGGTCTCTGTTCTGGACTCCTCCTGTGCATATGAGCTACGTTACTCACTTGAATGTTGATTTCATAATCGTCTAATATATTCTAATCTAACTGAGTCTCCTAATGGGACAGGAAGGAAGGAGGCAGGGCACAACCTTAAAAAGAATGACACAGCTGTCAAGGACAGGACAGGACATAAACTGCTTAGAGCCAACAAAGTCCAAGATAGCAGAGGATCAACTTCCAGTAGACCCTGAGCCTCATTATAAGTTCATTGTGATACATTAGCATCTAAATGACACACCCACGACAGTTATGAGGCCGACCATACAGGGCCAAAAAGTGGGCAGTGTCCCAATTCCTGGAAATCCCTGCCTCTTCCCCAAAACAGTTGGAATAATCCTCCCACTCATTAGCCTATGAAATTACCCAGCCCGTTAAAACTAACCACCCCGGAAGCAGCCGCATAGCACAGGGAGATGAGCTCAGTGCTTTGTGACCGCCTGGAGGGGTGGGATAGGGAGGGTGGGAGGAAGGGAGACTCAAGAGGGAAGAGATATGGGAACATATGTATAGCTGATTCACTTTGTTATAAAGGAGAAACCAACACACCATTGTAAACAATTATACTCCAATAAAGATGTAAAAAAAAAAAACACAAACTAACCACCCCGTATTTCGGGGAGGCTCTTGCTTTCTGAGGTGGACCGCATTCTGTCTATGGAATGTGTATCTCTCTCAATAAACCCGCTTTCACTTTACTATGACTCGCTCTTGAATTCTTTCCAGCATGAAGCTAAGGATCCTCACTTGGCGGCCCATCCCAGGGACTCACCCAAGGCCTGGGACATGACCATCCTCTCACCACATTTTTTCCTACAGCACTAACATATGACTATTTCTTTCAAGCATGCGTAGCTTGTATCCTCAATAAAAGCATAGATTCCTTGAGAGAGGATGATTGCTCTGCTCCCCTCTCCTCAACCCTGCCTAAAACAGTGCTAAATAAGCAGGAAGTGACCACCATGTCCTGGGATCTGGGAATTTAAATAGTCCTTAAAGATTGTTCTCGGGCTTCCCTGGTGGTGCAGTGGTTAAGAATCCGCCTGCCAATGCAGGGGACACAGGTTCGAGCCCTGGTCCGGGAAGATCCCACATGCCGTGGAGGAACGAAACTACTACTACTACGCCACAACTACAGAGCCCGCGTGCTGCAACTACTGAAGCCCACATGCCTAGAGCCCATGCTCTGCAACAGGAGAAGCCACCGCAATGAGAAGACCGCACACTGCAACAAAGACTAGACCCCACTCACCACAACTAGAGAAAGCCCACGTGTAGCAACGAAGACCCAACGCAGCCAAAAAAAAAAAAAAAAAAAAACCACCAAAAAATAAAGAAAGAAAGAAAACCAAACAAACAAACAAAAAAAGATTGTTCTCATCCAGGACCAGACTACTCTAGAAACTCCTCAATGATCACACGAGCAAATGAAGAAAGGAACATTGTTTCAACTGACTTCACTACCTCTAGTTCTTTTTGCCCTTAAATAGAAATCCAAAATTTCTTCTAGGAGAAAGAAGACAAAAATAAATAGATAGCTAGTGGGAAGCAGCCGCATTAGCATTAGGGAGATGAGCTCGATGATTTGTGACCACCTAGAGGGGTGGGATAGGGAGAGTGGGAGGGAGATGCAAGAGCGAGGGGATATGGGGATATATGTATATATGTAGCTGATTCACCTTGTTAGACAGCAGCAACTAGCACAACATTGTAAAGCAATTATACTCCAATAAAGATGTTAAAAAAAAAATTCCTCTAGGAGAAAAGAAAGTTAATTCTATTCCTTCCAGGGTTTTGGCTCTCAGAGTTCCAGAGTTGACAGTCACCACTACTGAGACTCATTTAGGGGCCATACTGACTCTGCTTTTAAAAGCCATACAGGTTCACAACCCCTTATCCTAAACTCTCAGAACCAGGTGTGTTTCAGAATTCAGAATTCTTCAGATTTCAGAAGGGTGATGTGGTGCATATACAATATATCCTGTAACAACCTCAGCCGTGTCCAAAGCAGCACCTCATTAGTATTTCTAAACATAGCTGCATTCCACATCAGGAGAGGGTTTACTTCCAAATGAGTTTCGACACCAACCACACAATTTTCAGAGCTTTTTGACTTCAGAATCATAGATAACAGAATGTGGACCTCTAGTAGATAATAATTATTGAGTGCTTATTATACGCCAGACTCTGCTAAATGCATACTGTGAGTTAACTCATATAACCCACCAACAGACTCAGAGGTAAGTTCTCATTTCACTTCCATTTCACAGATGAGGAAACTGAAGCTTAAAGAGGTTAGCAATTTGCTCAAGATCACACAGAGTGAGCATGGGAGCAGAGCTCCATGGGTAGTTGTAGATACAACCACCCCTCCCCCATCTCTGTGGTCCCCTTGGAGGGCACCTAGGATGGTGGACATAGGAGCAGCAGGTGACTCCCATGGGACCACTGGGTTTGGGGCCTGGGCAGGTTTCACCCTCAGGTATGGAGAGGCAGAGCCCTAGGTCTTGAAAGGAAGAGACAAGAAAATCAGCCATCTTCCAGAACTAACTGAATGACAGGTTCAAGGCTGAACCTCAGCCTTGACCATGAATGAGACAAGCATGACATGGGCATCACCTGGCCTGGAGGGTCCGCAGGGTGCAGGTTAAGAGCAGGAGCTCCAAGGCCAGCCCATGAGGGTCAAACCCCATAACTAGCTGGGGGATGCTGGGCAAACTTCCTTCCTTGTTAAGTTTCAGTTCCCTCTTCTGTAAGATAAGGTTTCATCATGCTTCTTCACAAGACTGTCTGGAAGATTAAATGAAACAATCCATGTAAACACAATGCCTGCCACAGGGTGGGACCCTTGATATTGGCTTTAAATAAATGCCTGTGACGGAAGAAAATAGGATTGTAAATTGAGATAACCAGAGAGGAAAGGCATAGGCTGACTGATCCTTCAGTGTTCAAGTGCCCCGTCTGGATCCTTTCGCTGCTGAAAACACCCTTGTTTCACAGCCCTTCACCACTCAGCCACACTAGACTGCGGGTTTGAGGGCGCGAGAGCAACGCCATCAGGGCCGCGGGCAGTCAAACATGTCCTGAACAGGCCACGCGGAGGCGGCATGGCTGTTTCACACGGGCTCGGGTGGAAGGTGAGGGTTACGGTGGCCCGGGCTGGAGCACTACGATGTCAACAAAGACCCCGACAAAGACCTTGACCCGCAGTCTCTGAACAGCTCAAAGACAAATGGATAAGTCGCTACTCCTGTTAGTTCATTCTACACAAACACCCTGGGGCATGGCCGCGCTCGCCCACGGTTTTCCTCCCGTGGTTTGCCCTTCCCCCACCAAACACAGGCCCTCAGAAATGGCCACCCGGGGCAGCACGAACAGCCAGCCATTCCCCCGGCGCCTGAGGAGGCAGGATTTGCCTGAAGGATGCTGACAGGACCACACTTCACTGGGGTCTTCCAGGGCCCACACCGGCATAATGTCAGGCCTGGGGCCGCGTTCTGCAAGACGCTTGTTCTCAGAGACTCTGCACCTGAAAAGCTTTCCTCTCATCTGCAAACTCATGGCCACACAGGGGCACCAGACGAAGGGCAACAGAGAACAAAAGTTCCAGGAAGACGGGGCATTTGACCACTCACCATTGTGGCTCCCTGCTCACCATTGTATCCCCAGGGAAGAACAACGTTCGGCAAATGATATAGGTGCTTAACAAATGTTTGTTGAGTGAATAAAGAAAAGGACACGCACCTCTTGGGCCGTGCAACGTACGGCTCAGCGTCCCCCGAGGAGGTGTCCCTGCCTCGTCCTCCCCATCCTGGCTGCAGGCTCCTCCTGGCCAGCACGGGAGCTCATCTGAGCACCACGGCCCACACCTGAGGCACGAGGAAAGGGTGTCAAAGCCAGAGGAGTCCGCCCTGACCGGCTGCTCTGACAGTGCTGTCAGCTGTGGCTTGTCAAGCCCCCGTTTCAATCTCACAATGTCTGCCCTTGTTCCGCAGACAGACCTGCCATTAGGAGCGTTCCAGACCAAACCTCTGCTGCTCCAAAGAGCAATAATTAAATCAACAGACCGCGATGTCTGCTTTCGGTTCCTTTCACACCTGTCTGCCAGCAGGATTACTGGGTAAAAGAAGATCTTGGCTGGGCCCAGACTGGTAAGCACCCTGCAAAAATATCCTGGGGCTGGCGGGGAGGGAGGTGGTGGTCAGCCACGTGCTTCTCAGACCCACGCTGCAGCTCACTGACATTTCTGGGGGGGCTGCCCTGTGGCCCGGGGGAGCTGCAGGTGGGGCTGGAATGAAAGAAACTCACATAGAGAGTTGGCAATAGGCTATGGATATGGGCCGGGAATAATCGCTCCCTTCGGGAGCATCTACTGGGTGCCTCTGGCCTTCAGAGCTGTACCGGTTTCTCTGTCTCTTGGTTCCCTCCTTCAGTGGCCCTGAGTTGAGCAGTTTCCCCAGGCTGAGGAAAGCACTGCGTGCCCACAAGAGATGTTCTGGAAATACTTGCCGACTGGGCAGGGGCAGAGGTGGGTGACACCCCAGATTAGAGGCTCTGCGGCCAAGTTCCCCTCCCTTCCTTGCACATCTCAGTGACGCCCCTACCCCCGGATGGTGTCCTGGGTTTGGGGCCCCAGGCTCTGGGGAGCGGAAAGGAGAAGGCTCTAGGCTCCCAGGGGCTCATGGGAAGGGAGGTCAGCATGTCACTTTCCTCTCTCAGGACCCCATGGCCTTCCGTAAATACACACAGCCTGGAATTCCTGACAATCCCAGCTGATTGTCCAGGAAAAAGAAAAAAACCACAGAGCGCCCACTGAGCCCTGCCCCATTCTAGGTCCCATAAACACGGATGATTAAAAATACTTGGAGCCCTTGAAAGAATGCCTTCCGCACCAGGGCCCGAGGGTGAGGCCACAGGCTCTGGGACAGGCAAGAGCAGCCCCTGGAAGCGAAAGCAGTCACCTCCAGTGGGGCCTGGGGGCCTCTGCTCTGAGGGGCTGCGGCAAAGAAACTTGGGAGCAGAAGTGTCTCTGGAGCCTGGAAGGGCCTAGAAGAAAATGATAGAGGAGGCCGGCTGATTCTTACTTAGAAAGAAACCCAAGTAAGGTCTGTCAAAATTGTAATGAAATAAAAAGTAGAAAAACCTGTTGCTTTCATCCAATGGGTTTTCTAAAGGGTAACTTCTACCTGGGATCACAGAAGGGCCATTGAATGATAAGCTACAGCTGGTGTGTGTGTGTGTGTGTGTGTGTGTGTGTGTGTGTGTGTGTGTGTGTGTGTGTGTGTGTGTGTGTGTGTGTGTGTGTGTGTGTGTGTGTATGTGTGTGTGACAGAGAGAGAGAGAGAGAGAGAGAGAGAGAGAGAGAGAGGGAGAGAGAGAGTGAGTGAGTGATGGGGCTGGAAAGTAAGAAGCAGACTCACCGTCCTGGCAGGGGTGATTGACATGGTCGCAGGAGGAGGTCAGGCTGCTGTTACCCAGTGGCAGCAGGGAGAAGTGAGGGCACCAGGCCATTCCTTTGGGTGCCCTTGCTACTCTTTGCCCCAATCTTGACAGTATATGGAAAATGAAGCAGTCATGGGCTTAGAAAAGCATTGAAGAGACTCAAATGCCTCAGGGATGAGGGTCTATCTGGGTCACAATACCAGGGAAGCTGTTGAGACCAGTAGAAGGGCTGGCTGAGGGTGTGGGCAACAAGGATGAAGATATGAGCATGGATGTGGCCCTGAGACCAGCTGGGGTTTGTCTCATTTCCTCTTGTAAGTGTCTCCCAGGAAAAGAGACCACCAGAATTCTGGACGAGCTGCTTCCAGAACTTCTAAGAAGAAGTGGGTCTGAGTGGCACAAAAGATAGACCATTGAAGATGCTGTGCTGAGCAGCCCAGATGCCGCTTCAGGACTAAAGAACTTACTCCCGCAGCTGCTGGAAGTGCTGCCAGCTGAGAACCCCCTTCAGAGTTGCCTTGGTGGTAGAGTTGCCTCGCCCCAAATGACACCCTCTTCCCAGGGCAACCTGCATCCAATGACTGGTGGATGCGGAGGTGGAAAGCCCTGTACCATCACCACCACTCAATCCGACTCTGAAGGTCCACCCCAGCTTCCGAGCTCCCCACGGTGTTGGCGGAGGCCTTTGTTGCCGCTGCACCAGCCCGCAGCTCTCCCCTCACTTCAGTCCTGCTTCCTCCTTCCCTTCCTTCCACAGATGTCCATCCCAAGAGCGCTCTCTAATCACGCTTCCACACCGCACGCGGATCCTGCCTCTGTCTGGCATACTGGCACAGGGCCAAGCACCCACACGTGTGTTTGGCCAAATAAATACATATTCTGAAGTCTGTTCACTATGTATGCATTATCTACTAAAAACTTAATATTATTAGAGCAGACGCAAATGATCCCCTCCCCCGCCCCCATACACACAAACCTCAGGGGGAAGCCCTGGAGTCACCTCCAGGAAGCCCTCAAGCGTTCTGAAAACCAATAGGTTAGGGCATGGCTCCAGGCAGAAGGGAGCCCTGGGCGGGGCGCTGGTTCGGCACCAGAATATCTGATTCTGACCTGCGCTTCTGCCCCTGCAGCTGGGTGAGCTGAGGCGTCAGCGCACTCCTCTCACAGCCGCACCCTCGTCGGTCTGAACTGCCCCGGCTCCTTCCTGGGTTGTGTGGGAGAGCCAATGAGAGCTTCAAATATTATGTTTGGAAGGACATTTTAAACTGCAAAGGGCTGTGCAAAAATAAGAGAGAATCGTTTAGCGAATGGCCCGTGAATTGTGTTCATTCACTGTGTTCGTGGCTAATTCTGGACACTCATCCCCCTAGTGTTGGATTAAACAAGATATCAGCAGGACCTGCCCTAAACACATCCACTGTCTTCTTTGTCTGGTTCATTTTAAGACTCAAATAAGATAACAAATGTGAGAGTGCTTCAGATGTCACACTAGTGTGTGCACGTTTGCTACACAGTGGCGGGTTTGGAGCGGGGGTGGTGGGTGCTGGAGAGAGGTAGGCTGGAACCAAAAGAGAAGACCCAGGTCCCATGCTTTCTCCACCACTTACTAACTTGGTGGCCTTGGGCAAATCACCTAACTCTGCCTCTGTGAAATGGGACTGGTAGTTCAAGCTTTACTTCCTTACAGAGTTTTACTTTTTTTTTCTTTTTCTTTTCTGAAAGTCAATGAAAATATGTATTTGGAAGCATTTTGGGTAAATTGAGGCCAAGAGACTTACAAAGTCCTTACCTCCTATAAGTGGAAAAGTTACATGGAACCCAGGGCCTTGACTCCCAAGCTCAGCCTCTTTCCATGCTGGGTCAAGTATTAGGACTAAAAATAACAACAGCAATGCCGATTACAACAGTGATCACCACCGCCTTTAAAATACCTCAGGCAGCTTGGCACGTCTGTGTTCGTTAGATTCCCCTCTGGGCTGAGGGAGTGCAGCCCGGTGAAGATACCAAGGTTTCTATTTCAGACCCCACTCACCACTCACCCCCGGTGCCAGGCACCCTTGGGCAGTGTCCAACCTGCCCGACTCCATGTTGGCAACCCCTGTGGTTATCACCTTAAGTTTTGAGTTGTTTTTCTGCAGCAGGGTGGCTGTGTGCTCAACATTTCACTATTTCGAAGGCTGTCCCCTCATAGAGCAGTGAAATCGGTGGGCCAGAGCGTAGACTGGTCAAGAAAGAAGGCACCAACCTGACAGACAGACGGTGGGGGGGGCACCCTTCATCTCCTCCCTTCCTAGGAGAGAACAGGGAAAGGAGTGTGGCCTGGAATCAGAGGAAAGAAAGAGGAGAGGGGGAGCCCAGCATGTGGTCAGGATTTCAATCGGGGAAGTTCTCAGTGTACAGAGGAGAAGAGGGCATTGTCAAACTTCCCGTTAGGGAGGGGACCTAGGGAGAAGGGAGTTCTGAATGCTCCCAGTGTTTCCAAAGGGCCTCTCCACTCCTATCGCGAGCTTTCCCCTGCAGCCAGGAGGTCTGGCCACCCACGAGGCGGCCCGTTATGTCAGTGGGAAGAAGAGCCGAGGCCTCTGGGGTGAGGCGGGAGGTGCTGGTCCTGCATCTCAATTTCCCAGCACACAAGCCCAGTCACCTCCCTTGTCCCTTCTCTCTCCATGTAACACACACCCCTTTATTCTGGGTGTGGACCAATGGCCCATGGCCGCTGAGCCTGCGCGGCCCTGACAACCATTGGTCTTTCTACCGTCTCCATAGTTTTGCCTTTTTCAGAATGTCATATAGTTGGATTCATATCCTACGGAGCCTTCTCAGATAGGCTTCTTCACCGAGTAATGTGCATTTAAGGTTCCTCCATGTCTTTTCATGGCTCGATAGCTCCTTTGTTTTTAGCACTGAATGATTATCCATTGTCCCAAGGTACCATGATTTACTTCTCGGCCCACCTACTGAAGGACATCGTGGTTGCTTCCAAGTTTGGGCCATTATGAATAAGCTGCTATAAACGTCCACGTGCAGGTTTGTGTATGGAGTAAAGTTTCCATCTGAGTAAATACCAAAGAATACAAGTGCTGGATCGTATGGTTCCCGTAACTTCTCTGAGCCTCACTTTCTTCATGATGTTTGATTGAGCTACTGCACATGAAGCACTGTGCACAGCACCCAGCACGTAGATGGGGCTCAACTAACGGGAGCACTGCTCATTAGCCTACTCAAAGGTTAGTGAAAACACTAACGTAAGGGATGTGAATCCAAGCATCGTCTGAGGGGGATGACATACGGGTACGTCATAGTCATGAACCATCTCTCCGCAGCCCAGGAAGGCTCAGGGCAACAAGAAACGCTGGAAGGCTGTCAGGGCACCGCTGCCTCCACTGAGGAGGGTCTCCTGAGCAGCCTGTGCTGTGGGAGGGGAGGTGGAGATGAACCCTCTGTCCCATAGTAAAGTCTGTCCCAGGCTGAGCAAATCAGGGTGTTGGGGGGGGTATCGTGAACCCTTAGACGTCTGCTGTCCTCCACCGTCTCCTTCCCAAGTCCGCTCCTCACACAGTTTCCCCCACCCCTTCCTCCACTTGACTCATCCGAAGCTAAGCCCGTAACCAGAAGCTCAGAGGTGATGAAAACAGGCTCTCTTTTCGCTTCACCTACTTCCTGTGAACTCACTTAATTCTTCCCAAAATTACCAGGTCACCAGGAAGCTTCGCTAGTTCAGTTTTTTCCTTTCTTTTTTCTTTTCTTGTTCCTTCTCTGATGACAAGATCTACTTGGGATCTAGACTTCAGTGTAAAGTGTGAGCGGGTAGTGTTTCTTTGGAACCCACTTCTTTGGTATCTTTGGAGAGGCTGAGTGAGGGGATGGGACTGAATGACAAAATGAGGCTCCCCATGTGGTATGTGGTTTCCAGAGGCAATGCATCCTTTCCTGCTGAAAGGACTAAAGACACGTCCTCTGGGCCTCCAGCCCTGGGCCATGTTAGCTGGAAACAATAATGGTGCTTATGGTTTTTTTTGTTTGTTTGTTTTGTTTTGTTTTACATCTTTATTGGAGTATAATTGCTTTACAATGGTGTGTTAGTTTCTGCTTTATAACAAAGTGAATCAGTTATACATATACATATGTTCCCATATCTCTTCCGTCTTGTAGCTCCCTCCCGCCCACCCTCCCTATCCCACCCCTCTATGTTTTGTTTATATCTCGCCCTTCCTTCTCCTTCCAGGCTGCTATGCAATGATTAAGTGATCTGAGTCAGGATCAGGCCTGAGCCTCCCAGGAGCCGGAAAGCTGGAGTTTCTGCCAGTGATGCTTACAAAGCCAGCGAGCGTAGGAGGCTGCCACAGGAGAGCCTGTGTGGGTGCCCCTCTAGTGACATCACCTGGGCATCCTCCAACAGGTCACCTCTAAAATGAGGGTGTTGGACTTAATGACCTCTTTGATTTCTTAGACCCATTTTTAAATACTTTTCCAAATGATCTTAGCACTCGCCAGTAGAAGTTACTGCCATGATGGACATGTTCACTAAAGCTACACCGTCCAGTAACGGCAGCCGGTAGCCAGGTGTGGCCATTGAACACTTGAAATGTGCCTTGTGTGGGCAAGCAACATTTTTTATTTCATTTAATTTTACTTAATTAATTAATTTAAATTAATTAATTTATTTGGCTGCACCGGGTCTTTGTTGCGGCATGTGGGATCTTCGCTGCCGTGTGTGGGATCTTTTAGTTGTGGCATGTGGGCTTTTAGCTGCAGCATGCGGGCTCTAGTTCCCTGACCAGGGATCGAACCTGGGTCCCCTGCATTAGGAGCATGGAGTCTTAACCTCTGGACCACGAGGGAAGTCCCTAATTTTCATTACTTTAAATGTAAGTAGCCTCAAGGGGCTGGTGACTACCATATTAGTCAACACAGGTCTGGGGAGCTGGATTCTGTCTCTTTTAAACTGCATGTTCTGTCGATTCCACCTGAAAATGGTAGCACAAAACTGTCCTCTTCTCTTCATTTCCAGTTTCCGCCCTAGGCTGAACCATCACCATCCCCTCCTCCGTGGTTTCTTTTCTCCTACTTTCACCCTCTATGATCCTTTTGGCATAGCACAGAGTGAGCTTCTTCAAAGGTAAAATTGACCAAGATATTCCTCTTCTGAAAACGCTTCATCAACTTCCCCATCGCAGTAAAATTGAAACCCCCCATGAGGCCTGGACACCTTGCTCCATCTCCCCCTTGCAGCCCAACACTAGGCTCCTGGAAGCCACCAAATCCTTTTCCACCTCAGGTCCTTTGCACAAACTTTCCCTTTGTTCTGGAGCTGGGCTGTCCAATACAATGGCCACTAGCCACACATGGCTTTTTTATATATACACTTAAATTAATTGAAATTAAATAAAATTTAAAATTCAGTTCCTCAGTCACATGAAACACATTTCAAGGGCTCAGGAGTCACACGTGGGGCTCCCCTGTGGCGCAGTGGTTAAGAGTCCACCTGCCGATGCAGGGGACACAGGTTCGTGCCCTGGTCCGAGAAGGTCCCATATGCCGTGGAGCGGCTGGGCCCGTGAGCCATGGCCGCTGAGCCTGCACGTCCGGAGCCTGTGCTCCGCAACGGGAGAGGTCACAACAGTGAGAGGCCCGTGTACCTCAAAAAAAAGTCACATGTGGCTCATTGGTACCATACTGGACAGTACAGATACGGAATATTCCCATCATCACAGAAGTTCTGGGACAGTCTTCCCTACACTCGAGCTTGGCTAACTCCAACCTATCCTTCAAGTCTCAGCTTAAATGTCACATTCCCACAGAGGCCTTTTCTGATCCTCCAGCCTAAAATAAGAGCCCCTGCTTTCTTTTGTACAGAGCCTGCAATTTTCTTTTTTAGTTCTTACAACTGTTTGCAAAGTTATAGTTAACCTGTGTGGTTGTCTAATGTATGCGTCTATTAAAATCTAGGATAATGTCTTTTTTGTTTACCACTCAATCCCTGGACCCTATCTCAGTGCCTTGAGACTTAGTAGCAGCTCATTCATGTTGGGTGGATAAATGAAATAACGAATAAATGGAGAGAGTGGTTGCACGTAATCTACTCATCTTTCAAAGCTCTAGGTAAAGAGTCAGAGCTCAGGAACCATACGGCCCTGGAATGGAATCCTGACTGCCAGCTATGTTTCAGCCCGTTGGTTAACCTTCCGAGCCACCCTCTCTGCACATGTAGGAGGGAATGCTATTGCCAGCTCGGAGCACTGTGGTGAGCTGTGAGTGAGATAGACAGGTAAAGCCCTTGGTCCACAGTCAGTGCTGTGTGGATGTACATTCCTTTTCCTTTATCACTTCCCCTGTGTCCTTCCAGCACTCTCTGTGAGGTCTTCTCCCTCTCACATTGCATCTCCAGCCTTGGCTTCTGAGTCTCTCATTCCTTGGTCCCATTCCCTCTAAGAGGATTTTAGTTTTCTCTCAGCTGCCACAACTCAAGGATCAAACCAGAAGATTTCTCCAACATAGAGAGCTCACCTTGCTTGGGCCCTTCCTCACTGCCCTCCCTGTCTCTGGCTGTATAAACCAGCCTGACTCACCTGCCCACCTCCAACTCATAAAGGCAAACTCCAGCCCTGGAAATTCTCTCAGAATAGCAGGTACGCAGGCATCTGGCCTAGAGTGGGCCCACTCTTTTTCTAGGGTGTTTTTGATCAATTTGCGTCTGTGAACCACCTACATCAGTATTCCCTGCTTGTTTAAAATGCAGATTCCTGGGCTCCCACTCTGGACCCATTTAACCAGAATCTCTGTGGGGGGGCCCTGGAAGCTGCATTTTCAGTAACCAGCTCAGGTGATTCTGTTGCTCTAGATTAAGGCTTCTCAGTGTATAATATTTACCCCCTCAAGCACTGGGAAGATCCTTCTGGTAAGTCCCTCACTGATCCTCCCTTTAATTTGTATAAAATTTTATTTCTATATCAAAAGATTATTTACCAAATACCTACCAAGTGAGTTATCAAGTGAATTACTACTATTATTTGGGATCTATAAACTCACATTAAAAATTTAGTCGGGTTTACAGTGGACCCCAACTCACTGTTCTCCCCGGTTGGCATGGCAGCATGTGGCCATTCTGTGGACTTCCACAGGGCACATGTCCACAAAGACACTGAAGTGCCCAGAGATGCTTTTAGGAGGACTCACTGTAGTCAGAGGCCCATCACTGTCTTGAGTTGGTCATGATTTTGAACTGCTGCTCTTCTTGGTCTTTAATGATAACTTACTGTGGGTTTGTCATGGTTGATGTAGTTTATTATGGATTACATGGTGAGCCCTATAGTACGTAGGGGTGCAGAATGACACCAACACAAGTGGGGCCTGAACATTCCCAATAACTAGACTTTAAGACATGTAGCTTGCTGTTAAAACATGAGTAATCTTAAAGCTAAAGCAGACGTGTGTGTACATATATAAACAATCCCTCCAAAATTTGCTTTAGAATGATAGCTTATTGTAATCAGGGTGGTTTTCCATGTGGCAGTATAAAGGGCAGGGTCAGCCGGCTTCGGGTAGTCATTTAACCAGCGCTGCACTGCACACAGCTACCGTCACTCCTTTTTACTGCCTTTGCACCCTGAGCGCCCACTGTCTGCGGCAGCGCTCAACCGCTGCTCCGACACCCCCTCCTCACGCCGCAGCTCCAGGGTCCCAACTGGAGCCCTGGGTGCAGTTGGATCAAGTTAACTGCAAAACAAGACACACATGGGAATAGCCAAGAGGCCCCGCCGGGGACACGGGCAAGAAGGCATTCACCCCAGCAGCTGTGACTGCACCCAGGCTCCCCTCTGCATTCCTGCTGGGAGTCTGAGCACATCCTGTCCGCTGTGTCCATAAAAACAACCTTTGTTATGCTCATCTCAGCATTGTTTATGATAGTAAAAGCACTTGGGAACAAGCCAAATGTCAACATCGGGGTGGGGGGGGATTCATTAAATAAACCACGGTGCCATCCATACAATAGGAAACTATGTATCCATTAAAAATAACATGGAGGAAGAATATTAATAGACATGTCAGCTGGGAGCCTGTCTTTGCTCCTTAGGGGGACACCCGGAGAGGAAGGCTGGCTGTTCTCACTGCTCCTTGCAGCAGGTCTCCTGTCTCCAAAGTTCATTCTTTCCATTTCCTCTGCCTGAAGAGCCCTCTGGCCAGGCTCAGCCTATGTAAATTCTACCCATCAAAGGTAGGCAGGATAATGGCTCTCCAAAGAAGTCCATGCCTTAATCCCTGGATCCTGTAAATACCTTACCTTGCAAGGCAAAAGGAACTTTGCAGATGTAAATTAGGTTACAGACCTGAAAATAGGTTGATTACCCAGGTGGGGCCCAATCTAATCAATTTCCCCAGCTGGGGTCAGAAGAGACAAGAAGAAGAAATCACAGATATTCAAAGCATGAGAGGATTCGCCCTCACTGCTGGGGGCAGGGGTGGGGCATATGGAAAGCATGAGGAGGAACGTGAATGTCCCCTTAGGAGCAAAGACAGGCCCCAGCTGACAGCCAGTAAGGAATCAGGACCTCAGTCCTACCACCACAAGGAAGTGAATCTGGCCAACAACTTGAATGAGCTTGGAAGCAGATTCCTCTGCAGAACCTCCAGAAAGGAATGCAGCCCTGCCAACACCTTGATTTTGACCTTGTGAAACTCTAAGCAAAGGAGCCAGCAGAGCTGCATGGTACCCACATATCTGACCTACAGAACTGTGGGATAATAACTCTCCTGGCAACGTAGTACAGTATTATTAACTATAGTCACCATGCTGTACATTACAAGGTGTAGTTTTAATGCACTAAATTTGTGGTAATTTTTTGTGGCAGCAATAGAAAATTAACACACCATCCTTCAGCACCATCATTCAGTACAAATGCCACTTCCATGAAGCCTTCTCCAGTTTATCCATCTATCCGTGTGTCCCCTCTGAAGTCTCAAAGCATTCTGCCCCTGAGCCTCTTCAGCCATTACCATGGTCCACCTGGGTTATATAAGTAGGGTTATTTATGTACATGTCATATTTATCCTACTAGATGATGTGCTACTCGGGGCAGCAACTGAGGCTTATTCATCTTCATTTTCCTTCCAGGGCACAGTACCTCATGTGTAGTCAGTGCTAAATTTTTCTTGGAAGTATGTTTCACAACCTGTACGGATGGTTATTGTTTTAATAAGATGAATTACTTTTGGCAATTAGGAATTGAAAGATGGACCCTAGAAATATTTGTAAATATAGAAAGGAATAGCTGATTGATGATGGATACTGACAGCATACGGAAAATTAGAATGGGCAACAGAAGGATATATGAATATGGGGATGTTTGGAATTATGCTCCGGCAGTTGGCTCTGAGATGTAAATTCATATGCAAAATAAATAGGATTGAAAGTTATCTAAAGTGTTTTAGAATATAACCTCTTAAAAGATTCAACTTCTTGGCAACATGAAGATTTAATTAAATGAATGTTCTTCTTCTGCTTCAAATGGATAGAAATGTAGAAGAAAATGTAACATAACACCCAGCTGAGCTCAAAAAAAAAAAAGAAAGGGACACCCCCACGTTCCAAAAAGAAGAGGGAGCTTGAAGTCAGCAAGAGCTCCAAAGAGACCTCATAGTCCCATTGATGCAACTACCAGATGATGGAGCCTCTGTTACATTTGGTCCCTGAGGGACCAAGCAGAGTAGATCCCCACCAATATCCTTTGATGTTGACATGGGAATGAAGAAGCAGAGAGAATTCCAAGCATAATAAACAGTTAACACATACCTAGATAATGGAATATCTTAAAATACCTTAACAGAAGAAAAGCAGCCAGTGAGAGATGTATTACCTGCAAAAGAATGAAAATTTGACTGACATCAGAAAAATATATGGCAAGGACTGAGAGAAAAGAGCTGCTTCCTAGAATTCAATACCCAACTAAATCATGATTTGAGGATGAGGACAAAATAAAGACATTTTTACAAAAAAGACCGAGTTTACCATTCACAAACTCTGACTGAAAAACTACTAAAAGATGTGTCTCTTAATGAAGGAAATTGAACCCAGAAGGAAGAGTGGGATATAAAAGCAATGATGAGAAAATAAAGGTAAACATATGAATACAACTAACCTTTTCAAGGATAACACAACAATGACTAAAGAAAGTGTTAGAACAAGCAAACATTTTTAGAACTGGGTGGGAAGTATATATGTGTCTTTTATTTTTCTCCATATTACTTATATTTGGTATACATTGTAATTGAATTTATTTAAGAAAAAAGTTCTTAAAGGAAAAACAGACCCTCCACAGGGAAACAAACAAATTCAAAGTGTATCTGGTTATAACACAACACTCAAAACATGAGTAATAGACAAGATGTTCCACTTCTGTGTATAATTGTTTCAGTACATAGAAATGCTTTAAGAAACGACAGTACAAAATAATTATGTGGGTCTGATAAAGGACTAGAAGCAAGTACCAAAGTCGAGTGTCTCCATTTATAATTTTTTTGCAGGAAGGACAATTCCCCATGCTGCGGTGGATACCTCATGCATGTCCAGTTAGAAACAAAATTTTCTTGCAGGGTTGGCATGATTATTCAAGCCGATTTTACAGAGGAAAACACTGAGGTTCAGAGTGACTAAGTGACTTGCCCAAGAGAGAGGAAGAAGAGGAGAAGCAGAGGGGCTTGGCCCGCCCACACTCAGTTCCTAAATAGCCAAGCACTGCCTGAGGCATGCTGGTGCCACTGCCCAGGGCAGGTGTTCACTCCAGCCTTGGTGGGAAGCAAGGAAAGGCAGCCTCCCTCCAGTACATCACATGGACAGGAGGACCCCAGGAAATACACATCTCATGGGAGGAAGAACACAGGGCACATGCATGGGTCAGTTCAACGCTGTTGATGGGTGAGGACAATTGGCTGCACGGAGGAAGGGCCCTGGTCTCCAGCCCCGCTAGGATGTGACAGAGATGGGCAGGCAGGAGGAAAAAGCGGCAAGCCACACGCTGCCCAGACTCTCAGAAACGCGCTCTGTGCTTCTAGGGCTGGTGTTCTGAGTGCATCAGAACAGTGGGAGCAGCCTGGGCTGCTTAAGCCCCCTCCCCCAACATTCAGGGCTCATTCTCGGGAAAGACTTCTGAGTGAGAAATCTCAGGTCTCAGGCTCGGGCCATCACAAAGGCACAGTAGAGCACTCGGAAGGGTGCTCCAGTGGGCCACCCTGGAGCAAGCTAACCGGAGGCTAGTTTGATCCCTAGGCACAAAATGGTCTCTCCCTCTGTTGGGATTACATCACCCCCTCCAGGCAGTCCTCCTGGGTGGCTTCCTCCAGTGTGGCCACACTGGTATCCTTGCCCTGACACTGGAGGATGGGTAACTCGCTCTCACCCACTTCCTCTTGCTGCTCTGCTGCCTCAGGCTGATCCAACCACAGCCGCTCAAGAAGCTCTCAGGATGTGGGTCTCTGAGTGGACCCTTGAAGCTCCCCTTCCCCTGACCTGGTGGGGGAAAACGCTGCCCCATACACAGTCTCTCTCTCTCTCTCTCTCTCTTTCTCTCTCTCCATCCCTTCCTCCCTCCCTCTTTTCTCTGTAACAAGGAGGATATACATCTTGCTGTCTTCAAAGACATACTCTCTCTCCAATATCTCAAACTCTGTATTTCATTTCTTTGTTCCCTGAGGTAGGTGATGAGCTAAAGGCAGCAAAGTACGTTTCCAGCCAAGCCCCTCTGCAAGTCTCGCATAGATGACTTAGCCCATCACTTTGGAACAAGGGGATGTTTTGCACTTACTGTTTTGTTCCCACCTGTGGAGCTTCAGAAGGATTCCAATTGCAGCACCCTGTCCTAGAGCACAGGCGACAGTAGGGCACAGTGTTTGTCTTGGGCTCCAAGCTGTCCATATCGTCTTCCCACCCCACGTGACTAGAATTCTATCATTTTCCCCACAATTTGACCCAAAGGTTGCCTAAGAGAAGGCTCGCTTGACTAGTGGATGTATGATTTAGTTTAAAGCATCTGGACCAGGAGTCAGGCAGCCTTGTCATAAGCCTGTCTCTCCCACTAAAGTGCTGTGGGACAGTAGACAAGTTAGTTACTCTCTCTGGGCTTACGATTCTTGGCTGTTAAACAAAAAGCTTGAGTTTGATGGTTCCCAAGTTCTTTCCAGTTCTAGGATGCTGAGTCCGTCTAGAAGATTGGACAAGGTCAGGGCCAGGCCAGTTCAAGGACAGAGGTGATGCCAAAAACCCTTTGGGCGGTTCCTGACATTTCCATTCCCATCGGTGGGTTGCTTTGTTTCAGGTGATGAGATTGTCACAGGATCTGTCTCCTGCCTTGGGGGCATGTACTCCCCCAGTCCAGGATAGAGACAAAACAAAAGGACAGGTCCCTGGGCCTGGGGGGCCCCAGGGCGACATCAAGCCTCAGCAGGTCAAAGAAGCTGCATGTTCCAAACAGCCTTGTCCCAGGATCTAAAATAGGCAGCAAAGGGAATGGTTTCCAGGCTCCCCCTCCGCTAAAGATAAAAATACCATGGGCCCGGGGATGTTCCCAGTCGTAAATCCATCAGCTAGGACTATTTCTGTCCTTATCCCTTGCCCACGGTTCCTCCTACGACCTCCATCCATCCTGTCCTCCCCGTCCTGGCTCCCCAGCCACCTTTTAGTTGCAGCAGGTTGAAGCTCATCACTGCCTTCTGACCACAGTCCACGGCTTGGCCGTGCCCCTGTGAGAGTCCTAACCTGCACACAGGCGAACAGATAGGCCATCAGGGGCCTCGTCCAACCTCTGGGAGCCTGAGTAGCACGGGTCCACTCTGACAGGCAGATGGACTCCCGGTATATGCCAGGTTTCCCTGCCTCCATGGCTCAGTCGCAGCTTGTTTTCCAGGAGTAAACGCCCGTTTACTGCACGGCTGTGGGTAGGGTTTCTTCTTCATGTCATTACAGACATTAAAGTACTACCTCTTAAGGCCACTGGGATGATTAAATGAGACCCCGTATGTAAAACATGAAAATTGGCACCTGGCAAGTTGTAGATGCTGAGAAAGTAAGACCTGCCTCCCCCTGCCAGCCATTCACCGGGAGTTCAGACTCCCACAGCTGACCCACGTCTTCTGAGAGCTCCTTTGAGGAGATTTCTTCAGTCTGAAACGCTAAATCAGCTTCAAATCCGGCTCTTGAAGAGACCTTTGAAGACACCTGGTCTATCCTGAGGCAGTAAAATCAGCTCCCCGGTAACTAACCTGCAGCAGACGCAATGCTGCTGGGCCAGCTGGAGACTATGGTCTCATGTCCAGTCTTCCACTGCCCTCTGCAGGTTGCAGTGAGATACTGCAGTCAGTGCTGGCATCCCCTGTGCAACACCAAGCCCAAGGACCCTCACTTTACAGAGTTGAAGCAGTTTACAGATAAGACAACAAGGCAAGGCCAGGTGTCTGAGGAAGGCAACACCTCGGAATAGCACGGTGACTTACAGCTCACAAAGCACTTGCCTGTTTGATTTTCACGACCACCCTGCCTTGCCTCTGTTCCTAAGCTCAGAGGGAATTCAGTCATTGTTCAGCCCTGATAGACTACTAACAGCTGACAGACACATCTGTTTCAGGCCATGTCCTAGAACATTCCAGAAAATCAATGAAACGGACCTGTGTGGATCTCAGTGCAAATACCGGTTTTATTTCTAAAGCTCTTCAGTTTTAATCATGCTGTAAAAGTCTAGAATGTTCTGAAGAAAGGAATTTTGTAAGCAAGTGTGTGTGTGTGTGTGTGTGTGTGTGTGTGTATACATGTGAGTGTTTGGTGTGTGCATTCTCTAGCAATGAAGGTTGGCTAATATATGGCAGATGTCAGCATCTGGTGTGATTATGATGATGAAGAAGCATTTCTCACATGCCAACCAGCTGACGGTTTCATTTATTGGTGACATCAAGCGCCGGGCTCAGCTGCGTGGTTTACACCATCCTTCTTCTGTGGCCAGAACCGTGGATCCCATCCCGCAGAATGTTGGATATTTTATACAGTGAAGGCACATGACAAGGTCACACTGTCCACCTAGCACCAGGTGGTGATGAAATCACCCGTCAGAACAAGCAGAGGGGATGCTTGCCTTTCTCCTATTCTCTTTTCCAACCTCAGACACTTGGGGGGATTTAAGTCAAGTTCATGAAGCCCAGATAGCACATCACAGTAAGGGAACCAAGTCTCTGAGCGCTGCAGTTCCCTTATGTAACTGGAGTTTTTAGGTCATATATTTATAGACGTTTAGATCCAGAGAAGACCTTAAGAGATTATTCCAGTCCAATCCTTTCATTCTGCAGTAAAATGAAGCACAGAAAAGGGAAGTGACAGCCTAAGGTCACAAAGATAATTAGAGACATGGCTGGGATGAGAACCCAGGCTCCTTGACTGTTTTTTCTCTGGCCTATCTTGATTTGAGTAGCCTCATTTGTAGATGGGAACTACTGGCTTCAGTTGAAGATTTTTAAACCTGATCTTTTTTTAATGCACAAAGAGGAAGAAGCTAATGCATTGTAGGTACTCAATAACCGGGTTTGTTGGCTTTTGGTGTTATAGAATAATCTTACTTTATGCAGCTTAAGAAGATTAAATCCAATTAACCTTGAATTTGTTTCATTCTTTATTCTCTCCCATGAAGTGCTTAGAGGTTTGAATCTCACCCCACTGTCCCATTGCAAATCTGAGTGTGGATATGAGGTTATAATATGACGCTCACTGGTTTGAAGGAAAAGCTTTCTGAGGAAGGCTCACAGATTTAGAGTTACTTTGGTTTACGCTTCTGGAGGTTTGTGGAAATCCTCTTTGAAGAACAGATGCTGTCAACACTTGAGGTTATACAGGCTGTCCAGTGAGTTGGGACATAGCACAAACACTTCCTAAATCTATTTCAAATACGTGATTACAACAGACATGAAATGATGCTAATTGCCTATTAGCCACTTGGGCCTAACATTTCTGAATTTGCTTATCATTGTGTTTATAAATCATATTTTTGATCAAAATCGTCCAATGCATTCAATGTTCTTCCAAACACCGTCCTGATGAATCACACTGTTGTCATCCTGCAAGTTTTATAAATTCATGTTCTGCAGAGCAAGTGTCATCTTCCGTGGAATCCCCAGTGTAGGATAAGAAGACTCCAATGGGGCTTTTCTTCAGACCTTCACAGACCAGGGTTTACAATTTTCTGGTACATCAGTGACACACTAGGAAGGAACAACAGAGAACTTACTGCAGGGTCTGCACATAGCTCAGGACACCAGTGCCAACCACCATTCCAAGACCAGACACCACTCTGCAGTCCCAGATGTTGGGAGTGCCCCCAGGGCAGGACCCCTTCATTTCCTAGTCATTCGTTTATTTTTATTAAGCGCGTTCCATGTGGTAAGCACTGTGGCAGGCTCTGGAGACCCAGGGATGACCAACTAGAGAAGGGGCCCTTTGTCATGTGACACAGTCCTTCACAAGCACACTTGCTCCTGGATCAGCTGCTCATGCAAATCCACTGCAGGGATTTAAAATCACCTGGGTGTTGTGGCATCACAAAGGGGCTTAGGTTTGAAACTCTGCTTTAGGTCTAGGGCCTCAGAGGAGGGGCTCATCAAATCACTGAGTTCTGCATCAGATTATATACAAGGAGCTAACTTTGCAATCTGTGTGCGCTTCCTGGGAGCCATGCAGCACCTCTGCCCTCTGAGAATGGGGTTTGGGTAACTGTCGCACTGGGGCCACGGTGGGGAGGTTCTGGGCTATGGGAAGGTTGCTGCACAGCTGTGGGCATCTCACTGCCTGGGAGCCCTGCGCGTGGGCTGTGTGGTCCTCACCCTGAAGCTAAATCTACTGGAAAACCTAAAGGGCAGCCTGACTGGGGACCCATCTTCCTTCCTCACCCTCAGTACTGATGGCGGATTTGCCTGCCCCCAGGGCTTCTCCTGTACCCTTCCCATCCCAGGAACTCTGGGTTCATGAGTACCCACTTCATCTTGAAACCCAAAAGGCCTGTCCAATTTCCTATCAAATATCCAAGAGGAAATCCAACTTGGGTATCAGGAAGAATCCAGTTCTGCTAACTCAATAGAGGCTGCAAAGGCAATTGAAGAGTCCTGTGTATGCAGGGCCCACTTCAGCCCAACTCAGAGACTGGGCTGCTTCTGAGGCTCCACCAGTGGATGAAACTGTCCTGGCACAGTCTGCTTTTGCCAGGCATTGTCTCCACAAGTATCACACAGGGGCTTCCCCAAAATGATTCCAGCGACCGTGGAGTTCACTGCTACACACGCCTCCAAGGTAGTGACCGATCACCACGTAGTGCAATCATCTGGTTTCCTAAAAGGCTGCAAATTCTTCAAGGGCACTTATGTGTCCCCAGTATCAGCATGGCACAGGGTAATCACAGAACATATGTGGTCCATCTTATTCATTCATTAATTCTTCTTTTTCTCTCCATTTCCTTAGTACCTCACACAGTGTGTTTAACAAAGAAGGGTCTCAAAAATGCCAGTGACGGACACAAAAGATTAGGCTCTTCTGGAGTTTTATCCATCACCCTCATCGTTATGGAAAATAATGAAATCTGTGGGTGATAAGTGTGCATCAAACAGCCCTCCTTCCTCTCAGGAGGCCTAGCTGCAAGCTGCAGCTTTAAGGGGTTTCTTGTTATTTTCCTGCAGGTTGGAGAAGGTACCTCAACTGCATAGCAGAGGGCGGGCGTGGACCCAAGGCTTCCCAGTTGAGAGAGAGCCTACTGTCTCACCCCACTCTCTGCAACAGAACCTTCCCCAGCCTATGCCCCGCCTCCCCAGATGGAGGGGGCATCATACCAGGGTGGTGAACTTGTCCACGCAGGCATTACGGATCTTCTCCGCGGTGGCGGGGCTGTCTAGCCGGAAAAGCTCCTTCGTATTATTATCTGTGTGCTGAGCCCGAGCTGCGCGGACGGCATCCTTGATGGCGAAGAAGATGGAGGCGCCCAGAAAGAGGGGCGGCTCCCCAACAGCCTGAGTGGACAGAGCAGAGTGTAGGCGGGGAGTCAGGGGAGGGCCCAGCTTCCACATCTGCAGGGCTGGGGATGTCGGGGAGCCCAGCCAGCACTAGTGGCTACATTGAGCAAGACAGGAGGAACGGTCAAAATTAATCAGAGGCTGAGAACAATCAGTGCAGTATATGACTCAACCTTGTGGGCATATTTCTTTTAACTCTTACTATGTGATTTTCTCTGGTGACACCGTGCAAATACGATGGACCGTTGAAAGTTATATTAAGTAACTATATTTTACAGACAAAAAGAAATCTGACCCTTTCCTCACAGTAATAAGCCTAGGGGAATGGTCCACCTGCAGCTCTGTCACCAGCTCTCACAGGCATCAAATTATTCTCACAATTTGCTGAAATAGAGGCATTGTGACAAATAGGAATGAAACTATTTTCTAGCAGAGGTTGTTTTATCCCCCAAAGCATAGGTCACAGACTACCTGTATCAGAATCACTAGGGACACTTGCTAAAAACGCAGGTTCCAGGGCTGTTTCAAATCAAAATTTCTAAGGGTGAGCCCAGTGGAGCTGCATTTTTATCATGAGCTCCAACGCCCGGTGATCTGATGTGCAGTGAAGTGTAAGAGCCAATGGCAAGATCACAAAGTATCCCAGGCCCTCCCACAGTAAAGTAAACCGTGAGATGAGCAAAGGGCTGTGTCTCATTGGTTACAAGTAGTTATCTATCTTCCTTCCTAGACCAACAACTGTATCAATCAGCTTGATTGATTTTCAACCATTTTTTCATACTTATTCAGAGCATGGAGGAAATAAAGGATGGTTATAACCATCCAGGCGTGCTGATCAAGACTTAAGGTCTAGTGGTGGACACTGAAGGAGGTGAAAGTGTGTGCACAGAGGCGCTGCCCCGTGTGCAGTGAACAGGCTGATTCTCATGAGACAACATGGGTGCTGGACCTGTGAGATCATCTCTAAGATCAAGCATTGGGGATGCCCTGAGACGGGGGTGTAGGTCAGGATTCCACCTACAGGACTGAACTAAGGAATCCCTCTGTGCGTACCCACAAGAGCTGGCTTGGACCACACAGAGGTGGTGTCATCCTTGACCCAGTTCCCTGTGTTCCCAGGCAGGATTGCCCACCCCTCCATCGCCCTCACCAAGGCTCGTGTCAGGTTCTCCTCTCTCTTCCACACGAGCCCCCCCACATGGCGGGTGGCTGGAGCCCCTCATCACCACCCGTGGTTTCCCGCAGTGTAGACTGGAAGGTAGCACAGACCCAGGGCAACAGTACCTTGGATGCATAGATGGCCTTCTTGTTGGGACAGTCACGGAGCAGGGACACTCTGAACTCAGTGGGGATACTGCCGAATGCAGGGATCTTGTAGGTGCTGGGGCCACGGGTGTGCAGGCTCCCCTCAGGGGAGTAGTGTAGCTCCTCCAGGGTGAAGAGGCCCAGGCCCTGGACAAATGCCCCTTCCACCTGCAGGGCAGACAGAGACCGTGGCTACCCTGCCTTCCCGCCCCCCTCACCCAAAGACAGGTGTTGCTTCCCACGGCGGGCACCAAGCCCCACCTGCAGTGGAGCCTGGAAAGAAGCTGAAAAGAGCCCCCCACTGCTTCCCTGGCTCCCGCCCCAGCCCAGGATAACTGATCTGGGCCTTTGCCAGGCATCTGTGTAGGCAGAGCAAAGGCACTGACGTTGAAATCAGTTTCAGAACTTGTCGGCCATTCCAGGAGGGACACGCAGCTGTAGGCGTAATTTCCCATTAGAACCTGCCGCAGGGCAGATGGAGATGTTCCTTCCATGTTGCCAGGGGAGAAATGGCGACCCCGAGCTGAGAAGCAAGCTCGTGGGCTGATGGTGGCTGAGTGTGCCGCAGGGGCCCACGCCCCTCCTCTGTGCTGAGTGGGACCATGCGCTTTGGGGCAGCCCCACAAGAGAGGAAGACTTTCCTGGACAGTAGGATTGAGGCTTTCTGAACTCCCAGCCCTGCCTGCCCTCTGGGAGAAGAGCGCCTCTGCTGTAGCTTACAGATCTCTTAAAGGGCACTGCCATGCTCTGCTGGCCCACACGTCTGCTCTCCCAGCCTCACTGCTCAGAATCGTGATATGTGGCACCATCGTAGCTAAACAAGTGTGTTTGGGGGAGACCAGGTGCTGAGCATCTGTGTCTGCCGTGCTGAGCCCTGTGCCTGCCTGTAGCAGGGGTTCCTCACCACAATTGTTCAGGGAGTTAATAAACAGATTTATGACTAAGTTTCTCTATACTCAGTAACTGTCCAGTTTTGAGAAACAATGCACATTTTCTGCCGGATGTTCAATACCTCAGTTCTCGATTCCTCCCTCTGTCTTTTTCTGTTCTGCTGCTCTGCTTAATACCCTCATGTTTTCCAAAAGTGGTTTTCTTCCAGTCACCCCTTTATTCCTCTTGCTGGAACCCATGTCTTTTGCTCCCAGGACCCTCCACCACCCCGCGCTTGGTAGCATTTACTTCCTAGGGTACAAGAGCTGACCTCGATGGAAGAGGAATGAGGAGGGAGAAGATGCCTCTGACCTGAGACCCCACGACCTGCACATTGATCCCAGACTCAATCTCCACTCCCCCATGCTCCCGCTCAGACTATGCATGTGTGTGCGTGTGTGTGCACGCATGCATGCGCTTGAGTGTGTGCTCACCCAGTGTTCCCACCACCCATCATCTTGTTTTCTGACGTATGAGTTCCCTTTCCAAGTTTAACCACGTGGATTTGTCTTCCGCCCCGAGAGTTGGGTGGGCTCTCATCTACCTAAATCCCACTCAGGGAGACTCACTTGGTACCGTGCTCAGACCTGCTTAAAAATGACAGTGGACAAGATGCCGTGGCTGGGGACCCTAGGAGGTGGTGGGGCACATCAGTGGCCAAGTCTGTCACCACTCTGACGCCCCAGGAGTCTTACCTGTCCAATGTCGATGGCAGGGTTCAGACTGGAGCCAACATCCATGACGATGTCTGTGCGGAGGTTCTAGTGCAGAGAGCAAAATAAAAGCAGTTTGAAAAGAAAGGGATGTGTGGAATGATAGAGGGGTCTTGGTGACCCTTAGGTTATTAAGTGCCAACCTGAGTAGTACTTTCACAAGCAGAGCACTCCGGGCACACTCAGGCAGGAGTTTGAGTAGGAAGGGCAGGTCCCCAGGTTCCTGAGGCTTTGAACCTGTCTGTGTCTGGGTCGATCACGTAAGGAAGGGGTTCACAAATTACATTCCACAGGCTGAACCCAGCCTGTCCCCTGTTTTTCTACGGCCTGTGAGCTAAAAATGGTTTTCACATTTTTAAATGAGTGACAAAAATAAAAAGAATATGTTGTGACACATGAAAACTATACGAAATTCACATTCGGTGTGCATAAATTACATTTTATGGGAACACATCCATGAGCACCTGTTTACACACGTTCATGTCTGTTTCCACTCTACAAGACAGAGTGAAATAATTGAGGCAGAGTCTCTGTGGCCCAGAAAACGTAAAATATTTACTCTCTGGTCCTTTATAGGAAGTTTGCCAAGGCATGATTTAACACATTATTTTCCCAACCAGAAAGTTCATTCCTATCGGCTCTTTGTATTGCAATTTCAGACGTTTCTCTTTTTCCCTTTAGTACTAAAGTTCTGCAAACTTCTTACCTTATGATCCCCTGTTAAGCAGTCAATTTCCACTTCAGAGCAAGCCACCCCATAGGTGAAGTAGTGGAAAGCATTCCCTGAGTTTGTCTCAAAGCTGTAGCCAAGGTTGGGTGTCCTGGGGGAGAAAAGAGAAAATACTGCACATGTATTAAGAGGAACATGCCCCCCACTCAAACACACACAGACAGCTTGTCCCCTAAAATCTTGAGACGCTAAAGGTTTTATTTTTTATTCAGCTGTTCTTCAAAAAAGTCCATGAGTTTTGAACATTTTGAACCTGTTCATGAAACCCAGGCACTCCGGAGCATTTTGTCCCTTGTCTCTGGCTCTACTTTGCCAATGGCCTTTATATGAATCATTCTGTAGAGCTGAGCAGTGGAGGCTCCCAGCATGCTGGCCTCTACATGGTAGAAATGGAGGTGACAGATCTGCCTGAGCTCATGAAGGACACATAAGCTACACTCCAAATGATCTACTGAATAGGGATTCAAGATCTCAGAACCAAAGGTTCTTTCTGGGCCGGCTTGTGAGCTTTTCATACAAGTTCACCTGCTCACAGGGCTGCTCACCTTTCTCGAGGTGAAAGGTAATAAGATCAGTACCTCGTGCCAACTTGGGTGCCTCTTAACGCAGCCACCTTGCCTGGTATTACTCCTCATCTACTGATCCCTTCTAAGTTTCAACAAATGATTTGAGCAAAGGGTTGCTAATAAAAGCAGATGCTCTTTTATAAATTTTTTTCTTTTTCAATCCTGACTATCTTATAAGATTCCAATTTTGCATGAGTCAACATATACGAGTGTGTGTGTGTGTGTGTGTGTTCTCTGCTTATAACACTCTGTATCTGTGCTATTGTATTCACTCCACAGAAATAATGATGTGAGCTGATGTGATCAGAATCTGCATGAAAACAAAACCGATACAGGGCTGAGGGAAAAGGCTTCTCCCAGGAGATTATCACCTTCTTTGACCTCTGAACTCACCATCTTCATCTGGGTGTTCCCTGATATAACCCCAGTTTTATCAACTCTAAAAATGAAATGGGAACTTATGAGAAAATTTGCATTAGTTTGTGTTTGTGTAGGTCAAATATTACATAACCCAAGGAACACTGGCAAAACATTGCTTTGCCCTAAAAGTATATATATATACATTTATGTTACATATATATTATATATATTCATAAATTCACACAAGACCTTTTAAAGCAAACATTGAACTATTTTCCAAATCCACTGATCTGTGAAAGAAAAGGCACTAGTTAAATTTCCCAGAGAAAGCTAGAACATTATGGCTGACAGTAGATACGATCATATCTTTTTACAGCTTCTAAATCAGATGGACAGGGTCTCTGCTACTGAATTTTAAAGTTGCAGAAGATATGTGCTCTTTTCTAAAACTCACTTTAGGTCCACTGAATTCTGCATTTTGTAACAGGACTATGTGCTCTAAATCCTCCTCTCATTCTTTCGAAGGAAAGCCTCCTTAAAGAAATGTGACGCGTAGCACAAAGTAACATACACGGGTAACTCGGAACACCAGACGCCTCTGGTTCTTGCAGGAGAACGCTGACGGGCGAATGGCTGGTAATTGACCCGCTATGTCAATAAATGAGGAGACAGGTTCAGAGAGAACCAGTGATTCCCCCAGGTGGAATAGTATACTCTAAGACCAGAACTAGAACAGAGGTCTTCCGATATAACAGCTCGTGCTTCCGGCGCATAGCTGGGTGAGCCCACGCAGTTTAGAGCATCTTTGAATTGAAGCTGGTGGGGGTCCATTGGAGAGACAAACATTTTGGTGCAACTGCTCTCTCCTGACCACAGGCTGACAGAGTTCAGGGCTGGAGGGCCCTGCAGAGGTTAAGATGACGACACACTGTAAGACGGGCGAGATCAGCGCCTTACTTACCTGTAAAACCCGGTAGCAGACAAGCTCACTGTACCCCGGTAGGCAGCCATGACCTGAGCAGAGGAAATGGCCGTCAGGAAGGGGGAACCATGGTTTCCAGAAACGCTGGCCCAGCACTAAGCTTTCAGAAGCTCGTCTTCCTCATCTGGAAGCTGATCAACTCTTTTTCCTAGTGATTCTCACTTCCATACCTTACCTCCCCTTCTCACCGTACCCCCTGCACCAGGTCCTCGTCATCTGAAGCCTGGAGCGCTGCAGCAGCCTCTTAACTGGTCTTCCTGCCTCAAGTCGCCTCCTCGCCCTGCCGTGTAGCCCAGCCAAGTCAGAGGGGTCATCTTAACACACCACACTAGCCATGTTACTACCCTCCTCTAGAGCTTTCCACGTCTCCCCATTGCCTACAGGGCAATAGACCAAATGCCTGACATTCAGGACCCCAGTCTTCTCTCTGGCTTTATGTAACACGCACATCATTGCTACTCCAGCCAAAATCAAGTGTCCAGTCTCTCCCAATCCTTCATGTCCCCACACGTCTGCACCTTTGTTTACGTGGGTCCTCTGCTATATCTGTCCCAATCCTTTTCTTCCCTCAGCAACCAGCGCAAGCTTGCCTCTTCATCCACTTCTCCTGTCATTACTCCCTAATCTGGGCAGTACAACAGCAGCTCTGTACACGGCTCATTTGATACTTAACATGTTAGCCTTGTGTTCCTACTTATACTTTCCTGTTAATAAAGCTACTCATCTCTCCATCCATTCTATCTCTTTAACTACATAATAAATTTTCCTTTCCTTCCTTCCTTCCTTCCTTCCCTCCTTCCTTTCCTTCCTTCCTTCCCTCCTTCCTTCGTTCCTTCCTCTCTCTCTCTCTCTCTTTCTTTCAATATCCACAGCTCTAAGATTTAACTTGTTACTGATATAGTTTGCATCATGATCATTGTCAATTACCAAGCACTTTACTATATATCAAATGCTATTGAGTCCTTTACAGATACTGTCTTACTTAATATTCAGTGCAATCCTATAAGGTCAGCACTTATGAAGATTATTATCTTCATTTTCCGATGAGAAAACTAAGGTTTAGAGAAAAAATTTCTCTAGGATCCTTACTATATGTGCATGATATCAAATATATACATAGATCATAGGGGTGGCAGTGATGGCTTATTTTTCAGTACGGTACAAACACTAAAGAGCTTTGATGCCTGTCGTCTCCTGATCACACCCTTCTGATAATGGCCTTTTGGGGGTTATCTGCTTATAAGGAACACTGGACTACATGGCCGATAGCTGAGGACAAAGCCCAGGTCAACGGATTGGAAAGGCATTATTAAAAACAATTACGGTGCCTTACAAATCCATACTAAAATTCAAACTACCAGAATCAACCCACATGCATGTGGTATCTATGAATGTGAGCAGGGGAGTGCAGGTTGTGTGAGGCATAGTAAGGTGAGTGAGTCAGAGAGAAATAGCTTATTTTCTTTGACTCTGTTGAGGGAGATCTGTACTATCTGCGCTGGTTCACGTGTGGTCACATTTTATGTGTTACTGTTATATCCAGTCCTTTCATTCCAACATTAGGGGAAGGTGAGGCAGGGCCACCATGGCTATTTCTGCTCATGGGAGGAGCTGAGGTCTCTCACCTGAGAGACACTTCCTTGCAGCCTCCCTCTGAGGGTTTCTGACATGCAGGCTTCTGAACCAGAAATCAGAGAACTGGGCTCATTCTTATCATGAGTGCTTGTTGTGTCACTCTTAAAATCACAGAGACGATATAAACTCGCGGGCAGTATCTTTTCCCTGCCCCCTCACAGATAGCGTCTCCGGACCCCAGAGCTGGGCAAGGGGAGAGGATCCTGGGGCAGCCCTCCAAGAGATGGAGGTTTGGAGAAAACGAGGCTCACCAAGACTGCAGACAAGTGCGGCAGGGGACCAGCCCCAAGGGACCAAGGCTTCTCAGTGAGGCGGAGGTAGCACTCACCCCGTCTTCTGAGGCTCAGGGTAGCCGAACCCCTAGTTCCCACGGGGCTGTCAAGATTCTGGATCAAAAATTCTCCTCAAGTGACTTCCCTCAACTGTGAACATTGTAGAGAGGGGCCCAGTATGGCTGGGCATTTACTTGTCCTGTGAAAGTACACAGAGCTCCTCAACTTCTCTTTGCCTGTGCGACTAGATCCCGACCTCCTATTCCTGCCCAGGGTCGGGGACAAAGCCCTGCTCTTAACTTCGCTTTCATTTGCAAAAGCGACTTGAATCAGCTCAGACTTACCCAGTCTTCCCAGGAGCCACTGGGATTCTTTCTCTTGAAGGGTTCCAGCCTTTGCAGGATGGTCTGGCAGGCTTCCTGAAGAACACATGCCCCACATGGCAGACACATCAGTCCTCTGCATTCCCAGACCCAAACAAAACCCCGAGGACCTGCAAGCGACGCTGTGCCCAGAGTGCCTCTCAGACAGCCTTGCCACCCTCTTGGGAATGTCTGAGTCCCAGGGTAGAAGCCGTGGGCTCTTGCTTGGAGAGCACTTCCTGACCCAGTCCTGAGGCTGACAGAGGGGGAGATGTTGAGGGATCCCTAAGGAGGTGCCTTCTCCCGTCAAACGCCTTTGTTTGATGACATCAGACAAAGCACGTGGTCTGACCTGGCTGACCCCACAATCGAATTTCCATTTCGCTCCATTGTCTTGTGTCCTCCCAGAATCCCCTGCTTTCCCTCCAGCTGCCCTTGCCCTCCCACGTTCATCCTTCCTGGCCTTGATGGAAGTGGTTGTGGTTCTTGAGCCCCTCTTTTAGCTTGGTGTCCCCTGGAGAAGAGAGCCAGAGGCATGGCCACAGCCACGAGCCTGCAAGGAGCCATTCCAGCCCCCGGCCCGGGGACTCTCCACGCCTCCCGCCTTGGGCTGGCCCTCAGCACGGTGGCCCCTGAGGCTCCTTACGTAGACGGCCTGTCCGTAGATGTCGGTGCTGACAGAGGCAGCCGTGGGAGAGGTGTTAGGCACAGTGTTAGTACTTGTTTCGCTGATATAGATCTTAGAGGTGGGGATCTTCAGAGCTCTGCTGGCCACCTGCGAACAGAGAGGACGTCACCCCCTAGGGAAGGGCTTGTCTACCTTCTCCCCAAGATGGGATTCAGATTCACTGTTACAGAAAAGAAAATCATTTCGTAAACCATAATTCTACTGAGACTCGGATGTTCTCACATCTGTCTGAATCTGAAGCAGCACTTTATGGAGTGGTTTGGTTGGATTAAAAAAAGTCATAAATGTAATGGTGATGAACAATGCCTTTTTAAACTAACCCTGGCTTTTAAAACAATCCAGTTTGGCCAGTACCCACAAGCCAGGCAGGCATGCCAACTCTAATTCAGCGCCCCTGGGAGGAGCCCCGTGTGCGCGAGGGCAGCCAGCTACCTTCATACACATAACACACACCTTACACACAGTCACAGAGCCCTAGAGTGCTGGTGATGGAAGTGGCCCGAATCATCACCTGGCCAACCCCTTTGCACAGATGGGGAAACTGAGGCCAAGAGGAGGAGCAGACTTGCCCAGGGTCACACGTAAATGAGCAGCAGGGCTAGGGCCAGAGCCTAGGCCTGCCTCTGCTTCTGGTATGTGGCACTGCTCTCTTTTTCACAGCATCTTCCCTCACGCAGACACCACAGTGCTGGGGCGGATGCCCATGGTCTCCAGACTGCTCACCTGGACCATCTTGGTGTGAAGGCCTTGGCCCATCTCTGTGCCCCCGTGGCTCACCAGCACAGAGCCATCTGTGTACACATGGATCAGGGCTCCTGCCTAAGGGAAGAGAACGATACCAAACAGAAAATCCAGCAAATCCTAACTCAGTTTAAGGCCTGGGACCAAAAGTACTGGAGCCCAGGAAAAAGAAAACCAGCAGTAGAAATTTGGATAGAAACCTCAGACAGAAAAATCAAAGCAGTATAAATCTCATGATCTAATTATATAGTCTTCCAGTAGTTTGCAAAACTACTTAATTTTTTTCATATCTCTCTGTCACCTATCCTAAGAGGGAGGTAGGTCTTTGTCCTGATTCTCCTGACGAAGAAATGGGATCAGAAAGGCAGAACAGATGTCCATAGTCCTATAGGCAGGAAGATAAGAACTAGACATTGACCCCAGATCGAGTAGGTATGTGCAAGTTCAACTTTCATTTACACAGCAGAGTTCCTCTGTTCAGCTCTGTTCCCGTGACAATGGGCTTTCCCTTGCAACACTGCAAGCAGAGGGGGAAATGGGGCCCCAGTGCAGTGGAGATGGACAAAATTATATAAAGCAATTACCTGATTCAGAAAAGGAACTGTGAAGCTTATTCCAAATTTGGTAGGAATTATGCACAATCCTCTCTTTTTCCAACAATTCTCCCTGGAGGGAAGAAAAAAAAAATTCTCATAGCAACTTCTCCACTATATTCATGTCAGATCGAACATATTTTATGTCAATATCTTTGTAAAATTGGAACAAAGCATCCTTGGAATTGCCCAGTTAGTCTCTGTCATAACTGAGTTGTGCTTCAATTGTGTAGACAAAATGAGAACAGCGGAAATTTGGGTTCTAGATCTTCCAGTGGAACTGAAACAGGGCCCACCCTTGAAAGTCTTGAGTGGGATTCGGATTGGGTCAGAGTGCTCTGGTGATCTTGGACTCTACTCGCCCCAGGGAGGAACTGTGGCTCGCTGATGATAATGATAATACTTTCTTTTGCTGTATATTTGTTTATCCAAGTAACTCTGTCAGAAAGACAGAGCCAGCACAATTATCCCCACTCTACAGATGATGAAACTGAGACCCAAGGAGATGGAGTGACTGCCAAGGTCACATTTATAGATTAGTGTCAGAGGTAGGCACATAACATGGTGTTTTTAGTCCCAGGCTGGTGTTCTCTAGACCATCGTCTGCCCAGAAGGCAGACAAACGTATGAAGATGGACCACACTGATGTGCTATGACGCTGAGTGCTGTGAGCCCCGAGCCCCAGGGCTGAAGACCATTTCAGGATCTTAAAGAGATGGCTGTGAATGAGTTAGCAAACACAGCAGCCTCCTAAGTTACCTATTAAGTTATTATTCTTATTTTGAGTTCAGCAAGAAGGCTATAGAATCTGAAACCCAGAGAAGCCCCAGAACGTCAGGCTCTTCCCCTCCTGGCGCTTACTTGTTGAACTTGTCAACCTCACTCTTCCGGACGTGATACTGAGAGCTCTTCAGGCATTCATCCCAGCACCTGGGCAAGTTGAAACCCTCAAGCCTCTGGCTGAAGTGTGTCAGGTCCCCTTCTCTGTACAGGTTCTTCCTCCGTACCTTCCCAAGGAAAGAGACACTGAGGCCAGGTCGGTGGCAAGAGACCAGGGGGGCATAACTGGAAGTTGAGCTTTCTGCCCCTCACCAGCACCTGCCCATCCTCTACCCCCACGGGAGATGTCCAAGATACAAAGCAGGCTAACCTCCTCTGACTTGTGCCCCCAGATTCCCCGCTTACTTCCTCTGCAGGCAGCCCACAGGTCACCGCGACGTCACTCATCCAGTGCTCGGCAATGAACAATGCCTGGGGCCCCCCAAAGCCCCGGAAGGCCGTGTTGGAGGGCAGGTTGGTCTTGCACAGCCGCCCAGTGCCCCGGACATTGGGGATTTTATAGCTGTTGTCCATGTGGAGTAGAGCTCGTTCCATTATCTGAAGCAGAAGAAACCAAAATGGGAGAGAACGATGCATGGATTTCATTGGCTCCTCCAAAAAGGAATTTCAAGGGCTGTGAGCATCCCCACCTCTGCCAGCCCCACAGTCAACTGTTCTTCCTCAGGCCCAAATTATTTCTTTCCTGGGGTACTGCAAACCTCCTTAGTGCACTCCTGGCCTTCTGTGTCTCCTCCTTCTAATTTATGTCTCATTCTGAAATATAAGGTCATAGCAGGTCAAGCACTTGCTTCAAAGTCGCACTTACTATCTCCAGAGTAAAGTCTGTATATCTTTAAGCATGGAATTCAAGACACTTACTGACCTTTCCCCAATACACTTTTTTTTTTAATAAATAAATTTATTTATTTATTTTGGCTACATTGGGTCTTCATTGCTGCCCACGGGCTTCCTCTAATTGCGGCGAGTGGGGGCTACTCTTCATTGCGGTGCGTGGGCTTCTCATTGCGGTGGCTTCTCTTGTTGCAGAGCATGGGCTCTAGGCACGTGGGCTTCAGTAGTTGTGGCACGTGGGCTCAGTAGTTGTGGCTCTCGGGCTCTAGAGTGCAGGCTCAGTAGTTGTGGTGCACGGGTTTAGTTGCTCCCCAGCATGTGGGATTTTCCCAGACCAGGGCTCAAACCCCCATTCCCTGCATTGGCAGGCGGATTCTTAGCCACTGCGCCACCAGGGAAGTCCCCCCAATATACTTTTGATCCTCTTTTCTGACTGCATGTTACTCTCACCCGTAAGGCCCCTCCCCACCATATCCACCTGCTAAAATCCCCATTCAGCTCCCACATGGAGGAGCCCCTCCCAGATCTTCTAGTTGGAATTGATTGATCACTTGCCTCTTTTAAAAAATTGGTGACTTTATTCTCATTAAACTTGTACTGCAAATAGTTTAAAGAATCAAATACTTCCATAAGCCACGTTATACAAACCAGCAGCTGCCTCCGTTTTCTTCCCTCCACTGCCCAGAAGCAACCACTTATTCTCTGTCAGCTACTTACATTGTCCTCTACGTCTCTAAATAATGTTTATATCTGTCAGCTATTTACATTGTCCTCCACGTCTCTAAATAATGCTTATATTGCCACTTCTTGACTTGTTCAGTTTTAGACTTTTTATACTGTTTTCCCATCATGGAAAAGGAGGATTTAGTTCCCGCCCAGCCCCCTTTCTCTACATATACACCAGCTTCCTATCTCGCCTCGTCCTTGTATAGTTATACTTCCTTCTCATCAACTGTCCATTTAATCATTCTATAAACATCACTTACAGCTGAACCATGTAGTTATACTAGGTTTACTTCTCTTTCTTGATAATATTTCCCCCCTTGGAGTTAACAAGTATCTTTACTTTTTTCATTTGCTTCATTTTCTATGCACATATTACTACAAATTTGTTTTCAATATGTTCAAACACATTTGATTTTCTATTAATCTCATCTTTTTGAAGAAATTGTTTCTGGAGCCTTCTGGCCAACTTCAATCTAAATTGGCAGCCCCTAGGCTTCTGTTCAGCTGTCGCCCAGGAGTTTTCCCCTCACTTTCATCCCAAGGATTCCCTCTGCCTCTCTCCACATTGAATCTCCTGTTTCTGGATCCCATGTCTTCCCTTTTCTTAGTTTTACACCCTTATATGATTGGAGTACAACCGTCAACATCTTCCCCAAAAGTGTATATCTAAAGGTACATTTTTGAGAACTTGCATGTCTGAAATGTCTTTATTCTACTCTCACCCTTAATTCATGACTTGGCTGTATACAGAATTCTAGGTTGGCACTACGTTTCCCATTTACCCTCAGCATTTTGAGGGCACTTTACTAGTGCATTCTAGCTCCCCAGTATTGAGAAATCCAACCAAGGCCTTTCCAACTCTTGGAATGAGTTCCGTTTTTTTTCCTCCCTGAAAATTGTAAATCTCCTTTGTCCTCAGGTTTCTAAAATTTCACGATAATGTAAATTAGCATAAGTCTATCTTCCTTCATTGTGCTGGTTACTGGATGGGCTCTCTTAATCTCAAAATATATGCCCAACAGTTTTGGGAAATTTCTTGAATTATTTCTTAATAGTTTTCCTTCTCTCTCTTTTTTCTATTCTTTCTTTCTGAAACGTCTATTATTTGGATCTCCTGGGCTGGTCCTCAGATTTTCTTGTATTTTCTTGCTATTTTTCCCCATTGTTTTCTCTTTTTTTAAGAGAGCACCTCAAGTTTCTTTCAACCCTTCTGCTTTCACAGTTTTAATTCACAAGGCTTCATTTTTATTCTTAGACTGCTTCATTTTTATAGCATCCTGTTCTTTCTTTAAAGTGTGATAACTCATCTCTCTGATGAGCTAAATGGTAGCTTTTGTTTGTTCGTTTCATTTTGGCTTTAATTTACTTCCCCATTTATAGCCTCTTTCCCACAGGTTGCTTTTGGGGTTCTTTGATTTTTTTCAGTCTTAGTCATCCTACATGATTTTTATATGTCTCAATTCCATTTTTGCTTTCCCTTAGCACTTTGTCAATTGTACTTCATTTTATCTTTTATTATCTGTCTCCCCCACCATACTGTGACCTTCTAGAGAGCAGAAACAATGCCATATTCTTCTATATGTCATCACCCTAGGGGCTTGATAAATATTTGCTGGATTGAATTTTAACACTTGTAAAATCTTTGGGGATAAGTCCTATATCTTTTTCAACCTGATTTTCCTACAACACCAAGAAGCAAGTGTTATATTTGGTGAGACTACCAGAAATGTTTTCTTTTTTGAACAGTTTCCTACACTAGATCTGAAGTATAATGTTTCCTAATTGAGCCAATTAGAGAAGCCCTTAGCACATTCAAAGTGGGAAAAATGGGGAACTTCTGCTTCTCCTGAAATGGTTGACTTCTTTTTTAACAAGAATCTATGCATATATAACTAATATGGTTATAAAATTAAGATTTAAAAAACTTAAAAGGTAGTACCCCCAAGGTAACTTGGTTAATTTTCAAAATGACAAAAATATATGTCATATGAGAAGGTTCAAAGCAGCATTATCCATGAAGCTAAAGACTGGAAGCAACCCAAATGTCCTTAAAGTGGTGAATGGAAAACAAAAAATGGTCTATTCATACAACGGAATATTCTTCATCAATAAAAAGGAATGAAGGAATGATCCATGCTAAAACACGGGTGAACCTCAAAAACATTATTCTGAGAGAAAAGAAGCCAGACAAGAAAGACTACATAGTATATGATTCCGTTTATATTAATTGGCCACAAAAGGAAAATCTGTAAAGACAGAAAGTAGATTAGCAGTTGTCTGGGCCTGAGGGGTAGGAACAGGAGTGACTGCAAATGGGCATAAGAGATAATTTTGAGGTGACTGAAGTGTTAAAAAAACTGGATTGCAATAATGCTTGCCTGACTCCTTAAATGTTCTAAAACCGTTAAATTGTAGAACAGTTGACCCTTGAAAAATATGGTTTTAACCGTGTGGGTCCACTTATAAGCATATTTTTTCAATAAAGATATTGGACATTATTTTGGAGATTTGCAACAATTTGAAAAACTTCACAGATGAACTGAAGAGGCTAGAAATACCAAAAAATTAAGGAAAAGGTATGACATGAATGCATAGGATATATGTAGATATTAGTCTATCCTTACATAGGTATAACGTAAGTGATTTTAAATATAAAATAATATGTTAGTTTTCTTACTGTTTTATAACTTTGCTTTCAAAGAATTATATTACTGTTCAGTATGCCCCTCTCTTGTAATTGGAGAAACTGCCTCTCAGCCTATCATCACAGGGAAGTGGGTTTTTAAAAATGTAACAATGTTTTCAGTACTATATTATGTCTATGACTGTAATCATATACTATATGCCATAAAAATTACTGTGTGTCATAAAAATTTTATAACGATTCATTCATTAGTGTATAGGCTAGGCTATCCTGAAGCAATCGTATTGATTACACTGGGCTACCATAAAGCAATCATACTGCTGCTTCTTCGTTATCAATGCATGAATCACTGTATCTGTAAATAAACATGAATTTCTCTTTCACATTATCTTTTCATTGTTGATGTCTAGTGTTAGTAATTCAAATAACATCTACAGTGTTTTGTATCATATAAGATAATATTGATGTAGGTACTTACAGACAGACGGTTCATCCTATAAACAGATCATGTAAATTTACAGTATCGATAAATATAGTACAGTACTGTATTTTCTTCTCCTTATGATTTTCTTAAGAACATTTCCTTTCCTCTAACTTATTTTATTGTAAAAATACATATATAATACATATAACATATAAAATATGTGTAATTGGACTGTTTATGTGATTGGTTATGTTTCCAGTCAACAGTAGGCTATTGGTAGGTAAGTTTTGGGCGAGTCAAAAGTTATACACAGAATTTTTTTTTTTTTGCGGTATGCAGGCCTCTCACTGTTGTGGCCTCTCCCCCTGCGGAGCACAGGCTCCGGACGCGCAGGCTCAGCGGCCATGGCTCACGGGCCTAGCCGCTCTGCGGCATGTGGGATCTTCCCGGACCGGGGCACGAACCCATGTCCCCTGCATCGGCAGGCGGACTCTCAACCACTGTGCCACCAGGGAAGCCCAACACAGATTTTTGACTGTGGGGTTGGGGGTGGTGCCCCTAATGCCTGCGTTGTTCAAAGGTCAACTGTCCTTCAAATGGGTGAACTTTATGTTATGCAAACTATATTTCAATTGAATTATTTTTAAAAAGGTAAATCAAGTCATTATTTAAAATTCAAACATCACAGAAATGCATGATATAGAAAATGACAGTTAGTATCCCCCCTTAATCCCACCCAGTCACTGTTTGGAGTATGGTCTATCAGACTTTTGTCATGCATATCATTAAACACACACACACACACACACACACAAATTAGTATTACATTCATGCACTCAATGTCACCATACTATACATAAAGTTTTGTAACTAACTTTACTTGCTTGGCAAAATATCCTGCACCAGAAGGTTGAGTTTCTAGTCAGATAAGTAATATGATCACTTCCATGCTTTAGAGAATAACCAAGGATGGAGAACCTGAAGGTGGGGACCAAGTAGGAGGCTATTGCAACAACAGGCAAGGATTGAGGAGGCCTATTCCCGCATGTGCAAACATGCTATGGGGCACACCCGTGACCTCCCAGTCACCCCGGATGCAAGGGCACATCCTACATACACCGAGAGAGAGGTCCTGGCTGTTCCCGGCATTGCTGTAGTGATCCACCTCCACAGCCACAATCTTCCCCGTCTTCATGAAGCCAACCTGAAAAAAAGGAGAGTGAGTTCTCAACTGTCCCCTTCCTTTGTCTGTCTCTAGCCATCTCCTCCCACTTACGCTACCTGGAGAAAACAGAAAGAATAAGACATCCCACCACAAAATAAAGTCGAACTTAAGAGATCACCAGACCTCACAGGTGAAGAAGAGAGGAACCAACATCTCCCCAGTGATGGACCCTGGACGCCCCTTCTCCCTACACTCCTCCTTCTTCCTCCCTACTCCTGGCTTCTGGTTCTACCAACGGAAGTGAGGAGGTAGAAGAAAGAACACGGGTCATGATAGGTCAGGGAGGGGAGGGCTGGGAAGAGAAACTAGGAGAGAAACTGGAGACTCGCTCACAGCTTTTGGCCAGAAGACAGCAAAAGTTACACCTTGCACAAGCATGAAAGTGCTTTCACATCCCCAACCTCGTGTAAACTATCTAAACAAACCCTGACAGGCCATTTCATGAGCAAGGAACCTGAAACCCCACAAGACCAAGTTACTTTCTTGGAGCCCACAAAAATTTGGGAATAAGAGAAATGCAATCCCTTTTGGTGAGTTAAATCATGGAATAAAGTCAGAAGAGGCCAAAGAGGAGATGTTCAAAGCCAACTTGTGGAGACAGAGGGCTCCCAGGTTTATAGCACCAGACTGGGACCTGTAAGGTTCTACTGGTGTGTAGAGAGGAGGATGCATGGTCAGAACAGTAGTTGGTCATCCACAGAAGCCCAGAAAAGGGACAGTCCCACAGGGCACTTGGGTAGTGCCCAGCCATACATGTTCTGGCCAAGCAGGCACCCTAACAGCTTATACCTGACCAGGCCCCTGGAAAGTTGCATTTCTCATTGGAGATCACTAAGTGGTCATTCTGACTTTGACATCAGGCTGTAAACACATTAACATTAGGCCATCCTGTGGGATGGATTCACCCCAGATCTGCTGACAAATCATGTTTCCGAGCCTGAGTGGACAAGGACCAGATTTGGACCCCAGCGAATTCACAGAAGTCACGCACAGCATCCCGTGGCATCTCTTGGGAAGTGGCCTGCCAGCCTCCCCCAGGATCACCCTCCTATGTTGCTGTTGGTTGATTTGAATTTCTCTCCTTGTTATTCCTTCTTTGAATTTCTACAGGCAGTCATGACAAAAGTCAGAGTGTATCCCAGGATCCCTGAATCTCTATCCCCAGTTTCCTAAGCAGAGGGCACTGCCCACCCGACACAGCCCCCGACATCTAGAACCTTGTATCTGGCCAAGAAGGGGTGTCTGCCGCCAGTTATCAGCATGTCCTCATCGCGATCCAGCATGCAGCGCACCGGGTAGCCAGTCCTGGGGGAGGTACCAGAGCATGAGAAACCTCTACAACAGCCCAGCCCTGTGAGTCTCAGGGATAAAAACAGCAAGGAAGCCTTCTTTCTCCACCTGGTACACTGGACTGCTTCGCTCTCTAGACACTGTGCTGGACAAGGTGGGGGGCATCCAGGTGTGGGGTATGGGGTGTGGAGTGTGTCCTTACCTTTGGGGTCCTCACAGCCAGGTAGGAGAGATAGGACATGGACACATGCATTTGAATACCATGAACCAGGTGATGTTGCCCTCACCCCTATGCCCACGAGTTCTAAACACCGAGGGCTGTGAAAATTTGAAGCAAGGGGAATCTACTTCCCAAAGGGGGGAATCCAGGAAGCCTTCCTGGCAGAGGCAGCCTTATTCCTCTTCCCAGAGCCCACTGGGGGAACTCACTTGTATGCAGCCAGGGCCACAGCCACAGTCATCACGATGCCCCGGGTCTCCTTCCCTCCAAAGCCTCCTCCCATTCTCTTCACTCGGACCAGAATCCGGTTTACTGGAACCCCCAACATTTTTGCAACAAAGGACTGTGGGCAAAAGAACAAAATACTCCCAGTGAATGCATATGCCACCTGGACTTACTTCAAGCCTGACGCAGAGCCTACCCGATACACAGAAGCCTAATTACTGCTATGAACTCTGAAATTCCTTGATTTGAGAATCCCCCTCCTGTCCCAGGGCAGCCCTTGGGTAGTGGTGCCAGGGTCTGGCGCACATCAGCCACTGTGCACTGAATTCAGACACTTGTTTTTTTTGGTTGTTGTTGTTGTTTTGTTTGTTTTGTTTTCTTGTTGTTGTTTTTTTTTTGCGGTACGCAGGCCTCTCACTGTTGTGGCCTCTCCCGTTGTGGAGCACAGGCTCCGGACGCGCAGGCTCAGCGGCCATGGCTCACGGACCCAGCCGCTCCGCGGCACGTGGGATCTTCCCGGACCGGGGCACGAACCCGTGTCCCCTGCATCGGCAGGCGGACTCCCAACCACTGCGCCACCAGGGAAGCCCCTAGACACTCATTTTTAACCAGAGGGGTGAGCAGCTGTTCACAGCCTACTTTCAGAGCCAAAATTCATTCCATTTGGCCAGGAACTGGTGGGTCACGAGGGTAAGACCAGCTGCCCAAAACACTGGCAACCACTGTCCTATTACATGCAATAGAGAAATGAGGAATATTTGAGCCACTGCAGCTAATGTAGTGGTTCCCATGGCTCTCACTTAGCACAACCCCTTCATTTAATAGATGAGGAAACTGAGGCCAGATATGATCTGACCAAGGCAATACAGCACTGGAATGATAATAGCTAACATTTTCTAGGCTCTATCCAAGTTTTAAAACTCATCTAATCATTACAACGTCCTGGGCAGGCCCCATTTTATAGATGAGAAAGTTATATAACAAGCTCAATGACACCAGCTTGTTGGTGACAGGGCCTGGCTTCGAACCACTACCTTCACATGCCCTCCTGGATCAGCCCATGTCTCCCTCTTCCCCGGCCCCTTGTTGACCCACTGGACACCTACCTGGGTATTCATGGTATTCTGTGTGGACACAAAGAGCTCCATCTCCCCTGCCTCGCCTTTCGGGACAGCAATGGCACAGTGAGTCTCCAGATAGAAATGCTCTTGGCCACCGATGTACAACTCGCCTGGAGAAGCAACAAGACTCCCCACAGTGAGCCCGATGCTGCAGAGGCGGTGAGTTTGCTTAAGGAGAGAATGTACTCATGCAGGGCCCTGTGCAGTTACCAGCTGTTCACAGGTACCCTTTCAGTTCCCCAACTGGGATGGAAAAGGGTCTCAAAGTCTTAGCCATCTGGGAGCTGAACCCCCGCACGCTAACAAAGAGATCAGAACGACACTGAAATGCATCAGGTGGGAAGCTCCCTTCCTGCTGCAGCCAGCGGAAATGAAAGCTTTTTAGACTATCATTGTAAAATTTTGGAAAAAGTAAAAAAGGAATTAACAGATGTGATTCAGAAGCTGAAAATAAACAGCATCTCCCAGACCCCAAGCTGTCAGTCCAGCTGGATAGCTGGCATACTAGTAACTTAGCGATGTACAGAAACCAATGTAGAAAACCATCGCCAAAGGGGGCTGTTAGGCAGCCTTGCTCTGGGGTGAGAGCTCTGGACCTAATTTCCCAGTGCGGGAGGGAAAGGGGGAGGAGAGGAGAGAGCACTAGCTGGAGATGGGTGAAGACTGCCTTCAGGCAGATGGGGAGGACCAGACTCTGTGTAGCCAGAGGCTGGGCAGACCCAAGACTGGTCAGACATCTGTGACCTTTTTTTTTTTTTTATAGTCTTTATTGGAGTATAATTGCTTTACAATATCGTGTTAGAGACATCTGTGACCCTTATCTTCCCTAGACAGTCTTCCAAATCCAACACATTATAATGTCTCCAGAACCACTTAGGTATGTCCAGTCTAGAGACAGGAGAGTAGAGATTAAGACGCTGAAGTTCTTTCCCAGCCACCTGTCTAGTATTTTGTTACAAACAACAGAGACTCTTCTGTTAGGAAATGTCAGGAAATCACTCCCTTGCTCCAGGGCTCAGGTACAGCTCTTGAATTTAACTCATAAACCAGGGCCACCCCATTCCCACTGCTGCATCACGCGGCCATACCTGAAACAACATTATCTGCTTCCGAAAACCCCTTCTTGAGGTCTCCTTTCTCAATCTTCAGCTCAGATCCATAAAAGGAATTGTTTTTTATAGCATCCTGAGGATTAAAACGAAGCTTCAGTGACTTGGCTTTAAAGGACAGAAGGTGGCTTAAAGGGATTGGGGAAGAGAAGCTCTTGGAATTATTACCTCTCTCTTCCCACATAAGTCACACAGCCATCTCTGTAAGTTTCTTATATAGACTTAAAGCTCAATTGTAGCCCAAGGTGTCCTATTTCTCTATTTCGTTAGATATAGACATACAACCCTGGATCTTGAGGAAAGCAAAGAATCCCTCAAGGAACCAGCTGGAGCTGAAACTGGGAAGGAAGAACGCAGCTTGGCCATTTATGGACTGAGTCTAGGATCATGATGGGGAAGGATTCATAGGACCCACAATCGCAGGCTGGAGGAGATTTAAAAACTTATCGGGTCAGATTCCACCTGCTGTTTGAATCTCCTCTAGAGGATCCTAATAAAGGTGTCTCCAGGAACAGGTAGCTCTCCCCTCTCCAGGCAGCCCATTCCCCAGTTACCTCAATCGTGATAATGGCTGGAAGATCCTCATAGGTGACTTTCACTCCATGGGCGGCTCTCTGTGCGTGTTCTGGGGTGTTGGCGACCACAGCACCAATGACGTGCCCAACACAAGTCACCTAGGAGCAGAGCCAGATGGTTAAAGAACATAACATGCTCCTCGTGAAGCAAATTATTTCTGATTGTTCAAAAAAGCAAAGGAAGTCTCACCCCCATAATTTTTTAAGGTACATTTAAGGAATGTCCTGAGGCCTCTTCATGTTCTTATCCTACTATTTGGGGTTATGTGCTTCTTCATAAGTGTTTAGAATCAGTAGAACTGGAATAGGACTTGGAGATAACTAGTATCTGATGGCAGCCTCTTGAGAAGCTGCCCAGGATAAAATGTGGTGATTGATTAGTGATGTCTGCCATGAGCAGCAGAATGGAAAGCAGGGCACCATGAAGTGTATCTGTCAACTCAGATCTACCCCAACACCCTTGTTCTTCATATTAAGAGATGGAGACCCAGATGGCAAGATCACAGTTGCCTCACTACTAGACCATGACTAAATCTTAACCCTTGACTTCCAGTTTTATTTTCTTTCTACCACTCTACTCTCTTTTATCTTCTGTTTCTCAGATTTATACCAAAAGTTTCTCAAAGGCAGCAATCATGTCTTATATTTCACCTAGATGCCCCAAAGTGGTCATTCCCCAATACTGGTTCTTAGACGTGATGACCTATAAACCAGTTTTTTTGGTTGTTAGATTTATAGAATAATTAATGATTATTGTTTTCTTTTCATTTAATAAATTCAGTTACTACAGAAACTTCATGGATCTCTTTCAGGGATAATTTTTTCCTAACATCCTTCCAAAAATAAACAAAAAAATTGTCCAACTCATCACTTGGGAAGATGAGATTTCTGACAATAGGAACCAATACTTAACATGTCTTGTCTCTGATAATTACCTCTTCAGGACCCAGTTAAGCTCTTGACTTAATTGGTTAGCCTAGTGGTTGTTGAACCTGGCTGATTCTCACTAACCATAATGCTAGTTATGGTCTTAGAGGCTCTTGAAGTTTGTAAAGCAATTTGTCTTCTATCAAACGCTCTCCTTTTAGAGTCCTTGTATCTCAGGTTTATAGTTTTTCATTCCCTCCTTCACTTTTAGCTTAATAATAAGTTGAATTTGTCCTTCAGCAACACCTATCAACCTCCAATTTGCAACATTTGAGCTGTACTGGAATTATAAAATGACTGACAACTATCCTATGAGTATACAGGTTTTTGTAGCAGCTCCCTTGAATGTTTGGAATTTTTTTTTTTGGCAGAACTCCATATATGGTTGAAATCAATAGATAAACTTTCATGTAAGTGAATTATCAATACACATAGTGGTGGTATTGTACTTGTAATTCCTATTCTGTTTGGTTTGTTTAGTGTATTTTATTTTCTTTTAATAAAGGAGTTTAATATTGTACACTTAAGAACCTGATTGTTTCTTAAAATACAGTCACAGGCCTTTTTTTAATGCCACTTTGGCATGGAGTCATCCTACTATGTCTTATACTATGTACAAGCTGCAGCCATCAATGAAATAAATAAATAAACATTAAGTTAAAAGTAAAAGTGCTACCAGGCATATTCTATCCCTTTACTGATTGTCCTGAATACTGGCTAATTGGATGATGGCCCTGATATGTGCAAATGTATAATCTTTTCAAGATCAGGGATTTGGAGGAAAAAAACACAAATTAAAACTTAAATACTCATTCCACTAACTTCATATTTTTTTTAAAAAAAATCCAAGATGTACCTTATCCTTTGCAAAGACTGTCTCATCATTAAAAAGTCCAGTTTCATTACTCCCAGGAATATCATCAGCGGAGAGAAAGCAAACAAAGCCTGGCACCTTCCGAGCTTCTGAAATATCAATGGACCTGCAAGGAGGAGGAGGAATGTGAGGGGCCAGGGAGGAAAACAAGCAGAAGACCTGTCACCTGTCACCTGACTGAGTGATGAACTATGCTCTGCTTCTACCTGTGTATCAATAATTCTTTCCCAGAAGATTGTATAATAGAGAAAATTTCTAAAATATCTTCAGCTATACTTTTTTTTTTTTTTTTTTTTTTTTGCGGTACACGGGCCTCTCACTGTTGTTTCCTCTCCCATTGTGGAGCACAGGCTCTGGACGCGCAGGCTCAGTGGCCATGGCTCACGGGCCCAGCCGCTCCGTGGCATGTGGGATCTTCCCGGACCGGGTCACGAACCCGTGTCCTCTGCATCGGCAGGCGGACTCTCAGCCACTGCACCACCAGGGAAGCCCAGCTATACTTTTATATCTTATAAATCTTGCTCCTTGTAGTTCCTCATCCAATCCCATCCATCCCTTCATAGGGAGAACAGATACTATCATCTAGAACAGGGATCTATACCCTCAAAGGGTCTATTGATAGAATTCAGGGATCCATGAACTTAAACTGGAAAACATTTTCATCTTAAAAAAAAAAAGACCCATTACCCAATTGGATAACTTTGTCTTCTTTTTGACAGTTTTTCCTCCACCCTAACACTTCCCTTTTCTACCTCCTATCCTATCCTATCCTATCCTATCCTATCCTATTTTGCAAATGCTGATTAAATGCTTACCACGTGGAGGCCACTGTGCTGCGTGCTGTGGTAGATATAAGATGAATAGCACACGTTCGTCCCTATGGACCTTGTACAATGCCCTATTTTGGTCTCCAAGTACAAGAGAACCGAAAAGCATTTACTCTGGAGAGCTCCAACACCCACATCACAGCTAATACCTATCCAGATTCAGCACATTAGGGCCTTTGCTGTACCACTCAGTTTCCTCATCTGGAACATGGGGATAATAATATGACCTGCCTATAGGGTTGTGGCGAGGAAGAGATAGGGCCACATGTGTAAAATGCTTTAAACCAGGCTGCAGCAAATATTGTGTGACATGAGTGTTTTTATTATCATCACCATCATCATCGAGGTAGAAATTCTTGCCATTTGGGCTCTCAAGGTTCAACAAATGGGTACAAGTGATTATTCTCTGCTGGGTCCTTTGTGGACACTATCACTGATCCTCACAAAAGTACCCTATGGAGAAAATGAGAGCTTAAGCACACAAGCCAAGGTCAGGTTGCTAAGCACTGGAATAGGAAGTCAATGCCAGGCACTCTAAGGCCTCCTTCTTCCCTTTGGTGCTGACTCAAGTTCTCCTGAAGATTTGCACTGAAGTTTAGCCCAATATCCACAGTGAAGATCTAAGAAAGGCCTTTCAGCAGCTCCTCATTGCTTTTTCTGGCCAAGTGTAGTGTCCCTGTTCAGCACCCCAAGGCTTTCCTGATCTGGCCCCTGCCTATCTCTCCAATGTCATCCCCCCACCCTCCCAGCACCCCTGAGCCCCTCACGTCTCCTGTTTCTCTCCAGACTGGTTTTAAAAAGAGTTCCTGTGTTCCTCTCTGGACCGGGAGGCCCTGGAGGAGGCTTGTCGTCGTGGCATCTCCAGGGCCTGGCAGGTGTGTTCCCTGCACCCCCCTTCCCAAGTGTTTTGACTGCACGCACTTGATCTTGGCGTGGGCCCGGGTGCTGACGACAAGCCGGAGGAAGAGTTCATTCTCGTAGCGAGGGATGTCATCGCAGTACACAGCCTCCCCAGAGGCCTGCAGGGCCGCGGCCAGGTGGGGCAGGGGCCGGCCCACCATGTCCTCCTCAGACTGACCCTTGGGCACCTCCTGGAACAACATGGCCACCAATCAGGCTGAGCTGCAGAGACACTGTTCCCCTAGAGGCCCCAGGGAGCCATGGGGAGCTTCAGGCCAAAGCAAATGTGAGGAGTGAGAATGGAGGAGGCAGGCGGGGAACAGGGTGAAAGAAACAGAAGGCAGGTAAGAAGGCATTGAGAAGAGTGGTCACAGTATCACTACACAGTCAGCCACGGGCAGCCGCCCAGGACGCCCCATGGATACCCACATCTGCAGATGCTCAGGTCCCTTATATAAAATGGGGCAGTACAGTTGGCCCTCTGTATCCATGGGCTCCACATCCACAGATGACGGCTGACTATATGCAGGAGCAAACAAAACAAGGAACCTAAATGTCCATTTGTTGAGAGTTGCGTAAATAAACTATGCTATGCTCACAGGATGGAATAACACACAACTGTCAAAAGATAGTTCTGAAGAATTTTAATTAGGAGGAAAGAATGCTCATGCTAAGTGTAAAAGCAGGACATACAACATTGTATGTGTGGGTAATGATTCAAAATTCTGTGGAAAAATGTTATAAATATAGTACAGATATGTCCATATATGCATAGGAAAAAATGGAAAGAAGTATACAAACATATGATAATGATTTTCTCTTGGAGGTGAGATTTGGGGTGATTTTTATTTTCTTATGTTTTTCCATATTTTTCAAAATGTTCTAAAACGTATTCAGTTTATAATAAAACACTGTTTTGTGTGTTTTTTCAAAGTAATAATAATGATGGCTAGTAGTTATTGAGAGTTTACTATATACAAGGAACTACCTAAGCTATTCACTTTTATTAACCCATTGAATCCTCAAAACCATGCTGTGAAACAGGGGCCCTCATTAGCCACATTTGCAACTGGGCATAATTAACTTGCCCAAGAGGCACCGAGAGAAAGTAACTTGTCCAAGGTTACACAGTTATGTGATAGCAGAGTTTGGATTCAAGTGCTGGCAGTCAGGCCCAGAGTTTATGCTTTGGACCATTACAATCTAGAGCAGGGGTCTACAAATCATGGACAATGGGCCAAATCTGGCCCACTCCCTGTTTTTGTTTTGTTTTTTTGTTTTGTTTTGTTTTGTTTTGCGGTACACGGGCCTCTCACTGTTGTGGCCTCTCCCGTTGCGGAGCACAGGCTCCAGACACGCAGGCCCAGAGGCCACGGCTCACGGGCCCAGCCGCTCCGCGGCATGTGGGATCTTCCCGGACCGGGGCACGAACCCGCGTCCCCTGCATCGGCAGGCGGACTCTCAACCACTGCGCCACCAGGGAAGCCCCACTCCCTGGTTTTACAAATAAAGTTTTACTGGTGCATAGCCACACGCATTCATTTATATATTGCCTCTTGCTTCTTTTGTGCTGCAATGATGGAGTTGAGGAATTGCAGCAGAGACTATGAGGCCCACAAAAATCCAAAACATTTACAGCTGACCCTTTAACTAATACCTCTCAAAAAATTACTGTTGATATAAATAGGGTTTTAAAAATTTTGTTTAGTTTACATGCTCAAGAGAACTCCTAGCTTTGCACATTAGCCCTGCAGAGGAACTAGAAAAAAACAAAATGGGGAAAAAATGCTTTTTAAGGAGCAGGTGAAGATGAGAGGAATCCCAAGAGAGAAATTTAGGTGAGCAAGGGGGGAAATGGCTGCATTCACATTAATATAATTCCCATTTCCTTCACTAGACATTTATGTACAACGGTAAGGAGCTTTAAGCACCCACATACAGTGTGAGTCGGTCACTCACCAATGGTCAGCATCATCTGAGGTGCCCTGCAAGGGCCACTGATATTAGCCACATACAGTCTGTACTCACTTGGAAGAGCTGGATGTTGGCCGGAGGATCTTTGTGAAAGAGTAAGGTGGCGCTGGAATAGGTGGGGTCCAGTTTACCACACTTCTGTGGAGACAAGATAACAGAGGTGATCATGACTATTTCTATCATTGGTCCCATCCTTGGTTGTTCCCAAGTGGTAAAAGTGACAACTTTCTCATCTCCTCATTTACACTCCTGGTACTGGCTGGATCTATCTCAACATCCGAACGTGGGCTCTGACAGCTTCTCTTTCCCCACCCCTGCACCCTACTTCCTCTGACACACCAAACCAAAGTTTCCCTCCTTCCTGTATTTATGCATGTTGCTTTCTCTGTTGGGAATATCCCTCTCCCTCAGTCTTCCTGGAAAAGTCATCCTTTTTCTCCTCAATTCTGTGGGAAATATTTAGTGGTAGGGGAAATTCTCATAGTATCATCTCAACAAAATTAAGGGGAACGTGAAGCTCTCTATGCAGTATGACATCAAATCTATTCAGAAAATGATATATCCAGATCAAAAGATAGAAGATGATAGATATATAGATAGACAGATGGAAGGACAGATAGAAAGAGAGAGAGACATTGAGCAGACAAATAGGATGACAGACAGATGGACAGATAAACATAGGAAAAAAGATGAGAGAAATAAGGAAAAATATTAGCAGTGGCTTTATCTAAGATCTGAGAGTAATTTTAATTTTTTCTTTATACATTTTTGTATTTTCTAAAGTTTTCCACAAATTTATTACTTACATAATCAGAAAAAATTAACTATTACAAATGTTTATAAAAAGGGATCTCACTCTGCTGCACCCACAGCTGTGAAGCCTTCTCTCCTTTGTGCCCCACCCCCCACTCCATCTCCTCAGTTGTCACACCAGGCTGACCTTTATTGATCCCGTTCTCTCCCACACTAGGCTCTCCGCTGCCACCCCTAGTGCACACAGTACAATCTTATGATGTAACAGGTGCAAAATAAATACTTGCTGGCAAACCCATCTCAGGAGTTAAGACTCTACCTCAACTAGCATCCTCTCCTGGATGCGCATCTCCCCTGGCTGTAGTAGCCCCACCTCACGTTCTCATCACATCACATTCCCATTCTAACTACACAACCACAGCTGTATCAGCTACACTGCTGGAAGGATCATCTGGTCTACCCGCCCCCAGATTTTTATAGCTAAGACATAGAAAGAGTGGTGACCTACTCAAGTTCTCACCTAAGGTAATGACACAGCCAGGACAAGAACCCACATCCCTGACTCCCAGCCCAGTGCTCTGCCTCTCAGCCACCCAGTTGGCTCCCATCTCCGTGTGGCTCCTTAGGCTGTGTCCCTGGTCCCTGCTCCTCTGTCCTTAGACATCCAGAGGAGAGGAACGTTTACCACCTGGTCCACGGCACTCTCCTACCCTGGCCAGCTTCCCAGATCCCTAAACACAAGTGCAGCAGGAAGTCTTTGCCTTGCCCAGGCCCCAAACTCACATCTTCTGAGTCCTCTTTGCCCAGCTTCTGCAACACTGTCAGGTAGAACTTGAAGAAGAAGCTGAGGGTGAGGGTGCGCCGGAACTCAATCATGCCACCTGGGGCGTCTGGGGACAAGGGCAACTCCTCCACCAGGCCTGCACACACGTCCTGCAGCAGCTTCTCATTCCAGAACCTGCCAGAGAGCAGGCTGTGTGAGAGCACTCCCACCCAGCTCTCAGAATCCATTGTGTGAGTGGTTTGCACAGGGCCTTAGAGTCATGAACCTCAGCTCAAAATGTGGCTCAGATACTTACAGTTATGTGACTTTAGGCGAGTTACTGAACCTCCTTGAGCCTCAGTTTTCTCTTTTTTAAAGATAGATACAATTTTTTAAAGACCACAAAAATAATAATAGGTAAATAATAGGTAAATCTATTGAGTTCCTATAATGTACTAGGTAATGTCCCAAGTGATTTATATGAAATGTCGTTTTCAATTTAAATTAAAAGGTATAGTCGGGAAAATTTTCATACTCATTTTACCAACGAGAAAACTGAGACATGGAAAAATTAAGTAACTTGACTGATATTACCCATCTGTTAAGTATTGGAGCCAGGAATTGGAACCAAGGAACCAAACTCCAAAGTTAAGCTTTATCTATCCGTATGGTTATTGTGAGGATTACATAGGACAGTGCCAGCAAAGTGCTTGGTACAACTGCTGCCATATAGTAGCCATAGTAATAGCAGTTGCTATAATAATAGTGTAGCAGCAGTAACAGTAATAGTAGCAATAGCAATAGTAGCAGCAGCAATACCAGTAGTAGTAATACTAACAGTAATACTAACAGTGACAGAAGCAGTAATAGTAGTAGTGAAAGCAATAGTAATAGTAGTAGAAGCAGAAGTAATAACAGAAATAGGAGAAGCACCAGTAGTAATAGCAAGAGCACCAGTGATACTACTGGTAGTAGAAGCAGCAGCAGCAGCAGTAGTGATACTATTAGTAGTAATAGTGGCAGCAGCAGTGCTAGTTGCAATAGTAATAGTTGTAGTAGCAGTAACAGTAGTAGTAACAGCAATAATAATAGCATTAATAGTAGCATCTTTAAAAGTAGCAGCAGCAGTAACCCCAGTAGTAGTAATACTAGGAGTAACAGCAATAATAGTATATCAGTAGTAGAAGAGACAGTGGTGGTAGTAGCAGCTATAATAGTGGCGGTAGCCACAATAGTAATATTAGTCATAGTAGTGATAGCAATAGGAATAACAGTAATGGTAGTAGGAGAACAGCAGTGATAACAGTAGCAGAAATAACGTGAGTAGCACAGCTGTAGCAATTGGAGTAGTAGAAGCAGCAGCAGTAGTAGCAATAGTAACGGTCGTTGTAGCTGCAGCAATAGGTAGTAATAGTACTAGTAATAGCCGCAGTCGTAGCAATGCGAATAGTAGTACAGCAGCAGCAACACGATTAATCGTAATACCACCAGTGGCAGCAGAAATCACAGTAGTAGTCGTAGAAGCAGCTACAGTAGTAACAGTAGTAGCAGCAATGGTAATACTGCTGGTAGCCATAGTAGTAGCAGCAGCAGTGATAATATCAGTAGCACCAGGAGCAGTTTTATTTTGCCGTTAGCTCTTACTTCAATAGCTGTTTCTGCGTGGTCTTGAGGGCTGAGATCGTTCTGTCTGCCATTCCACCATAGCAAAGGGCCAGCTCCTTTACCTGCGCGGCTCCTGGCTGGAACAGGACTCTCATGCCACAGGTCACCTTGGCTATGTCATCTTCTCTGCGGGAGGCCTGCTTGAATGCTGAGAAAAACTCACCCTGAAAATCACAGAAGAAGACCTGTTTCCTCCCTTGTTTTGCAAGGACTGCAAAGTGAGCCTGAAGCAGGGACACAGGTGGGGTGAGGTGGTGAGACCATCACAGAGCAGCCAACAGCTGGTGGTAGAGGTCAACGATCGGGACATAACTACCACCTTTCAGGAGAAGTTCCAGATAATGTTCCTGGAAGCTGGGAAAGGCCAGGATTTCTGCCTATCAGTCTGGAAAATGGGAAATCAGGGACACAGGAGAACTGGGTGCTCTCAACCAAAGAGCAGGAGGGGACAAGGTGCTTAAACGAAGGCTCCTGCGAGACTGCGGCAGCCCCACCACGGCTTCCCCATCCTGGTGCCTGGTATCATGTCCACCCGGCCTCCCCAGAGCTGTTCTGAAGGCTCCACTGGCCTGACCACCTCTCAAGCAGGTACAGTGTGATGCCAAAGGGTGTTTGAGACCCAGCATCAGATGGAGGTGTTTGTGGCTTCTGCAGATGCTCTCCCTGCCTTGTGTCTCCTACCAGTCTACTGGCTGTGGTTAGAAATCTTGTTTCCTGAAAGAAAGACTCACTATGAAACAGTAGCTGCCTTTGTGCTTTGAACATACATTTCCCCCAGATCCAAGCCAATCTCTGTCATTGGAGATAGGAGGAGAGCGTGAGTTACTTTCCAGGTAAGAACCAGCTGTTTCAGGTTCTGCTCGAGGTCTGAACTCACCCTGGCACCACAAGTTCTGATGAATGTCAAAGGTGGGAGGTTTAAGGAAAGGTTTATTGGAGAAGCAAGGAGGCCCACTGTTGAGGTTCAAAATGGCCCCAGGCTTTTGTTGAAGAAGCCATGGAGACCCCTCCTAATGAGAAAGCTTGTCTAGATTTCTGATGTCTGACATGGCCCTGGGGCAATCAGCCCAGAGCTTGAACTCGGTTCTGGAACAGAGGTTCCAGCCGCTCACTCCCAGGACTGTGCTCGTCCACGGCAACATTTTTCCCGGGGTTCATGCAGCGTCAGCATCAGGTCATCAGCTGTTCTTTCTTGAGAAAGACCTAATTCTGGGTATTAAAACCTCTTTTCATTTATAAAATGTTTTTTGTTAATGTCCCTACCTGGCAAAATAAAAACTGGGCAGTGCTATGCCTGTTTCCTCTTCCTTTCCCCACCTCATAATTAAAAAAAAAAAAAAAATCTACTGATCTGTGAAATACAAAAACTCTGGGAATCCCTGTTCAAAACGGTCTATAAGGACAGGCTGGAAAATCATTAAGAAACCACTACAGGGATATAACTGCTTTAATTTAATTAGTATTCTCATGAAGGAGGTCAAAATCAGCAAGGGCAAAACACGCCTTGTAACACTCGCTAAAGCACAAGCTCTGGTAAACCCTTAATACTCTCCTTTACAGCTGGTTCCTGGCTCTCACAGATCACTTTTCTAAAAGGCCCACTGTGGAATGTGTAGGACAAAACCACACCAGCTCAAGACACCACAGGCCCCAAGGAACAAGAGCAAGGCGGCCAGAGGAGCCCAGACCTGCCCCAACAAGCCAGAAAACCCTCTCGTGAAGCAGAAATCCATCCAAGACAACACAGGGCAAGGTCAGGGAAAAAGCACCTTGTCAAGCCCAAGGTCAGCATGTGAGGACCTGACTCACAGGTAGCTTCTCTACCCAGCATGCAAACTCCACACTTCATCATACGAAAACTGGGGCAGGGATACTCCACAACTAGTTGTGTTCTTGGAACTATGTCACTAGCACTAGCTGGTGATCTCCACCAGCTCCTGGATATCTTCCAGGAACCTTATGAATTCTTTCTTTTCAGTCTTCGCAATAACCTGCACAGTCAGTAACATGGGCCCATTTTACAGATGAGGAAATTGGGGCTCAGAAAGATGAATGACTCACTCAGGATCACACATCTACCTCTCTGGTTTCATTGATTATGCCCTGTGCCCCCATATTACTCAGAGAGTAATATGGTTGGTTAAAGGCAATGTTCAGAGACAAGAACATCAATGTTAAAGTGAAGAGATGCTAAGTTTGGCTCCCGAGGCAGGCTCTGGTCTCCCTGTCTGGAGCCTGGCAGGAGTAGGGGTGATTCAGGATGTTTCTGACAGCATCTCACCTCCCTGCTGTAGGGGATCTCAATGGAGAGCAGTATCTCCTCTGGACCTAGCAGGGTCTTTCTGTAGCCAGGGAAGAAGGTGTGATCCATCCGAACCGTTCTTCTGGTGCCTGTACAGAGGCAAGACAGAGAGGGACCAATGTGAGGAAAGCATAAGACAGACCACCAGTGGAATTCTCCATCCTGGTCTCTGATGCCCACAGTCAGAGGCAGTGGCTGGCACAACGGGGGCCAAGGTGCTCCATTTGAAATCCTTAAGCACTGGTGTCCTGGTGACTGTTTAACAATCAGTTCTTTGAGAAAAAACCCTGATTCAAAGCATTTGCTAGTTTATGTGGTATAGATACTCCTACCACAGCCAATGTAAAGCTAAAAGAGCAACATTGCTCAGTGTGATGTTGGAAGGAGGGTAGCAAAGAGTTGACACAGCAGACCTGCCCTCCTCTGAAAGTCCTGCTTACAAGGTTGGCCACTAGCTATCCTCTGGGACCTTGGATTTCAGGAGAGTTCCCACCATTCCCTGATAAGAACGGCTCACTGGGCCTGAAATGTTTGTACACATCATATGGTTTATGCTGAACACCTGACTTTCCTCCTGGGAGTCTGGACTTCTGGTACGTGCCAGGCAGAGTTCCATGACCAGCCCCCAGTAAAAGCCCTGGGTGCTGAGTCTCTAACGAGTGTCCCTGGTAGACTACCCTTCACATGTGTTGTCACAGCTCAACTTACTACTGGGGAGATTGAGCATGTCCTGTGTGACTCCCCTGCGAGGAGGCCCTGGAAGCTTGTGCCTGGTTTCCTCTGCCCCATGCATCTTTTCCCTTTGCTGATTTTGCTTTCTATCCTCCTGCTGTAATAAGTCATAGCCATGAGTAAGACTCTACGCTGAGTCCTGTGAGGCTTCCTTGACCTCCTAAGAGTCATCAAACCCAGAGGTGGTCTTGGGGACCCTCCAACGAGGAAAGATGGACAGGAATACACCCATATGCAGCATTTCCCTCTACAAATATAATAAATGGAAATAACCTCAAGGGCAGAGACAACTGTAAAATGAAATAAAATAATTGGGAAATGGTGAATGTTGAGTACTTATTACCTTTGTTTTGTTTTTTTACATCATTATTGGAGTATAACTGCTTGACAATGGCGTGTTAGTTTCTGCTTTATAACAAAGTGAGTCATCTATACATATACATATATCCCCATATCTCCTCCCTCTTGCATCTCCCTCCCACCCTCCCTATCCCACCCCTCTAGGTGGTCACCAAGCACCGAGCTGATCTCCCTGTGCTATGCAGCTGCTTCCCACTAGCTACCTATTTTACATTTGGTAGTGTATATAAGTCCATTACCTTTGTTTTTAAATATACTTTATTTCATTGTAAGGTTATATAGTTTAAGTTTTAATAGCTGCCATGTTTAACAAACGTTCAGGTTCTCTGAAAACCCAGCAATCAGCTGTGGTGAGCAGTGTACTCTGGCCCCAGCACACACCACTAAGTAAGGCATCTGGCTGACAGGTCCTGTTGTGAATTCTTAATAAAGTGATGGTCCAGCTCTCCTGGTCCCCAACCTGGGTACATCTCCCTTTGCAGCTGCCAGAGATCCAAACTTTAGGACAGCTGCATCATTGAACTTTGGGCTCTGCTTCTCCAGAAAGTGACCTACCTTGTGAGACTCCACCCCATCCCCAGCCCTCTTTCCTGACCACTGTATGAGGCAGCTCACCTCTGGACACGATGGTCAGCTTGGTCCCACTGGCCATGAACACAGGGTTGAGGTCGGAGATGGGGCTGGCTGTGATGATGTTCCCTCCAATGCACTAGGACAAGCAGAGAGCGCGTGTGAGAGAGCCCACCCCAGGAAAGCCCTGCTCACACAGCCGGCTCCCGAACACACAGAAGGTGGGGGACACCTGCTGAAGGGAGAGCTCTGAGGTTCTCCACCCCTGTGGAGACACAGGATCAGCACAGTAAGAACTTGGGCATTCGGGCAACATGCAAGAGATTCCAGTGCCTGGGGTTGGCTCTCAGCTCTGAAATTTACCTGTTGGTAAACCGGGATCAGCCCCTTTAAATTGTTTGTTTGATCGATTTCACCCAAACTCTTTCTGAAAGGGTTGATGTGGTTTATCACAGAGGCCATAGCGATTTAGTAAAAGAGAAATAAAAGGTAAAGATCAAGGAAAATGAGGAGGAAGTCTTAAGGATGAACAGTGTGTTCTAACTGAGCTTCCTTGGCAAAGAATGTAAGGAGAATCAGACACAAGGTTCCTATTATTAGAAAAGAGGAAGAGAACCAGTTGTTCCAGGGAAAAAAAAAAAAATCCTTCCCAGAAGTAGATTGCATCTGAGCTTGGGAACTCAGCAGAGTTTTCTGGGTTTATGTCTCCTTATCTGTAATCAAAGGAGACAGGTGCCTGGCGTAGGGTGATGAGAATGGGAGTAGGTTGTTTTGCTTTGTTTTTTGTTCTAATTTAAAACAACAACAGCAGTGGAATGGGAGGGCCAGCTTTTCTCCCAACTCCATCAACAACTGTGAGACTGAAATGGCGCCAGGTGTGAGAACGCCGTCTGCAAACCCAGAATCTGGGGGCTAGTCTGAAGACTTATTACAAACAGTCAAGAGGTGGGCCTCTCCCTCCTCTCAGGGGGTCTACCTCTGGTTCTCTCCCCAGCTCTGATAGGCAGTCCCCCTTCCTATTTCGGCTTCTCCCTAACTTATCTCTCATTCACCTGCTGGCAGCCTTGGCCAAGTCCAGGAAGAGGGGGGCAGGTGGCTCCAACCTCAGGGGTAAAGACTGAGTCACAGCGTGGGTGCTTCCAAGGGTGGCCCGCAGGCCACCTTCATCAGAAACACCTGTGGGGCTTGTTAAAACCTGACCCGTGGGCTCCACTCCAGACCTGCCGTCAGACGCTCTGAGGGTGGGGCCCAGGAATCTGCATTTTCAACAAACACCCCAGGCAATTCTAAGCACTTAAGTTTGACACCCATTGGGTCTGCAGCAGAGTCCAGACTAGCGCCCCTCGCCTTGCGATGAAAACGTGCATCCTGGGCCCCTAAATAGGGACTCACCGCCACAGACTTGACCTGCTTCCCGGCAAACCAGCGCAGCTGCTGCAGGACGCCTCTGAACACCTCTGTTTTCTGGGTGGGAAGCTTAGCAACCGCATCGAGCAGCGTCTTTTCCACAGAGTTCAGGGGGCAAGCGGCTCCGAAGGAGATACCTGGGAACACACGCTCGGAATGACAGCGATCCCCGTCACAGCTCAGAAAGCACTTCCGTACACAGCAGCCCCACTAAGGCTAAACCAGGACGCACATCCTTATATGGATGAGGAAATTAAGGCCCAGAGAGGTCAAGTGACCTACCCAATGCCACACAGCTAATAAAAGAGCCAGGACTCAACCCCAGGCCTGCTGACCCTACAACCAGAGTGCTCGTTTCTCTAAACCAGTGGTTCTCAACTCAATAAAATCAGATCTCTGAGGGTGAAGTCTTGGCATTTTTTTTAAAAAGCACCCCAAAACTCCCCCCACCTACCCCCTATTTCCATGAGCGATTCTAACATGCAGCCAGGATAGAGAACAACTACGGAGAATCCCAAGCCCCTTGCCCGCTGGCCCCTACCATGGATGCCCCGAGGAGGAGGGAACTGAGGGTGCCCGCCTTCCCCATGCAGGGCGGCTCCCAAAAATGCAGGCGGCAGCGGGAGCCAAAGAGGAGTCTTTCCTGGCACTCGCCATCCCCCCGCATGACCCACCTCCAGCGTCCCAGCCCCTCTGTGGGCTCAGGCAAACTTCCCCTTACCCTCCAGTCCATGCTCCACTGAATTCAGCTCAGGGATCCAGGTTGGGCAGATGATCACAGGAAACAGCTGATTCTTAAACTTCATCTCAATGCCTGAAGAGAAACAAGAAGCCTCAAGTTATAGGTCTGTTGTTTACCACCAGGGCATTTTCCCCCACCACCGCACACAGGACGGAGGACACATTCACGATCATAACATGCTCCGTGGGTGACTTGGGGGTGATTAGGGGTGCAGTGGACAAGATGTGAGAGTAAGTGCAGTTTCCGCACAATCAGCCTGAAAGCTATGTCTTTCCCTCTCAAAAAAACCCATCGGAATTCAAATAAGATGAACTCGAATTCGTGTGTGTGGTGTGTGTGTGTGCGTGTGCGTGTGCGCATATGTGCGTGCGTGTTTAATCACAATACTAGAAAAAGGGCATGAAAATAAGTCAGGAACGCTTGTAAGCACTTTACATATTTTAACTCAATCCTCACAATAACACTATGAAATACTGTGACTTTCTCTATTTATAGATGAAGAAGCTGAGGCACAGGGAGGTTAAGTTTCTTGCCCAAATTACACAGCTAAGAATGGGCATATTTCAGCACCGGAGCAATTATTAGAATTGGGATGTAATAGTAATATGATATGAAAGTCTAACATTCAGACAAAACAGGAAAATTGACTGAGGGAGAAAACTTCAAATTGGCCTCCCGGTCCCCAATATCTGTCTGAGTTCTTAAGGTGCATGGCTTGGTGGGACTGAATGTCTGTGTCTGGTTTCTGTCCTTCCGGTGAATCAAGTAAGAAACCTCTGCGAACAGACCTGCTTCTGTTCCTCAGACCCAGTTAGCACAGCACCTCTCCCAGCCTCGCCCACAGGGCTGTAGATGGAAAAGGGTAAGAAGGAAATGTCTGTGCATCACCCCCCGCCGCCGCCCCTTTCCGGTGCTGTTGAGGGTCTCTGAAGGGAGGCGCAGGCTTTGAGGAGTCTGGCCTGTTTGAACATCAGCTCGTAGGTCAAAGAATGCAGATGGAGGCACTAAGTGGCTCATTTTGATAAGGGGTTCTCTATGACCCACTTCCCCCGACATCATGGCAGTAGGTGGTTACACTGTGCGGAGTGTGTGTGAGGGAGGGAGGCAGAGCTGTGGTTCTCCATGACCCACCTCCCCCGACGTCATGGCGGTAGGTGGTTACACTGTGTGGAGTGCGTGTGAGGGAGGAGGTAGAGCTATGGCATGGTCTTAAGCAATTATTTCTAACTTGGAGCTTATAATATCTTTGTGAATGCCTTTCTCTTAGAATCTAACTGAGCCCAGGACATTGTGTGACTCGTGGCGAGGAACATGTCATATACCCAAGGACCCCAAATATTCTTCCAGCCTGTCATTCTCCACCTTAATTCATGGGACCCTGGGCCCTTGGGTCATGGCTACACAGGCGAGCCATTGTGGTCATATCACCTGAGGCACGTCTCACAGGCCACCCTGCCATCCTGATGTGTCACATTACTGCAGCAGGGGACTCTGCACAGCACCTGTGCTCACAAGGGTGGCCCAGCTCAGCACTTCACCAGCACAGACCTGAGCCAGGCCCTCCTCTCTGTGGCTGAAGAACCAACCAGAACCCAGGGTTCGGGGGGGTCCCTCCAGAGCCAGAGCCAGGAGTCCCCCACAAGCTGGACTTGGCTGCTTAAAAGCATGTCAAGTTCCCCCAAACCAGGGTTCCTCTGAGGCAGACCTCGGCTGTGCTACCATCCTCTCCTTGGATCCCCACTGGGCTTGGGTCCAGCCAAGTGGAAACGGGCCAGGCCAGGTTTATAAATGGATGGAGACGAGCAGGGACCTGGGCACCTCTGCTCCTGTGTCTTCAAGGACCAAGCCCGAGAGCTGCACATCTCGTGTCTCCTTGACCTGTTCACGTACTGCGGGCCTCAGGTCCCAGGTGGTGGTACCACACGGCAGGTGGCCACACTCATGGGCAACACAGCACAGTCACACTTGGACATCTCCTCTCCCTAGCCTTACCACATCACCCCCAGAAAAGGGAGGGCAAGAGAGTGACCTTTATGGAACCCCTAGTGTCCATCAGGCACCGGCCCAGACACGTAAGCTACGTTGCTCCCTCCGCCTTTAGGCTGGGAGACACTGAAGGGAAGGGGTCTGGTCCAGGTGATCTGGGTACCCCTGGCTCTCCCAGAGTACCCAGCGCAGAGCAGGCTCCCTGTCAGTGCTTACGGAGAACAGTCAGCAAGGAGTTCAGTTAGTACTCAGGACAACCCTTAGAGGAGGTGTTACTACTCCACATATGAAATGGGGAAGTGAGGGCAAAAGAGGACACACAGAGGACACACAGCCACAGGGGCTGAACTGGGCAGACTGGCCCAGGGCCACCCCACGCCCTTACCAATCTCCGTGTTCCCCACCACCAGCTTGGCCTCAGGGTACTGCGCTTTGAGGTCCAGCAGCTCGTTCAGGGCCGAGGCCTGGATCCAGGTCACACGCTCCCCTTCAAAACGCAGCTGCTTCAGCGGAATGTCTTTCAGCCTCTGGAAAATGAAGTTTTCTTACTGTGCTGCCTCTTCCTCCCCACTGCCATTCCCAGGGCCATTGCTTTAAGTTTGCAAGGGGATCAACTCTACTATGGATTTGTTTAATACTGAATTCAGATGGAAAATGCACGTCAGGGGAGAAGGGAGGGAGGACACCACGTATCGAGGCAGGAATTACGTTGCAGCTCTTTTATAGACATTATGTCACTTAGTCTTCAGAAGATCTCAGTGAAGGAGGCACTGTTAGTCTCATCTTTTACAGGTGAAGGAGGAAGCTGAGGATCAAGGTTATGTGACCTGCTGAAGGTCACTGTCTCCAGGAGGTACGGGAGGTGGATCAGAAGGGAAGGCAATGGAAGGTTGGCTCTAGAGCATGAGGGGTGATGCGGGGCTGAGAGAGAAAACCCCCAAATCAAACTGATGGGTTTTCAAGGTTTCACAGAGAAAGATACGCTGGCGGTCTGCTGCAAAGCCGTTCCTTCTGGCCTGCTGAATTCCTAAAGCAGCCTTCGTGAGCTCGCCACCCCCTGAGAAATCCGCACTTGAGAAGCCTTGAGAGTGGCTTGATTATTATTATTATTTTGGTCATGATGTTGGAGTGAAGGAGCAGCATCATCAAGGTGAGAAAGTAGGCGTGAGAGGTGTCCTTAAGACATGGCTGCAGGCCATGGACTGTGTCCTTTGAACACAGCTCTCTTTGTTTGTTTGTTTCGTATATGAATGGACTGCTAACAGAAAGAAGAATGGCTTGCTTGAGGGCTTATACATGAGATTTAGCCAGGAGGTCACCAAATACTTCTGGAGCTCCTGTTACTGTACACAGTGTGCCAAAGGGATCCACTCCCTCAGAGTGACACGTGTGAGAAGGAGAGAAGTGTGGGTCCCTGTGGGAGTATGTGGCACAGGGACTTGACGTTTGGGTGTCAGAGAAAGGAAGGGAAATTCAGGCTGAAACCTACAGGACAAGGAGGACACAAAGGCCCCAGTGGGTACGAGTGGGACCCAACAGGTCTCCAGGGGCTCATGGGGCATCACCTACCAGCAACTCTGGGGGGAAGATGGGTTCCTGGGTGGGATCCAGGGGCATGAATTCCTCTGGGTTGAATAAAGATGGCGAGAGAGTGACCTGCTGGAAAAGGGGACAGATGAGTGATACACTGTCCCCTCCTTTAAAATGCCCCACAGGGCTGGCCTAGCCCTCTGTCCAAGCGAGCTCATCCACAGACCCCAGCAGGCTGGTGGAGGAGCTGGTATCTCCTGGGAAGAAGGGACAAGGAGGTCTTGACAGAGGTTCCAGGGCTAATGTACACATTCACCACCCTCGTGGCTGGGGCGTAACCGTTTCCTCTTCCAGCCACCACTGCCCAGAGTGTGGAGAGAGCCCACTGGCTCCTTTGATCTGAGGTTGGCCCTCAGGCTTCCAGGCTGAAAAGGATCCACTTACCTCATGGTCTTTCTTCTGGTTCATGCAGCAGTTTGGGTTGTTCCCATTTCCTCCACAGCATCCACCATCCTAGAGAGATGACCAACATTCACACAAAGATATTTGCAAAGAGTTTTCACAGAAGCTAAAGAACCTAGATGATTACTATCAAATGAAATCTGGGGGCTTCCCTGGTGGCGCAGTGGTTGAGAGTCCGCCTGTTGATGCGGGGGACACGGGTTCGGGCCTTGGTCCGGGAAGATCCCACATGCCGCGGAGCAGCTGGGCCCGTGAGCCATGGCCGCTGAGCCTGTGCGTCCGGAGCCTGTGCTCCACAACGGGAGAGGCCACAACAGTGAGAGGCCCATGTACGCAAAAAAAAAAAAAAAAATGAAATCTGGGTATGATACCTATTCCAGCATCAAAAGGAGCAGCAGATACCCCACCCCATCCCACTTGCCTCTGCAGAGGAAAGGCCTCTGCTTTAACTACTTTCACTTCGTTAACGTAGATTAAATAACTTGAGAATAAACAAACAGGACCTCTCCTGGAAGCAGCAGGGATATTTAATTATGAGAAAATTTCTCCATAAAAGCTAGTCCTATTTTATCAAATCATCTCTTTGTGCCCACATTCCTCTTCAGTACTGCTTCCTGAGGAGGCCTTCGTTCCCCGACCAGGGATCGAAACTGTGTCCCCTGCAGGGGAAGCACAGAGTCTTAACCACTGGACCACTAGGGAAGCCCCTCATGCCTCTACTTCTAAACCATCAAGTTCTATGGGAATGGGCTGGAGCCTCCCAGGCTGGAGTCTTTGGGGGGCTGCTGCCAAAGACGTTCAGGACCAGCGGTGTGCCCGGCCAGTGTGCCTGATGGCCTTCCCACGCCTTCTCAAGCACTTCTCGCCAGAAAGCTCACTCTTTATTCCTCACTGCAGGCCTGTTCTGGAGGATATGTACAGGTCTGATGACTCATCACCTATGGGGAAAGGACTTGCTCAGGACCTCTTGGGGTGCCAATGGCGGAGCACAGAATAGAGCCCAGATTGCTACCTCCCAAAACCAATGCACTGAAGGTGGGAAAGGGTGTGTTCACCTGACTCATCTAGCCCAAGGAGGCAGGAGTCTCAGCTCAGAGCCCCAGAAGACACTACAGAATCGTGGAGTTGTGCTAAGAGGCAGAAGTGGGGGAACTCCCAGGCATAGACCTAGACACATTTCCAGGGCAGCCATTCCTGGGGGAGCAGGCTGGGAGTAGCCCTTCCTTACGTGAATCATGGAAGACACCATTCACGCCGACATTTCCCAAAGGGTGAGTCACCACCCACCAGTGTCCCCGAGGAAGTTCTCAGAGGGCCAAGGAGGCCGAAGGTGTAGCCTCTGAGAACGTGCGAGCACGGCCAGACTTGCCTCCACCCCCCTGCACGTGCTGCCCTGCGTGCAGACCCCTCTTGCATTCACTGCTTTGCCACTGGATCTCAGAGCGGCTCGGTCTATCTTACACCGCCACACCACCACCTTGCCCTTCCCCTCTGAATCTGGACAGAACGGAGAGGGCCTCTTCGCATCTCTCTTTTTGGAGGAGTGATGTGGAAAATTACCAGGCCCTGCGTACAGTGAGACAACAGCCTCCCTCACCTGGTCCTTGTGGGGAAGGATATATTTCACAAAAGTGGATTATTCAGATAATGAAAGTGTCAGCGCTTTCTTACTTAGATCTTTTTCCTTGATAATTCATTGATGTGTTTATGACATAAATTACTGTAACGTACAATAATGTGTCACTGCCCTCAAGGCCTACTGCGGTTAGATAAGGCTAGGGTTTTTCCCCAGAGAGATTTCCACTTTTCTCAGTAGGCTAAAACTGCTGGGCTTATTTTTACGGTTCCCCCATTTCCTTCCTTGCTGCTAGGTGAATGTTGTCATTTCCTGCTGTGAACAGGCTGCCTCGCTATAGCATGCTCTTCTCACCCTCTTCCAGTGTGTGCTATGGCCATGAAAACTAGATAGATGAGCTTTTTAGAACTGTGTGTAAGGTAACAGTTAAAAGGCTCTGAATAAAGGCCTTGGGGGCCTCCAAGGAGTAACATGCATGAGCTTCTGAGCACCTTCTGCGAGCCAGTCATTTTGCCTGCTTGGAGGACCCAGCTCTACTCTGCTCTACACTGCCAGGCAGCTGGAGTGAAGGGGGTGCAGCTCACCTCCTCCCATGGTGTCACAAGAGACTCAGGAACTGTGTAAATGATGATAAAACTCTGACCCACAGAAGGAGTATAATTGTCAGCTACACTCAAAAGCCCTTCTCTCTGGAGAAACTAGGAGAGCTGGTCAGACTGTATTTCTTTGAGAAGCCTCCTATGAAATAAGTACATGCACAAGATTAACCATCCCTGGTTCTCAGGGAAGCCTAAGCAATACATGAAGATCAAATATGGGTAATGGAAAAAATGTACCAGCATCATAATTTATGTTGCCATTTACTGAACATGTCAGGTGTGCCAGGCATTGTCCTAACAGCTTTACAAGAAGTCCTTTCCACAAGCACTGTAAGGTAGGTATTATTACAATCCCCATTTTAGAAACAAGGAAATTTGCCCAATATCATGCATCAGTTAAGTGATGGAATGGGATTTGAACCCAGGTCTGCAGATTCTGAATCTACGCTTTCAATCACTTTCATTTAAATCCGTACCTCCTGGTTCCTCATCATCAACAGCATTCACCAGGATGTGGCATTTTCCATCCTTAGAGGCTCCATCTCCATCTCCACCCTTTTGGACTATTTGGACACAATACTCCTTTTTGTACTGTACCAACTCTAACAGTCAGTGAAAGGCACAGGAGTCTGTGGCTCTCCCCTTAACCCAGAATCAAATTGAGACGAGACAGTTTGATTGGAGTCAGAATCAACTTGACCCAGCTGGGAAATCAGGTAAAATCTGGGGATATTAAGCCAAGAAAGGAGAAGCCAGCCCCCCGTCCTCCTTGCCAGATGACAGGTGTGTGTCTGCATTTATGTAACCGATGCCCATACACCCCAGCTGTGGTTTCTCACGCAGAGGAATATGAACACTACAGGGGTTCACACACCGTCTGAAGATCTAATTAGCAGTTTCATAAGCCCAGCAGAGTGCCAGCTGCAGAAAGCAGCGGGGACAGGAAAGGAGGAGGGACTCGAGTGCTGAGTCAGGCTGGGTTGTTATTAAATGCCACGTTCAGCACCTGTGCCAGGGGCTGAGCATGCCGGTCACCAAGGAAGGATGCCAAGCCCGAAGGCCCTGGAGGAAATTAGCTCTTAGGCAGCATGCCCCTTCCAGTAACCAGTTCTCCAGGCCTTCCCTGGAAGAAAAGTCTCCGTGCTATTGATGAGAACCACCACCTCCCTCCAACCCCCAGAATAAGAACAGCACAGCCCAACGCCCTTGCCAGGTACCTGCGGCAGAAGGACCCGCCAGCTGGCCACACGATCATTTTTCTCTGTAACCCAGAGGCCCATGGCATCCCTCCCAGCTGTGATTCCTGAGTATTGCTGCTTCAGGAGCAGGGCCACTGCTGTCCCAGGGCCCCAACTTACCTTGGCGAAAGTCCGGAAGCCCTGGAGGATGGGTCTGTAGCCTGTACAACGGCACAGGTTTCCTGTGGGCCAAGGAAAAAGCTGCAGTGTCAGCGCAGGCCCCGGAGCAGCTAAGGGGTTTGTGGCTTTGCTCCCAGCTCAGTTAAATGCTCTCTTTACATATTCTATTTTCTTTGCTTGGAATGACCCTCCTCCTGCTTGTACCCCTGACTTCAAAACATCTACCACTTCTTCCAGGAAGCCTTGCTAGAATGCCTAGACTGAATCAGGTGCTCCTCCTAAGTCCTCCCATGGTGCCTAGTCATAGCTTTATCAGTGAGCTTATCAAACTACATTATAAGCTCTCTTCCCCTTCAGAGTACAACCTCCTTGAGAGGAGGGACTGTGTCTTTCATCCCTGTGTCCCCTGTACCCTGTATTGTGCCTGACATATGATAGGACTTCATATAACTGACTGAATAAATGATGCATTAAAATGGATTGAATGAATCAATTCAGAGGAACAGATACCAGGCCCAACCATCTGGGCCCATTCACAGAAGGCAAAGTGGGAAGCCAGTCCCTGCTCAAGGCTCAGAGTCATGGCGTCCTTCCTCATAGGTGGCCCTTGCCCTGCAGAACCCTGCTCTGAGGAAGCAGCAAGGGAAGACGCCATGTCATTAGCTTCTGTGCGGTTTCCCAGACGATCTCCTCCCACTCCGGCCACTCATGGCTACCCCATCCTAGCACGAGGTGAGAGCAGAAGACACCTCAGGAAGATGAACACTAAGGCAGGAGACCCCAGAAGGTCTCCAAACCACCCAAGTGTTCTTCCAATTAAGAAAGCACCACCCTTCCAGTCAATCGTAACCAACATGGTGGGACGGCCTGAGCCTTTCCCTCAAAAGGCGGTGCCTGGAACTCCTACTCCACGCCTGGCATCCACTCTGGCCCTGCCCTGCCCTCCTCAGAGCCCCACTTGCCACTCCACCTCCCAGGCCCTGCCTCAAGGCCCATACCCTGGAAGGCATCCTCGATCTCCTCAACAGTGGGCTCGGGCTGGTTCCGAAGCAGCGTGTACATGCTCATGACGATGCCGGGGGTGCAGAACCCACACTGGGAGCCGTGGCTTTTGGCGATTCTCTCCTAAAAGGGGCAGATGACGTAGACACCTGTGTTGCAGAACCCCTCCCAGGCTCCCTCGCGACTCAGCTGGAGCCAGCCCACGTCGACAGGCAGCGTAGGGTAGCAGGCCGCGTGAAGTCAAATCGTAGTGCTGCCACTTCCCAGCTGTGACCTTGGCCAGTTACCAAGCCTCACTAAGCCTTGTCTATATGTTTAGGACCATCCTAGCACTTAGAGGATTCAGTGAGATCATTCACATAAAACTCTTAACATCATCCTTGGCATAGAGGAAGGAGTCAACCCATGGGAGTTATTAATAGGACAGCCCCCTCAAAGAACAACGACTGTTAAAGCCAGAGGGGCTTCTCACCCTTCATTCCCTTCAACAGAGAGAGGAGGAAGCCGGCTCAGAGATTTAAGACATGTATGCAAGATCACACATGGTGAATGCTAGAGCTGTGTCAGGTTCTTCTAACTACACGACCCCACAATCCAAAATCAACCAAATGAATGCATTTTATTCCAAATTAGAATGCTGCTGTATTCTTATGTGAAGGCAATCCTTGAAGTCCAACGGGTGGGGACTTAAGAATTGGGAAATGTGTGATAGAGAATTCACTAAAAGCACTGAATGTCACAGAATTTTCATTCAAACCTGCAAGATTTTTATTACAAGGAGATTCTCCACATCTACACTATTTTTTAATCTCTGGGAATCTCTCTTGGAACTTACATTAAGTAAAATTGCTAGAATGTTGTATCCCCAGTGCCTAGCATGGCTAGTCATTCATTTGACAGATATTTACTGAGAAACTATTATGTACCAGGAGTGGTAAAGGCACTGGGGACAGAGAGTGAAGAAGAGAGATGAGGTTCCTGGTCTCATGAAGCTCATATCCTAGTAGGGGAAGTACTGACAAAAACAAAGAAGAAAATTTGAGGTGGAGGTCAGTGCTCTGTAGAGAATTAGTACAAGAGGACATGACCCAGACTGACTAGTGGCTATTTGGAGTGGTTAGAAAAGCCACTCTGAAAAAGTGACCTTCCAGTTGAACTTAATGACGTAATTTGGAGCAGGGAAGGGTGTATCCCAGGCAGAGGGAACAGCGAGTGCAAAGGCTCTGAGCACAGACAGTGTGAAAGTCTGATGCGCTAGAGCTGCTGAAAGGCCGGGGTGGATGGAATCCTGGGACAAGGGATGTCAGCTGGGGGAACAGGCAGCAGCCAGTCCGTGCAGCTCTTCATAAACCAGGGTTAGGGATCCGGATGGTTATTCTGGGTGTGATGACGAGAGGGCTTTAAGGGGAATTTCAGCAGGGCTTGATATGATCGAATTCGTGTTTTTAAAGAATCACTGTAGCTGCTGGGCAGGGAATAGCTGTAGGGGCAAGAGAAGAAACAGGGGAACAGGACACTAAAGTGGCCTAGGCAAGAGGGGATAGTGACTTGAACCAAACATTAATGGGGGAAACAGAGGAAAAAAATGAAGATTTCATTGTAAAGTTTGGAGGTAGAGTAGTTACTACTTCTGGATGGATTGGGTGTGGTGTATCAGAGAAAGAATCATAGGTGACTCCTAGATTTTTATCTTGAGCAATTGGGTGGATGCTTTTGCCACTGACTCAGACGGAGGAAGACCAGGGAAGAAAGAAGTTGGGGGGAAAATAGCGTTTTGTTAAGTTTGAGAGTAGACATCCATCTAGCAATTTAAGTAGGCAGCTGGAAAGAGGAGTCTGGTCTCTGAGGAGAGGTCGAAACTGAAGATACAAAGATGATGCATTCACGTGTAGATGGCATTAAACTCACCTCAGCAGAGTGTGAAGGCGGAGAAGAGATGGGGCCCAGGCCAGAGCCCAGGGTGCTGCAGCAATTAGGCACTGAGCCGAGGAAGAGCTGTACATGGTGCAAGCATGGAGGTAGGAGGAAAATGAGGGAAGTGTGGTGTCGTAGAAGCCAAGAGAAAAACATAAATGGACAAGAGGAAGTGGAATCTACAGCTTATTTGGAGCCAAAAGAAGTACATCAGGAATAAGGATCTATTCCATCGGAAAGAGAGGGTTTTCGCCTCATTGTACGGATACGATCCCTGTGTTTAAACGGTTCATTCTTTCTTTCATCTATGTTTCAAAGAAAAGTACAAGCCCTCATTAATCTTCTCACATCCGCTGCAGGTTGGACAAGTTCAGTAATCTGCCCTTTTCCTGCCTAGGAAGCAAAGACATGGCAGTGAAGCAATACCACCCCACCGCGCTCTGACCCCACATGACTGGCCCAAGATGCTCCCTCCAGGGAGTATAATTAGTTTGCTAATTATACGTAGTTTGCTAATATGTAATTAGTTTGTATAGTATAATTATAATATATAATAGTATAATTAGTTTGCTAATTATATAACCGGCGATCCTGACTCCAGACTCACATAAGGGGCACAAGGGTGGCAGGATCTGAATGACACAGTCAAGGGAAGATTAAGAAAAGGGCCTGGCTCAGGCACCTTCCATGATGCAATCTCCTAAGGACCTCCTGCCTCAGTTTCCCTAAACGTAAGCACCAGGAACAGTGGCTTTTCCTTCCCACTGTGCTCTGCTCCCACATGGGCTCCATTCCACCTTGTCTACGAGCATCCTTTCTCTCTCCACAAACCCCTCAGACTACTGCCCACTCCTCCCCAAAGTGTTCCCAATTTCGCTTCATCCTCAGGTGCCTGGTACCATCAGGGAGAAAGCACTGGTCAGACACCCACGTGTCTCTGTTCTCTGACTCAGCCCTTGCTAACCTCCACTTTAATGAGCCCATGTCTGTAGGATCCATGGGTGAAAGGTGAGAGGTGCAATGAAATTACCACTGGAGGGAGCAGGGAGTAGGTGGGCTTTTTATCAAGGGGCGCAGAGCATTTGGAATCTTCAGTCTGAGACGGCAAGGGGGCTTCCTAAGCAGGCTCGGGCACAAAGTGAGGAAGTCCCCCTGCCCCTCCTCCTCCAGCTCTGACACAGCTGGACTTACCAGCCGCCAGATCCAGTTGACCTCTTGGTTCCCATGGGGCATGCAATGTCACCATCCACCCAGACACAGGAGGGAGCTCCAGGCTCGGGTGCCTCCACTCCCTGCCTCACAGCCACCCCCTCACCTCCACGAGGATCTGGGGAGGTGGCTGGGCCGGAATGCCACCTTGGCCCGGGAAGTGACACTCGGCCCAACGACCCAGAGCAAGTCTGCAGCCTTGGTCAGAGCCTCTGGTTACCTGCACAGGATGCAGCCTCGTCTTGGTACTTCCGATTCCTTCCACAGTTGTCACGGCAACATGGTGCAAGGAGCAAATGGGGGCCAGGCAGGCATTGGCAGAAAAGTGACTGGAACCCAAATTAAGGCATTCCATCGACCACTCAGGTCATCAGAGCAGACCTGGGTGCAGGGTCTGGGAGATCTGTGATGCCTGTGTCACTTCTCTTCACTCTATATTATGTTCTTTTCTACAGGTGTCCTCACCTCTCTACCCAAGACTCTGCGCCCGAGCCCCTCCAGCGTCCTGTGGAGTCACACACCGGTGCGCCCTAGGCCTCTGAGCTGGAGCACGGGACCCAGGGTCACTTTCAGCTGCCTCTTAGCCTGACACTGGAGGCTGAGTCAAGAGGAAGCTTCTGGCAGTTTCCAGGCCCAAAGTGTGCTCCTCTCTCTGCAGGGCCCGTCCTTAGCCACTTCAATTTCAGAACCTCCTGTCACTTTTGCTTCTCTGCTTTCACTCACCTCCATTTCTCCCATTCCTCTGTGGGGAGAGGGAGGGGAAATCCCCAGGTGGCATGGGACACCAACCCCTTAGAAATAGCTTCCCCACATCTATCCCTTTATTCATCGCTCATTCACTCATACAGACAACATCAGTTACTGAAGGCCAACCAAGTGCCAGGCACCCTGCCGAGGGCTGAGGAAATAAAGGTGAATAAGGTGGAATCTCTGTCTTCTAATAGCTTGCCTTCAACTCAGGAAAACAGAAGCCAGTGTGAAGATGAAATTTAAATATTTTACGGTAAGTGTTTCAGGAGGGCTATGCACAGGGCACCATGGCACCAGCAGAGACAAGGGGCACCTAACCCAGTCTTGGGAGGTCAAGGAAGGCTTCCTAGAGGAGGTGATATTTTGCCCAGTCCTAAAGTGCTAGTAAGAGATAGCCAGGTAGAGAAGTCCTTGAGAAAAGGACATTCAAGATGGGAAACAGCTTCTGCAGAGACCAAGAAATGAATGGACATGGAGCATTGGTAGTTCACAATTGTTTCTGCATGAACAGAGTGCTGGACCCGTGAAGAGAAAGAAGACTGGAGAGGAAAGATGGGGAAAACTGAAGGACCTCACATGTTGAACAAAAAGATTGGACTTTAATTTGGGGGCAATGGAGGCCTACTGAAGGATTTCATGGGATGTGATATAAGTCTGAATTTTAAAAAGATGATTTTTTTCAGCAGTTCAGAATCTTGTCCATATATATTTATAAGCCAGGAAGATACTTCCTAAGACATCATTCTATAATGTCCCTCTTCATGACCAAGGTCTACTTAGAAACACAGGGGCTTCCATGTATACGCGCACACGCACACTCACTCAAAAGCTGACCCCTGCTTCACGGTCCTCAAAGGCCATCAGCCAGCAGGCAAAGGATACATGATCTTGTCCTGGAGACGATCATACTTGGAAAGCATCACCGTGCAGGCCCCACAGCCGCCTTCTCCGCAGCCCAGCTTTGTCCCTCTCAGCCCCACTGGATGGTCAAGGGTTAAAGAATATGAACTCAGAGAAAACAAAGTCTTTGTTGGGCTGCTGGGAAATGCCTGCACTGAGCTTCGAGTGAAGAGCCATTCGTCCACGCGCAGGCTCAGGCCCCTCAACCTGGGAGGCAGCAGACCCACACGGCCTCCCACTCAGACGGGACCAGGGAATGAGGCCAATTCCATTGTACAGAAAAGGAAAGGCACCAGCACCCATGAGTCAACCCCTGGGACTGGACTTCCACTGCTCTCTAATCCTGGAGATTTTCTTGGGATCAAGGTCTTCTAGGTGTGGTCTTAACAGTCCCCCAACCCTGTGGTCTCACTGGGCAGGTAAATCAGGCACCTCAAAGACTGAGTATGTGGGCCAGCCCTCACATCACCCCAGCTGGTCATGCAAGGAAGCCATTCAAGCCAGCATGGGACTTGCTGAGTTCAGCTTCCCTCATCCCCCCGCCAAACCTTCTGGATTGATGAAGTCCAGGGGCTGGACCAGGGGCTTCTGAATATCCATCCCATAGGATATGTGAATGGAAATTAAAATGAAGATATTTTTGAGGTCAGAAGCCAATACTGGAGCCACCTCTTATATATTGGGGGAGACAAAATCTCCGATACTTTGCGCTTGAAGAGTGCCTGACTAATAGGCTCTTCTGGAGAACAGCAGTTACGGTGGCCTCTTTCCCGGGGACACAGGCTCCATCGCTGCTTTTCCCTCAGGCCCACAGGCCTCCAGGCCATCTATCTTCCTACTGAAGATGGAAGGACCTGAGGCTATTATCCCTGGTCACTTCCCTAATTTCAAGATAAAATTAATAACTAACAATGATAAAGCATCTTCTACTTGGAAAGCAGCTACACCCATGGACCCGTTTGATCTTCATAATAATGTGGTTAGCAGGTAGGGCAGGAATTGGTGAAAGAAAGAAAGAGAGAGAGAGAGAGAGAGGAGGGAGGGCGGGAGGAAGGAAGACAGAGAGAGAGAAAGAGAGAGAGAGAGAGGGAAAGAGAGAAAGAAAGAAGGAAAGGAAGGAAGGAATGAAGGAACGAAGGGAGGAAGACTGAGACCCAAGATGTAATGTGCGCCCTGCAAGGTGACAGCCACTTGTGTCACCTTGAGTGTTAGGGAACACGGCCATCTGACTCCTCCCCCACCATGCTGCTGCTTCTTTTAAAGCACAGCTGGGGAGGGATCTCTAGATCTCGAGTTATTCTCTTCACTAGTCTGGACGTATGAGATCAGCAGTTTAGACCACGCTAGGGGCACGTGAGGACGAATGGAAGCAGCCCAAAGTAGTCTAGAGGTCTTCTGCTAGCCTGGGCATCCTTCTGGAAGCCAGGGTAGAAGTCAAGGCTAGTGTCTTCTCTCTTGCCTGGAACTCCCACAGATCAACTCTCAACACAGGCAGCAGGAAGCCACCAGGACTTCATATTTACATGCCAACTTTCAGGTTTGGAGTTCATTTGAGATTTGGCCTTTAAACCAGCCAACTGCTATGATCAGGAATTTCTGAGGCTGTCAGGTCTTCAAAACTGTACTAGAAATCTAAAACTGATGTCAACAATCTCTAAGAGTGAGCCTCTCTTTCCAGACCACCCAGGTAGATGGGCTGGAAATGGAGTCCCACGCAGTCCCCTGATCCCACTGAGTGACTCCAGGTCTACAAAAAACGCCATCAGGTCCATGTGCTGTGAACCTCCAGACCTGCCCCCACCAGGTCAAAAATCCAGGACAAAGTACACTAGAGCCAGCCACTATCTGATAGGAGGTGAAAGAACCAGAGGCAAGGCCATGGATTCCAGGCTGGCTTCTGAGGGTGCTGAAACGATCCTTTGTTGTTCCAAAGTATGTCACTGCAAGGAGCCACCAGATGTCCCTGCCTCTGGGAGCCACAAGGGTTTATAGACAGAGGTCAGGATGAGTATCATTCTACAACAGACCCCTAGAGAGTTTCCAGTGTGGGTGGGAAGTTCAGAGCATGGCTCCCGGCTTCAGTCCAGGTCTGCCAGCATTTGCCCAGAACACACGAGGGGGAGGTGTATCCCTTAACACATCCAGCCTCGCTTCCTCCTCTGTTAAAGGGATCTCTGTGAATCAGTGAGATAGCCTACATAAATCACCTTGAACTCCACCCATAGGTAGTCAGTGCCCATTAATGTTAGCTCCTATTCTAGCTTTACTGCTGGTATTGTTCCAGGGCCTCAGAATACTTTCCTACTAGGAAAGGACAAAAGGGATGGGGGATCTTACAGAAGCACTCCCCACTCTGGGAGCAGAGCAGTACCCCAACCCTGCTCAGGAGTCCCCCACCCCATGCTTCCCAGTGCCTGCCATCCCCACAGTGGATGGTGCCTCTACACGATTCCACCTCAGGCAGCATTTTCCCCAAAAAATACCCCTTCCCCTGACTTTCTCTCCACCTTCGCAGAGCCAGAAACCCTGCCCGGAAGCCCATTTACGTATTAACAAAGGTCTGCTGAGGCAGGCTCTGCTCCTCCTGGGGGTGGGGGGAGGGGAATGGCCACGAAGCTTGCCAGAGCTAAGGAGGGTGTTTTGGAGCTGCTTGTTTTACAGGCCCAGGGTAGAACCTTAAATGCAGGAGACTTGAAGAACATCAAGAACCATATTCTTACTCGGCAGCTGAGAATTTCAGACCCACCAGCCTCAAATGACTGCCCAAGGTCACACAGCTGGCAAGTGGCAGAGTTGCAACTAAGACACAGGGGTCCAGAGCCCTAACCCAGTGCTCTTTCCTCTGCACTTCACGGTCTCCAGACCAGTCACTAGCAAATGGGGTGAGGCCCAGAGAACGAGTCCCCAAGTGCCCCCTCTCCCTTGCCCCTGCTCCAAAGTCAGGATACATTTTCTTCTCAGGTAGGCCAAAAGGGTTGTTTCTGGATCTGCATTTTTCTCCACCACCTATAAAAGCAAACACCAAAGAAAACTGTATCAGAGGCATACTTAGTCATCGTCTCACCCAAGAATTTGTAGAGTTAATGGAGATGTGCTACATGTATCATGAAGACGAAGGTGTTTTTCTTAATTCTATAAGATGAGCATATCAGCTGCAAGCCAAATCGTGTACCTGCGGACATGCTGCAATTGTAAAATTCTGCATTAGTGCTCAGCTCTGGACCCACCACAGAGCACTTAGGTACAGCGCTGGCCGTGCTGGGCTGACCAAGGCAAAGTTCCCTTCAAATTGAACAAGTCATTTCATTTCCAGCTGCTGGAGCACATTTGTGAACGCCAGGGACAGCTGGGAGCGGTGGCCTGCAGACCTCTGGCTTTGCATCCTGGAGGGTGGACACTCAGGCGGTGGATGGCCAGTCTGCTGGCCTGTGCTCATAACAGAGTGTGGTGTGCGTTGGGTCATCACAGTCAACAGCACTAACACAGGTTAGAAATGGAGGAGAAATCTCAAACCAAAGGCCCACAAACAGAATGTTCAATAAGGCAGAAAGTTTGTCCATGAGGTGTGGTGCTAGTTTCAGATGCAGATCATCAAAGGAAATCTATGAAAACCTGTTTCACTTCTCCTCATGCATCATCACGCCTAAAAGGGTCCGGGTGATTGGGATGATCAAGGGGAGAGAATGCGTGATAAGAGTTTCTTTAGAGAGACCTGCACTATGATTCTCACATCTTCCTAAAGGAGGAGGAGGAGGAATCTGCCTCACACCTCCAACCTCATGAGGGGCTTCTACAGCCCTCCATGTAAAGCTCACATGCTGCAGGGCATATGGTGGTCTGGCTTAGCTAAAAGATAGAAAAAGTCTTACCAGACAAGCTGAGGAAGAACTGTAGTGTAAGGATGGATGTGCACTTCCAGAGTTTGGAAGAGCAAAGGATGTGAAATTGTTGTGCCATGGACCCAGCACAGGCCATATGTGAGAGAGAGAACTTGCTTGGAGGTGTTTAAATCATTCCTGGAAGACTGACTACAGGAGGTGATGGGACCTCCATCAGAGTCTGTGTGGAGTGGACCTCCCAAAACTGGAGGCTGAGGGAGAACAGCCAGACTGAGAAAACAGCCCCCTACACCATGTCATGAGACTTGCAGTTGAAGGTTCCCAGCAGCGGGAAGCCATCCTACACCAGCACCTAATAAATAAGAACTTTCTCACTACCCTCTCCTCTCTGTCCTGAAATGAAACTGTGTTTGGCAACTTATAATTGCCCATAGGATTTTTTGTTCACTAAGAGTAATCCAGAAGGTCATGAAACTACCAAAATTTACCCTTGAATAAAGTTGAAAGGAAAGTGGAAGATAAAATTAATTTTCTTTTATGATTACACCCCACAGGTACAGCTTGTTCAAATTTTCCTGGTTATAAATTTCACACAAGGAGTTGTTTCTTTTCTCTTGGAAATTAAATCATAAATGCACAAAATAAAAGTCTTTATTACCTTTCTCAAAGATGGCAATAAGGTCCTCTTAGCTTACCAAGAGGCTCCTGCCTCCCCTTCCTCCTGCCCTGCTGCTCTCCTTCTATCACATCCCGTCAGTTCTCTGCTCAGTGCCTTCAGTGACCTCCCACATATTCAAGGTAGCATCCAAGTTCCTTAGGCTGTCTTTCAAGACCCTTTTCAATGTGTCCCCAGTCTTCATTTTCAGCCTGTTCCCCTCCTGCTTCCCTGCCAAGCTGGTCTTCATACTCCAGTGAAAATACAACTTAAACCTTCTAACTCCTGTGCCTTTGGCCATTCCATTCCTCTTTCACCTGCATCTTGACTTATTAGAAGACCCCAAACACTTCCCTATCACCCCGGCCACAAGTGGTCCAACCCTCCTTGAACTCCTTGTAAATTTAAAATACCTTTAAAGTACAAAGTCTGAAAAATACGTTTCTTTAGTAGAGGGTTTCTCAGGGTTTTAATATTCATCCTTTCATTCTGTCCACATTCATTGGGCACCTACTATGTGCCAACACTATACAAAGTGGTCTAGGGATATCTAAGAAGAGTATCTGGTGGGGATACTTTTCTTTGAAATACATTTTGGAATATGGTACCTTACCTAATCACAGTCCACTTTGCCAACTAGTTCGTAAACTCCTGAATGGTAACTGCCTGGTCTTAGGGATTGTATTCCTCCAGTACCTATGTGTCCCATAGGCTCAGGCCTCAGAGGAGCTTGTAAATGTTGACGACATGGGTAGGTGGGTGGGTGAGTGAGTGACTGTTGCCTCCTCACTGACTGCTGCTTCTCGTGGGGGTCACTCCTGGACACCTTCAACTGCACCCTACACGCCGAATCTTCCCAGACTCCTCTAGGGGCCACCATCTCCACTAACCAGAGAGTGACTGTTCAGAAAAACAAGAATCCTGTCCTTCAAGAGGATGGTCACTACGGTGATACCAAAATCCTGGGCAGCTCTTTCCCTTCGACTCTGACTCTAGATCAGATGTGGAAACCATCGTCACCAAGACCTGTCACCACCACAGAAGGCCCTCGAGGTATTTGATCATTGACATCTTACACCCTCTCCAGGACCACAGTGAGTGAAGACAGAATCCTGGACAGTGGTCTGAAACAGGGAGAGTAGGAAGCTCATATTTAAGAGTGAGTCACTAAGTACCAACAGCTTCTTTGGTAACCTCCTTGCACAATATCTGGTAACAAAAGATCTAGAATATCTTGGGAATAGAATTAGGAAGAAACTTACAGCTGTCTTTATTTGACTGGGAATTCCCTCGCTTGGTCTAGTTTTTATAGCACTGCTTTCGCCTCATCCCTCCTTGCATTGCCTCACCACCTTTCCAGCAGATTCTCAAAAGTCTGCGTGTTTATAAAATTAAAAGCACTGATATTCATCACAGAAACCTGTAGTAGTAGAAGCTTCAAGAGATAGTAGGGTTTGGGCTTCCCTGGTGGCGCAGTGGTTGGGAGTCCACCTGCCGATGCATGGGACACGGGTTCGTGCCCCGGTCCAGGAAGATCCCACGTGCCGCGGAGCGGCTGGGCCCGTGAGCCATGGCCACTGAGCCTGCGCGTCCGGAGCCTGTGCTCCGCAACGGGAGAGGCCGCCACAGTGAGAGGCCCGCGTACCGCAAAAAAAAAACAAAAAAGAGATAGTAGGGTTTGATGTAATGATACTATCTACAAATTTTAAATTGCTTTCCTAAGGTGAAAATAAAATACATGGGGAAACAATTTTCACCAAACCAGATTCACCTTGAAATGCTCGCTTCTAGATCCGGTGCATCATAGCAAACTGTCCCCAAAGAAGAACAGAAGCTTGTACCGTCACACGTGAACTGATGGCTTAATAAATAATCAAACCTTAGAGTGAGACTGTGCCTTGGAAGTCACTGAATCCGTTTGCTCACCCAATATAAAAATTGCTTAGAAAAATGCCATGAAGATGCCACTGTGTAAGTAATGGATCGAGAAAGCCAATTCAACGACTGTTTCTTAAATCTCTACAATGCAATTGCTGAATGTGACAAAGTCGTTGGAATTCTTGGCCACAAGTCTAACAGCCACCAACAAGGAAGATTTGCCCTGCCTCTTAGTTTGCTACCAGAGACCAGTCCTGAAAAGAAGTTGGCACAGAGAGACAGCTCTGCACCTGGAAGAGCACAGCTGACCCCAGTTCCCAGGGCCACCCAGTGATACCACTCAAACTGAATCCAACAGTCCTGGGAGCACTGACATTGTGGCGGCTCATGGAATTCCCCTGCTACTCACCCAAATATATCCTGACAATTTAAGCACTAGATGCATTTTAGTTCTTGAAAATTGCCTCCAAAGTCACCCAGTTTCTCAACTCAAAATTGCCAATGCTGCAAAACAAATAAAATTGCTCTGACGATGGGGTATAATCATCACTCATGCTGTGCACACGGCCATTCACAATGCAGCCAATGCTACCCTTTCACTGTCGCTTTCCTTTCCAACAAGGGAGCTGAAGCAGATGCAAGCACCTCAACACCCGCATAGGGAGAGCAAGTGGACAGTGGAGACAAGGTGATGTACTTGCCCCCTCTTCTCCCTGCACCTGCATTAAGATCCGCAAAGATGCTCACCCTTCCGGTGCTGCAAGGACTGGTACCCTTATCATAAGGCCGCCCTCTGCCCTACCATCCCCACCTCCCCTAGGTCCCTGTGCAGCAGTGAAGTTAATCCAAGTGAGCAATTTTTATCAAAGTAAGAGGTTTGCAGCATGTATATGTATAACTAAGTGTGTGGGGGGGGGGGGGAAGCGTGCCCTTTAAGAAATAAAAATTGTGGCTTGCCACAAGATGTCAGTATATGTCCTCACACAACTTAGCTGTTAACATTTACACAGATGAAATATCAGAATCAAAGCTGTGTACATCTGAGGGCTTCCCTGGTGGCGCAGTGGTTGGGAGTCCCCCTGCTGATGCAGGGGACGCGGGTTCGTGCCCCGGTCCAGGAGGATCCCACATGCCGCGGAGGTGAGAGGCCCGCGTACCGCAAAAAAAAAAAAAAAAAAGCTGTGTACATCTTATACCCTGAGATTAGCAAGAAAACACATTCCTGCTCCTTTTCTCAGTAAAGAAAGCAACAAAAGCCTTAGGATACATTTGATTAAACACAGAAATGGAGGTGACCTCCAATCTCACCTAGAACCCTGCCCACCTTTCTCAGCTTCCTGCCAGTGTCTCTATTACCGCGAAGAGGTGGCAAGGAGCATGGGTGAGCTCACAGACGCCTTTCTTCTCGCTTCCCTCCCCATCACTGCTTTACCCTGTGAGTATCTTGACTGTGTTCTAACCCTGAGAAGGTCTTCTTTCCCCAGTGTTACCCCAAATGCAGCGACAGCTTTGAAGGAAGAGAGAAAGAGAAGGCGAACAAATAAGGGAGAACACAAAAGAGAGAGAACAAGAACAGGTCTTTTCCGGAGGACACACATCCCTCCCGGGGATCAGGGAAACCAGAGAAAGGGTCAGCTTCTGCTTACCTTTTTGCCATTCACAAAGAAAACCAACTCATCTGCTGTCATTGTCACGGGTTGGGGGTCCCTGAACTCCAGGTACCTTATGCCCAAGAGGCACTGCCAGTTATTACTGCTCTGCAACTTGAAAAATACGCCTCCCAAAAAAATGAAATGAAGTCAGCCGATGGGAGGGACCAAGCTCAGAGCTTCGGGGCATGGCGAGTTCTTGGCAAAAGACACTCGTTTACATAATCAAGGAAAATGCAATCACACACAGCAAATCACACCCCCAACACCTGTGTCGAAGAGCACAGAGGAAGACACAGGCAGATATCAGCAAGGAGGATGCTGGTGCCAGACGACTGTGGGTCTTAGGAACCACCCTCACAGAACCTGCTTCATCCTCCCACTTGCTGAAGACGGAGAAGGCGGAAGGGCCACGGTCATAGTGACAGTCACGGCAATAGAGGTGATTCACACCCTCCGCGTCTACACTTGTCATTTTACCATTTAGGTTTACAGCAACCCAGACTCAGCACTTACATGCAGGACTCATTCTCCCAGAGCTTGGAGGGGTCTGGAGTCATAAGAGGCAGAGTCCAGTTATTCAGACGCAAAATCTTGCATTTGACCTCAGCAGGTCTCTTATCGCTTTCAGAACGCACTTATTTTCATCCTGTAAATGGGCAAATGAATGACATCAAGAGCAAAAGGCTGAGTGACAAATGATGTATTCTTGGAAGTGCTTCGTAAACAAGCAAACAACCAAAATTTCTATTACTATTGCAAATGTATTCTCAAAAGCACAGCAAAAATAATCCTGATAACAAACCACTTTTGAGGTTTTCCTTTTGTTTCTCTCAGGGAAATACCCTTGATTAAATTGTCAGAATAACTCATAAAAATATTTCAAAATACTGTACCAAATAAAATGTGCATATCTCATAGGCATAGGCCAAATTAATACAGAGCTGAAAACCTTCCCCCATCCAGTCTCCATTAACTCCTGGTCTAAACACCCATGCATATCACCCACCCAGGCAGCACCAATGAGCTCTAAAGTCCAGCGGCCAACTGCCCCTCCCAACTCTCTCACTCTCTCTCTCTCTCTCTCTCTCTCCCTCTCTCTCTCTCTCTCTCTCTCTCTCTCTCTCTCTCTCTCTCGCGCACGCACACACACACACACACACACACACACACACCAGCATTCTCTCTGGTCTTCTACGAGGCTAGCCTCTGTGAAGTAGGTCACTTCCCCTACACCCCCTGAAAGATATGAGTGGGGAAGAAAGCAGTATTGGGCAGATGTGCTTGGTACAGTAATAATCTAGAGAAACTGAAGACTGCCAGGACAGCCACCATGTTATCAACATGATGCCGCTCTCCACACAGACTTCATTTAAGCAGGAGATGAAATGCCACTCGTAGGGTGGCTAATCATCCCAATTTGTCCCCAACTGTCTTGGTTTTAATACTAAATCCCTGACAAATCCTTCAGTCCAAGGCAAACTAAGATGATTGGTCAGCATAAAACAGTGGTTCTTAACTGGGGAAGGGGGATCTTCATCCCAGGAGCCTTTCTGGCAATGTCTGGGGATATGTCTTGTTGACAGAAATCATCAATAATCAATTAATAATAATAATAATAGAAGAGAGTTTTATTTGAGCCAAACTGAGGACTACACTCCAGGAGACAGTGTCTCCGATAGTTCCAGAGAAACATGGTTTTCAGAACAGTTTTATATCTTGTCAGAAAAAAGAGCATCTAACATGACAAGAGTACATCCCTTCATGGTTTCAGAAAGGACAGATCAGCACATACACAGCACATTTACTGACAGATCAGTAAAGCCCTGGCACCTGGGAAAGGAGACTTATCATGAAAGGAGCACCAGCACCGGTGTCCCAGGAAGGGAGGCATTTACTACTTATCTTTAAAATGGACAGTTTTACTTCTGGTCAATGCAGCCTTTTCTTTATCAGTTAAAGCAGGTGTACAACGTATATTTAATAGGTCACAAAACAGGCTGTTCTAGTTAGCATAAAGTGAAATCATGTATATGCCAGAATGACTTCCCCATACCCCAATATGTGAAAATTTCTTCCATCATTTCTTTTGATTGAATAAAATCTTTCAAAAGAAAGCAGTGATGACCAAAGCATTTGTCCCTTGATGCCAGAGTGGTTGCTGCCTGTCCAACATGTCCCTCGGTGCTAGGACTTCCTCTCTCTTTCTTCTAGGAAAAGAGTTGCCTAATTATTCTCATTGGGGAGTAATTAATTAATCAACCAAAGTAAACACAGAGGTATATGATGATGGATAAACACAGGGTATATTATCAATTATATCAAATTGTTGCACAAACTTTATACTTGTGTTTGGGGCAGTCAACTTAGAGCAAACAGGGATACATGTCATGAGTACCTTGAGAGCTAGGAAAAGAATAATAATACGCACTACAACAGTGACAATCATCTATAAAGCAAATCAGGGGAAAAAACGCCTATTACTGAGGGAAGCTACCCAAAGAGATTATTTAAAGGGTTAGTTTCCCATACATCTTTTAGCCTTTTTGCCTTTTGGGAATTTTTTTTCTAAGTGTATGCCTACTTTTCCACAGGTGTTGATATAAGTGCAACAAGTAATGTGAGCAATAGCACAGCAACTCTTGTTAAGCCAGCAGAAAATCTAAGGCAACCTTGTTATCAAATACTACTTGGGCTGAGGAGTTTAGGGATGTCTGTTGTGCTGCAGTGCTTTTTGCAGTGTCCTCAGCTATTTGACCAATGGTGACTGATAGATTTCTGATCATCTCTCTGCTTACATATACTCCTGCACTACGAATCGAGATTCCCAAAAGACTTCCCCACCAGGTATCTTGGTATCCTGCTAAAATGGATCTCTTGACTCTGTAGTGAACAGAGAAAGGAGGTTCATCTATTGCCTTATATAGAAACAATGGGGTAGCATAATGTACCAGTAAACATAATGATTCTATTTGCCAGCTCTTAAGACATTTATGTGCCCATCTTTGGGAAAGTGGGTCAATTCTAATACCACAAGCAAAGATAAAGCCTGGGGGAGCACAAGCAGTCTCAATGATAGCCTTGTTTTAATTGGAAGTTTTCTTAACATAATATTAAACCACGGATCATTTTTCTTGCAGCTTTTCCAAAAGCTATCTGTATGGCATTTGACATTTAAGAGTAGCTGGCATAATTTACTCGTGTTTTTCTCTTTAAGGCATCTGTTAATTAAGTAAGGAACAAAGTGAAGCAGTCCTAGAGTATGTTGTATCTGGTCTCTAAAGACTGAGGACAGTATCAGACAAGGGATGGACACATTAATATGTTGAAGAACTTGAACCTGAAATGTTAGGCCAGAGAGAGGTCATTCTAGATGAGTGGTAATGTTTGGAACATCAGAAAAGTCGGTGCCAGGTATTAAGAGGGGCCTAAATCAGTCTTGTATTCACTGAGGAATTTGATGACAGATCCAACAATGTGTTAAATTGCCCTCAGTAACTATACGCTGTGACAACTTTACTACACAATGTTCTTTTCATCCTGAACATTGGTGCAAAAGCATAGCTAGAAATAAAACAATAATTTTCAATTTGATAGAGAGATAAACATTTGGTAAACAGTTCAATTGAACTGATAGAGTGAGTCTTACAGGCTTGGTCCAGATTCTTGGGTCCGTTGTCTACCACTGATGTCTTCTTCTCATCTTGGATTGATGGTACTTCCCTCAGTCAGTGAAAGCCAGGTCAGGAATAGGTGTTAAAGTTCACTTGGGTGGAGGGGACTTTTTTAAATGAGAGATGTGAATCCATGAGTCTATGCCCTTTAATTTGAGAGCACATGGATTAGTAGATAATACCTGATAAGGTATTATCAGGTATCATTATTTTACAACATGGCTTCAAAGAATCTTTTGTTTGATTTCTTTTCCAATGTGCATAATCTCCTGCAGAGATTGTACACATTGCAGGTTATGGGGCATCTGATCTTTATCCAAAGATAGATTACTGAGGTAAGCTTCAGAACCAAGCTTAGAATGTCTTCTAAATAATTCAGTGAAACTTCACAATAATGTAACATAGAAACAAGGAGCCATCTAGGAAATGAGTCTTAAGCAATAAATATCAAACCTCAATGATAATTAACATCATGAGAACTTAATATACATGAAGGTATATTAATGAAACAATTTTTTCCCTCTAAAATTATCCATATCTCTACAAAATATAGCCAAATTAAGACTAATCTGTTTACAAAATAAGTCTGGTTTCAATAAACTTGGCCTGACTATTAACATAAGTGTAATTGATCATATGGACTCTTTGAAGTTTGACTTCGTTGGACCTTTTCATAAGGAATCCAAATGGAACTTTCAACAGGCTTCTTAAGGCCAGGAAAGTCATGCCAAGGACTTGCCATCAGATTCTGCCTGTAATACCTACAGGTTTGGTAGGCTTTCTCTCTTCTCAAGATCCAAAATATCTTGAGGTTCCTGCAAGTGCCAGGAAGTGGCCCTCTTTGATCACCTGGTAAGGTTGCTGGGAACCCGGTAAGTAAGGTACCAGCTTGTTTTTTCAAGGGGCTATATGGTTCCATAAAGTCTACCTTAGTTCTTTAAAACTATCTAGCCATACTTTATTTTATGTATATTCCCAAATGTGACATTTCGGTCAAAGCCATAGTAATATTGCCAGTGTTTCCAACTGCGTCTTGTTATAAGGAGAACAAATTCTTACTGAACTCATGCAAATAATTGCATTGCCATGAAAATAAGAATACTCACTAATTAAGAGTTTCCAAATTCTGGTGGGATCAGGAAGGGAGAAAAGGTAAAAGTTTTAACTCTGATTACAAAGGTATAATTTACCAAATTGGTGTAAGTCATAATTAGCTTAGGGGAAATGTTTCCTTATATCTGGAAAATAAAGATGAAAGGCCAGTAATAGTTCAGACAAAAAAAATCACTAAAATTACCATTATATTTATCAGTTCATTCAATCCCATATAACTAATTCTTATTCTTCTTGAGTCCAATATTTCCTTTAGTTCTGTTGATCTTGCCTGATGATTGAAGGCAATAGTGTCAGCGATAATTTCAAGAAGTTTGCAAGGTTTTTGTTAAGGCTCCTACAATTTACACAGGAAAGTGGGTGCATTGATCACTGGAGACTGTGGAAGGTATACCCCAAGTAGAAAACATTTTCTAACAGTTTCATTGTCATTGTGAGGGCACCAGCCTTGCAGTAAGGGAAGGCTTTAACCCATCAAATGAAAAATGGAGTTTGCCAGGGATCCAGGAAGAGCCAAGCAGTCATCTTGGGTTTCCCAAGGCCCAACTATTTAATTTACAGCTATTCCTTACACATCTCAATTCCTCTGATTTAGGAGCAGACTGTTGCCATGTTACAAGGACATCAGGATGGCAACAGTCTGACAATGAGGGGTTAATTTTTTGCAGAAGTAGAATGGACTTTATACATGCCATAATCTTTACAGATTCTGTTGTTGTTGCCTTTGCATGAAAGTCTGCTGGGCATTTCCCTTATACTTGAGTTCAGTCCCTTTAGTGTGAGTCCCAATTTTGATGATAGATAACATTTTATGTCAGGACATATAAGACTTCCAGGAATTTCACATAATTTCTGGAACACTTACAATGCATATAAGTGTCTGGAACACTTATAATGCATATGTAGTATCCATATGTATGGACACTACTTAAAGAAAGCTGAATATTACTTTTTATTGTTACATAAAGAAAGCTGAATATTTTATTTACTGACAGTGCTTCCCATGACAACATGCCTAATTAATTTAATATCTCTCTTTTTATAAGGAAAGAAAAATATCTCAAAGTTAGTTCTAAACCAAAAGACTTCATTTAGAATTTGAGTTTGGGAAAGTTTGTCAAAGACATCAAAAAGGTTTTTAAAACAGTCAAATAAGTCACTGTGAAAAAAGTGTTTAGTCATTCACTTAGCCAAAGTGACAATAAAATATTTCAAAGGCAAATACAGAAAGACAACAGATTGCTTAAAATGTAAAGAAAGTTTTACAATCCGTTATCAAAACAGATCAATATTCCAAGAAAACTTTGTCCTCCTAACAGGGAGAGAACCAAATGCTAGTTTTGCAGCAGCTTACCTTTAAATTCAATCTCAGCCAGTCCTGACCACCACTTTTCTCAGGGTGCCTTTTCCACAAACCTCCCACAACTTTCTATATCCAAATTTGTCTCTTATTTTCTTTCCCATTTAGAAATAACCAGATTCAGGACAAAATCACTTTTTTTTTTTTTTTTTTTTTTTTTGCGGTACACGGGCCTCTCACTGTTGTGGCCTCTCCCTTTGCGGAGCACAGGCTCCGGACGCGCAGGCTCAGCGGCCATGGCTCACGGGCCCAGCCGCTCCGCGGCATGTGGGATCTTCCCGGACCGGGGCACGAACCCGTGTCCCCTGCATCAGCAGGCGGACTCTCAACCACTGCGCCACCAGGGAAGCCCGATCACTTTCTTTTTACCTTAACAAAATGCAATTCCATTCCTCATATTTTCTTTTACTAGAATCACACATCCTACTTTCCTTGCATATTGAAATGTTTCTCTTATTTTTCTAGTATGTTTAATTACATATGTGTTACAATTTTTAACCCTTAAGAACCTGAATCGCTAGCAAAAAAAACCAAGAAGCAACAATTGTGAACTGTGTGTATACCAGCATTTCCTGACTGGCAAACTTATGTACATATTCCATAACCTCTAGAAACATACATATTCTCACAGCATAATTTCTTTCCTTAATGTGGTACAAGATGTGTGTCCAATAAACCAAACATCTTTAGTTTTTCTCTAATAAAAGACAAAAGTAGGTAAACATTGACTTGCTTAGCATTAATGTTTCAGTATTTTATCTTATTAAAAATGATCTAGATATTAAATGAATTCCCATCATCAAACTTAACTTAGCAAAACTCTAAAGTTTCAAGTAAACAAAAATCTGGAGAAACTATTTTTAAGTAAACATACCATAAAACATAAGTATTCTTAAAGAATCTTCCTAAAAACCATTTATTTTATTACTTATGAAAGTATCATCATACCAAGTTAATTTTCTTATTGACAAATTTTCCAACAGAGATAACAGGAGTCTACTGACTTCCCATAAACCCAGGTACAATTACAGTATTATTCTAATGTTGATGACTCTAAAACCATGTCTGTATTAATTATACCAACAACTTAAACTAACTTTAATACTGAATATTAATTTAATATTCAATATTTCCCATATCTCATGAACACAAAACTCCTTTGAGTAAATTTCTATTATATTTCTGAAAATTTATATAAGCACCTATTTGTTTAAGCTATTTAAATAGAGATCTTTTACAAACTAATTTTGATAATACCACCTGAAGGTAGAGACATATCATGTCTATGACATATACATAGACATACATACATCCAGATATACACAGAGATCTCATAGTTTTCCTACTTGAGTTTGAAAAGGTCTCTTCTTCCTTTTTCTTTTTTGTTGTTTGTTTGTTTGTTTGTTTCACGTTTTAGGTTCTGCTGATTAAGCCAAGGCCATAGTCTCAGGAGATGTAGGCTATGTTTACATTTCAAGGACATGTAAAAGTTATAACTTCAAGCTTTCTCCTAGAAATACTTTCGTTCCCTATGGGTCAGAATTTTGAAAAGATATTTTATCAAGCCAGCTTTATTTTCTAGCTGCATATGTAAAAACCAGTTTCAAAATGTCAAAAGAGCCCCATCCTGGTCATTTTAGGGCCAGATAAGTATTTGATAGTACTGTATTGGTTCAGTACCAATGGTACATGAACTCAGCTGGAGTTCTAGTGGGTGGCTGCCCATCTGAGAGATGGTAGGCTTTGGAAGTACAGTTTATCTTTTACTTTCATTTTATTTATAAGGTCTTAACAATTTTGAAGGACAGTAGAGGGAATCAGAAGTGTGCTACTTTTTTAAGTTTTTTAAGGAACCTCCATACTGTTCTCCATACTGGCTGTATCACTTTACATTCCCACCAACAGTGCAAGAGGGTTGCCTTTTCTCCCACCTTCCCCAGCATTACTGTTTGTAAATTTTTTTTTTTTTTTTTTCTGGTACGCAGGCCTCTCACTGTTGTGGCCTCTCCCGTTGCGGAGCACAGGCTCCAGACTCGCAAGCTCAACAGCCATGGCTCACAGGCCCAGCCGCTCCGCGGCATGTGGGATCTTCCCGGACCGGGGCACGAACCCACCTCCCCTGCATCGGCAGGCAGACTCCCAACCACTGCTTGTGTTTGTATTTTTTACAGTTTTTTTTTTCCTGTAATTGATACCTAGTCTCATAGCATTGTGGTCAGAAAAGATACTTGATATGATTTCAATTTTCTTACATTTACCAAGGCTTGATTTGTGACCCAAGATATGATCTATCCTGCAGAATGTTCCATGAGCACTTGAGAAGCATATTCCGTTGTTTTTGGATGGATTGTCCTACAAATATCAATTAAGTTCAAATTGTTTAATGTGTCATTTAAAGCTTGTGTTTCCTCACCATATAACCCAGCAATCCCACTACTGGGCATATACCCTGAGAAAACCATAATTCAAAAACAGTCATGTACCACAATGTTCATTGCAGCATTATTTACAATAGCCAGGACATGGAAGCAGCCTAGGTGCCCATCCACAGATGAATGGATAAAGAAGATGTGGCACATATATACAATGAAATATTACTCAGCCAGAAAAAGAAACGAAATTGAGTTATTTGTAGTGAGGTGGATGGACCTAGAGTCTGTCATACAGAGTGAAGTAAGTCAGAAAGAAAAACAAATACCATATGGTAACACATATATATGGAATCTAAAAAAAAAATTGGTTCTCATGAACCTAGGGGCAGGACAGGAATAAAGACACAGATGTAGAGAATGGACTTGAGGACATGAGTATGGGGACAGGTAAGCTGGGACGAAGTGATAGAGTAGCATTGACATATATACACTACCAAATGTAAAATAAATAGCTAGTGGGAAGCAGCTGCATATCACAGGGAGGTCAGCTCGGTGCTTTGTGACCACCTAGAGGGGTGGGATAGGGAGGGTGGGAGGGAGGTGCAAGGGGCAGGGGATATGGGGATATATGTATACATATAGCTGATTCAATTTGTTATACAGCAGAAGCTAACACAGCATTGTAAAACAATTATACTTCAATAAAGATGTTTAAAAAAAAAAAAGAATGCTATGACAGTACATTAGGTCATACTGACTGCTACCTTGCCTTGTAATATTCATCTGCCATACTCTGGTCATTTTTCCTTGAATGTCTTAGCAACTAGGTTATTGTCACTTTTTCCAATGCTATCCCAGTTGTAATTCTTGGTGATTTTTATAACTCATTTAGATGATTTCTCCAACATACTGGCATCTAAATTTCTAGACTTTGTGTACTCCAATGGTCTCAATTTCCCCCCTATTTCAGTAACTCACAATTATGGTTTTATGATAGACTCTACTGTTATCAATAAAGGTGACTAATTTCAGTTTTCTATTATACAACTCACAAGAAAGAAAGAAAGAAAGAAAGAAAGGGAGGGAGGGAGGGAGGGAGGGAGGAAGGAAGGAAGGAAGGAAGGAAGGAAGGAAGGAAGGAAGGAAGAAAGAAAGAAAGGAAGAAGGATTAACTGGATGGAAATTTGAAATATTAGAAAATATGTCATGAAAAAATACACAATACAAGCAATAATTAATTTTATTTAACAATAATAACAAAAACACCAACACTGATATCTAATTGTGGGTTTAAGCAAAACAACATAAATATAAATAATAAATTAGTAATGCAAATTTTTTAAAGTGATTGCAACTACAAAGCTCTAAATCTTTGTATTATTAGGGGTGTTGATAAACTCTATATTTCAAGTTAGAATGCTTGTTAAAATATTAAAACTGCATAAAAAAATAAAAAGAATAATATGTATAATTTGCAAAATAAAATCTAAAAAATATTCAAGTAAAAAATGCAGAGGAAGGCAAGGAAGAATAAAAGTTTTTTATAAATCAGAATGAAACAGCAGAAATGAATAAAAAGAAGAAAATATGACTCTAGAGAGAAAAGATAAATGAAAGTCTACAGTGAATAGGTTAGTTGTCAAAACAAAATGACTTGCATGACAGAATAAAATTTGTTAAAGGCTTTATTCAGCTGGTGAGCATCGAGGCTACTGGAAGACCAGATGATTCCGGCATTGAAGTAGGATCAGGCTTTTTATAGGACAAGGGAAAGTAGAGTAAGGGAGGTTTTGGCTTGGCAGAAATTTTTAACTTTAACTGAAACTTAAAAAAAAAAAAAGTGTGCTACTTGCGAGCTTAGCTCATCAAGGTGTTGCCCTCAAGTCAGTGCAGCTCTTTTGTGTCTCGGTTTCTCCAGCCAGCTGTCTAAAACCACTGTGCGGGTTCAGAGCACTGGATGACAAATTCTTACGTGCATCCCCAGGACAGCTATAAACTACATAAAGTGTCACGATGGGGTTCCCTGTGGGACCACTACTCGTTATGACGATCATTTCTCAGACACTTCCTCTAGGTTGTCAGTTGCCTGAGAATGCCTCTGGTCTGGAAGGAACTAGTGTCCCTTCTTTTGAGAGCTGAATGGACTCAGTCTCTCATTTTGCTCTCAAACAGCTTTTTCATAATATATACATACAAATCTTTCCAATTTAAGCCAAATTTGAAAAAGAGGTCAGCCAAAACTTTTAACTCTAAATTTCCTTCTAGGTTTTTCCTGCCTAGGAATTCCCTCTAGGTTCCTGGGTAAGATATCACCTCTAGGTCCCTGCCTAGGAAAGCACTCCAAAGTTTCTTCTGGGCTTTTCTTGCTTAGGAATTCTCCCTAGGTCCTTTTCACCTAGGAAATATAACAAAAATTTCTTCTAGGCTTTTCCTGCCTAGGGATTCCTCCTAGGTCCTTTCTACCTAGGAATGGTACCGGTTCCACAATAAAACTTCAAGGCTTAAGATGACAACTTGAACAAAAGTCACAGGAACGTCAAACTTAACATAAAGAGGTCCATATATCAGGAAGAACTCACCAAAGCAGCAGAAGAATTCTGTGAAGCCAGGGCCGTGGGGACTCAAGGGGTCTGTGCTAGGCACTGAGTCCAAAGTAGACTCCAGGCGACCTCAGGTGGGTTTTTCTGATAACTTGTTGACTACACAAAGTAACGTCAAAGAAATCATCAATAATCAATCTACCATACAAATAGAAGAGAGCTTTATTGGAGTTAAACTGAGGACTACAGCCTCAGACTCTCAGATTGCTTTGAGGAACTGATCCTGAGAAGCATGGTTTTCAGCACAGTTTTATGTCCTGTCAGAACAAAGAACATCAAACATGACAAGAGTACATTATTTCAAGATTTCAAAGATGACAGATCAGCATGTACACCAAAAGTCAGTACAGCCTTGGCGCCTGGGAAAGGATCCTTGTCATTGAAGTGTACTAGCACTGGTGTCTCAGGAATGGAGGCATTTAATCTTTATCTTTAAAATAGACATTTTTACTTCTGGTCAGTGCACTCTTTTCTTTAATGGTTAAAGCATATGTATAATGTAGTTTAACAGGTCACAAAACAGGCTGTTCTAGTTAGCATAAAGTTTAAGTTAAATCATATATAAGCCAGAATTACTTCCCCATACCTCAATATGTGAACATTTCTTCCATCAGTTTTATTGACATGACTGGGGAAAGTTCCTACTGGTATTTAATTGATAGAGGCCAAGGATGCTACTAGACACCTTACAATGCATAGAACAGCCTCCTATAAACAAAAATTATCTGGTCCAAAATGTCAATGGAGAAATCCTGCCTTAAAAGGAATAAGAAGGAAGGAGTTTGGGAGAGGTAGAGGAGTGAAGCTTGGGTAGGTGCTTTATAATGGGTCAATTCTCCCAACAGTGCCCACACCTCTGTGATGGAGAGGCGTTTCCCCTATTCACTGATCTACCCAGCTTTACGAGACCTCCACTTCCTCCTAGCCAGTCTCTAACCAAAGCACCAGGACACTCTCAAGGTAAAGGGGGAAGGCTGAGTAAAGAGCTCAGGTTTGGGGTTAGGTAGACAACTTGAATATTAGCTCCACCAGTTCTGTGTGACCTTTGGCAAAAATCACTCTCTTGGCTTCAATATCCTTATCTACGAAATGGGGCTAACTATACCAGCTGTGTAGGAATCCACACTCGTGAGAATTAAATGAGGCAGAGGTTAGATGTTTTGCCCATAGTAAATACTCAACATATACTTTTGTCCCAAAGTATCCGTGGTGGATTGGTTCCAGATACCAAAATCCACAGATTCTCAAGTCTCTTATGTAAAATGGCTAGAGTACAATGAATACAGTCGGCTCTTCATATCCCTAATCACAGTTTAGCATATGCGGATTCAACCAATCGTGGATCAAATGTCCTGCCCTTGGTTGGTTGAATCTGTGGAGTTGAAACCAATGGATACAGAGAACTGATTGTAAGGATTGATTTACCTCCCACTCAGCCAATCATTAGCCTCCTTCTCTTATCTGGAGAAGAAATTCCACTGTTATTATGGAACATTTCAATAAGGGCTTATGTTGTCATTCAGATTTTATGTCTGTAATAACTAGTTTCTATAAAACTGAGATCTAACAAAACTCTGACATATTGATACTTTAACTTAGTATGATTACTTCTAATTCAGAAGAATATTTGTGACCATGTCTTTCTCTGCAGTTTTTCAAGGTGCTGTAAATTAGGTCTTCCCCAAGCTGAAGACCTTCTGTATATGCTTTCAACGTTGGGATGCAGTCTCATATTTGGGCTGAATAATGGGATTTCGTGGTCTTGAAATAGGCCAACTATAACTTACATGACATTAATTTCCTTCATTTCCCTAAGGACTGCTTGGTTTATAATATGCACTGCATTGGCATGTGAGGTCCCAAAGTCCACAGAAAGGTCAGATAAACCCTGAGGCCTCCTGGACACAGACCTCTTCCTCTTGGAACAACACTGTTAGGAAATCATAAAAGATAAGAGGAGAGAAAATGCTGCCAAGAGCCAAGTCATTATTTCTGGAAGAGTGAGCCCCCTTGGGGCCAAGTACTCCCTGCAAAAGAGGAAGAGCTATTCAGGAAAGCTTTGGCGTGTTCTCTGAAGGCTTAGGCTGGGCTGGGTCGACAGCTGTAGAGCCTTTGCTGCTTCTGAGTTGATTCTCTGGTAGCTTGTGCCCTGGCAGATCCCCAGCTCCCTTCAGAAGTCTCACTGCCAGCCCTAAACCTGCCTGTGCAGCAGTGCCTCTGGTCTGCTCACTCCCTCTCTTTGAATCCAGATGTGCATCGTTTCTGTGTCTGACAGGCATCCCCTGTTCACTTCCTTCACTTACAACAAACTTTACTTGAAAAAAAATCACTTTTCTTTCAAAATATTCCATTGTTTAGATTATTTTTTACTAAGTTGTTGGGGTTTTTGTTTTTTTAGCTAAGACTGGTTTCCCTCCTACATACGCCCATTCTAGATGAAAGATGTCACTATATTCTCAGAGCATCACTGCCCAGCACCTAAGTCCTCCCTTGTTCTCCCAGATGTCTAGTTTATTAACCAGTCCTAATCATAGTTCTTAACAACTGAATAGCATTTCTTTCACACAATGTGATTTGTTTTCATCCTTATAAAAGCCCTGCAAGATGAGCAGGGAAGTTATTATCTTCCCTCTCCAGACAAAGAAAATGGTGGTCCAATAAGTTGAGTTGCCAACTGTCTCACAGTAAGCACATACCGGTTTCTACACCTGTCACCCACTACCCAGCAGAGAAAGCATCTCTTTGATACTTCTTCACTAACTAGGAAGCATAAAACCCAAGATTTTTAGCATAGCACTCATGGGTCCTCTCAGTCCAGCGGAAATTCAGCCTTCTGGTTGTTGAAGTCTTTCTCTCAGGCCTGGATGGTGAGCCCCTGAGATCAGGAGCAGAACCGTTTACTACTATATTGTTGGTGCCCAGCATAGGGCCAGGTATATAAAAAGGATCAATAAATGCCCATTGAATTAAGCCCACAATGCAAGGAATGAACTGAGTTTTCAGAAATGTCTAAGCCTCTGCCTTTTGCCAAATATGGAACTCTCTCCCATCACTCCATACATTCTTAGAACCATTTAAAGTCCCTCACCAGCTTCTTTCCAACTAAACTTCTGTCATTGATATTAGGTAACCAGCTGGTATTCCTCAGCACAAAGGCCACATTACTCTATTACTACTGAGAAAATCAACCCTTGATTTTCTATGTACATCTGCGAAGTAGATCCTTTTAGAATCAACAAGGTGGTATTATCCAAAAGTGGATACAGAGTCAAAACTAAAAGCACCTGAACTTCTGCCTGGGTCAGTACTGCTGACAAAAAGCTCAAGAAGTAGAAAAGGCCCAGAAGCAAATTTAAACCCACTTTATCTGTCTGCACATATTATGTTTTCCAATAATACCTTTCAATAAACTCTATAATCTCATCATCATTGTGATGATGACAATGTGGGCTTGTCTGGATACCAAGTAAAGTCTCTCTTTCCAATCTGAGCTGCTCCAGCACAACTCGGGAAGGAGAGTCCTTACTGCTTTGCTCATTCAAAGGATCAACTCACATACAACCTGTAGGCAATATGGCTGAATGTGTACCATTAGGGAAAACTATTTTCACAACTGTTTGCAGCCCTATTCCTCTCCCCTGATTTATTTTTCTTATTATCATCTGAAATACTATACAATGTACTCACTTAAATGTGTATTGTCTATCTACCTGAACCTAATAGAAGGTAAGTGTGGCAGATGTGTCTACCTGCCAACCAAATATTCATGCCCTCCTTTTCTAATAGAGAGTTTCTGCTGGGAAACAATTACCAGCCAGGTGCGACATTTCCCAGCCCCCTTACATGTGGATAAAGCTATATTATTGCGTTCTGGTTAATGAAATATGGGTGAAAGTGATGTTAACAATCTCCAGATTGCCATTTTCTCTCCCACTCTCTGATCGCTAATGTCTACGTCCAGCGTAATCTTGGAAGCCTCACACTAAGTATAACAGAGCTTCAAGTCAGCCAAAGTCCTTAAATAAATATTACAATGATCTGAGGATTCTCCTCCCCTACCTTACTGCTTATTTGACTTTTTAGGAGCAAGAAATCAACTTGTATTGTATTTACCCACTGAGATTTCTGGGTTTGTCTGTTACAACATCTAGGATTACATTCACTAATACAATAAGTTCCCCAAAGACAGACGTGTTAATGTGTGTTTTCGTCAGTGCAAAACACTGCCTGGGCATGGTGAACACAATATTAATTCAAGAAGTATTTTGAAATTTCTTCTTTGTAGTCTTTTGTTAGTCCCAAGAGTAATCAAATTCTCTATAAATAAGCTCAAATCTGTCTCTTTCATGTAAATGGAGCAAATGATTAAAAAGAAAGAAATAAATATTTCTTGAATACTGAATGAACAAACGAATGAATTAGAGCAATGAGGGGACCTGGTTTTAGTTAAAGGCAAGGGAGCATGGCTCAGATGTCTGGCTTGACCCATGTGCAAAGCTGCATGAGTAAATGATGGCCACCAAGGATTGTGGGCCCCTGAGAAGAAGACTATTTTGGTCTCCTTCCCAGATCCTTGGCCTTTAGTGTCCCCATCCTCACATTCTGTTTTAAGGATGGGCTCAGAGCAACCTCTACACAAGGCAATATTCACACACCCATTCATTTATCAACTTTAATAGGACTCTGCCCTGTCTCAGGCACTATGACAGGCTTTGGTAGGGTCAAAGAGGCTTAAAGAACACCCTCATTTTACCTTATAGGTAACCCATGATTTCTAAGCCAACATTTCAGAAACTGAACATTTCAGAACATTACCTTCCCTCCTAAATATCACCACTCCCCAAAGCAAAGATGCAGATTTCAGGCTTATATAGTGATTTTTAATAAATATATTTATTTATTTATTTTTGGTTGCGTTGGCTCTTTGTTACTGTGCACAGGCTTTCTCTAGTTGCGGCGAGCGGGGGCTACTCTTCGTTGCGGTGCGCGGGCTTCTCATTGCGGTGGCTTCTCTTGTTGCAGAGCATGGGCTCTAGGCACGTGGGCTTCAGTAGTTGTGGCATGCAGGCTCAGTAGTTGTGGCTCACAGGCTCTAGAGTGCAGGCTCAGTAGTTGTGGTGCACGGGCTTAGCTGCTGCGTGACATATGGGATCTTCCCGGACCAGGGCTCAAACCCGTGTCCCCTGCATTGGCAGGTGGATTCTTAACCACTGCACCACCAGGGGGAGTCCTGTATATATATTGATATTTTTTAAATAGTTATGATATGAAAACTTGAGAGCTTCCTTCAGACCTCCCAGGGCTGCCTCCCTAGTTTTAATACAGTAGCCTCTGGGAAGTCAAGTCAGGGTGCAAGGGTGTATAGGAGGATCACCTGCTGCTCCCACTCTAAATCTGTCCTTGAACCAGAACTCTCCACAGGAACATAGTGTTGCTAATGATGCTATTTGCTTTGTGTTTCTTTTAAAAAAGAAGGAACACCATCTCTTCTGCTTTAAAAAAAAATCCATTAAACTACTGTTTACATCCCAAGGCATAAAGCCCAAAAAGGGAGCACAGTCCCCAGAGCAATCAGGGACAGAGAGCAAGCCGGCCACCTCAGACCTGTTCTCTAGACTAAGTTCAGTTTTCCCAGTGCTCAAGGAGAGGAAAAGGAAACTGGAGCAACCTTCTGCATAGAGTCTTCCCTTCTGCACGAGTCCTTCCTGGTGGTCTTATCCATGCCTGGCCAATGCTGTCCACTGCTGATGGGACCTTCCCTTCCATCCTTTCTCGCACTTTTGGAAGAAGTCTACCCTTCTCTCCAGAGTCTTGAAAGCTAGTTGATCCTTGGCATTTGTGGATTAATATTTGAGATTTTAGCCATTTGTGGGTAATCCCAAAGTTTCATGGCATAATATTTGCCACTTTTCTGAAGCGTGAATTGTAATCTTATGAGCTATAATGCTGCATCCACGTCACAGCACGCTGAGCAATTCTCATCGAGTGATTTAAGGAGATTTCTTATACTGTTAGCTTTATTTTAGTACATTTTGTGACAACTGGAGAAATTAAGACAACCACATCTCCTCACTGATCTAGCAAGTAACCTTAAGGTCTTTTAGGAGAGTATATAGTCCTTGCTATAAATGCTGCAATGGAAGGCCTCCAGTCCTAAGGCTAGTCTACTGGTCAAAGTTAAATCACTTCCCTAGTAGGAGACATTTTGAAGAGGACAAAGATTTACAAAGCCACTAATATATGCCAAGTCCTAAATTAGGCATTCTATATGGATCTCATTTACTTTCTACAATATCCCTACAAGATAGATATCATTTCTTCTTTTCTATATGAAAAAGCTGTCTGGACTCAAAGAGGTTATGTAATTCACATGGCCGGTAAGGGGGAAACCAGGATTTGAACCCAAGTTCCTCTGATTCTAGAATCTTCTGAAAGCAAAAGAGAGCAGAGACTAGGCTTTCCTAGCTCAACACCACCTATTATAGGGGCTGGAGGCAGGGGAGAAACTGCTTCATTGATAAAGGTCTCACTTAATACTGAAGAGGTATCAGCAGTGAGAAACTTTGACCTTGAGAGAATCAGAGGAGTAGAGTAGGGGCTGAAACAACAAGGAGAATGGCGTGCAGTATGGCAGAAGCAGGCTTAGGGCCGTTCAGGTCTGTCTTCCGAAAATACACGGAGATAGTTTACATCTCTGTCTTTACTCTTACAGTCCCCATAAAGTGCTTCAAAGACAGAGATCACCCAGTGAACACAAATTGTCAGACTACAAGATGTCAGACTACAAGAATCTTAAGGGATTCTATAATCCCAAAGTAAATGTAAAGTGTAAAAAAGTTCTAGGGAGAGAGAAGAAACAGACAGGAAGAAACAGTAGGAAGTCAGTGCAATCTTAGCTGTCACCCATCTGACAATTGACTCCCTGGGGACCAAGAAAAAGGTCCCAGGTCCCAGCCTCACTCTACCAGGAGAGAAGCAGATGAAACAGGACATGTGACTACTGTCACCACTCCTCCAGAAGCCCAGGCCCAGGATGTGCAGAGAAGGGCAAAGCCAGGAGCATTCTTGCAGGGTCTACCCGACACTTGGACTTGGCCATTTTTCTCTAGGAGAACAAGGAAGCTTCTGGAAAACAGTACCCTTTGGTGGTTTGGTAGCTTCCTGGAGCATGAAGGGAACATGAATCTGGATGGGAAAGGTTTTAACCTCCCATAGATTATACTTGTGGGCCTGATAGATTTAGGACATAATGAGACAAGAAGGAAGACAGAACACCCAAAGGGAGAAAAAATAGTGTCCCAAGGATGATGAAGTTACCTCAGGGACCACTCCATGGCCTCTTAATCTAATTTCCTACCTCTGTGATTCTCGGATGAACCAGGTGAGTAGCCAGACCAGAATAGTTAACAGTCCTTAGTGACCTGGCAACTATAATTTTTCAGTCTTGATCGCTATCAGTGATATTAAATGTCCCCTATTCGTCACCTGTATCTAATTATCACCATTATTCTGAGAAGCTCACATGGAAGTAGGAACTACGGTGACAAGGATCTTGTGACTGAATCACACAGCCCCAGTAGCCATGTCTGGGTGCCAGGGAAGTAGCAGCTCCCAGGAAATGCGTGAAGCACCTTGCCTGGAGGCTGAATCAGAGTGCCTCAATGGTGGGTCTGTGAGCAGAGTTTGTGAACTTGTTCCAAATAAGAAAAAGAATATCTTCTTCCAAGGCAAAATCTTCTAGCTTCCCATTCCTTTGTTATGAAACAGAGCCCTCATTCAACTGATCTAGAAAATTCTGGCAACCAAACATTGTATTGAGATGAAGCCATGGAAAGAGTCTCAGTCTAAGAGACAAGAGACTCAGGTGCAGCCGAGGATCTGTTCCTCCTTGACACTTCCGGCAAGACCCTTTCCCGTCTATAAACTCCACATATTCTCGCAGCTCCGTCGGCAAGACCCTTTCCCGTCTATGAACTCCACGTATTCTCGCAGCTCTGTCATACTAGGGTATTATGGTGTGGGATAATACTTGGACTTTTGTTTTGCATCCTTCTTTCCAATGGCATGGCCTGCTCAAGTGTGCAACGGTGCTCTATATTCATGTCCTCTGAGCCTCACTCATCTCTGAGCAAGTTGTGCATTGCTATCAGGACACTCTCAACTCTTGTGCAACATCAGTGCAGCCAGAGTGTTAAGGAAAAGAAAATAATATCAGATGATAGAAGTGCTTTAGTTTATGCTTATCATTTTCATATAACTGCTTGGACCAGCATTTCCTAATATAGAGTATCCTTGAGTAATCCTCTCTTTAGTAAGCCTCTGAAATAGTCATAACATTGTATGGCATTATGAAATATGTTGTCAGACTCTTGTCCACCAATGCATAGAGTTGACTCCCTTAAAAGATCTATTGGGGGATGGAGGTGACAAGAAGTCTTCCTGCCGGCAAGGTTGGGCGCGCCTACAAAGTCAGCCCAGTAACCCTGAAAGTAGGACTCACCAAGGATAGGAGCTGCTCATCACAGCCCCACCCTGACCCAAGCACGATGTGGCCCTGCCCTGGGACTGCCTTTTAAAGGACGCTTCTCCATTTTTCCTGTGGTTATTCCCCTCCCCATGGGTTGAGAGGTCCTTTAGGCCTAAGAAAGTAACCACTCATAGCCTATATCACTCCCCCTTTTACAGCATACCGCGGAATGGCCCCAGCTCACTTCAAGGCCCAATCTGGCCATTTTCCTTGGTCTATTCCCGCAGAGGAGAGCTGTGCTCTTAGTATGACCACCCTTGGCTCCTGATATGTACAACCTGAGGTCCCCAGAGGGTGACTCCTGGGGACAGTGGGCATAGCTTGGATTTGTGATGGGATGGAAGGGAATGGAAGTGGAAGGGATGGAAGTGGTCCTTATCCACTCATCTGCCTGAGAGAAGACCATCACAGGGTGGGATAGAGCTGAGGATGGGAAGTCAAGGTGGAAAGGGGAGATGCACTATGATGCTGGGGAGAGCAGTTCGCTGGAGAGTCCGTAAACTATAAATTAAAACCTAGTCTTCAAGGTGATTATGAAGGTGCATTTGTCAAGCGAGGAGCATACAACCTCTTGATTTAACATTTGTTAAGTTGGTTTACAACTTTTAAATATGTAAACATATAGCAAATGGGCTTCCATTTGTACCCTCTCCCTGCAAATACTGGGAGTGATTCTGGAAAGTGGTGCACTTCCAACAGCTTGTATAAATATTAAAGAGGAGGGAAAGTAGGTGAGCAGTGGCAAAGACTCACAGCTTTAAGTGAAAACCTCTCCTAAAACTCAAACCAATGCAAACAGAAAGATTCCAAGTGCAGTGAGAAGGACCAAGAGTCCACAGCACAGACTGCTTTGCCTTAGCATACAGGGTTGTGCCATTAGGACCCATCTGGACCCAGCCCACAGAACCCATCTTTTGGCCAATAGGCTATTCCCCAATCCCTAAACTCACCACCAAACCTCAATGCCTTTTCCCAGTTTACTCCCTCAGCTTAGAACCCCTTTTCCCCATTTCTCCCCATAATGAAACCCTTGAAAGCTCAGCTTAAGTGCAATCAGCTCCCCAAAGGCCATAGCCTCAGACTTCCACACACAACCACACCTAGGAAAATTCATTGCTCTCTCATCTATTTCCAGTGTATTTTATGTCTACCTCTAGTACGGCATAAAACAGAGACTAAATGTTACTTTTTTTGTATCCCTAGTAGTGGTCAATCAGTAGTTGTTCAATGACCTCTGCTCAGCTATAAAGGGCTGAGGGAAAGGCACTGAGTCTTCTCACATGTTTTACCTAAGTCTGCTTCCCTCCCATCCAGAGAGAAAAATCATCTTAATCTCACACTTATTCTTATCGTGATACTTCTCTGCACTCATCTTCATGCCCTACAGTTTGTACAGCACTACAGCTCTTTCATGTACATCAATTCATGGTATCCTCATAAGTATTACATAATGTTATAAGCCCCATCTTCATCTGAAGAAATAGATCTGAGAGTGAGTGAACAGCAGAGTTTGAACTTGAACCCCAGGTTTTAATTCCAGTTTCAGTGCTCCTTCCTCTCTACTGGATCCCCAAGATTACGACTTGAGCACCCCCCTTGTTCTTATGACTGACAAGCTCATGTAGACCCTGGTAACTGACCAGTGCAGAGATCTAATCAACATTGGATTTGGACAAATAAGGAGTCAGGGAGGAAACCCTCAACATTTATAAAACAAAATAGCAAAAACCAACAATGAAAATCCAGGGATTGGGAAGTGAGTTTGGCTTAAGTAAACCCCAGTTACCAGAAATGCTAGCTTAAGTGAAATAGGACTTTCCAGAAAACAGCAGGTCAGATGGGAGTTACTCATGGTCTGGAAATCTGTCATGGGCAATGCTGGGTGCTCTCTTATAAGAAACATTTTGAAAGGGGTTTGGAAACAGTGTTTGCTAAAGGGATGGAAGTGGTCCAGAAATGGACAAGTAAAGATTATAAGGAAAGTGAGAAAGGAAAAGTGGGGAAACTGGTTTGGGCAGAGGACGAGGAAGGAAACCAGGAAGTAGCTCAAAGAAAGCCAACCCCAGGAAGAGAGAGGATGAGCCAGGAACATCTGCCCACTCCCATGGCCTCATGGTTTCCAGTGGTATGATATAAACCTAATTGCACCCAACCGAGTCAGCTCTGACTGGAAGGGGTAGACCACAGGCTTGACTGCTCCTACCCTACAAAAATCCCTGGAAAGCTAAAACAATCTCTTCTTACTTCACTTCTGGAAAGGAACAACTGCCCTGCTGGGCTGTCAGAGCAGAGCCTCTCCTTTCCTCCAGAAGGTCTCCCCAGGTTCCCTCTGTGCCCTCTCACATTCAGTCCCTTTCTGTTTGGACATGGGGTGGGGAAGATGTTATTCAGTTTTATATTGTGTAGGAAGCAGCATAGTGCTGTACTGGACTTTGTAGATGAGATGAGGAATAAGTTAAAGCCCAGCACCCGTCAGTAAAGGCCAGTTTTCCAGAGTGTAAGACTAGGGTATGTGATATCACTTATATGTGGAGTCTAAAATATGACACAAATGAACCTGTCTATGAAACAGAAACAGACTTAGGGACACAGAGAATAGACTGGTGGTTGCCAAGGGGGAGGAGGGTGGGAGAGGGTTGGATTGGGAACTTTGGGATTAGCAGATGAAAACTGGTATATATAGAATGGATAAACAACAAGGTTTTACTCTATAGCACAGGGAACTGTATTCAATATCCTGTGATAAACCATAATGGCAAAGAATATAAAAAAGAATGTATATATATGTACAACTGAGTCACTCTGCTGTACAGCAGTCGTTAACACAACATGGTAATTCAATTATACTTCAATAAAAAATAAATTTAAAAAATAAATGAATAAAAAAATAAATTTTGCTTCAAATAAAAGAAAAAAGAATAGGCTATGTAAGCAGATATAAACTCCAAGAAGTGGTAATGGACACTACCTAAATTAAAGAGCCCAACTTTGCATCCACTTTCATACACCTAGTACCTGCCTTCTCCTTCAGTAAGGGCCTGGAGATCCAGCCCTCTCCTACCAGCACCCACTGAAAGGAAGGGAAATGTCAGGGAAGAGGGTGGGAAGACACTGTTCTGTACAAAGATTAACATAACACAGACATGACATTCAAATTCCCACCAGGAATTCTCTGAAGGCCCAAGTGACCACCGGCCTGAAATGCCCAGCAGAGCCACCACATAGTAATTAGTCACCTTCAAGAGCTGGTAGAGCACCTTGAGGACAGGTATGGCAGCAGCAGGTGGGAGGGGTGGGAGGCACTGTCTGAGCTGGGGGTGCCTGTGGCTACCCCAGCAGGTCCCCTTAATTACGGCATGCCCTCCAATTTGGGAAGCCCACAATTAGTTCTGAGAAGTGTTCTGGGGTGACGGACCCCACAGCTGGTCTTTTCTTCTGGATTATGTTACTGTATTCAGTTGGACAACAGTGACGGCTCAGGTGTATGAAGTAACCCAGAGAGGACTGTCTCGGGCCAGTGGCTCCAGCTGGGAGCTCTATGAATCCCTACATCAGCCCAGCACAGCTTGTGCTGGAGTAACCAACAGGAATCAGGGAAGAAGGTGTTACTATTTTGATTCCCAAGGCTTGCCCCTCTGGGCTCTTCCATCAAACTTCTATGAACTAATTTTTGTCACAAAGCAATAATTTCCAGGAGACTGAAAAATGTGCTTTAACACCAGGCCAGTAGGAAGAGCTTTCAAGAAAAAGATTCCAGGGATGAGATTTAGAGAAGGGAATGTTAAGAGCCTAGTTGTACATTTAGTTGTATGTACAACATCACTAACATACAGAGAGAGGCAGAGACAGAGAGAGACAGAGAAAGAGAAATTCAAATGTTTGTGTTCAAATCCTTTGTTCTTCACTCACTAGCTCTGCACCCGTGGATAAGATCCCTATGGTCTCTGAACCAACATCCCCGTCTGTCTAATGGAGATAATACTTTCCTTATCTGGTGGTTGCAAGGAGAAGTGTTTGTTAATTTCCAGGACTAGAGCAGGTGTTCAGGAAATGTTTCCTGAAGCAGAAGTTGGAGCTTGGCAGTATTTTATACTGTATTTTAGCCACTCTCCCAAGAACCTACCAGCCAGATGCATCTGTCAATAAACTGGTGATATCAACTAGGCACTTCCTAGGGGAGAGTTCCTGAATCTCACACTGGGACACACCAGCAACCACCAGGAGGCATGAGGAGAATGAACCCCTCCTGAGAGCCTGCCTTAGGCCACACGGCTGCAGTAAGTACACAACGTCCCTTCACTTCGCGTGTGGGGAGCCAAGCAGAGATGGGACTAAGTCTCTGACATCCAGGACTTCAGGACGCTTAGCTCTGTTTCTATCCAAGAAAATGCTGGGTGGCCCAAAGGCAGAAGTAAGGATTTGGATGAGAGAGTCAAGGCTCACTTATATTAGATGTACAAGATCTTCCAGGCAATCTCATTCTCTCTTTACCAAGTCATAAATACCTAACCTCTGCATTTTGTTCCTGATTCCTTACTGCCCCACTGCATTTGGACCCAGAAGTATGACTTCTGAAGCCTGGGGAGATGTGACCAAGTGATACACATAATACATGTGACTTCTGCCCACATTTTCTTGGCAGAACCAGTAACACTGGTTACATCTAACTTCAAGGAAGTGAGTCCATCAGTCAGTGCAGTTCGGGTTAAATGGTGGCAATGAGCAGCCCCCCAAATCTCAATAATTTATAGGAACAGTGATTTATTTCTCATTCACGTGACATTAGTAGCATTGTAAATGCAAATACAGAGGGCTTTAAAACAGAACTTTGTAGGAAGAAATGGTACATCCTGCCTGTACTAGAGATTAAGGGAGTAGGGACAGTTAAACAGAAAAACAGACAATTGATCCTGACCTAGAGTTGGAGAACTTATCATTATGTATATTATATTCAACAATAAATTCACTCAACAAATATTTATTGAGTATCTACTATGGACCAGGAACTGAACCCACTGATGTACAGTGGCAAACAAAAGTGGCCTGGTCTCTACCCTCCCAGAGATTAAATATATTTAGAAAAGAACTGAAATTAAACCAATAAACACACAAATAAATATATACTTACAAATTGGGCTGTTACAATGGAAAACACTGGGCTGTCAGGGACAGAAAAGCAGACAGAAGGCCATACTGAGGAAGTGATGAGAAAACTGAGTGTTGACTGAGTTAGCCAGGCAAAGAGTGGTGGAAAGAATGTTCTAGGCAGAGCACACAGGTTGTAAAAACTCCCTGAGATGGAAAAAGGGATTGGTTACTTGAAGTACGGATGGGAGGAAGGAAATCAGTGTAGTGAGTGTGGAAAAGCAGTTCAAGGGGAGGTTAGTGAGAAGATAGATCATGGAGGGCCTTGAGACCATGGTAAGGGTTTTATTGTGTTTTAACTGAAATAAGCCATTGACAGTTTTCCATCATGGAGGGTGGGTGTAATTTATGTGTAAGTGTGAGACATTATCCTACACCCATTTATAAATCATTTTTACTGCTACAGAGAGAGTGGATTGAAGTGGGGCAAGAGTTGAAACAGTAAAACCAGGTTGGAGGTTAGGCAGGAATCAAACAAAAGATGGTGGTGGCCTGAGGTGGCCCTCTGGAGATGGATATGGACATATCCGTAATGATTCCAAGACTGTTGATTTAGATGTAGAATCAATAGCAGTTTGTGATGAATTAGAATGTGTGTTGGGAGAAGAGGAGCAGTGAATGAGGAAAGGTAGCAGGAAAGATAGAGCTGGTTTTGCCTGAATGAAATTTACCCGGATGAAGAATGATGAAGGGCCAGGAATAGGGGAATGAAAAGTTTCTTTGGTACGTGTTAATTTTGAGATTCCTGTGAGCCATTTCATTTGATACTAGAAATATCAAATAAGTCATTAAATATAAGAGTCTGAGGCCCAGAAGAAAAGTCTGGGATACAGATACTCATTTAAGGGTCATAGTATACAAAGTAATGTCAAAAGTTATGGGAATGGATGGGATGAGGATTTAAAGGGAGAAGAGAAGAGGTCCATGGACTGCTCCCTGAAGAGCTCAAAGTATTAGAGTTCAGATGAGGGGAGGAAGAACAGGGGTGCTGGCAAAGAAGTCTGAGAAGACCAGGGAGTTAGGAGAAAACCAGGGTAGTATTGTGCCATGGAAGCCAAGAGAGGAAGCATATATTTCAAGAAAGAAGAAGTGGCCAACAGCTTAGAATGCCACGAAAAGGTCCAGTAAAACAAGGACAGAGAAATCACCGTTGGCTTTGGCACCATGTAATGACCTAGGAAAATGGGTTTCTATAGAGTGGAGGATGCAGAAGCTGAAAATGAATACACTGAAGGATTAACAAGAGGTGAGGACATGACACAGACAGCTCTTGAATGAAGTGTAGTTAAGTAAGGAAGCAGAAAATTGGGGCAATACTTGGAGGAGATGAGGATAACAAGGATAGTAGTATACGAATGTTGAATATTTATTGGGTGGATCCAATGGAGAGTGAAGGGTTAAAGAGAGGTGGAGGCAGAATCCCTAATAAAGGAACGAAGAGCCTCATAAGGCAAAAAAAAAGGGGTGGGATCCAGAGCACAAATGGGGAACCTAGCTTTGCAGAGGAAGGGAAGGGACACTTCTTCCCAGACACAGAACAGGAAGAAAACTGGGTGGTAATGCCACCAGGTGTTTGGGTTTAGTAGTAGGGAGAAACAGGTAGAGCTTCTGTATTATCCTCTACTTTGGGGTTCTTAAAAAGTTAATACATGGGAGAGAGTGGCCAAGATGGCAGAGTAGGAAGATCCTGAGCTCATCTCCTAACAAAGTCACACCAAAATCACAACTATTTACAGAACAACTATGAATATAAATGACCTGAAGACTAGCACAAAAGATCTTCTATAACTTAAGATATAAAGAAGGAACCACAACAAAAAATGGGTAGGAGTTGCGGGGAGATGCAGTATTGTCAAGACCCACACCCCCTGGTGTGTGACCCACAAATGGGAGGATAATCACAGTTTCAGAGATTCTCCCCAAGGAGTGAGGAGTCAGAGCCCCACATTGGACTCCCCAGCCCAGGGCTCCTGCCCTGGGAATATAAGCCCCCCAAATATTTGGCTTTAAAGGCCAGAGGGGCTTGCTTTGCAGAAAACCAGAGGGCTATAGGAAACAGAGACTCTACTCTTAAAGGATGCACACAAAATCTCACACACGCTGAGACCCAGAGCAGAGGTAGTAATTTGAAAGGAGCCTGGGTCAGACCCACTTGCTGATCTCGAAGAGCCTCCCAGAGAGGAGAGGCAGGAGGCAACTGGGACTCACCCTGGGTACATAGACTCTGGAGGCAGCCATTTTGGGGAGTTCATCTTACCAGGAGGACACTATTGCTGGTAAGCACCATTTTGGAATCTTCTCTCTAGCTTATTAGCCTTGGGACCCAGACCCATCCACCAGCCAGTCAGCACCAGTCCTGGGACACCCCAGGATGAGCTACTGGCTGCCAGGGGACACAGCCCTACCCACCAGGAGCCTGGCCACCATGGACCCCCATTAGCTACCCAACCACCCCAGGACATGGCCCCACCCATCAGAGGGACCAGAACCCAGCTCCACCCACCACTGGGCCAGCACTAGCCCTGGGACCCTCAGGGCTGAGCTATCCACTGTTGGGACACAGACCCACCCAAGAGCAGGCCAAAACCAGCTCTAGGACCTCCAGGACCCTGCAGCCAGAAACCCCAGGACCCAGCTCTACCCACAAGTGGGCCAGTGATAGTTCCTGGACCCCCTGGGCCCTGACCCCACCAACCCATCAGCAGGCAGACACCAACTCCAGAACATTCTAGGCCTTTCAGCCAGCCGCCTGAGGATCATGCCTCAACCACCAGTGGGCCAGCCCTAGCCCCAGGACTTGGCTCTGCCACGCAGTGGGTGGGCATGAGCCCTGGAAACCCCAGTATTGCAAGCAGCTACCTAAACACCTGGATCCTCCTGCTAGTGGGCCAGCACCAAGATGGGACTCCTCAGGCCTTGTAACCAGCTATGCCAGGAACTGGTCCTGGCTACCAGTAGCTGGCAGCCTCTGAATTAGGCAGGGCCTAGCAACCAACTGGGCTGGGGGCCAACCATGCCTTCCAGTGTATCCACAGCAGTCAACCCGTTATAATAAAAGGCCCACACAACCCACACAGAGCACAGCCCTAGAGCATATAACTTTGATGACCACAGAGGAGTGTGTTGCAGGTCCCCATAGGGCATCTCCTACATAAGGCCACTTCTCTAAGATCAGGAAACATAAGTGACCCACCTAATATATAGAAATAAAAACACATAGTTAGACAAAATGAGGCAACAGAGGAATATGTTCCAAATGAAGAAACAAGATAAAGCCCCAGAAGGAGAACCAAGTGAAGTGGAAATAAGCAATCTACCAATAAAGTAATGATTATAAAGATAATGATTATAAAGGTAATGATTATAAAGATTCTCAACTCGGGAGTTGAATGGATGAGCACAGTAAGAAGTTAGAAGTTTCTAACAGAATTAGAAAATATAAAGAGTAACCAAACAGAGCTGAAGAATACCATAACTAAAATTAAAAATACATTAAAGAAGTCAAGAGTAGATTAGATGATACAAAGGAGCAGATCAGTAAATTGGAAGTCAGAGTAGTGGAAATTACTCAAGCTGAACAGCAAAAAAAAAAATTTTTAAATGAGGACAGTTTACGGTACCTCTGGTACACTATCAAGCATACTAACATTTGCATCATAGGAGTCCCAGAAAGAGAAGAGAGAGAGAAAGGGACAGTGAACATATTTGAAGACATAATAGCTGAAAACTTCTGTAACCTGAGAAAAGAAAAAGGCAACAGGTCTAGGAGGCACAGAGAGTCCAAAACAAGATCAAACCAAACAGGATCACCCCAAGACACACTGTAGTTAAAATGGCAGAGACAAAAGATAAAGAGAGAATACTAAAAGCAGAAAGGGAAAAGTAACTAATTACATACAAGGGAACTCCCATAAGACTATCGGCTTAAGTTTCATCAGAAACTCTACAGGCCAGAAAAGAGTGGCACAATATATTTAAAGTGAAGAAAGGAAAAAACCTACAACCAAGAATACTCTACCCAGCAAGGCCATCATTCAGATTTGAAGAAGAGACCAAGAGTTTTACAGACAAGCAAAAGCTAAAAGAGTTCAGCAACAAGAAACCAGCTTTACAAGACATGTTAAAGGGACTTCTCTAAGCAGAAAAGAAACGCCACACTAGAAATACAAAAATTACAAAAGGAAAGTCTCACTGGTAAGGCAAACATAGAGTAAAGGTAGTAGATCAACCATTTATAAAGCTGGTAGGAAGGATAAAAGACAAAAGTAGCACAATCATCTATATCTACAATAAGTAGTTAAGGGATACACAAAACAAAAAGATGTAAAATATGATGTCAAAAACATTAAACGTTGGGGGGTGGTAAAAATTCAAGGCTGTTAAAATGCATTTGAACTTGAAGTCATCAACTTAAAATAATCATATATACACATATATATAAGTATATATATATATATGGGAAGAGAGAGAGACTGCTATATATAAACCTTATAGTAACCACAAGCCAAAAATCTACAATAGATACACACACACACACACACACACAAAAAGAAAGGAATCCAAACATAATACTAAAGATAGTCATTAAATCACAAGGGAAGAGAGAAAAAGAAGAAAAAACGAACAAGAAAGAACTACAAAACAACCTCAAAACAATTACAAGATGGCAATATTTCATACCTATCAATAATTACTTTAAATATAGGTGGACTAAATGTTCCAATCGAAGATGTAGAGTGGCCAAAAGGATACAAAAACAAGACCCATGTACATGCTGCCTATAAGAGACTCACTTCAGATCTGGACACACAGAGACTGAAAGTGAGGAGATGGGAAAAGGTATTTCATGCAAATGGAAATGAAATGAAAGCTGAGGTAGCAATATTTGTATCAGATGAACTAGACTTTAAAACAAAGACTGTGACAAAATACAAAGAAGCTTTTAGTTGTCTGAGAATAAAGAGTTTTAATTATTCATCTCCATTATTTATGTTATTTCTCTTTTCAAATTTTTGCCTATTACACTGGTTATTATCTCCAGACCAGTGTTGTGTAGAAGTGGTGAGAGTAGACATCCTTGCCTTTTTCCTGATCTTAGGGAGAGTAATTTTTTTTAATCTGTCTTATTTCTCCCACTAAACAGTGAGACCCTCCAGAGTAGGAATCATGACTTATTCATGATTGTGCTCTCTGCTATGCCTGACATAGAAAAGTGTCTGTCATCTAAGAAGAATTTAGTAAATATTTATTAATGTATTTAAAAAACGACAGATAGCAGAAATGCACTGGGACCTGTTCTGCTGTGAATCCTTGCCACATTTGGTGCTAATCTCTTAAAATGAAATGGCAGCTCATATAAATAGGAAACCACTGACGAAAGAATTTTTTTAAAGAGTTAATGGTTTCAGATTCTGAGTTTTATGCAAATATCATGTTAGACGGTCTAGGCATGGCCATGAGACATTGACCATTCTGACCAGGATGCTAAGAAAGACACACTGCATTACACTGACTCTAAAATTCTAAGCACACTAAGAACTGCCAAAAGTAAACACAGCATTCAGGTTTGCCTACTGTGGGCCTCAAATATGCAGAACTATAAAGTTAGATAAAAAGAATAAAAAACTGGAAAATTAGGATTTGTGGGAAAATAGATTCATCCATCTGATATTCATCCACAAAGTACCACTGCTTTCAAACAGAGTGTTATTAAAACTTTATCATCAGGTTCAGCAGCAACTGCTGATTCAGAGCGTTTTGAAAAATAATGAGTTATAGTAAATGCTATCAATTACTGAGAACTTATGCCAAGCATCGTGCTAAGACTTTCAAATACCTTATGTCATGTTACCCACCTACACTTGGAGGGGCGCACTGCATCCCATTTTATATATAGATTGAGATTAAACTACTGTCCCAATACGTGCGGTTCCTAAGTGCTACAGACGAGACCCAAAGAAGACCTAAGTCCCAAGTATGTGAACTATACCTCCGAATTTCATACCGTGGAGAGGGGGTGTCCTGGCCACCTTCTCCGCACTCCCCCAGGTCCTGGACTCTGACTCAAGATCAGGGACCACATCTGTGTGTCATGCCTCTAACCCAAAATCTAGAATAGTGCCCTCACACTAAACAGGCGCTCAGGCAAAATTTTATATGTGAAATGATACACCTTATCAGTTAACCCTCACCACAACCCTAACATTTGTCTGTTTCACCTCCCAATAATTGCACATGTTTTATTGAAATAGTTCACTCTGATGCTGAATTCTCCTATTCTTCTTGGTAATTCTAGGTAATTTTATCAATTTTTACTTTGTTTTTGAAACTATGTTGAAGCATCTTTCTAGTGTTAAAGGTTTCAAAATATTATGTAGAAACTACATTGCTCCTAAAGATGTTTTCTGTCTTAAAGTCCATTTTATCTGAAATTAATCTCTTTTCACCAGCTTTCTTTTGTTTAGGATTTATGTGTTTCATCTTTTTCTATTCTTTTTACTTTTAACCTTCCCATGTCTGTAAGGTTTCGGTACCTCTTTTGTAAAAGCACATGGCTGAATTCTGTATTACTGTTCTCAAAATCCTTCTAAGCCTATTTCAACTAACATAGTTAAGTCATTTACATTTTGTTGATTAAATGTTTGGGCTTCTTCCTACCATTTTACTTTGTGTTATCTTTTGTAGAATTTTTTTCTCTTTTCTTTTTTAAAAATATTGAATTTGTGGCATATTTATTTTCTTTCTTTTTATTTATTTATTTTTGGCTGTGTTGGCTCTTCATTGCTGTGCGCGGGCTTTCTCTAATTGTGGCGAGAGGGGGCTATTCTTAGTTGTGGTACGCTGGCTTCTCATTGTGGTGGCTTCTCTTGTTGCGGAGCATGGGCTCTAGACATGTGGGCTTCAGTAGTTGCATCACACGAGCTCAATAGTTGTGGCTCACAGGCTCTAGAGCAAAGGCTTAGTAGTTGTGGTGCATGGGCTTAGTTGCTCTGTGGCATGTGGGATCTTCCCAGACCAGGGCTCGAACCCGTGTCCCCTGCATTGGCAGGCGGATTCTTAACCACTATGCCACCAGGGAAGCCCTGTGACATATTTATTTTCTTATTCAATTTCTTTCTCTTTTCTGGTTTGGAAGATTTACACTCCATTTCAGTTCTTATAATGGCTGTCCTTGAACGTTGCCATTTATAGGTGTTATTTATTTATTTATTTATTTTTCTAATCTTCTCTTAGTGCTGATGCATGGGTTTGGGTTTTTGACTTTTTGTACTCTGCCCTTTTACTTAGTAGGCAAAGTTTTTATTTTTTTTTAGTATTTATTTATTTGGCTGCATTGGGTCTTAATTGCAGCACACAGGATCTTCGTTGTGGCATGTGGAATCTTTAGTTGCGGCATGTGGGATCTAGTTTCCTGCCCAGGTAATGAACCTGGGCCCCCTGCACAGGGATTGCAGAGTCTTACCCACTGGACCACCATGCAAATCTTTTAAAGGTTTCAAATTTATGTAGTGGTATCAGTTTCAGTTGCTCAAGGGCCCAGCCCAATGTTTTGGTGTTAAAAGAAAAATCTCCAAGCAAGGCTTCCAGGACCACTAATCTCCCTGGAAAGGTGCTCATCAGCTTCCAAAGTTCACTGCTTTTTTCCAGTTACCCCTTCATTTCAAGCATCTGAGGATTTCCCATTTCTCCTGTGACCACAGTCACGTGATATTTTTTTAATTTTTAAATTTTATTTTATTTATATTTTTATACAGCAGGTTCTTATTAGTAATCAATTTTATACACATCAGTGTATACATGTCAACCTGAATTGCTCAATTCATCACACCACCATCCCCACCGCCCCGCAGCTTTATCCCCTTGGTGTCCATACGTTTGCTCTCTACATCTGTGTCTCAACTTCTGCCCTGCAAACTGGTTCATCTGTACCATTATTCTATATTCCACATACATGTGTTAATATACGATATTTGTTTTTCTCTTTCTGACTTACTTCACTCTGTATGAAAGTCTCTAGATCCATCCACGTCTCAACAAATGGCCCAGTTTCATTCCTTTTTATGGCTGAGTAATATTCCATTGTATATATGTACCACATCTTCTTTATCCATTTCTCTGTCGATGGGCATTTAGGTTGCTTCCATGACCTGGCTATTGTAATGAGTGCTGCAATGAATATTGGGGTGCATGTGTCTTTTTTTTTTTTTTTTTGCGGTACGCAGGCCTCTCACTGTTGTGGCCTCTCCTGTTGTGGAGCACAGGCTCCAGACATGCAGGCCCAGCGGCCATGGCTCACGGGCCTAGCCGCTCCGCGGCATGTGGGATCTTCCCGGACCAGAGCACGAACCCGTGTCCCCTGCATCGGCAGGCGGACTCCCAACCACTGCGCCAACAGGGAAGCCCACATGTGTCTTTTTGAATTATTGTTTTCTCTGGGTATATGCCCACTAGTGGGATTGCTGGGTCATATGGTAATTCTATTTTTAGTTTTTTAAGGAAACTCCATACTGTTCTCCATAGTGGCTGTATCAATTTACATTCCCACGAACAGTGCAAGAGGGTCCCCTTTTCTCCACACCATCTCCAGCATTTGTTGTTTGTAGATTTTCTGATGATGCCCTTCTAACTGGTGTGAGGTGATACCTCATAGTTTTGATTTGCATTTCTCTAATAATTAGTGATGGTGAAAAGCTTTTCATGTGCTTCGTCGCCTTCTGTATGTTTTCTTTGGAGAAATATCTATTAGGTCTTCTGCTCATTTTTGAATTGGGCTGTTTGTTTCTTTAATATTGAGCTGCGTGAGCTGCTTATATATTTTGGAGAATAATCTTTTGTCCGTTGATTCGTTTGCAAATATTTTCTCCCATTCTGAGGGTTGTCTTTTGGTCTTGTTTATGGTTTCCTTTGCTGTGCAAAAGCTTTTGAGTTTCATTAGGTCCCATCTGTTTATTTATATTTTTATTTCCATTACTCTAGGAGGTGGATCAAAAAAGATCTTGCTGTGATTTATGTCAAAGAGTGCTCTTCCTATGTTCTCCTCTAAGAATTTTATAGTGTCCAGTCTTACATTTAGGTCTCTAATCCATTTTGAGTTTATTTTTGTGTATGATGTTAGGGAGTGTTCTAATTTCATTCTTTTACATGTAGCTGTCCAGTTTTCCCTGCACCACTTATTGAAGAGACTGTCTTTTGTCCATTGTATATCCTTGCCTCCTTTGTCATAGATTAGTTGACCATAGGTGCGTGGGTTTATCTCTGGGCTTTCCATCTTGTTCCATTGATCTATGTTTCTGTTTTTGTGTGAGTACCATATTGCCTTGATTACTGTAGCTTCGTAGTGTAGTCTGAAGTCAGGGAGTCTGATTACTCCAGCTCCATTTTTTTCCCTCAAGACTGCTTTGGCTATTCGGGGTCTTTTGTGTCTCCATACAAATTTTAAGATTTTTTGTTCTAGTTCCATAGAAAATGCCATTGGCAATTTGATAGGGATTGCACTGAATCTGTAGATTCCTTTGGATAGTATAGTCATTTTCACAATATTGATTCTTCCAATCCAAGAACATGGTATATCTCTCCATCTGTTGGTATTATCTTTAATTGCTTTCATCACTGTCTTAAAGTTTTCTGCATACAGGTCTTTTGTCTCCCTAGGTAGGTTTATTCCTAGGTATTTTATGCTTTTTGTTGCAGTAGTAAATGGGAGTGTTTCCTTAATTTCTCTTTCAGATATTTCATCATTAGTGTATAGGAATGGAAGAGATTTCTGTGCATTAATTTTGTATCCTGCAACTTTACCAAATTCATTGATTAGCTCTAGTAGTTTTCTGGTGGCATTCTTAGGTTTCTCTATGTATACTATCATGTCACCTGCAAACAATGACAGTTTTACTTCTTCTTTTCAAATTCGTATTCCTTTTCTTTTTCTTCTCTGACTGCCATGGCTAGGACTTCCAAAACTATGTTGAATAATAGTGGTGAAAGTGGACATCCTTGTCTTTTTCCTGATCTTAGTGGAAATGCTTTCAGTTTTTCACCACTGAGAATGATGTTTGCTGTGGGTTTGTCATATATGGCCTTTATTATGTTGAGGTATGTTCCCTCTATGCCCACTTTCTGGAGAGTTTTTATCATAATTCGGTGTTGAATATTGTTAAAAGCTTTTTCTACATCTATTGAGATAATCATATGCTTTTATTCTTCAATTTCTCAATATGGTGTATCACATTGATTAATTTGTGTATATTGAAGAATGCTTGCATGCTTGGGATAAATCCCACTTGATCATGATGTATGATCCTTTTTAATGTGTTGTTGGATTCTGTTTGCTAGTATTTTTTTGAGGATTTTTGCATCTATATTCATCAGTGATATTGGTCTGTAATTTTCTTTTTTCGTAGTATCCTTGTCTGGTTTTGGTATCAGGGTGATGGTGGCCTCACAGAATGAGTCTGGGAGTGTTCCTTCCTCTGCAGTTTTTTGGAAGAGTTTGAGAAGGATGGGTGTTAGCTCTTCTGTACATGTTTGATAGAATTCACCTGTGAAGCCATATAATCCTGGATTTTCATTTGTTGGAAGATTTTTAATCACAGTTTCAATTTCATTACTTGTGATTGGTCTGTTCATATTTTCTATTTCTTCCTGGTTCAGTCTTGGAAGGTTAAACCATTCTAAGAATTTGTCCATTTCTTCCAGGTTGTCCATTTTATTGGCATGCAGTTGCTTGTAGTAGTTTCTTAGGATGCTTTGTATTTCTGTGGTGTCTGTTGTAACTTCTCCTTTTTCATTTCTAATTTTATTGATTTGAGTCCTCTCCTTCTTTTTCCTAATGAGTCTGGCTAATGGTTTATCAATTTTGTTTATCTTCTCAAAGAACCACCTTTTAGTTCTATTGATCTTTGCTATTCTTTTCTTTGTTCCTATTTCATTTATTTCTGCTCTGATCTTTATGAGTTCTTTCCTTCTGCTAACTTTGGATGTTGTTTGTTCTTCTTTCTCTAGTTCCTTTGGTGTTAAGGTTAGATCGTTTATTTGAGATTTTTCTTGTTTCCTGAGGTAGGCTTGTATAGCTATAAACTTCCCTCTTAGAACTGCTTTTGCGGCATCCCATAGGTTTTGGATTGTCGTGTTTTCATTGTCATTTGTCTCTAGGTATTTTTTGATTTCCTCTTTGATTTCTGTAGTGATCTCTTGATTATTTAGTAACGTATTGTTTAGCCTCCATGTGTTTGTGTTTTTTACATTTTTCCCCCTGTAATTCATTTCTAAACTCATAGCATTGTAGTCAGAGAAGATACTTGATATGATTTCACTTTTCTTAAATTTACTGAGGCTTGATTTGTGAAACAAGTTGTGATCTATCCTGGAGAATGTTCCATGCGCACTTGAGAAGAAAGTGTAATCTGCTGTTTGGGGATGGAATGTCCTATAAATATCAATTAAATCTATCTGGTCTATTGTGTCATTTAAAGCTTCTGTTTCCTTATTTATTTTCATTTTGGATCATCTGTCCATTGGTGTAAGTGCAGTGTTACAGTCCCCCATTATTATTGTGTTACTGTCGATTTCCTCTTTTACAGCTGTTAGCAGTTGCCTTATGTATTGAGGTGCTCCTATGTTGGGTGCATCTATATTTATAATTGTTATACCTTCTCCTTGGATTGATCCCTTGATCATTATGTAGTGTACTTCCTTGCCTCATGTAACATTCTTTCTTTTAAAGTATATTTTATCTGATATGAGTATTGCTACTCCAGCTTTCTTTTGATTTGCATTTGCGTGGAATATCTTTTTCCATTCCCTCACTTTCAGTCTGTATGTGTCCCTAGGTCTGAAGTGGGTCTCTTGTAGACAGCATATATATGGGTTTTGTTTTTGTATCCATTCAGCAAGCCTGTGTCTTTTGGTTGGAGCATTATTCCACTCACCTTTAAGGTAATTATCAATATGTATGTTCCTATGACCATTTTCTTAATTGATTTGGGTTTGGTTTTGTAGGTCCTTTTCTTCCCTTGTGTTTCCCACTTAGAGAAGTTCCTTTAGCATTTGTTGTAGAGCTGGTTTGGTGGTGCTGAATTCTCTTCACTTTTGCTTTTCTGTAAAGTTTTGATTTCTCCATCGAATCTGAATGAGATCTTTCCGGGTAGTGTAGTCGTGTTTTTAGGTCCTTCCCTTTCATCACTTTACGTATATCATGCCACTGCCTTCTAGCTTGTAGAGTTTCTGCTGAGAAATCAGCTGTTAACCTTATGGGAGTTCCCTTGTATGTTATTTGTCATTTTTCCCTTGCTCCTTTCAATAATTTTTCTTTGTCTTTAATTTTTGCCAATTTGATTACTATGTGTCTCAGCGTGTTTCTCTTGGGTTTATCCTGTATGTTACTCGCTGTGCTTCCTGTACTTGGGTGGCTATTTCCTCTCCCATGTTAGGGAAGTTTTCGACTATAGTCTCTTCAAATATTTTCTCGGGTCCTTTCTCTATTCTCCTCTGGGACCCCTATAATGTGAATGTTTTTGCGTTTAATGTTGTCCCAGAGGTCTCTTAGGCTGTCTTCATTTCTTTTCATTCATTTCATTCTTTTCATTCTTTTTTCTTTATTCTGTTCCGCAGGAATGAAGTCCACCATTCTGTCTTCCAGGTCTCTTACCCGTTCTTCTGCCTCAGTTATTCTGCTATTGATTCCTTCTAGTGTAGTTTTCATTTCAGTTATTGTATTGTTCATCTCTGTTTGTTTGTTCTTTAATTCTTCTAGGTCTTTGTTAAACATTTCTTGCATCTTCTCGATCTTTGCCTCCATTCTTTTTCCGAGGTCCTGGATCATCTTCACTATCATTATTCTGAATTCTTTTTCTGGAAGGTTGCCTATCCCCATTTCATTTAGTTGTTTTTCTGGGATTTTATCTTGTTCCTTCATCTGGTACATAGCCCTCTGTCTTTTCATCTTGTCTATCTTTCTGTGAATGTCTGTAGGTGTTTCTAAAACTTTGCTTTGTTTCACTTTAAATGTTCTATTCTTTTCTAAAATAGCTGTAGTTTCATACCTTCCAACTTTTGTAAGAACAATTGGTCAAAAACATGGCAATAAATGTGTCAGAACAACAGAACTGTTAAGAAAAGCGTTTGGTAGGTATGAAATATAAAATATATTATATGCAAATTGCAAATGCTTATAAAACAGGATGTATCTAGACCTCAAATCTTCATGAGGTAAAGACAGAAATGTTGACTTGCAAGGAAAGGGAAAATGACTCCCTTTTATCTGGAAAAAAAGGCATTTTTTTAAACAGGAAGGAACTTTTGCAATCTAATCCAAGCTCTTTATTTTAAAGATGGGTAATATGAAATCCAGAATGTGGAAATAATCTGCCCAAAATGTTGATTTGTGGGCATGAGATACACTGTGAAATAATGTTCCTGGATGGAGATGTAGGTCAAAATCCAAGCATAAAATAGTAACTGCAAAAGCAAGATCATGTCTTTCATTAGGTTCTCCATCCATACAGGCTTAATGACCACTTACATCAATCAGGGCAAAGGGAAACCCTTGGTATATTAAAAAAAAAAAATGTTGGTTGTGGGACAGTTACGGTCAACTGACTGATTTTTATTATATTTGCAAATCACATGCCTGCAATCCAGGTAGCTACCATCAGAGCGACAGAGGTTGCCTCCATTATTGGCAAAATCCAAAAATCCTACTAGTTTTCCAGTAGGTGGGTCAGAGGACATATCCACTGAGAGCTTTTTATTTATGGTCTCTTTACTGAACTAACAAAACATAACAAATTAATCTCTAACTGCTAATCACAAAGTCCACCAGATGTATTTATAAAGAACTCAGTTTCCAAAGAAAACAATCCATTACTTTCCAGACACATCCCCTCTACAGGTTGGAGGAAGATTTAAATTGTGCTTTCCAAAACTCAACTTATTTTGGGATTGGTTCAAGATGGAAGAGTAGAAGGACGTGCTCTCACTCCCCCTTGTCAGAGCACCAGAATCACAACTAACTGCTAATCATCGACAGGAAGAATCCTGTCGATGATTAGCAGGAAGAATCACAACTAACTAATCATCGACAGGAAGACACTGGAACTCAAAAAAAAAGACACCCCACATCCAAAGACAAAGAAGCCCCAATGAGAGGGTAGGAGGGGTGCAAGCAAAATAAAATCAGGGGCTTCCCTGGTGGCGTAGTGGTTGAGAGTCCGCCTGCCGATGCAGGGGACACAGGTTCGTGCCCCGGTCCAGGAAGATCCCACATGCCACAGAGCAGCTGGGCCTGTGGGCCATGGCCGCTGAGCCTGTGCGTCTGGAGCCTGTGCTCTGCAACAGGACAGGCCACAACAGTGAGAGGCCCGCGTAATGCAAAATACATAAGTAAATAAATAAAAATAAAATAAAATAAAATCCCATAATGGCTGGGTGGGTGACTCACAAACTGGAGAACACTTATACCACAGAAGTCCACTCACTAGAGTGAAGGTACTGAGCCCCACGTCTGGCTTCCCAACCTGGGGGTCCAGCAACAGGAGGAGGAAATCCTAGAGAATCAGACTTTGAAGGCTAGAGTGGTTTGATTGCAGGACTTCAACAGGACTGGGGGAAACAGAGACTCCATTCCTGGAGGGCACACACAAAGTAGTGTGTGCATCGGGACCCAGGGAAAGGAGCAGTGATCCCATAGGAGACTGAACCTGACCTACATGCTAGTGTTGGAGGGTCTCCTGCAGAGATCTGGGGTGGCTGTGGCTCACAGTGAGGACAAGGACACTGGCAACAGAAGTTCTGGGAAGTACTCCTTGGTGTGAGCCCTCCCAGACTTGCCATTAGCCCCAACAAAGAGCCCAGGTAGGCTCCAGAGTTGGGTCGCTCAGGCCAAACAACCAGCAGGGAGGGAACCCAGCCCCACCCATGAGCAGACAAGCAGATTAAAGTGTTACTGACCTCTGCTCACCAGAGCAACACCCAGCTCTACCCACCACCAGTCCCTCCCATCACGAAGCATACACAAGCCTCTTTCATAGCCTCATCCACCAGAGGGTAGAGAACAGAAGCAAGAAGAACTACAGTCCTGCAGCCTGTGGAACAAAAACAACATTCACAGAAATATAGACAAGATGAAAAGGCAGAGCGCTATGTACCAGATGAAGGAACAAGATAAAACCACAGGAAAACAACTAAATGAAGTGGGGATAGGCAATGTTCCAGAAAAAGAATTCAGAATAATGATAGTGAAGATGATCCAGGACCTCAGAGAAAGAATGGAAGCAAAGATAGAGAAGATGCAAGAAATGTTTAACAAAGACCTAGAAGAATTAAAGAACAAACAATCAGAGATGAACAATACAATAACTGAAATGAAAACTACACTAGAAAGAATCAATAGCAGAATAACTGAGGCAAAAGAACGGGTAAGAGACCTGGAAGACAGAATGGTGGAATTCACTGCTGCGGAACAGAATAAAGAAAAAAGAATGAAAAGAAATGAAGACAGCCTAAGAAACCTCTGGGACAACATTCAATGCAACCATATTAGCATTATAGGAGATCCAGAAGAAGAAGAGAGAGTGAAAGGACCTGAGAAAATATTTGAAGAGATTATAGTGGAAAACTTCCCTAACATGGGAAAGGAAATAGCCACCCAAGCCCAGGAAGCGCAGAGAGTCCCATACTGGATAAACACAAGGAGAAACACTCAGAGATACATACTACACAATACATACACAATTTGAGACACGTACTTCTCAAATTGGCAAAAATTAAAGACAAAGAAAAATTATTGAAAGCAGCAAGGGAAAAATGACAAATAACATACAAGGGAACTCCCATAAGGTTAACAGCTGATTTCTCAGCAGAAACTCTACAAGCCAGATGGGAGTGGCATGATATATTTAAAGTGATGAAAGGTAAGAACCTACAGCCAAGATTACTTTAGCCGGCAAGAATCTCATTCAGATTTGATGGTGAAATCAAAAGCTTTATAGACAAGCAAAAGCAAAGAGGATTCAGCACCACCAAACCAGCTCTACAACAAATACTAAAGGAACTTCTCTAAGTGGGAAACACAAGAGAAGAAAAGGATGTACAAAAACAAACCCAAAGCAATTAAGAAAATGGTAATAGGAACATACATATCGATATTACCTTAAACGTGAATGGATTAAATGCTACGACCAAAAAGCACAGGCTCACTGAATGGATACAAAAACAAGACCCATATATATGCTGTCAACAAGAGACCCACTTCAGACCTAGGGACACATACAGACTGAAAGTGAGGGGATGGAAAAAGATATTACATGCAAATGCAAATCAAAAGAAAGCTAGAATAGCAATACTCATTTCAGATAAAATAGACTTTAAAATAAAAAATGTTACAAGAGACAAGGAAGGACACTACATAATGATCAAGGGATCAATCCAAGGAGAAGATATAACAATCATAAATACATATGAACCCAACATAGGAGCACCTCAATACATAAGGCAACTGCTAACAGTTATAAAAGAGGAAATCAACAGTAACACAATAATAGTGGAGGACATTAACAACTCACTACACCAATGGACAGATGATCCAAACAAAAAATTAATAAGGAAACAGAAGCTTTAAATGACAAAATAGACCAGACAGATTTAATTGATATTTATAGGACATTACATCCCAAAACAGCAGATTACACTTTCTTCTCAAGTGCGTATGGAACATTCTCCAGGACAGATCACATCTTGGGTCACAAATCAAGCCTCAGTAAATTTAAGAAAAGTGAAATCATATCAAGTATCGTTTCTGACCACAATGCTATGAGATTAGAAATGAATTACAGGGGGAAAAATGTAAAAAACACAAACACATGGAGGCTAAACAATACGTTCTAAATAACCAAGAGATCACTGAAGAAGTCATAGAGGAAATAAAAACATACCTAGAGACAAATGACAATGAAAACATGATGATCCAAACCTATGGGATGCACCAAAAGCACTTCTAAGAGGGAAGTTTATAGCAATGCAAGCCTACCTCAAGCAACAAAAAAATCTCAAATAAACAATCTAACCTTACACTTAAAGGAACTAGAGAATGAAGAACAAATGAAATCCAAAGTTAGCAGAAGGAAAGAAACCATAAGATCAGAGCAGAAATAAATGAAATAGAAACAATGAAAACAATAGCAAAGATAAATAAAACTAAAAGCTGGTTCTTTGACAAGATAAACAAAATTGATAAACCATTAGCCAGACTCATCAAAAAAAAGAGAGGACTCAAATCAATAAAATTAGAAATCAAAAAGGAGAAGTTATGACACCGCAGAAATACAAAGCATCCTAAGTGACTACTACAAGCAACTCTATGCCAATAAAATGGACAACCTGGAAGATATGGAATATTCTTAGAAATGTGTAACCTTCCAAGACTGAACCAGAAAGAAATAGAAAATATGAACAGACCAATCACAAGTAATGAAATTGGAACTGTGATTAAAAATCTTCCAACAGGGCTTCCCTGGTGGTGCAGTGGTTGAGAGCCCGCCTGCCAATTCAGGGGACATGCGTTCGTGCCCTGGTCTGGGAGGATCCCACATGCCACGGAGCGGCTGGGCATGTGAGCCATGGCTGCTGAGCCTGCACATCCAGAGCCTGTGCTCCGCAACAGGAGAGGCCACAACAGTGAGAGGCCCACGTACCAAAAAAAAAAAAAAAAAAAAATCTTCCAACAAACAAAAGTCCAGGATCAGATGGCTTCACAGGTGAATTCTATTGAACATTTAGAGAAGAGTTAACACCCATCCTTCTCAAACTCTTCCAAAAGATTGCAGAGGAAGGAACACTACCAAACTCATTCTATGACATCTCCATCACCCTGATACCAAAACCAGACAAAGATGTCACAAAATAAGAAAACTACAGACCAATACCACTGATAAACATAGATGTAAAAATCCTCAACAAAATACTAACAAACAGAATCCAACAGCACATTAAAAGGATCATACACCATGATCAAGTGAGGTTTATCCCAGGAATGTAAGGATTCTTCATTACACACAAATCAATCAGTGTGATACACCATATTAACAACCTGAAACCGTATGATAATCTCAATAGATGCAGAAAAAGCTTTTCACAAAATGTAACACCCATTTATGATGAAACTCTCCAGAAAGTGGGTATAGAGGGAACCTACCTCAACATAATAAAGACCATATATGACAAACCCACAGGCAACATTTTTCTCAATGGTGAAAAACTGAATGCATTTCCTCCAAGTTCAGGAATAAGACAACGATGCCCACTCTCACCATTATTATTCAACATAGTTTTGGAAGTTTTAGCCACAGCAATCAGAGAAGAAAAAGAAATGAAAGGAATCCAATTTGGAAAAAAAAGAAGTAAAGTTGTCACTGTTTGAATAAGACATGATATTATGCATAGAGAATCCTAAAGATGCTACCAGAAAAATACTAGAGCTAATCAATGAATTTGGTAGAGTAGCAGGATACAGAATTAATGTACAGAAATCTCTTGCATTCCTATACACTAATGATGAAAAATCTGAAAGAGAAATTAAGGAAACACTCCCATTTACCATTACAACAAAAGGAATAAAATACCTGTGAATAAACCTACCTAGGGAGATAAAAGACCTATATGCAGAAAAGTATAAGACACTGATGAAAGACATTAAAGATGATATAAACAGATGGAGAGATATACCATGTTTTTGGATTGGAAGAATCAATATTTTGAAAATAACTAAACTACCCAAAGCAATCTACAGATTCAATGCAATCCCTATTAAATTGCCAATGGCATTTTTTCAGAACTAGAACAAAAATTCTTAAAATTTGCATGGAAACACAAAAGACTCTGAATTTCCAAAGCAGTCTTGAGGGCAAAAAACGGAGCTGGAGGAATCAGGCTCCCTGACTTCAGACTATACTACTAAGCTACAGTAATCAAGACAGTATGGTACTAGCACAAAAACAGAAATAAAGATCAGTGGAACAGGATAAAAGCCCAGAGATAAACCCACACACCTATGGTCAACTAACCTCTGGCAAAGGAGGCAAGGATATACAATGGAGAAAAGACAGTCTCTTCAACAAGTGGTGCTGGGAAAACCAGACAGCTACATGTAAAAGAATGAAATTAAAACACTCCCTAACACCATACACAAAAATAAACTCAAAATGGATTAGAGACCTAAATGTAAGACTGGACACTATAAAACTCTTAGAGGAAAACATAGGAAGAACACCTTTTGACATAAATCACAGCAAGATCCTTTTTGTTCCACCTCCTAGAGTAATGGAAAAAAAATAGGGACCTAAGGAAACTTAAAATCTTTTGCAAAGCAAAGGAAACTACAAACAAGATGAAAAGACAACCCTCAGAATGGGATAAAATATTTGCAAATGAATCCACGGACAAAGGATTAATCTCCAAATACATAAACTGCTCATGCAGCTCAATATTAAAAAAACAAACAAGCCAATCCAAAAATGGGCAGAAGACCTAAAGAGATGTTTCTCCAAGGAAGACATACAGAAGGCCAAGAAGCACATGAAAAGCTTTTCACCATCACTAATTATTAGAGAAATGCAAATCAAAACTACAATGAGGTATCACCTCTCACCAGTTAGAATTGGCATCGTCAGAAAATTTACAAACAACAAATGCTAGAGAGGGTGTGGAGAAAAGGGAACCCTCTTACACTGTCGGTGGGCATGTAAACTGATATAGCCACTAATGGAGAACAGTATGGAGGTTCCTTAAAACACTAAAAATAGCATTACCATATGACCCCACAATCCTACTACTGGGCATATACCCAGAGAAAACCATAATTAAAGAAGACACCTGCACACCAATATTCACTGCAGCACCATTTACAATAGCCAGGTCATGGAAACAACCTAAATGCACATCGACAGACAAATGGATAAAGAAGATGTGGTACATATATACAATGGAATATTACTCAGCCATAAAAAGGAACGAAATTGGCTCATTTGTAGAGATGTGGATGAATCTAGAGACTGTCACACAGAGTGAAGTAAGTCAGATAGAGAAAAACAAATATCATACATTAACACATATATGTGAAACCCAGAAAAATGGTACAGATGGACTGGTTTGCAGGGCAGAAATTGAGACACAGATGTAGAGGACAAACGTATGGACACCAAAGGGGGAAAGCGGTGGGGAGATGGGGGGTGGTGTGATCAATTGGGAGATTGGGATTGACATGTATACAATAATATGTATAAAATGGATAACTAATAATAACCTGCTGTATGAAAGAAATAAATAATGTTTAAAAAATAAATAAATTGTGCTTTCCAAGCTGATGTTTTATGGAATACCAGTTCTAACAGGTATTTAAGGGATCTCTGAGAAAAAGGTGTTCTGGGGTCAAATACATATGTGAAAAGCTGGCTTAAACAAAGCTTTAAAAATTTCAATGCTGGTCTTGTCAGCGACTTTTCTGTACTTAATGTGCTTTGTGTATGGAGAGTTCCCTAGCTGATTCAAACAACAGAATCTTTTTCTCATGAGTGCTTTCATGGAACACACGTGGAAAAATATGATTTAAAGAAATGCAAAATTTTGCAAACAGCACAATATCTTTCTCACTAAACTTTTTTTTATTGTGGTAGAATATACGTAACATAAATTTTATCATTTTTACCATTGTAACCATTTTTAAATATGCAGTTCAGTGGCATTAAGTATACTCACATAGTTGTGCAACCATCACCAACCTCCATCTCCAGATCTATTTTCATCTTTTCATACTGAAACTCTGCACCCATTAAATAATAGCTTCTCATTCTCCCCTCCCCCGAGATGCTGGCAACCACCACTCTACTTTCTGTATCTGTGAATGTGACTACTCTAGGTGCCTCATACATGTGGAATCATGCAGCATGTTTGTGACTGGCTATTTCACTTAGCATAATGTCTTCAAGTTTCATCCATGTTGTAGCCTGTATCAGAGTCTCCTTCCTTTTTAAGGCCAAACAATACTACATTTGTTTATCCATGCATCTGTCGATGGGCACTTAGGCCACTTCTGCCTTTCGGCTATTGTGAACAACACTGCTATAACTCATTAAGTTTTATTTACCTCAGATTTCACTCTGGTTCTATTTATGAAGTTGAAAAAACTTAGGCCAGAACATTCCTTTCACACACAAGATCCTTACTCATGAGTAAGGGTTTCTGGCCCTGACTAAGGCTCTTAAAAGCTTTGGGTAATCTGGTGTCAAAATGTCTCACAGACACTCTGTTCCACTCTTTCAGTGGAAGCATTTGGCAGCAGCATAGAACCTTCCAGAGAGCTCATGTTCCTACTCCTCCACTCAGCTTTGTCCCCTTCCATAACGAGAAGTCCCTTATACAAAGTGACTTCAAACCCAAACGCGAGTCCTGAGAAGCCTCACGTGGGCGCCAGGCAGTGAGCTGTGTGACTTATCCTTGAGGATCAGTTGTTTCTAATTGGAAGAAGATATTTTCTTCTCAAGGGAAAGGGCCTTTCATCAAGTAGTTAAAACCCTGCAGTTAACATATTTAGTGGGACAGAATTTTACTGATCTCCATCAAAGGTCTTTTAAGACTTAGAGAACAAAGAGGAAGTACTATTTGGTGCTATGGGCTTTTTAAAGCCTGAGAAGCATGCGTCAGTATGATCTCCTGTTGTGTATTAACACAATGGGAAGAAAGTACAGGGATTATTTTAGGAATTAGCAGAAAACCGTGTTGGCCAGTCAGACAACATAGTGCGGGAGGAAACAAGTCTAGGAAGTACTAGAAGAAAAGCTTCCCTCTCTGGCTTCTGGAAAGTTAAGTTATTAACATCTTCCAAGAGGTCAAGGGGAACTGTAAGAAGTTGAACTATCTGTTCCAAAGGCAGGACACAAGGGTCTACTTATGCTGTCTTGTACTTGACACCCTCCTCTTCTTTAAGCCAAACCTTGTAGCTCCTGACTGCACTGACTCTGGGTGCCCTGTGCTCTCGATCCCACCCAGATTGCCAGTCCTTTGAGATTTAAATAAAAATGGGTTGAACTTGATCTTGCATAGTATGAACACACAGCACTCTCCTTCCACCATGATCACTGGAAATTCTTAGTTATATATTCCAGTCATTGTGATACTGAGCAGGACCCTGTGGGGCTCCTGGGTGCAAAAGCCTTTCTGTCTCTCCCATTTCTTGATTACAGGAAATAGGCTTCATTCAGCTTCCATGACCTTCCCTGAGTTCCAAGGGGCAGGTTCAAACAGTTGCTAATTAAGGAAGGGAGGGGATGTGGAGACAAGGGAGGAACAGTCAAAAGAAACAATAGTGCAGCCTTGGGGCAGGGTCCTGTTTCCCCCTCAAGGGACACACATAACAATATCTTTGAGATGTTTTGCAGATACTGAAACCCCCACCAGGTGGGAGAAATTAATAGTATGCTGCCCAGACCGGTTGGAACCTGAAGGTTAATGATGTTGACTCTCATTTACCTCACCACCAACCAATCAGAAGAACGTCCATGAGCTGATCACACCCTCTTTGAACCATTACTATAAAACTCCTCACTACCCCCTCCAGGTTGAGACACACAGTTTTGAGGGCATCTGCCCACTGTGTCCAGCCTTGGCCTGGCAAAGCAACAAAGCTATTCTTTTCTACTTTACCCAAAGCTCTGTCTCCGAGATTTAATTCGGTGTTGGGGTACAGAGGCCAGATTTGGCTTCAACTGCTTAATCCACCTCCTCCTTTCACAGAATTCTCGTACTCTCTGCCATCTTCCCTCGTGGAGTGCTTTTTCTTCTCCATCTTGCAGCAACCCAAACCTAGAGCTCAGTCCCTTTCCCTTGTTTTTCCAAAGCAACACCACATAAGCAGTTATGAAGAGAAAGGTTTTATTAAGGATCTTGGGACACAGACATGGAGGTCGCAGCCCCTACCAATTCCCCAAGGTTGGATACAGAACCTCTGCATGCCTCTCCTCAGCGGTGTGCATCTTGCTAAGTCCTCTCCCCAATACCCCCTCTCCCCTTCCCTTTGATTATTCCTTGTGCCTTTGGTGGAAGGAGGAAAATAAAGGGGACGGGTCTGTCCTCACCTTTTTCCTTCTTAGGTTGCCCCTGGACACTCAAAATTCTGCTTTCATGATTTTTGCAGAAATGGTTTTGTCTTCTTTGATTGATGCCAGCCAGTCCAGAAAATTCTTTGAGGGCTACTCTTTCATGTCAAAACATAGCTTATCAAGATGTTTGGCTAAATATAACCCTTTCTCTGAGAGTCTGAGTTTACTCTTCATTAATCAATATTAAGCCTACTCTTCCTGATGATAACTGACCTTTGCTCAGATCTTACATATTTTTCTAAAGATACTGGGAGTTAGACAGAAATTAGGGCAAAGTCCTGGTTGAGTCTTTTGCTGGCAGATTGCCTAGAGAGGTACAATCTATGTTTACATTGCAATCTCCCCCTTGCCTGCCTGCACCTCCAAGTCCAATTGTAAGGGAGCAGGACCCTATGGGGCCTTCCCAGGACAGGCTCTTCCCCCATATCCTCTGCCTTAGCTCCTCTCTGAAGTACCTAGATAACAGTATTTGATGCACATTTCCTGAGTTGTTTTACAGATGTGAACCCTCCTCCCAAGTGGAAGATGTTAACTACATAACGACCCTGAGCACATAGCCCCCACACGTCCTGGAGCCTAAGGACTAATAATGTTAACCACTGTGACATTACCCTGTTCCCTCACCATCAGCCAATCAGAGACTTGTGCACGAGCTGATCACGTACCCTGTGACCCCCATCCCTCACCTGGCTTTTAAAAATGCTTTGCCAAAATCGTTTGGGGAGCTCAAGGATTTTTAGGGCATGAGCCACCTGTCTCCTTGCGTGGCCCTGCAATAAAACTTTCTCTGCTCCAAAGTCCAACGTTTCGGTTTGTTTGGCCTCACTGTGCTTCAGGCACACGGACTTGCGCTAACATTGTCTCTGTGTCAACACTTCCTAGCCCCCTCTTGGAAGCCCAGTTACATTTTCTCATTGAGCATGGACTTCTAAGGGCTGCTGATTGAAGGCCTTCACCTCTGCACCCAAGGCAAAGTTAAGGTGCCAGAAGAAGTGCTAATATTCATGTCTTCAAAATACATAAGGGTGACTTGAAGAAGAAGAGGTGCAGTTCCGAAAACCAAGTCTGGAAATTACGAAGAGACATTCTATTCTTTTGGTGGAGGCTGTAGGATTAAAATCCCACAGGGTAATTTCCAAAAGACTTTTCTTACTGACTCATCTGGGCTCCTCTCCCTGCTTTCTGCAGTTCTTTCATATTTATGATAAATTCCACCTGATTGGCAGGCAGTATGCAGCAGCAGAGAGAAAACAGCCTCTGCTCCAATAGGACTTCAGCTATACTTGTTAGCACTGACCTCCTGATTTCAGGATGCTTTTGGACTGACTTATGACACCTGCATGTACTTTTTGGTTGGCCTCCCTGTATTCATCCTGTCTAGAGCTCTCAAACTTACTGCTTCTTCTCCACCTAGAATTTCTCTCATCTGCCTAGAACCCATAGGCAATGCTTAGATGCTCACTCAGAGCTTTGACAGTTCTTATTTGATAAGCAATTCTGACAAGGCTTAGTACCTGATGTGTAACCTACAGGTAGGTCATGGTTGATAAAGACAGGCAAATTGGCAGTACCTAGAAGTAACAAAGTACCAATTATCTCTAAAGGAGGAGACTATAAATCCTAAGTAGGAGACATGGAACAAGAAAAACAAAGGAAGGGAGAGCCATCTGACTTCGAAACAAGTTAGTCTATATCCAAATGAACCCCAGAGAGTATCATTACATTAAAAGTAATGGCTGTTTATATTGATAACCAAAAGTCAATAAGAAAAAGCCAAGTTAAGTTTGGTATCCTTTCTTTAGGAAGGCAGATAAGTAAACAATGTACTCTCCAAAGATTTATATTAAGATGTTTAATATTATTAAAGTTATGCTCAAATCTGGGAGAGGAAAAAAGGATCATAAAAAGAAAATTAATTTTATTAAATATGCAGCTATATGCCAGATATTACGGTAGGTATTTTGAATACATACACTGATTTTACTTAATTTAATCCTCACAACAACCTTGACAAGTATGTGCTTTGGGTAGTTTTTCTCTAAGACCTTGGAAATTGGAGAAGTAAGTTTATCTTATGAGATGTAAAACTGAGAATCCACTAATTATGAAACAGAATACAGATATTCTTAGGCATTACCTAAGGAGCAGAATGCCTCCTAGGTCTTAGGATTTGTGATGTTTAGAATCAGAAGGAATTCTGGTCTGCCTTAAAAGCATGGAAAGGAGGACCTCAGGGACACCATTTTGGAGAGTCCCCTCCACACACCGTCCAGGTGCCCGAGACCCATGGTTGGTCTGGCACAGGAGGCAACTCCATCTCCGTGTGGCTCTTTCTTTGTTTCTATAGCTTGTTCACTGAGCAGCCTTTGATAATTTAAATTCCCATGTGGCTTGACCACAACTGACAGAGTTTCTAGTCAGGCTAAAACTTGCATCTGGTCTTCTTGGCAGTGCCTTTCTCATTATAAATGACTAAATCAGCATTCTGATTTCATAAATTCTCATCTTGAGAGATTTGTTAGCATGAGTCAGTGTCCAAGCCCCATCAATCCTAATACATCAGGTCCTAAGACGGTAAGCCAAAGGCCAGATCTGCGCCTCAAGTGTACTCTGCAAGGTAAATACCATAGTATATTGTGAGTCTTCTTCATGCTGAACTGGTCTTTCCCAGGCAACACCCCTCATGCCTTTCTAAGGGTCCCTTTCTCCAATTCAGGAAATAGAAACTACTTTGAGAATTTTAAGCAAGAAAGGATTTGGTTCCTAAGATTAGGCCTTTTTCAAAATCATCAGAAGGGCTTAAGGATCAGGTTCCAGACTGGTCCTCTTGGAATAATCCCCAGAAATGGAGAACTGATCCACATGGGAGCTATTCCTCTGAGACTGTCACTGTAGCTATAGAAGCAAAAAGCCACTGCCCTGCCAACTACTTCTCATGCTCAGAGAACTGGAGAATGGACAGCCCAATCTGTGATCAGGATTAGAAGTCATACCAAGAAGCTGTGGACACTACCACTCTTTCTCTATCCCCAGGAAACTGGAGACTTGACCCTGGAACCATCTGTAGGGATGTCATGTGTTTCTACAATTTTTTTTCCCCAGATAATGGCCTCCTTTTACCTCTAACTTTCTAAAAATCATACAAGTGTATCAAATCGGTAAAATCAAATTCATATTTTGAACTGAGAAATGTAGTTTTTAGTCTTCCAGCCTCTCCGGTGAGAAGAATGCTAAAATGGAGACTGGGCGACCCAATCCACAGCATCCAGCACAGATGCTTTTATGCCCGTTTTACAGATGAATTTTCCAAAGAGGGAAAGTAACTTAAACAAGTCTAGTAAGTAGAAGAACTGGAACTTAAAAGCAGGTGTCTAATTCATATTCTTTTTACTCCACCGCTGTGATACTCACATATCTGGATAATTCACTTTTGCAAAGGCTTTATTCCCTGAACACAAGGTGACTGCTGCAGTTCAGTTACCATCCTCTAATGGCGTCTTGCCCCTTGGTGGTACTACACTTGTGCAGGACCCAGGAATGCAGAGGAGGAATGAACAGACTGACCTCAGTAGCTGTAACAATGCTGTGCCTCTTCATGGACTCACCCACCTAATGCTAAACCCCGTACGTGTGTCTCTGACTTCGCCCTCTGATGTCTACTCTGCCCACCTCTTTCTGAGTCCCAACCCCTGGAAGGGTTCCCAGCCATCTCACTCCCTGCCTGTTCCCTCGCTCCTCCGTGAAATGTACATACTGATTCCAGCTTTGTGTGTGTGCTGTTTACATACCTCTCCTTAGAATGGCTGGCCTCCCATGCTCATGAGAATCTGACTGGCCCTGTTTTTCTCTGTCTGAGGGTCACCTACTAGCCTGGATAATATCAGTAGTATCTGATAAATGAGGTCAGAGATTAGATTGACCTACTCTGTGGGCCATGGTAAGAAGTTACATTTTATTCTAAAATAAATTCTGTGTGTGTGTTTAGGGAAATACAAAAATTAAAACATGGAGACCAGTAAAAAAGCTATTGCACTGATCCTGGTAAGAAATAATTGTGTATATAGTGGTTTGAATGGCATCCTCCCACCCCCGCAAAAGATATGTCTACATTCTAACCCTTGGAACCTGTGAATGTGAACTTATTTGGAAAAAAAAAAGATATTTGCACACATAATTAAGTGAAGAATCTCGAGATGAGATCATCCTGGATTATTCATATGGGCCTTAAATCTAATGACAAATGTTCTTATAAGAGACCGAAGAAAAGACATAGAGACAGAGAATACTGTCATGTGAAGATGGAGGCAGAGGTTGGAATGATGTAGCTACAAGCCCCCTCCTTGAAACAGCCATGACTGAAGGAAAGGGAAAAGCTGCAAACACACAGGGACCACCTGAGACTAGGACTTTTCAAGACCCAGAGGGGGCTGATGAGAACTTAGGCTTGACTACTTCTCTAGGGAAATGTGGCATGTCTTATGGCAAAGGTATGTATACATGCAGGGTGTGTGCAAGTGTCGTGTAAAAGGGATTAAGGGAAAGGGCAGCAAGAAATGGGAAGAGGAGAGTTAAGAACCCCCCTCACATGGAACTCCACCACCCAATATATCATAGACCTGGCAAGGAAACTAACCTCTTGCTCAGGATAAAACAGGGAAGCATGAGAGCAGAACCCATGACACAGTGCCTGGTTTCCTGCCACCACCACCAGCAGCCCCACCCTGTAAAACTTTACAGCACAGCCCTAAGCTTTTCTACAAAGATCTGCTCACTGCAGTATCAGGATCTACTGAAGAAAGATAGATGAGAAAGACAGTGAAGTAGATTTTCTAAGTTTTCTGACCCCAGAGGGCTTGTGGAGGCTTGTTCTCTGTCAGAAAAATGAAGCCATTTACCCCATGAGTTACTCTGTTATTGCTTAATTATCTCTTCCCTCCCAGACTGTCAGCTCCAGGAGAGTAGAGCTGCACCCGGTCAGCTCATCACTGCCTCTCCAGCGCCTTACGAGTGAATTGCAGAAAGGCAGCAGCCTCAGTCAGCCAGAGGCCTTTAACCTCACAGCAACGCTATGAGACAGGGACTGTAATTAACTCCCATTTTACAGATGAGTGAACTGAGGCACAGAGAGGTTAATTTTTCAATATTGGTTCAACTTCTTGAATGTTCCAGGAAAAAAAAAATTAAAAGAGTGGTAAAGACCTATTTATAGGGGTGCACGTTTTTCCTTTGGGCCCAGGCACTGATGTGGCTCAGCATGGTGCTGGCTTTGGTTAAGGAGGAAGAATGTGACTCAGCTTTGGCCCCCAGGACCCCTGGAGCAGAGACAGAGGGAGACACTCAAGAGGTCCCCAAAGTCACAGTTACCCCTTCATACAGCACTGAGTAGAAGCAGAAGAGGAGAGGGAGAAAGAGATGAAAATTACAGAGTAACTGAATGGACTGGACACCAGAGGTGGAGAGGGTGTTTTTCAGGAGGCTGAGAGTCCAGTGTTGGAAATGAGAGCAAGAGCCAGCAATGCCAGGTTTCACAGCGATGGTAGAATCAATTTTCCACATAGGACAGCAAGTAGGACAGGTCCACAACCACCTAGCCAGGGTCTGGTTTCCTGCCAAATGTAGGTGGTGTGTTACCCTCAAAACAGATCATCTTCCTCTCAAGTGTCCTGTTCTGCAGGTGGAAAAGGAACAGGATGGTTTAGCCTCAGCAGCTTTTCCTCCCAACCCTTTCTTTGTCACTTTTTCTGCCTACAAATGTCCACCCCCCCCAGATTCCTTCTCTTCTTTCATCATAACTCTTCTCCAGCGTCCACATCTACATCTTTTATTCTAACCGTGGGGAAAATGGCAATAGAGTGGGGGCCAGTGTATGCTCCCATTACTTAACCTTAATAAAACTGCCCTCAAACTGGATCCTTAAAATTAATTTCCTCCCCGATTCACCTCCCTGCGGCTGCCCCATTGGCCGAAAAATTTCTCCAGCTGCGGAATTCTGGACTTGGCAACTACCAGCACAGAGTGTGCTTACCATTCAGGAGCCAGCCTGCCTGATGGCTCGAAGCCTAGCACCTGGTAGGATCTCATTATTTGGTAGCTCTTACAGGACTTAGCATAGTTGCTTGCACACAGTGGATGCACATTTGAGGAGACAGTATGGCATAAGAGCAGCCTCTATGCAGACAGGGCAACTGATATGTCAGAAACTGAAGGAAGAAAGTACTTGGCAGAGGGCGGAGACAAGATGGCTGACTAGGAGGATGCAGAATTCCTGTCTCTGCACAACTAGGGCACCTACCAGGCACCGGGGGGGACCAGGGACCGTGGACACCAAAAGGGACAGGAGGAACCCCAAGCCACCAACTTGTGGGATCTTGGTTCCCAGGCTGGAGGTCAGGCCCGAGTTCCTGTGGTGGGAGCTCTGAGTCCAAACCACTGGACTAACAGAGAATCTCAGACCCCAGGGAATATTAATTGGAGTGAGGCCTCCTGGAGGTCCTAACCTCAGCACCAACACCAGGCTCTATCCAACTGGCTTCAAACTACAGTGCTGCACGCCTCAGGCCAAACAACCAGTAAGACAGGAATACAGCCCCACCCAGCAAAAAAAAAAAAAAAAAAAAAGAAACAACAAAAAAATATGTTACAGATGAAGGAGCAAGGTAAAAACCTACAAGACCAAATAAATGAAGATGAAATAGGCAACCTACCTCAAAAAGAATTCAGAGTAATGATAGTAAAGATGATCCAAAATCTTGGAAACAGAAAGGAGAAAATAAAAGAAACATTTAATAAGGATCTAGAAGGACTAAAGAGCAAACAAACAGTGATGAACAACACAATAACTGAAATTAAAAGTACTCTAGAAGGAATCAACAGCACAATTACTGAGGCAGAAGAACGGATAAGTGAGCTGGGAGATAAAATGGTGGAAATAACTGCCGGGGAGCAGAATAAAGAAAAAACAATGAAAAGAACTGAGGACAGTCTCAGAGACCTCTGGGACAACACTAAATGCACCAACATTCGAATTACAGGGGTTCCAGAAGAAGAGGAGAAAAAGAAAGGGTCTGATAAAATATTTAAAGAGATTATAGTTGAAAACTTACCTAACATGGGAAAGGGAACAGTCAATCAAGTCCAGAAGTGCAGAGGCTCCCATATAGGATAGACCCAAAGAAAAACATGCCAAGACACATATTAATCAAACTATCAAAAATTAAATACAAAGAAAAAAATATTAAAAGCAGCAAGGGTAAAGCAACAACTAATATACAAGGGAATTCCCATAAGGTTAACAGCTGATCTTTCAGCAGAAACTCTGCAAGCCAGAAGGGAGTGGCAGGACATATTTAAAGTGATGAAAGGGAAAAACCTACAACCAAGATTACTCTATCGGGCTTCCCTGGTGGCACAGTGGTTGACAGTCCGCCTGCTGATGCAGGGGACACAGGTTCGTGCCATGGTCCAGGAGAATCCCACATGCCGCGGAGCAGCTGGGCCCGTGAGCCATGGCTGCTGAGCCTGTGCGTCCGTAGCCTGTGCTCCACAATGGGAGAGGCCACAGCAGTGAGAGGCCCGCGTACCGCAAAAAAAAAAAAAAAGATTACTCAGCAAGGATCTCATTCAAATATGACGGAGAAATTAAAATCTTTACAGACAATTAAAAGTTAAGAGAATACAGCACCACAAAACCAGCTTTACAACAAATGCTAAACGAACTCCTCTGGGCAGGAAACACAAGAGAAGGAAAAGACCTACAATAACAAACCCAAAACAATTAGAAAATGGTAACAGGAAAATACATATCGATAATTACTTAAATGTAAATGGAATAAATGCTACAAACAAAAGACATAGACTAGCTGAATGGATACAAAACCAAAACCCATATATATGCTGTCTACAAGAGACCCACTTCAGACCTAGGGACACATACAAACTGAAAGTGAGGGGATAGAAAAAGATATTCCATGCAAATTAAAGTCAAAAGCAAGCTGGGGTAGCAATTCTCATATCAGACAAAATAGACTTTAAAATGAAGACTATTACAAGATACGAAGAGGACATGACATAATCATCAAGAGATCAAACCAAGAAGAAGATATAACAATTGTAAATATTTATGCACCCAACATAGAGCACCTTGATACATAAGGCAAATGCTAACAGCCATAAAAGCGGAAATCGACAGTAACACAATCATAGTAGGGGGCTTTAATACCACACTTTCACCAATGGACAGATCATCCACAAAGAAAATAAAATAAAGAAACACAAGCTTTAAATGACATATTAAACAAGGTGGAATTGATTGATATTTATGTGACATTCCATCCAAAAGCACCAGAAGACACTTTCTTCTCAAGTGCTCATGGAACATTCTCCAGGATAGACCATATCTTGGGTCACAAACTGCGTCTTGGTAAATTTAACAAAATTGAAATCATATCAAGTATCTTTTCCGACCACAATGCTATGACACTAGATATCAATTACAGGAAAAAAACTATAAAAAAATACAAACACATGGAAGCTAAAATATACGCTAATAAATAACCAAGAGATCACTGAAGAAATCAGAGGAAATCAAACAATACCCAGAAACAAATGGCAATGAAAACACAACAACCCAAAACCTATGGGATGCAGCAGAAGCAGTCCTAAGAGGGACGTTTACAGCAATACAAGCCTACCTCAAAAAACAAGAAAAATCTCAAATAAACTAGCTAACCTTACACCTAAAGCAACTGGAAAAAGAAGAACAAAAAACCCCCAAAGTTAGCAGAAGGAAAGAAATCATAAAGATCAGATCAGAAATAAGTGAAAAAGAAATGAAAGAAACAGTAACAAAGATCAATAAAACTAAAAGCTGGTTCTTTGAGAAGATAAACAAAATTAATAAACCATTAGCCAGACTCAACAAGAAAAGAAAATAGAAGATTCAAATCAACAGAATTAGAAATGAAAAAGGAGAAGTAACAACTGAGTCTGGAAATACAAAGGAGCATGAGAGATTACTACAAGCAGCTATATACCAATAAAATGGACAAGCTGGAAGAAATGGAAAAATTCTTAGAAAAGCGCCACCTTCCATGACTGAACTAGGAAGAAAAACAAAATATAAACAGACCAAACACAAGCACTGAAATTGAAATTGTGATTAAAAATCTTCCAACAAACAAAAGTCCAGGACCAGATGGCTTCACAGGTGAATTCAATCAAACGTTTAGAGAAGAGCTTTTACCTATTCTTCTCAAACTCTTCCAAAATATAGCAGAGGGAGGAACACTCCCAAACTCATTCTATGAGGCCACCATCACCCTGATACCAAAACCAGACAAAGATGTCACAAAGAAAGAAAACTACAGGCCAATATCACTGATGAGCATAGATGCAAAATCCTCAACAAAATACTAGCAAACAGAATCCAACAGCACATTAAAAGTATCATACACCATCATCAAGTCGGGTTTATCTCAGGAATGCAAGATTCTTCATTATACGCAAATCAATCAATGTGATACACCATATCAACAAACTGAAGGATAAAAAACATATGATAAACTTGATAGATGCAGAAAAAGCTTTTGAAAAAATTCTGGGCTTCCCTGGTGGCGCAGTGGTTGAGAGTCCGCCTGCCGATGCAGGGGACACGGGTTCGTGCCCCGGTCTGGGAAGATCCCACGTGACGCAGAGCGGCTGAGCCAGTGAGCCATGGCCGCTGAGCCTGCGCATCCAGAGCCTGTGCTCCGCAACGGGAGAGGCCACAGCAGTGAGAGGCCCATGTACCGAAAAAAAAAAATTCAACACTGATTTACGATAAAAAACTCTCTAGAAAGTAGGCACAGAGGGAACCTACTTCAACATAATAAAGGCCATATATGACAAACCCACAGCAAACATTGTTCTCAATGGTGAAAAATTGAAAGCATTTCCTCTAAGATCAAGAACAAGACAAGGTTGCCCACTCTCACCATTATTATTCAACATAGTTTTGGAAGTTTTAGCCACAGCAATCAGAGAAGAAAAAGAAATAAAAGGAATCCAAATGAGAAAAGAAGAATTAAAACTGTCACTGTTTGCAGATGACATGATACTGTACATAGAGAATCCTAAAGATGCTACCAGAAAAATACTAGAGCTAATCAATGAATTTGGTAGAGTAGCAGGATACAAAATTAATGCACAGAAATCTCTTCCATTCCTATACACTAATGATGAAAAATCTGAAAGAGAAATTAGGGAAACACTCCCATTTATCATTGCAACAAAAAGAATAAAATACCTAGGAATAATCCTACCTAAGGAGACAAAAGACCTGCATGCAGAAAACTATAAGACACTGATGAAAGAAATTAAAGATGATACAAACAGATGGAGAGATATACCAAGTACTTAGATTGGAAGAATCAACATTGTGAAAATGACTATACTACCCAAAGCAATCTACAGATTCAGTGCAATCCCTATCAAACTACCACTGGCATTTTTCACAGAACTAGAAAAACATTTCACAATTTGTATGGAAACATAAAAGACCCCAAATAGACAAAACAATATTGAGAAAGAAAAACGGAGCTGGAGGAATCAGACTCAATGACTTCAGACTATACTACAAAGCTACAGTAATCAAGACAGTATGGTACAGCCAAGAGCAAGAGAAGCCTCTGCAATTAGTCCGATTAATGAAAGCTGCTTGGCCACTTGGGCCTGGTAACCCAGAAGATCCTGCAATGATCACAGTGTCTGCAGCAGGTAAGGATACTGAATGGAATTTATGTCCAGCCCCAGTAGAGGTACAGAACCCTAAGGTTTTGAAGCAAAGCCATGTCCTCCTCTTCAAATGTCTATTCGCCTTTGAGAAACAGCTTCTGGCTTACTACTGAGCCCTAGTTGAGACTGAATGCCTGACCATGGAGCTCAAGGTACAATTCCATCATGGCTATTCATAATGAGCTGGGTATTTTTATTTTTTTTTAACATCTTTATTGGAGTATAATTGCTTTACAATGGTGTGTTTGTTGCTGCTGTATAACAAAGTGAATCAGCTATACATATACATACATCCCCATAGCTCCTCCCTCTTTCCTCTCCCTCCCACCCTCCCTATCCAACCCCTCTAGGTGGACACAAAGCAACAAGATGATCGCCCTGTGCTATGTGGCTGCTTCCCACTACCTATTTTACATTTAGTAGTGTATATATGTCCATGCCACGCTCTCACTACGTCCCAGCTTACCCTTCCCCCTCCCTGTGTCCTCAAGTCCATTTTCTATGTCTGCATCTTTATTCCTGTCCTGCCCCTAGGTTCTTCAAACCATTTTTTTTTTAGATTCCATATATGTGTGTGTGTGTGTGTGTGTGTGTGTGTGTGTGTGTGTGTGTTAGTATACAGTATTGGTTTTTCTCTTTCTGACATACTTCACTCTGTATGACGGTCTCTAGGTCCATCCACCTCACTACAAATAACTCACTTTTGTTTCTTTTTATGGTGAGTAATATTCAATTGTATATATGTGCCACATCTTCTTTATCCATCCGTTAATGAACACTTAGGTTGCTTCCATGTCCTGGCTATTGTAAATAGAGCAGCAATGAACACTGTGGTGCATGATTCTTGTTGAATTATGGTTTTCCCAGGGTATATGCCCAGAAGTGGGATTGCTGGGTCATATGGTAGTTCTAGTTTTACTGTTTTTAGGAACCTCCATACTGTTCTCCATAGTACCTGTATCAGTTTACATTCCCACCACCAGTGCAAGAGGGTTCCCTTTTCTCCACACCCTCTCCAGCATTTGTTGTTTGTAGATTTTCTGATGAAGCCAATTCTGACTGGTGTGAGGTGATATCTCATTGTAGTTTTCATTTGCATTTCTCTACTGATTAGTGATGTTGAGCAGCTTTTCACGCACTTCTTGGCAATCTGTATGTCTTCTTTGGAGAAATGTCTATTTAGGTCTTCTGCCCATTTTTGGATTGGGTTGTTTGTTTTTTTAATATTGAGCTGCATGAGCTGTTTATATATTTTGGAGATTAATACTTTGTCCGTTGATTCGTTTGCAAATATTTTCTCCCGTTCTGCCAGTTGTCTTTTCATCTTCTTTATGGCTTCCTTTGCTGTGCAAAAGCGTTGAAGTTTCATTAGGTCGCATTTGTTTATTTTTGTTTTTATTTCCATTACCCGAGGAGGTGGATCAAAAAAGATCTTGCTGTGATTTATGTCAAAGAGTGCTCTTCCTATGTTCTCCTCTAAGAGTTTTATAGTGTCCAGTCTTACATTTAGGTCTCTAATCCATTTTGAGTTTATTTTTGTGTATGGTGTTAGGGAGTGTTCTAATTTCACTCTTTTACACATAGCTGTCCAGTTTTCCCAGCACCACTTATTGAAGAGACTGTTTTTTCTCCATTGTAAATTCTTGCCTCCTTTGTCATAGATTAGTTGACCATAGGTGCGTGGGTTTATCTCTGGGCTTTCTATCTTGTTCCATTGATCTATGTTTCTGTTTTTCTGCCAGTACCATATTGTCTTGATTACTGTAGCTTCGTAGTATAGTCTGAAGTCAGGGAGTCTGATTCCTCCAGCTTCGTTTTTTTCCCTCAAGACTGTCTTGGCTATTCGGGGTCTTTTGTGTCTCCATACAAATTTTAAGATTTTTTGTTCTAGTTCTGTAAAAAATGCCATTGGTATTTTGATAGGGATTGCATTGAATCTGTAGATTGCTTTGGGTAGTATAGTCATCTTCACAATATTGATTCTTCCAATCCAAGAACATGGTATATCTCTCCATCTGTTGGTATTATATTTAATTACTTTCATCAGTATTTTATGGTTTTCTGCATACAGGTCTTTTGTATCCCTAGGTAGGTTTATTCCTAGGTATTCTATTCTTTTTGTTGCAATGGTAAATGGGAGTGTTTCCTTAATTTCTCTTTCAGATATTTCATCATTAGTGTAAAGGAATGCAAGAGATTTCTGTGCATTAATTTTGTAACCTGCAACTTTACCAAATTCATTGATTAGCTCTAGTAGTTTTCTGGTGGCATCTTTAGGATTCTCTAGGCATAGTATTATGTCATCTGCAAACAATGACAGTTTTACTTCTTCTTTTCCAATTTGTATTCCTTTTATATCTTTTTCTTCTCTTATTGCCGTGGCTACGACTTCCAAGACTATGTTGAATAATAGCGGTGAGAGTGGACATCCTTGTCTTGTTCCTGATCTTAGAGGAAATGCTTTCAGTTTTTCACCATTGAGAATGATGTTGCCTGTGGGTTTGTCATATATGGTCTTTATTACGTTGAGGTAGGTTCCTCTCTGCCCACTTTCTGGAGAGTTTTTATCATAAATGGGTGTTGAATTTTGTCAAAAGCTTCTTCTGCATCTATTGAGATGATCATATGGGTTTTCTCCTTCAATTCGTTAATATGGTGTATCACATTGATTGAGCTGCGCATATTGAAGAATCCTTGCATCCCTGGGATAAATCCCACTTGATCATAGTGTATGATCTTTTTAATGTGTTGTTGGATTCTGTTTGCTAGTATTTTGTTGAGGATTTTTGCATCCATATTCATCAGTGATATTGGTCTGTAATTTTCTTTTTTTATAGTATCTTTGTCTGGTTTTGGTGTCAGGGTGATGATGGCCTCATAGAATGAGTTTGGGAGTATTCCTTCCTCCCCAATTTTTTGTAAAAGTTTGAGAAGGATGGGTGTTAGCTCTTCTCTAAATGTATGATAGAATTTACCTGGGAAGCCATCTGGCCCTGGACTTTTGTTTGTTGGAAGATTTTTAATCACAGTTTCAATTTCATTACTTGTGATTGGTCTGTTCATATTTTCCTATTTCTTCTTGATTCAGTCTTGGAAGGTTATACCTTTCTAAGAATTTCTCCTTTGTTTTTTTTTTTTTTTTTTTTTTTTTTTTGCGGTACGCGGGCCTCTCACTGTTGTGGCCTCTCATGTTGCGGAGCACAGACTCCAGATGTACAGGCTCAGCGGCCATGGCTCACAGGCCCACCTACTCTGTGGCATGTGGGATCTTCCCGGACCGGGGCACAAACCCATGTCCCCTGCATCAGCAGGTGGACTCTCAACAACTGCGCCACCAGGGAGGCCCAGAATTTCTCCATTCCTCTCAAGTTTTCCATTTTATTGGCATAGAATTGCTTGTAGTAGTCTCTTAGGATGCTTTATATTTCTGTGGTGTCTGCTGTAACTACTTTTTCATTTCTAATTTTATTGATTTGAGTCCTCTCCCTCTTTTTCTTGATAAGCCTGGCAAATTGTTTATCAATTTTGTTTATCTTCTCAAAGAACCAGCTTTTAGTTTTATTGATCTTTGCTATTGTTTTCTTTGTTTCTATATCATTTATTTCTGCTCTGATCTTCATGATTTCTTTCCTTCTGCAAACTTTGGTTTTTGTTTGTTCTTCTCTCTCTAGTTCCTTTAGGTGTAAGGTTAGATTATTTATTTGAGATGTTTCTTGTTTCTTGAGATAGGCTTGTACAGCTATAAACTTCCCTTTAGAAGTGCTTTTGCTGCATCCCATAGGTTTTGGATTGTCATGCTTTCATTGTCATTTGTCTCTAGGTATTTTTTGATTTCCTCTTTGATTTCTGTAGTGATCTCTTGATTATTTAGTAACATATTGTTTAGCCTCCATGTGTTTGTGTTTTTTACGTTTTTTCCCCTGTAATTCATTTCTAATCTCATAGCATTGTGGTCAGAAAAGATGCTTGATGAGATTTCATTTTTCTTAAATTTACTGAGGCTATTTTGTGACCGAAGATGTGATCAATCCTAGAGAATGTTCTGTGCGCAGTTAGAAGAAAGTGTAATCTGCTGTTTTTGGCTAGAATGTCCTATAAATATCAATTAAATCTATCTGGTCTATTGTGTCATTTAAAGCTTCTGTTTCCTTATTTATTTTCATTTTGGATCATCTGTCCATTGGTGTAAGTGCAGTGTTACAGTCCCCCACTATTATTGTGTTACTGTCGATTTCCTCTTTTACAGCTGTTAGCAGTTGCCTTATGCATTGAGGTGCTCCTATGTTGGGTGCATCTATATTTATAATTGTTATATCTTCCCCCTGGATTGATCCCTTGATCATTATGTAGTGTCCTTCCTTGTCTCTTGTAACATTCTTTATTTTAAAGTCTATTTTATCTGATATGAGTATTGCTACTCCAGCTTTCTTTTGATTTGCATTTGCATGGAATATCTTTTTCCATCCCCTCACTTTCAGTCTATATGTGTTCCTAGGTCTGAAGTGGGTCTTTTGTAGACAGATTATATATGGGTCTTGTTTTTGTATCCATTCAGCAAGCCTGTGTCTTTTGGTTGGAGCACTATTCCATTCACATTTAAGGTAATTATCAATATGTATGCTCCTATGACCATTTTCTTAATTGTTTTGGGTTTGTTTTTGTAGGTCCATTTCTTCTCTTGTGTTTCCCACTTAGAGAAGTTCCTTTAGCATTTTTTGTAGAGCAGGTTTGGTGGTGGTGAATTCTCTTAGTTTTTGCTTGCCTGTAAAGCTTTTGATTTCTCCATCGAATCTGAATGAGATGCTTGCCCGGTAGAGTAATCTTGGTTGTAGGTTCTTCTCTTTCATCACTTTAAGTGTATCATGCCACTCCCTCTGGCTTGTAGAGTTTCTGCTGAGAAATCAGCTTTTAACCTTATGGGAGTTCCCTTCTATGTTGTTTGTCGTTTTTCCCTTGCTACTTTCAATAATTTTTCTTTGTCTTTAATTTTTGCCAATTTGATTACTATGTGTCTCAGAGTGTTTCTCCTCGGGTTTATCCTGTATGGTACTCGCTGTGCTTCCTGTACTTGGGTGCCTATTTCCCTTCCCATGTTAGGGAAGTTTTCAACTATAATCTCTTCAAATATTTTCTCAGGTCCTTTCACTCTCTCTTCTCCTGTGGCTCCCCTATAATGCTAATGTTGTTGCATTTAATGTTGTCCCAGAATTCTCTTAGGCTGTCTTCATTTCTTTTCATTCTTTTTTCTTTATTCTGTTCTGCAGCAGTGAATTCCACCATTCTGTCTTCAAGGTCACTTATCCATTCTTCTACCTCAGTTATTCTGCTATTAATTCCTTCTAGTGTAGTTTTCATTTCAGGTATTTTATTGTTCATCTCTGTTTGTTTGTTTTTTAATTCTTCTAGGTCTTTGTTAAACATTTCTTGCATCTTCTCCATCTTTGCTTCTATTGTTTTTCCGAGGTCTTGGATCATCTTCACTATCATTATTCTGAATTCTTTTCTGGAAGGTTGCCTATCTCTACTTCATTTAGTTGTTTTTCTGGGGTTTTAGCTTGTTCCTTCATCTGGTATATAGCCCTCTGCATTTTCATCTTGTCTATATTTCCGTGAATGTTGTTTTTGTTCCACAGGCTGCAGGTTTGTAGTTCTTCTTGCTTCTTCTGTCTGTCCTCTGGTGGATGAGGCTATCTAAGAGGCTTGTACAGGTTTCCTGATGGGAGGGACTGGTGGTGGGTAGAGCTGACTGTTGCTCTGGTGGGCAGAGCTCAGGAAAACTTTAATCCGCTTGACTGCTGATGGGTGGGGCTGGGTTTCCTCCCTGTTGGTTGTTTGGCCTGAGGCAACCCAACACTGGAGCCTACCTGGGCTCTTTGTTCGGGCTAATAGCAGACTCTGGGAGGGCTCATGCCAAGGAGTACTTCCCAGAACTTCTGCTGCCAGTGCCCTTGTCCCCACGGTGAGCCACAGCCACCCCCTGCCTCTACAGGAGACCCTCCAACAATAGCAGGTAGGTCTGGTTCAGTCTCCCCTGGGTTCACTGCTCTTTCCCCTGGGTCCCGATGCACACACTACTTTGTGTGTGCCCTCCAGGAGCGGAGTCTCCATTTCCCCCAGTCCTGTCAAAGTCCTGCAGTCAAATCTCACTAGCCTTCAAAGTCTGATTCTCTAGGAATTCCTTCTCCTGTTGCCAGACCCCCAGGTTGGGAAGCCTGACGTGGGGCTCAGAACCTTCACTCTAATGGGTTGATTTCTGTGGTATAAGTGTTCTCCAGTCTGTGAGTCACCCACCCAGCAGTTATGGGATTTGTTTTTGCTGTGTTGCACCCCTCCTACCATCTCATTGTGGCCTCTCCTTTGTCTTTGGATGTGGGGTATATTTTTGGGGAGTTCCAGTGTCTTCCTGTTGATGATTGTCCAGCAGCTAGTTGTGATTCTGGTGTTCTCACAAGAGGGAGTGAAATCACATCCTTCTACTCCACCATCTTGGTTCAACCTCTCAGGAAGAATTATCTTTTCATCTTGTTTATGGTTTCCTTTGCTGTGCAAAAGCTTTTAAGTCTCATTAGGTCCCATTTGTTTATTTTTTGCTCTTATTTCCATTTCTCTAGGAGGTGGGTCAAAAAGGATCTTGCTGTGATTTATGTCATAGACTGTTCTGCCTATGTTTTCCTCTAAGAGTTTTATAGTTTCTGGCCTTACATTTAGGTCTTTAATCCATTTTGAGTTTATTTTTGTGTATGGTTTTAGGGAGTGTTCTAATTTCATTCTTTTACATGTGAGCTGGGTATTATCTGAATCCCAGTTTATAGCATTGGGCATGCATGACACCAAGCTGTAACTGAGTTGAAATGGTTCTAAAACATAAGCAAGTTTGATGATGGGTGGCTCAGTCTTCTATGGCACCTACTCCAGCTGTATTGCTGCTACAATTGGAATTACATCTGATTAACTTTCCAAAAATGTACAGTCATCCTCCAAGATGCATCTGCCTTATGGCCAGACCAACAGGAAAATTAAGTAAGGATATGGAAGGAATCATCATTTCTGCATCTTTCCAGCCTTTAATGGTAGTACCAACAACTGCAGTTCACCCAGGGATTAGTAGGGAGAGGAAGCCCTAGCATCTTCTGCTTGGATCTCCCTACTTTAATAACCCTCAGCCCATAAGTGAAGGAATGAACTTGGTGATTCTGCCACTTACCAATGTGTCTATTCCAATCATGCATTTGGGAACTTAGGAAATAACCTGAGGTAAATTCAGACTTTCTAGACTCACTGTGAGGTCAATTTAGACTAAAACTCTGCTTATCACCCAACCTCCACAGGCCCCCACTCTGGCAGACTACGGATGCATTTCAGGTCCCCAGGGATTAACATTCATTCCAAATTATTGTCTACAATTCCTAAAGATATTGTTATTTTTCTTTCCTCAATTCACTATCATCATGCTATATGGATGCAGGTCCTTTGGGGGATATCTTGGAGGAATATTTACACTCTATAACTCTGGTCCTGTCACGGGCTCCTTCCTCAAGGAGACTCAGTCCCTTCTTCATTCAAGAGGCTACAAGTCACTGAACTGGCTTGAGTCTGGGATCAGGGTGAGAGCACACAGTTCTACAAGATCTGTGTCCAGGTCTCAAATGTTTCTGATTATATTTATTACTTTCGTTGAATGCCCATCTATCAGTCCTAAGGACACAGATCAAATTGTCACAATGGGTCACAATATTCACATTGCTGTCCCATCCCTACTGACCATTTCAGGACCTGGGCCCATGTTGTCTCAGGCAGTTAAGTGCTGGCACTTGGTCTCAGCCACTCTGGGGGTGTATTGTAAAGTGGCATCTATCACTTTCATGCCCAGGTAGCAAGAGACAGACAGTACAGAGCTTTACAAAATTATGGTGTTTCCCTCATCAATGCGTTTCTAAATGCTCTGGGTCTTCCTCAAGACACAGTGGAATATAGGAGGTTCACACCTGAAAAATGTATTCCAGCTTTCTTCTCCCTAAGCTTTAGGATTTCTTCCTTTCTGTTTCACCAAAGAAGTTATAGCACCTCAGATTCATTGAATTAGGCCACTGTTGAGTCCAGGTTTCAGTCAACTAAACAAGCAAGCTGACAGCAATCACTCCAGCTGCTCACGATAACACAGAGTTTTCAAAATCTCTGGCAATTGTATCTATATCAATAGATGCAGTTTGATCCAATATGAATGCCATCATCCTTGGTAGCAAATATTGTGTCCATCAGGATTTATTCAGAAAAAAATGGAAATCACCTTAGGTATTTTCAGCTCAAAGGTATTTAATGCAGGAGATATTGCTTAAAAGTGGTAAAAAGGACTAGAGAACCAAAGTGGGGAGAGTTGGGGAGAGGTTCTGTCACCCAGAGATCAGGCACTACAAAAGTCACTACCATCTGTATTAGTCTGCTCCGGCTGCCATAATAAGGCTAGAAAGCTACTGTAATCATCAAGGGGAGTGATCTCGGCAGCTGTGATTGGGGTGATAGCTGTGGCAGTGGTTAGAACATGGATTTGTTGATGAATTGGATGTGGAGTTTATAAGAGAGAAAAGTTCTGGATAGCTCCAAGATGGCTCAGTGGCAATTTTTACAACAAAGCCAGAGTGCCCTTGATCCACAGACCTCTTCTCTGACCCCTCTACACTCACGCCCATAGTGATCACACCCAATCTCATGGATTTAAATGCCATGTATTTCTGTATATACCTCCAGCCCTGATATCCAACTCATATACAGTATCTTCTGACGTGTGCATCCAACTGTCTTCCCAATAATTTCACTTGAATAACTACTAGATATATCAAAGTTATTCTACCCTAAACTGGACTCAATTCCTCTTCTACCTTTTTAAAAATGTTTCTCCTCAGATAGTCCCCCATCACAGTTTCAATCAGTTGCTCAGGTCAAAAAAACCATAAACCTTAGCATTATCCTTAACTTCTCTATTTGTCTCACACATTACATCCAATCCATCAGCCATGATATTGGCTCTACCTTTAAAATATAATGTAAATCCAAGCACTCCTCACTCTCTCCATCACTACCACTCTGGTTCTTGCCACCACCCTATCTCCCCTAGACAACTGCCCTAACCCCTGGCTGGTTTGCTTTGTTTAATATTTGAGTCCTTATTGTCTATTCTCCAAAAAGCAATCAGAGTCATTCTTTTAACACTTAAGTTTGCTCATGTCTGGCACCTGTCCACTTGAGCGCCTTAATGGATATAACATACTGTGTTCTCCATTGCTCACCATTCACCTGAGGCTAAGTCAAGGAACCACAAAATTCTTCCAAACACTCCCAAACCATCAAAAAGTAAGCCTAGGCACCAGGAGGTTTGCCAAATCTCCCTGTATTTGATTCTCAGCCTTTAAAATAAAATGATACTTCTTAGTCTTTCATCCTCACATTAGCCTTTTGAGCTCCACACCTCTCTTGCACCATCTTCTCAACATATCCCCTAAGTGAATGGGTCATAATCCTTCTCACTTTTTATTATCTTCCAGGTAGTAACAGAAAGAATACAGGTTTGGTAGTTAGCCAGTCTTTCAAATCTCACATCTTTCATCAATATTATGGACATAATACCTACTTACCAGGGTTTTATGACATTAAATAGGATAAAATATACAAAATGCCTGGCTATAGTCAGTTCTCAATAAAGGTTTCCTTTCCCACTCCCTTCCCCCAATATCTACTTACTCTCCCTTTCTTCTTTTTTTATCCTGCTTTCTTCTTGAATTGACTCAACTTTGTATACACTCAGCCAGAGGAGATCTGCCAAGATAAAAAGGAAATTGAAGCAGATGGCCAAGTTGCTTTGACATTCTCAAACCCTACTTTTAATGATGGGAAGTAAGACTCCCAGGTTAAAGCAGCAAATGGTGCCATTTGAGACTCACTTCATTCTTTGGCTTCACTTGATTTGAGGAGACCAGGTTTTACTCCCCAACCTGTTCAACCTGAATTACGGTAAAAATGACCAGTTTCTTCTGTTGCCAAAAGTAGTAAGATCTCAGAAATATGGTGGCTCAGAGAGGGAAAGTCAATGTGGAGTTGATTTCATTTGATAGGATACTTAAATCTCAATGCCTGCCGAGAAACTCTATTTTGTTGAAATACGAATGTATTTGGCTCACACCATATTTTTATTTATATAATATAGCTTAGTATAGTGAAAAAGAGAAAAAGCTATTATAGGCACACCCTCTCAAATAAACCTATTCTTAAAATGTTTCCCCCGTTTTATGACAAGAAATGGGGGAGCAGTATATATACTGCTGGAGGGCCCTGAAAAAATTAGGTTCCTGAAGATCTTTATATGTGGAAAAAATACAATTGTAAATACAAACAGCAAACTGCAGGCAGATAAGGTGATTTGTGGCTCAGTTTAGCAGAGCAGAACCCTGATTACACCTGCAAAATGTTATCAGGGGACTGAAACAGATTAAACAGACCATCTACCACTTAGTAGCAGTTTTCTTTGTTTATAATCTATTCCTACATGTTACTTATCCCTGATTTAATAATGTAATAAATTATTGTTTGGAGTTTTCAAAAGCGTCATTTTCTGTTCCATTTATAAAGAAACAGTTGTTCGGGCTCAGGTGTGGGCCCTGGAAAACCCTGTTACATGGAGCTGAAGCTACTAACCCATAACCCAGTGTTTCCAAAGCCTGGCACAATCTCTTACCTGAAAGCACAGCTCAGGAAGGAGCTGAATCTCCAAAAAGTGTGAGCGACTGCCCCACTTCCTGGGCACTTGACTCCACACCCACTGGAATAAATCTGTGGTGTAAAAAAATGACACAGCTCTTATCAAAACAGATGACCTGGAGAGCTGTATTCAGCAACAACCCAAGCAACTCATATAAGTGGGTCCAACTAAGAGAGCAGAAATCACTGAGCAAACTTGAGTGGCTCGTTCATTGAGCTCAGGTGGGATCTCAACTACAGTTTTTGGACTAAGTATGCTCTAACACACAGCTTATTTGCCATGTTTAATGAACAACATAATTAAAAAAAAACAGGGCAGACAGCAGCTACCACAGATACTAAAAGGAACAAGTCTTCATTCATAGGAAACCTGGCTTCCTTTTCCTTCATTTAGAGGTTGAGCTGGAGCAATGGTAAATCCCACATTTCCTATACTACTGCAATAGTATCTATATTCTTTGCACATGCAGTGAAAAATTCTGCAAAAGCACCATCATGTTTCCACACAAATCTATGACACAACTTACTACAAGGTCTGTGCAAGTAATAATAATTTTAAAAAAGCAAAACATGTCAGGTATCTTGCTGGAGATCAATAGGCAGTAGTGGGGACCATGACAAACTGCACAGCATACTGGACAGTGTGTACTTAGAATAAAGGGGGTAGCTGCCAATCAGCTCCCACTTATTGTTGTCATGTGGAAATTCAGGTTTAAAGGGTAAATGAAAATCTGGATTTTTGTGATTTTTCATTTACTGTAAACACTATTTAGTTTAAACAAACAAAATATTCCTGAGGCTCCATAATTTGCAACCTCTGATTCAGCCAATCACTCTGACTTTGCAGAGACCCCTGATGTTGGGGAGCAGTTGAGGTCCCAGACCAGTAACTGATGGTGACCACAGGAAGACAAGGTATGAAAGGAAGATTATGAGTTCAGTTTGGGGCCACCGAGTTTGGGAGAGGAAATTAGGGACCTGAGGGCATTTTCCTGGGAGCCCACCAAGACTTAGGAAGCAGGAGGAGGAGGAATGGAGACTGAGAATTTACCACTCAAGAAGTGGAAAGAAAACCAAGGCAGGGGACAAACATCAAGAGAGAAGAGGGGGTTAAGGAGGGAATGGTCAGGTGAGAGAAATCATACCTGGGGTAGAATCCCTTATTTGGTATCTTACTCAGTTTGAGCTTCTGTAACAAAAATGTCATAGTCTTGGTGGCTTAAACAACAGAAATGTATTTCTCACAGTTTTGGAGACTAGGAAGTCCACGATTAAAGTGCCAACCAATTCAGTTCCTGGTGAGAACACTCTTCCTGATTATGTCTTCATACGGCAGAGAGAGAGAGAGGAAGCAAGTTCTCTCATGTCTCTTCTTATAAGGGCACTAATTCATCATGAGGGCTCCATCCTCACGATATATTTACCTCCCAAAGGTCCCACCTCCTAATATTATCACAATGGGGATTAGGGCTTCAACATATGAATTTTGGAAGGACACAAACATGCAGTCCATAGTACTTGAAAAGGATAGTTAAATGTCTGCTGTTTTGGGCCAGTAAGAGGTCCTTAGTGGTGACCTTAGTGAATGTGGTGAACAGACTGAAAGATGGACCCACTGACCCCACCTGCTGGTATTCACACCCCGTGTGGTCCCTCTCACATTGTGCCAGGTTGGTCTGTGCGTCAGATGGAAGGATGAATTTCTGAGTGGATAAATGTATGTGTGGACTGACTGACAGAAAGGAACTCTGGAAATTTTGTCTATCTTTGGAGCACCCCCATAAGTAGACTGTATCCCTTAGGATTATCTTACTTCATTTTTGCATATCTGTTGGGAACACATGAGACAATGGCATTAAAGATAATTTTCAGTCCTGACAGCTAGTTGTCACTCATTGGGAATCAGGTGAAGATCATCCTGATAATAAGCATCTAATATCTCTGCAGTTCCAGTTCTTGGTTTCAGAGGCCCCCATGGCTGTGTGTTTTCCACTTCAAACCTGTCAAAATGAGAACAAGTCCCACAAATCGACTGCTGCAGAAGAGGCAAGAATCTGTCAGCATTCAGAGAAGGCTTTCCTAGTCATCACAGTTCGTTTTCACAGCTACTGTGTGAGATCAGTTAGGCAAGTGTTAATCCCATTACACAACAAAGCTTTGACTAAATTCCATTCTGCCAAAAATACAGTAAGTCCTCTACATATGAACCTTCAAGTTGCCAGCTTTCAAAGATGCGAACATGCCCTTGTATGCTAGCTGTTGTACTGTACCACTGTACTTTTCAAGGTACTGTACTGTAAGATTAAAAATGTTTTATTTTTTGTTTGTTTTTTATGTATTATTTGTGAAAAGTATTATAAATATATTACAGTACAGTACTATATAGCCGATTGTGTTAGTTGGGCACCTAGGCTAACTTTGTTGGACTTAAGAACAAATTGGACTTAGAACATGCTCTCCAAATGGAACTCGTCCGTATACATGGGACTTACTGTAGGTATATTCATTATGTTAGTAGCCTTTCACTTTTTTCAGGGACACAGTCACATGTGCTTATGGTGTTATTCTTATTTGAGCAGAGTTCCGCTTCTCCCTGCTTTAAAGTTGGGGGAAAAGCAGGTGGTACATGGAAGTTCTCAGACAAAAAGGGAGGGAATGAAAATATGCACTAATGTACACGAGCCTACAGTTTATAGAATGTCTACCGTGCCAGACACTTGATGTGTATGTCACTTTGACCCTCATAACAACCCTGCAGGGCAAATATTGTGATCCTTGCTTTACAAACATGAAAATTTAACCACATTGCTCAAGGTTACGTAGTTTAAAAACAGCCCAGTTAGGATTTGAACCTGGGTGGTCTTTCTCCAAAGGTTTACCATTTGCCACTACATCAAGCTACTGTATTTCCAGTTCATGGGTGTAAATAGAACCCCCTTCCATGTACTTTTATTACTTTGCAATATCTTCACCAAGTCTTTGAAATTTAGTCTTTTCAAAAACTGTCTCACAGAATATAGTTTTCTCATTTACTTTTTATGATTCACGATTTTTAACATAGAGAATAACGCACAAGATTAATCTATGTACCCAATGACAACTTTTAACAAATTCTAACAATTTGCCATTTTTCCTCCCAATCTGTTTAAGAAAATAAAACATTAATAATACAGTTGAAGTCTCTAATATAACTCTTCCTAATCTCATTTTCCTCCTTCCATTCCCAGAGGCAATAATTATTCTGAAATTGGTTTGTATCATTCCTGTATTTTTATACTTTCACTGTGTATGTATATTCATAAACAACATTTGTTATTTTTCTGTGGAGTTCTTAAAACATTAAATGAATGGTATAACAGTTTATATAATATTCTATAACCTGTATTTTTTGCTTAATGTACTCTGCATAATATTCCATAACACATGTTTCTGAGTTTTCTCCTTGCTTACATATGTAACTCTAATTTATTTATTTTAATTCTGTATAGAATTTCATTTCATGGGGACAAATTATTCATAGCCCTATTGATTAACATAGAGGTTGTTTCTAAATTTGTGACTGCAAACGATGCTGCTATAAGCGTTCTTGTACATGTCTTCTTGAGTAGATGTGTGAGAGTTTCCCTAGACCAGCGCTGTCTAGTAGAAATATAATGCAACACACACATGTAATTTAAAATATTCCAGTAGCCACATTTTAAAAATTAAAACTAATAGGTTGAATTTTAATTCTAATACTATATTTTATTTAACCAATATATCCAAAGTATTATCATTCCAATAAATAATCAATATAAAATTATGAATCAGATACTACACATTCTTTTTCTTATACTAAGTCTTTTCAGTCTGATGCTTATTTTACACTTACATTACATCTTAATTTTTCAAGTGCTCAAATAGTTACATGTGGCTAGAGATTACTGTAACAGAGAGTGCAGCTATAGGGCACATGCCTAAAAGTAGAATTGTCGAATTGTAATGTAAGCAAAGTGACCTTACCAAGTATTGCAAATTGCTCTTCAAAGCAACTGTCCCAGTTTCACTCTCAACAGGAATGTACGGAAGTTTCCGTTTCTCCACATCCCTGCCAACAATTTAGTATTGAAAGATTTTTTAATTTTGGGAAATTTGATGGGTACAAAATATCTCATTTCTGTTAGTTTTTCCCTGATCAGTCATGACGTTGAACTTCTAATCGTATGTTAATTGTCATTTCAGATTTCTTCCTCCATGAATTGCCTATTCAAGTTCTTTGCCATTGTAGGATTATTAATTTGTGAAAGTTTTGTATACATTCTTGATTACTGTTCCTTATTGGATTTATTTATTGCTAATATGTTTTTTCAGGCTATGGTTTATCTTTTTACCTGCTCTATGGTATCTTTATTCCACAGAAGTTGAGGGGTTTTTTAAAAAGTTAAGATGTTATCAATTGTTTTCTTTCTTGCACTATTTTTTGGTGATTTTTTTAAATAATTTTTTTTCTATTTCAAATTCATAAATATATCCTTTTATATTTTTTTAAAAAAGTACTTTTCACACATTTAGACCTTTAACCTATCTGTAATTTTTTTTGTATGAAGTGAGTTAGGAAGCTAATTATTCTCCCAAATGAACAATTAGTCAATTATCCCAGAAAAGTATATAAAGATCTCATCTTTCCCCCATTTATAGGAACTGCCATTTCTGATTTTATTTATATATATAAATATAAGTAAATAAATAAATATATAAAAAACACTCATCATCACCACCACCATCATCATCACCATCATCATCATTGTGAATTTATTTGTTTCAAGGTCCACATTCTATTCCAGTAGCCTAGTTGTTTCTCCTCAACTCTATTGCATGCTTACCTTAATATCTGTACCTTCAAAATAAGATAGTATCAGCTTTATTTGTAGTAGCCAAAATCTGGAAACAATCCAAATGTCCATCAACAAGTGAATGCACTATGGTGCATTCATTCAATAAAATGTTACTCAGTTAAGAAAAAACTATTGATATACACAACAGTATGACTATAACTCAAGAACATCATGCTGATTGAAAAAGAGTAAATACTTTATGATTCTATTCATACGAAATTTTAGAAAAAACAAACTAATCAATAGTGACAAAAACGCTTCTGTGGTTGTCTGAAGTTGAGGTAAGAGTGGGATCATTACTGACTAGAAAGGGGTACGAGAATGATGGAAACATACATATACATGTATATGTATATCAGTATATATACACACACATATATATATCTTGGTTGTGGTGACAGTTATATAGGTGCATAAATTTTCAAAACTCATTGGCTGTATACTTAAAACTATATTTTATTGTGTGTAAATATACTGTCATAAGCTTTTATTTTTTAAATACTATGAGATACCACTTCTAACCCACTGGAATGGCTACTATTAAAAAGATTTGAGAAAGTAGTGCTATGATGATGTGGAGCAATTAAAACTCCCATTAAATTAAATTTAAACAATTAAAACTCATTGTGTGAGTGAAAATGGTCCAAACTCTTTGGTAGTTTCTAATAAAGATAAACATACACCCATCTTATCCAAACATTCCACTTCCATGTATATAGCTAGGAGAAATGCAAATATATGTCCACAAAAGGTCTTTTCCTAATAGCAGTTTTCACAATAGCCAAAAATGCAAACAACCCCCATGTCCATCAATAAATGAAATAAGAAAAATAAATTGCAGTATATTCATACCATAAAATAATAGTCATTAAAAATAATAAATTAATGATACGCACGAAACTATAGGTGAATCTGCAATATATAGGTGTATCCTATGCGAATCTGTGTCAGCAGGGTGTAAATGGTTGGTCACATGTTCACCAGTCTTGGATACCATCCTTCTATTTCTACGCATCTCTCTTGGGTTTAGTATTCATTGTCTTGTGAGTGGTTTGGGCTGGTAAGATCACTCTGTTGTTTCCTCTTGTTTGGAAACCCCTTACTCTGTCCTCTGACCTGCTGGGAAATTTGGACACGAAGTAAGAAGGCACAAATAAATTGACTTAGGTGACCTCTGAACCAGACCTTAGCAGGAAAACCTCTTCCTCCTTTAGTCTTTAATGGGCTTTTCCTTGACTTTACATGTCTTAAACTTTCCTCACTGGGGAGACTGAGAATAGGGAATGTCCCAGGACAAGGGATCAAAAGACCCCCTTACCTGCTTTTGATGTCAGTGTTAACCCATTCTGAAGCTGAGTAGTCAGCCAGCTCACCACGTATTTGAGGGAAAAACTGCAATAATACAGTGTTATTTCCTGGAGCTTTTCCTCTGTGTAGCTCCCTAGAGAACCTGTGCTGGCCACTGTGGCTAATCTTGGGGGATCCTGGGAGTTGGCAAATGGTCAGCTCAGTTAAACGAACAGCTACACAAGAATTAATTCTCATTCCCCAAACTCATGCTCACTTTTACAACAAAGTCACCATGTGGACAAAAACAGCATGGCAGAGGTTTCGGGAAGATGGCGGAAGAGTAAGACACAGAGATCAACTTCCTCCCCACAGACACACCAGAAATACATCTACACATGGAACAACTCCTACAGAACACCTACTGAACGCTGGCAGAAGACCTTAGACCTCCCAAAAGGCAATAAACCCCCCACATACCTGGGTAGGGCAAAAGAAAAAAGAATAAACAGAAACAAAAGAATAGGGACGGTACCTGCACCAGTGGGAGGGAGCTGTGAAGGAGGAAATGTTTCCACACACTAGGAAGCCCCTTCGCGGGCGGAGACTGCGGGTGGCGGAGGGGGGAAGCTTCGGAACCGCGGAGGAGAGCACAGCAGCAGGGGTGCAGAGGGCAAAGCGGAGAGATCCCCGCACAGAGGATCAGGGCCGACCAGCACTCACCAGCCCGAGAGTCTTGTCTGCTCACCCGCCAGGGCGGGCGGAGACTGGGAACTGCGGCCCGGGCTTCGGCCGGAGCGCCGGGAGAGGACTGGGGTTGGCGGCGTGAACACAATCTGCAGGGGGTTAGTGCGCCACGGCTGGCCGGGAGGGAGTCCGGGGAAAAGTTTGGAGCTGCCGAAGAGGCAAGAGACATTTTCTTCCCTCTTTTGTTTCCTGGTGCGCGAGGGGAGGGGATTAAGAGCGCTGCTTAAAGGAGCTCCAGAGACGGGCGCGAGCCGCAGCTAAAAGCGCGGACCCCAGAGACGGGCATGAGACGCTAAGGCTGCTGCTGCCGCCACCAAGAAGCCTGTATGCGAGCACAGGTCACTATCCACACCCCGCTTCCGGGGAACCTGTGCAGCCTGCCACTGCCAGGGTCCCAGGAATCAGGGACAACTCACACGGAAGAACGCACGGCGCGCCACAGGCTGGTGCAACGTCACGACGTCCTCTGCCGCCGCAGGCTCGCCCCCCACTCCGTGCCCCTCCCTCCTCACAACCAGCAGCTCCTTTAACCCCATCCTGTCTGAGCGAAGAACAGACGCCCTCCGGCGACCTACATGCAGAGGCGGGGCCAAATCCAAAGCTGAGCCCCTGGGAGCTGTGAGAACAAAGAAGAGAAAGGGAAATCTCTCCTAGCAGCCTCAGAAGCAGCGGATTAAAGCTCCACAATCAACTTGATGTACCCTGCATCTGTGGAATACATGAATAGACAAATAATCATCCCAAATTAAGGAGGTGGACTTTGAGAGCAAGATTTATGATTTTTTCCCCTTTTCCTCTTTTTGTGAGTGTGTATGTGTATGCTTCTGTGTGAGATTTTGTCTGTATAGCTTTGCTTCCACCATTTGTCCTAGGGTTCTATCTGTACATTTTTGTTGTTGTTTTTCTTTTTTTCTCTTAATAATTATTTTTTATTTTAATAACTTTATATTTTACTTTATCTTCTTTCTCGCTTTTTTTCCTTCCTTCCCTCCTTCCTTCCTTCCTCCCTCCCTCCCTCCTTTCTTTCTTTCTTTCCACTTCTACTAATTTTTTCTTTCTACTTTTTCTCCCTTTTATTCTGAGCTGTGTGGATGAAAGGCTCTTGGTGCTGCAGCCAGGAGTCAGTACTATGCCTCTGAGGTGGGAGAGCCAACTTCAGGACACTGGTCCACAACAGACCTCCCACCTCCACATAATGTCAAATGGCGAAAATCTCCCAGCGATCTCCATCTCAACACCAGCACCCAGCTTCACTCAACGGCCAGCAAGCTACAGTGCTGGACATCCTATGCCAAACAACTAGCAAGACAGGAACACAACCCCACCCATTAGGAGAGAGGCTGCATAAAATCATAATAAGTCCACAGACACCCCAAAACACACCACCAGACATAGACCTGCCCACCAGAAAGACAAGATCCAGCCTCATCCACCAGAACACAGGAACTAGTCCCCTCCACCAGGAAGCCTACACAACCCACTAAACCAACCTTAGCCACTGGGGACAGACACCAAAAACAATGGGAACTACAAACCTGCAGCCTGCAAAAGGGAGACCCCAAACACAGTAAGATAAGCAAAATGAGAAGACAGAAGAACACACAGCAGATGAAAGAGTAAGATAAAAACCCACCAAACCTAACAAATGAAGAGGAAATAGGCAGTCTACCTGAAAAAGAATTCAGAATAATGATAGTAAAGATGATCCAAAATCTTGGAAATAGAATAGACAAAATGCAAGAAACATTTAACAAGGACCTAGAAGAACTAAAGATGAAACAAACAACGATGAACAACACAATAAATGAAATTAAAAATACTCTATGGGATCAATAGCAGAATAACTGAGGCAGAAGAATGGATAAGTGACCTGGAAGATAAAATAGTGGAAATAACAGAGCAGAATAAAGAAAAAAGAGTAAAAAGAACTGAGGACAGTCTCAGAGACCTCTGGGACAACATTAAAAAACCAACAACATTAAAAAACCAACATTCGAATTATAGGGGTTCCAGAAGAAGAAGAGAAAAAGAAAGGGACTGAGAAAATATTTGAGGAGATTATAGTTGAAAACTTCCCTAATATGGGAGAGGAAATATTTAATCAAGTCCAGGAAGCACAGAGAGGCCCATACAGGATAAATCCAAGGAGAAACACGCCAAGACACATATTAATCAAACTGTCAAAAATTAAATACAAAGAAAACATATTAAAAGCAGCAAGGGAAAAACAACAAATAACACACAAGGGAATCCCCATAAGGTTTAACAGCTGATCTCTCCCCAGAAATTTTGCAAGCCAGAAAGGACTGGCAGGACATATTTAAAGTGATGAAGGAGAAAAACCTGCAAGCAAGATTACTCTACCCAGCAAGGATCTCATGCAGATTTGATGGAGACATTAAAACCTTTACAGACAAGCAAAAGCTGAGAGAGTTCAGCACCACCAAACCAGCTCTACAACAACTGCTAAAGGAACTTCTCTAGGCAAGAAACACAAGAGAAGGAAAAGACCTACAATAACAAACCCAAAACAATTAAGAAAATGGGAATAGGAACATACATATCGATAATTACCTTAAATGTAAATGGACTAAATGCTCCCACCAAAAGACACGGATTGGCTGAATGGATACAAAAACAAGCCCCATGTATTTGCTGTCTACAAGAGACACACTTCAGACCTAGAGACACATACAGACTGAAAGTAAGGGGATGGAAAAAGATATTCCATGCAAATGGAAACCAAAAGAAAGCTGGAGTAGCAATTCTCATATCAGACAAAATAGACTTTAAAATAAAGACTATTAGAAGAGACAAAGAAGGACACTACATAATGATCAAGGGATTGATCCAAGAAGAAGATATAACAATTGTAAATATTTATGCACCCAACATAGGAGCACCTCAATACATGAGACAAATACTAACAGCCATAAAAGGGGAAATATACAGCAACACATTCATAGTAGGGGACTTTAACACCCCACTTTCACCAATGGACAGATCATCCAAAATGAAAATAAATAAGGAAACACAAGCTTTAAATGATACATTAAACAAGATGGACTTAATTGATATTTATAGGACACTCCATCCAAAAACAACAGAATACACATTTTTCTCAGGTGCTCATGGAACATTCTCCAGGATAGATCATATCTTGGGTCACAAATCAAGCCTTGGTAAATTTAAGAAAATTGAAATTGTATCAAGTATCTTTTCCGACCACAACGCCATAAGACTAGATATCAATTTCAAGAAAAGATCTGTAAAAAATACAAACACATGGAGGCTAAACAATACACTACTTAATAACGAGGTGATCACTGAAGAAATCAAAGAGGAAATAAAAAAATACCTAGAAACAAATGACAATGGAGACACAACGACCCAAAACCTATGGGATGCAGCAAAAGCAGTTCTAAGGGGGAAGTTTATAGCAATACAAGCCCACCTTAAGCAGGAAACATCTCGAATGAAAAACCTAACCTTGCACCTCAAGCAATTAGAGAAAGAGGAACAAAAAAACCCCAAAGGTAGCAGAAGGAAAGAAATCATATAAATCAGATCAGAAATAAATGAAAAAGAAATGAAGGAAACAATACCAAAGATCAATAAAACAAAAGCTGGTTCTTTGAGAAGATAAACAAAATTGATAAACCATTAGCCAGACTCATCAAGAAAAAAAGGGAGAAGACTCAAATCAATAGAATTAGAAATGAAAAAGGAGAAGTAACAACTGACACTGCAGAACTACAAAAGATCATGAGAGATTACTACAAGCAACTCTATGCCAATAAAATGGACAATCTGGAAGAAATGGACAAATTCTTAGAAATGCACAACCTGCCAAGACTGAATCAGGAAGAAATAGAAAATATGAACAGACCAATCACTAGCACTGAAATTGAAACTGTGATTAAAAATCTTCCAACAAACAAAAGCCCAGGACCAGATGGCTTCACAGGCGAATTCTATCAAACATTTAGAGAAGAGCTAACACCTATCCTTCTCAAACTCTTCCAAAATATAGCAGAGGGAGGAACACTCCCAAACTCCTTCTACGAGGCCACCATCACCTTGATACCAAAACCAGACAAGGATGTCACAAAGAAAGAAAACTACAGGCCAATATCACTGATGAACATAGATGCAAAAATCCTCAACAAAATACTAGCAAACAGAATCCAGCAGCACATTAAACGGATCATACACCATGATCAAGTGGGGTTTATTCCAGGAATGCAAGGATCTTCAATATACGCAAATGTATCAATGTGATACACCATATTAACAAATTGAAGGAGAAAAACCATATGATCGTCGCAATAGATTCAGAGAAAGCTTTTGACAAAATTCAACACCCATTTATGATAAAAACTCTGCAGAAAGTAGGCATAGAGGGAACTTTCCTCAACATAATAAAGACCATATATGACAAGCTCACAGCCAACATCATCCTCAATGGTGAAAAACTGAAAGCATTTCCACTAAGATCAGGAACAAGACAAGGTTGCCCACTCTCACCACTCTTATTCAACATAGTTTTGGAAGTTTTAGCCACAGCAATCAGAGAAGAAAAGGAAATAAAAGGAATCCGAATTGGAAAAGAAGAAGTAAAGCTGTCACTGTTTGCAGATGACATGATACTATACTTAGAGAATCCTAAAGATGCTACCAGAAAACTACTAGAATTAATCAATGAATTTGGTAAAGTAGCAGGATACAAAATTAATGCACAGAAATCTCTGGCATTCCTATATACTAATGATGAAAAATCTGAAAGTGAAATCAAGAAAACACTCCCATTTACCATTGCAACAAAAAGAATAAAATATCTAGGAAAAAACATACCTAAGGAGACAAAAGACCTGTATGCAGAAAATTATAAGACACTGATGAAAGAAATTAAAGATGATACAAATAGATAGAGAGATATACCATGTTCTTGGATTGGAAGAATCAACATTGTGAAAATGACTCTACTACCCAAAGCAATCTATAGATTCAATGCAATCCCTATCAAACTACCACTGGCACTTTTCATAGAACTAGAACAAAAAATTTCACAATTTGTATGGAAACACAAAAGACCCCAAATAGCCAAAGTAGTCTTGAGAATGAAAAACGGAGCTGGAGGAATCAGGCTCCCTGACTTCAGACTATACTACAAAGCTACAGTAATCAAGACAGTATGGTACTGGCACAAAAACAGAAAGATAGATCAATGGAACAGGATAGAAAGCCCAGAGATAAACCCACGCACATATGGACACCTTATCTTTGATAAAGGTGGCAGGTATGTACAGTGGAGAAAGGACAGCCTCTTCAATAAGTGGTGCTGGGAAAACTGGACAGGTACATGTAAAAGTATGAAATTAGATCACTCCCTAACACCATACACAAAAATAAGTTCAAAATGGATTAAAGAGCTAAATGTAAGGCCAGAAACGATCAAACTCTTAGAGGAAAACATAGGCAGGACACTCTATGACATAAATCACAGCAAGATCCTTTCTGACCCACCTCCTAGAGAAATGGAAATAAAAACAAAAATAAACAAATGGGACCTAATGAAACTTCAAAGCTTTTGCACAGCAAAGGAAACCATAAACAAGATGAAAAGACAACCCTCAGAATGGGAGAAAATATTTGCAAATGAAGCAACTGACAAAGGATTAATTTCCAAAATTTACAAGCAGCTCATGCAGCTTAATAACAAAAAAACAAACAACCCAATCCAAAAATGGGCAGAAGACCTAAATAGACATTTCTCCAAAGAAGATATACAGACTGCCAACAAACACATGAAAGAATGCACAACATCATTAATCATTAGCGAAATGCAAATCAAAACTACAATGAGATGTCATCTCACAGCAGTCAGAATGGCCATCATCAAAAAATCTAGAAACAGTAAATGCTGAAGAGGGTGTGGAGAAAAGGGAACACTCTTGCACTGCTGGTGGCAATGTGAATTGCTTCAGCCACTATGGAGAACAGTATGGAGGTTCTTTAAAAAACTACAAATTGAACTACCATATGACCCAGCAATCCCACTACTGGGCATATACCCTGAGAAAACCAAAATTCAAGAAGAGTCATGTACCAAAATGTTCACTGCTGCTCTATTTACAATAGCCCAGAGCTGGAAACAACCTAAGTACCCATCATCGGATGAATGGATAAAGAAGATGTGGCACATATATACAATGGAATATTACTCAGCCATAAAAAGAAACGAAATTGAGCTATTTGTAATGAGGTGTATAGACCTAGAGTCTGTCATACAGAGTGAAGTAAGTCAGAAAGAGAAAGACAAATACCGTATGCTAACACATATATATGGAATTTAAGGAAAAAAATGTCATGAAGAACCTTGGGGTAAGACAGGAATAAAGACACAGACCTACTAGAGAATGCACTTGAGGAAATGGGGAGGGGGAAGGGTGAGCTGTGACAGGGCGAGAGAGAGTCATGGACGTATATACACTAACAAACGTAAGGTAGATAGCTAGTGGGAAGCAGCCGCACGGCACAGGGAGATCAGCTCGGTGCTTTGTGACCGCCTGTGGGGTGGGATAGGGAGGGTGGGAGGGAGGGAGATGCAAGAGGGAAGAGATATGGGAACATACGTATATGTATAACTGATTCACTTTGTTATAAAGCAGAAACTAACACACCATTTTAAAGCAATTACACACCAATAAAGATGTTTAAAAAAAAACTAATTGAAATATTAAATTTGATTTCATTAAAAATATTAGCCATTCCTTCAAAAAGAAAAAAAAGAAACAAGAAAAATCCCCAATAACCGATCTAACTTTACATCTAAAGGAACTAGAAAAAGAATAACAAATGAAGCCTAAATTAGAAGAAGGAAGGAAATAATAAAGATCAGAGCAAGAATAAATGAGAGACTGAAAAAACTTTTTAAATCAATGAAACTAAGAGCTGTTTCTTTAAAAAGATAAACATAATCAACAAACCTTTGATTAACCAAGAAAAAAAAGAAAGGACTCCAAAAAATAAAATCAGGGATGAAAGAGGAGAAGCAGCAACTGACAACACAGAAATACAAAGGATCATAAGAGATTATTATGAACAATTATATGCCAAAAAAATGGACAACCTGGAAGAAATGCATAAATTCCTAGAAACACAATCTTCCAAGACTGAATCATGAAGAAACTGAAAATCTGAACAGACCAATTACTAGTAAGGACATTGAAACAGTTACCAAAATCTCCCAATAAACAAACGCCCAGGACCAAATGGCTTCACTGGCAAATTCCACAAAACATTCAAAGAAGATTTAATACTTATCCTTCTCAAACTTTCCAAAAAAAATGAAAGGAGGGAATCCTTCCAAACAGATTTTACAAAGCCAACATTACCCTGGTACCAAAATCAGACAAGAACACCACAAAAAAAGAAAGTTACAGGCCAGTATCCTTGATGAACATAGGTACAAAATCTTCAACAAAATTTTAGGAAACAAATAAAACAATGCATTAAAAGGATTATACATCACAATCACATTGGATTTATTTCAGGGATGTAAGGACTGTTCAACCCCCACAAATAAATCAACACGATACATCACATTAACAACATGAAGGATAAAAATCATATGATCATCTCAATAGATGCAGAAAAGCCTTCTGACAAAATTCAACATCTATGTATGATAAAACTTCTCAAAAAAGTGGGTCTAGAGGTACCTCAACATAATAAAGGCTATATATGACAAATCCACAGCTAACATTATACTCAAAGGTGAAAAGCTGAAAGTTTTTCCTTAAGATCAGGAACAAGGCAAGGAAGACCTCTCTCACCACTTTCATGCAACATAGTATTGGAAGTCCTAGCTAGAGCAATTAGGCAAGAAAAATAATAAAAGGAATCCGAACTGGAAATGAAGAGGTAAAACTGTCACTATTTGCAGATGAGATGAAACTATATATAGAAAACCCTAAAGATTCCACCAGGGGCTTCCCTGGTGGTGCAGTGGTTGAGAGTCTGCCTACTAATGCAGGGGACACGGGTTCGTGCCCCAGTCCGGGAAGATCCCACATGCTACGGAGCAGCTGGGCCTGTGAGCCATGGCCGCTGGGCCTGCGCATCCAGAGCCTGTGCTCCGCAACGGGAGAGGCCACAACAGTGAGAGGCCCGCGTACCACAAAAGAAAAAAAAGATTCCACCAAAAAACTCTTAGAACTAATAAATGAGTTCATTAAATTCCAGGATAAAAAATCAATATACAGAAATCTATGGTGTTTTTATACACTAATAATGAAGTATCAGAAAGAGAAAACAATCCCGTTTAAAATCACATCAAAAAGAATGAAATACCTATGGATAAAGTTAACCAAGGTGGTGAAAGACCTGTGTACTGAAAACTATAAGACACTGATGAAAAAAATAGAAGACACAAATAAATGGAAATATATTCTGTGTTCATCAATTGGAATAATTAATATTATTAAAATATCCATATTACCCAAGGCAACCTATAGATTCAGTGGAATCCCTATGAAAATTCCAATGGCATATTTCACAGAACTAGAACAAATAATTCTAAAATTTTATGGAATCACAAAAGATCACAAATAGCCAAAACAACCTTGAGAAAGAAGAGAAAATCTGGAGGTATCATTCCCTGATTTCAAACTATACTACAAACCTATAGTAATCAAAACAGTATTGTACTGGCACAAAAACAGATACACAGATCAGTGGAACAGAATTGAGAGCCCATAAATAAACCCATACATACATACAATTTATGTATGACAAAGGAGCAAAGAACATACAATGGGGAAAGGATAAACTCTTCAATAAATCGTGTTGAAAAAACTGGACAGCAACACACAAAAGAATGAAAGAAGACAACTATATTTCACTATACACAAAAATTAATCCAAAATGGATAATGAATCTAAGACCTGAAACTACAAATTCTCAAAAGAAAACATAAGCAGTGACATTGGTCCCAGTGATGCTTTTGTGGATGCTTTTGTGGATCTGACTTTAAAGGCAAGGAAAACAAAGCACAAATAAACAAATGGGACTACATCCAACAAAAAATTTCTGCACAGAGAAGGAAACCATTGTCAAAAAAAGAAAAGGTAACTTACTGAATGGGAGAAGATACTTGCAAATCATATATCCAATAGGGGTTAATATTCAAAATATATAAAGAACTCATACAACTCAACAAGATAAAAACAAACAACCAGATTAAAAAATGAGCAGAGGATCTGAATAGACACTTTTGCAAAGAAGACATACAGATGGCCAAGAGGCACATGAAACTATGTTCAACATCACTAATTATTAGGGAACTACAAATCAAAACCACAATGATATGTGACCTCTCACTTGTCAGAGTAGCTATTATCAAAAACACAAGAAATAACAATGTTGGATAGGATACTGAGAAAAGAGAACCCTCATAAACTGTTGGTTGTACTGTAAATTGGTGTAGCCACTATGGAAAACAGTATGGAGGTTCCTCAAAAAATTAAGAATAGAGTTACCAGCTATTCCACTTCCAGGTATTTGTCTGAAAAACACGAAACCAGTAATTTGAAGAGATATATGAACCTCTATGTTCACTGCAGCATTATTTACAGTAGCCAAGATATGGAAACAACCTTAAGTGTCCACCAATGAATGAACGGATAAAGAAAATGTGGTATAAATATACAATGGACTACCACTCAGCCATAAAAAAGAATGAAATTCTGCCATTTGAAACAACATGAATGGACCTTGAAAGTACAGTGCTAAGCAAAATAAATCAGAGAAAGACAATACTGTATGACTTCGCTCATATGTGGAATCTAAAACAAATAAGTGAACAAACAAAATAAAATAAAAACAAAGATACAGAGAACAGGTTAGTGGTTACCAGGGGGTGAGGGGATTAGAGGGTGGGCAAAATGAGTGAAGGGGGTCAACTGTACGGTGATAGATGGCAGCTAGGCTTGTGGTGGTGACCACTGTGTAGCATACACAGATGTCAAATTATAATGCTGTAACACCTGAAACTTAGAAAAAGAGAAGAGCAGAGAGGCAAGGGAAGAAGAGTGAGTTGAGGGAATTCTGAAGCAACCTATCAAATCAGCAGCAGTTACTGAGCCCTGTATGCCTTCACACAATGCTTTGTGCTAAAAGTATATTGAAGTGTGAGACATGTGCTCTAGAACTCAGAGGGGACTAGACATGGATCCATAAAATGATCGAGAAACCATTCCAGGCAGGATGTAAATCATGACCAAGTTGTGTGGGACCACTGGGAAATTCATGAACTACAAATCAGCAGAGGGAGGGCGTCTGGGGAACTTGAAAGAAGGGAGTGACACTTGAGCAGGATTCTGAAGAAGAATTTGAATTAGCTGAGGAGAAGAAATGCAGTGGGGGAGACATTCCTAGTTTGGGGAGAAAAGGAACAAAAACTTGAAGGGGTAATTGAGTGCAGAATGTTCATGTGACAAGAAGGAAGTAAAGTATAGAAAGAGTGGATAAGGGGTTCATAAGAGTCAAGCCACAGAAGATCTTGTAAGCTGATAGGTTCGTTTGATTTCATGTTTGGGGAAATACAAAGCCTTATTAGTAAATCTATCAATTTAGCTGCTATAAGGGCCAGGACTAGAATGAGGCAAGTGAGGTGAAAGAGGCACTTGCCTCTATTGCAAAATTTAAGAAGGCACAGAAAACTCAGTAATCAATATTCTAATGCAGCATTTAAAAGACAAATCAATGTACAAAAAGTCCATGATAAGCAAAATATCTAGGGGTTTTTTGTTGTTTATTTACTTATTTATGGCTGTGTTGGGTCTTCATTTCCGTGCGAGGGCTTTCTCTAGTTGTGGCAAGCGAGGGCCACTCTTCATCGCGGTGCGCGGGCCTCTCACTATTGCAGCCTCTCTTGTTGCGGAGCACAGGCTCCAGACGCGCAAGCTCAGTAATTGTGGCTCACGGGCCCAATTGTTCTGCGGCATGTGGGATCCTCCCAGACCAGGGCTCGAACCCGTGTCCCCTGCATTGGCAGGCAGATTCTCAACCACTGTGCCACCAGGGAAGCCCTCAAGGTTTTAAATAAAGGCAGAATCAGTAACAGTGGCACACTAAGCCATATTAAAGCCTGAGACAAAAGCAAAAATAAGTAGTATCTTGTCCTCTTTTTGGAAACTCAGAACATGTATTAGCATATTAAAGGCTTTGAAAAATACTGCAGAAAAGAACCCTATTAAACTTTGCTTAATCCTACAGATTCCGAACATACTTAACCACCCAACAATTTTGCAAGCAACGTCTCTTATCACTGTAGAATATTTTTCAGGGAAGGTCAGTATAGTCTAACTTTTTTTTTAACTGGTAATGAAACCGAGGCATTGAGAGTTGGCAAGATCTTTCTAGTTAACTAGGAGTAAATCAATGAAAAATGTTATAGATGTATGAGTTCTTTTCTTCATTAATAAGTGTGTTATTAATGAACAGTTTTTAATTTTTCTTTAATTATTTTTTACAGACTTTAAGTCATTATACCTCTTGATTCATTGAGAACCATCTGTGAAATACGGCTGTATAAATCGTGAGTGGTTGGGTTAAACCCATGCTGACTTCAAGGTAAAATATTACCTTTAGTTTCTGCTTACTGTATTGGGAAATGAACACCTAAAAACCTGATCTTGCTGCAAGTAAGAGTTATAAAATCTGGACAAAACATAAAAACAACTACCCGAGACTCTAGAGATGGAACAAAAGCAGGCAGTTTTTGGAGGAGAGTTGAAATCTGCTGCATGGAAAACAATAACATCCCCTTCTTGTGACTTTCTTCTGAAAGCAGTAACTTGAAGATGGATCAATAGGAAGTATACAGTCTAAACAACAGGAAAAAAAGTCAACACAACCTCTTGGATATATGGAACAATTTCAAAAGGTCTAACATATGTGTAAATGTAATTAAAGACAAAGAAGAGAGAGAAAAGGGAGCAGAAAAAATATTTGAAGAAATAATGTCCAAAAACTTCCAAAATTTGGTAAAGGATTTAAATTTACAAATTCTGTAGTTTCATGAACCCCAAACAGGATAAATTTGAAGAGGCACATGAGGTTCAAACAGTTGAAAAACAAAGATAAAGAGAAAATCATGAAGTATGATTTCCGAAAAAAATGACACATAACGTTCAACAATTATTTGAATGATCACAACTTCTCATCGGAAACCAAGGAGGCCAGCATACAGTGAAACATCTTTACAGCACTGACAGGTTAAAAAAAACTGTTGACTATGAATTTTGTATCCCACAAAAAATACTTTTCAAGAATGAAGGTGAAATAAAGATACTTTCAAATAGTGGAAAACTAAGGGTACTACCACACTTGCACTATAAGAAATGTTGCAGTGAGTTCTTTAGGCTGAAGGAAAATAATACCACAAGAAAAATCAGGAAAGAGTAAATATAGAGATGTAGGTACAAGACTATTTCTTCTCTTAAGTCCTTTATAATACAGATGGCTATTTAAAGAAAAAATTTTAACATTGCCTTACAGACTTTACTATGAATGTAGATGTAATACATATGACAACTACAACATAAAGCATGGTGGGGGCATAAATGAATGGACCTTTACAATTGCAAGGAATATAGATAGATAGACGAAGTGATATAAGGTTAACTCTAAGTTACTAAGTCTAAGATTAATTCTAGGACCATAAAAAGCTAAGGAGGAATATGTAATCCCTAAAACATTAACTAAAAATATAACACAAAGAAATATAGCTAAAAATCCAATATATAACATTAAAATGGATTTCTAAAATGTATATAAACAAGGCAAAAAAAGGATAATAGAGGAACAGTGAACAGAGGGAACAAATCAAATAAATAATAAATTGGTAGACCTAAATCCAATCATCATAATAATTTCATTAAATGCTAATGGACTAAACATACCAAAAATTATCAGACTAGATTTTTTTAAAGGCAAGATTAAACCTATGTTGCCTACAAGAGGCTTTTTTTTTTTTTTTTTTTTTTTTTTGCGGTACGCGGGCCTCTCACTGTTGTGGCCTCTCCCGTTGCGGAGCACAGGCTCCGGACGCGCAGGCTCAGCGGCCATGGCTCATGGGCCCAGCCGCTCCGCGGCACGTGGTATCTTCCCAGACCGGGGCACAAACCCGTGTCCCCTGCATCGGCAGGCGGACTCTCAACCACTGTGCAAGAGGCATATTTTAAATATAAAGACACAGAAAGACTGAAAGCAATACATGGGAAAAGATATAGCATGTAAAAGCCAGCTTAAGAAAGCTGGAATGGATATATTTAAATCAGATAAAACAGACTCTCAGATAAAGAGTAGAGTATTGTCAAATATAAAGAGATGTATTTCATAATGTTAATGTTATCTATTAGCTTTTTAGCTTAATTAATTGAGAAGATATAACAATAAAACATACATATGTATATATATACACACACACACACACACACACAAAGTGCCTCAAAATACAAGCAGCAGAAACTGATGGACTTAGAAATAAACAACCTCATAATTATAAAAGGAAAATTTAACATTCTCTCAGTAATTTATGGAATAACTAGTCCAAAAAATCACTTAAAAAAGTAGAACCTGTTTTTGATCATTTTCGTTTAATTTGTACTTGTAAAACACTATAGTCGACAATGGCAGAATACACATTCTTTTCAAGTGCACATGATCATTTACAAGCATAGAACATGTTAGGTCATAACAACAGTTTTAATAAATTTAAAAGGATTCAATCCATACAAAGTATGTTCTTACCACAATGGAAGCAAATTAGAAATCAATAACTAAATAAAACATTTCTAAGCAGTCCAAGGCCAAAGAAGAAAACATAAAGGAAATAAAATATTTGAACTGAATGATAATGGATATACAAGATACCAAAACTTGTGGGGATACAGTAAAGCAGTGCTTACAGGGAAATTTATAGCATCAAATACTTAGAAAATAAGAAATCTAAAATTCTACTTTTTAAAATTAGGAAAAGTAGGGCTTCCCTGGTGGCGCAGTGGTTGAGAGTCTGCCTGCCTATGCAGGGGACGTGGGTTCGTGCCCCGGTCTAGGAAGATCCCACATGCCGCGGAGCGGCCGGGCCCGTGAGCCATGGCCGCTGAGCCTGCGCGTCCGGAGCCTGTGCTCCGCAACGGGAGAGGCCACAACACTGAGAGGCCCACGTACCGAATAAAAAAAAAAAAAAAAAATTAGGAAAAGTAAATTAGAGTTCAAAACAGAATCCAGAATTTATAAAACAGTGCCATTTACAATAGCATCCAAAAATGGACTACTTTGATATAAATTCTACAAAATATGTACAGGATTTGTATGCAGGAAACTACAAAACACTGATAAAAGAAATCAAGTAAGATCTAAATCAATATTTATGGATTGGAAGACTCAATCTTATTAAGATATCAATTCTCTCCAGATTGAGCTCTAGTTACAGTGAAATACAAATAAAAATATAAAAAAGGGTTTTTTTGTAGAGAATAATAAGCTGATGCTAAAATTTATATGGAAAGGCAAGTGATTTACAATAGCCAGAATAATTTTGAAAAAGAAAACGAAGTTGGAGTATCCCACTGCTTGATACTGAAACTTATAAATCTAAAGTTATCAAGACAGTGTGGTATTGGTAAAAAGATAGACACACAGAGCAGTGAAACAGAATAGAAAGTGCAGAAATAGAACCCACAAATACAGTCAACAGGTTCTTGGCAAATATACAAAACAAATCAATGGAGAAGAGAGCCTTTTCAACAAATGGGGTCTGAGCAATTTGATATTCATATGTGAAAGAGTTCATCTCAACTCATATCTCACATCTTACAAAAAATTAACTCAGAATGGATTATAGACCTACATGAAAAACATAAAACTACAAAACGTCTAGAAAAAAAGTAATGATGCAGCCACTTTGGAAAAACAGTTTGACAGTTTCTTCTTTTTCTAAAAAATAAAACCGTTTAAACTAAAAAAACAAAAACAAAAACGTTCACCCATTTCAGTTTCAGAAACAGTTTCCTGTAAACATATGCATATCATAATCCAACAATCCCTCTCCTGTGCAGTTACCCAAGAGAAACTAAATTTTTGTTTGTACAAAAATCTATACATAAATGTTTATAACAGCTTTATTTATAATCGCCAAAAACTAGCAACCGTTCAAATATCCATCAACATGTGAAAGGATAAATAAAATGTATATATTTTGGCAAATTTAATGCAATATTTAATGCAATATTACTTCGCAATAATAGGGAATGAATAGGGATCCACACAGTAACACAGATGAGTCTCATGACTGCTGTGTTATGCCCAGTGAAGGAACCAACACATACTAGAGTATACACTGTATGATTCCATTTAGGTAAAATACAAACTAACCTGTAGTGAGGAAAATCACATCAGTGGTTGTCTGTGACTAGCGGTGAAGGGAAGAATGGACTGCAAAGAAGCATAAGGAATCTTTTATGAGGATGAGGAAATATTCTATATCTTGATTACAGTTGTAGTTTCACTGATGTATATGACTGTCAAACTCATCATATATACACTTGAAACAGATGCAATTTGTTGTAAATAAATTATTTCTTATCAAGTTGATAAGGAAAAGATATCTCTACTATCATTTTGCTTCCTCATGTTCTTCTTTCTCCTAAAAATGAATGAAAAAAGTTTGTCTAATAAAGTGATTTACATAATCAAGCCACTGATATATCATCTTTCTAGAGCCTCTTCTCCTCTATCACAGTTTCTCCGTCTTTTTTCCTTCACTAGTTCCCTTGAATGCAAGTAGTACAAGTGTTTTGGAGCATTAACCCCACTTCTGTAGACAGAAGTTCCATAGCTGTTGTCCAGAATCTGGTGCTCCAGGAGGTACAGCTTTCCCTGGAACTGAGCTAAGCCTCTTGAGTCCTGCATTTTTCCATCCACACACATCCAGGTGTTACTGGCTTAGAGCCAGAACCTGATGCAACTGAATTACTGATGCCTTGAGAGATCCTAGGCAGGGCTGGATTGATTTCCATAAACCAATTGGAACTGTAGGCCAGGTTGGCCCAGGAAAACTTATCAACAAGGAATTTTGTCAATGCCTAGCGCTTAGAGTCAGAAACTTTGAAGGGCTTAGAGAACACTAGTCTAAACCCTGGCTTCCATTCAACCTGACCTTCCCCAAGTCATCTTCCAGCCTCTTCGTTTTCTTTTTTAATTTTTATTTATTTAACATCTTTATTGGAGTATAATTGCTTTACAATGGTGTGTTAGTTTCTGCTTTATAACAAAGTGAATCAGCTATACATATACATATACCCCCATATCTCCTCTCTCTTGCGTCTCCCTCCCACCTTCCCTATCCTATCCCTCTAGGTGGTCACAAAGCACCGAGCTGATCTCCCTGTGCTTTGCGGCTGCTTCCCACTAGTTATCTATTTACATTTGGTAGTATATATAAGTATATACCACTCTCTCACTTCGTCCCAGTTTACCCTTCCCCCTCCCCGTGCCCTCAAGTCCATTCTCTACATCAGCATCTTTATTCCTGTCCTGCCCCTAGGTTCTTCAGAACCATTTTTTTTAGATTCCATGTATATGTGTTAGCATATGGTATTTATTTTTCTCTTTCTGACTTACTTCACTCTGTATGACAGTCTCAGGTCTATCCACCTCACTACAAATAACTCAATTTCATTTCTTTTTATGGCTGAGTAATATTCCATTGTATATATGTGCCACATCTTCTTTATCCATTCATCTGTCGATGGACACTCAGGTTGCTTCCATGTCTTGGCTATTGTAAATAGTGCTGCAATGAACATTGTGGTACATGACTCTTTTTGAATTATGGATTTCTCAGGGTATATGTCTAGTAGTGGGATTGCTGGGTCGTATGGTAGTTCTATTTGTAGTTTTCTAAGGAACCTCCATACTGTTCTCCATAGTCCATCCTCATCTTGAATGCTCCAGTGATGGGGAATTCACAGCCAGGTTCTTTGTCTTCCTTATAGTTAATCAAATCTCTCTCCCTTGAGGTTTACCCTTTGGTTCATTTCTGGCCTCTCTCCCCCAGTCCATGGGGTGCCCATAATCCTCATCCCAACCCCCAGTTGCCCACAGCCCCTGCTGCACGTCTAAACAATCCCCACCAGAGGGCACTCCAAGCACTGCCCAGTCTCTCCCCTCTGTCGGCTCCTCCTCTGCTTCCATTTCTTTGCCCTGCTGCAGGCTGACCCTGTGACAAAGGGTCAACCAAAGTAACTCCTGCCAAGAGATATTTAACCGAGTGTCATTTCAGGCCACTTGGTGCTTTAACCCAACTAGAAGAAGGTAAATACCTAGACTTGCTGGGTTATAGGGTAACCTAAGTTTAACATTTTCAGGAACATTTCAGGAACTGCCAAACTGTTTTCCAAACATGCTGCACCATTTTGTATCCCCACCAGCAATGTATAAGGGTTCTGATTTCTTCACATCCTCATCAACCCTCATTATTATCTGTCTTTTTGATTATAGCCGTTCTAGTGTGTGCGAAATGGCATCTAATTGTGGTTTTGATCTGCATTTCCCTAATGACTAATAATGTTGAGCATCTTTTTATGTCCTTATTGGACATTTGTATATCTTTTTTAAAGAAATGTTTATTCAAATCCTTTGTCCATTTTTAATTGGGTTATCTGTCTTTTTATTATTGAGTTGTAAGAGTTCTTTATATATTCTGGATATAAGTCCATTATCAGGTATGATTGGCAAATATTTTATCCCAGTCTGTGGGTTGCCTTTTTACTTCCTTGGTGGTGCCCTTTGAGGTACAAAAGGTTTTAATTTTGGGGCTTCCCTGGTGGCGCAGTGGTTGAGAGTCCGCCTGCCGATGCAGGGGACGCAGATTCGTGCCCCCGTCCGGGAGGATCCCACATGCTGCGGAGCGGCTGGGCCCGTGAGCCATGGCCGCTGAGCCTGCGCGTCCGGAGCCTGTGCTCCACAACGGGAGAGGCCACAACAGTGAGAGGCCCATGTACCGCAGAAAAAAAAAAAAAAAGGTTTTAATTTTGATAAAGTTCAACTTGCCAATCTTCTCTTTTATTGCTTGTGCTTTTGGCATCATGTCTAAGAAATCATTGCCTAATCCAACATCATAAAGATTTATTCCTATGTTTGCTCCATTGGGTTTTATAATTTAAGCTCTTACATTTAGCTTTATGACTCACTGTGAGTTAATTTTTGTTCATTGTGTAAGATAGGGACTCAAATCCATTCTCCTGCATGTGGATATCCAATTATCTCAATATAACTTAGCTTCATGAATGAAAAATTTGCTATGACGTGTCTTCAGCAATCACCAGGCATCTGGGTTTTTCTTACAGTTCTTATAGGCTAAAGGAAAATGATGAATCTATCAAACTAGTACAGGGCAGAAAAAATCTGCTTTTACCTAACATATTTCTATGCCTTTTAGGGTGGAGAGTGCATTAGAACTGTTGATAAAGTGTGGTGGTGTTTCAGCTACATGAGGCTCTGCTAATAATTCTGCTAGTTGCCAAGTGGGGGATGGAGAGGGTTAGAGCATTCCTAGCACCTATAAATTTGGGAAGAGTAATGCCTCCTATGTCAGGGAAGAGTAGACTTCAGTTGCATTGAGAAGACCAGGTAAGGATTAGATAGAGCCCCCAGAGTCCAAATGACTACTGTATAGAAGGCTACAAGGCTCATTTTCATCCCTTAAATTTTTCTATCTCAAATTTTCAATAAAATATATTGAGAGTTTTGTCCATATTTAAAATTCATCTCTAGTTTTATAATGGACATAATGAGGGCCCAGTTTATGTGACTGCCCCTGTGAACCCTTCCCAGACTCCTCACAAATACCATCTCACTATTTTCTATTCTCCCCTTCTGGGTTTTGTTTTGTTTTGTTTTTTAATTTCTTCTGCTTTTACTGCACTATTTTGGGATTGAGTAGTTTTTTGTGATTGTTTTTCTTTTCCACTATTAGTTTACTATTTATATCTTTTTTAAATTGTTGCTCTAGAGTTTGTACAATATATATATCTTTAACTTAACACAGTTTACATTTATATTTATACCTCTCTCTGGATAGTTTAAGAATCTTACATTATTGAAAATGAATTAATGCATTAATGAATTAACAAAATTTAATGGATTTTTATGGTATTTGCTTTCTAGTCAGTGCTGAAAAATGCACCCCAAAAGGATCCTCTTCTCTAAGGCCTCTGGTAACGGAAAACAAAGACCATTACAAGGGAAAACCCTGATGGATGCTGACTCCTCCGGCTGCTCTCCCTCCCCACTGGCCTCACGGAACTTGGATGCTGCCATACGCTTCTCAGAACAACTCCTTCACCTCTTTTTCACAAGTGTCACTTCTGCACAGACTTAAAACCATCTTTATGAGGTGAGCGGACAGAAATACAATAAAATTATTTATCGTGAGGCACAGCCATATGGCTTGTGTTTAAAGAAACTCAGCTTCTTCCCTTATAAAAAAGGAGCTCGAAGAAGAGCTTATTTTTTCTCTCAGAGGAATTTTTTTTTCCCTGCGAGGATAAGGAAAGGATCTGGCTTATGCAGACCTGGACACAAGGGAAAGAGAAGAAACTACTCTGTCACGAGAGGCCACCCTCTCCCAAGGCCCCCTGCCTCACTTCACTGAAGACCTTCTGCCACCGCAGCCTATTCCTCCCACATAAGTCCCCACCTTCCTCCACTTTCTCTCTCTGTTCCCCTCCTCCTCCCAGCCAGGCTGCCACGTGGGAGAGGATACCGGATATCCTTCACTTAGACTCTGACTACAGTGAGCAAAGCCAAGCCCTGCACCCACAAAGGTTAGAACAAAAGGAACTAACACAGCTTAGTACATACTTTAACCTTCCCCAAAAACATATTTCACTCATCCAAATCCCAAGCTATGGTTAGTGGGAAGAAATAAGACACAGGTAACACAGAACCTTTTAAGATCAAGGCTCAGTGGACTTACAGAGAGAAAAAGCAAATCTCTTATTTAGAAATTAAATCCATTCAATGGCTATTAAATCATCCAAGCACCCACATTACCAGGTGGCACCATGCCTCTTTCTTTTATCACGAGACAGTATAGATGCTTTAAAACAATCAGCAGCCTTCTCTAGAAGGATTCGCCTTACATTTATTGCTACTCTGCTTATTTGCCATGCCCGGACCTCAGCCCACAGCCTGTTAGAGAATCAAAAAGGCAGGCAAGAATGGAAACGACTCTTCACAAGTCCATTCTTTCACATGCCAAGAGCTTTCTCTTCGTGAGACTGCCATGAGGTTACCACAAGAAGTCAAGATGGCTATTGCGAGGGCTTCCGGGAAGATGGCGGAAGAGTAAGACGCGGAGATCACCTTCCTCCCCACAGATACACCAGAAATACATCTACACGTGGAACAACTCCTACAGAACACCTACTGAACGCTGGCAGAAGACCTCAGACCTCCCAAAAGGCAAGAAACCCCCCACGTATCTGGGTAGGGCAAAAGAAAAAAGAATAAAGGTAGACAGAAGGATAGGGACGGGACCTGCACCAGTGGGTGGGAGCTATGAAGGAGGAAAGGTTTCCAAATACTAGGAAGCCCCTTTGCAGGCGGAGACTGGGAGGCGGAGGGGGGAGCTTCGCAGCCGCGGAGGAGAGCACAGCAACAGGGGTGCGGAGGGCAAAGCGGGGAGATTCCCGCACAGAGCATCAGGGCCAACCGGCACTCACCAGTCCAAGAGGCTTGTCTGCTGCCCCGCTGCGGCGGGCAGGGCTGCGAGCTGAGGCTCGGGCTTCGGTCAGAGGCAGGGAGAGGACTGGGGTTGGCGGCGTGAGCACAGCCTGCAGGGGTTTAGTGCGCCACGGCTAGCCGGGAGGGAGTCCGGGTAAAAGTCTGGAGCTGCTGAAGAGGCAAGAGACTTTTTCTTGCCTCTTTGTTTCCTGGCGCGCAAGGAGAGGGGATTAGGAGCACCGCTTAAAGGAGCTCCAGAGACGGGCGCAAGCCGCGGCTAAAAGCGCGGACCCCAGAGACGGGCATGAGACGCTAAGGCTGCTGCTGCCGCCGCCACCAAGAAGCCTGTGTGCGAGCACAGGTCACTATCCACACCCCCCCTTCCGGGGAGCCTGTGCAGCCCACCACAGCCAGCGTCCCGTGATCCAGGGACAACTTCCCCCGGAGAACGCACGGCACGCCTCAGGCTCGTGCAACGTCACGCCGGCCTCTGACGCAGCAGGCTCGCCCCGCACTCCGTGCCCCTCCCTCCCCCGGCCTGAGTGAGCCAGAGCCCCCGAATCAGCGGCTCCTTTAACCCCATCCTGTCTGAGCTAAAAACAGACGCCCTCCAGCTACCTACACGCAGAGGCGGGCCAAATCCAAAGCTGAGACCCTGGGAGCTGTGAGAACAAAGAGGAGAAAGGGAAATCTCTCCCAGCAGCCTCAGAAGCAGCGGATTAAAGCTCCACAATCAACTCGATATACCCTGCATCTGTGGAATACATGAATAGACAAAGAATCATCCCAAATTAAGGAGGTGGACTTTGAGAGCAAGATTTATGATTTTTTTTCCCCTTTTCCTTTTTTTGTGAGTGTGTATGTGTATGCTTCTGTGTGAGATTTTGTCTATAGAGCTTTGCTTCCTTTGTCCTAGGGCACTATCCGTCCGTTTTTTTTTCTTTTCTCTTAATAATTATTTTTTTATTTTAATAACTTTATTATATTTTAACCTTACTTTATTTTATTTTACTCTATCTTCTTTCTTTCTTTTAACCTTCCTTTCCTCCATCCTTCCTTCCTTCCTCCCTCCTTCCCTCCTTTCTTTCTTTCTTTCTACTTCTACTAATTCTTCCTTTCTACATTTTCTCCCTTTTATTCTGAGCCGTGTGGATGAAAGGCTCTTGATGCTGCAGCCAGGAGTCAGTGCTATACCTCTGAGGTGGGAGAGCCAACTTCAGGAGACTGGTCCACAAGAGACCTCCCAGCTCCACATAATATCAAACGGCGATAATCTTCCAGAGATCTCCATCTCAACACCAGCACCCAGCTTCACTCAACGACCAGCAAGCTACAGTGCTGAACATCCTATGCCAAACAACTAGCAAGACAGGAACACAACCCCACTCATTAGCAGAGAGGCTGCCTAAAATCATAAGTCCACAGACACCCCAAAACACACCACCAGACGTGGACCTTCCCACCAGAAAGACAAGATCCAGCTTCATCCACCAGAACACAGGCACTAGTCCCCTCCACCAGGAAGCCTACACAACCCACTGAACCAACCTTAGCCACTGGGGACAGACACCAGAAACTACGAACCTGCAGCCTGCAAAAACGAGACCCCAAACACAGTAAGATAAGCAAAATGAGAAGACAGAAAAACACACAGCAGATGAAGGAGCAAGATAAAAACCCACCAGCAAGGGAAAAACAACAAATAACACACAAGGGAATCCCCATAAGGTTAACAGCTGATCTTGCAGCAGAAACTCTGCAAGCCAGAAGGGACTGGCAGGACATATTTAAAGTGATGAAGGAGAAAAACCTGCAACCAAGATTACTCTACCCAGCAAGGATCTCATGCAGATTTGATGGAGACATTAAAATCTTTACAGACAAGCAAAAGCTGAGAGTTCAGCACCACCAAACCACCTCTACAACAACTGCTAAAGGAACTTCTCTAGGCAAGAAACACAAGAGAAGGAAAAGACCTACAATAACAAACCCAAAACAATTAAGAAAATGGGAATAGGAACATACATATCGATAATTACCTTAAATGTAAATGGACTAAATGCTCCCACCAAAAGACACGGATTGGCTGAATGGATACAAAAACAAGCCCCATGTATTTGCTGTCTACAACAGACCCACTTCAGACCTAGACACACACACAGACTGAAAGTAAGGGGATGGAAAAAGATATTTCATGCAAATGGAAACCAAAAGAAAGCTGGAGTAGCAATTCTCATATCAGACAAAATAGACTTTAAAATAAAGACTATTAGAAGAGACAAAGAAGGACACTACATAATGATCAAGGGATCGATCCAAGAAGAAGATATAACAATTGTAAATATTTATGCACCCAACATAGGAGCACCTCAATACATAAGGCAAATACTAACAGCCATAAAAGGGGAAATCGACAGTAGCACATTCATAGTAGGGGACTTTAACACCCCACTTTCACCAATGGACAGATCATCCAAAATGAAAATAAATAAGGAAACACAAGCTTTAAATGATACATTAAACAAGATGGACTTAATTGATATTTATAGGACACTCCATCCAAAAACAACAGAATACACATTTTTCTCAAGTGCTCATGGAACATTCTCCAGGATAGATAATATCTTGGGTCACAAATCAAGCCTTGGTAAATTTAAGGAAATTGAAATTGTATCAAGTATCTTTTCCGACCACAACACTATGAGACTATATATCAATTACAGGAAAAGATCTGGAAAAAATACAAACACATGGAGGCTAAACAATACACTACTTAATAACGAAGTGATCACTGAAGAAATCAAAGAGGAAATTTTAAAAATACCTAGAAACAAATGGCAATGGAGACACGACGACCCAAAATCTATGAGATGAAGCAAAAGCAGTTCTAAGAGGGAAGTTTATAGCAATACAATCCTACCTTAAGAAACAGGAAATATCTCGAATAAACAACCTAACCTTGCACCTAAAGCAATTAGAGAAACAAAAAAACTCCAAAGTTAGCAGAAGGAAAGAAATCATAAAAATCAGATCAGAAATAAACGAAAAAGAAATGAAGGAAACGATAGCAACGATCAATAAAACTAAAAGCTGGTTCTTTGAGAAGATAAACAAAATTGATAAACCATTAGCCAGACTCATCAAGAAAAAAAAGGGAGAAGACTCAAATCAATAGAATTAGAAATGAAAAAGGAGAAGTAACAACTGACACTGCAGAAATACAAAAGATCATCAGACTACTACAAGCAACTCTATGCCACTAAAATGGACAACCTGGAAGAAATGGACAAATTCTTAGAAATGCACAATCTGCCAAGACTGAATCAGGAAGAAATAGAAAATATGAACAGACCAATCACAAGCACTGAAATTGAAACTGTGATTAAAAATCTTCCAACAAATAAAAGCCCGGGACCAGATGGCTTCACAGGCGAATTCTATCAAACATTTAGAGAAGAGCTAACACTTATCCTTCTCAAACTCTTCCAAAATATAGCAGAGGGAGGAACACTCCCAAACTCACTCTACGAGCCCACCATCACCCTGATACCAAAACCAGACAAGGATGTCACAAAGAAAGAAAACTACAGGCCAATATCACTGATGAACATAGATGCAAAAATCCTCAACAAAATACTAGCAAACAGAATCTAACAGCACATTAAACGGATCATACACCATGATCAAGGGGGGTTTATTCCAGGAATGCAAGGATTCTTCAATATTCGCAAATCAATCAACGTGATACACCATATTAACAAATTGAAGGAGAAAAACCATATGATCATCTCAATAGATGCAGATAAAGCTTTCAACCAAATTCAACACCCATTTATGATAAAAACCCTGCAGAAAGTAGGCATAGAGGGAACTTTCCTCAACATAATAAAGGCCATATAGGACAAACCCACAGCCAACATCGTCCTCAATGGTGAAAAACTGAAAGCATTTCCACTAAGATCAGGAACAAGACAAGGTTGCCCACTCTCACCACTATTATTCAACATAGTTTTGGAAGTTTTAGCCACAGCAATCAGAGCAGAAAAGGAAATAAAAGGAATCCGAGTTGGAAAAGAAGTAGTAAAGCTGTCACTGTTTGCAGATGACATGATACTATACATAGAGAATCCTAAAGATGTTACCAGAAATCTACTAGAGCTAATCAATGAATTTGGTAAAGTAGCAGGATACAAAATTAATGCACAGAGATCTCTTGCATTCCTATACACTAATGATCAAAAATATGAAAGTGAAATCAAGAAAACACTCCCATTTACCACTGCAACAAAAAGAATAAAGTATCTAGTAATAAACCTACATAAGGAGACAAAAGACCTGTATGCAGAAAATTATAAGACACTGATGAAAGAAATTAAAGATGATACAAATAGATGGAGAGATATACTATGTTCTTGGATTGGAAGAATCAACATTGTGAAAATGACTCTACTGCCCAAAGCAATCTACAGATTCAATGCAATCCCTATCAAACTACCACTGGCATTTTTCACAGAACTAGAACAAAAAATTTCACAATTTGTATGGAAACACAAAAGACCCCGAATAGCCAAAGCAATCTTGAGAACGAAAAACGGAGTTGGAGGAATTAGGCTCCCTGACTTCAGACTGTACTACAAAGCTACAGTAATCAAGACAGTATGGTACTGGCACAAAAACAGAAAGATAGATCAATGGAACAGGATAGAAAGCCCAGAGATAAACCCACGCACATATGGTCACCTTATCTTTGATAAAGGAGGCAGGAATGTACAGTGGAGAAAGGACAGCCTCTTCAATAAGTGGTGCTGGGGAAACTGGACAGGTACATGTAAAAGTATGAAATTAGATCACTCCCTAACACCATACACAAAAATAAGCTCAAAATGGATTAAAGAGCTAAATGTAAGGCCAGAAACTATCAAACTCTTAGAGGAAAACATAGGCAGAACACTCTATGACATAAATCACAGCAAGATCCTTTTTGACCCACCTCCTAGAGAAATGGAAATAAAAACAAAAATAAACAAATGGGACCTAATGAAACTTCAAAGCTTTTGCACAGCAAAGGAAACCATAAACAAGACCAAAAGACAACCCTCAGAATGGGAGAAAATATTTGCAAATGAAGCAACTGACAAAGGATTAATTTCCAAAATTTATAAGCAGCTCATGCAGCTTAATAACAAAAAAAACAAACAACCCAATCCAAAAATGGGCAGAAGACCTAAATAGACATTTCTCCGAAGAATATATACAGACTGCCGACAAACACATGAAAGAATGCTCAACATCACTAATCATTAGAGAAATGCAAATCAAAACTACAATGAGATATCATCTCACAGCAGTCAGAATGGCCATCATCAAAAAATCTAGAAACAATAAATGCTGGAGAGGGTGTGGAGAAAAGGGAACCCTCTTGCACTGTTGGTGGGAATGTAAATTGATAGAGCTACTGTGGAGAACAGTATGGAGGTTCCTTAAAAAACTACAAATAGAACTACCATACGACCCAGCAATCCCACTACTGAGCATATACCCTGAGAAAACCATAATTCAAAAAGAGTCATGTACCAAAATGTTCATTGCAGCTCTATTTACACTAGCCCAGAGATGGAAACAACCTAAGTGTACAACATTGGATGAATGGATAAAGAAGATGTGGCACATATATACAATGGAATATTACTCAGCCATAAAAAGAAACAAAATTGAGCTATTTGTAATGAGGTGGATAGACCTAGAGTCTGTCATACAGAGTGAAGTCAGAAAGAGAAAGACAAATACCGTATGCTAACACATATATATGGAATTTAAGGGAAAAAATGTCATGAAGAACCTAGGGGTAAGACAGGAATAAAGACACAGACCTACTAGAGAATGCACTTGAGGAAATGGGGAGGGGGAAGGGTAAGCTGTGACAAAGCGAGAGAGAGGCATGGACATATATACACTACCAAACGTAAAATAGATAGCTAGTGGGAAGCAGCCGCATAGCACAGGGAGATCAGCTCCGTGCTTTGTGATCGCCTGGAGGGGTGGGATAGGGAGGGTGGGAGGGAGGGAGACGCAAGAGGGAAGAGATATGGGAACATATGTATACATATAACTGACTCATTTTGTTGTAAAGCAGAAACTAAGACACCATTGTAAAGCAATTATACTCCAATAAAGTTGTTTAAAAAAAAAGATGGATATTGCAAAACTACAGGACAGTAAAATCATACGTTTATTTATTGGCTTTTGAAAGAGTTTAAACCACCTAAGTCACTATTTAATTGCAAATTTCTCATTAGCAGTCTTTTCTCCTTCTGAACATGACAGAACCAATGTTGCTCTGTATGAAGATAAGTGTTTGGGATGAGGGGAAGTTGTGACTTAATATATTTTCCATGCTGAACACAAATGTCATCTCTACTACACCTTCATTTTATCAAATAGGTTCAAGATAAGGGCCTCAGCCAGATTCTCCCCCACAGAGTGAAAAAAACAGTTTCCACCCAATGCCCAGGAAAATCAGTGTGTATCTGAATTGTGACACAGCACTTAAGCTCTGGCTATTTTTCTCCTGCAGGAGTTCTTCAGAAATCCAAATGGCAGCCCCTAAATGGCAAGAGTCATGTCTAATTCAACAATATCCTCCCACCCCTTACCATTTTTCACATCATAAATACTCAAAAATGATTGCTGAGTGCATGAGCATGTTCAGGCCTTAAATTCACACCTATCTGGGTAGGCTCTGCTGGGTCTCTCTTGTAAAAGTCTGCTGTGCTTTACAAAGAAAAAAAGACTTCTGATCCTTAAAGGGACAAGTTAAGACCAGCTATGCAACACCTTGGAAGGCATTTAACACTGGGTCTTAGTGTCTGCATCTGTGATACAAAGGGGTGGACCTAGCTGATGTCTTTTTTTTTTAACTATTTTGTTTTGTTTTGATTGTTTTATTTTACATTTTTTTGCCTGTTTTTATCTTTTATTTTACTTTTTATAATTTTATTACTTTATTTTTAAAAAATTTTTATTGGAGTATAGTTGATTTACAATGTTGTGTTAGTTTCAGGCGTACAGCAAAGTGAGTCAGTTATACACGTACATATATTCACTCTTTTTTAGATTCTTTTCCCAAATAGGCCATTACAGAGTATTGAGTAGAGTTCCCTGTGCTATTCAGTAGGTCCTTATTAGTTATCTATTTTATATGTAGTAGTGTGTATATGTCAATCCCAATCTTAGCTGATGTCTTAAATGTGCTTTGGCTCTTTAATTCTGAAAACAAAACATTACAGCACCTCCTACAGGCCGGTAGGAAAACATTCCCACCAGGAAAAGCCACTGTCATATTTTAGCCCCTAATTTCAAAAACCACTCCACAGAAGCCTAAATTAACCATATTTTTGCTGCACTCCAGTTTTAGGAGAAAGGGGAAATACGTTTAGGGATGAGCAAGGCTCCGGACCTTTACTGTATTCCTTCTGCATACATATTCTGGACCTAAACAGAGAAATCGAGTTGAATAGCCCTACAGCAGAGAATAACTCAGTTATCAAGAAAATATTTAAAATTACATAAAAGTTATTCTACCCTATTTTTAAATTAAGGAGGTCCACGATCATGTTAACTTGAAATGACAGTAGAATTTCTTAAATTTCCAGACATGCGTTTCCTAAGTAAATCAGGATTGGCCTAAATAAAATTCTAGAGAGCACCCTCTAGTGGCAAAAAAATGCAATTGCTGAATAGCAGTTTCGTCCTGAGATTGCACACACTGGGCAAATAGTAGCTACCATTTGTTGAGCACTCATTATATTTCAAGGATGTTTTACATAGTAATAAGATAAAGGATTTAATAAAGGCACTTTTCAATGTCACGGAGAGAACAGGGAGTCTTTTATTTCACAGAGGCCAAGCTACACTTTAAGATTTATTTCACTGTGTTTCTCCCAATCCCCCGTGTATGCCTGAACACGAGGAGGGGCATCCAGCCTTAGCACATTCTCCTGCGCCTTTATTGCACCTGCTTGGAGTTCTTAGCTGTGTGACAAGCTCTATAAGTCATATTTCTCTTTTATTTTCAGCTCAGAGCCCTGAATTTCAAGTTGGCAAAATGAAGAGAGAAGAGAAAAAAAGGAAGCAACACTTGGAGGAAAAAAGAAATAAAGGGGGAACAAACACAGCTCAACACTTTATGAAAATCTTCGTGAGTCTGGGGATCTTTTAATTCAAAAAAATTACTTAACACCCATGATTTGAGAGGCATTTAAACAGCAAAACATGTATATATGTGATTATATTTTTCAGTAATGTACATCATCTTCAGATCTTTTGAGTGTCCTGTGTGTTTTATCCTAGTGAATTTCTGCACTTAGCATTACATCTGATAAAACTGGTGCTCATTCTCAAAGGGGTTTGCTAAATATTACCAATGCTGAGTACAAACCTAGACCTACATAGACAAATATCATCATACATTCTAATTATGAATGTTCAGCCCCTTCCCTAAAGAGCCCAAAGTCTCAGCACCCATGCAAGGGTGACCCCTCCACAAGGCTGCAAATTCTGATGTCTACCAGCTGATCAGTCCCAGCTCTTAGCTGGCTCCATGGGTCCAGATCCTCCAACTTTTTAAAGGACACTAGAGAATGCAGAAACCTCCTAATTTTTAAATTTTGGAAACTTTGAATGTAAACAAAAAAAGAAAACCGGACTGGGGCTTCCCTGGCAGCGCAGTGGTTGGGAGTCCGCCTGCCGATGCAGGGCACATGGGTTCGTGCCCCGGTCCGGGAAGATCCCACATGCCGCGGAGCGGCTGGTCCCGTGAGCCATGGCCGCTGAGCCTGTGCGTCCAGAGCCTGTGCTCCGCAACGGGAGAGGCCACAACAGTGAGGGGCCCGCGTACCACAAAAAAGGAAAAGAAAAGAAAAGAAAACCAGACTATGTGAGAAACACTGTCAGAGCCAAACAAAGCAGGTTTTCTGCCTAAAGGCGTCCCTCCGGTTGCAATTTTCAGCCTCTGCTCCCAGGACTTTTGAGAACTGATGTTCAAGGCACCCCTAGGGAACGCCTTCTTGATCAGATCCTGAGGACTGTGATGCAGAAACTCCAGAAGAGAAGAGTTGTTGGGTGCTTCTGAGATGCTTTACCATCATTGTACGTGTCTTGTCCAGGCAAACAACATGTGCTCTTATTCGGCGATTTCCTTATCTGACACTCATTATTTGGATATTCCCACCAGTTTCTAAGAATATAAGAATTTGCGGTCTATTGTAAAACACTTTTCTGCTCTTTGTAGTCAACCAGAGTCATCTCTTCTTCTCTGTGGTCATTAAAATCTGACCTTCAATAAAACCCACACCAGTTTTCTGGATTAGCCTATGATATCTCTAACAGGGATTGTGGACTCTTCAGGAAGACAGAGGCACTAAGACAATGCACAAATTTGAAATGGGGTCAATGTGTTGTTGCATTTTCAGCAATATGAAGACAGAGCTCCCTTATTAAAAGTCTACGTAATCATTTCACATTTTTCACAGTTAACTAAGGAAAACCCACGTGAGTGGGTTTTCATTTGGAAGAAAAATTGCTCTGGGTCCATGCAGCTTCAGAATTTAAATCGCTGCGGATTTGTATACGTGTCAAATGTGCACCTTTAATAAATTCTATAAGCACTGCCCTCAACTCAAAACTTTCTCAACTACCGAGCTGTCTTAGATGGATACAGAGCAGGTATAAAGCCACCTGTACTTGGGTCTTTCAAAGAAAAAAAAACATAGGAAACTTTGCACTTTCTAGGAGCAATAGCTAAGTAGATGTCTTTGAGTAAAAAAAAGGGCCTTGCTGAAGCTTCAGTAAGAGATCTGGACAGGGAGGATGGGAGGAAACACTAAGGGGGCCCATGCAGAATCCTCAGGCCAGCTGCCAGAACACCAGAGGCCTCCTATTACATATACACGATGGGACTTTAAAAAGTTATAGGTTCAGGGCTTCCCTGGTGGTGCAGTGGTTGAGAGTCCGCCTGCCGATGCAGGGGACGCGGGTTGGTGTCCTGGTCCGGGAAGATCCCACATGCCACGGAGCGGCTGGGCCCGTGAGCCATGGCCGCTGAGCCTGCGCGTCCGGAGCCTGTGCTCTGCAACGGGAGAGGCCACAGCGGTGAGACGCCCGCGTACCGCAAAAAAAAAAAAAAAAAAGTTATAGGTTCAGCAGCTTGATGGTTTTCAAAAGGATTGTGGGAGCTTTGTTCCCTTTTTATTTGGTTTCTTTAAAAGATGACTGGAATGAGGGCTTTCCGAGACTTGGGGTAGTCCTCAAACATCTTGAGGTAGAATCTAAAAGACAAGAGAGGAATAATTATAAATACAACCAAGCAGTGGTCAACGACTGAGGTTTGATCTGTTTGGAATCCCTGTTACAAACCAGCCTGCAGTTGTTCAGGGTCTGACTCTTCCATATGGCCATCTATCTATCTTCTTCCTCCCTCCTGCATCCTATCTCTTGTAGATGTTGAAGCTTCTCATGTTGAGAAATAAAAAGTAATAGCCAGAGGACAGCAGTGGTGGCTGCACAATATGATGAGTGTACCTGATGCCACTGGATTATACACTTAAAATTGTTAAAATGGTAGATTTTATGTTATGTATATTTTACCCAATAAAAAATACATCATAGCCAGAAAGAAGTACTCAGTTGATTCAACTGAGAAATACAGGGAACCAGAGACCCCAAAGAGCATAGGCAACGTTAACCCTAGAGAACTGGTCATGTTCCCAGGAAAAATATCCCTTTGTGAGGCCTGGGAAACGCCAAAAAAATGTTACCTTGTATTATAGGTTGAATTGTGTTCCCCCCAAATATATGCTGAAGTTCTAAACCCCTGTTCCTGAGAATGTGACCTTATTTTGGAAATAGGGTCACTGCAAATATAATTTATTAAGATGAGGTCATACTGGAGCAGGGTGGGCCCTTAATCCAATATGACTGGTGTCCTCATGAGAGGGGGAAGAAGAGACACAGAGACACACACACATGGGAGAAGGCCACGTGAAGACAGAGGCAGGGATTAGAGTGAGGCCGCTATAAGCCATGAACACCAAAGACTGCCGGCCACTGCCAGAAGCTAGGAAAAGACAAGGAAGGATTCTTCCCTTGAGCCTCCAGAGAGAGCGTGGCCCTGCCCACACCTTGATTTCAGACTTCTGCCTTCAGAACTGTGAGAGAATAAATTTCGGTTCTTTAAGCCACTCGGTTTGTGGTCATCTATTTCGGCAGCCCAGGGAGACTAACATCTTGTAAAAAGGCTTTCCCTTTAAGTGACCAGGCTGTTCTCTTACCTAGTTGAAGCTGGCAGCTCTCAAGTTATAATTAAGATGATACACTCTGTTCAAGTACCATAGTTTGAACTGAGGGACAAATAGTATTAATATGTCACAGGAGGTGGCTGGTTTTCCGTGCTGTGATTTGGTGTCTGCTGAGCTGCCTCTCACAAACCCCAGTAAGCCCTGTGAAAAGATGCCCTCCGCCCTTCCCTCTGAAGCAGGCTGACATAATAGGACAGGGCCTCAGTTTGGATTCTGCTGTTGTACTAGCTAGAACCCTCTGGTGGGATTGCTATCCCTCCCCGACCAAGCCCAGCGCAGGCCACCCTTCTCAGGGCCCCTCCAACTGCTGGCTGATGCCCTGTCCTCTCCCCCACCCCTCTGACTCTGGTGGGCAACAGGCCTACCTGAATGGGGGAGAACTATTACACTGACCCCCTTCCAGGCTGGGGACTCTCCGGCGCCCTTCCCCACCAAGCAAAGGAGGGGGTAAGAATAGATCATGAGGAGTTGCTGTTTCATTCATTTCTCACAGGTCTCTGCATAAATTCCACTCCAAGGAAAAGAACACATTCTTATTTAAACCTTCAAAACTTTGAAATTAATCATTAGCGGGACTAAAACACCTATGCAGGAGTATAAGGGGTTCCTTCAGGGTCCTGGTTCCAAGCCCGTTCTCTCTTTGGGCATCCATCCCCTCTGTCACCAGTAGCCACAGGCTTTCTCTTTCCTCCAGCCCCATTTCAGCAAAGGGATCTGACATTTGCCTTTACAGCCTGATAGCAACTTAGTATGTAACCCTTTCCCTTCCAGTGATACTTTTCCTTAACTCTTTTGTCCCCACCCCATCCCAGGCTCAGGGATTGGGAGGGAGGGAGGGAGGCGTTAGTAAAGCTTTAGGCTAGACCTACAGGGGAATGGGTCTAAACCCCTGCAATTCCCAGCATTCCCCAACAGATGGCACAGTCCTGAAACTGCACCACACAAGTACATAATTGTTGACCCTATCTTCCCAGGAAGCCAGCAATAACGTTGGTAATGATTTATGGAGGGTGGAGGTAGAGGACGGAGGAGAGTACCAAAATAAGCCCTGGTATTACACAGATTCCAAGAAAATAATCCTAGAGTTTCCAGGGCTCTGTGATTATCTGAACAGTTAGCACCAAACCTAGAATTAAAAATAGTAGGCACACTAGGTACAGGGCTAGTACTTTTCCCCAGCGGCTATCCACCCTGGCTGTACCTCAGAATTACCTGTGAAGCTTTGGAAAGTGCAACCTGGGCTCCCACCTATGGAACACACTTGGAGAGATGTGGCGGAAGTGAATTGAAGCACGGAAATGGAATCTACGTCTTGTACCTCCTCTTACCTGTAGCCCACTGCCAAACAGCAGCCATTGCCAGATAAGCCTGATAGGAGGGCACAGAGCCGGGGTCAACTAACTCATGTGGACACCGAGTGCTTCTCTCTGGGAAGCCTTCTTCAACAAGGGGGCATGTGGCTTCCCAAGTCACTTTGGTGCTCTTATCTACCTGGGTTTGGTTTTGCTCATAGGAAGAAAAAAAATTGTTACTGTTACTGTCATCCAGCTAAATTCCAACTTCAGTGAAAATCCAAAAGGTCAGAATTCATCCGTCTGGATAATTGTATCAACCTTACCTTGTAAAAAAAAAAAAAAATCTCTTCCGTGTCTATATCTGACTCCGTGTGTTAATAAAACCCTGTTTGGAGAAGAAAGCTACATGGATGCTGCCACCTTGATTGAAAAGTTTACCTATGGTGGTGAAAAGCTCGCAGCCCAAGGAAACAAAGTGAGAAAAATGCAAATGCAAGTGCTGGGAGGGACCAAGTGGCCAGGGCATAGCCGATCCATTCAATGATCTCGCCAAGGAAATTGGCTCCAGAAACGTACGTGAACAAGCCACCTGCGTGCAGAAGAATCAACAAGTCAATCATCAGTCCTAGATCAGTGCTGCATTAAAACCCCTGTGCTTTGTTCCAAAATACATAAGGGAACCTAGGATGAATGTGGGGCTGGAGACTGCCTTCAGAGTAATGGGAGTTTGGTGGAATCCTCTTGGGGAGAAGGGAAAACAGCATCAGCATCCTGTAGCCCTCAGAACATCTGGGAATGTTCTGAGGAGTGGCCCCAACTGCTGGATGGGCTCCATCTAAATCTCCAACAACTGCTGGGCTACTGGCTCTGGACAGGACAAGGATGAGGTGCAGGAGGTTGGGGATGGTTTCGTTCTATTAAGCAACATTTCCAGCTACCACTCACTTTCTCACTCCTTCCCTGGACACCCACACAGCACGTCCACCATATACAAGTTAAAAGAACACACCACGTGAAAACAATAACAACCTGAACTGATGTGAGAATTAGTCAGATTCTCCTTTGGCATTTGCCCTCCCACTTCTGCAAAGCAGTACACTCGTTCGAGTTTAAAGTACAGAGTGGGAGCTGCAAGGGTTTTGCCCTACTGGAGGCTGGTGAAGTCTGTTTCTATTGATTTTAAAGATTTCCTTTTCTATCCAACCTCTATTTCTGACCTCAAAACTGTATCTAGAAATCAACACATTTATAATGTTAGGAAATATATCTACACTCAATATTTCTGCCCCACACTAAACTGGGAAAGTTCCACCCCAAACAATTTTTTCTTTCCATACTTATACAAAGAATATTTTGTTTTTAAGTCATTATCTAACATAACTTAACAGTTGGAGACTAACCTTGGCAATTTCACTTTTAAGAGCTTTCTCTGCTCTTCTCTATTTGTCTAGTTACTGAATGAAGACTTAAAAAATCAAAGCCCCTTAAAGCTATCTTCCTGAAGGATGATATTGCATCAGCAGTTCCTGACCTGTAACTCCCCAGGAGTTAACACTGGCCTACTGCAAAGGGTCTATAAATAGTCTGTGAATATAGCAAATGGTGTATCTCAACCTACAGTATTATTTTTGTTTGATGTAGGTACTGAAAGGATGTTAGCAACATTCAAATTCATTTAAGTGTTACCGAATTCAAAGTAGCTTTGTCATTATTTTTTTAATCAGTGGATATTAGTCTGTGCCAACATCACGTCGTAATTCAGTAATTTTTAAATGTAAATAAAGAGCTGTATTTACATCAAAAAGGGTGAGAGCCACTGACCTACACAAATACCCACCTAAAGATGTTGAAGGATGACTTGGACGAATTCACTCCCACCTGCTTATACTTGTCAACCTCACAGCTTGGTTACTTGGGAACAGTTAGGACTTCAAATATTCTGTACCTTTATCCCTGAAAATGCACTTGTACTTGTTAGACTTCCCATCCTAATTTTTGATTAAGTAAATATGGTTCCCTACACCTTTTAGAACACACGAGTGGCAGGAAATAAACAAATACTACCCCCTGACTACTCACTAGGTAAGTCTAGTGAGACTTATTGAAGAGGACCAATTTGTTGGTCATGCATGATTAGGCTTCATTTGCTAACCTAGGATCGACACTCCGTACATATGATTGTTAATTTTTTGTGTCAAGTTGACTGGCCATGGGGTGCCCAGATACTTGGTTGACCATTATTTCTGGGTGTGCCCGTGAGGGTGTTTCTGGATAAGATTAACATTTGAATCAACAGACTGAGTAAAGCAGATTGTCCTCCCCAGGGTTGATGGGCATCCAATCCACTGGAGGCCTGAATAGAACAAAAAACAGGGCAAGGGAGAATTCACGCTCTGTTTTTGAGCTGGGACATTGGTCTTCTCCTGCATTAGGACTGGAACTTACACGGAAGCTCTCCCAGTTCTCAGGCCTTGGGACTCAGACTGGAAATTGCACTGCCTACTCTCTGTGGGCTCCACCTTGTACATGGAAGATCATGGGATTTCTCAGCCTGCATAGTCATGTGAGCCAATTCCTCATAATAAATCTCTTTATTTATCAATGTCTAAATCTATATTCTATTGGTTCTGTTTCTCTGGAGAACCCCAGTACAGCACATAATAATCTTACCTACTGCAACTAAGAGGCAGCCTACTTTCACCCTACCCCAAACCCCTCCCTCCCCCCACCTGCAGGGTATTGTGATCATGAAACTTCCTGGGGGCTCTTCTCTTGAACTTCCAGGTTCAGATGAGGACTGCAAATGTGCTGTGGGATAGGATGGGATGTGGAGGAGAAGTCAGGGACATATTGGGATATATTGTGTCATCTGGGCCCTCTCTGCCCCCTGTGCCTTTGTTACTCATAGTGTAATTCCTGAGACAGGCTCTCAAGGAGGAGTGGGAATCTGGAGGGCAGGGGAGACATTACCTTGTGGAATCCTATAGATGATTTCTCCAGGCTTCCTGAGCTGGCGCAATATGTAGTCACTATGAATGTTGATTCCCATTCCCAAGATAAATAAGAAGACACCTTGGCAAAGAAGAGAGGGAGAAGTTAAGAATATATCCTGTTTTTGGTGTTTTTCTCACAATCTAAAGTTTTTGTTGTTGCTGTTGTTTTTCTAAAAATGAAGGGAAGGGCATTTGACTTTGAATTTTAAGAATGAAACTAAGGCAAAAAAGGGGGGGAGGGGGCAACTAACCCTGGTCCTAAACTTGAATGAAGGGTCTGTGCTGTTTCATAAACCAAAGGGCTGAAAATGCACAGTGTCATGTGATAGAGGCAAGCGGGAAAGGAGAGAGGGAGGCCCTACCATCATGCAATACTTAAATAAGTAAATAAACAAATAAATGAATGAATAAATAGCAAGCTTTCAGCCCATTCACAGATAATCAAAACATGGTCGGCAAACTCAACAGCCAACTCTAATCCCCTCTCCTTTGCCACCCCCGCTACAGAGGCTGAGAGACGGTCTTGTGACCTAGTTCTGCCAAGAGGATGTAAAGGGAAGTCTTCTGGAGGTTTCCTTGGAAATCTTTTGCTTTTCTGATAAAGGGGGCTAAATGGGACCAGTGTCTCTATGGCCTCCCTCTTCCTTTGTTGCCAGATGCGATGCCTTGAGCTACAGGAAATGTCTTGCAACCATGACGTGACTGTGATGAGGACTAGAAGTAAATATTCTCACAACAGTGGAGCAGAAAGTGCCTGGGATCTTAATGACACCAGCAAGCAGCTGAAGGAATGCAGAAGCCACCTACCTTTGGACAATCTTGTTATGTAGGAAATATAAATTCTTAATTATTTCACTAAGAGTTGGGTTTCTGTGACTTATTGCTGAGAGCACTACTGACTGATATACCCACGCTCATGGAAGTAATTGGAGAGCTTGGCACCTAGCAAACTGTTTTCCACCACGGCCAGTTCACACACACACTCCCTTTCCCCATTCACAGGTACAGAAAGAGCCCTGGTCTGAGATGAGGAGAGCTGGGGTCAGGGATGCTATGTATTACGTCCCAATGGGCCCAGAATCCCTCACTGTTCCACACAGACGCCCAACCCCAGCTCTCAGCCAAGTGTATTTGTGCTGATCAAAATACATCAGGCAGAGGACTTCCCTGGTGGCGCAGTGGTTAAGAATCTGCCTGCTAGTGCAGGGGACATGGGTTCGATCCCTGGTCCGGGAAGATCCAACATGCCGCAGAGCAACTAAGCTCGTGAGCCACAACTACTGAGCCCGCTCACCACAACTACTGAAGCCTGTGTGCCCCAGAGCCCATGTGCCGCAACTACTGAGCCCACATGCTGCAACTACTGAAGCCTGCGCACCTAGAGCCCATGCTCTGCAACAAGATAAGCCAGCACAATGAGAAGCCCGTGCACTGCAACTAAGAGTAGCCCCCGTTTGCCACAACTAGAGAAAGCACACACGCAGCAACGAAGACCCAACGCAGCCAAAAATAAAAATATAATAAAATAAATTTTAAAAAAACAAAATACATCAGGCAAGAACAGTTGAATTAAAAACAGTCACATCTACTCTCACCTCATTTGCTATGATATGAAATAATGATTGTTAATGTTGTCTTGTCAAAAGATTATTAGCCTGGAAGAAAGGAAACCTGGGAAGGGACACCAGTGGAGGGAGGACAAGGGGGTGGGAGAGGGAGGGGAGATAGCATGCACAGCAGTGGAAAAGCAGGCACCTTAGATTCGATGTCTGTGTGTCCTTGGACAAGTCACTTAACCTCTCTCAGCCTCACTTTTCTTATCTGTAAAATGTAGATTCCAACAGTACCTATCTTAAAAGGATGGTATGAGACTCATTCATGTGTTGATTCTTTGATTCATTTATTCAGATAACATGTGTTGAGTTCTTACTATGTACCAAGCACTGTCCTAAACACCAGGGATATAGTAGTGAGAAAAACAGTCAAGGTGTCTGTTCTCATAGAGCTTACATTTCAGTGGAGAAACACAGAAATGAATTAAAATAATGAAAAATTTTAAATCACATAATATCACTACAAAGCAGAAAATCAAAGTAGGATAAGGAGATAAAAAAGAATGAATTGGGGTGGGGAGGAAGTATCTCTACTTTAGATGAGGTCAATAGGGAAAGCTTTTCTGAAGATCTGGCATCTGTCCTATGATTTGAATAATGAGAATACAAAGATCTGAGGAAGAGCATTCTGGTAGAGGGACTAACAGATGCAAAGGTCCTGAGGCTAGTATAGGTTTAGCATGTCTAAGAAACAGAAGGAAGGTGCTACAGTTAATGCTTTAAGATAGATGGTGGGGGGGCGGGGTGGTGGTGGTAATGAGGAGACGAGAAGAGGATGGAACTTTCAAAATCCCATCAAGCTCTACAGGATATGGTGAGGAGTGTGGATTTTTAACTGCAACAGGAAGCCGATGGCAGGTTTTAAGCAGGGGCGAATAGGATCTGATGTCAGTTTATTATCATTACAAAAGAAGTATATATGTTTTGTGGAAGATGAAATGCTAATTAGCAGAAATAAGAAAACCAAGACACTTTGTTCCTACCACCCAAGAACTACCACCATTAAACACTTTGGTGCATGTCCTTCCGGATCTTCATCTTAGGCATACTCCAATTTCCTCCAATGTCCCCAGAATACCACTTCTAGCTGGTTCGTGAAAACCAAAGTCCAATATAGGACCACACCCGACATCTGGTCATTACATCCTTTAAGGCCATTTTCATCTAGCCCAGACCCCTGTCTTTTTTTTTTTTTTTTTAGGACACTGACTTCTTAAAAAGACCAGACAGTGGTCCCTCAGAAAGCCCCCCTTTCTAGATAAGACTGGCTTACTTCCTCACGGTGGCATCTAACTTATTTTATTCTTTGTATTTCCTGTAAACTGGCATAAATCATTTTCTTGTGTGGTTATGGGACCAGTTTAATAACTATACAGTTAGGTACATTTATTTATCTGTTCTCAGTGTTGAGCAACTTTCATTTGGATTTTTAATTAAGTTATGAAGTTTCACGATTTAAAGGACAAAACTGTATTAAAAGAAAATTTCTGCCCACCATCCCATTCTCTTTACCCCAAACCCTACAGATACCCTTTTTAAAAACAGTTTCTCTTTTAGCAGTCCAATAGTTCCTCCTCCAATTTTTTACACAAACAGCAGCACACTATACACACTGCGCACACTTTATGTTTATTTAACCTCATGCTCTAGGGATGTCTCCAGACGAGCACAGAGACAGTCCTTGCTTTTGGTCTGCTTTGTTTTTGTGGCTCCAGAATACTCCACTGGGTACAGGTACCAGCATTCGTACAACTAATCCTCTGGCCATTCGTGTGTTCAAATGTTCCCTCTGACCGCTGTGTGGAGAAGGAGCTACTGAGGGTCAGGACTGCAAGTAGGATGTTTAGCTTGAAGGTCACCGTGGCAGTCCAGGCAAGAGGTCATCCTGGCTCAGACCAGGATGAAGTTAGTGCAGTCATGGAGAGCTGAGCTCAGTCGGCACATGTTTTAGAACTAGAGGCAGCTGTACTAAGCTGATGGAGGGAACGTGATATGTGATGTAAGGAGAGGGATTAAGGATAATCTCTGCCTTTTTCCTTTGAGCCAAAAGAATGTACAAACAGTTGAACCTTTACTTTAGTAAAGAACTTTAGCTCCTCTTGCAGATAATGAAAAACATTCAATGGTCAGTGTTTTCTACTATTTTGGATAGGTGGTCAGGAAAAGTCTCTCTGAGGAGGTGTGAATTAATAGAGACCTAAATAAAGGGAGGGAGCAAGCTCCCCGAGTATACAGGGACTGAGCATTCTACACAGAGGGTGCAGTCTGTACGACAGCTCTGGAGCAGGACAAACTTGAGTATTCCAGGTCCAGCAGGAAAGCCACTGAAGCTACAGCACAGTGAGATGGATGGAGATAAGAAATGAAGTCAGGAAATGGGGCAGGCCAAGAACATTTGGGTTTCGTAAGCAGTGGTAAGAAATTTGTATTTTATCCTGAGAGTAACAGAAATGCATTGGAGGGTTTTGAGATGGGTAATGACACGATGTTTTTCAAAGATCTCTCAGGCTGCTATACAGAGAAAAGACCAGGGTGGAGGCGGTCGTGGGGTTGGGGTGGGGGGAATGGAATCCTTGGAAGGTTACTGCAGTAGGATAGGGAGAGGTAATGGTGATTTAGCCTGTGGGAAGGGGTGTTAACTGGGGTATGGGTGAGAAGTAGTCAGATTCACTTACCCAAGCTAAACCGTATGTCTGTGTACCACTCAGCAGGGTATTCAGCACAGTAAACCAGATAGTAGCCTTGGAGGAGTCCATTTCCCATGCAGAAGACAAAGCCTCTGAAAAGGAATACAACTGGAAACGGCCTCCCTCTAGTGAGCAGTGAGTAAACAAATGTCCTAGGGTATATGGGGGAGAAAGGTCAGGATCCATTGTTAAAAAAAAAAATCAATCACTGAGATGAAGCAACAGGCAATCACATCAAACCCATTTTTAAAAACCATTTCCCTTAAATGTATGCAATGAAAGGACATTATTATCTGGTTCTAGAGCAATCACTTAGGCTATTTGTCTTGTTTCATTAAAATGCACAGTAGCCACCATGCATTTCAAGCCACAACAGCCTTGAAAGGTAAATTTCATCCTTATAAATTTAGTTAATAAATTCAATCCTATAAACACAGGACTGGAGATCAGCTTTACATGGATCTAGAAGTGAAATCCAGATTATACTGGAAGAAAGATAAAGCCAGGCTTAACCCATGTAGCAGCGGAATGGAATTGTGATAGGAGTCGTTCAGACATATGTGGCTTTCCATATGTCTCTCTAATACGATTTAATTACTGATATTGTAGCATTCCCTAGAAGGTGGGCTGCAGAACCACTTGAGAAAAGTGAGAGATTCCTTTAAATGCAAGGAGCTATGAATCTAGAGGAATCTAGGAAGACGTTAAAAAATATAAATAATGTCAAAATTAAAATTTGCCCAAGATATAATGCTAAATACTAGACAGCAAACTATGTCCTGTTTTTGATTTTTCTTCTTTTACGGTGCAATATAACCATCATACAGGAAAGTTCATAAACCTATGTGAATAGTTTAATGAATTACTATCAAATAAACACTCATAATGTCACTAACCCAAGTCAAGAAACGGAATATTGCCATCACCCGGAAGCCTCCTATGGGTCTCTCCTGTTCACAGTGCCACCATTACCCCAGAGGTCACCACCATCCTGATTCCTGTAATAATCATTTCCTTTTGCTTCTTTACAATTTTACCTCATTTGTATGCATCCCTAAAAACATAGTTTATTTTGCTCATATTTAATTCCATATGAAAGGAAACTCATCATGTTTCTAAGACTCAAGCATGTTGTTGTGGATGGCTATAGTTCATTTATTTTCATTGTTGTATATTATTGTCATGTATGAATATACCACATGTGCTTATCTATTTTACTTTGATGAATATTTGAGTTCCTTCCATAGTGTTTTACTTACTCAAAGATAATTTTCCCAACCCACACACAAATGGTCACCTTATTTTTGATAAAGGAGGCAAGAATATACAGTGGAGAAAAGACAGCCTCTTCAGTAAGTGGTGCTGAGAAAACTTGACAGCTACATGTAAAAGAATGCAATTAGCACACTCCTTAACACCATACACAAAAATAAACTCAAAGTGGATTAAAGACCTAAATGTAAGGCCAGACACTATCAAATTCTTAGAGGAAAACATAGGCAGAACACTCTATGACATAAATCACAGCAAGATCCTTTTTGACCCACCTCCTAGAGAAATGGAAATAAAAACAAAAATAAACAAATGGGACCTAATGAAACTTCAAAGCTTTTGCACAGCAAAGGAAACCAAAAGGCAACCCTCAGAATGGGAGAAAATATTTGCAAATGACAATGGATTAATTTCCAAAATTTACAAGCAGCTCATGCAGCTCAATAACAAAAAAACGAACAACCCAATCCAAAAATGGGAAGAAGACCTAAATAGACATTTCTCCAAAGAAGATATACAGACTGCCAACAAACACATGAAAGAATGCACAACATCATTAATCATTAGAGAAATGCAAATCAAAACTACAATGATATATCATCTCACACCAGTCAGAATGGCCATCATCAAAAAATCTAGAAACAATAAATGCTGGAGAGGGTGTGGAGAAAAGGGAACACTCTTGCGCTGCTGGTGGGAATGTGAATTGCTTCAGCCACTATGGAGAACAGTATGGAGGTTCCTTAAAAAACTACAAATTGAACTACCATATGACCCAGCAATCCCACTACTGGGCATATACTCTGAGAAAACCATAATTCAAAAAGAGTCATGTACCAAAATGTTTATTGCAGCTCTATTTACAATACCCCGGAGATGGAAACAACCTAAGTGTCCATCATCGGATGAACGGATAAAGAAGATGTGGCACATATATACAATGGAATATTACTCAGCCATAAAAAGAATTGAAATTGAGCTATTTGTAATGAGGTGGATAGACCTAGAGTCTGTCATACAGAGTGAAGTAAGTCAGAAAGAGAAAGACAAATACCATATGCTAACACATATATATGGAATTTAAGGAAAAAACATGTCATAAAGAACCTAGGGATAAGACAGGAATAAAGACACAGACCTACCAGAGAACGGACTTGAGGATATGGGCAGGGGGATGGGTGAGCTGTGACAAAGCGAGAGAGAGGCATGGACATATATACACTACCAAACGTAAGGTAGATAGCTAGTGGGAAGCAGACTCATAGCACAGGGAGATCAGCCCGGTGCTTTTTGACCACCTGGAGGGGTGGGATGGGGAGGGTGGGAGGGAGGGAGATGCAAGAGGGAAGAGATATGGGAACATATGTATATGTATAACTGATTCACTTCGTTATAAAGCAGAAACTAACACACCAGTGTAAAGCAATTATACCCCAATAAAGATGTTAAAAAAAAAGAAAAAGAAAAAAAAAAGAATGCTCAACATCATTAATCATTAGATAAACAGAAATCCAAACTACAATGAGATATCATCTCACACCAGTTAGAATGGCCATCATCAAAAAATCTACAAACAATAAATGCTGCAGAAGGTGTGGAGAAAAGGGAACCCTCTTGCACTGTTGGTGGGTGGTGCACTGTTGCACTGTAAATTGATACCGCCACTATGGAGGTTTCTTAAAGAGCAAAAAATAGAACTGCCATATGACCCAGCAATCCCACTACTGGGCATATACCCTGAGAAAACCATAATTCAAAAAGAATCATGTGGGCTTCCCTGGTGGCGCAGTGGTTGGGAGTCCGCCTGCCGATGCAGGGGACACGGGTTCGTGCCCCGGTTCGGGAGGATCCCACATGCCGTGGAGCGGCTGGGCCCGTGGGCCATGGCCGCTGAGCCTGCATGTCCGGAGCCTGTGCTCCGCAACGGGAGAAGCTACAACAGTGAAAGGCCCGCTTACCGCAAAAAAAAAAAAAAAAAAAAAAAAAAGAATCATGTACCAAAATGTTCATTGCAGCTCTATTTACAATAGCCAGGACATGGAAGCAACCTAAGTGCCCATCAGGAGATGAATGGATAAAGAAGATGTGGCACATATATACAATGGAATATTACTCAGCCATAAAAAGAAACAAAATTGAGTTATTTGTAGTAAGGTGGATGGACCTAGAGTCTGCCATACAGAGTGAAGTAAGTCAGAAAGAGAAAAATGAATACCATATGCTAACACACATATATGGAATCTAAGAAAAAAAAATGGTCATGGAGAACCTAGTGGCAAGATGGGAATAAAGACATAGATGTACTAGAGAATGGACTTAAGGATACGGGGAGCGGGAAGGGTAAGCTGGGACAAAGTGAGAGAGTGGCATGGACATTTATACACTGATAGCTAGTGGGAAGCAGCCACATGGCACAGGGAGATCAGCTTGGTGCTTTGTGACTACCTAGAGGAGTGGTATAGGGAGTGCGGGTGGAGACACAGGAGGGAAGAGATACGGGGACATATGTATATGTACAAGTGCTGCACTTTGTTATAAAGCAGAAACTAACACACCATTGTAAAGCAATTATACTACAATAAAGATGTTAAAAAACAAAAGCTAAGGAAGAATATAAACAGGTCATGCAGCTCAGTATTACAAAAACAAACAAGCCAATCCAAAAATGGTCAGAAGACCTGAATAGACATTTCTCCAAAGAAGACATACAGATGGCCAAGAGGCATATGAAAAGCTTCTCAACGTCACTAATTATTAGAGTAATTCAAATCAAAATGACTATGAGGTATCACTTCACACCAGTTAGAATGGGGATCATCAGAAAATCTACAAACAACAAATGCTAGAGTGGGTGTGGAGAAAAGGCAACCCTCTTGCACTGTTAGTGGGAATGTAAATTGATACAGCCACTATGGAGAACAGTATAGAGGTTTCCTAGAAAACTAAAAATAGAACTAACATACGACGCAGCAATCCCACTACTCAGCATATACCCAGAGAAAACCATAATTCAAAAAGACATATGCACCCCAATGTTCATTGCAGCACTCTTTACAATAGCCAGGTCATGGAAACAACCTAAATGCTCATCGACCGACAAATACATAAAGAAGACGTGGTAAATATATACAATGGAATATTACTCAGCCATAAAAAGGAATGAAATTGGGTCATTTGTAGAGATGTGGATGGACCTGAGACTGTCATACAGAGTGAAGTAAGTCAGAAAGAGAAAAATAAATACCGTATGCTAACTCATATATGTGGAATCCAGAAAAGTGGAACAGTTGAACTTGTCTGCAAGGCAGAAATAAAGACACAGATGTAGAGAACAAATGTATGGACACCAATGGGGAAAGTGGGTATGTGTGGGGGTTTGTGTGGGATGAATTGGAAGTTTGGGATTGACATATATATACTAATATGGATAAAATAGATAACTAATAGGAACATGCTGTGTAAATTAAATAATAAATAAAATTAAATTAAAAAAAAAGCTAAGGAGAAAAAAACAGATATATTGGACTTCATCAAAATTAAGAACTTTTGTACAGAACATTATTAAGAAAGTAAATTGACAATCTACAGAATGGGAGAAAATGTTTTCAAAGCAGTATCTGATTATGGGTTTATATCCAGGTGTACAAAGAACTACAACACAACGACAAAGACAAACAACTCAATTAAAAGGGCAACGGATTTGAATAGACATTACTCCAAAAAAGATAAACAAATGTTCAATAAGCAAATGAAAGGATGCTCAACATCTTTAGAGATTAGGAAAATGTCAACCAAAACCATAATGATATACCACTTTAAGGCAACTAGGAGGGCTATAATTTAAACAAAAAAGAAAAGAACAAGTGTTGGTGAGGAGAAATTAGAACTACTATACATTGTTGGTGGGAATGTAAAATGGTGTAGCCACTTCAAAAAAACCAGCCTGACAGTTCCTCATAAAGTTAAACAGAGTTACCATATGACCCAGAAATTCCACTCCTAGGTATCTACCCTAGATAAATGAAAATGTATGTTAATACAAAACTTGTACACAAATGTTCATAGCAGCATTATTCATAGTAGCCAAAAAAATAGAAACAATGTCCATCAACTGATGAATAAACAAAAATGTTATAAATCCATACTGATGGCATATTATTAAACTATAAACCACATGGATGAACCTTGAAAACAGTATGTTAGGTGAAAGAAGCTACATATTTTATGATTCCATTTATATGAAATATGCAGAATAGGCAAGTCCTTAGAGACAGAAAGTAGATTGAAGGTTGGCAGGGGATGGGGAATTAAGGAATGGGGAGTGACTGTTACCAGGTACAGGACTTCTTTTTGGGGTGATGAAAATATTCCGGAATTAGATAGTGGTAATGATTGCACAATTTTTTGGATATACTAAAAACCAGTGAATTGTACATTTAACATGGTGCATTTTATGATATGTGAGTTACATCTCCATTTTTTAGGTTAAGTAAGAGAAAATTCTGGCAGTGGAGCCCAGAGGTTAAATTGTAGGGCCTCTTCCACTTACCAGGTGGATGACCCTGTCACTTAACTTCAGTACGTCTGTTTCTTCCTCTGCTCATTTCATAGCATTGTAAGGATTAAGTGAATTAATATACTCAAAGTGCTTAGAATAGGACAAATAATAAAAGCTGATTAAATATGTTATTTTTGTAAACATTATCTTTATTAGGTTGTTGTTGACATTACTCTTCTGTTCAGGTACAGGATGTTCCTTTCCACATATTTGGGTCTTTTTTTGTGCGTCCCTCAGTAGGTTTTAAAGTTTTTTCATATATATTTTGCACATTTTTAATGTTTAAACCCAAGGGTTTTTTAAAAGGGTTTTAAAAAGGTTTTTTTCTTTTTAAAATTGTGTTACTGTAAATAGGATTTTCCATTTACATCTGTAACTGTTTTACATATACAAGAAGGCCTTTAACATTAATTTTGTTCCCAGCCACATCCTGAACTCCCTTATTATTTATAATACTTTTTCAGTGTATTTTCCAGGTCTATCAGCATCTGCAAATAATGTTACATTCTGCTCTTTAAAAAGAATCTGGAAGCATTTGTTCTTTGACCATGCTCTGGAATGACATAAATAGCACCAGAATTACCCGTATTTAAATATTTGGTAGAAGCCCTTTGTGAAATCTACCTTGGACTGTATTATTGGGAGGAGGAGTTGTTAATATTATTGATCATATTTCTATTTCTCTCATGGTAATCGGTTTGTTTAGATTATCTATGCCTTCTGGGGCATCCTAATAAATTCTAGAAAATTTATATTTTCATAGAAAATCATGCATGTTATTCAAGTTTTTGAATGCATCTGTAAAAAACTAAGATAGTATTTTATGACACTTTTAAACTTCAGTATATTTGCGTATTACTCCATCACCACAAGGATTCTACATGCTGTCTTTTCATAGCCACAGATGTATGCCTACCCTCTTCTGACCCCTGGTAACCACTAATCTGTTATCCCTTTCCATAGTTTTATCATTTCAAGAATATTACGTAAATGGACTCATACATATGTAACCTTTGAAATCAGCTTTCTTCACTCAGCATATCTCCCTCGAGATTCATCCAAGCCCTAAGACATATTTGTTAGTGAAAAAAGAAAGCTGTAAAATAGTATCTAAAATTTGGCCCCTTTTCATAATCAAGAAAGGGAAATAAGAATCTATGTACAGATTTGCTTATTTTTATAAAAGCTTTATTGAGATAAAATTAACATACCTAAAATTCACCTTTTAAAGTGCACAATTCAGGTTTTTTAGTATATTCACAAAGCTGTGCAGCCATCACCACTATCTAATTCCAGAACATCTTCATTACCACAAAAAGAGGCTCCATACCTAGTGGCAGTCAATCCCAATTTCCCCCACTCCCTAGCCCCTGGAAACCAGCAATCTATTGCTAATATCTGTCTGAAAGGATTAGCCTGTTCTGAATATTTCATATAAATGGAATTATATAATATGTGGTCTCTTGTGACTGACTTCTTTCATTTAGCATAATGTTTTCAAGGGTCATCCATGTTTTATCACTACTTAATTTCATTTTTATAGCCAAATAATAGTTAATTGTATGGATATATGACATTTTGTTTACCCATTTGTCAGCTGATAGAAATTTGGGTTGTTTCCACTTTTTTTTAACATCTTTATTGGAGTGTAATTGCTTTACAATGTTGTGTTACTTTCTGCTGTATAACAAAGTGAATCAGCTATATGTATACATATATCCCCATATCCCCTCCCTCTTGCATCTCCCTCCTACCCTCCCTATCCCACCCCTCTAGGTGGTCACAAAGCACAGAGCTGATCTCCCTGTGCTGTGCAGCTGCTTCCCACTAGCTATCTATTTTACATTTGGTAGTGTACATATGTCTATGCTACTCTCTCACTTTGTCCCAGGTTACCCTTCCCCCTCCCTGTGTCCTCAAGTGCATTCTCTACATCTGCGTCTTTATTCCTGTCCTGCCCCTAAGTTCATCAGAACCTTTTTCTTTTTCTTTTAGATTCCATATATATATGTGTTAGCATACGGTATTTGTTTTCTCTTTCTGACTTACTTCACTCTGTATGACAGACTCTAGGTCCATCCACCTCACTACAAATAACTCAATTTCGTTTCTTTTTATGGTTTAGTAATATTCCATTGTATATATATGTCCCATCTTCTTTATCCATTCACCTGTCAATGGACACTTAGATTGATTCCATGTCCTGGCTACTGTAAATAGTGCTGCAGTGAACATTGTGGTATGTGTCTCTTTCTGAATTATGGTTTTCTCAGGGTATATGCCCAGTAGTGGAAATTTTTGATGATGGCCATTCGAACTGGTGTGAGGTGATACCTCATTGTAGTTTTGTTTTTTGGTTTTTGGGTTTTTTTGCAGTACGCGGGCCTCTCACTGTTGTGGCCTCCCCCGTCACGGAGCACAGACTCCGGACACGCAGGCTCAGCAGCCATGGCTCACGGGCCCAGTAGCTCTGCGGCATGTGAGATCTTCCCAGACTGGGGCACGAACCCATGTCCCCTGCATCAGCAGGTGGACTCTCAACCACTGCGCCACCAGGGAAGCCCCTCATTGTAGTTTTGATTTGCATTTCTCTAATGATTACTGATGTTGAGCATCCTTTCATGTGTTTCCTGACAATCTGTATATCTTCTTTGGAGAAATGACTTTTTAAGTCTTCTGCCCGTTTTCGGATTGGGTTGTTTGTTTTTTTGATATTGAGCTGCATGAGCTGCTTGTATATTTTGGAGATTAATCCTCTGTCAGTTGCTCCGTTTGGAAATATTTTCTCCCATTCTGAGGGTTGTCTTTTCATCTTGTTTATGGTTTTCTTTGCTGTGCAAAAGCTTTTAAGTATCATTAGGTCCCATTTGTTTATTTTTGTTTTTATTTCCATTTCTCTAGGAGGTGGGTCAAAAAGGATCTTGCTGTCATTTATTTCATAGTGTTATACCTATGTTTACCTCTAAGAGTTTTATAGTGTCTGGCCTTACATTAAGGTCTTTAATCCAATTTGAGTTTATTTTTGTGTATGGTGTTAGGAAGAGTTCTAATTTCATTCTTTTATATGTAGCTGTCCACTTTTCCCAGCACCACTTATTGAAGAGGCTGTCTTTTCTCCATTGTATATTCTTGCCTCCTTTATCAAAGATAAGTTGACCATATGTGCATGGGTTTATCTCTGGGATTTCTATTGTGTTCCATTGATCTATATTTCTGTTTTTGTGCCAGTACCAAACTGTCTTGATTACTGTAGCTTTGTAGTATATTCTGAAGTCAGGGAGCCTGATTCCTCCAGCTCCGTTTTTCTTTCTTAAGATTGCTTTGGCTATTCGGGGTCTTTTGTGTTTCCATACAAATTGTGAAATTTTTGTTCTAGTTCTGTGAAAAATGCCAGTGGTAGTTCGATAGGGATTGCATTGAATCTGTAGGTTGCTTTGGGTAGTAGAGTCATTTTCACAATATTGATTCTTCCAATCCAAGGACATGGTATATATCTCCATCAGTTTGTATCACCTTTAATTTCTTTCATCAGTGTCTTATAGTTTTCTGCATACAGGTCTTTTGTCTCCTTAGGTGGGTTTATTGCTAGGTATTTTATTCTTTTTGTTGCAATGATAAATGGGAATCTTTCCTTAATTTCTCTTTCAGATTTTTCATCATTAGTGTATAGGAATGCCAGAGATTTCTGTGCATTAATTTTGTAACCTGCTACTTTACCAAATTCATTGATTAGCTCTAGTAGTTTTCTGGTAGCATCTTTAGGATTCTCTATGTATAGTATCATGTCATCTGCAAACAGGGACAGTTTTACTTCTTTTTGGATTCCTTTTATTTCTTTTTCTTCTCTGATTGCTGTGGCTAAAACTTCCAAAATTATGCTGAATAATAGTAGTGAGAGTGCACAACCTTGTCTTGTTCCTGTTCTTAGAGGAAATGGTTTCAATTTCTCACCACTGAGAACGACATTGGCTGTGGGTTTGTCATATATGGCCTTTATGATGTTGAGGTACGTTCCCCCTATGCCTACTTTCTAGAGAGTTTTTATCATAAATGGGTGTTGAATTTTGTGGAAAACTGTTTCTGCATCTATTATATGGTTTTTATCCTTCAATATGCCAATATGGTGTATCACATTGATGATTTGTGTATACTGAAGAATCCTTGCATTCCTGGGATAAACCCCACTTGATCATGCTGTATGATCCTTTTAATGTGCTGTTGGATTTTGTTTCCTAATATTTTGTTGAAGATTGTTGCATCTATGTTCATCAGTGATATTAGCCTGTACTTTTCTTTTTTGGGACATCTTTGTCTCGTTTTGGTATCAGGGTGATGGTGGCCTCGTAGAATGAGTTTGGGAGTGTTCCTCCCTCTGCTAATTTTGGAAGAGTTTGAGAAGAATAGGTGTTAGCTCTTCTCTAAATGTTTGATAGAATTCGCCCATGAAGTCATCTCGTCCTGGGCTTTTGTTTTTTGCAAGATTTTTAATTACAGTTTTAATTTTAGTGCTTCTGATTGGTCTGTTTATACTTTGTATTTCTTCCTGGTTCAGTCTGGGAAGGTTGTGCTTTTCTAAGAATTTGTCCATTTCTTCCAGGTTGTCCATTTTATTGGCATAGCGTTGCTTATAGTAATCTCTCATGATCCTTTTATTTCTGCTGTGTCAGTTGCTACTTCTCCTTTTTCATTTCTAATTCTATTGATTTGAGTTTTCTCCATTTTTTTCTTGATGAGTCTGGCCAATGGTTTATCAATTTTGTTTATCTTCTCAAATAAACAGCTTTTAGTTTTATTGATCTTTGTTATTGTTTCCTTCATTTCTTTTTCATTTATTTCTGATCTGATGTTTATGATTTCTTTCTTTCTGCTTATTTTCGGGGGTTTTTGTTCTTCTTCTCTAATTGCTTTAGGTCTAAGGTTGGGTTGTTTATTTGAGATGTTTCTTGTTCCTTGAGGTAGGATTGTATTGCTATAAAGTTCCCACTTAGAAGTCCTTTTGCTACATCCCATTGGTTTTGGGTCACCGTGCTTTCATTGTCATTTGTTTCTAGGTATATTTTGATTTCCTCTTTGATTTTTTCAGTTATTTCTTAGTTATTTAGTAGCGTATTTTTTAGCCTTTCATGTGTGTGTGTGGTTCTTTTTTTACAGTTTTTTTCCTGTAATTGATATCTAGTGTCAAAGGGTTGTGGTCGGCAAAGATATCTGATACGATTTCAATTTTCTTAAATTTATCAAGGCTTGATTTGTGACCCAAGACATGACCTATCCTGGAGAATGTTCCATGAGCATTTGAGAAGAAAGTGTATTCTGTTGTTTTTGGATGGAATGTCCTATAAATATCAATTAAGTCCATCTTGTCTAATGTGTCATTTAAAGCTTGTGTTTCCTTACGTATTTTCATTGTGGACGATCTTTTCATTGGTAAAAGTGGGGTATTAAAGCCCCCTACTATTATTGTGTTACTGTCGATTTCCCTTTTATGACTGTTAGCATTTGCCTTATGTATTGACATGCTCTATGTTGGGTGCATAAATATTTACAATTGTTATATCTTCTTCTTGGATTGATCCCTTTATCATTATGTAGTGTCCTTCCTTGTCTCTTGTAACATCCTTTATTTTAAAGTCTATTTTATCTGATATGAGAATTACTACTCCAGCTTTCTTTTGATTTCCATTTGCATGGAATATCTTTTTTCAATCCCTTCACTTTCAGTCTGTATGTGTCCCTAGGTGTGAAGTGGGTCTCTTTTAAACAGAGACAGCATACATACGGTATTGTTTTTGTGTCCATTCAGCCAGTCTATGTCTCTTGGCAGGAGCATTTAATCCATTTACATTTAAGGTAACTATCGATATATATGTTCTTATTATCATTTTCTTAATTGTTTTGGGTTTGTTTCTGTATGTCTTTTCCTTCTCTTGTGTTTCCTACCTGGAGAAGTTCCTTTAGCATTTGTTGTAAAACATGTTTGGTGGTGCTGATTTCTCTTAACGTTTGCTTGTCTGTAAAGTTTTTAATTTCTGCATTGAATCTGAATGAGATCCATGCTGGGTAATCTTGGTTGTAGGTTTTTCTCCTTCATCACTTTAAATATGTCCTGCCACTCCCTTCTGGCTTGCAGAGTTTCTACTGAAAGATCAGCTGTTAACCTTATGGGGATTCTTTTGTATGTTATTTGTTGCTTTTCCCTTGCCTTTAATATTTTTTCTTTGTATTTAATTTTTGATAGTTTGATTAATATGTGTCTTGGCATGTTTCTCCTTGAATTTATCCTGTATGGGAGTCTCTGCACTTCCTGGACTTGATTGACTATTTCCATTCCCATGTTAGGGAAGTTTTCAAGTATAATCTCTTCAAATATTTTCTCGGACTCTTTCTTTTCCTCTTCTTCTGGAACCCCTATAATTTGAATGTTGCTGCATTTAATGTTGTCCCAGAATTCTCTGAGACCATCCTCAATTCTTTTGATTCTTTTTTCTTTATTCTTCTCTATGGTAGTTTATCCACTCTTATATCTTCAAGGTCAATTATCCATTCTTCTGCCTCAGTTATTCTGTTATTGATTCCTTTCAGAGAATTTTTAATTTCATTTATTGTGTTGTTCATTATTGTTCGTTTGCTCTTTAATCCTTCTAGGTCCTTGTTAAATGTTTCTTGTATTTTCTCCATTCTGTTTCCGAGATTTTGGATCATCTTTACTATCATTACTCTGAATTGTTTTTCAGGTAGACTGCCTATTTCCTCTTAATTTGTTTGGGCTGGTGGGTGTTTATTTTGCTCCTTCATCTGCCGCATATTTCTCTGTCTTCTCATTTTCCTTAACTTACTGTGTTTGGGGTCTCCTTTTCGCAGGCTGCAGGTTCATAGTTCCTGTTGTTTTTTGTGCCTACCCACAGTGGGTAAGGTTGGTTCAGTGGCTTGTGTAGGCTTCCTGGTGGAAGGGATTGGTGCCTGTGGTCTGGTGGGTGGGGCTGGATCTGTCTTTCTGTTGGGCAGGGCCACATCCGGTGGTGTGTTTTGGGATGTCTGTGAACTTAGTATGATTTTAGGAAGCCTCTTTGCTAATTGGTGAGGTTGTGTTTCTGTCTTGTTAGTTGTTTGGCATGTGGCGTCCAGCACTGGAGCTTGCTGGCTGTTGGGCGAAGCTGGGTCTTAGCGTTTAGGTGGAGATCTCTGGGAGAGCAGTTGCCAATTGATATTACATGGGGCTGGGAGGTCTCTGGTCATCTGATGTCCTGAACTCAGCTCTCCCACCTCGGAGGCTCAGGCCTGACACCAGGCCAGAGCACCAAGACTCTGTCAGCCACATGGCTCAGAGGAAAGGGTGAAAAAAAAAAAAAGGAAAAAAATAAAATTAAAAAAATTAAAATTTAAAAATTATTAAAATAAAAAAATTAAATTAAAAAAAGGGCAACCAAATGAATAAACAAATCCACCAATGATAAAAAGCGCTAAAAAGTAAACTAAGATAAGCATAAAAATCAGAAACAAATCAGTAGCAGACAGCAAACCCTAAGTCTACAGTTGCTCCCAAAGTCCACCACCTCAATTTTGGGACAATTCTTTATCTATTCAGGTATTCCACAGAGGCAGGGTTCATCAAGTTGACTGTGGGGATTTAATCCCTGTTCCTGAGGCTGCACTGGGAAATTTCCCTTTCTCTTCCTTGTTCGCACAGCTCCTGGTGTTCAGTTTTGGTTTTGGTCCCACCTCTGCGTGTAGGTTGCCCTCAGGCATCTGTTCCCGCCCAGACAGGAGGGGGTTAAAGCAGCAGCTGATTGTGGTGCTCTTGCCCACTCAGGCCATGGAGAGGGAAGGGTATGGTAATCTCAATTGGAATGTGGGGCAAGCCTGCAGCATCAGAGGCTGGCATGACGTTGCAACTGCCTGAGGCTTGCCGTGTGTTCTCCTGGGGTAGTTGTCTCTAGATCATGGGACCCCGGCAGTGGCGGGCTGCACAGGCTCCAAGGGGGTGTGGATAGTGACCTGTGCTTGCACACAGGATTCTTGGTAGCAGCAGCGTTAGTGTTTCATGCCCATCTCTGGGGTCCAAGCTGATAGCCACGGCTCACGCCCATCTCTGGAGCTCACTTAGGCAGTGCTCTGCCTTCTGTGGGCACATGGAGGAGGAATCCTCTCTCCTCGTGCACCCCAAAACCATGGTCTCTTGCCTCTTTGGCAGGTCCAGACTTTTCCCCAGACTCCCTCCTGGCTAGCTGTGGTGCACTAGCCCCCTCAGGCTGCCTTCACACAGCCAACCCCAGTCCTCTCCCTGGAGTCTGATCTCCAAAGCCCAAGCCTCAGCTCCCAGCCTACACCCACCCTGAAGGGTGAGCAGACAAGCCTCTCGGGCTGGTGAGTGCTGGTTGGCACTGATCCTCTGTGCAGGAATCTCTCCACTTTGCCCTCTGCACCCCTGTTGTTGCACTCTCCTCTGTGGCCCCAAAGCTTCCCCCACCCACCCACCCCTCATCTCTGCCAGTGAAGGGGCTTCCTAGTGTGTGGAAACTTTTCCTCCTTCACAGCTCCCTCCCCAAGGTGCAGGTCCCTTCCCTATTCTTTTGTCTCTGTTTTTTCTTTTTTCTTTTGCCCTACCCAGGTACATGGGACATTTCTTGCCTTTTGGGAAGTCTGAGGTCTTCTGCCATTGTTCAGTAGGTGTTCTGTAGGAGTTGTTCCACATGTAAATGTATTTTTGATGTATTTGTGGGGAGGAAGGTGATCTCCACATCTTACTCCTCCACTATCTTGAAGGTCCCTCCCTGTTTCCACTTTTTAACTACTATGAATAATGCTGCTATGAATATTCACATCTAAGTTTTATGTGTATGTATGTTTTCATTTTTCTCAGATAGATACCTAGGAGTGGAATTTTGGGGTCTTATGGTTAACATTTTGAGGAATTGACAGAATGTTTACCAAAGTGACCATATTTGCTTACTTCCCCCCCCCCAAAATAACCCTAAAAGGATAAATGGGAAAGTAATTTTAAAAGATACTTACCTATAAAGGGCAGAAGGATGGGAGGGGATAAAGAGTGGAAGGGATTGACATGAAGTGAAACATTGCTGAATTTACCTTCTTCATATAGTTTTGAACTTTTGACCATGTAAATGCCTTTAAATACAAAAAAAGACATCAAATATCAAAAAGTGAAGAAAGCAAATTGTAAAACTGAAGACAAACCAAAATATCGATATGAACCCAATTGTATATAAAACCAGTAACACACACACAAAAAGAATAATTTCAAGTGACATTTGAACATAGTGCTCTGACCATATAGCCTTAGTGGGCTATATTCATTCTAAGCACGGAAAGAATGGCAAATATATAATAAATTTTAATTTATTCTATTTTTACCAATAATAATGGTATTGTAGCTTATAAATTATTTTATGAATATTGTCAGATAGAGAAATCAAGGAAATATGCTATGTAACTAAGAACTAAGATTTTCAGTGTAGAAGACACAAATATAAAATTAAATGAAAAGTTGTAATGTTAAATTTGAATTGAAAATATCAGTATGGATCCATGACTTTTAAAACTGGCCCGCTCGAAGATCTAGGAGAAATGGCACACCAGCAACAAAAACACACTAAGCAACTGGGTCTTCATTTGTAAATACCATTACCTAAAGGAAGCAGGGCACCACAGAGAAGTAGCTCATTCTAGATCAAAGTCAGGAAAAGTAAAAGGTTGAGTCAGAAATTTTTTGTGTGTTGGAAAATAAGGAAACAATTGAAGATTAAACAGGAGACAGGAGTTGTCAAAATTACATAGATGCCAACTGGAAAGGAATTCCACTGGCCAAATTTGTGACCAACTGGGTATTGAAAAGAATAATGACCATAGTTGATTATAAACATCTGTAAATGGAGGTTAATCATTACTACCTCACTGGATTCTTATAAAAATTAAATAAGATGGTGTAAGAAAAATTGCCTGACACAGGATAATTGCTGAACAATTTGTTTCTCCTCCTATTTATATAGGTTATGAAGCTTTGAGGGTGTGAAGGTGGCTTAAGTTCTTAGAGGGAAAGGGTTTTAGAAGGCTAAAGAAAGCCTATTAAAAGATAGCTGTTGGCCTCCCAGTGTGGCCCTGCCAGTGCCAACGATGCCCTCAAAACAAGCCCAAAGGCAAAGTCCTTGCCTTTTGAAAACACAGGACATAGTGCATGTAGCCATTTTCCAAATTAAATCATGTATCCATCCAACCTCTACCTTCTGGATGTTATAGGTTGTTTTTTTTTTTTGGTAATTCTTTTTTTTAATTAATTTATTTTTTTAATAGAACTTTAGTTGCGGCATGTGGGATCTAGTTCCCTGACCAGGGATCAAACCCTGGCCCCCTGCATTTGGAGCACAGAGCCTTAGCCACTGGATGACGAGGAAAGTCCCCAGACTGTCTAAGTCTGAATGCAAAGTCAGTACTCAATCACTTCTCATCCAAAGAGTATGTTCATCAAGACAGGCTCGCTACTATAATAAACAACTCCAGAGAGTTTCCATGTAATAAAAGCTCATTTCTTGCTTGTGTCAAGAACAGCACAATGCTGTTCAGGGGTGATGCTCTGCTCTATAATCATTGAGGATCCAGGCTCTTTCCATGCACCTTCCTCCTCTGGCCAACAGACAAAGACAGCGTGGAGGATTGTGTAAAGGTTTTCTTAAGGGCCAGGCTGCTGACTAGAAGTAGCACATATAACTCCCACTTTGGCGCCACCCAACTGCAACAGCGACTGGGAAATGCAGCCTAGCTGAACAGGCAAAAGACTCTGGAAAGCCAGGAGTCCTGGAGAACAAATAAGATTCTTCTGATCGGAAAAACTTTGATATTGGAAAACTGGGAGCTGTTTAAAATAAGTGTTTCCTTGTAGAAAGATAAAAACAATGGAGAGGAAGGGGAGGAGAGTCCACCCAAGAGGCTAATAACCATTAGTGCTCTGGGGCGTTGCAGGTGAGTTTCACCTTCAGATCCCAATATGGCCTGAGACTCAGTTTCCCTGGGGTTTGGAACAAATTCCCTTTAATTCCCTCCTACACGTCTAATGTACATTTTCATTCTTCTGTGTTTGTTCTGATACAGAGCCTGATAAGCACTATGTAAATATAAAGTTTTCTATCACAGCTAAGTAAATATTCATTTGGGGGGATGCTGATTGGAAAGGGTTAACTGAAATTGCAAATCCAAATTAAACTAAAGGAAAAACCTTTAAAATTACACCTCTTGCATAGACTATCTCATATTTAACTAAGTCTTCTTCAAATATAAATGCTATTGCTGAGATTATCAAGCCTATTGAAGACTTCTCACTATATTAAATTTTAGACTTCACTGTCAATCAAAATAAATTCAAGTTCTATATATAAATACAAGGCTTCCATGTATACATTTACTTGTTATGTATAGTAATAACTCCTTCCTCAACCCCATCTCCCCCTTCATCCACTACCTCATTTTTCTGCTTTCCTTTACAGCAGAACTCCTCCAAAGAGTTGTCTATACTTTCCATCTGTGTCTTTTCCTCCTTATTTCCTCCCTCCCCCCCAATAGAAACTGATCTTGGCGAGACCACCACAGACCTCCACATTTCCAAATCCAAGAGCCAATTTTCAGCCCTCTTATTTGACAAGTTAATCACTCCATCCTTCTGGAAACACTGTCTTCACGCAGCTTCCAGCACACCACTTTCTCTTGATTCTTCTCCTTCCTCACTGATTTCTCTTCATTTTCGATTGCTGGTTTCTCTTCATCTCCTTGACCTCTAAATATGGGAGTACCCCAGGGCTCAGGACTCTTTCTTTCTTTATTTACAGCCATTGTAGATGTGATCACATCTAGTCTCATACCTTTTAATATCATCTGTAGAATGACAACTCCCAAATTTATGCCTCCAGGCAGGATGTCTGCTGTCCTTGAACTCAGACTCATGTAGCCAACTTCCTACTAGACATCTAACTTAAAGGACATCTCAGACTTAATACATCCAAACCCAAACCCCTGATTCCCTACTCTTCCCCAAACCTGCACTTCCCTGAGTCTGCCCCATCTCAGTTCATTCTTCTGCTTGCTCAGACTGAGGACTTGAACCCTCACTGACTTCTCCCTCTTCTCTCTTCTTCTTCTTCTTCTCCTTTTCTCTCTCTCTCTCTCTCTCTCTCTCATAATCCACATAGAATCTGTTAGCAAATCCTGTCAGCTCTACCTTCAAAATATTTCCAGAATCTGGCCACCTCACACCATATCAATCAAACAGAAAGATAAGAAAATCTCCAAAACTTGGAAACTTAACATCATACTTCCAAATAATTTATGTTTCAAAGAGGAAGCCTCAAGGGAAAATTTAAAACTATATTGAACTCAATGAAAATGAAAAATACAATATATCAAAATTCGTGGGACACAGCTAAATCAGTGCTCGTAGAAAATTTTGTAGCACTAAATACATACAATAGAAAATAGGAAGGGTCTCAAAACCTCTACCTTAAGAACCTAGGGAAAAAAAAAGAGAGAATAATAAATCCAAGGAGGCAATAAAAAAGATAAGAGCAAAAAATCAATAAAATTCAAAATAGTAAAACAATAATAAAACTAATTCTTTGAAAAGATTAATAAAATTTACCTTTAATGAGACTAATAAAGAAAAAAAGAGAAAACATAATCAGGAAAGAAACAGGGGATAACATTAGAGAACCTGCAAATAACAAAAGAATATTAATGAAATACTATGAACAACTATACATGCATAAATTTGACAGTTTAGATGAAATGGACTAATTCCTTGAAAAACACAAGCAATCATAACTCATCCTAATGAAACAGATCATTTGACTAGCCTTATAACTATTAAGGAAATTTAATTCATAATTTTAAAACTCCTCAAAAATGAGATCTCCAGGTCCAGATGGTTTCACTGGAGAATTCTACCTAACATTTAAAGAAGAATTAACACTAATTCTGCACAATCTCTTCACTTTATAAAGCTAGTATTACTCTGACACAAAAACCAGACAAACACAGTACAAAGAAAAAAAACTACAAGCCACTAATGCCAAAAATTTTTAACAAACTGTTAACAAATAGAATTCAGCAATATATAAAAAGAATTATACAGCATGACCAAGTGAGGTTTATTCCAGGGCTGCAAGACTGGTTCAATATTGAAAAATCAATCAATGCAACCCAACATTTTAACAGAATAAAAAAAGAAATATTATGATCATATCAATCATTGTAAAAAAAATATGATGAAATTCAACCCCTTTAATGATAAAAGCTCTGAGAAAACAGGAATAAAGGAAAACTTTCTGAACTTGATAAAGCACATCTACAGCTAACATTATACTTAATGGTCAATGACTGAATGTTTTCCCTCTAAGATCATGAGCAAGACAAGATGTCTTTTCTCACCACTCTCACTTAACAAAGTGCTGGAAATTCTAGTCAGTGCAACAAGGCAAGAAAAAAATTAAAAGCATACAGATAAGAAATAAGAAATAAAACTGTTCCTGTTTGAAAATGACATGATTGTCTCTACAGAAAATCCCAAAGAACCATCCATAAAAGGAAAAATGCATAAATTGGACTTAACCAAAATTTTTTAAACTTTTGCTTTTTGTAAGACCCTGTTAAGAGAATGAAAAGACAAGCTACACATTGGGAAAAATATCTGGAAACCACATATCTTACAAAGAACTAGAAGTTTAGAATGCATAAAGAGCTCTCTTAACTCTCTCTTAGGTGTCATCTTTTCAAGGAAATCATATCAAAAAATATATATTTTGGGGGCTTTCCTGGTGGTGCAGTGGTTGAGAGTCCGCCTGCCGATGCAGGGGACGCGGGTTCGGGCCCGGTCTGGGAAGATCCCACATGCCGCAGAGCGGCTGGGCCTGTGAGCCATGGCCACTGAGCCTGTGCGTCCGGAGCCTGTGCTCCGCAACAAGAGAGGCCACAACAGTGAGAGGCCCGAGTAACGCAAAAAAAATATATATATATTATTATTTTTTTTTTTTAACTATCACAATGACCTTGGCAACTTAACTCCTCTGAACCTCAGTTTTCCATTGGTAAAAGGAGGAGAATAATAACCAACCTCAGAAGGTTGTTGAAAGAATTAAATGACATTATTAATGTAACTGGCACATATTAAAACTTAATGACTAAGTGTTTCTTTCCCCAACCAAGGAAATATATCATTAGAGTTTCTCTGTATAAAGCCGAGGGTCAGCCTAAGCCCAATGGTGAAAATGGTCTTTGTGCCCTAGTCTTTGGGTCTGCTCAGATCATATCCCCTGTGGGGCTCTCTCCCACTGCTTCCCTCTTTGCCCTAGGTTCTCAGGATCCCAGACATGCCTGACACAGACATGAATGACCGTTCCCCAAAATGTTTATTTTTCCTGGAAATTTCCCAGTCTTCAAATCTTTTCTTTCCAGTTCCTTTATTGAAACCTACCATTCTTTTGTCCTAATCCCTCAGGATGCTCTACTTCCTATTATCTTCTAAGCAACACCTAAAACCTATGGGCAATAATCTCTCAGAAGTGGAGTTAGCACCTGCTATAAGCACATTTGTAACTGATCTTTGGTGACTAGGAAAGAGACCTAAGTATCCTTCTCAAAAACTTACACCAGGGCTTCGCTGGTGGCGCAGTGGTTAAGAATCTGCCTCCCAATGCAGGGGACATGGGTTCGAGCCCTGGTCCGGGAAGATCCCACATGCCGCGGAGCAACTAAGCCCGCGCACCACAACTACTGAGCCTGCACTCTAGAGCCTGTGAGCCACAACTACTGAAGCCCGCGCACCTGGAGCCCATGCTCTGCAACGAGAAGCCAGCACAATGAGAAGCTCGCTCGCCACAACAAAGAGTAGCCCCCGCTCACTGCAACTAGAAAAAGTCCGCGCACAACAACGAAGACCCATGCAGCCAAAAATAAATAAATTAAATAAATTAATTTTAAAAAAAACCTCTTATGCCAAAATAGAAGATTGAAGATAAATATTGTTTATCCCCTGAAAGAAAGTTGAGCCTGTCCCTCATTCATGCTTTGCATAAATACTTTAATCAAATAGTAATCAGATGGCACTCACCCTACCTAACATCAGTTCCAGTGTGAAAATGAGAATTGTGATTATGGAGAAGAGAGTCATTTCACAACTAGAGACACTTGGGGAAAGGAGAACACTACACAGAGTTTTTCCTTGTGGAGGTTCCCTGTGGCTTTGGGTATCGCTAGGCAACATGAAGGCCCTGCCTGGGTGAAAGGAGAAACAGTGAGAGAAGAATCCTAAAATAGATGAGGAAGGAAAAGAAAACATTTTTCTCCAGGTCTTAATTGTTGCCTTGCATGTGGCAATAAAAATCATCTCACAAGGTGACTTTCTCTGGTTCATCCCCTCCAAGACGGCAGATAAAGAGTAGTCAGTGATGCAAGATTTCCTGTTACCTCTCCTTGGGGTTTTTTTGCATTTTTTACCTGGCTCCCTGGAGACACATTGCTTTAAACCAAAGAAAACACTTGAATGGTAGGAATTTCAGACATGTTTCAGGGCCACAGAAAAGAGTTGTAGGGGCAGATGGTTTTTTGGTACCAATCAGATTGTGTTCAGGTAGGCTTATTCTGTTTATGCACTCTGCTGTCCTGATAAGAAGGCATCTATCCTGAGTGTGTGTGTGCGTGTGCGTGTACGTGTACGTGTGCGTGTGCGTGTGTGTGTGTGTGTGTGTGTTACTACTACTGGGCCAGTGAAGAATATGAAACTCACAGAGGTATGGTAATTTTCCTAGGGCCACACAGCTACAAAGGGGCAGCAGAGAAGAGATTTAAATGAGGGTCTCCTGTTTCAAAACAACTCACTCATTTCCAGTTGGAAAGGAAAATTCACATCAAAACATACAATTGGAAAAAAAAAATCTCACATGCCCTTCAAAAGAATCCATGTTTGGTTTTCAGTCATTTTAGTCTAAGGATCTTGTTGCATCTCTGGTAGTCATTTGTTGTATTTGCCACCCAGCATTCATTCTTCCTTTTTATGGTAACTACCCTGGTTCTCCACTCCCTTTCCATCTTAGCCCATGAGAGGGTTCATCCTCAGTCAATCAGAACAGTGACAGCCCTATTACACTGGTTGTTTCAGAGCTGGGCACATGACCCAACAAACCCCTTATGTTTTTTTCTAGAACTGTTTTTTCCCACATGCCTTGGATCTGAGAGTACATATACTCTTAGATGTTACAGTTGTCTTGCCACCACCAAAGGACAGCCTTTCTGAAAACAGAGCCAGTAAAAGAAGTAGAGCCAAGAGTTGGAGAGAGAAACCAGGTCTTGATGGTATCTTTGGAACCACTACATCAATCTGGACCTTAAGTTAGAATTTTCCAGTCATGAGAGTTAATAAATTCAGGTTTTACTTAAACCTACTTGAATTTTCTGTCACTTGGAACTGAAAGAGTCCTGATTAATGCATCACCACACTGTTCTCTTTTGAAATAAGCATCAAACTTTTCCAAGTTTGAAACCAGACTTGGTGAAGGTTTTGAGTTGCATTTAATCATAAAACAGAGTTTCCCCAAAATTATTTTCTTGGAGCAGAACTCACCAAGAGGTCTTTCCTTGTTGGAGCCTCTATGTATGCCAAAGGGCATTAGGCCAACCCGTCCTCTGAGCCCTTGGCCCACTTCCCCAAGTCCTTCCCAAGAAATAACAAACAGTGACAACGAACAGTCATTTGTCTATATACTCAGATGATACCTGTCATTGTAAGTAATGGTTTTGGACATATTAGAAAGCGGGAAGTGCAGGCCAAATGCAAAGGTGACTAAATACAGAATGAGTCAGTGGTGCATCCCATCCAAGTTTATGTTTTACTATGGACCTTGTGTTGTGGTTTGAATGGTGGCCCCCAAAATATGTTTATGCCCTAATCCCCAGAATTTGTGAATACTACTTCATTATAACAAAAGAGCGAATATTCTTACATGGCAAAAGATGAGTTTAAATGAAGGATCTTGAGAAGATGGTGTTATCCTGGATAATCTGGATAGACCCTAAATGCAATCACATGTATCCTTATACAAGAAAGGAGCAGAAGAAAAGAAAGATACACAGAGAAAAAGGCAATGTGAAGACAGAGCATAGAGATGTAACCACAAGCCAAGGAATGCAGACAGCTACCAGAAGCTGGATGAGGCAAGGAACAGATCTTCCTTTAGAGCTTCCACAGGGACCCCTGCTGGCACCTTCTGGCCTCCAGAATGACAAGAGAAAAAATTTCAGACTTCTGGTCTCCAGCATGATGAGAGAAAAAATTTCTGTAGTTTTAAGCCACCCCATTTGTGGTAATTTATTATAGCAGCTACAGGGAACTAATACACCTTGTTAGAGTAATATTAGGTCATTGAAATTAATTTCAGTTCAGACATCCGGTAAGGGAACTGCCAGCAAAGGACCACACACAGCTAATATTTATACGTTGCTTACTATGCTCCAGGTAATGTTCTAAGTACTTTGCACACATTTACTCATTTAATCTTTATAGTAACCCTAGGAGATAGGTAATATTGTTATTATCCCCATTATACAGATAAGGAAACTGAGGCACAGTGAGATTAAATTAGCCCAAGTTGACACAGCTATGAAATGTCACAGCTGGGATCCAAGTCCAGGTGGAGCTGTTTCCAGAGTTTATGCTCTTGAGCACTTTGCTTTGCAGTCACTGTGTGAAAAACATCAGTTTCATGAGCATTTGTTTACACCAGAGGTTCTCACCTCTGGTTCCATATTCAAATCACCTAAGGGGCTTTAGGAACACTAAAGGGGAAGAGGCACACTGAGGACAAATTAATCAGAATCTTAGGCATAGGATCCTTAGCATCAGTAGCACTTACGAGTCCCCCCAGATGACTCTAATGCGCAGACAGGGTTAAAAACCACTAACAGCATAAACTTCAATGGCAAATTTAACTTTTTCAAATTGGAAGTGACCAGATGGTTTGGTTTCTCCAAAGACTATGTACACACAGAGAAATTAGACTGCCAAATCTAGTTTTTTTTAAGGGACTCAATTCAATAAAACTACATTTCTTTTTCCTGCAATAGAGTGGTTGATCATTTTCTACTAAGGGTGATACCATGGGAAAAATTCAATACAAAGTTTTCCCCAAAGCTCCTAAGACTTCTTCTTATCTTGCTCTGATGCCCTGGAAGTGAGGACAGACAGGCCCCATTGTCAACCCCTTGCAGACGTCATCCGGTGTGAACCACCTGGTGGTCATGATCCAGTAGATATATTAAAATTATTGAGATGATTAGCTCATGAAGATCTAAAATACAGTACACCATTTTTAACCTTCCTGTATTATTTCTTAATCTTTGTGTCCTGGTAGTATTGGGAGACCCTGGGACTGCTCACTCACTCAATTTTCCTCTTTCTTCCCACCTCTGCATCAAAGCAGAATTCAGTCTGAACATCCAATGAATTACTAAGGTTTTAAGAAACTTTGAGGATCTTCTGAATGATGGAAAGAGTAATCATCGAGGCTACAACCTCCTACAAGAGACAGGCTACAGACCACTGACCCTATTTATTTGTTTGCTTGCTTCCTTATTTATTTATACCCTAGAAGATCAAAATCTTAGTGTACAAATAGAACCAGATCAATCTCTCGGCCTGAGTAACTAATCAATTAATTTGAATAACTAGTTTATCTTTTCTTTTTCTTTAAGTTGATTGCTTTGGTGTGGGTTTTGGCATGGTGTAGACACATCTCCTCAGCCACTCATGCTAACTGGTCATGACCAAGTTAATAAATTATAAATTGTGACATGGGGTGGTCTTCAGCTTGAAGTACAAAGTTCAGCAAGGCTACTAAGGTAAGATAAGGACAAGACACATTCACTGTTGGACACAAATACATAATTTCTCTAAGCTGTAATTTTGTCTCCTTTATTTTTCATTATTTGCAAAAATGATGCTGTGGTTTTCTAATTCTAGTTGTTTGGCTTTATACTGCAGCCTAGCTTTAGAGGGATCCTGATGTCATTTGGAATGGGCCAGGAATAGAACCCATTCCCACCAGCCAGACTGAAAAACTCACAATACATGGGACATTGGGTAGAGTACTCAGAAGGGCCTTAGCTCAGAGGAGGGGATTAATTAGCCCTTCCACTAGCACTCTTCTAGAACCACCTAATAAACCACATTAAGACCTGAAAGGGCCAAATTACTTCCAAGTAATTTAACTGCACCCCGGAACAAAGCTCAAGAATATTTATAGGAATACAAAAATATCCAACAGCCAGCAAGGTACAATGTCTGACCATCCAATCAAAGATTACCAGGCAGGGCTTCCCTGGTGGCGCAGTGGTTGAGAGTCTGCCTGCCGATGCAGGGGACACGGGTTCGTGCCCCGGTCCGGGAAGATCCCACATGCCGCGGAGCAGCTGGGCCCGTGAGCCATGGCCGCTGAGCCTACGGGTCTGGAGCCTGTGCTCCACAATGGGAGAGGCCACAACGTTGAGAGGCCCGCATACAGCAAAAAAAATAAAAGCAGCCAGAGATCAAAGACATATGTACAGAGGAACAAAGATAAGGAAAACGACAGGTTTCTTTTTGGAAACAATGCAAGCTAGATAACAGTGGAGCAACACCTTTAAAGTACTGAAAGAAAATAACTGTCAATCTGAATGCTATGTCTAGAATTATATACCTTCAGAAACAAAGGAGACATAAAGACATTTTCAGATATTCAAAATACGAAAAAACTGTTCTAACAAAATTAATTTCTTCAGACAAAAGAAAGAATAATATCAGATAGAAGTATAGATCAACCTCCAAAAGTAAAGAGCATCAGAAATGGCAAATACATGGGCAAATACATGTTTTTTATTATTTGAATCTCTATAAAAGATAATTGTTTAAACAAAAATAACAGCAATAGGTTGAAGCTTCTTATGGCATGTGTATAAGTAAAACAAATAACAACAATAGCATAAAGGTCAAGAGGGAAGAAAGGGAAGTATATTATTTCACATTCCTACAGTACACATGAAGTGGTATGACATCATTTGAAAATAAATAGTGATAAATTTAAGATATGTGCTTTAAAGCTTTAATCAAACTAACAAAAGAAAGAGTTATAGCTAATAATCCAACAAAAGCTATAAAATGGAATAAAATAACACTCAATTCAAAAGATGGAAGATAAAGGGAAAATGAACGCAAGTAACAGAGAGACAAAAAGACACAAATAGCAATGTGATAGATTTAAACCAAACTACATAAATAATCCCATTAGCTATAAACATTCTAAAAGTCCCAATTAAAAAGCAGAGATTGTCAGTATTGAGCAAAAAGCAAGACTTGACCATATATTGCCTTCAAGAAACATACAGTGAATTTAAACACAGAGACAGATTCAAAGTAAAATGTTGAAAAAATATGCCATGCCAACCCTCAGAAAAAGAAAACCATAGTGACTACATTAATATTAGATAAAAGTAGATTTCAGAGCAAAGAATATTATCAGGAATAAGGGTAATGATAATGAAGTAGTGATAATAAAGGAATAATGATAAAAAAGATCAATTCATCAAGGACATAGCAATCCTAAATGCTCATGCATCTAATAACAGAGCTTCAAAATACATGAAAAACACCTGATAGAACTTTGAGGAGAAATAGGGAAGTCCTATTTTAATCAGACATAAATCAATACTCCTCTCTCAGTACTTAGAGAAAAAGTAGACAGAAAATCAACAGGATATAGAAGATCTGAAAAGCACTTTCAATCAAATTAACCTATGGACATTTTTAGAAGACTCCTCCTTACAGCAGAATACCTATTCTTTTCAAGTTTAAAGAGCACATTTACCAAGACAGACCAAATTCTGGGCCATAAAACAAGTTTTAATTCAACAAGTAAAAGGCTTTAAGTCATATAAAGTATGTTCTCTGTCCATGATGAAATTATATTAGAAATTGATAACAGAATATATCTGGAAAATCCCTAACATTTGGAAACTAAATAGTACCGTTCCAAATAACCCATGGATCAGAGAAGAAATCAAAAGAGAAATATCAGTATTTTGAAATGAATTAGAACAAAAACAACATATTAGAATTTGTGAGGTGCCAAAAGCAGTATTTTGTGATTTTCATAGCAATATATGCCAAATCAGAAAAAGGAGGTCTTAATGCATAACCTCAGCTTCTGCCTTAAAAAGCTAGAAAAAGGAGAGCAAATTAAACCCAAAGTAAGAAGAAGGAAGGAAATAATAAAGATCAAATCAGAAAACAAACAGGAAACATAAAAATCAATAGAGAAACTCAACGAAACCAAAATCTGGTTCCTTGAAAATATCAATAAAGTTGATAAAACTCTAGCTAGACAGAGTAGGGGAAAAAGTGAGAAGACATACATTACCATTATCAAGAATCAGACAGGTGACATCCCCATGTATTCTATACATATTAAAAGGATATCTGTGTATTGACACTTTACCAGGTAACATCTGCCTTTTAAGGGATCTTCAACATCCTAACTCAAAGGATCAATATGAAAGATGACAATTTCAGAAGTTAGTGATATCACAGTGGCTTAGTGGGAGAGATCTTATACATTAATGGTGACTTTTCCCTCAAGGCAGTGCTTATTTGTAGAAATGTCTTGATCTCTATTGGCATTTAATTGCATGCTCAGTTTGCGAGGTAATTCTTAAAATCTTGTAATGTCAGTATTATTTCTTCTATTAGGTATAGTGGGAGTTATGCCATTAAACACTTTGAAAATATTACATAAAAATCTAGAAACCAGGGATTTCCCTGGTGGCACAGTGGTTAAGAATCCGCCTGCCAATGCAGGGGACATGGGTTCGAGCCCTGGTCCGGGAAGATCCTACATGCTGCAGAGCAACTAAGCCCGTGCACCACAACTACTGAGCCTGCGCTCTAGAGCCCATGAGCCACACTATTGAGCCCATGAGCCGCAACAACTGAAGCCCGCATGCCTAGAGCCCGTGCTCTGCAACAAGAGAAGCCACTGCAATGAGAAGCAAGTGTACCACAGCGAAGAGTAGTCCCCGCTTGCTGCAATAAGAAAAAGCTCGCTCGCAGCAATGAAGACCCAACACAGACAAAAATAAATTTAAAACTTTATTTTAAAAAATCTATAAACCAAAAGTATCAGCTATTCACATCACTTTATATTCTAATCATTATCTATATTAATTCATATGGGTTGATGTGGACTTATTTAGAGCATACTCATTGTGTGCTATTTTTTCACTAAATAACTTTATATTATTTCCATCACAGATATAGATCCAAGAAGGTAATATTTTTGAATTATATGTAATATTCAATCATACTGATTACAATCAGCCCTTAATAGTAGAGCATTTAAGTAACTTCCAGTGTTCTACAGTTGTGAATAGTAACACTATAACTTTGTGTAAATTGATTTCTTTCTTTTGGACTATTGCCCTTGAGTATTCTACCTAAGTGAAATTCCTGGGGGAAAAAAGTGAACTGCTTTTCAGCTATTGTTAAACATTGCCAGATTAGCTTCACAGAAAGTTTGAACAATTCTCAGTGACACAGGGCCACACATACAACGATTTTTTCAAAGGCCTACTTATAGTTTTTTTTTTAATCTTTACTGAGGTATAATTAACAATCAACTGCATGTATTTAAAGTATGCAATTTGATAAATTTTAAAACCATCATGATATCAAAATAACATATCCATCTCTACCAAAATTTTGCTCATACTCTTCGTGATCTCATCCTTCTGTCTCTCCCTTTGTCCCCAGGAAACCCCTGATGTACTTCATGTACCATAGGTTAGTTTGAATTCCATAGAATTTTATACAAATGGAGTCATAAAGCATGTACTGGGCTTCCCTGGTGGCGCAGTGGTTAAGAATCCGCCTGTCAATGCAGGGGACACTGGTTCGAGCCCTGGTCCGGGAAGATCCCAAATACCGCAGAGAAACTAAGCCCATGTGCTGCAACTACTGAGCCTGTGCTCTAGAGCCCATAAGCCACAACAACTGAGGCTGCGTGCCACAACTACTGAAGCCCACACACCTAGAGCCCATGCTCTGCAACGAGAAGCCACCACAATGAGAAGCCCACACACTGCAACAAAGAGTAGCCCCTGCTTGCCGCAACTAGAGAAAGCCTGTGCGGAGCAATGAAGACACAATGCAGCCAAAAATAAATAAATTTATTAAAAAAAAAAACGCATGCACTATTTTTTTTGCTTGGCTTCTTTACACAGAATAATTATTTTGACTTTCATCTTAGTGTAGTTCACATCAATAGTTCACTCATTTTTATTGCTGAGTAGTATTCTATTATATGGTTATACCACAATTTGTTTACTGATTCACTTTTTGACGGACATTTGGGTTGTTTCTGGTTTTTGGCTGCTACAAATAAACCTGCTAAAAACATCTGTATAGAAGTCTTTGTGTCGACATGTGCTTTTTTTTTTTGCGGTACGCGGGCCTCTCACTGTTGTGGCCTCTCCCGTTGCGGAGCACAGGCTCCGGACACACGGGCTCAGCGGCCATGGCTCACGGGCCTAGCCGCTCCGCGGCATGTGGGGTCTTTCCGGACCGGGGCACGAACCCATGTCCCCTGCATCGGCAGGCGGACTCTCAACCACTGCGCCACCAGGGAAGCCCCAGACATGTGCTTTTATTTTGCTTGGAAAAGAGCTAGCAATGGAATGGGTAGGTCACATGGTATGTTTATGTTTAACTTTTTAAGAGACTTCAAAATGTTTTCCAAAGTGGTAGTCATTTTACATTCCTATCAACAATGTATCAGAATTCTAGTCTTCCACATCCTCAGTAGCACTTGGTATGTTCAGTCTTTTTATTCTAGCCATTCTAATGGAGGCATAGTAGTATCCCACTGTGGTTTAATTAGCATTTCCCTAATGACTAATGATGTTGAGCATCTTTCCCTGTTTTTATTTGCCATTCATATGTTTTCTTTAGCAAAGTATCTGTTCATATCATGAGGTGCAGGAGCAATTTCATTAGAGAAAGAAAAGTATTTTCATCAAATGGTACTGGAACAATTGGCTATCTATAGGCAAAAGAAAGAACTTTGATTCATATTTCTAACCCCATATAAGAATTAACTCAAAATAGATAATAGACATAAATGTAAAACCTAAAATAATAAAACTTTTATAAGAAAACATAAGGAAAAAACCCATGTGACTTTAGACTAGGCAAAGATTTCTTAGATTTAATTGCATGAAAACAAATAGAAAAATTGGACTTCATCAAAATTAAAAACCTCTGCTTTTCAAAAGATATGGTTAAAAGAATGAAAAAGACAAGCCACACAGAGTAGGAGAAATTATTTGCAAAGTATGTATCTGGTAAAGAATTTGTATCTAGAATATATAAAGAACTTTCAAAACTTAATAATAAGAAAACAAAGGACCCAAAACACTAGTATTTAGATTTGTTTATCAGATAGTAACTTTGGGTAAGTAAAGAACATTCACTGGGAGACTGAAGTGAGACCAAGTACTGCTGTTGAAAGAGGACAGATAGAGCAGAAGAGAAAAACAGAGACTGTACACAGAAAGGGAGTTGCGGGTTTTTCATGGTCAAATAGAAAAAATATCAAAAGCAAATTGCCTTATTTTCTTCACAGTAACTTTTAGGATCAGCCTTGACAACATGAAGCAAGTAAATGGAAGAATTTTGAAAATGGCCCAGACCTGATTTAAGGCTTGGATAGTAGGATCAGATATTATGGCATAGATACAAAAGATATTTGGTATTGTGGGAAGCAGCCGCATAGCACAGGGAGATCAGCTCCGTGCTTTGTGACCATCTAGAAGCGTGGGATAGGGAGGGTGGGAGGGAGACACAAGAGGGAGGAGATATGGGGATATATGTATATGTATAGCTGATTCACTTTGTTATAAAGCAGAAACTAACACACCATTGTAAAGCAATTATACTCCAATAAAGATGTTAAAAGAAACAAAAGATATCTGGTATTAAAAAGGTATTCTAAGACGGAGTACATATGGCGCACAGGGCAATTTTAAGTCATAGGTCACCAAACAGACCCCTTTTCCCGACTGAACATCTCATTCCCACCCACATAGACCATCTTTAGAGGACCAGCTAAGTGCTTAGTCATCACTCCCCCTCACTCCCACCAATTACTGCAATCAGACAGAGTGCAGTTATTTGTGAAATTGCATTAATAACAGCGATTGTCTCAAGGATAACATGAGATAACTGATATAAAACACGTAACATAATTCCTGGAACACCTGGAGCTCAATAAATATTGGTTTCTCCTTCCCATATCCCCCCTTCCATAACCAAATGGAAGGCAAATTGCATTGTTGGCCCTGGTTCAGAGGGTTTTAAAATTTAGAGCTCCTATGATGAGTCTCCTTAAAGGCTGCTGGGTTGAGCCCAGCAACTTTTTAAACATCTTGAGTCCAGCCTTTAATGTCTCCATTGCCATATGTGGCAAGGAGTCAAAAAGCAGAAAGGGAAGTGCCCCAGGTTCCAGAACCAAGTTGCCAGGCTCTGGCAAAAATCAACATGTAGACAACTTTCATATTCTATCTTGTAACAGAAAACATTAATATTCTCCCTCCTGCTGGCCGAGGACCTTTCATCTGAGTATACCTCCTTGCCTTTCCACTCTCCCTCACTCATTGCTCCTCAGGAAAGGAGGAGTAAATTACCCAATTGGTAAATTTGAAAGCAGGACCTCTCAAGGGGTGTGTGCAGCTCAGCCCTTCTTCCGTTCTGCTATCTTTCCAAAACAGGCACCACTGGCTAAGGCCTGTAGTATTCAGCCATCGTTGTCACTGAGTTTTTCTGAGGGACAGTGTTAGGATCCAAAAGGGAAGCCATGTTGCCCCAAACCAGCTTTACCACTAATAAGGGTAGTAATTTGTCTCTAGTTGCCTAATTCCTGGATCTGTCTCTCAGTTGATTATGAACTTGGGTGGGGGAAGAAGGGTGCCATTTATTGGGTTCCCTCAAAACCCACCCACCCATCTGCCCACTCTTCCATGCACACTCAAACACAGACAGGCACCAGAGACCTCAGCATGTTCAGTGGCATGACCATGGTCCCCCTTGTGGACCATAGCCCACATGTCCCTCAATTTGCATTTTCCCACCTGTCCTGAGCTTCTCACACTGACATTACCACCACCAAACTTTCACACCAGAAAGAGTGTCAGACACACTATGATGCGTTTTCCTGCCTTTCTCCTGGAGGGCAAGCACCAGCTTTGTGTTTCTTTTGTGTGCTCCCCTAGGACCCAGCACAGTTCTGAGCATGTGGAACTCTGATAAAGAATTAGGACACCTAAGTTCAAGCCCCACTCTGCCCCTTCCTCACCATGTAACTTCATACACATCACTTAACCAGCTTGGATCACTGTTTCCTTATCTTGTTTGTTAAGTGACATTAAATTAGATTTAAAATGAGCAATAAGTTGGACCTTTCTTCAGTGTGGTAAAAGTGGTCAAGATCTCTAAATCTTGTTTACATTTTTGGCAAACATAGCTGTATATGTTTCAGATGTGCTTATGATGTCATCCCATTTAGAATGTAAACTCCAAGAGTCCTACTATTTCCCACAAAGGATCAAATAAATGACTTGCAACCCAGGAATTCACAGAAAATCAGATTTACTACCAAATTCCTATTTAAATGTAGCAGAAATTTTCTAGATTATGCCCAGTACTTTACTATAGGATTTAACAAAATTTTATAATAGAACTACCAGAGCACTGAATGTAAAGCTATGCCACACATGGTTTTCTTAAGCAGAGGCTAGCAAACTATGACCCACAGGCCAAATACAGCCCAATACCTGTTTTTGTAAATAAAGTTTTATTGGAACATTACCTCACTCATTTGTCTACATAATTGTCTGTGCTGTTTTCATGCTACAAGAGCAGAGCTGAGTAGTTGTGACAGAGACTGTATTACTACAAAGCCTAAAACAGCTACTATCTGGCTTTTCTACAGAAAAATGTTTGCTGACCCCCATTTTAATTGATCCAAATTATGCCTCATGAATGTCCTTAACACATGAATAAGTGACCACAAGAATTCAGTTTATTCTGCCTGGGACTTCCTTCTCAGTGTGTAAGAGGAGAGATTTTTCTAGGTGGTTTCCAATGTCCGTATTAATCATCCTCCTGATTCTCAGCCAATGAATAATTTCCTTCATGAGGTTTTATTACTTCTGAATATTTGACACATCTGCAGGTCTTATAAGATTGGAGAAGCATTGACACGGCACATGATGAGACTCAAGTTCCAGTGCCCTCTTTGCCCCTAATTGTCTTAACTTTGTGGTGCTCTGCTTCTATAAAATGAGGAGGCTAGACAGATGTGACGTTTCCTTAAAATAGAGAATTATGATCCAGTGTGTGAAGTGCCTCATGGAAGGCCACGCTGGCTGCTATGAAAACCACACCTTGACTTACAAAAGGAGAAAGGACACAGAGAAGCCTTCTTGGAGGAAGTGATGCCCGATCTGAGTCTTGAAGGATGGGGAAGAATTCATGGTGCTGGAGAATGAACTGAGCAATCGAGCAAAAAGGCCTCTTATTGAGAGATTCGTTCAAGATGGCGGAGTAGAAGGACGTAGGTGCACTCCCTCTTGGGAGAGCACTGGAATCACAACTAACTTCTGAGCAATCATTGACACGAAGACACTGGAACTCACCAAAAAAGATACCCCACATCCAAAGACAAAGGAGAAGCCACAATGAGACGGTAGGAGGGGCGCAATCACAACAAAATCAAATCCCATAACGGCTGGGTGGGTGACTCACAAACTGGAGAACACTTATACCACAGAAGTCCACCCACTGGAGTGAAGGTTCTGAGCCCCACGTCAGGCGTTCCAACCTGGGGGTCCAGCAACAGGAGGAGGAATTCCTAGAGAATCAGACTTTGAAGGCTAGTGGGATTTGATTGCAGGACTTTGACAGGACTGGGGAAAACACAGACTGCACTCTTGGAGGGCATACACAAAGTAGTGTGCGCATCGGAACCCAGGGGAAGGAGCAGTGACCCCATAGGAGACTGAACCAGACCTACCTGCAAGTGTTGCAGGGTCTCCTGCAGAGGCGGGGGGTGGCTGTGGTTCACCCTGGGGACAAGGACACTGGCAGCAGAAGTTCTGGGAAGTACTCCTTGGTGTGAGCCCTCCCAGAGTCTGCCATTAGCCCCCCCAAAGAGCCCAGGTAGGCTCCAGTGTTGGGTTGCCTCAGGCCAAACAACCAACAGGGAGGGAACCCAGCCCCACCCATCAGCAGTCAAGCAGATTAAAGTTTTCCTGAGCTCTGCCCACCAGAGCAACACCCAGCTCTACCTACCACCAGTCCCTCCCATCAGGAAACCTGCACAAGCCTCTTAGATAGCCTCATCCACTAGAGGACAGACAGCAGAAGCAAGAACTACAATCCTACAGCCTGTGGAACAAAAACAACATTCACAGAAAGATAGACAAGATGAAAAGGCAGAGGGCTACATACCACATGAAGGAACAAGATAAAACCCCAGAAAAACAACTAAATGAAGTAGAGATAGGCAACCTTCCAGAAAAAGAATTCAGAATAATGATAGTGAAGATGATCCAGGACCTCGGAAAAACAATAGAGGCAAAGATGGAGAAGATGCAAGAAATGTTTAACAAAGACCTAGAAGAATTAAAGAACAAACAAACAGAGATGAACAATACAATAACTGAAATGAAAACTACACTAGAAGGAATCAATAGCAGAATAACTGAGGCAGAAGAAAGGAAAAGTGACCTGGAAGAGAGTGGTAGAATTCACTGCTGCAGAACAGAATAACGAAAAAAGAATGAAAAGAAGTGAAGACAGCCTAAGAAACCTCTGGGACAACATTAAATGCAAAAACATTCACATTATAGGGGTCCCGGAAGGAGAAGAGAGAAACAAAGGACCCGAGAAAATATTTGAAGAGATTATAGTCGAAAACTTCCCTAACATGGGAAAGGAAATAGCCACCCAAGTCCAGGAAGCGCAGTGAGTCCCATACAGGATAAACCCAAGGAGAAACACACCAAGACACATAGTAATCAATTTGGCAAAAATTAAAGACAAAGAAAAATTATTGAAAGCAGCAAGGGAAAAACGACAAATAACATACAAGGGAACTCCCATAAGGTTAACAGCTGATTTCTCAGCAGAAACTCTACAAGCCAGAAGGGAGTGGCATGATACACTTAAAGTGATGAAAGGGAAGAACCTATAACCAAGAATACTCTACCCAGCAAGGATCTCATTCAGATTCGATGGAGAAATCAAAAGCTTTACAGACAAGCAAAAGCTAAGAGAAATCAGCACCACCAAACCAGCTCCACAACAAATGCTAAAGGAACTTCTCTAAGTGGGAAACACAAGGGAAGAAAAGGACCTACAAAAACAAACCCAAAACAATTAAGAAAATGGTCATAGGAACATACATATTGATAATTACCTTAAACGTGAATGGAAAAATGCTCCAACCAAATGACACAGGCTGGCTGAATGGATACAAAAACAAGACCCGTATATATGCTGTCTACAAGAGACCCACTTCAGACCTAGGGACACATACAGACTGAAAGTGAGGGGATGGAAAAAGATATTCCATGCAAATGGAAATCAAAAGAAAGCTGGAGTAGCAATACTTATATCAGATAAAATAGACTTTAAAATAAAGAACGTTACAAGAGACAAGGAAGTACACTACATAATGATCAAGTGATCAATCCAAGAAGAAGGTTTAACAATTATAAACATATGTGCACCCAACATAGGAGCACATCAATACATAAGGCAACTGCTAACAGCTGTAAAAGAAGAAATCAACAGTAACACAATAATAGTGGGGGACTTTAACACCTCACTTACACCAATGGACAGATGATCCAAAATGAAAATAAGTAAGGAAACAGAAGCTTTAAATGACACAACAGACCAGATAGATTTAATATTTATAGGACATTCCATCCAAAAACAGCAGATTACACTTTCTTCTCAAGTGTGCACGGAACATTCTCCAGGATTGATTACATCTTGGTTCACAAATCAAGCCTCAGTAACTTGAAGAAAATTGAAATCACATCAAGCATCTTTTCTGACCACAACACTATGAGATTAGAATGAATTACAGGGGAAAAAAACGTAAAAACAAAAACACATGGAGGCTAAACACTACGTTACTAAATAACCAAGAGATCACTACAGAAATCAAAGAGGAAATCAAAAAATACCTAGAGACAAATGACAATGAATACACGACAATCCAAAACCTATGGGATGCAGCAAAAGTAGTTCTAAAGGGAAGTTTATAGCTCTACAAGCCTACCTCAAGAAACAAGAAAAATATCAAATAAATAATCTAACCTTACACCTAAAGGAATTAGAGAAAGAAGAACAAAGAAAACCCAAAGTTAGCAGAAGGAAAGAAATCATAAAGATCAGAGCAGAAATAAATGAAATAGAAACAAAGAGAACAATAGCAAAAATCAATAAAACTAAAAGCTGGTTCATTGAGAAGATAAACCAAATTGATAAACCATTAGCCAGATTCATCAAGAAAAAGAGGGAGAGGACACAAATCAATAAAATTAGAAATGAAAAAGGAGAATTACAACAGACACCACAGAAATACAAAGCATCCTAAGAGACTACTACAAGCAACTCTATGCAAATAAAATGGACAACCTGGAAGAAATGGACAAAGTCTTAGAAAGGTATAACCTTCCAAGACTGAACCAGGAAGAAATACAAATTATGAACAGACCAATCACGAGTAATGAAATTCAAACTGTGATTAAAAACGTTCCAAAAAACAAAAGTCCATGACCCGATAGCTTCACAGGTGAATTCTATCAAACATTTAGAGAAGAGCTAACACCCATCCTTCTCTAACACTTCCAAAAAATTGCAGAGGAAGGAACACTCCCAAACCCATTGTACGAAGCCACAATTACCCTGATACCAAAACCAGACAAAGATAATACAAAAAAAGAAAATTACAAACCAATATCACTGAGTGATGAATATAGATGCAAAAATCATCAACGAAATACTAGCAAACAGAATCCAACAACACATTCAAAGGATCATACACCACGATTAAGTGGGTTTTATCCCAGGGATGCAAGGATTCTTCAATATACTCAAATCAATCAATGTGATACACCATATTAACAAATTGAAGAATAAAAACCATATGATCAACTCCATAAATGCAGAAAAAGCTTTTGACAAAATTCAACACCCATTTATGATAAAAACTCTCCAGAGAGTGGGCACAGAAGGAACCTACCTCAACATATTAAAGGCCATATATGACAAACCCACAACAAACATTATTCTCAATGGTGAAAAACTGAAAGCATTTCCTCTAAGATCAGGAACAAGACAAGGATGTGCACTCTTGCCACTATTATTCAACATAGTTTTGGAAGTCCTAGCCACGTCAATCAGAGGAGAAAAAGAAATAAATTAATACAAATTGGAAAAGAAGTAAAACTGTTACTGTTTGCAGATGACATGATACTATACATAGAGAATCCTAACGATGCTACCAGAAAACTACTAGAGCTAATCAATGAATTTGGTAAAGTTGCAGGATACAAAATTAATGCGCAGAAATCCCTTGCATTCCTATATACTAATAATGAAAAATCTGAAAGAGATACTAAGGAAACACTCCCATTTACCATTGCAACAGAGTAAAATACCTAGGAACAAACCTACCTAGGGAGACAGAATACCTGTATACAGAAAACTATAAGACACTGTTGAAATAAATTAAAGATGATAGAAACAGATGGAGAGAATATACCATGTTCTTGGATTGGAAGAATCAATATTGTGAAACTGACTATACTATCCAAAGGAATCTACAGATTCAATGCAATCCCTATCAAATTACCAAAGGCATATTTTACAGAACTAGAACAAAAAAATCTTAAAATTTGTACGTAGACACAAAAGACCCCAAATAGCCAATGCAGTCTTGAGGGAAAAAAATGGAGCTGGAGGAATCAGACTATAGCCTGACTTCAGAGTATACTGCAAAGCTACAGTAATCAAGACAACATGGTACACAACACAAAAAACAGAAATATAGATCAATGGAACAGGATAGAAAGCCCAGAGATAAACCCACACACCTATGGTCAACTAATCTATGACAAAGGAGGCAAGGATATACAATGGACAAAAGACAGTCTCTTCAATAAGTGGTGCAGGGAAAACTGGACAGCTACATATAAAAGAATGAAATTAGCACACTCCCTAACACCATACACAAAAATAAACTCAAAATGGATTAGAGACCTAAATGTAAGACCAGACACTATAAAACTCTTAGAGGAAAATATAGGAAGAACACTCTTTGACATAAATTACAGCAAGGTCTTTTTTGATCCGCCTCCTAGAGTAATGGAAATAAAAACAAAAATAAACAAATGGGACCTAATGAAACTTAAAAGCTTTTATAAAGCAAAGGAAACTACAAACAAGACGAAAAGACAACCCTCAGAATGGGAGAAAATATTTGCAAGTGAATCATCGGACAAAGGATTAATCTCCAAAATATATAAACAGCTCATGCAGCTCAATATTAAGAAAACAAACAACCCAATCAAAAAATGGGCAGAAGACCTAAATAGACATTTCTCCAAAGAAGACATACAGATGGGCAAGAAGCACATGAAAAGCTGCTCAACATCACTAATTATTAGAGAAATGCAAATCAAAACTACAAGTTTTCACCTCACACCCGTTAGAATGGGCGTCATCAGAAAATTTACAGACAACAAATGCTGGAGAGGGTGTGGAGAAAAGGGAACCCTCTTGTACTGTTGGCAGGCATGTAAATTGATACAGCCAGTATGTAGAACAGTATGGATGTTCCTTAAATGACTAAAAATAGAAGTACCATATCACCCAGCAAACCCACTACTGGGCATATACTCAAGAGAAAACCATAATTCAAAAAGACACATGCACACCAATATTCACTGCAGCACCATGTACAATAGCCAGGTCATGGAAGCAACCTAAATGCCCATCAACGGACAAATGGATAAAGAAGATGTGGGGGCTTCCCTGGTGGCGCAGTGGTTGAGAGTCCACCTGCCGATGCAGGGGACACGGGTTCATGCCCCGGTCTGGGAAGATCCCACATGCTGCAGAGCGGCTAGGCCCGTGAGCCATGGCTGCTGAGCCTGTGTGTCCAGAGCCTGTGCTCCACAACAGGAGAGGCACAACAGTGAGAGGCCCGCATACCGCAAAAAAAAAAAAAAAAAAAAGATGTGGTACATATATACAATGGAATATTACTCAGCCATAAAAAGGAACGAAATAGGCTCATTTTGTAGAGACGTGGATGCATCTAGAGACTGTCATACAGAGTGAAGTACGTCAGAAAGAGAAAAACAAATATCATATATTAACGCATATATGTGAAACCTAGAAAAATGGTACAGACGAACCTGTTTCCAGGGCAGAAATAGAGACACAGATGTAGAGAACAAATGTATGGACACAAAGGGGGAAAAGTGGTGGGGGGGGCGGGGTGTGGTGTGATGAACTGGGAGATTGCGATGGACATATATACACTGATATGTATAAAATGGATAACTAATAATAACCTGCTGTATAAAAAAATAAATAAAATTCAAAGAAAGAAAAAAAAGACCTCCCATTTAATCCATCATTTTATTAGGCTGAATAGAAAATGTCATTATTTTCAGCATCTAAACCCCAGGAAAGTTCTTTCCAAATTCAAACAGACTCTAATGTGTGCATTGCCCTCTGCTTCTGCATGTGCATCAAGGAAGGTCACACTGCCAGCAACTTTTTACAGAATAGTCACCTTTATTTGAAAACAGTTTTCTTTTTCATCTAAATACCAAGGTCACACCCAAGTCTTGAAAAAACATAAGCTCCCACAGGCATAGGTGTTGTGATGATCATTGCGTGAGACACCAAGGCATCTTGAGAAAATGATGAATCAGAGAGTGGGGGGAAAGGATCATTCCAGGCCGTAGTCAAGGTCAACAAGAGGTGAGATAACTCTGACTTCAAACAACTCTAGATGTGGGATTAGGCAACATGCTTACACAGCAGTCATTTTCATGTAGCTAAACCAACCAAATATCCACAACAATAGATTCTGAAGGGAAGAGAATGATCTGAGTTGACCTAGCCATGCAATCTCAGCAATGATTCCTAAGTAATTGCTAGCCCTCCCACAATTCTGACTGCCTGTACTGATGTCAGAAGTAGAGTTCATTCATGCATTCAACAAATTTTAGTGAGTACCAAATATGTACTGGCACTTTTCTATACACTGAGGACACAGCCATGAACAAATGAGATAAAAATCCTTGCCCTTGTGGGACTCACATTCTAGCATGTCACCCTTGTATGGAGAAAAGTGCAGAGTTTCACCTTCTATCCAATGGGACATATTGCTTTTCTGAATAGCCCCCAAGCGACATTTTGCAAAAGAGTCTAAGCCACAGCTGAGCCAGCTTTCTCCTGAACCCCTGTTCTTCCATCGTATTCTCTGTGTCATAGCTACGCACGGCACAGGGTAAAGCCAAGGCAGCCTGGAGCTTTTTCCTTAATGTGCCCTCACTATCAAGCCTAATGACTCCTAAAACCTCAAGGCAAAAATGCTCATAACTTTGAACCACTTCTGGGAATCTTGGCTAAGAGAATAGTGATGACTTCTGAAAAAAATTTAGGTGCAAAAATGTACATCATAACCTTATTTAGCCAAAATAAAAAGACAAATTAAATGTCCAATTTAATATAAATTATGTTTTTAAAATATTAAAATTATCAAAAAACTATAGATTAATGGATAAATTATTGTTTTTAGATGAAATAACAAGCAGCCACTAAGATGATATTTACTAAGATTCTATGATAATGTGGAAAAATATTTATTATAGACAGTAATCAAGCAGAACTAAAACCTACATATATTCAATATATCAAGCATGTATAAAAATTGACCAAGAAAAATTAGAACCTTGATGGAGGGAGACGCAAGAGGTAAGAGATATGGGAACATATGTATATGTATAACTGATTCACTTTGTTATAAAGCAGAAACTAACACACCATTGTAAAGCAATTATACCCCAATAAAGATAAAAAAAAAAAAGAACCTTGATGGAAATGTTCCAAAACATTAACAATTAATGTACTTAAGTGTTGAAATTATGGGAATTTTTCTACTTTTGTATTTTCATTTTTTCTTTAGTAAACATTCATTATTTTTATAATTAAAAAATAATTTTAAGCCTAAATATAGTTTTTAAAAGGCAAGAACAAGGCAGCAAGAACAAATATAAAACAGTTTATCATGGTAGCTAACAGCCTAAGATCTGGATTCAGATTCCCTGGATCTGAACCCTGGCTCCCTGGTTACTTTGTGACCTTGGGCAAGTTATTTAAGCTTTTCTCACCCCAGTTTCCCACCTGCAAAATGGGGGTGATAATAGTGCTTCCTCAATGGGCTGGTATGAGGATTAGTAGATAACTCACATAGTGTTTAGCACAGAGCGTAACCCCTTGTAAGCACTCAAAATGATAATAGATTCAACAGTCCAGTGGCCACAAAAAAAGAGTTCACACAAAGGGAATGGGGGACAAACATCACATCTTCATTCCTTAGGGACAACTCACTCACCCTGAGTTGTGTTTTCTGTGGGGAATTTTCCCTCAGGCAGAATCAATCCCCAAATCCTCTAAATTTTACATTTTAAATTTTCCCCTGAAGAAGGTGAACAGTATGTTGATATTCATTTTATGAGTAATTACTTCCTTGGTTTTTTAAATGTACTTGTCATAATTTACTAAGGCAAAGTACCTTTTGGCTTTAAAAACAAGTCTAAAACTTATGTTAACAGGAGTGTCAGAAAGCACTAATCAATACTGTAAGATGAAATGAACTCATAAAAATATTGTTTATGGTGCTAATAGACAGTAGTTTTAGAAGTTAAAAGTAATTGCCTGATAAAATCTCATTTTTCTGTCAAATGTCTTTTCCAAAAACAGTGAAATCAAAAGCTGGTCTCTTATCTCCTACACCCAACATCCTTCTTTCTGTGCAAATTAAACCACCTAAATCTGGATAAAATAAAATGGTTAGTAAATAGCTCCAGAAAGGACACCCATTTATGAAATGGTTGCTTGGCAATAATTATTAAAAGAGTGAGAATCCAGTTAAAATTGCATAAGTATTAAATCTTGACCACTAAAAAAGATCCAGAAGATAAGAAGGGATTATATGGAAAGAGAGGTTAAAACTTGTTTCTCTACACTTCCTTTTCCCAAAATGAGGCATCACTTTTCCCTTATGATCCTTATGAGAGAGGATCATGCCTTTCAGCTTCCAGAGGAATTCTTTACCCTAATTTCTAATCTAGGTTTCCTTGATTTTTTTTACCCCATAAATTCTCTACGCAAAATAAGGCTGTGCCTCTGTTCCAGTTCTTGATTTGGTTTGGCAACTTTTCTCTGTCCATGGATCCTGTTTTCTCCTTGCAGAGTATCCGCCTGCTTAACATGGTGGGAAAGTCTTAAACCATGGAGTTTCACAGGCTTAGATTTGAATTTGGCTGGGCACTAGCTGTATCATCTTCATTCAGTCACTTAACCTTACACAGCCTCAGTTCCTTTGTCTATAAAGTGGGCACAGTAAATACATATCTCACAAGGTTACTATGGGGCTACATGGGACGACAGACGGTAAATGACTAGGCATGGTAGGCAACTGAATCTTAAGCTCTTCTCTTCTCCTAGGAGTCTCTTTTGAACATCTATTCTCCGAATCTTGAAAGCCCTTGGTTTCTTTCCTGTCTTTCCTTCTCAGAGCAGAAGGTAAAGTTCTCCTGAATTTGGGACTTTTAATTCAGAACATTTGAGCTCTAAGTTAACTTCAACCCATCCACACTTTAGTGCCAGCGGAACTTGCAACGAGTTGGTGGTGAGTGCGGTCCCTTTTCGGTGGTTCCTGAGAAGTGGGACTCTGCTCAGGTCAGTGGGTTCCCATCACGTTCTCTTTCTCACCGTTAAGTCCAGGGTCTGGGTCTGCCCATCTCCCTGCGGAGATACGTTGATCCAGTCCCTCTGAGCCGAGTTTCCTTCGGGAGATGCCAATACTTAGACTCCCTCAAGATCTCAGAACCAGCCCGCCCCCACCCTGCAAAGGAAAGGTGAAGGAAGAACGAGAAGGGGTGGTGGGCAAGACGCCACAGGTGACGCGGGACGGCGCGGAGTTGGAGAGGTAACTGTCTGAGCCAAGAGCTCTGCCCAGCTTGAGCTTTCCAGCTTGCCTCCCGCCCCGCTCCACCGCTTTCCCCGGAGCAGGCCAAGGATTCGAAGCGGACCCGAGACGCGCGCGGGGCCGTGGAGAGTGAAGGCGGCGTCTGCCCGCGATCGCTCCTCCACTAGCCCGCGTCTGGCCCGCAGCCCCGGCCCGGCCAGGTGCTCCCCTCGCGCGGCACTCCGCGTTCCTTGCAGCAGCTCGCGCCGCGCGCTGCGCTCCTGGACGCCGGGAGCCTGACAGTGCGCTGCGCTCCGCACCCTCAAGGGAAAACGCTATGCTACCTGTGGAAGTAATGTGCGCAGAAGAGGCCCAGAAGCACAGTCGCAGGCTGGCCGAAGAGAGAGCAGGGCTGCCCGGCGAGGATCCCCACGGGCACCGCGAAGGAGGGCAGCTCCTGCAGGAACCAGGCGGCGCGGGCGGACAGGCGGGTAGCCACGGGCATTCGGCTCTCCGTGTACTTCCCGTAGCCGGCGGGCTCCGCGAGGCACAGAACCAGTGCCCCCAGGACAGCCAAAGTGGCGCTGCCTGCCAGCACCGGACTCTCCTGGCAGCGAACGGACATTGCGCCCTGTTCCCCGCTGGTGGCCGCTGCCAGCGCAGAAGAGAGCGCGGCCCTCGCCGCCCCTTTATGGAGAGCTAGACGCCACCCCGTGTCCGCCCCTTCGGCCTTGGCTCCCGCCCCTCTATCCTACCTCCCATCTCAGAGTGGCCAGCCCTGGCTAGGCTCAGCAGCGATGCCCCTTTCGCAGGGCTGGCACTTCGGAAAGCAGCCAGGCGGAGAGTGGATGAAGGCTTTCGTGGAGCCAACTTAGTGTCCTGCGCCCTTCCTTTAGCCCATATTCGCGCCGTCGCCCGCGCGTCCGCCCCTCTCCACATCCTGCCACTGTTCTCTCCTTCTAACTACCCTTCGAAGATTTGTTCTTCACCCATCAACCTCTGATGCTGCAACTTCTGGGACTAGGAAATAGAAAACTACAGGTACGACTTAGCCAGGGTAGTTCTTCCGCTCTAACACACACCCTCTGTGGTGGCCACGCAGTTCCCACCCTCTGACCATCCGCAGCCAGAATCTCCCCAACCCCTCCGGTTCCCTGTGCTCCTTCACTCTCCGCCAGCTTCCACTCAACCCTGAATCCTTCCTTCGACTCTGGGCCCAGCCTCCAGCCACTTCCCGCGTCCCCCAGGCCTTCTGCGCTGGGGCGCCGCTCTCCTTGGCCACTTTCGTCATTAGTGGCCCCTCCACACCACCTCGCCCCCAGGCAGGTACCAGCCTCTCCCCACCCTTATTTCCTCTGCTTTCTCTCTGCTTTGAAGAGACAGCCGACTGAGCGTGGGCGTGGAAGCACGGATTTCGACCCTGAGTAGTGATCCTGTCTGTCTGCCCTAGCCTCTCCTCTTCCCGAGCTGGTCCAGATTCAGGCTCATGTCTAGGGCTTCAGCCGCGGGACACCCTCTCCCACCTCCTGGAGCGGATGAATCGAGTCCCATATGATGTTGCCCTTTGAAGTGCAGCTGGGCTCTAGAACACCTAAGACGCGGTTCTTTCTCTCTCCCTTCTATTTGCTGCCCTCCTGTCATTCTTCACCCCCTCGTTCATTATCTGTTTCCTCTTCCCTTCTCTGATTCAGTATCCGGACTTGCTTAACTGCCTTCTTCATATATTTTGTACCCCTTTTTCCCTCTTCTTTCTTTAATCCAGTTTTCTCCTCCCAGGTTGGCCTCCTCTTCCCACCTGCTGTTTGCCTCCTCATCTTCTTGTCCCACCTCCCTTGATTGCTTCATCCCTGTTAATTCTCTTCTCTTGTCCCTACTTCAGGCTCCACCCATCTTTCCCTTGCTCTCCCTCCCCTTTCTTGGGCGCTTTCTTCATCCTTCGCCCTTTGTTCCCACTAACTGCCGCTCAGGAGCCCCACTCAGTATTACTCCATCCACTCCTGCCCTGTCCTACCAGCTATTCCAATGAAAGGTACATAGTGTTTCACCTGCCCAGTGTGAGATTGTTTCCTGATTCCTGGGACACGGTGGTGTATGGTGATGCCCTCTGCTTGCTGAAGAGGTATTCACCACTTTCCTGTTGGGTTAAAAATTAAATTGTAAATAGGCTTCAGTTTTCAGTTGACCACCCTGTAGGAACCACCCATATTGGCTGAAGCACTCTCCATGGAGTGGCCAGGCTCAGCTCTCACAGATACCTAGAGCCGCATTTGCACTGGCTTTCCAGATCCAGTCCCAGATTCCTTATTTACCACTTGATAGTTGAGAACACCCAAATCTAGACCTCCAGCAAAGACTGGAGCTTCTCATCTGCGTTTCCTCCCTGCTGGACAACTCTACTTGGATGTCCTTCAGAGACCTCAAATTCAACCCTACCCAAAACTAAACCCATTTATCTTCCCCTCCACTCTCCTCCACCCACACCCAGATCCTCCCTGTGTGTTCTTGGTTACCTCTTCTCTGTCCGAAATAGCCATAGCCTCCCTGGGAGGCTGGCTTGCAGACTCAGGAAATTCTAGATTTCTTTTTTTTTTTTTTAAGATTTTTTTGATGTGGACCCTTCTAAAGTTTTTACTGAATTTGTTACAGTATTGCTTCTTTTATTTTATGCTTTGGTTTTTGGCCATGAGGCATGTGGGATCTTAGCTCCCAGACCAGGGATCAAACCCGCACCCCCTGCATTGGAAGGTGAAGTCTTAACCACTGGACTGCCAGGGAAGTCCCTATATTTCTTGATAACATACAGTATCAGGATAATAGGCAGTGTGACATTTCAAACCCAACTTGATGGAATACTTTTTTTTTAATGAAATTTCTCCTGTCCCAATTCTCTCCTCTCTTTTCTTACAACTTTGCCCAATTTTGGTCCTCATCATCTTTTTTCCACTACTGTAGCAGTTAGCTTTTGCTGCATAACAAACTACCCTAAAAGTCAGTTATCTTCAGATTATGCATCTGTGAGTCAGCTGGAGGTCAGGTCCTAGGCTAGGCTTGGCTGATCTTGCCTATGCTCACTCATTCATCTGCTGAGCAACTGAGAGGCCTGCTCCAGGCTGGGTTTGGATGGAGAACCTTAGCTGAGCCAGCTCTGTTCCACATGGCTCTGGTCCTAGCATAAGTGAGCTAGCCCCACCATATCTATACAGTCTCAATAACAGAAGTACAAGAGGACAAGAAACACAAAAAACCTCTTGAGGCTCAGGCCAAGAACTAGTACACTCTTATTTTGTACTTTTTCTGTTGTCCAAATCAAGTCACATTGTGGATTCCACAATCAGAATAGGAAAGTATTGCAAAGTTACATGGCAAAGGACAGGGATACAGGGAGAGGTAGAGAACTGGAACCAGTAATGCAACTGCTCTGAATTACATGCATAAAGAAAGTGCTCAGATTGGAAATATACAACTTGATTGATTTGCACAACCTGAACACATTCTTGCAACCAGCACCTAAGTCAAGAAACTGATTGCTAGCATACCAGAAGCTCCCCTCAGGCCTCCTTACATCCTCCCCTCAGGCCTCCTTACATCCCCTCCCAGAATAACCACCACCCTGACTTCTGACATCATAATTAGTTATGCCAGCTTTTTTTTTTTTTTTTAGTTATGCCAACTTTTGAACTTTACATAATATAGTCATACAGTATTTACTTTTTGTGTGTGTTTTAATGGTACTGGAAATTTATTTTAATCAGTATGGTAAGGCATGCAGACATGGAAATGACCATCATGAAGGAAGTTTATACTCACAGATCCCCAGAAACAGGAGACACAGCAAGCCACACAAGACAACACAGGGAAGAATCAGGCTCAGTCAGTAGGCAGAGGGAGTGACAGGAAATCATGGACAAGAGCTTTATTGTGGTTTCTGCAGGAAGGAATGGACAAGGTAAGGTAAGCAGACTTAGGATTGGCTAGTTTGAATATTTTCAGTGGGCTGTTGGTTGTAGGGGTTATTTCTAGTTGGCTGGTACCTGGCACTGGGGTGATTAAGTCAGGCGAATAGTGGTCCAAAGTATAAGAGCCTGATATAAGAGATGATTGGGGTATGGCTGGTGTGTGCATGTGTGTGTGTGTGTGTGTGTGTGTGTGTGTGTGTGTGTGTCAGCGAGAGAAAGAGATCACCTGGGAAATTCAGTAGTGATCCCAGAAGGTCATGCTTTAGTGGTAGGAATAATTTATTTTTACAGTGAAGACTACCTTCCTAACAAAATGTTCAATCAATCCCCCCAAAAGATCAAGATGATTCACAAGTAATTTAACAATGTCCAACCCTCTTTAAAGGGAGACAATTACATACAGACAAGTAACAATGTAGCCTTCACAATATCTAACATCCCCCAAGTTACTAGACATGTTGTGTTGACTTCTGACACCAACTACTCAAGTTGAGCCAAACTTCAGAGGTTTAGGACACAGTCCTCCACAAGACTGCCCTCACTTCAGATACAAGTAACTTCAGGGGTCTCCAGGCCACACATACTTCTGAACAGCTCACTACAAATATGAGGGTTCCCACTAAACCTTCAGGTTCAGTAATTCTCTAGAGCAACTCACAGAACTCAGGAAAGTAATATATTGATGATTACAGCTTTACTATAGCAAAAAGACATAAATCAGAGCTAGCCAAAAAAAGAGATTAGGTCAAGGGGGGTGGCCCCAAACATGAAGTTTTCTTGTCCTCTCCCCATGGAGTCAGGATCCACTACCTTCTCAGCACATCAGTGTGTGACAATTGCAGTGGCTTGCCTACCAGGAAAGCTCATCCAAGCTTCAGTGTCCATATTTTTTATTAAGGTTTCATTCACAATTGATTGTTCACTGGCTATGTGACTGAATTCAATCTCCAGCCCTGCTCTGCTCCTCAGAGGTCAGGCTGATATCACGTGGCTCAAATCCCAACCCTCTAATCACATAGTTGGTCATTCTGGCATGGCCAACCCCCATTCTGAGTCAGCTACTTAGTATAAACTATCAGGGCCCCCATGAACAGCAAAGATACTCCTATCACTAAGGAAATTCCAAGGATTTCGGGGCCACTTTCCAGAACTGGGGAAAGAGCTAACCAAATTCTTTATCCCAAGGGTTTAGAGGCTATCCCCAAGGAACTGGCACAAAGACCAGACCTCTCTTTGGATAAATTTAATTCTTCACTACACACATCAAGAAGCAAAAAAATGTGTCACATAACCAAGAAGAAAATCGGTCAACAGAAACAGACCCAGAAATGACAGAGATGCTGGATTAACAGACAAATACCCTAAAATACCTATTTTAATATACTCAATATGCTTAAGGATTTTTAAAAATTAACATAATGAGATAAATGGAAAATATAAGAATGGAACTTACAACAATGAAACAGTTTGAAGTGAAAAATTCCCTGGATGTGATTAATAATAGGCTAGACATTTCACAAGAAAAGATTAGTAAATTTGAAGACATCATAATAAAAATAATCTAAAAGAATTATGAGATTTCTAACAGAGAAAAATGAGATTGGGGTTATAGGGGGAGGAGGAAATGAATGGAGACTCAGTGACCTGTTGGACAATATCAAAAAGTCTAACAATAGATAGAATCCCATAAAAAAAAGGAAGAGTGACAGAAAAAAAAATGAAGAAATAATATTTGAAGACTTTCCAGATTTGATGAGAACCCCATCTTACAAATTCAAGAACCTTGATAAACCTCAAGCAAGATAAACACACACACTCAAATCACACCAAGGTATTTCATAACCAAATTGCTGAGAACCAGAGATAAAAGGGAAAACCTTAAGTAGCCAGAAAAAAAAGACATAGAGGAACAAAGGCAATAAGTACAACAGATTTCTCAGAAAATATGTAAGCCAGAGGATGATGAAATATTTAAAATGCTGAAAGAAAAAGTTTTTTCAACCAAGAATTTCATATCCATTGAAAATATCCTTCATTTTTATGAAGATAAGGAGATTTGCTACCAGGTATCACGATGGACTAATATTCTGCCAGACACACAAACACACACACACATGCCAGAAAGCAATGATAAAACCTAAGAGCAGGATTTCCCTGGTGGTGCAGTGGTTGGGAATCTGCCTGCCAGTGCAGGGGACGGGTTCGAGCCCTGGTGCGGGAAGATTCCCACATGCCATGGAGCAACTAAGCCTGTGTGCCACAATTACTGAGCCTGCGCTCTAGAGCCTGTGAGCCACAACTACTGAAGCCCACACACCTAGAGCCCGTGCTCCTCAACAAGAGAAGCCACTGCAATGAGAAGCCCGTGCACGGCAACAGAGAGTAGCCCCCACTCGCTGCAACTAGAGAAAGCCCACATGCAGCAACGAAGACCCAACGCAGCCAAAAAATAAATAAAATAAATAAATAAGTAAATAAAAGAAAAAAAAACCTAAGAGGAAGAAAACCTACCTGAAGGTACTGGAGAATAAACAGCAGCAGACAGATACTGATGGGGAGTTTATGTTCACATGGAAGGGGGTTGTGGACAGCTATAGGCATAAGTTCCTCTTTTCTGAGACTCTTAGTCTGGCCTAAGTGCAGTCTGAATCATCTACACAGCAGCAACATAGACACATGGGAAAAAACCTACCATATTCCTGGAAAGGAGAGAGCCAGAGAGGGAATCCCCAAATTCTGTCTACCCGCATCTGCACGTATGCAGAACAGATTCAAAGCAATTCAGCTTAAGACAAAAATTCTGAACAAAACAAAAGAAAGTTTGAAGTTCAAGACCAGCCAGGGAAATTACCATCTAAAACAAAGGAAATAATATTCATGAGAGAAAAATAATACAACCCATAATCTATACAACTTAACAGACAAGGACAAAAGACACAGATTGGGGCATTAAAAGTATGCAAAGAAATAATGGCTGAAATATTCCCAAAATTGACAAAAGACAGAAATTGAGAGATTCAAGGTATTCAATGAGCAACAAGCAGAAAAACACAAAGAAGCCCATGCTGAAGCAAATCATATTTAACTTATTAAGGTCAAAAATAAAGAACAAATAATAAAAGCAGCAATATAAAAACAACATTATAGAGAGGAGAGCAACAATCTGATTAACAGCTAACTTCTCATCAGAAAACATGTAAATCAGAGGAGATCTTTAAAATGCTGAAAGAAAATAATATATGCCCGGAATACTATATCCAGCAAAAATATTATTCAATAATGAGGGTAAAATATTTTCAGATAAACAAAAACTATGAAGATTCATAACTTCACTACAATAAATGGTAAAGAAAGTTCTTTTGGCTGAAGGGAAAACATACTTGATTAAAATATGGATCTTCAGAAAACAATGTAGAGCATCAGAAATGGACATCTACACAACATTGTAAATCAACTATACTCCAATAAAAATTAATTTAAAAAAAGAAACTGAATGAAAACAAAGACATCTGTGATGAATACATGATTGTGTGTTAATCAGGAAGGTTAAGTGTAATTTTCTGAAATGCATGTTTGGGAAACCATATTTCCTCCAAAGTTTGAACCAAGCAGCTTTACTGAAAACAGTGAACCATTTATCACTGCTTCCTTGACTAACACAACCTGATTTCTAGCTGTGGATTCCAGAGAGATTCATTCTGGACAAATAAAAGTGTCTTTCTTATGTGAACTGATACTTGCCCTGGTGATAAATTCCTGTTCTCTTTGCCCAACCCGAGCTTTATTTTTCCACAGCAATAAACACATCACTGATGAAAAAAAAAGAAAGAAATGGACATCTGGATAAAAGTAACAAAAAAAACCTATTTTTGCCTTTTTCTTCTCAGTATTCTTTAATCCATATAACTGTTTAAAAGCTAAAAGTAGTACACTATTTTATGAAGTTTTAATATATGTTGTTATACCACATATAACAATCATAACATAAAGGGTGAAGAGATATGAGTTTATAAGTTTGCAAGATTTCTTTTTTTATTGAAGTATACAGTTGATTTACAATGTTGTTTTAGTTTCTGGTGTATAGCAAAGTGATTCAGTTTTATATATATATATATATATATATATATTCTTTTTCATATTCTTTTCCATTATGGTTTATTACAGGATATTAAATATAGTTCCCTGTGCAGCACAGGGAACTATATTCAATAAGTTGTTTATCTATAATATTTCTATCTTTTAAGTGAAGCATATAACTATAACTGTACTATAGTTCTATATAACCATATGTAGTTATAGAACTATAACTATACTGTGAAAATTATGAATGTAATTGAAGTCCATAGGGCAACCCTATAAAAATGTAATAAAGATTAACTACTATATATGGGCATGGATGTTAACCAGACTTATTGTGGTGATCATTTCACAATATATACAAATATCAAATCACTATGTTGTATACCTGAGACTAATATAATGTTATATGTCAACTATACCTCAATTTTAAAAAGCTATAAATTCAACAGGAAAATTAAAATAAAATCTTTAAAAAATCAAATAATTCTAAAGGAAGGGAACAGAAAAGGAACGACAAGAACAAAACACAGAAGAGTTAGATGGCGGGAACAGTTTGGAAAGAAAGAAGTAAAACTATATTCACAAATGACATGATCTTATATATAAAAATGATAAGCAAGGGCTTCCCTGGTGGCGCAGTGGTTGAGAGCCCACCTGCCAATGCAGGGGATATGGGTTCATGCCCCAGTCCAGGAAGATCCCACATGCCACGGAGCGGCTGGGCCTGTGAGCCATGGCTGCTGAGCCTGCGCGTCCAGAGCCTGTGCTCCACAACAGGAGAGGCCACAACAGTGAGAGGCCCGCGTACCGCAAAACAAAAAATGATAAGCAATCTACTAAAAACTATTAGAACAAAAGTTCAGCAAGGTTGCCGGATACAGGATCAGTATACAAAAATCAATTGTATTTCTATAAACTAGCAATGAAAACCTGAAATGAAATTACTAGAACAATTCTTTTACAATAGCACCAAAAAAAAATACTAAGGTAAAATTTTAACAAAAGGACTTGTACACTGAAAACTACAAACATTGCTGAAAGATATTAAAGAACATTTAAATAAATGGAAAGATATCCCAAGTTCATGGATTGAAAGACTTAACATTATTTAGATGTCATGCTCTCTGCTATAGAGTAAATTGTGCTTTCACAAAATTCATATGTTGAAACCCTAACCCCCAATGTGATTGTATCTGAAGATAGGGTCTTTAGGAGGTGATAAGGTTAAATGAGGTCATAAGTATGGAGCTCTCATCAGATATAGGACTGTGACCTTTTGAGAAGAAGATCTCTCAGTCTCTCTCTCTCTCTCTCTCTCCCCACTACAACCCTATGTGAGGACACATTGAGAAGGCAGTCATCTGCAACCCAGGGAGAGATGTCTTGCCAGACACCAACCCTACTAGTACCTTCATCTTTGCTGTCTAATCTTCATAATTGTGAAAACAAATTCCTGTTTAAGACACCCAGTCAACGATATTTTGTTATGGCAACCTGAGCAGACTAATACACTCTCTAAACTGATCTACATATTTGGCTCAATTCCTATCAAAATCTTAACTGAGTTTTTCAGAAATGGTAAAGTTAAGCCTAAAATCCACATGGAAATGCAAGAGACCCAGAATAGACAAAACAATCTTTACAAAGAAGAAAAGAATGGAAGGACTAGTATTTCCCAACTTCAAAACTTACTACCAAGAAACAATTATCAAGACAATGTGGTACCAGCATAATAACATAGACCAATGTTATAGAACTGAGAGTCCAAATATCAGTTCATACCCTCTATGGTCAATTGATTTTCAACAAGAGTGCCAAGATCATTCAATGGGAAAGGAGTAGACTTTTCAACTGGTCTTGGTGCAAATGGATATCTACATGCAAAAGAATGAAACTGGACCCCTACCTCACACCATATACAAAAATTAACTCAAAATTGATCAAACACATAAAATGAGAGTTAAAACTATAAAACTCTTAGAAGAAAACAGAGGTGTAAATCTTCATGACCTTATATTAGACAATGATTTCTTAGCTATGACACAAAGTACAAGTGACAAAAGAAAAATAGATAAACTGGCTTCATTGAGACTAAAACCTTTTCTGTAATACCATCAAGAAAGGGAAAAGATAAGTCACTATGTTGTGTATTAGATCTCCAGAACTTATTTATTTACTAGTTGTACATTTGCACCCTTTAACACCTTCTCCCCGATTCCCCCACACCCCAGACCCTGGTAACCACCATTCTACTCTCCATTCCTATGAGTTCAGCTTTTTACATTTCACATATAAGTGATATCATGCAACATTTGTCTTTCTCTGTCTCAGTTATCTTACTCAGCATAATACCCTCAAGGTCCATCCATGTTGTCACGAGTGGCAGAATAATATTCTATTGTATATGTATACTACATCTTCTTAATCCATTCATCCACTGATAGAAACTTAGGTTGTTTTCATATCTTGGCTACTGTAAAATAATGCCTCAATAAACACAGGAGTGCAGATATCTTTTTGATATCCTGTTTCCATACTCTTTGGATATATATCCAAAAGCTGGATCTTATGGTAGTTCTATTTTTAATTTTTTGAGGAACTTCTATACAGTTTTCCATAGTGGCTAAACTAATTTACATTCCCACCAACAGTGTACAAGTGTTCCCTTTCCTCCACATCTTTGCCAACACTTATTAACTCTTCTTTCTTTTTTTTTTAAACATCTTTATTAGAGTATAATTGCTTTACAATGGTGTGTTAGTTTCTGCTTTATAACAAAGTGAATCAGTTATACACATACATATGTCCGCATATTTCTTCCCTCTTGCATCTGCCTCCCTCCCACCCTCCCTACCCCACTCCTTTAGGTGGTCACAAAGCCACCTAAGTTGGTCACCGAGTTGATCTCCCTTTTCTATGCAGCTGCTTCCCACTAGCTATCTATTTTACATATGGTAGTGTAAATATGTCCATGCCACTCTCTCACTTTGTCCCAGCTTACCCTTCCCCCTCCCCATATCCTCAAGTCCATTCTCTAGTAGGTCTGCATCTTTATTCCCATCTTGCCCCTAGGTTCTTCTGACCTTTTTTTTTTTTAGATTCCATATATGGTATTTGTTTTTCTCTTTCTGACTTACTTCACTCTGCATGACAGTCTAGGTCCATCCACCTCACTACAAATAACTCAGCTTTGTACCTTTTTATGGCTGAGTAATATTCCATTGTATATATGTGCCACATCTTCTTTATCCATTCATCTGTTGATGGACATTTAGGTTGCTTCCATGTCCTGGCTATTGTAAACAGAGCTGCAATAAACATTTTGGTACATGACTCTTTTTGAATTATGGTTTTCTCAGGGTTCTTCTTTTCTTTCTCTTTTTTTTTTTTTTTTTTTTTTTTTTGGGCCTCTCACTGTGTGGCCTCTCCCATTGTGGAGCACAGGCTCTGGGCGCGCAGGCTCAGCGGCCATGGCTCATGGGCCCAGCCGCTCCGCGGCATGTGGGATCTTCCCGGACCAGGGCACAAACCCACGTCCCCTGCATCAGCAGGCAGACTCTCAACCACTGCGCCACCAGGGAAGCCCCCTTCTTTTCTTGATGATAGCCATTCTAGCAGATGTGAGGTTATATCTCATCATGGTTTTGATTTGCATTTCCCTTATGGTTAGTGATGTTGAGCATTTTCTCATGTACCTGTTAGCCATTTGTATTTCTTCTTTGGAAAAATATCTATCCAGTTCCTCTGCCCTTTTTTTTTTTTTTTTTTTTTTTTTGCGGTACTCGGGCCTCTCACTGTTGTGGCCTCTCCCATTGCGGAGCACAGGCTCCGGATGCGCAGGCTCAGTGGCCATGGCTCACGGGCTCAGCCGCTTTGCGGCATGTGGGAACTTCCCGGACCGGGGCACGAACCCGTCTCCCCTGCATTGGCAGGCAGACTCTCAACCACTGCACCACCAGGGAAGCCCTCTGCCCATTCTTTATTTGGTTTGTTTGTTGGTGGTGTTGTCATTAAGTTGTATGAGTTCTTTATATATTTTGGATATTAATCTCTTATCCAACATATGATTTGCAAATATTTTCTCCATTCCATATATTGCATTCATTTTGTTGATTGTTCCTTTTGCTGTGCAGAAGCTTTTTAGTTTGATGTAGTCTCACTTGCTATTTTTTTCCTTTGTTGCTTGTGCTTTAGATGTCATGCCAAAAAGATAATTGCCAACACTGATATCAAGAAGTTTCCTCCCTGTTTTCTTTTAGGAATTATGGTATCAGGTCTTATGTTAAAGTCTTTAATCCACTGCGAGTTAATTTTTGTGAGCAGTATAAGGTAGGGGTCCAATTTTATTTTTCTGCAAATCCAGCTTTACCAGCAAGGTTTATTAAAGAGACTGTCCTTTCCCAATTGAGTGTTCTGGCACGCTTGTCAAATATTAGTTGACTGTATATGCAGGGGATTATTTCTGGGCTCTCTGTTCCATTGGATTGGTCTATTTGTCTATTCTAATGCCAGTAACATACTTTTTGAATTACTGTAGATTTGTAGTATAGTTTGATTTTCAACAGAAGTTGCTAAAGCTATCCAATGGAGGAAAAAAATGGTGCTGGAAAAATTAGATCTCTCTATGGAAAAAATAAACCCCAACTCTTCCATTACATATAAAATCAACTTTAAAAATAGATCATAGATCTATATGTATGAGTTAAAACTATTAAAATTATAGAAGAGAACATAGCATAAAATCTTTGTGACATGGAGTTAGATAAAGATTTCTTAAGACATTCTAAAGAACAAAGTATAAAAGAAAAAATGATAAATATCAACTTCATCAAGATTAAAAATTTTTTTCTTTTTCCAAAGACACACTTAAGAAGACTAAATGGAGGGCTTCCCTGGTGGTGCAGTGGTTAAGAATCTGCCTGCCAATGCAGGGGACATGGGTTCGAGCCCTTGTCCAGGAAGATCCCACATGCATGGAGCAACTAAGCCTGTACACCACAACGACTGAGCCTGCACTCTAGAGCCCATGAGCCACAACTACTGAGCCCATGAACCACAACTAATGAAGCTCACGTGACTATAGCCTGTGCTCTGCAACTGCAACAAGAGTAGACATCACAATGAGAAGCCCGCGCACCACAATGACAAGTAGCCCCTGCTCACCGCAACTAGAGAAAGCCCAGGCAGAGCAACGAAGACCCAACACAGACAAAAATAAATAAATTAAATAAATAAATTTTTTTAAAAAAGACTAAATGGCAATCCGTACATTTGGAAAACATTTTTGCCACACATATATTCAACAAAGGAATTGTATCCAGAATACGTAAATAACTTTTACAATTCAATAATTAGATGACCTACAACCAAATCAAAATGGGCAAAATATTTTAATAGACATTTCACAAAGAAGATCTACAAATAGCCAATAAGCACGTAAAAATATGTTCCACATTATTAGTCATCAGAAAAATGTAAGCTAAAACACAATGTGATACTACTACATACCCAAAAGAGTGGTTAAAATTTAAAAGAGTGAAAATCCTAGATGTTGACAAGGATGTGTAACAACTTGAAATTTTGTACCTTGAGATGTAAAATAGTACAACCAATTTGGAAAACAGTATGCAGTACCTTATAAAGTTAAACACACATTTACCATGTGATCCAGTAATTCTTCTCATCTGAGTATTTACCCAAGAAGAAAGGAAACGTATGTCCACACAAAACAGGTAATTGAATGTTCAAAGCAACATTATTCATAATAGCCCCAAACTGGAAGCAACCCAAATGTTCACCAAGAGGTGAATGGGTAAAAAAACTGTGGTATAACTATACCATGGACCACTACTCATCAATACAAACAAACAAAATACACACAATAACATGGGTGAATCTCAAAAACATTATGATAAGAAGTCAGGCACAAAATATTAGGTAACACATATCAGTAGTATACACACATCCAGTTGTGACAACCAAAAATATGTCCAGATATTACCAGATGTCCCCTGGGGAGACAAAATTGCTCCCAGTTGAGAATCAGTAGTTTAGACATATTTCAGTTTTTTGTACTTAACATATATAAAAACACTTAATATTGTCTCTATAAGCTTGCTCCATTTAATTAAGGAGATATGATAATCTGAATATTTGATCCCCTTTGGTGAAAGATAAGTTATACCAATTTATTTGCTGATGGATGGATGGACAGATAGATGATTGACTGATATGTCGGTAGATCGATAGATTTTATCAACTCTTGTGCAAACAAGAAGAGCAAGTTGTGATAAAGCAGCAGTGTCTAAAGTAGAAGTAGAGAGGCAGTATCTATAAAGAATATTAATCAGTTAAAGAAACAAAACATATTTTAAGCAACTCTAGGTCTCTCAAAGGAGAATCATTATAAAATCTGAGTTTTTAAAATTTTCCTTCTGAATTTAGCAGGAAATCAGTTTTGTTTCTTCAGTGCCCAAATCCCTTACAATAATGACAACCTTCTTTCTTTAGCCTTAATTAGAAATTTCTAAAGAAACATTAATCTGGAATTATTCATGTTAGTAGCTTCACCAATAAAATTTTTAGTCAGTTTCTGTTGCTTGCATCCAAAGATCCCTAAATGACAATGTATCATATTGAAAACAACTACTCATGAGTTCCCCTCAGAACCACATCTTATTCACCTTTCAAACTCTCAAATTTAGAATAACTTCCGGCCCATAAGACATGCTCTATAGAAGTTTCCTAGACAGAGACATGTATATACACAGATTCGATTTTGTTCTCTCTGGGTCTTCCCTGCTACTTCATTTCTCGTGAAACTTTAGAAACATTACTCATACCCCTCATTAACTAATCTCTATTTTTGAACATCCCAGGATAGGAAGAACAATTTTCTTTCTCTCCCTAAATTTCTATTTTAGTCCATAAAATAGAAAGTTTTAGGAAGTATAGAGAAGAGAGAAGAGAGCTTCTTTCCTCTCCCTTCACTCATTCTCCCTACAGGGTAGGTGCATAAAGTGTGTGTGTGGCGGGGGTGATATGTCTGATGGGGAGATTTGGAGGATAAATGCATATGCAGCCTGAGGTCCCCTCTCTTGTTTTCAGAGCAGCCCTCACAGTGATGCTAGCTGTCTTCTCTCTTCTAAGTGTTGCTTATAGAAATAGGCTCTGGCACTGTAGTTGAACGAGAGGAAGACTTGAGGTATTTTAGCTCCTCCATCTTAGTTTGTGAAAGCCAATTCAATTCAAAAGAAAAGTATTAGTCTAATAGGTCAAGGTTGTGTTCTCCAAGGAAACTTTACCAATGAAACTAATGTTTTGATTTTTTGTTGTTATTATTGTTATTTGGGTATTTATGAGAGAGGGATTTTTAAAAGGCAGATTACACCAACAGATGAATGGCATAAATGTCTAAATTTTTAGATTCAGGGATTCTTATTTATATAACAACAAAATTCATCTTATCTGCTTGGAAAACTCCTAAGCATTCTTCAAAACCTAGCTCACATTGACCTCTCCTATGAATCTTTCCCGGAAAGAATTAATTACTCTCTGTTCCATGTGTTCATGGTACTTTCTGCATGCCTGTACTATATCACTTGCCACAGTTCTCACAAGTTTCTGTTCACATAGCCATTTCTTCTGTTAGAATGTGAGCTCCTTAAAAGCAGTATAGAATAACTATTCAGATAATAGGTGGCGGAAAGAGGGAAGATGGCAGAAGAGTAAGACGCGGAGATCAACTTCCTCCCCACAGATACATCAGAAATACATCTATACGTGGAACAACTCCTACAGAACACCCACTAAACGCTGGCAAAAGATCTCAGACCTCCCAAAAGACAAGAAACTCCCCATGTCCCTGGGTAGGGCAAAAGAAAAAAGAATAAACAGAGACAAAAGAATAGGGACGGGACCTGCACAAGTGGGAGGGAGCTGTAACGGAGGAAAGGTTTCCACACACTAGGAAGACCCTTCCCGGGCTTAGACTGTGGGTGGTGGAGGGGGGAAGCTTTGGAGCCGCGGAGGAGAGCACAGCAACAGGGATGCGGAGGGCAAAGTGGAGAGGTTCCCGCACAGAGGATCGGTGCTGACCGGCACTCACCAGCCCGAGAGGCTTGTCTGCTCAGCCGCCAGGGAGGGCGGAGGCTGGGAGCTGAGGCTCGGGCTTCGGTCAGATCACAGGGAGAGGACTGGTGGCGTGAACACAGCCTGCAGGGGGTTAGTGCGCCACGGCTGGCCAGGAGGGAGTCCGGGAAAAAGTCTGGACCTGCCGAAGAGGCCACTTTTTCTTCCCTCTTTGTTTCCTGGTGCGAAAGGAGAGGGGATTAAGAGCGCTGCTTAAAGGAGCTCCAGAGACAGGTGCGAGCCGCGGCTATGAGCACGGACCCCAGAGACGGGCATGGGACGCTAAGGCTGCTGCTGCTGCCACCAAGAAGCCTCTGTGCGAGCACAGGTCACTATCCCCACCTCCCCTCCCAGGAGGCTGTGCAGCCCGCCACTGCCAGGGTCCTGTGATCCAGGGACAACTTCCCTGGGAGAACGCAGGGCGCCCTCAGGCTGGTGCAACATCACATCGGCCTCTGCCTCCCCAGGCTCGCCCCACATCCGTACCCCTCCCTTCCCCTGGCCTAAGTGAGCCAGAGCCCCCGTATCAAATGCTCCTTTAACCCCATCCTGTCTGAGCGAAGAACAGACACCCTCCGGCGACCTACACGCAGAGGCAGGGCCAAATCCAAACCTGAACCCCAGGAGATGTGTGAACAAAGAAGAGAAAGGGAAATTTCTCCCTGCAGCCTCAGAAGCAGTGGATTAAATCTCCTCAATCAACTTGATGTACCCTGCTCGGTGAAACACCTGAAGAGACAACAAATCATCCCAAGTTGAGGAGGTGGACTTTGAGAGCAAGAAGTATTATTTTTTCCCTTTTTCTCTTTTTGTGAGTGTGTATGCATCTGTGTGAGATTATGTCCGTATAGCTTTGCTTTCACCATTTGCCTTGGGTTCTGTCCATCCGTTTTTTTTTTTGTCTTTGTTTGTGGGTTTTTTTTTTTTTTTTTACTTAAAAATTTTTTTTCTTAATTATTTTTTATTTTAATAACTTTTATTTTTTCTTACTTTATTTTATTTTATTTTATCCTCTTCGTTTCTTTCTTTCTACTTTTTTTCCCTTTTATTCTGAGCCATGTGGATGAAAGGCTCTTGGGGCTGAAGCCAGGAGTCTACGCTGTTCCTCTGAGGTGGGAGAGCCAACTTCAGGACACTGGTCCACAAGAGACCTCCCAGCTCCACATAATATCAAACGGCGAAAATCTCCCAGAGATCTCCACCTCAACACCAACACCCAGCTTCACTCAACGACCAGCAAGCTACAGTGCAGGACACCCTATGCCAAACAACTAGCAACACAGGAACACAACCCCACCCAGTAGCACAGAGGCTGCCTAAAATCATAAGACCACAGACCCCCCAAAACACACCACCAGACGTGGACCTGCCCACCAGAAAGACAAGATCCAGCCTCATCCACCAGAACACAGGCACTAGTCCGCTCCACCAGGAAGCCTACACAACCCACTGAGCCAACTTTAGCCAATGGGGACAGACACCAAAAACAACTGGAACTACAAACCTGCAGCCTGCAAAAAGGAGACCCCAAACACAGTAAGATAAGCAACATGAGAAGACAGAAAAACACACAGCAGATGAAGGAGCAAGATAAAAACCCATGAGACCTAACAAATGAAGAGGAAATAGGCAGTCTACCTGAAAAAGAGTTCAGAATAATGATAGTAAAGATGATCCAAAATCTTGGAAATAGAATAGAGAAAATGCAAGAAACATTTAACAAGGACCTAGAAAAACTAAAGAGGAAACAAGCAACGACGAACAACACAATAAATAAAATTAAAAATACTCTAGATGGGGGGCTTCCCTGGTGGCACAGTGGTTGAGAGTCCGCCTGCCGATGCAGGGGACACAGGTTTGCGTCCCGGTCCGGGAAAATCCCACATGCTGCGAAGCGGCTGGGTCTGTGAGCCATGGCCACTAAGCCTGTGTGTCCGGAGCCTGTGCTCCACAACAGGAGAGGCCACAACAGTAAGAGGCCCGCGTACCACTAAAAAAAAAAAAAAAAAACTCTGGATGGGATCAATAGCAGAATAACTGAGGCAGAAAAACAAATAAGTGACCTGGAAGATAAAATAGCGGAAATAACTACTGCAGAGCAGAATAAAGAAAAAAGAATGAAAAGAACTGAGGACAGTCTCAGAGACCTCTGGGACAACATTAAACACACCAACATTCGAATTACAGGGGTCCCAGAAGAAGAAGAGAAAAAGAAAGGAAATGAGAAAATTTTTGAAGAGATTATAGTTGAAAACTTCCCTAATATGGGAAAGGAAATAGTTAATCAAGTCCAGAAAGCACAGAGAGTCCCATACAGGATAAATCCAAGGAGAAACATGCCAAGGCACATATTAATCAAACTGTCAAAAATTAAATACAAAGAAAACATATTAAAAGCAGCAAGGGAAAAAAATAACACACAAGGGAATCCCCATAAGGTTAACAGCTGATCTTTGAGCCGAAACTCTGCAAGCAGGAAGGGACTGGCAGGACATATTTAAAGTGATGAAGGAGAAAAACCTACAACGAAGATTACTCTACCCAGCAAGGATCTCATTCAGATTTGATAGAGAAATTAAAACCTTTACAGACGAGGAAAAGCTGAGAGAGTTTAGAACCACCAAACCAGCTTTAAAGCAAATGCTAAAGGAACTTCCCTAGTCAAAAAACACAAGAGAAGGAAAAGACCTACAATAACAAACCCAAAACTATTAAGAAAATGGTCATAGGAACATACATATCGATAATTACCTTAAATGTAAATGGATTAAATACTTCCACCAAAGGACACAGACTGGCTGAATGGATACAAAAACAAGACCCATATATATGCTGTCTACAAGAGACCCACTTCAGAAATAGGGACACATACAGACTGAAAGCGAGGGGATGGAAAAAGATATTCCATGCAAAGGAAATCAAAAGAAAGCTGGAGTAGCAATTCTCATAACAGACAAAATAGACTTTAAAATAAAGACTATTACAAGAGACAAAGAAGGACACTACATAATGATCAAGGTATCGATCCAAGAAGAAGATATAACTATTGTAAATATTTATGCACCCAACATAGGAGCACCTCAATACATAAGGCAAATACTAACGGCCATAGAAGGGGAAATCAACAGTAACACATTCATAGTAGGGGACTTTAATACCCCACTTTCACCAATGGACAGATCATCCAAAATGAAAATGAATAAGGAAACACAAGCTTTAAATGATACATTAAACAAGATGGACTTAATTGATATTTATAGGACATTCCATCCAAAAACAACAGAATACACATTTTTCTCAAGTGCTCATGGAACATTATCCAGGATAGATCATATCTTGGGTCACAAATCAAGCCTTGGTAAATTTAAGAAAATTGAAATTGTATCAAGTATCTTTTCCGACACAACACTATAAGACTAGATATCAATTACAGGAAAAGATCTGCAAAAAATACAAACACATGGAGGTTAAACAATACACTACTTAATAATGAAGTGATCACTGAAGAAATCAAAGAGAAAATCAAAAAATACCTAGAAACAAATGACAATGGAGACACGATGACCCAAAACCTATGGGATGCAGCAAAAGCAGTTCTACGAGGGAAGTTTATCGCAATACAATCCTACCTTAAGAAATATGAAACATCTCAAATAAACAACCTAACCTTGCACCTAAAGCAATTAGAGAAAGAAGAACAAAAAAACCCCAAAGTTAGCAGAAGGAAAGAAATCATAATGATCAGATCAGAAATAAATGAAAAAGAAATGAAGGAAACAATAGCAAAGATCAATAAAACCAAAAGCTGGTTCTTTCAGAAGATAAAATTGATAAACCATTAGCCAGACGCATCAAGAAAAAAAGGGAGAGGACTCAAATCAATAGAATTAGAAATGAAAAAGGAGAAGTAACAACTGACACTGCAGAAATACAAAAGATCATGAGAGATTACTACAAGCAACTCTATGCCAATAAAATGGACAACCCGGAAGAAATGGACAAATTATTAGAAATGCAAAACGTGCCAAGACTGAACCAGGAAGAAATACAAAATAGGAACAGACCAATCACAAGCACTTAAATGGAGACTGTGATTAAAAATCTTTCAACAGGGCTTCCCTGGTGGCGCAGTGGTTGAGAGTCCGCCTGCCGATGCAGGGGACACGGGTTCATGCCCCGGTCCGGGAAGATCCCACATGCCGCGGAGCGGCTGGGCCCATGAGCCATGGCTGCTGAGCCTGCGTGTCCGGAGCCTGTGCTCCGCAACCGGAGAGGCCACAACAATGAGAGGCCCGCGTATCGAGAAAAAAAAAAAAAAATCTTTCAACAGGGCTTCCCTGGTGGCGCAGTGGTTGAGTGTCCCCCTGCCGATGCAGGGAACACAGGTTCGTGCCCTGGTCCAAAAGATCCTACATGCCGTGGAGCGGCTAGGCCCGTGAGCCATGACCGCTGAGCCTGCGCGTCTGGAGCCTGTGCTCCGTAACAGGAGAGGCCACTACAGTGAGAGGACCGCATACCGACAAAAAAAAAAATCTTCCAACAAACAAAAGCCCGGGACCAGATGGCTTCACAGGCGAATTCTATCAAACATTTAGAGAAGAGCTAACACTTATCCTTCTCAAACTCTTCCAGAGGGAGGAACACTCCCAAACTCCCTCTATGAGCCCACCATCACCCTGATACCAAAACCAGACAAAGATGTCACAAAGAAAGAAAACTACAGGCCAATATCTCTGATGAACATAGATGCAAAAATCCTCAACGAAATACTAGCAAACAGAATCCAACAGCACATTAAAAGGATCATACACCATGATCAAGGGGGGTTTATTCCAGGAATGCAAGGATTCTTCAATATTCGAAAATCAATCAATGTGATACACCATATTAACAAATTGAAGGAGAAAAACCATATGATCATCTCAATAGATGCAGATAAAGCTTTGACAAAATTCAACACCCATTTATGATAAAAACCCTGCAGAAAGTAGGCATAGAGGGAACTTTCCTCAACATAATAAAGGCCATATAGGACAAACCCACAGCCAACATCGTCCTCAATGGTGAAAAACTGAAAGCAGTTCCACTAAGATCAGGAACAAGACAAGGTTGCCCACTCTCACCACTCTTATTCAACATAGTTTTGGAAGTTTTAGCCACAGCAATCAGAGAAGAAAAAGAAATAAAAGGAATCCAAATCGGAAAAGAAGAAGTAAAGCTGTCACTGTTTGCAGATGACATGATACTATACATAGAGAATCCCAAAGATGCTACCAGAAAACTACTAGAGCTAATCAATGAATTTGGTAAATTAGCAGGACACAAAATTAATGCACAGAAATCTCTGGCATACCTATACACTAGTGATGAAAAATCTGAAAATGAAATTAAGAAAACAATCCCATTTACCATTGCAACAAAAAGAATAAAATACCTAGGAATATATCTACCTAAGGAGACAAAAGCACTGTATGCAGAAAACTATAAGACACTGATGAAAGAATTTAAGATGATACAAACTGATGGAAAGAGATACCATGTTCTTGGATTGGAAGAATCAACATTGTGAAAATGACTACACTTCCCAAAGCAATCTACAGATTCAATGCAATCCCTATCAAACTACCACTGGCATTTTTCCCAGAACTAGAACAAAAAATTTCACAATTTGTATGGAAACACAAAAGACCCCGAATAGCCAAAGCAATCTTGAGAACGAAAAGTGGAGCTGGAGGAATCAGGTTCCCAGACTTCAGACTATACTGCAAAGCTACAGTAATCAAGACAGTATGGTACTGGCACAAAAACAGAAATATAGATCAATGGAACAGAATAGAAAGCACAGAGATAAACCCACGCACCTATGCTCACCTTATCTTTGATAAAGGAGGCAAGAATATACAGTGGAGAAAAGACAGCCTCTTCAATAAGTGGTGCTGGGGAAACTGGACAGCTACATGTAAAAGTATGAGATTAGAACACTCCCTAACACCATACACAAAAATAAGCTCAAAATGGATTAAAGGTCTAAATATAAGGCCAGAAACTATCAAACTCTTAGAGGAAAACATAAGCAGAACACTCTATGACATAAATCACAGCAAGATCCTTTTTGACCCACCTCCTAGAGAAATGGAAATAAAAACAAAAATAAACAAATGGGACCTAATGAAACTTCAAAGCTTTTGCACAGCAAAGGAAACCATAAACAAGACCAAAAGACAACCCTCAGAATGGGAGAAAATATTTGCAAATGAAGCAACAGACAATGGATTAATCTCCAAAATTTACAAGCAGCTCATGCAGCTCAATATCAAAAAAACAAACAACCCAATCCAAAAATGGGCAAAAGACCTAAATAGACATTTCTCCAAAGAAGATATACAGATTGCCAAAAAACACATGAAAGAATGCTCAACATCATTAATCATTAGAGAAACGGAAATCAAAACTACAATGAGATGTCATCTCACTCCGGTCAGAATGGTCATCATCAAAAAATCTAGAAACAATAAATGCTGGAGAGGGTGTGGAGAAAAGGGAACACTCTTGCACTGCTGTTGGGAATGTAAATTGATACAGCCACTATGGAAAACAGTATGGAGGTTCCTTAAAAAACTACAAATAGAACTACCATACGACCCAGCAATCCCACTACTGGGTATATACCCTGAGTAAACCATAATTAAAAGAGTCATGTACCAAAATGTTCAATGCAGCTCTATTTACAATAGCCAGGAGATGGAAGCAAACTTAGTGTCCATCATTGGATGAGTGGATAAAGAAGATGTGGCACATATATACAATGGAATATCACTCAGCCATAAAAAGAAATGAAATTGAGTTATTTGTAGTGAGGTGGATGGACCTAGAGTCCGTCATACAAAGTGAAGTCAGTCAGAAAGAGAAAAACAAATACCATATGCTAACACATATATATGGAATCTAAGGGAAAAAAGAAAAAAGGTCATGAAGAACCTAGGGGTAAGACGGGAATAAGGACATAGACCTACTAGAGAATGGACTTGAGGATATGGGGAGGGGGAAGGGTAAGCTGGGATGAAGAGAGAGAGTGGCATGGACTTATACACACTACCAAATGAAAGGTAGATAGCTAGTGGGAAGCAGCCGCATAGCACAGGGAGATCAGCTCGGTGCTTTGTGACCACCTAGAGGGGTGGGATAGGGAGGGTGGGAGGGAGACGCAAGAGGGAGGAGATATGGGGATATATGTATATGTATAACTGATTCACTGTGTCATAAAGCAGAAACTAACACACCATTGTAAAGTAATTATACTCCAATAAAGATGTTAAAAAAAATAATAGGCTTGCAGCTAAACATTGGTTCTCTCCCCTACTATTAATAGCTGTATGACCTTGAACATCTGATAACATTTCTGAGCCTGATTTTCTACATCAGTAAAATGGATATGATAATACTGTAATGGGCAGTAGTTTTTACGATATAAGGGATAGAAACCAATCTCAAACTAGCTTAAGCAAGGATATATATACATTATATATATTTATATATATACATTATATATATTTTTATATATATATATATATGTATGTATTCATTCATGTTGGGAAGCCCAAAAGGTGGCTTCAACGCAAAGCTGGATCCAGGGGTTCAACCATCATCACTAGACTCTCTCACTCATCATCTAATAACTGTGCTTTCTTCTGCTTCATCCTCAGGCAGTGTATTCCAGCAGCTCCAGGTTTAGCCAGGCCTTAGTTCTTGCAATCTAAGAAGTAGATTCCTCTATGAAGATATCATTCTCCTAAAAGAACTCTATCCCTGGTTAAGTCATATTCCTGGAAGAAACACTGTCCAAAGGTACATCATGTACCCTTCATGGGGTACCTCATGTACCTATCCTGTGGCCAGGAAGTTTTCATTGATAACCCCATAAAACTTTAAATTCTCATGGGGTGTGTGTATGTGTATGCACACACAGGGATGGAAGTTAGTCACAGTTTAGTGCAAAAAATAGAAACTACTCAAACTATTTTGAGCAGAAAGGTTTGTCACGCAGGGAATTACCAAAGGGGCTGGAGTACTTAAAGTCAAGACACTGCTGCTGGGCTTCAAAATCACCTCACTATTGACTTCATAGTCATACCACTGCAATTGAGATGTAGAAGTCTAGAAACTGCTGTCAGCATTTTAATATGCCCCATGAAGCTGGTAAACACACAGTGGAAAGTAGGCTCTGGCAGTTGCTGAAGCTCACTTTTGCAGAGCCCTCACATAGCCACCACAAGGCCAAGTAGGCTGGCCTCCATCTCCCTTTCACATTCTAAGCCTCAAGGGAGTGCATCTCACTGGCAGAACCTAAATCATGTCCAGAACCCTAACTGCAAGGGAGTGTTATTCAGGCTAGTCCTGGGAATGCAAGGAGATCATAGAAGGGAGGGATTTGGATGTTGACCACCAACAAACAATACTGAACACTGGCAACCAAAACTAACAAATCAGACAACTGGTTTTAAATATCTATTTTAATACACATTTTGCAGTTTTACACTGAACCAACTGACATATAATTCATAACTACCAATTTTTTCCATGTGTCATTCTAACTTCTTTAAGTATTTACAGGTCGAGGGACGAGTTCGCTTCTTAGTTCCCATGATTATTGTTATACAGTATCTATCTGTCACCTAACAACTTTATTTATTTTTATTTTTTATACAGTAGGTTCTTGTTAGTTATCTATTTAATACACATTAGTGTATATATGTCAATCCCAGTCTCCCAATTCATCCCACCACCACCCCCTCCCCACCAACTTTCCCCCCTTGGTGTCCACACATTTGTTCTCTACATCTGTGTCTCTATTTCTGCCTTGCAAACCGGTTCATCTGTACCATTTTTCTAGATTCCACATATGTGCGTTAATATACAATATTTGTTCTTCTCTTTCTGACTTACTTCACTCTGTATGACAGTCTCTAGATCCATCCACGTCTCTACAAATGATCCAATTTCATTCCTTTTTATGGCTGATTAATACTCCATTGTTTATATGTACCATATCTTCTTTATCCATTCATCTGTCGATGGACACTTAGGTTGCTTCCATGACCTGGTTATTGTAAATAGTGCTGCAATGAACACTGGGGACCTAATAACTTTAATTCATTCCTCAAAAACCTGCTAAGTGAAAAAATGTTAAATGGGTAGACATTCCATTAAGTTCAATAAGAAAAATCAAGATGAATTTCAAAATACCCAATTTTACAAAAAAGTGTCAATTAACACTGAAATAATTTCATATACATAATATATAGCAATTTTAAAAATTTATTTATTTATTTATTTTTGGCTGCATTGGGTCTTCATTGCTGTGCACAGGCTTTCTCTAGTTGTGGCGAGTAGGGGCTACTCTTCATTGCGGTGCACGTGCTTCTCATTGTGGTAGTTTCTCTTTGTTGCGGAACACAGGCTCTAGGTGCACGGGCTTCAGTAGTTGTGGCATGTGGGCTCAGTAGTTGTGGCTCATGGGCTTAGAGTGCAGGCTCAGTAGTTATGGCGCACAGGCTTAGTTGCTCCGCAGCATGTGGGACCTTCCCAGACCAGGGCTCAAACCTATGTCTCCTGCATTGGCAGGTGGATTCTTAACCACTGTGCCACAAGGGAAGCCCTATAGCAATTTTTAAAAGAACAAATAAATAAAATTTGTACTTACAATGTAATTTAAAGAAAGTTTATTGTACTCACTAAAGAAGAGAAAGAAAAAATGATAATACGTGGCAGTTGGTGTAGCTGGTAGTTGGTGTAGTTTGAAAGGCACGGTTTTCTTTCTGCACCATTATGTTCATAAGTATTTCAACATTTTGGTGGATTGTGGCTATCTTACATTCAAAATGCACTCAACAGTGAAAATAAAAAAAAATTGGAAGAAAATAGAAGCTCAGTATAAGAACATTTTGAAACATATGGAATCACGCACACATACATCAGAGGAAAGAATCATGTTACTTCTTCTTGCTACTCTTGCTTAGTATATGTACACAAAGCAAAATATTTGAGGCTCATCCAAACATACTGTACAGTTCAAATCTGTTCCATGTGCTATTTTCTGATTAAAAACTGTTCTGTCAAGTAAATTGATGAGTCTTTGCCTAAAATCATAATGTTGAAGTATTACTTCTTTGTGGCATTTATTTAATTTCTTTCATGGTGAAAAGCTATACCAAAAAATGTCCAAAAAGTGATACAGTTTTTCAACAGTTATGTCCCAAAGTCCTTAACTGAACAGTCGTTATGTAAGGTAAGTCTATACTTGAAAAATCTAAAGTACATAATTTCAGTAAATTTACTTGCATTGAGAGAAGCACCTTAGACTCATAGGATCACATTAAGAATTAAATGAATTAACACATGTAAAGCACTTAGAACTGGGCTTGACACATAACAAGGGATTTATTAGTATTAAATAATATTAGTCTCAAATTTTAAATTATATACAGTTCTTAAATGCGTGATATTCCACTTCCAGTTTAAAATCAAATTAAAAACCATACTGTGAAACTTTAAGCTAGACTGATGCTGGGGCAGGACAGTAGAAAACAACATTGCTGCCAACACCAATCTAGCAAACACTGAAAAATAAGAAATAGCAGTCTACTAATGGAGAAAGGGCACGAGTGTATAAAGAAATACCCTCTGTGGTACAAGTATATGGGAAAGTCCAAAAGCTGAGACTGGACCAGAAATACTGAAATAAACTTGCTCACATCCTAGCCTTCACCCAAAACAGGATAACACAGAGGAAATTGAAAATAGTAATGCACTAAAGGAATCTCAATTTTTGACTAGATGCCTCAATGCCATACACATGAACAGTCAACCAGAATAAGATATATTCTCATTTCCAGAAATAAATACTATTTACCTCAGTTTCTACTATTCTATATACAATGTCAAACACTGATTCAAAAATGTGAGACACAAAAAAGCGAGATATAAACAACACATGACAAGAGATAGAGCAATCAACAGAAACAGACCCAGAGATGACTCGGATGTTGGAAGGAACAGGCAAGGAATTTAACAACTATAATTAATATACAAACAACTGTAGTGGAAAAGGTGAACAATATGCATGAATAGGGAAATATCAGAAAAGAGATAAAAACTACAAGAAAGTTAAATGGAAATGCTAGAAATAAAACACATGAAAATAGAAATGAAGAATTGTTTTGACAGGCTTATAATTAGACTGGATATTTCCAAGAAAAGAATCACTAAGGGGAGGGCTCAAGATGGCAATGTAGGAAGATCCTGAACTCACCTCCTTCCATGGACACAACCAATCTACAACTACATATGGAATAATTCCCTTGGAAATAGATGTGAAAACTGGACGAACAGAGAGCTTCCACCACAAAATGTAAAAGGAAAGAACTGAGACAGGTAGGAGAAGCAAAGGGATGGTCTCACTAAGGAAAAGGCTTACCCCAGCTGCGGTTATTGACAATCAAAGTGAACACAAAGGTATGGATCTCTTCCCTGAGGAGTAAGGGATTCAAGCTCCACATCATGCACCCTAACCTCTACAGCATGCACAGGAGAGACAAGCCCCCAAAACACCTGGCTTGGAAAACCAATGGGGAATACACCCAGGAAAATTAGAAAATTGCAGGGAATGGAAAAGCCCGCTCTTAAATGGCTCATATGCAAACTCACTCAACCCCAAAACCAGTGCAATAACACCTGATTGAAAAGCACATGGACCACAGGTAAAGGTCACCCACTTAGTAATCTTGAAACATCAGCCAGGGTGGTAGAAATCAGTTGAAATGATCCTTGGAGACTGAGACACTGACAGGAGCCATGTTTGCAATCTCAGGCTATTTTGCTAACAATAGAACAGTCATTCTCCCTCTAACCTGTCAGTGTGAGTGGGTGCACCCCACTGAGAGCCCTGCCTACATCTGGGCCTTGTTTGTACGTCACAGCAAGCCAATTGATAGGCCCACCAGCACACACAGCACTCAAGCACAGGCCCCACAGCTAGTCCAGGGGCCAGCCCCACCCACCAGCACAGTGCAGCAGCCATGACCAAGTCCTGCACCTGGCCCAGGGGAGAGCTCCACCCACCAGTACACCACAGCAGCTGTGATTGTGAGCCCCAACAGCCATCCTGGGAACAGCCCCACCAATGCACCACAGCAGCAGCCACGCCCCAACACAACATAAGGGCACATGCAGCACATGTAAGGGACACTCCTTGAGCACCTGGCTCTGGTGGCCAGGCGGGATTGCACCTCTGAGCCCCACAATACATCTCCTAAATAAGGCTACTGCTTTAAGACCGAGAGAAAAGCTGATATACCTAATACACAGAAACAAACACAGAGAATCTGACAAAATGAGTATACAGAGACATACGTTCCATTAAAAAGAATAAGACAAAACCTCAGAAAAAGGGGTAAATGAAATGGAGATAAGAAATCTACCTGATAAAGGGTTCAAAGTAATGGTCATAAAACTACTCACTGTACTCTAAAGAAGAATTGATGAACATTGTGATAATTTCAATAAAGAGATAGAAAATATAATAAATACTAAACAGAGCTTATAAGTGAACTGAAAAATACCCCAGAAGGGTTTAACAGCAGACCAGTTGATGTAGAAGAATGAATCAGTGAGGTGGAAAACAAAACAAAGGAACTCACCCAGACAAAGCAACAAAATGAAAAAAAAATTTAAGTGAGGATATTTTATGGGACTCTGGGGACAAAATCAAGTGGAATAACATTCACATTATAGGGGTCCCAGAAGGAGGTGATAGAGAAAGGGCACCAGAAAAATTGAAGAAATAGTGGCTGAAAAATCTCCCTAATCTAGGGAAGAAAACAAACATCCAGGTCCAGGAAGCCTAGAGAGTTCAGAAAAAGATGAACCCAAAAAGACATACACCAAGACATGTTATATTTAAAATGGTAAAAGTTAAGGATAAAGAGAGAATCCTAAAAGCAGCAAGAGAAAAACAAATCAGTTACATACAGGGGAAATGCCATAAGGCTATTAGTAGATGTTTTTAGAAGAAATGTTATAGGACAGAAGAGAGTGGCATGACATAGTCAAAGTGCTGAAAGGAATAAACTTCCAACCAAGAATTCTCTACCCAGCAAGGTTATCATTCAAAAGTGAAGGAAGATAAAGAATTTCCCAGGTAAGTAAAAGCTTAAGGAGTTCACCACCACTAAACCAGCCCTACAAGAACCAGTAAAAAGACTTCTTTAAGCTGAAAAGAAATGGCACTAATAAGAAGAAAACATACAAAACTAAAAATCTCACTGGAAAAGTAAAGATATGATAAAGGCAGTGGATCAGTCCCTTATAAAGCAAGTATAAAGATAAAAGAGAACACTAGTACAAGTAACTAAAATTATAATAATTAACTAAGGGATACATAATATAAAGACATAAACTTGCCATCAAAAGGGAGGTGGCATAAAAAGATAAAGCTTTGGAATGTGTTCAAATTTAAGTTTCTACCAATTTAAAACAAACTACTACTTAAACAGGATGTCATAAGTGAACCTCATGTAACCACAAGGAAAAATTTATAGTAAATACACAAAAGAAAATGAGAAAGGAGTCTAAACATAACACTAACGAAAACCACCATAACGCAATGGAAGAGAGAAAGAGCACAAGAAAGGAACAGAGAGGAACTACAAAAACAGCCAGAGAAAAATTAACAAAATGCCAATAAGTACATACCTATCAATAAATACTGTAAATGTAAAAGACTAAATTCAACAATCAAAACACATAGAATCAAGAGGAGTGACCAAGATGGCAGAGAAGGAAGACCCTGAGCTCACTTTCTCCCATGGGCACACCAAAATTAGAACTATTTACAGAACAACTATTGATGAAAATGACCTGAAGACTAGCAGAAAAGATCACCTACAACTAAAGATATAAATAAGGAATAACAGTGAGATAGGTCGGAGGGTTGGAAACAGTATTGTGAAGACCCACACCCCCAGTCAAGCCCAAAATGGGAGGATAATCACAATTGCAGAGATTCTTCCCCAAGGAGTGAGGGGTTCAAGTCCACAACACGCTCCCCAGCCTGGCAGACCTGCGCCAGGAATAAGAGCCCCCAGTACATCTGGCTTTGAAGGCCAGCAGAGCAAAAGGGCTGAGGAAACAGAGACTCTGCTCTTAAGGGATGTACACAAAATCTCACACAGTCCAAGATCCAGGGTAGAAGCAGTAATTTGAAGGAGCTTGGGTTCGACCTACTTGCTGATCTTGGAGAGCCTCCAGGAGAGGCAGAAGGCAACTGGAACACAGATGTTGGAAGCAGCCATTTTGGGGAGCTCATTTTACCACAAGGAAGGACACTGGTGTGGGCAAGCACAATTTTGGAGTCCTCCCTCTAGCTTATTACTGCCAGGACATGACCTCATTCACCAGGTGCTTGGCACCAGTCCTAGGACTCAGGAGCTCCCCAAGCAGGGACAAGAGCTACCCAAGAAGGGACACAGCCCCACCTACCATCAGGCTGGCTGCCACAGACCCCCCTGAACCTCCCAGTTGCCCTGGGACCTGGCCCCACGCACCAGAGGCCCAAGGACACAGCCCAGCCCACCAGCAAGATGACATCAAATTGGAGACCCCTGAGCCTGCAACTAAAGACCCAGGGACTCAGCTCCACCCAACAGTGTACCAGCATTAGCTACAGGACCTGGTTTCACAAACCAGTAAGCAGGCACCAGCTCCAGGACCCCCCAGCTTCACAGCCAGCCATCCCAGTTGTGGCTGTGTCCACCAGCAGGCCAATACCAGCCCTGGGACTACCATGGCACCTCAGCTAGCCCTGTCTGGACCTGGACCATCCACCAGCTGGCCAGCACCAGCCCTGGGAACCCTAGGCCTGTTCCCAGGGGAGGGGACCAGCCCCAGGACCCCTAAGCCCCACAGCCAGTGACACAAAAACCCAGTTCCACCCACCAGCAGACTAGCACCAGCCTGGAAACCCCACCCATCCCAGCCTCCCCCACTATCAGGCCAAACCAGCCATGGGACCCTCACAGCTCCACAGACAGCCACCTCAGGACTAAATCTGTCCACCAGCAGGTTGGCACCAGCCCCAGGACCCTGGCACGTGAAGCCAGCCACCTCCACTACCTGGCCCTACCCACCAGCAAGCAGCACCAAGATACTGACCTCCCAGCCACGCAGCCAGCCACTCCAGAACCCAGATCTGCCCACCAGTGACTGGCAGCCTCTGCACTAGGCAGGGCCTGGCAACCAACCAGGCCAGGGTCCTGTTACACCTACCAGCACACCAACAGTAGTCAGCTCACCACAACAGAAAGGCAGACAACATAGAGGGCACTCCTAGAGCATATAGCTCTGGTGACCAGAAGGGAGTGTGCTGCTGGGCCCGGAGGATGTCTCCTACATAAGGCCATGTCACCAAGATGACGAAATATAACTGACCTTCCTAATACATAGAAATAAAAACAGAGAATTATGCAAAATGGGGTGACAGTTCCAAATAAAGAAATAAGACAAAAGCCCAGAAGAACAAAGTGAAATGGAGATAAACAATCTACCTAGTAAAGAGTTCAAGTAATGATCACAAAGATGCTCAATGAACTCAGGATAAAAATGGATGAACACGGTGAGAAGTCTAAAAAAGAGTTAGAAAATATAAAGAAGAACCAAACAGCGCTGAAGAATACAATAACTGATATAAAAAATATACTAGAAGAAATCAAGAGTAGATAAGATGATGCAGAGGAACAGATCAGCAAACTGGAGGACAGGGTAGTGAAAATCAATTAAGCTGAACAGAAAAAAAAAAAAATTTTAATGAGGATAGTTTAAGAGACCCCTGAGACAACATCAAGCATACTAACATTGGTATTATAGAAGTCCCAGAAGGAGGAAAGAGAGATAAAGGGATGGAGAACATATTTGAAGACAAAGTAGCTGAAAACTTCCTTAACCTAGGAAAGAAAACAGACATCCATTTCCAGGAATCACAAAGAGTTCAAAACAAGAAGAACCCAAAGAAGTCCACACAAAGATGCACTGTAATTAAAGTGGCAAAAGTTAAAGATAAAGAGAAAATATTAAAAACAGTGAGGGAAAAGCACCTAGTTACTTACAAGGGAACTCCCATGAGACTAACAGTTGACTTTTCAGCATAAACTCTGAAGTCCAGAAGAGAGTGGCACAAAATATTTAAATTGACAAAAGGAAAAAACCTACAACTGAGAATACTCTACCTGACAAGTCTATAATTCAGATTTGAAGGACAGATCAAAAGTTTTACAGACAAACAAAAGGTAAAAGAGTTCAGCACCATGAAACTGGTTTTACATGAAATCATAAAGGGACTCCTCTAAGTGGAAAATAAAAGGCCACAACTAGAAATATGAAAATTATAAAAGGAAAAATCTTACTTGTAGCAGATCAACCACTTATAAAGCTAGTAATAAGGTTAAAAGACAAAAGTAGCAAAATCATCTATATCCACAATAGGTAGTTAAGGAATACACAAAACAAAAAGATGTAAAATATGATGTCAAAAACAATAAACGTGTGGGGTTGTAGTGAAAATACAGGGTTGTTAAAAAGCATTCGAACTTAAGAGATCATTGACTTAAAATAACCATATATATAACCACAAACCAACATGCTTGTTACTAGGAATACATACTAAAGTATTAAAAACAAAGGACTGTGATGTCTCCATCTTTATCTAAAATGGTTTAAGAAAGATATAATATCCATAGATAGTATTTTCACATTTATATTTAAGGCAGGATTGTTAATTTTTCTCAAGATTGCAAGTGTTACTGTATTTAGTCTTTAGCAACTTACTCTTTTCTAAAGAAACAAGTGGCATGCCTACAAATATCACCAATTCAGGAAACAGCTATAACTTTTAAGTGCCAGCTGTCACCCTAACTCTGTCATTACACTTTTTTCCTATTAACACATAGAAAAATATTTTGAGCTTTATGTCACAAGTTTTGAAGGCAAATCTGTACATTAAAAGGTCATCCCTTTGCTATTTTTCTGATAGATTAAATTAGACGTTTTAGTTCAATTATGTCAAGAGATAAAACTATAAGCATAACTATCTTTTTATTCATGGATGACAAAGAAAAATAAAAATTTATTTTCATGCTCTCCTTTAAAAAGTTATAAATATTTCCTACAAGTATCTTCCCAGAAGTGTTCTTGGGAGGATTTAATGAGATGAGTATCTCTCAACATAGTGTTTCATTAATATAAATTTTCAATAAACACTACTTTTTTATCTTTATATTACCAGCACTCATCCAGTATATGAGATAAAATAGGTACTGAATGAAAGAGCAAATGCACACTTCATTAAGGGGTGGAGGTGTGTGTCTGTGTGTCTATGGGTATATGAATAACATACAAAATTCATGTACACACAGAACATACACATATGACTACACACACACACACACACACACACACACACACACACACACACACACAGAGGAGGCCTTCTTTACCATAGGATATATTCCTGCATGAGGGCCCCATCTTGCATCCATTTCAATGTTACCTACTTCATTAGTTTCCTTCCACTACACATGCTAAAATCTCTTAGCACTTCAAGTTCTGATGTCAACTTTACCTCCCTCATTTTTCTAAATTTTTATAGGGAAATTTATATTTTTATAAATAAAATATATTTGCATATTTGCTCTATATATTTCTATGCTCCTATGTGGGGTGCATATACATTTACAATTGTTATATCTTCTTGATGAATTAATCCACTTATTATTATATAATGATTTTCTTTGTCACAAACTGACTTGAAGTCTACTTTGTCTGATATACTTATAGCCACCTCTGCTCTCTTTTGGTTACCATATGCTTGAAATATTTTTTCTATCCCTTCCCTTTCTTCTTTTTAAAATTTTTATTAGAGTATAGTTGATTTGTAATGTTGTTAGTTTCCGCTGTACAGCAAAGTGAATCAGTTATATATATACATATATCCACTCTTTCTTAGATTCTTTTCCCATATAGGTCATTACAGAGTACTGACTAGAGTTCCCTGTGCTATACAGTAGGTCCTTATTAGTTATTTATCTTATACATAGTAGTGTGTATATGTCAATCCACATCTCCCAATTTATCCCTTCCGCCCTTTCCCCCCTAGTAACTATAGTTTGTTTTCTACATCTGTGACTCTATTTCTGATTTTAAATAAATACATTTGCATCATTTTTTTTAGATTCCTCATATAAGCGATACCATATATTTGTCTTTCTCTTTCTTACTTCACTTAGTATGATAATCTTTAGTTGCATCCATGTTGCTGCAAATGGCATTATTTCATTCTTTTTTATGGCTGAGTAATATTCCATTGTACCACATCTTCTTTATCCATTCCTCTGTCAATGGACATTTAGGTTGCTTCCATGTCTTGGTTATTGTTAACAGCACTGCAATGAACACTGGGGTGTGTGTATCCTTTCCAACCATGTTTTTCTCTGGATATATGCCCAGGAGTAGGATTGCTGGATCATATGGTAGCTCTATTTTTAGTTTCTTTTTTTTTTTTTTAACATTACCATATTTTTATTCGTCTCATTGACAGATGTTCCTTCATTGCAGGGGCAGCAAGGGGAAAGAAGAGGGGAAAACAACAACAACAACAACAAAAGGAAATTCTAGTTCTTGATGTACTCGCGCCAGCTGAGGCTGGCCTGCTGTCAACCTTCGGGGGAATCACATTCCAGCACCCAGTTCCAGGATAGATCACATTTTAGGCCACAACACAAGTCTTAATAAATTTAAGAAGACTGAAATCATATAAAGCAATTTTTCTGACCACGATGGTATGAAACTAGAAATTACAAAATAAAACTAGAAAATTCACAAATATATAGAGACTAAACAAAACGTTCCTGAACAACTAATGGGTCAAAGAATAAATCAAAATAGAAATTTAAAAACACCTTGAGACAAATAAAAACAGAAATACAACATACCAAAATTTATGGGATGCAGCAAAAGCAGTTCTAAAAGTGAATTTTATAGTGATAAGTACCTACATCAAGAACCAAGAAATATTTCAAACAAGGAACCTGTATTTACACTTCAAGGAACTAGAAAAAAAGAACAAATGAAGCCCAAAGTTAGTAGAAGGAAGGAAATAGCAAAAATCAAAGCAGAAACAAATAGAGACTAAAAAGACAGTAGAAAAGATCAATGAAACTAAGAGTTGGATCTTTGAAAAGATAAACAGATTGACAAACCTTTAGCTAGACTCACCAGGAAAAAGAGAACTCAAATAAATAAAATCAGAATTGAAAGAAGAGAGACTAGAACTGATACCACAGAAATACAAAGAATTATAAGAGACTACTATGAATAATTAGATGCCAACAAATTTGACAACCTAGAAGAAATGGATAAATTCCTAGAGACATATAACCTACCAAGGCTGAATCATGAAAAAATAGAAAATCTGGACAGACCAATTACTAGCAAGGATACTGAATCAGTAATCTAGTAATCCCAACAAACAAAAGTCCAAGACCAGGCAGCTTCACTGGTGAATTCTACCAAACATTTAAAGAATTAATGCCAATACTTCTCTAATTCTCAAAAAACAGAAAAGGAGGAAACACTCCCAAATTCATTTTACAAGGCCAGCATTACCTTGATACCAAAACCCAACAATAATGCCACAAGAAAAGAAAATTACACATCAATATCCCTGATGAACATGGATGCAAAAATCCTCAACAAAATACCAGCAAACCGAATTCAACAACACATTAAAAGGATCATACACCATGATCCAGGGGGATTTATTCCAGGGATGCAAGGATGATTCAACACTCACAAATCAAGTGATACACCATATTCATAAAATAAAGGATTAAAATCATATGAGCATCTCAATAGACACAGAAAAAGCATTTGACAAAAATTCAACATCCATTTATGATAAAAACTTTCAATAAAGTGGATATAGAGGAAATGTACCACAATATAATAAAGGCCATCTATTACAAGCAAGCAGCTAATATACTCAATGATGAAAAGCTGAAAGCTTTTCCTCTAAGATCAGGAACAAGATAAGGATGCCCACTCTTACTACTTTTATTCAACGTAGTGTTGGATGTCCTAGCCACAGCAATCAGGAAATAAAAAGAAATAAAAAACATCCAAACAGGAAAGGAAAAAATTAAATTACCTCTGCAGATGACATGATCTTGTATATAGAAAATCTTAAAGACTCCACCAAAAAAAAAAAAATGTTAGAGCTGATAAACAAATTCAGTAAAATTACAAAATACAAAATCAATATACAGAAATATGTTGCAATCATATACACTACTAACAAACTATCAGGAAGAGAAATTTAAGAAAACAATCCCATTTACAGTTGCATACAAAAGAATAAAATACCTAGGAATAAATTTGACCAAAGAGGTAAAAGACCTGCACACTGAAAACTATAAGACACTGATGAAAGAAACTGAAGAAGATACAAATAAATGGTAAGATAGTCCATGCTCATAGTTTGGAAGAATTAATATTGTTAAAATGTCTATATTTATGAAAGCAACTGTAAAAATTAATAAACAGAATCCTCAATTAAATAGAGTCAGGGGACCAGAAGTGGTAGCTCTCATACCTAAGATGACAGCAGAGCCCAACAAGAAGAAAAAAGACTCCACTTCTTTCCTGGCAACAATTCAGCCAATGTAAAGCCATGGATTCCATGGATTCTTTATTTATGGTAGCCCTCCCCAACTTCCTTTGCCTCTCTATAAAAGAATTCTCCTTCCTTTGTTCTGCAGGAACTTGTACACAGTTTGCCATGGTTGCAGATCCCAAATCTCAATTCTCTGCTGATCCCAACTAAACCTTTTTTTTTTTTTTTTTTTTTTCTGGAAAAATAACTGGCAGTCTATTTGTTTTAGGTCAACACAATGTGCAGTTCAATGTAATCCCCATTAAAATTTGAATAGCATTTTTCACAGAAATACAAAAAAAATCTGAAATTTGTATGGACCTACAAAAGACACCACATAGCCAAAGCAATTTTGAGATAAAGGAACAAACTAGAGGCATCACACTTCCTGATTTCAAACTATGTTACAAAGCTATGGTATCAGCATAAAAACAGACACACAGGTCAGTGGAACAGAACAGGAGGCCCAGAAGTAAACCCATGCATATATGGTCAGTTAATTTATGACAAAGAATATACAATAGAGGAAAGGACGGTTTCTTCAATAAATGGTGTTGGGAAAACTGGACAGCCACATGGAAAAGAATGAAACTGGTCCACTCTCTCACACCATACCCAAAACTAACTCAAAATGAGTTTAAGACTTGAATGTAAGATCTGAAACCATAAAACTCCTAGAATTAAACATAGCCAGTAAGCTCCTTGACGGTCTTGCTGGTGATGACGTTTTGGGTTTGACACCAAAAGCAAAGGCAACAAAAGCAAAAATAACCAAGTAGGGCTACATCAAAAAAAAAGCTTCTGCACAGCAAAGGAAATCATCAACAAAATGAAAAGGTAACCAACCAAGTGAGAGAAAATATTTGCAAATCATATAACTGATAAGGGGCTAATACCCAAAATACATAAAGAACTCATACAACTTCAGGGCAAAAACAAAACAAAACAAAAAATGGGCAGAGGATCTGAACAGAGATATTTCTGAAGAAGACATACAGATGGTCAGCAGTTACGTGAAAATGTACTCAACATCACTAATCATCCGGAAAATGCAAATTAAAACCACAATGAAATTATCACCTCACATCAGTTAGAACAATTATTTTAAAAAAAAGAAAGACAAGAAGTAACAAGGGCTAGAGAGGTGTAGAAAAAAGGGAACGCTTGTGCACTGCTGGTAGGAATGTAAACTGTGCAGCCACTACGGAAAACAGAACAAAGGTTCCTCAAAAAATCAAAAATAGAACTACCATAGGATCCAGCAATTCTCCTTCTGGGTATTTATCTGAAGAAAACTAAAGCACTAACTTGAAAAGATATGTGCACCGGATGTTCACTGCAGTATTATTTAAAACAGCCAAGATATGGAAACAACCTAAATGCCCACTGATAGATGAATGGGTAAAGAAAATGTGGTATACATATACAATGGAATATTATGCAGCCATAAAAAGAAGGAAATCTTGCAATAACATGGATGAACCTTGAAAGCATAATGCTAAGTGAAATAAGTCAAACAGAGAAAGACAAATACCATATAATCTCACTATATACGGAATTAAAAAAAAAAAGAATTCATGGATACAGAGAATAGATTGGTGATTGCCAAAAGCTAGGGGTGTGGGGTTGGCAAAATGGGTGAAGGGGTCAAAAGGCCCAAACTTCCAGTTATAAATAAATCCTGAGAATGTAATGTTCAGCATGGTGACTATAGTTAATACCGTATTATATATATGAAAGTTGCTAAGAGAGAAGAACTCAAAATCTCTCATCTCAAGAAAAAAATTGTAACTATATGTGGTGATGAATATTAACTAGACTTATTGCGTTGATCATTTCACAATACATACAAATATACTGAATCCTTATGCTGTACACCTGAAATTGTTTCATATAAATAAACTGTTGCATAACAATTATATCTCAATTTTTTTAAAAGGAATGTAGAGGGTTACCTTATTCAACCTCAGCTGGGAACATGCACTTTGGGCAATTTGAATTTTTCACCACTATGTACATATTTGTGAATAACTATGACAGTGCTACAAGTACGGATTTGGGTGTTACAAATAAATTTTAGTGAAAAGGCAAATTTGAAAATACAGAATCCACAAATAATGAGGATCAAGTATATATTAGTCAAGTTAGAAAGATAAAACATATTTTATTTAATACTTCATTGGCTTGATTTTATAACTTTTAAATATTTAGACATATGGAATTGGGGCTTCAATTTGACTCTTACCCAGCCCCATAAATGTTTGGAGTAGACCTGCTCCACATCCTAAGAGCTGGCCCTCGACAGAACTGTGAAGCAGGCAGATTTTGTAGCTAATGCCTTTAATACATACATTTTGGCACACATAATATCTTACGTTAGCTCCTGTCCTTTTATTCATAAATCATCATTACCTTCCTGTGCTTAGACACACACACACACACACACACACACACACACACACACACACACACACACACACACACACACACACACACACACCATGTTTTTTTCAGCAACCTCCTCTACCCAGAATGGAAACCTAAGCTAGCTAGAAAGGAACACTGTAATGCACATTCCATTTCATTCCTACATCAAAAACTACCTGCCCCTGTCCCATTCCCTCAGGATCCTGTGATATGCTTGATGAGATAAGAAAGATATGAGCAAATAAATTCTTTTATGATAGTGGGCCATTCAGCTCTATTAAACTATGCCAGTGTGCTACCATTCCCAGGTGATACCAAGCCTTGACTAAATTTTTTTCTGGAAAACCCCTTAATAATGACTTACTGAGGATTTTTAAAGGATAGTTGTAGGTCCTTCTGGAAGATATCTGAGTGTTGCACAGTGTTGTTGAATCACATCACCAAATTAGAATCTGTTCCACAGGATACTTCATGTATAAATCTGATCCTTTTCCCTACTACTCAGCCAAAAATATCATTAGGAAGAACAGGAGATATCCCTTCTGTGTCTTGAAGGAGAATGGACAAGCCATTAGTCTGGAGGAAGTGCAAATATCAAAGGACATAAGCTACGAGGATGGACACAGACCACAGCTCTGCTGGGCCAAGTTCACTGTGTTCTTGGAGAAGCAGGTCCACATAAGGAGAAAACTGGGTCAATCTAAGGGCAGATGAGGTCTAAAAAGGAACAGTGCATGTAGGGAGTAGGAGCTGAATGAATCTAGAAGCAAGGAGCTTTAAACACACCTATTCTAAAAAAATACTCCTTCCCAGTCCCATGCCTCTGGGAAACCTATTTTTCCTTGGAACATCGAAAACAGTGGTTCCTACACTTTGAAATTTCACAGACTACACTTAATTTCTAAAAACTGGGACCCAAGAACTGCCAACCTTTTACTTTGCTGATTGAATACAATTGTTTAAACCAGTATGTGCCATTATATTAATTTCATACAAGAAAATATTTTGATATCAAAATAGTAGAAAAGTATAATTACAGAATAAAAGCGAGTCTCTTCCATTCTGTAAAGAACAGTTGATGACCTGACACTGACACCGCATGAACCCCAGTGAAAACATTGCCATGGGCTGGCAGCACAGTCCTGAGAGTGAGCGGCTGGAACCTCTGTTCCAGAACCAAGTTCAACTCTGGGCTCACTGCCCCAGGTCCATGTCAGACATAGGAAATCTGGATGAGCTTTCTCATCAGATGAGGTCTTTATGACTCCTTCAACAAAAGCCTGTGGCTATTTTGGACCTCAACAGTGAGCCTCATTGTTTCTCTAATAAACCTTTCCTTAAACCTCCCTCCTACCTTTGATGTTAATCAGAACTTGTGGTGCCAAGGTGAGTTCAAACCTCAAGCAGAACCTGACAGAGAAGGACTTGACATCAGATGGTTCTTACCTAGAAAGTAACTCACACTCTCCTCCTATCCCCAAAGACAGAGCCTGGCTTAGACCCAGGGGAAATGTATGTACAAAGCACAAAGGCAGCTACTGTTTCATAGTGTGAGTATTTCTCTCAGGAAACAAGATTTCAAACTGTAGCCAGTGGACTGGTGGGAGAGACAAGTCAGGGAGAGCATCTATGGAGGCCACAAGCTGTTGCTGGGTTTCAAACACACTTAGGCATGTCATTGTACCTGCCTGAGAGCCGGTCAGGCCAACAGAGGTTTCAGCATACCTCTGAGAGGCCAGGTGGACCATGGTACTGGGCACCAGGATGGGAAAGACAAGGGGGACCCATTGTAGAGCCACAGTCAAGGTGTTTTACCTCTTCCCCAGGTGTTTATTTAGTTGAGTTCACATGGGTCTCCTTTGGCCCTCAACTTGGTTGTCCTGAATATAACATAATCATAAGAAGTTCTAACCTATTTCCAGCTTCTGGGAATGTGATTTGGAGCTGAAAACCTGCTAGCATATGTTTCTAAATTCTAGTGTAAGCTCTTCCACTGATTTGTGATATATTGGGGTATTATCGCCTCCCATCATCTCACCCCACCTCACATCATGTGCCTCAAGTTTGCTGTCTGGGAGACAGAAGTAATAACCCTAGAAGCCCACTTGTGGTGTAGCCATTGCTCCAAGTGTGCATGCCATTATATGTGCCTTTTATGGATGTTTTACTCCACATAGTCTCCTAGAAAGAAGACAACACCAAGATGATGGGTGACATGGGAATCCTATTCAAAATGGTCTTTCAGAGATACAGGCACTGGAAATGCTATGGAGAAATGACTGACAGAGCTATCATAGCCTTAAGCAGAGCTTCCTATGTGACTTCTGACCAGGGAAAACTTTCTTACAGTTATAGCTCCAGTTGGGTTCCCTGTCTAGGAACCACTGGCCTAGAGCCCTTCCCATTTGTTTGGCTCCCAGCTGGTAACTACAGTGGAATGCCCTTGGGACTTCAAACAAAGTTACCATCTAGAAGTTGAACTAGGAAAAGTCTCATGAAATGAATGATATCTTTACCTAAAGGGGCATGATGATTGCTTGATCAAAGTAGGAAGAATGACCTAGGAATCAAATCAAGGTATGAATAAACTTAAGGGGGAAAAAAACCTGTTATCTAATTGATTGTAATAACATACGTGAATAAAAGGAATCAAAGAACAAGCTTTGGCAAATGTTAATCCCACCTGGTCTAAAGGAGATAGAGTGAAGACACTGAAATGGATGGGTTGATGCTTTGGTCACGTTAAGGTAATCTTCCCTCCCATACCCAACAACCTTTGCTCTGATTCAAAATTCACCAGGCAAAATGCTGGGATGGTTTTGATTCTCTGTCCCTCAGGAAGAGCATGCCCTCAATACAGACACAAATATTTAGGCCTCCGGACAAGCATGTCCTCCTCTAAAACTAAAAAAATTGGCTTTCTGGTTTACATAGAAATCTCTTGTGAATTTCACTTGGGTGGATTGGGCCTAGAAAGTCTTGTGCTCTCTGGAAACACAGACAAAACCAGTTTCTTGCACCAGAATACTGACTACAATTTGAGGATCCCACCAAAACACTACCTGAAGGCTCAACCAGCCTCGTCTTTTTCCAGAAGCATCCTCTCATATCAGCAGTCATGACCATTTGCTCTCTGCATATGCTGCCCTGTGTTACTGTTTAGTGCTGTAACAACCCTGACTTTCCAAGTAAAGCACAAACTGGTCCTTTAATTGAAGTAGGTTGCACAGTGCATAGAGTATGCATAGAGTAGGGACATCTAAAAAATTTATCGTTGCACCAGGGGAGGGTCTGGATAGAGGCAAAGAATTTGTAGCAACTGAATAGGAAGTATGATAAGTTAAAATAGAGTTTATGAAATAGATCAAAGACTTAAACATAAGACTAGATACCATAAAATTCCTAGAAAGAAACAGAGGGAAGAAGCTCATTGATATCGGTCTTGGCAAGGACTTTTTGGACATGGTGCTAAAAGCACAAACAACAAAAGCAGAAATCAACAAATGGAACTACATCAAACACAAAAGCTCTGCATAGCAAAAGAAGCAATCAGCAAAACGAAATGGCAGCCTACAGAATGAAAGACCATTTTTGCAAATCATATATTAGATAAAGGGTTAATATCCAACATATACAAAGAACACAACAACAAAAAACAAACAATCCAATTAAAAAGTGGGCAGAAGAACTAAATAGACATTTCTCCAAAGAGGACATCAAAATGGCCAACAGGCACATGAAAAGATGCTCAACATCACTAATCGTCATGAAAATGCAAATCAAAACCACAATGAGGTATCACCTCACACCTATTAGAATGGCTATCAGCAAGAAAATAAGAAACAACAAGGTGAGGATGTGGTGAAAAGGGAACACTTATACACTGTTGATGGGAATATAAATTAGTTCAACCACTATGGAAAACAATACAGAGATTCCTCAAAAAATTATAAATAGATGTAACACACAATCCAGAAATTCCACTTCTAGGTATACATCCAAAGGAAATGAAAACAGGATTTCGATGAGATATGTATACACATCCATGTTCATAGCAGCATTATTCACAATAGCCAAGATACGGAAATAACCCAAATGTCCATCAATGGATGAATAGATAAAATAGATTATAGATTATATATATAATGAAATATTATTCAGCCATCGCAAAGGAGAATATTCTGCCATTTGCAACAACATACATGGACTTGAGCACATTATGCTAAGTGAGATAAGTCAGACAGAGAGAGACAAGTACTGTTTGATATCACTATCAAACCTGTCAAAAAAAACCAGAGTAAAATGGTGGTTACCTGGGGATGGGGGTGTGGGGGATAAGATTGATGGTGTTTAAGGGTACAAACTTGTAACAAATAGTAAATAAACCATAGCACAGTATAATGAATATAGACAATAACATTATTCTATAATGATGTGATATTGCTTCAATGGCAATCATATTATAATATCTAAATATATCAAAGTAACACACTGTACACCTTAAATGTACAAAATATAACATGTCAAATTTATCAAATTAAAAAATAAATTAAATTAAATAACAAAAGTAAAAAGAAAAGAATATGAGCTCGGAATGATGAGACCTGGGCTCTAGTCCCAGTTCTACCACTAACAAACTGTAGGGTGTTAGGCAAACTCAGTACTTTGCCTGAACCTCATTAGAATCACCTAGAATTTTTAGGTATATACTACAGAGAATCTGTATTTAATCCACTGAGGTTAAAAACTAGAATATCAACTATTTAAATACCAAAGTCTCTATTTCCCTGAAATCTGGTGTTTTCAGCAAAAGATAGAATGATTTAGGTCTGAGAGGAGCTTCATGCTTTCTCCTTAGCCCCAAGTTTCTACTGGGCCAGAGGCACAAGTATGTATGGATAAATGATTCTCAGAGATGGAGGTAAGAGACAAATAATTGAGCCCAGCTGAACCTCCCTAATGGGTCATAGGGGTGGCCACAAGGTCATAGTAAGTCCATCTGAATGACTGCTCCAATGCTTAAAGGACTATCCACGACAGTTTGACCCCAAGTAAGACAGAACTCAAAGCCTCAGGGCAGGATAGAACTGAGGAAGAAGGTCCCAGACACATAGTCACACCCTGTGATCTGTGTCCTGGCCAGTTGTCCTGTTGGCCACTTTCCAACCTTGTGACTAAGGGCCTCAAAGCACACAACCAGTGATGGAACAATCCTATCACTGTAGCCAATAACTTCCAGCTCCCTCAAAGATTAACCAGCAGCACACTCAGGCAGCCAGATGTTTCATTTGTCAGACATCTTTAGAACGTTTTAAAATTTTTTATTATTGAGCCTCCCTCCCACCCTCCCTATCCCACCCCTCTAGGTAGTCACAGAGCACCAAGCTAATCTCCCTGTGCTATGCGGCTGCTTCCCACTAGATATCTGTTTTACATTTGGTAGTGTATATATATCAATGCTACTCTCTCACTTTTTCCCAGCTTACCCTTCCCCTTCCCCGTGTCCTCAAGGAGGCACAGGAGGGAGGGGATATGAGGATATATGTATACATATAGCTGATTCACTTTGTTATACAGCAGAAACTAACACAACATTGTAAAGCAATTATACTCCAATAAAGATGTTTAAAAAAAATAATATGGTAAAAAAATAAATAAAAAATAAAATTTTTTACTATTGAAACTTTCAAACCTATAGAAGAGCAGGAAAAATGGTATCATGAACACTCATATCCATCACCTAGGTTTTAAAATTGTTAATATTTTGCCACATTTGCTTCTTTTAGTTTTCTTCTGCTAAAGTATTCTAGAGTAAATATCAGACTTTACAATATCTCACCCCTATATATTTTAGTTTGCACTTCTGAAAAGTAAGGACCTGTTTCTACATGATCACAATAGCATTTTTCACACCTAACAAAATTCATAAGAATCTTCTAATATCACCTACTACTTAGTCTATATTCAAATTTCCTAGTTATCCCCTTCCCCAAGATACCTTTTATAACTGGTTTATTCAAACCAATGTCTGATTGAGTACCATACTCTATATTTGGCGAATGTGTCTCTGAAGTCTCTTTTAAGTGAGAACAGCCACACACTCCTTTTTTTCCCCCTCTTACTGAAGAGACCAAAGTAATTGTCTTATAGAACAGCCACATTCTGGGTATGTCTATTTGTTTCCTTGTGGTTTTAATTTTTTCCTGTGTCCTCTGTATTTCTTACAAACTGAAGTTATATCTAAAGGCTTAATTAGATTCTGGTTAAACATTTTAAGCAAGAATACCTCGTAGGTGATGCTGTTTGTGTCACCCTGCATCCAATCTGGAGACAGCACTTGGCATCTGGTTATCCCACCACTGGGATATTGATTTGATTATTGGGGTAAGGTGGTGATTATCAGATCTCTCCACTGTAAATTCTTATTTTTCCCCTTGGGACCAACTCTGGGTCTGGGCATTGATATTTTGTGACTATCCAGTTCCCAACTCTTTTTTGTTTTTATTTTTTTCATTTTTTTAAAATTTATTTATTTATTTTTGCTGTGTTGCGTCTTCGTTTCTGTGCGAGGGCTTTCTCTAGTTGTGGCAAGCGGGGGCCACTCTTCATCGTGGTGCGCGGGCCTCTCACTATTGTGGCCTCTCTTATTGCGGAGCACAGGCTCCAGATGCGCAGGCTTAGTAGTTGTGGCTCACGGGCCTAGTTGCTCCACAGCATGTGGGATCCTCCCAGACCAGGGCTCGAACCCCTGTCCCCTGCATTAGCAGGCAGATTCTCAACCACTGCGCCACCAGGGAAGCCCCTCTTTTTTGTTTTTAGCGGGCATTCTTCAGTAAAGAAGAGCTTTTGCCTAAAAACCGAAACAATGCAGTTGTCTTGATATAAGTCCCTACTGTGTGTTTGATTCTTTCCCTTTAATTACTAATATCAAGAGTAAGAAGCTGCTGTAGTAGTCACCCTCAATATTTAGTAGACAAGGTTTGGCTCTGTTTAGGATTTTTCTCAATATCATTAGAGATTAACTAACTTTCATATGTTTAATATGTTTTAATCATCTCTAGTCATTGTTCTTTTTGATCCTCAGGTTGTCCCAACTCTGCCCAGTGTGAGCCCTCCAAGCTGGTTCCTGTGTCCTTCTGACATGATCCCACTCCTCTTTGAGTGCTTACTTGCCTTCTACAAAACAAGTTATTCCAGGCTCATCTTATACATCCTGTTCCCCAGACTTGAAACCAGCCATTTCCCCAAGGTGTGTTACCTAACCAGGTTCATTTTGCCCAATACATAGCAAGCCAAGACACTGAGACACCAAGGTTTGCAGCAAGGAAAGGATTCATTTGCAAGGCTGCCAAGTGAGTACACAGGACAATGAATCTCAAATCCGCCTCTCCAAAGGCAGAGGGCTTGGGGTATTTATGGGATAACAAATAAGCAGAGTGGTCTGAGGCATGGGGAGTGTCAGGAAAGGTGACTGGGAAAAGGTGCACTAATCATGATTCTGTGCAGGTGTAACCTCTGAACATTCAAAGGGTCACCGACGGACACTCACACATGCCCAGTTGACGAGTTGGTGGTCCCATCCAGTCTTAACCAGCTCAGCTGAATAGACACAGCTGACTCATGTTTTTCTAGAAAACAACATGGGCAAACATCTTATTGTTTAGGCTATGTCACACTTGGAGGACACACAAGTCTTAAAACGACCTTGATTAGTGAAGGCAGGTGAAATAGATTTAACCCACAGTTTTAGATGTCCTGTTCCTCTCTGTAAGAAATGGTATTCATAAACCAAAATCTGGCCACTAAGGGTACTCTGCTACTAGGATGTCATTAAATAATATTTTTGGTACATATCTTAGCATGTTTAACTTTTTTTGGCTTTTACTACTGGATTTGTCAGCTTTACATTATATCCTTTAATTCCACCTATGTGGCAATCATTTAACCTGTTGTATTTTCTTCCTCCTTTCTTCTTTCCCCTTTATTTTTATAGTTTTAATTTTTTTTTTAGGAGGAAAGGCTGTTAGTTTTGTTTTTGTTTTGATTTATTTATTTTGGCTGCGCCAGGTCTTAGTTGCGGCACACAGGATCTTCGCTGCAGCAATGTGGGATCTTTAGTTGCAGCATGCAGACTCTTAGTTGCAGCATGCATTCAGGATCTACTTTCCTGACCAAGGATCAAACTTGGGCCCCCTGCATTGGGAGCACAGAGCCTTACCCACTGGACCACCAGGGAAGTCCCTATAGTTTTGATTTTTTTATACTTTATCATATACATTACATTTAGATATTATTCTTCCACACTTATTTTCTGCTTTGATTTAGTCTTAGGTCTACATTTGAATGTATCCAATGCTCGCCATTCGTTCTTTGGCCTAAGTCTCTCCAATCATCTCTTGGTTGGCTGAAGCTTATCTTCTAGTAGATTGCAAAGGATAAGCTAACAAATACTTGCACATTCAAAACAGCTTTTATGTACCCTCACTACTTGAATAAAATGGATCAATATAAAATCATTGGCTTACTTTCTCTTTATGTATCCTGTAGAAGTTACTCAACAACTTTCTACATTAAATGTGGCTATTGGAAAGTCTGATGAAGCTCCAGTATTCTTCCCTTTGTATTGAATAAGTGACTTGGTTTTTTTACCTGGAGGCTCAGAGGATTTTTTTTTCTTTATTTTTAAAATACAATAGTTTTATTAGGACACGTCTAGAGATAACTATAGTGGGAAAACTTTCCCAAAGTCATGTTGTTCCTTTCAATATGTAAATGTGTTTTCTTTTATTTCAGAAGATTTTTCTTGAATTATAATTTTTACTTATTAGTTCTGCTTCAAGTTTGGTTTTTCTTCTTTGCCTTTCTTATAAATGTATCACTCTCTCTCCAGGACACCCAGCCCTTCCAGAGCCTCCCAAACTCTTTTCTTTCTGCAGAGGCTGCTTTTCTAGGACTGCTGCACAGTTATCTTTTGGGGAGTTCCCAATAGTGCCATTCTAAATTGGATCCTCTTGTTCCTGGATACTATATCTCCCTTTTTCTTGGTTTAGCTCCTTTGTTTTGGTGGAGCACATTCTCTGGTAAGTTACTGATAAAATGTACATGGTAGGTAAAATTTTTGAGAACTTGCATATAAAATTAAATTTAAAAAAATTTAACTTCAGTCTAGTTTCACACTTTGATCAAACAGAAAATTCTAGGTTAAAAAAACATTTTCATTCAGAATTGTACTTTTCCACTGTCATCTAGCTGGCAAATGCTGAGGCTAAGAAACAGACTAAGAGGTTAAGAATAAGATGCTATTCTTATTCATTATCTCCTGCATGTGACTTTACTTTCTCTGGAAGTTTTTAGAACCATCACCTAGACTAATACTCTGAAATTTCATAATGATGTTTCTCGTGTTCCAACATTTTTTATTGCTTGTAGGGCCATTCAGTCATTTAAATCTGGACACATATTCTTCAATTATGAAATTCTTTCCCACATTTTTTAATAATTTCTTCTCCCTCAACTTAACTTAGAGGTTCATTTTCTGCAACTCCTATATCAGATATTGGACCTCATAATTTAATCCTCTAATTTACTTAGCTTTTCTATCATGTTTTCCTTATGTTTGTCTCATTGTTCTATCTCTGTGATAGTTCAATTTCATCCTCCAACCTTTTCATTGAATGCTTTATTTTAGTTATCTGATTTTTATCTTCCAGCAGCTCTTCTTGATCTCTGATTAGGCTTTTACGTAGCATCCTGTTCTTGCTTATTATTGCAACACCTTCTGGTATCTCTTTAATAATATTTATTATAGTTTCTTTGAATTTTGACTTTGCTCCTTGCATTATCGCTTTTCCTCTAGATCCTTTTTCTGTTCATTATTTTTGTTGTTACTTTCTTGTTTTGCTCTCCTTCATATTAAGTTCTTTTTTTTAATGTCTGGTGATTCTTTTATTTCCATTTACACGTAAGACAGGCACAGTAGAAAATGTAAATAAGAGTTCTTGTGTGCGTGAGCAGGACATGACTGTTGGAATTCTTCCCTGCCTGTGAAATGATCATGTAATTAGCCCACTTTTTCACTGAAAATTTTCATGTGTCAGTATGTCAGTATTGGTAGATATTGCCTCTGAAAATATTAGTATTTCCAGAGAGGTATCTTCAAAACTCTTGCTGGGGGGTGCTTTCTGTGAGCCAACTTAAAAAAAAAAAGGAATGTTAGTCTCACCATTTAGGAATCAGATACTCATTCCTCATCCTTCTTTCTATTTGGAATTTCCACTTTGCTTCACGTCTTCAAGTTGAGAGACTCTCTGATTCAATTTTTCCAGAGATTAGACCTTTTGGCTCTTGTGGGGTAGGAGATAATCTTCCAAGAGTGAAATAATTGGTCAGGGAGCTAGTGGTATAAATGTTACTTTGCAAACTAACAAAAAATTACCTTGTGAACTTGGGGCCAGGTGTAGCTGCTGGGGAAATTATTCTCTGGTGACCAGGGTTTAGCCCTACAGTCAGGCTGGGAAAAAGCAACAGCTCTGAGACTATGAAATATTCAACCCGGGATTTCCCTGGTGGTGCAGTGGTTAGGAATCCACCTGCCAATGCAGGGGACACAGGTTCAAGCCCGGTCCAGGAGGATCCCACATGCCACGGAGCGGCTAAGCCCATGTACCACAACTACTGAGCCTGCGCTCTGGAGCCCGCGAGCCACAACTACTGAGCCAACGTGCCACAACTGCTGAAGCCCATATGCTTAGAGCCCATGCTCCACAATGAGAGACGCCATTGCAATGAGAAGCCCAAGCACCGCAACGAAGAGAAGCCCCTGCTCACTGTGACTGGAGAAAGCCCGCACACAGCAATGAAGACCCAATGCAGCCATAAATAAATAAATAAATAAATAAATAAATAAATAAATTAATTAATTAATTAAATTAAATTAAATTAAATCATCAACCCATTTCCTGCGAGGATAAGAATTAACCATCATCTTAAAATCCCCTACCTGGTGATAAATAGAGCCTCAATAAAATGTGTAATCAAAATAATAGACCATATTCTGTGGTTCTGAACAGTAAGTACCAAATTACTGTAATTTTCAAATTTTAAAAATCTGATACATATCCCCTGAAAAATTTAACAGGGTTGGATCACTGTGGTTTTGATAACAAAGCTTACTCTAGCCATAGTTTGGGTCTGTCATGGTAGATTTGGGGCCCCTATGGTTGCTGAGGGATATAGGAGGAAGTGGATACCACATGGGACCTTTCCTCACCGTACAGGCATGTCAGGAATATTGGTTTTTATTAGGAATAAGTCTGGCCCCTTTCAGGTTTTGGCACAGAAGCTTGAGATGGTTACTCAAGCTATTCACCTGACATATGCCTTGTGCCTGGGGAGGCCAAATGCTAATAAATCCCCAGTTTACACTTACTGTCCTGGATTAATGACTGAGAGGACCTCTTTTAACTCTCAAAATTGGTTTTGATGATAAATCACACAATATCTCTACATATATCATAATGTCTCAAGAAGACAGAGTCAGAGAGGAAAGGGGGAAAACCCTGAGCCCCATTCCCTCAACCTGAGAGTGCTGTGGGAGAATCTGAGTTTAAAGTTTAATTTTGGAGATTCTCCAAAAGAGTGGGAGAGGAGGATGGACAGGCAATGTAACCATGGAGTAAAGTCTTCACCCTCCAAGTGTGGGGAGCAGCAGCAAAAACATCCATAGGTCCCAAGTCATTCAGAAAGTAGTCTAAGATTCCCTGAACAAGATTAATGATTTAATAGGAGACATCAAAGAACTGTTTGTCAATGGCATGATCTCTGAATCCCATAACCCACATGCTTCCTCTTTTTTATAATGAAAAAAAAGTCTAAAAAATTGAAATTCATGGAATTCTTGATTCTAAATAGATGAACTAAACTAAACCAACACTACATGTCTGTGCACAGGATGCCTAGTGGAATACCAGGTGTCTTTAACCCTGGATTTGAGAGAGCACACAATCAAATTCCTTTGGCTAAAACAGGAAACATATTTTATCTGTCTGGTGTGGTTGTACCAATTTGAACAGATGTCCTTAGGCATGTTGTGAGCTCATAACATCCGAGCAGCTAATGAAAGAAATGCAGATTCACAAATTACCTAATGGTACTAGTTTATCTGGATGACAGAGCTGTATTTGGGGAGACCCTGAAGAAGCAGAAACAGCAGCTCCTCAAATTTTGGGATCATCTGGAAAACCAGGCTGGAAATTATTCCTTGACAAAAGACAATCCTTCAGCCCTCAATAAAATATATTAGATGTACAGTATTATAATATGGGATAAGCACAGGCCTTGAAAAATCTCTACTTTTGTAAACTGGTTAATCCCCCCAAATTTTAGGGGATTAGAGAAATTCTTGATATTTCAGAATAGCAAAACCCTTCAATGATATGGGCCCTTCTGTGATATGGGCAGAAACTAGGACATCCCTCAGGAAAGTAATCCAAGAACAAAATAGTGGCCCAGGCCCTCCAACTCCTTAACTTTTGTGATGATCAGTAAGGAGAAGTATAAAGAAGCACTCACAGCATTGGACTGCTTATACTACATTTCTGTTCCAGCAACTGCTGTCTCTGATAAGCGCTTTATTTTAAAATTATATGCCAGTTTTCAGGACAATGGAGGTGTACCAAATCAAGGAAATGACACCTATATCCTTGCTAAATTTTAATTCTCAAAGTAGAATTTCTGGAGCTAAAGTGAACAAAGTCCTTACTAACTAAGATGTGAACTTGTGAGGTTTAACATATAGAGAGAAATAAGGTATATGACAACAACAATGCAAAAGCAGGAAGGGGTTACATCAAATTAAGTATTTCAAGACTTTTTTTTTGAGAAAATGGTAAAAGTAATCATTTATTTTAGAGTGTAATAAGTCAAGGATGCATGTTGTAATCTCTATGGTAACCACTAAAAGAATAGTAAAAGAACACATAACTAACAAATTAATAAAGAGGATGGGGGTGAAATAATAAATTTTTTGTGATTAATCCAAAAGACAAGAAAGGAAATAAAGGACATGAAAACAAGTAGGTCAAATAGAAAACAAATAGTGAGATGGTAGACATAAACCCAAATTTGCCCATAATTCCATTATCTGTAAATTGACTAAATCTCCAATTAAAAGACAAAAATCACACTGGATTTTTTTGAAACCTATAACTACTTATAAGACATATTTCTTAACTATAGGGTCACAGAAAGATTGAAAGTGGCAGGTTGGAAAAAGATATACTATGCAAACACCCCCAAAATGTTGGTGTAACAGTGCTAACATCAGATGCAATATACTGGAAGACAAAAAACATTACTAGAGAAAAAAGGAACGTTTCATAATGACAAGGAGACCAATTCACTGAGAACATATCCACTGAGAAGATATAACAATCTTAAGTATATAGGTACCCAATAATATAGCTTAAAATATATAAGGCAAAAATCTACAGAATTAAAAACAGAAGCAGACAGATCTAAAATCATAAAGAGATACTTTAACATACGTCTCTTGCTAACTGACAAAACAAGCATACAAGAAATCAGTAAGGTTATAGAAGACTCACAGAACACAATTAACAAATTTAACCTCATTAGTATATAGAATATTACAGCCAAAAAAGGCATTAAACTCAACTTTTCAAGTATACGTGGAACATTTGGCAAAGTTGAACACTTGCTGAATTGTGAAGCAAGCATATAGTTTTCTAGGGCTGCCATAACAAAGTATCATAAACTGGATGACTTAAACAATAGAAACTTATTACCTCACAGTTGTGGAGGTTAGAAGTCTGAGATCAAGGTGTTGGCAGGATTGATTCCTTATGTGGTCTGTAAGGGAGAATTTGTTCCATTCCTCTCTCCTACCATCTGGTGGTTTGTTGGCAATTTTTGGTGTCCCTTGGCATGAAGATGCATTACCCCAATCTCCGCCTTCATCTTCACATGGCATTGTCCTGGTATGTTTCTGTTTCTGTATCCAAATTTCCCCTTTTTATAAGGACACAGTCATTTTGGATTAGGGCCCCCCCCCAACTGACTTCATCTTAACTTGGCAATCTGCTAAAATTTCCAAAATAAGGTCACATTCATAGATACTGAGGATTAGGACTTCAAAATCTTTTGGGAGGCACAATTCAACCCATTAACAGCAAGTCTCAACAAATTTGAAAGGAGAGAAATTACTCAGCACACTAACTATAGCGAAATTAAGCTAGAAAACCTCCACATGCTTGAAATTTAAGCAGTAATATTTCTAATGACCCATGGGTGAAAGCAGAAAACACAAATGAAATTAGAAATTATTTTGAGCTACATAGTACCATCAAAACGTGCAAACATAGCTAAAGCAGTGCTTAATGAGGCTCTATAACATTAAATGTATATGTTACTTAAGGAGAAGAGCTGAAAATAAATTATTAAAGTATCAAACTCAATAAATTAGCAAAACAGAGCAAATTTAAACCAAAAGAATAAAAAGAAGTTTCCAAAGATAAGATTAGACATTAATGAAATATAATACAGTCCTACAAAGGAAAAGAATAAAGTCAAAAATTTTTTGGAGAAATTTAATAAAATTGATAGACCTCTAGCAACACTTAACGAAAAAAAAAAAAAAGGCACAGTTACCAGTATCATGAATATAATAGGAGATACCTCTGGAGTTCTTACAAATATCAAAATAATAGTAAGAGGATATTATAAATAAGCTTATGTCAATAAATTTACATTTTTAGATGACATGAAAAACTCCTAGAAAAGCAAAACTTACTACAATTGAAACGAAGAAAAAGAAAATCTGGTATCTCTTAAGGAAATTCAACTGTTAATTCCAAACCTCCCCACAAAGAAATCTCTAGGACAAGATGGCCTCACTGGTAAATTCTTCCAAATATCTCAGAAACAATACCAATCTTATACACAATCGCTTCCAGAAAATAGAAAAGGGGAGACATTTTCCAACTTGTGAGTTATAAAACCTAATAAGGTCATTAAAACAACAAAACCTATAAGCCAATCTCTCATGTAAATACATAAATGCAAAAAAATCCCCCCCAAAATATTAGCAAATCAAAGTCAACCGTGTGTGTGTGTGTGTGTGTGTGTGTGTGTGTGTGTGTCTGTGTGTATGTGAATGAGCAGTCCTCACTTTGCCCAGTAGTATAGGACCTTAAAAATTACTATGCAAGCTGAAACCATGCAAAATGATTCTAATAATCAATGGGAAAATTGCAATTGTTCTATGAGCTTTAAAAATGTTGTCAAAACATTAAATACTCTTACTGTTGGTTATAAAGGTATAAGGAAATGAAATGCAGTAACGCTAATATTTATTTAGTACACTCTAATTTAACACATTAGAAACATTGAGAAGTGCTTTCTTTGTTTAAAAAAAACATTATCAAGTGTAGTTCAAACAGTGCTTGCCTTATTGTTGTATGACTTTGATACAGAGCAAGATTCTTTTCTATGCCTTGGTGAAGGCATGACTCATATCTAGAGGCTCCAGAACAGTGGAAGTGTCAACAACAGTCCGCTATTTCTTCTAGAACTCCATTTATATGCAATTCAAATTTCACTTCCAGTTTTAACACTTCGTGATTCTTTTTGGCACTTTCATCTTTGTTGGGCAATTCTGTCTTTCAATTTTCACTGAAGTTCATTCCAATTGTTAATATTTTTCAATTAAAAAAAATAATGGCAGATGGGTTTATTACTGGGAACAATTACACAATACTCTCTTGTCCTTGCATAACCTGAGTGACAGGTGCTCAGTGACCAATCATCCACAGACTTTGAAAGAAGTGATGTAATTGGTCAGTGCTCCTGATGTGAATTTGCTTTTTATGAAATGATATGTGGACTGTAGACTTAGCCCGAAGTTTGTATTTTATATAATTACTCTCAATGACTATACAAACTGAAATTTGAACTCGTGTTTAGAGGCTGCTGTTATTTAACTAAATCATGTTCATGGAAATTCGTGCATACCGGAACCATGCACAGTGAGAAGTGCCTGTATATTATAATTGTACTGAAAAGAAGAAAGGAGAAAACTCCACAGAGGGTGCCATGCTATACTTGCACACCCGGGTCAGTTAAGTTTCCTTAGATTACACAGGCCCAGTTAGTCCTTCTTTTCACTCCGTTCTCCAGGATGCCAAGAAAGGCACTATGAGATCACTGGGGAGTCTGGCGACCAGTCTAAAACTACAAGTTCCATTCATCATCAGATGCATAGGTTTTGACTTCCAATTATCATTGATAGCTTATCAAAACATATTTTCCCGGTACTTCCCTGGTGGCGCAGTGGTTGGGAATCAGCCTGCCAGTGCAGGGGACACGGGTTCAAGCTCTGGTCCGGGAAGGTCCCACATGTCGCGGAGCGGCTGGGCCCGTGCACCACAACTACTGAGGCCCACTCGCCTACAGCCCATGCTCTGCAGCAGAAGACGCCACCGCAGTGAGGAGCCCACGCCCGCAGCGAGGAGTGGTCCCCGCTCGCCACAACTAGAGAAAGTCCGCCCGCAGCAACAAAGATCCAACGCAGACAAAAATTAATTAATTAATTAATTTTAAAAAACAAAACATATTTTCCCTTCTCGTGTCTGATTTTTTTAAGGGGTTATTTTTAGAAAACGCAATTTGAACCATTTTAGGATTAAATTTTCCTGTTTAAAAAAAATTTCCGTTTAATTATGAAAATTAACAGGAAAATATTTCCAATTCCAAAAGTTTGCTTTAGGGCTAACTTTTCATAAGCACACCTATCAGCATTCCAACACATGAAAAAGACAATCTCATCTACGCCCCACCTCCACCATTACCTCTAGTTTTCACTCCTCACTCACAGGGGTAACTGTGCTTCCCTCTTTCCTCCTTCCAGAAGGCTGTGGAAGGCCACGGGTCTAATCTGACTGTAACCTGGGCTGAGGGGTCCCACACAGAGCACCCGTGGGGTCCCGGACAAGTGCTGGGCTCAATCAGGCGCTGCTGGGGAAAGAAAGCACAGGCGGGGTCCATCCACTCAAAACCATGGAAAAAGCTCTAATAAATACCTTTATCCTGATCTTCAAACTCCATTGACAATTTCAGGTGATTTTCAGGGACAAAGGTGGGAAAGAGGATGGTGCGGGCCGCAACACAACTAGATGGTTCTGTCACCGGCAAAGCCCATTAACAATTCATGGGAAATAAAAATAGATTCTGGGTAATAAAATAAAGTCTAACCTTTTTTTTTTCCTTTTCCTTCGTGCTTAGTCTAGCATCACTTGCTCACAGGGAACCGTGTGCAGAGGCCTCGCACCCACACTTCAGACCAGTCCTCCTAGTGCAAAATTGCAGCACCGACACCTGAGCTCCGCGGGGCAGAAGCGCCCCGAACGGCATCTCTTTTCAAGATGGCGGCGGCCGGACGTGTACAGAGACGCTACGCCAGGCTCTGGGATCTGGAGCTGTGAGCAGTGCGTCTGCGCCCACCCCAGCCCCGCCCACCCCAGCCCCGCCCCCGCCCCACCCCGACCCCGCCAAAGAGCCTGTACTCCAGAGCATCTGCTGGCACGTCTCCATTCTTTGATGGAAGAATAAAACTCCTTTGCTTCCGAAATACTCGTCTCTTTCTTTTGGCTCTAACGACACTGGGCAGAAGGACCCTTATTGGGGAAGGTCGGTGACAGTTCCAGTTCAGATCCTCAAGAGCTCATCTCATTCCAGCACAGCTGGCTCTGGCCCTGACGCTGCCCACCCAGAGACGAGATGCAGATAGCCCTGAAGTCACTTCACCTCCTGTGTGTGTGACATTCTGTCAGTGAGAGTTGCAGGGTGTTTGTCTCCCTCAGTTCTACCTTCATCATGCTCTTTCCAGCAATCAACTGTGCGGTCTACAAGTTACTTTACAGCTTTGTTAGGAAATCACCGGTGTAAAAACTACTTTGAATTAGGTAAATTCAGAGTTCAGGGTTATAACCTTATGTGGCACTTCCCATTTCCAGGTCACCCTCCAGTCCAAAGCCAAAATGTTCTCATTAGTCCTCTCTGTCTCTCGGAAAGTCAAGCTTTTTCTGCCTGGGTCTCAGTGACTCTCTTCGAAGGCAAGCTCAGTGGTTGCACCACATTCCACTCTAAAAATTATCAAATCTCTGACTGCTAATCCCCAAAGACTCCATTAAGCCATCTGATGTCCTCAGGGGAGGAGAGCTGGGGAAGCACCTAGCCTTCCTCCCAGGGACCCTCCCTTTCCCCTCTCCCTGGGGCTTCCTTCTAGTACCTTTGCTTCCCCTTCAAGTTGGCCAGTTCCCCAGCTTCAGACACAGAAATACACAGTATTTTTCAACCCCAGTGAAATCCAAGTCCGTAGTGAAGTCAACAGAGGACAGGAGATACTCTTTCAGGATTCCAGACGGATCTTAACCAAAAAAGAAATGGGATTTCTTTATACCCCAACACGCAGCCATGTGTTCTAAACTGACCACTAGCTGAAAGGGTTCTCCCCCAAGCAGAGCCACAGAAAGAAGGGAAGAAGCTGAGGGCTGTGAGAAAGGTAACTGTAAGATTCTTCAGGTAGAAGGCACTCAGAAATTAGGTGGTGGAAGCCCATCCAGGTGTTTGTCTGTTGGCCCCATGCTTGGAGATCCAGTTTGTGAGCGTTCTGTATGGTGTTCCTTAATCGTTGATGTTGTCCTGGAAGGCACTGTGCAAGGCACTGAAGGAGAGCAAGATGAGAAAGACAGGATTCCCTGCCCTTAAGGATCTTGCAGCTAAGACAGAAATGGAAGTCAGTGCAAAACAGGGCAACATTTAGTGGAACAGTATGAGACGGAAAGCACTGAAAGGTCTGAAGTGGGAGAGCAGTTATCTTTATGTGAGGAATGAGAAACTTTATGAAGGAGACAGAATTTGAACTTGGCTCTAGAGAAGGAATAGGAATTGATCAGAGAGAAAATCAAGAAGAGCATCCCAGGACTTCCCTGGTGGCACAGTGGTTAAGAATCCATCTGCCAGGGCTTCCCTGGTGGCGCAGTGGTTGAGAGTCCGCCTGCCGATGCAGGGGACACGGGTTCGTGCCCCGGTCCGGGAGGATCCCACATGCCGCGGAGCAGCTGGGCCCGTGAGCCATGGCCGCTGAGCCTGCACATCCGGAGCCTGTGCTCCGCAGGGGGAGAGGCCACAACAGTGAGAGGCCCGCGTACCGCAAAAAAAAAAAAAAAAAAGAAGAGCGTCCCGGACAGAGGGAACTTCATGAGAGAAGATGTGGAAAGAAGAATGCTTAGAGCATATTTCCGGAACATTGAGAGGCTGTGGAATGGGAGTGAGGAGGAGGGGGGAGGACTGTGCAGGTCCATGCTACCCGGCCCCCTGACCCTGTGTCCTGTGGCTGCTGAGCACAAACCATGACCCAGAGGGAGTCTCTCTTGTTTACCAGGTCAAAGAACACAGCCTGCTGCCCACTGAGTCATTTGTCACCTGTGGTCACCCCTCCACATTCTCTGCCCCCATCTGGCAACCTTCCTCTTTTGCTTTATTAATAAGTACAAGGTAAGTTTTCCCAGGCAACCATTAAAACGAAAAGCCTGCCTTCTATTTCAAGGGAAGCTTTTCTTAAAAGCTCATCTAAAAGAGCTGACTCTTAAGAACATTTGCTTTGATGTTGTTTTCTTAGTTATTCTCATATATGGGAAATAGCAAATGAGAGACAGATAATATAAAGGTCTGAGATCCTGGAGACACAGGCTTGAGTTTGGTCAGTGAAGCAGGCCCAGAAGTGCATAATACAGTCCAGGGTGCAAACTCCATAAGGGGCACTTCTGCCAGCCTGAACTCTGTGCTGGAGACCTTGGTGGGTCTCAGAGGATCGGGGTTTCTGACCACCGTCAAGCACCTGCGTGGCTTCAGAGAAAGGGCCGCAGAACAGAACCTAGGGGGCCTGGGAGCCCATCCACAACTCTCCTTGTGACTTTCAACAAGTCACTTTATGCCTCTGTGCTTCAGCCTCCTCCTCCTCAAAATGAAGTGTCTTGCTGATCTCAAAGGCAATATAACCTTTCTTTTCTCGAGGAAAGTTTAGGGTTTTCGTGTCAACCAAAGAGTGTTCAAGTAAACCTTAGCTCTGCCCCTTTTTAAATGCATAATTTGGGACAAATTACTTGACCTATGCGAGCTTATTTTTCTCCTATGGAAAAGGAATAAAAATTACCTACCTAAGGTTGCTCTGAGGAAATCAATGAGATAATGCATGTAAAAATGCCCAGCACAATATCTAGAAAATAGTTGGTACTTGATGCCCTGTTTCCTGACTCTTGAAAGGGTCCTTTTGTGTTATAATGTTCTATGTTTCCACCAAAGCAAGGTCTCCACATGTTACCAAAGAGTCTGCAATCATAGCATGGATGGAAATCACCAGACACAAATCAAAGCAAACATTTTCAGCAGAGGGCCAATAGAGGATTAGGTTAACGGGCCAAATTCCCTGATTTAGGATGCACCTTCCTCTGTGCACGCTTCCTGAACATGCTTGTTCAAAACACCTAAGTCATCATCTGGAGATTATAAAGCAGCAAGTCTGGAGAGAGACACGGGGATCTGAATATTTAACTAGCACATATATCCCCAAACCCTGGAGGAGTGGTTATTCCAAAGAGGCAAATCTGAGAAACAGCACTTTGATACAGTTCCTTGTGAACTCCCAGCCACCTATTTCTTCGTTCTCTGGTCTGATGTGGCTGCTGGCTGTGCTGCCTGCCCCTGGCACCTGTGTGCTGCCTGGAATTTTCTCAGTTCCTATATCGATTCTGCTGCTTCTCAGCCAGCTCTGTATATTTGGGGATTGACATTGCAGCATCTGTATTATGAAGATGTGGCTACTCCTTCATCCCCTCTAGAGACTTCTGACTGTGTGTGCCTTTGTGAAGCCTGAGTCCAGGAAGAAGCTCAGCGTGTCAGTTTCCCATTTGTAGCAGTTTGGGTTGAAGATGGATTTGGAAAGGAGACTGGAATTAAAGGCTAAGGAAAGCAATTGGTACCAAGTTCAAGCTCACACTGCTCGCTGCTTGACAGGCCAATAAATCAAGAGACAAGGTGTTGAGGCAAGGATAGTGACCTTATTTGGAAAGCCAGCAGATTGAGAAGATGGTGGACTACTTTCCCAAAGAACCATCTTCCTCAAGTTAGAATTAAGGCTTCTTTTATACTAAAAGGGGAGGGGGTGTGGCTGGTTGTTGCACACTGCTTGGTGCTGGCCAGATTCCAGAGAGGATGTGATAATCCTTTGTTCTTGCAGCTGTCCACATAGGTCTGGTCATGATGCTCCTATACTCCTCCAGCAAGACAAATGTTATTCTCTGTTATGCATCTTTTTATTTCTATATGAATGGGAAAATGTTATACCTGTAAAGGTCAAGTCTGGGAGGCAGAGCCTTGAGAATGGGCTATGATGTATATTTCAGGGTATAGGCAACATTCTTTTACAAAGGTACAGAGCACAGGCAACAGAGCACAAAGGATAGAGCGAAAGGAATAGATCCAATATGGAGTCAGGTTTGTTCTTCTCTGTTGCACAATCAGTTATCAAATCTCCTCATTTTCCATTAATACCATTACTAGGGAATTTCAAGAACTGTCAGAGGCCCTTCAATCTTCTCCAGCTCACAATACTGCTAGAGGGCTGATTGAACCAATCGTTGCACTTTGGAAAATGTTCATATGCCTGTCACACCTGTCAAACACAGACTTTATGTGGGTGACTGTCAAGAAGTAGCACATACCCCAGATTAAGCCTGCCCAGTGACTCCCACTGTGCCCCCCATGAACACGGTACATGGCCCTGCTATAGCCTCTCACATGGCTCACAGCACAGCCAGGTACCTAACCAGCTGGCCACCCTCTCTGCTCCTGTAGTGACCCTCTGGTCCTGGGGCCCACCCTCCCTTCTCCACCTGACCCCACTGTCAGGTTCCCTTCTACCCTAGGCTCTGATTTCATCTGTCCAAGTCAGGAGATGCGAGGAGCCCTGCCTTAGTGCAGCAAGGCCAGTGAGGCACCACAAGCAGCATCCTGCTCCAGCCTGTCCGGCTTCTTCCAGTTATGGTCCAGGTCCTCTGGGACCAGGGACAGACCCTGTCTCTGGCTTTAGAGATCCAAGTCTTGGGTTTGACCCCATCCCCTAGGGTGAGGTCACAGTGTGTTACACCCCTCACTTCAGCCATCTTCCACCAGCCCAGACCTCTGCATACTGCTTAGTTGCTGAATTCCTCTGTCTGTCAACATGTACATCCAACCTCTCTCTGGGCAGATCCCCATGCCCCAGCTTCCCCAGAGATGGAGCTACACCTGCCTGGGCTTCTTCCCACACCTGCCCATGGTGCCACTTCCAGCACCAGCCTCTAGTCTCAAGGTCTCTGAGCGGTAGTGTTGAGGGATAGTTTTAAGGCCTAGATACATAGAGAGGTATGATAAAGTCCCCAGGGTAGGGTATCACCACCTGAGCTCATGGGGACAGGTATGCCCCACACTGAAGCATCTCAGAGACCTAAATTTTAGAGGAAATACCTTGATCCTATAGGCCTCTGTGCTACAAAAGAGGGTTGCATTAATTCATTCATTCATGTTTGCCAAGAATCAGACATCAAGATGGTATTAGAAATGCAAGAGAGTAAGGGGAGGAAGGAGCACAAGGAGGTGAGGAGAGCCTCAGGCCGAGATGCAAGTCTGACACCCATGGAAGGACAAAGGCAAGGGAGGAGGGCTGGGTAGGAAGAGTTTCAGACCACAGAGCAGTTCCAAGAAAGGTTTGGCAAAGTCAGTGGGAAATCCTTGAACCAGAGTCATGGATGGAGCCTCATCTCCCCAGAATGGGCTGGCCTTAGTAACTCCACCATGAACCAGTCATCGACAGAGAGGAGGCTGCAGGAAACATGAGCTCTGCAGCAGTGATAGGCCTAAGGGCCAACAGCCAGGGCCTTCAGTCAGTTATGCTCCAGGAGGGGATCTGCGCATGTCATTTTTATGGCAGCTACCTGGGCCTTCATGGAGAATCAAGATGTGGGAGATCAACCCCACCTACCATATCTCAACTTAAGATAGAAAACAGAGCATTTCGGAGGGAAGTCAAGAACTACAGACCAGGAGCCAGCTCTAAAAGAAGGCTGCAGGATTTTGAGATTCTCTGCTTCCCATTCTTGGAATTTGGGCTCTCCCCTGCCTGTTTGCCTGTAGTGATTAGGAAAGAAAAGGCTGAAAATAAAAGGGAACTTGGAAGTTATCTTGGAAGAAGTTGGAGAAACCCATCCCATTTCATAGTCCATCTTCAGGGCAGGGTACATCAAGGAACAGAAAATGTGGGAGCTGTGTAAGAGAAGAAGAAAGTAGGCTGGTCTCCCAGGTCTGCAGGAAGAAAGACTAGGGGCCTCTGAGCAGGTAGGTGGCATCTGAAAAGTAGCCCTGGGGCCTAAAAGGGCCTTGAAGTTTCCTGGGAGGTAATGGGCACAACAAGGAGAGAGACCTGGTAAGAACCATGAAAGTGACATCAACCTTTGACCCCACCTGTCATCTGGACACAGAAGCCCTGAGCACTTGACCCAAGGCTTACATGGCCTCACCTGTGGCAACCAAGGGTGAAGCACAAAGGCCAGTGAAAAGGCTGCTTAACTCTGACTCAGAAGCAAATACCTCCTCCCACTCGTTCCTTCTGATCTCCCTAAAGCCACCCCCACACAGGACAAGGAATTTCCTGATTAAGATTTCCACATTGATAATCTTTACCAAGTTTACAGAAGACATGCCCTTCTCTGTTCTTTTTAAATGATGTATTTTGTAAGATTTGATACATAGGAAAGTATAGATGTGTGTATAATGTGTATGCATATAAAACAGACACTCACGAGCCCACCACCCAACCTAAGAACTGCAATGTAATCTGCTGGACACATCTTCTGCTCTATTACAAAGCAGTTTTTTAAACTGCTTTCATTAAATACTGGGCACATACAGTAGAATAACTATAATGAAAAATGATACAACTAGCTTCTCTGCGCCTATCATCCACTGTCAGAAAAACAGCAATCTTATAAGCTTTGTGGTCTCCTGTGTGCCCCTCCCTAACTCTGTTTATGACTGTTTGCTACCATTGGGAATGTAATTCTCAGATGAAAGTGTTCAAGATTTAGAACATTTAGAACATTCTTAATACTTGATACTTCATAGCATAACACCTGCTTTGAGTTGAAAACATTTATTAAATTCAGTTCTATTTTTTCCAATTGCAAAAAGTTACTACTTTGGGCAAAGAGGAGAGAGTGGAAGATAGAGAGAGAGAGGGAGAGAAAACAAATTGCTTTGACTTGATATTTTGTGGACATCAGGGACTATTCTTTTTTGGAGTGTCTCTAGGTGCCTAAAGTGCAGTAGATTCTCCATAAACATTCCATCCTCTTTCTTAGTAACTTCTTTTGCACCCATTCCTCAACTTTTCCATTACTTCAGGTTCTTTCACATCTGCATTTAAATATCCTCCAATCTCTCCTGTCTTTAAGCAAAGGAAAATAAAATTCCTGGGCATCTTGAGTCCACGTCCTTCTGGTTCTCTTTCCCCTCCAGACCATCGTTGTAGAGAGAGTTGTCTACACTCATTGCCTCCATCCTGCCTCCCACCAATTCCACAGCCCAGGGTAATCTTGGCTTCTGTTCCCCTTCTTCCCTCATCTCAACCTTGCAAACTATTTTCAGCAGCGTCACCAACAACCTCCTTCTTGCTAAACCCAGAAGACATGTGTGTGTCCTACTTCAACTCTCAGTAGTACAGGGCACAGTTAACCACCCCCTCCTTGAAGCTCTTTCTTCCTTACTTTCCAAATCATTACACTATTAGTTGTCTCCCCAGCTCTTTGCTGCTCTTTTTCAATGTCTTCTGTGGGATTCACTGCCTCTGTTCATCCCTGACGTTCTTGGAGACATGTTTTCCTCTACGTTTTCTTCTCATTCCATATGTCCTCACTAGTGAGCTCATCAATTTCCTTCTCTTTCAGTAGATGTTTGGCTTTTTTCCCAAGTAACTGAAATTGACATTGCACCAGTTGAATTTCCAGGGACAGTCAGGGCAGAGGCAGGATCCAGAGTCCAGAGTAGCCAGCACTGGTGGTACAAAGTGTGATCCAATGTTCTGAAGCGGTGGTGGCTTCATAATTAAACTGAGTTTTACTCATTATGTGGATTATTAATAATAATAGAAGATTAAGAAGGAGATCTAGGGCTTCCCTGGTGGCGCAGTGGCTGAGAGTCCGCCTGCCAATGCAGGGGACACGGGTTCACGCCCCGGTCCAGGAAGATCCCACATGCCGCGGAGCGGCTGGGCCCGTGAGCCGTGACCGCTGAGCCTGCGCGTCCAGAGCCTGTGCTCCAAAACGGGAGAGGCCACAACAGTGAGAGGCCCGCGCACCACAAAAAAAACCAAACAAACAAACAAAAAGAAGGAGATCTAATATGTATTGAGTGATTATTATATACCAGGTGTGAAATAAAATATATATATTGGTCCCTGCCTGCCCCCCGAATTGCTGGCACAGAGCTCTTAAAATCTTTGTAATTTCCTAAGTGATAAGAACACCAGGAGCATCTATTGCTCGAATACCTGTCTTTCACCCCATCCCTGACACAAGGCTCCTGAAACCCTTCTAAATTTCAAAATGATAAGAGCACTAGAAGCATCTTTTGCTCTAATGAGGTGACTTGGGTAGGCTCTTGGATGGCTCCTGGATGGGGGCTGGTCACCAGAGAGACCAAGCCATGATTAGAAGCTTGGAATTTTCAGTTCCACCCCACCTCTCAAAAGAGGGGAGAGGGGCTGGAATGAGAGTCAATAATTGATCGTGCCCACGGGAGGAAGCCTCTATAAAATCCCAATAGTAGTGGGTTCAGAGAGCTTCCAGGCTGGGAACACGTCCACACCAGGAGAGGGATGCACTTCAACTCCATGGGGACAAAATCTCCTGTGCTCAGGACCCTCCCAGACTTCACCCTATGTATCTCTTTATATGACTGTCCATCTGTGTCCTTACCATATCCTTTAATCAACTGGTTAATGTAAGTAAGTGTTTCCCTGACTTCTGTGAGTCACTCTAGCGAATTAATCAAACCTGAGGAAAGGTTCTACAGCCAGTGAATCAACTCAGGTGATAACCTGAGCTTGCAGGGTTTGGGGGGAGGGCAATCTTGTGGGAATGAGCCCTTAACCTGTGGGATCTGATGCTGTCTCCAGGTAGATAGTGTCAGAATCGAGCTAAATTGCAGGACACCCAGCTGGTGTCACAGAGAATTGCTTGATGTGGAGAAAAACTTCCACACATTTGGTGACCAGAAATGAAGTGTTCTATGTAAAAATAAAGGAGACACACAGGAGAGAAACACAGGGAAGAACTGCGATTTTCCCTCCATAGAAAGAAAAAAACTGAGTTGTTTTTTTTTTTTTTCCTTTTTATCAGGCATCATGCTAAGTGCTTTACATGTATCATCATCATTAGGTTTTCTCAGCAACCATATGGGGTGATACTATTGTTATTCCCATTTTCCAGAAGAGGAAATAGAAGCTTAGAGAATTGAAGAATGTGCCCAAGGCGCCAGAGTTAGTTGGAGGAAAAGCTGGTATAGTATTCAGGAGTTGAACTACAGAGCCTGCGCTCCATTCCACCAGACTATACTGACTCACAGTTTCTTTTGCAGTCGTGAATTCTTATTTCTCTTTACCAGTGCTACCCACTAAAATGTTAGTCACTCAAGGGCAAGGCTATTTGTCTGTTTTGTTTACTACTACAACCTCATAGTTGGCTCCAAACAGAGATACTCAATAAAAATTTGTGGAATAAATAAATGATCATTCAACCTCTTTCAAGCTCTCTATCAAATAGTCACATCTTTCATCTGTTTTTTGTTGCATTGTTGAACTTTTTCTTATTGATTTTTAGAATTTAAAAATTTTTGTTTTTGTTGTCTTTTAATTTTGTTATATGTATGGAAATAAGTTCTCCCAGTTTATGTTTTGTCTCTTCATTTTTAAATGATTTTTTATGTACAGAGATTCCTAAATAACACAGTCATATTTCAGTCTTTTGTTTTTGTTAATGATTTTGTATCTTTTTAAAGAAAGCCTTTCCTATCCTGAAGTCATATATCATCCTGTACCCTGTTATAAGCTTGACCTTCACATTTAAACTTTTAATCTATCTGGAATTGATTTGTATGAGTAATGTGATGTAGAGATCTAATTTCGTTTCCCTCCATATAGGTATCCAATTGTCCCAGACCATTTATTGAAGCTTACCCTTTGTGCATTGATCTGCAGTGCCATCTTTGTCATACCTGAAGTTTATATCAATGTAAGGACCACGTTCTGTGCTCCCTAAACTTATCTTTGGTTTGTTTTTCTGTCACTCGCTGACACCAAACTGTTCCAGTTACCATATCTCATAATAAATGCCCCCACCTAGTTCTACCTCAACACAGTTTTGACTATTCGTGGCCCTTTTCCAAGAAAAAGACTTTTTTTTGGCCATTCCTTCCATATAAATTTTGATAAATTCTATGAAATACCATTAGAATTTTCATAATCTAATTTGATGTATTTTGCTGTGATTTTTGTGAAATTTTCAAGTATACAGGAAAAATAGTATAATGATCACCTGTACAATCACAACCCAGGTTAAGTACTTTTTAATATGTGCTATATTTGCTTTACTTAAATATGTGGATATATTTGTAAAGGCTACTTGATTTCTAAACATTTAAAAATAATAGGCATTATGCATTTTACTCTTAAATATTTGTGTTAATTTTCTAAAAATAAGAGCCTCCTCCTCCATAACTATAATGCCATTATCATATCTAAGAAAATTAACAATTCCCTGTAATCATCTCATATTCAGTCCACACCTAAATTTCCACAATTATCCAAAAATGTGTTTATACATTAGTATTTTTTGTACCAGGGTCAAATCAAGATGCACACATCCTATTTGATTGTTACAACTCTTAAGTCTTTTGTATTCTAGAAGAGGCTCCTCACCAGTTTTTTTTCATGACATGACTTTTTGTAGCTATCAGGTTAGGTGTCCTATACACTGTCCCACAAATTCTGGATTTGTCTGATTACTTCTGGATAGCGTTACTTAACATTATCCTCAATCTCTTGTATTTCCTATAAATAGGAAATTTGGCTTGAAAACTTGGCTAAATTCAGGTTAAATACTTTGGGCACAAATACTTCATAGTTAATGGTGGGTACTTTATACTGTGTCACATCACAAGTCACATCATGACAAATCATTCCATCATTATGAATCTGAGTTTGCTCCCTGGTTAAGAGAGTGACTGCCAGTTCTCTCCATTGTAAAAGTACATATTTTTCTTTGCAATTAGTAAGTAAGCTGTGGCATGATACCTTAGCACTGTGTAAATATCCTGTTACTAAACAACTTTCATGTAGTGGTTTTTTATCCACCAATAATCTTTGACTAAATGCAAAATTTATTTCACTGGAATGCAATAGGTTGAGGTTTTTGGTTTTTTTTTTTTTTAGATGTAAACTGATTCTATAAATCATTTCAGGGAAAACTGACATGTTTGCAATATGGAGACTCATCCATAAACATGGTATATCTCTTCATTTACTTATATCTTCTTTCAAATAATTTCATTAAATATGATAAATTTAATTATAATGCTGTTCATAATAGCAAAAATTGAAAATGACCCAAATATTCATTGACAGGAGAACTAATAAAGAATTATATATTCATACAATGAAATTCTATATCTGGGTGGAAATGAGTAAACCAGAGCTATGCACATCAACATGGATGATACCAAGAAACATGATGTTGAGTGAAAAAGCAAGTTTCAGAACAATACATACCACGTGAAAAGTTTTTATATGGAACTTTAAAAGGAACATAATATATCATTTAAAATACAAACCTGTGTGGTAAAACATAAAGAAAAGCAAACTGGGACTTCAGCTTTTGAATTATGGACTAGGTTATTCAGACCATCCCTCCCACTGAAGACAGATAAAAAGAAGTGGTGATTTTTTTTTTTAATTTTTCTTTAGGTATCAGAGAGCTAACAAGACGGTAGAAAAATTACTGGACCAAGATCTAGGAAGAAAACAAACCCAGGAAATTGAGGTCTGCAACTCACGCTGCTTTTGTCCTGGGAACATTTATCAATCTGGAAGTGATAAGTGAAAGATGTAATCATGCTTTGGAGAAGACTTTAAAGAGTAGAGTACGGGGACTTCCCTGGCAGTCCAGTAGTTAAGACTCTGCACTTCCACTGTAGGGGCATGGGTTTGATCCCTGGTCAGGGAAATAAGATCCCACATGCCACATGGCCAAGAAAAAAAAAAGAGTGGAGGAAAAATATCAGAATCCAAGAACAGAAAGAGTGAGGACTGGGGCTTCCCTGGTGGCACAGTGGTTGAGAGTCCGCCTGCCAATGCAGGGGACACGGGTTCGTGCCCTGGTCCGGAAAGATCCCACATGCCGCGGAGCGGCTAGGCCCGTGAGCCATGGCCACTGAGCCTACGCATCCGGAGCCTGTGCTCCGCAACGGGAGAGGCCACAACTGTGAGAGACCCGTGTACCGCAAAAAAAAAAAAAAAAAAAAGGTGTAGAACAATCAGTACAAATAAAAAGTTAGAAGACAATTTTAGCAAAATATACCAGGAATCATGTAATTGGACAAAGTGTTCCAAAAACAAAAGTTGTCAGACTGGGTTTTAAAACTCAATTATATGATTTTAAAAGAGCCACAATTAATCATAAGGATATAGAATGATTGAAAGCAAAATGATTAGAAAATATATACCTTGCAAATACAGAGCAAAATGAAACTGACATTGCTGTTTTCCTGTTTGAGAAAAAAGACTCTAATATTACAATGATTACTAGATATCAGAAGAATCACCTCATAATGGTGAAAGCTGAATTCACCAAGAAGATATAACAAATCCAAATATATATATATATATATATATATATATATATATATATATATATAGACCATAGTACAAGGAGAAAACAATATATTCAGATCACAAAGACCTACTTTAACACTTCTCTCAGTATTTCAGTCATTGTTAGAATAAGCAGACAAAATTCTGTAAAGAATATATGAATATGTTCTTAATAAACACATATGGAATACTTCAGAATACACATTATTTCAAGCACATTAAGCCATAAGGAAAATCTAAAAAAAGTTTAAATATTGAAACTATATGAATTCTGTTATCTGATGACCATGAAATTGGGTTCTGAATCAAAAACAAAAAGATACTAAAATCCCTATATGTTTGGAAACTAAGAAATATACTTCTAATTAGCCATGGGTCAAAGAAAAAAACAATTAAGAGGTAAAAGTATAAGTAATCAAAATAATTTTCATTTGAATGATAAAAATACTACATATTAAAATTTGCACAGTGCAGCTAAAACAGTAGAAAAAATGTATAATCTTAAACACATATATTTAAAAAAGAAAGTCCTAAAATAATGAGCTACGCATTTATGTCAAGAAACAAAAACAGAAACAGCAAAATACACCAAATAAATTAGAAAGTTAGAAAATAGATATTTAAAATAAAAGTTAATTAAAAAGAAAAAACTAATAAAAGCCATAACTTCTGACAAGACTGATAGAAAAAAATTGAAAGAGCAAATAAAAATGTCAGAAATGGTGTAGACAATTAAAAGATAAGATATTATGAACAATTTTCCACCAAGAGCTTGAAATTTTAGATAAAAGGAAAAAATATTTTAAAAATATACAGCTTAAATAAAATGAACCAAGAAGAAATAGAAAACCTGAATATTCCTATAATTGCACAAGAAATTAAATTGATAGTCATAAACACACACAGTCCAGGGGGAGATCTTCAAGATGGCAGAGGAGTAAGACATGAGATCACCTTCCTCCCCACAATTACATCAGAAATACATCTACATGCAGACAACCCCTACAGAACACCTACTGAATGCAGGCAGAAGCCCAGAGATTTTCCAAAAGGGTTTTGGTGCTCCGGCCGGGTGTCAGGCCTGTGCCTCTGAGGTGGGAGAGCCAAATTCAGGACATTGGTCTACCAGAGACCTCCCAGCTCCATGTAATATCAAATGGAGAAAGCTCTCCCAGAGATCTCCATCTCAACGCTAAGACCCAGCTCCACTCAACAACCAGCAAGCTACAGTGCTGGACACCCTATGCCAAACAACTAGCAAGACAGGAACACAACCCCACCCATTAGCAGAGAGTCTGCCTAAATTCATAACAAGGTCACAGACAGCCCAAAACACACCAGCGGATGTGGTCCTGCCCACAAGAAAGACAAGATTCAGCTTCATCCACCAGAACACAGGCACTAGTCCCCTACACCAGGAAGCCTACACAACACACTGAACCAACCTTAGCCACTGGGGACAGACACCAAAAACAACAGGAACTATGAACCTGCAGCCTGCACAAAGGAAACCCCAAACACAGTAAGTTAAGCAAAATGAGAAGACAAAGAAACACACAGCAGATGAAGGAGCAAGGTAAAAACCCACCAGAGCAAAGAAATGAAGAGGAAATAGGCAGTCTAACCCAAAAAAGAATTCAGAGTAATGATAGTATGATATCCAAAATCTTGGAAATAGAATGGAGAAAATACAAGAAACCTTTAGCAAGGACCTAGAAGAACTAAAGACCAAACAAACAGTGATGAACAACAAAATAAAAGAAATTAAAAATTCTCTAGAAGGAATCAATAGCAGAAATAAATGAGGCAGAAGAACGGATAAGTGACCTGGAGGACAAAATAGTGGAAATAACTACTGCAGAGCAGAATAAAGAAAAAAAAATGAAAAGAGTTGAGGACAGTCTCAGAGACCCGTGGAACGACATTAAACACACCAATATTCGAATTATTGCGGTCCCAGAAGAAGAAGAGGAAAAGAAAGGGATTGAGAAAATATTTGAAGAGATTATAGTTGAAAACTTCCCTAATATGGGAAAGGAAATAGTTAATCAAGTCCAGGAAGAGCAGAGAGTCCCATACAGGATAAATCCAAGGAGAAACACGCCAGGACACATATTAATCAAACTATCAAAAATTAAATAGAAAGAAAAATATTAAAAGCAGCAAGGGAAAAACAAAACATAACACGCAAGAGAATCCCCATAAGGTTAACAGCTGATCTTTCAGCAGGAATTCTGCAAGCCAGAAGGGAGTGGCAGAATATACTTAAAGTCATGAAAGGGAAAAAACTACAGCCAGGATTACTTTACCCAGCAAAGATCTCATTCAGATTCGACAGAGAAATGAAAACCTTTACAGACAAGCAAAAGCTAAGAGAATTCAGCACCACCAAACCAGCTTTACAACAAATGCTAAAGGAACTTCTCTAGGCAGGAAACACAAGAGAAAGGAAAGGCCTATAATAACAAAACACAAAACAATTAAGAAAATGGTAATAGGAATATACATATTGATAATTACCTTAAATGCAAATGGATTAAATGCTCCCACCAAAAGACATAGACTAGCCGAATGGATACAACAATAAGATCCCATATGTATGCTGTCTACAGGAGACCCACTTCAGACCTAGGGATACATACAGACTGAAAGTAAGGGGATGGAAAAAGATATTCCATGCAAATGGAAATCAAAAGAAAGCTGGAGTAGCAATTCTCATATCAGACAAAATAGACTTTAAAATAAAGACTGTTACAAGGGACAAAGAAGGACACTACATAATGATCAAGGGATCAATCCAAGAAGAAGATATAACAATTGTAAATATTTATGCACCCAACAGAGAAGCACCTCAATATATAAGGCAAATGTTAACAGCCATAAAAGGGGAAATCGACAGTAACACAATCATAGTAGGGGACTTTAACACCCCACTTTGACCAATGGACAGATCATCCAAAATGAAAATGAGTAAGGAAACACAAGCTTTAAATGATACATTAAACAACATGGACTTAAATGATATTTATGGAACATTCCACCAAAAACAACAGAATACACTTTCTTCCCAAGTGCTCATGGAACATTCTCCAGGACAGATCATATCTTGGGTCACAAATCAAGCCTTGGTAAATTTAAGAAAATTGAAATCATATGAAGTATCTTTTCCGACCACAATGCTATGACACTAGATATCAATGACAGTAAAAAAAAAACTGTAAAAAATACAAACACATGGAGGCTAAACAATGCACTACTTAATAACAAAGAGATCACTGAAGAAATCAAAGAGGAAATCAAAAAATACCTAGAAAAAAATGATAATGAAAACACAACAACCCAAAACCTATGGGATGCAGCAAAAGCAGTTCTAAGAGGGAAGTTTATAGCAATACACTCCTACCTCAAGAAACCAGAAACATCTCAAATACGCAATCTAACCTTACAGCTAAAGCAATTAGCGAAAGAACAAAAACACCCCAATGTTAGCAGAAGGAAAGGAATCATAAACATCAGATCAGAAATAAATGAAAAAGAAATGAAGGAAACAATAGCAAACATCAATAAAACTAAAAGCTGGTTCTTTGAGAAGATAAAATTGATAAACATTAGCCAGACTCATCAAGAAAAAAAGGGAGAAGACTCAAATCAACAGAATTAGAAATGAAAAAGGAGAAGTAACAACTGACACTGCAGAAATACAACAAATCATGAGAGATTACTACAAGCAACTATAGGGCAATAAAATGGACAACCTGGAAGAAATGGACAAATTCTTAGAAAATCACAATCTTCTGAGACTGAACCAGGAAGAAACAGAAAATATAAACAGACCAATAAAAAGCACTGAAACTGAGACTGTGACGAAAAATCTTCCAACAAACTAAAGCCTAGGACCAGATGGCTTCACAGGCGAACTCTATCAAACATTTAGAGAAGAGCTAGCACCTATCCTTCTCAAACTCTTCCAAAATATAGCAGAGGGAGGAACACTCCCAAACTCACTCTACAAGGCCACCATCACCCTGATATGAAAACCGGACAAAGATGTCACAAAGAAAAAAAATTACAGGCCAATACACTGATGAACATAGATGCAAACATCCTCAACAAAATATTAGCAAACATAATCCAACAGCACATTAAAAGGATCATACACCATGATCAACTGGAGTTTATCCCAGGAATGCAAGGATTCTTCAATATATGCAAATCAATCAATGTGATACATCATATTAACAAATTGAAGAATAAGAACCATATGATCATCTCAAAAGATGCAGAAAAAGCTTTTGACAAAATTCAACTCCCATTTATGATAAAGACCATCCAGAAAGTAGGCATAAAAGGAACTTACCTCAACATAATAAAGGCCATATATGACAAACTCACAGCCAACATTGTTCTCAATGGTGAAAAACTGAAAACATTTCCACTAGGATCAGGAACAAGACAAGGTTGTCCACTCTCACCACTATTATCCAACATAGTTTTGGAAGTGTTAACCACAGCAATCAGAGAAGAAAATGAAATAAAAGGAATACAAATTGGAAAAGAAGAAGTAAAGCTGTCACTCTTTGCAGATGACATGATACTATAAATAGAGAATCCTAAAGATGCTACCAGAAAACTACTAGAGCTAATCAATGAATTTGGTAAAGTAGCAGGATACAAAATTTATGCACAGAAATCTCTTGCATTCCTATACACTAACGATGAAAAATCTGAAATAGAAATTAAGTAAACACTCCCATTTACATTGCAACAAAAAGAATAAAATATCTAGGAATAAACCTACCCAAGGAGACAAAAGATCTGTATATGGAAAACTATAAGACACTGATGAAAGAAATTAAAGGTGATAAAAACAGATGGAGAGATATACCATGTTCTTGGATTGGAAGAATCAACATTGTGAAAATGACTATACTACCCAAAGCAATCTACAGATTCAATGCAATCCCTATCAAACTACCAATGGCATTTTTAATAAAAATAGAACAAACAATTTCACAATTTGTATGGAAATACAAAAGACCACAAATAACCAAAGCAATCTTGAGAAAGAAAAACGGAACTGAAGGAATCAGGCTCCCAGACTTCAGACTATACTACAAAGCTACAGTAATCAAAACAGTATGGTACAGGCACAAAAACAGAAATATAGATCAATGGAACAGGATAGAAAGCCCAGAGATAAACCCACGAACATATGGTCACCTTATCTTTGATAAAGTAAGGAAGAATACACAGTGGAGAAAACACAGCCTCTTCGATAAGTGGTGCTGGGAAAACTGGACTGCTACATGTAAAAGAATGAAATTAGAACACTCCCTAACACCATACACAAAAATAAACTCAAAATGCATTAAGACCTAAATGTAAGACTGGACACTATAAAACTCTTAGAGGAAAATATAGGTAGAACACTCTATGACATAAATCACAGCAAGATCCTTTTTGACCCACCTCCTAGAGAAATGGAAATAAAAACAAAAATAAACAAATGGGATCTAATGAAACTTCAAAGCTTTTGCACAGCAAAGGAAACCATAAACAAGACCAAAAGACAGCCCTCAGAATGGGAGAAAATATTTGCAAATGAAGCAACTGACAAAGGATCAATCTCCAAAATTTACAAGTAACACATGCAGCTCAATATCAAAAAAACCCAACCCAATCCAAAAATGGGCAGAAGACCTAAATAGACATTTCTCCAGAGAATATATACAGATTGCCGACAAACACATCAAAGAATGCTCAACATCTCTAATCATTAGAGAAATGCAAGTCAAAACTACCATGAGGTATCACCTCCCACCGGTCAGAATGGCCATCTTAAAAAAATCTACAAACAATAAAAGCTGGAGAGGGTGTGGAGAAAAGGGAACCCTCTTGCACTGTTGGTGGGAATGTAAGTTGATACAGCCACTATGGAGAACAGTACGGAGGTTCCTTAAAATACTAAAAATAGAACTACCATATGACCCAGCAATCCCACTACTGGGCATATACCCTGAGAAAACCATAATTCAAAAAGAGTCATGTACCACAATGTTCATTGCAGCTATATTTACAATAGCCAGGACATGGAAACAACCTAAGTGTCCATCAACAGATGAATGGATAAAGAAGATGTGGCACATATATACAATGGAATATTACTCAGCCATAAAAAGAAATGAAATTGAGTTATTTGTAGTGAGGTGGATGGACCTAGAGTCTGTCATACAGAGTGAAGTAAGTCAGAAAGAGAAAAACAAATACTGTATGCTAACACATACATATGGAATCTGAAAAAAAAAAGGTTCTGAAGAACTAGGGGCAGGACAGGAATAAAGACGCAAACATAGAGAATGGACTTGAGGACGTGGGGAGGGCGAAGGGTAAGCTGGGACAAAGTGAGAGAGTGGCATGGACTTATACATACTACCAAATGTAAAATAGATAGCTAGTGGGAAGCAGCCGCATAGCACAGGGAGATCAGCTCAGTGCTTTGTGTCCACCCAGAGGGGTGGGATAGGGAGGGTGGGAGGGAGACGCAAGAAGGAGGAGATATGGGGATATATGTGTATGTATAGCTGATTCACTTTGTTATAAAGCAGAACTAACACACCATTGTAAAGCAATTATACTCAAATAAAGATGTTAAAAAGAAAAAGAAAGAAACATACACACACACACACACACAAGAAATCCAGATTCAGATGGTTTCACTGGCAAGTTCTTCAATACTTTTAAGGAAGAAAAAATTTCAGTGTTACACAAACTCTTCCAGAGAATCAAAATGGAGGGTATGTTCACAAATTTATTTTATGAGGCTATCATATTGATACCATAATTTAACAAAGATGGTATGAGAAAAATTTCCCAGCCAGTCTTATTTATGAACTTAGACATCAGTAGCATATAACTAACAAAGGTCTTCTAACAAGAACATATAAAATATTTTTACCAATCAATGACAAAAAGGCAGCTCATCCATTACAAAATTGTGCAAGGGACCTGACCAGGCACTCCACAAAAAGGGAAATGTAAATGAACAATCAACATATGAAAATGTGCTAAATGTCCTAAGTAATCAGGGAAATTAAGCCTGTGAGATCCCAGTACACATAAAACATAGTGGTTGTCTAAGAAAAGCACTCCTGTGTTTCTCCTTTATTCTCACACCATTACCACACAATACTTCTTACACCAAATGTTTGGATTTTCCATACATTAAGCAATTCTCTGACACCAGCTGAGTGTCCTATAATTCAGTTCAGATCTGACACTACCTATCCAGAGTTAGTGTCATATCCCACAGGTTCAGGGCTCAGTCCCACAAGACCATCCCGATTTCAGACATCAATCACAAGTTCTTAATTGTCACCTGTACTTCTGACCAACCAGTTACAAATCAATGACCCCCTCTTTGGCTTTGATAATTTATTAGAATGACTTACAGAACTCAAGGAAACACTTACTTATATTTACCAGTTTATTATAAAGGATATATTAAAGGATATGAGTGAAAAGCCAGATGAAAACATATGTAGGGTGAGGTCCAAAGAGGTCACATGCATAGAAAGGTTTTGTCCCCATGAAGTTGGGTTATTCCACCCTCCCTGGATGTAGATGTGCTGACCAACCCAGAAGCTCTTCAAACCACATACTTTGGGGATTTCTGTGGAGGCTTCAACATATAGTCAGGGTCAATCATGAACTCCACTTCTAGCCCTTCCCCTGCTTCCCAGAAGATGAGGAATGGGGCTGAAAGTTCCAAGTTTCTAATCATGGCTTCCTTTCTGGTGGACAGCCCCTATCATGAAGCTATTCGGGAGCCAACCAAGAGTCACCTGCTTAGAGCAAAAGACAATCCTATCGCCCAGGAAATTTCAAGAGATTTAGGAGCATTGTGTCAGTAACCAGGGTCAAAGACCAAATATTAGAACAAAAGATGCTTCTAGGGTTATTATCATTTAGGAAATTACAAGGGTTTTAGCATGTCTGTGCCAGGAACCAGAAGCAGAGACTGATATATACATTTTCTATTATTTCAAAGTGGATAAAATTAAAAGATGTGACAATATCAAATGTTGGCAAGTTTGTGGGCAGATGGGACTCTCGAACACTCCTAATGGGAGATTAAATTTGTTTCACTGCTTTGGAAATCTTTATCATTATTTATTCAAGTTGAAGATATGTCCACCTTATGACTGAGCAATTCTACTCTTGATTACACACAATAAAGGATTAGTTGCCCATGTGTGCCATGTGCTTCCTAGCCACATTTTATGTAATATCCAAAAATGAGACACAAACCAAATGTCCATCAACAATTATATACAATGTTATACCATACAGCAATGAAAATAAACAATCTGTGGTAAAAAAGAAGCCAGACCAAAAGGTACATACTTTATGATTGCTTTTCATAAGTTTCATAAACAGACAAATTACATTATGGTATTTAAGGATGCATACTGTGGTGGTAAAACCAACAAGAAAAAAGGTGATTACCATAAAATTTAATAGCTATCATTAGGGGAGAGAGAGGAATATGACCAAGAAGGGGCAGGGGAATGTTTCTGAGGTTCTTCCAATATTCTATTTCTTGGCCCATGTGGTGATCACATAGACATTTATTTTACAATAAGTTTTTAAGTTGTACACTTATATATATGCATATTTCTGTAGTAATGTTATTTTCCACACCAGAAAAGATTTAATTAACATGATAAATCAAAATCTAGATTCATTTTCAAGGGGAGAGGCAGGACATGGGACAAGAGGGAAAAGGACATGCAAAGCTTCTACTCATACCTCTCCACCCAATATAAATACCTTTCATTTACTCACTGATGTCTGAGATTTACTTCTTTGCTAAGAATTTGCTTCTGTTAAAATATTAACACCCCACTAAGAAATATGCACTAAGATTTACAATCCCTGACAGTTTCATGAGAACAAAAATGTGTTTAATCTGTCTTTTGCATTAACATTCTGAAAAGTTTTGCATGTGGGGAAAGAGAAGAGTAGTAAGACAAAGGGTACATGAGGGCATGATATATATTTATATAGATAGAGAAATAGGGAGAGATAAGGGGGAAAGCCCAAGAGAGAGAGTATAAGAGAAAATTTCTCTGCTTTAAAAATGGAAGATGACACACAAAGAAAAGTACTATATGATTGCACTTATATGAGTTACTTAGAGTAGTCAAAATCACAGAGACAGAAAGTTGAAAGGTGGTTGCCAGGGGCTGGGAGGAGGAGGGAATGAGGAGGTGTTGTTTAATGGGTCCAGAGTTTCAGTTTTGCAAGATGAGAAGAGGTCTGGTGATGGGTGGTGGTAATTGTTGCACAACAATATGAATGTACTTAATGCCACTGAACTACACGCTTAAAAATGGTTAAGGTAGTAAATTTTGTTATGTATTTTACCCAATAAAAAAAATTGGGGAAAAATGTGGAAGATGACAATGACGTTTGGAAACCTTGAGTTTGAGACTACACACCACCTAAGCTTTATTGAGTTTAAACCAATAAACTACACGCTTAAAAACGGTTAAGGTAGTAAATTTTGTTATGTATTTCACTCAATAAAAAAATTGAGGAAAAAAGTGGAAGATGAAAATGACGTTTGGAAACCTTGAGTTTGAGACTACACACCAACTAAGCTTTATTGAGTTTAAACCAAGTATCCTCAGAAAATCCAAAGTCGAGTTTCCTCATGGGATCAACTCTCCATACTGAGCTTGGAGAGGAGATTCTCTTAAGTAGAACCTCACTTCACCTTACTATTGTTCTCAGGATCACTCTGAAAAACATGTCTGTGTCCCTAAATGATAAAATTGGCTACCTCATTCATCAAGATTTTCAAATTTGCAAAGCATGCCTAGAGTCATTTTTCTGGTGTTTAAATTTTAATGTTGATTTTCAAAGACCACAGCTAAAATCTAAAGCTTGCCCAGGTTTCAGTAAGTTCACAATACATGTGGCAGGCATTTAATGTCTCCTTTGCTAATGGCACTCTTCTTTCTGGAGCTCTCACTTTTCAAGAACTCACATTTTTCCAGGTATCTTGTTCCAATTTTTTGTTGCCACTTTCTCTCCTCACTAAAGTTTTCCTATTGTCTTCTGAACTTGAAACCATAAAACATAATATTGTGAATTTAGCTTGTAAATTCTTAAATAAATACTCAGTAAAATGGAAAATTTCTTCAAGCATTCAATGAAACGGTTATAGATGACTGGGAAAACCTCCCTGATATCATACATAACTTTCAGTTTTCCATTTCAAGTCAAAAGTCTTAATCTAGCTATTAGATTTTAGTTTTAAATTGTCTAATTTCATTCTTTTACATGTAGCTGTCCAGTTTCCCCAACACCACTTATTGAAGAGACTGTCTTTTCACCATTGTATATTCTTGCCTCCTTTATCAAAGATAAGGTGACCATATGTGCGTGGGTTTATCTCTGGGCTTTCTATCCTGTTCCATTGATCTATATTTCTGTTTTTGTGCCAGTACCATACTGTCTTGATTACTGTAGCTTTGTAGTATAGTCTGAAGTCAGGGAGCCTGATTTCTCCAGCTCCGTTTTTCTTTCTCAAGATTGCTTTGGCTATTTGTGGTCTTTTGTGTTTCCATACAAACTGTAAAATTTTTTGTTCTAGTTCTGTGAAAACTAAAAATAGAACTATCATATGACCCAGCAATCTCACTACTGGACATATACCCTGAGAAAACCATAATTCAAAAAGAGATGTACCACAATGTTCACTGCAGCACTATTTACAATAGTCAGGACATGGAAGCCACCTAAGCGTCCATCGACAGATGAATGGATAAAAAAGATGTGGCACATATATACAATGGAATATTACTCAGCCATAAAAAGGAATGAAATTGAGTTATTTGTAGTGAGGTGGATGGACCTAGAGTCTGTCATACAGAGTGAAGTAAGTCAGAAAGAGAAAAACAAATACCATATGCTAACACATATATATGTAATCTAAAAAAATAAATGGTTCTGATGAACCTGGGGCAGGATAGGAACAAAGATGCAGACGTAGAGAATGGACTTTAGGACACAGGGAGGGGGAAGGGTAAGCTGGGATGAAGTGAGAGAGTGGCATGGACATATATACACTACAAAATATAAAATAGATAGCTAGTGGGAAGCAGCCACATAGAACAGGGAGATCAGCTCTGTGCTTTGTGACCACCTAGAGGGGTGGGATAGGGAGGGTGGCAGGGAGGGAGATGCAAGAGGGAAGAGATATGGGGATATATGTATAACTGATTCAGTTTGTTATTAAGCTGAAACTAACACACCATTGTAAAGCAGTTATACTCCAATAAAGATGTTTAAAAATGTTTTAAAAATGAAATTAAATTAAAGAAAAAAGAGCTGTGCACCAGGCACAACAACAAAATAAAGTTCCTTAAATTGCTTAATTTGCCATGCTTGCATAATGAACGACATCAAAACCCTTCAGATGAAAAAGGCTGTATATCTCCCTTTAGAACAATGAGGTAAGTGGGTTCCACACTCCATTTGTCATGAACAGAACATAACCCCTCCAGTTAGAGACGCTTCAAGAGGAGAGGTAGCTCAGTACTGCCACCTGCTACAGGAAAGAAAAGAATGCAGAAAGCTCACCCAGGGCTGAAAAGTAAGCCTGAGACCTTGCAGGAGAAGGTTCTTGGTGGGTTTCCTGGTAGTTTCTGAGAAAGGAGGATTTGAGCTGGCTGGTCTTTAAGATTGTATAAGACTACATTTGTCCTTCACCAGGGGAGAAGACCAGAGCAGCCACACTGGGCCAAGATGTAGGTATGAGGAAGTACATAGATCTGCGAATAAGGAGCCAGGCTCCTGACAGGGAGCAGAAAGTAGGGTTGGAATGCAGGTTGGAGCAGAGTCAGGGCAACGTGACTCCTTACAAGTTAGAGACAGGAAGAGGATGAGGACTTTGTTCCAGGGAAGCTATGCCAACGAAACCAACCATGCCCAGACATCTTGTGATGTAGGGTTAAAGCAATTCTCCTCTGAAAACGTAATTTCCCTTCATCTCTTAGGATAAATTCTTTTGTCTTGGCCAAAGTAAGAAAAAGAAGGATAAATTCACAGGGTATAACATAGTGACTAAGAACATGCTTTCTGTAGTTAGACTACCTGAGCTCAAATCCTAGCTCTACTAATTATTCTGTGACCTAGAACAAGTTATACATTTTCCCCTGTGCCTCAGGTCCAGCTTCTGTAAAAATTCTGGAGATAATAATAGTTCTTACTTCAGGCAATAGTGTCAAGATTAAATGAAACAATAGAGATAAAGCTCTTAGAATAATGCCTGGTACATAACTAGAATTCAGTAGATGTTACCACTGGGTAACAAGAAGAAGCTCCTGCAGAAGTGGGTCTCAACTTCAGTGTGTAAGAATCACTAAGGAAATCTCCTCTAAATACAGATGTCAGGGGATTCTGGGTTAGATATGAGGAATCTGCATTTTTAGTGTCGCTCCAAATGACCCTAATGCAGGTCATCCAAGAGAACCCTGAAGGAACCCTGCCCTAATGATGGCTATATTTAGTGGTGGCATCTCCCCTGCCCAGTTGAAAACCCAGGAGCAATTTGTAAGGCAAACCGCAGAAGAGCTGGAGACAGCAGTGGTACCACTCTCTTCCAGCTCAGAGCTTTCCCTTTTACACTTGCACAGAGCAAGAGGAGTTTGACGAGGTCATCTCAGTACTGTTACTAAGCAGCATCTCCCATTCCGAAAGAAACTTTTTGCGAGGACTTCCCCTGCCCCTTTTTTAAACTTTTCTGTTCCTCCACTCTGAATGCTGTGCTTTTAAAGAGTGTTTCAAGATTTCTGCTGTCCCAAAGGGATAAAGGTTGGAATTAACACTCCATTCACACATAAGCTTGGGAAATCCTTCTGCAGCACAATGAGAAGATGAAATGGAAAAGCTTTCTTGGGCACTTTGAACAGTCTAGGCAACCCTCCAGATGTGCCCTCCAGATCCTCCAGAACTCCAGGAGTAGCCCCAGATTCCAAACAATAGCGGGCTGAGACCCAAAAATGCTCTTTGTGGTCTTGGATCCTTTCGAGCACCATCCCAGATTGAAGAGAATTCAAAATTTAGCCTAACAGATTCTCTTGAAGTCTTGCCCCACAATGTCCTAAGTAAGCACTTAGCCTCCCACTCACTTAGCAATGGCATGGCACTTAAGAATTGCAAAGTGCATTGAAGACACATGGCTTTATTTTTCTGTGCATTTAGTCCTGGGCTTGATGATGGCATTATCTCCCTAATCATCACAAGCACAGAAATGGTTTGCTTGGGGGGGCAGGGGTGCACTTGCCCTTCACACCAGAAGGCTCCTTGACTAAAAGTCTCCTTTCCATGCAGTCCTTCTGTGCTCATTGCCACAGGATTTGAAAATATGGCAAAATTATCCTACTGAGTTGTTTGTTTCTTTAGGTAACTGAAACTCTACATGAACCATTTTCCTTATACCATCATTTCCTTATACCAATCATTTATCTACCTTTTTTTTTTTTTTTTTTGCGGTACGCAGGCCTCTCACTGCTGTGGCCTCTCCCATTGCAGAGCACAGGCTCCGGACGCACAGGCTCAGCGGCCATGGCTCACGGGCCCAGCCACTCCGCAGCACGTGGGATCCTCCCAGACCAGGGCACGAACCCGTGTCCTCTACATCGGCAGGCGGACTCTCAACCACTGCACCACCAGGGAAGCCCTATCTACCTTATTTTAAATTACATTCCTGCTTTGTCTTCTTTGGAGTATAATTGAAGAAACATGAGCTTTGAAGTCTGCTAGAACTGGTTTCAGCTTGGCCCTGCCACTTGACAGCTGTGTGAATTTAAGCAAGTTACTTAACTTCTATTTACCTTGGTTTCTTTAATCTGTAAAATGAAACTGATGTGGAAGCTCCTTTGGAGGTTCTTCAGAAGAAAATATCCATAGCTTCTACAATCCCTGTTTCTACAACTGGTCCATCATAGATATCTATAACTTCCTTCTTCCACTACCCATTCCATGTTCCATTGCCCTCAGTCATCCCCTCATCTAGAAATGTCTCTTGATCTAATAGGGTAATTCAAAATTTCATTCCTGAAAAGTCTGAATCACTAGCCTGTATTGGGTTGCTATAGTATGCCATTAACTTTTACCACTGGTCATGGAGACATGAGGAGACACTCTAACTGGTTTATTTTATAGAAGAGGAACTCAAGGTTAGAGAGGTGAAAATGCAAGAAGATAACCTGTATCAAGGACCATATAAATAACCAGTGTCACATCAGTATGGAGTAAAACAAGTATTATTTAAGAAGGTAGGACTTAACCAGATCTCTAAGGGAAGAGTATGAAGAGAGCATTCCAAGGAGGAATGAGGGAATCAGCAAAATTATGGCAATCAAAAGGAACATGATATGTTGGGGAAAACAGTAACCAAGCCAGTTTGGAGGGAGCAGAAATTTCTTTCAGGGAAGTAGTAGAAGATAAGGCTCGAATAGTAGGTTGGGGTCAAAACCTGGGAGCCCTTAAATATCAGAGTTCAGACTATCCTGCAACATTGGGGTGCTCTTAAAAGTGTTTTAATATTAGGATGACTTGAAAAAGATGGTGATTTTGAAAGATAAACCAGACACCAAGGAAGGTCAGGGGACTGCACTGGAACCAGACAGACTAGTTAGAAAGTAGGAAGTGATGATGTCTGGGCTGGGGAGACTATAAAAGAAATCAAAAAGAGGAAGCAGACTGATTCATCATTAAAACTTGAGAAAGACGATGGGAGAGGGGTAAACATCAAGAGTGAATTAAAGATTTCCAGCTTATATGACTGGGAGGGTGAGGGTCTGAGGGGAAAAAAAGAGAGGGGGGAGGCAGAGAAAATAAACTCTTAAACCTGGAAAATTCCTTGCAGATTATCTCCTCCAAGTAGTGTGTTTTACAGATGATGACCAGGTGAATGCTGGTGCTGGAGAAAATGGGGAGACTGCTTTTAGTCAGAGTTCTTAGAATGTGTCTCTCATTACCTTAAAGGCCAAGAATGGAAACATCCACTGATGGAGAACAGCAACAGCCTTAGGCAGAGTTGCATCTGGCCCCTGGGTGGGGCTCATCCTGCTTCTCTTTCTTGTCTGGTCTGTGCAGCCCAGGATCTGCCCTGCGCATGGATGAAATCTTCTTCACCTGGATCTCTGTAGCTTCCCTGTTCCCTTGCCTGGAGTATTCTCTTACCTAAGTCCAGGCCTTTTATTCTGACCCCAGACTCATCCCCTCTGCTTAGACCTGCCCTGAGCAGATGCATGCTAGCTCCACAATATCCCTTTCTGCATTCTCCTTCAGTCACTCCTTCACATTCATTCATTCAAGGTTTTATAAGTCCTGGAAATACAATAGTAAGCAAGACATCGTTGGTGCCCTCATAGGGCTTCCATGCTGGAATTGAAGGCAGGCCCTTCCCACTAACCCTTCAAAACAAGTAAACAAATAATTAAAACAAAATAATTTAAAATCATGATAAGTACTAGCAAGAAAAACAGGGCTGGGATGTAAAATTATGGAGGGTTTTTGCAATCTATGTGGGGAATCAGAATAGTCAAAGAAGGTGCTCTGGGGAGGTGTCACTTGAGTTGAGACCTAAAGGATGAGGAGGAGCCAGAATTCCAGCTATGTGCAAAGGCCCTGAGAATTTATGCACTCAAGGAATTGAAAGGAGGCCAGAGAGACTGAAGCACAGTGAGTAAGGGGGGAGACATACAACCATGGAACTAGACAGTGAGGAAAATTCTTTCAGAAAAATAATACAGAATTTTGAATACAATATTAGGTACAAAACTAAGTTTATTTAGAATGAGAAAAGATATCACACAAATTATAAATTTGTAAAAGCTTAGGAACTAAAATTTTAGAATTATTAAAACTTTCTAGTTGTTTGAACCTTTTATCATGAACTGAGCCGCTCTAATAATGCTTTCTAACTTAAAGTTTACTTGTCTGACAATAACCATACCAGTTTTCTTTTAGTTAGTTTTTTCCATGGTATCTTTTCTCATTCTTTATTTTCAACCTTTTGGAAACATTATGTTTTAAATCTTTTTCTGATAAACAGTCTATAATGGGTATTTCTTAAATTCCATCTTAAAAAAATCTTTATCTTTTAACTAGAGTACTTGGTTCATTTATATTTAATGAAATTACTGATAAATTTGAATTTAAATCTATCATTATTTTCGTCTATTTGAGCCACTTGTTCTATGTTCCTTTTCCCCTCCTTTCATGCCTTCCTTTAGATTGACTGTTTTTTATCATTCTGCCTTTTCCATCTATGAGTTTGGATATTGCACAGACATTTTGCACTCTCTTCATGATTATCCCAGTGCATCTTTGAAATATCAAAGTCTGATGCTAATCTTTACTTTTACCCTCCCCCTGAAAAAATGCAAGAAACTTGGAGTACCTTAACTATGTCTTCTTCGCCTCCAAAAAATCATATGTAGTATTATGTGTTTTGATTGTATATAGTTTTAAAACCCCACATGTTATTATTATTATTGTTGCTTTATATAGTTAATGGTCATTTAGATTCACCTACATATTTACCACCTTCTTTGCTCTCCTTTCCTTTCTACATCACAGAGCTTCCATCTGGCATCATTTTCCTTCTTAGTGAACAATATCCGTTAAATTTTTCTTTAGTGTGTGTCTGTTGGCAGGAATTTTATATTTCCATCAGCAGTGTATGAGGGTTCCAATTTCTCCACGTCCTCCCCAAGACTTACCATCCATCTTTTTAATTATAACCACCCAAGTGGGTGTGAAGTGAAATCTCATAATGCTTTTGATTTGCATTTCCCTAATGACTAATGATAGTGAGCATCTTTTCATGTGTTTATTGGTCATCTGTATATCTTCTTTAGAGAAATGTCTACTCAAATTCTTAGCCCATTTTTAAATTGGGTTATTTATCTTTTTATTATTGAGTTGAATGAGTTCTTTATATACTCTGGATACCAATCCCTTATCAGATATACAAACAGCATATGTTTTCTCCCACTTTGTGGATTATCTTTTCACTTTTGTGATGGGATTGTTTTTAGCATAAAAGTTTTTAATTTTAATGAGGTCAAATTTATCTATTTTTTTCTCTTGTTGCTTGTGCTTTTGGTTTCACATCTAAGAAACCATTGCTTAATCAAGGCAATTAAGATTTACTCCTATTATTTCTAAGAGTTTTATAGCTTTAGCTCTCACAGTGAGGTTTATGATCTACTTTGAGCTAATTTTTGTGTATACTGTGAGTTACGGGTTCAAGTTTATTCTTTTGCATGTGGATATACAATTGTCCTGGCAATAATTTTTTTAACATCTTTATTGGAGTAAAATTGCTTTACAATGGTGTGTTTCTGCTTTATAACAAAGTGAATCAGCTATAGATATACATATATCGCCATATCTCCTCCCTCTTGCGTCTTCCTCCCACCCTCCCTATTCCACCCTTCCAGGTGGTCACAAAGCACAAAGCTGATCTCCCTATGCTATGTGGCCAGCAGTACTTTTTGAAAAGACTGTTCTTTTACCATTGAATTGTCTTGGCATTCTTATCAAAAGTCAGTTTACCATAATATAAGGTATTATTTCTGTATTTTCAATTCTACCCCATTTATCTATATGTCTATCCTTCTGTCGGTACCACACTGTCTTTATTACTATATCTTTGTAGTAAATTTTGAAATAGGAAAATGTGAGTCCTACAGTTTTGTTGTTTTTCAAGATTGTTCTGCCTTGCATTCTCATATGAATTTTAATATCAACCTGTCCCTTTCTGGGAGAAAATCAGCCAGGATTCTGATAGGGACTGTGTTGAATTTGTAGATAAATTGGGGGAATATTGCCAGCTTGACAACACTAAGTATTCCAATCCAGGAGCATGCATATTTTTCCATTTATTTAGATTTTCTTTCATTTCTTCCACCAATGTTTTGTAGTTTTCAGTGTACAAGTCTTGCATTTCTTTTGTTAAATTTATATCTAAGTATTTTATTATTTTTATGCCATTGTAAATTGCACTGTTTTCTTAATTTCATTTTCATAACGTTCATTGTTAAGTTTAGAAAAATGCAACTTTTCTTTGTGTGTTGATCTTATATCCTGTAACTTTGCTGAATTTACTAGTCCTAATAGTTTTTTTAGTGGATTTTTTAGGATGTTCTCTACACAAGATCACGTCATCTGTGACTAGAGATGGTTTTATTTCTTCCTCTCCAAGCTGTATGTCATTTATTTATTTATTTATTTATTTATTTATTTATTTATTTATTTATTTTTCCCAGGTGTCCCTGCTAGAACCTTCAGTACAATGATAAATAGAAGTGACAAGAGCAAATAACCTTTTCTTGTTCCTGATGTTAAGGGGAAAACATTCAGTGTCACTCCTTTTTTTTTTTTAATATTTATTTATTTATTTGGTTGTTCCAGGTCTTAGCTGCAGCATGCGGGCTCCTTAGTTGTGGCATGCAAACTCTTAGCTGTGGCTTGCATGTGGGATCTACTTCCCTGAACAGGGATCAAACCCAGGTCCCCTGCATTGGGAGCACGGAGTCTTATCCACTGCACCACCAGGGAAGTCCCCAGTGTCACTCTTTATGTATCTAGTTCCCTGATGAAATTTTTAAGCTCCAAATTTATCTCTATGAAGTTAGTAAGCATAGTAGTTCTACAGTCCATATCTAATAATTCCAGTATCTTATGTCTCTGTGGAGCTACTTTTTCTGCTAGTTCTGGCTTATACTCTTTTATCTCTTAGTGTATCTCATTGTTTTGAAGCCATTTTCATTTTTAATTACTTGCAGAAGTAATTTGAGGCCTTAAATGGTGTTATCTTCCTTCAGAGGAAATTTTTTTTCCCCTTCTGCCAGGTACCTACAGGCCCCCTTGCTGTTGGGAACCAAGGTTTTCTGAGTTGCCAAGATGACCTACCAAAGTATAGTCATATCCTTATTCCCAAGGCACATCTTGTTGAGGTCTCAGTCCTGAGCAGTGAGTGTTTCAACGTTTTTTCCACCCTTGGACTGTGCTGGACTCCAATCCTTACCTCTGCCAAGATAGAGTATAGTTCTACATTTCATTCTTTTCCCTGAAATGAGCATATGCCCCCAGGATAAAAACATTTTTGAATGGTGCAACTTTCATTTTGAATGGTGTGGGAGTCTCAACCTCCTGATTCCAAATCCCTCCTACACTAACCCGCGGAAAGTGTAGCTTTGTCCCAATCAATGAACACCTCCAGGGCAGAAGCAGCTGAGGCTTATCTCTCTGAACTATCTTTCTCAAGCTGATCACAACCTCATAATTATTCACTATCATTCTTCCTCACTATTACTTTTAAGACTTCTTTTTCTGTCCAGCATTTTTAGTTGTCTTCAGAGGAAATATTACCAAATCCAGAAAATTCCTTTTCATCTTAGTAAGTTTGCTCTCCAAATAGAAGAGGATATTTCTCTTCATAGATGAAGCCCAACTAATTATTGAAGAAAGAATGACAAATTTTGAATATCATTGTTTTATAAACCTAGTGAAGTAATGAATCTAAGTATTGAATTATTAGCTGCTAAGATCACAAGAAGAGGGACAATCAGACATTGCAAGCCTCCTAATAGAAAAACACAATGCCACTATGAAGTAGTAGTCTCACAAAAAAAAAAAAACACACCTAAATTTAATCAAGCCTCTAAATCCATCTACAAATCTATCTACAAGAAATACTAAGGACAAAGGGGCATATTAAAATGTAACATAAAGATGTAATAGGCAAAATCCAGATTGTGAGACACTCATGAGAAATAGCTTGGTTTCTTTAACAAATAAATTGCATGGGAAAAAAAGAGGATTGGGGGACTTAGAGATTAAAATAGATTTATGAGACATATGAAAGAATCACATTGCACAGATCTTATTTGGATTCTGATATTTTAAAAACTATTGAAACTATGAAATTTATGATACAACTGAGAATTTGAATAACATCTTTAAATATTATTACATTTTAAAGTATGCTAATACTATTGTGATTATGTTTAGCAAAAAGAAGTGTGTTTGTATCTGTGTGTGTACATACATATGTACATACAAATGTATATGTACATACGTACATACATAATATGTGTATATTATACTATACACACATATATAGTATAGAAGTTATAAGTGCAAATGTTACTGAACCAAACTTGAGTCCACTTGCTGGTGTGCAGTAAAGCCAATCTACTGACACCGGCTTGTGGTGAAGGAAAGTGCAGCATTTATTGCAAGGCGCCAAGCAAGGAGCTCGGACCTTTTAAACACTAGCTGCCCAGACTCCTTGCTTGGCACCTGCAATAAATGCTGCAAGATCCTTCACCACAACCCAGTGTCAGTAGATTGGCTTTACTGTGCATGGGCAAGTGGACCCAAGTTTGGTTCAGTAACACAAATATTAAGATGTCCGAGAGTTGTTTAAAACTAACACAGGAAGGTAAGAGGTGGATGGGGGTGTGGAAGCAGGGGAAAAAAAGAAGACTGTGTGGAGAATAGGAGAATGGGTTGGTAATAACAAGAATGCAGAAAAGGAGACCATTTGGGAGCCTACTGTTGTGTCCAGGTGAGAGATGATGGTGACCCAGACTAAGTCAATGAAGCAACGTGGAAATTTTTTATTATATGAAGGTGGCCTTGATTGTAAATTGAATGTCTGAATCAGGGAAAGGGAAGAACCAAAGGTCACTTCTTAAGGGAACCCTCATATATTGTTGGTGGGAATGTAAACTGGTGCAGCCACTATGGAGAACAGCATGGAGATTCTTCAAAAAAATTAAGACTATAACCACCAAACTACCAAATGATCCAGCTATCCCACTTCTGGGTATTTATCCAAAGAATACGAAAACACTAATTCTAAAAGATATATGTATCCCTATGTTTATCACAACATTACTTACAATAGCCAAGATATGGAAACAACCTAAGTGCCCACCAACAGATGAATGGATAAAGAAGATGTGAGATATATATACACACACACACATACACACACACATACACACACACACATACAGAATGGAATACTACTCAGGCATAAAAAAGATGAAATCTTGCCATTTGCAACAGCCTGGATAAACTTGAGGATATCATGCTAAGTGAAATAAGTCAGATGAAGAAAGACAGATACTGCATAATTTTACTTATATGCGTAATAAAAAAAATGAACAAACCAAACCAAACAAAAGCAAACACACCAATACAGAGAACAGAATAGTGGTTAACAGAGGGAAAGGGTAAAGGGGGTCAACTGTGTGGTGATGGATGGAAACTATTTTTGGTGGTGAAGACACTGTAGTGTATACAGAAGTAAAAATATAATGTTGCACACGTGAAACATATAATGTTATAAACTAATGTTACCTGAATAAAAAATAAATTTAAAAATAATAAAAATACCTAACAGCCAAAAACAAAAAAAGTGACTTCTCAGTTTCCAGTTTGAATAACTGAGTTGGTGTGATAACACTTACAGAGAAAACTTGAGAACAGGTGTGGGGAAGGGCAGGTTGGTGGGGAACAGACTTCTGCTGACATTTGTTACATTTTGACTTTGAGATTTCTGTGAGAAATCCATGAATACGTAAGAAGATAGTTGCCAAGGAAAGATTATATAATTTGGAATGAACTTATATCAATGAAAAGATGATTTTTAAATCTAGATGAATTAATAAGCCTAGTCAGGAGGAGAACATAAAGGCAAACATTTACTGAAGCCTAATATATCAGGCACTCAATAGATTTACAATCTAGATGGGGGAGACAAGTCAGTGGTAAATGCTGTGATAAACACGGGCCAAGTAGAGTTTTGAGTGGGGGTGTGAGGCAGGATCACTCTCTATTCTAGCTCCCCAACCAGTTACAGGGGATGGACTGTGAATATGGGTCGAGAAATGTAAACTGAATGATGTCTGAGATGTTGTCACTGTCTGAACTGCTCAACTTCCTCCAAAGGAAATCGCCATTTTTATTGATAAAATCATTCTTCTAGCCTTGTCTTTTTAAAAAATGAATTTTAAAAGCTTTAGGCACAGGGTAACATGTCATGCCCAGCATTTTGGATGCCCTCAGGATCAGGACAAGATGGAGCCTGAAGCTGCTGGTCAGAGCAGCCACGAGCAAACTAGGCTCCAATTTTCCTTGGTAGGAAGGCACTGGAACAGCCAAACAGGATGGGGGGAGAAGCCAGTCCAAGAGTACATTCTCGCTGGCTCACAAGACCTGTTTATGCAACCTCTCATGCCCTTCAAGTTTTCTCCCACCCTGAATGCACAGGCTGTGAGTGAGTGCTAGTTTATAGGCACGGCTGATTCCAGTCTCTTACATATCATCTCCTAATGTTTTATGACGTGCTGAGAAGACCTCTGGCAAAAAGTCTCTGTTTGAATTCCTTTTATTATTTTCTCATTTGTGATGTATCAGGCCAGAGGATGTGTGCAACCTGATCAACCTAGTAAAAATTTTAATCCCTTCTATTTTTATGGCCTTCCAGGAAAAATTCCATTTAGGGGAAAAGTAATGAGTTTCAGAACTAATTCACAAACATCCTGTCAACATGTTACCAAAAATGGGGCCCAACCTTGTCAGGGGTCTCAACTCATCTAAAAGTTTTCCTAATAGTTTTTGTTTAAAATGTGGTGCGTTGGAGCACTTGGGAAGCAGAGACTTGAGCAGGGGACGGGTGAAGGGTTCACTGAGAGTGTGTGTGTCTGTTTGTGGGAGGAATGGAGGAAAAGACTTAGGAGTGAAGAGTTGTTAGGATGCCTATTTCCAAGACCTTTAGTCCACAGAAACTAAAGGTCTTTCTTGCTACCAGATCACTCAAAATACTAATCACAGCTAAAGTCACAATCTCTTTGGTTCTCACAAAAAGCCTGTGAAGTAGGTATTCCACACATTGCAACCCCATTTTCCAGATGGGGAACTAAAGCTGGGAAAAGCTAAATGACTTGTTCAGGGCCATATGGCTTAGTGAGCAAAAGCTTTGACCTGGTCACTTCTGACCTCCATGTCTAGTTTTGTTCCTGCCCTGTGCATGGGCCAAACTACCTCCTACACAGAAGATTGCTCCCCGGTATAAACATTCCCCCACCTCTACTCAAAGAGCCTGGGAACCAAAGGAGGGCAAATTTGAGAGTAACATACACAAGAGCTGCAGCATCATTCCATGTATAGCATCTTCAGTCTAATGATTCTTACCTCCTTTTTATCTCACTCCCACGATAGTTCATGTACACCTGGGATCACCTCATCAGCATAGGATCACCCATCTGTAATTCCAGTACTTTCTCTCTCACTTAAAGAGAAGCATAGCAAAATTCAGGTAAGAGCGATATTAAATCAGCTCTAATTTATCTTCATGTCAGTCATTCACAAACATTCCATAATTAGTAAGAACAAGTTATTAGTAGCACCAATTACTTGCAATGTAGTTTCAAACTGTCACCAGAAGTGACACCTGTTGTTCCATCCCAGTGATAACCACTTATTCTTTTTCACATCTACTACTGTTTCCTATTCACAACCACACACTCACTTTCACTAATTGAGGTCAGACCACATGCCTGCCTTCAGATAATACCAAGAGAGACAAGAGACCTGTCCCCATGGAGGAGGCTATGCACGGAGGTGTGTCAGAGGAACCACAATGGTGAATGACTCCCAAACTGAATCCCAACACCGTAAGTGCAGGTATGACACAAGAGATAAATCAGTAATGGAGAGGCAAAACACAATGAAAAGCGAGATCATCTCAGGATCATATGTTAGTGAATCATCAAAGGATTGATAGGATTCTACCAGAGGAGTTAGCTATATTTATTCTATCAGCTAACGAATCCATTTTTAAAATCTTAAATCTGACACTGATCACTGCTCACTCAAAATCTATAATGGTGCTATGCTGTCTTACCAGGGATTCCTGTCCAGTATTATCTGTATCAAAAAATGAAGATATGATATGTAGCCTCAGCTGGTGCCCCAGGGCCACTCTCTTCACTGACTGACTCTTAAGCCCAGTTTTACAATCATCACTCCATACTTTTTCCACTCTCTTTAATCCCTCAAATAGAAACTCACACCATACTCCCACACTCCACGTCCAAATGCACAGATGACCTAGCCTCCTAGGAGGTTTTGTGAAGCCTGAAGCTTATACAATTTGGGGAAAGGGGTTCTTTAAGGAAAAGAATGCAAAATGATGAATACAATAAAGAAATAATGCAAAGCACAAATTTTTTAAACGTGAAAAATACCACATCGTCATAATATATATAAAAAATACATAATGTTTTTAGTAATTAACTGCCTGACATATCTCTTATATTTTTCTTACAATTTTTTGCCTGCAAACTCTGTGATCGTCTCTTCATATGACAATGGCTTTATAATATAATTTTTTTATAGAGAGAACAGAAAGGTCATTATCTTTCCCTTAGCATGGTTGATCAAACTTTGTGGGTTTTTTAAATTCATATTTTAGGAGAGTTTCTTTCAATTTCCCAATTCTGTTACTGGTGATGTGAAGCAAATTTTTAGGATCATTGTCAAATTTAGGAAAACCTCTATTAAGTTTCTTTCATATATAAGCTATAAGATATGGAAGAAATTCCCATAGATTAGTTTATGACTCCTTATTTTTCAAACTTTGTTTCTCCTCCACTATCCACACACTCCTGATGCCTAGCACTGTAGAAAATGTTCGTTTGGGGTTATGACCTTTGGCTGCACACCTTCATGTCATGATGCCAGGTTAAGTCAGCTCAGTGGGCTGTAGAGTATTCCTGGATGTCATTCCTACACCGGGATTGCTATGAATGACTTAACTATACACAGAAGTGACTGAGAACTGAATAAATACACCCCACTAAACCTAATTAAATATATCCCCAACTTACTTCCCTGTAGCCAGATCCTCAGAATGTCCTCCACACTCCAATGTCAATCCACATGAGGGAAAAGTGTGACAAATAGGAAGCTGGCGTGGAAAGAGACAGCAATCTTAACCAAACGCAGTTTAAATATTGTACTTTTGCAAATCTTATAAAAACATGTGAACACATTGCTAGACAAGGGAGGGGCCCATGAAAGTAAGGGGTTCTGAAGCTTTAAGTTTCATCAGATTCATGGTAAATCTACCTCTGTCTCTTAAGGGATTTGAAGTCATCCTACATAAACTTCCTCAGTTCCTCTCCCTTCTTTTTCAAAATGTGTCCATATCTTTAGCTATCCTCTGACCGTTCCCTTCTGTTTCTGGAGAAAAAGCATACCAACCTATTTGCAATAACAACCCTTCCATTTAATCCCATCTCTGCTGAGCTCTTGCCCAACCCATCATCCCTTCTTTTTTATCTCACCCTTCCCTGCACTATTAGTTTCTTTGACTCAGCCTGGAGATATACCAAAGTCCCAATACACCTTAAGGTGTTTAGACTGTGCTTTTCATCTTATCCCCATATCTGCTCTTTCTTTGTGTTCTCCTTTTTATTATGACTTCCATCATCATCCTAGACCCACAGGCTACAAGACTGACATATTTCACTCCCATATGAATCCTTTTGCCAAGTTTGGTCAAGTGTACATCCACAATATCTTTCTTAATCAGACACTCCATTTTTATATGACCTACATATAGTAAACAAACTAGGCTCTCAAGTCTATAGTCTTCCTGCTCTTACCCAGCCAAATACTGGGTTGACAGAGTGGACCGCTGTTGTTTTTTCTACCGAGCATTCACCCTCCTTTCTTACTGTCAATAACAATACCCCAATTTTTTGTTGAGGAGCCACCCCACCCCCATCCTCAGTCCATCTGTGGGCATAGACCTAAACATGGACAATCAGAGAATTCCATTTCCCTGGCCATAGTGATCAGTTCACATGTGGGCATAAACGACTTACCCAGACCAATGAGACTCCATTCTGAGTTTGGGGTGTTTTTTCTTAATTACTGGGGATGAGGAACTGGTAATGATATCTTACTGGATCTCTCACTAATAAATGGGTTAAATAAAATCTTGACACATTTATTTTACATTTGTATTGGAATCATGATTTTACCTTTTTTTTTTTCAATTAATGATCTTTCTGGAGGTCCTCCACCAAGATGCTCAGTGAATTCACCTGACACAACTGAGTAAACTGCATTGCCAGGAAAGTGCACCCAATGGATAGCTTGAGGCCAGACACATATTATCTTTGCTCCCAGGGATGAATGCCAAACAGCAATTTATCTTGAACTTTGCTGACTCTCCACTTCTCTAGTTCGTTTGATTTTTTTTTAATTTCCACTAATTGTGTATGTGTATATTTCATTGTGACTGATCAATTATTCCCCATCGGTGTCAGCAAAGATTAGGAATTTGGTTTGAATGTATGACCATTTTGGCAATCTCCAAAACTGCATTAATAGACTGTAGAGATCTTTTTATGTTGTTGTTGCGTTAGAGAAGACAGAGAATTTGTTTGTTTGGTTCGTCTATTTGTTTATTTTGAGCTCAAGCCAGTCAAGAATTTGTGCTCACTGGGAAGGAGAACTGTTCTTTGATATCTAGACCAGAGTGTTTTGCTATTTCTGTGCCAACTCTTGACTGGTGGCTGAAATTATAGAACTGAAGCATTAAGCTCTCCATCTGTATGTCTATGTCCATAATTCAGAAAGGCTTCTACCTCTCTTTGTGGGTGTGTAATGTTTTCCTAACTTCCAAGGGTATTAATAGATTAGATCATGAAATCTCATAAAGGAGCTCTGTTCTGATTAATTACACAAGAGACAAATAAGGCCAGGAGTCTCAGGCTATTTGAGCTACCTCAGGAAGGGAAGAATTCACCCAAACTTATAGACACTGCAGGTGGAATCTGATGGAGTTCATTGGCTTTGGTTTCCTAGCTTCAAGGTTCCCAAATAATAGATGCCTTTAAAAGTCCAATCTAAGATTCCTTTTGAAAATTTCCAAATAAAAATTAATTTTTTAACTCTTCAATACTGTATGACTCTTGATTTGGCAAAGCAAATTTAAGGAGGCCTGTATAGTAAATTAACATTCTTGCTTCACCTATGATAAATAATAAAGCCAAATCTAATGAGTCAGATTTATTATGTGATAACTTTTTTCTCTTTTTTTTTCAAGATTATTATGATCACAAGGTGGGGGAACTACCAGAAAATTTTGTCAAAACTTGGAAATGAACAGAAAAAGATTAGAGGGTATTTTGCCTAGCTCACCAGGTTACCTCAGCCTTTCCATGTCTTTGAGCTATTTCACAACTCTGTAAATTGTAAATAACTAATAGCAATGTAGATGATATTTTCCATAGTAATGCAAGTTATGCCTAGTGAAGAACCCATTGATTCCCAGCACCTTCTCCCCTACCCTTGTAGAAAAAGACAGTTTTCAAATTTAAAAATTTTTTTAATTGAAGTATAACTGAAAAATAACATTAAAATTTTAGAACTTTTTCTGGCTATTTTTACATGTCTCCCTTTCCCTCTAAATATTAGAATTAGTTTGTCTGGCTTTTAAAAATAATTTTGGAATTTTTCACTGGAATTGCATTAAATTTATAGATTAAGTTACAAATTATAACTTTGTGAAGTCGAGTTTTTTTTGTTTGTTTGTTTGTTTGTTTGCGGTACACGGGCCTCTCACTGTTGTGGCCTCTCCCGTTGCGGAGCACAGGCTCCGGACGCGCAGGCTCAGCAGCCATGGCTCACGGGCCCAGCCGCTCCACGGCATGTGGGATCTTCCCGGACCGAGGCACGAACCCGTGTCCCCTGCATCAGCAGGCGGACTCTCAACCACTGTGCCACCAGAGAAGCCCTAGAGAATTTTTAATTTCATTGATTGTGTTGTTCATCACTGTTTGTTTGCTCTTTAGTTCTTCTAGGTCCTTGTTAAACATTTCTTGTATTTTCTCCATTCTATTTCCAAGATTTTGGATCATCTTTACTACCATTACTCTGAATTCTTTTTCAGGTAGACTGCCTATTTCCTCTTCATTTGTTCGGTCTGGTGGGTTACCTTGCTCCTTCATCTGCTGTGTGTTTCTCTGTCTTCTCATTTTGCTTAACTTACTGTGTTTGCAGTCTCCTTTTTGCAGGCTGCAGGTTCATAGTTCATGTTGTTTTTGGTGTCTACCCCCAGTGGCTATAGTTGGTTCAGTGGTTTGTGTAGGCTTCCTGGTGGAGGGGACTAGTACCTCTGTTCTGGTGGATGAGGCTGGATCTTGTCTTTCTGGTGGGCAGGTCCACATCTGGTGGTGTGTTTTGGGGTGTCTGTGACCTTATTAGGATTTTAGGCAGCCTCTCTGCTAATGGGTGGGGTTGTGTTCCTGCCTTGCTAGTTGTTTGGCATAGGGTGTCCAGCACTGTAGCTTGCTGGTCATTGAGTGGAGCTGGGTCTTGGCGTTGAGGTGGACATCTCTGGGAGATTTTTGCTGTTTGATATTACATGGAGCTAGGAGGTCTCTGGTGGACTAATGTCCTGAACCTGGCTCTCCCACCTCAGAGGCACAGCCCTGATGCCTGGCTGGAGCACCAAGAGCCTGTCATCCACACAGCTCAGAATAAAAGGGAGAAAGAAAGAAAGAAGATAAAATAAAATAAAGTTATTAAAATAAAAAGTAAAAATTAATTAATAAAAAAAAATTTAAAGTAATAAAAAAAAGGAAAGAAAGAAAGAAGGGAGCAACCAAACCAAAACACAAATCCACCAATGATAACAAGTGCTAAAAACTATACTAAAAAAAAAAAAAAGTACACAACCCTAAGACAAATGGTAAAAGCAAAGCTATACAGACAGTATCACCCACAGAAGCATACACATACACACTCCCAAAAAGAGAAAAAGGGAAAAAAAAAAATATATATATATATATACCGTTGTTCCCAAAGTCCACCTCCTCAATTTGGGATGATTCGTTGTCTAAAGGAGGGAAGGAAGGAAAGAAAGAATGAAGATAAAGTAAAATAAAATAAAGTTATTAAAATAAAAAGTAATTATTAAGAAAAAAAAAAACAGACGGATAGAACCCTAGGACAAATGGTGGAAGCAAAGCTATACAGACAAAATCTCACACAGAAGCATACACATACACACTCACAAAAAGAGGAAAAGGGGAAAAAATCATAAATCTTGCTCTCAAAGTCCACCTCCTTAATTTGGGATGATTCGTTGTCTATTCATGAATTCCACAGATGCAGGGTACATCAAGTTGATTGTGGAGATTTAATCCGCTGCTCCTGAGGCTGCTGGGAGATTTCCCATTCTCTTCTTTGTTCGCACAGCTCCTGGGGTTCAGCTTTAGATTTGGCCCTGCCTCTGTGTGTAGGTCGCCTGAGGGCATCTGTTCTTTGCTCAGATACGATGGGGTTAAAGGAGCAGCTGATTCGGGGACTCTGGCACATTCAGGCCGGGGGTAGGTAGGGGTACAGAGTGCGGGGTGGGCCTGGGGCGGCAGAGGCCGGCGTGATATTGCAACAGCCTGAGGCATGCCGTGCGTTCTCCCGGGGAAGTTGTCCGTGGATCCCGGGACCCCGGCAGTGGCAGGCTGCACAGGCTCCCGGAAGGGGGGTGTGGATAGTGACCTGTGCTCGCACACAGGCTTCTTGGTGGCTGCAGCAGCAGCCTTAGCGTCTCATGCCCGTCTCTGGGGTGCGTGCTGATAGCCGCGGCTCGCGCCTGTCTCTGGAGCTCCTTTAAGCAGCGCTCTTAATCCCCTCTCCTCGCGCACCAGGAAACAAAAGAGGGAAGAAAATGTCTCTTGCCTCTTCGGCAGGTCCAGACTTTTCCCCGGACTCCCTCCCAGCTAGCCGTGGCGCACTAACCCCCTACAGGTTGTGTTCACGCCGCCAGTCCTCTCCCTGCGCTCCGACCGAAGCCGGAGCCTCAGCTCCCAGCCCCGCCCGCCCCGGCGGTTGACTAGACAAGCTTCTCCGGCTGGTGAGTGCCGGTCGGCACCGATCCTCTGTGCGGGAATCTCTCCGCTTTGGCCCCTCAACCCCTATTGCTGTGCTCTCCTCCACAGCTCCGAAGCTTCCCCCTCCGCCACCCGCAGTCTCCGCCCGCAAAGGGGCTTCCTAGTGTGTGGAAACCTTTCTTCCTTCACAGCTCCCTCCCACTGGTGCAGGTCCCGTCCCTATTCTTTTGTCTCTGTTTATTCTTTTTTCTTTTGCCCTACCCAGGTACGTGGGGACTTTCTTGCCTTTTGGGATGTCTGAGGTCTTCTGCCAGCGTTCAGTAGGTGTTCTGTAGGAGTTGTTCCACGTGTAGATGTATTTCTGGTGTATCTGTGGGGAGGAAGGTGATCTCCTCGTCTTACTCTTCTGCCATCTTCCGATCGCCTATGAATATTTTTAACACATTTTTATTAATAGAGGACAATCAAGAGTTTGTGACAGATAGATAAATGATAGATAGACAGATATCCAAATACGTGTTCTTGTACAAACTGTAAAGTTAGGTGAATAGGAGTAACTTGGAAAAGTTAGAAATAAACTGAATAAAACTAACGGTGAAATGTTAAATACTTATCAATTGAGTTCTGTTTCCAGCCCTATGGTACAAATGAAGGTCAGAAAAATTCCTCTTTGTACTGAACATTTTTTTAAAAAGCTGGAATATACATAATTCATGGCTGAGCTGAAAGAAGAATGAGAGTACATTGAAAAGACAGGAATAACAATACTAGAATCATATTTATCCTGCAGAAAAGCTGGAACAGCCTTCCAATTTCAACCCTGAAATACAAAGCTTCTAAGTCATCATTCCTATCTTTAGTAAAGTCTTCCAAGTGCGAAATTTTAAACTAGGAGATAAGTAGTGAAGGTAGTCTTAGCTGTCTACAGAGGTCTGGGCTTGTCCTTGCTCAAGAGATTTTCATAAATTCAATGAAATTATGACAGCCCAAAAAAGAGATCATGCAAATTAACATTGTTTAAAAATAACTAGAGACAAGTGAAAAAAACCCACAACACACCAAACTTATGGGATGCATCAAAAGTGGAGCTAAGGGAGAAATTTAAAGCGCTAACCACTTACATTAAAAAATAAGAAAGATCTCTAATCAAACTAACTTTACAACTTAAAGAACAAGAACAACAAACAAAACCCAAAGCTAGCAGAAGGAAGGAAATAACAGATTAGAGCAGAGATAAAGAAAATTTAGAATAGTAAAACAACAGAGAAAATCAATAAAAACAAAAATTGGTTCTTCAAAAAGATCAACAAAACTGACAAACCTTTAGCTGCATAGACTAAGATAAAGAGGAAAGACTCAACTACTAAAAAACAAATGAAAGTAGGGACATTACTACAAATTCTACAGCAATAAACAGGATTATAGGCAGTTTTGGTCCAAGATGGTGATGTGGAAAGATCCTGAACCCACTTCCTCCCATGGACACTCTGAATCTATAACTATTATACATATGGATCAATTTCCACTGGGGGGGAAAAAAAAACCTAAAAGCCAGCTGAGCAACACCTACATATCAGGGAAACAAGAAAGAAGCCACATTGAGCAGGTTGCTGGTATAACCTGGAAAGGAATTTGTAAACTGAACTGGAACCTTGATTTTTGTGATTGCAGTCCAAGAGACACCTCTATATCACCTGGCTCTGGTGGCCAGTGGGACTTATACTTGTGGTCCACAGGACTGTATATATTTGCATACTTTAAAAGCTGCAGCCTGAGGGCTTGGCTCCCAATCAGACTGAATATAGGTGCTGACAGAGAAACTTCCCTTTAGGACATTGACAGGCCTTGGCACACCCTCAGATACGGGGATCCACTAAAAATGGGCTGTATGGATAATCACAAAGGTTTGAGAGATAATAAAGAGTTAGGGCAGGGTTGAACAATAAGGTTCATCTACACAAGGCCATTCCATTAAGACTGGAAGAGGTGGCTGTTTTATCTAATGAATAGAAACTAACAGAGTCAAGGAAAAAGAAGCAGCAGGGGATTATGTTCCAAATAAAGGACAGAAAAAACATCAGGAAAAAAAATAAAGTCCTTAATGAAATGAAGATAAGAGATTTACCTGATAAAGAGTTAAAAAATAATAGCCATTAAGATGCTAACCAACGCAAGAGGGAAGAGATATAGGAACATATGTATATGTATAACTGATTCACTTTGTTATAAAGCAGAAACTAACACACCATTGTAAAGCAATTATACTCCAATAAAGATGTTAAAAAAAAATGCTAACCAAACTCAGGAATGATAAATGCAGTGAGAACTTCAACAAAGAAACAGAAAATATATGAAAATACCAAATAGAAGTCACAGATATATATATAGATATAGATAGATAGATACAATAACCAAACTGAAACATGCACTAGAGAGGTTCAACAGCATGCTAGATGAAGCAGAAGAAATGATCAGTAAACTCAAAGACAAGGCAGTGGAAATCACCAAATCAGAGGAGCAACAAAAGTAAAAATAATAATAATAATAAATAAATAAAGTGAAGATAGCTTAAGGAACTTAAAGAGACAACACCAAGGTAACAAACATTTGCATTATAGGGGCTCGAGAAGAAGAGAGATAGAGAAAGGGGCAGAAAACTTATATGAAGAAATAATGACTGAAAACTTCCCTAACTTGGGAAAGGAAACAGACATCCAGATCCAGGAAGACCAGAGAGTTCCAAATAAGATGAGCCCAAAGAGACCCACATCAAGATACTTTACAATTTAAAAGTCAACAGTTAAAGACAAGGAGAGAATTTTTAGAGGAGCAAGAGAAAAACAACTTGTTATATACAAGGGAATCCCCATAAGACTGTCAGATTTTTCAGCAGAAATGTTATAGGCCAGAAGGGAGTGGCAAGATATATATCTCATGTTCATGGATCAGAAGAATTAATATTGTTTAAATATTCATACTGCCAAAGCCATCAGTAGATTAAATCTAAGCTCTATCAAAATTCCAATGATATTTTTCACAGAAATTGAAATCTTAAAATTCATAGGGAACCATAAAAGACCCCGAATAACCAAAACAATCTTCAGAAGGAAGAACAAAGTTGGAGGTATCACACTTCCTGCTTCTAAACTGTACTACAAAGCTATACTAATCAAAATAGTGTGGTACTGGCAAAAAAAAATACACATTAGACCAACAGAACAGAATAGAGGACCCCAAAATAAACAACCCCCTGCATATATGGTCAACTAATATTTGGAGCCAACAAGGGAGCCAAGAGTATTCAATGGGGAAAATATAATCTCTTTAATAAATGGTGCTGGGAAACTGGAAGACCACATGTAGAAAAATGAAACTGGACCCATATCTTACACCCTTCACAAAAATTAACTCAAAATGCATTAAAGACTTAAAATAAGACCTGAAACCATGAACTCCCAGAAGAAAACATAGTCTGTAAGCTCCTTGACATCAGTCTTCGTGATAACTTTTTGATCTGACTCCAAAAGCAAAGGCAAAAAAAGCAAAAATAAACAAGTGAGACTATATCAAACTTAAAAGCTTTTGCACAGCAGAAGAAATCATCAACAAAATGAACCTACTGAATGGGAGAAAGGCAACCTATTGAATGGGAGAAAATGTTTGCAAATCACACATCTGATAAGGGGCTAATATCCAAAATATACAAAGAACTCATACAACTCAATAGAAAAAAACAAACAATCGGATTAAAAAATGGGCAGAGGAACTGAATAGACATTTCTCTAAAGACATACAAACAGTAGATACATGAAAACATACTCAACATCACTAATCATCAGGGAAATACAATCAAAACCACAATGAGATATCACCTCACACCTATTTGAATAGCTATCATCAAAAAGATGAGATACTAAGTGCTGGTGAGGATGTGGGGTAAAAGGAAACTTTGTGTACTGCTGTTGGGAATATAAATTGGTTAGCCATTATGGAAAAGAGTATGAATTCCAGCAATTCCAGTTCTAGGTATATAGCAAAGAGAAAACAGTGATATTGAAAAGATATCTGCACACCCATGTTTATTGCATCATTATTCACAATAGCCAAGACATGGAAACAACGCTAAGTCTCCATCAATGGGTGAATGGATAAAGGAGATATGGCATGTCTTGAGGGCATTATGCTAAGTGAAATAAGCCAGACAGAGAAAGACAAATAATGTATGATACCACCTATATGTGGACTGTAAAAAAAAAAAACCATACACACTCATAGAAACAGAGTACATTAGTGGTTGACAGTGGCTTGGGGGGTGGGGGAATTGGTCAAAAGGTACAAACTTGCAGTTCGAAGATGAGAAAGTTCTGGAGATCTTATGCACAGCACTGTGATTATAGTCAATACTGTACTAGGGCTTCCCTGGTGATGCAATGGTTGAGAATCCGCCTGCCAATGCAGGGGATAGGGGTTCAAGCCCTGGTCCGGGAAGATCCCACATGCCACGGAGCAACTAAGCCCGGGCGCCACAGCTACTGAGCCTGCGCTCTAGAGCCCGTGAGCCACAACTACTGAAGCCCCATGCCTAAAGCCCGCGCTCCGCAATAACAGAAGCCACCGCAATGAAAAGCCTGCGTACCACAAGGACGAGTAGCCCCCGCTCGCCACAACTAGAGAAAGCCCGCGCGCAGCAACGAAGACCCAACGCAGCCAAAAATAAACAAATAAATAAATTTTAAAAACTAATAATAATAATACTGTACTATACACTTCAAAGTTGCTGAGAAACTAGATCTTAAATCTTCTTATCACACACGCACACACACACACACACACACAAAGATAATTATGTAATGTGATGGAAGTATAAGCTAACACTATGGTGATAATCATATTGCAATATATAATTGTATCAATTCAACATGTTCAATTCAACCTTAAACTTATACAATGTCAATTATATCTCAATTTTTTAAAAAAGAATTTTAGGTCAAGTCTTCCACCATGTCTACTTCCACTTGCCTCTTAACATTTTCAAAATATACAGAATACTAAGAATTTCTTATACTTCAGTAAAGCTCTTTTTAAAATATTTATATTTCACATGTCATTCTGATGACCCTGTGTAGTAGGTAAGACAGAGATTATCATTATCTACACAGCTAATAAGTAGTATTAAAGCCTAGAGATAAGAAAATGTTAGCATCCTAGACAAAGAGGAGATGGCTCTAAATTTCTGATATGCTGAGTTTATGGAGGGAGGAGGAGTCAAATGAGATAGGCAGCTCTCTCACTTTCAACAGCTTGCCAATCTGAAAGATTATTGGTGCATAGTAGCCTAAGCTAGTACATTGTTATATCCTTTTCCGGTTTTAGATCTGAATTTCCCAGATCTGCTTTTTTTTTTTTGGCTGTGTCGGGTTGTCGGATCTTAGTTGCGGCACGCGGAATCTTTCATCGCGGCGTGTGGGCTTCTCTGTAGTTGTGGCGGGCAGGCTCTGTATTTGTAGCACATGGGCTTATTTGCCTTGCAGCATGTGGGATCTTAGTTTCTCGACCAGGGCTCAAACCTGCATTGGAAGACGGATTCTTAACCACTGGACCACCAGGGAAGTCTCCCAGATCTGCTTAAGTATCTTCCTATTCCAAGCTTGGATACCCTCTAAATAAAATCAGAGCAGGCATTTCGTGTACATGACTATTTTGAAGCACAATGCTGACACCTAGTGTATTGACTGATTTTTTTTCTTTCATTCTTTCTACTTTCCTTTTCTTTCATCCCTTCCTTCCTTCCTTCCTTCCTCCCTACCTACCTCCTTCCCTTCCTTCCTCCGTCCCTCCCTCCAAAAATGGCTACTAGGATATAGTTGTGTTTGTTTTTTTTTTCACACCACACGACTTGCGGGATCCTAGTTCCCTGACCAGGGATGGAACCCTGGCCCCCCACAGTGGAAGTGAGGAGTCCCAACGGCTGGACTGCCAGGGAATTCCCTAGGATACAATTTAATAATAGCAAACATTTATTAAGAACTTAACAGCATATCAAGCATTGTGCAAAGCATTTTAAAATATTTATCTTCATCAACTACAAACAATTCTTTATCATCATCCCCATTTCCTTAAAAGAAAAGGGGGGGTGGGAGAGGTTAAAAGTTTAAATTTTATGACTGCAAAAGTTAGGATTCAAATGCAGATGTCTGACTCTGGAGCTTAGGTATGCACTCAATCACTATTTTTAAAGGCTTTTAAAAAATAGTTTGATTTGATGGCTAAGTCAGTTTACGTGTTATTCACGTGGAGTACATGTTTACAACAGAGACTATTCATAAGACTATTCATAAGAGTTAAGGCAGAAAATACGACAAATATTAGGTCTGCAACTTTGAGCCAGCCCTTCTCTTGATTTAATGTCTCTCTATGACAGGACGTCAGCCCTAGGCTCATCCAGGCTCTTTGCCCTTTCATTCTCCCTCTGAGGGCATAAGAAGACTCACAGAGTCTTCTAGGCAGGTTCTGGTTACCTCTGGCTTTTCAAAAAGAAGAGCAGTTATCCCGTGAACAATATACATTATAGTGTAGTTTCTTGTAGGGAGAGCCTACCTTTCCTTAGGTTAACTTGTTTCTTCTAGACTGAATGCTGCAAGAAGCCAGAACGTATGCCTTTCTCATTTTCAAAGGCAGAAAACTTGGCATGTAGTGGGTACTCAGTAATAATGTGCTAAATACATTAATGGAAGGCTGAGAATCTGTTATTTCTTTGCACGTTTTATTTAGAATATGCAGTTCTTTGAGTTCAGTTGCTTGGTGCTTGGTGTAAGACTATAGCTGTGAGTACAATCTCCAAGTGAGTAGCTTAGCTTCTCTCTGAGAAAACAGGGTCCCCAGGGCTTGACAGCGTCTCCATCCAAAGGCTCTTTCAAGAATTTTATTTCCCTTTCCCTTCTCCTCGCCTGACAGTTCTGATACTAGGATGCATCAACTGTTCTAATGCAATGGGAATAAAGTGGTTAGAGAGGCTAAGTAACATGCACAGTGTCAGGCTTTCCAGTTAGTTTGAGCAAGCATAACTTGGCTGCTTCCAGGACTTCCCTTTCAACTTCCTTGGATCAGCCTGTCACTAAATCTTTGTGTTTAAATCTTTGTAATTAAACCTGAAAAGAACCTGTCAAAATACTTCTAGCCTAACTCTTCTAGACTAGATTTTATTCTTCATTTCCAGTGTCTAGTATACAATGGATTCTCAAGGAGAGTTTAGTAATAGAGAAAATATTAAAAGCTAACATTGATCGAATACTTGGCACATGCAAGTTCATTGCTTAACACAGCACACACATTATCTCAGTTCACAATACTAGAAAAAAAACTATTATTATTGTTCCAATTTTACAGATTAGGAAACACAATAAAAGAAATTAAGTAATTCATCCAAGGTCAGGTTCCAGATTAATATTTGACTTAAAACCCAACACTTTACAGCTATGAATCCCAAGTCCAGAACTGAGCTTTCTTTTGCCCCTTTTGGATCAAAAAGGCAAGACGTTCCTGTCAGGCCTGGACTTTAGTTCGAAACTGTTCTCCAAACGTCTGTCTGAAAAAAGTAGTGATGACCTTTTAACTCTACTCAAAAATAGCCTCTGGATGCAGAACACCCCACAACGCCTTTTTTGGGAAACTCTGTAATAAATTCATTAAAATTAAAATCTATGTGATTAATGACTTGTTCACTTGAGGTACAGGCCTTTTAGGTGAAGTAGAAATTTAGAGTTGTTTTAATACCATATTATTTCTACAAAAGTTGGACAAATCCATATTCAGCAATACTACCTCCTTTTCCATAAAATCAGATTCATTTCTATCACTGACTTACAGTTTGTTTCAGGAAAGTATATTCCTTTGTCTCAAAACTGTAGGTATTAAAGATATTGAACATCTGATAGAATAACATTAATTTCCTCACACTCCCAATTATACACATTTTACAATCACTTCAGTAGTTCTCAAACTTCAATGTGTAAATTCTGCTGGGAAGACTGCTAAGAATTGGGGTTCCTAGGCTATTCTCAGAGAATTCTAATTAATGGCTATTGTTTGGAGCCTATATAATAAACAACTAAGCTAATTGCTTTTTTTAAAATTTTCATGACATATTTATTATGTCAGTATATGCAAAGTGTTATCATTTCAACATGTAATCAATATTAAAACTATTGGGTTATTTTACGTTTTTTTGCACCAAGTCTTTGAAACATAGTATGTATTTTACATTTATAGTACACCTTTTAAAAATTTTTTATTTTATATTGAAGTATTGTTGATTAACAATGGTGGGTTAGTTTCAGGTGTACAACAATGTAATTCACTTATACATATACATGTTTCTATTCTTTTTCAAATTCTTTTCCCACTTAGGTTATTACAGAGTATTGAGCAGAGTTCCCTGTGCTATACAGTAGATCCTTGTTGGTTATCTATTTTAAATACAGCAGTGTGTACATGTCAATCCCAAACTCTCAATCTATCCCTACCCCACACCCGTCCCCCCAGTAATGATTAGTTCATTCTCTCAGTGAGTCTGTTTCTGTTTTATAAGTTCATTTTTATCAATTTTTTTTACATTCTGCATATAATTGATATCATATTTGTCTTTCTCTGACTTACTTCACTTAGTATGATAATCTCCAGGTCCATCCATGTTGCTGCAAATGGCATTATTTCATTCTTTTTAATGGCTGAGTAATATTCAGTCATATATAAGTAACATATCTTCTTTATCCATTCATCTGTTGATGGACATTTAGGTTGCTTCCATGTCTTGGCTATTGTAAACAGTGCTGCAATGAACACTGGGGTGCATGTATCCTTTCGAACCATGTTTTTCTCTGGCTATATGCCCAGGTGTGGGTTTGCTGGGTCATATGGTAGTTCTATTTTTAGTATTTTAAGGAACCTCCGTACTGTTCTCCATAGTGGCTGTATCAACTTACATTCCCACCAACAGTGCAAGAGGGTTCCCTTTTCTCCACACCCTCTCCAGCTTTTATTGTTTGTAGATTTTTTTAAGATGGCCATTCTGACCGGTGGGAGGTGATACCTCATGGTAGTTTTGACTTGCATTTCTCTAATGATTAGAGATGTTGAGCATTCTTTGATGTGTTTGTCGGCAATCTGTATATATTCTCTGGAGAAATGTCTATTTAGGTCTTCTGCACATTTTTGGATTGGGTTGTTTCTTTTTTTGATATTGAGCTGCATGTGTTACTTGTAAATTTTGGAGATTGATCCTTTGTCAGTTGCTTCATTTGCAAATATTTTCTCCCATTCTGAGGGTTGTCTTTTCATCTTGTTTATGGCTTCCTTTGCTGTGCAAAAGCTTTTAAGTTTCATTAGGTCCCATTTGTTTATTTTTGGTTTTCATTACTCTAGAAGGTGGGTCAAAAAAGGTCATCAGTGTTCATGAGGGATATTGGTTTGTCATTCTTCTTTTAATGAGTTTTTCTAAATTTTTGTTTGGTTGTGTTTTGGTTTGGTTTGGTATCAGGATAATGTTGGACTCATAACTTGGGAAATGTTCCCTACTGTCCTATTTTTAATGAGTTTGTGTAAAATTAGTATTGTTTCTTTCTTAAATGCTTGGTAGAATTTACCAGTGAAGTCATCTAAGCCAGAAATTTTATTTGTGAGAAGTATTTAACTCCTTTAAAAGGTATGCCTATTTTTCCAGTTATCTAGTTTCTTCAGTGAGCTTTGGTTGGTCAAGTTGTGTCTTTCAAAGAACTATCCATTTCACCTAAGTTGTCAAATTTATTGGCATGAAACTATTAATTTCTTTATTTTGATATCTGTATGATCTGTAGTGATGTCCCCTCTTTCATTCTTGTTATTAGTTGTGTCTTCACTCTTTTTTGACCTACTTGGATAGAAATTTATCAGTTATATTGATCTTTCACAAAATCAGTTTTGATTCCATTTATTTCTGTTTGTTTTCTGTATCACTGAGTTCCTCTCTTATCTTTGATTTCCATCTTTATACTTACAGTTACTTTGCTCTTCCTTTTCTAGTTTCTGAAACTGGAAGGTTAGATTATTAACTTGAAATCTTTTCTATTTTCTAAAAAAAAGCATTAAATTTTTCTTTAAGCACTACTTTAGCTAAATCCCATACATTTTGTTTTAATTTTCATTCAGTCCAAAATATTTTGACTCATTATTTAAAAGTATGTTTTTTAATCTTCATATATTTGAAGTTTGTTCAGACAAGTTTGTTATTAATTTTAGTTTAATTCTACTGTGATTGGAAAAAATTTTTTTGAACTTACTGTGATTTATTGAGATTTGTTTTATGGCCTAGTATATGGTACATCTTGGTGAATGTTCCATGTGAGCTTCAAAGAAAATATATCCTGCTACTGTTAGGTGGAGTGATCTATAGATGTCAGTTAGGTTAAGTTAGTTAATAGTATTGTCCAAGTCTTCTATATCCTTACTGATTTTTCTCTCAACTCATTCTATCAGTTATGAGAAAGGTGTTCTGAAGTAGTCAACTATGATTGTGGATTTATCTAGTTCCCCTTTCCAGTCTATCAGCTTGCGATTTGTGTATTTTGAAACTTTATTATTAGGTGCATCAGAGTTAAGATATTCTCATTTCCTCTTGATCAGTTAACCAGGCTGTCATAATACAAAATCCTTCATTATCCATAGTAATATTTTTCGATCTGAAGTATACTTTATTTGACTAACACAGCCACTCCAACTTTGGATTACTGTTTGCATATAACTGGGTCTTGCTTTTTCATCCAGTGTGACAATATCATCTTTTAATTCTGGTGTTTAGACCGTTTTCATTTAATATAATTTAATATAATTATTCATATGGTTGGGTTTAAATCTACCCTTTTCATAGTTTTTTCTATTTGTCTCATGTGGTCTTTGTTCCTTTCCTCTTTTCCTAACTTCTTTTGGGTTTGCTGAGGTTGGTTTTTGTTTCTTAAATAATTCAAATATTTTTAAATACCTCTTTGTTTTGTTATTTTGTCTTAGTAATTGCTAGAGTTTACAATATAGTCAATCTTCAAATAACATTACACCACTTCACACATACTGTAAGAACCTTACTAATGCATGCTTCCCATCCCCCATTTGCACACTGTGATATTATTTTTAGACATTTTACTTCTACATATGCTATCCACCCCAAATGCATTGTAAATATTTTTGCTCTACATAATAGATTATTCCATAAGATTCAACAATTAGAAAAATTAATCTTTTTTATTTACTCACATACATGTGTCCAAATATCTGGTTGTTCTTGTTTTTTCTTGCTAGGAAAAGTTACTTGTCTTTTAGTATTGGTCTACTGTCAATTTATTATCTCGCCTTTTGTCTAAAAAAGTGTTTATTTCAACTTCCATTTTAGGAAGTGTTTTCTTGGGTCAAATTTGTAGGTTTAGGTTTTTTTTTAACTTTTTTTTTTTTTTTTTTGCGGTACGCGGGCCTCTCACTGTTGTGGCCTCTCCTGTTGCAGAGCACAGGCTCCGGACGCGCAGGCTCAGTGGCCATGGCTCATGGGTCCAGCTGCTCCACGGCATGTGGGATCTTCCCAGACCGGGCCATGAACCCGTGTGCCATGCATCGGCAGGTGGACTCTCAACCACTGCACCACCAGGGAAGCCCTAGGTTTAGTTTTTTGTTGTTGCTTTTGTTTCAGTGCTTTAAAGGCATCCATTGTTACAGCCTGCATAGTTCCTGGTAAGTCAGTTGTCATTTTTATCTTTGTTTCTCTGTGTCTTACCATGTCTTTTTCCCCTCTGGTTTCAGATTTTCTATCAAAGGTTTTCAGCAACTTGTTTATAATACGCCTTGCTGTGGTTTCTTAGCATTTATTCTTTGTTCAATTTGCTTCTTGAATCTATGTGTCCAGTTTTTATGAAATTTGGGGAAATTCTGGACATTATTTCTTCAGATACTTTTTTTGTCCCTTCCCCAACCACCCCCCTCCTTTTTTTTCCCCACTGGGACGCCAATTACACCTAAATTAAACTGCTTAATACTATCCCATAGATCACTAGTGCATTGTTTATTTCCTCTTCCCCTGACTCTTTTTTTTCATTATGGATAATCCTGTCTTTGATTTAGTGTCTAATCTGATAATCCCATTTAGTGTATTTTTCACTTCAGCTACTATATTTTTCATTTCTAGAAGTTCCAGTTTGGTCTTTTTTATAACTCCCACTTCTACCATGCTGTTTTCTTCTGCCTTCTTGGCCACGTGGAGCATTATTTTAAAGTCTCCAGTATAAGACAACACTCAATCTGGCTAAAAGATTCCAGAGTAAGTCCTTATGATAATGAAGGCCACCAAAGGCTGGCCTTCATCCAAAGAAGGTGATATTGTGTATATGGTGGGATTGGAAGGGAGTCCTCTATTATGAGCCCCTTCTGGAAAACCAAACGATTAATTCCAACAAGTACTGCTCTCAGTTAGACCAACTGAAAGCAGCACTTGATGAAAGCATCAGAATTAGTCAACAGAAAACGCACAATCTTCCATCAGGATAATGCAAGACCACATGTTTCTTTGATGACCAGGTAAAAACTGTTACAGCTTGACTGGGAAGTTCTGATTCATCTGCCGTATTCACCAGACATTGCACCTTCGGATTTCCATTTATTTTGGTCTTTATAGAATTCCCTTAATGGAAAAAAATTCAACTCCCTGGAAGACTGTAAAAGGCACCTGGAACAGTTCTTTGCTCCAAAAGATAAAAAGTTTTGGGAAGATGGAATTATGAAGTTGCCTGGAAAATGGCAGTAGGTCGTGGAATAGTGAATACGTTGTTCAATAAAGTTCTTGCTGAAAATGAAAAATATGTCTTTTATTTTTACTTAAAAACTGAAGGAACTTTTGGCCAACCCAATAGTATACATAATGTAATGTCATATATTTATATAGTTATAATTTATATATTTAGATGTACTGTTATATATGTACTATTTAATTTAGAAAGTAAATGCATACACACACACACACACACACACACACACACCCCTATCTATATATCTATACCTATCTGTCTATTTCTCTATCTACATATATCCTTTCTAACTGCCCAGGGCTCTTTTTCTCAAAAGAATGCTGTTCAAACTAAATGGTACACCAAACATTATAACAATAGAAAAGACACTGAAAAATTTTTTTAATTACAAGAAAACATCTTGCTGCTTTATTGTGGGTAGTTTTGATGAAAAGAAAAAAAAATGACATGCTATCAGACCCTGTCCTTGCAACACCATTCTTCATCTGGAATGCCTCTGAGCCGAGATGGACAAGGCAAGGAACATGTAGACAGGTGTGAAGAGGGTTTTCCAGGCATCATAAATAGCAGATGTAAAGCCATAGAAGTGCTGAAGCGTAATTTTGGATGGTTAAAGAAGAGGATGGAAGAGGTCATAGATGAGGTTGAAGAAGAAAGCTCTTTAAGAGCCTTATAAAAGAATTTCGACTTTATCCCATGGATAATGAAATGGCATTCAAAAATTTAAACACAGAAAAAGCACAATCATATTTTCCTATTAGAGAACTCTGGTGCTGGTGTAAATGAGAGATTAGGGACAGTAGAAGACTCGAGGTGGGAAGACTAACCACAAGAGTCTTATCTATAAAATGTGGACAATGATATCTGCTTTGCCTATTTCACTTAGAGTACTGTGAGATGACCAAATGAGAATATATGTGAAAGTGTTTTGAAAACATAAGTAGTAAACAAATGCTTATTATATCCAGAAGGTGAACTGTGCATAAGATCTGAGTGTTCATACTATTTCTGAAGAATCAGACAGCAATAAAGATGACAAAAGACCAAAAATTGGTAAATACTCTTCACTTTTTCAAAAGTAGTAAAAGGTGCATTTCCAGAAATTTAAGACTGGTAAAATTGACCTCAAGCCCCATTCCTACCAAGAATCATCCCTATACTTTTTAAGACATTCAGGGCCAAACACATGGGATGGTCTAAGTTCTCCCAGCCCACTGTGAATTTAGAGGTTATAAAAGGATGCACCTTAAATGCTGTGTGCAAGGCATCCTTATGATGTTGTATAGTCCCTTCCCCTTGAGTAACTTGCTTCTACCCAACTTTGAGAGGGTGTCACTTCCATAATTAGACTACAAAAGATTTTGACTTCTGTCTTGCTAGTAGACTTTCTCCCTTGCTCTGATGAAGTTGTCATGTTTGGGAAGCCTAGATGACAAGGAACTTCTGGCCTGCGGCCAGCTACACATCTGAGGCCTTAGTCCAACAACCCCAAAAGAACTCAATCCTGCCAAAAACCACGTAAGTGAGCTTGGAAGCAGACCTTTCTTCAGTCAAGCCTTCAGATGAGACTCCAGCCCTGGTTGACACTTTGAATCAATATGAGACAGCCATGAGGCAGATGACCAACCAGCTAAGCTGTGCCCAGATTCCTAACCCACAGAAACTGTGAGATAATAAATAGGTGTAGCTTTAAACTATTACTTTTGTTGTAGTTTGCTATGCAGCAATAGTTAACCAATACATACTAGTAGGATTACCTTGGACAAACACAATGGTTGTAGAACATTCAATTGAGCCAAAGTTTTTCCCAAAAAAAAGCAACTGACTATAAGCCAGACTACTCTAGCATTCTCTTGGGAAGAAAACTGTTACTGTCATGGCAACCTGATAAAGTGGCCTTATTTTAGGAGATAAAAGATGTAAACAGCCTGGCCCAGGACTTCATTATAACATCATGTTCCTATTATCAAAAGATGATAGGGCTTCCCTGGTGGCGCAGTGGTTGAGAGTCCGCCTGCCGATGCAGGGGACACAGGTTCGTGCCCCAGTCTGGGAAGATCGCACATGCCACGGAGCGGCATAAGTACATAAGGGATAAATGAATACATATGTACGGTTAGGTAAAGTTATAAAATTTCCCCCTAGAGATTTGAAAGGAAGAAAGAACAGGTTATTCTCCATAACCCAGTCAAGCTCTGTGCTTCTGGAATCTACACATCAATTCAAAACACCACAAAACAATGACATCACAAGTTTTAATATTCTGACTTGGCAAAAATATGGGAAGCAGCACTGAACAAGTACAGCCATGTGTCCCGATACTAGTCTAGAGAGTATGGGTTAGCAAATGTAGTCATGCCTATCCATAGGAGTATTAACTACTACTCTGATTACTGCTGCTATAATCTTTGGTTGTCTAGACAGCTGTAACTATCTTAGAAAACGCAACAAATACTGTATATAGATTTAAGATAAATTTAAATATCAAAAGAAAATCTTCCTTATCACCTGCAAGTTAACTCTGCCAGAAAGGAAACTTGTGAATAGATGGTCATCACTCAACCCTTTACTGTGCTAGGATACCAACAGATCATTACCACATTAACCACGTAACTGCACTAAATCCCCCAGGTACCTTTAAAAGACAGCTTTTCTCAAATCAAACCACTGCATCCAGAGTCTGAAGAACCAGAACTTGTTTCACTGTTTAAGAGAGGCCTTAAGAAAAAAAAAGAAAATATGGAAAAAAAAACTATAGTGAAGTTGGGTTCTTTAGTTTTTTACAGTCTGATTCCAGGTGACAGTTTCATTCCAGATATGCCTCACACAGAAGACTTTAATTCTTCAGAGTTCTAAGTAGATGAACAAAGGAAAATAACTTTACAAGGTTTTTAAAAAATTTCTTTTTCTGGCCAGTTACCCCTTTGGTTAAGGTCTTGATATAAAAGCGCGCCATAGGAATGATGTCAGCGAGATGACAAAATAGGAAGCCTTCCCCCAACAAACACACCAATTCAACAACAATTCATGGATAAATTCCCTTTGTGACAAACCCTGAAACTAGTTAAGTAGCAAAAATCCAAAACACTGACAACACCAAATGCTGGAGAGGATATGAAGCAACACGAACTCTCATTCACTGCTGCTGAAAATGTGATAACAATACCACAGTCACTCTGGAAAACGGTTTGGCAATCTCTTACAAAACTAAACGCACTCTTACCATACAATCCAGCAAGCACACTACTTGGTACTTACCCAAATGAGCTGAAAATTTACATCCACACAAAACCTGCACAAAGATGTTTATAGTAGCATTATTCATAACTGCTGAAACTTGGAAACAACCAAGATGTCCTTCAGCTGGTGAATGGATGAATCAACTGTGGTACATCCAGACAACGGAATATTAGTTAGTGCAAAAAAAGAAGTGAGTTAAAAAGCCATAAAATGACCTGAAGGAAACTGAAATGCACATTAGTAAGTAAAAGATGCCAATCTAAAAAGGTTACAATAGCCTATGATCCCAAATATATGACATTCTGGAAAAGATAAAATTATGGAGACAGTAAAAAGAACAGTGATGGCCAGGAGTATGGAGGTTGGTGGAATGAATAGGCAGGAGCATGTAAGATTTTGAGCAATGCAACTATTCTGTATGATACTGTAACGGTGGATACATGCCATTACACATCTGTCAAAACCCATAGACGGTACAATATGTGATGTTGTAAACTGTGGACTTTGAGTGATTATGTGTCAGTGCAGGTTCATGGATTTTAACAAATATACCACTCTGGTTCAGGCCATGATAGTGGGAATGGCTGTGTACATGTCAGGGAAGGGGATATATGTGAACTCTGTACTTTCTGCTCAGTCTTTCTGTGAACCTAAAACTGCTCTTAAGAAGTCTATTTTTAAAAAATTAAAATTAAATTTCATAGGCGCAGGTAGTCTGACAAAAACCTCAACTAATTTCTTAAATGTTCCAACCTGTTTCCTGTCCTTCTTAAGGCTTAAGGTGATCATTGAGAAGAATCAAAAAGAGTATCTTGCAAGTTGTGAAGATAGTTATAGAAAGTGCCAAAGTGCTGATAAGTGGTCAGCTACCCACAGATATTGCCACAAGGACAGCAGCTGTCTGTGTACATGAATTCGGATAAGTTGGTAGAAGACAAAGGTCTCTTCAGTTGACAGGCATATCTTATTCAAGGGGATCATCACATAGTATCCAAATCCTCTTTTCCTGAAAGTCTACTGTTTGTATATTGTTTAAATTTTGTTGTTATGCAGACTTTATTTTAAACAGTACTTTCTATAATGAGATTTAACCTGTAATATAGCCTCAAATTGGCTGAATATTACAAAGTTACATATCATTTTCAATTACTAGGTATATAATATAATCATAATGCTCATCAAATGCTTTTACCAAAAAAAAATATTTTTTTAAAATGTGACATTTTAAAAGAAATTTTATGAGAATCGCTAAGAAAGAAAAACTGTTTAAGAACACTGCTGTTTTAAAAGCACAGCTAACAGTTTTAAAATGACATTACTTCCCTGAGAATCACAGCTGTAGATGCCTTAATTCCTGTGCCAGATTAAAGAACATTAATTCGTTACCAAAAAGTAAAACTGAAGGACTTCAATACAAACATTTCTTTTAAATTTTAACGAAGTAAAAGTTAAGATTTTTCTATATCAAAATCACTAACTGAGATTTCCCCAAATTTCACAGTGGTTCTAAGGAATTCTAATTGTTAACAAACAAAAAAAACTTTAAACTTTTGCATTTTCAAAAACTGCATTTTTATACCAGTTATCAATTTTCACTGAAACGTCTAGGAGTTTCACATACATAACCTCTAAGTATTTAAGTAATTTCAATTATGTTACATGGCCTAAAGGCTGTCCATCAAGTTAAAATCTTGACTATCCTGCTCACAGAAGTGAATTTAAGGTAAAGCAATGATTTGAAAACTTTTGAGGTGTATTCTTTCTTGCTTCCCTCCCCTCCCACACACCCACAACAGACAACACACAAAAGGGCTGTGGCATTAGGCTTCATAATGAATTCTACAATCTCACCTTGAACTAAGAGAAATTTCACTTAATCTTTGAAACTCCTCCTGGGCAGAACCTTACCTAAACCATTCTTGATGAAGCTACGTCCCCTCTTCTTCACCAAACCGTCCTATGACTGTGTGCTCTGTTATGCTCCTACAGCTGCACAAGTGTTTCCCAGGGTCTGGTCTGATTTATGACTATTTAAAACTAGCTATTGGGCTTCCCTGGTGGCGCATAGGTTGAGAGTCCGCCTGCCGATGCAGGGTACACGGGTTCGTACCCCGGTCCAGGAAGATCCCACATGCAGCGGAGCGGCTAGGCCCGTGAGCCATGGCCACTGAGCCTGTGTGTCCGGAGCCTGTGCTCCGCAACGGGAGAGGCCACAACAGTGAGAGGCCCGCGTACAGCAAAAAAAAAAAAAAAAAAACCAAAAAACTAGCTATTGACTGAAATAAAAACAGCTCATTATCACCCAGAACATGTTCCTAAAGATAAAATCAATCCTGATCTCTCCTCTTTACTATTCCACACAGTTTTCTTAAATCTTCCTCCAAATCCTATTTCCTCAAATCACATGTGCCACTTACTCTGAACTTTTTTTCTCCTTTTTTCATGTGTGGAGTCCAAAATCAAGCATAAAACTCTTACAAATGTTTAAACGATGTGTAAGGACTCTGCAAAACACCGTTAGGATGGCCATTTTTCTCCCATCGTACCTATGATGCCATATTATAAGTGGATGGCAATAAGCAAAGTTTGTATTTCCAGAAGAGTTATTTTTTCTCTTTTTGAAAACTCAATGGGAAGGCTTGCATTCCTGGGTCCCTTGAAACTGAAACAGAGAGGCAGTTCTTAGTAGACTACCACCCCCACAGCACTGCGAGGACAGCAGACTGAAACACACCCCCGTCTTTCTGGAAAAGAGGCCTATTTGCTTGTCCTGGAACTTCAGCCTGAGGGGCAGCCTTCTGGTTTGGCACACACCTGGAGACTACAGAGGTGCTCTCAGGGAACAGGATGCCATCTTTGCACACTCCATCTGCCTCACAACAGCTCTCGGATATTTTCCAGAAAGGAGCTTATACACTCATCTGGAGCACAGATTTGTGCACCTGTTGCCTAGGGAACACCTCCAGATTGCCCAGCTCTAGTGGCCAACAGGGCTTATGCTTGCGGTCCCACTGGTCCCACTGTATAAGTTTGCATGCTTCAAAAGCTGCAGCCTAAGGGTTTGGCTCCCAATCAGCCTGAATCTAGGTGCTGACTAAGATACTTGGACAATGACAGGTCTTGACACACCCTCAACTACTGGAAATTATTAAAGATAAAACAGGCTACATGAACAATCATAAAGCCTTCAGATACAACCAACAGCTAGGGCAAGGTTGAATGATAAGTTTCATCTCCTAAACAAGGCTACCCCTTCAAGACTGGAAGAGGTGGTTTTTAATCTAATGCACAGAAACGAGCAGAGAGATGAAACTGGACCACTATCTTACACCATACACAAAAATTAACTCAAAATGCATTAAAAACTTGAATGTAAGACCTCAAACCATAAAACTCCTAGAAGAAAACATAGGTGGTAAGTTCCTTGACATCAGTCTTAGCAATGATTTTTTGGATCTGATTCCAAAAGCAAAGGCAACAAGAGCAAAAATAAACAAGTGGGACTATATCAAACTAGAAAGCTTCTGCACAGCAAAGGAAAACAACAAAATGAAAAGATAACATACTGAATGGGAGAAAATATTTGCAAACCACATATCTGATAAAGGGTTAATATCCAAAATATATAAAGAACTCGTACACCTCAATAGGAAAAAAAAATCCAATTTAAAAATGGGCAGGGAATGTGAATAGATATTTTTCCAAAGAATACATACACATGGCCAACAGGTACATGAAAAGCTGCTGAACATCACTAATCATCAGGGAGATGCAAATCAAAACCACAATGTGATATCACCTCAAACCTGTTAGAAGGGTTATTACCAAATAGACAATAAATAACAAGTGTTGGAAAGGACTTGGAGAAAAGGGAACCCATGTACACTATTGGTGGGAATGTAAATTGGTGCAGTCGCTATGGAAAACTGCATGGAGGTTCCTCAAAAAATTAAAAATAGAACTACCATATGAGCTAGCAATTTCACTTCTGGGTATTTATCTAAAGAAAATGAAAACACTAACTCAAAAAGATATATGCACCACCATGTTCACTGCAGCATTTACAGTAGCCAAGATATGAAATCAATCTAAGTGTCCATCAATGCATGGATAAAGAAACTATGGTGATCACATACCAATACACAGTATTTATTATTCAGTCATTTTAAAAGTATAAAATCCTGCCATTTGCAACAACATGGATGGACCTTGAGGAGATTATTCTAAGTGAAATAAGTCAGAGAAAGACAAATACCATAAGATCTCACTTACATGTGGAATCTAAAAAAACAACAAAAACAAAACCGAGCTCACTGATACAGAAAACAGATTGGTGGTTATTAGAGGCAGGCAATGATGAGTGGGTGAAATGGGTCAAACGGTACCAACTTTCAGCTATAAAATACATAAATTATAGGGATATAATGTATAGCATGGTGACCATAGTTAATAGTACTGCATTACATATTTGAAAGTTGCTAAGAGAGTAGACCTCAAATGACCTCATCACAAGAAAAAACATTGTATAACTCTATGGTGACATGTTAACTAGACTTATTGTGGAGACCATTTTGCAATATATACTAATATACTTTATGCCAATTATGCCTCAACCCAAAAAAGAAGAAAAAAATGACATTCTTTCTTAGATAAAGGGAGAAAAAGAGACATAGGATAAAAAAAATGACAAAATAGAGAAAGCTGTATCCCTTCTGATGTCATATGATGAAAGAAACTGAGATTTAAGTGTTGTTTTAGGCTTGCAAAATTTGCCCTATTACACACAAAGGAACCCCATTCAAGAAGAAACTAAAAATCCATTTTTATTAATGATTTTTGTAAGAAAACAACATATTTACATACATGTTTACAAACATTTGCATAAAATTTTTTTCCTTTCCTTTTAAAAGGTGTTGTTCATTTGGCAAAAGATTAAAACATTATTTACCACTAGCAATGAAATCCAGTAACTTTATAAATGGTTATTTCTTCCCTTCACCCTTTTCCTTATATTAAATACACTTAAAGGCTACCCAAACTAACACTAATATTTAGAAGGACAATGAACTAAAGGAGCATGACTAATGGTAAGAATGCCTGTTAGGAGATAATGCTAAATTTATGCGTGCTACTTAAGAATATGAAATACAGCAATTGCATACTTACAAGGTCCTATTTTCCTTGATGTGTTTCATTGAAGGAAGAGGGAGAAACAGTAAAGGAGTGAGGGAAAAGGGGCAAGAAGGGGGTCGTTGCTGGTGGGGTTTTTTTGGGGGGTGGGAGGGATGGAAAGGTCCTTGGAGGGGACCACAAAAAAGCATCTGAGACCACAAGTACAGTTAGAGAACATGCCTAACACCATTCCTGCACACAAACATGGGGCTGCTGGGTATTATCTCCTGAGTTCCACTCTCCATTAAAAACCAGGACATGGAAGCAACCTAAGTATCCATCGACAGATGAATGGATAAAGAAGATGTGGCACATATATACAATGGAGTATTACTCAGCCATAAAAAGAAACGAAAGGGAGTTATCTGTAGTGAGGTGGATAGACCTAGAGACTGTCATACCAGAGTGAAGTAAGTCAGAAAGAGAAAAACAAATACCGTATGCTAACACATATATATGGAATCTAAAAAAAAAGGTCATGAAGAACCTAGGGGCAGGACAGTAATAAAGATGCAGACCTACTAGAGAATGGACTTGAGGACACAGGCAGGGGGAAGGGTAAGCTGGGACAAAGTGAGATAGTGGCATGGACATATACACACTACCAAATGTAAAACCGATAGCTAGTGGGAAGCAGCTGCATAGCACAGGGAGAACAGCTCAGTGCTTTGTGACCACCTAGAGGGGTGGGATAGGGAGGGTGGGAGACGCAAGAGGGAAGAGATATGGGGATATATGTATATGTATAGCTGATTCACTGTTATAAAGCGGAAACTAACACACCACTGTAAAGCAATTATACTCCAATAAAGATGTTTTAAAAAAAATGAATTGTAGGGAAAAATGAAAAAAAAAAACAAAAGTCAAGCCTAAGGATACAAGAGAATGAATAGATTACCTACTACCAGAAGCCACAGGTTGTGAGCTATCTTGAAAAAGTTTCTCCCAAGTTAAAGCAGCCTCTTCAGGACTACAAAAGTAGGCTGTCGTCGTTGTTTTCAATATACAGGAAAACAAAAATACAATAAAGAGAAAAGAAGAACGGATACAGATCAGTATCTTTCTTCACATCACCATGTTTTATCTTAGAGGTAATCTTTTTTTTTTCCAACAGCTTTATTAACATTAGCAGCTTCATTCGCATACCATACAGATCATCAATTTAAATCAAACCAGTTCAATGGTTTTTAGTATATTCACAGACTTAAGCAACCATCACCAAAATCAATTTTATCACCCCATAAAAGAACACCTGTGCTTTTTATTTTTTGGGGGGGTGCTGCATTGGGTCTTCATTGTTGCATGTGGGCTTTCTCTAGTTCATCTAGTGGGGGCTACTCTTCATTGCGGTGTGTGGGCTTCTCATTGGGGTGGCTTCTTTTGTTGTGGAGCACAGGCTCTAGGTGCACAGGCTTCAGTAGTTGCAGCACGTGGGCTCAGTAGCTGTGGCTCACAGGCTCTACCGCGCAGGCTCAGTTGCTCCACGGCATGTGAGATCTTCCCAGACCACGGCTCAAACCCATGTCTCCTGCATTGGCAGGCAGATTCTTAACCACTGCGCCACCAGGGAAGTGCCACCTGTGCTCTTTAGTTATCATCTCCTTCGTCTCTGTCTCTAAAGATTTGCCTATTCTGGACATTTAATATAAATGGAGTCATGTAATTGGTCTTTTATAATTGGCTTTTTTCACTTAGCATGATGTCTTCAAGGTTCATCCATGTTGTAAAGTGTATCAGTCTTTCATTCCTTTCCATTGCTATGAATATACTACATTTTATCCATTCAGCAGTTGATTTCTACTTTTTGGGTTTTATATGAATAATACTGCTATGGACATTCATGTAAAACTTTTTGTGCAGGCACGTTTTCATTTCTCTTAGGTATGTAGGTAGGAGTAGCACTGCTGGGTCAATCATAAGATACCTCTCTGCTTAGCTTTTTAAGGGACTGCCAGACTATCTTCCAAAGGGGCTGCACCATTTTATATTCCCACCAGCAATGCACAAAGCCTCCAATTTCTCCACATCTTTGCCCACATGTTGTTATCTATCTTTTTTATTATAGCCAGCCCAGTGTGAAATAGTATCTCATTGTGGTTTTGATTTGCATTTATTTCCCTGATGTCTAATGATGGTAAGCATCTTTGCTTATTGGCCATTTGTACAACTTCCTTGGAGAAATGTCTATTCAGATCCTTTGCCCGTTTTTAAATTGAGTTTCATTTTGAGTTGTGAGTTATTTATATATATATAAAATACAAGTCCCTTTCCAGATATGTGATTGCAAAATTTTCTCCGATTCTGTGGGTTCTTTTATTTTCTTGATGATGTCCTTTGATGTAAAAAAGTTTTAAATTTTGATGAAGTCCAGTTTGTCTTTTTTTTCCGTTTGTTCCATGTGGATATCTAGTTGTCCCAGCACCACTTGTTGAAAAGACTATTCTTTCCCCATTGAATTATCTTTACACTCTTGAAAATCAATTGATCATACATGAGGATTTATTTTTAGACCCTCAGTTCTATTCCATTGATCTATATGTCTATCTTCATGCCAGTACCTCCCTGTCTTGACTACTGTAGCTTTGTAGTAAGTTTTGAAATCAGGAAATGTGAGTCTTCCAGTTTTGTTCTTTTTCAAGATTGTTTTGGCTATTTTAGGTCCCTTGCCTTTCCATATAAGTTTTAGCATCAACTTGTCAAAATCTACAAAAAAGGGCAGCTGGGATTGTGATAGTGATTGTGTTGAATCTGTAGATTACTTTAGGGACTGAGGCAATGTCTTTTTAAACGTTAGGGGATAACAAGTATTATAGAATTAAACCAGTAATACTACTGTTGAATTACTTGTATCAATTAACTAAAAGTGGGGAGAGAAACAGATAAAACTTGGCATTTACTGCTTTAGTTCCCAAATACATGAAAGATAGATACTCCTAGGAATAACCAATTTAGTTTGCCTTAAAAAGGGTTTAAATTTTTTAAACAATATTTTGACTATTCATATTATTTTCCATTTATTATATAAACCTCATTATCTTTATTTGAAAGACTATTATTCTTCAGTGAACATGATAAAATCCCCAAGCTCAGTAATCTCAGCATCTCTATTTTGCTACACAATCCACTGTTGCTTTCTTGAGGGTGTTCCTAGGCTGATTTGCAAATAAGTACAAAATTTGGTAAAGGTTTATTTTTTAAGAATATTAAGTGCTGCAAACTCTGTTATAAGAGAGAGAAGTATAGCTCCCTATCACAGTGCTGCTCATCTTGGGCAGAAAGACTAAAATTCAGTGAAAATAACTCCACTTTCAAATATGTAGTTTTCCTTAAATTGTAGAGAAGGTACTGGCAATGTAGACTTTTTTTTTTTAAGGAGGGGAAAATAATAGGATAGAAACTAACAAGAAAAGCTAAAGATTCTAACCAGATAGCTTTTTGCTACCATGTGGTATTGAAATTACTATAAAATTTTGCTAAAAATAATTTTTATAATTCATTTTATATCAAGAGTAACTTCAATCATCTACGAGTTGGTTACAGAAACCTGAAGCTATTATAGACAGATATAACTTCAGTTAAAGAGGTAAAATTTCAATGAAAAAAAAAGGAAATGTAGTTGTACCACATAAAAGCTGTTATCGCACACTGAACGAAAGGAACAAAAGTTCAAGTAATAAACTACTAATGATTTAAATACTGTACATTTACCTAAATTTCTATTAGCTAAAAATTTTTTTAATCTTCATTTTATGAACAAGCCTAAATGAAGGTAGAAATTTAAAACAACACTAATAATGCAAAACCTCTACATTACACTTAAAATGTAAATTACAATCAAGCAATTTTGAATCTAATATCAATTCTAATGTAAATACCTGAGTGGAAACTGATATCCTTCAGATATTCAATCACAAACCTAATGCAAAACACTAGACCTAAATTTAGACCAGTTTTAGTAATAACAATTGGTTCAACTTCCCTCATTCAATAATGTAAACATTTAGTTAAAAATTATTTCTGTTGAGACAATAAATGTGAAGATTTTTCAAACAGCAAAAAATGTAAATCAAGCACTGCAAGGTACAATATTTTCCTAACACAAAAACAGTAAGAACCAGAAATTACAAAATTATCTGTGTCAATTATGGAGATCTACTTTTTAAATAGAAATTTTAAAATATTTTAACTATTAAAACATGCATCATTGTTTCATCCAAGTTAATTTTCTCTGACAACTGTACCAAGTAGAACTTTCAGGAACAGACTAACACTATAAGATTCATCAAATTAACAAACACTCAGAAATATAACATTGTTAAATACAAGTACTTAACATTAATGTAGGCAGGGAGCACTTTTTAAACCTTAAAAAGTCCAGGTTGTACTTGAATACTTAGTACAGAGGTATTGCATAAGTGGCCTACTGGTGATGGAAAATATGTGAACTTTTGAAAAGAGACAATTTTTCAAGCTTGTTTTACATCAAGTTATCATGAGATTGTTCACATTTAGCACAAAGAATCAGCTTCCAGTAAAGACTGTAAAAAGATATTTCACATTTTTGATCTAACATTCCTTACAGAAAATATTTAGTGTTCAGGAAATGGGACAGCCTTCTTGACACATTTTAAAAATCATCTCTGGTTCTTACTCAAAATTTTCAATCTATCATATTGAGATATTTGAAATGCCAAAAGCCTTGACTGGATTTGATAATAAATTAGTTGTTGGGAAGTAACACGTCTAAAAAATAACAAGATTAATGTTTTTGAAATAACAGAACTTATATTTACAAATGAATAGTTACTTTAATAGACTACAAGCTTTTTCCAATATGCCACTGCAGAGATTCTGAGGAGACAGTTTCCACTTTAGACCAGTTTGATGTGTCCCAGGAGAAAGTCAGACTTACTCCTTTGTAACTATTTTCCCCCTAGACCATATTATCCAATTTAATCACCCAGCTGACCTTTGAACATTTCTAACAGACAAATGTAACCTCAAAGGTCAATAAACGCCCTGTCATATATTCAAAAGAACATGGCAGAATGTGAAGTTACCACAAGGCAACTGCATTGAGGGAAAATACTCTGTATACACTCTCTGGTATTTTTGCTTAAAAAAAATACAAATGTTTAAAGATGTTACTTTACAAAAAGGATAACTAATTAAAATACATTCTTTAAATGTTTTGTTTTTTCCTATGGAAAAATATCTGTGCGTGCTAATCTTAGGATGGCCCTATAAATAGAACTATAAACTTGGTTAAATTCATGCATGTTCCATCGCATAAACCAAATCAATAGAGAATACATTTCAGACATACAAACACAATTTTTACATGGAAAAAAGAAGAAGACTGATAACTAACATATACCTAAAAGGAATACAAATCTCCCACATCAATTTTTTTAAAAACATAAAAATCATTATTTCTAGTTCAAAAAAAAGGTATCCAAGAACTACAAAAGATGTACTTACAATACACTGAATTTAACACAGCGCTTATTCAACTTTAAAACTCCATATTCTTAATCTTTAATAAATCAGAAAAAGTTTTGAGTTAACAAGGACCACAGAGCAATCTTTGGGGAAATTAGCCAGGAACTAAATTTATCCTTACAATCAATGTTCAGCAAGGCTAATCCTGGTCACGGATTGTGAATAAGCAGGTCCTGGTAAGAGATGAGAAGGCTGGATTCAAGTAGAAAATAATCTATAATGTTGGCTGAACCAAATTCCATGTTAATTCAATTTCTACCAAAATAGATAACCCAGTGTGTCCTTATAAAGCATTTGGAAAATCAGGCCATAACTTTTTTTAGAAGGACAAAAAGATATGGTAGAAATATTTCCACATAAGATATTTACCCTGAATTTCTACTTAAGAGTTTTACCTTGAATCTTTCCTTTGTTAGGAAATGAAGCTAAGGAAATTAATTTGAACATGGATGTGATTATGAGACTAATTAAAGAATCAGAATATTAAAATACTTGTTTTAGATCTTGTTCAAAATAATTGCCTTAAAAAAAATCTTTCATATCTAACAAGAACACTAGTAATAACTTATTTCCCAAATCAAACATGTTTTAGTTTACCCCAGAAACAGACTCTGAGACAGGATTCAAAGACAAGAATCTCATTTGGGAGGTAATGTCAGAAAACATTGTTAAAGGAATGAGAAGTGAGACAGAGAAGAAGAGGAAGAAAATAAAGAATGCATATTTAACAGTCTCCTGTTGTGGGCAATGAGGTCCAGCCCCACTGGAAACTCTAGGAAACAACATGAAACATGCCTCAAAGTATACCAGAAGGGCAAGGAAGCTGGAATAATTATTCTCCGATTCCCATCTATCACTGGCTGAGGGATGCTCCCAGAGGATTATCTTCCTAGCACTTCCAGTCTGCCCTGTGTGCAGGTGAGAAAATCCAAGGCAGAGTCGCAGGTGCTTGCAGGACACGTTAATGCATGAACTGGAATGGTGAGAGTGTCTGCTGCAAAGTCTCACCATCAGAAATCACAAAACTTAAATTCATTTTTTGTCACAGTCGCATTACAAAGAAGAAGTGCATTTTTAACGATGCAAGCAATAGCACAGAATTTTGAGGTCTAAAAGTAAACCTCCCAGCAAAGAGAACAGAAGTCTGCAGTTATTAGGAGTATTTTAATCCACCAAAAAAAATCTATTTTTGCCTGAATTAATCAAAGTAGATGTTTACATGAATCATTCCCATTTTCACTAAAGTTGCACAAACCCATTACTATTTGAATTCAATATGATATCTCAAAGAGCCAGCACCAAAAACAAAACATAGAATAATAATATGGTATAGCATTTGTAACACACAAGACTAAAAATTAGAAGAGCTGAATTCTTGCTAGCTCTTCATACTAACTAGCCATGCAAACTTATATAAGTCATGTTATTTGTATGGGCCTCGGAGTCTCTATCAGTAAAAATACAGTAACGTCTGGCCTACTTATTGTTGAGACTAAGAGAAAAGAAAAAGGTGTGAAACATATTTTTTAAATTACAATATGTTAAAAGTACAATATATTAAATAATAAGGTATTTTTATTATCATCATAAAAAGTCAAAGGTGGAAAGGCCCTTAGGAGTCATACTATTCACTTCTAACACACATTAATAAAGAGATAAACTCTGCTCTAGGAAAGACCAATGATTTGTTCCAGCAAATCAGTAGCAACTCACTGGCAAAGCTGAAAATGGATTCCAGTGCAAAGCTTCTAGCACCTCAAAACATCTTTTTACTTGAGAGTTGGCTAGACATGTCATTGGACAAACAGCTAAAACACAGTTTAATTTGCTGTTTTAAAAACTCTGTAACACTTTTAAATAACAGTAAACACCATAGGATATTATAAAATATGAGCTAAGAATCATGGGCCAATGGTTTCAAATTTACCAGATCACTTATATTATCATTCATTTGGCATTACATAGAGCCTAGGAATATTAAATTCTACCATCTTTTAAAATTAATAAGGAAGCTGGTTTCCACAATCAAAAACTGAACATGGAAAAAGCCAATTAAAAATTGCTTCCAGTTAAAAGGTTTGTTTTCCTGTCCTTTAGAAAACACTTCATATAAAGATTGCCTTTTGTTCTCCTTGCTTTAAAATTCAATTCATCAAAGTTGAACCAATACCAACTGAAGTCTCTTATGTGCTAGATTTAAATGGGTAAATTTTAAATGGAAAAAAAAACTTCTTAGAAAAGAATTTCCATTTATAAAATTGTTAAGGTAAAAATATTTTATTAAATCTAGTTCAACAGTCTAGGTATTTAATTTTAAAACTCACAAAACTCAGTCTTGTCATTTATATGATGTCATTCACATGTCATTCTAATTTTCTTAGTTTTCATCTTGCTTTAATATTTTTTACTTAAATGTATATAATATCACATTCAGTAAGTAATTCAGAGAATACTGTGGTCACAAAAATTAAAATATTTTCCAAAGTTTACATTGGCAGACTTAAAGACCAGAACTAAGGTCTTACTCATAGCTGAATACACTTGGCCTTGAATAAGTTAATAACATTCTCTTTGGTTTCCTTATTAGGCTGATAGGAAAAAAATAGGACTGTATCTAGTAAAATTACAAACCTCACTTTATACAGTATGAAATATACATTTCAATATAGTGTACAATTTAAAAACCAATTGCATTATATGGCTTTCAAAATTAGGAGAACTGGCTTTAAATTTTTTCCATTATTTTTCTAGGGTGATGGCCAAAACCTTGCATTAGAATTAAATACAAACACTGTAAATGTGATAAGCCCTGGGTACAAACCACTCTGTGACCACTGGAGAACCCTTGAACAAATGACAAATCTAAAACTCTACGGTTCTTCACAGAGGACCCAAAAAACAGAACATATCAATTAACTTAGGATAGGCAAACAAACTCCATACACAACAATTACGTTACAAAGGCAGAAGTTCCAGTTACCAGCATTACTTTTACCAAATGTATATAGCATGGTCAATGTAATACTGTGACATGCCACTCGGTCTTATTTACAGCATAGGAAAAGAGGAAAAGCGCAGAGAAAACTTATCTGCCAGCTGCTCTTGGTTCCCCTCCCAATATTTTGACATTAAAATAATATAATATAAAAAGAGCAAGCTCCCTCAATACCCTTTTCTGATACTGATATAGCTCTGTTTTAGATTTAGGAACGCTAAGTTACTTTCACTAACAATTAAGTAACAATCATCAATTTATAATCTCTGTTGAAAGTTAGTGTTAAATGATCAAAATCAGTTTTTATTTAAAAATGATTTCCCTTAACAGTTTTATACAAATGAAATAAGTTCCATTTTATTTATACTAATTCCATTAGCTTTTTTTCAGCTTGGTGATCCATAATTTCAGGTCTACACAGGTAATATACCCCAGTGGTCGTGCTGATGCTGATAGTATAGGGCTCCTACTTTGAGAACCACTGATCTAGCTTTTGTGCGAATACTTCCAATGATTTTATGAGGACAGAGCTGATTTTCATGTAGGAATTCTCATACACATAATTCTCCTTAAATGTGGAACCAGAAACTTCCATTTCTTATAATTAATTTTTCCACCTAGAACAAGACAGAACAATTCTATTCCTTCTTACACATGGCAGTCACTCAAATATCTGAAGAAAACTCCCTCTCTTTAAACTTATTTTCTCCAAAATAAGTATCACCAATTTCTTTGCATCCCACTCAAGACTTTCAACATTCAGTCTGCCTCCTTATGAACACTATACTTCACAATGTCATTTTTGGTATGTGGCGCTTACAATTTTCAGTCTGCCTCCTTATGAACACTATACTTCACAATGTCACTTTTGATATGTGGCACTTACAATTTAACACAATAATATAAAAGTTTTAGTCTGAATATCAGAGTACATGTGGTTTACTACATCTCCTTATCAATAATAATTTTATAACTACATTAGATCTTTCAGCAACTGTATCACAGCACTTTCCAACTGCCAGTCTGTGGACTGATACTACTCCTTGATGAAATTTTCAGTGATACAGAGTAGATGAGAAAAGAACAGGTGGAGCAATTTTTCCATCAACTTAAAGTCATTCAACTTAAATAACTCTCTTTTATCCTAAGTTTATGTTCTTCCTAAATATGGGAGGAATTTGAGGGGGTCTTAAACAAAGTGATGGTGATGGAAGATGGTAGTTATTTTTCCAACAGTCTTTCTTTATATGGCAAAATAAAGTCATATTTCACAATTTCTCTTATCTGTTCCACCCTCTACTATCATCTAGGTAGCCAAGTGCTTAAGAATAATTTATATAATCTGCAACCACCAATCACAACCTCCACTCATCACTCTTTTGATTAACTATGGCAGCAAAGCAAAACTCTAATGGGCTCTAGCAAATAAAAGGGCTTCAAAGTGCTTTTTTCCCTAATAGTTTCCAGTTTCCCACACCCACTTCCCACTTACCTTTATAATCCTAAATAACATTCAAACCCAGCCAGCCAGACTACATCAAATTAAGAGAGGGCTGGAATGACAGAAACTCACAACCATTTGTTGCAGTTTAAATTACTAGCCAGTAATTTGAACTACAAGTGAACTATACCATCTAGGACAGCAAACTACGGCCTATGGACCAAATCCAGCTCACCATCTTTTTGTGTAAATAAAGTGTGAGTGAAGCACAGCCACAATGACTCATTTACACATTGTCTATGGCTGCATTTGTGTTACAATGGCAAAAGTGAATAGCTGTGGAGCGACTAGATGGCCTGAAAAACCTAAAATATTTATCATGTGGCCCTTCACACAAAACATTTACCAACCTCTAATCTACGATAATGAACTATTTGCTACCAAAGAAAAATCTGAGATCTGCAATAATAACCATTAACTAACTCAGGACACCTACTATCTCCATTGGAATATCTAAACACTGGAATCTGAATAATCCTTTATCCCTACTCTGTATAAAAGATTTGTTGCCCACCCAAGACAGAGAGCATTTACTTACCTGCTCACTGAGCTAATCTTTAACATACATTTCTCAAGGACTCATTACCCGAATAATGAAGAATCCATGAATATACTGCTCTGTGCAATCTAAGGTTTAAAAAAAAGTTGCTGCTAATAACTCAAAAGTATATCAAAAAAAAGAAACTGTATAGAACTACATAAAATTTCCTTTACATTTTATATTTCAAATAAAAATACTTTTAAAGGCACTTAAAGCAGGAAAGCTTAAGTTCAACAATTTAGGTACTATTAACTGCATTAAGTAATGCAAGTTAATTTCCCTTTTGTATTAAAAAAAGGACTTTCGTTTTCATGTATGTAGAGTTGAAATCAAAAGATAATACTTCTAATCCAATTCAACCATGTAGTTTTTTAAACATAAATGACATTAGAATCTCTAGAGAGCAAAATCACAAGATCAAAGTACTTTGAAACCGGAAAGTGCTTAAAAGATCACCTCTACATTTTACAGTTAAAGTTTTGCTACAACATGAAATATTTATGGTGAGACAAATAATTAGTGGCAGAGGCAGATCCAGAACCCAACACTTAACTATCAGTTTGGAACTCTTTCTACTTTATGACTAAGAAAGATAGCTCATATTCCAGGATAAAGTAAAGTGATGTTGAAGTACTTTGGAGATTTAAATGTACAGTAAACATACTCAGAGGGCTATAGCCCACTCAACCTACCAACCCTCTTGTGTTTTTTATTAATCAATTAACTATAAAATTACAGAAGGGAAAAAAATAATTCATTATAAAGCCACTCTTAATAGAATGATCAAAAGAACAACCAATTATTTGCTTAACAAATTGTCAACGATTAGAAAAAAATAATAGTGGAAAAGCGGCAGTATGATGAGTACTCATAAACTGCTAATTTGGTACAATCTTTCTGAAGGATAACTTGGTCATATTTTAAAGAGCTTAAAAAGTTCTCACCATCTAAACCAATTATCCCATTCCCATGAATATATCCTAAAGAACTAGTCTAATATAGAATTCAAATTTCACATACAAAGATGTCCATCCCACTATTATTTATAATTGTCAAACATTAGAAACAATCTAATATCCAAAGAGAGAACTGGTTAAATCATGTTGTATTCATACAATAGAATATTAGGCAGCCATTTCTAAAAATCACATTTTCAAAGACATGGGGAAGTACTTATGATGGTCAGTTATAAAAAGTAGGATATACAACTATATGATCAGCATAATCTCAATTTTGTTATTACGCACACACACAAATACATATACACACTCATACATATAAATAGCATAGACAAAGACCGAAAGGAAATACAAAAAATATTAACAGTGTATATCTCTGAATAGTGAGATTGCAGGTAATTTTTTTTCTCTTCTTTATAGCTATCAGCATTTTCTAAATTTTCTGTAATAATCATGTAATTAGTTTTATACCCAGAAAACATTAAAAATGTACTCTGTAGTCAATTTTGAAATTTTTATAGTCTATATAATAAATAAGGAATAAATATTTACAGTACTCAAAAGTATATCTGAATGATGGGAAATAAATCACTAATATGTAAGAATATAATTTCCACATATGGATTGGTGGGTAATTTTGAATCCAAAAGATTACAGTATTTTATCTCAGTTCTTGAGTATAGAAAGTTGGTATTTAGTAAGAAATGCAAATCTTTAAGTAAAATTGGTGCAAGGCATCTAAAAATTGTGCTATTCTGGCATAACACTGAAGATATAAATGCTCTCCAATGTAATAATACCCACTGTTATATTAAAATAGGTATAATCTAGTACATACATGATGGCCAATATTAACTAATTGAATTAACTTTTTTTTTTTTTGCCAAAGTGACTACGATTGGTCTATGCTAAAGGAAGAAATACAACACCATACCATTATTTTAGTTGGAAGAGCCGCACCAAAAATCATGACAAAAAAAATTGTAGAACTGTAAGAAAATCCAGTGGTTTTTTGTTACTGTTAATGACTTCTTGCTAAAAATTCAAGTAAGACAGTCAAATTGCTTGAAGCACTAAAAAAGCATAGCAGCAGTGTATGGTCTGCAATGATTTGAAAACCACTAAGAACATTCTTCAGTATTTCCTCATTTGCAGACTACTGCCTATCAAGCACTATCTCTGAATTACAGGACTACACCTATGTTCTTTACCAATCTTGAATTTATATTGTGTTATAATACAGTAATGACACAAAGTGATGTCACACATAAAAAGGCAAACTGTATGTAATTTTAAAAGCTAACTTTAAAATATGATTCTAATATCTGTGATAAAAAAATCACATAAATATGTAAAATATAAAAATACATCCTAACATATTTTTACATAAGAGCTAAAGTTTACCACTTTTAACATAAAAATTCTGAAATGGAATTAATAAAAAACAATTTTCATATGTACCACAGAGCAATAAGTTTAAATCAGACTATTTTGAGTTGTGTAGCCCTTTATTAGCAACTAAAATAGAAGGTATCTGTTGTACAACACGGGTAGTAATTGACTATAACTGGAGATTTTTATATTCTAATACAGATCATTTATAAATGCAATTTCTTTATTAAAAAGCTTCCACCCTTTTTGTTTGTTTGTGTACAATTTGCAAAACTATTCTGAAAGCGGAGTATATGTGCACAAGTCTGCAAAGAGTGCAAATTTAGGATATGGTAAATGCTTTACAAGTTAACTTTCAAAAAACTGACTGCCACAACTGTGCCTTTACATTGCCTTTTTTTTTTTTTTTGATCAAAATATTTTGATGCCAGCCTTCCTTCCACTGCTCTAAACTATAAAGCATTTTTTTAATGAGTTGAAATTAAGGAAGGACTACACCTACTAGAAAAGAAGAAAAGAAAGTTCCATTAGTTTGAGGTTTCAGAATCCCCCCAAACCAGGACCAGTATCTTGGTAAGGGTTAGGCTGGGACCCTGGACAGAGTATGAGTATGTGCAGGTGGCATCCCTGAGGATTCAGAGCTTCAGTGAACCGTGAGTGCTCCAGCTGCATAACTCACTGAACTGTCTTGCCAGTTTCGACACTGGCTTGACTGGGCATAATTCAAAAAGGAAAAGCTCATATTCATTCCATTCTTCTGCAGCTCTGTGATAGCCTAGAAAAAGAAAAATTTGGTTATGACAGACATCACACAAAAAAGTGAGCACTCTTTGAATGTGCTGGTAGCTTAACTTTGAAGCCTAGATCTCTCTCTCACTCTTAGTTTCTTGAATTTCTCGTCACCCCATATTAAATAGGAAAAAGAAAGAACTCCTTATTTCATTCTCTCAAAGAACTTCTCCTAATCTAGCTTCTTGATAAATATCAGTCATCTTCCACTCTACCTCTCCCTGTATTTAATAAGGCACTTTAAAAAATAAATAAATAAAAAATTTTAAAAATCATAGTATCTTTCTTTCTATTCTCTAAACCAAACCTTGGCCACTTTCGTCTTGAAATGTTGGAGTCTTTTCTTTGTCTGAAATTTTAAATGTATATAAATTGACTACCAAATCTAAGAGGTATACCAGGGTTTTTACTTTAATTGTGAATTGGCTCATCATTTATTTTACTAAAGTTTTATTTGACCCAATTCAAACTTTGGTAAATTAGTATAGCTTATTCTAGTTTAAATTTCATAAATCAATTTAAGCCCTTAACAGGCTTTTCTCCCAGTCAATCAACACTGCTTAAGAGAAGACCTTTCCTAAAAATCCACAATGTACTATTTTTCAAATCACAGTAATACTAGACCTTTAGGTTCCTACCCTAGACTATTCTAGACTACATTACCAACTCCAGTATTTCTCTGCCTCTCCAAACAATGAACCCATTATTACTTCCTCTAACCATTCCTGAGTGTACACCGTCTTCTTTTTGAGTCTCTCATTTTCTTTCAATTTCAGTTTTATTAGGAAAAAAATTAATGTTATTATCTCTTTAGAAAATCCAGCTAACCAAAACTTCTGCCTCTTTACCAGTCTTTAAATGAAATATTGTTTTTGTTATAAGTAGAAAAACATATACATGTCATCTGCCTTGCTTTATTAAATTATGAATATCTAAAACTCAAGAGCAGAATCTTCCATTTATTTTTTATAAAGTCAAGAACACTAAATAAAACCAAAAAATTAGTAAGACCATATTTCTTGAGACGTTACTTTGGTTTATATTTGTAAAGAGCATATTGGAATTGGCTCAGAGTCAAGAGAAAAAAATGGGTTTCTCTTCTAAATAACTTTCTGTATTTAAAAGAAAGTATTGACCTGTCATACAGTAATGTATAATTTTATTTAAGTAACCAAAACAATGGAAATTTAAATTATCTTAAAGGAACTAGAAAGAAAATTGACTATATATCTAAAATCAAAGCTAATAAGGTATGACAGATGATAACAATTAAGACATTTTGAAACATAATAGGATCAAATTTTAAAAAATCAAGGCTTCCTAAGGATACTCACATTTAATAACACCCCAATGGGATGTCTTCCACATATAGTATTATGGTATTTCTTCAAGTAATTGCTAAAAGATACAGGGTCTAATTGTTCTATAATACTCATACCCTAAAAAAAAAGAAGAAGAGAAAAAAAAGAATGAAAGAAAAAGAAAATAAGACTATTATTTCCTAATTATATTTTAAAACTGTTACTTAGAGCTAACAATCATAATTTTTCAATTAAGGAGAAGTAAAGAAAATACATTAAACATTAAACTCTGTGAAATATCAAATTCATTCATCCAAGATAATCTCATTATAGTCAACTCTCAATAATATACATACTTTATTAAGTATGTATATTAAACATACTGAAACATTTAATCTCCAGTTTTCTCTGACCTCCTGGCATGTTTCTACACCACCTTCCCCAGTTGTCACTCAGCTCACAAATCCTCAAACATTTCATGATTTTATGTTTTTCATATATAATATTTACACAAGTAAACATGTTGTGAAAATTTTCACACAAAATCTAAAATTAAATTTGATATATGGCTGTTTTTCCAATGTCCATTATACTTCTCATACCACTGGTATAAATAATCAAGAGCTGATTATAATTTATCTTTTTCCATAACATATACTTAAACATCAACAATGTGTAAGGCATTTTGAATTATCAGTATTTAGGTATGTGATAAAAAGAGTCCACGAACTAAGAAAATAGTTAATGTATTTTAATCAATTTAAAGCTCATAAAAGACTGATAAAAGCTTAAGCAAAATGGGTCTTTAAAAATAAGTGGAAAAAATAAAAGTTCTTTATCTCTTCAACTAGAATGCTTTGCTTTCAAGATTTTAATTGAGAATCAAAATTTTTAGACTACTATTGAAACAATAACTATCATTTGGACCCTTGTTTATACTTAATTCTGTATTCTGCAAATGCATTCAAAATAATGTGCTCAAAATACATCAATACAGAGCAACTTTAACTCATCTGAATCAAGCAAATAAATCAATGATTCTAACTCATCCATTCACCAACTACCTTACCTTGTTTTCTTATTCAGGTGAAATACTTTACATTTGTGTTTAATAAACTGGCTTAATATCCTCTGGGAAAAATGTAAATGGTGGTTTAACTCAGGAATTAACTGATACATTTTTGTGTTTTTTTAATTATATTTCAACATGTTTTAACAAGCACAGTGTAAAATCACCTAGAGTAATCAGATGAACACTCAACTGAAAAATGATAGCCATCAGTAGGTAACACAGTACAAATATTGCAATGGCGGTATGTAAATCAAATTTTAATTTTATAAAGAATCTTTCTTCAGAATATCCAAGTCTTTCATAAACATTATCATATTTTTCTACAAATATATCTGAAAGATAAGCGTATGTGTGTATAGTCAACTTTCAATTGCTTGCACATCAATTAGCCACTCTCAGATTTATCCACAACCAGTGTTTAAGGCTAAGTTGGTTTTCCCCTGTCAACTAGGAGGCTTACAGGTCACCATTCTCCACTGACATTTGGTGCAAACCGAGTGAAATATGAACTAATTTAAAAGTTAAACCTAAGATAAACAATTAGTATTATAATTCTGGTACGTAGAAAATCACTCATATTTCTAAACCAAGTAGTAATGCAGAGATGGGGTTACAAATCTCTTCCATAAATATGCATAATCAAGGTAGAACTCCCTAAAGATGAAGAAACTAAGGCATAAAAAAGGTTAAAAGCTTGTCTCAAATTTCTAATCCTAGGCTACTGGATTTCTAATCCTAGGCTTCTCATTGACTTACTCTGCTTCATATAGAATAACAAGAGACATACCAACAATTCTTTAATACTCTCACATAGGTACAATTGGTATACATATTATAAAAGAATTTTCAATGCTCCTGGGTGAAGTCTAGGACAGCTTACCTTAAATAGAATTCCACTTGTTAATAAATCATGTAACACTGAAGTTCAAATGTATATTTTAATACTAAAATCTCAAAGCACATTGTGAACAAACATCACATTTATATATATTAACATGAGTAATTCAAAGAGAAGAAAACTAATGATCACATTTGTAGAAGAGAAAGAATTAAAAGTAACTGGCCAAGAAATTTCACACAGAAAATATAGAATTATAAATGTAGAGAAGTGTAAATAAATAAAGTGTTAAAAATGAAGATATAATGGTTAAATTACAACACAGAAAGTAAAAAATTCAGGTGATGGAAGTTAAGGTATTACATTTAAAATTTTAATTTCCTGAAGTGTGCTATGTACCTACCAGGGCAAGAATCAATTCCATTATACTCAATTCTCTGACAAATGTGACAGTTAAGAGGTATGCCTTTTTGGGACTTCCCTGGTGGTGCAGTGGTTAAGAATCCTCCTGCTAATGCAGGGGACACAGGTTCGAGCCCTGGTCCGGGAAGATCCCACATGCCGCGGAGCAACTAAGCCCCTGTGCCACAACTACTGAGCCTGCACTCTAGAGCCCGCGAGCCACAACTACTGAGCCCACGTGCCACAACTACTGAAGCCCACGCACCTAAAGCCCGTGCTCCTCAACAAGAGAAACCACTGCAATGAGAAGCCCGCGCACCGCAACAAAGACCCAATGCAGCCAAAAGTAAAAAAAAAAATTTATATAAAAAAAAAGAGATGCCTTTTTATAAAGGAGGGATAGAGAGAAAAATTAAGGCACTTCTCATGAGTGAACCTCTCCAAGTGGAAAATTCATGAAGTTTGCAAACAACAGCAAAAATGATTAGTAAAACTGCAAACTGGGACACCCATTAACTAACACAGAACACTGACAAGCACTTTTGTATATATTTATGTTTTGATGCAAACAATTTTGAAATTACTATTACCAAAATTCCAAGAAGATAAAAATGCTAGTTTGATACTACTGCACAAATTCCAAAAAGATGAAAAACAAAAATGCTTCCCAAATACGCCTAAAGAACTTTTTGATTTCTTAACATACTGGAAGATATGATCAGTAAATCTAAAGTCCAGGTGATAGAAAGCTTGCCTAGGGCCTGGTATATTGAGAGTTTGTTCATATGAACTTAATCTAATATGAAGCAGTGAAGTGGGTCACTACCCATTCAGCTCTAAGATACAAACAGACATTATAAACACCAAGAGCCTATCCATCACAGTACAGGTTTCTGAGGAATTTTAACAGTTTCAGCAAGAAATTCTCAGACTGAAAGCTAACTCCCTACCTTGAGGGGAAGAAGGGCGGAGGGAATCTATCATTGTGCTGACTCTCTCCAAGTAATGAGTGAAAGCTTGTATTGTCAAATCCTAAATGGTAATCCCAAACCTAATAGGCAGTTTTAACTGCCTATTTAACAGAGCTGCAAATTCAAGACTCGACAACAAAGGTCTTCCCTTTTTAAAAGTTTATCTATATATAACAAATTATTTAATTTAAATTTTATTTAATTTTAAATACTATCACCTAGATGTGATCTAAAGTAACACACACAAAAGAGTAGCAAAACATTTTTAGAAGTCTTTGAGAAATAAGAACTAGAATCATGTCTATCAATTATTAACAGATAATTAAAACCATATTATCAAATCATTAGGACTGTGGCCTTATTTTTTAAAATAAGGATACACATTTATGTTGAAGAGATGGGTACACATTTAGGAAGATGAGGTAGGAAAAGGAAATATTCTAGTTTCTTTAAGAGGTATCAAGATAAAATCTTCATTAGAAAGAAATTTTATGGAAAAAAGAAATCACCCTAAATACAGCAGTGCTAAGAACCAGTGTACTAATAAATAGCTACCTTAAAGATGATGCTGTAAAACCGACTAAAGACTACTAAAGAAACTAAACTACGGGCCTAAGTTCAAGAGAAAGAAGTACGAGTGGACAAACATGAACAATTTCACTTTCAGAAGAGTAAAAGGAAGAAAAGAAGTTGAAGTTCAAAGTAAACAAAGTGACTACTAGTAAATTTGGAAGGAAAAGAAGTTACAAAGCTGACTACAATGACATTTTCAGATTCTCTCTGCCAAATCATAAATAGTATGCCAATAGCCATAGAAACACTGGTCTATATCAAAAGTAGTACGGAAAAAATAACCTGTGGTCATGTAATATATATAAAATATGTATAAATGTGGCTAATGTTTCCAGTATGTGATCTAAAAGGTTCACAAAAATCAACATCTTAAAATATGTTCTGCTTTGGTCACTATAATTACTGAAATTGCAAAGTACTAATTTCCAAAAAACATGGTCAGTAGTCAGTAATATTCTAAGACTTTCAGAATCTATATCTCTTATAACTAGTTATTTTCTCCCAAATACAACATTTGGAAGATTGTTTGTTTTCCAATTCATTCTTCCTTCCTTATGCGTTTTCTTCACATAATTAACTTCCAAGATATTCAAATGCTGGACATAAAATTTTTGCCAAAAAAAAAAAAAAAGAATTAGCAGTTTTTCTTTTGGAAACTAAAAACTTTCAATTATTTTCTAGCATTTTAATAACTATATTTAATAAGACTTTTCTGATAACAAAAAAGGGACCAAAACTTAATTAACATAATAATATTTAAAAATTAAATCTAAAATTTTATACTTAAAAATAATCTTTTCACTCTATCAAACTTTCCAAACGTATAATTACAATTCAGAATTGCTAACATTTTTGCAATACTTGTACAGAGAAGCATCCTACTATATTTTGCTCTGAAAAGATTGCATATAGCAACTAAGATATTAATTCTGAAATGAAAGAAATTATTTACAACATAAAATGACACTTGTGAAAAGCAATATACAGTGGGATATTCACCATTTGGTTATATAAACCAATTAAGAAAACACATTGTATAAGAGTCTGCCTAATAGTGAGTGTACATATACTCATACATGTATAAAACCATATATACATGAGTATATGTACAGACCTAACCATGCTTATTATTTTAATCCATTTATTCTAACTCCCAGAATGGACTTATAACTTGAATTAATAGCATGCTAATAAAAGAACAGACCATTTTAGACCCCTTTAAAAATTCTATATATTATAAAAAAATTCTATATATAAATAGAAATGTTTCAATAAACGGACCACAAAAATCAAGTTCAAGTCAAATGTTACATCAAATACTAAATTCAAGCATATTAATATGAAGCAAATACTCAATAATTCACTGATTTACAAATTTGCAAAATTAAATGTTGCCTGATTAAAGTTTACAAATGATTTAAAGAGCTGAGTAGAAAACAAAGGGAAAGAAGATGAATAGGAAATTTTCTTCTACTTCAACAGATCAGGGGCCATAATAGGCTAGCTCAAACTCACCTACGAAGCTATTCTGGAATAAAGTTGTTGGGACTCTCTCCATATTACTGAAAGTGGATATCCAGGGGTGGGTATGGGCAGGTCTATTTTGAAAAAGTTCCACAAGTGATTTCAGTTGTAAAGATGGGGTTGAGGATTACTATAGTAGACAACCTTATCTCTGCCCTGGCTTTGATTACCATCTACATGTTGAGAATGCCCAAACTTACTCCAGACCTCTTCTCTGAGCTCCAAACCAATATAGTCAATCCATTAGCAAAGCCCTATTGAATACAAGAACTCAAATCTATGAACTTCTTTCTATCTCCACTACTACCACCCCAGTCCAAATTACTATCTTCTCTCCCCTAAACTCCTGCCAATGCCCACTGTTACTATCCCTGACCCTCTTGTAGAATCTATTCTCTACACAACCGCCAGACCGACTTTTAAAATAATTATTTCATTACTACATCATTTCACTTCCCACTGTATTCACATAAATTTCTTACCCTGGACTATAAAGCCCTACATTATCTGATCCCTGCCCACCTCTCTTACCAGAGCTGTGTCACTCTAACCCCTATCTACTATATTCCTACAACCCTGACCTTTTTCCCATTCTTCTAACACACTAGCCTCTTTCCCATCATAAAGTTTTTGCAATGGCAGTTCTGTCTAGAATGCTCTTCCCTCTAATCTTCACTTGGTTTGCTCCTTCTTATTTGTATCTCAATTTAATATTCCTTCTCAGGAAGTCCTTCTCCAATCATTCAATCTAAAGCAGCCTAGAATTATATACTGTTTAAAAACCCTTTTAATATTTTCTGCATAGCACACATCACTATTAGAAACTAACTTCTATACAATATCCTTAACTTAAAAAAAAAAAAATGTATCTCCTCCCATTAGAATAAAATGTCCGTGAGAGCAAGTTGGCTTGTTTACTGCCATATCTCCACCAGTGCCTAGAACTGTAAATGCACTCAAAAATAACTGGTGAGGGCTTCCCTGGTGGCGCAGTGGTTGAGAGTCCGCCTGCCGATGCAGGGGACACGGGTTCGTGCCCCGGTCTGGGAAGATCCCACGTGCCGCGGAGCAGCTGGGCCCGTGAGCCATGGCCGCTGAGCCTGCGCGTCCGGAGCCTGCGCTCTGCAACGGGAGAGGCCACAACAGTAAGAGGCCCGCGTACCGCAAAAAAAAAAAAAAAAAAAAAAACTGGTGAAAAGAAAATCCAAATGCCTACTTGGTTGACATCTCCACTTGGATGCCTTAAAAGCAATAGCAAATATAACATATCCTAATACAATTTATGATCACCCTACCTTGTAAAAAATCTAGTCCTATCTTCTTGTGCTTCCGACTTAAGAGAACAGAACCAAGACTTAACCAGCAGCATAAGCCAGATATCTAGGAAACATCCTTTTTTACTTTTTTAATTTTTATAAATTGTTAAAGGTTACATTCCATTTACAATTATTACAAAATACTGGCTTTACTCCCCATGTTGTATGATACATCCTTGTAGCCTATCTTACACTCAATAGTTTGTACCTCCCACTCCCTCACCTCCATGTTGCCCCTCCCCCCCTCCCCACTGGTAACCACTAGTTTGTTCTCTAAATCTGTTTGTTCTCTAAATCTAATTCTCTAAGTCTGCTTCTTTTTTGTTATATTCACTAGTCTGTTGTAGTTTTTAGAAGGAATTATCCTTGATACTTCCTTCCCCTCCAAGTTCAACTGATCTCCAAGTTCTATCATCAATTTGTCTCTAAAATATACTGCATACATCCACTCTGTCCCTCTCTTCCACCATCACCAACCCATCCACTGTCTAAATTACCATGTCTCACTTGGATTATCAAACTAGTCTACTCATTTCTCCTCTGGCATCCCTCCAACCCATTTGCTGCACTGTAACTATACGATCTATTCACATACAATCTGATTTTATCACTTTCCTATTAGATATCCTTTAAACAGCCTGTTCTAGATTCTCTAGCCTAATTTCTCACTACTCTCCCATCCACTCATCCATTAATTTAACAAATACATATACTGAGTACCACAAACAGGCTGATACAAAATGGACAAAGATCCTGATCTCACGAAGCTTATCTAATAGGGCAAGTTTTCATCAACAAATCAACAAATAATAAGTCACACAGTAATAAGTACTAAGAAGAAAAATAAAGCAGGGTAAGGTCACAGAATAACTGTTCACCACAGGGGCATAATGGAAAATTGTGGGCACATTTCTGGGTTGTGCCAATAACTAGAAGATACTGTCAGGGGATTTGGTAGATGGAATCCAGGGATGCTGACTGTCCTGCAATACAGGACAGTCCCACACAGAAAGAACTGTTCTCATCCTATAACACTTTCACATGTCCATGTATGCGAAAAACCTGCTTATAATTATCTACACTCTAACGCCATTTTACATACAAACACAAAGAAGTTTTGCATGATTTTAATATACAATAGATTTCCCAGGAACAAACTATCATATAAAGTGAGGGAAGACTGTACTTTGTTTAGTTTACAGTTTTGCCAAGAAATGTTCACCATTTTGGAAAATCAAGTCACCCACCAACGTAACTTGGTAAACGTAAGACAAATATAAACAACTGTTTGTATGTGGCTGTTATATTAAAGATACTATGTGTAAGCATCTAACTACTTCATTGTCTCTTTTAGTACAGTTGGTGCCTGAGCATTTACATTATTAAATATATATTAATATATTATAAATTACTTTCCTTTTATTTCTTTCTCAGAGTACACTTAGGGTATTCATTTAACTCAATTATGTATATAGGAAGATTATAGTCACCAATTCATTCATTTGAAAAGTATTTGTTGAGCACCTACTTATGTTCCAATTGCTATTCTAAGCACTTGGATACATTAGTGAACAAAACAAATATCCTTATGTAATAAATAAGTAAAATATTCGGTTTCTTAGAAGAAAAAGTGGAACTCGGTAAGGTGGACTGGGAATGCTGAAAGGGTGGAGTGTAAGATGTCAAATTAAATACGGTGGTCAGGGCTTCCCTGGTGGCGTAGTGGTTGAGAGTCCGCCTGACGATTCAGGGGACACGGGTTCGTGCCCCGGTCCGGGAAGATCCCACATGCCGCGGAGCGGCTGGGCCCGTGAGCCATGGCCGCTGAGCCTGCGCATCCGGAGCCTGTGCTCCGCAACAGGAGAGGCCACAACAGTGAGAGGCCCGCGTACAGCAAAAAAAAAAAATACGGTGGTCAGTAGGCCTCACTGGGAAGGTGAAAACGGAGCAAAGCCATAAAGTAAGTGAGACAGTCCAGTGCAAAGAGGGCAAAAGCCCTAAGCTAGGCACACATATGGCATTATCAAGAATAGTAAGGAGACCAGTGTTTCCACACTGCCTCATAAATATCTTATATCTCTATATTGTAACAGCTTCTTTCTAAATCTATTCGATGATTAGACTGTAAGATCCATTAAGTGGGAGATCATGTTTTCTCTTCTTAGTATCTTCAATACTTCACATAGTACCAGACACACAGTGGATACTCATTAACCATTTGCTATATGAAGAAAATAAATGATATAGAACCAGAAAGTTTTCTGAGGCAACTAAGAACTAAACCTCAGAAAAATAAGATTAGAATAATAGCCAGAAAAGAATTAACTGACTGAAATGGCAACATAATAAAGCCAAAAAAAAAAAACAAAAGTCAGTGAATTAAAATCCAAACAAAATTCCAAAGGTAAAAGCATTAGGCCATAATTGGATTTAAAGTAACAGAATAAATTTAAATATGATAAAATCTCCTAAGTAACTATTTTGTATGATAAAATCTCCTAAGTAACTGCATTCATTCCATTTGACTTTTAATAAAATAATACTACTCAATATAATCTACTTATAGTTTCAGATCCAGATTCCTTAGTAAAATGTTTTATCTACTTTAGACTAAATATTTTTATACTAAAACATATACATAAACCTTTTCACACACTGGTAAAGTTGACTTTAACTTTAACAGATTACAGACTTAAAGGCTGGTGGAGTTTAAAGACAATTTAGAGACCAAGCCTCTCCAAGTCTCTCATCTTAGAGATGACAAATTGAAGACTAGAAAATTGAAACGATCTATTGAAGGTCAGAGAGAATTAGTGATATATCTGCTAGATTCAACTCCTGGACTAGTTAAGAATACAATAATGCTTTAAAATTCTAATTTAAAACAAATTAAAATTCCATTTAAGAAAAACCCAAATGGCAAAAAAATATAACTAAATAATAAAATAAACTTAGAATTTGTTATGGTTGTTTCTGCTTAACAGTAGTAATGGAATTAGTATCCCATTGTCCCTAAAACTAAGACATTCCCCAAATAGTATCTAAAAATCTGTATCTAATTATTCAAGGTGTAATTAATCAAATAAAATTAAGATGAAGGAAATTTCTACTAATAGAACAGGGATTATTTTTATAATCAATATCACATGACTACAAAATATATATTGCACATTTAGTTAAAGATAGGGAAAGAATTATTAGCCCATTGTATATTTTAACATATTAAGTCTTGAATCACTAATCTGAAATTAAAGAAAAAATCTTAGAGCAGTAAAACCCCACACCTGAAGGACTTACCATTTTATCTAGATGTTCAATGGATCTATAAATCTCCCCCTGGGATTCATCATAGTAACTGTAACGGAACCTTTGACCTTGAAACAAATATCATGTACAAAATAAAATAGGGAAAAATTAGAAGCTAAAAAGAAAGCAAGCGCTTACCAAATAATTTCAGTTCTCATGGAAGGCAAAGCACAGCTTAAGCCTCTGAGAGAATCATTCCCAAGAGCCCTTGTACATAAAAATAAAAGGCATATTTGGGAAGGTAATAAAGAAATGATATATCACCAGTGTTTCATGATGTTGAAAACTATTTCAAACTGTAAAACCTTAAAGTCACAAGCAATACAAAAGACTATGGAAACAAACAGTTTAAAAGTTAGAAGCATTGTTAAACATATTATATCGGTCTATAATGGAAAGTAAACGCCAAGAATATGATTCAAGAAAATTTGGCTTAAGGAAACTATCTCAATTTAACAAATCAATGAAAGCTTAGCTTTTGTTGTACAAATGCAAAGATTTAATCTCTACTACAGAAAAGAAAGAAAAAAAGTAGGTCAGAGATATATGTGGCTTGTATAATTTTTATGACCTAGATTTTAAAAATTTATCTCATTTTTGCACAATTTTCTACTTGGAAAAGGATCAATACAAGTGCCTTTAAGTAGGATACACAGAAGTATAAATATAACAAATAGTCCTACTCTGACAATAAAATCTCAACAAAGGTACAAGCACAGGACATTCAATGTTTAGCTATTCTCCAAAGAACAGAGAGGGTAAAATGGAAGAAGTTTAAAAAGAAGGTAGAAAACAAAAGGCTCAGGAAATAAAATTTGCTTCCTACTATAGTCAAAGAAAAGCCAAAAGTTAAACATATTCATAATTAATTACATATTATTATTCAACTGATTATGTTGTATTTCAGATATATCTAAACCTATTTTTCAGCAATGCCTTTATTTCCAAGAACTCATTACTTTTATATTCTTTATTTTTAAAGATTCACCAAAACGCAATTTTGAAGGTATCAGAGTACACTAATCATACACACACATACTATGCATCTTGTGCTTCAATTTTACAGCGAAGTTCACATATCCAATTATTATCCTCCCATCTGAGGAGGCGGGTTTCTTTGGCTGGATAATTATGATTTTTAAGTTTTCTGTTTATCTCACTAAAAAAATCACCTTATAAATAATGAGACATGTAAAATTATAACACCCTTTTGATGTCCTTTTTTAGAGAAACTACACATCACAGTTCTTAACATTTCATTAACTTGTTGATGCTAATCATCTCTGATGGTCACCTTTCTACAATATACCATATTTCCTTTACTTTCACATATTAACTTTTCACATACATTAACATGCACAGCTACTCAATGTGGCAGTTCTTATTTCCCTGCACCCCCTGCCCAGCGCCACTATTAAATAAATATTTCATCTTAAAATTCATGATATCCTATAATCAAGCAATAGGGTTCTGAGACAATTACCTGCATTCTGAATATAACAACCTTTTCTGGTAAACACTGGAGATTACTGCATGTTGCTATAACTATCAGATTCATTACAGTCCTTGCACTAAAAAAATTCTTAAACAGTGACAGTTCTATCACTGAGTACCCCTATATTAAATAATTCATCAGACATTTCTTACAAAATTTAGAGTTAAGTATAGCTTTGTTTTTCTTTAAAGAATATATGTACTTCCTCCTAGCTAACAACAGGAACTATATAATTCACCCTATTTTTCCTATTCGTCAGCTGGCTGCCAGAAGATTCAAAGCCAAATGTAATGTCTGTCATAATAACTTAGTGATTCAATTCATTGGTACTAAATTTCTACTTCTGTTTCAAAGTTCTTTTGATGAAGCTGCCCCAAATCTTCTGTGAAATGAATAAACAATTAAAAGAATAATCTTAGACAAGAAAATTCTAACTCACTGTCACTGTAATAAGAGTAATATCCTTGGATGAAATCAAGATGAATATTCTTTGAACCCGAGCTGCTTCAGGTTTATACTAACACATTCTCTTTTTCTTGCTCCTGGTGCTGTCAGTTTTAGTTGTCAATAATCCCTGTGACTGGGACATAATTGTCTTATCTCAAGACTGCTACTCTCAGGTGCAAAGAAAAATGCATGTACTTTGTGACATTTACTATTCGAAAGTCCTTTCTATTTATTTCCAAGTTCAGAGCCGCTGTTTCAAACGCTGAAGTTGGTCAAACCTGCCTTAATCATAAGTCAGAAGTGTAACTATATTTTAAAACTCGGTCTTGTTCATATGGACCATTTTCAATGTAACTTTCACTTAAAAACTACTTCTGAAGTAAGAGAGAAGTACATAGAATGTTTAAAGTAAGTTAAAATACTAAATCAACATGTGATTTAATAAGAATGAAAATATACACAGAAAATCAATGAGCAAATGTTTAATATTTTGCTATCTACTTTTTGCTACTCTTTAGTAGCCACCTCCCATTTAGTAGCTGAAGAACTGAGTAGAAATATTTGATAAGTGTTAAAGGATTTATCAGTTAAGAAGCTAAATTTACACTACTAAGCTACTACACTGAAAAAAGTATCCTACTTATGATAGCTCAAATTGTCTTACGATCATTGTTTTTAATTATACAAACATTTCAAAATTACTTTTCAAAATTACTACATTCTGGTCAATATACTTAAAGAAAGCATCTTATTTGAAGTAAATAGTTGCCATCATCCTAGCCTAAATGTATATACATACATATGTATGAATATATGTGTGTGCACATGAGTACACACACATACAAGTTCAGTTAAATACTACTTGGAATTTGAGTTCAAAAGATTTTTTTGTTTCTAATTATTAAAAAAAAAAGTTTGTCAAAATTTTATTTAACAAGAAATAAAAAAGACAATCCTAGTGCAATACACTGATCATAAATGCAATTTTAAGTATTTATTGTTCATTTAAAATATATTATGATTTCATGTACCTCATGAGTTTTGTTTTACAATATTTCTAACATTCAGTTAAGTTTATGCATCTAAACTGAACAAATATAGTTGCCTATGTGCCTGGAGAACTGGACTTGTGAACTTTTATATTAAGTATGAATAAAGCATATCACATAGTAAGAGAAAATTACTTACCTGAAACTTATCCTTTCAGAAGGTACACTGGGAAAATGGATTCTTTGAGCCCCTGTTTCAACTCCAAGTATGAGCTTTCTAGCTTTAAGAGCCATTGACACTGCCCCTAGGGGCAGCACAAGCTTTGGAACTCCCCTAGTGAGTATGTCAGTAGTTTCTTCAGGTGCCTTCCCTCAGTTCTTTTCAAATTCAAAAGATGAGAGGAAAAATAACCCAAGAAAAAAATCCTGTAAAGCAGAAACCTTACTCTTTGAGGGAAGGAGGGTAGCTCATTTGTGAATCCATTCCAGAGCACGCTTTCTGAGAAAAAGAAATACAGGTAAGTAATTTTCCCATCTCCAAAGGTGACTGGTGATTAATGAGTGGATTCACAGAGTGTGGAGAATAAGCTCCAGGGATGTCTGTTTAACACACAACAATCAACTAATGAGGACAAACATAACAATGAATGGTACAAGAACCAACACTACTTTTGAATTACCTCAAAACAAAAAGTAAAAAAAATATTAAATACCTCAACATTAAGCTATACACTAGATTGCAGAAACAAACATGAGCTTGGAAAGTTGTTCAATAAAGCCCCCAAAAGATCAGTCAGTAAGACAGACTACCAGACTTATGTCCAGTAAAAACTGTACTGTTATACATTTACTTAATCACTTTATGTTTATATGTTAAAACGTTTTCAAATATTTGAGTTAAACCTCACAACAACCTGTGAGATAGACTATTAAACCACAGTACACTAAGGATCTAAACTGGGGACACTCATAATTGACGTCACTACCAAAGAAAAAATGTACTTCACAAAGAAAATATTATCTAAGTATCTCAAATAAGGTAATCACTTTCATAAGCAAAATACTATAGTCCTTTCATTCTGAAGTCTTAGTTATAATGTAAAATTATTGGCTTTATCTCAAACTTGTAAAAGATTAAAACACTAAATATGTGAAATCAGTATGTACCAGTATTTGAGAAGACAAATGTGAAAGCCTGAATAAGATATATTTCAGGAATTAGCTAGCTTACACTCAAACCAATTTAAATATTTAGAAAATAGTAATACCCTCAGACCCAAGAGACTAACAACAGAAAGGAAGAAGAGTATGCATGAATAATCACGTGTTAATATATATTAAACTAGAATTCTGAATAAAGATATAAATTTCATAAACATTGAAGGAGAATGCCAATTTTAATAAGTGGCACATATTTATAAAAAAGAAATTACGTAAACCTAGACAAATGTAAGTTTATAGATAAAAATCCAAAACTGCTGAAGTGACTGTAGTGTAAACTCTATTCATATTTTAACAAAATAATATAATTTATCATTAACATCTACCAAATAAATTTACTGAAACTGATTTGAACTTAAAACTACCATTTAAAAAGAAAATTAAATAGAAGCATGAACCCACTTTTAAAGAATCAATTTCTGTTAGGTCCAGTTTCATTCAGAAACTTTTTAGAAGTTAACTGAAAGTTATGTTAATGAAAGTTGTCAGTAATCTAAATTTGGAAGTATAAAGTTCAGGGTGATCAGGAAAACACAAATATTAACAGTATATACGGAAAAGAGCAAAAATGAAACTCAGGAAAATAGAATAAAAATTCTACTAACTAGAAAAACTAAAATAGGCCCAGACAAAATCCTCTTACACGGAGCCATCCTCTAGGATGTGGAACTTGGTAAGTACACAAAGTATGGGGACAATATTACTTCACCATGGTAAAAGTCAAATACTAGTAGCAAGTGTATGCCACTCTTCCTGGTAGTAGTAGGAAAGGTGAAAAGAGGTGGGATCATTAAAACATTACCAGGGAAACATCATCCTATTGGACTCCCTAATGATCAAATAAAACGCAGGAATTGAAACGCAGGGGGTTGGCAGGGTGATTCAAGTGAGGGGATAGAAAGACAGGGCACAATAGAATCTAGGTTCCCAACTCTCCCTTTGCTTCTCTCACCCAAAAAGAAAAATTGAGAGTATTTTAATCTTTCTATTTTTTCTCTAATATCTCTTTCAAGTCTAAATAAGAGCTAAATGGTATCTGAAAGATGAACATCTTTAAAGTAAAATACCCTTAAAAAAAAAGTCATTCTTATAATGGACATTGGCTAACAAATAAGGTTGACAAAGGCAAAATCCTTCCAGTTACACACATATAGGTCTCCTAACTGTCTCTATCATCAAGTTTCTCATTTTATTTTCCACAGAAGCTGGACATTATATTATATAAAGAGAAATGACCACTGGAGATGAAAGATGTCGTCACTGCCAGTACTCTATTGTTCAACAAAAACAAAAAAATTCCACTGTATATATGTGAGTAATTGATCAACTGTACCATAATCAATTAAGTGATTTTTCTTCAAAAACCAGCTATTCAGAAATGTGGAGTGTGTTAAGAGCATAACTCAATGAAACTTCTAAGATCTCTGAGTACTTGAGGAAATGAATCCTTCCTGTGAAATGACTTAGAATTCAGTGTCATCATTATTTAGTATGGTAAGATCAATCTGCACAGCATCTTTAAAACAAGAAGAAACTACTAAGTATTATTGTCATGAGAAAAAGCTAGACTTTTGAGATGGAAATATACCCCTCATTAATTTAGGAAAGATGACCAATGCCACTAAAGCATGAATTTGAAAAATACGAAACAATTTCTAAGTAACCACAGTTTAACCCATAACTAGCCAATGATTCATATTATTTCAACAGGCATATAAAATAGAAAATGAAGCTTATTTTACAAGAATGACAGTTACTATTACTATTGTAGAAAGAAGTCTACCAATTTTGGAATAGTGTCCATGTAACTCTTTCCACTTACTCCCAAACCTCCATCAAATTTCCTAACAAGAATTAGTACAGTGCTTTCCATAAGTACAAAGTAAGCACTTAATGAGTATTGTTAGTGATAGTGATACTGAAAAAATAAACACTTGAAAAAGTTCCATTACTTAATCACCAAATGTAAATATAAATATGTTCTAGTCTCTAGATGATTCCCATAGCTAACAATCATCAACCTCTGGAAATTTTGAGTTCTTTTTTGTAATTATCACCAAAAAATTCTATCTTGCAATTTAAATTCCAAAATTTTCAAGAAATCAGGAGATCAAATGGCCTAAATAATTTTCTGAGGACCTAGATAGAATATAAGACAAAATTCATCTTTCTCTCTCAACATTCTACTTAAATATAGTAGTGGCTTAGGATTTGCTTTATAATCATCAATGAGGTAAAAAGGATGAGTCCACATAAAAGAGCAATATTAAAACATCTACTCATGTTTTATGTGGATTTATGCTGTGGTTGTACGTGCTGCCAAACTTGAGGGAGGGCCCTGAAGAACACTATCAGGGGAGTGAATTATTCAAATCATAAAAGTGATTTTAAATGATTCATAAGAGCCTTAATTAAAAGTGAAGAGGGAGGGAACACATGCTTCAGGAGCTTTTAATTTCTAAAACATGCTTTATTATCAACACAAATTCATAACACTAAGTAAAATAGCCTTTTTTTCAATAATGATACTCCCTAGTTTTATTACTAAACTTCAAAGTTCCCAAGAAAGAACTCTTTCAAGCATCTACCTACTCAGATCTAAGTAATATACTTATATCCATAAAAAATAGCTTCTGCCAAAGGTAGCAAACCAACTAGCAAATAGAATTCATTATTAAAGAACCCTGAGAGCCTCTTAATGAATTTGACAAGGTAGCAGAGCTACATGCATACCCTAATCCAGGGCTTCCAACCTGAGCACTATCAACATTTGGGGCAGGATAATGCTTTGATGTGGGGGGCTGTCCTGTGCATTGTAGGATGTTTATTTAACAGCTTTCCTGGACTCTACTCCTTAGATGCCAATAGCATCCCCACCTCCTTCCCCACCCCAGCTGTGATGACCAAAAATGTCTCTAGGCATTTCCAAATGTCTCTAGGCATTTCCAAATGTCTCCTGGGGGGACAGTCAGCCCCAGCTGAGAAATCAGTGCCTTAAACAGAAATACTTATCTAGACCATTAGGGAGGATGGTTCTCTTGAACCGAAATCTCAAGGCCATGCATAGTGCAGCATGAGGTAAGAGAAGAAGAAACCAGCCTATCCAGGCCTGATAAATGTTGAATAAACTCCAGCAATCAATGATAAGACATGTAAAAGCCAGGGCTCCCTATATCTCATTAAGAATGTTTTTCTGGCCATTCTGTATCTGAAAATTTATGGTGTTGTGCCTTATGTCTTTACTATAATCAAAGAAATAACTAAAGAATGAACAGATAATGGCATCCTTAAACCATTAAAATAAATGAGTCAAAGAGATGTCCTAAAAGGAATAGGATTCAGAAATATTCTACAACAGTAATGGATAAATGAGAACAAATTGTATCCAAAGAATTCAAAACACAAAATTTACTAAACAAGGCATCCATAAATGTCTCACTTCCTTTATGATCTATTCACTGTGAAGCTTCCTTATTCTTTTAATTCACAATAATAACAAAAATCTCTTAGGAGTCCTTACCCTTATGAACCATTACCAATTTAGACCACAGTGCTAATAGCTAACATGTAACAACCATTGGAGGGTAGTTCTAAACTGGCAACTATGGGCAAAAATTAAGCACCAAAGGAAAAAAAAGAAAGAAGAAAAGACTAATTACAAAAAAGGAAATGTGGAAAAGGACTTGCATAGCACACAGTGCTCTTCTACGGTCTAAAGAACATTTGTTTTATCTACCAAAAATTTAACTTCAGAGAATCTATCACACAACTCTACCTGGAAATGGGGTTAAAAAATCTTAACTCCCACTAACCTAAGTGTCTAAGCAAGGATGCCCTCACAGTGTGAATCCAATTATACCAGTCGCCTTTGGAAATGTATCCATAATCCCCTATTACAATCTCATCCTTTTTAAATGACCAAAAGACTTTTTTATTCACCTTTAAACACTGTTGCTAAAAGTAAAACTTTCCACGGAAAGTGATAAAGAACTGAAAATCAGAGCTTAGAATGAAAAGATACCTTTAACCACAAGTACATAATATCTACCATGAAATGTTAAAATCTAGAACTTACCCCAATGGCAGAAATCAGAAGAAACCACAAAGAGATTACTAGGATCCGCTAGATATTTACTGAAGAGTTTTCCGAATTCCTGTTCTTTTGACTCACTCAGAGCTCCAACCAATACAGGAATAATGGTAAACTCATCCTTATGGCTTAAAGAAAACAGAAAACAGAAAAAAAAAAAAAAAAAAGTCATTTAAGAAATATAAGAATAAAAATAGTTTTCCAATGTGTTGGCACTAAAAAGTGGAACATTTATTAATAGTGGAATGGATAATATACATAATATTGCTGAATTCTTAAAATCTATAAATTAATGTTTAAAGAAAACCATTTAAAAATATGAGGTACAGAATACTAAAAATATCTATTTAAATTACAGAAATGTACAATACTTCTTTAGGTAAACAAAGCTATTTTACTACTAATAATATCTTCGAATGTAAAAAGAAGCCCATCAAACCATCACCAAGTCAAGTCTTCTCAACTACCCATAAAAACTACAGTCATCTCTGCCCAATGCTTCTGTAATTTTAAAAGAGTATTAAATTCTTCCTCACTTATTTTAATTCTATCCGATTATAAATACCACCATTTCTGGCACTTGTTCTATAAACCTGCCAAGTGAGACCTACAAAACTTATCTTGGCTCCTGTAAGATTCACCAAATGCACCTTACTCCTATACTAATAAACAGATACAGGACAGTCTGAAGATACAACTCAAATTTCACTGGCATCTAGGGTGGACATAGAATTCAAGGAAATAGATATTAATTTCTAGCAACAAGAAAAAGACGCCACGCCCATCCACAATGTTTATGGCATATCCACAAGTCCCTTTTTCACTCTATAGATTGAAAGATTTATGGAAAAGGAACAGAGCAGATTAATTAAGAATAACTGTGACGGGCTACAGAAACAGACCTTTTAAATTTTTCATTGTAGTGAAATTTTGTTTACATATATTCAATACTATTTATATTCTAAAGGATCCCAGATTTGGAATTTTAGAAGCATGAATCATGTTTGTCTGACTTGTTCTAAACAGGACTTTTAAAAAAATCATTGTAATAAATGCTTTTTAATATAATCCGGCACTTAATTGATGTTGGACAAACAGAATTCATAAAAGGGTCTGTAAAAACACTAGGTTTAAGTATTACCAAAATAAATGTTAGCTCAGCTTCATAAAGCTAAATTCAGGGCACCCAAGCGCCTCCCCCAAAAAGGCCCCCTTACCCTTGTCAATTGCGAAATAAACAGATCATACAGATCTCCAATCCCTCTGCAATGCAGGGGCTTCTTGGGCAGAATCTGCATCTATGGAGTAAGAAAAAAAGAGGAAGCTGGCAGAGGAAGCTGCCATGGGATATCTCTTTCTCTGATTCTTACCACTTTGCTTAACAACTGCATGAACGAATAGGGGCTCTTCAGTAAGTTAAGAGTGATTATCATATGAAAGAAAAGAATTTGAGCGCTAGTAAAAATTCAAGAAGATTGTTATGAATTGTTCTAACTTCAAGTACTACCTACATAAATAAATACACTAAGATCATTAAAGAGTCTGCAAGTAATTATGACATAGTAGGGAAGCAGTTATATAGAGTATAAAAAACAAGAAGTCAGAAGAAATGGACTCAAGTACTATCTCTATCACATACAAATAAATGTTGAGAGCATAGGTAAGTTACCAACCTAAAAATTTATATTATTTGTAAAATGATCATAATTACAATACCCTTTTCATAAAACTGTTATGAAGTAAGGAATACTACAAGAAAAGTACTTTGTCAACAATAGTTGCTTCACTCTGAGCAAACACGTCTCCTTCTCCATAACAGCCACCAAACTATTCAATTAACCTGTCTGAACTATCTACACAGAGGTAAAAGTCTAATACTACTTAGAAATCTAAGCTCTGAATCAAGATTCATCCATCCACCTCTTTGTTATTTCTCTTTTTAAAAAATTGCTTGTTGTTCTCTATCCCCACAAAGCATGACTTAGAGAAAAGAGCATTTGGCTTTGAAATGTAATATTCCTAGGTTTTAGAATCCAAGTTGTGAAGTTGGACTTCCCTAGTGAAGGAGTATAAAATCTCGCCCTCAAATAACAATTATAAAAACTGGATAAAGCTGTCAAAAAAACCAACCATTTTGTGCTTTGGAAATCAACCAAGGGCGAAAAACACAATGAGAAGAGTTTATTCATGAAAAATAAACTGATTTCTTGGGAAGAACAGTGGAAGTCTGGCATCTTACCAGGAACTGACTCTATCTCCCTTCCCTGCTCCACCAACATTATGGTGAAAGCAAGGTGAGATTGCCTGTGAAAACCAGCAGCTTCACCGCTGAAGGAAGCTGACTTTGATTTGGAGTAGAGAGCAGAATACCCACACCCATCAGGAAACAGAAAATCCTGCAGCTTTTGTTGCCTGAAATTACCATATCATTTGAGGCAAGCCACAAACCTGAGGACTACCTAGAAATCTAACAGGGAGGTCTGGGAAAGGAGAGACCCATATAGGGACTGAATAAATTCATATATTCTGAAGAGATGCCCTGATGGTGACCTGGCTGAACAGGAGGCAGCACATGTGTACAGGGGAGGTCCATAAGGCCCTAAGCTCTCGCCAAATTGGGAGGATGGGCTTCTTTTTACTTATGGGAGGTCCATAAGGCCCTAAGCTCTCGCCAAATTGGGAGCACAAGGGTAAGTGGAGACCTGAGAGACACCAAGCTCTTACACATCCCTGGCTGACTGGAAACCTCCACACACGCACAGGGAGACCAGAGAAGATCCAACAGAAAGCAAAGGAGGCAAACTTGAAAATTTCATATGTGCTCCCCAAAACATACACAATCCAGCAGCAGAGGGTGAAAGGTATACAGGTTCAACATGTTTAAGCACAACATCCAAACAAACAGTAGCTAAGCACTAAGCAGTGCAGATACAGGGGTGAACTCTAGAAAGCCAGGGTAAAAAATATAAATAAGAATTTTTTAAAAGCTAAGGAGATACATCAGTAGCCAAATACTGTGAGAGAGACAAATTCCACACAGAGTCCACGAAAGTTACTTTTAAAAAAATTAACGGGGGCTTCCCTGGTGGCGCAGTGGTTGAGAGTCCGCCTGCTAATGCAGGGGACATGGGTTCGTGCCCTGGTCCGGGAAGATCCCACATGCCGCGGAGCGGCTGGGCCCGTGAGCCATGGCCGCTGAGCCTGTGCGTCTGGAGCCTGTGCTCCGCAACGGGAGAAGCCACAACAGTGAGAGGCCCTCGTACAGCAAAAAAAAAAAAAAAAAAAAAGGTACAAATGAACTTATTTACAAAACAGAAACAGACTCACAGACTTAGAGAACAAACTTATGATTACCAGGGGGGAAGGGCAGAGGTGAGGGATAGCTAGGGAGTTTGGGACTGACACTACACACTGCTATATTTAAAATGGATAACCAACAAGGACCTACTGTATAGCACAGGGAACTCTGCTCAATATTATGTAACAACCTAAATGGGAAAAGTATTTGAAAAAGAATAGATACATGTATATGTATAACTGAATCACTCTGCTGTACACCTGAAACTATCACAACATTGTTAACTGACTATAATATAAAATAAAAAGTTTTAAAAAAAAGAATAAAGTTGCTATAATATACTATTGGATTGGCTAAAAGGTTCGTTCCGGTTTTTCTGTAAGATCTTATGGAAAAACACAAACAAACTTTTTGGCCAACCCAGAATGTAAAAAGTCCAGTTTCAAGAAAAAAATTGTGAGCCAAAGAAAAAGGAACCTGTGACCCACTCTTGGGTGTAGGGTGGGGGTGGGAGTGGAAGTAGAAGCTGTATCCAAATGGGACCAGATATTAGATTTAGCAGACAAAGATTTTAAAAGTTATTAAAAATATGTTCAAAGAAATAAAGGAAACTATGCTTGATATATACAATATCAAACATACGAGGATGCACACAATGGGAATCCCAGAAAAGTTACAGTAAAAGTATTAGAAAAAAATAATGGCTGAAAACTTTCCAAATTTCATGAAAAACATTAATCTTCAGATCAAAAAACTAAACAACCCAAAGTAGGTAAGTATAAAGAGATTCCCAACCTAGGTACACCATAATGAAACTGATGAAAATCAAAGACAAAGAGAAAATCTTGAAAGCAGCAAAAAGAAAATGACTCATTACTTACAGGATAGACTTTTCAACAAATGGTACTGGGATAATTGCGTATCCATAGGAAAAAAGTGAACTCAGACCTTTACCTCATACCATACACAAACTGGTTAATAGCCACAACTATAACCTAAAACCGTAACACATCTAGAACTGGGTTCAGCAAACATCTTTTGAAATGGGCCATACTGTAGGTTTTCTGGGCCATACAATATCTGTAGAAACTACTCAACTGTCACTGTAAAGAGAAAGCAGCCATAGTCATTAGGTAAATGAATGGGTGTGACTATGTTCTGATAAAACATTACAATAACAAGCTGTGGGCCAGATATGGTCTGTAGAACACATTCAAGAAGAGAAAATCTATGTGGCCCTGGATTCAAAAGCAGAATCCATACAAGAAAAAAAAAAAGATAAAAATTCATCAAGAATGTTTGCTCTTCAACAGACACCATTAAGAAAACAAACAGACAGCCATACAATGGGAGGAAATCTTTGGATATCATATATATGAATAAAAAAACCTGTGTCCAGAATATATAAAATCTTGTAACTCAGTAAAAAGATGAATTATCAAATTAAAACTAGGGCAAAATATATGAATAGGCATTTGACAAAAGAAGATACACGAATGACTAATAATCATATGAAAACGTGCTCAACTTCATAAGTCACTGGAGAGATGCAAATTAACACCACAGTGAGGTTACACTACACATCTATCAGAATGGTTGTAAAAAAAAGACCGACAATAACAGGTACTGGCCAGAATGTGGAGAAACAGAACCCTCATGCATTGTTCCTGGAATATAAAACAGTGTCATCACTTTGAAAAACAGTTTGGCAGTTTCTAAAAGAGTTAAAACACAGACTTATCATATGACTCAGCAATTCCATTTCCAAGTAACTATTCAAGAGAAATGAAAACATGTGTTCACATAAAGACTTGTACAAGAATGTTTATATCATTATTCCTAATAGCCAAAAATGAAAATGATCCAAATGTCCATTAACTGGTGAATGGTTAAACAAAATGTGGCATATTCATACAATGGAATAACTACTTGGCAATAAAAAGAATGAACCATGGGTACATACCGCAACATGGATGAATCTCAAAAACAGTATGCTAAGTGAAAAAGGACAGACACAAAAGACTATATTTTGTATGATTCCATTTATTTAAAATTTCCAAAAACTACAAATCTATAGAGAAAGAAAGAAGGTAAATGGTTGCCTGAGGTTGAGAATGGGAGCAAGAATTGCCCTCAAATGGACACAAGGTTTCTTTTTTGGGTGATAAAAATGTTGTTTTAAAACTAGATTGTGAGATGTCTGCACAAATCTATAAATTTACCAGAAATCAGTGAGCTATAATCTTATGTGGATGAATTTTACAAGATATCACTCATATTTCAAACTTCAATAAAACTGTTAAAAAAAGAAAAAGAAGAAAGAAAGAAAATCCATCTTTGCCACTTGCAAACTGTGCTACTTGCACCAGGTTACTTAACCTACCCTAAGCCTCAACTGTCATCAGTAAAAACAGAGTTAATAAAATGTACCTTGCAAAACTCTTGTGAGCACTTTAGTAACGTAGATGAAAGTTTTATCCCTTTTTCTGTCCTATACTTTAACCCGTGCTGCAGAAAACTACTATATCCAAGATGTGTAACAAACGATAATTGAAATCCCAGAACCAATAGTGAAGCACTCTCTTTAAAAACAAACAATATAGGCTTCCGTGGTGGTGCAGTGGTTAAGAATCTGCCTGCCAACTACTGAGCCCACATGCCTCAACCACTGAAGCCAACACGTCTCAACCACTGAAACCCACGCACCTAGAGCCTGTGCCCTGCAACAACAGAGAACTAGAGAAGGCCCGCACACAGCAATGAAGACCCAATGCAGCCATAAATAAATAAAAATTTAAAAAAACCAAACAAACAATATTGGGACTTCCCTGGTGGTCCAGTGGCTAAGACTCCGCACTCCCAACGCAGGGTGCCCGGGTTTGATCGCTGGTCAGGGAACTAGATCCCACATGCCGCAACTAAAGATCCCGCATGCCACAACTAAAAGGTCCCGCGTGCCGCAACTAAGATCCCACGTGCTGGAACAAAGATCCCACATGCCGCAACTAAGACCCAGCGCAGCCAAATAAATAAATAAATATTTTTTAAAAAACAATATCACCGTATCACCAATGCTCTTAATGGTACAGAGCACAAAAAGTCTAAATTCTAATGTAAAAATTCTAATATAAAAATGAGAATTTGTAGCTAACATAGTTCTACAGTTAATGCTACAGTTAATAACACTATTGAATATTCGAAACTTGCTAAGAGTAGATCTTAAAAGTCCTCATCAGAAGGAAAAAATGTGAACTCTAATATGAATATTCTAAGTGATAAGAAAACAATTTAAATGACAGTGTTTTTACTTAATTAGTGATATATAAGTAACTGAAATCTTAAAACTGATGACATTTTAAACTAGATGAAATACTGTATACAAATAGTTATTTGCTTATTCTTTCTATGGCATTAATCTGAATATTTCTCCCCTGAACAACACTGATGAACATGAGAAATTTCTTTTCTATACAAGTTCCAACTTCCCAAAGATTTTAGAAGCAGTCCAGAGCTACTCAGGTGAGAATTTAAAAAAAAAATCATAGGTACTTCCCTGGTGGCACAGTGGTTAAGACTCCGTGTTCCCAATACAGGGGGCCCGGGTTCGATCCCTGGTTGGGGAACTAGATCCCACATGCATGCTGCAACTAAGAGTCTGCATGCCACAACTAAGGAGCTGGCAAGCCACAACTAAGGAGCCCGCCTGCCGCAACTAAGATCCAGTGCAACCAAATAAATAAATAATAACTAAGCTAGTCAGAAGAAAAATTATTCTTATCCCTAAGGTGCTGAGGCTGTTGCCACAATAATATCACTATATAATTTACTCTCCTCTCCTCTTTTAGACAGAAAATATTCATAGGGAAAAAAGAGGACAAAACATATGTAAATATAAAAAAATCTTTACTCTGATAAAAATAAAATACATCCCAATCTTCTCAAATGTCTTATGCTACCTCTTGCTCGTCCTTTTCATGGTCATAGAAACTAAAATTATTCCATTACGACCAACAGAGAATTTGTACTTATTATTCCAGAGATTCTCCATGTTTTATCTATAATTCTAAAAAATGCTCTCTTCCAGATACAGGTAATACTCAAAAGGAAACTTCTATGTTCATGAAAAAGGGAAACTGGGGAAGGGAAAGAAAAGGGAAAAGGGAGAAGGTAAACTAGCTGTCAATGACAACTAAAATTACCATTAAGTCATTATAAATCTTTACTGTTGGATCAGGTAAGTGAATCTAATGAGATTATCAAAACTAATTTCAAAGGTTTTACCTTTCTGAATTTCCATTCCAGTAGGAGTACTTATTAGAAAGGTTTTACAAGAGCAGGCATATTTCAGGTACCAGAGAATCGTACTAAACTCTGTTTTGGAAACTCAACCATTTGAAGCAAGAGTCCTATGATAAATTGGCCCAAGTCTGCTGTCAGAATTATAGAGACATTCTAGTATTTTGAGAGAAACAAGTCAACATTTATTTCCATGCCCTATGCTCTCCTAAAATTACACCCGGGTTTACACCTAAAACTTAACAGCTTTACCATCTCTGATAATTGTATACTCTTAGGCCTTAAACTTATCTTAAAATTATCTTACTCTACCACATAGAAATATTTACCAAGTTTTGCTCATTCTAACCTTTAAATGTCTCCCATAATCTGCTCAGTCTGCTACCCTATCCACCACTACGTTAGTTCAAAGCCCCCGTGATTTCTAAACTATTTCTACCAACCTCTTCCAATTCTAATCCATCCTTCACAGTACCATCACGCCATCAAAGAGTAATACTCTTATAGTCAAGTTCTAATCATCTCCCTCTTTTGCTGAGGAACTTTTACTAGCTCTATGCCAATCATGGAATGAAATACAAATATCTTAAAATGACATTCAATGCCCTTCATAATCCTGTCCCAACCTACTTTCCAACTTTCTAATCTTGGCCCTCTTACTCTACACCTCTACAAAGTTACCTATTCAAATGTCTCCAGTCCCACGTTGGTATCATATATGTGTGAAAAGTCAGATAAGGTATAAGATAACAGGAAGTGGCAGGACCAATATCCAACTAAAAACATTCATATCTGTGAAAAACTTCTTCTAACTATGCAGGCCAAAAAACATCTACAGACAGACCTCAATTACTAGTTCAGCCTTCTGTAACTCCTGCAAGCTAAGTCGATTAATTTTCTGTTCTTAAAATAAGCCCTGGGCTTTCTTACTCCTATACTTTGTATTTACAGTACTCCCTTTCCCTCAAAAAATTCTGCCCCATTCTGTGAAAATTATAGCCATCCTCAAAGTCCACTCAAATATCACCTTCTCACAAAGCCTTCTGTGCTCCCCTAACTCAGTTATCACCTACACCCCCCCTTTTCTGTTCCTATAAACTCTTCAATCGTACTTATTACATTTTGAATTATATTACATTTATTTATATAGATATCTCTCCTACTAGACTATATGCTGAGGAAACACAAAATATTTACTTATTTTTTATCACCTGTCATTCCTTGCACAATTAGGCAACTCTACTAATACCGGAAAAATTCAGATTAACCAAAATTTTTAAATTTTGAGAGTAAATGTCATCTTAAAAACAATCAGGGCTTCCCTGGTGGCGCAGTGGTTGAGAGTCCGCCTGCTGATGCAGCGGACACGGGTTCGTGCCCCGGTCCGGGAAGATCCCACATGCCACGGAGCGGCTGGGCCCGTGAGCCATGGCCACTGAGCCTACGCGTGTCTGGAGCCTGTGCTCCGCAACGGGAGAGGCCACAACAGTGAGAGGCCCGAGTACCGCAAAAAAAAAAAAAAAAAAAAAATTAAATATTTACATCAATAACTAGTAAAACTGAAGGCAGGGGGAATTACGATTATGGGCCAAAATGAGTTTTGTTTACTAGCCTACTTAATTACTCCCCATGAATAAAATACATTATTCTTAATCTGTGATTAACAGCAACATTGGAAAAGGAGTCTCTTGTGTATTCCTGAGAAGGTGACAAAGGTAAAGGAAAAGAAATCCTTTTTCCAACCCAAAATAACAAGTTTTAAATAATAAAATCAGGAACTTCCCTGGTGGACCAGTGGTTAAGAATCTGCCTTCCAATGCAGGGGAAGCGGGTTTGATCCCTGGTTGGGGAACTAAGATCCTACATGCTGCGGGGCAACTAAACCTGAGGGCCGCACTACTGAGCCCATGTGCTCTGGAGCCTGTGCGCCACATCTAGAGAAGAACCCGCACGCCACTACTAAGACCCAATACAGCCAAATAAATAAATATTTTAAAATAAATAAAATAAAATCAGAGCTATAAACTGCCAAAAAGTCCTTCTGAGACAAGGAAAATGATATAGGTCATAAACTCATATCGACATAAAAGAAAGGAAGCACATTAGAGAGGGATAAAAGAATGTAAAATAACATCTTTCGTTTATTTCATTTTATTTTTCTTATTCTTAATTGATCCAACAGATAACAATTGTTCAAAATAATTATAGCAATAATGTGTTTGGTAATTATAGCTTATGAATGATAACAATGTTATAAGGGACAGGAAGGAGAAATCGGGAATACTCTGTTATAAGATACTTGCACTACATGAATCAGTACAGTGTTACTTGAAAGTACACTTGCATCAGTTGCAAATGTATGTTGCAAACTTTAAAGCAACCACTAAACAAAGTAAAAAGAAGTATAATCAATATACAAAGAGAGGAAAGAAAATGAATTCATATTAAATGCTCAATTAAAACCTGAGCAAGAAGAAAAAGAGGGGAAGACAAAAAAGAAAGAAAGAACAAGGGCAATGAACAGAAAATGGTAACAAATATAACAGATATTAATCCAAGTATATCAATAATCTCTTAATAGGTAAATGGATACACTGTGATACACCCATAAAATTGACTATTATTCAACATAAAGAAAAATAAGCTACCAAGCCATAAAAAGACATGAAGGAATCTTGAAAATATATTACCAAGTTAAAGAAGCCAACCTGAAAAGGCTACATACTGCATGATTCCAACTACATGATATTCTAGAAACTATATGACTATGAAGACAGTAAAAAGATCAGCAGTTACCAGGGGTTGGATGGAGGTAGAGAGGGGGGAGAAGACGAATAGGTAAAGCGCAGGGGATTTCTAGGGCAGTAAAACTATTTTACAGGGTACTATAATGGTAGATACATGACATGAGGCACTTCGCAAAACCCATAAACTATATAACACAAAGAGTGAACCCTAATTAAACTATGAACTTCAGTTAATAATCATGTATCAATATTGGTTCATCAATTATCACAAATGTATTATACTAGTATAAGATGTTACAAATAGAAAAAATGTTCAGTTAATAGTAATTAATACCATACAAGGCATCTGACATTCTCACTCAGGGAACTCAAAAATATAATTAATACAAATAAACACAAGAATTACAAGAATTAGGTTTAACAATTTGGATTAAACTATACAAAATCAAGATTTTCTAGATATATATAATGGTATAAGTACTAAGTTACCAAATCCTAACCATGGTGAATTTCTAAGATTGGCTAGAACCTGAAACATAAGATGAAACAGATTTAAATACATGGTACTGTGCTTTCAAGTTGCCCATGTTCCAAAATATTAGTAACAAAAAGCATTATATGGCTAAAAAGATAATAATGATATTTTTACAGTGAACATGAACTTTTTTTTTTTTTTTTTTTTTTTGCGGTACGCGGGCCTCCCACGGCCGTGGCCTCTCCCGCTGCGGAGCACAGGCTCCGGATGCGCAGGCCCAGCGGCCATGGCTCACGGGCCCAGCCGCTCCATGGCATGTGGGACCCTCCCGGACCGGGGCACGAATCCACGTCCCCTGCATCTGCAGGCGGACTCTCAACCACTGCGCCACCAGGGAAGCCCTAACATGAACATTTTTATAGGGTCATATTTCTCAAACACTTTGAAAGTTACTAAAGAACTCTATTTACTTTGCACATTTTTCTGAACAAAAAAGAAAAGCACTGAAATTAGGGCAAAGGAATTGTTCTATATCTTGACGGTGGTGAATATTTACAACTCTGCATTTATCAATATTCACAGACTTCTATGCCATAAAGAGCATATTTTACAGTATGTAAATTACCTCAGAAATCAATTAAAAATTTAAACTGTAAATAGAGTAAATGGGAATGATATAGAGAAAGGAATAAAAGGGGCGAAAGATAACTGAACAGAGTAAAATGCAAAGAAAAAGAAGAGGTGGGATCATGTTGTTAATTTTAAGAGTGAACAGTTTTTTTCAAGATAGACGATTTCTACATATCCAAACTTAACTCTCTCAAATGTAATTATATGCAATATTAAAAACTATGAATTTCTGGACTTCCCTGGTGGCGCAGTGGTTGAGAGTCCGCCTGCCGATGCAGGGGACATGGGTTCGTGCCCTAGTCTGGGAAGATCTCACATGCCGCAGAGCGGCTGGGCCCGTGAGCCATGGCCGCTGAGCCTGCGCGTCCGGAGCCTGTGCTCCGCAACGGGAGAGGCCACGACAGTGAGAGGCCCGCGTACCGCAAAAACAAAAACAAAAACAAAAAAATACTATGAATTTCAATCGTAAAGATAATATATGGAAAAAAAGGATCAGAATAAAATACTTAAGATATCATCTCCTATTTACATGTTTTAATTTTCACAAAAACATGTGTATGTATAAATCTTATACATATATTGTACATACACAAACATATATGCATACATATATGTTAGCATATCTATAATAATTTTTACTGTCAGTAAACACTGGTTGAGGAGAAGCAAAGCGGCTTTCACTGCTCATTTTGTACTTCTTGATGTTGTTTACACTTTTAAACCATGTACATCCATTCTTTAAATGTCAACAGAATTAACTGAGCAAGGGGATTATGGGTCATTTTATGTTTTCTCCTCTATAACCTCTAATGAATATCATTTTTAAATCTGTTTAAAATAAGAAAATTATAAATAATAGATATTTAATTGTTAAACCTGTTTTTATAGTAGTGAAAAATGAGGGAAAAGTTTTAAAATTAAATGATCAATTGAAGTATTACAGAGACATATACTAGAAAGTCCTATGTATACCCAATAAAAAGGAGTTTAAAAAATGACATGGAAATAGGTTCATGATATGAAAAGCAGTTAATAAAAAAAAAACTGATCTCATTTTTGGAAAAAATATTTAATAAAAGTATTAAAAATAGATTGTTATTAATTTATTCAACAATTAATTATTGAGATCCTTTTGTGTACCAGGTACTGAGACGGGTACAGAAGATACAGGGTAGACTAGCTGCCCTGGAGTAGGGAATAGGTTAGGGAAGTACCAGAGAAGGGAGATAAAGAGTTATTTAACTGCAGTGCTACTGTGGTAGGTTGTCTACAAATATAATCACCAAAATTCCTCCCACTTCTGAATGCTCATGCCACCCCTCCCATTAGGTATAGAGCCAATTTCTCCTTCCCTTTGAACCTAGTCTTCCAACTTACTTTGCCAAGTAGAATGCAACATAAGTGATACTGTGCCAGTTCCAAGCCTAAATATTAAGAGGCCTAGAAGTTTCTACTTGTTTTCTTGTTACCCTGAACTGCCATGTACTTCAGGATAGTCCAGCAGGAAAGGGAAACCATGTGTAAGAGACAGGCCCTGAAGGAAGAGTAACAACAAGTGGAGATAGCACCAAGATGAGAACTAAGGTGCCCAGCAGACAACCTGCATCATAGCCCCAAACAGAAAGTGAGAGCACCTTGGAACATCTAGCCTAAGTCAACCTGTCTCAACTGGCAGCAGATAAAACAGAGATGACTGGTTGCCACTCATCCCTGACCAAATATCTAGCCCAAAGAATCATAAACAACAAAAAAAAAAGGTACTTTAAGGTGATATGCCATGCTGCAATAGATAACTGAGACCAAAAAATAGTACCTGGAAAGCGTATTACTGTAAGAGAAACCTAAAAAATATAATATTGGCTTTGTGGACAAAGAGATAGGTGGAAGTTGAAAGGGCAACAAGGAGCCTGGAAACTGGATGAGCAGTAAGGACACTGCTATAGGAGGCTAGAAATAGGGTTATCCATATTATTTACTGGGAGAACAATTAGCATAACGTAACTTAGAAGATTAAAAATACACTTAAAGATTAAAAATAGCTAAGAAGATTTCCAGACAAAATATTCAAAGTGTCAATGGCTTCTTTACAGCCAAGTATGAGAAGGTACAAGAAGAAAAACATGAGCTAAAGAATTTAAAAGAAATAAGCAGAATTTAAAAGAAATATTTCCAACCAGGAGTTGCTTGGTTGGAAAATAACTTTCTCATCGCTAGCCTCTACAGATAGCAGAAAACTGTCAAAGAAACAGCATAAGGACAAAGATCAAATCCACAGTGCTACCAAGAACATGGGCTCAGAGGCATCAAATCAAAATGCATCTGTAAAATGTATTAGGACCTCAGGAAGTCTTAAGACAGTGCTTGTATACTCTCTCAGGCAGGTAAAAGGGCTTCTAAGAAACTCCAGGCCCCTAACTTGAGATCCAAAGTAGAAAGAAGCCTGTCTCAGAAAGAACTGTGGATGTGACTTTTGTCTAATGGAATGCACTTATAATCTGATGTACAGAAAACCCACAAAGTGTTTAATGGAGTTCAATCAGTTTGTACTAAAAAACAAAACAAAACACTGTTCCAAATAAAAAGAGGCCTTTAGGCTCTTAAACTGTCACATACATGAAGCAGACTAAAACTGCTACTTAGATGCAAACAAGGCCCATTTCTTATGGAAAAGTAAAAATGACTCAGAGAGGAGAGCCAAAAGCCGAAAGGATCCAGTCAAGAGCTAAGAATAATACAGGTCTTCCTCAACTTAAATGGAGTTAAGTCTCAATAAACCCACTGTAAGTCGAAAATACATTTAATACACCTAACCTACTAAACATCATAGCTTAGCCTAGCCTACATTAAATGTGCTTAGAACATTTACATTAGTCTACAGTTGGGCAAATCATCTAACATGAAGCCTTTTTCATAATAAAGTGTTGAATCTCTCATGTAATTTATTGAATACTGTACTGAAAATGAAAAACAGAATGGTTGTCTTGGTACAGAGGATTTTAAGTGTACCGGTTGTTCACCCTTGTGATCATGAGGCTGCCTGGGTGCTGCGACTCACTGCCACTGCCCAGAAACATGAGAGAGTAAGCACACACATTGCTAGCCTGGGAAAAGATCAAAATTCGAAGTACAGTTTCTACTTAATATGTATCACTTTCACACCATCAAAAAGCCAAAAAATCTTAAGTGGAATCATCATAAGTCAGGAACCATCTGTAATGAATTATGAAGCCACTACCAGAAGACAGAACCAAGCCATAATCAAGGATATTTTCTATTTCCTGGTTAGAGTTCAGAATTGCTTTGGACCAGAGACTACTACATGCTTCCCATTCTTTCACTCTGCAACGGAAGTAACTATTGTGCTTTACTGTCCTTGTCTCAAAACTGTATACTGAGTGTATTGGGAGGGGGAGGGGGAGACTTGCCTTCTTAGTGCACAGGTATCCAAATCAAAAAGAGCTACACCCAAGGAGCCTCATCCATATCCCAACCTAATGCAGATCATAAGATAATGGACTTCGAACCTGAGGTCATAACTGGATGAGATTTCTGGGCATCTTAGGAGAGCTGGGGGTGCCCTCCATGTTGGAGAAATGTGAATTGTCCACCAGAGGAAGAATTGTGGTAGCCATCTGCAAAGATGGCTGCCAACAATACCTCCTACTCCTGTACACATATGCTACTCCTCCTGTCAAGAGGTGGCATCTATTTCTCCTTTGAAAAACAAAATGCAGTTGAAATGATACTATGTAGTTTCAGGCCTAGGCCTTAATGGGCCAAGAAACTTCTGGTTTTGTTCTCTTGTTATCCAGAATCACCATGTAAAGAAATCCAGACTATCCTTCTACAGAGAAACCAAGAATATAGAAAAGCCCTGGTTGGTAAACAAACAGGCCATCTAGAGAACAGATGAGGTGTCTCAAGTAAAAGCCAGCACTAAGGCCATCTTGGATCCTCAAGGCCCACTCCAGCCATCTCAGTCAGTATCTTGTGGACCAGAGCAAGGTATTCCCTACTCAAACTCCTGATCCAAAAATTGTGAGCAATAAAATAGTTATGATTTTAAGTCACTAAGCTTTGAGGCAATTTGTTACTCAGTAATGAAAGACTGATACAGGTAGTGAGCGCAGCAAAGACTACAAAGGAAAAGTACTAGGTACTTTCTAAGAGTCAGTATTAGGAATCCTAATGTAATCTGAGATGTAGGGAAGGTTTTCTTGAGAAGTGATATACTTAAAAGTGGTTATTTAACACTATTTAATAGGAAATTATGAACAAAAATTTTGTTCACTGGTTTCAAATTTCTATTTTCCTAAATTTCCACATTATGCCTGTTTTACTTTTGAAATAACAACAAAAATGTTATTTTATTAAAGCTTCCTTAAGGATACTGTTGGCAGTTTACTGGTCCTATTGTATTGAAATTTATTAAGTCTAAAATATATTTTCTTATGACAAAATACGCAAACATTTCAGCAAATAACCAAAGTTTTCTACTGTCCTATGTAGTTGAAGAATGGGATGTTCTGATTACACTAGGATTCCAAAACTTAAACAGCCTATATTGGTTTAATAACTTCTAAAGAATTAGAATGTATTAAAACAATTAACCTAAAATTATACTGCTTATAATTTAATATCACACTATTTTTGGAAACTTCTTCAGGTTTATGTTAATTCCTCATAGTTATCATTGTGAAAAGATGTGGATAACATAAGACTGAGAGAAGTAAATAATACTTTGATAACAGAATTAAGAGTGGAAATAACCCCCAAAACTGCAATAATGGAATAAAAGCAACATGGAAAAATTAAACAGAAATAACTGAAGAGACAAACACATTTAGGGTTAAAAAGAAATCAACCACAAAAGTACAAGAGGAGAAATAATCCAGCTTAACAGTGTAAAAAAGCCTTGGGGTTTCAGCTGACCACAAGTATATCAGACAATAGTAAGGTAAGCCATATCAGCATAATAACTGCTTAGATAATCTCAGACTTCATTAATGCATTTAATTGACAAATATTTACTGAAAACCTATAATGCACTACTTATTTTCCTAAGAGAATACAGTAATGAGGACCAGAGAAGGAATAATCTCACCATATTTAGAACTAGTCAAACTACATATGGAATATTAAGTCCATATAAAGGAAATGGTTGAAAAAATTAGAGAAATGTGACCTATAAAAGGAAAACTTCCTAATTTGAATATTGCCCTAAAAGAAGAAAGAAAGCTCTTAAAACAATTCTTTCATTTTACCAAAATAAATTGACTACTACGTGACAGGCGTTGTGCTAGGCACTGGGGTATAAGTGGAAAACAAAATAGATATTTTCCCTGTCTTCACTCTACTTATAGTCTAGTGAACACCCTATCACTAGAAGACCTTTTAGCAGGTACCAAATAAGAATCTGTCAAGCACTTTTTATAAAAGAGATCTCTTTTATAACAGATCTATATTATATTTAGATAATCTCTTTTATTATATATTATTATACAATAATCTCTTTTATAATAGAGATTCATGTACTTTGATTAAGGCTGAAATAAATTACCTCCAAAGTTACTTCCAAATCTAAAATTTTATGATTACTTACTTATAGCACTATAACATGAAAGAATGTAATTGTTACTCTGAGATAAATGAATGTATAATGAATAAGATAACAGGCAAATCAATACACACAAACACACACACACGGGTTGTTGTTTTTTTCTTTTAATATTTCTACCTAATAAGACAACCACGTCACTTTACACGTTAAGCCTTCAAAGGCAAACTGCTCAAAACCAACTTCAATCCATATTCAGAAAATCCAATCCCAAATTTTTATTTCATTTCAACAAAAATTTTAAAACTCTTTATCCTAATGATTATCTCACCCTAGTTAAAATAATTCCAAAGAAATTAATATCCATGATTTCTCTGGGATTTCTTATATTAATTAATATACCTTTCCATGGCTTTAGCTGTATAAGGCAAATGCATTTCAATACTGTGTTCATCTTCATCTGTCTGCAGAGACATTCGTTCAAACATTCCTGTCTTCCACAGTTCTCCGTAAACTAGAGATTTCAAAATATAGTAAAACAAATATATTAATGTATATCCTTACCCTGTGAGACTCTATCCAGTAACACAAAACTACATGCTTTGGCAAGAGACAAAAAGCACCACATAATATTCTCCATTTTTAGTTTAAAAAAAGGAAAAAACAACTAGCTTCTTACATACCAGACAAAACAGTAAGACGTGTAATGATTTATTCAGCACTTTCATATGTTACATAGTTACATAAAAAATAGTAATTTTAATTTTTCATCAATTCCTTTCATTATATCTAAAATCACCTCTGAGTCTAAGCTTATCCTTGACCTTATTCAATCAGTAGATATTAACAAGAACAGTTGATTAGAAATCTTACTGAAATATGGAAAAATCCCCTGGTCTACTTACTCATGAGGTTAATAATATAGTTTTTGAGTTTTGTTTTGTTTTTTAATACAATGTACAGACTTATTATTTTACACCTCAGGTTCCTGTCATACTAAGATAAGAAAAGAAAATTCCTTCTGAGAATGCTATTTTCCTCAACATTAAAAATTAAGCTCGTGGTATAGACTGGAATATAAATTTACCACAGTACCATGCCTTAAATAATTTTAAAATTTTAAAATGATTTAGTAATTCAAATTCTTCTGATGAATTACACTTAAAACTAAATATTATCAATATATAGCAAGAAAATGATGAAATATGTAAAAAAAGATATAAGAATATTTTTATTTTATCATTGAACAAAACCAGCATTTTTATAACTACATCCATAAATGGGTTTACCAATAACAAAGAAACGAACAAATAACGGTATGACTTTTTTTTCTATAAAATTATACCTGATTAAAAATCCTCCATTCCTCATTGTCAGTCTATCCGAAACCAAAATTTTCTGAATGCCCCAACAAGGTTTTAAAAAAAAGCGTGTCCCAGAGGAAAGGGGAATTGGAATGAAGGTCGTAAAAAGGTACAAACTTCCAGTAATAAGATAAGTAAGTACTAGGGATGTAATGTACAACATGATAAATATAATAAACACTGCTGTATGTTATATACAAGTTGTTGAGAGTAAATCCTAAGAGTTCACATCACAAGGGAAAAAAATATTTTTTTCTATTTCTTTAATTTTGTATCTATATGAGATGATGGATATTCACTAAACTTATCATTTCATGATGTATGTAAAGTCAAATCACCATATCGTATAACTTAAACCTATGTAGTGTTGTATGTCAACTATATCTCAATAGAACTGGAAGAAAAAAATAAAAATTTTAAAAGCATTTTAAATATTTGAAAAATGTGTACCCTAAAACCATTCCAGGGAGTAAGGCTAGTTTCATTAATAACCTATATCCTAACAACAAATTGCTAATACTCTATAATACTTAAAACCCCAAATTATGAAAATTTAGGCCTAAAAATTAAAGAAAAAGAGGTGATCATTTCCTCTGCAAATGGCTTTCTTCATTCTACAGAAGAATTTGTTGCAAAATTTCTTGAAACAATAAAAACACTCAACGTACTTAAAATATAATTTGATGAACTGGAAGGATACACACCAAGTTCATGAATGTGGTTACTTTGGGGAAATCAAATTGAGTTCAGATGAGGGGAAATTCTGAGTCAAGTGTGGATGATAAGTACATGAGTATTTGTTATAGTAGTCTCTGTATTGTTTGGTATTTTTTAAATTATGTACAAAATGAGACATGATTAAATAAAAACTGTGATTTCTAGAATTCTATTTAAAAATCAAAATAATAGATATGTTTTAAAAATAAAATGCACTTAAGATTTATGTGGCACCCTTCTTGCAGAGTTTCACAACTACGGTCTCAATTTTTTTCCCATAAAAATCATATATGAGGATATAAAGTCATTATCACCATTATCCATTTACGGTGAGGGAACTGTTATACACAGAGGAAGACAAACATGCCCAAAATGTTTCAACAAGTTGTTATGGGTACCAATTTCTTGTCTCACTGTACAACAAGTACATGGTACTTCCCTGATTATAAATGTAACCACTACACTCCAAAGACTAGCGGATCTGACAGATTTTTGCGGCTGGCAGAAAAACTATAGTTGTCTTTTAGGCATATGGAAGATTTTCTTTCTTAGTTTTTGTTTTTTACAGATTAGTTATAACAAATTTTATTTTTACAATTCAAATATTACTATGATACTAATACTTTTAACTGTAAATTAACTTATAGTTCCTATTTGTAAAAACTTCAGCTGTTTACAAACTATAAAATTTCTATATACTTACTCTTTTGGTCAATACGAAGGTCATACAGAGGTGTCCTATATATATCCACACTGGAAAGTGCACATCGAGAAAGGGGCACATGATGAGAAGGCCCAAGGATGAAAATTCTCCGGCTAGGAGATATACAATAAAGAACACAGAACAATTGCACTTCTACAAAAACTTTATTAAATAAAAAGGAAAAAACAAGTAATTTTTAAAAATTACATGTAATATTGTTTTCCTTGATTGAGTTCATTACCTACTGCTATATGCTAAACTGTGTTCTCTTGAAATCATACGTTGAAGTCTCAACCCCTGTACCTCAAAATGGAACCTATTTGGAGATAAGGTCTTTAAAGAGGTGATTAAGTTAAAATGAGGTCATTACCGTGAGGCCTGAATTCAATATGACTGGTGTCCTTATAAGAAGAGGAAGAGACACCAGGGGTGCACATGCACAGAGAGGTGATTGACCATGTGAAGAGGCATCAGGAAGACAGTCATCTGCAAGCCAAGGAAGAAACCTAAGAAGAAACCAACCCTGCCAAACCATCTTGGACTTTTCCAGCATCTAGAACTGTGAGAAAATAAATTTCTGTTGTTTCAGTCCCCTAGTTGATGGTAGTTTGTTATGGCAGCACTAGCAAACTAATGTTCCTACCAATGACTTGCTCCTCAGTTAATTAAGTTCAATTACTTATCTCTTTTTGTTGGAAGGTCTTTAAAAGAACCATGTTTAACACCTGGGAATACTAGTTACTGATTATCTACAGTAAACCAACCCACTATGCTTAAAATCACCTCTGTATTCACAATGGCTAGGCTACAAAAGGTTTTCAATAGCTGTATTAATTGAATTTTAAACATTTCATCTATTAAAATCTCAAAATAACAAATTCTAAACTTGACTACAACATTAATAAAAATCCATAAAAGTATAAATTCTAAAAATCCAAAATATCATTACAAAGAAGCATTCTGTTAAAGCTATTTCTACATTTCTTCCATGGCAGAGAAAAAAGGTATCTTGTTGAGAACTCTGTGTAATAAGCCTTCTCAGTTCCCATTCAAGTAGAAGTCATTCTCAAAAACAAAGAAAATTATGTGTTATTTGCACTGTAGGCTAAAGAAAAGAACTAGGCTAAACTGTAGATTAAATCTTTACAATCCTTTTATCTTAACATCAAGAGTAAAATTAACTTATTCTCCAGTTTATCTCAAACATCTCTACAATCTAAATTCCAAACTCTCCATTTTCGTTGTTTCTCCCAGATTCATATGAACAAAATTTTCCCCACAACACACACACACACACACACACACACACACACAAAGTTACAGACACAAAAGAACCAAAACTATAAGAAAAAAAGGAATATATGTAAGCTATATACCTAGAAAATTAAGTGCTACTCATTGCTCATCTAATGGACAAAAACACAAAGACTGAATCACAGAGCTATATCTCTTTCACATCAAACACTTGCAGGCCAAGGAATGTGTGCTTTAGCAATATATTTATTTTGACAGAATTCTATTACAGCTAAGAAAATTAACCTACTGTCAGCTATATCTTACTTGCTATATGGGGTGTTGGGGGGGCAGGGGTGGATAAGAAAGATGTGGATAAGGAAAAGGTAATTCTCAGTTTAGTCCCAAAATCTCCTCAAGATGTTGCAATCCTCAAGATGTCACTCAGAGCCCACATGTAAGACTTCACTCACAGGCCATTTCTAGTCAGAAACATAATCCCTTTCCTCGCCTCCCCTGCTAATACCCACTTCTTGTCACCATCTCTATGATCAACTCAATAACCATTTCAGAAAAAAAAAATCAGATCTATAGATTCCTAAATGAACAAAAGATACCACTATGTTCTTGTATCTTAACAGCACAAAAATATCACCACATTTTTAAAATTAAAGTTTAATGAGGGACATAGAAAATGGTAAATCTGAGTGCTTAGGAAACTTGCTTAAGGATAGGTATTATATGAATCAAGAATCAAGTAAGAAAAAAAAAGTATTTTTATGATTGAGGAATGTATTTCTATGAAAAGAGAGAGGGATAGAATATTTAAAATCAGAACACTCCTGGGAAATTCAGAATATATAATTAAAATATGAAATGACTTTTAAAAATCAATCTAGGCATAGATATATTTCATAGGTAAGTATAACAAGGTTCTTCTAACAGTGGCTAAAAGATGAGCGTTACTCCAGAAATAAAGACCCGAGGTCAGCTTCGAAAGCCTAATTGCCTCCTCTAATACGTGACTATTCATCTTGCTTGCCTTTTTGTCAGACCCAACCTAGATGAAAAGATAAAGTCTGGTGGGGAAAAGGGGTCCCATCAGTCTGAATTATCCAACTGTGTACCCAAAGGTTGAAACTCATCCAAAAGCAACATAGTGAAGTTCCACATTTAGTTAAGAGAGATAATAGGAAAAAAGAGATTTAGGTCCCATCAATATAAAACGCTTAAAAGTGATATACCCAAAAACAAACCAAAAAAGACTTCTTTTCATTGAGAGAAGAAAAAAGAAACTGGATATTGAACAAGTAGTAATCTCAGAATGAGTCTCTGTGTTAGCTATATGCTATAAGACAATTAATAGTGTAAATAAAAGATAATGCATTTTTCTCCCTAGATTGCTAGATCCATAAACACCAAGACCATACAAATATTTTGGAGAGAAATGTAATACAGGCATTGGAAGTAATGCCACTTTCTCTCCCTTCAATTAATTACAAAGTTCTTTGTCTTAAAAGAGTAACTTTTAAATATTGGCATATAATCACTGTTGCCGTACACGTGAAAGAAACCTTTAATATAAAAAAATAGAAAAAAATCAGTAGGCATTCTTTCAGAAATAAATGTATTTCACATATAATAATACCTCCAGAGAATCCACATTTGTGGAGTTACTTACTATGAGGAGTGCAGTCTGTACACCTAACACATGAGTTACCTGAGTGTCTGTTCTCATAAATATTCAACTACTTATACTAAATAATGGAACACAAGTAATTTTTTTAAAGTGTTTCATGGTTAAGTGGAGATATTTTAACTAAAGAATAAAATGTCATGTGGCCCCAAAGAAGATTCCTTTTGGCATTCTTTTTCTGCCCTGCAAGGTTTTCTGAAAGATATGAATCAAAATCAAGTTACTATCTAAGTAACATCCTGAGTTCCGGTTTTTAATTAAAGTTTTAGTAATAGGAAAAGACTTTGCAACTCTAAATATGGGAAAGAACTTAATTAAATGTATAATTTTTAAAATTCCTTAAACAGCCTGAGTATTCTTTCTAAAACATGAATCAGATCATATCACTTCCCTGCTTAAAAAGTCTTTCAATGGCTTTTCTTGGTCAGAGGATAAAATACAAAAATCCTTAAAATGGGTTCTAAAGTCTCATATCAACTGGCCCCTTCTTGTGTTATTCTTCCCCCGCTGGATCTCAGTACTTTATGCACACTGGTCTTGCAGTTCCTTGATAACAAGACTATCTTTGCCTATTTCAAAACTTCTTCACGTGTAATTGTTTCTTTTGCTTGGCTTAAAAATCATTTCCCCAGAGATGCCTTCTCCAATACCTTATCCACAATATAAATCCAATCACCCTGAATCACAGCAGTTCGCAAAGTGTGAACTGTGAATTCACAAGAACCTTTCAAGGAGTCCACAAAATCAAAACTATTTTCATAATAATACAAAGAAGTTATTTGCCTTTTCAACATGTTAACATTTGCACTTGTAGTACAAAAGTAAGACTGGGTATACTGCTGGCTACAACCAAGGTAACGGAATCAAAATGTACTAGTAGTCATGTATTCTTCACCTTCACCCATGCTGTATTTTTTTTTAAGCCAGTTTCATTTAATTTCATTAAATTTTGAACTTCGAGTACAGTTTTATAAAAATATTCTGTATGACAAAATGCATTCAATTTGTGGTGATAAACACATAAAGCACTTCTACTGCATACAGAAGTATGTCTCAAGGAAAAAGCATCTGTGTGATTTTGAGTTATGAGCTGAAGTAGACTTTTTTCCACGGAACACAATTTTTACTTCAAAAAAATGACTGTAGACAAATTGTGGTTATTCCAATTTAGGTATCCAGCAGAAATTTTTTAGAAAATGAACAAAATGAGCCTGACACTTCAAAGAAAATATTTGACGTATTTGTTGCCAATGATAAAATTGAAACTTTTAAGTGAAAATTAGACTTTTGCAAAAAGCTTCCCAATAATTAAAATTTTTTCTCATGAAATTGATGGTGATATTAACAAATGTGATTTTTTTTTACATCGTATGATGAAATGTCAACATTTGAAAGATCTGCATGACTGAATGAACAAATATTTTCCAAATGTTCATGCAAGATGTTACAAAATCATGCAAAGGTAAAAGATCCATTCAAATTTTAAGGACAAAAGATGATCCTGGTTGACACATAGAGAATGGGAACTGGAAAGAAGAATGGAAGCTAGTGGTATCAAATTTATCCTTCTCTCTTGGACTGTTATTTTTTCTCTATACTTATTATTCCCAAAAGGATGTTTTCTCTATTTTCTTAAAGAACTATGAAGATATTGCAAATCTCAGGGAGGGCCACTTCCAAGAGAATACAACAAGACTGTCCATGATTATTTTTAACACTGAGACCTTCACACTTATTTATTCAGAATTCAATTACTATATACTAATTATAAAAATAAACTGATCACATCATCATCCATCATTCGTATTTCTTTTTACTGATCTCCTTTATTGTCACCTTCTTAGTCCTTGACTCTCTTCCCTTATTATTTTTTTCCTTTCCATTCTCACTGTCCATCAACTTATTTAACACACAATTTCCACTTATATCAATATAGGCTCTCTATATATTCCTAAGCCAAATTTAATTCAGGGGTACCCTTTTAGCACATATCATCATCAATAAAAGTTCTGCCAAATAGAAAAAGGTTTGGAAAAGGCTGTTATAAAAACTAGCCTTGATTATGTTGGTTTATAGGCCCAGGGTCAAATAAAGGAAGCTTCTGAAAAGCTTTACAATCTAATTTCTATTTTACTCTTATTCATGAAACAAGTTAAAATTATACATTAAATATGTATTATGAATTATTTGTTAAAGATATGCATCAAAACATCATAAAGGAGGTGGAGCTAACCAAAACCTCCTCAATCTGGCAATATTATCATTTTATTTATTATTAAAAACTTACTAAAAAATAATTTTCAATAAAGGCCTGATAAAATGTGCAGAGCATACTACATAAAAACAAAAGAGAGCAGCTTTTTTGCTTTGACAATTTGAACTAATTGCTCATAAAGGAGTAGGCTGTGGGTGAGATTTTCTTTTTAAACTCAGGGCTGTTGTGAGTTACTTCTGAATGATTATCCTTCATCTCTACTAGTACGGGTCTAACCTAACAACATTTGACAGAATTAAAATGATCAGTTTCACCTATTCACACAGTGTATGTACAACTGGCAATATAGACTAGAACCTGACACTGGTTCACATGTAGTGAATTAACTATTTAAATAAAATGTTGGTCAGCAAATTAAGTAATTTGGGTGGCTAATTCCAGCAGAAACTTTTGAAATTTCACAAGTTTCTTATTTTAGAGAGTGGTATACTAAGCTTTTAAAGTTCACAAATTTCTCATTTTAGAGAGTAGTATACGACTCAGTCTCAATTTGACAGAAAGATTTTTTTAAGCTAATTTCAGAGCTGTCATTAAATTATTAAGAGCTAATATACTTCAAAAACCATATTAAATTCATTGTCAGATTCTAAAATAACTCAGGTACCTTATCCTGTCAATGAGAAATTATTCTTCATTCATTAAACACAACCTAACACGTGCAATAAAGAATTTTCAATTATAAAGTGATTAAAATAGAACAAAGGGCTTTGAATTTTTCTTAAAAGTATTCATCTCCAGGTTTTCAAAGAAAATTTTAAAAACCAAAATATTTAACTGTTAATGTTCCTGGACCCAATTCCACTGTGTGCATTCACGTGAGTGGAAGAGGGGGCACACTCAATTCTGACACTATCTACCTTGAGATAGCATCAGATTCCACAGGTTACGGGTTCAGTCCTACAAAAACGTCCCCACACCCACACCCATCCCCCATCTCAGATGCCAGTCACAAGCCCAGGTTGTCACTTGTGCTTCTGACCAACCAGTTACAGATTGGCGATTCCAACAACCACCTCCTTGAATTTCAATTCAGAGGCCAATCATAAGTCCAGGTTGTTACCTATACTTCTGACAGACCGGTTATAAATCAGAGGTTTAATTTGCTAGAGCGGCTCACAAAACTCAGAGAAATATTTCACTTACTAGGTCACCGGTTTATTATAAAAAAGATATAACTTAGCAACAGCCAGATGGAAGAGGTGCATAGGACAAGGCAAGGGGAAAGAGCCAGGACCTTCCATGCCCTCTCCAGGCAGGCCACTCTCCCCAAATCTCCACATGTTCACCAACCTGGAAGCTCTCCGAACCCTGTCCCTTTGGGTTTTTATGGGGGCTTTATTACATAGTCATGATGGCAACTGATTCAACCTCCAGGCTCTCTCCCCTCCCCAGGGGAGGTCAGGGATTGGGAATGAAAATTCCAACCCTCTAAACACAAGGTTGGTTATCCTGGCAACCTGGCAGCCCCATGCTTAGATGGGGTCCGAAAGTCACCTTATTAACATACAAGAAAAACTTTTGCCATTCTCACCACTTAGGAAATTCCAAGGGTTTTGGGAGCTGTGAGCCAGTAACTGTGGAAAAAGACTGAATATATATGTGAAATATATTTTGGTCATCTAAATGACCAAATACATATTTCGTATAAATCACAATACTGTATTAACCTTCTAACACTTCCAGAACTAAACATTTTACCAAACAAAGGGAAGGTAGAAGCTAAATGTTCAGATAATGAAAAATAGTATTAAAGCTTTTCATAACCTATATAAGGTATAATCAAATTTATAAAGTCAAATTCTTAATGAAATCAAGTATATAAGTATGTAAAACAAATTACTTCAGTGACAAAGCAATTATAATTCCCAACCACCTAATCAAAAAGGTATCTAACTATATTACTTACGTAATAGATGGATCCACTTGTTTGTAAGCATGAGCAGCACAAGACCCACAGTACGTATACCCTGCATGGCTACAAAACAAAAAAATGTTTAACTTAATCATCAGATTCAAAATCAAGTTATTCTGGGAAAAAAAAAACTTTTGAAAGAAATCTAATAATTATGGTAAACATTATGTGTACAGATTAAAAAGCAATGTATTGATAGATAATGATGCAACTTCTAGAAGATAACAGGGAACACATCATTGTTCTGTGTTCCACTGTTATTTTATTTATTTATTTATTTATTTTGTGGGGGGGCCATGCTGCACGGCATGCAGGATCTTAGTTCACCAACCAGAGATCAAACCCGTGCCCCCTGCAGTGGAAGCTCAGAGTCTTAACCACTGGACCGCCAGGGAAGTCCCCCTGTGTTCCAATTTTAAATGTTAAAAAGTATTTGGTCTGAAGGAAAATTATATTTGGAAATATTCAAGGCTTATTTGAAGTTGCTAATGTAACATTAATAATATGTGAGCTCTTAACATTCCTCTTCAATACCATAAACAGACTATTACATATATAAAAATGATAAGACCAAGTCAAATCAGAGCAAAACAAATAATCTACAAGAAACAACTCACGTCCCTCTGTGTCTTTAGTGGTAAGAGAATTGACCTGACCTTCTGTGTATTATGCCTTTCATTTTCTCTCCCTACTACTCATCCCATCCTTTTCCTCCTCTGGTCTCAGCTTTACATTGGTTCTCTGATCACCCATACAATGACTTGGTTTCATAACTTCATTTTTCTTTCTTGACTCAAGCTATGTGAGTCTAGAAATATTTCCCTTAATGCTTACTATTTAGTGTACAGCCAGTAAATGTTTAACAAATGGCTCTGCAGGAAAAAACTGTATACATATGTACATAAGCTTATTATAAATTTTACTGAAATAAAGAGAGACGTATCACACAACTGACAAACAATGAAAAAATATAAAATACTCTTTACTGCAAATTCAGCTTAGGCAACTGATTGTCCCAGAATGCTTTCACTGATGGTAGCTGAACTCTTTGACCCACAGCCAAGCAATGGCTGCAAATGGCAAGAGTGAAATAATGAAGACATATGTCTGAATTTCACTCATTCAACAATGACTTGAATGACTTCTTTGCTTATTAGACAATAGTTTTTCAAATACTGGAAAGCATATTTCTTTCCTCATTTTTTCGTGCTTGTCACAGTGTAAAGGTTACAGACATAACATAATTTTAAGTTTCATCTGCCTTATTAACCTTTCCCCATTACTTTTCTTGAGTACAGACAATAAACAAAAAATAAAGTCCTGATTTATAGCAATCTGTCTATTAATGTGGATTAAATCATTCCCATCATGGACAATTTCAAGATGCACAGTAAACTGAAAACACAAAACACAGACTGGGAGAAAATATTTGTAAAGCATATATCTGACAAAGGATTTATATCTAAATATATAAAGAAAAAGCATATATCTGATAAAGCATTTATATCTGAATATATAAAGAAATTTCAAAACAACCTAATACTTTAAAAAATATAGGTAACTGTTTTACAAGACAAAAAGAATTCTGAAGATTGGTTGCACAACAAAGTGAATGCACTTAACACTACTATATAAATGGTTAAAAGTAGTTAAGATAGTAGATTTTATGTTACTACAATTTTTTTTTAATTGTTAAATAGGAAAAGATGTGAACAGATACTTTCATCAAAAAGACACCGGGGGCTTCCCTGGTGGCGCAGTGGTTGAGAGTCCGCCTGCCGATGCAGGGGACACGGGTTCGAGCCTCAGTCCGGGAAGATCCCACATGCCGCGGAGCAGCTGGGCCCGTGAGCCATGGCCGCTGGGCCTGCACGTCCGGAGCCTGTGCTCCGCAACGGGAGAGGCCACAGTAGTGAGAGACCCGCGTACCGCAAAAAAAAAAAAAAAAAAACACCAGGATGGCAAAAAGCACACAAAAGAAGGCTCTACATCAGTTAGTCATTGAGGAGAGGCAAATTAAAACTACAGTGAGCTACCACTGAACACCCACTAGAATAAGCTAAAATTAAAATGAGTGACCATACCAAATGTGGCAAGGATGTAGAACTGAAACTCAGTCTGTAGGAAACGTAAAACGGTACAACTACTTTGGAAAATGGTTTGGCAATTTCTTAAAAAAAATAAAAGAAAGCTAAACATACTTCTGCCATAAAACTCCTGCCAGCGATTCCACTCCTAAATATATATATATATATATATATATTTAAGCATTATGTGCACACAAAGATTTGTACACAAATGTTCATCCCATTTTTATTTGCAAGAGCCAAAAACGGAAACAGCCAAACGTCCCTCAAAAGGTGAATGGATAAACAAATTGAAGTATATCCATACAATGAAATAACTCTTCAGCAATAGAAAGGAATGAACTATTGACACACTCAAAATAATTATGGTAAAAAAATAAATATGCTGAGTGAGAGAAGCCAGACAAAAAAGAGTTCATACTATATGATTCCATTTAAATACTTCTACAATAAAAATTTTTTTAAAAGAATATGTATGTATAAAACTGAGTCACTTGCTGTACAGGAGAGACTGGCACAACACTGTAAATCAACTCTTCTTCAATTAAAAATAAAAATAAATAATTCTAGAAAATAAGAACTAATCTATAGTGACAGAAAGTAAATCAGTGGATGTGGGAGGGTGGGAGAAGGGCAGAGAGGGAAAGAAGGGCACAAGGAAACTTCTGAAGATGAAGAATATGTTCATTATCTTAATCGTGGTAATGATTTCACAGGTGTATACATATTTCAAACTTATCAAACTGCATACTTTATATGCAGCTGAATGTTAATCATACCCCAGTAAAGCTCTATTTTAAAAATGAGGGCTTCCCTGGTGGCGCAGTGGTTGAGAGTCCGCCTGCCGATGTAGGGGACACGGGTTCTTGCCCCGGTCCAGGAAAATCCCACATGCCGCGGAGCGGCTGGGCCCGTGAGCCATGGCCGCTGAGCCTGCACGTCCGGAGCCTGTGCTCCGCAACTGGAGAGGCCGCAACAGTGAGAGGCCCGCGTAACGCAAAAAAAAAAAACACAAAAATGATACTCATCTGATATAGACACAGAAAAAGAGATTCACATAAGTCAATCACAACCATACAAGATAGTAGCGTCCTTAATTAGGAGTAAAGTAATATGGGACATATGCTAAGCACACTGAAATCACTGAGGCTTTATTGGTCAGATTAATGGTAGTCACTCCATCCTTACACCTCTGTCAAGGGAGCCTATCAAGTTGCCTGAATATAGCAATATTCTCACAACCCAGTTCTAATCTTAGCCAGAAGGTAATATAAGTTGTTCTGTGGCTCAGCAGATTCAGTTTTGCTGTCACCCTGCACTGATCTTGATATTCTAGGCTAACCAGGGGCTCTATTTTAACCGGTTATGTCCCCAATCTTCCAGTCCCCAAGACACCAATACCAACTACTTCAGATACTTAATACCTGTTCCTCATCTGAACATCACTGGCTCCTGTCAGTTCAGATATGCACTTGCACAAGATGCACTGCATCTTGCCTGGCCATGCAGACCTTAAAAACCATCTGATCCATCTGGATCCTCCCTGGTCTGTCACAAACCTGAAGGACATTCAGATTTTCAACACTGCTTTGCTCTCAGTTGTCCCTCACTTCACATCCCTCCACTTCTCAATCCTTACTCTTCTTGAATTTAAAGGCCCTGAACCCCAATCTATACTCCGATCTCTAAATCAACCTGTCTTTGTACTCTAAGTCTCTCCCAGTTTTACCAATGCTGTTCCTACCCAAGCTCAGTTCTTAAATGCCAGAAAGCCTTCTTAGAAACGTTAGATTCTTGAAGTATAGGCAGGAAAGAAATAGTAAGTAGAAGGGTAAGGGCATGAAGGGAATAAAGCCTGAAGGAAAAACATGAGCAAATGTCCAAGTGTATGATGTAAATGAGAAAATATGAAATTGGCCTGAATGGAACAAGAGAGTAATGTTAAGCCAGAGTCAGACAGAAGAGTCTGGGCTTGATAAAACAAGTTACTGAAAAACTGCTGTGTGCTCTTGGAACAGGAAGTGATAATATGAAACTGTTATCATGTACTGAAAAACACAAGCACAAAGGACGTGTTAGAGGCAAGATGAGTTACATGAAGCTCTCTTGGAAACTGTGGCGTGAGGTAGTAATATCACGGTCTAGGTCTAGAATGGTGTCAGTGTCAGTGGGAAATGAAAAATCAATGCTCTAGGGTCTAGAAAGAAACAGTGACATATCTTAGTGACCAAGTAGGAGGAAGAAGAAGAGGACAGTTATGATGATGGTGATAATTGAGTGCTTACTGCATCTCAGGCACTCTTCTACGTAACTCAAAGCATTACTTTTAATCCTAACAACTCTATGAGATAGGAATTATTATTCTTCTCATTTGATAGATGAAAAAACTGAAGCAGAAAGGTTAAGAAACTTGCTCAAGGTCATACAGATAGTAAATGGCACTCCAGGATATAAAGCCAGGCAGTAAAGCTCCAGAACCCATTCTTACGCACCGTTAAGAGACCTTTACATAGTTCAAGGAAGAAGGGAAGGAGTCCATGGAGTAGGAAAAGCAACAAGCCTAACAACTGGAAGAATACTTAAAGAATCATATATCCTGTAAGACTACAAGGAAGGATGATAGTTTCGAAAACACGATTAACTAAGGTAAACTTGTTTCATAATAAGAACTTAGATTTCATGGTTTCAGTCCTTTTTGAAGCTGAAGGTTTAAGTTTCCTTGACCTAAAGACAACATAGTGGCAAAAGGAAAGGAAGATTCTTTTATCTTTTTTAAAATTTTATTTATTTATTTTATACAGCAGGTTCTTATTAGCTATCTATTTTATACATCTCAGTGTATATATGTCAACCCCAATCTCCCAATTCATCCCACCACCACCACCACCCCACCCCCGCTTTCCACCCATGGTTTCCATACATCTGTTCTCTACATCTCTGTCTCTATTTCTGCCTTGCAAACCAGTTCATCTATACCATTTTTCTATATTCCACAAATATGCATTAATATACTATATTTCTTTTTCTCTTTCTGACTTCACTCTGTATGACAGACTCTAGGTCCATCCACGTTTCTACAAATGACCCAATTTCGTTCCTTTATATGGCTGAGTAATATTCCATTGTATATATGTGCCACATCTTCTTTATCAATTCGGCTGTCGATACGCATTTAGGTTGCTCCCAATGACTTGGTTATTGTAAACAGTGCTGCAATGAACATTGGGGTGCATGTGTCTTTTAGAATTATGGTTTTCTTTGGGTATATGCCCAGTAGTGGGATTGCTGGGTCATATGGTAATTCTATTTTTACTTTTTTAAGGACCCTCCATACTGTTCTCCATAGTGGCTGTATCAACTTACATACCCACCAACAGTGCAAGAGGGTTCCCTCTTCTCCACAGCCTCTCCGGCATTTGTTGTTTGTAGATTTTCTGAGGGATGCCCATTCTAACCAGTGTGAGGTGATACCTCACTGTAGTTTTGATTTCCATTTCTCTAATAATTAGTGATGTTGAGCAGCTTTTCATGTGCCTCTTGGTCATCTGTATGTCTTCTATGGAGATATGTCTATTTAGGTCTTCTGCCCATTTTGGGATTGGGTTGTTCATTTTTTTAATATTGAGCTGCATGAGATGTTTATATATTTTTGAGATTAATCCTTTGTCCGTTGATTTGTTTGCAAATATTTTCTCCCACTCTGAGCGTTGTCTTTTCGTCTTGTTTATAGTTTCCTTTGCTTTGCAAAAGATTTTAAGTTTCATTAGGTCTCATATGTTTGTTTTTATTTCCATTATTCTAGGAGGTGGATCAAAAAATATCTTGCTGTGATTTATGTCAAAGAGTGTTCTTCCTATGTTTTCCTCTAAGAGTTTTACAGTGTCCGGTCTTAGGTCTCTAATCTATTTTGAGTTTATTTTTGTGTATGGTGTTAGACAGTGTTCTAATTTCACTCCTTTATAGGTAGCTGTCCAGTTTTCCTAGCACCACTTACTAAACAAGCTATCTTTTCTCCATTGTATACTCTTGCCTCCTTTGTCATACATTATTTGACCATAGGTGCGTGGGTTTATCTCTGGGCTTTCTATCCTGTTCCACTGATCTATATTTCTGTTGTTGTGCCAGTACCATACTGTCTTGATTACTGTAGCTTTGTAGTATAGTCTGAAGTCAGGGAGTCTCATTCTTCCAGCTCCCTTTTTTCCCGTCAAGACTGCTTTGGCTATTTGGGATCTTTGGTGTCTCCATAGAAACTTTAAGATTTTTTGTTCTAGTTCTGTAAAAAATGCCATTGGTAATTTGATAGGGATTGCATTGAATCTGTAGATTGCTTTGGGTAGTATAGTCATTTTCATAATATTCATCCTTCCAATCCAAGAACGTGGCATATCTCTCCTGTTTGTGTCATCTTTGATTTCTTTCACCAGTGTCTTATAGTTTTCTGAGTACAGTTCTTTTACCTCCTTAGGTAGGTTTATTCCCTTGTATTTTATTATTTTTGTTGCAATGGTGAATGAGATTGTTTCTCCTTAATTTCTTTCTGATATTTTGTTGTTAGTGCATAGAAATGCAAGAGATTTCTGTGCATTAATTTTGTATCCTGCAACTTTACCAAATTCATTAATTAGCTCTAGAAGTTTTCTGGTGGCATCTTTTGGATTATCTATGTATAGTATCAAGGCATCTGCAAAAAATGACAGTTCTACTTCTTCTTTCCTGATTTGGATTCCTTTTATTTCTTTTTCTTCTCTGCCGCGGCTAGGATTTCCAAAACTACGTTGAAGAATAGTGGCGAGAGTGGACATCCTTGTCTTCTTCCTGATCTTAGAGGAAATGCTTTCAGTTTTTCACCATTGAGAATGATGTTTGCTGTGGGTTTGTTGTATATGGCCTTTATTATGTTGAGGTAGGTTCCCACTATGCCCACTTTCTGGAGTTTTTATCATAAATGGGTGTGGAATTTTGTCAAAAGCTTTTTCTACATCTATTCAAATGATCGTTTGGTTTTTATTCTTCGATTTGTTAATATGGTGTATCACATTGATTGATTTGCGTATATTGAAGAATCGTTGCATCCCTGGGGTAAATCCCACTTGATCATGGTGTATGATCCTTTTAATCATACACCATGGTGTTGTTGGATTCTGTTTGCTAGTACTTCGTTCAGGATTTTTGCATCTATCTTCATCGGTGATATTGGTCTGTAATTTTCTTTCTTTGTATCATCTTTGTCCGGTTTGGGTATCAGGGTGATGGTGGCCTCGTAGAATGAGATTGGGAGTGTTCCATCCTCTGCGATATTTTGGGAGAGTTTGAGAAGGATGGGCATTAGCTCTTCTCTAAACATTTGATAGAATTCACCTGTGAAGCCATCTGGTCCTGGACTTTTGTTTCTTGGAAGATTTTTAATCACAGTTTCAATTTCATTACTTGTGATTGGTCTGTTCATATTTTCTGTTTCTTCCTGCTTCAGTCTTGGAAGGTTATACCTTTCTAAGAATTTGTCCATTTCTTCCAAGTTCTCCATTTTATTGGCTTACATTTGCTTGTAGTAATCTCTTAGGATGCTTTGTATTTCTGCAGTGTCTGTTGTAACTTCTCGTTTTTCATTTCTAATTTTATTGATTTGAGTCCTCTCCCTCTTTTTCTTGATGAGTCTGGCTAAAGGTTTATTAATTTTGTTTATCTTCTCAAAGAACCAGGCTTTAGTTTTATTATCTTTGCTACTGCTTTGTTTCCATTTCATTTATTTCTGCTCTGATCTTTATGTTTTCTTTCCTTCTACTAACTTTGGGTTTTGTTTGTTCTTCTTTCTCTAGTTCCTTTAGGTGTAAGGTTAATTGTTTATTTGAGATTTTGTTGTGTCTTGAGGTAGGATTGTATTGCTATAAACTTCCCTCTTCGAACTGTTTTGCTGCATCCCATAGGTTTTGGATTGTCATGTTTTCGTTATCATTTGTCTCTAGGAATTTTTTTATTTTCTCCTTGATTTCGTCAGTGATCTCTTGGTTATTTAGTAACATTTTGTTTAGCCTCCATGTGTTTGTCTTTTTTACGTTTTTTTCCCTGTAATATATTTCTAATCTCATAGCGTGTGGTCAGAAAAGATCTCGATATGATTTCAATTTTCTTAAATTTTCCATGGCTTTATTTGTGATCCAAGATGTGATCTATCCTGGAGAATGTTCTGTGTGCACTTGAGAAGAAAGTGTCATCTGCTGTTTTTGGATGGAATGTCTTTTAAATATCAATTAAATCTATCTGGTCTGTTGTGTCATTTAAAGCTTGTGTTTCCTTATTATATTTCTGTCTGGATGATCTGTTCACTGGTGTAAGTGAGGTGTTAAAGTCCCCCACTGTTATTGTGTTACTGTCTATTTCCTCATTTATAGCTGTTAGCAGTTGCCTTATGTATTGAGGTGGTCCTATGTTGGGTGAATATATATTTATAACAGTTATACCTTCTTGGATTGATCCCTTGATCATTATGTTGTGTCCTTCCTTGTCTCTTGTAACATTCTTTAAAGTTTATTTTATCTGATATGAGTATTGCTACTCCAGCTTTCTTTTGATTTCCATTTGCATGGAATATCTTTCACCATCCCCTCACTTTCAGTCTGCATGTGTCCCTATGTCTGAAGTGGGTCTCTCATAGACAGCATATATATGGGTCTTGTTTTTGTATCCATTCAGCCAGACTGTGTCTTTTGGTTAGAGCATTTAATCCATTCACATTTAAGGTAATTATTGATATGTATGTTCCTATGACCATTTTCTTAATTGTTTTGTTTTTGTTTTTGTAGGTCCTTTTCTTCTCTTGTGTTTCCCACTTAGAGAAGTTCCTTTAGCATTTGTTGTAGAGCTTGTTTGGTGCTGCTGAATTCTCTTAGCTTTTGCTTGTCTGTAAAGCTTTTGATTTCTGTGTCAAAACTGAATGAGAGGGCTTCCCTAGTGGCGCAGTGGTTGAGAGTCCACCTGCCAATGCAGGGGACACGCATTCGTGCCCCAATCCGGGAGTATCCCAACGTGCCGTGGAGCAGCTGGGCCCGTGAGCCATGGCTGCTGGGCCTGCGCGTCCGGAGCCTGTGCTCCACAACGGGAGAGGCTGCAGCAGTGAGAGGCCCGCGTACCACAAAAAAAAAAAGAATGAGATCCTTGCTGGGTAGAGTAATCTTGGTTTTAGGTTCTTCCCTTTCATCACTTTAAATATATCATGCTACTCCCTTCTGGCTTGCAGAGTTTCTGCTGAGAAATCAGTTGTTACCCTTATGGGAATTCCCTTTTATGTTATGTGTTGTTCTTCCCTTGTTGCTTTCAATAATTTTTCTTTGTCTTTAATTTTTACAATTTGATTACTATGTGTCTCAGCGTGCTTCCCCTTGGGTTTATCCCAACTGGAACTCTCTGTGCTTCCTGGACATGGGTGGCTATTTCCTTTCCCAAGTTAGGAAAGTTTTCGACTATAATCTCTTCAAATATTTTCTCGGGTCCTTTCTCTCTCTCTTCTCCTTCTGGGACCCCTATAATGCAAATGTTGGTATGTTTAATGTTGTCCCAGAGGTCCCTTAGGCTTTCTTCATTGCTTTTCATTCTTTTTTCTTTATTCTGTCCTGTGGCAGTGATTTCCACCATTCTGTCTTCCAGGTCACTTATCCGTTCTTCTGCCTCAGTTATTCTGCTATTGATTCCTTCTAGTGTATTTTTCACTTCAGTTATTATATTGTTCACCTCTGTTTAAATCTTCTAGGTCTTTGTTAAACATTTCTTGCATCTTCTCCATCTTTGCCTCCATTCTTTTTCCAAAGTCCTGGATCATCTTCACTATCATTATTCTGAATTCTTTTTCTGTAAGGTTGCCTATCTCCACTTCAGTTAGTTGTTCTTCTGGAGTTTTATCTTGTTTCTTCATCTGGTACATAGTCCTCTGCCTTTTCATTTTGTCTATCTTTCTGTGAATGTGGTTTTCATTCCACAGGCTGCAGGATTACAGTTCTTCTTGCTTCTGCTGTCTGCCCTTGGATAAGGCTATGTAAGCAGTTGTGCAAGCTTCCTGATGGGAGGGACTGGTGGTGGGTAGAGCTGGGTGTTGCTCTGGTGGGCAGAGCTCAGTAAAACTTTAATGCTTGTCTGCTTGTCTGCTGATGGGTGGGGCTGAGTTTCCTCCCTGTTGGTTGTTTGGCCTGAGGCGACCCAGCACTGGAGCCAACAGGCTCTTGGTGGGGCTAATGGTGAACTCTGGGAGGCCTCACACCAAGGAATACTTCCCAGAACTTCTGCTGCCAGTGTCCTTGTCCCCGCGGTGAGCCACAGCTGCCCCCTGCCTCTTCAGGAAACCCTCCAACACTAGCAGGTAGGTCTGGTTCAGTCTCCTATGGGGTCACTGCTCCTTCCCCCTGGGTCCTGATACGCACACTACTTTGTGTGTGCCCTCCAAGAGTGGAGTCTCTGCTTCCCCCAGTCCTGTCAAAGCCCTGCAATTAAATCCCACTAGGCTTCAAAGTCTGAGTCTCTAGGAATTCCTCCTCCCGTTGCCAGACCCCCAGGTTAGGAAGCCTGACCTGGGGGTCAGAACCTTCACTCCAGTGGGTGGACTTCTGTGGTATAAGTGTTCTCCAGTTTGTGAGTCATCCACTCAGCAGTTATGGGATTTGATTTTATTGTGATTGCGCCCCTCCTACTGTCTCATTGTGGCTTCTCCTTTGTCTTTGGATGTGGGGTATCTTTTTTGGTGAGTTCCAGCGTCTTCCTGTCGATGACTGTTCAGCAGTTAGTTGTGATTCCTGTGCTCTTGCAAGAGGGAGTGAGCACACATCCTTCTACCCCGCCATCTTGAACCCATCTCCCAAGGACAGGGAGATTCTTAGATAGAGAATATACTGCAGTGTATCTATTTTTTGATCATTAAGTATATATACCCCATACTCACTTATCCCATAGTGAGGAACTCACTCTACTTCATGAAAGGATCAAGGTCACATTCAAAGAAGAGAATTTGTAATACTGTCCTTTACCCTGGCCCAGATATATGGTAATGAATAAAGCCAGAGTAATAATCATCAACTCTCACCATTAATCCTGTTCCTACCCCCTTCTCTTGCTAACAGAATCTATAACTCTACATGTATGTGGCAACAGGTTCCAGTAAGGAATCACTCACAATAAAGGAGGCTTCGCTAAGGGAACGGCTACGTTTTTTTCTTTAGTCGTTCTGCATAACAGCCAGAAAAGCAATGAAAATTTGAGCTCTACAGATATTTGAATATGCATCATAAAAGTGTGTGTGTCTAAGTCAGTCTTTCCAGAGTTCTTAAAACCTTTAATACAAAGTCATCCCTGCTAGGTGTTACAGGTAACTCTGATTCTCAATGTAACTTCTCATGAAAATAAATACAAAATTATACTATTATTATATATTATACATATATTATTATATCTATAATTTTTCATTAGGCTAAAACCATACCTCTAAAAACTGATCTTTCTTTTAACATAGAGTACTTTTGCTTCTCCCTTTACACCTACACAGCAGATCCTTTGCATCAGCAGCTTCAGCTCCTAACCTACCAGAATTTCTCTGCCCCTCAGAGAGCTGCAATTAAATGAGGATGCAAGGTCACACTGTCCACAATCATTCACTAGTTAAGTGACAGTTTCCCATACAGCAACCTTGCAGTGTGGTATAATTTAAATTCCTACCTCAGGAAAATTACTAATCACGACATCACATGGACTTTCACTTATATCAACTATGAATGCCAAGAGTCTACTAAACATTCTATGAGAGGCTTTTCATCAAAGTGGATATAGGGAATAATAAACACTTACTTGAATTCAACAAAGTCAGATTTCCGTAGTCCTAATTCTACTGAATAGCAGGAAAAATGCAAAATAAAAGACTGCCCTAGATGAAATGAGAAGACTGGACCAGATGAAATGAGATCTCCTCCAGCAATAAGCAAAGTTTGCAACCTTAAGTTAAGATATGATCTACAAACCTAGAAACTAAATTTAAAAACACCTGTAAACGTACAGGATCAACCTGAATGACAACTGGCCCCAAACAGTTTCCAGAAGCAGCAACCTCCACCTCAGTTTTATTTTGCTGCACGTAGCCTTTTATTCTTTTCCTTCACAGGCAATGCTCAATGGCCCTAAAGATTCCTACTTCGATAAAAAAATCAGCAAATGATTATATCCAAGAAATATTCAGGTAAAACAGTCATTATTTAGAATATTTTATTTTTACAAATGGAATCTCACAAACATTAAGCAAACAATATTATGAGCTAAAAAGTCAAGTAAGAATAAACTAACCACAATGTTACATATTGAGGGTTTTTTTTTTTTTACTGCTAGAGTATATATGATTTGAGATATTGCCATGAATAACCTACCAGTCCTTCTTACTATTAACAAGACTGGGAAAGTCTTGATGGTTTCTACCAGATTTAGCTCGAACTCTATGCTAATGCAAGGAGCCTGTCTTCTGGCCTATCATTCACACAGGGCACATCTGCTTTCACTATGTGAAAGGAAGTGAGACAAAACCAAAACCAAGCCAAACAAGCACACAACACAACACAGAACGCACTACGAGACTGTTTAGAAGATTGTTTGTTAACATTAACAAGGACTGCAAATCTCCAGTAACTTAAGTTAACTAGATAATTTATGAAGATTGTCTCATGACATGTACTGGTAGAGCTCTACAGGTATGCTTCACTATATACAACCTGGTCTTCTATATAAATGTTTCTTAGTTTTTAAATTTTTCAAACAGGTTTTTATACTAAAGGTATAATGTACGCAGTAAAAAAAAGTCAAACCGTAATAAAAGGTACGCAACGAAAAGTGAAAGTATCCTTTATTCCATACTATTCCTACTTGGTTAACTACTAAGAAATCAAATTCTGCTTTAAATGTATGGCCTTCAATATTCATTGTCTGTGCTTGACAGTAAAAAATAATTTCATCATGTAAATTAAGCCCCTTCCACAATTATCTGCTTATCTTTTTATATTCAATAAGATGTTTCTTAAGTGATGTATACCTGTACAGCTCCATTCTAAGGGTTGCTGAGTTATTGCTGAATACTGCAAGATAAACAACAATTTTGGCATCAAGGTAAACTGGCAGTCATGGTAAGAAGGCTTCTGGAACTCCTAGTTCATGAGATCATTTCAATATATATCCCAGGGCCACATACTGTCTCCTGTGCCTCAATATAAGTAAGATAGTTCCAAATGCAACCAAAGGATATTTTTTAGTCAAATTAAATTCTTTTGAATCCCTCTCCCAAATGTGCCTGGTTATGTTATATAGATTAGAATTCATTAAAATTGATCAACAGTTGGTTTATGGGTCAATATTTAATCTTTTAATAACGTCAACAATAAATGACATTATTCTATTTAATCTACATCCATATAAAAATAAGCAAACTGTTTAAACATTTTCAAAAGTGTGCTATCTAGGTTCTGAGTTTGTTTTTTTAAGGCTGCCCTCATATGATTTATTCCTATGAAGGCAAAATCTAAGAAAAGGTGGTCCCAGAGAGCTAGAATTTATAAAATTTTAAAAGTATGTTTTTGATTTGAAATAAAAGTAGAAATCTTAAAATTTTAAGTTGTCTAATTACTATATAAGCTCGTTCTTACAAAGACACTTTTGTGCCTATATAACAAGAAAATATTTGTTGTTGCTTTTCTACCTTAAAAAAAAAAAGGAGGGCTTCCCTGGTGGCGCAGTGGTTGAGAGTCCGCCTGCCAATGCAGGGGACACGGGTTCATGCCCCGGTCTGGGAAGATCCCACATGCCGCGGAGCGGCTGGGCCCGTGAGCCATGGCCGCTGAGCATCCAGAGCCTGTGCTCCACAGCGGGAGAAGCCACAACAGTGAGAGGCCCGCTTACCGCAAAAAAAAAAAAAAACAGGTAACTCTAGAAAGGAAAATATAATAAGATGAACTTGACTATATTTAAAGTTTTCACATATTAACAAAGTAGAAATTGCCTATATATACATAAACATAACTACAAAGTCACTATATAGCAGAAACATGCACACCAAAGCCAAAACTATTTTCAAATATTCATTTTAAAACCTAAGGTAACTTGGAAATCTTTTACAAATTAATATATTTGTAACGTAGACTCAAACATTTCATTTCCAAGGGCATTTCCAAACATTTCAATTTAAAACTAACTACAAGAAGCAAACAAGTCTAGTTACTTTTTCATGAATAACTAACCTCATTTTAATTCTGTTGATTCAGTTCAGCTCCCACATTTAGAGTAAGTTTTAACTAGGAAGGTAGTATACCATAATAGTCAAATACCAGCAAAGTAATGGGAATGACAGTAGAACATACCTCATGAGATGTTATAAAGAGATGATTACTAATCCACTGTTTCTCACCCAACCAAGGATCTCACTTATACAAACTTCCCAACTTATCCTTGCATCAATTTTTCTGTCTCTACTAGATCATGTCATCAACATTATAAACACTTTAATATCTCCCACCTTCAATAAAAATTCTCCCCAACACCATATTCCCATTGCCCTACTTCCTTGATTTATAGCAAAATTTCTCAAAAAAACTATCTATACTCACTGTCTTCATTTCCCTCCTTGATTCTTTTTGAACCCACTCCAACTGTGCTTTCATCCCCACCGCCCCACAGAAACTGTTCTTACTAAAATAACCAGCAATCTCCATAGTATCCAATTATCAATCCTCATCTTATTTGACCTCTTGGCAGAATTTGACACACCTGATCATCTTTTCCTCCCTGACACATTTTCATCCTTTTGCCTCCCAGAGACTTCACTCACTCTTGGTTTTCCTCCTTCCCCACTGGTCCTCCTTCAAAATCTCCTTTGCAAATACTCATCTTCATCGTGACCTCTAAATTAAGCTGGCTTACCTAACGCCTTAGTCTTTGAACCTCTTCTCTATTTTACTCCCGAGGCAACCATGTCTGATTAAAGTTACACACTTAGCTGTGTTGAGTGTGATATGCCAACACAGCCTTGGCCTTCTTCCCTGTACTCCAGATTCATATACCTAGCTGCCTCACTTGGATACCTAATAGGTATCTCAACATTAACACAGGCAGAATAAAATTTAGATTTTATATAAACACTTCAAATTCCACTCCCCACCTCCACCCTTGTTTTCTCCTTTAATTACTACAAACCCCAATTGCATCCTTCCAATTTCACAAGCCCAAACTTAAGAGTCATCCTTGACTTCTTCTATTTTATTGGTCCTGCCTTCCAAATACCCAGAATATACAGTTTCTCATCACCTCCACCTCTAGCTCCCAGCCAAAGGCATTATGTCATCTCTTTTCTGTACTATAGTAATAAGCCTCCGAAATTGGACTCCTTGCCCCCACAAAACAGAAAGTTCATACAGCAGCAAGAATAATCCTTTTCAAACCTAAGTCAGATCATGTCACTTTGCTGCTCAAAACTTCTCATTACTTGCCATATCACTTGGAATAAAAACCAAAGTTTGGGGCTTCCCTGGTGGCGCAGTGGTTGAGAGTCCGCCTGCCGATGCAGGGGACACGGGATCATGCCCTGGTCCGGGAAGATCCCACATGCCACGGAGCGGGCCCCACAACGGGAGAGGCCGCAACAGTAGAGGCCCGCGTACCGCAAAAAAAAAAAAAAAGAAGCAAAAACCAAAGTTTTTATGTTCTCCTACAAAGCCTCCCTACAATCTAGCCCCCGCAGCCTACCTCATCCACTACTCTTCTCCACACACATGCCACTCCAGCTACACTGGCCTTGCTTTTCCTCAAACACCTTTAAGCGTATCCTGCCCCAGAGCCTTTGTCCTTGCTTTGTCCTCAACCTGAAACCCTTTTTCCCTGGGCATCTGCATAACTTCTCTCTCACATCATTTAGACTCAACTGTTACCTTATGAGGAAGACCTTTTCTTACTATCCTATCTAAACTAGCAACTCCCTACCCATACTGTCACTCTCAATCTTCTTATCTGCTTGATTTTTCTTAGCACCTGACACAGAATATAATTATTTATTTACTGTCTGTCTTCCCCAAATACTAAAAGGCAAGCACTACGAGAGTAGTGATTTTGTTTTATTCAAAGAGCAGCACAAAGAAGAGTATCTGGCATTTAGCCTGGTAGATATTTGCTGAATAACAAAATAAGTAATAGCAAGTCATTATGCTAAAAGTTTTATAAAGATTGGCTCACTTAATCTTTGGAAAAACTATATGAAAGTAATATTATTATTCCAATTTTACCAAGGAGACAAAGGCACAAGAGATTAAATAACTTATATGTCACAGTTGGTAAGTAGTATAGTCAGCTTCCTGAATCTTTTAAACGAGATGAAGTTAGATCATACAAATGGAGTATTTAACAAAGTGTGGCACAAAAAATACATAACATTTATGGAATACTTATTATGTGCCAAACATTAATGTAAGCTTTTTATGTGTATTTACTCATTTAATTCTCATATTGTTTAGTAAGTTGTTGCTATTATTTTTACTATTTACTATTTATCAAGGTACCAACCTGAACTCAACAGAAGTCACATAAAAGATGCTGCTGTGACAGAAATAGTACAAACTCCAACATTTACCAAATCAAAATTAACTGAATTCACATCATACACAGACACATAGTTAACTGTATGTTTGCTAGCCTGTAGTTCTCAAAAAGCCCTCTAACATAGACAAAATAGTCACAGATTTTCTTCATTAAAAAAAAAAAAATCTACCCCTCCCCTAAAAATCTGGCTGCTACTCCATACTGCACCATTTTATGTTTAATCCATTTTTTATTATAAATTTAAAATTATGTGATTAAAGTAGATCTTTTCAATGTTTAAAACAGAACTTATTCATCTGTACCAAATACTACTGAAATCACCAAGTTTATCTAATGTAAACAACTCTTTGTTTTAAAAGTCAGTTTTACTACCAAAAGTAAATTTTGATATTTCTGCATCTGAGAAAATAAAGTAGCCAATTCCTTTATCCTTGAGTTAAAGTGAAAGCCACAGAAATCATGATATTTAGTGAATATAACTTCTTCAGTTCAACACAGCATTTGATTTTTAATTTTTAATTCTATCCGTAGATACCCATTCCTTATTAATAATTAACATATGAAAGATTCTGGGTAAAGACCCTTAAAACTTACGGTGCAATAATGGCTCTAGCAGGTCTTTTCGTGGACTGTACTTGTGAAAGCCAACCTTCTAGCTGTGCATTCAGTTGCGGTCCTATAAAAAGAGAAAGAGAGAAACAGGAGTGAGCAAAGCAATACAGTACTAATAACCATACATGACACAAAGTCCTCACTGAACCTATTTGGAACTAAAATAGCTTAATGGGCAGTGGATCATCATTTTGGATGTTAATGTTTGAAACTTAACCAACTACAAAGTTTCTAGTAGCAAGCCATGTGATAAAGACAAGCACTGATTCAACAAAATTTGCTTTTATCCATCCACTTATTTATTTACAACCATCTTCATTCAAGAACAATACAATCTACAATTTGAGGCAATGATCAAACAAAATGAAACAAGAAAGAGAAAAATATAGTATATGAAAAGAAAATAACTGAATATATTTTAGAGTACCAAAACCTGCCTTAATCACTAAAATCACATCCATGGAGTGATCATTACCACACTCAATGATCTTTCCTGCCATCCACTCCAGCCCCCTATTCCCATCACCATATCAATAACCAGTGTAACTACACCACCTCAAAAATCTCAATTTCAAGCATCCCACTCTCTTCACTTCCTATCATTCCAGTTCACGTCTAGAAATCTGTTGGAGTCACTTTTCCAACTGTCCTTCATCCTCTCTTCTTCACTTTTTATACCCATCCTGAGATTTGATGATCCATCACTGTAACCACTCCCTTGCCTGTGGCCTCCCTCCTTTGCTCCTCTCTTTCTCCAGTGTAGTCAAATCATAGTTAAAACCAACCTTCCACTTAACAAAGCACCTCCATCTGAACAGCTGAATGAGACTGTAAAGAAACACAACCATATGAACTTTGAAATTATACTCATAAATTACAGCAGATCCTTAGCAAACAAAGCTCAGAAATCATACCACGACAACCTAGTGAATTTGCTCACCTATCTTTAAGATAGTTACTTCATATAGCTTCTCTTTTTACCTTAAACCATCATCCCCTTCCCATTCCCATTCCCAACAGATGATCAAACTTTTCATTTTGTTAAGGAAAACAAGCAGAATAACCAACCATCCTGGTTGCTCAGGACTTTGCCAGTTTTAGCACTGGAAGTCCTGCATCCTGGGAAACCTCCCAGTCTCAAGCAAACCTGAATGTTAGTCACCCTAAATTCAGAAGAGAACTACTTCCTCTTCCCACCATTTATTCTGCTTTCCCTACTGTTTCAACAAATTGTCCTTGCTCCTATCAAAAGCCAAACAAATTACTTCTGCACTGGATCTCACTTTGTTTTTCATACTCAAGGACTCTGCTCTTACAACTGTCCTTGTCTCCCGCACTAACTTTTCCCTTTTTACTAGATCATTATCATTACCATGCAAATATGCAATACTAGCAAATTGATTTCCCCCAACTACTGCCCCCTTTTTCTCTGGCTCTCTCTTTTTAAACTTTTAATAAAAAAATATTCAAACATTACAAAAGAACCTAGATAATAATATAACAAACACTCATGGATTGACAGCCCAAATTAATTAAACCTTAACATTCTATCTTACTAAGATCTTCTTTTATTAAGAAATAAAATACTGGACTTCCCTAGTGGTCCAGTGGTTAAGAATCTGCCTGCCAGTGCAGGGGACACGGGTTCAATCCCTGGTCCGGGAAGATCCCATATGCCGCGGAGCAACTAAGCCTGTGTGCCACAACTACTGAGCCCACGCTCTAGAGCCCGCGAGTCACAACTACTGAGCCCACATGCCTAGAGCCCATGCTCCACAACAAGAGAAGCCACCGCAATGAGAAGCCCATGCGCCAGGGAAGTCCCAAAAATTGTTTTAAAAATAAAATAAAAACTAAAATAAAAATTAAAGGGGGGCTTCCCTGGTGGTGCAGTGGTTGAGAGTCCGCCTGCTGATGCAGGGGACATGGGTTCATGCCCCGGTCCGGGAAGATCCCACGTGCCGCGGAGCGGCTGGGCCCGTGAGCCATGGCCGCTGAGCCTGCACGTCCGGAGCCTGTGCTCCGTTGCAACGGGAGAGGCCACAACAGTGAGAGGTCCGCATACAGCAAAAAAATAAATAAATAAAAAATTAAAGGGACTTTCCTGGTGGCACAGTGGTTAAGAATCTGCCTGCCAATGCAGGGGACACAGGTTCAAGCCCTGGTCCGGGAAGATTCCACATGCCACGGAGCAACTAAGCCCGTGCGCCACAACTATTGAGCCTGTGCTCTAGAGCCCACAAGTCACAACTACTGAGCCCGTGAGCCACAACTACTGAGTCCACGTGCCACAACTGCTGACGGCCACGCGCCTAGAGCCGGTGCTCCACAACAAGAGAAGCCACCGCAGTGAGAAGTCCGTGCACCACAATGATGAGTGGCCCCTGCTCACTGCAACTGGAGAAAGCCCACATGATGCAACAAGGACCCAACGCAGCCATAAATAAATAAATACATTTATTAAAAATAAAAACTTTCTAAAAATTTAAATTAAAAAAAAAGCTAAATAAGCCTCTAATCAGCAACTCAGGACCATCTTTCTCAAGGACCCAAAAGCCATCTCTTTGAAATGTGACAATCAAGGGAGATAGTGCCCCTTTCTGCCAGTTTCTGTGGGGTAGGAACTAACTTCAGAGGGCCACTTAGCCCCAAGTTGCAAAATTACCTCCTGTCATAAAAATATGTAAGTTTAGTTTTCCTTTGGATAAAGCAATTAGCTAATACATATGGTCACCTCAATTACCAAGTGAATTTAGGATGAACTATGTGTGACAAATGTTTCTATCAAGTCTCTTACTTGAACACTACTCATAATTTATCTTGAGAATATGCATATAATGGGTTTTATCTGCTTAGCTAAATAAAAGGATGAGCACTCTTCACATCTTTGCAATCTGTTAGCAGATAGCCGGTGACGTGCATCATATTGTAGCTTAATGCTTAGTCAAAAATAAAATTTTCTTTCTCTTCTACCTTTGAAGAGAAGTTTTCTGAGATGGCAGGAGGTTTTGGTTTAAATTATATTTCTCCAACATCAGCAATGGCTCAAAATTCCCATTTCCCTACATCCTTACCAACATCTGATACTGTCAGAATTTTTCATTTTTGCCAATTTGATATGGGTATGAAATTGTACCCCTTTGTTTCTTCTAATTTGTACTTGCCAAATAGCCATTGAGATGAAGCATTTACAGATTTGGAAATTCTGTGTTTAGGACTATATACAAAAACAAGTCAAGTTTATAAATGGCTAGCCCATCTATAAACTGCCAAAGTACAAAAAAGGTCCGATTCAGCAATCAAATGATGTACTTTATTTTCAAAACTTAAGATTTAAGAACAGTTACCAAAAAACTTATATTAAATAATTTCATTACTAATTCAAGGAAAAATGGTTCCTAATTTCAAAGTAAATTAAAATTTTAGCTTCCTAATAAATTTCATGTTAACTTAAAATAAGTATTTCCATGTCACAGGAAGTTTACAAAACAAATTTAAAACGAAATAAAACAAAGAAAACAACATCTCCCAATTCAGCAACCCTACTGCCACCAACTTCACTGGTTTTAAGCACTAAACCAAGCTTTCTTAACAGTCCTTCTGTAAAATAACCAGTTTCTTCATAAGGATCCTAAGGTAAAAGTCAAACTCCAAGTTTCTCAATTATTTTTAAGTAAGATAACTGAGTGTATCTATTTATTACAAATGGCTGCTTAACTGTTGATCTGTAAAGTGTCAAATAAAAAAAAAATTTGCATTCTTCCACAGAAGCTGATACTTGGCAATATGGCATCCTTAATACATGAAGGTGATGTAGAATGCGTGCTTTCTTTCTCAAATATCATGAATTTGAAGGCACACTGATGAATGGAAAAAATCAATCAAAAGGAAAAATCCTAGCAAAACTACTTCATGGTTGTGTGACCTTGCCCTGAGAGGAATAAATGGGCATGTACACCTTTGGATAAACAGTAAAAGTAGGTTCCCAAAGGATCAATGCTAAGGTATTTCCTTAAGAAACAGACAATAAATAATGTGCTGTAGGCAAGTCAGTACACTTCTGTTTGAGTCCCAATTAAATCAAACAATATTTCACAAAAAAGTTTATTTGCATAGTGACAAAACCACAAAGATACTAAACACACACACACATTTTCAGGAATTCCTATGCAACTAATTAACAGAACCATTCTAAAATACGGTAATTAAGCAAGCCAAATTGATTTTTAACTCTCTTTAGTCTGCTCCTCCTATTCCTCTTCGGAGAGAAAAAAAATTCAACAGCCTCCTGACTCTGAAAAAAATCATGTGTTCTATAAACTGTTCTCAAAAAATGTGCAGTGGAACCACCTGAGGATCTCATTAAAATACTAACTATGGGGGGACTTCCCTGGTGGCGCAGTGGTTGAGAGTCTGCCTGCTGATGCAGGGGACATGGGTTCGTGCCCCAGTCCAGGAAGATCCCACATGCCGCAGTGGCAGAGGCCACAACAGTGAGAGGCTTGCGTACCGCAAAAAAAAAAAAAAAAAAAAAAATACGAATTATGATTCTGTAGGTCTGGAGTGGGGCCTGAGATCCTTCATTTCTAATATACTCTGCAAGTAACAGCAACGTTTGCTGGCCTATAGACCACACTCCAATAGCAAGTCTAGATCAACGGTGGCCAACCAAAAAAGGGACTTGGACCGCAAAGACTCCACAAAACTATATGCATAACAAGTTTTACCTAAAGATAAAATAAATCTCTAGATAAATGTAAGATCTATCAATTACAGATTAAGAAATACATATTCATTTAACAGTGGTAATGAAACTTCTTTTACCTTTTTAAAATCATCTATTTTGTCAATCAAGGGATAGTAAAGAATAATTACTGTCCTCTAGGAAATTCCATACTTTCTAACATGAAGTAGGTTCCTTAAAAAGAGGAAAGTAGAGAAGAAGAACTACAATCCTGCAGCCTGTGGAACGAAAACCACATTCACAGAAAGACAGACAAGATGAAAGGCAGAGGGCTATGTACCAGATGAAGAACGAGATAAAACCCCAGAAAAACAACTAATTGAAGTGGAGACAGGCAACCTTCCAGAAACAGAATTCAGAATAATGATAGTGAACATGATCCAGGACCTTGAAAAAGAATGGAGGGAAAGATCGAGAAGATGCAAGAAATGTTTAAGAAAGACCTAGAAGAATTCAAGAACAAACACCTAGAAGAATTAAAGAACAAACAAACAGAGAAGAACAATACAATAACTGAGATGGAAAATACACTAGAAGGAATCAATAGCAGAATAACTGAGGCAGAAGAACGGATAAGTGACCTGGAAAACAGAAGGGTGGAAATCACTGGCAAGGAACAGAATAAAGAAAAAAGTATGAAAAGAAATGAAGACAGCCTAAGAGACCTCTGGAACAACATGAAACTCAACAATATTCACATTATAGGGGTCCCAGAAGGAGAAGAGAAAGAAAGGACCCAAGAAAATATTTGAAGAGATTATAGTCGAAAACTTCCCTAACATGGGAAAGGAAATAGCCACCCATGTCCAGGACGCACAGAGAGTTCCAGGCAGGATAAACCCAAGGAGAAACGCCAAGAAACATAGTAATCAAACTGACGAAAATTAAAGACAAAGAAAAATTATTGAAAGCAACAAGGGAAAAATGATCAATAACATATAAGGGAACTCCCATAACGTTAGGAGCTGATTTCTCAGCAGAAACTCTACAAGCCAGAAGAGAGTGGCATAATATATTTAAAGTGATGATAGGGAAGAACCTACGACCAAGATTACCCTACCCAGCAAGGATCTCATTCAGTTTCAACAGAGAAATCAAAAGCTTTACAGACAAGCAAAAGCTAAGAGAATTCAGCAGCACCAAACCAGCTCTAAAGCTACAACAAATGCTAAAGGAACTTCTCTAAGTATAAAACACAAGAGAAGAAAAGGACCCACAAAAACAAAGCCAAAACAATTAAGAAAATGGTCAGAGGAACATACATATCGATAATCACCTTAACTGTGAATGGATTAAATGCTCCAACCAAAAGACACAGGCTGGCTGAATGGATACAAAAACAAGACCCACATATATGCTGTCTACAAGAGACCCACTTCAGACCTACGGACACATACACACTGAAAGTGAGGGGATGGCGAAAGATATTCCATGCAAATGGAAATCAAAAGAAAGCTGGAGTAGCAATACTCATATCAGATAAAATAAACTTTAAATTAAAGAATGTAACAAAAGACAAGGAAAGACATGACATAATGATCAAGGGATCAAGCCAAGAAAAAGATATAAGTTATAAACATATATTCACCCAACATAGGACCACCTCAATACATAAGGCAACTGCTAACAGCTATAAAAGAGGAAATAGACAGTAACACAATAATAGTGGGGGACTTTAACACCTCACTTACACCAGTGAACAGATCATCCAGACAGAAAATTAATAAGGAAACACAAGCTTTAAATGACACAACAGACCAGATAGATTTAATTGATATTTATAGGACATTCCATCCAAAAACAGCAGATAACACTTTCTTCTCAAGTGCGCACAAAACATTCTCCAGGATAGATCACAGCTTGGGTCACAAATAAAGCCTTGGAAAATTTAAGAAAATTGAAATCATATCAAGCATCTTTTCCGACCACAATGCTATGAGATTAGAAATAAACTACAGAGGAAAAAACGTAAAAAAGACAAACACATGGAGGCTAAACAAAATGTTACTAAATAACCAAGAGATCACTGAAGAAATCAAGGAGAAAATCAAAAAATACCTAGAGACAAATGACAATGAAAACATGACAATCCAAAACCTATGCAATGCAGCAAAAGCAGTTCGAAGAGGGAAGTTTATAGCAATAAAATCCTACCTCAAGAAACAAAAAAAACTCAAACAATCTAAACTTACACCTAAAGGAACCAGAGAAAGAAGAACAAACAAAACCCAAAGTTAGTAGAAGGAAAGAAAACATAAAGATCAGAGCAAAAATAAATGAAATAGAAACAAAGCAGTAGCAAAGATAATAAAACTAAAGCCTGGTTCTTTGAGAAGATAAACAAAATTGATAAACCTTTAGCCAGACTTATCACGAAAAAGAGAGAGAAGACTCAAATCAATAAAATTAGAAATGAAAAACGAGAAGTTACAACAGACACTGCAGAAGTACAAAGCATACGAAGAGACTACTACAAGCAAATGTATGCCAATAAAATGGACAACTTGGAAGAAATGGACAAATTCTTGGAAAGGTATAAGCTTCCAAGACTGAAGCAGGAAGAAATAGAAAATATGAACAGACCAATCACAAGTAATGAAATTGAAACTGTGATTAAAAATCTTCCAAGCAGTAATAAAGGCATCATCATGATTATGAAAAAAAAAAAAAATCTTCCAAGAAACAAAAGTCCAGGACCAGATGGCTTCACAGGTGAATTCTATCAAATGTTTAGAGAAGAGCTAATGCCCATCCTTCTCAAACTCTTCCAAAATATCACAGAGGATGGAACACTCCCAATCTCATTCTACGAGGCCACCATCACCCTGATACCCAAACCGGACAAAGATGATACAAAGAAAGAAAATTACAGACCAATATCACCGATGAAGATAGATGCAAAAATCCTGAACGAAGTACTAGCAAACAGAATCCAACAACACCATGGTGTATGATTAAAAGGATCATACACCATGATCAAGTGGGATTTATCCCAGGGATGCAACGATTCTTCAAAATATGCAAATCAATCAATGTGATACACCATATTAACAAATCGAAGAATAAAAACCAAATGATCATCTGAATAGATGCAGTAAAAGCTTTTGACAAAATTCCACACCCACTTATGATAAAAACTCTCCAGAAAGTGGGCACAGAGGGAAACTACCTCAACATAATAAAGGCCATATACAACAAACCCACAGCAAACATCATTCTCAATGGTGAAAAACTGAAAGCATTTCCTCTAAGATCAGGAAGAAGACAAGGATGTCCACTCTCGCCACTATTATTCAACGTAGTTTTGGAAATCCTGGCCACAGCAGTCAGAGAAGAAAAAGAAATAAAAGGAATCCAAATCAGAAAAGAAGTAAAACTGTCACTGTTTGCAGATGCCTTGATACTATACATAGATAATCCAAAAGATGCCACCAGAAAACTACTAGAGCTAATCAATGAATTTGGTAAAGTTGCAGGATACAAAATTAATGCACAGAAATCTCTTGCATTCCTATGCACTAACAACAAAATATCAGAAAGAAATTAAGGAGAAACAATCTTATTCACGATTGCAACAAAAAAAATAAAATACAAAGGAATAAACCTACCTAAGGAGATAAAAGACCTGTATGTACTCAGAAAACTGTAAGGCACTGGTGAAAGAAATCAAAGATGACACAAACAGAAAGAGAGATATGCCATGTTCTTGGATTGGAAGGATGAATATTATGAAAATGACTATACTACCCAAAGCAATCTACAGATTCAACGCAATCCCTATCAAATTACCAATGGCATTTTTTACAGAACTAGAACAAAAAATCTTAAAGTTTCTATGGAGACACCAAAGATCCCAAATAGCCAAAGCAGTCTTGAGGGAAAAAAACAGAGCTGGAAGAATGAGACTCCCTGACTTCAGACGATACTACAAAGCTACAGTAATCAAGACAATATGGTACTGGCACAACAACAGAAATACAGATCAATGGAACAAGACAGAAAGCCAAGAGATAAACCCACGCACCTATGGTCAACTAATCTATGACAAAGGAGGCAAGAATATACAATGGAGAAAAGACAGTCGCTTCAATAACTGGTGCTAAGAAAACTGGACAGCTACCTATAAAAGAATGAAATTAGAACACTCCCTAACACCATACACAAAAATAAACTCAAAATGAATTAAAGACCTAAATGTAAGACCAGACACTATAAAACTCTTAGAGGAAAACATAGGAAGAACACTCTTTGACATAAATCACAGCAAGAACTTTTTCGATCCACCTCCTTGAGTAATGGAAATAAAAACAAAAGTAAACAAATGGGACGTAGTCAAACTTAAAAGCTTTTTGCAAAGCTGAGGAAACTACAAACAAGACGAAAAGAAAACCCTCAGAATGGGAGAAAATATTTGCAAACAAATCAACGGACAAAGGATTAATTTCCAAAATATATTAACAGCTCACGCAGCTCAATATTAAGAAAACAAACAACCCAATCCCAAAATGGGCAGAAGACCTAAATAGACATTTCTCCAAAGAAGGCATACAGATGGCCAAGAAGTACATGAAAAGCTGTTCAACATCACTAATTATTAGAGAAATGCAAATCAAAACTACAGTGAGGTATCACCCACACCAGTTAGAATAGACTTCATCAGAAAATCTACAAACAACAAATGCTGGAGAGGGTGTGGAGAAAAGGGAACCCTCTTGCACTGCTGCTGGGTATGTAAATTGGTACAGCCACTATGGAGAACAGTATGGAGTTTCCTTAAAAAACTAAAAATAGGGCTTCCCTGGTGGCGCAGTGGTTGAGAGTCCACCTGCTGATGCAGGGGACACGGGTTCGTGCCCCAGTCCTGGAAGATACCACATGCCGCAGAGCAGCTGGGCCCATGAGCCATGGCCACTGAGCCTGCGCGTCCGGAGTCTGTGCTCCACAACGGGAGAGGGCACAACAGTGAGGGGTCTGCGTACCGCAAAAAAAAAAAAAAAAAAAAAAAACTAAAAATAGAATTACCATATGACCCAGCAATCCCACTACTGGGCATATACCCAGAGGAAACCATAATTCAAAAAGACACATGCACCCCAGTGTTCACTGCAGTACTATTTACAACAGCCAGGTCATGGAAGCAACCTAAATGGTCATCGACAGCCAAATGGATAAAGAAGATGTGGTACATATATACAATGGAATATTACTCAGCCATAAAAAGGAAAAACTGGGTCATTTGCAGAGATGTGGATGGATCTAGAGACTGTCATACAGAGTGAAGTAAGTCAGAAAGAGAAAAACGAATATCGTATATTAACGCATATATGTGGAACCTAGAAAAATGGTACAGATGAACTTTTGTGCAGGGCAGAAACAGAGACACAGATGTAGAGAACAAACGTATGGACACCAATCAGGGAAAGTGGCGGGGGTGGGGGGTGGTGGGATGAACTGGGAGATTGGGATTGACATATATATATACTAATATGCATAAAATGGATGAGTAATAAGAACCTGCTGGGTAAAAGAATAAAATAAATTAAATTCAGGAAAAAAAAAAAAGAGGAAGGTAGAATACACCTCAAAAACCCCAAGGACCAAAATAAAATTAAACATTTTTAAAATAAATAAATAAAGCCTGAGGACCATTCTAGTCCTATCACTTACCTTTCCTAGAATTTTTTCTGTATTATGTTTCAGTCACCACACAGCTTTATGTTCCACTAGTTATTTAATAAACTATTACATCATAAGGTTAACTATGATCAATCATGTTATAATTTGCTTTCGTTTGTTAACTGAATAAATATTTATGGAGCATCTATTTATGTGCCAGGAAGTGGGATGAATGCTGGAGTTATAGCAATAAAAACAAGACAGGAGATGGGACTTCCCTGGTGGTCCAGTGGTAAAGAATCCTCCTTGCAATGCAGGGGATGTGGGTTCAATCCCTGGTCAGGGAACTAAGATCCCACATGCTGTGGGGCAACTAAGCCCATGCACCACAACTATTGAGCTTGCCCGCCTCAACTAAAGAGCCTGCGTGCCGCAAACTACAGAGCCCATGCACTCTGGAACCCATGCCAGAGCTACAGAGCCCACAAGCCCTGGAGCCTGTGCACCACAACTAGAGAAGAGAAAACCCGCACGCCACAACTTAGAGAGAAGCCCGTGCACCGCAATGAAAAGATCCCACATGCCTCAACGAAGATCCCGCGTGCTTCAACTAAGACCCGATGCAGCCAAAAATAAATAATATTTTTTTTAACTTAAAAAAAAAAAAGACAGGAGAGATACCTGCCTTCATGGCACTTTTTAAGTGTCAATGTCTTACATCCAAAGAATGGCAGAAAGATGATAAATTCAGACACCAGGACAAGCTAATAGGAAAGACAATTTTGGTTAGGAGAGAAGCCTTCCAGTGCTAATCAAAGTATTCCACATACATAAGGTAAAGAATGATCAACTATCACAATTCTTTTAACATTCTCTTTTAATTAGTACCAGCATAGTAAATATAATTCTACGGGACTGGTTAAAACAAAGTAACCAGGCTTCCCTGGTGGCTCAGTGGTTAAGAATCCTCTTGCCAATGCAGGGGACACGGGTTCGAGCCCTGGTCCGGGAAGATCCCACATGCCACGGAGCAACTAAGTCCGTGCGCCACAACTACTAAGCCTGCACTCTAGAGCCCATGAGCCACAACTACTGAAGCTCACGTGCCTAGAGACCATGCTCCACAACAAGAGAAGCCACTGCAATGAGAAGCCTGCGCACCGCAACGAAGAGCAGCGCCCGCTCGCCGCAACTAGAGAAAGCCCACGTGCAGCAACGAAAAACCAACACAGCCAAAAATAAATAAAATGAAAATTTTTTAAATGTAAAAAAACCCCAAAATACCAAAGTAACGAGACAAAGCAGAAGTAAAAAATACAAAGCCAAAAAAGTAGGTTGTCACCACCTAGTATTTTCTTCTTAATCACTCTAAATCTGTTAAATCTGTTAAAACCAAGCTAAGAAATAAACTCTAACCTGTGATAGAAAGTCTACAAATAATAAGATTAATATGTTAAGGAGTTCCTAGGTGGCCTAGTGGTTAGGATTTGGCGCTCTCACTACGGAGGCCCAGGTTCAATCCCTGGCTGGGGAACCATCCCGCATGCCACGCAGCGTGGCCAAAACACGAAGATAAAGATTAACATGCTAGACTTTTTATGACAGTGGCTCCTGGATCGCTGAATGTTACAGGCCAATAAAATTTCAGTAGAAATTTAAGGGACCAACATAGGGTTGCAATTTTTTTTTTTTTTTGCACATGTCAACTTTATTTGAAGTACTGACAGTAAACTTATTCAAAACAATGTAATGTTGCCTTGACGTATTTTGTATATGAGAAAGATGAATGTTAACATTTTCCATCACAGTACTGGTTGTACAATGATAATTATCATGATTATAAAATTTGTAGCAAGATGGATCCTGGTTTTCCATATCTAGTGCTATTCTAATTATATATTTTATATTAAAAAGAAGATTAAAGTAACGAGAAGTCCAAAATGTCAAAAACATGAGCTCTCATCTCAAAACAGATTTTTTCATTATAGATGGTCTAATTTCCATACCAATAATAATGTCATGTTACTTCACTATCAATATATTATGCAGGTAAAATGAGATGATACATTATCAATTAAATTTTTTTTTTTTTTTTTGCAGTATGCGGGCCTCTCACTGTTGTGGCCTCTCCCGTTGCGGAGCACAGGCTCCGGACGCGCAGGCTCAGCGGCCATGGCTCACGGGCCATGTGGAATCTTTCCAGACCGGGGCATGAACCCGTGCCCCCTGCGTTGGCAGGCGGACTCTCAACCACAGAGCCACCAGGGAAGCCCTACCAATTAAAATCTTTTAATTGAAATATAGTTGATTTACAATTTTGTGTTAGTTTCAGGTGTACAGCAAAGTGATTCAGATATATATATATATATATATATATATATTCTTTTTGAGATTCTTTTCCATTATCGGTTATAACAAGATAGTGAATATAATTCCCCGTGCTATACAGTAAGTCCTTGTTTTTTCTCTATTTTATATATAGTAGTGTCTATCTGTTAATCTCAAATTCCTAATTTATCCCTAGCTCCTGCCTTTTCCCTTTGGTAACCATAAGTTTGTTTTCTATGTCTGTGAGTCTATTTCTGTTTTCTAAATAAGTTCATTTGTATCATTTTTTTAGATTCCACATATAAGTGATACCATATGATATTTGTCTTTCTCTGTATGACTTTATTTAGTATGATAATCTCTAGGTTCATCCATGTTGCTGCAAATGGCATCATTTAATTCTTTTTTGTGGCTGAGTAATATCCCACTATATATTGTACATATACCATATCTTCTTTATCCATTCATCTGTCGATGGACACTTTGGTTGCTTCCATGTCTTGGATATTGTAAATAGTGCTGCTGCGAACACTGTGGTGCATGTGTCTTTTCAAATTAAGAGTTTTCATCTTTTCCAGATACATGGCCAGGAGTGGGACTGCTATTGTAACTCTATTTTTAGTTTTTTAAGAAGCCTCCATACTGTTTTCCATAGTGGCTGTGCAAATTTTTTATTTTCTCAAGAAAGGACATTTAAAACACATCAACCATTTATCTATGATCACCATGATTTCTTAAAATAAATACTGTAACACCAAAAAGTAATAAATGCACAATTTTAAGATAACCTCAGTCCTTTAAACTGAATAACCACATTTCATTGATTCCAAGAAGGTGCACCTGTGTTTTATGTATCACTAAGAAAGAAAGAAAATAAAAAACCTTCCAATTAAAATAAGACAGACGGTTTCTTATCACTTTGAATTTTTATATTTATTGGAAAAGTTCTTAAACTTATTTAGATATGAATTCTCATAACACAAGTTTATGTAAAAAAGAAAAGCAAAATGAATTCAAGATACTCTTAAAATTTTCTTCACATTCAAAATCTAATACCTAAATTGCTTTTTTTTTTTTTTTTTTTTTTTTTTTTTGCGGTACGCAGGCCTCTCACTGTTGTGGCCTCTCCCGCTGCGGAGCACAGGCTCCGGACGCACAGGCTCAGCGGCCATGGCTCACGGGCCCAGCCGCTCCGCGGCATGTGGGATCTTCCCAAACCGGGACACGAACCGGTGTCCGCTGCATTGGCAGGCGGACTCTCAACCACTGCGCCACCAGGGAAGCCCCTAAATTGCTTTTTAACTCAGTCATCAGTGACCCTGTTTGTCCATAATATCATCCTCTGTACCAAAGGAATTAGTGATGTAATATTCCTTTTAAAAATGTTCCTCTACTGCCTTGGGACTCTAGTGCAAGAAACTGACATACATTGTCCAAGTCTTGATGCTATATCTTTTCTGATCTTACCAAAAGGTATCACCAGAAGGTGCAACCAACAGGTTTCAGAAGACAACCCAGGCATGTTCATCTCTTTCATAAATGGTCCTTAAATGGTATGTTACCAGAAACACCAATGGGTTGCAGTTGTCTAGTCATACCAACAGGATTAATTATTGAGTTCGAGTATATGTAGGCAGTGACAACTATTTCACAACTGACAATGATGTAAAGATGCCATTGACTGTAAAACACGTCTCAATTTCAGAAACGTTAAAATGTGGGAAAACGTACATCTTAAAATCAATGAAATATAGTAGCACTATGAAAACCACACTCTCCACAATGTTCTCCCATTTTTTTTATTTCAATGCAAAACAGTGAAAAAATTCATCAAAAAACAGCATTTGGGAACCACTTCTCACTACAATGAAAAGTATTTCTCAGAAGGCTTACTGACTATAATGACCTCATTTAATTAAAAAATAACATTTCAGCAGTTCTCCCTAAATCCTTTCCCTCATTACTGATGTCTTACTGTGACCATATACTTATAATTTATTGCTATGCTATTTACAAAACTAAGTATCCTATTTTTAGATACATTGCAAGGGATGCTGTTTGTTTTTATGTATCGTATGACAGGACTTCTCATATAGAAAAGAATATGCCCTTAGGAGTACAACACAAGAATTGTCTCACTGAATCTGACCCAAAACCCATCCAGAGCAGTACTGTATCAAACCAAAAACACAAAAATAAAAAAAATCTTGCTATGAAGAACACTATTGTTCTCCCTGATACAAACCTCAAAGGGTTAGACCAAATCTAACCAAATATCTTGGATTCCTTATTACCCACTAAAATTATAAACATTTTAAGAATCTGTTTATATTTTTTGCTAAACTCTGTAGTTCAGAATAGAATCCATAGCGGCAAATAACTATCCAAATGAACAATCTTTAGTGCATACCAACTAACCCATATCTGGCCAAGTGGACATCACTTACCACTTTTCTGCCCACTCATATACAGTCTCTCAAAATTTTCATATAGTTAATACCAATTCCACTGGCGTTTCATATGTAAAAGGGCTTCAGATTTGAAGGATCACAGTGCATTTCTCCCTTGAGGTGATTTACAAAACCATAATCTGAAAATAGGTTCAGCACTGATCCCTTTAACAGTCTATTAATTTGGACTCCCTATTCTTACTCTTATTCTGTTTCTAAACAAATTTCCTATCCCTATCAAATGATGCCACTAAGTTCCTTGAGAGTGCCTGGTTATAGTATCTTACCTAAACTCCTTTTTAAGATCAGGATATTGATTTTTGTCTGCTATTTCTTCATTATAAAATATATATATATATATATATATATATATATATATATATATATATGTTCAGTATGGAAATTGTGGGGAATACATATTAAGAAGGGGGAAAAACAAAAATCCCATAATTATTTTAAAAAACCCACCAAAATTAATATTTTCCAAATTTCCTTCTAGTCTTTAAAATGATATACAATTCTGTAACCTGATTTTATTTACATAACATTATACATAGGTATTTCCCTGTATTATGAACTCTTTATAGACATTTTATGGCTAAATAAGATTTCTTTGTGTAAATGATCACTGTTTCCTTAAACATTAATATAAGATGTTTAGGTTCTTCTTTCCAATTTTTTGTGCTATTGTAAACAATTCTGTAATATGTATCTCTATTTCCATATTTTAAATTATCTCCTTTTGAGAGTCTCAGAATGGAATTACTATGTAAATCAATGAGTCTTAAGATTTCAATACATATATTCAAAATGTTATCCAAAATTGCATCCATTCATAATCATGCAACATGCATGAACAATACCTGTTTCACCATACCCTCACCATTCTCCTCAAAACAGCATTTTAAAAGATTAATTTAACTCATCCCTTATCTGATAAAAATTTAATGCCTGACCTCAATTATATTTGACATTTCAGAATAAATTAATTTATTTCTTCAAAGTAATTTAAATGCCTAGAAAAAATACATTTTGACTCTTAAGATATGTATTTTCTACTTGGACCATGAAATAGCAACATAACTGTTGCTGCCAGTCACAAGTTATCCATTACTAATGTTTAGCAAACAACTACTATCTATTGGCCTTTACAGTAGGCAGGTCAAATTCAAAACCAAGCCTATTATGCTGCATTATGCTACTGTTTTAAATCACTCACAATCCTTAAGACTTTTATATTCTCCTGCCATTAAATCTTTTTAAGTAATGGGGTATTTTTTTAACCTTTTAGTTACGATAATTCTTTCTCTTATAATAGTCAAAAAGTGGTCTACAGACGAGAATCATCCAATAATGTGTTTATTTTAAAAAGAGATCACTATGTCATCACAATCTCTGGGGATGGTTATCTGGAGTTTTTAACAAGCTTTTAACAAGCTCTCAGGTGGCTGTGATACACACTAAAATGTGGGGGCCCTCCCATAAGGGCATTCATGTACACATGCTATATGAATGAATACATGAATGAATGCAGCTAACAGACTCTTGGACAGTTTATATTAGTTATAAACTGTTTTCATTACATAAATAAATCACATAATCTTTAAGTTAGCAATATATAAATGCATGAAGTTTTACCTCTAAACTACTTTGAATCCATAAGTGATCCACTGTTTCTTAAAATTTACATAAGTTTATTTTTAATAGTGTTTCTAGCCTCTCACTTCAATCAATGCCTCTCCAGCTTTTCCACTCAAATAACAAATGAAAAAGGAAAATAAACTCAGATTCACAGAAACTGGGTGATATGCAAACAAATTCTTTTAAATCTTCTGTTTTAGTCCAAAAATTCATGTGAGGGGCTTCCCTGGTGGCGTAGTGGTTAAGAATCTGCCTGCCAATGCAGGGGACATGGGTTCGAGCGCTGGTCCAGGAAGATCCCACATGCCACGGATCAACTAAGCCCATGTGCCACAACTACTGAGCCTGCACTCTAGAGCCTGTGAGCCACAACTACTGAACCCATGTGCCACAACTACTGAGCCTGCACTCTAGAGCCCGTGCTCTGCAACGAGAAGCCACCGCAATGAGAGGCCCGCGCACCCCAACAGAGTAGCCCCTGCTCTCCGCAACTAGAGAAAGCCCACGCACAGCAACGAAGACCCAATGCAGCCAAAAATAAAATAAATAAATATTTTTAAAAATTCATGTGAATGTAATAAACTAAATGACAATATCCATAGTAATTTCAAAATTCCCATGCTCCTATCTGCAATTTAAATGGAGGCTTCAAGAAGATACACCACATTTATCCTCTAACACAGGGTCAAGTACTCTAGTTAGGAAACACGAACCTGGATCATAAAAAGCAACAAGCTAAATGAGCTGAAGTGGTACAAATGCTTAAAGTTGGGTCCACAATACTTCCTCAATGCATATCTAACCAGGAATCATTATTTTCTTCCAATTGCAACTTTTTTTTTTTTAAATGTTTCTTTAGGTTACAACCAGCCAGTTGATACTAGTGAATCCGGATAATTCGGTCCCAAATGCAAAAACATAATTTATGGAAAAATAAAACAAGTCTGCTTTAGCGGAAAGAATCAGGAATAGGATAACACTTCCCACACAAGGAAACAATTCTCAGGCAATTGCTAAAAAATAAAAGTTTCTTAAGGTAAAAGGAAAAATTAGAATTTTCACTTTTCATATATTTCTACCACAAAACAGATCTGTAGATATTATCACATTCTCACCCTATTCAGTGTAATACAGATTTTCTTCTCTAAGAGTTTTCACTTACAGAGTTTGATCAGAAAAAGTGTATCAGGCCCAGTGGACTAGACCAAATCTAACTTATAATAAGACTGCACATATGTAAACTGCTATAACAAAAGATCTGAAACAATCTAAGCACCTACCAAAAAAGAAATTAGTTAAACTAATCATGGTAGATCCATAAAATAGAATACTCAGCAACTGGAAAACAAAGAGGCAAATTTTATGAACCTCTATGAAAGATCTTTTAATTGAGGGTAAAAAGAAGCATGGTACAGAAGGATACAATATGCTGCCTTTTTTTTTTTTTGCGGTACACGGGCCTCTCACTGTTGTGGTCTCTCCCGTTGCAGAGCCAGGCTCCGGACGCGCAGGCTCAGTGGCCATGGCTCACGGGCCCAGCCGCTCCGCGGCACGTGGGATCTTCCCGGACCGGGGCACGAACCCGCGTCCCCTGCATCGGCAGGCGGACTCTCAACCATGGTGCCACCAGGGAAGCCCTATGCTGCCATTTTTGTGTGTGCATATATACCATACATGATTATGTACTGGTTTTTATTCATGTGGAATTCCTCTAGGCAAATACAAAAGAAATGGATAACAATGACTGAATCCTGAGGAGAGGACCAAGAGTACAGGGAAACTTTACTTTTCACTGTATACCTTTTTCTATCTCTTGTATTTTGCACTATACACATATACTACCTACCCAAAAATTAAGTATAAAAAAAGACAGTGCAGTCATATAACATTAAATAATGATGCTGCAGACACATGTTTACTGACATGGAAAAAAACTTATAAACACTAAACCCAGGGACTTCCCTGGTGGTCCAGTGGCTAAGACTTCATGCTCCCAATGCAGGGGGCCTAGGTTCGATCCCTGGTCAGGGAACTAGATCCCACGTGCCACAACTAAGAGTTCACATACTGCCACTACAAAGCCCGCACACCACAACGAAGATCCTGCACACAACAACGACAATCCCAAGTGCTGCAACCAAAGACCTGGCGTAGCCAAATAAATAAATAAACATTAAAAAAAAAAAAAACTAAACCCAACTAACAACAAATCATTGTTAGACCTAAGACAATACCTACTTAATAATCTAGGTTAAAATAAATAAAGCCAAACGGTTGAGAATTGCTATTTGACCAATAAAATATGTATCAGAGTACTGGAATACATATGAACCAATCTGACAAGACTTCCCTGTTACCAAGAAGGGATTTCCCCTTTTACTTCACTTCCCTAGGTTTGACATTCATCACCAAATTTCTGGTAGATAGAATCAGTGAATACAGAAACATTCTAGAACAGAATGGTCCAGAAAAGATAACATTAAACACATTATTAATATTATTTTAGTTTATTTATTTTTATTGAAGTATAGTTGATTATTAATATCTTTCTTTATAATTCTTCTCCATTGAAAATGCAATGCTTTCAACAGTTTTTTTTTTTTTAATTTGTCTATCAAGGACTAGAGTTATTCTCCACTCTGAGTTCCTCAGCAATCATGTACCAGATAATCTAGAAAAGTCAAATTACTTTTTGAAGTAATTAACTATAATCTAATGCAATTTTTGTTTTTGTACTCTTGTGGCATGTTTGAGGCCTGTTTCCTTCTTTCACTAAGCGTTGGTACTGCATATGCCAGCTCATCCATCTAAAGAATTATGTTTCTGATTTTGCAACCATAAGATGCAAACAAAAAGAATCTCAGCAAGTTTTTACTTGATAACTAGCCAAGAAAACATGCCTAATGTGGACTGAGAGATGGGCATACCAGGTATCAGATATGCAGAAAAGAAAAAGATAGTCGGTCATAACAGCCATCAAGATAAAAGGATTTCCAAGTTCTGAGATTGATGATTTAGGAGAAAATTAAGTTTGGAAACAAAAGGATATGGTTCAACATGGAAGTTGAGGTATGTGCATGTGCATCCACTCTGCCAAACCCTTTCCATATCCTTTGTACTGTTTTTTGTTGTTGTTGTTGTTGTTTTGCGGTACGTGGGCCTCTCACTGTTGTGGCCTCTCCTGTTGCGGAGCACGGGCTCCGGACGCGCAGACTCAGCGGCCATGGCTCACGGGCCCAGCCACTCCGCGGCATGTGGGATCTTCCCAGACCAGGGCACGAACCCGTGTCCCCTGCATCGGCAGGCAGACTCTCAACCGCTGCGCCACCAGGGAAGCCCCTTTGTACTGTTTTCATCAAACTGTCTAACAATGAAACAAATGTGTTAATGTAAAAGCTGCCCAGATTGAAGAATACCTGGGTTTAAACCCAAGTGGCACCTCTCCCATTCCCAGATCATACCAGAAAAGTTTTGACAGGCTCAGCCATACTCAGGCACTAGCACCTTTAAGAGGCCTTAGACAATACCACTGGCACCTTCTTTTAAACCAGAGCCACCACAAAAATTCTATTAAAGAAATAAAAACTCCCTCCCAAACTCCTCTACACTTATGCCAATTCAAAAGAAATATAGATAACTACACAACCAATCTTAATTCTATAAGCCAACATTTCCCAAATTGTGTTAGCAAAATGAGAATATAGAATTTTGTGCCTAAATAAATTGGAAAGGGGTGAGTGAAAGAATCAATGATGACTAAACTTGGGAGCTGGATAAGTGACAGTACCACTATCAGTGACAGAATTAAGACCAGGAAGTTTGTTCCAAGATGAAGACTTTGACTTAGACACACTGAAAGTTTTAGCAGACAATAAGGCAACCAGGTAAAGATATGCAATTGGTAAAGAATAAGAGTCTTAAGTACAGAAAAATAAAGGATCAAGGACAGAAACAAAGAATTCAGAGTCATTTAATTAAGGTGGTGAAAGACAAGAACGGATAGGAACTGCCTAAATGTGTACAGATTGATGTTGACAACACAAATGTTAAAAATCTGAGGCTTAGGATACAGATATGAGTAAGAAATTCAGCCAGTGAAGGAGGGGAAAGAGGTGCAGCACAAGGAATAGAGGGAAAATACAGTACAAGGAAAGCAAAGAGGTAAGATCTTCAGGAAGATTAGCAGAATCCAATGGTCTCTAATGAATGAGCATGATGAGAACAGAAAAAATGCCAATCAATGTAGTATTTGCTGATTATGAGAAATCAGTAACCTTGGAGCAATTAGTGTTCAGTGGCTGGGGGTAAAACTTGCATTTACAAGTAGTTACAGACAAGATGAGTTACAAGAAAATGGAGTCATCAAATGAAAACCAATCCAAGAAGAATTGAAAGCAACTATCATTGCCTTCTTTTTCATCACCTCTAGGCCTCCCAATCTGAGGTCTCCAACACTTCAAATACATCAATTTACTCACTTTATGAAATATAACCTTAGGCATTAGTAATCATATTTTTATACCTCTCAATAAAGAAAGCCATCTATTAATGCCATGGGAAAATCAACATTCGGGTATGCTTTTGGAATTTTATCCAAATAGGTAGCAAACAACCTGAATCTGAGAGTGTATTTATTGGAAGATAAACACCTTCTAAGATTTTCTCTACACATTCACATTTAAACATGTATTACAGGGACTTCCCTGGTGGTGCAGTGGTTAAGAATCTGCCTACTGGGCTTCCCTGGTGGCGCAGAGGTTAAGAATCCGCCTGCCAATGCAGGGAACGCGGGTTCGAGCCCTGGTCCAGGAAGATCCCACATGCCGCGGAGCAACTAAGCCTATGCACCACGACAACTGAGCCTGTGCTCTAGAGCCCGCAAGCCACAACTACTGAGCCCGTGCGCCACAACTACTGAAGCCCATGCGCCTAGAGCCCATGTTCCGCAACAAGAGAAGCCACATCAATGAGAAGCCTGTGCACCGCAACGAAGAGTAGCCCCCGCTTACCAAAAGTAGAGAAAGCCCGTGTGCAAAAATGAAGACCCAATGCAGCCAAATATTTTAAAATTAATAAATAAATAAATTTATTTTAAAAATAAATAAATAAAAATAAACAGGTATTATAGGTTAACAATGCTGTAGCTAGTTCTACAGAAACGTAAGCCAACATTTCGTGTTAAAAAGGAGAGTGATAATTAAAAATATTAGCATTTGGTATTGGTAGTATAGCTTTCAACTAAGGACATAAAAGCAACCTTTCAATATCTATTAATAATGGCCTTTCTAACAATCCTGTTTCCTGGAGCAGAATACAAGCATGAACATGATTACAGTTTACCCAGATGACACATAAAATATAAGTTAAAATATTTTTGATTAATAGTCAATAATTACAATAAATGGGGATATAACAACCAAAATTATTTTAAAGTACTTCAGAATAAAAGTAAATCTTCTCAATTTGAACCTCAGTAACTGTCATCCAGAAAGTTCAGAAAAGGAGCAGACCAAATTTTTTATTCCAATAAAGAAAAAATTTGTTAAGTAAATACCATGAACAAGGTAATACATGCAACAAAAGCATGCTGTTTTCAGCTACTTTAGGTATATCTGATGTTCAGTTCAAACAGGAGGCAAGAAAAGAAACTGCAAACAAGAGGGACAGGAAAAAAACAGAATTTATAGTGTACCTGCAATGTGACAGGCATAGTACCGGGTTCCTTAAAATGTTACTCTTGATTAACTGTCATAGTAATCATATGACATAGTTATTATCTCTAGCTTACAAATACATTTAAAAAACAAAGTTTCCTTGGGAATTCCCTGGTGGTCCAGGGGTTAAGACTCCACACTTCCACCGCAGGGGGCACGGGTTCGATTCCTGGTTAGGGAACGAAAAACCTGCACACCACATGGCGCAGCCAAAAAAAAAAAAAACAAACTTTCCTCAAGTTCATACAGCTAATAAACGGCAATGTCAAGATCTCTGAGCCATATCGGTCTGTCTCTGAACTGTGAGGTTGTGCTACTTCACAGCACAATGCCAACTCTGAGATGCAAGTGATCCAGGTGACAATCCTAGCTTTCCTACAGATCCAGGCCTCGATTTCCTTTCCTGTAAAATGAAGAGGGTAAACTCAATTATGTCTGTAATTCCAGGTTACTGTAACATACTAAGAGGTAGAATTGTTTAGGTTGATGCTTAAAGAAGATAATTATCAATCATTTTATATGCATTTTACTAGGTATGACTCCATGCCATCAGCTTTCATTCTACACTTTCCTCAAATGTTATATCAGAAACTAAGAAAGATCAAGGTAGGAATGACTGAGCAGACATCAAGAACCTCTTTCCCAAAAGTGAGAAAAGAACAAAATTAAGTAACATATAAGAGAATTTAATTACTCTTAAGAAAGTACACCTTTCTTGATAAAAATCCTGAAACAGAGACTTTTTTTTTTTTTTTTTTGGCTGCGCAGATTGTGGGATCTTAGTTCCCTGACAAGGGACTGAACCCAGGCCACCACAGTGAAAGCGCCGAGTCCTAACCACTGGAACACCAGGGAATTCCCAACAAAGCCCTTTAAAGTAAAGCTTTGCGAAGTATGAATCTCAATGTACTTTCATCATTAAAAGAATCATCAACTTTAACAAACTCATTGATTAGTTCTAGTAGTTTTCTGGTGGCATCTTTAGGATTTTCTCTGTATAGCATCATGTCATCTGCAAACAGTGACAGTTTAACTTCTTCTTTTCCAATTTGTATTCCTTTTATTTCTTTTTCTTCTCTGATTGCCATGGCTAGGACTTCCTATACACTAACAACGAAAGATCAGAAAGAGAAATTAAGGAAACAATCCCATTTACCATTGCAATAAAAAGAATAAAATACCTAGGAATAAACCTACCTAAGAAGGCAAAAGATCTGTACTCAGAAAACTATAAAACACTGATAAAAGAAATCAAGGATGACACAAACAGATGGAGAGATACACCATGTTTTTGGATTGGAAGAATCAATATTGTGAGAATGACTATACTTCCCAAAGCAATCTACAGATTCAATGCAATCCCTATCAAATTACCAATGGCATTTTTCACAGAATTAGAACAAAAAACTTTACAATTTGTATGGAAATACAAAAGACCCCAAATAGCCAAAGCAATCTTGAGAAAGAAAAATGGAGCCGGAGGAATCAGGCTCCCCAACTTCAGACTACACTACAAAGCTACAGTAATCGAGACAGTATGGTACTGGCACAAAAACAAATATAGATCAATGGTACAGAACAGAAAGCCCAGATATAAACCCACGTACCTATGATCACCTAATCTATGACAAAGGAGGCAAGAATATACAATGGAGAAAAGACAGCCTCTTCAATAAGTGGTGCTGGGAAAACTGGACAGCTACATGTAAAAGAATGAAATTAGAACACTAACACCATACACAAAAATAAACTCAAAATGGATTAAAGACCTAAATGTAAGACCAGACACTATAAAGCTCTTATAGAGAAAAACATGGGAAAAACACTCTTTAACATAAATCACAGCAAGATCTTTTTTAACCCACCTCCTAGAGTAATGAAAAGAAAAATAAGCAAATGGGACCTAATTAAACTTAAAAGATTTTGCACTGGAAAGGAAACCATAAACAAGATGAAAAAACAACCCTCAGAATGGGAGAAAATATTTGCAAGCAAAGCAATGGACAAAGGATTAATTTCCAAAATATACAAATAGCTCATGCAGCTCAATATCAAAAAAACAAACAACCCAATCAAGAAATGGGCAGAAGACCTAAACAGACATTTCTCCAAAGAAGACATACAGATGGCCAACAAACACATGAAAAGATACTCAACATCACTAATTATTACAGAAATGCAAATCAAAACTACAACGAGATATCATCTCACACCAGTCAGAATGGCCATCATCAAAAAATCTACAAACAATAAATGCTGGAGAGGGTATGGAGAAAAGGGACACTCTTGTACTGCTGGTGGGAATGTAAATTGATACAGCCACCATAGAGAACAGTATGGAGGTTCCCTAAAAAACTAAAGATAGAACTATCATATGACCCAGCAATCCCACTACTGAGCATATACCCTGAGAAAACAATAATTCAAAAAGTCACATGTACCCCAATGTTCACTGCAGCACTATTTACAATAGCCAGGACACGGAAACAATCTAAATGTCCATCAACAGATAAATGGATAAGGAAGATATGGTACATATATATCACGGAATATTACTCAGCCATAAAAAGGAACAAAATTGGGTCATCTGTAGTGATGTGGATGGACCCAGAGTCTGTCATACAGGTTGAAGTAAGTCAGAAAGAGAAAAACAAATATATGTGTAATCTAGAAAAATGGTACAGATGAACCTATCTGCAGGGCAGGAATAGAGACACAGACGTAGAGAATGGATGTGTGGGCACAGCGGGGGAAGGGGAGGGTGGGATGAATGGGGAGATTAGGTTTGACATAAATATACTACCATGTGTAAAATAGGTAGCTAGTGGGAACCTGCTGTATAGCACAGGGAGCTCAGCTCGGTGCTCTGTGATGACCTAGATGGGTGGGATGTGGTGGGGAGGGAAGTCCAAGAGGGAGGGGATTATACATACATAGAGCTGATTCACTTCATTGTACAGCAGAAACTAACACAACATTGCAAAGCAATTATACTCCAATAAAAGAAAAAAAGAACCATCAGATGGCACTTACTAACTGCCAACATTATTTAGAAGATTTTGCTACTTTGATTTTGTTTAAGAGAGTAAAGATCTGGGCTCCTTAGGAAAATGGTGGATTCCACATCTGGGGAAGGAAATGTAAAATTAAGCCTGGAACATGTTATACCAGTTGCAGTGGTTAATTTAATATGTCAACTTGACTGAATCATGGGGTGCCAGACGTTTGGTCAAACATTATTCTGGGTGCACCCAGAGGGTTTTTCTAGATGAGATTAACATTTGAATCTGTAAACAAGTAAAGCAGGACTTTACTGGTGGCACAGTGGTTAAGAATCCGCCTGCCAATGCAGGGGACACAGGTTCGAGCCCTGGTCCAGGAAGATCCCACATGTCACGGAGCAACTAAGGCCCCATACCACAACTACTAAGCCTGTGCTCTGGAGCCCGCAAGCCTCAACTACTGAGCCCGCACGCCTAGAGGCCGTGCTCCGCAACGAGAGAAGCCACCACAATGAGAAGCACTGCAACGAAGAGTAGCCCCTGCTCGTCCCAACTAGAGAAAGCCCGTGGCAGCAACGAAGACCCAACACAGCCATAAATAAATACATAAATTCATTAAAAAAAAAAAAAAGAAACAAGTAAAGCAGATTGCCTTCCCCAAACAGTTGAAGGCCTGAATAGAAGATAAAGGCTGACCCTCCCACAAGTAAGAGGGAATTCTGCATAAAGCCTTCAAGCTGCACCCTGGTTTTTCCCCTCCCTTCAGACTCAAACTAAAACAATTGCTCCCCTTGGGTCTCAAGCTTACTGGATTCTTGACTGGAACTACATCATCATCCTTCCTGGGCCTCCAGCTTGCCAACTGCAGATCTTGGGACTTGTCAGCCTCCAAAACTGCATAAACAAATTCATTATAATAAGTCTCTTTATATACATTTATATATGTATATAAATATATATAGATACATCTACAGATACATATATCCTATGTCCTACTGGTTGCGTTTCTCTGGAGAATACAGACTAATACACCAGAACGCAAGAAAGCCGTCAAAGACTATTAGGGCCATGTCAAAAGGACATAAGAGCCAGCTTAATGAGGCTCCCACTGGCTAAAGGTGAGACAATCTGAGTATCTTCTATTTTTTTATTTATTCTTTTTTTTTTTTTTTTTTTTTTTGGCTGTGTTGGGTCTTCCTTGCGGTGTGCAGGCTTTTCACTGTGGTGGTTTCTCTTGTTGTGGAACACAGGCTCTAGGTGCGCTGGCTTCAGCAGTTGTGGCACGTGGGATTCAGTAGCTGTGGCTCAAGGGCTCAGTTGCTCCGCAGCATGTGGAATCTTCCCGGACCAGGGATTGAACCTGTGTCCCCTGCATTGGCAGGCAAATTCTCAACCACTGGGCCATCAGGGAAGTCCCGAGAATCTTTTAATTCTATGAGTTTACAATGACACTTGAAGAAAGAAATTTGCTGGTTACCTTTGGATACTGCTAGGGATCCAACTCATTATTTTGATAACTGGTAAATAAAGAAAAAGAATCAAGCATTACTCATCTCACTTTTTCTATATTAATTTTTCCTTTGGGTAGCCAAAACAACTGAGGATAGAAAATATCCCTTTAAAGAAGTATTACAGATAATAAATGAAGGTAGAATAATAAAGATATCACCACTTTATAAGCCTTAACGAATTAATAGATCTAAACAATGATCATGAATGACTACCAACATCACCAAAACAGACAACCAGACATGCCTTATTTCCTGACAAAAAAAAAAAGTCTAAACCTGATGAAGTCTCTAGATCTGTGCTACTCAATACAGGAGTCACTAGCCACATGTGGCTATTGCGCACTTGCAAGGTGGCTAATCCTGACTGAGATGTGATATAAGTGTAAAATACAAACCAGATTTCTAAGATTTAATACCAAAACAATGTGAAATATCTCAATAATTAAATAGGCTATGCATTGAAATGATAACATTTTGGATATAATGGATTAAAAAAATATGTTAAAACCAATTTCACCTGTTTCTTTTTTTTACTTTTTTTTGAAGTGTATACCATAAAAATTTCAAATAACCGATATGTGGCTAAAATTTATGGCTTTCATTATATTTATATTGGACAGTGTTGCTCTAGATCTAATTACCAAAATTTATATAATACTGGGAGAGAAATATATGTTGAACACCACCACAGAGATGCAATTACCAAAATCCAGTCTATGGGAATCACTAAAAATCACAATATCCAGTTTCTTCAACAACACAGTAACAAAATTGCAAGGAGGGGGAAAGAAAGAATGAATAAGATAGAGGAGGAATATGTAGATTTAAAAAGACAATGTCAGGAACATGACAAGGATGCCCCTCTCTCATCACTGCTTTTCAACACTGTACAAGAAATTTTACCTAATACATTAAGACAAGAAAAGGAAATAAAAGTATACAGATTGGGAAGAAAGAATAAAAATTGTTCTTCTAAGCAAATGACATGATCACCTATGGAGAAAATCCAAGAGTCAACCAAAAAATTCCTGAAACTAAAAAGCAGGGGACTTCCCTGGTGGCTCAATGGTGAAGAATCCACCTGCCAACACAGGGAACATAGGTTCAAGCCCTGGGCCGGGAATATCCCACATGCCACAGGGCAACTAAGCCTGTGCGCCACAACTACTGAGCCTGCACTCTAGAGTCTGCGAGCTACAACTACTGAGCGCACACGCCACAACTACTGAAGTCCACGCACCTAGAACCCGTGCTCCACAACAAGAGAAGCCACTGCGATGAGAAGCCTGCGCACCACAACGAAGAGTAGACCCCGCTCACCAAAACTAGAGAAAGTCCGCGTGAAGCAACGAAGACCCAACACAGCCAATAAATTAATTAATTCTAAAAAGTAATAAATAAATAAATAAAAATAAAAAACGATTATAGCAAGGCTGCAGGACAGGCTAAAATTAAAAAGTCAATTGCTTTTCTACATACCAGCAATGAACAAGTGGAATCTGAAATTAAAACACAATACTATTTACAGTACCACCCCACAAAAAGAAATACTTAGGTATATATCCAGAAAAATATGTGTAAGATCTATATGAGAAAAACTACAAAACTGATAAGAAGACTCAATATTGTCAAGATGTCAGTTTTTCCCAACTTGACCTATAGATTCAATGCAATCCCAATCAAAATTCCAGCAAGTTATTTTGTGGATATCAACAAACTGATTCTGAAGATTATATGAAGAGGCAAAAGACACAGAAGAGCCAGTACAATACTGAAGGAAAAGAACAAAGTTGGAGGACTAAGAACTGACACAACCCAACTTCAAGAGTTAATATAAAGTTGCAATAATCAAGTGTGGTATTGGTGAAAGAACAGACAAATCAAGTAATGGAATAGAAAGGAGAACCCAGGAAAGAATCCACATAAGTACAGTCACCTGATCTTCAACAAAAGAACAGAGGCAATACAGTGAAGAAAAGATAATCTTTTCAACAAATGGTGGTGGAACAAGTGGACATCCAGGAGTTATATCATAAAGCTCTGTGCCTTCTGCTCAATTCTGCTACGAAGATAAAACTGTTCAAAACAAAATCTATTTTTAAAATAACAATAATAAAATAATAATTTTTAATGAGACATAGCAACCAATTGCAATGTACATAGCCCTTACTTAAATCCCACCTTAAAAACAGTTTTAAAAGAAATTATGACAATCAGGAAAATGTGAGCATTAACTGGAAATGAGGGAATTAATGGTTTTTTAACAGTGATAATATTACTATGGTGATGTTTTAAATTTTTTAAAAATAGTCTCTCTCTTTTAGAGGTATATACTGAAATGTGTGCATATGAAATGTTATGCTGGGACGTGTGTTAAAGTAATGTGGGGGGAATACGATGTGGGGGCAACCATAAATGGTATAGACGAAACACACAGGTAATGGGCTAATAATTTTGTAGTTCCATGTTAGGTAAATGGAAATTCATTATACTGTTCTCTCCACTTCATTAAAGTCACAGATTTTTAGAGGTGGAAAGAACTTTAGAAATCAGAACACCATAAACATGAGGGAAAGAAATGGAGACAAAGCCAGAAATACCTGAGTGTGTGACTTGAACAAAAAACTTTCTGACTTTGTTTCCACTTTTTTTTTTCTTTAATCAGCCACGCTGCACACATGCGAGATCTTAGTTCCCCAACCAGGGATGGAACCCGTGCCCCCTGCAGTGGAAGTGCGGAGTCCTAACCACTGTACCACCAGGGATTTCCCTTGTTTCCTCTTCCATAAAGATGAGGATAAAACACTTGCCTTACATGGGGTGGTTTAAAATTAACTGGAATAACACATATAAAAACATATGTTTCCTTAAAACCAACTCTTTTAACCCTTTCCTAAAGTACTAAACAAACACTAGCTCAACTGGCCCAATCTTATTTAAAAAGTGAGAAAATAGAAAATCTCCAAACTCCACATGCAGTTAGCTCCTCTTTCCTAATACCATCCCTTCATTCCCAGTTTATGCAGAGTATCTATGCTCTGTGTACCCTCTTGCTTAAATGCAGACTTATTTTAATACAAACTTGCTGGTCACCAGACAGTGATAGTTACTGCTACTGGTTATTTGGTGATTATCTTTAGAGTTCAAAACAAACACCCTTCTTTTGAATAATGGATGATATTTACAACCTTCTTCTCTCATAACTGTTTGCCATTAAAACTAACACAATATTGTAAATCAACTACACTTCAACTTTTAAAAAATCCAACAACAGCAGCAGCAGCAACAACTAGGCCTAATATTCATATCCCAAAGAAAGCTAAACCACTTGTTGCTAGCTCTACATGCATTTCAAGAATCTCACTTATATTGTTTTAGCTAAAATTTATTAAAGATTTAAGTTAAAAATCTTTGGAAAGAATATTACATTTACGCAAAACAACCTAACTTAGTACATGCTGCCACATGTAAATGCTATAAAACCAATATTCTGTCAGCAGTTATTTCTGGGTGTCAAATTATGGTTACTTACTTTGGTCATCTCTATACATTCTAACTTTTTCTTTTTTAAAGGTTTGGTTCTTTTTTTAAACTTTATTTTCTTTTAAGTAAGTAATTTATTTATTTTTTGGCTGCGTTGGGTCTTCGTTGCTGGGCATGGGCTTTCTCTAGTTGCAGCCAGTGGGGGCTACTCTTCGTTGCGATTTGCGGGCTTCTCACTGTGGTGGCTTCTCTTGTTGCAAAGCACTGGCTCTAGGTGCGTGGGCTTCAGTAGTTGTGGCACACGGGCTCTGTAACTGTGGCTCGTGGGCTCTAGAGCACAGGCTCAGTAGTTGGGGCACATGGGCTTAGTTGCTCCACAGCATGTGGGATCTTCCCAGACCAGGGATCAAACCCGTGTACGCTTCATTGGCAGGCAGATTCCTAACCACTACACCACCAGGGAAGTACCTTTTTCTTCAGTAACTAAGTATTTTTATAATTGGAAAAAAGCTTTGTATAAATATAGGATAATGCAGGACTTCATTCTATAAAGGAAGAAGAAAAATAATGAACACTAAATTGTTTTACAGTTATCAGCATGATTTCATTAAATGAAACTGCTACGTAAAAAATATTAATATGGGTTTCCCTGGTGGCGCAGTGGTTAAGAATCCACCTGCCAATGTAGGGGACACAGGTTCGAGCCCTGGTCCGGGAAGATCCCACATGCTGCGGAGCAACTAAGCCATGAGCCACACTGAGTCTGCACTCTAGAGCTCACGAGCCACAACTACTGAGCCCGCATGCCACAGCTACTGAAGTCCTCATGCCTAGAGCCCATGCTCCGCAACAAGAGAAGCCACCACAATGAGAAGCCCGCACACCGCAACAAAGAGTAGCCCCTGCTCACAGCAACTACAGAAAGCCCACGTGCAGCAATGAAGACCCAATGCAGTCAAAAACAAAAAGAAATAAATATTTTTTAAAATGTTAATATAACAGGTCCCAATCATTTGGCAATCAATAGTAATTATTTCTAATAAAAATATAATTTCTTAATAAAACTTAATGGGTTTTTAATCTGTTAATGTTTAGCAGAGGGTTTTAAATTTTTGATTTGCTGTTTATGTATGTTCTGAAAACAGTTATTATGAAATTACTGTTCTGACCTCTGTTCTCAAGTATTATCTTGGAGAGCCATCTGAGGCCTCAGAACAATGAGGGATTGACCAGGATGATAAGGTAATAGGAATCAAACTCACAAGTGCCAGTCAACAGTCAAGACTCCTGCCTCTGTGTCTCAATCTCTGGTCCAAGAGCCACATTCAAGAGAACTGCTGATGTACTTAATAAAAATTCAGACACCCCGCACAACAAAGCCTAACTCAAAAAGACTGAATCAGAGTATACAGGAAAGTAACAAGCCTAAATCTGGCAAATAAAAGCACTTCATTGAAGATTATTCTATTTCTTCCTATAATCCTTAAATATCTTCCCCCCCCAGCCAACCCATGAAACCATCTCACCTCATTTAAACAGTTCCAGGTATCTCATCTTGTGAAGTACCTGATTCTGCCTCACTTGGCAATAGGATGCATCTGCAGACCTGAGCTCTGCCTGGCTTCAGTTAACACCAAGGGTCCCAGGGCTGCCTACACCCAAGCAGGGCTGACTGCATACAGCTTCTACCCTGGGATCACCAACTCTGCTCAGGAACTCTCATGCTGATCTCCTGACCTGGAAGTCTCTGAATCTTGCACTGCCTGCTACCCTATCGGTATCAGCAGATTTCCATCTTCTGGTAGCAAACCTTCCAGTTATTTGTTTCTGCTCTGTTAGGGACCAATCGTAGCATGATATATCCTCCAAGTGCCTCAGATTAATTACAAAGGAGGTCTCCTCCTCTTTCACTTTTTATCTTCTTGATTACAAAACTACCCTCAACTTCATATTCTTACATTCCAAACTCCATGCTTCCCCCCAAATTACTGACATATAAACTGTTTTGTTTCATAATTTAATCTCTATTTGTGCTTTTTGTTTTCATCCTAATTTTATTGTCACTGTCCATAATAGATAGAATTTTAGATAGTAAATACATTTTCTCCTTAAACAGGACATTTCCATTCCAAGTTTTTAACCCTTTCTCATAATCTAGAATATACTAGAGTCCTGGTTCAGTTTAGTACAGTATATTCATAATAACAAAATTTTAAATTTTAAACTAAAAAAATGGAAAAATATGGGTTCATAAAGTACTAAAAAATGTAAAATACTGAACAATTTGATTTGCTCTTATATACACGACATACTTTTATTAATATTTACTAATAATGTTTACTTTACATAAATGTTATAAACAATTCAATACCATCTATCCTTTATATATGGAAAAGCTAGTTATTACATCCAGTTAGCCATTTAAAACTGTACTAATTACACAGGAAACTTTCTGGCAGGATTCCTAATACCCAATATTTCAACAGAAAGTTTTGTACATGGTAGACTTATGGTTAAGGGAATACAGCAGGATACAAAGCCATATATATATATATATATATATATATATGAAATATATATAAAATTTATATATATATATAAAAACTTAAATGATCCCATTTTTATATACAGGCATAGAAAAAAGCTAAGAAAGGTTCTTTTAGGATGACAGGTTATTTACTTCTGCTTCATATTTATATTTTCTTAATTTTCTTTAACATACCTGAATTCCCTTTGTAATAAAAATAATACAAGTTTGTTTTTCTTTTTCATAATTTTCAACAGAAGGAACAATTCTCTTCCTGGGCCCTCACAACATTTTTACATTCAGTATATTAGTCCTATTACTGTACTTGAAAATGTAGTTTGTTTTAAAGAGTTAACATTACTTTAGCTGATCCCAGCCTCTTTCATATTTTAGACCACTGCTCAAGCAGTTTTATAGTTGTTTGTTTTTACTGATTCATCCATTTAACCAAACATTTATTAAATACCCACTCAATGCCAGACACTGTTATATAGCCTGGTTTCCTAATGAGTCTTAGGGAATCTGTCTGTTAACACCCTTCTTGACCAAACAGTATAATCCTCAGTCACACTCAGAATGTGCTATCATGCTCATCAGGATCAAGTAAAAAAAACACTGTAGACGCACAACCAAACGCTTCTTAATTACATGCACCCCAATGTTCACTGCAGCACTATTCACAATAACCAAAACATGGAAACAACCTAAATGTCCATCAACAGATGAATGGATAAAGAAGATATGGTACATATATACAATGGAATACTACTCAGCCATAAAAAAGAATGAAATAATGCCATTTGCAGCAACATGAATGGACCTGAAGATTAGCATACTAAGTGAAGTAAATCAGACAGAGAAAGACAAATAGCACATATATCACTTATATGTGGAATCTAAAATATGACACAAACTTATCTATGAAACAGAAACAGACTCACAGACACAGAGAACAGACGGGGTGGGAAAAGGATGGATTGGGAGTTTGCATTAGCAGATGCAAACTATTATATATAGAACAGATAAACAACAAGGTCCTACTGTGTAGCACAGGGAACTATATTCAATATCCTGTGATAAACCACAATGGAAAAGAATATGAAAAAGAATATATATATGCATAACTGAATCACTCTGCTGTACATCAGAAATTAACACAACATTGTAAATCAACTATACTTCAATTTAAAAAATTACTGCTAAGTATTCATTTTGATTCTATCATGAATGAAATTGTTTTCTTAATTTCCTTTTTGGATTGTTCATTGTTAATAAATAGAAATACAACTGTTTGTTGTTTCTTTTTTTTAATTTTTATTTTATATTGCAGTATAGTTCATTAACAATGTTGTGTTAGTTGCAGGTTGCTTTTTGCTTCTTGCTCTTGTATCCTTTATTAGCCCTGATGGTTTTAATGTGGATTCTTTATCATGAATTTATCAAAATTAAAAACTTTTGGGGGGGACTTCCCTGGTGGTCCAGTGGCTAAGACTCCACGCTCCCAATGCAGGGGGACTGGGTTCGATCCCTGGTCAGGGAACTAGATCCCACATACCACAACTAGAAGTTCGCGTACTGCAACTAAGACCCAACACAACCAAATAAATAAATAAATAAATTTTTAAAAACTTATGTACATGAAAAGATATTGTCAAGAATGTGAAAATACAACCTACAGAATGGGAGAAAATATTTGCAAGTCGTATATCTGACAAAGAATTAATAGCTAAAATACATAAAGAATTCAACAATAAAAAGACAAACAACCCAATTTTGAAAACATGCAAGACCTGAAAAAACATTTCTCCAAAGACGATATACAAATGGCCAATAAGCACATAAAAAGATGCTCAACATCATTTGTGATCTGGAAACATAAGTCAAACCACAGTGAGATACCACTTCACACTCATTAAAATGGCTATTTAAAAAAATTAAAAGGGGACTTCCCTGGTGGCACAGTGGTTAACAATCTGCCTGCCAATGCAGGGGACACGGGTTGGAGTCCTAGTCCGGGAAGATCTCACATGCCGCAGAGCAACTAAGCTCGTGTGCCACAACTACTGAGCCTGCGCTCTAGAGCCCGCGAGCCACAACTACTGAAGCCCGCGCACCTAGAGCCCGTGCTCCGCAACAAGAGAAGCCACTGCAATGAGAAGCCCGCAGGCCACAATGAAGAGTAGCTCCCCATCGCTGCAACTAGAGAAAGCCCGCGCGCAGCAACGAAGACCCAAGGCTGCCAAAAATAAATAAATTTATTTTTAAAAATGAATAAAATAAAAAAATAAAAAGAAGAAAATAACAAGTGATCAAAGAAGATGTGGAGAAACTAGAATCTTCATATGTTGTTGGGGCTGTAAAATGGTGCAGCCACTGTGGAAAGCATTTTGCCATTTCCTAAAGAAATTAAACATAGATCTACCATATGACCCAGCAATTCCACTCCTAGGTAAAAACGCAAAAGCACTGTAAACAGGTATTCAAACAAATAGCTGTGCATAAATGGTCATAGCAGCACTATTCACAAATGCCAAAAGATGGAAACAATTCAAATGTCTATCAATGAATGAATGGATAAGCAAGGTGTGATATACATACAATAGAATATTATTTCACCATAAAAAAGAATCATGTACCAATACATGCTATAGAGTGGATGAACCATGAAAACACCAGACACAAAAGGTCACAAATTGTATGGTTCAATTTATATGAAATACCCCAAAGAGATAGAGACAGAGAGCAGATTGGTGGCTGACAGTGATTGAAGGTAGGCAGGAATGGGAGTAATTGCTTAATAGGTATGGCATTTTCTTTTGGGATTACGAGGATGTTCTGGAACTCGATATAGGTGATAGTTGCACAACATCATGAATGCATTAAATGCCAATGAAATATACATTTTAAAATGGTTAATTTTATATTATCTGAACTTTACCTCAATAAAACAAAGACAATTTAGACAAATCTTCATTCATAGTATGATAAAAATGAAAAGTCAGTAAATCAGAAAGTGCCAATTATTCTCTCCCTCTACCTCCAATCTTTTGTACCTGCTTAATATCATGGAGAGCCATAAAATATACTACCTTGCTCCGTAACACTAAATAAGGGCAATTTATTTACTCACTTCATTGGTTTTTGTTTGTCTGCCATACCGCACGTCATGCAGGATCTTCGTTCCCTGACCAGGGATTGAACCCATGCCCCCCAAGAGTGGAAGTGTGAAGTCTTAACCACTGGACTGCCAGGAAAGCCCCTACTCACCAAGTTTTTACCTGACACTCAACAAAGAAGCAAGGTCAGTGTACCACATCATTTGCAGTTAACAATTTAACTATGTGAAAATTAATTTCAATTAACATAATATTGGTTAGAAAACCATACTTTGTTTTCATATTCAAAACATGATTGTTAAAAAAAACATGACATGTACCTAACAAGATAATTTGTGTAATGGATATTAAAAGTGTTATGTACCTTTCTAATGACTCAAATTGGCTTCTAAGTAAAAGTTAAAACACATGCACATGCATACACGTTTGTTTTCTCATGGCTTCAACATCTCTAGAAATCCAGCATTTCAAACTACAAAACACCAGCAAACTTATAAAAAAAAATCTATGGACAGATACAGAATACCAAAATCTAAATCAACTCAATCTTGTGTTTATAACCACATGCCACAGAGAAAAATAAAACAATGGTCATGAGTAATAGAAGTAGGTAGTGAAATCATAAAGTACCAAGGGGTACATTGATTTTTCTTAAGCCAGAATAGGAACACCATAAAAACATAAGGTTTCTCCCATTTAAACAGTCTGCAGTAGGAAAGTAAAACTAATGTAAAAAAATAAACACCAACACATTTGGCAAGTATAATGACTCCTAAATTATGCATTCCCCTGGGACAACGCTCCTTTAACCAGACAAAGCTGGTGTTTGAGGAAAATTCTCGTGTCCAGATCTGTGTGACAGAGAGAGGAGTCCAGCAGTTAATGCATATACAATAGGGTTTTATCGGGTCAGTTCAGGGAAAGCCGAAACACCTAAACCCGTGCCCTACCACATAGACATACAGGAGATGCCACCTAGATTTAAAGAACACTTAGCTTACACATCCTTTACTGGTTATCTAGAAAAAGGCAATAGTGCCCTAGTTCCATTTCTTCCCCACCCCCTATGTGGGCTGAGTACTAAAAAACAGAGTGGTTTTGCCTAGAAACAAACTGTCTCTAGAAACAAACTGTCTCTAGAGAGACTGAAAGAAAAGGAAAGGAAGCAAGTACAATGCAATGATGAGCTGAGAAACGAGTCTATACTCCAAAACACATTTAAATGTAACAGAAATTAAAGATGCTGAAAATAATGTCAAACAAATACATTATAATGACCTAGCATTAGTGGTCACATTTCTAAAAATTACTAAACATATATACTCACATACTAAAATTATGAAGAGACAATTTAAAAAAAGAACCCACAACGTCCAAAAAGTTGAATTGTGCATGCAAACCACATTCTCTTTAAGTGGCCCATAAATTGAGAACAAGGTTAAGTTTAACTACCATCTGGACTCTTTTTTTTTCCTTTCTCTTTTGTTCTTTTTTTTTGGCCACACCACGCAGCATCTTAGTTCCCCAACCAGGGATTGAACCCGGGGCCACAGCAGTGAAAGCACTGAGTCCCAACCAATAACCACTGGACCACCATGTAACTCCCTCCATGTAGACTCTTAATATAGATAATTTCAATTACTTTTAATAAATATTTCTCCTAAGATTAGTGCTCCCTCAACTAAACACTAAATAGGAGAATGATAAAGTGGCAACTGAGGAAGCAAATTCTCAATTTGCTTTAAAAATTTTATATAAGAGTTCAAAGTAGAAAAAACATTAATGAACAGTGCAAACAAGCTGAAGTCAAAGCTTTCCTCAAGTACATTCCAGATTTAGAAAGTATAAGTCAAACCTATAAAGGCTATATATTTAAAATTAATATAAGGTATTCGAGAAACCGTTTTGAAGTATAAATAATTAAATATATCAAATACCCATTTCTAAATACTCACAATATTAATTCCTATGATCATATTCTTGCTATTTATACAAACCAACACAAAATAATCTTTTTTTCCTTTCAGAGTTCCAACCTTTCATTTCTTGATGAAATTAAACACCAAAATCTTCCACAAGAATATAAATTTTCAGATTGTAAACTTAAGATTTATAATGAGAAAGGATAAAATGTAAACATTTATTTAAAAAACATTACTGATATTGCCATATATAGCTTTTTATCCTGTTTTTCACTAGCAAGCAATTATTGAGCTCCCTGTGTGTATAAGACACTACAAAAAGGTATCGGTGACAGCCACTTGCATCTAGAGGCTTATCTAGTTGGGAAAACAGCTAAACAAAACAAGGAGGATATACACAATGCCTAATGAGGGATTAAAGAGTTCTGAAGAAGGAAAAATGCTTGGAGGGACTTCCCTGGTGGCGCAGTGGTTAAGAATCCACCTGCCAATGCAAGGGACACGGGTTCGAGCCCTGGTCCGGGAAGATCCCACATGCCGCTGAGCAACTAAGCCCGTGCGCCACAACTACTGAGCCTGCGCTCGAAAGCCTGCAAGCCACAACTACTGAACCCCGCTCCCCACAACTAGAGAAAGCCCGCATGCAGCAACAAAGACCCAGTGCAGCCAAAAACAAATAAATAAATTTAAATCATGGCTCTTCATTCAATGTTTATTACAAACATTTTAATTTTTGGTCAATATTTTTTGAGTTCTCTCTGCCATTTCACATGTATTCCCACTATAATTAGAATAAAACCCAAACCATTTTACCAGCCCTCCAAGAGTCTATATGATGTAACCCTAGCCTCCTTCTCCAACGTTCTCTACTATATTTTCAGCCATGTATTCTCTCTAACTAGAAATCTCTCTCCCCAAGAACTTCACAGCATTCTGCACTTCAACTTACTTCTACCTCTACAGAAAGGTCTCTTCTAATCCCCATCCATAGTTATTTCTCCCTTACTCACTTCTTTTTTTTTTTTTTTTTTTTTTTTTGGCAGTATGTGGGCCTCTCACTGTCATGGCCTCTCCCATTGCGGAGCACAGGCTCCGGACGCGCAGGCTCAACAGCCATGGCTCACGGGCCCAGCCGCTCCGCAGCACGTGGGATCCTCCCGGACCGAGGCACGAACCCGTGTCCCCTGCATCGGCAGGCGGACTCCCAACCACTGCGCCACCAGGGAAGCCCCCTCCCCTACTTAATTCTGTATTACCGCTTCACCACAGTCAAATGCAGAGACAAATAGTACGAAGTGCGGTTATATAAGGCATAATATTAAATAACCCTTCCAATCTGGTCACAGCTGACTAGAACAGGAATGGGGGTCTAAACCCAAGAAGAGCCCATTTATAGGCTGGCCAACAGCTGAGAAAGTAGCCTCAGGGGTCAAAGAATTCTACACAAAGCAGACATGGAGACCAGGTAACTAAACAGTCAGTTCCTTGGCTTCTACTTCTTATAGTTTGTTTGTTTATTTATTTAGCATTGAAGTATAGATGATTTAAAATATTGTGTTAGTTTCAGGTATGCAGCAAAGTGATTCAGTTATACTTGTTTTCAGATTATTTTCCATTATAGGTTACTATAAGATATTGAATATTGTTCCCTGTATTTTACAGTAAATCCTTGTCGCTTGTCTACTTTATGTATAGTAGTTTGTATCTGTTAATCCCATACTCCTAATTTATCCCTTCCCCCACTTCTCCTTTGGTAATAAGTTTGTTTTTTACGTCTGTGAGTCTGCCTGCTTTGTATATAGATTCATTTGTATTACTTTTTAGGTTCCACATATAAATGACATCATATAAATTTGTCTATGTCTGACTTCACTTAGAATAACATTCCCTAGGTCCATCCATGTTGCTGCAAACTGCAATACTTCATTCTTTTTTATGGCTAAGTAATATATTCCATCTTACACACACACACGGGCATTTGAGTTGTTTACATGTCTTAGCTACTGTAACTAGTGCTGCTATAAACATTGGGGTGCATGTATCTTTTCGAATTATAGTTAACACCATAAAACTCGTAAGCAAAACATTCTTGGACATAAATCGCAGCAATATTTTATTAGATCAGTCTCTCAAGGCAAAAGAAATAAAAGCAAAACTAAACAAATGGGACCTAATCAAACTTAAAAGCTTTTGCACTGCAAAGGAAACCATCAACAAAACATCAAGACAACCTATGAAATGAGAAAAAGTATTTGCAAACGAAGGGCCCAACAAGGGCTTAATTTCCAAAATATACAAAGAGCTCATACAACTCAATATCAAAAAAACAAACAACCCAATCAAGAAATGGGCAGAAGACCTAAACAGACATTTCTCCAAAGCAGACATACAGATGGCCAACAGGCACATGAAAAGATGCTCATACCGCTAATTATTTAGAGAAATGCAAATCAAAACCACAATAAGGTATCACCTCACACCAGGTCAGAATAGCTATCAGATAGTCAGAATGGCTATCATCAAAAAGTCTACAAATAGGGCTTCCCTGGTGGCGCAGTGGTTGAGAGTCCGCCTGCCGATGCAGGGGACACGGGTTCATGCCCCGGTCCGCGAGGATCCCACATGCCGTGGAGCGGCCGGGCCCGTGAGCCGTGGCCGCTGAGCCTGTGCATCCGGAGCCTGTGCTGCGCAACGGGAGAGGCCACAGAAGTCTACAAATAATAAATGCTAGAGAGGGTGTGGAGAAAAGGGAACCCTCCTACACTGTTGGTGGGAGTGTAAATTGGTGCAGCCACTACGGAAAACAGTATGGAAGTTACTTAAAATTAAAAATTGATCTACCATACAATACAGCAATCCCACTCCTGCACACATACCTGGAAAAGACAAAAACTCTAATTTGAAAAGATACATGCACCCCAATGTTCTCACGGTTTAAATTAATCAGAGGGAGCTCCCTGGTGGCCTCGTGGAATTCCAGGCTTTCACTGCCATGGCCCAGGTTCAATCCCTGGTCAGGGAACTGAGATCCCGCAAGCCGTGTGCCACAGCCAAAACATATAAATAAATAAAACAAATAAGTCAAATAGCATTAATTCAGAAGAAACAGACCCTGACTTACCTAACAGCAAAGCACTAGAGCAAAAGTATTCATCAGAATCACCTGTAAAGCTTTTTTAAAAAGTAATAATAATAATAAACAAAGCCAGAATCCTCATTCCTAGAAGAGTCTAACTGACTCAACAGATCTGGTATAGGGCAGCACGGACAATTCTTATATACAACCTCTGGTTGAGAACCTCTGTAGCAGGGACTGAGCCAAGGACACTTGTTGCTAAGAGGGCAACAAAATAACCGAGAGCTCCCTGGTTTCCTAAATGACTGCTCATTCCCTCAGCCACTCTCAGTCTTACTTATACCTTGCCATGCAACAGCTGAGATTTCTGTGTCCTTTACTTTCCCATAATAAATCTCCATCATTTAAGGTAATTGAAGACTGTATCTCTGGCTTATAACCTAAACAACACAGTATCCCACTTTTCCTGTGAAGACCAAATAATCCAGATGTTAAGAATAATCATCAGATAGATAGATGTTCTTCCTTACCACATTTGGTCTAATTTTCCAAATCACTGTGATATCTATGAATCTTGTACTCAAACTTCAAATATTTTTACCAACTGATAACACAAAGGAGAACCAAAGACAAAAGCATTTCATTGACAAAACCGGTATCTAAGTCTACATATGAAATTCATGCGCTTTATCCCCAGAAAAGTTCCCTAGAATTCAAGACTTATTTCACTCAATTCTAATAAATGTATGCTAATACCAAACACCCTATAGATGAGAAGCAACAACTTAGAGGGAAAAAGAGACTGACTGCTACAAATTGGCCTGACAACATCTACAAGAAATGAGACATACACACAAACACATTTTTCTAAATAAACAGATTTTATGCATTTGCCAAACCCAGAGAACTGAAATCATAAAGAATGAACTTAAATGTATGCAAATTAAACAAACAAAGAAATGTACCAGCATGCCAGGATATTCCAAGATGGAACAGAAATGGTGACAAATAAATCTAACTGTATTTATTTATAATTTATGACACCACCTCACCCAAGGGGGTAAGGGGAAAAGCAGCTGTAAAATGTAGTAACTTTCCAAAACCACTTAACTTTGGAAAATGATGTTCTCATTAGAAATTGTAAGGCTAAAGACAAAAGGAACTGTACATACACACTTTAGTTGGTAAATGTGTTTCACATAGAGATATGGGTTAACAATTCTAAGCCTGCTTTATATATATATAAACTGGGGTTGAGCAAATGAGTACACGGATGGTGGATGGTGGTTAGGAGCCAGGTTTCTCACTACTGAAGAGGGAAGTTACAGATAAGCAAGGGGAAAAGAGTAAAAATGATGAATTAGAGTTGGAGAAATGAGTGTGAACTCATGCTTCGCTTAATAAAGAGATGGATAGATATAAAAATAGAGATATAGGTATATGAGTGAGTAAAAATAAATGTATTTCCTAGTTTATCCAAAAACAAAACCTAGAAGCAATAACACCCAGTAGCAGTAAATACATCCCAGTGCCCAGGTCTTAGCTCCTAAATACAATTACCATAAAAAAAGAAAGCAAGAATCCTTGCAGAAATGTCACATTCTATGACTAGGGCAGTGAAAATACAACATAAGCGAGGAGTATCTTGTAGAAAGAAAGGAAGTGCTCAAAAAGCAAAAGCATGGGGCATGTAAAGGGAATGCAGGAGCCAACTTGAATGTGCTCCCAATGACCAAAGGTGGAAATATGTGAGCAACAAAAAACTAGTGTGGGGCAGGATTACCCTCCAAAGTATGAAGTAAATATACATGTGTCCATACTAATACAAATGACTGAATAAATAAATGGGAAAATGGAACAAATCTTCCTTAGAGAAGAGCCCAAAGTATTATATGTAGATACATACCCCTCCAAAAGTGTGGGCTAGACTTCAGTGACTCACATCCAAAGAACAAAACATGAAAAGGGGAAGATAGTAAATTTACAGTGGAGATAATGATGAAAAATCTGCAAGAGAAATTAAGGAAACACTCCCATTTACTACTGCAACAAAAAGAATAAAATACCTAGGAATAAACCTACCTAAGGGGACAAAAGACCTGTATGCAGAAAACTATAAGACACTGATGAAAGAAATTAAAGATAATACAAACAGATGGAGAGATATACCATGATCTTGGATTGGAAGAATCAACATTGTGAAAACGACTATACTACTCAAAGCAATCCACAGATTCAATGCAATCCCTATCAAACTATCAATGGCATTTTTCACAGAACTAGGACAAAAAATTTCACAATTTGTATGGAAACACAAAAGACCCCAAAGAATCAAAGCAATCTAGAGAAAGAAAAATGGAGTGGAGGAATCAGGCTACTGGACTTCAGACTATACTACAAAGTTACAGTAATCAAGACAGCATGGTACTGGCACAAAAAAAATATATAGATCAATGGAACAGGATAGAAAACCCAGAGATAAGCCCACGCACACATGGTCACCTTATTTTTGACATAGGAGGCAAGAATATACAATGGAGAAAAGACAGCCTCTTCAGTAAGTGGTGCTGGGAACACTGGACAGCTACATGTAAAAGAATGAAATTGGAACACTCCCTAACACCATACACAAAAAAAAATTCAAAATGGATGAAAGACCTCAATGTAAGGCCAGACACTATAAAACCCTTAGAGGAAAACAGGCAGAACACTCTATGACATAAATCACAGCAAGATCCTTTTTGACCACCTCCTAGAGAAATGGAGATAAAAACAAAAATAAACAAATGGGACCTAATGAAACTTCAAAGCTTTTGCACAGCAAAGGAAACCATAAACAAGACAAAAAGACAACCCTCAGAATGGGAGAAAATATTTGCAAATGAAACAACAGACAAAGGATTCATCTCCAAAATTTACAAGCAGCTCATGCAGTTCAATATCAAAAAAACAAACAACCAAATCCAAAAATGGGCAGAAGACCTAAACAGACATTTCTCCAAAGAAAATATACAGATTGCCAACAAACACATGAAAGGATGCTCAACATCACTAATCATTAGAGAAATGCAAATCAAAACTACAATGAGAAGGCTTCCCTGGTGGCGCAGTGGTTGAGAGTCCGCCTGCCGATGCAGGGGACACGGGTTCGTGCCCCGGTCCGTGAAGATCCCACATGCCGCGGAGCGTCTGGGCCTGTGAGCCATGGCTGCTGAGCCTGCACGTCCGGAGCCTGTGCTCCGCAATGGGAGAGGACACAACAGTGAGAGGCCCACGTACCGCAAAAAAAAAAAAAAAAAAAAAAAAGGATATTTGGGTAAAAACTGGTGAAATTGAAGTCTAGAGTTCAGTTAATAGTATCGACCAATTTCTGTTCTTAGTTTTAACAAATGTATCATGGTAATCTTTTTTCTTTTTTTTTAATTTTTTTTTTTCTGGTTGTACCGGGTCTTTGTTGTGGCAGGCAGGCTCCTTAGTTGCGGCACATGTGCTCCTTAGTTGCTGCATGTGTGCTTCTTAGTTGTGGCTCACTGGCTCCTTAGTTGTGGCATGTGTGCTCCTTAGTTGCAGCCGGCGGGCTCCTTAGTTGTGGCATGTGAACTCTTAGTTGTGGCATGCATGTGAGATCTAGTTCCCCGACCAGGGATTGAACCCATTTCCACATGCATTGGAAGGTGGACTCTCAACCACTGAGCCACCAGGGAAGTCCTAACATGGTAATTTAAGATGTTACTATTAGGGGAAGCTGGGCGAGAGATATACAGAAACTCTGTATTACCTTTACAATTTTGCAGAAAATCTAAACTTATTCCAAAGTTAAAAGGTTATTAATAATAATAACAAACCAACACAAATAGCACAGAAACTGGGGACAGCAGTAAACACATTGAGAGTAGAGACAAATATCACCAGGCTCCTGACTAAATCCTGAGTGTCACTGGTTGTTTAAGAAAACAGGAGATGGGACTTCCCTGTTGGTGCAGTGGTTAAGAATCCGCCTGCCAATGCAGGGGACATGGGTTCGAGCCCTGGTCCGAGAAGCTGTCATATGCCACGGAGCAACTAAGCCCGTGTGCCACAACTACTGAGCTTGCACTCTGGAGCCCATGAGCCACAACTACTGAGCCCGCATGCCACAACTACTGAAGCCCACGCACCTAGAGCCCGTGCTCCGCCACAAAGAAGCCGCCACAATGAGAAGCCCACGCACCGCAACGAAGAGTAGCCCCCGCTCACTGCAACTAGAGAAAGCCTGCATGCAGCAACAAAGACCCAACGCAGCCAAAAATTAATTAATTAATTTAAAAAAAAAACAAAAAACAGAAGAGGAGTGACATCAGTAAGATGGCCGAATAAGAAGTCCCTTGCCTGTATCCCCACTCAGCAACGATTTGGCATGCATGCATCAACAGAAGTTCCTTTGTAGGAGCTGTGGGATCCTGCACAATATGCCAAGGGACCGAGGAGGAGTCTACCCATCCATGGGTCAAGTAATAGGCATACAGACCTCAGTCCTGGCTGTGGACCCATCAGTGACCCATTAAGTGGCTCCAGCCTCTCTCCAGTGTGGCACAGGAGCCCCTGGAGAACACTGTCTTAGACAATCATCCACAATGAGAGAGATTTTGTAGCAGTCTAGGAGTTCAGTGGAGAAGTTCCAGCATACCACTGGAGCAAAAAAATATGAATTTGGACATACTGGAGACAGTAAGAGAAACAGTTTGACTTCATCCATGTCACTTATACCCTAAGGCAACTTAGCTCAGTGCCAAAAGAAACCTTCTCAGCCTGTGATTTCTCCCATGAGGGAAAATGAAAGGATGTAAGTGAGCACCCAGCTTCCCTAGCTGTGCAGGATTCTACCAGAGAGGCCCACGTCCCCGTGTACTATTATTCACAACAGGCAAGACATGGAAACAACCTAAGTGTCCACTGATGGATGAACAAATAAAGAAAATGTAGTATGTATATATACAATGCAATATTATTCAGCCATGAGAAAGAAAAAATCCTGCCATTTCCAACAATGTGAATGGGCCTTGAGATCACTGTGCTAAGTGAATAAGTCAGACAATGAAACAGACACTGTATGATCTCACTTACATGTGGAATCTAAAAGAATCAAACTCATAGAAACAGAAAGTATAATAGTGGTTGACAGGGGCTAGCGGGTGGGGGAAATTTGGAAGAGGTCAGTGAAAGGATAAAAACTTCCAGTTATAAGATAAATAAGTTCCAGAGATCTAATGCACAGCTATAGTTAACAATACTATATCGTATACTTGAACACTGCTGAAAGAGTAGATCTTAAATGTTCTCACCAAAAAAACGACATGGTAATTATGTGAGATGATGGAAGTGTTACCCTTCTGTGGTAATCGTTTCGCAATATATAAGGGCATCAAATCATCACACTGTACACCTTAACCTTACACGATGTTATATGTCAATTATACCTCAAGGGACTTCCCTGGTGGTCCAGTGGGTAAGACTCTGCGCTCCCAATGCAGGGGGCCTGGGTTCGATCCCTGGTCGGGGAACTAGATCTCACATGCATGCCACGACTAAGAGTTCGCATGCTGCAACTAAGCCCTCATGTCACAACTAAAAGATCCCACATGCCACAACAAAGATCCCAAGTGCCACAACTAAGACTCGGTGCAGCATAAGTAAAAAAATTTTTTTAAATATTATATCTCAATAAAGCTGGGGGGAAAAAGATATGCCATGTACTTTTCTATTTCCAACTCCCTAAAATAAAAGCTATAATGCTGAAAGCAGTAATTTACCTAATATACTTAATCCAAAATGACTTCTTGGTTATAAATAGCAATGGCTTTATTTTATTTACATACTTATTTTACATCAGAAATTACTGTTGCTCCCTCTTATATTAGTTTTAAAATCTGTTTAAATCACACTTATTTATAAAGAGAAATGTCTATTCCACAGGCAATTTTATAAACCAGAAACCATAATCTGTGACAACTAGTAGAACAAAGTTATTCATGTTAAGTCCTTAATTATTAATAAATATAACCATTACCTTTATTCATTAAGTTAAAGTTATTTGTTGAGTGATCAAATAATTTTCTTCCATACATTCTTTTCATTCATTCATTCATCTGTTTATTCAATAAATCTTATAAAATGTCTATTACATGCCAAGACTGTTTCTGGTACTGTGGAGACAACAATAAACAAGACAGGCAGATTTATGTTCTCATGAAGCATATATTCTAGAGGAGGGAGGCAGACAGTAAATAAGTAAACAAATAAAGTAACTTCAAATTGTGATAAATGCTATGAAAGAAATAAACAGACTATTTCATTGACATTTTATGTGCAGTAAAGGGAGTAAAAACAAAGACAGGAAAAGCACCTCAAAAGCATGTGACACCTGAATTGAGACCTGAAGAATAAGAAGAAAGAGGCAAGAAAAGAACTGGGGGAAGAGACTTCTGGGAAGAAAGAACAGCAAGTACAATGGTCCTAAGGTAAGGAGCTTAACATATTAAAGGAACCAGGAGGAAAAAGGAATGACCAGTTTCATGAATCCTAAAATATAGTGAAAAGGGAGAGACTGACAAAAGATGAGGTAGGATAGGCAGGCATAAGCCAAATCATGTTAGGTTATCTAAAATCAGAAGCATAACACACAAGAGGAAACCACTGAAGCAGCAATCATTAAGCAGTACAGCCACATTATCTGACTTAAATATTTTTAAGTTCTAAAATATACTTGTAGGGCTTCTCTGGTGGCGCGGCGGTTAAGAATTCGCCTGTCAATGCAGGGGACACGGGTTCGAGCCCTGGTCCAGGAAGATCCCACATGCCACAGAGCAACTAAGCCCGTGCACCACAACTACTGAGCCTGTGCTCTAGAGGCTGCAAGCCACAACTACTGAGCCTGCGTGCTGCAACTACTGAAGCCCGAGCGCCTAGAGCCCATGCTCCACAACAAGAGAAGCCACCACAATGAGAAGCCCGCGCACTGCAATGAGAAGCCCGCGCACCGCAACGAAGAGCAGCCCCTGCTCGCGACAACTAGAGAAAGCCCGTGCACAGCAACGAAGACCCAACGCAGCCAAAAATGAATAAATAAAATTTTTTAAAAAATAAATTAATTAAAAAATATACTTGTAAAGTAAGCACAATACAAAATATAATGAAATACATAATTTAAGGCTAACTTTGTCATCATATATTTGGCAAGTTGGTGTCAGACAAATACCATAATAACCTAGTCAGATTGGTCATTCAATCACTCATAAAGCATTTAGTGAGCTCCTGCTCTGTGTCAGACACTTCTCTCAGTGCTAGAAATACAAAGATGATAGTGGTGATGTCACCTTCCACTCTGAACAGTAAAAACAAAACTGATAATGTGATGTCATCTTCTACTTTGAGCAACCCAGTTTTCTTCCTAAAGACTCAAAACAGTGTGGTAAAAATGAAGACACCTGGGTCCCACTTATCAGCAAATCTAATTCAAAAGTTTATGATAGTCCCTCACCATGCTTTTGAGAAACAGAGGTGAGGGAGGAAGCTTATCAAAACCACTTATGACTTATAAATTACATGTCCCCATTTTCCTCGAGCCACTGTAATTAGTAGAAGGAGTACGTAATATGGCATAGGGTGTACTGGGCTGTGTGTGTGTGTGTGTGAGTGTGAAGACAGACATTAAGATTGATAACCACTACAATAAAGAGTTCTTGGTGGGGGGGGGGGGGGCGGGGCAGGGGGTTGTTAATTATAATTGCCAAGGAAGAAGTAAGAATTTCTACAAACCAGAGCTTCTCAAAGTAACATGTACAGATTCCTGGAATCCCCAAGACCCTTTCAGAAGGTCCATCAGATCAAAATCATTTTCAAAATACTAAAAACATGATTGGCTTCTTCCACTGTATTGGCACTCATTGCATTTCACTCATTAGCATTTATTGATGGCTCAAAAGTAACAGTAGGTAAAAACGCTGGTATCTTAGCAGTAGCAGCACACTGTACTAGTAGTCATTACATTCTTTGCCACTACACTCACCACACTCTATTTAAAAAAGAAAAAAAAAAACCAGTTTCATTCAAGAATGTCTTTGATGTAGCTGTAGCTATAAATTTAACACATTTTATAAAATCTCAACCCTTGGGTACACACCTTTTAATATTCTGTGTGTTGAAATGGAAGTATAATGGTTGTCTCAGGCACTTACACGACTGCACAGCAAGCTGAACTAGCCACTTTTCTATAGAACATCATTTTTCTTGAAAGAATGACTGATAGACAAATGATGGTTACTTAATCTTGGGTATTTAGCAAATATTTCCTTGAAAATCAACAGTGAGCCTAGGGACTTCCCTAGAGGTCCAGTGATAAAGAATCCGCCTTCCAATGCAGGGCATGCAGGTTCTATCCCTGGTCGGGGAACTAAGATCCCACATGCCACGGGGCAACTAAGCCTGCGCACCACAACTACTGAGGCCACATGCCACAAAAACCACAAAGCCCAGGCACCCTGTAGTGCACACACCACAACTAGAGAAACCCATGCGCAGCAACAAAGAACCCGTGCAGCGCAACAAAAAGATCCCGCGTGCCTCAACGAAGATCTTGTGTGCTGCAAGTAAGACCCGATGCAGCCAAAAAATAAAGAAAATAAACAAATATTTAAAAAAAAAAGAAAATCAACTGTGAGCCTATAACATCAAGGAAAACAACTGTCAACATCTATTGCTAACTACAAAATTCAAGCTTTGAGAAAAACAGAATTTTGCAAACTCATTTCTACCAGTGCGGACTTAAAAGCTTCCTACATCAGAAAGACTTTTCTGATGAGAATGTGAAATTAACAAATGTGATTCTTTGACAACGAATAATGAAATGTGTAAACATTCGGAAGATCTGCATAACCCAAGGAACAAATATTTTCCAGATGATCAATGCATGGGGTTAAGAAATCCTGCATGGATAAAAGACACATTCAAAGTGGAGGACAGACCAACTGATCTTAATGAAAACAGAGTATGAAAACTTCATTTCATTGCTATGATTTCAAATTCCACATTGCAATTAAATCTTTCCGAAACTGCCTTTAGGAGTACACCATCTTGATTTCATTGATAGCTTCACAGGTATATTAAAAATGTGTAACTTACTGTATGTCAACTATATGTCAGTAAAAGTTTAAAAAGTAAGAAACTACCACTTGAGTTTTCGTATGGCATCAAAGAAGAATATTCACAATTATCTGAAAGGTCTATTAAAATACTCTGCCCTTTTCTAATTACATATCCGTATGAGACCAGAATTTCCTCATATGCTTCAAGTAAAATAACATATCACAAGACAGTGAATACAGCTACAGATATGAGAATTCAGCTGTTTTCTATTAAGCTAGACATTAAATATATTTGCAAAAATGTTAATAAATGCCAATCTCCTTACACCTGAAACTAGCATAATATTGTAAATCAACTATAATTCAATTAAAAAAAAAAGCTGGACTTTCCTGGCGGTCCAGTGGTTAAGACTCCACGCTTCCATTGCAGGGGGCACGGGTTCGATCCCTGGTCAGGGAACTAGGATCCCACATGTCGCACAATGCAGCCTAAATAAATAAATAATTTTTGTAAAAGCGAATCTCTTATATATTCCCTGTTTTGGAAAATAAAGTTATTTTCATTAAAAATGCTACTGGGGGGGAGGGATAAATTGGGAGATTGGAATTGACATATACACATTACTATATATAAAATAGATAACTAATAAGGACCTACTGTATAGCACAGGGAACTCTTCTCAATACTCTGTAATGACCTATCTGGGGAAAGAATCTAAAAAAAAGAGCTGATATATGTATATGTATAACTGATTCACTTTGCTTACAGCAGAAGCTAACACAACACTGTAAATCAACTATACTCCAATAAAAAATTTTTTAAATGCTGCTTATGTTATTAATATGGAATGGGTTTATTACTGTTATTTTAAATGAATTAAAAGTAAATACTTCTAACGTTTCTCAGTTTTAGTTTCTAATTTGACAGGTATTAATAGACATAATCCACATAAAAGTTCTTTGAGGTTATCAGTAATTTTGAAAAGTATAAAAGAATTCTGAGACTGAAAAATTTGAAAACAACTGCTGGAGATCTGATGATACTTTATTTAGCTATTCACCTCTGGATAACCTTACTGAATGCATCATAACTATCTTCCTTTGAAGAACCAGAATAAACACTGAGAAAAAAAGGAGGTATGATAGGTAGAATAATAACTCTCTGTTGTAATATGAAAAGATTTTCAATTGTTAAATTTGTTAAGTACAAAAAGGCAAAGGATACGACAAAATACGAGATATTGGCATTTATTACACTTCAGCTTCCATTTGCTGAAAAGAGGGAGAAAATGATGACGTGTCCATACGTGCTTGTATATGCATAAAGAAACACCAGGCACTCAAGAAACCAGTAAAGGCAATATCTATAAGGGAAGGGGAATATGGAATACACAGAAGGGTACAGGAATGAGACTTCTCAATGAATATCTTTAATTTTTAAAACATACAAATGTATTCAAAATTTTTTAATTTATAATTTAATTTAAACAACATAATCCTAAACCAATATTAAGCCATAATTCAAATGTATTTTCAATTTTTATGTTGCTCTGATCTCAGAAAAACAAAAAATTTTACTCTTTTTTTCAGCTCCGAGGCAAAACAGTATCACTAGCAACTAAATACTCATGCCAGAAGAATAAGTATCTCATTTTTAAAACACAAGAGGGAAATGTTTTTTTAAACCTATAAATAAATCCATCATCTGAAAAAAAATAGTAATGAATAAAGTAATTATAAAGAAAATATTAGGAGTTTCCTGGTGGTATAGTGGTTAGGATTTGGCACTTTCACTGCCGTGGTCTGGTTTCAACCCCTGGTCGGGGAACTGAGATCCCGCAAGCCACACAATGCGGCAAAAAAAAAAAGAAAAGATTCAGGTAAAACCATGAAATCAGCAGTTATTTTAATTCTTTTATACTTAAAAGATGTCATTGACAGAATTAAAAGCAAAATTAGATACTGCACAAGAAAAAAATCAGTGAACCTGAATATAAAGCAAAAGAAATTATCCAAAAGGAAGCAGAGAGGAAAAAAAGGAAAAAAATAATTCTCAGTGAACTGTGGGACAATATTAAGATATCTAACATACTTTTTTTTATTTGGAGTCTAGAAAACAAAGGAAGTGAAAAAGAAAAATATCTGAGATGATAATGATGACTGCTTTTCCAAATTTGCTGCAAACTACAACCCACACATCTGAGAAACTTGACAAATTCCAAACAGGATTAAATTCAAAGAAAATTATTCAAAGGCACATGATAATAGACTAGCAGGAAAATGTTAATAATTTTTTAAAATCTTAAAGCAACTAGAGGAAAAAAGACACTCTATATTCAGAGGAACAAATATTTAAAAATCACATAATTCTCAGAATCTGTGCAAGCCAAAATACAACAGAACATTTATAAAATGCTAAAAGAAGTAATGTCAACATACCCACTGAATTCAATACCTACCAAACTACCTTTCAAAAACGGAGTAAAAAAGCTACAGAAATCAAGAGTATGGTAGTGGGAATTCCCTGGCGGTCCAGTGGTTAGGAACCTGTGCTTTCAAAAATAGGCAAAGGACCTGAAAACACACTTCTCCAAAGATGATATACAAATGGCCAATAAACACATGAAAAGGTGTTCAACATAATTAGTCATTAGAGAAATACAAATCAAAACCGTAACGATACAAATTCACACTCATTAGGATGATTATCCAAAAAAAGGAAAATAACAAGTGTTGTCAAGGCTGCAAAAAAAATGGAACCCCCAAGCATTGCTGGTAGGAATGTAAAATGGTGCAACTACTGTGGCAATCAGTTTGGTGGTTTCTCAAAAAGTGAAACACAGAATTACTATATGACCCAGCAATTATACTCTTAGATAGATATCCAAAAGTACGGAAAGCAAGACTCAAGCGGATACTTGTACACCAACATTCATAGCACTATTATTCACAAAAGTCAAAAGGTAGCAACAACCCAAATGTCTATCAACAGATAAACGAATAAACAAACTATGGTATATCATACAATGGATATTATTCAGCTTTAAAAAGGAATTCTGATACATGCTACAACATAAATGAACTCTGAAAACATGCTAAGTGAAATAAGCCAGACATAAAAGGACAAATATTGTATGAATCCACCTAAATGTGGTACCTAAGATAGGTGAAATCATAAAGAAAGGAGAAGAGTGGTTGCCAAAGCTGGAGGAAGGAGTCAGTAGGGAGTTAAGTGTTTAATGGGTGCAAAGCTTCAGTTGGAACAGATGAAGACACTCTAGAGATGGATGCTGGAGGCGGTTGTATTGGATTGGCCAAAAAGTTCATTCTGTAACATCTTACGGAAAAAACCCAAATGAACATTTTGGCCACCCCAATAAATAATACAAATGTACTCATGCCAGAGAAGTGTACATTCAGAAATTGGTAAAACAGTAAATTTTGTTATATATATTCTACCACAATTTTTTTAAGTGTCTTTGTATAGCTGGGGCCTTGCCAAATAGTTTATGCTACAATGTGATTTATGGTGAACTCCTCTTTTTGTTCTCCTGCTACCCTGGGCCACCCTGTGACCTCTGCAGGAGAGAGGAGGGCTGGAGACTGAGTAGCTAAGGTCAGTCACAAGCTTGCTCCATGCCTACATGACCAGCTCCCAATAAAAACCCGGGGTACCAAGGCCTAGCTGAGCTTCCCTGGTTGGCAATACTGCACACTTGTTGTCACGCGTCACTAAGGGAACAACTGGACTCTCACACTTGGTCTCTCCTGCACTCCACTGTACTGTATGCACCTTTTCCTCATTTTAACCTGTATTCTTTCTCTGTAATAAAACCCGTCTGTAAGTATAACAGCTCTGATCCTTCTAACAAATCATCAAACCTGAAGGTGGTCTTGGTGACGCTGACACATATGGAAAAGAATATACCATATAAATATTAACCATGAGAAAGTTGGATTGGCTTCATTAATACAAAACAAGGAACACTTCAGAGCAAAAAATATTACCAGATATAAAGAAGAACATACACTGTGATAGTCAATTCATCAACAAAATATAATCCCTAACAGGTATATCAAATAACAGAAATTCAAAAAACTTGAAACAACAAATCAACAAAACTAAAAGAAAAAACAGACAAATCCAGAATTACAGACGGAAATTTCAAAACTGCTCTCAGGAACTGACAGGAAAAAAAGGAAAATCAATAGGAATGTAGAGATTTAAATATCCCAATTTAACCTAATTAACATTTAGAGAGCAATCTACCCCACAATGACAGAAAACATACATTATTTTCAAACAGACACAGAACACTCACCAAGACAGACCATGTAATAAGCCATAAAACAAGTCTCTTGTTAGTTGTCTGGGCCCAATGGAGAAAAACAGATGCAACATTTCCTAAACTTATTTGACCATAAACCCTTTCTGCAAAGGCATCTCCAGGGACTGTTTCTCAGAACACTTTGGGAAAACCTATCCCATTCATTCTCAACATCTCTCCCTAATTGTTCTCCTGGTTGTGACTAAGGAAATAAGAGAGTCAATAAATATACCTTTTCCTTGACTACCAATCCAGGATTAATCAATGTTATGAAGTGCACACAAAAGTCCTAAGGCAGGAATAAGCTTGACATATTTGGGGAACAGCAAGGGGGCCAGAATGGCTGGAACAACATAAGGTAAAGGACAAGTGGTAGAAGATGAAATCAGAAAGTTAGGCAGAGGTCAAAGCATATAAAACCTTCTAAGCCTTGGCAAGGATTTTTAAGTGTGATTTTAAATATGATAGGATTTTGAGAAAAGAATATTATCTTATTTACATTTTTAAAAGAGCTCTGAGGCTGCTGTGTAAAGAACAGAATGGAAACTAGGCAACCAGTTAGGAAGCTCTGGCAGCAGCATAAGAGATGGCTAAGACCAGAGTGGCTTAGACCAGATTAAATGTGTTTGTCAAAGAAAAAAAGCCCAGAAAAATCTACATAAATTGTGCTGAAATGCCTTAAAGCATTTTCCCTACTTGGCTCCCAGGACATCTCGTTCTTTTCCTCATGAGAAGCTTAATCTATCTTCCTTACATGATATCCCTCACCTCTTCAACCTCTTCAAGTTGGAAATGTTCCAAGGCTCACTCACAAGCCCCTTTTTTCTGGCTACTCTGATTCCTATGGTGATTTCATCCAGACACTTGGCTTTAAATGTTATCTACATAATGATAATTCCCAATTTTAAAGCTCCACCCTAGGCCTCTCCCCTAAACTCCAGACTCATGTATCCACTTAACTATATAGTAAACATCTCAAACTTAACAAACCAAAATTGAGCTCCTAACCTTCCCCCTCCAAACCTGTTTCTCTTAAGTCTTCCCTTTCTCAGATAATAGCAACTCCATTATTGCAATCTCAGGGATAAACCTTAAGAAATATCCATGACTCCTCTCTTTCTCTCACACTCCACTCCAAGTATATCAGCAAATCCTTTGGACTCTACCTTCAAAATATACCCAGTAATGAACCACTTCTTACCCACTTCCACAGCTATTACTCAATCCAAGCCATCATCTGTAACTTGGATTGCTACTTTCCTCTTAACTGTTGGTTCAGCCCTTGCCACTGCCTTCACCACTCCCCAACTGTAGTCTACTCTGAACATGGCAGTCAAGTGGTTCTAGTAAGTCTAAACTATAATAGATCATGTCACCAACTGCTCAAAACTTTCCAATGGCTATCTCACTCAAGTAAAGGTCCTTAAAATGGTCTTCCAGACCTAATGTCATCTGACCACAACACTTTTGTGCCTCTGCTCCAGCTATTTATTTTCCTCTTAACCTCATGTCGAACTACTCTGCCCCATGTCACTTCATTCCAGTTGCAATAACCTTCTTGCATTCCTCAAATACTCCAGGCCTGCTCTAGCCACAGGACCTTTAAACTTGCTGTACCCTCGACCTAAAACTATCTAGCCCCTAACCCCTAAAATTACCTAGAATGCAAGGCTTGTTCTTTCACCTACTTCAAGTCTTCACCCAAATGTCAGTTCAGTGACATCTACCCTGTCCTTGCCATTTAAAATTTCTCCCATTCTTGGGGACTTCCCTGGTGGTCCAGTGGCTAAGACTCTGCGCTCCCAATGCAGGGGGCCCAGATTCGATCCCTGGTCAGGGAACTAGATCCCACATGCCGCAACTAAGAGTTCGCATGCTGCAAATGAAGATCCCGTATGCTGCAACTGAAGATCCTGCATGCTGCAACGAAGGTCCCACATGCCGCAACGCAGGTCCCACATGCCACAACTAAGACCCAGCGCAGCCAAATAAATAATTAAACAAATAAATATTTTTTAATAAAAATAAATAAAATTTCTCCCATTCTTTAACATTCCTTATGCACCAGCTCCACTTTATTTGCTTTATAATTCTCCATAGCATTTTCCTCTAACATACTATGTGTTCTACTTACTTACCATATTTATAGTCTGTCTCCCCCAACTAGAATATAAACTCTAGAGATTTTTGTCTGTTTTCATCTCCTGCTATGCACCTAGTCCCTAGAGCAGTACCTTTCACACAGAACTGAGTTTGTCCAATACTGAATGATGGAAAGTTAAATAAAGCCTCTGCAGAAGTGTCAAGTTTTGATAGGCCCAATTCAAATCCTAGGACTACAGTAATTAAAATATACCAATTCCTTTGTCTATTTATACCATAAGAATAATATTCAATATTCTTACGTGCTTTTAGTTATGCTTTTATTATTTTATAATATATTTAACCTGACACTTATAGAGGTGCTTACTGATTCCAAATAGTTCAACTTCTTACTTACTCTGGCATCACTATAAATAGAACACTAGGCTTCAGCTACAAGTCCTAGGTTCAAATTCTAGCTCTACCATTTACTAGTAGTATGACTCAGGCAATTTAGCCTCCTTCAAGTCTTAGTTTCTCATCAATAAAACAGAAAGGTGGGGATAGATTAAAGACCTGCCTGCCTTACCTATCCTGTACCTAATCATAAGATTATTGTGAAAGTCAAAAATGTATGAGAAAATGCTTTATAAACCATAAATGATACATAAGTGTCAGTTAAATGTCTATATTGTAGTTTGGGAAAAACCTGAATGGAACAGAAAAGTTCAGTGTTTGAGGCAGCATATCTCATCATACCTCCCTGCCCCTAACATTTAACTCTAGTTTTGGAGTCAGACTGGCTCTTCCACTTACTTACTATACCTTAAGCAAGTTACTCAACCTCTCTGAGTCATTGTTTCCACATCCATAAATGGAGAATATACCAACCTTGTAGCAACCTTTTGAAAATTAGAGGGTATACAGACATAAATGTAATGTAACTACAGAATACACTTAACAAATGACATTTTTACTTGTTGTCTTGACCTTCTTTAAAATGGACAAAAACCCAAAAGTAGATAATATAAACTACACTATGGAGGTAGGCAAGATGATTTTTGACTTGGAAATTGCATGTGAAAGGATAAGAAGGAAAGTGAGAAAGAGGTAATCAAGCAATAATCTCAATTAAATTTAATCTCTATTAAATTTGTTCTTTCCTTCTTGCCTTTCTCCAAGGTTAAATAATAGGATGAGACGCAAACATCATCATACAGAAAACCATATTTAGTAACCTAAAAAAGTTCATTTCAAAACTAAATATTATATAGTATTTTCTCTTCAAAGGAGAATATTTGTATCAGTTTTTTAATTTCTCACACACCAAGATATATTTTGACACTCTAGAACTCAAGGTACATGCCAAAAAAAAAAAAGTTGTGGTTTTCCAATTATAGAACCCTGATATAATTTTATTAAATATATTTAGAAATATGACAGAAAGAATTAAAACAACTTAAAAAATAAAACTGCTACTAAGATATATACCATACAAACAGTTCAAGAATGCTTTATGAAATCATTAGACTCTGATATATTTCCTCACTTCTATGACACTAGTAATTATAAGGTATAACAACCACTTTCCGGGGGGGTGGGAGTGGGGGGGAACCTCCCACATTAAATATACACTTAAGATATAAAACATACCAATTTCAGAAAACATTAAAATGTGATATATCCCTCTGAGATGGTGAAAACGTTCTATTTCTTGAGCTAGGGGATAGTTACACAGAGTATATTTGTGGATATTCATCAAAGTGTACACCCATTTTGTACACCCATTTATACTTTTTCTATATGTACATTTATTTCAAAATAAATTTATGTAATGTACCACAACCATACAGATACAGCTATCAACCAGATGAATTATTGATCTTAATATGAAAGGTGAAAAAATAAAGCTTTTAAAAGAAAACATAGGAAAGTTAGCTTCATGACACTGAGGTAGGTAGAGATTTCATAAACGGAAACAGAAGAATACTAACCAGCTGATAAACTGGACTTCTTTAAAATTAAGAACTTTGACTCACCAAGATACCAAGATCCTGAAAAAGCTACAGAGTAGAAGGTATCTGCAATACATATACCTAAAAAGACTATATCCAGAATATATAAAGAACTACAAATCAATATGAAAAAAGTAAATACTCTAGTATAAAAAGGGCTAAAGACTTGACAGACACTTCACAAAAGCAGAGGTCCAAATGACTAATAAACATGGGGCCCCTAATATGAAAAGGTGCTCAACTTCATTAGTCATCGGAAAATAAAATCAAAACTACAATGCAATACCACTACACACCCTTCAAGAAAAACTAAAAATAAAAAGACTGACAATACCAAGTGTTGACAAACACGTGGAACAACTGGAATTCTCTCATATACTTCTGGTGGGAGTATAAGTTTGTAAAACCACTTGGCAAAACTTCAGCAAAATCTACTAAAAATGAACATACCATAGTCATAACCATGACCTAATAATTCCACTTAAGGTACATACCCAACAAAAATGCATATATACATTCATCAGGAAAAAGAGTACAAAAATGTTCAAAGCAGCAAAACTGTAAATAACAAAAATGTCCATTAATAGTAGAATGGAAAAACTGTGGTTTATTCACAGAATAGAACACAACAACAAGAATAAACAAACCACAGTATAACATGGATTAATCTCATAAATGTAATGTTGAGCAAAAGAAGCTCAAACAAGTTATTCTATATGATTTCACTTATACAGAGTTCAAAAACAGACAAAACTTTTCTATGGTGTTAGAATACAAGGAATACAGTGTGAGTTGGGAATTCCACTACTGATGTTTATTGAGCTGGGTGCTAGTTACAATGACACGCCTATTTTGTGAAACTTCATCTAGCTGTACACTTTTCTATATGCATGTCGTACTTCTTTAAAAATCTTACATTAAATAAGGTCCCCAACTAGTGAATCATGATTTCTAATCTTTTCCTACCACCAAGATTCTTCACCTATACTACGCTCAGAGACTTAACTAGCAATGGTCTTATATCACCCGCCATGTTCTTAGGGATTTAAATGTCAGTATCTCTGTCCATATGTACTATATGCTAAGCCCTTTAATGTTCACTCGTTCAGATACTTATTAAATTTATGTACAAAACCTGTGCTTGCTGAGAACTTGGGGTACAAAAAAATTAGTAAGACATAGTCCCTGTCTTCTAGGAGTTCATAATCTTATAGAAGACCACATACACAGATAACAAGGTAAATATATAGAGATACACACAGGATATTATGGGAACACAAAGGAACAGCCAGGGGTAGGTAAGGCATCAGGGTAGGCTTCTAGGAGGTGTTAACACCTGAGTCCTTAAAAGATGAGAAGGAGTTATCCTGGCAAAGTGCATTCCAACACAGGAAACAGCTTGAATAAAAACACAGTGATAAGAAACAGCACAGTGTATTTAAAGAAACAATGAACAGCCGCTAGACAGTTGCTGAAGCGTAGTAAAAGGGAGAACTGGGATGGGGTTGGGGGAAGTGGCCAAAGAGATAGGAAGATGCCAAGTCATGAAGAGACTTAGACCTTATCCAACAGGAAAGATGGGTCAGTGAGATTTATGCAAAGAAATTATGTGGTCAGATAGATTATTCAGGGAGCAATGCAGAGGATGGACTTAAAGGGAATAAAGTTGGCAGAAAGAAGGACAGTTAGGAGGCAGTTATAACTGTCCAGACAGAAGATCATAAGGGCTGAAATAATGAAATGAAAGATATAGCAAATCCGGAAAAAGTACAGACACATTATGCCGCTGATCTAGAGACCACATTTTGAGAACCACAAATATATACTATGGGTTGACAATTTTTTTCTGTAAAGGCCCAAATAAATAGTAAATATTTTAGACTTTACAGGCCACATACAGACTCTATTTCACTTCTTGGTTCTTGTTTGTTTTTTAAACCCTTCAACAATTAAAAACCGGGCTTCCCTGGTGGCGTGGTGGTTAAGAATCCGCCTGCCAATGCAGGGGACACGGGTTCAAGCCCTGGTCTGGGAAGATCTCATGTGCCATGGAGCAACTAAGTCCATGTGCCAAAACTACTGAAGCCCACACGCCTAGAGGCTGTGCTCCGCAACAAGAGAAGCCACTGCAATGAGAGGCCCACTCGCCGCAACTAGGGAAAGACCACTCGCAGCAGCGAAGACCCAACGCAGCCAAAAATAAAATAAATTAAATAAATAAATTTTTTAAAAAATTAAAAACCATTCTGTTAGTGGACTTTACCACAAAAAAAAAAAAAGGCCACAGGCTGGATTTGGACTGCAGACATAGTGAGTTTGCTGATCCCTGCTGTATACCCATAAAGAAGCAAGGATTAACCTTCCTATGAGATTAATTTTCCTAAAATGCTACTTGCTTATCAGTCCCCTACTCAGAAACTTCTGCACTGGTCCTGATTACCTACTGCATAAGTTAAATCCCTATGACGCATAGCATTCACAGGCATCTACACTCTAGCTCCAACCAGGCTCGTGAACTACACCCCGTGAGAACCTTCCATTCTTATTAAATTGGCCTACTTACGCTTACCTGCCTGTGTATCTTTGTGGTGTTCCCCAATGTACTTTCTCACTTTTCAAATCTACTCAAATACCCTTCCTTCAAAGCATAATTCAAATCCTTTGAAGTGATTCCACCCTCGTCCAAACTCCTAAAAGCACTGCCTCAATTTATCTGATATTTATTTTTTGTCTTGAGTTACTACACTTCAGAGAGAGACTTTTAAACTTGAGTAATAATTAGGGTGAATTTATCCTCCAATATCTTCTTGGAGGGCAGGGAATACTTGATACTTTTATCAAAGGATCTAGCATATAACAAGGGGTAAATAAAAACGAAGGTGTGTATGTAGATATATAACACATATATGTATACACACTTTTTTTTTTCTGAACTAGCTATATAACTGAAGCAAATGTTATCTCACCATTTTATCAGTAATTGAGCACTTTAATTCTATGGACACAATCCGAATGCTGCAGAATTACAGAATGACAATCCAAAAGCACATCTGTCTCTCTCCCACTACATGTTTTTAGGCCTAGTTTAAGGGAACAATAATAATACAAGTAAAATTTTTCCAATGGTCAATGTTATCAATCTAGATACAGTGGGGTCTAGAAGTCACTAGATCAAGTCAAAATTTACTTACGTATATTTTTATTCATTTTTAAAATATGAAATCAGCTTTTATAACTAAATTGCCTTTTTTTTTCTTTTAAATTTGGCAGCGATGCATGGCTTGCGAGATCTCATTTCCCTGAGCAGGGATTTGAACCCACGCCCTCAGCAGTGAAAGCACAGAGTCCTAACCACTGGACCGCCAGAGAATTCCCCTAAATTGCTTTAAATTCACCCTAATTATTACTCAAGTTTAAAAGTCTCTCTCTCTCTCTCTCTCTCTCTCTCTCTCACACACACACACACACACACCACACATGGTCTGAATTTTTTTTAACAATAAGGTTCTCCATGACAATTCACATTCCAAAATTGCATTACTGATTTCATTCAGAATTTAGGGAAATAAGAATATATTTTAAAATTTTAAGAAAGTTGTCCATTTTAGTTCACTACTGATAAATAGTTTTAATCACAGAATGTTTTCAGCTGGATTAAAGGATTCTTATATTTGAGATTACTGAAGAAGTCTTTTCAAGTCTGAAGTGTGAACTATGCCTAATTTTACTATGCAAAGAATGTTCAAGAATCTATAAAAATTCCTGCAGAATCATCTGGCCACATTTTCAGTGCAAAAGTTTAAAACACTTTTGAAAGGTATAGAAAACAAAATAAATTAACCAAAAAGTGGCCATGAAAATGAAAACTGTGACTTTTTATCTCTTCAAAACACATTGAAGAAAAAGTTTAGTGACTCACAACCCTGAAAAGACTATTATTCATGGATAACTTTAATAGTAATAATGCATTGATTGGAAGACAAAACCAGGAGCCAGGGACTCCCATTCCTGTTTTGCCACTGGTTTGTACAGAATCTTGGGCATATCCCCATAAGCTGAACAAGAAAGGCTTAACTGACATGCTAAGGTTGTGAGAACTGATGAAATGTTTATGAAGCACTTTGGAACCATGAGGGAAGCCACTATAACCATTAAAAGTCATCTGCTTAATGCAAAACTATAGCTACCTGTTAGGCTTGCAAATCCTTTATGTCTTCTTAACACAGCAAATCTTCAGTGAGTCAGTAAAGAGCATGTATTTAATGAGCGAGCTTAGCAACCTCAGAGAAATGAATTTTCTTCCAAATCTTTGTTTTCTCACAAACCATGTCTCTATCCAACCCAACTATTTGCAAAGGGAAACATGATCCGACCCACACTAAAGATTCGGGTCTAGGTATTGATAAGCCAATACCAAATGACTGAAAATTCAGGAATCACAGTGGAATTTTGTCAACTTATCAGAAATGTGACTCCTGAAAATAATCCCAGAAAACAGTCGTTCTAACAAGAGCTTTATTAAAGCGAAAGTCCCTACACTCTCTCACCTAAAGAGCTGTAAAGTATTTTTGGACAGTGTCGATAGAAGACTAAACTCGCTCAAAACCTGACCCAACGCGTTAAGTAGTTCCAGCACCTGCTTGGTGTTAAGCGACTGGAGACTGGGGAGGCTGCTCAGGAAAAAGTGCTGATGCCATCTCCAGCTGCCCCTTTCGTGAATGACAGTAACAATGAAAACACTGACAAAAGAGCTAGGAGGCCACCCCAAGCCTCTGCTTAGCAATACTTCTACCCTACCCCCAACAGACAGAGCAGCAAACCCCAGAAAGGGGCGTCCCCTCACAGACCTAACATGCCCAGACCCTGCCTCTGGTCTGGCAATGTCAAAAAGTACTACCCTTCACTCCTCTCAAGACGGCTGAGCACCTGAAAGGTGAGGGGGAAATGCGGCCTCTCGTTCTGAACTGCCAAGGGGAGCGGGAGAAGACTGCCTGGCAGGAGGCGGGCGAGCAGAGCTCGTGTGCACCCCGGGAGACTAAGAAGTCCCCGGGTCGCGGGCGCCGCTCGGAGCGTCGTGGGGAGGAGAGGCGAAGAGAGGAGATGGGAGGGGAAGGGACGGGAGGGGAGGGGACGGGAGGGGAGGGGAGGGGAAAGGAGGAAGGCGCTTCCCTCCCGCGGCTGGAGGGCGGAGGGTCGCTCGGCTCCGCACGGAGGAAGCAGGGCTAGGGCGCAGGGCTAACCGTCCCCCCGGGGGGTGGCTGCGGCCGGCTGCCCGCTTCCCGGGAGCCGGAGGAGGCGACAAGTAGGCTCGGTCGGGGAGCACATTCTTTCCTCGAGCCTGGTCCTGAGGGAGGGCGCAGGCGGCCGAGGCGGCAACTCTCCCTCTCGCCCAACTCCCGGCAGAGCGTGAGGGAGGCCGACCCCGGGCTGACCGGCGGGATGCCGCCCGGGTGGGAAGGCGGCGAGGCCAGCCTCCGGCCCGCTCCCTCCCCACGCGGTCCGCGGCCGGCGGCCGTCAGCGCCCTCGTCTCTCCCGCCGCCGCGCGGGGCCGGGCCGCCGACCTCGGCCGGCCGGGCGCGGGGCCAGGCAGCGGCAGCGGAAGGGCCGGCCGGCCTGGGGCCCTACCTGAGGCTGTGTACCAGCTCCCGGCGTGACTGGCTTCCCGGCAGACCACTCGGTTGGACATCTTGGTGCCTGTGCCGCCTATGGTGCACGAGGATGAATGAGGAGGCGGCGGCGGCGGCGGCAGGAGCGGCTCCGCGAGGGGACGAGACACCGCGGGCCCAGCCCAGGAGGAGGCGGCAGCGGGGAGGGGATCAGCCCGGCCCAGGAGGAGGAGGAAGAGGAGGAGGCGGCGGCCCGGGAGGAGGAGGAGATGGCAGCCGGGGCGGTGGCGGCGGCGGCGGCGGCAACAATCACCTCAAACTCGGGCGGCCGCCGGAAGACGGGGCCCGCGGCGGCCTCACCGAAGCCCGGAAAGCCTGGCCCCGGCCCCCAAAGTCGCCGCTGCTCCCCAGCCGGGGCTGGTTCCGCCGAGCCACCCCCACGGCCCCCTCCCCTACCGGTCGGCCTCCCGGAGCCACCGCCGGTGACCCCACCCCCGTGACTCCGCGCCCGCCCCCTCCCCCCACCCCCCGCGGGACTCCCCGCACCCACCCCCACCCCCGGCGGGGCCCTCCTGCCCGCCCGGCTGTCGGCCCGCCGGCCCCGCCCCGCCCCGCTCCTCCTCCGGCCGCGCGGCGAGGTTAACGGCGGACACCGGACAGGCCACACGGCATCTGGGGTCGGGCGGCCCCGCGGGGAGCCAGCGGCGGCTGCTGCTCCGCGCACACAAAAGCCCAGGGCCGGGGCCTGAACCGGGGAAGGCAGACCCGGAGAAGAGCCAACGCTTCCTTACTCGCCACTCTAACGGGTCCTGCCCACTGAGCATGCCCAGCAGCCTCTGCCAGGCCCGCCGAGGAATCTCGACGTGCGCGGTCCGCTCTCCGGGGTTTAGCGGCAGCAGAGGCTGGGAGGGGGAGGGCGCGGGGAGTAGGACGCAGCCGCAGGGCAAGCCCCCTCCCCCAACCAACTTCCTTAAACGCAGAGCACCCAGGGCAAGACGGTGCGGCTTTCCACGTGGAAAGTCCCCTGTCTTCCCCGCCACACACAGGAATCCTTAGTGGATGCTCGCCCCCAAGGTTTCACTACTAGGCACGCAAGTCTGTGGCCACGATGGGAAGTTCATTTGTAGAAGCAGGCATGTGGTAGTGTGCCTGTGGTCCTGCAAATGCTACTTTTTGCTTCACCGGGCCACTCTTACCGTCTAATCATGGCTCTTACACTGTAAACAGTTATATTAATGTAATTGCATGTCTTAACTCCGTAACTAGACTACAGTGTGATATAGCTAGCCTCAGTTATTCTCATCTATAAAATGGGTATAACAATACTCAAGGTGTGTCCCTAGGATTATGAGTTAATAAATGTAAAGAGCCTGATAGAGTAGTCATACAACAAACATTATTTCCAACCCTCCATTATCTTTTAAATCCCACGTGTCAGGAACAAAGAATTACGTTAAAATTATACAAGAGGGACTTCCCTGGTGGCATGGTGGTTAAGAATCCGCCTGCCAATGCAGGGGACACAGGTTCTAAGCCCTGGCCTGGGAAGATCCCACATGACCTGGCAACGAACAGTAGCTTCTGCTCGCCACAGCTAGAGAAAGCCCGCATGCAGCAGGGAAGGCCCAACACAACCATAAATAAATTAAAAAAAAATTATACAAGAATCACAGCAAAGTAGAATATCTTGGACCTCCAAGGAAATGTCATGGAGTAGACCATTCCAAAACTGGGACGAGAGTAAGAGAAAGTTGCATACCTTCAATGAAAGACTTGGAGTTAAAATCATAAAAATTGTTATATCTGAATTTCACACTAAACAGATCCCCGGTAGAGTCCAAAACAAACGACTGACTGCTTAATTTTCAAGTTTTCCTAGTGTCATATAATAGATTTTTTTTTTCAGGTACTATATAGTTTCTACCCCTCCTCTCACCTTTTCAATTTTAAGGCTCAAGGATCTTGCATGAGATCCCAGTCCTGGTCAATTACTGGAACACTTCTGACTTTCACACCTTTTTATACACTGGTTTTAAGCTTGGGAAAAAAAAATCTCCACTCTGTATAGTTCTTTACTCAATTTTTAACCCTCTCACTTCACCACTAACCTGCCCAAATATTAAGCTATTACACAGGAAAAAAAAAAAGGACATGCCAAGTAGTCAATTTAGGGATAACAGAAAAAGGAGGGCTGGAGCTGATTCCCCGGTACTCTTCCTGAAGAAGCAAAACTCAGTGATACCTGATGAAATGGTAAACTTTTCATTGTAAATTTCAAGAAAAGGAAATAGTTGATATGGTTGATACGGTGTAAGAATGTTGATTGCTATGTCACTCATCAGCTGTGTGATTATGGATATCTAGCAATTTAACCTTTTCAATGCTGTTTTCTCATCTGTCAAATGCAAACAGCAGTCATATGTAACTCACAGGCTTGCTGTGAGAATCATTAAGTATCATGAAAACAATTTATAAGCTGTTCTTTATAAATGTTTTATCATTATCCTCTGCTCCTAGCAACAATCCTAGGTCTCATTCCAAACTAATAATGTAATCTAAAATTAAGCTTCCTCCCTATTAAAATGCTCAGTTGGAGGCTTCTTTCCCCAAAGGATTTTTCTTACTGATCAAACTCAGCAAAACCACAATGCCAAGCAAAGTGAAAGGTTAGAGGATCTTCTATTTCTAGAATGCTCTTAACATATCCCATCATTACTCCTCCTGTCCATTTTATTCTGGCTACCTTATTCAAGGATGTGCTCTTGAAAGAAATGTTGAAACTACTCACCCACATCCCCTAAATTAAGGAAGATCCATATAATGCAAAATACTTCATATCCTAGAAGAAGCCTGTTTGGCAATACTGTACAATTCCCATGTTATTATTAACAATTTCCAGGGACTTCCCCGGTGGTCCAATGGTTAAGACTCCGTGCTTCCACTGAAGGGGGCGTGGGTTCAATCCCTAGTGAGGGAACTAAGATCCCACGTGCCGCGTGGTGCGGCCAAAAAAAAAAAAAAAAATTTCCATTATATCCACCAGGGATTTGGGTTTGACGCTCCATAAACATCATCCAAGTTAAAGGCAAGGAGGAAATCTTCATTAACAGAGAGTCCTTATGAAGCACAGACTTCAACAAATAAGGCACCCAGAGCCCAACATTAATAACACATCTTCTGAAATAGCATGTTGGATAGTCACTGCATCAGTCTGTACTAGCAAACGACTAGAAACAACCACAGTGTCTGTCAATAAGACTTGTTAAATTAGGGTATACCCATACATATGCACCCATTAAAAAGAATAAGGTGATACTATATCACTGTCATGGAAAGAGCTGCCCACCCCAAAAAAATGCAAAAGGCAAATTGCAGAACAATGTGTAAAGTATGCTACCATTTGTGTAAAAACAAGTACTTATATTCTCACACACTTGCATATACATGGCATACTTCTAGAAGGAAACAAACTGGTAACGGCCAATGTACATCTTTGTATATCTTTTGAATTTTGTGCCATATACATATACTACCTATACCCAACAATAATTATTTATTAAATAATTTATTAGGCTTGATTTTGGGAGCCTATATGGCAATATTAAATTGCCCATTTTTAGATTTTACTTATCCACAACTGACACCTCGAGGAGCCCCCTAATTACTAAAAGCCCTTTGTCAGAAAAATATTCTAGAATGATACCACCAGGTTTTGAAAAAGTCAAGGTTGAGAGAAGGGAGTTTAGTATAAAGATGCTCTTTTAATTTCAATTAACACTGGTACTCTAACCTAGTATCAGTTGACTTTGCTCTTTTCTTCTTTAGAAACCAAACTTAATAAGTAACATTTATTAAACACTTACTATGCACCTGACACTAGGCTAAGTACTTTACATAGTTAATGATTCTTACAAGATGAAAACTTGTTCATTTCCAAATTTTTGGAGTAAATTTTGTACACAGAGCTTTTTCCAAATTTATTGTTAATATTTTTTTAACATCTTTATTGGGGTATAATTGCTTTACAATGGTGTGTTAGTTTCTGCTTTATAACAAAGTGAATCAGTCATACATAAACATAGGTTCCCATATGTCTTCCCTCTTGTGTCTCCCTATTGTTAATATTATTTAGGATTCCCAGAAATTAAACAACTGAGTCAAAAGATTTGAAGTTTTTTTAAAGGCTGACAAGAGTTTTCTTAAAAAGAAAATTCTGATTCATTACTGATTGCCCCCTTTAGCTCTGGTGACCTATTTTCCACTATTATATTACTTTCCTTCTTTAAATCCAGAGATTTTAAACAAGTGGATTCTCAGTGATAGTCATTTACACCTTCCATCTTTTGTCCCTTGTTGCTACAGTTAGACAATATGTATCAGGCCTCCAATTTGTTACTGCCTTTCTGGAATCCAGTCCAGGAAAATACCTGGCTACAATATTTTATGCTGTCCCTACAGCCATCCTATCATGTTGCTGATGGGAAGTTACCAGTCTTAAAATCTCCTTTACCTTCTCCTAAACAAAGAGATTTAAACAAAGGTTCAATATTCTCCCCATAGGTTCATCAGAATTAGGTAAACAGTTTCCTTCTATCCAAACTATTTTTCTGTTCTTTCTTTTTCTTTTTCTTTTTTTTTTTTTTTTTTTTGTGGTACGCGGGCCTCTCACTGTTGTGGCCTCTCCCGTTGCGGAGCACAGGCTCCGGACGCGCAGGCTCAGCGGCCATGGCTCACGGGCCCAGCCGCTCCGTGGCATGTGGGATCTTCCCGGACCGGGTCACAAACCCGCGCTCCCTGCATCGGCAGGCGGACTCTCAACCCCTGTGCCACCAGGGAAGCCCTGTTCTTTCTTTTTCTTTCTTTTTTGGCCACGGCTTGTTGGATCTTAGTTCCCCGACCAGGGATTGAACCCGTGCCCTCGGCAGTGAAAGCATTAAGTCCTAACCACTGGACCTCCAGGGAATTCCCTATTTTTCTGTTTTTTTCAATTCAAGGTCTCTATATCCTCTAGGAATCTATTCCTGATTTACTCTATTGGTCCTCCCACTTGTCCACATTTTTCAAGAATTCACTCTACAGGATACAGTACCTTTTACTCTATTACTGTATACGTTTATTAAACATTATCTTCCTGACTAAGCAAAGGGTAGGAATTGTTTCTATAGTATAATTGTCAGCTACACATGAAATACCTCATCAAAGTATAGTAGAAGCTTTCTTAACTGATTTCTATTTAAGCAACTTACTGGACTAAGTGATGCTGTCCATCCCCATAGTAAAATACACTGAACCATGCCCACCACAAGCTGAATTCTTGGAGATGGTAGACTACACTTTTTAGGAAACTCACACTGTTGCACTCTTCTCCCAGGTTTGTGTGCATAACTAACAAGGGTCAATCATGTTCTCCAACCTATTTATACGAGATGTACAAAGTACTGCCATTACATAATTTAATAAAATATTACATAAACCAATGAAACACAAACACATAATGCAAAAGGTGTTAGTACAAAAATTAGGTGGAATGCTTTGGACTCAATAAAAACAACTGTCAAATTAGAGGCAGATAAGATGGCTGGAGAAAAAAAATCATGAAAAAGTGTATCATTATACACTTAATGCCTTAAGAATTAAGATCTTAAATGTCTAAGATCTTACGCTACTGTCAAAAAATCTGAAACTGAAATTTGTAAACTATACATTATAGGAGTGGTTTGTGGAAGGAAGATACAGAATTCCAATCAAAGAACCCATACTCAGAGCAAAGGCTGACATCAAAATATTACCAAGTTAATATAGATTAATATTTTCCAAGTTTTTAAAAAAACTGTTCACAGTGTCATTTACGTTTCCTTACTATGACTCCTATTTTTCTATTTTTCATCTACCAGCTAGATAAGAGGGCTTCTATTGTATACACATAAGGGCAGACTGATTTTTCCCCCAAAGAAAAATTTTAAGCACATCTGAGAGCATTAGAGCAGAGAGTACTACAGCATTCAGGGCAGGGAGGTAATATAGCATTAAACTGGGTATGAATCCCTGCCTCAAACTTACTTCCCCTGCAGCCTTAAGCAAGTTAACCAAATCTCACTTTCCTCCTCTAAAAGTGAGGTATTAAAATTAAACCTACCTCACAGGGTTTTGAGGTTAAATGACAATTCATGTAAAGTATTTAGCATGGTGCCTGGCATATGGTTAAGTGCTAAGTAGGATGTGCACTGACAGCAAGACATGCCTATTCTCAGCCCTTACAGAAAAAAGTATCGATTTTACGATTAATTTAAGCCCTATCTTGAAGATAATTCATTAGAACACTGGAAGCCATGCAGCGTTAGGCAAAGTACTGAATTACTTCTAAGTGGTCATTAACCAAAGGTGGTATCAGAATGCCTTAGAGTTTTTGTCAAATTCAGAAGTCCAGGCTCTATCCCAGTTGAATCAGGCTCTCCAGGATCCAGGTACGCATCGATATATAGATGTATAAAAGAGATATATAACACAGAGAGATATAATTTATATATTTTTAATATATTTTTATATATATTTATATATGAAAAGTTCCACAAGTGGCTCTGATGTGAATCGCTGATGAAGAACTGTTAAGAAGATAAAATTATTGATGCTTTAATAAAAGACTACCCAGTTAGGGCTTCCCTGGTGGCGCAGTGGTTGAGAGTTCGCCTGCCGATGCAGGGGACACGGGTTCGTGCCCCGGTCCGGGAAGATCTCACGTGCCGCGGAGCGGCTAGGCCCGTGAGCCATGGCCACTGATCCTGAGCGTCCGGAGCCTGTGCACCGCAACGGGAGAGGCCCACGTACCGCAAAAAAAAAAAAAAGACTACCCAGTTAGTACTTACTCGAATATTAAAATATCATTAAAAGACATAGACAGATTAACTTATGAGTTAGTCAAATCACCAAAATAAATTTAATGAAATTAATAGTTACGAAAACTACTACATAAGCATAAATATTGAGAGCTCAATATTTCCAGGTTTTTCCTATTCAAACCTATAGATCTGCAGATGTATATCAAAACCATCATATCACCTCCCCAAAAGTGTCACTCCTACTGAAATGTTTTTCCTGTATTAAAGAGAACTATAAGACACACCTCATCAGCATTAAATTTCTAACTTTGCCTTCACATGTTTAGCTTGGAGACATGTCTTTAATATATGCTTCCAAAGCAGGGTTTCTCAACCTTAGCTCTACTAACATTTTGAGCTGGATGATTCTTGGACATGGGTGGGGCACCCAGGCTGTCCTGCGCATAGTTAAGATGTTTAGCAGCATCACTGGCCATTACCCACTAGATGCCAGTAGAATCCCACCTTACTCCAGTTGTGACAACCAAAATGCTTCTGGACATCGCCAAATGTCCCTTGGGGAAAGGGGGGACAAAATCACTCCCAGCTGAGAAACCACTGCTCCACCGAATGTTTATCCTTCCTGGCTCTCTTCAATTTTCTCTTTTCTGAGCTAGTGCATTATCTGAATTTCTTCATACAGGACAAAGTGAGCAGACCCAAAAAAAAGGACTAGCTGGTGTGTTTTATTGCGAAAAGAAGCAATATGTTAACTAGTACAAGTACTTCTCACTTAGCTATCAGCAGCACATTGGTAGAACTGGGTTTGAATGCCCGTTCAAGCACTTACCAGCAGTGTGGTCTTGAGCAAGTCGCTTAACCTCTCCAAATCTGTTTCCTCATCTGCAAAATGGGAATAACAACATCTACTTTGCAGAATTGCTACATCAGAGATAACAAATAAAATAGTTCTGTGCCTGACACATAGTAGAACTGCAATAAATGATAGCTATTATTATATTAATACCATAAAGGTTGATAGCATTGAAGGATATTGTACACCCTCTGCAATGCTTAACAGCACTCCAAAATTTATTGTGAAAAAAACCAATTTATTGTGCATTAGAATCACTGGTGATGTTTGTTAAAAATTGAAGATGTCCAAATCCTACCCTCCAAGAGGTCCAGGAACAACGTTAGAAAAACTGGCTGAGATTTTTTTATATTCTACTTGACTCTGGTGTATTTTCACACTGTTGTAAAACTCTGCAGCATTCTAAGACACAAGGAATAAGTAATACATGAAAACAACTGAACCACATAAAATATTTGTCATATAGAACAAACACTACTGTAAGATAATGATGTTTTAACAGTTTATTTTGAAGGTCATTTTAAAAACAAAGTTAAAGACAATCTGAGAAAAAACTGCACAGAATACACTCATTAAATAAGTATGTGATTAAATCAATAAGGGAGATATGTCTTCTTCTGCAACTCCAAAATAAGTTCTGCTGTCCTGATGATTCTTATACTTCCAAAATGGGGGGGGGGGGGAATCATGGCAATTAAAGTTGCCTCTTAATCATGTAAATCTACAGTGGAAACCAAATTTTTCTGTTCTTCCCAATAAGTCAGTTTCGATCTTCAAACTGTGCCTTGTTTTTTAAAAGATAGGATGCTAGAAATTCAATGGGATTTGGTGGTCTGTAAGGGAAAAGAAATCCAAAATTTAGAAATTTATATTCGAGACGTGTTAATTTAAATGTATTGTCCCATAATGAAAACATCTTTTTTTTTCTGTTTTTTTGGCCACACCGTGCAGCATGTGGCATCTTAGTTCCCCCACCAGGGATCAAACCTGTGTCCCCTGCAGTGGAAGCACGGAGTCTTAACCACTGGACCGCCAGGGAAGTCCCTTAAACATATTTTAAAATTAAGAGGTGAGAGAGAGGGGTTGTTGGAGGAAGGTGGTACAAAATTCCAGTTCTAAGTACTAGGGGTATAAAGTACGACATGACGACTATAGCTGACACTGCTGTATGATATACAGGAAAGTTGTCAAAAGAGTAGATCCTAAGAGTTCTCATCACAAGAAGAAAATTTTTTTCTTTTTTTCCTTTTTATTGTATATGTATATATTGTATATATGTATATATGAGATCATGGATGTTAACTAAACCTGTGTGGTAATCATTTCACAACATATGTAAATCAAACCATTATGCTGTATACCTTAAACTTATATAGTGACGTATGTAAATTTTTTCTCAAAACTGGAAAAAAAATTTTAATAAAATAAAGAGGTGTTATTTCATATTTATCACTTTTACATATGTTGCTTTTGCTGATAAAACAGGTCCAAAGATGAAAAGTTGGGGGAAACATCTACCTTAAACCCTACTATAAAAAGGCATATTTTTTTTAAAAAAAAAAGGCATATTTAGAATTGATTTACAATTATCTCAAAACATTCTCCTAGCACTTTAAACAACCTTTTGAACTAACTAGACAGAGACAATACTTGTTACATAATATTTACAGTTAATTTGATGAATTATTTTGCTAGAATGCTTACTTAAAAACTGTATTTACTAATAGAATGTTACCGTAAAACTTCTTCAAATTCTTTTCTTCTAGCATTTAAAGTAATATTTAGAATTTCTGATATATTGGCCTTCTTTAGAGAAAGAACAAAAATGCATAAAAGATGCCCATATTTTAATTGTCAGTAGTAGAGCCAAGACATATCTTGCAGTCAAAAATAAATCCTATTTTATAAATATAACAATCCAAAACAAATACTTATTGTTTATTCATTTAATTTTTTAACTTAACACTAAGTAATAAAAATAAATTAATTAAAAAATAAAACTAAGTAATACACCTATTCTAAATAACTCAGATATGTTCCATCAAGTTCCTTATCAAGTTATGTCAGTTTACTACAGTGTTCATCATTAGTCTTTGAGAAAAACATAATTTACACCCAATAAATGTTGACTAATGTAACTTACAACAAAATTTTCTTATTGGATTTACTTACACAAAAAGAACTTTTGTACAGAAAACATGTACAGCAAAGAGAAAAACTGTAATTGTGCTAACAAAGAAATGTAAATTTAAAAAACTTGGCAAAAAAAGTTTATAACACACATGCACTTGAGGCTATGATGACACCTGAAGAATTTTAAGGATAAACTTTTGGACAGAAATATGATATTATGTGTCAAACACTATAAAAATAGTCATGTCATTTGAAATAGCAAACCAATTCTTGGGTATTTATCATAAAGTAATTAAACAAAAGTAAAAGGGTATAAAAACAGATAAACTACCTGGTGATCAATAATAACAAAGGAAATTGGTCCTAAATGGTCAACAACAAGAAAATGGCTAAGTTAACTGTGATACTATAATTTCATTTATAATCATGAAGGCTCTGTAAAGATATGGAAGAAGTTTTATCTTATAATTTTAAGTAAAAAGGAGATATAAAATTACATGTATACCATGATTACAAATATGCATATGATCTAAGACTAGTAGAAAAATAAGTGTCTTAATTGAGATTATGGCTGACTTGTTTTTAAAAAACTTCAGTATCTATAAATTCCTTATATAGTAAAAAAATAACTATACATAACTCATGATATTTCAACTAGGGAAGTTTTTATTTTGCTTTTTCTGGTAACTCCATTTGCAGACACTATTATCTTACCTTTCCTTTGCAAGCACAGCAAGTCCTTGTAATAAGATAGGCACAACTGTCTGATCCAGATAGGCACGAGTTGGCAAAGACTGGAGATCCACTTTCTGTTTTGATGACTTTTCTGCATTAATTTTCTCATTTTCTACTATCCTCTAGTGAATTCAAAAAAATGCATGAATATTTAAAAATAACTAGATTATTTTGAGTGCTAAACCAAAATTAATGGAAATATAAAACTAATAGAAAATGTAAATCAATGACTAGAAAGCTGATTGAACTGCAAATCTTTCTGCCAAAATAAAATCAGACCCATTTCTAAATTTCATTCAAGCATTTTCTGAAGGCACCATAATATCTCATTCTTTTAATGTCGTATCTCCAGATCCTACACTTACTTTCTCTCTTTCTTTCTGCCTTTTTAGGAATAAATACAAGTCCCTTTTCTTTTCTTCATGAGAATACACCTTCTTACAATGTGCTTCAAAAAATCTGGACATGACACTAAGTAACACTGAATCACAGTGAGAAAACTAGTCCTGTTTCAATTCTTTTATCACAGATAATATCAAGGACAATGTCTCAGTTTGGCACTAACATGTCTTTAACACTTCTGTAACACTTGCTAAACTCCCTTCTTAACAGAGAGCAGGCTTCAGCTTAGAGACTTCAACTGGCAACAGAATCTAGCTAAAATTTATTACCACTGTTTTGTACTCATTGTTTTCATTTTTACGGTTACCCTCTACAGCAATGAGAATGCTTTTCCATTTGTTTCTTTTCTAAACAAATGCATGTATGATTTTTTAAAAATGAGTAAATTTAAGAAAAAATATAAAGCAAAATTAGCCAAAAAATAGAAGAAATGACTAATATGGGAAAGATCATTAATGTGATATTTAAATGATGTTTCGGAAATGATGACTTACACTTCCTCCGTCTAAGAACCCCCCAAAATCTGGGCCTTTCTTATAAATTCACCTGACATCCAGAGCATCAAAAACTACTTTACTGGAAAACTTTGCCTTCTTCTGAAAATCTATCATTTCAGAAATTTAGAAATAAATGGCTATCTCAAAGACAAAACACTATTAAGAGCACTTTCATTTAAATGAAATTTGTTCCAATCATACTAGAACTGGATAGTCAACGATTACAAACAAAAAAATTCTACACTTAATTTTTTTAAAGAAAATTTTATTTTGTAAAAACTGAGAAAAAACTTTAAGCATATAACTACAACATACATACCTTGCTTTCCAAAAACACTTGCCAGAACTATGTCAGGTAACTTGTCTAGTTTTGCTTGTGATTTTTCAATCTAATTTTTGGACTTAATAAAAATAATTACCTATACTTATTTAATGTATGAAACAGTTATTTCATTTGCCCATGAATTAAGAAACTTATAGTTCACCAGTAAATTTCAACAAATACCCATATATGATAAAAACTAGTCAATTACATGACATCCCAATACCTTCATTAAGAAACAGCAATGGGCCTTCCCTGGTGGCGCAGTGGTTGAGAATCTGCCTGCCAATGCAGGGGACACAGGTTCGAGCCCTGGTCTGGGAAGATCCCACATGCCACGGAGCAACTAGGCCCATGAGCCACAACTACTGAGCCTGCACATCTGGAGCTTGTGCTCCACAAGAAGAGAGGCCACGATAGTGAGAGGCCCGCACACCGCGATGAAGAGTGGCCCCCGCTCGCCACAACTAGAGAAAGCCCTCTCACAGAAATGAAGACCCAACACAGCCAAATAAATTAATTTTTTAAAAAAAGAAAAAAGAAACAGCAATGCCTAAGCAACTAGATCCTATAATAAGCTCCTGGACCAAATCCTCTCATTTATTTCATTTAAACATTTACTGATTATCCACTATGTGCCAATTGCTATGCTTACTTTCAGTAAAGTCAAAATCCTGAATTAATCTAAAAAATATACAGTTGATGCCTGAACAACATGACCCTCTGCCCAGCCAAAAATCCACTTATAACTTACAGTTGGCCCTTTATACAGGCTGTTCCTCCATATCTGTGGTTCTGTATCTACAGTTCCATATCCGTGGATTCAAGCAACTGGAAATCGTGTAGTACTACAGTACTTACTACTGAAAAAAAATCCACTTTTAAGTGGACCCATGCAGTTCAAACCTGGGTTGTTCTAGGGTCAAATGTATATCCAACCACAAACACACACACACACACACACACACACACACACACACAGATTAAGCTTTTAAGAGTGTAGAACAATGATCACAAAAATGGGAAAAAATTAGGTGAATCCTATGATTGCCCCAGCTTACTGCATCCTGCCTAGAGAACTTATACAACAAAACCAGGGAGAAGGACCCCAAGCAGAGCCCTGAAGTCTCCCTAAGTTGAGAAGACAGAGTTGAAAATTCAGGGAGACCAAGAGAACTAGAACTTGCAGAGAAGAGTACTGAAAAGGAAACTTTCACAGAGAGGAGAGAGTTGCATAGAAAGAGACTAAGAGATTGCCTTCCAGTTTTCAAGTGAGTATTTATCAGAGCATGAGTGTGAGGGAACTCTTCCTCCAAGTGGTTTTTTCTTCTGGCCTTGAGTAGTCCCCTCTTTTCATGTATGGTATAAGAACCTTATAACAGTATCCTTCCATTTCCTCTCTCCTTGCCTTTATACTATTGTTATCTTATATTTCTACATATGTTACAAACCCTGCAATTGATTTTTATTTTTCTTTAAAAAGTCAATTATCTTTTTTATTTTATTAAAAAATTTTTATTGTTTACTTAACATTATAGTTACTTTATTGCTCTAGAAAATTTAGTTTTTAAAACTATCAGATTACATACATAGTGATAATGAGACTACCCCCCCCAACAATCAACTGTATATTATGAGGCTTCTCTAACTTGGTAGATAACTATTACAAAATTACAAAAATAGCTGGTTACAGTTGAGCTATCAAGTAGGTATCACATTTCTGTAGATTGAAAAGTTGAATAAAAAGAAAACTGATGTTACTGATAAGTCACTGAGTGTATCTGAGAAATCCAAGCTACATGCACACAGAAAAAAACTGGTTACAAAAACCATTACGTTACTCTGTATTAACATTTTGCAATGTTTTACAAAATGTTTTACAAAATGTGTGAGGGAACTACTCAAGGCCAGAAGAAAAAACCATTTGGAGGAAGCAGGAGGCACAAACCCTGGAGCTCACACAGGCCAGGAGTAGTTCATGTTCCTGTGACCCAGGATGGGAAAACCTCATAACACATGAAGCACTGGGTAGAATACACAAGAGGAAGAAATTAAGTCTAAACTAAAGGTTGGTCTGGTCCCACTTAAAAAAGCTTAAAGGCAAACCTCAAAAGATCAAATTGTTTCCAAGTAACCTAACCGAGTCCTAGAACAAAGCCCAAGAGTATATGAAGAAATACAAAAATAACCAGTACCCAACAAGGTAACATTCATGATGCCCAGCCTCCAATAAAAATTACCAGAGAGGCAAAGAAGTAGAAAAAATTACCCATAATGAAGAGAAAAACCAATTCACAGAAACAGACACAGAAATGATACAGATAGCATAGGCAATGCCATTAAACTAGTTATTATAATATATTCCATATGTTCAAGAAGACTAAGGAAAGAATTAGTAAATTAAGCTAACAAAATACTTGAAAATATTTGAAGAAATAATGGCTGAAATTTTTTCAAATTTAATGAAAACTCTAAACCCAAAGATCCAAGAAACTCAATGAATCCTAAGCACAAGAAACATTAAAAAAAAATTACGCCAAGACACATTATAATCAAATTATTTAAAACCAGTAAAAAATCTTAAAAGCACAAAGAGAAGACGTTAACTACAGAGGAGCAAAGATAGGAATGATAGCAGACTTTTCAGCAGAAACAATGTCAGCCAGAAGACAGTGGAGCAAATACTCAGCAAAAATACCTCAAAAGCAAAGGCAAAATAATTACCTTTTCAGACATTCAGAACCTTAAAGAATTCCTTCCCAGCCAACCTCCACTACAAGAAATGTTAAAGAAAGCCCTTCAGGAGGATGGGAAATGATACCAGCTGGATCTACACAAAAGAATGGAGAACCCAGAAATGACAATTACACGGCTAAACGTGAAACACTCCTTTCTCGTACTGTTCAAATCTCTTTTAAAAAGATAATTGGACGGAAGTCAAGGGAGCACTTCCGGGTTCAGCAATAACCTGGAGCCGGCGGCGTTAGGTCGACCGTCCTGGGCCTTGCTCCGCAGCTCCGCCTTCACTCTGGCCTTTCTAGAAACCCAGCTGTGCTCTCGGGTGTGCCGGACAGCCTCCCAGACGCGTGTGTAATAAGCCCCCCATGGTGGACACGGCCCCGAACGGCCCCCAAGAGGCGGGCGCAATGCAATTCATCACGGCCAATAAACTGGCCACGGCAATGTTGCTTTCTCGCTTGTTCATAGTTTACTGCTCTTTGTTCTGCCTCTTCTTGGGTTGCATGAAGTAGCAAGCTTTTACCAACGTGCTTTGCTGGCAAATGCTCTGGCTAGTGCTCTGAGGCTGCACCAAAGCTTACTACACTTCCAGTTAAGCAGAGCATTCCTGGCCCAGGCTTTGTTAGAGGACAGCTGTCACTACCTGTTCTGTTCACTCATCTTTCTCAATTCCTACCCCGTTACAATGAGTATTTCCCAGTCTTGTTATTTTCTTCGCTTCATACTGCCACATACACGAAAAAGGTGCCTTGATGCAAAGGGTGCAAATAGTTTACCTCTGCTGAGACCTCTCGGATAAATTCAGCGCTAATCAACAGAATATTCTGAAATTCATTGCTTGTCATGAAATATTCTTGATGCCTGCTACAGTTTTAATGCTTTTTAGGGGTCAAGGAAGTTTGCTCCAGCCTTTTATATACCATAGATTGCTTACTGTTCGATACTCCTCTAGAAGAAATCCATATTATTGGACCTTGTTTAATGAACAGAGGATTGTTGTTAAACATCTAATAATGAAACCTGCTTGCCCACTGTTTGTGAGAAGACTTCGTCTCCAGAGCATTGTCTTTATAAGCAGACTGGCACCAACAGTTGCATAGTTTAACATCCAGCTAAGTTATGTGTAATATAAATAAGCACTGTTAGCTGCTGGTACTTCTGCTAGGAATGGTTAATTCCAGGTGTAAAACTGACCTCACTGCAATTTACATAATTTACATAAATGCATCTCAAAAGAAAAATAATCATTTTCCTGGCATGTTAAATCAAGCCTTTTAAACACTTTCTGAGAAACTTTATTGTAATGTGTTGTTAATAGTTAAGGAAATTTAAATCTTGTGATAAATGTACCAAAAATTCTTTAGACGCTGCTGTGCCTTTATCATGAAGTACGTTTATTTCTCTTGTAAAAATAGCTCTAAAATTCGTTTTCATCTAATTAGTAACTTGAATTTATATCTGGCATGAGTTCATTATGGTAATATTAACATGTAAATTCAGTATATTTTGAGACAGTATTCTTTTGCCATTCAGTAATTTTGGTTGATGATTTTAACAAAAACACTTCCCACTATTTAATTTCAAATTGTTTTTAAATTGATTTTGTGCTGCTTTGTTAGGACAGATTTATTTTGGATGTACCATTATAATAGGAATTCTATATGTATCTTATGCTATGATCTTCCAAAATTTTATTTTCATAATTACTTCTGTGGCTTTGAATATTTTAAAAGGCCCAACTGTAAGACTGTTAGCCAATTGGGTTAAATACTTGTGGTCACCTAAGCGTTTTACATCAAAGAGCAGTAGTCAGACAGTTTTCCTTTCAGAGACCCATTGAGTAACATTTCTCAAATAGGAAATCCTTCTTCTAGAAATGTGCACACATAGGTTTTAGTATTATTGTAGTTTACACAATTACTTAGATCAGATTCTTGACTGCCAGTTTTCTCGGTTTCTTAGGCTTGAATTTTCATAGACAATTGCAGCAGTTCAGATGCTTTCTGAAAGGAATGTAACTGAAGACTGAGCATGTGACTAAACTTGGTATCTGTTCTGAAATACTGAAGACTATACATACTTACCCATCAAATCTGATTTAAAAGATTAAACAGAAAGGTTTATATAGATAACGTTATTGAATAGAAATAGGGCCAGAGGAGGAGTTGTGGAGGAAATAGTGTGCATTTCAATGCTGTAATGCATAGATAAATTTGGGAGAACTGGATGTGTTATGACGTGATTTTAGTTGTATAATATGTTAAATACGTTTGCTGAGCTTCCATCAACTCCTTTATAAAATTCATTCTGATCTTTATTATTGTTGCATGATTGGAAATGTTTAAAACATTGCAAAATGTTAATACAGAGTAACGTAATGGTTTTTGTAACCAGTTTTTTTCTGTGTGCATGTAGCTTGGATTTCTCAGATACACTCAGCGACTTATCAGTAACATCAGTTTTCTTTTTATTCAACTTTTCAATCTACAGAAATGTGATACCTACTTGATAGCTCAACTGTAACCAGCTATTTTTGTAATTTTGTAATAGTTATCTACCAAGTTAGAGAAGCCTCATAATATACAGTTGATTGTTGGGGGGGTAGTCTCATTATCACTATGTATGTAATCTGATAGTTTTAAAAACTAAATTTTCTAGAGCAATAAAGTAACTATAATGTTAAGTAAACAATAAAAAAATTTAATAAAATAAAAAGGATAATTGACTTTTTAAATAAAAATAATCAATTGCAGGGTTTATAACATATGTATAAATATATGATAACAATAGTATAAAGGCAAGGAGAGAGAAAATGGAAGGATACTGTTATAAGGTCCTTATACCATACATGAAAAGATATGATACCACTTGAAGGTAAATTGTGGGAAGTTAAACTTCCGTCCGATAAGTCCTAAAGCAACAACCTAAAAAAACTGTAAGTCAATAATGGACATAAAATGGAATTCTAAGACAAAAAGCAGCAGCAGCAGCTGTAGAGTAGTGGTTTCCAGACTCTGAGATATCACAAACAAGTAAATTAAAAATAAAATAATACAGTGAATGAAGGGACTAACATAGGGTTGTTAACTCTATTTTACCAAGTAAAAACTTACAAACAAACAAGCATAATTATTATTTTACTATCACCATAACTCATAAAAGAACAGGCATTTTAAAATTATGGAAGAAAACCAATCACCAAATAATGTGTCATCAGTACTCACTCCACTCTCCTTATTTTTTTTCTCACTTTACCATGGAAATTGGTCTGAGGGTTTGAAAAACAAAGCATTTGGTATCACTGCTCTACTGTATTATGGCTCTGCCTCCATACACAAGCACCATCAAGAAGACTGCTGATGCCTAAAAAGAAATCTCTTAAATGATAAGTGGCATAAAGTATCTTCACCTGATTCAGCACAGCAGTTCAATTAAAAACTGCATTATGAAAAGACTCAAATTTTCTTAACCCTGATAATCCAACCAACAAACATTCCTAGCAATTTTATAGGCAGAGAGTAGTCACTCCACATGCCAGGGAACTCTAGTAGTTGGTCAAGATCAGCAATACAATTTAATTCCACCTCAAAAATGTCAGCCTGCTTAGGTTTAACACACAGCTCTCCACTTACTTCCTAGTGATCTTAGACAAGTTACTCAAATTCTCTGAGCCTTGCAAGACTGAAAATACATGGAAGTTACTTAGGAGTGTGCCTGGCACATAGTAAAAGGACTAATATTAGCAGCTATTACTATTATTACTCTGCTTGGAAATGCTCCTGCCCTCATTTATCCAAACTTAATTATTGATGATGTCTCCCCACCCACCTCGTAAAACACCCACATCTCTTCCAGGAACTCTCTGTTTTCCTAACCAATCCCACCTAGCTCTGGTTAATTCAACTGTTCCAGCATTTATTCATTCATTTACAAAGTAACTTCTTCTTTTAGACAGCAACTTCGTAGTACCTGTATGAAAAAGCTCTATAAAAGTATACCTTCTTTTGCACATTTTTTCACATGTACTCTCTGAATTCAGACTCAACCATGTAAGGCAAAAACAGTGTCTACTACCTGTTATAGCTTCCAATGGCACCTACTACTGAACTCTGCAAAGATATCAACATTTACTAAATGTTGACTTCACCAGCACACTATTCTGCTACAAATACAATGGGCTTCTTAATTGTCATGTGCAGTTTTTCCAATGCAGTATCCCAACAGAGCATTAGTAGCCACCAAGCAAAAGTATTCTGAGTCTCCATCAGTAATGTATGTTTCTCTATATAATTTTCAAAATTCAACCTCTCGACTCAGCTGATGTGTACGTCTGCATACCACGAAGTATTAGTACCGCTAATAAAACAAGTTTCCCATAATTTGATACTATTTCGTTCGTGACGATAAAGTTTTCCCTTGTGCAAAGCAACCTAGTAAAAATGAAACCCAAGTTTTCTCCAGTTCATAAGAGACGCAAAGATACGGCATAGGAACTGGGCAAGTTACCTCGACGTTGTCTGTGAGACCGTACTCAGAGTGGGGATTTTCTGCAACCTAGAAAACAAAACACCGGTCACAGAAACATCAGCCACTCTTCCTTGCTTCACACCACCACCCTGAATCCAGGGCTTTCCGGTACCTGCGTCTGTCCCTCCAGCATCTGCTCTGGTTCCATGGTGGACCCTGCAAGTCACAGTCCCCGGATACCAGTCTTGGAAAACAAGAAAAACCGTGAGTTACCCGGGAGATTTCAAGACGAAGACACCAGGATGGAGTCCAGCCCAGCCGCGACCCCGCCCCTCACCCCCACCTGGGCGCGGAGCACCCCGAGCAGTAGAGGAACAGGGTGGGACAGTCCACGACCGGGCGCCCGCATCAGGTCCGGAAGCTCCGCCGTACTCCCAAGAACCTAGAAGAGGTAGAGAAAAGGGGAAAGGGAGCTGATTACCCGCGCCCAAGCCGTTCGTTCCTAAGAGCCCTGCACCGCGCCACCAACTCCCAGCACAAACCACTTCCGCCGTAAGTGACGGATGTCGCACGACTGCCGCGCCTGCGCAGAACTGCCAGCGGGGGCCGGGCTGGGAGGGATCCAAACCGGCCCTGATTCTACTACGACACTCTTTGCGGTAAGAAGTGACCTGGGGAAGTTGTGGCCTCGGGGTCTGCGAAAGACTCGTTCCTCGACCTGCCTACCCAGAGCAGGCGCCACCCCAGCTGCAGACCCAGTGACTAGGCCAGCCGGCAGAGGTTCGGCCTGGCCAGCCCTCCGTGCTACCTGAAATCTGCCGAAGCTCTTCGCGGAACCGAAACCACTTGCTGGATAGTTCTTACTAGAAAATCACAGACCCAAACTCAACTGTCTACGAAAGAATGTCAGTGTTTTACTCTAAAGCCAAAGTGGGGAAGAAGAAATGTTTTAGGGTTTCGTAGTAAGCTTTTATTCAAGCCCTTAAGTATGTGAACATGCCACGTTAGTGCTACCTTACATTTGTATCAAGATTAGCAATATGCAACCGGCTTTCCAAACCGTGATGCTATTGATACTATTGCATTTGTAAAAATACAAAAGACAATTTGCCTCCTACACACATTCGTAAATACCAAACAGGATCTAGTAAATCGGATTGTTGTTGTAATTCCAATAAATTCCTTTTATTTTAATGTAAATATAAATGATACACTCATTAAAGTGCCTGCCGTTGATTCAGTAATCCCATTTATAGTTGCACTTTGTAATATTAAAATATTTTAACTTCATATAAAATATTTGGAGACTTAATTATGGCATATCAATATACTAGAATAAAGCCATAACTCTACAAATGCAGAAATGTTTGTGATCATAACACTAACGTGTTTGTTTTTTAAGGCCGCGCTGTGCAGCATGCGGAATCTTAGTTCCCCAACCAGGGATCAAACCCGTGCCCCCTGTGTTGGGAGTGTGGAGTCTTAAATCACTGGACCGCCAGGGAAGAGGTAGAATACAACGTCATTTTACTACTCCGTTAAAACTGCATGGCTAAAAATCTAAAGTAAATAAAATTTGTTTAGGAGCCAGGCTTGTGGATACATTTTTAAAGTTTTATTTTATAATGTATATTTGATTGGGACTTCCCTGTGGGCGTGGCACAGTGGTTAAGAATCCGCCTGCCAATGCAGGGGACACAGGTTCCATCCCTAGTCCGGAAAGATCCCACGTGCCACAGAACAACTAAGTCCGAAAGCCACAACTACTGAGCCTGCATGCTGCAACTACTGGAGCCTGTGCACCTAGAGCCCATGTTCCAAAACAAGAGAAGCCACCGCAATAAGAAGCCCGCGCACCACAACAAAGAGTAGCCCCCACTCACCACAAATAGAGAAAGCCCGCACGCAGCAATGAAGACCCAACACAGACAAAACTTAAAAAAAAAAAAAATCAGCTTATATAATGTATGCTTGATTAGCATTGTGATTGGTGACAGCTTTTTCATGTAGAACTGTTGCAAAGATGTGGATGCGTATGTACAGGATATAGAATTTTTCATGCAGAATTGATGCAAAGTTGTGGATGCTTATGTACAGGATATAGAAACTGACTAGTACATATATTGATTCAAATTAAGATTAAATGCTTTTTAGGAATGGAAAATAACAGAAAGTAAAACTAGAGAATGATTGGGAAAACTAGAGGAGAGTTATGTGGATCGTTATTATATATCCATACATTTCCCAATACATAGTAGGCACGCCATAAAAACTTCCAAATTAAAAAAAATAAAAAAACAAAACAAAAAAGTCTTCCAGAAAGTAACTGAGAGCTGCTAATCTACATTTTCTAAGTACTGACAGTATTAGTAAAGTAGGAAGCTAGACTGTGAGCTCCTTCAGGACAGAGAACTTGTTTTATATATCTTTATGCTTCACATGGTGCCTGGTACATCATAGGTACACAACATATATTGAATTGATTCACAGTTAAAACTGGATTTTAATTAAGACACTGACACTACTGAAGAAAAAGGACAGAATGTAAAAATGATTACTAAAGGAAACAGCACAGAATAATTAACTATAGGCCAGGTTTCTCTCAATCAAAAAAAAAAGTTATCAGTGTGGTTTACAAAAAAGCTTCGCTAAAGTTTTTACATTTATAACATTAATTGAAAGATTCAGGGAAAAAGCCATAGCAGCAGAGAGCTGAGCAAAAATAAATAAATAAATAAAAGTAAATAACAGCTAGAAATGATAGAAACAAAGTAGCAAGAAAGTTATAGGAAGTATAAAATTAATTCAAAATACTGCAGAATGTTGTTTTGATATGAAATCAAAAATTCTAAAGAGTACGGCATAGAAAACAAACTTATGGTTACCAAAAGAAAAATGGGGGAGATAAGTTAGGAGTTTGAGATTAACATATACACACTACTATATATAAAATAGATAACCAAAAAGGACCTATTGTATAGCACAGGGAACTATACTCAATATTTTGTAATAACCTGTAACAGAAAAGAATCTGAAAAAAATATATATATATACATAGGTATATACATATATCTGAATCACTTTGCTGTACACCTGAAACTAATGCAACGTTGTAAATCAACTATACTTCAATAAAAAAATTAAAATAAAAAGATGGCCCTGAAAACCATCGTTATGACAGAAATTTGCAATATTGTGTACTATTTTTTTGTTGTTAGTTTCTGCTTTATATCTTGTGTACTGTCTAGAGTGGGATAAATTAAAAGAATGAGAATAACATTTAGCTCTTATCTAGACTTGTAGTACAAAACTTTGTTCAGTACTCCCCTCATCTACTTCCACTATGTCTATTTATTATGGTACTTACCTCATCCTGCCTTATATTTTGTTTACAGTTAAATACAATTAGATATTTTAGTTCTTCAAAGGCAAAGATCTTATTATATTCATCTTTTCATTTTTTGTTTCTTATATTTGATAAATATTTTTTTCAAAAGTGAATTTATAAGGAAAGCAAGCAGTTGCACCAAAGTACTAGTCTCTAGCCTTCCCTTCTTGGGGTTTTGGGGAGATAGTAGTTATAGATTCTAGAACTAGAATTCTAGAATTTAGAATAATTTTGCTACTGTTCTTGACCCCCTTTTTACAGACATGATGCAAATTCTGTTAATAAAATATTAACCTATTTAGACAGGCAATACCTATTTAGGAATAATACAATATGTGTAGTAGAGAAAGAATTGATTTGGGATTAGTTAAGTATTAAAACCTGGTTCCTTCATTTGTTTGCCATGTGGAATTAAGCAAATAGTTTAACACTTCTGAGCTTCATGTTTTTTTCACATATATAATTAGCATAAAAATTCTTCACAGAGAGAATCAAATGAGATTAGATAGATGAAACTGCTTTGTAAACAAAAGTTATATAAATCTAAGTGAAACCTAAGTACTTCATTATTGTGATATTGTTCTACCTGTTATTGTTGTTGTTTCTAATCTGTTTTTTTTTCTTTTAAATAATTAGTGGGAGAGAAAGTGCTCAGAGAAGTAAAGAACATGATCCAGCACACACACACACACACACACACACACACACACACACAAATGTGTTTGCAGAGAAATACACAGAAGTTATTGAGTGTAAATGGAACCTCTGCATGCGGTTTGTGTGGAGGGACACCAACCACCTTTCAAGAAGACCTAAAGGGCTTCCCTGGTGGTGCAGTGGTTGAGAGTCCGCCTGCCGATGCAGGCGATATGGGTTCATGCCCCTGTCTGGGAGGATCCCGCATGCCGTGGAGCGGCTGGGCCCATGAGCCATGGCCGCTGGGCCTGCACGTCCGGAGCCTGTGCTGCACAACGGGAAAAAAAAGACATAAAAGTATATATTCCAGATTTGGTAAATCACTTTCCAAGGAAGTATTTTTTGTTGTCTAATATAGGAAGACAACTACTCCATCTGTAGTTCCCTTGTCTTCACTACCAAACTCCATGTCCAGGCACACTTACCACCATCCCCAAGGAACATATCAAATGGGCTTTTCAAAGACATGAATATAGGGACTTCCCTGATGGTCCAGTGGTTAAGACTCTGCGCTTCCACTGCAGGGGACACGGGTTTGATCCCTGGTCCTGGAATTAAGATCCCACATGCTGTGTGGCATGGCCAAAAAAAGACATGAATAAAGTGTATTATTGATTTTTATGATACAGACATATCTCAGCAATGAGAATAATAAAAATGAAGGAAAAGGCTAACCTTAATATCACTTCCCATCCCCAAATTGTCAATTACTTCAGCCATTTCTCATAAGAGCCTATATTTATATTTCTTTTCCACAATTCAGGAGGGAAAGCATCACTTCTCATGGGTCTACCCATGAGAAAAAAGTCTGAAGTTTTCTTTCACCTATCCAACTTGAACCAGTTATTTCGATAAGGCAGATGCCATGTGCTGATTGCCACAGACCTAAATTACTGCCTTCCCTGAGCAATAATGAAGATATGACCTGGTGGTAGTTAATACCACCTGAATTGCATGACTGCTATGCAATGGGACAGGATGGGTTTCACAAGGGAAAACCTTAGAATGGCTAGGAAGAGGGAAGAAAGGTAATGGATTCTGAGTAGTGAGTCAACAAATGTTCACTATCACGTATTATGTAAAGAGTTCATACTCAGTATGAGCTTACCACAAAAGAGATAAAATAAAATGGAATGTTCACTTTGACACACTAATTCTATTTCTGTGATTTTAATCCCATAAAAATACAAAAATGTACAAGGGTACAAAGATACTTACTGTACCACAGTTTTTAGTAGAAAGAGATTGGGAATAGATTAAATTATGATATCTCAATACAATGGACTACTGTGTAGCCATTGAAAAGAATGAGGTAGATTTATAGGTACTGGCATGTAAAAACATTCACAACATAATTTCATCTGAAAATTCATGTTGTAGGAAAATCTGTGTACTGAGATTCTTCTTTCTTGCATGTATATACTAGTATATGCGTAGGAAAAAGCCTGGAGAGATATACAACAAACTATAAATATGGTTACCTGTGGAGCGGGAAAATGGGGAAGGGAAGTCTTTGATTTTTGCAAACTTTTATATTGTTTGAACTTTTTTTTTTTTTACCGAAAGCATGAATTTATTTTAAAATTAAAAGGCCAGGGACTTCCCTGGTGGTCCAGTGGTTAGGACTCTGTGCTTCCACTGCTGGGGGCATGGGTTCGATCCCTGGTTAGGGAACTAAGATCCCGAGTGGCATGGCCCTCCCCAAAAAAGACCAAAAATATTTGGATAATTTTTTTTTTTTTTTTTTTTTTTTTTTTGCAGTACGCGGGCCTCTCACTGTTGTGGCCTCTCCCATTGCGGAGCACAGGCTCCGGACGCGCAGGCTCAGTGGCCATGGCTCACGGGCCCAGCCGCTCCACGGCATGTGGGATCTTCCCTGACCGGGGCACGAACCCGGGTCCCCTGCATTGGCAGGCGGACTCTCAACCACTGCGCCACCAGAGAAGCCCTGGATAAATTTTTTAAATTGGAAAATATGTCACCTTATTATTTGTAACACAGGCAATAATGGGGAAGAATATTTATATGAGTAATGAGTCTAACTGGTTGTATGACAGCATTAAAAGAAAAATCTTCCAGTTTATTCTTCCCTTTACCCATGTATTTATGAGGCATATGCAGAAAAGAGGTAACATAGCAGGCCTGAGACTGCTGGCCTTAGGAAGTCCTGCTTGCAAGATTGGCTGGTATCTAGGAATTTGAGTGATAAACAGTTCCCTACACTGATATAAAACTTTCCCTAAATGATGAGAGTGACTCACTGGGCCTAAAATGTTTGTGCAAAAAATATGGTTTATGTTAAGCACGTGCTTTCCTTCTAGGAGTCTGGACTTTTAGTATGTATTAGGCATAGGGTGCCTACATGATCAGCAGGACTGAATTTCTTATGAGTGTCCCTGGTAGACAACATTTCACACATGTTGTCAGATCTCAATGCTGGAAGAATTGTGTCCTGTGTGACTCCACTGAGAGAAGACTCATGGAAGTTGATGCCGGGTTTCATTCAGACTTTGCTCCATGTGCCTTTTCCCTTTGCTGATTTTGCTTTGTATCCTTTTGCTGTCATAAATCATAGCTGTGAGTATGACTATATGCTGAGTCCTGTGAGTCCTAGCAAATCACAAAATCTGGGGGTTAACTTGGGGATCAGAAACTCTTGGAGAGCTTGAGATAAATATAACTTACAGTGCCCGCCCTCATAAATTTGTATCCTAGTTCAGCTCGATCAGACATACATATGTCATACATTTAAATTACAAAAAAGATAACTGACTAAAGGTTAAGATGAATGATATAGAGCACAAATTCTGAAGGAGTTCAGATGAGGTTGAGATAAATGTAAGCAGGTATCCTTGGAGCAGTTTGGAACAAAGAATAATTATTTAAGCAAAGCAGGGAGGAATGGGGTGGAGGGAACATAATACAGACTGAAACACTAACAAAGAAATTAAATGGAGGAATTCATTTAATATCCAGTATTAACTGACTCCGCTTACGCTTCCATAGCCTCACAGCTTTAAAAATTGAGCTGAGCAAATTAGGTAACAATTTATACTGTTACACCTAATACTATTTCAAAAACATGAGTTCATTTACACTTTCACTAGTAACAGATCCTCTGTAAACTAGAGAATCTCAAACTCGTGCCTCAGTTTTGTTTTGGTTTGTTTGTTTTAAAATTTTGAGCCAGAATCTCCTCAGCAATAAATTTCACATAAAAGTTCAGAATTCTGGTTTCTCTTGATATGTTTTAAACTTTGGCAACAGAGGCCACACGTTTCTGAAAGGCAAAAATCAGTGGGAGCTGAGTAACAGCTGTCCCATTTAATAAGGGAAGGCTACTCTCCAATTTCTCAAAATCTTTATATTCACATCATATATACATTTTTGAATTCCACACCCACACATGGAACTCATATATGTTATATGTCTGACCACTGTGTCTCGTTGTTATTTGAGTTTTTTAGCCATTGTATTAGACTGTAAACTTGCTCTTATTCCCTACTATATCCTGGCAACTTACTCGTCAGCTGGCACATTGTCTGTGCTTACTATCTATTTGTTGAACAAATGAATGATTAATATATGTCACAATGTGAACTCAATATGGGGAAATGATTAATTGTTCGCAACGATGTTTTTGCTTATTAACATAGCTATAGGATAATAATCCCCTAATTGTTACTCTACTCTTCCCATTCCCTACCTCCAACCATGACTTCTGTTTCTCTCTTTTAAGTTTTCTGCCTTTTTCAAAATCAGTCATCTCTTCTCTTGGTTCTAGGTGCTCCACTTTATTTTCCTTTTTTTTTTTTTAATTGAAAAGAAGTCCTTAATAAGTGTCATTGGTCGCTACTTCAAATAATTCAGCATCTCTCCAACTGAAGGTTTGAGGAGCTCCTTAGAAAAGAAGGAGAGCTAAAATATCCAAAAAAACTATTTAGTGGTAGTCACTTTCTAAATAAATTAATGGGTTAAAGTGATAAAGTGACCAAATGTCCTGGATTAGTTAGCTCAGTACTCAGCTCCTCCTTTTTGTCCTGGTGAAACTGGCCCAGATTCCCTTCAAGATTAAGTGTTCTGCAAGTTCTTGCCATCTGAAAACTGGGAGGCTGTCACACTGTAGGTTAAATGGCTGAAAAGGTTAGGATCTTCAGTCCAGGGAGATTATAAAGCCAGTGTAATATCCAGGCACTATTTTTCTTGAGACAAATTTCAAAAGATGTTAATTTAGAAAATGTATTTGACTGGGATATAATTCCAAAAGGCAGAAGATGTGGACTGAGATTATTAAAAATTGAGATCCTAGTGGAGTCTGAATTCTGGAATGACATTGTACATGTAAGAGATAAAAACAAATAAAATTATTGAGCCCTCTTACATTGCAGGTATTATGCAGGAGGTTTTAGGTGTATTCTTTCATTTTGTAATTTAATTCTTATCGCACCCATTTTACAGATGAGTTAATTAAAGAACTTGCTCCATAACACACAACTAATAAGTGGCAGAACCAAAATACCAACCCCAGTCTTTCTGACTCTTAAGCCCATATTTTTACCAAAGAAAAAATGGCAAAGGTACAGAAAAGCAGTCAATATTAAGAACAACTGGATAGCAGGGACTTAGCAAGTGAGAGGCCAGGGGCCAGAAACTCAATACCTGGATGCTCAGGAATGAAAGACCACTCTTGTTCCAGGGGCTAATGATATATTTATTTCATGACTAATAAAATATAAAGTCTATGTAAAAATGTTTTTCTTTGGAAGCCTAGATTTTAACCTTAAAACCCTAAAGTAGTGTGTGTCATTAACTAATATGTGATGTTGGGCAAGTAACAGACTGTTAGAGCCTCAAATTCCTTATTTAAAAAAATGGAGACCATAATGCTTAACTCAAATAGTGATGATTGACTACAACAGTAAAAGTTAACCTGCTTAGCCTGGAGTATGGGTTCAATAAATGTTAGCTAGTAGTAGTAGTAGTCATCATCATCATCATTGTTGCTGTTGTCTCCTTAAACTTCGTTAATTTACCTCATGAATGAAACTAGGAATGTTTTTATGACTCACCAAAGTGACTGGGAAATGCTTTTTTAGATGAGCAATCCATCTTAAGCTCTAATCTGAAATTGAGGTAAAAGGAAATTCTGCACATAATCACTGTGGTAGATTACTTGCAAAGACGGCCACAATAATTTCTTCCATCCCTACATATACACCTCTTTGCAATGTGACTTTGCTACTCCTCCATAAGGATGTAGAATTTATTTTCCCATCTCTTATGTTGGAGCTGGCCATGTGACTTGCTTTGACAAAAGAATGTAGCAGAAATTACATTGTACAACTTTGAAGTTTAGGCTTCAAGAGCCCTTGCATCTTCGACTCATTCTCTCTTGAAAGCCAGATGCTATATAAAGAAGTCTGGAATACCCTGCTGGAGATACATGCCCCAGCCAGTAGCCACCACCAGCATCTGGACATGTGAATGAAGATAACTAGGCCACTCAGCCCTGGTCAAGCCTGCAGCAGATTACTGCATTCACATAAATGAACCCAGACAAGGCCAGCAGAAGGACCACCCAGCCAAACTCAACCCAAATTGCTGACTCACAGAACTGTGAGTAAATAAATGGCTGTTATCTTAAGTCAGTAAGTTTTTGAGTGGTTTATTACACAGCAACAGAAATCTACAACAATTACCATGTTTGAATCATTTTTCAAATTATTAATATTTATTAAATGAGTACCATAAACAAGGCATCAGGCTAGGTACAGAAAGTGAGTCAAAATATGTAAAGTTTGGCCACTGTCTTGAAATGAATTTATAATCTATATCAGGAGGTGATAAAGTATTTAAATAACAATAACACAAGACAATATATTAGAAGAGCCATAGAGTAACACAACTATATTGTTGTAAGAATTAAAAAATAGGGTAATTTCTGCTGGAGGTGATAAGGGAAGGATTTATCATGAAGATAATATTAGAGTTAAGCCTTGAAGGATTTTGACAGTGGAGTAGGAGGAAAAGAAATTCTAAGGGAAAGAAAAATGACCTGAGGATAACTGTGGTCTTGGTAAAGAGCAAAGAGTGCTCAGAAACTTGCCAATACTTTTTGTTGGATTATAGTATATACGTAGATGTGGGAGAACAATTCTTCAACAAATATCAAGTCACAACTTCATTCCAGGCACTGCCTACTACTACATTATTATGTATTGATGATAGATGTGGAAGCTGAACTACAGATGTGAAGGCCAAGTCACTAGTCCAAGTTCACAGCAAGTGGGGGAGCAGGGGTTTGAATGCAACCAGTCGGACTCTAGAGCCACTCTACTACTGGGCAGTGTCTTGGCTAAGTTAAAAAGTTAGTTACTTAAGGAAAAACAACAAAAAAAAGGCTGGCACCAAACTAAATACCCATTTAACAGTTGCAGTGAAAACAAATCAACAAGGAAGAAATTCAAACACTTAATATTGAGCAGAAAAATCAAATTAAGAAGAATAAATGCAGGGACTTCTCTGGTGGTGCGGTGGTTAAGAATCTGCCTTGCAATACAGGGGACACGGGTTCGAGCCCTGGTCCGGGAAGATCCCACATGCCGTGGGGCAACTAAGCCCGTGCGCCACAACTACTGAGCCTGTGCCCTAGAGCCCACGAGCCACAACTACTGAGCCCATGTGCTGCAACTACTGAAGCCTGCGTGCCTAGAGCCCATGCTCTGCAACAAGAGAAGCCACCGCAATGAGAAGCCCGTGCGTAGCAGCGAAGACCCAACACAGCCAAAATAAATAAATTAATTAATTAATTAAAAAAAAAAGAAGAATACATGCAGTATGATTATATTTGTGTAAGGTAAAAACCAGGCAACTATACAGCATATTTACATATGTTAATGTATAAACAAAACTAAAATGAAAAGAAAAACATGATGAGTACAAAATTCAGGATAAATTTTCTGGAGGTCCAGTGGTTAAGACTCTGCACTTCCACTGAAAGGGTTACAGGTTCGATCCCTTGTCGGGGAACTAAGATCCCGCAGGCCGCGGGGGCGGGGCGGGGGGGGGTGGTGGCCAAAAAAAACCCCCCAAAATTTAGGATAGTGGCTTCCTCTAGAGGGGGAGAAAAGAGTTTGAGATTAGGGAGGGGCTCACAGAGTGCTTCAAGGAACTGGTTACATTAGTTTTTCTTAAAATAGATGCTGTTTATTTTATTATTTTTCTTTAAATTATATATATGTTATACAGTTGTTCCTTAGTTTCCTGGGGGTGCGGGGTAGGTTCCAGGAACCACCCCCCCCAATACCAAAAGCCAGGATGCTCAAGCCTGTTACATAAAATGACATAGTTTTTGCATATAACCTACTCATATCCTACCATACACTTGAAATCATCTCTAGATTACTTACAACACCTAATACAATGTAAATGCTATGTAAATAGTTGCAGGCCATGTGGTAAATTCAAGTTTTGCTTTTTGGAACTTTCTGGAATTTTTTTCCAAATATTTTCCATCTGCTGTTGGTTGAATTCGGATGCAGAACAACGGATACGGAGGGCCCATTGTATACATCTTGTTTACATGATATATGTATAAATCTAATAGATTTCACACAACAAAAAGTACCACAGGGTTCAAAAGAGGGTAGTTAGGAATTGAAATGAATCAGATGTGAAAGAGAGAAAGCATTTCAGAATGAGGAACTGGCCGAGGCACAGAGGCAGGAAAAGGGGTGGGGAACAGTAAGAGGGAAACAGGGAGTAAGTCATTTTTGCAATAGCCTACACTTGTAGGGGAGTAGTGGTGGGGAAAAGCTAGATAAAGTTGTGGCCAGAATGTGGAGAGTCTTGGAAGCACTTGTAAACCTCACATTGTAAACAATGGGGTCTTTACTTCAATTAGTATTCCTTAGTTTTGGGCAACAAGAAACAAGAAACAATTACGGCTATTCCAAGTAAAAAGAGAAAGAGAAGAGAGAAAAAAAAATAGGGAGATAGATAGTAGGAGAGAGAAAGAGAGAAGGAGGGAAGGAGAAAACAGAAGCAGAAAAATAGAGAAATAGACTGAACAGTTTTGGGATAGGTTATCAAGTAAGTGACCAGTCCAGGAACCTGGTAGTTCTGAGGATCTCAATGAAATAAACTGATAGAGCAGCTCTTTAGAACACTCAATTCTTACTACCTTCTACCCCAGTGTGTTTCCATCCAAGATTCCAGTTTCTAGGAGAGTATGGTTAACCTAGTGCTTCCACCTCTGTGATCTGGGAAGCAGGGTTCTGTGGTTGCAGCTCATGAGAATACAGGAAGCGAAGTCGAGTAGAATTAAAAAAAAAAAAAAAAAAGGCCCAGTCTGAATTGCTCAGGAAGTATGGTATTACTGAGCAAAACCTAAGGATTCCCTTATTCAAACATTAGTTCTTCAGATTAGACATGTCAACACGTACTAATTTAATTAAATCTCTGGAACTGATGATTTCATCACAATGAGCTAACAGTTTCGTTTTCGGTGACCTTAAGTTTTTGTACGCCTCTACAACTGCTGTCCTCTCATAATAATTACTAAATTGGGACCCATTACTTCTGTGATGGAACTCAGATCAACCAGCCTTTGCGGAAGACCTGGCAGAAAATGCTGAAAGAAATATAAGAAAACTATGACACCGTAAGATGGCCCTGAGAAGTAGCCGAGCGACCCCAGGCTGCAGCGGTCCCTCCAGTGAGTTGATAGCCTAAGTTCCCTGCTAAAGAGCTCCCAGGGTCAGCGAAGTCGACTGAGCGACCGGTCCCTATGGCAGACGTAGGCCGAACTGCGCACTGGGAAATGTAGTTCCATGGGGAAGGGACGGAGTGGCGGGAGCCGCACACGCGCACTAAGAGCTCAGGGCAACAAAGACGGCGGCGTGTGCGCACGCGCCTGAGAAAGACTCGGGAGGGCGTGCGCGTACGCGTGCGCGCCCGGCCGCGGTTCTGAGCTACCGAGCGGCTGAGAGGACAGAGAGGGAGGGGCAGGAGCTACCGACCGCAGGAGGAGGAGAAGGGGTTGTGCTCCTGGCCGAGCAAGGAGAAAGGGGCGGGGCTGGAGAGCAGCGCGCCGGGGTGCCGAGCTCCTGGGACCGGCGGGCGCGTGGGGGTCTGTGGCCCTTGCCGTCCCAGTGGCCGCCGCCGTCGCTTGGCTGCCGTCGGTCTGCGGGAGGCGGGTTATGGCGGCGGCGGCAGTGGGAGCTGTGAATGAGTTCTCCGGGTGGACGAGGGAAGAAGAAAGGCTCCGGCGGCCCCAGCAGCCCGGTGCCTCCCAGGCCTCCGCCCCACTGCCTGGCCCCCTCCCGCCCCGCCCCAAGGCCGGCCCCTTCGCCCCAATCGCCGCATAAGCGAAACCTGTACTACTTCTCCTACCCGCTGTTCGTAGGCTTCGCGCTGCTGCGTTTGGTCGCCTTCCACCTGGGGCTCCTCTTCGTGTGGCTCTGCCAGCGCTTCTCCCGCGCCCTCATGGCCGCCAAGAGGAGCTCCGGGGCCGCGCCGGCGCCGGCCTCGGCCTCGCCCCCGGCGCCAGTGCCAGGCGGGGAGGCCGAGCGCGTCCGAGCCTTCCACAAGCAGGCCTTCGAGTATATCTCCGTTGCTTTGCGCATCGATGAGGACGAGAAAGGTAACTGGGGGCCTGGGGGGAGGGGGCGGCGGCGCCGGGAAGAAAGCGGTGGGGTCGACGAGGGAGGGCAACACCTGCGTCCCTTTCCTGCGGGAGCCGGCGGTGCTCCTCCGTAATTGATCTGCCCAGTGAGACTGCTTCCTCGGGTTAGACCCTCATCCTCCACGATTCTCGGTTAAACACCTCTCTTCTCTCAGGCACCCTAGCCGGTGACTTTGTTTCAGACACTAGCCTACACCTACACTTCTGCATGACCCAAGTCCCTATGAGACACCCAGACGTGCTGGTGACAGTGACAGTTGTCCTAGAGTGACCACACAGATCCTTTCTAGCGCTGTAAACAGTGAGTGGCTCCCTCTGAGCCAGGTTTTCCAAAAGGTTTTGATATCGAAGAAGCTGTGCCTTGTTATAGGCTTTTAGTGAAAGCAGAGTACTGTAGTGTCAGAAAAAAAGAACAAATGGTGACTCAGTTTTGAAAGGAACAGCTGCATATGATTACAGCTGAATTTGCACTATTTTTAAAAGTTTCATAACAGTCATTTTTATGAATGTAATGACTTCTAAGTATTTTTCAGTAAAGTTCTATTTTAGTATAAAACTTTTGCTCCTGGTTAATTTGATCTCATCTAAGTAAGTATTTCAAGGTAACCTCTAAATTTTTAAATTGAAATATTGAGTGAGGACTTCCCTTGTGGGGCAGTGGTTAAGAATCCGCCTGCCAACGCAGGAGACACGGGTTTGATCCCTGGTCCGGGAAGATCCCACATGCCGTGGAGCAACTAAGCCCATGCACCACAACTACTGAGCCTGCGCTCTAGAGCCTGCAAGCCACAACTACTGAAGCCTGCGCACCTAGGGCTGGTGCTCCACAACAAAAGAAGCCACTGCAATGAGAAGGCTGCACTTGCAGCAATGAAGAAGACTCAATGCAGCCAAAAATAAATAAATATTTAAGAAATTGAGTGAATAGGATTAATTTATAATACCATTTTACAATAAAATTTAAAGATTTCTATTTCTGAATGAAAGCAAGGGTACTACATCCTTCAGATTTCTTTTAAGCTAACGTTTTTTAGTCTTTCTATAGGCTAGGCACTGTGTGCTCTTAGCTTTACATGTGTTACCTGTTTAGTCCTCAGAGTTACCCTGTGAGGTGAAGGTACTGTTAGTATCAGCATTTTACAGATGAACAAACTGAGGTTCAAAAGATTAAAGCAGGTCATTCCAAACCTATGCTAATTGCTAATGCCAATTTTTTTTATGGAGTTAGAAGGAGTCTTATAGCATTTTGAAAATCCCTCCTTTTGTCCCAACTCCAGTATGCTGAGATCTTCTTTTCCCTCTAACTACTCATTTTCATTGTCCATTAGTTTAAAAAAAAAAAAAAGCAATCTGCAGTTCATTTGTAGTGTCTCCACTACCAACTCCAGAAACTGTTCTAGAATGTCGGTTTTGTTGAAACTTATTTCCTTTGTGAGGCCTTGGACTGAGCAGTAGGATATAAGGAAAGAGGCAGGTATTCATGGGTTTTGGAGTGTAAGGACAGAGTGGAGGTTAAGAACGTTGAAGAAAGGAGGCGTGGGGCTTCCCTGGTGGCGCAGTGGTTAAGAATCTGCCTGCCAATTCTGGGCACATGGGTTCAATCCCTGGCCTGGGAAGATCCCACAGGCTGTGGAGCAACTAAGCCCATGCACCACAACTACTGAACCTGCGCTCTAGAGCCCATGCTCTGCAACAAGAGAAGCCACGACAATGAGAAGCCTGCGCACCACAATGAAGAGTAGCCCCCACTTGCCTCAACTAGAGAAAGCCTACGCGCAGCAACGAAGACCTAATGCAGCCAAAAATAAAAACAAATAAATAAATAAATTTATTTTTAAAAAAAAGGAGGCACATTTAAGAAAAGAATACCGGGCTTCCCTGGTGGCGCAGTGGTTGAGAGTCCGCCTGCTGATGCAGGGGACACGGGTTCGTGCCCCAGTCTGGGAAGATCCCATATGCCGCGGAGCAGCTGGGCCTGTGAGCCATGGCCGCTGAGCCTGCGTGTCCGGAGCCTGTGCTCCGCAATGGGAGAGGCCACAACAGTGAGAGGCCCGCGTACCGCAAAAAAAAAAGAGAAAAAAATACCATGTGTTTTGGGAGGGAAGTCTTTAATCGCTTCATTCTTTTTTTAATATATATTTAAAATATTTATTTATTTATTTTTGGCTGCGTTGGGTCTTCGTTGCTGCCTGTGGGCTTTTTCTAGTTGTGGCGAGTGCGGGGTGCTGTTTGTTGAGGTGCACAGGCTTCTCATTGCGGTGGCTTCTCGTGTTGCGGAGCACAGCCTCTAGGCGTGTGGGCTTCAGTAGTTTTGGCTTGCAGGCTCAGTAGTTGTGGTGCCCGGGCTTAGTTGCTCCGCGGCATGTGGGATCTTCCCGGACCAGGGCTCAAACCCCTGTCCCCGGTATTGGCAGGCGGATTCTTAACCACTGCGCCACCAGGGAACTCCATGTTGCTTCATTTTTTATCTCTAAGGAGCATCCACGATCTCCTAGGGAGGATGAAGAAGCATATCATTATCCCTTCCTAGAGAAGCACTGTTTTATTGCACTATTTTATTATAATGAAGTTTACTAATCTAGGTCAAAAGTTGTTTTAGAATAGAGGGAATATATTTAAGGGTAGATCAATTCCAGTAAATACAAGGAAATTTTGTTAACACTGGGTGATGGGAGTTGGGAGGTAGCATAAGAGGTCAAGGAAAACTTAGGTATTAAAAAAAAGAATCCTGGACTCTTAGATTTAAAGAGAAATCAGTTCCATGTGAGGGGTAAGTAATGGAAGTGGAATTCAGACCTTGGGTTTCATGCTGGTGACTTATCTTTGGGTATCACATATATACCTCTATTATATTTAATTCCTCTTAAAATATTTACTGTAAATATTCTCAGCAATCTCTGTACCACGTATTTCACTCTCAGCTGATAATGTTTCTATTCAAAGGTTTTGCTTTATTTTTACAGTTAGTTTATAAAGTGGACAGCAGAACAGGCAATGATAACTCTAGTTTGAATTCTACAACTGATGCATTATATGAGAAAATAAATTAGATCAAACCGAAACAAATTAGTTATATTAATTTTCCTTTGACAGTGAAGTAAAACTGAGTTTACGTTGTCGTGGTTCTCTTCTATCTCAAATTTTTCCTTTAGCATATTGAAAATTTTTTTACTTTACCTTTAATTCAGTGGTTGCCGGAGTTCACATTTGAAGTCTATTTGCCTCTCAGCCATCCTTGACAATACAGAACTTAATTTCAGAAGAATTTTATTCTCCCTCTTTCCTACTGCATCAAAATACATACGAACAAATTGAAATGAATTGGATAGTGTTCAAAGGTTTCCTAACTCTGTAGTTAGCCCCAAACCATTAAGGGGCTAGTAATGTCATGCAGTCCCTTTCTGTTAAAAACTTGACCTAGCTTCTAAATATACTGAAAGCCACTTTATTTCATCAGGTGAAGTGGGCTATTTCAGACTGTAGTGATATTAGTTAATTGACACATTTGGTGCCTTCAAATAATAAAGGCCAAATTAAATCTTATTTTAACAAGGTAATACATAAATGTGGTTTATAAGGTGGCTGTTTATTTTGAATTTTATTCTTTTTTATGGCATACTCAACTTTGACACTGAATTTTCATAAAGGCCTAAATTTATCTGAAACCAAGCAATTTTTAAAAAAAATAAATTTATTTTTTCTTTGCGTGTGGGCTTTCTCTAGTTGCGGCAAGCGGGGGCTACTCTTTGTTGCGGTGTGCGGGCTTCTCATTGCGGTGCCTTCTCTTGTTGCAGAGCACGGGCTCCAGGTGCGCGGTTTTCAGTAGTTGTGGCACATGGGCTCAGTAATTGTGCCTTGCGGGCTCTAGAGTGCAGGCTCAGTAGTTGTGGCGCACGGGCTTAGTTGCTCCACGCCATGTGGGATCTTCCTGGACCAGGGCTCGAACCCATGTCGCCTGTATTGGCAGGCGGATTCTTAACCACTGCGCCACCAGGGAAGCCCCTGTTTGTTTTATATGAAGCAGGTTCTCTGTCTTTTAATTCCAAGGGCCCCTTGGAATACTTGGGGGAGGAGAGAAGGTTGTAATAGTGGTTATTTGGATTAACCAGAACATGACCTAACATGCTTTGGGTGGCTCCTGCTGATAGACAAGCCTGGGGTCTCCTGAGTAATACAGTGGTGCAGGTTCTTCAGGTGTGGCTCAGTTACCTCAAGTGTGTAGGACTTGACAGACAGTAAGGGCCCAATGTATTGTATGAAAGAGAGAGAGCCAGTTTCTCAGGATAAGATAGGGCTGCAGCATCTGGCATCAAAGATAGAAGTTATCTAAATAAAATCCTTTTTTATTTATTCCTTGTCAGTTTATATTTAAAATGGAAGGTTTTTAAAAAAATTAATTACCATGTACTATAATTTCATATAATCCAATGTAGTACTTTATTTAAAACACACAAAATACTTGCTTATCCACATCTATTTTCAGAAGGTGAAGCTAGAGATTAGAAATCAGAAGTATCAGATTTGGTATACTTTCTTTTATTCCTAAAAACTATTAGATACCATTTTGAAAGGATTGATTTCAGACAATTTTCTTGTGCCTAATTTCTGCTTTAAATGATTAGAACAAGGAAAGAATTATTCTGATGGATGGACATTCTGATAATATCATACTTTTCCCAGAGAATAACATTATTTTTTATTAAATAAACAATAAACACTTTATATTTCTCTTCAAGAATATTTAGTGGCATTTGCACTAAAGAGACAAAAAGGCAGCCACTTTTAGGAACTTCATTCCTTGTTCTGTTTTTAGCTGATTTTTATTGCAGTTTATATTCTTCCTAGTACAGAATACAGTTGAACTGTATAAAACTCACCTGGTAACTAGATTCCTAAGATTATTGTTAGTCATCCTGATGACAATTAAGGGATAGTCAGTAAACGGATATTAAATTATTGAAGAAGGATCTTCCCTAACCCTTCCTGCCTCTTTTTCACTATCTTATTCTCTGTGCTCTACCCAATAGTAGTTGGATTTTTCAATTATGGCAAAGTGTAGATTCTCTACTTTTCTACTCGTTTTCCACTCTCTTGACCTGTATAAGATCAGTGAAGGTATTAAGCAGTGACCTAGGCTTTTTTTCTCTTGCTTTGTGAATTATTAACAAATGCTCATGCTAGACATCCTATAGAATAAAACATCTTTGAGCACACTCACATCTCAGTGGTTCATTCTGGTAGTGAGGAAAGAAAAATGTCAAAATCCACAATTTTCTTGGAACTAGTAAGTGTTTTACAGCTATATAGGTATAGCATAGACATTATACTTATTCGCATATCTTTCTGTTCTTTTGCAGATATTTTATGTTGCAGTAGAGAGGGAGAGAATTAGTTTGTTGTTCTTAAGTGGATTTTGTCAGTTCCTTTCAGTGAGCTTTCACTAGAACACCCATCCATGGCTGAACAAGTGGGATTTATTACTTATTGTAACCAAGAGAACACACACCATGGGGAACCATGGTGTATCTCAGGAAAAGGCTAAAAAGAACTTACAGAATTTGGGCTTGTATTAGGTGATTTTAAGGAGGATTGAAGGAAGCAGGGTTTTGCTCTGGATTGGATGTTTTCAGGAATTGGGGATAATTCTGTGATTAAGTATCTTAAATCTAACCCACAAAGAGAGAAGACTAGAGTGAGGATGAAGCTGCAATTGGTTAAGAAGTAGTCATTAGCCCGAAGAGGGGGATGTTTGGTGTTTCATGGCTTGGCCAATGTTCACATTTTGTCTGTGTTTAGACATGATTGTAGAGTGGTCTCATTTTTGTCTTCATCCATCATGATCACAGAGTGACCTTGTCTGATGATGTTGTTCTGTGGAATTGTTTATACTCAGTAGAACACCAAGGCTTAGTTGTAATGTCAGGTCATTTCCTTGTCACACCAAGGCTTAGTTGACGGTACCAGCTCCTCGATGTCAGGGGCTGCTTTTCTTTATCTCAGGTTTGAGAGTCTAATTTTATCCTTTTTAAATTGCAGTGCCTCTTATCCAAATTGACATTTGAATTCTGGCTCCACAGGATCTTGGACAAGTTACTTATTATTAGACTGAGATAATGTTTGTAAAATACTTAGTGTCTGCACATAGTAGGTCCTCAGAAAATGGGAACTATTGTTATTTATTTATTTATTTTACAAACTTGTAAAAAATTTTATTTATTTAATTTACTTATTTTTGGCTGTGCTCTGTCTTCGTTGCTGTGCACGGGCTTTCTCTAGTTGTGGCGAGTGGGGGCTACTCTTCGTTGCGGTGCATGGGCTTCTCATTGCGGTGGCTTCTTGTTGTGGAGCACGGGCTCTAGACGCATGGGCTTCAGTAGTTGTGGCACGAGAGCTGAGTGGTTGTGGCTCACAGGCTGTAGAGCACAGGCTCAGTAGTTGTGGTGCACGGGCTTAGTTGCTCCGCAGCATGTGGGATCTTCCTGGACCAGGGCTCGAACCCACGTCCCCTGCATTGGCAGGCGGATGCTTTTTTTTTTTAAGATGTTGGGGGTAGGAGTTTATTAATTAATTAATTTATTTTTGCTGTGTTGGGTCTTCGTTTCTGTGCCAGGGCTTTTTCTAGTTGTGGCAAGCGGGGACCACTCTTCTTCGCAGTGCGTGGGCCTCTCACTATCGTGGGCTCTCTTGTTGCAGAGCACAGGCTCCAGACGTGCAGGCTCAGTAGTTGTGGCTCACGGGCCCAGTTGCTCTGTGGCACGTGGGATCCTCCCAGACCAGGGCTCGAAGCCGTGTGCCCTGCATTAGCAGGCAGATTCTCAACCACTGCATCACCAGGGAAGCCCTGGCAGGCGGATTCTTAACCACTGTGCCACCAGGGAAGTCCCAAACTATTGTTATTAATTTTACAGTTCTTTTAAGGTTAACAGCCTCTAGAGGTTATGTTAGAACGTTGTTAAACCTTGATACCTAGTTTGTACTACTCTTTTTATGAAACAGCAACAGTCTAAATGAGATTTGAGGAAGAAGGCGTATTATCTGAAGAGTGATATAAAAATATTTTTGCTAATTGTGACCCTTTGTTCAGAAAAAACAGATGGAAGTCTCCCCTTAGCATCACTTAGTATCCTAGCTTTTTATTACAAAAGAGATGAAATGATTTTTTATTCTCATGTATGTACTCGTGTATGAATGCAAGCTCTTTTTTTTTTTTTTTTTTTTTTTTTGCGGTACACGGGCCTCTCACTGTTGTGGCCTCTCCCGTTGCGGAGCACAGACTCCGGACGCGCAGGCTCAGTGGCCATGGCTCACTGGCCCAGCTGCTCCCGCGGCATGTGGGATCCTCCCGGACCAGGGCACAAACCCGTGTCCCCTGCATCGGCAGGCGGACTCTCAACCACTGCGCCACCAGGGAAGCCCTGAATGCAAGCTCTTGATAGAGAATTGGAAAATACCCAAAATGCACAGAAGAAAATTAAAATTACCTACCATCCATAGTAAATTAAACAAGACTTAAAGGAGACAAATTGATTGAAATTCTTAAGGTTTAAAGAAAATGTCCAAAACTGTAATGATTCCTTTACATGGGATTCAAAACTTTTCCAATTAAATGGGAAAAAATAAATCTTAACTTCAGAAATAAACCTTGATGGTTGAACATGAAAGCAAATATGGCCTTTTTTTGCTGAATTAAAACAGAGTAGAAAGATCCTTTCTGTGATAGTGAACTATGGGAGAATTAATCGGGGCTGTTAGTCTGATGCTTCATGGTCTCTGTAGTTTATTGTGGATTAGCACACATTAAAATGTACTGTAAGATTTTTAAAGATACCCGTTATTCCGCTAATGTGACACTTGCAAGTGGCTAGCAAAAAATTGTGTAGGAAAATGGATGTACTTACTCCCTGGAATTGTTTGTAGAATGATGCTTAAGAAGGACTAAATAGATAAGTTAAAAGCAGTGGGCTTTATGAGCTAAAATACAACAGTGCATACAGTTCCGGAGTAGAAGGATTTATATTTATTAACAAATTTACTAAGTATGATAAAGGTAATTTTTTACATATCTCTTTATTAAAGTATTATCCCATGCCCTATTTCATTTGATCTTTGCTACAACTCATGAGGTAAAAGAAATGTCATCTTGTTTTTAGGTAAGGAGACTAAAACTCAGAGAAATTGCCAGACTTTGTCAAAGTCATACAGCTATTAAATGATGGAGAAAGACTTAAATCTCTGTCTTCTAACTCACATACTTGCAAACTGACATCCTACCTCGCTACCCAAACTACTCACGTTTTGACCCTTCTTGTGGCAATCTGGGTACCACTAACATGTGAGTGAAAAGATTCAGTTGATGATTCACAAATTAGTCTGCTATTCTTTTTTTTTTAAAACAGAATGTAGATTTACTTTTTAAAAAATTAATTAATTAATTTGGCTGTGTTGGGTCTTAGCTGCAGCACACAGGGTCTTCATTGTGAGATCTTTTGTTTCACGCATGGGCTCTTTGTTGTGGCGTGCAGGCTTCTCTGGTTGTGGTGCGTGGGCTCAGTAGTTGCGCGTGTGGGCTTAGTTGCCATGCGGCATGTGGGATTTTAGTTCCCTGACCAGCGATTGAACCTGTGTCCCCTGCACTGGAAGGCGGATTCTTAACCACTGGACCACCAGGGAAGTCCCTCCACTATTATTATCTTCATTTAAAGATGGATAACATCAGTATTTTTGTTGCTTGTACAGTAACACAACTCTAAAATAATGCACAAATATAGAAAGTGAAAATCTTCTGTAATCTTATCCTTAGGGAGATGATTACTGATAAGTTTCCTGATTTTGTCTAGTTACATAAACGTAAATATTCATTAGAGGCAAAGAACCATGTTACATAGAAACTGATCTGTAACCTTTTTCACTTAATGTATGGGGACTCACTTTCCGTTTCAATATATTTAATCTTCCTCCTCTATTTTTTCAGTTTTTAAATACACTTTTATTAAAGCATGCATAAAGTGCACAGTTAGTGTGTTGCTTAATGAATTATTAAACAGCATAGCAGTTTGAAACCCCACCAGGTCAAGAAATAGAATATTACTCCAGAAGCCTGCCTTTCTCATCCTCCCTTCTGCTCACTACCTTTCCCCACCCTTCACAAAGGTATCTTCAATTCCTAACTTCTTACACCATAAATCACCTTTGCCTGATCTTGAGCTTTATCAGTGAAATCATACAGTATGTGTTCTTTTTATGTATGGCTCCTTTTGCTCAACATTATGCTTGTCAGATTAATCCTTGAGGTTACTTGTGGCAGTAATTGTTCATTTTCATTGCTGTATACCAGGGAGCAGCAAACTGCCTATAATGGGTCATTTAGTAATTTTTTTTTTATTGTAGTAAAAGATAGATAACAAAATTTGCCATTTTAGTCAATTAAAGTCTACAAATCATTGGCATTAAATACATTCACAGTACTGTGTAACCATCACCACTATCCATTTCTAGAGCTTTTCATCATCCCAAACAGCAACTCTGCATCCATTAAACAATAACTCCCCATTTCCTCTTCTCCATACTCCCTTCCTCCCAGTCCCTGATTAACCTCTGTTCTGCTTTCTGTCTCTATGAATTTGCATATTCTGGGTACCTCATATAAGTGGAATCATACAATGTCTGTCCTTTTGTGTCTGACATTTCACTTAGCATTTCAATGTTTATCAGCCTTGTAGCATATAACAGATTTCATCCCTTTTTGAGGCTGAATAATATTCCATTGTATGTATATACCACATTTTGTTTATCCCTTCATCTGTTGATGGATATTTGGGTTGTTTCCATCTGTTGTTAATAATGCTACTATAAACATTGGTGTACAAGTCTCTGAGTTCCTTTTCAATACTTTTGAGTATCCACCTAGGAATAGAATTGCTGGATCATAAGGTAATTATTATGTTTAATTTTTTGAGTGACTGCCAAACTGCTTTCCACAGCAGCTTTGCATTTTTTAAGCATATTTTTAAAAATTAATTAATTATTTTCTTTAATCTTTGGCTGCGTTGGGTCTTCATTACCGCAAGTGTGCTTTCTCTACTTGCGGTGAGCGGGGGCTACTCTTTGTTGCGGTATGCGGGCTTCTCATTGAGGTGGCTTCTTTTGTTCCGGAGCACGGGCTCTAGGCACATGGGCTTCAGTAGTTGTGGCTCACAGGCTCTAGAGTGCAGGCTCAGTGTTTGTGGCTCAAGGGCTTAGTTGCTCTGCGGCATGTGGGATCTTCCCGGACCGGGGCTCAAACCCGTGTCACCTGCATTGACAGGTGGATTCTTAACCACTGCACCACCAGGGAAGTCCCCAGCTTTGCATTTTTACATTCCCAGCACCAGTGCACAAGGTTTTCTAATTTCTTCATGTTTGTTAGTTTCAAGATTTGCTTGTTTTATTTTTATTTATATTTATTTATTTTTACTTTATTTTTTCGTCTTTTGGCCACACCACGCGGCATGTGGGATCCTAGTTCCCCAACCAGGGATCGAACCCGAGGCCCCTGCATTGGAAGTGTGGAGTCTTAACCACTGGACCGCCAGGGAAGTCTCTGTCTTTTTAAATAATGGCCATATGTGAAGTGGTATTGCATCATGGTTTTGATTTGCATTTCACTAATGACTTATGATATCAAGCATCTTTTCATGTGCTTATTGGCCATTTGCATATCTTCTTTGGAAAAATGTCTATTCAAGTCCTTTGCCCATTTTTGCATTCTCTTGGTTTTTTGTTGAACCATTTAATAAGTATTTCTCTCTTTTTTTGGAATTTTGAATTTTATTTTATTTATTTGTTTATGCAGCAGGTTCTTATTAGTTATCTATTTTATACATATTAGTGTATATATTTAATAATTATTTCAAGTGCTCTTTCAAAACTATTCAACACTCTCATATAGGGGGTGTGATCCAGTAAAGCTTTATATACAAAAACAGGCAGCTGACTCTATTTGGCTCTTGGGCTGTTGTTGGTCCTAGATTATATAGTTCACTTGTAGTTCACATTATTGGCTATTAATTTTAACTACCACTACAACCATTGTAAGTTTCTGCCTTCCCAATCTTCTCTTGATTTGATGTAGTCTGTTGGTTGAGTTTGAATGTTGTTGGGGCCCATATAGGAAAGAGGGAAATGTGTAAGGGAAACTAAGAACTGTTCAAGTATCATGAAGGCCTTTTGTGTGCTGGATGCCATTGTAAGGTTTGATTTTTCTGCCATAATTTAGTCAAAAGGGGGAATTCCCTGACGGTCCAGTGTCAGGACTTGGCGCTCTCACTGCCAGGGCCTGGGTTCAATCCCTGGTCGGGGAACTAAGATCCCACAAGCTGCATGGCATGGCCAAAAGTTAAAAAAAAATTTAGTCAGAAGGATGATCACGTAGGAGCTTATGGGCTTGTAGTTTCCCCTAATTTAGGGGACTGAAGTGATTTGAGTGTGGGTGTCAGCCCTTGTACAGGCTGGCCTAGTTCATAACTCTTCAGTGATGCAGGGTCCCAACCAAAATCTTGGAATCATTGCCGCTTATTCTCCTTGGCATGCCCTGGAATTCATTTTTTGTCAGCTTAGTCCCATGAGTCTGCTGAAAGCTCTGCTTAGTTTCTTGGTCACATTTGCATTCAGAATTGACAATTGTTTCAAGCAAGAAAGTGCCCCAAGTCATAGGTTCACCTCTGTTGGCTCTTCTCTTTTCCATATTTTGGTAATTTTTTAAAACAGCCATCCTAATGGGTGTGAAATGTCCCCTCCTTCCAAATTTTAGTAATTTTCATACTGTTTTGAAAATTCTCTGATCCCTTCAAACAGATGTTTTAAAAATATTTTTCTAGTTTTTCTCTTCTAATCTTACTCTTGTAATCAAAATTTTAGTTCTGGTATTATAATTCAAGTCACAACAAATGTTCTTATACATAAATGTTGGAGTATTGCACTCTTAAAACATCAGATTTATTGAGGTATAATTTACATAAAGTTTACCCTATTTAGGGATCTATAGTTCAGTGAGTTATGACAAAGAGCTGTGTAAACCATCACCACACTCAATATATTGAATGTTTTATCACCCCAAATCTCCCTTGTGCCTCTTTGTAGTCCGTCCCTTTGCCTCCCCCTTAGCCTCTGGCAATCACTAATCTGATTCGTCCCTCTAGTTTTGTCTTCACTGAATGTCATGTAAATGGCATTATATAGTGTGTAGCCTCTTGTGTCTGGCTTTTTTCACTTAGCATGTTTTTGAGATTCATCTATGTTCCTACATGTATCAGTATTTTGTTCTTTTTATTGCTGAGTAGTAGTCTATGTATGGTTGTATCACAATTTGTTAATATGTTCACTAAATGATGGACATCTGGGTTGTTTCCAGTTTTTAGCTCTTATGAATAAAGCTGGTAAACATTCATGTACAGGTCTTTGATGTTTTTATTTCTTAGGGTAAATACATAGAAGAAGGGCTGGTCATGTGGTAAGTATATGTTAATGTCATGAGGAACTACCGAAGTCTTCCAGAATGGCTGTATCATTTTGTAGTCACACCTGCAAATGTGACTTGTAACTTTTTTCCATTCAAAATTAAAATCTTGGAGTTTTAATTTGTAGTTCCCTAACAGCTAATGATGTTGAACATCTTTTCTTGTGTTTATTTGCCATGTATGTCTCTTCTTTGGTAAAGTGTATGTTTTGATCTTTTGCACACTATTTTTAAATGACTTTTTAAAATATCATTGTAAGAGTTCTCTATATATTCTGCTTACAAGACGTTTATTAGACATATCGTTTTGCAAATATTCTCTCCCAGTCAATCTGTGGTCTGTCTTTACATTGTCGGATCCATCTTTTGAAGAGCAGGATCTTTTAATTTTTATGAAGTCGGGCTTATCAGTTTTTTCCTCTTTTTAAAAAATTTATTTATTTATTTATTTTTGGCTGTGTTGGGTCTTTGTTGCTGCGTGCAGGCTTTCTCTAGTTGCGGTGAGCGGGGGTTACTCTTTGATGTGGTGCATAGGCTTCTCATTGCGGTGCCTTCTCTTGTTGTGGAGCACGGGTTCTAGGCGGGTGGACGTCAGTAGTTGTGGCTCACGGGCTCAGTAGTTGTGGCTCACAGGCTCTGGAGTGCAGGCTCCGTAGTTGTGGTGCACAGGCTTAGTTGCTCCGTGGCATGTGGGATCTTCCCAGACCAGGGCTCGAACCCCTGTCCCCTGCATTAGCAGGTGGATTCTTAATCACTGTGCCACCAGGAAAGTCCCACTTTTTTCCTCTTAAGGTTTGTGATTTTTATGTTCGAAGGAGTGTCTGCCTAAGCCAAGATCACAAAGAATTTTGTCTATGTTTTCTTCTGTAAATTTTATATTTTTAGGTTTTACATTTAGGTCTGTGATCCATTTCAAGTTAATTTTTGTATGTCACGTGAAGTTTTTTTGTGTATGGGTGTCCGTTATTCCAGTGTCATTTTTTGAAAAAGCTGTTCTTTCTCCATTGAATTACCTTGTCATCTTTGTCAAAGTCAAATCAATGATATATGTGGGGTCTATTTCTGGACTTCTGTTCCATTGATTTTTTTTTTTTTTTTTTTGTGGTATGCGGGCCTCTCACTGCTGTGGCCCCTCCCGCTGTGGAGCACAGGCCCCGGACGCGCAGGACCAGCAGCCACAGCCCACAGGCCCAGCCGCTCCGCGGCATGTGGGATCTTCCCAGACCGGGGCATGAACCCGTGTCCCCTGCATCGGCAGGAGGACTCCCAACCACTGCACCACCAGGGAAGCCCTGGTATTTTTTTTAAATTTTCTTTCTTTTTTGTTTTTGGCTACGTCGGGTCTTAGTTGTGGCATGCAGGATCTTCGTTGAGGCATGTGGGATCTTTCATTGTGGCGCTCAGACTTCTTTCTAGTTGTGGCGTGTGGGTTTTTTTCTCTCTCTAGTTGTGGCACGTGGACTCCAGGGCGCGTGGGCTCTGTAGTTTGTGGCACGCGGGCTCTCTTGTTGAGGTGCGTGAGCTCAGTAGTTGTGGTGTGCAGGCTTAGTTGCCCTGCAGCATGTGGGATCTTAGTTCCCTAACCAGGGATCAAACCCACATCTCCTGCATTGGACGGCAGATTCTTTACCACTGGACCACCAGGAAAGTCCCTCTGTTCCATCGATTTATATGTCTATCCTTTCTCTGGTGGTCTTGTACTTTTAGGTAAGAAATATCTGTGCATTTTCTACTGTCACACTGACTTAACGAGATTCAAATAATGCAGTAAATCAACTTCCTGTTACCAACCGAATGTTAGGTAGTAGAGTAATTATTGAGCATGTGATTTTATTTGTAATCAGTCATTTCACTTGCCTCCCTGTAATGTGGTAAAACGCCTTAAAAGATTTTGTTCAGATGTTGCCAGTGAGAACTGTCATACACTGCTGTTAGGAGTATAAATTGGCACAGGCACTCTCAAAAAGCATTTTGTTGATTTCTGGTAAATGGAGAATATGTGATGAACTATGACTCATCAATTCTACTTCTTAAGCATATACTCAAAAGAAACTGGCACATGTACATAGGGGGACAGGTACAAGAATGTTTATTGCAACTATTTGAAATATTGAAAAACTGGAAACAACCTATATATCTTTTAATACGAGATAGTTGAATAAATTGTAGGATGGTATAGGATACTATACAGAGTCAAAATGAATGAACTAATCTCTGTATAGCAACATAGATCTAAAAAGCAATGTAAATTTTTAAAATAAAATGATATCAATAAAGTAGGAACAATAGAAAAATATATACAAGTAAGGTAGACACTCAATTCACGATAGTGGTTTCTGGGAAGGAAAGGAGCATGAGAATGGGAAGAGGCACAAAAAAGGAACTTCTGTTGTATCTGTTAAGTTGCAGTTCATTTTTAAAATTTTTAAGTAAATACGATATTGTTATCAATATTCCCACCACACAGAATACAAATGCTATTTTACTGTTTTCTGTAATTTACCCCTTTTTTAAAATTAAAAAACCAAAAATACATGTAAACAGATATTTTCTTCATAAAAAACTAGAAGGTAAGCATCCAAATAGTTTGAATTGACTTACAACAGATTCTTAATAATTTCTTCATGTGTCATTATCAAGTACTTATTGAGCACTTACTCTGGATCAGACACTGTGTAAAATACTAATGGCATTTTATATGGGTAATAAGTAAGAAATTACCCTGTCCAAGGGGCTAAATCTAGTTAGTGATTTATTTTGGGGGTGGAGGAAGGTAGGTAGGAGGTACACACTCATAAGGGGACAGTATTTCTTAGTTGTTGTGTGGTGTTTATAATAAGACTTCATCTATTCTGTGTTATCAAGAGAGTCATGATATTTTATTGATTTTGAAATTTCAAATTAAAGAATGGCATGGGGATTTTTGTTTGATTAAATAGGGACATGAGTAGGGAAAAATGAAAAACAGTTCTTATGCATGATTTCCACCTTTGCTTTACTGTATCTCTATATTAGCCACTTATGAGGCTTTGCAGAGTCTAAGGACTAAGAAACTAATTTTTAAAAACAATGAAATTTGCATATAATTGTTAACACTTTAAAGAAGTATCCTACACATATTTTGATTATGCTGAATTTTTAGGTCCTTTTGAAGATTAATTTTGGATCAAGGATAAATGTTGTCATGTTTCAAAGAAAATAGAAATGTGTTACTTAATGGCCACACTTGTAATCTCATATACCAGTTCTCATGGTGCAATCATTTATGAAATAAAAGCTAACTCTGAAAGGAGCACCCGTGAACATGTTATATCATATTTGACTACAGTTAGATTAAACAATGCTTTTTTCCTCATTATTATTGAAATCGTATTTATTTTTCCTAATAGTATATATTTTAAAAACCATTTATTTAAAATAAAATCTTGAATATTTATTTCTCTAATACAACATTTCAGTAGTTATAAGCATCAATACCATGAGATGATAAACAAATAAAGAATCACAGCTCTAAAATTTTGAGAAACGTTGATGTCTGTATCTCCCTCTTGCTGAGCCACATATACATTAAGATGCTAAAGTCCTAAGAAGTCACAGAGTAACAGTTTTCAGACTTGTTTGATCACAACTCTTTTTTTCATGTATCTCCTAATAAGAGCATGCTTTGGAAAATGTTTAGTGTATTCTTAGGGTATACTTGTGATTTATACAAATAATTATTTCTATTTTAAAGTAGGACAAAAGGAGCAAGCTGTGGAATGGTATAAGAAAGGTATTGAAGAACTAGAAAAAGGAATAGCTGTCGTAGTTACAGGACAAGGTAAGGTTATATTTACGTTTGTTTAGTAGCATCCGAAATTGTGTTCACATGATTGTCCTGATTTCAGGTCCTTTTATCTTAATAAAGGTATTTAACAGATTTTTTAATGTTCTTGTTAAAGTTAATGCTTTATTACCTATGCTAAAAATGAAGTTGTAACCAGGTATGTTCAAACTTGATTATTGTATTACTTGTGTCCTCCTTGGAACCGCTGTTCATATGTTAACCCTATTTTTAAACCTGTTTTTGAAACCTCATCCTTTCCTCATTGTCGAGGCAGGCAAGGAGTGGTTATTTCACAGACTCCCTTTTACACTGTGGGTAATGCTTGACTGCATGTTAAAATATGAGCTGTAATGTCTGACTTTGATTCACACATGGCTTTTTAAAACCAAAAAATTATTTCTCATCTTTACTTTCCTGTCACATCAAATTAAAAATTAGTCTAAGGACTTCCCTGGTGGCACAGTGGTTAAGAATCCACCTGCCAATGCAGGGGACACAGGTTCAATCCCTGGTCCAGGAAGATCCCACATGCCATGGAGCAACTAAGCCTGTGTGCCACAACTAGTGAGCCTGCACTCTAGAGCCCACAAGCCACAACTACTGAGCCTGCGTGCCACAACTACTGAAGCCCATGCTCCGCAACAAGAGAAGCCATCGCAATGAGAAGCCAGCACACTACAACTAGAGAAAGCCTGCGTGCAGCAACGAAGACCTAACGCAGCCAAAAAAAAAAATCAGAGTCTTAACATTACCTTTAAATATGTAGACAACATTTCTTGCACACATACTATGTGCCCAAGCATCATTGTATGTGCTTCATACGTATTATCTCTTTTAATTTCACCACAACCCTACACTCTAAAGCTGCTACCGTTATCCTTATTTTTCGGATGAAAAACCTTAAGTGCAAAGAAATTAAGTAACTTGCGTGAGGTCTCATAGGCAGGAAGTGGTAGAGTCAGGATTTGAACCCAGGCAGTCTGACTTCAGAGCCTGAATTCTTAAATACTATGCTGTGAATAGTGGTATGTGGATACCACTATTATATGAGTAAAGTACTTCAGCTTATGATAGCTAAAATAAATTCAGAAGCAAAAATTACAATGTGTGGGCTGAGAATCTTAGCCTTATGGATCAGTCCACCCAGTGGATATTTTATCTGGTTGGCTGATTCTATAACTTATATCAGCTAATCTCCAGTAACTATAATGTGTCCAATATTTACCTTTTTCTGTAATCTCTCCTTTTTATTTTGACTGTTTCTCTAGCTACTGGTCTCCTGTATAAAAGAGAGCAGAATAGAACAAGTAAATATGGAAGATTGGGTCTTGGAGACTTTTCATGAGTTTATGAGCATGACTTTATGAATTATGTACAAAATATATTCGCTGTTCTTTGCCAAATGCATAGAAGAAGAGTTAGAAGAAAATGAGTTGGTTATAAGAAAAATAGTATTTCATTGAATCAAAAATGCCTTCAACTGTACCAAGAGAAAAAACAATGTCAATTAAACGATGACACATCCTCTTCTTATCACATAGAATTTGAATTTTAACCTTATTGAATATGCTATCTTAATCTTATTTAGACATAGCTATAACAGAAGTATTAGTATCTATGACCAAATTTTTGTATGCAGAGGAAGTGACAGACTATGTTATGACTGCAGCCTGGCTGATAGCATTAGTAGGTTGGCACAGGTTTTAAAACACTTCCCAATTTCAAAGAGTTTTAAATGTAGGGGGAAAAAATATATCTCAAAACCCGTAAAATTCATGAAATACCACAATAGGTCTGAAACCATCATAAGGAACTATAACTGATTTTTTTAAGATATTATTTGAAACTGATATTTTGTTAATTTCATAGTCTTTTTATAAAGACTGTGACTCCCCATGAGATTAGTTGGTATGATAAAATTTATCTTGAAGCAGCATTAGTAGGTAAATGTAGATATTTTAATTCTTTTTTTCTGCTTTTTCTTTCAGGTGAACAGTGTGAAAGAGCTAGACGCCTTCAAGCTAAAATGATGACTAATTTGGTTATGGCCAAGGACCGTTTACAACTATTAGGTATCAATTAATGAATTGTATAACTGGAATGAGATGTATTTAAAATCTTAAAATTTAAGATTTAAAATCTTAAAAGTTTAATGAAACTTTAAATGCAGATGGAAATCAGTGAACTTGAAAATGTGTTCTAGGCTTTCTTTTAACTTCTGAAAATTTCTAACGTATACAAAACAGAAGAGTTTATTGAACTAATTATCCATCACTCAGCTTTGGTAATTATCAACTCATTGTCGGTCTTGATTTAAGACTGGCAAACTATAGCCTATGGACTAAACCCAGTTCACTGCCTGTTTTTGTAAGTTGGCACAAAGCTACTCTCATTCCTTTGTATATTATCTGGTTGCTTTCATGCTACAGTGAGAGAATTAAGTAGTTGATACAGAGATCATACAGCCTGCAAAGCCTTTTAATATATAGCTTTTAAAAATATTTTAATATTTACTACTGGCTCTTTACAGAAAAAGTTTGCCAACCACAGTTTATATCCCTGCTTACTTTCCCCAACTTCATATTACTATTTTGAAACAATTTCTCGATATCTTTTTGTTTCATTTATAAGTATTTCATATCTCTAAAAGATAAAGATGCTTTAAAAATAAAATTGCCAAAGTAAGGAGATTGTCGCTTCTAACGTTTCCCTTCTAACGTTTCCCTTCTTTCCGTCCCTTCCTTATTTCCTGTGTATCACTTAGTTTTTACTTTGATTTGTAACTAGAACAAACCTTCAAAAAGAAAACTCATTTCATTATAAAACGAAGGTAATGAGTCTTCCCTCTGGGGAAGCTGTGAGTATTAAATGGGATGATGGACATGACTGCCAAAAAAAAAAAATTGCCAAAATACCATTATCACACCTAAAAAATAACCAATAATTCTTTTAATACTAACATAAACATAAAAGTAATGGCCAAAAAAATGGTCAGTGTCCAAATTTATATATAATATATAAATAATGTGCAGTCAGTATCTCAAAATTTAATAACTCCTACTATTTTTTTAATAATTTAATTGTTTGAATCAGTATTTCAAGAAGATCCATACTATACATCTTTTAATATACAAGTCTGTTTTTTCTTTTTCTTGCAATTCATTTGCTGATGAAGCAGATCTTTTCCACGTAGTGTTTCCTGCAGTCTTTCGCTCCATGCATCTCCGTGTTATCTTTTAGTATGTTCTTCTGTCCTCCCTATAAATTGATAGTTGGATATAGAGCCTTAATTGGATTGAAAGTAGATTTTTATTTTTTAATGATAAGACTACTTGATAGGTGGTTTTGTGTTTATCCATCAGTATTTCTTGTGATGTTAGCAGCAGTTGATGACTTACGCCTAGTGACATTATAATTGTCATTCTTTCTGCATTCATCAGCTGTAAAAGGTCTATAAAGAGAAACTTCTCATCTTCTGTTTGATGGTATAGGTTTTAAAAATATATTCTTAAGGTAAATCTACTCCTCAAACAAGGTGGAACTAAAACCCACCCTTCTTGGGTGGTTCTGCCATAGCTTGATGTGATAGAAATGGTAGCAACTTGGTATACAGGCAGACTTTATTTGTTGCTCTGTGCTTTTGATAAGTTATTTGGCATTTCTGAGTCTTCTTTATTTCATTTGTAATATGAGGCTAATAGATAATTATTATCTCACTGTATTTGTGACTATGAATTGTTGAAGGAACCTAACCCATAGTAAGTACTCGAAAATGCTGGTTTTTGTTCATCTCCTTACCTGTGTGTAATCACCACCCCTGCTTTTGTGTACATATATACACATATGGTTTTTATTAATTCACTTATTCATTCATTCCTATATGGTCCATGGTGTTTATAAACTTTGCCCCACATTTTTGAAAGAGAAACCCTTACTGTTTTCAGATAGCTAACAAGGCAGTGTTCTCCTGGCTTCTGTGGCTGACAGTTTGCTTTCTTACTTCCTAAGTGATGGTTATTACTGTGTCAAATAAAATTACATGTTACATCAAGGGTTGTTGTAGTAAAATAATTATCTAATTGTTCTAGTTGGTCCTTTCTATGTGTTTTAGCTATAACACCTTTTCAGTATATGTACAAAGTATCAATGTATGTGATGCAGATTAAGTTTGATTATGGAACATTTTGTAATATGTTTCAAATTGAATAATAGTTGGTTTTTATCTTTTATCAGTATTTGAAATTGTGATGTGGTAAAACATTAGAAGCAACTCATCAATTCATAGACTTGTCTTTAAATGCAACTTAGTAATTTCTTATTTGTGTTGTTAGAGGAGAGGACAAAAAGATATATAATATAACATGAAGCTAGGCTTTAATAGAATTAATATTTGGTTGTTGTTGTTGTCTGTTATCCTCAAAATTGCTATATGTCCATTCATGAAAGATGTTACTTTAAAAAAGAGACGGAATAAAAGACATCATCAACATTTTCCTGTCTTCTGAGAACGCAGAATATCTGGGAGTTATATACCAAAGACAGTAAAAAAGAAGTGTGCACAAGTGCATAGTAGAGCATATTTGTGTATTATGTGCTGGTTAAAAAAATGGAGCTTTTCAGAGGTGGGATGCCTGATAGGTATCTAAGTAGTATGGAGAATGATAACTGGGAATTCCCCATACAGACTGGTTTGAGAGGATGTAGCATCTCTGATAAAGATGGGAAGAGTTCATATGTATTACATATCTTCAATTTAGTGATAGTGAACCTTGGAGCAAAGCTTAAGTGTAAAACCTGCTGTAGATAAAAAGATAATTTTGGCGTTGGTGTCTGGTATACTTGGCAATTACCCTTTTTAAAAAAAATTTAGCTTCATTCAAGGTCCATTTATTAAGTCCTTACTCTGTAGTAGGAACGGTGCCAAGGGATATAAACTGAATTTCTTTCTTTTCTTTTTTTTAATTTATTTTTGGCTGTGTTGGGTCTTTGTTGCTGTGCGCAGGCATTCTCTAGTTGCAGCAAGCAGGGGCTACTCTTTGTTGCGGCGCGCGGGCTTCTCATTGCAGTGGCTTCTCTTGTTGCGGAGCATGGGCTCTAGGCGCATGGGCTTCAGTAGTTGTGGCACGTGGGCTCAGTAGTTGTGTCTCGCAGGCTCTAGAGCACAGGCCAGTAGTTGTGGCGCACAGACTTAGTTGCTCCGCGGCATGTGAGATCTTCCCGGACCAGGGTTTGAACCTGTGTCCCCTGCACTGGCAGGCGGATTCTTAACCTCTGCGCCACCAGGGAAGCCCTGAATTTATTTCTTAACTCGGGAAATATTTATTGGGTGGTTATCATGTTCTAGGCACTTAGGATATAGACAAGGATCCTTGTGTCATAGAGTTTATATTCCAGCAGGGAGAATACTGACAGTAGGCAATAAACATAAAGAATAAATAAGTTATTCCATGTGTTAGAAGGTGATAAATTTGTGGAGAAAAGAAAACATAAAACACAGTACAGGGGATTAGGAGTAGATGGGAGATGGTCTGGGTTTTTAGTTTTAAATAGGATAGTCAGGGTATATGCCTCTTGGAGAAGTTGACATGACCTGTAAGTTAGCCTTACAGGTATCTGGGAGAAGAGTGGTCTGGGGAGAAGTAAGAGCTGATGCAAAGCCTTAAGAAAACACATCTGGTATGTTTGAGAGGAGCAAAGAGGCCAGTGTGCCACAGCAAGGAGAGTATAGTAGAGATGAGGTCAGAGAACTAATGGTGGTGGGGTAGGCAGAGGGGGCGGCCATTACAACATGCAGGACCTTACAGGCCACTGAAGATTTGAGCTTTTGCCACCTGTGAAGTGGGGAGCAGTTACAAGGATTTTTTAGGAAAGGAGTAACATCATCTGACTTCAGTTTAAAAAGGATCCCTCTGGTTGTGATGTTGCAAGGGTATGTTATGTACCAAGGAGAGCAAGTAGGACAACTATTGTGGTAAGCTAGGAGAAAAATGATGGAGGCTTGGACCAGGATGATACCAGGAGTAACAAGTGGTTGGATTATGATTGTAGTTGAAACTTGAGCAAACAGATTTACTGATAGATTGGATAAAATGTTCCTGTGTTTAGGCTCTTGTTGATATAGTGGAGAAGGCAGACATAAATAGATAAATCATCATTACTGCAGGATGGAGATACACAGATATTTTGTAGAGTTGGGAAAATAGGTGTCTGAGAAATCTTCCTGGAAGAAACCTAAAGTGGGGATTTAAAAAGATAAATAAAAGTTATTAATGGTTGGGTGGAAAGATATTCCATGAGGAACTAACAGCATGAACATAGACTCAGGGACAAGGAAAAGCATGGTGCTGGTAAAGACATGAATTTGGGATTGCTCAGGCATAAGAAGTGTAGGCAGATCATGGAGGGCCTTGTTGGTCATATAAAGGAGATTGAGTGCTAATCTGTGGGCAATGGGAAACTGCTAAAGGGTTGTAGGCACACAAGTTATGTGGTAAAATTTCCCTTATAAGTAGATCACTGAGATGATTGTGTGGGGATTGCACATGAGGGGATCAAGAAGCAAGGTGACTTGTTTTATTTTAAATCATTGGTTAATCTACACGACCTTTAGTCATTCTAAAAAGAAGCATTAGGGCTTCCCTGGTGGCGCAGTGGTTGAGAGTCCGCCTGCCGATGCAGGGGACACGGGTTTGTGCCCTGGTCTGGGAGGATCCCACATGCCGCGGAGCAGCTGGGCCCGTGAGCCATGGCCGCTGAGCCTGCACATCGGGAGCCTGTGCTCTGCAACGGGAGAGGCCACAACAGTGAGAGGCCCGTGCAAAAAAAGAAGAAAAAAAAAAAGCATTAAACTAAGCTTACTTTCTTCAAAAAAAGAGAATTGGAGCAGGTTCACATTAGCTGTGTGCTGCTATTGTGTGTGTGTTTTCATGCATATAAATCCAAACCCTGCACAAAAGTTCGATGACTTATTATTCTTAGTTATTATCAAAACTAAGGATTTAATTTCTGTTTATTTTTTACTATATAATGAATGTTTATGTGAACTTTTTGTTACATTTCATTGAAGAGTTTTAATTGATAAATCAGACATTTACAAATCAGTTCTTTCTAATTTATGTCTTTTACCAACACAAATGGTTTCTTTCTCAATATGGTGATTTGAAGAGTATTATCTTTGAGAAAAATCAGATGACCTACCTGTTAACTAACAACAGAAAAAGGGCTCCAAGGTATATTGTATCAGCCAGTTCTAGGATACAAAAGCTGTGAAGTACTTTGTGCTTTGTGTAAAAAGGGTAGCTGCTATTTAACCTGTCCCAAAGGCATGTGTGGTTGTACCATAAACCAAGCATGGCGCCTGCTTGTCTGACATTAGAAATGAAAGTTTAAAAGAGTTAGTATATATGTGCTACATTTTTGCATATATTCATCGACTTCTTAGTACCAGAGGAAAGAATCAGTAATGATAACTTGGAGTATTTCAACAAAATAAATACGGTCAAAATTGAGCCCTATTATGAATGACGCTCAGAGCAAGTACTTCATGTGTTATTTTATTTAACCCTTGAGACCCTCGGAAAACTGACGCTAAAGCAAGTTCGTACTAGTGAGTAAGTGGTAGAGTGTCAGGGTGTTCGTCAGCTAACAATATGGATTGACTTGACTGGGGAAAGAGTGTAGCAGTGATGTAGAGTGGCAAGGAAGCTCAAACCGATACACTCTTGGGCTTCAGGTGCTAGAGGTAGAGACCTAGATCTTGAGAGGATTTCTTGTTGTTATCTGAAGTGGGAGTAAGGTTGAAATAATCCTTTAAAATCTTTGATTAATTTAAAAATAGGCAATATATGCACATGCCACAAAATTTCAAAAGTTTAAGTTTGAAAAGCATCCATCCCATGCTATGCCCCAGCCACTCATTTCCCATCCCCAGAGGCAGCTGGTATTACCAGTTTCTCTGGGTCTTTTTTAGAGATAATTTTCATATATTACAAGTATACATGTGTGTATTTAAATAAATGGTAGGGTACTGTACGCACAGTTCTGCAGCATGCTTATTCCATTCTGCTTTATTACATTTATTTTCTGCCTGACATACATTAATGTAGCTGAATATGGCATTTCCTAGACACTCCTTACAGTTTCCTTCTGTGTCATTTCTCCTTTCCTAAATGTCCTTTTTTTTTTTTTTAATCTTTACAGATCCCAGCCAACTCACAGCCCACTTCCTCTGTAAAGCCTTTTTAATGTTCTCTTTGTATCTCTATCCTGCTCTCCCTACACAATGATTTGGACATATTAGATATTCAGGAAGTATTTGCTGGCGATGGTAGTGATATAGAATTGCCTCAGGTTACCAAACCTGAATAATGCATATTTTGAACATATTCATTCACTTGTTCATTTCTGTTGCTATTTTAATGTCTGAGTTTTTACTAATTATGTTGTTAAAGGTAATTCTATGTAAATGCCAAACCCTTCATTATGTAATAACTTTGTAACACCTTGAATCGTTTTTCATTTTCACATATACATTTTATTTTTTATCATGTATTTTTTTCTTTTTGTTTATTTTTTTCTTTTTTACCCCCCTCTGTTGCATAGAGAAGCTGCAGCCAGTTTTGCAGTTTTCCAAGTCACAAACGGACGTCTATAATGACAGTACTAACTTGACATGCCGCAATGGACATCTCCAGTCAGGTGGGTTTAGGTTAACTAACATGTAAAATAACAAAGCTTGCATGCAAAGTAGAGTCTTACTTAACCTGATAATGTTGATTTGATTTTATAGTGGTAGATTTGATTGGTTTTTGTTTGCACAGGGCTGTGTGGAAAATACAGTAGCCCTATCATTCATGGTGTGTAAACATGTAATAAATAGGGCATAGCCATTCTCAACATGTTATATTTGCATATTTTACAACCTCCAATTTTTGAAATTATAAAATATGAAGGTTCATTTTCCTAAATTATTAAAATATTCTTTTGTTTCTATCTTACTTTGAGCTTTTGTGTTTTTTTCTATGGGTACCTGTACCAAATTTTTATGAAGTAGTGTTTATTGAGACAGAAATTTTAATTTTTCTTTGTTATATACCAATTTTCAATGCATATATATTTTCATTTATATAATACATGAATGTTTTATCATAGCACCTGTTAGAAAAAGTTTGAAGCTGAATTCACATAGTGAGGAGAAGCATTAGAATACTATTTTTCTTTTTCTTTTGTCCATGCCACGTGGCATGCAGGGACCTTAGTTCCCCAACCAGGAGTCAAACCCTATCCCACTGCAGTGGAAGCGCGGAGTCTTAACCACTGGACTGCCAGGGAAGTCCCCTAGAATACTATTATTTACTATGGGTTAAATTTGTTTTCCATAAACTTTGGTCATCACATCAACTCCTACAGAAAATTAAATGCTTTTTTGTTTTGTTTTTTTCTTTGACACCTTCTCTAGTTTTATTGGTAACTTTTTCAGAATTCGTTCTGTGTCCAGTACTTAAATTTTATTAAAGTAAATATTACTTCGTTCAAGTTGTAGTAGAAAACCCTTAGTATAGACTATAAAACAACTGCTTTCTTTACTCATATGTGATAAAAAAAAGTTTCAAGATTTATTTTTTTGTTTGTTTGCTTTTATCATTTTTATTGGAGTGTAGTTGATTTACAATGTTGTGTTAGTTTCAGGTGTACAGCAAAGTGAATCAGTTATACATATACATATATCCACTCTTTTTTTAGATTCTTTTCCCGTATAGGCCATTACAGAGTATCGAGTAGAGTTCCCTGTGCTATACAGTAGATTCTTATTAGTTATCTATTTCATATATGGTAGTGTATATATGTCAATGCCAATCTCCCAATTTATCCCCCCCCCCGTTACCCCTGGTAACCATAAGTTTGTTTTCTACTTCTGTAAATCTATTTCTGTTTTGTAGATAAGTTCAGTTGTACCCATTTTTTAGATTTCACATATAAAAACGATATTATATGATATTTGCCCTTCTCTGTCTAACTTACTTTACTCAGTATGACAATCTCTAGGTCCGTCCATGTTGCTGCACTTGGCATTATTTTGTTCTTTCTTATGGCTGAGTAATATTCCATTGTATATATGTACCACAGCTTTAAAAAATATATTTTATTATTTATTTATCTATTTGGCTGCGCCAGGTCTTAGTTGCTATACAACATTTTCTTTATCCATTCCTCTGTTGATGGACATTTAGGTTGCTTCCATGTCCTGGCTATTGTAAATAGTGCTGCAATGAACAAGATTTCAATAAAGAAGAAATAGTGTGAGTGGATTTCTTGGGATGGAAGAGAAAGTTGGTCATCAACTTTTTCCCTTGTGGCTTCACCTCTCCCTTAAGGAGTTCTCAGTCTGGTTTGGTCTTCCACTACAGAGCCCCACCTTAGTAACTATATTCATTTTCCCATTCCCTCCTGTATCTGATTTAAAATAGCCTTTTCAAGTATAGAGAGGTATTTTGTCTGTTTCTTTTAGCATGGCTGTGAAGGGCTGACATCTTCATAATGAACTGTTTGAAAAAACAAAGAAATGTAAGAATGCACCATGTGTAAATAGTGAAGTTTCCAAAATACAAATTTGAGATCCTAATAATCCTACCTGAGTAAATAGCAAAATTTTCTAGCCCTGAGGAGCTGGTATGCCTTTCCCTTGTTATCTTGATTTTTTTCTACTTAATTCCACATGTGAGATCCCATTGTATTTTTCTGCCATGTTGGGGGACAAAAGCAGCTTTCTCTTCTGGGACCCATTAAAAAAATCAAACTGTCTTATTTTAAATACCTAGTTATCAATTCTGTTCTTTCTTCTTGTTGGGGGGACATACTGACTTCACAGCTAATTTATGCAGCACTGGTGTTTGATTCCCGTTGAGCCTTAGTGAATCAGCTGGCTCATTCATGCCTAGTTCATTAGTGTCACCCACTTATGGAACATTCTATGATGTTTCACTTGGATGAGTTACTTCTTCTCTCTTAGGAAGCAGATATGCCAAAGTCTGCTTACTACTTTATGTGTTATCTACAATGTCCAATTTTCAAGTCAAAATTATTAGACGTGCAAAGAAATAGGAAAGTGTGACCCTTACTCAAGAAAGAAATCAGCCTGTAAAAACTGATTCTTGACTGGGCCCACATGTTGAATTTAGCAGATAAAGACTTCAAAGCAACCATTATAAATATGTTCAAAGAATTAAAAGAAAATATGGCATCTGTTAACAAACCTGCAATCTTAGCAGAGAATATAAACTAAACAATAAAAATAATGAAAGTTTTAAAGTTGAAAAGTACAGTTGGTGAAAAAAATTGCTAGATAGCCTCAACAGCAGATTGGAGATGTCAAATGAAAGATTCAGTGACCTTGAACTTAGATTAATAGAAATTGCTAAATCAGATGACTCCAATATCAGAAAGCAGATTAGTCATTGCTTAGGGCTAGGGGCAGTAAGAGGAATGGAATGCAAATGGATACAAGGAAACTTTTGGCTATGATGGAAACATTTTGTATCTTGATTTTAGTGGCTATTTTGCCAATATATTATACATTTTAAATGCATGCAAAATATTATACATAGATTATACCCTAAAATGTTGATTTAAAAATACTGAAAAGGTTTATAAAGAGAAATAATATTCCCCTTCCCACCTGTTATATCTCCCTTTCTTACCTGCACCCCTAGTTTGGCTCCTCATACAATATTTAACTCTTTGCTATTTTTTCTCATGCTCATTTTACTTTCAAATATTATGCTTTTATTGCTATTCCTGATTTATGAGTTTTTGATATGTATTGACTTCTTTTTCAGGTAGAAGAAGGTTTAATTCTCTTATGCCACCAATATCCTTCATTCCGTGTGTGTTTGTATATATGTACATATATATCACTGTTTTTAGTTATATTGAAAAATTATATTTCATATTATTAGAAACTTAGTAAATATTGTTTACCCAAAGACAAATAATATATTTTAATTGTTTTCCCTTTTGGGTTTTTCCTCCCCCCAGGTTGTCTGACTTTTTTCTTGCTCTCTAGCTTCATATTACAGATTTTTACTTCTTTCTGTGTTTAATTTGCTTTTTAACTAAAAGGCCTCCTTTAGTATTTCTTTTAATGAGGGTTGTAGATAGTAAACTCTCTCAGCCTTTCTAGTGTCTGAAAATACTCTCATTCTTACGTGACTGGTCACCTGAATATAGAATAAATGAAAGTTAGCATTGATTTTTCCTTCAGCATTTTGAGCATACTCCGTTGTCTACTGACCTTTGTTATTTTTATGAAAAGTCTGCTGTCATTCTCACAATTCCTTATGAAAATTTCTATCCATTTGTAATCTTAGGACTATATATTTTCTGTTTGAAGAAATTCTTCTCCAGTCTCCTTTTTTCCCCTCTGAAATGCATGATACTTATCATCACCCTAGACAGACCTTGCTTTTATTCACACCTTGGCTTTTCCTTATTGTCATTCCCTTTTCTGGATTGCTTTCCTGCTTCTTCCTATAGGGTCATTATATTAGTTCCTTGAACATACGGTACAGAACTTTGCATTTGTTTACTAGAAAAGAACCCTTGGATCTCAATTCCCTGACCAGGATCTAACCTGCTCCCCCTGCATTGGGAGCACGGAGTCTTAACCACTGGACCGCCAGGGAAGTCCCTAATTTACTGTACTCTTAAGTTCCCGTCTTTTGTTTCCTTAAGCCATATTAAGGGATTTGATGACAAGAGCAACAATAAGGCTTTTGTCTTTAAGCTAGTCTTTTCTCTAGACTACTCTAATTTGCTGACTGATTTAACATCTGTCTTCACAGTGAACATTGTTATTCATAAACTCTGATGTTTGTTATATAGTATATGAAAATATTATTTAGAAGCAGTGAGATTTGAACATTCAGAAGTCTGTAATTTATGTAGAAGAGCACAGTAGCTAGGTCAGGTAACCTTTTAGATTTAATTGAAGGTGTCCTATATGTGTTTATTTGCATAGAGGGTAAAAATACTTGGCGATTTAACCATATCTTTATACCCTTTAAATTAAATTTATTTTTTTAAACTTGGTGGCACAGACTAGACTTTCATTCTATTTTGTAGTCTTAAAAGTTTGGAACGAAGTGCTATTTTTTTTTTTTCTCCATACAACCTATCCCTAATGCCTTTACTACATTTTGTTCGTTTAATTTTTGGCAGCTTTTTTTTTTTTTTTTTTTTTTGCGGTACGCGGGCTTCTCACTGTTGTGGCCTCTCCCGTTGCGGAGCACAGGCTCCAGACGCACAGGCTCAGCGGCCATGGCTCACGGGCCTAGCCACTCCGCGGCATGTGGGATCTTCCCGGACCGGGGCACAAACCCGTGTCCCCTGCATTGGCAGGCGGACTCTCAACCACTGTGCCACCAGGGAAGCCCTGGCAGCTTTTAAACAAAGAAAAAAAAAAGAAAAAAACATTTTGGCAGCTTTTTGCTTGGTACCTTTTTTATATCCTCCTTCTGTCCCCACAAATAAAGTTATTTCTTTTTATAGCAAATACATATTCCTTATAAGAAAATTATAATATACATCAGGAAAAGGAAAAAGCTAAATAACCCATAATCTTGCCCACACCCAGTAATAACCCTTATGCACACCCTAGTATATATTCTGATTGAAATCTTATTTTGAAATATTGTTGAAGTAAAAAAAAAATTATTAGTTTTACAAATTTGTACTGGTCTTTATATTTTTATAATGTTTAGCCACAATTTTCTAACCATGATGATTTTATTTTTTTCCTTGCTAGAAAGTGGAGCTGTTCCGAAAAGAAAAGATCCCTTAACACACACTAGTAATTCACTGCCTCGTTCAAAAACAGTTATGAAAACTGGATCCACAGGTCTTTCAGGCCACCACAGAGCACCTAGCTGCAGTGGTTTATCCATGGTTTCTGGAGTGAGACAGGGACCTGGTCCTGCAACTGCCACTCATAAGGTATTTGGAGACAGTAACTTTAATTGCTATGCTGTTGCAAATAGAAAATTTTGAACATCATATGCTTGCTTAAGTTTATTACAAGTACTTTATAATACCTTAGAGAATCGATAAGTTTCTACAACACTGAATGAAATTTTTCTTTTTTTTAATTTAGATTTTTAAGACTCTTCAGTAGTAGCGGCAACTTGCTACTAAAAAGCAAACCTCTTTTTTTCTCTATTATTTATTTATTTTTGCGGTACGCGGGCCTCTCACTGTTGTGGCCTCTCCCATTGCGGAGCACAGGCTCCGGACGCGCAGGCTCAGCAGCCATGGCTCACGGGCCTAGCCGCTCCACGGCATGTGGGATCTTCCCGGACCGGGGCACGAACCCGTGTCCCCTACATCGGCAGGCGGACTCTCAACCACTGCGCCACCAGGGAAGCCCTCTCTATTATTTTTTAAGCAAATTTTTTTTAACTCCTTTTGGTTCTAAATAGGTTTTTTAATAGTAAGTTTGCTTATCCAATCTGTTTTATATAATACTGTATAATTCTTTTTTAAAAAAATTAATTTATTTATTAGGCCGCATGGTGCAGCTTGTGGTATCTTAGTTCCCTGACCAGGGATTGAATCCGAGTCCTTGGCAGTGAAAGCGCCGAGTCCTAACCACTGGACCACCAGGGAATTCCCTATAGTTCATTTAAAATTTGTTATTCTTTTAATTATTTAAATCTACATAAATGTTTTATAACATTAAACATACATAGAGTTTTGTTACAATTCTAACAAGGATCAAAATTGTATGACTGCATTGTGATACAGCCTTTTTATTTTATAGTAACTGAATCTCTGTGGATAAAATCTTCTATAAACCCACTTCATGCCAAATGTAGTTCTATAGTGAATGCTATTTTATCTTGGAGTAAATATACAATTTTTGGATTTTTATATCCATTTTTTGCTACTTTTAAGCCTTTAATTCTGTGAACATTAAGGATGACTCACATGTGAAAAGTGCAAACGTTATGTTGTGTTTTCACATTAAAATTTTGTGTCCTTCAAGAGTACACCAAAAACAAATAGAACAAATAAACCTTCTACCCCTACAACTGCTGCTCGTAAAAAGAAAGACTTGAAGAACTTTAGGAATGTGGACAGCAACCTTGCTAACCTTATAATGAACGAAATTGTGGACAAGTAAGTTTTGTCATCTAAAGTGTTTTATGGGGTTTTTAAATTTTTTTATTTATGAAATATATCATGAGTGAAATGGATAATATATACCTTGTCTAATTTACATATGTAATTTTTATGATGGTTTTCAATTAGTGTAAATGTAGAAAACCATTGCTTTACTGATATAACTATAGTTTCACAGTTAACATAAAAATGGCTATGTTACATAGAGCTTAGACTTAATATTATAATAACTGAAGTATATTTCCGTTACGGAGCTAACTGAAATTCTGTTTCTTAGTGGAACAGCTGTTAAATTTGATGATATAGCTGGTCAAGAGTTGGCAAAACAAGCATTGCAAGAAATTGTTATTCTTCCTTCTCTGAGGCCTGAGGTAAGGATTTTATATTATCATTTTCCTATAGCATCATCCATTACTGAATCCATAGTACAGTAAAGAAGTGTTTGAGCTGTACTAGAATGATTAGTTCATATAACAGTAGGTTAGATGTCTTTTAAAGGAAAAAAACATTAGCAGTTGATGTTGACTAGTTACTTATACTGGAAAGGAGAATAAATATAATGGTTCCTAATTCCCAATCCATTTTTAATTAAATTTATAGGAAAAGTAGGTAGCAGGAAATAATTTTTATATCAAGGTAAGAGAGATTTAAAGTTAAGAAAGAATCCTCCTGCCAATGCAGGCAACATGGGTTCGAGCCCTGATCTGGGAAGATTCCCACGTGCCGCGGAGCCACTAAGCCTGTGTGTCACAGCTACTGAGCCTGCACTCTAGTGCCCGCGAGCCACAACTAGGGAGCCCGTGTGCCACAACTACTGAAGCCTGCACACCTAGAGCCCATGCTTCGCAACAAGAAAAACTACTGCAATGAGAAGCCTGCACACCACAACAAAGAGCAGCCCCTGCTCACCGAAACTAGAGAAAGCCCACGCGCAGCAATGAAGACCCAATGCAGCCATAAATAAATAAATAAATAATAAATAAATAAATAAATAAATAATTATTTTCAAGATATTAAGTCATCAAAGTAAGTGGAGAGCTGGTGAATGATGGGTAGGGACCTCACCTTTCATCCCTTATTTTTAAACTCACTAAGGAAGTTAGGTAATCTTGCAATCGATAATAAATATTTAATTTTCCACACATAGCATTGTTTTTCTTTTTTCAGTGCTTCATTCTTTTTTATTGGAGTATAATTGCTTTACAATGTTGTGTTAGTTTCTGTTGTACAATGAAGTAAATCAGCCATATGTGTACATATATCCTCTCCCTCTTGGGCCTCCCTCCCATCCCTTCCCATCCCCTCCCATCCCACCCGTCTAGGTTGTAACAGAGCACCAAGCTGAGCTCCCTGTGCTATACCGCAGGTTCCCACTAGCTATCTGTTTTACACATGGTAGTGTATTTATGTCAAACCTAATCTCCCAATTAGCATTATTTTGGATTCTCACAATTCACAGATTGCATGTTTGATGCTGTTCTGAAAATATTGCAAAAAATAAATATGAGGATCCAGCCTGGATTAGTTATTTCTCTTCTCCTAGGACTTTCAAGTCTTAATGGACTCATTTACAAAATCTCGTGAAAATAGATGTTATATGGCACGTTGTGATGAATACGCTTTTAAATGAATTTGTTGTGTGGCTCTATTTTTCTAGAGTCTATGTCACTCTCATACTACTTTCATGGTGTTTATAACTTGTGAGTACCAACTATACTGAAACTTACTATTTTTTGAGTCCACTTTCTTTATTTTTCCTTCTTGCCCACTCTAAGAAGCAGTGTGCATGAAATCACTGGTTTAATATACTAATTGAAATTTTCTTAATACACAATAAAATAGAGAATTATTAAAATAGAAGGCATTTGTCCTTATATGAACCAAATTTATCTCTTGTACAACCTCAGGCCACACTTTGAGGAAACATATTATAGCTTGTATTTGGGCTTACTTTTTGCCTGGAGTTATATAAGAGTAGTAAATGTAGCAGAGTGAGTATTGACAAAAAAATGCTTGTTGAAAGAACTCATATAATTGTAGACCTGTTAAGGATCTTATCAGTCATCTAGTCCATTTGTGGATAAAGAAACTAATCCTGAAATCCAAATTTCTTGCTCAAGATTATAATTAAGTGGTGGTTCTAGGAAATGAAATAAATAAGATTCCTAACATTAGACTGCCACCTCAAGGCTATAACTGCCAGCTAATTCTTGTTTTTTGTATTTGTTTTTTTACTGTATGTGTAATTTAATAGTAATTTTTTTACATCTTTATTGGAGTATAATTGCTTTACAATGGTATGTTAGTTTCTGCTTTATAACAAAGTGAATCAGTTATGCATATACATATGTTCCCATATCTCTTCCCTCTTGCGTCTCCCTCCCTCCCACCCTCCCTATCCCATCCCTCTACGTGGTAACAGAGCACCGAACTGATCTCCCTGTGCTATGCGGCTGCTTCCCACTAGCTATCTGTTTTACATTTGGTAGTGTATATATGTCCATGCCACTCTCTCGCTTTGTCACAGCTTACCCTTCCCCCTCCCCATATCCTCAAGTCCATTCGCTAGTAGGTCTGTGTCTTTATTCCTGTCTTACTCCTAGGTTCTTCATGACATTTTTTTTTCTTAAATTCCATATATATGTGTTAGCATACGGTATTTGTCTTTCTCTTTCTGACTTACTTCGCTCTGTATGACAGACTCTAGGTCCATCCACCTCATTACAAATAGCTCAATTTCGTTTCTTTTTATGGCTGAGTAATATTCCATTGTATATATGTGCCACATTTTTATCCATTCATCCAATGATGGACACTTAGGTTGTTTCCATCTCTGGGCTAGTGTAAACAGAGCTGCAATGAACATTTTGGTACATGACTCTTTTTGAATTATGGTTTTCTCAGGGTATATGCCCAGCAGTGGGATTGCTGGGTCATATGGTAGTTCTATTTGTAGTTTTTTAAGGAACCTCATACTGTTCTCCATAGTGGCTGTACCAATTCACATTCTCACCAGCAGTGCAAGAGTGTTCCCTTTTCTCCACACCCTCTCCAGCATTTATTGTTTCTAGATATTTTGATGCTGGCCATTCTGACTGGTATGAGATGATACCTCATTGTAGTTTTGAATTGCACTTCTCTAATGATTAATGATGTTGAGCATTCTTTCATGTGTTTGTTGGCAATCTGTGTATCTTCTTTGGATAAATGTTTAGGTCTTCTGCCCATGTTTGGATTGGGTTGTTTGTTTTCTTGTTATTGATCTGCATGAGCTGCTTGTAAATTTTGGAGATTAATCTTTTGTCAGTTGCTTCATTTGCAAATATTTTCTCCCATTCTGAGGGTTGTCTTTTGGTCTTCTTTATGGTTTCCTTTGCTGTGCAAAAGCTTTGAAGTTTCATTAGGTCCCATTTGTTTATTTTTGTTTTTATTTCCATTTCTATAGGAGGTGGGTCAAAAAGCATCTTGCTGTGATTTATGTCATAGAGTGTTCTGCCTATGTTTTCCTCTAAGAGTTTGATAGATTCTGGCCTTACATTTAGGTCTTTAATCCATTTTGAGCTTATTTTTGTGTATGGTGTTAGGGAGTGATCTAATCTCATACTTTTACATGTACTGTCCAGTTTCCCCAGCACCACTTATTGAAGAGGCTATCCTTTCTCCACTATACATTCCTGCCTTCTTTATCAAAGATAAGGTGACCATATGTGCATGGCTTTATCTCTGGACTTTCTATCCTGTTCCATTGATCTATCTTTCTGTTTTTTGTTTTTTTTTTGCGGTACACGGGCATCTCACTGTTGTGGCCTCTCCCGTTGCGGAGCACAGGCTCCGGACGCGCAGGCTCAGCAGCCATGGCTCACGGGCCCAGACGCTCCGCGGCATGCGGGATCCCTCTGGACCAGGGCACGAACCCGTGTTCCCTGCATCGGCAGGTGGTCTCTCAACCACTGCGCCACCAAGGAAGCCCTATCTTTCTGTTTTGTGCCAGTACCATACTGTCTTGATTACTGTAGCTTTGTAGTATAATCTGAAGTCAGGGAGCCTGATTCCTCCAGCTCCAGTTTTTATTCTCAAGATTGCTTTGGCTATTCGGGGTCTTTTGTGTTTCCATACAAATTGTAAAATTTTTTGTTCTAGTTCTCTGAAAAATGCCAATGGTAGTTTGATAGGGATTACATTGAATCTGTAGATTGCTTTGGGTCGTAGAGTCATTTTCACAATGTTGATTCTTCCAATCCAAGAGCATGGTATATCTCTCCATGTATTTGTATCATCTTTAATTTCTTTCATCAGTGTCCTATAATTTTCTGAATACAGGTCTTTTGTCTCCTTAGGTAGGTTTATTCCTAGATATTTTATTCTTTTTGTTGCAGTGGCAAATGAGAGTGTTTTCTTGATTTCACTTTCAGATTTTTCATCATTAGTGTATAGGAATGCCAGAGATTTCTGTGCATTAATTTTGTATCCTGCAACTTTACCAAATTCATTGATTAGCTCTACTAGTTTTCTGGTAGCATCTTTAGGATTCTCTATGTATAGTATCATGTCATCTGCAAACAGTGACAGCTTTACTTCTTCTTTTCCGATTTGGATTCCTTTTATTTCCTTTTCTTCTCTGATTGCTGTGGCTAAAACTTCCAAAACTATGTTGAATAAGAGCGGTGAAAGTGGGCAACCTTGTCTTGTTCCTGATCTTAGTGGAAATGCTTTCAGTTTTTCACCATTGAGGATGATGTTGGCTGTGGGTTTGTCATATATGGCCTTTATTATGTTGAGGAAAGTTCCCACTATGCCTACTTTCTGCAGGGTTTTTATCATAAATGGGTGTTGAATTTTGTCAAAAGCTTTCTCTGTATCTATTGAGATGATCATATGGTTTTTCTCCTTCAATTTGTTAATATGGTTTATCACATTGATTGGTTTGCATATATTGAACAATCCTTGCATTCCTGGAATAAACCCCACTTGATCATGGTGTATAATACTTTTAATGTGCTGTTGGATTCTGTTTGCTAGTATTTTGTTGAGGATTTTTGCATCTATGTTCATCAGTGATATTGGCCTGTAGTTTTCTCTCTTTGTGACATCTTTGTCTGCTTTCGGTATCAGGGTGAAGGTGGCCTCGTAGAATGAGTTTGGGAGTGTTCCTCTGCTATATTTTGCAAGAGTTTGAGAAGGATAGGTGTTAGTTCTTCTCTAAGTGTTTGATAGAATTCGCCTGTGAAGCCATCTGGTCCTGGGCTTTTGTTTCTTGGAAGATTTTTAATCACAGTTTCAATTTCAGTGCTTGTGATTGGTCTGCTCATATTTTCTATTTCTTCCTGATTCAGTCTTGGCAGGTTGTGCATTTCTAAGGATTTGTCCATTTCTTCCACGTTGTCCATTTTATTGGCATAGAGTTGCTTGTAGTAATCTCTCATGAACTTTTGTATTTCTGCAGTGTCAGTTGTTACTTCTCCTTTTTCATTTCTAATTCTATTGATTTGAGTATTCTCCCTTATTTTCTTGGTGAGGCTGGCTAATGGTTTATCAATTTTGTTTATCTTCTCAAAGAACCAGCTTTTAGTTTTATTGATCTTTGCTATCATTTCCTTCATTTCTTTTTCATTTATTTCTGATCTGATCTTTATGATTTCTTTCCTTCTGCTAACTTTGGGGTTTTTTTGTTCTTCTTTCTCTACTTGCTTTAGGTGCAAGGTTAGGTTGTTTATTGGAGATGTTTCCTGTTTCTTAAGGTAGGATTGTATTCCTATAAACGTCCCTCTTAGAACTGCTTTTGCTGCATCCGATAGGTTTTGGGTCGTCGTGTCTCCATTGTCATTTGTTTCTAGGTACTTTTTTATTTCCTCTTTGATTTCTTCAGTGATCACTTCGTTATTAAGTAGTGTATTGTTTAGCCTCCATGTGTTTGTATTTTTTACAGATATTTTCCTGTAATTGATATCTAGTCTCATAGCGTTATGGTCGGAAAGATACTTGATACAATTTCAATTTTCTTAAATTTACCAAGGCTTGATTTGTGACCCAAGATATGATCTATCCTGGAGAATATTCCATGAGCACTTGAGAAGAATGTGTATTCTGTTGTTTTTGGATCGAATTTCCTATAAATATCAACTAAGTCCATCTTGTTTAATGTATCATTTAAAGCTTGTGTTTCCTTATTTATTTTCATTTTGGATGATCTGTCCATTGGTGAAAGTAGGGTGTTAAAGTCCCCTGCTATGAATGTGTTACTGTCGATTTCCCCTTTTATGGCTGTTGTATTTGCCTTATGTATTGAGGTGCTCCTATGTTGGGTGCATAAGTATTTACAATTGTTACATCTTCTTCTTGGCTCGATCCCTTGATCATTATGTAGTGTCCTTCTTTGTCGCTTCTAATCTTTATTTTAAAGTCTATTTTGTCTGATACGAGAATTGCTACTCCAGCTTTCTTTTGGTTTCCATTTTCATGGAATATCTTTTTCAGTCCCCTCACTTTCAGTCTATATGTGTCTCTAGGTCTGAAGTGGGTCTCTTGTAGACAGCATATATATGGTTCTTGTTTTTGTATCCATTCAGCCAGTCTGTTTCTTTTGGTGGTAGCATTTAATCCATTTACATTTAAGGTAGTTATCGATATGTATGTTCCTAGTCCCATTTTCTTAATTGTTTTGGGTTCGTTATTGTAGGTCTTTTCCTTCTCTTGTGTTTCTTGCCTAGAGAAGTTCCTTTAGCATTTGTTGTAAAGCTGGTTTGGTGGTGCTGAACTGTCTCAGCTTTTGCTTGTCTGTAAAGGTTTTAATTTCTCCATCAAATCTGAATGAGATCCTTGCTGGGTAGAGTAATCTTGGTTGTAGGTTTTTCTCCTTCATCACTTTAAATATGTCCTGGTAGTCCCTTCTGGCTTGCAGAGTTTCTGCTGAAAGATCAGCTTTTAACCTTATGGGGATTCCCTTGTGTGTTATTTGTTGTTTTTCCCTTGCTGCTTTTAATATGTTTTCTTTGTATTTAGTTTTTGACAGTTTGATTAATATGTGTCTTGGCGTGTTTCTCCTTGGAATTATCCTGTATAGGACTCTCTGTGCTTCCTGGACTTGATTAACTATTTCCTTTCCCATATTAGGGAAGTTTTCAACTATAATCTCTTCAAATATTTTCTCCGTCCCTTTCTTTTTTCTTCTTCTTCTGGTACCCCTGTAATTCGAATGTTGGTGCGTATAATGTTGTCCCAGAGGTCTCTGAGACTGTCCTCAGTTCTTTTCATTCTTTTTCTTTATTCTGCTCTGCAGTAGTTATTTCCACTGTTTTATCTTCCAGGTCACTTATCCGTTCTACTGCCTCAGTTATTCTGCTATTGATCCCATCTAGAGTATTTTAAATTTCATTTATTGTGTTGTTCATCGTTGCTTGTTTCATCTTTAGTTCTCCTAGGTCCTTGTTAAATGTTTCTTGCATTTTGTCTATTCTACTTCCAAGATTTTGGATCATCTTTACTATCATTATTCTCAATTCTTTTTCAGGTAGACTGCCTATTTCCTCTTCATTTTTTAGGTCTGGTGGGTTTTTATCTTGCTCCTTCATCTGCTGTGTATTTTTCTGTCTTCTCATTTTGCTTATCTTACTGTGTTTAGGGTCTCCTTTTCGCAGGCTGCAGGTTTGTAGTTCCCGTTGTTTTTGGTGTCTGTCCCCAGAGGCTAAGGTTGGTTCAGTGGGTTGTGTAGGCTTCCTGGTGGAGGGGACTAGTGCCTGTGTTCCTGTGGATGAGGCTGGATCTTGTCTTTCTGGTGGGCAGGTCCATGTCTGGTGGTGTGTTTTGGGGTGTCTGTGGACTTATTATGATTTTAGGCAGCCTCTCTGTTAATGGGTGGGGTTGTGTTCCTGTCTTGCTAGCTGTTTGGCATAGAGTGTCCAGCACTGTAGCTTGCTGGTCGTTGAGTGAAGCTGGGTGCTGGTGTTGAGATGGAGATCTCTGGGAGATTTTCGCCGTTAGATATTATGTGGAGGTGGGAGGTCTCTTGTGGACCAGTGTCCTGAAGTTGGCTCTCCCACCTCAGAGGCACAGCACTGACTCCTGGCTGCAGCACCAAGATCCTTTCAGCCACACGGCTCAGAATAAAAGGAGAAGAAAAGAAAGAAAGAAACAAAGAAAGGAGGAAAGAAAGGAAGAAAGAAAGAAGAAGGAAGGAAGGAAGGGAAAGAAAGAAAAAGGAAGGAAGGAAGGGGATAAAATAAAATAAAGTAAGATAAAATAAAATATAGTTATTAAAATAAAAAGTAGTTATTTAGCAAAAAAAATTTTTAAAGAAAAAAAAAAACGAACAAAAAAAACCGGACGGATAGAACCCTAGGACCAATGGTGAAAGCAAAGCTATACAGACAGAATCTCACACAGAAGCATACACATACACACTCACAAAAAGAGGAAAAGGGGAAAAAATGATGTTGCTCTCAAAGTACACCTCCTCAATTTGGGATGATTCGTTGTCTATTCATGTATTCCACAGATGCAGGGTATATCGAGTTGATTGTGGAGCTTCTATCGGCTGCTTCTGAGGCTGGTGGGAGAGATTTCCCTTTCTCTTCTTTGTTCTCACTGCTCCTGGGGCTCAGCTTTGGATTTGGCCCTCCCTCTGTGTGTAGGTCACCAGAGGGTGTCTGTTCTTCGCTCAGACAGGATGGGGTTAAAGGAGCAGCTGCTTCAGGGACTCTGGCTCCCTCAGGCCAGAGGGAGGGAGGGAGGAGTGCGGATGCGGGGCGAGCCTGCGGCGGCAGAGGCCGGTGGGACGTTGCAACAGCTTGAGGCGCCCTGTGCGTTCTCCCGGGGAAGTTGTCTCTGGATCACGGGACCCTGGCAGTGGCGGGATGCACAGGCTCTCCGGAAGAGGGGTGTGGATAGTGACCTGTGCTCGCACAATGGCTTCTTGGTGGCGGCAGCAGCAGCCTTAGCGTCTCATGCCCGTCTCTGGGGTCCGCGCTGTTAGCCGCGGCTTGCGCCCGTCTCTGGAGCTCCTTTAAGCAGCGCTCTTAATCCCCTCTCCTCACGCACCAGGAAACAAAGAGGGGAGCAAAAGTGTCTTGCCTCTTTGGCAGGTCCTGACTTTTCCCCCGACTCCCTCCCGGTTAGCCGTGGTGCACTAACCCCTTCAGGCTGTGTTCACGCCGCCAACCCCAGTCCTCTCCCTGCGCTCCGGCGGAAGCCCAAGCCTCAGCTCCCAGCCCCGCCCGCCCCGGCGGCTGAGCAGACAAGCCTCTCGGGCTGGTGAGTGCTGGTCGGCACCGATCCTCTGTGCGGGAATCTCTCCGCTTTGCCCTCCGCACCCCTGTTGCTGCGCTCCCCACCACGGCTCCGAAGCTTCCCCCCTCCACCACCCGCAGTCTCTGCCCGCGAAGAGGCTTCCTAGTGTGTGGAAAGTTTTCCTCCTTCACGGCTCCCTCCCACTGGTGCAGGTCCCGTCCCTATTCTTTTGTCTCTGTTTATTCTTTTTTCTTTTGCCCTACCCAGGTACGTGGGGAGTTTCTTACCTTTTGGGATGTCTGAGGTCTTCTGCCAGTGTTCTCTTGGTGTTCTGTAGGAGTTGCTCCACGTGTAGATGTATTTCTGGTGTATCTGCTAGTGTTGGAGGGTATCCTGCAGTGGCGGGGGGTGGCTGTGGCTCACCGTGGAGACAAGGACACTGGCAGCAGAAGTTCTGGGAAGTACTCCTTGGCATGAGCCCTCCAGGAGTCCGCCATTAGTCCCAGCAAAGAGCCTCCAGCTAATTCTTAAGTATGGATTTTAGTATTTATTCAGTGGTATGCTTCTTAGGGTACAAACATATATCTAAAATTAGAGAGGTAGTAAGTAAATATTTGGACTGTGCTAGAAGGCATTCAGCTTCTACTCTACCCATAACTTTAGGGAACATATCTAAAGTGGAAAGTGAGGTCAAACAGCATATGACTTTACATTTTGGCATATTTCCATGGTAGCGCCATATGTTAGAAAAAACTGGAATTTCAAAATTGAATAACCTAGCCTTGGGAGGGGCAGAAACCTTAGTAAATGTACTAAATTGGGGCTTGAGGAAGGACAGCATTTGAGGTAGAGCCAGACCTCAGGGTTTGGACCATTTGTGTGTCTCCACACCTGCCAATTGGACCATTTTTATAATTCTAGTTCAGAGTCTAATGCAGAAAGGGAATATGATTGTTCTAGCTCAGCTTTTCACAGTAGACCCATAAAATGGATCGTGGTAAGCCGTGAATGGGTCAGACTTATTTCATAAAGCATCTCCATTGTGCAACAAATCAGCTTTATTCATAATTCTCCACAGTGGGACGCTTGCATGGACCACGGTGGGGACATTGTTAGGCTAGATTGGAAAGTTGGGTATGACAGGCATCATGACGAACTTATTCATTGTTTAGTGTGCTAGAATTTTTATTTCATCATAGAAACACGGAATCATAATTAAGTCACCGAACACTAAAAATGGCTTTAAGGAGATAAAAAATTTTTTAAATATATGCTTGAGTTAATTTCTTCTCAGAATTACCTAAAGCAAGTACTTTAACCCTTGTTCATTCATGAAGTCATGGACTTGGAAAGGACATTGAAAAAACTCTTGTCCATCTCCCTGCCATCAAATAGGACTATGTTTTAAATACTTTAAAAGTAATTTTTTAAAATCACAAATATTAATCTTTGAAACAAGTTGAAACTGTAAGAAGAATATAAAATAAAATGTACCTTCCGACCCCAAAGCAGTACATTTCAAAGTATATCACAGTGATCTGTCTACATACTTTTCTCAAAAATTTTACAACGAAAGTATATATTCTTCTGTCCTATTTCATAGACCTCTTTCATATCCTGTGCAGCTTATTTGTCAGCATTTTTCTGAGCTCTTGTGTTTTTTTCTTAATTTTTGAATTTAATTTTATTTATTTTTTTATACAGCAGGTTCTTATTAGTCATCCATTTTATACACATCAGCGGGTAGATGTCAATCCCAATTGCCCAATTCATCCCACCCCCACCCCCACCCCCCGCCGCTTTCCCCCCTTGGTGTCCATACATTTGTTCTCTACATCTGTGTCTCAATTTCTGCCCTGCAAACCGGTTCATCTGTAGAGCTCTTATGTTTATTTTGTTATCTTGCTGCTTAATAATAGCATTTTCTTTCAGTTTTATAGAAGAATGTGACTGTTCTCTAATTTTAAAAGGTTCTACCTACTAGTAAAATTTCCATGAATTTCTAAATATGTTAGCTTGAACATTTGCTTTTTTAAAAGTTTTTGAACTTACCTCTTTAAGTAATAATCTTATAAAGCCAATTCTTTTTTTTTTCATGTAGAATCTTTAATTTGATGAACCCTTAGCTCCATTATATCACACATTCCCTACCCCATCCTCCCAGTGTAGTATATCATTGCTGAGGTTAAATCAATATTCATTTCTTGTAAATGTTAAGTACCACGCTGAGTAGGATAGTGTGGTTTTTTTTCCCTTGTATAGGTTTTTTTTTCCCCCTAAATAATTGTGTTACTTTTTTGCTTAGTTTTCATCTTACCAATTGTCAAACCAGTTTGAAAATTCATTAGCTCAGTTGTTTTTTTTCTTGGAACCCCTTTGTCTGGAACCACCTTTTTCTGTTCCATTCGACCAGTTGTTCTTATTTCATAGCTGTTCTATAATCTTGCTTCACCATCATCATGGAACTTTTCTTTGTCTTTCTATTTTAATGGATCTCTGGGTTTTTTGGATTCCTTATTTTCTCTTTCATGGTTTATTTTCTCATTTTGATGGCATACATCCTCCTGTAAGTTCCTGAGAAAGGGTCATGTGAGACAATATTTTGAGATTTCACATATCTGAAAATATATTTAATCTGCTGTCTTCCCTTGTTGATAATTTGATTAGATGTCAAGATTTAGGTTGAAACTGTAATGGTGGATATGTGACACAAATAGTGAACCCAAATGTAAAATATGGACTTAGGTTAATAGTATTATATCACTGTTCATCAGCTGTATTAACATATCACTATTCATCAGCTGTATTAAATGTACTATACTAATGCAAGATGTTAATAATAGGGGAAATGGGGGAAGTGAGGAGTTATGTGGAAACTCTCTATACTTTCCATTAAATTTTCTGTAAACCTAAAACCACTCAAAAAAATATTCCGTCTTTAAGTTGAATATCAGCCGCTTCATATGGTTCAACTTAAAAGTACATACACTTTCACTATTAAGTAAAGTGTTATCAGTCGGGTGCTTCACCCTTCATTCCTGCCATGCCTGGTGTCCCAGAGTTTGGAGACTCTGGTTAAATTTCTCTCCTTTGGTTGTGGAAGAGAAGTACTTGCCGGCGTGCTCTTGGTGGGGGCAAGAGCATGGGTTCCATTGTTCTTCATACAGATTTTCAATCAGTTCCCCTGTTTTTGGCCAGCTACCTTACTGCTGCTTTCTCTGGTACCTGGTGCCTCCAGTTCCTGAGATGTTCCAGGGTTTTTTGTTCACATCAGCTTGCTCCTTGTATCTAGGTATCCCTTCACAAGCTGGCACTTAGGTTTTAGCTCCTTCAACTCCGTTAAATAATTTACCACACTTTATCAGCTCTCCATGTACAAAAATTTGTGTCCTCTGTTGTCTCCTTTTGTATTTTTTGTTTTGTTTTGAAGATTTATATCTTTTTTATTCATTTACTATTATTTGGTGAGATTTCTAAAGGAAGTAGAGAGGCATACTATGTTCAATATGTCTTGTTTAACCAATCTGCTTTCATTTTGATCAATAAGGGTTTGGTTTTAATTCATTTTGTTTTCTTCTGTTTTTAATAATTATTCTAATTTATTGGTTATGTGTTCTCTTTAGAGCTCTGGGCAGCTCTCTTTGGGAGGATGCTATTGAAAGATGGTGCTTTTTAGATAACAAATAATACTTAAAATGTCTGGAAAAATTGTCTCCAGAATCATGGTTGTGAACTAAAGTGTGTATTTTTAAGTTGTTCACAGGGCTTAGAGCTCCTGCCAGAGGACTGTTACTCTTTGGTCCACCTGGAAATGGGAAAACAATGCTGGTAAGAATTCTTTTTATTTTTATTTTTTAAACTTAAAAAAATATATATTTATTTATTTGGTTGTGCTGGGTCTTAGTTGCAGCATGTGTGCTCCTTAGTTGTGGCATGCGAACTCTTAGTTGTGGCATGCATGTGGGATCTAGTTCCCTGACCAGGGATTGAATCCGGGCCCCTTGCATTGGGACTGCAGAGTCTTAACCACTGGACCACCAGGGAAGTCCCAAGAATTCTTTTTTTTTTTTTTTTTTTTTTTTGCGGTACGCTGGCCTCGCACTGTTGTGGCCTCTCCTGTTGCGGAGCACAGGCTTCGGACGCGCAGGCTCAGCGGCCATGGCTCACGGGCCTAGCCGCTCCGCGGCGTGTGGAATCTTCCCGTACCGGGGCACGAACCCATGTCCCCTGCATCGGCAGGTGGAATCTCAACCACTGCGCCACCAGGGAAGCCCCCCAAGAATTCTTTTTAAATGTGCATGTTCTGTTGAGATATTTGGGAGATAATATGAAAAAAGAAACTTTTCATTGTCCCTGAGTCTATTATTTATGACTTGCCTTTGCTATAATATACTTTTATTTATGGCCACACTGCGTGGCTTGCAGGATCTTAGTTCCCTGACCAGGGATTGAACCCAGGGCCACAGCAGTGAAAACGCCAAGTCCTAACCTCTGAACCACCAGGGAACTCCCAATTTTTAAACTAGTTTTTAATGACGAAGTAGGTGGAAACCCACATACGTTATCTTCCATAGTAGTTTGGGGCTGGCTAAATTTAATAGTGTAATTTTCATTATTTTCCCAAGTTAAATAATAAAATTTTACTGTAGAAGAGCTTACCTTACTATATTGAGTATCTTCCTAATCTTTGATTTTTTTTTTTTTTACTATTGTAACAGGTTTATTTAAATAAAATAATCAGCATGATACAGATTTCTTTCTTTTTTTTTAAATTGAGGCATAATTGACATACAACAGATTTTTTTTTTCTGTGTCCTTTTGCCAAAAGTTTTTGGTAGGATTTGGATATCTTTCTCCTGCATAGCTCTCCTAGAGGGAAAACATAAATAGGGAAAGAGTAACTTTTTCCGTTAGCTGTTTGTATTTCTCCAAGCAGTTATCTTCTATAACTAGGAAGAGAATAATACCCTCTTTTTTTTTTCTTTAACCTCTCCCTGTCACTTCTCTCTTAGAGAAAAAGAGAGTGGAAAGAAGCATAGCTCTTCCTAGAGCTTTTCCTCATTGCTGAGAAGAAAACACATTGATTGCCATATGTTGAGAATTGTGTCATGGCTTATATTTTTAGGAAATCTTTTCTAGAACTTAAATTGATCAAATGTGGTTATCTTTTTAAAGCAGTTGAACTAATATTTACCCTTGTGATTTTTAAAGGCTAAAGCAGTAGCTGCAGAATCTAGTGCAACCTTCTTTAATATAAGTGCTGCAAGTTTAACTTCAAAATACGTGAGTATTCTTTTTTCCAGTATTGTCATGTTCTAAGTTACTGTCTAAACGTTACTGTGTTAAGTATAAATGGTAAGAACATTACACCAAAATGTTTTTATTTGAGTTTTATATCTATTATTTAGATATGCTGAATATCACTCTTCAAAGTAGAAAGTTATGTGCATTTGCTAGGTTCTTTTAAAATTGAAATTATTCTGTTAAATACTGTATTTGTTTGCTAGGGCTGTGTATTAAAGTACCACAAACTGGCTGGCTTGAACAATAGAAATTTATTGTATTGTATTTTGGAGGCTAGAAGTCCAAATCAGGTATTGGCAGGGGTCTTAATTTTGTAAAGTAATTAAAAATAACTATAAAATGATACTTTTCCTGGTTAAATTTTACTTCCTGTGTGAAATTTTATACGTAAAATTGTTATTAAAGTAGGTTTACCCATATTATGCACATACTATAACAGAAAGCATTGTCTTGGAAGCTAGGAGGTAGGGATTCCAGCCTAACTTTTACATGCCAAGCTGGCCTTAAGAAAGTATCACTTTAGGCTTTACTTCATTTATTTTTTAAAAATATAAACCAGGTTCTATTTATTAAATACATAGATCTTCTTTCAAATTCATGTACAAGATTTGTTAGCAGTTATGAATAAGTCTTACTATATTTACTTCACTTATAAAGTGTTGATGTCATAAGAGGTGATCTCTTGCAGTTCCTTCCGGCTCTGAGAATATTTGTTTTGAAGATTCTAATTCTGGGGCCTTTCCTTTTTTCTTTTATTTAATTTTCAATAAAAAGAATAGATGCCACCTAGAGAACAAAATAATTTTTGCAGTAGATTACCACAAACCTCATGACTCTTTCGTTAGATGCTTTGGTGCATAGAATGGCTTTAGTATAGTATTTCAGCCCCTGGGAATGTCTTAAGGAGTGTTCATAGACCTCCTAGAAATACTTTGATATTTATTGACAGTGATATTGTGAGAATGGGTTTTCACGGTGTTCTCAATAGAGCAAGTTTTATTTAGAGCATTTTCCAACTTACCTGCTTCTATAAATATACCCTGCAACCTAGGGCTTAAGAATACGTGCCGCATCTCTCTCTTCTCTAGTATTCCCTCTTTCTCAGTAGTTATATCCCAATAGCTATTCCATTCTCAAGTCTTAGGAATGCAGAGTGAAACAAGACAGAGATATTTGTCATTTTTTAAAGTACTCACCAGACCGTCTTAAATAATAAATAAGTAGTCTATTTTCTAAAATTATAAGGGACAATTCAGGAACACTCCCATACCCCCATTCCTTAAACCAAATCTTTGGTTGTTGCAAAGAAAGGAAATTAAATTCCTAGGTTCTAGACTTTTAATAGTGAAATTTAAAAAGCTGGAATAATCTTGCATTTTATGGGTATAACAGTGTATATAATGCCTTGTTTTAGGTGGGAGAAGGAGAGAAATTGGTGAGAGCTCTTTTTGCTGTGGCTCGAGAACTTCAACCTTCTATAATTTTTATAGGTAAGAACATGTTTTCCAACAACTTAGTTGAGCATTTGTAAAATTCCCTTTTCCAAATGTGAGGGATATGATGGGAAAGATTATTCAGAAGTAAAAAGTTTTTTTTAATTTATTTTTTATTGAAGTATAGTTGCAGAAGTAAAAAGTTTTAAAGAAGCACAAAGTTAAAAACTGTCTAATAAATTGAGTAGGACCCATTATATTAATAACCTAAGTGGTAAACTAGAGATCCTTTTATTTCCTCTAGATGAAGTTGATAGCCTTTTGTGTGAAAGAAGAGAAGGAGAACACGATGCTAGTAGACGTCTAAAAACTGAATTTCTAATAGAATTTGATGGTGTAAGTATTGATTATGATATTTTTAATGTGGTAGCATTTTAGGGTATTTTCCTATTGAATGGCCCAAATTAGAAATAAATATCTTTATTATGTTTTTCTTTGTTATTTATCTAAAAGTATTGAAAAAAAAATTTGGCTTATAGGTACAATCTGCTGGAGATGACAGAGTGCTTGTAATGGGTGCAACTAACAGGCCACAAGAGCTTGATGAGGCTGTTCTCAGGTAGGGAGATTTATGTAGAAACGCACACATTTATTACAGATGTATTTACTCACGTGTTCATCTGACGTATTTCTTGTTTCCTTCTCTCTCAATTTTAAGACTAAATTCATTATTTTCCTCTCTATATCCATCTTCTGGTCTCTTGTTACCAACTGAAGATTTTGAGGACAGGACCAGCATGATATCAGGAAAACTATTTTTAACTTTATGGTTTTAGGGAAATTACTTATTTCTTCTGGGTTGGATTAAAGTATCAAAACACCAAAACTGATTTTTACCCTCTTTTACTGGGCTTCATGAGAAGCTGATAAAGCACAGCTCATGGGAGCCATATGCTCTCTTCTCCTGTGTTTGATCAAATGTATTCCCTTTCTACTGGGAGGATAGTTTGGCTCAGCATAAAATTCTTGGATCTCCCGTTCTTTTCCTGAGGAATTTATAACATTGCCCCATTGTTTCTAGGATTGGATGTTGCAGTGTGAAAGTCTGAAGCCAGCCTGCTTTTATTCACATTTATGGGTTAATCCAGTAGGGTTAGTGTCTAATCTCCTTTCTAATACTACTACTACTACTTTTGTAGCCTTTGTTTCTGTGGTGGTTTTTGTTTTCTTTTTTATTGGTTTCCTGATCTCTGCAAACCCATTTTTCATCTTCTGTTGTCTACTTCTTTGAGCCTTTGTATGTCATTTCCTTGAGCCTTTATATCTCACTGAGCTCTTATTTCATAGGAGCCTTTTTTTTTCATCAAATTATTTTATTTCTTGGAAAGATATTTGGTCACAATTTTAATTTGCTTTAAGGCAAAATCCTCTTGTGCATGTTCTTCATTTTATCTGTTTTATGTTTAATGTATTCTTTCCCCTCTTTTTTTTTGGCACCGTTTTTTAAAATCAGTCCTATGCTTTTGTCTCTTTTGCTTATTAATTTTATTTGAATAAGGGGAGTTTTCTTGGAAAACCTAATTTGGAAGGATATTGTAGAAGAGGTAGAAAAGTAAGATAGCAACCATGTATCTTGAGTTGTCCTATGAATACCCTGGACTGGTGGGCAGTCTCCCTGACTCACAACAAAGCCGTACCTGATAAAGAAGTATACGTGTATATAAATAAGCGATTGGGTTGATTTAGTCTTCTTCAACTGAAAAAGATTGGTCATTGCAAAACAGCTTGTCATCTTGCCAGACTGATTGATGTCGTCTTACAAAGATGATGTATCTTTGAGTTTCTTTGTTCAGACTCATCTTCCTTGCCATTCCCTTGCTACTGACTAGGGTCACATGATCTGCAGAGCCAGTCCTCACATGTTTGTTTAAATATGGGGAGGTAGTTTTATTATCCCTCAGAGTGTGCTCTCTGTTTCCTCTGGAAAATTCTGCTCTGACAGCCATGTCTAAAATTTGCAGTGGCAGGTGCTGTCTGTATTCACCTTTGTCAGTGTAATTTTCACTGCCCTAGGCAGCCCTTCTTCATACATTTTAGTTCTGTAAATGTTACGTAGTTTGTTGATGATGGAGTTTACATTTCTGTTTCTGTTGTCCTTGTTGGTTTTAATTGTTTTGTTTCAAGAAGACAGCAGAGATCTGTTTCTTCAACTTCTTATATCAGATATTTTGTTTTAAAGTGTTACTGCTGTTAAAAAAATACAAATACATAAATGGTTAATTTAATTCTGACAATATTGAATTAAGGATTTTTAAACATTAACTAGAATTTTTTTAACTCTTTATTGGAGTATATTTGATTTACAATTTTGTGTTAGTTTCAAGTGTATAGCAAAGTGAATCAGTTATACATATATCCACTCTTTTTTAGATTATTTTCCCATATAGATCATGACAGAGTATTGGGTAGTGTTACCTGTGCTATGCAGTAGGTCCTTATTAGTTATCTATTTTATATATTTAACTAGAATATTTTAAAAGAGTAACTTTTATACTGATAACTACTAAAATGTATTCAAATGCCTTCAGCATTATATTTAAAGCTTTGTTCTTGTTATGTGCTACTTGAACTGAATTATCTGTAAATTCAAAACTGTATTTCTGAGATGGCTTGAATCCTTTTTTTAGGCGTTTCACCAAACGGGTATATGTGTCTTTGCCAAATGAGGAGGTATGTATCTGTGTTTGAATTTTTTTTAAGGCAGAAACAAGAACTACCATCTTGACAGTATTAAGTCTTCCAGTGCATGGTACCGCTGCATTGGAAAAGTTTGGTGGTTTCTTAAAAAGATAAACAGAAAACTTACTGTAAGACCCCAAAACTTCATTCCTAAGAATCTACTCAAGAGAAATGAAAACATATGTCTACACAGACATGTACAAGAATTTTTATAACAGCATTATAAATAATAGCCAAGAACTACAGAGAATCTAAAATAGTCTTCAGGCTTCCCTGGTGGCCTGAATCCACCTGCCAGTGAAGGGGACACAGGTTCGAGCCCTGGTCTGGGAAGATCCCACATGCTGCAGAGCAACTAAGTAGACCCCGTGCTCCGCAACAAGAGAAGCCACCGCAATGGGAAGCCCACACACCACAACGAAGAATAGCCCCTGCTCGCCGCAACTAGAGAAGGCCCACACGCAGCAACGAAGACCCAACACAGCCAAAAATAAATAAATAAATAAATTTTTTAAAATCCTTAAAAAAAAAGTCATCAGTTGGTGAAAGGATATACAAATGTGGTATATCCATTTAATGGAATACTGTTTATCAATAAAAGGAATGAGCTACTTACACATACCATAATATGGATGAACCTCAAAAACATACTAAATAAAGATGCCAGATGCAAAAGATTTCCTATCATATGATTCCATTTTTATGAAATGTCTAGAAAAGGCTCACTTCTGGAAACAAAGTAGATAGTGATTAGGTAAGGCTGTGGGTGGAAGTCGGGATTAACTGCAAACAGGCACAAGTGAACTTTTTGGGGTGATAGAAATGTTCTAAAATTGGATTATGGTGATGGTTGCACAATTCTAAACTTACTAAAAGTCATTGAATTATACACTTCAAAAGGGTGAGATTCCATGTTACATGAATTCATATCTCTATAAAACTTTTTTTTTTTAATTGTGGTGTCTAGCTCAGACCCTTAGCATCCTTGGTAGTAACAGCAGCTACTTTCTTAGTGTTTTATTTGGATTGTTTTTAACTCTTTCAGGAACTCTCAAAAAATTGTTATTTTAACAGATATATGTGTGAGGCTCTAAGAGGTAGATTGGTTTGTATAAGATCATTCAGTTCCTAAATCCTGGATATTTTATTAAGCCAATTCTTAGGACTGATAATTCTTTAAAATTTCTTTTCAGACACGACTACTTTTATTAAAAAATCTATTATGTAAACAAGGAAGCCCATTGACCCAAAAAGAACTAGCACAACTTGCTAGGTGAGTAATTTGATTTAGTCTATCTTGCAGTTGTTTTTTTTTAAGAATTCTTTTTGTTTTTTTTAAAGTAAGCTCATGTATGAAATGAGTAATTTATCAGAAAACTTCTTATTGTTTCATTCTCTACTTCCTTTACCTTCTCTCATCTCATTTTCTTATATATATGGTGTCCAAATTTTAGTTTCTAGATCCTCTAGAAGACATGACCTAAACAGCTAATGATGGTAGTATATATTCTTTTTATAAATTTATTAAAACTTATAAGTGGTATTAAAGTAATTTTTAATAAATTTATTTTATTTATTTTTGGCTGTGTTGGGTCTTCGTTGCTGCATGTGGGCTTTCTCTAGTTTTGGTGAGCGGGGGCTACTCTTCGTTGTGGTGTGTGGGCTTCTCATTGCGGTGGCTTCTCTTGTTGCAGAGCACGGGCTCTAGGCATGCGGGCTTCAGTAGTTGTGGTACACGGGCTCAGTAGTTGTGGCTCATGGACTCTAGAGCGCAGGCTCAGTAGTTGAGGCTCACAGGCTTAGTTGCCCCGTGGCATGTGGGATCTTCCTGGACCAGCCCTCGAACCTGTGTTCCCTGCATTGGCAGGCAGGTTCTTAACCACTGCGCCACCAGGGAAGCCCTGAAGTAATTTTTAAAATGTAAAACATCTCATATCTGCCTACACCAACACATATTTTCACTTAAACTTATTTTGCTTACACATAATTTTTTTTTCTTTTTTTTTTGGTACGCGGGCCTCTCACTGCTGTGGCCTCTCCCGTTGCGGAGCGCAGGCTCAGCGGCCATGGCTCACGGGCCCAGCCGCTCCGGCATGTGGGATCTTCCTGGACTGGGCACGAACCCGTGTCCCCTGCTTTGGCAGGCAGACTCTCAACCACTGCGCCACCAGGGAAGCCCCACATAATTTTTTTAAACTTTGACTTCTTCAGCTTTTTTTTCTGAGTGGTGTATTAAGTAGAAACTGAATATAGGAGATACACTCATGAATTTTAGTCATTGAAAAAAATCTCATAAAGTAATTTAAAATGTTCAATAAGAATGTGAATAGCTAGTTATGTTGGTAAAAACTCTGAGTTCCCAGATACCTAAGAAAAAATAACAAATTCAGTACTTGGAAATACTGAGATCCTTCTTTGAATTCCAATAAAATATTTTGCTAATAATGTTTGTGCAGTTATTTAACATAGTACATGATAAGTAAATGCTTTTTTTCCCTGTTTTATTTCCCTCTTCCTCTTTGCCTCCCTAGTTCTTAGTTCCCTTTGATAGTGTCTTGGCTGCCCAGGATCTCCACTGTGGCATCCCATTCAGGTGTGCCTCCTTTTGCCAATGTCTTCTATCCCAGACCCTTCCTTCACCCTGTCTGTCCTACATTTAAAGAAATCTTCCTTGATTGGCCCTCATTTCATCAAGGCAGTTCTCTTTGTGAAGATAAAGACTCATTAACTTATAGAGAAGTAATTGTGGTTATGTGTCAGTTGGCCAGCAATGGCTTATAGATGTTACCTTTCCAGGGCACAAATTTACAATTTAATGGAGCCTCCTGGAGATATAGTATACTTTAATCTAAAGGAATGGTTCTAATAATGAAAATTCGAGGCATTATAAGGAACCAGTCGGCTGTTTGTTTTTAGCAAGTAGGCCTTCCTCTGCCCTTCAAATCAAATCACATAGCTGTCTGCTTGATAACAAAGGCAAGCTAGGTTTTACTCTCTTATTCTGTGGAGATTTAAATCTGCAAAGGTGAAAATAAGTTGCTCTTTCTTCTTTCCCATTCTCAGAATGACCGATGGATACTCAGGAAGTGATCTAACAGCTTTGGCAAAAGATGCAGCACTGGGTCCTATCCGAGGTAGGAATACAAAAGCTTGAAACATTTACAACTGTTTATTAGACCACTTCAGAAGTTTAAGAAGTCCCTATTGAGAGGTATTTTTTATTAGTAAGAAAGCAGTAAAACTATATCAGTGGAAAACTTGATTAAAACTTGATACAAAGTTTCTAGACTTAGGGTCAACAAACCTTTCTGAAAATAGTTTTAGACTCATGGGCCACATATGCTCTGTTGCATCTTCTTCTTCTCACTCTTCTTCTGACTCCTCCTCCTCCTCCTGCTCATCCTCCTCTTTTTTTTTTTTTTTTTTCCAACAACAACAAAAAGCTGTGAAACCATTCTTAGCTCACAGACAATACAAAGACAGTCCGTGGATGAGTGGTGGACCATGAGCCCTGTTCTGGACAGCAGGTTTCGCTTCTTGATAGTAGGTTAGCAGCAGAAAACTCAAGAAAATGAGAACTTTTTAAAGCAAGTGGAAAAGAATAATAAAGGGAAGATTTTCTTATCTATTTTTTGGTTCTTTTCATTTCAGTATTCTAGTATGACTTGAAATTAATGTGTGTAAGGAAACATATAAATAGAAGTTTTAACTTTTATCATTATATGTTATCTTTGAAAAATTGCAGCAAAGTATATCATTCATTGCTCTGTTTTGATTCAAGGTAATTTGTTGACTCTGAAATAACACATCTATCACTTTTAGGTTATGTTAGATTAAACTCACTGTGATAATCACTTTAGACTAGATGTTCTCAGCTACTCTTCCACAGGCAGCATGGGCAGTGGATGGGTGATGCTCTCAGGTATGCACTCAGATTACTGGCTATGGTGGTAAAATTGAACATGGAACATTCAGCTTCTAGAACATATCTCTAACAGTGAAACAGGGTACTGATTAAGAACTGCTGCTTTAGAGAATAATAAATGTAATCTTGAGAATATAGTTTGAAACTCTGGGTAAAGCATTTTAGTCAAGCTTTCTTTCTGCAGGAGGCATGAAATCTTGTTCAGATACTGGACTCAGAATCAGTAGCTAATGTATAAATCGTGTATTTTTTAGAATATTTTAGCTGTTATTCTGAAACAAAGTTGTTGGCTTAAAACAACGAATGCCTTTTATAAAGAACAAGTTGTATTATTTTAAGTTTACTATGAAATTTGTAGAATCTGTTGTTCTTGAGCAATATATAAAGAAATTGAATGCCTTCCTAAGAAGGAATATTATTCTAAGCATTTATAAATTGTATGTGCTCTTAATATTAATGTATGTCTCTTTTAATATAATGATTTATATTGAACATATACTTTTAGATTATTGTACTTCGTTAGTTTAAACTTGGAAGTCTTTTTTTTGTAAGTGACTTTTATATTTTACAGAACTGAAACCAGAACAAGTGAAGAATATGTCTGCCAGTGAGGTATACTATTTTACAATTATCTTTTTTTCGTTCTGGTCCTCTAGATTGTAAAACATATCTTTTGTCTGGATTTTTCTAATTTATCTGATTAGAAACTAGAAAAAGTTAATTTTGCTTCATTTCAAAATATGGAGGACTGTCCAACTAGTCTCTTATGGTGTCCTTTGGTAATACACAATAAATATAACATAATCATTAAGTCATTTTCTGTCAAATCATATTACATAAATACTAAACAGAACAAAATTATAGGCAACTTGAGGATTTTATACATTATGAATATAGCTTGTAACAGGTTAATCCCTTGATGTTCTATTTTGTTAGTTTTTCAGTAATGTTTATGTCTTCCTTATAAAAGCAATACAGTTTCCATTGTAATGTAATTCATTACGTTTAAAAAATATGGGAGGTCCCCTTATGAGATGCTGAAGCATTTCTTCTGAAAAAAATTGCCAGCAAAATATAGAATTGGATATGTAGAATGATCATAACTATGTAACCAGCCAGTTTAAATCAGATTTGAATTATGTAACTTATCTCTCAGAGCTCAGATAGCACCGAAACATTACTAACCAAAGAGACATCATTCTTGGAACAGAAGAGAGAATAGAACTCCAGTGGAGTCCAAATGTGAACTGAAAACAAAACAAACAAAAAAAAACAATAAAAAACCCCAGAGCCATGGGCTAGAGGCTGGTGGCTGGCTAGGGGATCTGCACATTACATTGCAGAGAGTCCTGTCCAAGTGAACTCTTAACATAGAGAATAAATGTACTTGAGTATGAGTACATTTTGGCAGTCTTTTTTCTTCAGGCTTCCAAGTAAATTTGAGGTTGTCTTCAGGCATCTTGTGCATGGTGCTTAACCAACTACATTACTAAGAAAGCCTTCAGACTTCTTGCAACCACCTTTTTCCATTTCAGCAGTCTAGTTTACCTGGAGTGTGTTTGACATGAATGAAGCTTAGGAACAGAGAATTCCACATGTCATATACTTTGGTGTTTAGCTACTATTACCTTAAAAATTCATGTTTAAAGTATAAGTTTCAGGTCCCTTTTATCTGATTCATAATTTTGATTCCACATTTTTCTAATTTTTAAAAATGTATTAGTACTGTCTTAAGGTTATAATTTATTTACAGTATCCCATCAATATATGATTTTTTAAAATGTTCTTATACTTATAGCATAACCTAATAGTACTTTTCTACCCAGAAAGTAAGCATTGTGCATGAATTATTTCTTTTCCACACACCACTCTCCCTACCTTGGACTCAGGACAGGTAAACTTGATATTTCATATATGTACTCTGGCCCCCTAAAGTTGAGGAAAGGCCCATTGTGTGACATTTTAGGCCTCTGTCTTTGTCCCTTGGACAGACCATATACTAAAATTAAAACTACTGAATGAATTACAAAAAATAACATTTTTTGGTACCTTTTGTGACCATTCCACTAATTATGTGTAGTCAGGTTACAGTGTTATAGTTTTTGGTTCTACTGTATGCTTTCATTCAGTTTAAGTTTATTTTTAACCTAATGATTTTAGTATTAATAATTTGATAATAGCTTTTAGTCATTAGTCCTGGGTTATGAGTTAATATTTTTAAAGAACTTAGAAAAGTCTGGCAATAGTGAATACTGCATAGGTATCCATTAAATAATTTTAAAATACATAAATACTAAATAATGGCAATTTATTATAGAGATCAAGGAAATCCATTCTATTATTTATGAGATGACAGAAAAACACAAGTAGTTTGGTTTTAAAATTGTATACTAGAATTTTTTTCAGCCATTCTTCGGTACAATTTTAATAATTGTGTTATCAGGTGCTGGTCTATATGCAGAAATTTAGATGAGATATACCTAATTTGCCTTTTATAGTTTATGAGAATAGAAACTCAAATAATTGTGTTGGAATTCTGTGTTTTTAAAAGGTAGTGCTGAAAATCATTGGTTATAAATTCAGAGTATAATGTACTTTGTTTATAAAGCACACAGTTTGTATCCAGTTCAACTTTATTAGTTCTTTTATTATTTTGTTTTGATAAGACTTCTTTGCTATTTATTTTTCCCTCTTTACTGAACTAGCTACCGGTTGATTTTTCCTGTTAATATACATTAGTCTCTTAGTAACTTTAAAATATCATATTTTCTATATAACTTTTAAAGGTTACTTTCCATTTACAGTTATTACAAAATATTGGCTATATACCCCATGTTGTACAATACATCCTTGAGCCTATCTTACACCCGATAGTTTGTACCTCCCACTCCCCCATGCCTACATTGCCCCTCTCGCCCTCTCCCTGCTGGTAACCACTAGTTTGTTCTCTATATCTGAGTCTGCTTCTTTTTTGTTATATTAACTAGTTCGTTGTATTTTTTGAATTCCACATGTAAGTGATATCATACAGTATTTGTCTTTCTCTGTCTCATTTAGTTCACTTAGCATGATATCCTCCAAGTCCATACATGTTGCTGCAAATGGCAAAATTTTGTACTTTTTTATGGCTGAGTAGTATTCCATTGTGTGTATAATATATGTGTGCATATATATATATTATACACACACACACACACGCACACACACCATATCTTTATCCATTCATCTGTTGATGGACACTTAGGTTGCTTCTATATCTTGGCAATTGTAAATAAGGCTGCTATGAACATTGGGGTGCATGTATCTTATCAAATTAGTGTTTTTGTTTTTTTCAGATATATACCCAGGTGTGGAATTGCTGGGTCATATGGTAGTTCTAGTTTTAGTTTTCTGAGAAACCTCCATACTGTTTTCCACAGTGAAATACACACACACACACACACACACACACACACCCGAACTATGAACATAAATTAGAATTTCATCAAAAGCTTTTGAAACCTTAATCTTAATAACAGATATTCAGGAGTATCATAGATTCAATTACATTCATCATTCTTCTAAATTTTGGGCTTTAGGAAGAGCCAGTGTGTGTTTTACAGTTAAATAAGGAGCAAATAGGGGTCATGCAGCGATTATGGTAACAATATATCCTTTTCCATTTTGACAAATTTTTCAGATTAGGCTACAAGTTACAAATGTAGTTGATTTTCTTAATCTATGCTATGTTGATATTAGAGAGGATGTGAAGTAGATTGGGTTTTATAAGAGTAATAAAAAGAATAATATAGATAAATATCAGTTGTTGAAGTTTTATCTCCAGTTCTTCTTTAACTTCTCATTTGGGAGCAAAATATACATGGGATAATACATAAGTGATAATTTTTAATACCGGTCATCTTGTGCCAAACTCCATTTTGCCTTTTGAAAATCCTTAGGTAAAAATTAGGTATTTATTAACTCAGTATTGTTTTATTTTACTTTCTTGAAGCCAATTAAAAATCTCAGAATATAAGACCAAATTGACATAAAAATGTATTATAAGCAATACCAATATTAGAAAATTTCAGACATAAGCCTCCTCCAAGAGCTCTTTAACTGCTCTTGTAGTTAAAGAGCAATATTTCCTTCAAAGTCCTGTGTACATCTTGTAAACTCCTCTTTCCTTTCTGATAAACCTGGCATGAATTTAGCTAGAGTGTGTTTGTGGTGAGTGAGACTTGAGAGTGCAAAATTCCGTGGAACTATACGCAGAAAAAAAACTGGAAGGAGATAAGCCAATAGTTGTTGTATATCTGAACGGTGGAATTGTGAGTGATTCTTTTTTCTGATTGTCTGTATTTTGTCAAATTTTCTGTAATGAGTATGTTTTGTTTTTATAATGGAAAAATATTGCGATTTAAAATGTTAATACCTAGGAGCTAAAACGTGAAATGAAAGTATATTGGTATAGCATTTTGGTAGGATTTCTTATATAGCAAACTTGCCTAATAAAGAATAATATATAAAATAAGATGATTGGCATGATTTTCTAAGAATACATCTCTATATATTTTAACATTAATAAACAGCATCATTACTTTTATCCATCATTGGGTTAACTATTGCATATGTGTTCATCTATCGTCATGTGTGTTTTTTTTAATCTAGATGAGAAATATTCGATTATCTGACTTCACCGAATCCTTAAAAAAGATAAAACGCAGCGTGAGTCCTCAAACCTTAGAAGCATACATACGTTGGAACAAGGATTTTGGAGATACTACCGTTTAAACCTGCAGAACGTTTTACTTTCCAAGAGAGAAACCTACCATCTTCTATGAATAGTTATCTGCTACAGAAACTCAGCCTAAGTTTACAGGACTTTTCAGAGTCTTACAATTATTTGTGCACCCCAGAAGATGAACCGTAAAATAAATTTAAATAAAGTATACAATGCAAATGGAATATTTTGTTTAAGGCCTTCTTGCCTTGATGGTCACAGATATCCCGATGGGCACTGTAAGTTAGAGCAGAACAAAAACTGATTCTGGTCTTCTTTACCAATATAATCATAATGTAAATAATAATTTGTATATTATGTTGCAGATGAAAGTATTCCAGAGACAGTGAATGGTAGAAGACACAAGAGCCTTTGGTTGTTTGTCTTCTGACATCTTTTCTTAAAATAGTAATTTTTCCTATTTTCCTTTCCTACTGTTGTCTTTACTACACTATGGGTGATTGGAATGCCAAACACTCTGTTTCTTTTTTTTTTCTTTTTACAAATTGTGTGCCAAATGAAACTTTTTCCTATGTAACAGTAGTAGGAAAAAAGTATTTTGAAGGTTTTTTTCTTCTTCATAAATCTACAGACATTAAACAATGTATCCTTTTCACTTTTTATTTTTCTATTACCTTTCTACCAAACAATTTAGAAAGTAATATGATAGCAACAAAACAAATCTAGTGAAATGGAGGAGAAATTTTGACGTTTTCAGACACTCTGTCATACAACATGTAGATTAGTCCTCCTGTGACCTGATGTATTTTTTTTTCTAATATATTTGTCAGAAATCTATTGTAGACTGTTAACTTATTCCTAATGGAATTTATTTTCTGTTAGAATTCTAATATTTAAGAAAGCCAATTTTAACTGCTGTAAAAGTGGTTTCTGTGCAAGAGAAGGGAAGTACTAGGAGCTAAGACATTTCTAATTTATTGCTTATTACTTTCTTACTGTTTATAGGATAATTACAAGCCAGTGGATTTACCATGTTTTATTCTTAATAATTATTAATCCCTCCAGTGAAACTTTAAAAAAAATTACTGAATTTTTATACATTGCATACATTTTATAGGTTTCTTGTGCTCACTTTGTTAACTAAAAAGTTTTAGTCTGTTAAGCTGCCTTTTGTTCCCCAAAAATGTACAGTAATTCTGTTTCTTGTTTGTATAAGTATGCCTGGGTTTTTATTATAAAAACGTCATTGTAGGAAGTAGAGACTCATATCATGGCCTTTTAAATATTGTAATAAAGGCAAATAGATATTTGCCCTTAGTTTACTGGTTAAAAGTTTGTTTATAGAAATTTTCTTTGGTGCTTTTATGTAAAATGTCATGGGTGGAAATAATAATTTTATAGTAGTAACAAATATTTTTCATTTAGGAAAAATACCTTTGGTTTAGAGAGAATATATTAAAGTTAAAAACTTGCCCCCACTAGATAAGAATTTTATAATGAAGACATACATTCTTCTTCACTTTACTCTTTCTCATCTTAAAGATTTATCTAAATATAGAAGATGATTTCTTAAGATCATGTGCTATCTGTAACCATAACTTAAATCATGTTTCTTCTAACCATAGAACTCCCTGGATAATAAAAATGAGGGTTGAGATAAATAGAAAAAAATTTTTTAAGCCAGAACCATACATATTTTTAGGTCATGAGTAGTATCTTTCTAAGGTCTCAAACACTAAACCATCCAATATAAAATATTGATAATGACAGATGATGAAATATACACGATGACAAGAATTAGGAACATCCCAAATTAAAACATTTTCAATAAAGCTCATAAAATTTCATTTTTTCTTTTCATTTAGAAAAAGATTAACATTATTGATACTTGGATAACTGGTCAATCGTATTAAAAGTCTGTGTGCTTTAAACTCAACTTTTAAAATATAAACTCCTTTAAAATTATCATAAAATTATCTGCAATAATTGAATATAGCTCACTTTTTATTGGGAAAGGTTTTAGGTAACAAAGACTTCAAATGTTATATAAAAGTCAAATTAATATTGTTATAAACATTGATTCAGAATTATATTACTGTATGAATATCCATCCGTGTATGGAAGTTACTTTAATTTCCTGATGAGGTCTAAAATTGAGCTTAGTGCTACAGAACTATTTTCTTTGACTTAACTATGACCAAGTTTTATTTTAAGCTGTGTTTCTCTCATGGAAGGGCCATAAACATAGAATAATTATGTAGTAGGATGTGTAAGGGATTGGTTTGGTCTTTTTCAATAAAGATAGAAGTTGCTGAGGTTTCCCGAATTAGTATTAGGCTTAGATTGTGACCTTGTAGATTTTGCACTGAGCTCTGTGTCATGTTATTTCGTAAAAGGTAATGTTTAAACATTAAACGTTAGTGTGTTGTTCATGTAAATATGGCAGAGTTTCGTAAACTAAATTAAAACTTACTGATGTACTGGACTTTGAGCCAAGGGAAAGAATCAATACTGTCTTTCCAGATATCTTAAGGGTAAAAGCTTATTCTAAGACAGTCTGCCAATTGAGGTTATTAGATTTCCGACTTGCATATATACTTTGTGCTTGGGAAGAATTGGAGGAAAATCAGATACTAGAATTCTAATTTAATTAAATATACAGCAGTCTTTGTGTATAGTGTAAAATTCATTATATTTTGTACAAAAACTAATTCTTTTGGTAGAATGAACCATTTACAGTTTGTTTTTGGACTCTGAGTCAGAGGGTTTTTCCTTTAAATGCCTGTCTCAGTTTTACTCTGGTCTTTTGTACCTTTCTTCAGAAGAAATGAATTAAAAGGTTCAGCTGCATAAGTGGGTTTTTATCCTAATGGATTGGAAATAAATTATAAACTTTATTTTGCTTTTAATTTTTTTATTTGAAATTTTTCGAGATTTCAGAGGTTGCAGTCTGGTATTGAACGAATAGCTTTTATTGGACTGACTCTCTTGCCAATAAAAATGTAAAGTCTGAACAAAGTATAAAAAACTGTGATTAGAAGACTCTAGAAAGCAATCAAAAACAGGCAAAAACAGCACAAAATCATATACTAGAAGAGATCCACATTAACTAGCTTTTTACCATGAGGGCAATTTCCAGCTTGTGCAGTGTGCTTGGAAATAGAATTCAAGCAGAATGTGACAGTCTTGCTGGGCTGAGGAGTCATTTGGGGCTTCTAGGACAGCTTGAAATTAGGAGGGAAATTTTGAAAAGGAGAGAGCTTCAGAGATCTAATCCCCCAAATCTGCTTGCAAATTCTTTTCAAACGCTTGGTGGATTCCAAAATTGTACCTGTGCGGTGTGATATTCAAAGGAACCCAGCAGAAAGCAATACTTGAAGTCCAAGGAACTGAGTAGTGGTAACAACGGCTGGACGAATACAGAGCGAATAAGAGGGGTTTAGTAAACACTTCTGGTTTCCCATTGAAACCCAAAACGGGCCGTGGCTTAGGAGGAAGGACAACATCCCAAAACTAAGGGATGTACTTTAGGACTCTGGGCAAAATGGGAAGAAACTCACTGAAACAAAGCTTAAAATCAGGCTTTCACAGCATCAAGGTTATACATTAGTAAGTTAACAGCTAGCCAGAATAAAACATTGTTTGGAAGAAAACAAAATCCAGAGTCTTTACAACATGTCATTCACAAAGTCCAGTACAAAATAAACCTTAAGCATACAAAGAAAAATTATATGATCCGTAATCAACAGAAAATATATAGAAGCAGATACACAGATGACCCTATGTTGGAGTTAACAAAATTATTTTTTAACAGCTTTAAAATACATTTAAAAATGTACAGGGGAAAAAATGGTGGATCAATAGATTGGGATTCTTGGCAGAGAAATAGAAACTGAAAACCAAATGGAAAGTCTGGTGATTAAAAATTAGAATCTGAAATGAAACATATAGTGTCTAAATTTAAATGTTCACTGGATGGGCTTAACAGTAAACTGCACAAGCAGAGGAAAGAAAAGTGGAAGACAGCCAGTACAATTATCAAACTGAAGCACAGAGAAAAAAAGAAACAGCAGAGATTTGAGACCTGTGGGACAGTATCAGTCTAATGTAAGGTACTTTTGAGGTCCAGAGGAGAGGAAAGGAAAAGAATGGGGCAAGAGAAATATTTGAAGCAGTAATGCCTGAAATTTTCTCAAAATTGTTGGAAAACATCAACTTACAGGTCCAAGAAGTTCAGTGAATTCCAAGCAGAATAAATGCAACAAAGATCACATCTGGGTGCATAGTATTGCAAAACACACACACACGCACAAAACCAAACCAAATCAAAAAAATCTCAAAAGCAGCCAGAGAGGGGAAATGACATTACACTTGAATAAACAGTAAAAGTGGTGGCTAACTTCATCAGAAACAATGGAATCCAGGAAATGATGGAATGACATTCTTAAAGTGCAAAAATCATACACTACTATATAAAAAACAGATAAGTCCCTACTGTGTAGCACAGGGAACTATATTCAATATCTTGTAATAACTTAAAATGGAAAAGAATCTAGAAACTTTTATATATATATATATATATATATGAGAATCACTTTGCTGTATACCTGAAACTAATACAACATTGGAAATCAACTGTATATCAATTAAAAAAAATAAAGTGCAAAAATTAACAAAAGTTAACCTAAAATTCTGCGTCTACTTAGAATGTTCAAAATAGTAAGACAAAATAAAAGCTATTCCAGGTGTACAAAACCTAAGAGAATTTGTTGTTAGCAGACTGACATTATAGGAAATGCTTTAAGAAATTCTTTAGGCTGACAGAAAGTAATCCTCCATAGGAATCTGTATCGCCAGGAAGGAATTAAGAACTTTGCAAATGATATATATGTCAGTAAATATAAAAGATAATGTTTTCTTAATTTCTCTGAATATCTATTTGTTGTTTTAAAAAAATTTACAGTGTGGTATTTATAATGTATGTAGAAGTAGATGATAAAGATAGCACAAAGGGTAGGAGAGGGCAGTGAATGGAATTATGTTGAAATAAGGTTATTATATTGTACATAAAGTTGTATAGTATTATTGTAAGGTAGACTAATGAGGATGCATATTATAATCTCACCCAGCAAAGGGAACAAGAGTATGGGGCAAAGTCCAGAGGAAACCAAGCACCAGCTTCCAAGAGTCCTCTCCCAGTGGAATTACACAGGATGCACTTAATTCCTCCAGCATCAAGTTATGACAACATGGGTGAAGATGTTAGGCCTAACTGTGTTAGGCACAGTGAACCACTCTCAGGGAATGGTGGAAACCCTCCCCCAAATCCAAGTTCCCAGATGCCAACCAAACTTGGAATCTGGCCTTTCAAAAGATAGCAATCTCAGCCCAGCTATGCTAGCTTCTTTTCCGCACAGTTGTTCAGGGCAGGTTTTGCAGTGGGAAGGAGGGAAACATGGTGGCCCAAAGTGGGGTGTCATAGACCAAGTGGGGTGAGGAGGGTGTCTACAATAATGGGCAGCTTAGTATGGGGTATTGGGGACAGAGTAAGGAAGTTATTCATATGCGTTGGGGCAACCTAGAATGAGGAATAAGTTCTCAAGAATAGAGAGGTGTGTATTGGGGAAAGGTGTCAGCAAAGATGACAAACTGCTTACATGCAGGAGACTTAATCAGACAAGTCAATATATTAACCATAGTGGAGCCATGTTTCTGTCAGAGAATGGAGTTATGAATACAAAAAAAATGAAACCTGTGGGGTTGGGCTGGAATTGGATTTAAGAGTATGAATTCATGATTTAAGATATATAAAAACAGATGAAGAAATGTAGATGTAAATATATTTGTGTACACATATTCCCCAGTTCTTTGCACTGAGAAGGCCTTGGAGTAGTTAACACCCCAAAAGCAATGAGCACACATACCACTCCTGTCTTCTAAATTCTCTACTGTCTTAGTCTGTTCAAGCTGCCACATTTTTAGGTGTTTTTTTTTTTTTTTTTTTTAATTTTTTTTTTTTTATTAGGTGTTTTTTAAAAGCAGCATCCCCCTTCTTGGTATCAAAATCTTAGTCTGCTTGAGCTGCCATAACAAAAATATCATAGACTGCAAGACTTAAATGACAGATATTTATTTTCACAGTTCTGGAGGGTAGGAAATCCAAGATCAAGGTGCCGACCAATTTTGTTTCTGGTGAGAGCTCTCACTGGCTTGTAAATGGCTGTGTCCTCAGTGACAGAGAGAGAGCAGGCTCTCTGGTGTCTCTTCTTATGAGGACACTAATCCTATCTTGAGGGTCCCACCCTCATGACCTCATCTAATCTTAATTATCTCCCAAGGACCCCATGTTCAAATACCATCATGTTGTGGTGGTAGGGTTTCAATATACAAATTTTAAGGGGACACAAACATTTGGTGCATAATATCCACTAAAGGAACCTGGGCTCCTTGGTGAAATGGCCAACTCCAGGTTTAGGGCAGAGAAAATACAGGATAACCCAGAATATCTTGCGCCAGAAAAGAAGAAAGTGCTTAAAGAAGGATGAGGATGAATTATTGATTAGAGGGGCTCCCACTGGACAATTTTGAGCATCTAAAGTAATTATAGTAATGGATTATAACCCATGAGGTAAAATAAGAAACCATGAGCCAATGTGAACATATACATAAACACAAGAATAAATTGAAAGCGTGATTAAGTATGAATACATTCACATAGTTTCAAAGTACAGTTTTTACAGTGGAAAAACTTGACAGATACCACCTTAATCTAGTGATGAAAGTTATTACTGGGCCAAATTTCACATAATAGGGTCAATGAGAAAAATGCAGTACTATCGTGATATTCCTGTCAAAGATTCACAACCTGAATCTATTCCAGGAGCATTCTACAAAATAACTGGAATCTTCAAAGTAACTGGCAAATTCGTGAAAGTCAAGTGAAAAACTGAAGAACTGTTCCAGACTGAAGGAGACAAAATAGAATGACAACTAAATGCAACTTGTGATTTAGAACTGGTTCCTTCTGCTATAAAATACCTTATTGGAACAACTGACAAAACTTGAACGGAGTCTAAGGGTTAGATGACAGTAATGTGTCATTGTTAATTTTCTGATTTTGATGGCTGTTACTGTGGTTACATAGAAGTACGTCCCTGTTTGCAGGGAATACACACTAACATGTTTGGGGGTGATGGGGCAGCAGGTCCACAACTTAACATTTCAAGGAAAACAAAGTTATTTGCACTGTAGTTAAAACTTTTCTGCAACTTCCTCATTGTTTCAAAATCTTTTCAAATAATGTTTGGAGAGGAATTCCCTGGTGGTTCAGTGGTTAGAACTCTGCGCTCTCACTGCCAAGGGCCTGGGTTCAATCCTTAGGGAACTAAAAAAAAATAAGACCTCAGGAAACTTCCAAACATCATCATCATCATCATCATCATCATCATTTTTGCCGCAAACCGCACGGCTTGTGGGATCTTAGTTTCCCAACCAGGGATGAACCCAGGCCCCCTGTAGTTGTAGTGTGGAGTCCTAACCACTGGACTGCCAGGGAATTCCCTTTCATTTTTATTTAGTTTACAATTTTGAATCTTTGGTCAATCTTCCTTTAAAAGATGCTGAAATTAAATGGTATATTTTCTACTTTTATTTTTTAACTTTTATTACACAGTGGAGTTATTTAAATCTTTTCTACTCTGCTGACATAAAACATTTTACCCTTTCTGAGGAACAAACGAATTATTTGGTACAGATCTGTAGTCCAGGACATTAAGTATCTAACAAAATCCTGAGTTCTGTAGCAATTTTTTTTGCCTGTCTCCCTGAAGTTTAGGAAAAAGATTTTCCTAAACTCCTGGGGTTTGGCTCTAGATTAGAGTTTTCATTTAACTTCTATAAATCTGACTTCTGGTCTAGTAAGTTTACAATGTGATTTTGATTTTCCTGAGAAAACCCTGAAGAAAAGGTATGTCACTTAGAAGGTCAGGGACAGCTGAAGAGAAAGAGAAAAATGCCAGGAGGGTAGGTTTCAGAAGGTTGCAAAATCTTTCAGAGAGACGGTCTTGGAATTAGAATTTTCTTTTGAAGCCTCAGCGTACCAATTAACAAAGCTGACTGTTCACTGGTGTTCTGTCTTCTCAGTTTAAAAAATTGATTTTATGTCAAAAGTTCTCGTAATTGTTATTCTATGTTGATTTTTTTCTAATTTACTAATGAAAATGCAAGACTTTGGATTATAAGTAGTTTTATATAAGGGGCAGAAGTTCTTCTAGGAGGAGGTGGAGACTTTGACATAGGTAATTTGCAAGAAAGGGAGGCCATGGTGGTTGATCGACAATGTGTATTTTGTTAGTGTCACAGATTCTCCAGCCAAGCAGGATGACTAGGAAGAGTCTGTACAATCAACAGTCACAAACTCTACAGATCACTAATCCCAGAATATGGACTAATCAAAGTGATCTTTTTTTGACAAACTGACAGGACAGTGTTCTCATGAAGGTTCTGCAGGATACTTAAGGCAAAGTTTCATCAATCACTTTTTCAACAATTGATCACCAATCCAATGGGACTTCCAATTGTTAGGGCTTAGGGCTGGCTTATACTGAAGACTTATCAGGTTTATACTTCCATCTGTTTCCTATGGAACACTCCCTTATACATTAAAAATAGATAAAACAATAAAATATAAACAAAACACATGAAACAAGACTTCGTAATACAGACAAACAATAGCAAAAGCAAGAAGAAAGAGTAAGCAGGTTAATGGCAAAAATATATTCAAAACAAAATAAAACGTCTAATAACTTCATACAAAGATGTAGGCCTAATTATAGAATACACTCCAAACTAAAAGGTCTAATTATTCAACATAAGAACCTATGTCTGCGGTTCTATTCCTAGTTTGTTGTTTTTTCTGGTAGGGGTGTTAGATTTGTCAAATGTTTTTCTGCATCTATTGAGATGATTGTGTGGCGTTCGCCCTTTATTAATATGGTGTATTGCATTCTTAATTCTCATATGTTGAACCTGCTTTTCATTCCTGTGAATTCCCATTCACTCATTCATGGTGTATGAGTCTTTCTATATTTTGGTGGATTCATTTTGCTATTATTCTGTTGAGGTGTTTTTGTGTCTACGTTCATATGGGATGTTGGTCTGTAGTTTTCTTGTGATGTTTTTGTTTAGTTTTGGTATCAGGGTAATTCTGGCTTCATAGAATGAGAAGTGTTCCTTTCTCTTCTATTTTTGGGGAACAGTTTGTCAATGATTGGTGCTAATTCTTCTTTAAATGTTTGGTAGACTTCATCGATGAAGCCATCTTTGCCTGGGCTTTTTGTGGAATTTTTTTTTTAATTATAAGTTCAATTGCTTGTTATGTCTAATCAGATTTTCTATTTCTTCTTGAGTCGTTTTCAGTAGTTTGTGTCTTTATAGAAATTAGTCCATTTCATTTAGGTTATCTAATTTGTTGGTATATAACTGTTTATAATACTCCCTATAATCCTTATTGCTGTTAGATCAATAGTAATGTCCCCCCTTTCTTTCTTGATTTTAGTAATTTTTTTAATTATTATTTTTAAACTTTAATTAATTAATTTATTTTGGCTGCACTGGGTCTTAGTTTTGGCATGCATGCGGGATCTAGTTCCCCAACCAGGGATCAAACCCAGGCTCCCTGCATTGGGAATGCAGAGTCTTACCCACTGGACCACCAGGGAAGTCCCAATTTTAGTAATTTGAATCTTTTTTTTCTTGGTCTAGGTAAAGCTTTGTCAATTTTGTTGAAAATTGCAAAGAATCAATTTTTGGTTTTGTTTTCTCTTTTTTAAAATTAATTAACGTTTTGGCCGTGCAGCTTGCAGAATCTTAGTTCCCTGGGTCCCTGCAGTGAAAGCAGAGAGTCCTAACCACTGTAACCACTGGACTGCCAGGGAATTCCCTCTCTATTGTTTTTCTATTCTCTATTTCATTTATTTCCTCTCCAAGCTTTATTTCCTTCTTTTTATTTTAATTTTTTGGCCGCACCACACAGCACATGGAACCTTAGCTCCCTGAGCAGGGATCAAACCCGTGCCTCCTGCAGTGGAAGTGCAGAGTCTTAACCACTGGACCACCAGGGAAGTCCTTTTATTTCCTTCTTTTTGCTTGAAGTTTAGTTTGCTCTTCTTTTTCTAGTTTCTTAAGATGGAAGGTTAGGTTATTGATTTGAGATCCTTCTTTTTTTAATACACGCATTTACAGCTATACATTTCCCTCTAAGAACTGCTTTTGCTGTATCCAATAAGTTTTGGTATGTTGAGTTTTAATTTTCATTCATCTCAACGTATTTTCTAAGTTCTCTTGTGATTTCTTCTTTGATCCATTGACTAAGTTTTTTAAATTTCCACCAGATGGGAGCATCCCAAATTTCCTTCTGTTATGGATTTCTAATTTCATTCCAGTATATTTGGAGAACATACTTTCTATGATTTTAATCCCTTTAAATTTATTGAAAATTATTTTATGGCCTAACAAATGTTCCGTCCTGGGAATGCTCCATATACACCAGAGAAGAATGTGTATTATGCTGTTGTTGGATGGTGTATTCTAGACATATGTAGGTCTAATAGGTATATAGTGTTGTTCAAGTCTTCTGTTTCATTGTTGATCTTCTGTCTAGTTGTTTCCTATGATTTTATATCAATTACTCAATTCCCTGTATTAGATTTTTTCTTCTTCTTAAAATAGCTTGAGAGATTTATTTTTGCTATCTCTAAACCCTGTTATACTCATCAATAAGGAATTAGTTAAATATATTGATATTAAGGCACATGCCTATGATTGTGTTCTCTAAGGTCACTAAAACTATATTCTAGAAAATTAAGACACGGGAAAAATGTCACAATACATCCTTACATGAAGTAGGCAGACTATAAATAATATATACTGTTTGATTCCAGTTTTGTTAAAATAAAAAAGACTGGGGCTTCCCTGGTGGCGCAGTGGTTGAGAGTCCGCCTGCCGTGCAGGGGACACGGGTTCGTGCCCTGGTCCGGGAAGATCCCACGTGCCACGGAGCGGCTGGGCCCGTGAGCCATGGCTGCTGAGCCTGCGCGTCCGGAGCCTGTGCTCTGCAACGGGAGAGGCCACAACAGTGAGAGGCCCGCGTACCGCAAAAAAAAAAAAAAAAAAAGACTGTAAAGAAACTTCAAGAATCAAGAATGGGGACTTCCCTGGTGGCACGGTGGTTAAGACTCTGCACTCCCAATGCAGGGCGCCCGGGCTGGATCCCAGGTCAGGGAACTAGATCCCACATGCAAGCCACAACTAAGAGTTCGCATGCCACAACTAAGGAGCCCACCTGCTGCAACTAAGACCTGGCACAACCAAATAAATATTAAAAAAAAAAAAAAAGAATTGAGAATGATTTGCTCAGGGCAAATGAAGCAATAATGTTCTAACTTGCCTTCTTGATTCTAATCCTGTCCAGAAGTAGCAAGTACTGAGTAGTTGGTAAGGCTTTAAAACTACGGTGTACAGAATTCCAGGTCCACCTTTGACTAGGTGTGTTACCTTGGCACACAACTTTCCAAGTAGAGGCTAACAATAGTACCTATATCAAAGGGCTGTTATGAGGAGTAAATGAGATGATACATTAAGTTCTTAGTAATAGTGCTTACCACATAAGTGCTTAATAAATGTTAGCTATTATCTTCCATCTACAGTTCATTCTCCATACCACAGCCAAAATGTAGAAGGTCACTCCGTTGTTAAAACCGTCCACTGGCTTCCGGTCTCAGAAAAAAAAAAAAAAAAACCAAGCTCTTTACCCCTAATTAGAAATTCCGACTTGATCTGGCCCCTGTTTATCACTTAGATCTTCTCTTTGTTTCTTCCCCTCAGGCACAACTCTCCAGACATACTTTCAGACATTTTTTCTGATCTTAAAACACCCTTGGTTGTTTTACTTAGGTATTTGCATTACTTATTCTGCCTAGAAAAAACTTCACAGAAAGACTTGCCATTTGGAAGTCAAATTTAATCTTCTTAGAGAAGTTTTCTCTGACTACCTCTCTAAATTAGTGACCCAGTTACTCTCTATACCATTACCCTATTTTCTTTTTTTTTTCCTATTTTCTAAATGGCACTACTTACCGATATATTTTAAAAATTTCCTTCTCCTACTTGTTTTGTCTCTTCTTACTAGAGTATCATTTTCATGAAATCAGTACCTGATACACACGTACTACATATTCAATTTCTGTCCAATGAATTACATTTCGATGTGTTTTATTTCCCTTTTATAAAATAAAATTAATCTTATAGAATTGAAGTAGTATTTTAGGAAGCACAACACAGTAGTCCGTCATTAGTCGGCCTGAGTTCAAATTCAGCTACTACAGCAAACTAGATGTATGTCTCTGGGCAAGTTTCTTAATCCTGGTTCCTCACTTGAAAAATGGGAATGTAATCTATTTCGTAAGGTATTGCAAAAATTAAATAACACAACATAGGTAAAAGCGCTTCAGGACTCAATGAAACTTTTCTAACATTACAAAGAAACCCTAATTGCTTCTTGACAAAGACCTCAGCGCGTACCTCTGCACCCACAACTCGGCAGTGGGCTGAAGAGTCGCTCTAGCCGCCACCTTCGCCTCTATAGAACGCAGGGGCAGCCGGGAAGGGGGAGCGGGACCCTAAGGCCGGTGCACGCACTTCCGCCCCCGCGTCGCTCGCAGCCAATCGGCCTCTGATGCCCAACCCCCTTCCGCTCTAGGGAAAAACCAGCTCCTAGGCCGTCTTCCGGCGGGAGCTGTGCCGCTCCTTATCATGGTGAGTTGGCCAGGGTTGTGAGGGTTTCTGTCGTAAATGATTCCTCTTATCCTTTCTGGTCCTGAAGCGGCCTTGAAATGCCTCAGCCACCCAGAGGTGGGGGTCGTCGGAGTTATGCTCGGGGTCCCCGGGAGGAGCGGCTGGCGTCCGAGAGCGTGCCACCAGAGCTCTGATGCTCCCTCGCTCCCTCACCCGGTTCCTTTGCTGTTCCGGACCCCGGCCCCGCTCCAGGCCAACCTTTCGGCTCTGGGCGAGTTTATGACTCCTCCCTGCAATGACATCCTTGATATAGAAATAAAAGTCTTTGCCAGTGTCAGCGACTACAACATCAACAAAAGGTCAGAAAACAAGTCCGCAGCAGCAACGACCGTATTAGTGATGCTTACAGTAGTGACAATAACACTGGTGAAAATAAAAGAGGATGGTTAGTAGGGTATTGAGGCTGACGCCCCAGTCTCCAGCTTGCCTTTATCGAGTGCGACAGCCGGGTATGGCAGCAGCTTTCAGAAGGCCAAAGACTGGCGAAAGTCAAGGTGTTGATAGTGCCTCTTACTGCAGCTTATTTTTTGTATGCGTTTGTAGATCCCAATATGTAGATCCCCTTATGGCTTTGGGGATGTGGTATTTAAATTTTGTTAGAGGTGTTAGTCATTTTATTCCTTTAGAAATCAAATATATAGCTCTCTGAATTTTATCTAAGGATAAGCAGTTGATTGTGATTTCAGTGTCAAAAGAGGTACAAACCATTGTATCAGAAAATTCATGGGTCTCTTATTGATAGCCTGTATATGATAAAAGGACCACGTTTCTGTGCCCCAGCACTGTCACTCTGAGTTTTTTCCTTGAGTGGATATGGTCGAAAAAATGTCTTATTCACATATTTGAAAATATTTTCTAAATTTCCTGTAATCCTTCCTTTACATGCAGAAAGTGGGTAAAAATTTACTTTTTTTGCTGACCAAATAGCTGTGTGCTCCTTCAAAACATTCACCACTGTGTAGCCAGAGTTAAGTTTCTAAAACTTGACCATGCCACTCCCTTGCTTAAAATTCTTCCGTTTTTTTTTTCCTTTAGCCTGAAAGCTAAAGTTCTGTTTAGTATGGCAAGCAAAGATATCTGTAGTCTAGCTTCTTACCTTTACAGCCTCTTTTTACACATACATACACCATATTCCAGCTACAGTGAACAGCTTGCAGATTGTGCTCTAAGAATTAGACCTTTGCACCGAATTCATATATGCTCTTCTCTCGCCAGAATTGCTCTCCATTTCCTGTCTTGCCATCCTTATCAGTATAACCCTTAACATGTCCTTTAGTCTCTTTCATGAGCCTTTCTGCCATGTCTAAACATCCTATTAAGTGCCTCCTTTACGCTCCTGTGAGGGTGCTTTTTACCAGTAACATCTGGTGCATTTTACCAGACTATGTTAAAGTTGTGTATTCACTTGTCTTTCTCACTTCCTAGGCTGTAAGCTTTTTGAGAGGAGGACCTATGTATTCACTCTGATCTCCCCAGAGCCTTTTGTACAGTGCCTGGCCCAGAGGAAGTTTTCAATAAATATCTGTTTTATAGAACACTGAATAAGTGACCATGGCAGTAAATTTTTATGCATGAAACATTAGTAATAAGGGAAATAGTAGCATTTAAGTTTTATTTTTAAAGTTACCCATTATGTATTATTTATTAATAACATGCTATGTGCAAAACGTAGTGCTTTCTTAGAATATGTCAAGGAAATATAGCCCTTGTCATTAGTGAAGTTACTAAAAAATTAACTTACCATGCAAGATGACAAGATGAAGGCTAGCCTGTGGTTCATTACAAAGCAAGTGGCATAAAAAACTCTATAGTTTGAATAATCTAATAAGGCTTCATGTAGGAAGTGAACCAGTAAACTTAGTACTTTGTCCCTTACTCCAGTACTCTTAATCTACTATTCATTACTCTCATTTGGATGAGGAAACAGAGAGGTCAGGTAACTTGCTAAGTGCTTCAGGGCTATTAGTGCTTGGATTAGATGAGTCTGGCCTTTTTACTCTAGAATGGTATGAGATCTCATACTTGTCTCATGAGATCATGAGACAAGGAGAACAGCAGTTTAATTGGAGTTGAGGATTCTTATCTGGAGCAAGAGGAAAAAATGGAAAGAAACTGAGGCTAACTCATTGAAGGCATTGAGTTCCAAGTTGTAAAATTTGGAGTTTATCCTGATAGCAGTGGAGAGCCAATATAATTTTGGAAAGAGTGACGTGAAAATTAGGATTTTTGTGGGTTTTCCCCCACTATCAGAATGGCATCAGAAATGGCCCTCTGCCTTTTAGAAACCTTATTGATTGTCTTAACCTGAAACTATTTTTAAAAATATTTTTATTTATTCATTTGTTTGCGCTGGGTCTTGGTTGCGGCGTGCAGGATCTTTAGTTGTGGCATGCGAACTTTTAGTTGCAGCATGTGGGATCTAGTTCCCTGATCAGGGATCGAACCCAGGCCCCCAGCTCGGAGTCTTAGCCACCGGACCACCAGGGAAGTCCTTTAACCTGAAACTTAAAGTAACTGAAATAATTTAAAATGGGCTGAAGTTAGAAGATATTCAAGGATACCAGTATTAAGTAGAATTTATCTTTGGGACCAAAATATCCACACATAATTCTTTAAGACTACAGTATGTTTGTTGACATTAGCATTTATTAACATCCCAGGTGAAAATAGCATACTGTTCCTTTTCAACTGAATTGGTTTAGCAGAGCCTTAGGGTTATACATATACACTGGTCTTTATTTGGATATGAAAATTAGTTGCACGTTTTTCATGATGCTTTATTTTTACATTTTTAAAAATATTTTTTACTTTAACTTTTTATTGTGGAAATTTTCATACATACACAAAAGTAGAGAGAATATAATATAATGAGCCCCCATGTAGCCATAACTTGGCCTCGACAGTTATCAACATTTTGCTGTTTTTGTTAATGCCAGATTTCTAGAGCTCAGCCTATTTTCTGCCTTTCCTGAGTCTAAACATAATGCAACTAATGACATGTAAAACTTGAAGAAATGGGATGTATCATTTTATAACTATTGAGATGTTTCTAGATGCTGACTATAGGAAAATCATACCTCTGCTTGAATTGGATCTGAAAGTTTTTCACATTTTTAATCTGTTAACTCCTAATTCCATTGCTATCTGTGGAGCTTCAGTGTTTGAATCAAATTGGCCAACTTTAATGGGGTAGAAATGTAGTATGGTTGTTATAGTGATTGTGGCCTTTACCATCTAAGAAAATGTTTTGTTAAAATTAAAATCCAAAAATTTAAGTACATGGCACTTAGCAATCAAATTATTATGTATGACCCGTTGAAAATTGTGAAGGGTTTTTCTTCCCCTAGAAACAATTACTTTGCTTTTGTAATAACAAAGATTTTCACAGCTTATTTTTCCAGGGTGTTTTTTTGTTTTGTTTTTTGTATTGTATTCCCATCATGAAAGTGTAGTAAAATTGATCAATTTTTTCCCCTTTACAGCTTCTTGGTTTTATGTCCTATTAAGAAAAGTCTTCTCCACATACAAGATTATAAAATTATACATCCATGAGTTTCTTCAATTATTCTGTTGTTTTATATTTTGATTTTAAAATAATGAAAAATTAGAGTGAGTAGTAAGGATCCAACTTTACCTTTTTCCAAATACTATTTATTGAATAACTCATACTTTCTCCCACTGATACTGGATACTACCTTAATCACAGGCTAATTTCCTATGTGTGCTTGAGCTCTCCTTTATGTTAAGGCTTTCTTACATGGTTTCCTGAACTTGAGTATTAAATCCCACTGTAATCACCACTCAGTCTCTCCTCTCATTGGTAACCCCACTGCCGTGACCTTTCTCTGCTAGTACCATACCGTGTACTAGCAGGGACCATGGAAGCTAGCTAGGATGTCAGATACTTTGAATGCCTGAGAGAGAAACTCAGAGGTTTTCCTGTAATAATAGTTGCCAAACCTTTCATATATAAAGCTTTAATTAGGTAAATTGTAATAGTTTTTTTCCAATAAAGCTATTTGGCAAACTGGTTTTCTGGTTCAAAATTGCCTAATCCATTAAAAAAAAAAAAAGAGTTTGGTCTAGAGCTAAAATGCCTGGGTTTGAATTCCTGTTCAGCCATTACTAGCATTGTGTGCTTAGACAATTTACTAAAAATTGTTTCCACCACATAGATGATTGTGAGTCTTAAATAGGTAAATACATGCAAAATGTCTAGAATAATTGCTTGGGACATAATGAGCATTCAAGAAATGTTAGTTATTACTATATCGCAGGAATGAAGAAGATTAGATACTTAAATGCTGATTTGTGTACTTTTGTTTGCTTTAAAGGGGACAATTCATCTCTTTAGAAAACCACAAAGATCTTTTTTTGGCAAGTTATTGCAGGAATTTAGACTTGTAGCAGCTGATCGAAGGGTAAGTTATTTTTATTCCTTAACCCTAATTTTAATTATTGCACAAACATAACATTGAAGAAAGGTAATTTTTAAGGCAAATAGAAATCACTCTTGATCCATCACATTGTTTTCATTTTTTTATGTTGGATAAGTAATTTTTAATGTAAAATTACAGAACTTTAGTATACAGTTGTTTTGCCTGGGAGGAAGCTAGGCTTTGGTTAGTTTTTATTCTAATTCTAAAGAATTTTGAAGAAAAATTGTTTGGTGATAGCCTTATGTTGTTAGTTTTTTTAGCAAATTAAGTGGGTGTGGTCTGAAGCCAAGTTTTCTCATTTTTAATGTAAGGCAGAAAAAATAAGTTATGCTTTGAGACTATAAATAGACAATTGATAGATACCCTTTTTGGTCACCAGTGTAGACCTTCTAATTACTATTCTGTTGTCATTGTTCTCATTATTGTCTTATACTGTAAGCTCCCTGAGGGCAGTGACTATGTCTCTTTTGCTCACTTTTTTTTTTAAACATCTTTATTGGAGTATAATTGTTTTACAATGTTGTGTTAGTTTCTGCCATATAACAAAGTTAATCAGCTATACATATACATATATCCCCTCATTTTTTAATAGAAGTACAAAATAAGCACCCAGCAAATACTTGATGAATTTTAAATAATCCTAGCTTCAATGTAACATAATAAGCAGTAGCAATGATATTGACCACGTATTACAATACTAAACTAAAGACTTCTTTTCTTTGTTTTTTACCACTATATCTCCTGTTTCTAAAACTTTGGGATATGGTCAAAACTCATTAATTCTAGTATTTGGAAATATTATCATCTCTGAATGTTAAACTCTGAGAGCCATGGGTAGGAAATTTATCTGCTTCTTTTGTATTTAGTCATTTAGGATGATCTCTTTTTAAAAAAAAAAAAATTATTTATTTATTTGGCTGCATCAGGTCCTAGTTGTGGCACACAGGATCTTTTATTGCGGTGTGCGGGCTTAGTTGCCCCGTGGCATGTGAGATCTTAGTTCCCCAACCAGGGCTCTAACTTGAGTCCCCTGCATTGGAAGGTGGATTCTTAACCACTGGCCCACCAGGGAAGTCCTTAGGATGATCTCTTGAGAACAGATAGTTATAGCTTTATGATGTTGATGGAAAGCAACTATATTGCAGGAGGAAGCAGCAAGTTCTTTAACAGTACACTTCACTGAAGCATAGTATACCACAGAATAGGTAGTAGGAACAAAACGAGTATAGGAACACCTGAATTGTACAGATAACCTCTATCATAATTTAAATCTTAAGAGGTACACCTGGCTTATCTCTTCATTGCTTTTCCTGTCTTAGTTCTTGGTGATTTCATATTTCACGTGGAAGATCCTTACCTCTCAGTTCCTCACCACAAATAACCTTGTCCTGTATCCCTCCCAACCATCCACTCCTATGATCATACCATAAACCTTATCATTTGTAATAACTATATCCTCCCATTGTCTCAATTTAAGCATTTTACTCATCAGTCACTATCTGTCTTTCCAGTTCACTCCTATTACTAGGGCCTCCAGTCCTTTACTCTGCTATATTTTCACTATTTTTCACCTCTCTTATCCTCATTTACTTACTTATCAATTTAGATTCTCTGGTCCATCATTTTCATTTTCTTGCATATGCCTTCAACTCCTTTGTGCCCCTCTTCTGTCTATCATACTTCCTTGGCAAATCCTTAACCTCATTAAGTCCACTTTTTTCCTACTCTGTACCTGCATGCAAGCAACAGAATGTAACCTTAAAAAAAACACAAAACCATGCTGACTGGTCTCACTTTAAATTCATGATCAAGTATGCCATTAGTGTGGCCCATATTGTATGTTCCTAGTTTATTCAGTTTCCAGTTTCCTAAGTGACAGTTTCATACCATATTCTTTCACTTCTGTCCTCAGACTCCCAAAAGCTTATTCATCCCCATTCTAACCTGTTCATCTTGCTTCCTGTTTCGCTGAGGGAAAAGAAGTAATCAGGAGAAAACTTCCGCATCCTGTCATTAGCATATCTACCAACACTCTGCCTTCCCTCCTATTTTGTGAATGAACTGTCTGATCTGCTATATAAGGCCAATTCTTCCACTGTTGCCTACTCAAAGACAGCATTTCTATAATGGTTCCTTCTGTCTCTTGCATTGTTGTTCCTTCTTGAATCATTCTCCTTCTCCTTCTTGCGTCATAATTACATGCCATATATTCCACTCTCAGCTACTGCTTCCTTTCTCTGCTTCCTCTTATACAAAAGTACGTAGAAGAATTGTCTTTACTCTCTTTGTTCACTTTCTCTCCTGCCCGTTTCTATTAAACAAAACCAGTCTGATTCTAGTCCCCACTTATCCACAGAAACAGCTTTTACAAGGTAACTAATAACTTCTGTGTTGCCAAAAGCAATGGTCATCCTCATTTCCCATTTTATTTGACCTTCAGTGGCATTTGACGAAAAACAGTCTCTTCCACCTTAAAGCAGTTTTATTCATTTGAACTCTGAAATGCCACTCTTGATTTTCCTCCTACTTACTTGGCCATTATTTTTAGTCTCCTTTCTTACTTTCCTCTCATCTTTCTGACCTCTTTAAGTTTTGGAGTGTCCCAGGGCTTATGGAGCTCTGGCCTCTCTTGTTTACTTTCATTACCATATGCTGATGACCCTATATTTATATCTCAGTCCCTATCTTCTTCCCTACCTCCAATTCCTATATATAATGGACTTCTCAACATTTTCACCTGGATATCTAATAGGCATCTCAAATTTAGTATGATCAAACCTGAACTTTGATTTTCTATCACTCCTTCACTACATGGCTCAGGCCAGAAACCTTGGAGTCACTTTTACCAATCTCTCCCTCACTCCTCACATCTGCTTTATAAGTAATTCTTGCCGGCTCTATCTTCAGTATAATACTCAGAATCTGACTCTTTTTTTTTTTTTTTTTTTTTTGTGATACGCGGGCCTCTCACTGTTGTGGCCTCTCCTGTTGCGGAGCACAGGCTCCGGACGCGCAGGCTCAGCAGCCATGGCTCACGGGCCCAGCCGCTCCGCGGCATGTGGGATCTTCCCGGACTGGGGCACGAACCCGTGTCCCCTGCATCGGCAGGCGGACTCTCAACCACTGCGCCACCAGGGAAGCCCAGAATCTGACTCTTAACACCTTCCTACCATGTTCAAAGCCACCATCATTTCCCACATGGTTTATTGCAATCACATTCTAAATGGTCTTCCTACTTTCATCCTTGCCCCTATGCAGTATATTCTACATAGGGTAGCTGAATGAGCTTTTTAAAATGAAGCCTAAGTCACTTTCCATCTCATCTGGAATACATCCCAATTCTTTTCCTGGCATACATGACACTACTTGATGTAGCCCCAGACTCCCTCTCAGCTCTCTTGTCTAACTGTCCTCAGCCATTCTTCTATCTCAAAGAATTTGCACTGTGGTTCCCATTTTCTCTCCCAGATATCTGCATGCTTATTACCTTGGCCTCTTTCTGATTTCTGGTCACATGTCGCCTTACCAAAGGAGTCTTTTCTGACCACCCTATCTAGAAGAGCAGCTCTTCCATGTCTTCCATTTACTGTGTTCTTACTGTATTTTTTCTTTTAGCACTTATCACCACCTGACCTTATATATTTGCTTATTGTCTGTCACTTCACCTGGAGTATAAGGTCCGTGTTTTGTTCACTGCTGTATCTCCAGTGCCTAGAATAGTGTCTGTTACAAAATAGATACTCAAATATTTGTTGATTAATAGCTTGATTCAGCATTAGAACTGCATGCATTAAATGCTTTATCTTCCTTTTCTGACTGCTGTTGAATCCCTGTCCTGACTAGACCCCATATCCAGTCATTTCATTAATGTTCTCACTAGTATTAGAGTCCCTTGTCTTGTTAACCTATCATATCAGTTCTCAGGTCTCTAACATCCCTATCTCACTTGCTTTTCTGGTTTTGCTCGTGGGTGTAGAGGAAGTTCCACAATGGTGTCTGCCATAAATTCATGTTGGTAATTATTGTTCTTCTTTTTGATGATTCAATAGTATATTCACCATAACATCTATTCTGCAGATCCTCTTCTAGATTTAAGTTTCCAGTGCTACTTTATCATATCCCCTAATTTTAGAAAATGGCCTTGCGTCTTCCTTTCAAGACTGTTACCTCTGTGTTACATCACTGTCATTTCTTTCTGCCTTACAAGTTCTCTTTCTCTTCCGTTACCTTCTTACCCTTCTCACTTTCTCACGGGTGGTGTTCTTCCTTTCTAGACCTACACCTTTCATCTGTATTGTAAAACCATTCTATCCCATACAATACTTGACCTTAGCAATTACATGTTTAATTTTAACACCTCAAAATAACTACCTTTTCACTAATTTATTTCATCTCTACTTTCAAACAAGCATAGGTCTCCCTTTATAGGGAGAGGAGCAGAACAAAAATAAAAAACAGTTCACTTGATCTCTTCTTCCTTTATTTTTAGAATGCTCTTCCTCCTCCCTCTAAATCCTAGCTATTTCAAGGTGTATCTCAGATCCTCCCTTTTCTGTGAACTTCTAAACTGTGGTAATCTTCCCCTCTTTTGCAGTCCTATTTCATACAATTTACTTGGTAAATAACCAAGTACTGCTCTTTTTTGGTGGGTGGGTGGGCAGGGTAACTTTATTTTGATGTACCATCAAACTTACAGAAATGTTATGAGTATAAGGAACTCCCTTATACCATTTATTCACATTCATCAATTGCTTTACATTTTGCCCCATTTGTTTTTATCATTGTCTCTACATGTTTATGGAGACAAAATTATATTCAAATGTCAGTATATTTTCTCAACTATTTGAGAGTTTGTGTGTCAGAATTTATTTTCTCTAGAATAATTCCCCTTCTAGAATTATTCGTTTAGGCTTATATATTATAATAGTAACTTGTTTGATGATAATTTTGGTAGTTTTAGAAAATGTGGCACTTCAACTTTTTGAAACAAGTTGTGCTTATTCCTTTGAATATTAGAGTATGAATCACAGCAACTTGAATGGACCCAGAGAAGTTTGTCAGCATTGTACAAATAAGAATGATTTTCTTTTTCACAGTCCTGGAAGATACTGCTCTTTGGTGCAATAAACTTAACATGTACTGGCTTCCTGCTAATGTGGTGCAGTTCCACTAATAGTATAGGTATGTCACTATTCTTATTTTTAGGAGTTAATTATTTCACTTTTATTGTTCTCATAATAAATAAAGGTATGTCTTCCTTTACATAGAATATATTATTCTGAACTATAACTCAAAAGATTTAAATGAGAAAATCTATTCCAAAAGTACCTTGTAAGCTATAAAATTTGGTTCAGTTGTTAGGCATTATCTAAAATGAGCTTTTTTTAAAAAAAATTTAAATCTATTTGAAAAACTAAGATTTCTTTTTATTTTTTAATTGAGGTATTGATTTACATTATTATATTAGTTTCAGGTATACAGCATAGTGATTCAGTATTTTTATAGATTATACTCCACTAAAAATTATTGCAAAATAATGGCTATAATTCCCTGTGCTGTACAATTGATCCTTGTTGCTTATCTATTTTATACATAGTGGTTTGTATATCTTAATCTCTTACCCTTATCTTGCCCCTTTCCCACTGGTAACCACTAGTTTGTTTTCTATACCTGTGAGTCTGTTTTATAAATAGTGCTGCTGTGAACATTGGGGTGCATGTATCTTTTTTGTGAGATTTGATTTGATTTCCTTTTAATGTGAGAGATTAGTTCTTCAATTTATGTAGTGTATAAATAAAATTTTATGATTTATTGAGTTTTCCTTGAAAAGGGAAATCTAATATTTTTCTTGTGTCATGACTCTTATGTTTTTATTTACCATTATTTTCATCCTGCTATTTTAAAAATACATTTAAAATAGTACTCCGATGACAGAAGGAGGCAAAAAATTGATCTCAGGGCTTTTGAGCATATACTGCTTCATTTTTTCCTGATGGAGAAATCAGATTCTAAAGTAAGCTTTTGTATTAACCAACTTTGGCTACATGTATTAGTCAAATTTACTAGATAATTGCCAACATATGAGATTAATCAGTGACTCATGTTTTCCGGTGATGGATGTCCCTGTTATGAACAGTTTTGGTGATTTGCTGTATTTCCTAACAATGGATTCAGTAACATTTTAATCAGTCTTTTTGTTGTTTTGCAGCTTTAACTGCCTATACTTACCTGACCATTTTTGATCTTTTTAGGTAAGTTTTAAAAACGCTCCTTAATGTTTTTACTTCCTTCCTTCCTTCCTTACCTATTTACTTACTTATTTATTTATGGCTGTGTTGGGTCTTCATTGCTATGCGCGGGCTTTCTCTAGTTGTGTCAAGTGGGAGCTACTCTTCATTGCGGTGCGCGGGCTTCTCACTACGGTGGCTTCTCTTGTTGCAGAGCACCGGCTCTAGGCGTGAGGGCTTCAGTAGTTGTGGCATGCGGGCTTAGTTGCTCCATGGTTTGTGGGATCCTCACAGACCAGGGATCGAACCTGTGTCCCCTGCATTGGCAGGCAGATTCTTAACCATTGCGCCACCAGGGAAGTCCCCTCCTTAGTGTTGTGTTGTTTTTTTTTTTTAATTAATTAATTTATTTATTTTTAGCTGCACTGGGTCTTCGTTGCTGTGTGCGGTCTTTCTCTAGTTGCGGCGAGCAGGGGCTATTCTTTGTTGTAGTGTGCGGGCTCTCATTGCAGTGGCTTTTCTTGTTGCAGAGCACAGGCTCTAGGCGCACAGGCTTCAGTAGTTGTGGAATGCAGGCTCAGTAGTTGTAGCTTGCGGGCTCTAGTGGGCTTTAGAGCGCAGGCTCAGTAGTTGTGGCACATGGGCATAGTTGCTCCGTGGCATGTGGGATCTTCCTGGACCAGGGCTCAAACCCGTGTCCCCTGCATTGGCAGGCGGATTCTTAACCACTGTGGTACCAGCGAAGACCCTTCTTAATGTTTTGAAGCTAATAAGGAATTTGTTATCAACTGTATATACTTCATTTGAAAAACAGAAAAGAGACCTCCAGAATGCTTCCCCAGTGTTTTACTCCTGACCTTGATTGGTGGTTAAATGGGTGTTTTTTTTCTATTTGTTAAAATGTACATATGTGCTTTATAAACATTTCTGTGTAAATGTCCTATTTTGAATAAAACGATAAAATTAAACTAAAAAAAAGGTTTGTTGCACTGAATTTATGAAGTTTTCTTTACTTAAAGGAAAGTTATCTGTGAAATAAGTAAAATTATCAACATGGACCATATGTACAAATAATAATTAGAAGATATGCTGGAAGAAAATACCCCATTTATATAGCAACAGAAAAGATAATACCCAGACTTTAGGTCAGGTGCCTACCTGTAGATGAGTCAGCTGTGACCAGGGAGCAGGAACACATAAGAACATACTAGGTCCCACTGTAACCATGTGGGTGTGAAAAGAAATGAGGGATGTTAATAACTGCAAAGTATATATGTAATTGTGAGCTAGAGAGACGACCTATTGGCTCCTGCTTTGGGGACCTTTCATATTTCCAAATAAAGGTTGCAGAATGCTTAGACCATATGTCTCCAAGATCCGTGCCATAGAAGTATGTTATAGGGATGTCTTTTTCATCAGTCACATAACTAAATCTTCTTGATTGGTCTAAAACAGATAGTTATTACCTGAATTTCACACTGTAGTAAGTTGTTTTAGAGTGAATCTCCACTAAGAAAGTAACCATAACTTTATCCCATCCAGAATGTTGTCAAGGTGTTATTAATATTTAGTTTAACTTTTAACAGAGATTAAATAAAGTTTATTAAACTTAAAATGTATTGTATATGCCTAGAATCAAGTAAATTGCACTTATTATTACTGTGTCATTTTTTGCAGGCTCAGTTATGGAAACCATTTAGGGCGGATAACTTTCTGAGTAGAGAAACTATGGGTTTAGGTTCTATTAGTTCTATTATTAGTGTCTTAATGGTATATCATAACTTCTTTCAGTTTCTCCCCATGTTAAAACTCACATTAGGGTGCTTATTGTGATTAGATTATAAATTATTAGAATAACTTGTTGTTAGTTTAGTCTGCAAACACTATTAACTTTTAGCAATTTAGTTATTCTGAAAGCTAAATTTCTTTCTGTAAGTCCTCTAGTTCTAGTTTTAATGCTAAACTTATTTTCCTTTTTACTTAGTTTAATGACATGTTTAATAAGTTACTGGGTAATGATGAGGAAACGTAGCCCTGCCTATTCATTTGGGTAAGTTCAAATTATTTTATTTTCTGCTAACTTATCGCTATTAAAGTAGTAGTTATACCAGGCAGTAAAGAGCTAGCTAGAGAACTTGTAGAAAATAAATGCTGCCTGTTTAGTGGAATAGTGATCAGATAGTGAAAGTAGATAAAAAAAACATCTTCCAAGAGGATTCTAGATAAGGAACATGAATGTTTAAATTTAAATCATATTAAAGTAAAATGTTCACATTAGTTTTTTTCTATTTTATAAAACAAATCTTACATAAATTGTTCATTTTAAGTTCTTTAATATTTTGGTAATCTCTTATTCCAGTTAGAGAAAGTACAAAGGATTTTCATGTATGTATCTTCTAGATGTTAAAGTAAGTGGGATATAGTTTAACATTAATGCAGCGGTAGAGATGTATTTTTATCTTAAGACTGTATTTGTGACAGCAGTGAACTGACAAAGATTTTGAGATTTCTGTTTCTATAGTTTAGAAATTACTGAAAGTTAGAAAATAATCTTTTATATCAGAGGATTTTTTAAAATATGTTAGAAAAAATGAGTTCTTTTCAGATTCAAGGAAACAACTTGAAAGAAGAATTTAACTTTGGTGAAGAAACTCTTGGACAAAACTTACCTTTCTTCTCCACCATACCATTTATTGGGATTATATTCTTTTGAACAAAATCAGGTTTTACTTAAATAATGGGACAAAGTAAACATGAAATTTTAGTGCAAAATGAAGATATTTATAAGTGTCACTGAAATTTGATAGAGTTGGATTGATATGATAATCATTTGTAAAGGCTTTTGGTTGTAAGTGACAGAAATCCATCTCAAACTAGTTTGGGGGAAAAATGTTAATTTACATAACCAAAGTGTGGGAAGACTGAGGTAAACTGGTATAGGGACTAGAACACTCAGGACATTGTCTTTCTCTTACCTCAGAAGGCCTGCTTTTCTCTGCATGTCAGTTTCAGTTTCTCAGACCACTTTTCTCCACTATCCTGGAATGATAACTTGTAGCAAAACTTTGAACCTTCTCACCTTCATCCTTGAGACGAAAGGATTCCCCAGCTCTAGAAAATAGTGAGAAAGAACTATTGGTTGGTCCACCTTGGTATAGATGTTAGTCTTTAGATCAGCTCCTGTGGCCAGGAGACAAGGTCACATAAGGACAAGACAGCTCCCATTTTGGCCTAGTTGCTTAGAGTGAATAGGAAAAGAGGGAGCAATCAAATATAATTGCAGTCAGTCACATAGCTTGAAGTATCATCTATATTTAATAATTCCAAAATTCAGTTCTCCAGCACTGAGATTTATCTCATGTCATGTTACCTTCGTGCCAGGTTCACATGGATGTCTAATTCATGTCTTAAATTCAAGCTAGGATTCTTGTTTTCTTCCCCCCAAATCTGTTCCTCTGCAGTTTTTCACATCTTAGCAAATATACCACCACTCAGTTGCTCAAGTAAAATCATTGATTATTCTCTCATCACCCACATTTATCCATGAGCAGGTTATGTCAAGATAACTTACGAACACATCCAGAATCTGTCCTTGCCCCCGTTTCTATCTCCACTACTACCATCCTAACCAAACTACCTTCATTTCTTGCCTTAACCAATGTCTTGCATCCTAACTGGTCCCCATGGTTCTGCTTTTACCCCCCTTCAGTCCATTCTCCATATAGAAACCAGTGTTTTTTTGGGATTTTTCTTCAGTGTTTTTTTTCTTTTTAAGCCTAAATCATGCTATCATTCTACTTCTTAAAACCATCCAGTTGTTTCCTGTCATACTTAGAATAAAATCCTGACCCCTTTCCTCGTTTACAAAGACCTTATATGATTTAGACCCAGCCTACTTCTTTTCAAGTTACCACTCTCATGCCGTCTATACCACACTGTCTTTCTTTCCGTAGTTTGAACACATCTTATTCCTGCTTTAGGGTCTTTATACAAACTATTCTATCTCCTGGAAATGCTCTTCACTTGATTCTTACGAGATTAGCTCCGTTTTGTTATTCCAGTCTTAATGTCACTAAATGCTAATGTCATTAAGTGACTGGGCCCAATCTAAAATGGATTCTAAAATAGATCACCTAGTTAGCTTCTTGTCACATCAGACTGCTATAATTCTCTGTATAGAACTTATAAATTAATTTTTCAAAATTTATTTATTTAATTTATTTTTGGCCGTGTTGGGTCTTCGTTGCTGTGCGCGGGTCTTCTTTAGTTGCGGTGAGTGGGAGCTACTCTTCGTTGCGGTACGTGGGCTTCTCATTGCGGTGGCTTCTCTTGTCGTGGAGCACGGGCTCTAGGCACACGGGCTTCAGTAGTTGTGGCCTTGCGGGCTCTAGAGCACAGGCTCAGTAGTTGTGGAGTACGGGCTTAGTTGCTCTGCAGCATGTGGGATCTTCCTGCACCAGGGCTCAAACCCGTGTCCCCTGCATTGGCAGGCGGATTCTTAACCACTGTGCCACCAGGGAAGCGCAATTAATTGTTTTGTTTTTTTTTGTCTTCCCCTTTAAAATATAAATTTCTTGGTAGCAGGGACTGTAGCTTGTTCTGTCTTATATCCTTGTGCAGTTTGATGAATTTTAACAAATAAATATACTTGTATAACTACTATCTAGATAATGATATAAAGCATTACAAGTTCTCCCAAAGCCTCCTTTAATGACTTAATGTTAAGTCAGAGTCAAACCCTGAGAAAAGTAACCAGTATTCTGATTGCTGTCATTGCAGATTCTTGTTGCCTGTTTTTGAAGTCATATAAATGGGATACAATATATATATCATCATATAGCAGTAGTTCATTCTTGTTCATTGCTCTAAAATTCCATTATGTGAATATATCAAAATTTGTTTATATGTTCAGCTATTGAAAGGAATTTAGTTTTGTTTTTTTTTTTAATTTTTTTTTTACAGCATGCGGGCCTCTCACTGTTGTGGCCTCTCCCGTTGCGGAGCACAGGCTCCGGACGCTCAGGCCCAGCGGCCATGGCTCATGGGCCCAGCCGCTCCGCGGCATGTGGGATCTTCCCGGACCGGGGCACGAACCCGTGTCCCCTGCATCAGCAGGCGGACTCCCAACCACTGCGCCACCAGGGAAGCCCTAGTTAATTTTTAGCTTTTAGGTATTATAAATAAAACTACTTATGAACATTCTTGTACATTTCTTTTGGTATACATGTGTGCTCATTTATGTTGGGCATATGTCTTTGAAATTACTCAGTCGTAGGATTTGCATATATTCATCATTAGAAGATAGGATAATACCAAACAGTTTTCCAGAGTGGTTTTACCAATTTAACATTTCCACTGACAGTATATGAGAGTTCTAGTTGCTTCATGTCCTTACCAACTGTTGGTATTGCCTTTTTTTTTTAAAGCCATTCTAGGTGTGCAGTGGCATCTCATTGAGGCTTAAGTTATTTTCCTGATGAGTATTTGAGCACTTTTTCTTATGTTTATTAACCATTCAGATTACCCCTTTTGTGAAATGCTTGCTGAAGTGTTTTATCCATTTTTAGATTGGGTTGTCTGTTTTTTCTTATTGATCTATATAGGAGTTCTTTATACATAAATATATTCTCTCACTCCTATTTCTCTTTCATTCTCTTAAAGTTATCTTCTGATGAGTGAAAAGTTTTTAATTTCAATGATAAATTCAATTTATCAGTCTTTTCCTTTATGGTTAATACTTTTTGTGTACTTGTCAAGAAATCTTGGCCAGAATAAAGATATTCTACCCTGTTATTAGTTAGAAGTTTTACCATTTGACCTTTCACATTTAGGCTTACAATCAAACTAGAATTGATTTTGGGTTTTTTTTAGGACTTTTTTTTTTTTTTTTTTTTTGCGGTACGCGGGCCTCTCACTGTTGTGGCCTCTCCCATTGCGGAGCACAGGCTCTGGACTCGCAGGCTCAGCAGCCATGGCTCACGGGCCCAGCCGCTCTGCGGCACTTGGGATCTTCCCGGACCGGGACACGAACCTGTGTCCCCTGCATCAGCAGGTGGACTCTCAACCACTGCGCCACCAGGGAAGCCCTAGGATTTTTTTAAATTAATTCATTTTATTTATTTTTGGCTGTGTTGGGTCTTTGTCGCTGCGCACGGGCTTTCTCTAGTTCCAGCAAGCGGGGGCTACTCTTCGTTGCAGTGCACAGGCTTCTCATTGCGGTGGCTTCTCCTGTTGCGGGGCACAGGCTCCAGGCACGCAGGCTTCAGTAGTTGTGGTGAAAGGGCTCAGTAGTTGTGGCTCACGGGCTCTAGAGCGCAGGCTCAGTAGTTACGGTGTTCGGGCTTGTTTGTCCCGCGGTATGCGGGATCTTCCCGGACCAGGGCTCAAACCTGTGTCTCCTGCATTGGCAGGCGGATTCTTAACCACTGCGCCACCAGGGAAGACCTGGAATTGATTTTTGTGTATGGGTTGAGGTAAAGGTCAAGGCACATTTGCTTCTATATAGCCATTCAGTTTGATAAAACACTATTTATTGAAAAAAATTATTCTTTATTGCTTTTATGTGCTACTTTTTTATTAATCAAGTGACTGTGTATGTGTTTGTTTCTGGATTCTCTTTTCTATTTGGTATATTTGTCTATCCTTGAATTAGTTCCATAGTGTGTCAATTACTGTTGTTTTGAAATCTTGGTTATCTGGTAGTGTAAATCTTCCAGCTTTGTTCTTTTTCAGATTGTCTTTGCTTTCCTACACCATTTGCATTTCAATACACACTTTAGTATCAACTTATCAATTACCACAAATAATGTTGCTACATTTACATACCGTTTTTTTCATACTCTCCTATAACCCACTTTTTTTCATTTCCATCCTTCCAAGTCAGTAAATACATTTCTTTTATATTTGTAATAATGTGTAATGGTATGTTGTTGATTCCAACATTTTTCTATTATAAATAACAATGTGATGAATGTCCTTTATTATTTTATTATCTCCTGAATATTCTGAATTCTGTACCACCTAGAATTAAATCAACTCATTTGAGGGAAAAAACAACTAATGTGATGAACATCGTTAATTATTTTATTATCGTTTCTGAAGATAATTATTTCCTTGAGAAATTTTAAGCATATATACTTACAGGTGTTGAATACCATTAAACTATGTGCAGTGGGAGAAACTAAGATAAATAAGACAACAGCCCTTGACCTCCAGCTGATAGCTTAGGGATTATAAGACATATTCAGTTAACTGTAATTGTGTGTAGATAGGAGAGGCAGTGTAGTAGTGGTTAAAATCATGAACTCTAGAGCCAGAGTGTCTGAGTTTGAAAACCTGACTCCTTCACTTGCAAGCCGTATGACTCTAAACAGTTACTTTTCCTCTTTGGGGTTCAGGTTCCTTATCTCTTTTTTAAAAAAAAAAAGTGGATAAACTAACCCTCATAAGGATTTAGATGAGGTAATATGTTAAACACTTCGACCAGTGTCTGACACAAGATGGGTCAATTAAGTGCTGTTATTATAATAATGGTTATTTCTAGAAAATAAAAGCCCTAAGGAGTATATGTTGTACAAATAGGCACTCTTTTCAAAATCTGTGATGTTCATTGTTTATTGTCATTCTAGAAATTGTAGTCCTTTTTAACAGCGTTTGGATTATAGTAGGCACATGTATAGTGAGTGAATGAATGTGTTCTCGAGATACTAGTTAGCGAATTGAAAGAATTAGGCTGATTTGATTAATTTTCCAATTTCAGATTTGAAAGATTAGAAGTCCTGGCTGTATTTGCGTCCACAGTCTTGGCACAATTGGGAGCTCTCTTTATATTAAAAGAAAGGTACATTTGTATACAATGTTACTGTCACTGCAAATTCTACCTATGCCACCTTTGGGAATATGAAAGAATCCAGTGAGACACGTCGGGTTGGAAGGGTACAAATAAAATGAGCAGTGCTGGAGTTTTGATAGTACAATTTCTTCATGTTTCAGACTTTTCTCCCTTCCTTTCACCCTTCTTTTATTACCTTCTTTGATGCTACTAAATTTAGTCATAGGTGTGAATGAAAGGAAAGGATTCACACAGACATGTTTTAATGCTTAGTACAAACCCATTGAAACAGGTTTGGTAGAGAAAGATTGAATTACACCTTGAGGATAATTTGTGGGTCTGCTTGTCTCATCACTACTAATAATCAACAGTTGGTTATCATATTTAAAAAGTTTTGTGAATTTATTAATTATATATTTAATAAAGTCTTATAATTTTATAATTTGTAGGACTTATTTAATACATTATTTCCTTCTTTTAGTGCAGAACGCTTTTTGGAGCAGCCTGAAATACACACGTGAGATTCTGCTTTTGACATAACATATAATTTACTATTGCGTTTGATTCCCAGTTATTAATTGATATGTTATTTAATAGTGGTTACTTTGGCCAATATCAGAGTTCAGAGTGTGGTAATATATATTTCATTGATATTTCACAAGCAAAATCCCCAAATCCCAAGACTCCCTCTTTTCACCCTTAACTGTTCCCAAGCCCTTAAATTTTTATACTGAACAGGAAGGCCTTTCTGCCCTGATTTTGGGTCCCTCGGTATTTCTAGGCCCAGGTCAATATCCTAAGCCAGCCCCATCTGGTCTTCTGTAATTTAAGATTGGATCCTCCAAGTCTTTTAGTAGCAGCTGTAGAAAAGATGGAATTGCTATTATTTACAACATAGTGGCCAACTATGTGGACTTTACCTATTCTGATCAGTTTAGTTCAGGACAGTCTGACCCGGCCAGTGGACTGTAAACCAAATACCATTAGCATTTCTAAAAATTTATAACAGCAATTACCTGTAAGAAGATACTGTTAATGCTAAGAGTCTTTTTTTTTTTTTTTTTTTTGTCCTGTGTAAGGTGGAGCAACAGTAGACAGGACATTGGTCATGGGGCTAGAACCAAGTTCAGATTCTGGCTCTGCAAATACTAAACCATTGAAGCAGACCAGTCTGCCTTCCCATCTCTTAATCTCTCTACATGCTGAAATTACGTATTGACATTACCAAGAAAAAAATAATCATGAGTGTTGTTTTTTTCAGGGGAAGATTATTAGTTGGTACTTTTGTGGCTCTTTCTTTCAACCTGTTCACAATGCTTTCTATTCGGAATAAACCTTTTGCTTATGTCTCTGAAGGTATGTTTTTATTTACCATTAATAAAAAACCAATTAACCTCTCATAAAAACAGGTCTTTTGTTTGTTTCGTTAATTCATAGATCAATGAGAAAGTATATCCTGAAGAGAAGAGAGGACTACCCCAAAGGTTCCAAAGTCTTTCTCTGAGCAAAAAATTATGAAACGGAATCTAATTATTACAAGCTTTAAAATAACATATTACTTAAAAACAGGCAAAACTGACTTATGTATTAAATTACATGCAGTAAAAAATTACATTTACCAAATAACATGAATGAGATTTTACATGTATAACCTACCTAAGAAAAGTTTATTGCAAGCATTTTTTTTTTTTTATTGCAAGCATTTTAGAAGCATGTACACTGGTACATAGTACACTGGTACATAGACTAGTTGCTATGCTCATTGCAAATAATTGTATTTTGTTAATTAGATAAGTTCCCAGGAACTTCTCTTGGGCAATGGTGGGTAGGCATATATTTGAAAGTAGCAAAACTTTATTCCTTTATTCCTTTATTCCTTTTGATATATTCTTTTATTTTCAAGTCTTTAAAAATTCAGATAGACTTTTCACTCCAGTGGTCTAAATTATTGGCATTTTTCAATAATTTCAGTGTTTTGGAATCCCACTAACCTACAAAGGGTTAACCACTGATGGATGGAGAAGTGAGGTAAAAACAAAAGTGGGCTGTGTACACAGACCCACACACCTGTACTTTGAAGCAAAAATAGGTGAGGGTCTTTTTAGATCTCACTGACTTGAATACCAAGATAACCAAGGGAAGAAAGCTTTCTGAAATACCCATTCAGGTTTAAACAACTTCCTGAGTGTTACAAAGTATGAGTTGTATTTGTATGAATTAGAGTTTAAGAATTACTGCATGAACTAGAACATTAAATAATGATATTTGTGATGACCAGAATTTTTTAGAAAAAACTTTATTAGAATAGTATAATGCTCATTCTAGAAATTCTAAGAAGGTACAGAGGTTTAGAAACTGTATCTCTCTGTGAAGATCAGAAAGATACAAGAAAGAAACAGTATTGATAATCTCATGACCCAGAGATAACATCTGTTAACATTTCTATTTTGTTCCTTTAATTTTTTTTCTATGCACATGTATATATTTTTTTACATATTTAGAATTGTATCAATTAACAATTTTATGTTTAGCTTTTTTCAGTTAACATTATGTCTTGAGTATTGCCTGTCATTAAATACTCTTTGAAAAAATGATTTTTGAAGGCTTGCATAATATTTTGTCATGAATATTTTTAAACAGTCTATTGTTATATAGAATAATATATAAATAACCTTTTACAAATAATGCTGTAACCACCCTTTTTTGTTTGTTTTTTTGTTTGCGGTACACGGGCCTCTCACTGTTGTGGCCTCTCCCGTTGCGGAGCACAGGCTCTGGACGCGCAGGCTCAGCAGCCATGGCTCACGAGCCTAGCCGCTCCGCGGCATGTGGGATCTTCCCGGACCGGGGCACGAACCCGTGTCCCCTGCATCGGCAGGCGGACTCTCAACCACTGTGCCACCAGGGCAGCGCCACCAGGGCAGCCCCACCCTTTTTTGTACCAAATTTCTTGTATGCATTTCCACTTCTTCTTCCCAAAGAAGAAATTATAAATGGGTTAAAAACACACTATCTTGGGCTTCCCTGGTGGCGCAGTGGTTGAGAGTCCGCCTGCTGATGCAGGGGACACGGGTTCGTGCCCTGGTCCGGCAAGATCCCACGTGCCGCGGAGCGGCTAGGCCCGTGAGCCATGGCCGCTGAGCCTGCGCGTCCAGAGCCTGTGCTCTGCAACGGGAGAGGCCACAACAGTGAGAGGCCCGCGTACAGAAAAAAAAAAAAAAAACAAAACTATTTTTTTGTCTTTGATGTATATTGCCAAATTTATTTCTAGAAAGATCATCTAGTTTGTATTTTTATTAGCTGGAAATGAAAGTTCACAGAAGCATCAAAATTTATTATACAACATTAGTTGAAATTTAAGTGGAAAATAATATTGAGCACTTTCTATCTGCCAGGCACTGTGATAAACGCTTTACATAGAACCCGTTTAATTCTTCCTATAACGATAGGTAAATCATTTTATTGATATTATCCCCATTTTACACTGAGGCCCTGAGAGATTGTCACTTGTCTCAGGCTACACATCTAGTTAAGGGCAGAGCTGGGGTTGAAGCCAGGTATTCTGGCATCAGAGTCTGCTCTTAAACTGCTGTACCAGGCTACTTTTTATATGGCTTGCCGATCTTTTTTACATCATGGTACACATTAAAAAATGAGAATTTCTGTAGCACCATGGGATAAATGTAAGAGGATGCTTGAGCCTGAAGGCTACTTGTCCAGGGACAGTAACTGACAGGCGTCTGCATGTAGCCAGATTCCCACCTGCCCTTTCTGAGAGCTGAGCGAGTTAGTAATCCGTGTACTTGCAACCCATTCTCAGCACACTGGTTAGGAAGCTTCGCTTTACACTATAATAAGCCTTTAAAACTTCAAATTAATAGTAGCAATGAAATACGTTAAGTTCACTTATTCCTTCAGGTCAGCTGTATATTGCAGTTGAAACTGCTTTTCATTTAGTATCCTAAAGGCATAAAAGAGAAAAAAGTTCTAGATTTGAGGAATAACGTGATCTTTTGTAATGTTATACAGTCATGACCGAACTTATTTTTTAAATTTAAGAATCAAGTATTTCTGGTAATGGTTTATTCTATACACATAATTTAAATATTTTCTTTTTAAAGCTGCTAGTACGAGTTGGCTTCAAGAGCATGTTGCAGATCTTAGTCGAAGGTAAGATGTTATGGGATTTCATGATATACATAACGTTAAAGGAATGCCCAAGAAATGCATCTGTCTCAGCATTATTATTGCTGAGGTTACTACGTGAATCTCACAGATGAGATTCTTATTCTCCCTTTACTTTTTCTTACTTTTTAATTGGTGATAGATAAGAGACCTTTACAAGTGAGAGTTTTGTTCCCAAATTCTCTTTGCTTTCTTTAAAAGATATACTAAAATACAAGTCATCTTTTATATGACTTTCATCAGTATTACGTAAGTTCTACTAATGAATACTCTTTTTATTTGTTTTTTCATAGCTTGTGTGGAATTATTCCAGGACTTAGCAGTATCTTCCTTCCCCGAATGAATCCATTTGTTTTGATTGATCTTGCTGGAGCATTTGCTCTTTGTATTACTTATATGCTAATTGAAATTAAGTAAGTATTTTTTATTGCTATCAAGTGTGTTTCGATTCCTGGGGCATCAGTAGGATGGCTAGGGATTAAGCTTATAGCATGTTTGCTTGTGACCTGTGCAACTTTGGTCAAGTCTTGTCCTCAAGTGTCTTCATCTGAAAAATTATGGGGGTTGGATTCAATAAGAAATTTTCACCACAGTCTATAATGCAGGCTGGAAAACTGTTTAAATTCCTTACTGCTGACCTGATGAGTGAGACTGAGAAGAGAGTAAAAGAGAGATGAATCACAGCGACTGTTGCTGAGTGAGGGAAGACAGGAAGTAGATGTGAATCAACTTTAAGAAAAGCAAGTCTATTAGGAAAGAGACTTTAGCAGCCTTAAGCTTAATTTTATGACGTGATTCGGTGACTCCCTGCCATTTTGCATACTCTCCTAGCATATCACATACAATCATGTTTTTATTTACTACCTCTACGTGATTCCTACATTTTTATTTCTAGCCCAGATCTCTACTGAATTCTGAAAAGCATATCTTCTGTTCATGTCCACCTCAACTGAACCTATTTCCCCCATCCCCAAAACTGCTTTTTCTTGTACTTTGTGTCTCAGTGAATGCTACTACAGTCTATTCCTTTGCATTCTGCTTTTAAATTGTGTTAAAACATACATAAAATAAAATTTACCATTTTAACCATTTCCAAGCATACAGTTCAGTACTTGCACAGGCATTTAGTGCATTCACTTTGTTGTGCAATCATCATCACGATCCACCTCCAGAACTTTTTCATCTTCCCTAACTGAAACTGTGCCCATTAAATAATTACTACCCATTCTACCTCCCCCCAGCCCCTGGCAACCACTATCCTACTTTCTGTCTCTGTGAATCTGACTACTCTAAGTACTTCATATGAATGAAATTATACATATTTGTCCTTTTATTTCACTTAGCATAATGCCCTCAAGGTCCATCCATGTCACAAATGGCAGGATTTCCTTCTTATGGCTGACTAATATTCATTGTGTATATATTTATGTATGTATATGCCACATTTTCTTTATCCATTTATCTGTCAACAGAAACGTAAGTTGTTTCCATGTCTTGGCTGTTGTAAACAATAGTCTTGTCACCTACTCTTGTTTAATCTTTCTTTTTAATATTATCTTACCCTTCTTCCCATTCTTTTTCCTAAATTGAGGCCTTTGTGATCATTTCCTTGGCCTAATTAGAATAGTCTTCTGATCTTATAATTTTTATTCTCACACATCTTTAGTTATCTGCTATTTTGCTACTGATGTGATCATTAAAAGTTGCAAATCAGAACATAATATTTTCCTGTTTCAAAATTCTCTTTTGGGTACTTAAAATAATTAAAAGTTGTTAACACAGTAAAGCTTCTACCAACCTTACTAGCCATCCGTCTCTCTATATATACTTAACTGTTGATAGTTTCATTGCTGCATCAGGGTTTTCATGCCCTTGCACATGCTGCTTTCACTGTCTACAGTATCTTGCTCACATCATCTTGTTCATCTTGAAGGCTCAGCTCAAATGTCACCTCTTTTTTTTTGCTGCTGGAACGTCCCCGACCAGGGATCGATCCTGCGTGCCCCTCAGTGGAAGCGCGGAGTCTTAACCACTGGACCACCAGGGAAACCCCTGTCACCTCTTTTTATATTTAGCGTTTCTGCATTATCCCTACCCCAGTAGGCTTGCCACTCACTCCTTTGTGCATCCATGATACCCTGTAGGACTTCTCCTTTGTACCCAAAGTCCTTTATTATATTTTTCACATGTATGTTTCCTGCCATTTCAAAGGCAGGATCTATGTCTTTACTCATGTTTCTATTCCCAACATATGGGAAAAAGTGAAAAAGAGTACATGATCAGCTTTGTAACCATTGGCATTTTGGTCTGTCTTGTTAATAGAACAGTGAACTACTGATGAGATGTTGCACTTCAGTCACAATATTGCTATAACAAATTCCTGGAGAATCTCACCTTGTGAAATTCCTGGGGAATTTGAAAAATTTTAATAGTAATTATTGGAGTTATTGTTTACAGCAAAATTGATAGAATCACTGATGAATTCTATTGGTCTTCCTGTATCAGAAATTACTAAAGGTTTTTATTTGTTGCAGCAAATAAATATATATGAAATATTTATAGTTGACAAGTAGATTGAAAATACATTGTGGGGAAATGCTCACATTATTTTTCTTCATCATCCCTCATCACACTAATTAACATAAATATTAGTTATTTCCCCCTAAACTTTGGCAAGAAAGGATTCTGAAAACCTTTTATTTTCCTTTGAGATGCTCTCATTGCCAGTAGTGGCCAGCTGTGGTAAAACAGTCCTGTTGCTTTAGATAATTAAAGTTTGGTAGATTAAATTGTAAAAAGCCCAGTGAAGCATACATTTGAGATTTAGAATTGTTTTTTCTTTTCAGTAATTATTTTGCTGTAGATACTGCATCAGCCATAGCCATTGCTCTGATGACATTTGGCACTATGTATCCCATGAGTGTGTACAGTGGGAAAGTATTACTCCAGGTAAGGCTCTTCTTTCAATATGCATGCTTAAAATTAGCTATGTTCTTTTACCAGATTATAAAACAATATGGGTTCTTCTACCAGATGATGAAATTTTTAGCTACTGGAGGGCACTGTTGGAAATGAAGCCAAACAATAATCTCTGAAATTTGAATAGTAAGAACCAGATGGTACTTCCCTGGTGGCGCAGTGGTTAAGAATCCGCCTGCCAATGCAGGGGACATGGGTTTGAGCCCTGGTCTGGGAAGATCGCACGTGCCGCGGAGCAGCTAAGCCTGTGCGCCACAACTATCGAGCCAGCACTCTAGAGCCTGTGCTCTGCAACAAGGAAAGCCACCGCAGTGAGAAGCCCTTGCACCAAAATGAAGAGTATCTCCTGCTCACTGCAACTAGAGAAAGCCCGCATGCAGCAACAAAGACCCAGCTCAGCCAAAAATAAATAAATAAATAAATGTATTTTTTAAAAAAAGAACCAGATGAAGTTCTATTGATGCACAAAATAGGCACAGATCTTCATGTAGTTGTAAGGCAAAAGCATAAATGAAAATATTTTGCCTCTAATGATGTTTCAAGTGAAAACAATATTACTTAAAATCTTTTTTAGATATTCATTTTCCCCTAATAAATGTGCTTTGGCTATTGTATAATCTGGTTATGATTGTTTTCTTATTTTCTATTCTTGAATTAGTGAGACTTTTAAATTTAAAATGCGAAATCACTACTTATTGAAACAATAGGAACACCTGTAGACAAGCACCTGAATAGAAAGGTAGTTTCCCAGGACTAGATGAATGTGTAAGCACTGCTTTTCCTTCTGTCTTTCCCTCATGCCTTTTCTAAAACTTACGGGTTGTATCTCCCTCTCCAGAAGCAGTAATAACAATTAGATTAGTTTTATAGTGTTATGCCTTATACAAAATTTTACTTTCTTAAAGATTTTTTTATTGATTATTTGGTTCTAGAGATAGCAGCTTTTTTGCAATATAAGAAATAAGGATGGGCTGATTTCTGATGCTGCTTTATTAGTGGGTCAATTAAAGCCTTTCTTCCCTAAATCATGATAGGGCACATGTGAAACAAAGCAAAGGCTGGTGTAAAACCCAATTTTTTTAGTGTCAGGACTACTGTTGCAAAAGGTTTTTCTCTCTCTAGATTCATATTTTATTTTATTTTTTTCCCCAGACAACACCACCCCATGTTATTGGTCAGTTGGACAAACTCATCAGAGAGGTAAGATGGAATAATAAGTAAAATCATTTTAATTTATAATTAGAGAATGCAAAGAGTGGGTACAAATAATTTCAACTCTTTCTAGAATTTTATTTTAGGGAAGTTTTTGTTCTTTACAATGATATAGTAGGAGACATGACGTAGTGACAAAAATAGAACAATTTGACGAATTGCGCAGTCTGGAAGCCAGATTCACTTGAAATATTGGGTTGGCCAGAAAGTTCATTTGAATTTTTCCATAAGATGTTATGAAAAACCGGAACGACCTTTTTGGCCAACCCAATAAGTGTAGACGGTAATGGTCTAAAGGCCACACTATTTGTTATATAAATGCTGTGATTTTTATGATTTTGTATTCAAACCTAGGATTTTGATTACGTCAGAGGCCACCTTTACATGGTGATTGCTTCAGCACCTAATATCTTGATCTGTAGGTTTAGATTTTGTATTGTTATAAAATTCCAACTGTTAACTAATGAAGGAATAAGATAATCAAATTATTTGAATGTTGAGAGTGTTTTAAACTATTGGTTGTCAGTATCACAGAGGCCACTTTGATCAATATAGCTGGCCACTTGCTTCAGCTAGTGGGGTCTGTGCCACTGTATCAATGGGCCACACACTGTATATCTGGCCTTGGAATTTCCTTTTGGCCCATATCCAAATAACATCCTGTATTGTACAGAAATTTGTTAAAAGGGGATCCGGAGAAAGGAATGATTGAGAAGACAAAAACATTCTGATACCACAAGTGCTGAATATAAATATATACTATACTAATAAGATGAAAAGAACTACACACTGTTGAACAAGGTGTGAATGAGGGAAGTAAAGACCTGATTCTTGAGGGATTGGTGCAGAGAATAAACTGGAAAAGAAGGCCCTGGCTTAGTATTGAACAAGCAGAAATGGTATCTGGAGTGAATGGTCTGGGACTTCTCTTGGCTAGTAAGTGTCTTCAGGCAGGGTTTGGCCATGTCATTTCTAGGCTTACAGCAAATCCATAATGTGACTGAATTGTGTTGGATATGTCAAATACAAAAGCCCTATTTCTGTGTTTTTGATTAGGTATCTACGTTGGATGGAGTTTTGGAAGTCCGAAATGAGCATTTTTGGACCCTAGGTTTTGGCTCATTGGTATGCTTTCTATATATTACTTTAGTTTAAACATAGTTTAAAACATAGTTATAAAACAAAGTTTATAAACTGAGTTTATACTTTTTAAAACTGAAAAAAGTATTTCTTTAAAATTTTTGTAGATCCTTTGATTCCCATTTCTGTTCAATAAAGTAAAAAATGTAGATGGATTTAGTAACCTAATTGAGAATTGTTTTTCTTCTTTCATTTTTTTCCTTTCAAACTAAATGATCTCAATACTGGGCTGTCCAAAAAAGAAAAATCCATAGTCATACATTCCTAAATACAAAAATGTTGCAGAAGTAAAATGTGCAATTATTTTCTTTTTTATTACCATTCTTATTTTGGATATTTTTGCTGAATTTGTTAAAGAGTTATAATAACAGCTGCTTCAGCATAAAATTCCGTGTTTTCTAGTCCAATTTAGACCTCATTACCAAAGAGATTTTGTTATGGCATGATTTTATTCCTGTGTCAGGAATGATGAGGAAAATACAGGAAAGTACCCAGAAAAAACAAATTTAAACAACCATAATCCTATTGATGTTTTGGTATTAATACTTGTATACTTACTCTCTTTAGAAAATGAGGTCATGCTGTTTTATAATCTGCTCTTTTCACTTAATATATAATGAACAGTTCTCCATGTTATTAAATACTACTCTTCTACAATATCATTTTTAAAAAGAAAATAGGATTTGACTTTTGTAGCATAACACAGATTTCAGAGGTAGGCAGATTAGGGTTGGTCCAACAGCTCAATGAATCACTACTTTGCAGTCTTTAGTTTCAGGCTTATACTCTTTTAGCAAAACATGGCTGCTTCATCTCTTCCTTTTCCTTCTCTTCCCCTCTCTAGTCTTTTGGATATCTAAAACTCATTCTCTAGTAAATTCTTCAGGAAAGGCCCTTGGGAACAATATTCCCTAAATTTTTGAATGTTGAAAACAGTTGTGAACATTATACTTGAAAATCATTTAGCCGGATATAAAATCCTGAGCACATATTTTATTTCCTTGAGTTTCTTAAAATATATTACTCCATTTTCCTCTGGCATAAAGCATTATGGTGATAAAGCCTGATCATACATAGTCTGATTTTTTTTTCACCTTTATATGTGACTTGATCTTTTTGCTTCTATACCTAAAAGATTTTTAAAAATTAATTTATTTTTTGGCGGCATTGGGTCTTCGTTGCTGCGTGCAGGCTTTCTCTAGTTGCGGCAAGTGGGGGCTTTTCTTGTTGCAGAGCATGGGCTCTAGGTGTGGGGGCTTTAGTAGTTGCAGCACATGGACTCAGTAGTTGCAGCTCGAGGGCCCTGGAGCACGTGGGCTTCAGTAGTTGCAGAACGTGGGCTCAGTAGTTGCAGGTAGCGAGCTCTAGAGTGCAGGCTCAGTAGTTGTGGCACATGGGCTTAGTAGCTCTGCGGCATGTGGGATCTTCCCAGACCAAGGATCGAACCTGTGTCCCCTGCATTGGCAGATGGATTCTTAACCACTGCGCCACCAGGGAAGTCCCTTGCAGTTCACTTTTTTTTTAATATTTTTTAATTTATTTTATTTATTTGGTTGTGCCAGGTCTTAGTTGAGGCAAGCAAGCTCCTTAGTTTGGCTCGTGGGCTCCTTAGTTGCAGCACGCAGTTCAATCCCCTGACCAGGGATTGAATCCAGGCCCTCCCTGCATTGGGAGTGTGGAATCCTATCCACTGTGCCACCAGGGAAAGCCCCCTTACAGTTCACTTTTAATCATTCTTTTAATTGTATTGATAGTAACAAACTAGTAGACAAGTGTTTATTTAGCTGGATGGCTTATAAACACAATCATCTCTGCTGTTCAGAACTTGGCCATCCAACAGCTACACCAATGTGATGCCTAATTAAGACCAAGGAAATTAATAAAACAAGCTTTTGGGCTGCCAGGAATAATTGTCACAAAAGCCATAGATTAATGCAAACACCATTATCATAGGACCCTGTTCAAGCTCATACTTGGAAATGGTTTTCACTTATTTTAATTGCTTTGACTTCCATATCAGACTGAAAGAGGAGATACAGTATCTTTTATAATTTTGTATAGTGAAAACTGAGATTACCATCTCACAGTGGCAAAGGAAAGGGAGAAATCAAAGATGACTCAATTTGTAGACATGGCTTTTCTTACCTAAAAGTAATAAAAATGGAAGTCAAATTCAAGCAGTAAGATATTTTCTTTATCTCATGATTAGCAATAACTCTCTTATTAGTGCTCAAGCCATAGATTTAGACCCATTGTAACTAAGCCAACTATTTTGCTAATTTAGGTGCTGTTATAGTTTTTTCTTTTTTTGAAATCTGAGTTTATCTAAAAATCAACAATGTCTGCTATATATTTTATTTACTATATATTTTTGTTCTGTCTGTTGCTTGTTTTTTTAGTACGTATTTTTATTTAAGTTTCTATTATACAAATATACCCCATTGTTAGAAAAATTAGAACTTAAGTCAAAAAGAACAAAAATCCTTAATAATTCTACCATCTAGAGATAAGTGCTGTCATTCTTTTTTCCCCCCAACATAGTGATTTGATATTTTTATAGATTATATACCATACTAAATTATAAAATATTGACTGTATTCCCTGTGTTGTACATTACATCCCTGTGACTTACACTTATTTTATAACTGTTCGTTTGAATCTCTTAATAACCCTTCACCTATTTTGCCCCTTCCCTCACCCCTCTTTCCTCTGGTAACCATTAGTTCTCTGTATCTGTGAGTCTATTTTTGTTTTATTCTGTTTGTTCATTTGTTTTGTTTTTTAGATTCCACATATAAGTGGAAACATACAGTATTTGTCTTTCTCCATCTGACTTATTTCACTAAGCATAATACCCTTCAGGTCCATCCAAGTTGTTGTAAATGGCGAGATTTCATTCTTTTTTATGGCTGTGTAATATTCCACTCTACATGTATACCATGTCTGTATCCATTTATCTGTCAGTGGGCACTTCGGTTGCTTCCATATCTTGGCTATTGTAAATAATGCCGCTATGAACATTGGGGTGCATTTATCTTTTTGAATTAGTGTTTTCATTTTCTTCAGATAAATACCCAGGAGTGGAATTGTTGGATTGTATGGTACTTTCGTTTTTAATTTTTTTTTTTTTAATAGTGGGATTTATTTATTTATTTATTTATTTATTATGTTAGCTGTTTGCTGTATTTGGTTACAAGTGAGGTGTTTACTTTTTTTTTTTTTTTTTTAATATTTATTTATTTATTTATGGCTGTGTTGGGTCTTCGTTTCTGTGTGAGGGCTTTCTCCAGTTGTGGCAAGCGGGGGCCACTCTTCATCGCGGTGCGCGGGCCTCTCACTATTGCAGCCTCTCTTGTTGCGGAGCACAGGCTCCAGATGCGCAGGCTCAGTAGCTGTGGCTCACGGGCCCAGTTGCTCCGCGGCATGTGGGATCTTCCCAGACCAGGCTCGAACCCGTGTCCCCTGCATTGGCAGGCAGATTCTCAACCACTGTGCCACCAGGGAAGCCCTCGTTTTTAATTTTTGAGGAACCTCTGTACAGTTTTCCCTAGTGACTGTAACACTTTACATTCTCACCAGTGATGTACTGTGGTTCCCTTTTCTCCATATCTTTGCCAACACTTGTTATTTTTTATCTTTTTGACAGTAGCCATTTTGATAAGTATGAGGTGAAATCTCATTGTGATTTTGATTTGCATTTCCCTGATGATGAGTGATGTTGAGCGTCTTTTCATGTTCCTGTTGGCCTTTTGTACGTCTTCTTTGGAAAAATGCCTGTTCAGGTCCTCTGCCTGCACCCCCACTTTTTTTTTTAATTGGAGTGTAGTTCATTTACAATGTTGTGTTAGTTTCAGGTGTACAGCAAATTGATTTAGTTATACATAAACATACGTTCATTCTTTTTCAGATTCTTTACCCATATAGGTTATTACAGAATATTGAGCAGAGTTCCCTGGGCTATACAGTAGGTGCTTGTTGGTTATCTGTTTTATATATAGTAGTGTGTTTTTGTTAATCCCAAGCCCTTTTTTTTTTTTTTTCCTGGCCACACCACGTGGCATGTGGGATCTTAGTTCCCCAACCAGGGATCAAACCTGTGCCCCCTGCAGTAGAAGCACGGAGTCTTAACCATTGGACCACCAGGGAAGTCCCCCAAGGCCATTTTTTAATTGGGTTTTTTTATTTTTGATGTTGAATTGTATGAATTCTTTATGTCCTTATCAGACATATCATTTGCACATGTCTTCTCCCACTCACTAGGTTGCCTTTTCATTTTATTGATGGTTTCCTTCACTGTGCAAAAGCTTTCTAGTTTGATTAGGTCCCGTTTGTTTATTTTTGCGTCTGTGGCCCTTGCCTGAGGAGGCAGATCAGAAAAATACTGAGAAGACTGTTGTTAAAGACCTTACTGCCTGTGTTTTCTTCTAGGAGTTTTATGGTTTCAGGTGTTAAATTTAAGTCTTTGATCTGTTTTAAGTTTATTTGTGTATATGGTATGAGAAAATGTTCCAGTTTCATTCTTTTGTATGTAACTGTCCAGTTTTCCCAGCACCACTTATTGAATGGACTGTCTTTTCCCCATTGTGTTTTCTACCTCCTTTGTTGTCGATTAATTGACCATATGTGTGTGGGTTTATTTCCAGGCTCTCTGTTCTGTTCCATTGATCTATGTGTCTGTTTTTGTGCCAGTACTATACTGTTTTGATTACTGTAACTTTTATAGTATAATTTGAAGTCAGGGAGCATAATACCTTTGTTCTTCCTTCTCAAGATTGCTTTGTCTATTTGGGGTCTTTTGTGGTTCCACATAAATTTTGGGATTACTTGTTCTAGTTCTGTGAAAAATGCCATGGGTATTTTGATAGGGTTGCATTGAATCTGTAGATTGCTTTGTGTAGTATGGACATTTTAACAATATTAATTCATCCAGTCCATGAACACAAACTATCTTTCCATTTATTGGTATCATCTTTAGTTTCTTTCATTGGTGCCTTATAGAGTATGGGTCTTTTACCTCCTTGGTTAAATTTTTTTTTCTTAATTAATTAACTTTATTTTATTTATTTTGGCTGCGTTGGGTCTTCGTTGCTGCACGCAGGCTTTCTCTAGTTGTGGCGAGTGGGGGCGGCTCTTCGTTGTGGTGCGCGGGCTTCTCATTGCAGTGACTTCTCTTGTTGTGGAGCATGGGCTCTAGGCCTGCAGGCTTCAGTAGTTGTGGCTCGCAGGCTCTAGAGCGCAGGCTCAGTAGTTGTGGCTCACAGACTTAGTTGCTCTGCAGCATGTGGAATCTTCCTGGACCAGGTCTAGAACCCGTGTCCCCTGCATTGGCAGGTGGGTTCTTAACCACTGCACTACCAGGGAAGCCTTCCTTGGTTAAATTTATTCCTAGATATTTTATCCTTTTTGATTCAGTTGTAAGTGGGATTTTCTTGATTTTCCTTTTTGATAGTTCATTATTAGTATATAGAAATGCAACAGATTTCTATATGTTAGTTTTATATCCTGAAACTTTACTGAATTCATTTATTAGTTCTAATAGTTTTTTGGTGGAGTCTTTAGGGTTTTCTATATATAGTATCATGTCTTCTGCAAATAGTGATAATTTTACTTCTTCCCTTCCAATTTGGATGCATCTTATGTCTTATTCTCCTCTGATTGTTGTGGCTAGGACTTCTAATACTATGTTAAATAGAAATGTCAAGAGTGGGCATCCTTGTCTTATTCCTGATCTTAGAGGAAAAACTTTCAGCTTTTCATCATTGAGTATGATGTTAGCTGTGTGTTTGTCATAAATGGCCTTTATTATTTTGATATATGTTCCCTATATACCAACTTTGTCGAGAGTTTTTATCATAAATGGTGTTGAATTTTGTCAAATGCTTTTTCTTCATCTATTGAGATGATCATGTGATATCATTCTTGGTATTTTTCTGTGTGTGTGTTTTAATCAAACTATGAACATTGTTGTACCTGTTATTTTACTATCTTTTAAAGACAAAATGTGTGATGAACATCTTATCAAGTTAATAAGCATACTTATAACCATCATTGTAATGCCTGGTGCTCTGTATCCTAGTATCCTAGGCTAGAAACCTTGAGATCATCTTTGATGACTTCATCTCCCTCATTCATTATATCCAGTTGAGAATTAAGATCGCCCATGGAATATCATGAATCCATCTGTCCCTCTCTGGTCCCACTATATCTGTCCTATCTCAGCCTTCTTCATTTCTAACCTAGACTGTTGCAGTCATTTCCTAACTAATTAGCAATTATCCATAACTGTAATTTTCTGAACACTAATTATTTTACTTCTGTTTGATTGCTGCAACTAAAACTCCTTACTCATGGTTTTTAGAACCCCCTCCTAGCCTTTCTTTTTACCTTTATTACCTGACCTATCTTTCTTCTTTCTGTTCTTCCTTTCCTTATTTGTTTCCTCCTTTCCTCTTCCTTTTCTTCCTGTCTTTTCTCTCTTTCATTGTTTTTCTGCTCCCTGAAATATTGTACTTCTTTTTATATAATAATATTGCTTATTCTTGCCCAAACATGCCATGGGTTTTAATTGCTATTCCCTCAGCTTAGAATGCCTGTCTCCGCCTTTTGAAATTTCATTTGACCACCAACCCAGATCAAATGCTATCTTCTTTTGAAGTCTTCCTCAATTGAATTAATACCTGCATTTTCTGACCTTTCAGTGCATTTTCCATATACTTCATTTGTATTCTGCCTTGTGTTACAACATGTCTGCCTTCCTCCTACATGGATTTCTTTTTTTAATATTTTAAAAAGTCACATTTTATTTAGAGTCATAAATTATTTTATTAACTCTTTACATTGATAATTACTACTAAGTAGTCTTTAAGGAATATCAAGACATTAAGTTTTCTCTTGTTTTAAAGAAAATACCAAGTAATGTTACAACCAAATCATAAATAAAATGTTCATTTCTAATGGAATTTTCAGTAGTATAATTCTAAGCAGTCTCTTTCATATGATTTTGTCCCTTTTAGGCTGGATCTGTTCATGTGAGAATTCGACGAGATGCAAATGAACAAATGGTTCTTGCTCATGTGACCAACAGGCTGTACACACTAGTATCTACTCTGACTGTTCAGATTTTCAAGGATGATTGGATCAGGCCTGCCTTACTGTCTGGGCCTGTTGCAGCCAATGTCCTAAACTTTTCAGATCATCACATAATCCCAATGCCTCCTTTAAAGGGTACTGATGATTCCAACCCTGTTACATCAACTCCAGCTAAACCCAGTAGTCCACCTCCAGAATTTTCATTTAACACCCCTGGAAAAAACGTGAGCCCAGTTATTCTTCTTAATACTCAAACAAGACCTTATGGTTTGGGTCTTAATCATGGACACACACCTTATAGCAGCATGCTTAATCAAGGACTTGGAGTTCCAGGAATTGGAGCAACCCAAGGATTCAGGACTGGTTTTACAAATATACCAAGTAGATATGGAACTAACAATAGAATTGGACAACCAAGACCATGATGTACTGTAATTTAATTTATTTTTATGAGGAATATTGACTCCTTGGCTTTCAGTTTATTTAGTAATCCAACGTTGCATCGACTGTTAAATCATTTAATTAGAGAATAGTAGGTTTGTTCACATTTCATGAAACCAATGAAACTATATTTTTGTAAAATGTATTTGGGGCAGTGAGAACCTTCTAAATGTTATAGGCTTTAAATAGGCTTCCTTTAGAAAGCTGTTTCTCTAAATTTGAATTTTGCTATCTTTGGTTTCGTAGTTGACTGCAGTGTGATATAACACTACCTTTATAAGAGAGCCACTTGATAGAGTGGATCTGTCACATTATTAAAAATATAATACTTTCTTCAGTGAAATTTATAAACATGCTTCTTGAGTACACATTTTAGGAAAAGAAAAAATCCATTTTAAAAGTAAAAGTCTCTTTTATAGATTTTCCAAACATAATTGCTACATTTTCCTTTGAGGTCCTCCTGAATTATGTCTTGCAAAGTAGAAGCAAACATTTTTATCAGAAATTTTAAAACATATTTTACCATCTGGCACAATTTAAAATTTTTACTTATCAGTTTTTTAATAGTTTTTCTCATTAAAAAATTTCAGTACATTTGTAAGTGGCCCATCATTCTCAAAGTGTTTTATTTTGGTTAAATAATACCAAATCCTTAGGTGATATGCAGTGAAGGAATCCCAGTTTTCTGTCTTACATTTAACCAAATACTGACATAATGATAGATTTATCTTTTTTGTCACCTTTTCATTGGTTGACTTTAATTCCTCATTTTATTAACAAAATATATCACATATATTACCAGAATAGGTGGAATTCCATACGTAGTAATACGATTTAATCTTTTTTCAAAGTTGCATGAACAATTTGAGTTTACATTATATAATTTTACCAAAACATAGTGGACCCTAGGTTATAGAATACAGTATTGTTATATCTGCATTAGGCAGTTTCTAACTTACTTTGTTTTGCTTTATTGAAAAGTGAATCGAAGTGTGAGAATCATGTAAATTATTTTTAAATTATTTTCCAAATGCAAATGTTAAGGACTTTCTAACATGGCCACCATTACTTATAAAAAGTATAACAAGCAGCCGTCACAGATTACCTATGAGATTTTTTTTCATTTTATCATGAGTTTTATAATTAGGTTTTAAAAACGGATTTTGAGAGTGGATTCAACTTTTCTAGAATCCAGTACTCCTGAAGATTTCTGACATTTCCAGCCATCAGCAGCTATCTAGAGAAGATTTTTTTTTTTTTTAGATTTTGCAAGTTTCTTCAATAAACTCATCCTCTTTTAAATATGAGCAACACTCCCAAATCCTGTTTCTTTACAGTAGAATCATAAACATCTAAGAAGCCATCTCTGTCGAGCAGAATTGTAGTCATCCTGTGATAAGTGACAATGTCCCAAATAACTTTTGCTTGATGAGGAGTTGATCATTGTCTTTGACATCTGCAACCCTGTTCAGGCACTTGACCTGCTGAAGAAATAGAGCCCACGCTACCTTGACTGCCGGGGAAAGTGAAACTTTGTAAAATGTGATAAGGCAACCTGTTCCTTGACATTTGTCTTATGTTCTCCAACTATTACTATACCTATTATTGGTCTACTATTACAGGGTGATTTTTCCTCCATTGACCTCATCTAAACGTGAATTCGGGTCATGCATGAAATCTGAAGAACTGCCGTGTACTGAGTGATGATTAAGAGGTATGTGCTGCCATGCTATGCATGTCTTCTCCATCTCCAGGGGATTTTTAAAGTGCCCAGGTACTGAACACAGTTCTGTGAGATGTTAAATGCCTATTTCCTCAACACCCATTTAGAGGTAACACCTGTGCAATTAATTGTCCTTCCAAAGGTGCTTTGATACCCACCTACACTATTTGAGAAGTTGCATATGGGTTCTGAAAGAATTGGCTCTACTTGCTGAAATTCAGTATTGCCAACTGCTTCAGGTGGCATTGTTCCAGGCATTATTATATAAAGAAGTCTTATTTGCCAAGATCTGACCAGGTTCTGGATATGAAAATAAGAAGCTTGCCCAGCATAGGCCTAGATGTAGTAGCCTTACTAGTAAATCTTGCCACAGAGTTACTTGAAGCTAGACAAAGAAGCAAGTTTGAATTAAGTACTTGACCCATGGTTTGTGATTAAGAGCAAGCTTCATGGAATATGATTAATCCTCTTTGAGAAATTGCTATCATTTAACTTCTATGAGGTTTCTCATCTGTAAAGTTAGGGTGAGAGATGAAGTAGTTGATCTGGAAACTATCAGCTCTAAAATTGTATGACTAAATCTGCTGAATATATGCTCACTTGTGAAACGGAATATTGTACCTAGTATTTCTTTGCAGTGACTACCTCAGCATTCAGGCCAAGTGTTACCTATGCCAATACCCGAACCATTAATTGGAGATGCCATGAGAGCAGAGGGTAAACTACAGGTTGGCACCAATTTGGTTTTTGTTTATTTCAGACTTGCCTCGACTTAAATCTGTTTAGATTAAACAGATTTTTCTTAGACTTCTTTCTTTGTAGGGAAGGATTATTTTTGGAGGTGGTAGGGAAAAGATTAGGGCAGGGTACCCTTAGCTTCCATAGGGTACAAAATAATGGGTCCATTTTTTCTTTCTTCCTTAATCTCTGAAGTCACAGATGGAATTACATACACGTATCAGCAACTGGTTTAGCTACTCATTCAAGCCTCTGATTTAGCTACTCATAAACTGCCAATTTTTTGCTTAACTAAAGATTGCTGATCTTTTTGGGGAGTCTGATCTGCTTATGTAAGAAAATACTTTTTAAATTCCAAATTGTTTGAATTAAACTGTTTGAATAAAGAACATACATGGAGTTTTCTCTCTGCTTTTAAATAATTTTGGCCTGTTCTTTACTGGTAACTTTATCCCATATTCAGCAAATGCTTGTTGAGAGTATAGTACATGCCAGGCCCTGTACTAAGTAAATGTGCATACAATATATAAATTTTGCTGATCTGCTATTCTTGAGACCAAAGGGAATACAAGGATAAACAGGAGTCCCCTTCAAGTAACTGATACTCCTAGTAGAAGTGATGGGACACCAGAACTATTTATAGATGTCAAGTTAAACTCCCTCCCATTTCCTCCTCTTCTTTGGGCTCATTTTCTTGGCATCCTCCTCTTTTCCTTCTCCTTTTTATTTGAATGATGAAACTAAGAAAGTAGATTTCCATGGAAGAGGCCAGCTAGGGAGGTGATGGTGCCACACATCATCCTGATATCAGTAAAAGAAGAAAAAGTTTAGAAGGGGTGAGTTAGGCAGACACTGAAGGATATTTTTTAGGTGTATAGTGGATTGCCATTTACTTTCAGACTGTTGGACTAGATGAGCAAAGGTTTTTAAATCACCAGGCTGAAAGTAATGGGGTCCCCAGAGCATTCATGGGCTTAGGGTACCCTTTATTTAAGCAGTTACTAGTTTAAAAGCACCTTTAATAACACTGACATCATAGTCATCAAATTGCCACCCAACAAGCCTAGCTTCTTGGAGAAAAGTTAATTTGGATAACACATGGCTAAGCTTTCTGACTAATGATGCATCAGGTAAAAGTCTTTCAGTACTGAAGTCAAAAAACACCAGTTGCTTAAGATTCTCAAATACATTCATGAAGGCAAGCCATCCATCACTGCTCACACAATTTCCTGCCAAATCCAGCTGTTGGAAGTTTTTCAGAGGGTTCTTTTCAAAAAATGCACCTGAATAAAAAGATAGAAATAAGTATGTTAGCTGGAAGCAAAACAGCTTTTTTTTTTTTTAAGAGACCATGTTTGGACTAGTGCTTTGCTTAAGAAAGAAATCAGAATTCTCTGTAGTTAGAGCAGTGATTGTGAACCTGGTCCTTTATATTTGCAAATTATATTTTTCCTAAAATGTAAGGGAATCTGATAAATAGTAATTAGTATAGCAAACCAATATAAATGAATTATATATTTTTCCCTTTTCCTGACTCTTCCAGGAAATGGAAAATTGCATAAAAATTGAGGTATGAGAGATGCAATTAAAATATTCAGTACCTGTTTTCAAAACTGGAGTCGGAGTTTGACAATATTAGGTCATTTCCTCTTCTGAAGAAGCAAACACTACCTAACTATTGTTTCTTTGGATATGGAATATTCCTAACTGTGAACTTGAGTAAGTAAGTTCCTTCAGTATCTCAAGATTTGGAACTTTGGGCTTATTTTTAACCCTCCCTAGACTCGTCAGGAACTTACTCTTTTCCTTACAGAATAGGGCACTCTAAAGTACCTCCTACAAAGGGAAAGTAAACATCCTAGCCATTACCATGAAATCAAAGATAACACCCTAAGGAATGGAGGAGTAAAGAAAAAGTAGGTTTCTGGGTCTGAAAGACTGCACAGAGCAAAGCCACCCCAACTGCCTGGACTGCCCACTTCTGAGTATTATAGGAGAGGGGTTCTGTGTTCTGTAAGCCAAAGTGTGGTTGGGTCTTTTGTTACACCAGCTTAGCCTGTGCCCAGCCTAGCTCATACATAGGGCCTCACTTTCTCCTCTCTTTCTCCTTCCATAATGAGCCCTTCTCTCTTCCTTATAGGTAACTTTCTTCCTGCTCTCTCTTATCCCTCATGTTCAAGTCCTTTCTGCCTCTGCTCTCTTTCCCATATGCTTCCCAGCATGGCATGTGGTCAGTCAAAATACTGGTTGCCAATTAGCGTGTCTGTATATAAGGCTCCTTCCCCAAAGAGCAACTTCATTTCTCCTTCCCAACTAGTAGAACAGATTTCACCACCTAAAAGGAACTTTAACAGAGAAGAATTTCAAGCCCATTCCATCCTCAGAGGGTAAGCTCTTTATACAGGCTGTCTGCCAAGCTTAAAGAATAAGAGAGCTTCTTGCATAATTACTAGAATATGCGCAAGCAAAAGAACCAAGAACAAGCAATATAATCCATAATCAAGGGCATGCATTTTGTTCATTTAATCTGCAGAGGAGCAAACTACTGAGAAAAGAGGAATCTGTGACATTTAGAGCTGTAGGCTATACGTGGGCTGTGGAGAACACAAGTGGCTCGATCCAAATTTCAGGCAGAATCTCAAATCCTCTGGGTAGAAGGATTCTGATCCTTGAAGGTCCCTTCATCCTAAACAAAACTCTAGTGTTGCCAGAGACCACCCTGTAGTTCCCCTGACCCAGAGCTCTTACCATTTATTTATTCAGCAAATATTTTTGAGTGCCTACTGTGTACCCCGGATTGTGCTAGGTGCTGGGGATATGTAAAAGGACATACATGGTCTCTGTCTCATTGGGCTTATAATATAGTGCGAAAACATACATTATAAAGTAATTACTGGCACAACATTGTAAATCAACTATACTTCAATAAAAATAAATAAATTTTAAAAAAAGTAATTAGATGGGTGTTAGGTGCTGTGGTAGGTCAGGGTGCCCTGGGAGCACACAAAGGCAATAGGCTTTGCAACTCCACTTTGTTTCCAGAGCAGTAGCAATTGGGCTTACATGCTTCAGGAGTAAGGATCCTTCTCAGGTAGTTGCCTCCAAGGAAAGGCTCCACAAAGGAAGAGTCTATTTTTCTTTCCTCATCACCCACAGTGAACCTAACCCCCTCCCTCAGGTGCACAGAGCTTCCTATCAACTTGTGCCTCACTCTAAAATGAGAAGAGAACAGTATAGGAATACCAGACAATTGAGAACAGCCGCCAACAAGGAAGGCTGTTCCTTTGACTAAAAGCCAAACAAAAATGAGGCAACATAGGGAACAGGAAAAACTAACATCAAAAACCTAGTTTTTTTCAGAGACCCTAAAAAGTTACTGCGTCTAACACAACAAAAATAAGATGCTATTTTTTTAAAAGAATACAATTAGAAAACAAGAAAGAGCACTTGGAAAATTATCAGGATCCATGTGGCAGAATGATTTGGCCCAGGATTTACCACTGAGCTAGAACATGAGTATGGTCTGTGGTGGGCTTTTTTTGTTTTTTGTTTTTTTTTTTGAGAACAAACTGGATAATGGAGTTCAGATGTGATGGCTGTCTTTTTGAGAACATGCTGGATAAAAGAGTTCCGCCTCAAACATTTAAATCAAACTATGTCGTCTAAAAAAGGGTTAAGTTAAAACAGGTGAAATAGATCCCTGAGCTAGCGATGATTTCTTTCTGATAGTCCCAGATTGCTGATGGGCTAGAAACAAAATTTTGGGAGTCAGAATTTTAAAATGGCACTTAAAGCTTTAAGATTAAATGTAATCTCTAAGGAAGAAGAGCAGAGAACCTAGGACCAAGGTTTAAGAGAAATTTGGAGCATTTAATATCTATGTAGAGGAATTGCCATTGCAAAGGACACGGAGAAGTAACCAAGGTAGCATGGAAGTCAAGAGCACATTTCAAAAAGGAGGGGGAGTGCTCAGTGTCAACTTTTACACAGGTAAGTGAAACACTTTGGAAATTTTCCATTGAATTAAGACACATGCAGGTGTGTAGAGAATCAGCTGGAATGAGTAGGAAGCAGAGGATGATCAGGAAGTGGAGATGTACTGAGGGTACATAAATTTTTGCCTCGAAGGGAAAGACAGGGGTTGATAGATAGCCATAGTAGGAAGATAGGAGTCAGGAAGAGTTTTATTTAAAATGAGAGAGATTTGAGCATCTTTAAAAACTGATAGATAATGAAAAAAAAAACTGATAGGAAAGAGTCAGTAAAGAGGGGCATAATTGGTGAAATGATGTCCTTGAACAGGAATGAGGGCAGGGCTGGGATCTGAAGCACAGCTAGAGCACAGAGACTGCCCTTAGATAGGAGGGGAGAGACCTACTATAATGTAACAGGAGGAGAGAGGGAAAAAAGAATCAAATCCACTGTGAAATAGTGGAAGACTGGTGGATTAAGGAGAATAAAGTTTGAAATTGTTTATTTAGAGAGTGCTGCATACAGAGGCACAGTAAGATTGCCAGGAAATGTTGAGAGATTGTGTTTATTGTTTTAATGGACCTCATGTGTTCAGAATTGGATAGGTCACTAATTTCACCTGTTCACTCATGAATCTGTCACTTGGCCTGAGAATAAGAACATGGGTAAAAACTAGGATCTACTAGTTCCCCCTATTGTACACACTGCCACCTTCTGACCCAAAGAAACTACTATTCTGATGTAGAGTTTATCATTCTTTTGTATTTTAAAAAATGTGGTTTTGACAAGCACTCTATGTCTAAAAAATACATTGCTTAGGATATACTTTTATGGACTTTTGGGGGAGATATAATACACATACCATAAAATTCACCCTTTTAAAGTGTAACTGTAGTGGGTTTTAGTATATTCACAAAGTTGTACACTACTATATAATTCCAGGACATGTTAATCATCCCCAAGAATAAACTCCACAGTCACTAGCATTCATTCCCACCCTACCCCCGACATTGGCAACCATTAATCTACTTTCTGTTACTATAGATTTGCCTATTTTGGACATTTCATATAAATGGAGTCATACCATAATGTGGTCTTTTGTGACTGGTTTCTTTCACTTAGTATGATATTTTCAAGGTTCATCCATGTTATAGTGTATTCTAATACTTCATTCTTTTTATGGCTGAATAATACTCTATTATATGGATATATCACATTTTGTTTATCCATTCAGTAGTGATGGACATTTGGGTTGTCCAAACATGCTATGAACATTGCTGTACAAGTTTTTGTATGGACATATATTTTCATTTTCTCTTGGGTACCTCAGGGTGCAATTGGTAACTCTATGTTTAACCTTTTGAAGAGGTGCCAGAATGTTTTCCTACTCGAAAATTGAATGTTTCCAATTTCTCTTATGTCCTTGTCAACACTTATCACCTGTTTTATTATAACTGTCCTAGTGGGTTGCAAGAGGCATTTCACTGTGGCTTTGATTTGCATTTCCCTGATGGCTAATGATGTTGAGCATCTTTTCTGATGCTTATTAGCCATTTATGTATCTTCTTTGGAGAAATGCCTATTCAGATCCTTTGCCTTTTCTAAACATTGAGTTGTCTTTTTATCAATGAGTTGTAAGAGTTCTTTATATATTCTAGATAGTCGTCCCTTATCAGATATGTGATATGAGTAAGCCACTACAAACATACATGTGCTTATGTCTCCATTTTGATTAATGAAATTATTTGTGTTGCTCTGTTTTTTCTTGATCAGTCTTGCTTAATTTTTATCTATTTTGTTACTCTTTTTAAAGAACCAACTTTAAGCTTTACTAATCTTTTTTAATTGTATTTTTGTTTTCTATTTCATTGATTTATACTCTTGTGTTTATTGTATTGGGGTTTACTCTGTTTTTCTGGCTTCTTAAATTAGAAACTTACTAATTTTCCAGCCTTTTCTAATATAAGTATTTAAGAAGATGAGAATTTTATTCAAGCCCTGCTTTTGCTGCATACCACAAGTTTCGTTATATAATGCTTTCTTACCATTTGCTCTAAATATTTTTGTTGAAACTTGTCACTATAAACTTGTAGTGTACCTATCTGCCAAATTGTGTGATTTTCCCCAGTAACCTGAGTGTAGGTACAGAAAAAGTGGAAAATTAAGGACAATCCAGGTTTTCAGTTTTGCCAGCAAATACACTGTATCTAATTTCATACCTTTCCGCCACATCTCATTTTCTCCCTGCATCTCATTAAGTAGTCTTTCTTTATTTAGAGACTCCACCTCTCATTATACTTTCTTCATTTCACTATTGCATCTATCACACACATCCATCAGTAACTGTCATTGCCTACATTGACTTGTAATACTGTGGGCCATGAGAGTTTCAGCTATTGTGACAAGAATGTTTGCAGGATGAAGGGTGGAATTTAAACTAAGTAGGAAGGGAAGTCGAGATAGACAGGGACTATTCAGTAAGTAGATAGTAGTGAACTCAACAGACTGGAAGTCCCAATGAAGTAAAATGAACTGGTGATGAGTCATTGAGTAACCAGGATGGAAATTTAGAAGGTTGTTGTTTGAGAATGGATTATCTGAATTTAATATCTCAGAGGTAGAACAATTTTAAGTGGAATTATCATAATCTGATAATTCCATGCTCACAGATGGGTGAAGGAGAATGGAAGAGAAGGACCAAAGAGGAGGTTCCTGAGTGTTGCCTGAGTAGCTTCACAAAAGGAGTGAAGTCTTCTAGGTGGATGACCAGAGTTAGAGGGTGAGGAATTCTGTAAGACAGTTGCCGAAGGCTTCAGTGAATAAGAAAAGGTGACAAGAAGTTCAGAATTCATAGCAATAACAAAGGACAAACCATAGTCCAGTTAAATGGCCTAAGCTACATGGGAGTAGGAATCCTTAATGAGGTTGGAGAAGGAGTGGACTAGAAGGGCAGAATGAGAATCAAGGAGAACCTGACCTTGCCTTTGAACTCTGAGAGGCATAAAAGTCAAGAAAATAAAAAGTGACTAAAGAGAGCTGTAGGGGAGAACCAGGTTTCAGTTAGGACCAGGAGGTGTCTAAAACCTTTGGTAAAAAGGTACTTTTCTGAAAATACTCCCTATGTCTCCAGTGCATCTCCCCTACCCTGTATCTCATTAAATACTTCCTATGACGTATTTCCTCCTTACTTCTTCCTATGTAGCCCTTATTTCATTAGACTCCCCATCTCTTATTACCAGTCTGCATTTTCTTATCCCATCTCAAGGCATATTGCATCTCATCCATCACATATACCATCACTAAATGGGGATGGGAATCCCAAAGCCAGGTCTGATCCAGGAGAGGTGTTATGGACCAGAGCCAGGAAACTTATGCTAGAGGCTTGAACAATTGGTTGGTTCAGATATAGTAAAGAGGTTGTGAAATCATACAAGTGTATTTTAGAATTTTTGGTTGATTTTATATATAAGAAAATAGCATTTACTATAATTGGGTTTCTAAGAACCCAAGCTAGCCTATATTTCATGGCAAATTGCGAAAGTGCTGTAAGTTAATTTGTTCATTCATACAACAAATATTTATTGAGTTTGGGATATATACTCAATAGCAAGTCTAATGGCCTGGGCCTGTTCTCAAAGACCTCACAGTTTAGTGGGGCAGACAGACATATGAATACATTCTCTAAATTCAAATGGTAAGTGCTCTAATAAAAATAAATTCCTGTATATAATAATGAAAACCACTGTTTTTTAAAACCTGAATTGAATATAAGAACATTGGAAGACTGACGTGTACTAAAGCTGAACATATTCTTACCTATAATCTTTACCTGTAATCCAAACCCACTCCTACATAGATACCAAGCAGAAATGTGGCCATTTGTTCACCAAAAGATATATACAAGGTTGTTCATAGCAGCACTATTCACAATATTCAAAAACTAAAAGTTACTCAAATTATCAACAGTAGAATGGGAAAATCAGTTGAGGTATGTTCACACAGTAGAAGGTTTTACAACAATGAGAATGAATGAACCATGACTACACATAATAATATGGATGAATTTCACACACGTGATGTTCAACCAAAGAAAACACAAAAGAATACATACTACATGATTCCATTTATACAAAATTCAAAAACAGTCAAGACCAATCTATGATGTTAGAAGTCCGGATAGCAGTTACCCTTGGGAGAAGGGAGCTATAAAGCTGACAATCTTCTGTTTCTTGATCTGGGTACTAGTTACATGGGTATGTGAACCTTATGAAAATTCCTTGTACTATCTACTTAGGATTTGTACACTTTTCTGTGGGTATGTTATACTTCAATTTAAAAAGTACAAAAACAAAATGAACCCTAATTCTGGCTTCATCTGCCTTTTAACATGATTCATATTATGGAGGAAATAAATCTTTTCTTCTCTTTGATGTTTATAGAGCCCAGTGGTGGAGAGGTAGAGGAGAGACCTGGAACTGAAGCCTGTTGTTTATAGAGCACATTAATATGTCTTTGGCTATGTGAAGGAAGGTCCTGAACTGAGCTTGGGCTTAGGGTGCTAGATATAATTGAATTACTCATCATAATAACATGGAGGGATTTTTTGTTTGTTTGTTTGTTTTGGATTGCTGGGGTCTGTAAGAGATGGGGATGGAGGAAGACACGGCAGTTGACAGGCAACTAGAGCCTGAATTGGCAGAAATGTTCTTGCATCTCATTGGGAATGGGGAAGTGCCAATATTAAATTTAATCTGCTATTCAGAACTATCATGTAATCCCACCCTTCCCAATTACTTATAAGCATTCAGTAAATCTGCTACATCTATAATTATACTGGGGCCTTCCAGTAGAAATTAAGGATAAGTGACTGTTCTACCGATCTGAGTCACTTGGAGCAGCGGTCCCCAACCTTTATGGCATCAGGGACTGGTTTTGTGGAAGACAATTTTTCCACGGACAGGGGAGCAGGTGTGGGTTGGTGGGTGGAGATGGCTCAGGCGGTAATGGGGAGCGGTGGATGAAGCTTTGCTCACTGGCCCGCCCCTCGCCTCCTGCTGTGTGGCCCAGTTCCTAACAGGCCAAGGACCAGTACTGGTCTGCAGGCCCGGGGGTTGGGGACCCCTGACTTGGAGGATAGGGAAAGGAATCACTGCAGGAGGCAAGATTACACAGATCTAGAGTCACACAAGAGCAGAAATGCAGAGCCAGAAATGACCACGGAAACAGAAGCCCTGGATCCAGGATATGGATTAGAGCAGTGGGGGTTTTTTTAATAACCATTTTTAAAATTGAAGTATAGTTAATTTACAATGTTGTGTTAGTTTCAGGTGTACACCAAAGTGATTGTTCTATATATATATATGTATGTATATTTTTTCTTTCTCAGATTATTTAACATTATATGTTATTACAAGATATTGAATATAGTTCCCTGTGTTGTACAGTAGGTCCTTCTTGCCCATCTATTTTATGTATAGTAGTGTGTATATGTTAATCCCAAATTCTCCCCCTGTCCCCGCTGTCCCCTTTGGTAACCATAAGATTGTTTTCTATGTTTGTGAGTCTATTTCTATTCTGTAAATAAGTATTTACATCATTTTTTTAGATTCCACATATAAGTGATATCATATGATATTTGTCTTTCTCTGACTTACTTCACTTAATATGATCATCTCTAGATCCATCCATGTTGCTGCAAATGGCATTATTTCATGCTTTTTATGGCTAAGTAATATTCCATTGTATATATGCACCACATCTTCTTTATGCGTTCATCTGTCAATGAACATTTAGGTTGTTTCCATGTCTTGGCTTTTGTAAATAGTGCTCTGAACACTGGGGTGCATGTATCTTTTTGAATTAGAGTTTTCTCAGGATATATGCCCAGGACTAGGATTGCTGGATCATATGGTAACTCTATTTTTAGTTTTTAAAGGAACCTCCATACCGTTTTCCATAGTGGCTGCACCAACTTACATTCCTACCAACAGTGAAACAGGGTTCCTTTTTTGGATAAGTGCTTTTTCTTAAGCTTCAGGGTATCCCCTCCTTTAGAGGAACATGAGATGAATTTAATGGATTGCAATCAGCATTTGTTTTAAGTGAAATTAGATAGATAGTAAGAATAGAAAATAACAGAGTGTATCACACATAGCAAAAGATAATTACTTTCTGTGAAACTTTAAAAATGTATATGTATGTGTGTACTGGATCATGAGATAAAATGTATTTTTAAAATGTGGGTCCTAGTCAAAAAAAGTTCAGAAGACTCAGGACAAGAGGCTTAAAACAACCATCTAGGTTATGTGTAGCGGTGCAGAAGAGAGAGCATAAGGAGACTGTTTCACCAAGAAGGAGATATGTCAGCTTGGTCTTAAAGGACTATAGGAGGAGGTGAAGGACTTCCTAGAGGGAGTGCATATACAAAGGCATTTCTGGGAACTAGCAACAGTTCCATGAGGATGGAACCTCACATAGGTGGGGAGGCATGCAGAAGATGAAGGTGGAGAGGAAGGTGTATTGAAACTCTGTTATAAAGGGTCTTATACATCAGAAGCGAGCGGGCTATATTTTATTTTGCAGGCCAAGGAAGATCTTTTTTAAAGGAAAATGACCCTAGCATCTGGTTCCCCTTGAAGCCCGCCAGAGGATAATGATCATGGTACCATTTATTGAGCATATACAGTGGGTCAGTGTTGAACTTCTTACGTAATATGCATTAGCTCAATTATGGATTAGCACAATAACCTCTCATATGGTAGACATCATAATTTTCCCCATTTGACAGATGAGCAAACTGAGGCTCAGAGACTTCACGTTGCTGCAGACCATACCTCTATCAAGCAGAAGGGATGGGCAGGTCTGTCTGACTCCAAAACAAATGCACCTAACCACTTCATAATGATAGAGCCTCTAGAGGGGCCTGACAGATAGCAGTCTTATCACCTGGCTAGAGACCAAAGGCAGAGAATGCTTGGCTTTCACTCTTCAGCTTATGCCTCAAGCCCAAGTAGACTGCTTTTTATACCTCTGGGAGGTGGAGGAAATGGCTGGAGGGGAGCCATGCCAGCACCTACACTCTCTCCCTCCTTTCATCAACTCTTCTGTCTCTAACCCTCTCCCTGCTTCAGTATGAGAACCTTCTGATGTCCCTGTTTCTTTATAAAACAGGGATAATAATGTTAGGTTTTATTAGATATATAATGATAATTCCACAAATTCTTTTTAAAAACACTTTGAGAACAAATTAGCGACTACTATTGAGTGTTCATTTAGTCATTTTTTTCACTTGCATTTTGGGGTACATCATAACAGCTAAATTTCCAAGAGTCAGCTGTCTTCTGTTTAAATTTCTCATTTACATATGGAAGCGATTAGCCACTAGGCTATTAAAGTAAAATGGCAAATCACTGCCTAGCTTAGTTCTTAATAAACACACCATCTCCTTCTCTGGTCTCGATGGCCAGCCTCAGAAGTGGGCAAATTAAGCAACTACCTACTTAAAGATTTCAAAGATGGTAAAAGGTCTTTACCTAAAAATGCCTCCCCCACCTGTAATTCTAATTCTACACACTCCCCAACAGCCTCCTTGAAGAAAAGACATATCCTTTCCAACTTGCTTTAGGTATGAGGTTACCTGAGAGGGATTATTAGCTAACTAATTAGTCTGTCACAGAAGGCACCTGCTTCCAACATCAACTGGAATGGCAGGGAAGCCTGAAAGAATGACAGCCAAGATGATATGATTTGGTGGGTTAAGGAAAGTGAGGGGGTAGAGGAGGTGGAAGTAGAGTTAGAAATTAAGGGAAGGAAAGATCCATAACTTGGAGCACCACTAAGAAAGGCAAAACCATTGGGCAGGCCTCTCCAGGAGACTCTGCAAGACCAGCAGCCATGTGGCTGACAGGGTCTTGGTGCTCCAGTCAGCTGTCAGGCCTGTGCCTCTGAGGTGCGAGATCTGAGTTCAGGACATTTGTCCACCAGAGACCTCCCAGCTCCATGTAATATCAAATGGCAAAAGCTCTCCCAGAGATCTCCATCTCAACGCCAAGACCCAGCTCCACTCAACAACCAGCAAGCTACAATGCTGGACGCCCCATGCCAAACAACCAGCAAGACAGGAACACAGCCCTACCCATTAGCAGAGAGGCTGCCTAAAATCATAACAAGGTCACAGACACCCCAAAACACACCTGCAGACACAGTCCTGCCCACCAGAAAGACAAGATCCAACCTCATCCACCAGAACACAGACACCAGTCCCCTACACCAGGAAGCCTACACAACCCACTGAACCAACCTTAGCCACTGGGGACAGACACCAAAAACAACAGGAACTATGTACCTGCAGCCTGTGAAAAGGAGACCCCAAGCACAGTAAGCTAAGGAAAATGAGAAGACACAGAAACACACAGCAGATGAAGGAGCAAGGTAAAAACCCACCAGACCAAAAAAATGAAGAGGAAATAGGCAGTCTACCTGAAAAAGAATTCAGAGGAATGATACTAAAGATGATTCAAAATCTTAGAAACAGAATGGAGAAAATACAAGAAACGTTTAACAAGGACATAGAAGAACTAAACAGCAACAAACAATGATGAACAACACAATCCATGAAATTAAAAATTCTCTAGAAGGAATCAATAGCAGAATAACTGAGGCAGAGCGGATACGTGACCTGGAAGATAAAATAGTGGACATAACTTCTGCACAGCAGAATAAAGAAAAAAGAATGAAAAGAATTGAGGACAGTCTTAGAGACTTCTGGAACAACATTAAACGCACCAACATTCGAATTATAGGGGTCCCAGAGGAAGAGGAAAAGAAAGGAACTGAGAAAATATTTGTAGAGATTATAGTTGAAAACTTATATGGGAAAGGAAATAATCAAGTCCAGGAAGCGCAGAGAGACCCGTACAGGATAAATCCAAGGAGAAACACACCAATACACATATTAATCAAATTATCAAAAATTAAATACAAAGAAAAAATATTAAAATCAGCAAGGGAAAAACAACAAATAACATACAAGGGAATCCCCATAAGGTTAACAGCTGATCTTTCAGCAGAAACTCTGCAAGCCAGAAGGGAGTGGCAAGACATATTTAAAGTGATGAAGGAGAAAAACCTACAACCAAGATTACCCAGCAAGCATCTCATTCAGATTTCATGGAGAAATTAAAACCTTTACAGACAAGCAAAAGCTAAGAGAATTCACCACCACCAAACCAGCTTTACAACAAATGCTAAAGGAACTTCTCTGGTCAGGAAACACAAGGGCAGGAAAAGACCTACAATAACAAACCCAAAACAATTACGAAAATGGTAATGGGAGCATACATATGGATAATTAGCTTAAATGTAAATGGATTAAATGCTCCCACCAAAAGACATAGACTAACTGAATGGATACAAAAACAAGACCCGTATATATGCTGTCTACAAGAGACCCACTTGAGACCTAGGGACACGTACAGACTGAAAGTGAGGGGTTAGAAAAAGATATTCCATGCAAAGGGAAATCAAAAGAAAGCTGGAGTAGCAAGTCTCATATCAGACAAGATAGACTTTAAAATAAAGACTATTACAAGAGAAAAAGGACACTACATAATGATCAAGGGATCAATCCAAGAAAAAGATATAATGATTGTAAATATTTATTCACCCAACGTAGGAGCACATCAATACATAAGGCAAAAGCTAACAGCCATAAAAGGGGAAATTGACAGTAACACAATCATAGTAGGGGACTTCAACACCCCACTTTCACCAAGATCATCCAAATCTTGGTGATCATCCAAAATGATCATCCAAAATGAAAATAAATAAGGAAACACAAGCTTTAAATGATACATTAAATAAGATGGACTTAGTTGACATTTATAGGCCATTCCATCCAAAAACAACAGAATACACTTTCTTCTCAAGTGCTTATGGAACATCCTCCAGGATAGATCATATCTTGGGTCACAAGTCAAGCTTTGGTAAATTTAAGAAAATTGAAATCATATCAAGTATCTTTTCCAACCACAATGCTGAGACTAGATATCAATTACTGGAAAAAAATCTGTAAAAAATACAAACATGTGGAGGCTAAATAATACACTGCTTAATAACCAAGGTATCACTGAAGAAATCAAAGAGGAAATCAAAAAATACTTAGAGACAAATGGCAATGAAAACATGACAACCCAAACCTATGGGATGCAGCAAAAGCAGTTCTAAGAGGGACGTTTATAGCAATACAATCCTACTTCAAGAAACAAAAAACATCTCAAACAACCTAACCTTACAGCTAAAGCAATTAGAGAAAGAAGAACAAAAAAACCCCAAAGTTTGCAGAAAGAAAGAAATCATAAAGATCAGATCAGAAATAAATGAAAAAGAAATGAAGGAAACGATAGCAAAGATCCATAAAACTAAAAGCTGGTTCTTTGAGAAGATAAACAAAATTGAATAACCATTAGCTAGACTCATCAAGAAAAAAAAGGCAGAAGACTTAAATCAATAGAATTAGAAATGAAAAAGGAGAAGTAACAGCTGACACTGCAGAAATACAAAGGATCATGAGAGATTACTACAAGCAACTATATGCCAATAAAGTGGACAACCTGGAAGAAATGGACAAATTCTTATAAAAGCACAACATTCTGAGACTGAACCAGGAAAAAATAGAAAATATAAACAGACCAATCACAAGCACTGAAATTGAGACTGTGACTAAAAATCTTCCAACAAACAAAGGCCCGGACCAGATGGCTTCACAGGCGAATTCTGTCAAACATTTAGAGAATAGCTAACAGCATTCTCTCTAAAACTCTTCCAAAGTATAGCAGAGGGAGGAACACTCCCAAACTCATTCTACGAGGCCACCATCACCCTGATACCAAAACCGGACAAAGATGTCACAAAGAAAACTACAGGCCAATATCACTGATGAACATAGATGCAAAAATCCTCAACAAAATACTAGCAAACAGAGTCCAACAGCACATTAAAAGTATCATATACCATGATCAAGTGGGGCTTATCCCAGGAATGCAAGAATTCTTCTATATACACACCAATCGGTGTGATAAACCATATTAACAAATTGAAGGAGAAAAACTATATGATCTTCTGAATAGATGCAGAAAAAGCTTTCGACAAAATTCAACACCCATTTGTGATAAAAACCCTCCAGAAAGTAGGCATAGAGGGAACTTACCTCAACATTATAAAGGCCATATCTGAGAAACCCACAGCCAACATTTTTGTCACTGGTGAAAAACCATTTCCTCTAAGATCAGGAACAAGACAAGGTTGTCCACTCTCACCACTATTATTCAACACAGTTTTGGAAGTTTTAGTCACAGCAGTCAGAGAAGACGAAGAAATAAAAGGAATCCAAATCAGAAAAGAAGAAGTAAAGCTGTCACTGTTTGCAGATGACATGATATTATACATAGAGAATCCTAAAGATGCTACCAGAAAACTACTAGAGCTAATCAATGTATCTGGTAAAGTAGCAGGATACAAACTTAATGCACAGAAATCTCTGGCATTCCTATACACTAATGATCAAAAATCTGAAAGAGAAATTAAGGAAACACTCCCATTAACCATTGCAACAAAAAGAATAAAATACCTAGGAATAAACCTACCTAAGGAGACAAAAGACCTGTATGCAGAAAACTATAAGACACTGTTGAAAGAAATTAAAGGTGATACAAACAGATGGAGAGATATACCATGTTCTTGGATTGGAAGAATCAACATTGTGAAAATGACTCTACGACCCAAAGCAATCTACAGATTCAATGCAATACCTATCAAACTACCACTGGCATTTTTCACAGAACTAGGACAAAAAAATTCATAATTTTTATGGAAACACAAATGACCCCAAATAGCCAAAGCAATCTTGAGAAAGAAAAATGGAGCTGGAGGAATCAGGCTCCTTGACTTCAGACTATACTACAAAGCTACAGTAATCAAGTCAATATGATACTGGCACTGAAACAGAAATATAGATCAATGGAACAGGATAGGAAGCCCAGAGATAAAGCCATGCACATATGGTCACCTTATTTTTGATAAAGGAGGCAAGAATATACAATGGAGAGAATACAGCCTTTTCAATAAGTGGTGCTGGGAAAACTGGACTGCTACATGAAAAAGAATGAAATTAGAACACTCCCTAACACCATACACAAAAATAAATTCAAAATGGATTAAAGACCTAAATGTAAGGCCAGACACTATCAAACTCTTAGAGGAAAACATAGGCAGAACACTCTATGACATAAATCACAGCAAGATCCTTTTTGACCCACCTCCTAGAGAAATGGAAATAAAAACAAAAATAAACACATGGGACCTAATGAAACTTAAAAGCTTTTGTACAGCAAAGGAAGCCATAAACAAGATGAAGAGACGACGCTCAGAATGGGAGAAAATATTTGCAAATGAAGCAACTGACGAAGGATTAATCTCCAAAATTTACAAGAAGCTCATGCAGCTCAATATCAAAAAAACAAACAACCCAATCCAAATATGGGCAGAGGACCTAAATAGACCTCTCTTCAAAGAAGATATACAGATTGCCAACAAACACATGAAAGGATGCTCAACATCACTAATCATTAGAGAAATGCAAATCAAAACTAGAATGAGGTATCATCTCACACGAGTCAGAATGGCCATCATCAAAATATCTAGAAACAATAAATGCTGGAGAGGGTGTGGAGAAAAGGAAACCCTCTTGCACTGTGGGTGGGAATGTAAATTGATACAGCCACTATGGAGAACAGTATGGAGTTTCCTTAAAAAATTAAAAATAGAACTACCATACAACCGCAATCCTGCTACTGGGCATATCCCCTGATAAAACCGTAATTCAAAAAGAGTCATGTACCACAATGTTCATTGCAGCTCTATTTACAATAGCCAGGACATGGAAGCAACCTAAGTGTCCATGGACAGATGAATGCATAAAGGAGATGTGGCACATATATACAATGGAATATTACTCAGCCATAAAAGGAAGCAAAATTGAGTTATTTGTAGTGAGGTTGATGGACCTAGAGACTGTCATACAGAGTGAAGTAAGTCAGAAAGAGAAATCAGATACTGTATGCTAGCATATATATATGGAATCTAAAAAAAAAAAAAAAAGGTTCCAAAGAACCTGTGGGCAGGAGAGGAATAAAGACGCAGACATAGAGAATGGACCTGAGGACCCGGGGAGGGGGAAGGGGTAAGCTGGGACAAAGTGAGAGAGTGGCATGGACATATATACACTACCAAATGTAAAATGGGTAGCAAGTGGGAAGAAGCTGCATAACACAGGGAGATCAGCTCAGTGCTTTGTGACCACCTAGAGGGGTGGGATAGGGAGGGTGGGAGGGAGACACAAGAAGGAGATATGGGAATATATGTGTATGTATAGCTGATTCACTTTGTTATAAAGCAGAAACTAATACACCATTGTAAAGCAATTATACTCCAATAAAGATGTTAAAAAAAAACCCTTTGGACAGCGTAAGGACTTAAAGACATACGTATCTCTAAGAGAGAACGTTTTTAAGAGGGGTATTAGTCTTTAATGGGTAGAGTTTCAGCCAGGGAGAATGAAAAAGTTCTGGAGATGGTTGGTGATGGTGGTTGCATAAGAATGTGAATGCCACAAAACTGTAGACTTAAAAATGGTTAAAATGGTAAGTTTTATGTTATATATACTACGAATATATTCTAGAAAATGCATGAGAGAAATGAAGGCAGTCAAGGCTGTTTTCACTAGTCCTTTGCCTCAGGTAATATGGTAGTCTGCCTTCAAGTTGGCTCCAATAATTCTCATCTCCTAGTATGCACTCCTCTGTGTTGTCCCCTCCCACAGTGGATTGGGCTGACCTGGGTAACCCATAGGACACAGCAGTGGTGACCAGAAATGGTCTTCCAAGGCTAGGTCATAAAAGATACTGCAACTTCTAATTGGTTCTCCCTTGGATTTCTTGCTCTGGAGGAAGTGAGCTGCCGTGTTATGAGGACATGCAAGCAGTCTATGGAGAGGTCCAGGCATGAGAAACTAAGGCCTCCAGCCAACAGCCAGCATTAACCTGCCAACCAAATGAGGAGCCACCTTGGAAGCAGGTCTCCAGCAGTCCCAGTCATGACAGCCTAAGCCAGAACCACCCAGCTAAGCTGCTTCCAAATTCCTGACCCACCAAAACGTGAGATAATGTTTATAGTTGTTTTAAGCCACTAAGTTTTGGGGTAATCTTACACAGACATTGATAACTAATACAGAGAGCGTTCAGACCCTTCATCAACTGCCTGAAACTATTGTCTTCAGTCATTTATGTATCTCTGTTTGTTCCTGGATTATATCACAGCTACTTAAAGATATTCCATGACCCCATTTACATAAAGTTGCACTTACCTTTACATGTTTTGAATACCCAACAAGTGACGTAAAAATATTTCCCAAGATTGGAAGGGCATTGCTGAATTTCAGACAGTTAAGACTAGAAGAGCAATTCCTAACACAATACACCTTGTCAGATAACGTGAATGTTTTTCCTTTTAACATTGTTAGGTGAAATGCTTAAAAACCTGAAGGCAGGCCAGTGTTTTCAATCATTTTACTCCTTAACATGTATGAACCCTCTTTCAATATATTTATATAAAAAAGAGGAGGCAAATAAATAAATAAAGATGCTAACTAACTAAATAGAGCAAGCCAACTGAAGAACTTTGTGAGGGCTAACTTCTTTTCTCTTGGTTCCGTGCGTATACCTACCTAGAATTCTAACCTCTGCATCTGTGAGTCTCCAGTTTCTCAGCCCAAGCTTGATGAGCTGTGGGGCCCCCTTCAGTTGCTCCAGCAGCCTGTCCAAGCTGACTCGTTCATCACTGCACCAGGGCAGCATCAGCACATTTAGCTGTTCCAAGATGTGCAGCCTGTCAACTTGAAGAACCAGAGAGCAGTTCAGGAATTGGATCCATCTCAAAATTGATGTGGGAGAAGGAATGATTTTTATCTCTGCAGGCTGCTCAATGTGCAATAAGGATCTACTTGGGATTTTTGTTAATATTTTTACGGGAAGTGTTCAAGAATATACAAACATACAGAACAGTATAATGAAATTATATGTACTAATAAGCCAACTTTCAACAAACTCTGAATCATGGACAACCTTGCTTCATCGTCATCAAATTCCTTCCCTTCTATATTATTTTGAAGCAAATCTCAGACAGTTAAGTATCAGGTTTTTTAATTCTAACATAATCACAGTAGCATTATCACACCTTAAAAATCTTATCACTGGGACTTCCCTTGGTGGCGCAGTGGTTAAGAATCCTCCTGCTGGTGCAGGGGATGCAGGTTCAAGCCCTGGTCCGGGAGGATCCCACATGCCGTGGAGCAGCTGGGCCTGTGCTCCACAACTACTGAGCCTGTGCTCTAGAGCTCGTGAACCACAACTGCTGAGCCCACGTGCTACAACTACTGAAGCCTGTGCTCCGCAACAAGAAAAGCCACTGCAGTGAGAAGCCCGCACACCACAACAAAGCGTGGCCCCCACTCGCTGCAGCTAGAGAAAGCCCACACACAGCAACGAAGACCCAACACAGCCAAAAATAAATTAATTTAAAAAAAATCTTATCAGTAACTTAAGCAGATATGTCTTGAATATCACTCTCAGACACTAGCTCACTAGAAGGAGACAAGCAGGTGGGAGTCTCAGGTGCAGTGAGTATGGGAAAACTGGTAACTCAAAAACCATGGGCCTGTATTCCTCAAGGGCAGTTTAAGGAAGGGCTAAATGACTTACTTAAGGTCCATCTAGTAAGGCATATGTGGATAAAAGACTATTTGAGTACCTGATAATGATGACTATTTGAGTATTTGATTTTGGCTAAGTTGTCAATTCGTTTTGTTTTTTTTTTTTTTTTTGGCCACACAGTGCTGCATGTGGGATCTTAGTTCCCTGACCAGGAATTGAATCTGCACCGCCCCCTGCAGTGCAAGTGCAGAGTCTTAGCCACTGGACTACCAGGGAAGTCCCTAAATTGTCATTCTTACTTAGTTCATGAAGAGCTTCATTTCCATCCTTTTCCAGATGATTTTCAGATAAATCAAGAATGCTCAGTTTGGCCAAGTTGTGAAGATTCTGAGCTGCAAAAAAAATTTTTTAATCCAAAACAACAAGACTTTCAGGGAACTATAAATGCATTTTTAAAAATCCTTAGAAGAATTCTGAGTCCTTGTTTTCTTTGTTGATAGTATACAAACCATTATTTGCCTTGATTAATTAATTTATTTCAAAAAGTATCTGGATAGGTTTAACCCCCAATTGCCACGACTGTGACTAGTGCACAGATATTTCCTTGTTCTAAGTTCTGACTAAAAAAATTGAGTTCACAAAAAGCCTAAAGCATCCGGGAATATAGTTTTTATGTCACTTTAGTAAAGTCACTCCATTTCTCTAAGCCTCAGTGTCTTCATCTTTAGAATAAGGAAGGTGAACTAAATAAACTGTGAGGGTGCTTACAATTCTAAAATGCCCTATCATGAAGGAAAAACAAAGGAACAAAAACCAGATGAGATGAGATGTTCTTTGTGTACTCAGTTTAGATGATTTTGTTAATGTCATAGTGGTGATACTAATAATAAAAACTTAGAAATTAAAAAAAGACAGATGAGGGGCTTCCCTGGTGGCACAGTGGTTGAGAGTCCACCTGCCGATGCAGGGGACACGGGTTCGTGCCCCGGTCCGGGAAGATCCCACATGCCACGGAGCGGCTAGGCCCATGAGCCATGGCCGCTGAGCCTGCGCGTCCGGAGCCTGTGCTCCACAACGGGAGAGGCCACAACAGTGAGAGGCCCGCGTACTGCAAAAAAAAAAAAAAAAGACAGATGAGAAAAATAGAAAACAAATAGCAAAATGACTGATGGAAATCTAGTCCTATAAATAATTACATTAAATGTAAATGGATTAAACACTCCAGTTAAAGAGATTAATAAGACTAGATTTTTTTTTTTAAAGCAAGACCCAACTCCATCTACAAGACATGTATTTTAATGACAAAGACATGAATATACTGAGGTTAAAATTTGGAAAACTATATTACATGTAAACATTAATCATAAAATGCTATCACTCTAGCTGATCACTGCTTAATTCTTTTCATTTCAGATATTTATCATGGTTGTTTAATCTAGTTGAAGTTTTTCCTATCAAGAATAATGAGAAAAATCTCCTTTAAAAAATAGTCAATTTTTTAATGAATATATACTCTTGTTATAATATTAGCTATTATTTATTTATTTATTTATTTTGTGGTACGTGGGCCTCTCACTGTTGTGGCTTCTCCCGTTGCGGAGCACAGGCTCCGGACGCGCAGGCTCAGCGGCCATGGCTCATGGGTCCAGCTGCTCTGCGGCATGTGGGATCTTCCCAGACCGGGGCACGAGCCCGTGTCCCCTGCATTGGCAGGCAGACTCTCAACCACTGCGCCACCAGGGAAGCCCACTATTATTAATTTTAAGCAATCATATGACCCTTTTTCTTATAATAAAATATCTTCTGGGATTTGGTTTAAAATAAAAAACCTGCAGAACTCCTCTTAAAAAGGGTACAGCTGCTATTTTAAGTTCTAAGCCTTTCTCGCTGCAGAGCAAGTAGAGAAGTAAAGTAGTATGGTCATCATTCTCATGCTTTCCGTTGTTTATCTGGCCTTTTCTAATCCTGGGTTTCTCTAGCTTTTGGTTTATGTTGGCATATAAATAGTTTCCTTAGGAAACTTTACAGACTCCTAGCAGTTGTGTATTCTGTTTTTAAAAGGCTAGACCATCTTTTTTACCAAAATCTAAATTAAAAAATAATCTGAATCGAACATATCTAGTTTATCCTTAAATATGCAAAGGTTTCTCCATACTTGGTATATGCACACTTTAAGAACTCAAAAGACTCAACTCATATTGATGCACATTAACTCCTTCTTTACAGGGCAATAGGTAAGCTTTGGAAAGCCTGAAAACATTTAAGGAAATCCTTCTCTCTCTGCTTCTCAATCACTTCTTTATCCATTCATTCAAATCTTTATTAAGCAGTTATTATATAACAGAATATGTGCCAAGCTTCAAGCACCTATTTCTTATTTTCTTCCTCTTTACCTTTTCTTAAAATGACAACATCTTCAATTATCCTGAAATTCTCTCCTATTATTTATCCATAATAAATTTTCATTCCAGTCATGAAGAAGGTCATTAAAAACAAGTTAGATATTACCTAGAAGTCTTTATTATCTTTTCCAGTTTCCCTAAAAATTAAATTTCCATTTGAGAGACTTAGCATGCCTTAGTATGAAAATATCGCGTGTTTTCTTACACTATTTTCATAATGCAGGCAGCAGTTACCTAGGGTTTTCACAGCATTTCCTGACAGGCAGCAGGAGACTAATTGGATTTCTTTAAGGTCACAGGGTTCAGCTGACAGAGACTTGACTATGTAATCCATTCCCTCCCCTATATCAGACAAGTGGGTCAAACGAAGTAAACACATCTTTTTCAGATTTGTCAGACCTTCAGCTGCAAAAAAAAAGGAAAGGAAATGCATTAAGTCACCAAGTACATAAAGGCATCCTTGCCTTGTATAGACACAGCCAGTGTTAAAGCATCTTAGCTGTTCTTATTATCAAACTTGTATTAGTAAATATATTAGAGAAAACAAAAATCTGACCTAGTTTTATAGCATCTTCTTCGTTCATCTTAATATTATCCAGTATGAGCGTCATAAGGTTCTTCAAATTACCTAAGCTGTCAGTCAGACCACCTGCCAAAGAAAAGGGATTGGACTATGTTCAGCTGTCATTTACTATATTTCTATTACCAATCAAAAGATTTTAGTTGTCACTATGGGCAAGAAATGCTCATGAAATTGACACAAAAATATATTTTTTTGGTGAGAGATGGAGATCTTCCTTAGCTAAAAACATGTTTTAAAAATATAATGGAATTACAATGGAAAACAATAACAGAAAGATAACTGGGAAATCTCCAAACAGTTGGATGTTAAACAACGCACTTCTAAACAAGCATGGATCAAACAGGAAGTCTCAAGGAAAATTAGATAATATTTTGAAAAATACAGAAATTAAAATATATCAAAATCTCCAGTTAACAGTTACTTAAAGGGAGGTTTAGAGCATTGAATGCTTATATTAGAAATAAGGAAAGTTTTCAAATCAACAACCTAAGCTTACTACTTCAGAAACTAGAGAGAAAAGAGCAAAATAAACCCAATGCAAGACAAAGCAATAAAATAATAAAGATAAGGGCAGAAATCAATCACAAATCACAAACAGAAACAATAGGGAAAAATCAATGGAAATTAAAAGTTATATCTTTAAAAAGATCAATAAAATTGATAAATTTCTAGCAAGACTGACAAAGAAAAAATGAGGAATAACAAATTACCAATATCAGAAATGAAAGGGAAGATACCATTACAGAAATCACAGATGTTAAAAGGATAGAGAATAATATGAACAAATCTACATGCATAAATTTGACAACATAGACAAAATTGCACAATTTCTTGAAAGGCACAAACTAGTAAAATTTACCCAACATTACATAAGTAATCTGAATAGTCCTGTATAACTCAGGAAATTGAATTTGTAGTTTAAAATTTTCCAAAAAAGAAAGTTGCAGGGACAGATAATTTGACTTGAAAATTCTACCAAACTTTCAAAGAAGAAATAACACCAATTCTACACAATCATTTCCAGGAAACAGAAATACAGACAACACTTCCCAACTCATTTTATGACACTACCATTAACCAATCTGAAACCCAGACTAAGGGAATAAAACAAAAGAAAACTTCAAACCAATATCACTTATGAAATCCTCAACAAAATATTACCAAGGAGTCCAGCCATATATAAAAAGAATATTATACTACCACCAAGTGACCTTCATACAGGGAATGCAGGACTGTTTTGATATTTGGAAATCAATCCATGTACTTCACTATATTAACAGTCTAAGGAAGAAAAACTACATGATCATATAAATTGATACAGCAAAAATTGTTGATACAATCCAATAACCATTCATGATAAAAATCCTCAGCAACCTAGGAATAGAAGGAAACTTCCCCAACCTGATAAAAGGCACCTTCAAAAAAACTACAGTTAGCATCACACTTCATGGTGAAAGTCTGAATGCTTACTCCCTAGGATCAGGAACAAGGGAGGATGTTCACTTTCACCTCTCCTTTTCAACACCATACTGCAAGTCATAATCAGTGCAGTAAGGCAAGAAAATGAAATAAAAGGAATACAGGGACTTCCCTGGTGGCGCAGTGGTTAAGAATCTGCCTGCCAATGCAGGGGACATGGGTTCGATCCCTGGTCTGGGAAGATCCCACATGCTGCAGAGCAACTAAACCTGTGCACCACAACTACTGAGCCTGCACTCTAGAGCCCGCCTGTGCACCTAGAACCTGTGCTCTGCAACAAGAGAAGCCATCGCAATGAGAAGTCTGCACACCACAACCAACAGTAGCTCCTGCTCGCTGCAACTAGAGAAAGCCCGCGCGCAGCAACAAAGACCCAACGCAGCCAAAGATAACGAAATAAATTTATTTTAAAAAATGAATAAATAAAAGGAATACAAAATTGGAAAGGAAGAAATGAAAATAATCTTTTTGGAAGGGACATGAAATAAGTTTATCAAAGGTATAGAGTACAAGATCAACACACAAAAATCAACTGTATTTCTGTAGTAGCAATAAATAATTGGTAACCAAATTTTTTTAAATTACCATTTTTAAATTACCATTTTTTAAATTACCAAATGAATGAAACAGGTATAAATCTAAAAAACATATACACAATCAACATGATGAAAAGTACAAAATGGTGAAAAAAGAAATCAAGGAAAATCTAAACAAATGGAAAGAGAAACCATGGTCATAGATTCAACATAATAACAATGTCAATTCTCCCTAAATTGTTCTATAGATTTAACGTAATTCCAACCAAGATCCCAAGAAGAGTTTTTGACGATATAAACAATGTGATTCTTGGGAATTTCCTGGCAGTCCAATGGTTAGGACTCTGTGATTTCACTGCTAAGGGCTCAGGTTCAATCCCTGGTTGGGGAACTAAGATCCCACAGGCCGTGCGATGCAGCCAAAAAACAAAAAAAAAAAAATGTGATTCTAAAATTTATATGGAAGGACAAAGGAACTAGAATATTTTAAAATTATATTGAAAAAGAAGAAGAAAGTTGGAGAAATAACACTACCCAATTTTATGACTTACTATAAAGTAAAAGTTACTAAGACAATGTAGTATTTGCAAGGGATAGACAAGGGTATTGACAAATGAAAGATCAATGGAAAATAGTATCCAGAAATACACCCATACAACTATAGCCAAAAAATTTGGGCAAAGATATAAAGGCTATTCAAACATGAAAGAATAGTCATTTCAATAAACAGAACAACTGGATATCCATAGGGAAGAAAAATGAACCTTCATCTAAACTTCACACCTTACACAAATGTTAACTCAAAATGGATCATAGATCTAAATGTAAAACATAAAACTTTAAAAGAAAATATAGGAAAAAAATCATCATGACCTGGGGTTATGCGAAGAGTTCTTAGACATGACACCAAAAGCATGATTTATAAAGAAAAAAAATGGACAGCAACAAAATGTAAAACTTTTGTTCTATGAAAGACACTGTTAAAGAATGAAAAGACTAGCTACAGATTGGGAGAAAATATTTTCAAATCACTTATCTCACAAAGGACTTGTATCATGAATATATTTTTAAAAAAACATGTAAAACTCAACATTAAGAAAACAAATTGACCCAATTAAAAATGGGTAGGAACTTCCCTGTTGGTCCAGTGGGTAAGACTCCATGCTCCCAATGCAGGGGGCCCAGGTTCGATCCCTGGTCAGGGAACTAGATCCTGCATGCATGCCACAACTAAGAGTCCACAAGCCACAACTAAGAAGTCTGCATGCTGCAACTAAGAGCCTGCATGCCACAACTAAAGATCCCACATGCCACAACGAAGATCTCACGTGCTGCAACTAAGACCTGGCACAGCCAAAATAAAAATATAAATAAATACTTTTTAAAAACTGGGTAAAAACTTGAAGAGACATTTCACTAAGTTGCAAACAAGCACATGAAGAATTTTCAACTTTTATTAGCCAACTCTGATGATATAACACCATACACAGAGTTCCAGTTGCTCCACATCCTCATCAGCACTTGGTATTGTCTGGTTTTTTTTTTCTTATTGTAAAATGACAAAAAGAAAAACAGAAATAATACTAAATGCTTAGCATTAAGTGAGAATGCAGAGCAACTAAAATTCTCATGTATTGCTACTGAAAATGTAAAATGTACAAAGTGGAAAATAGTTTGGAAGTTTCCTAAAAAGTTAAACAAGCACTTGTCATATGGCTCAGCAACGCTAATCCTACATATTTACCCAAGTAAATTGAAAACTTATTTTCACATTAAAAACTTTCATAAGAATGTTTATAGTAGTTCTATCTATAATTGCCCAAACTGGAAATAACCGACATGTCTTTCAGTAGTGACTAGATTCTAGCTATAAGAAAAAATAAGTGCTGATTGCAAACTCAAATGTCAAAGAGGGCCAGGGAGATGATGTTATTATAAGAAGTAGAACAGATGGGCTTTGTGCCCAACTGGAGATTATGTGTCTTTCCAAAGAGTGTAGGAGCAGATCATGAAGCTCTAGCCAGTTGTTACCAACTGCAGTTGTCAAATCTATAATTTTCAAGAGGAATGAGAAACCTGTATTTTCACATGATATTTCCCAATTTCAAAATGGTGGCATCTCCTTTAGGGAGAAGAGTCATAGCTAGGGGACAGAGAACGGAAGGAGACTTTTCATCATAGATTGTTTTATAAATTGGACCATGTAAATATATTACTCAAAAAATAAATTTAAAATATTAAGAACAAAATATTGGCAAACATTAAAAAGAAAATTTTTAATTATATGTAGGTCAAATTCAGCATGTAAGTGACCGGTGTGCAATATCAGCACAAACAAATGGCCATCAAGAGAAGATGGTAAAGCCTCCTAACACAGAACGCAGTCTAATAAAGTCTGAGTGACTATCCAGAATCTTATAGAAGGTCTTCCTGCATTGAGTAGGAGGTTGCAAAGCTTATCTGTACAAAAGGTTCTAGATTCTTAAAATGATAGAAAATGTCCTCTACAGGGTGACAAGTGAGGCAGAGCCTAATGGGAAGCCACTTGTGGATGAAAATGAATATCAGATTACAGTCACATAGAACAAGGCTCCTGCCGGCCCATAGCTTCACAGAACTCAGCAGCCCCTGCTCTGGGCAACAGGACTGATCTACACAGGTGTGGCTGGACTACACAGGTAAGGGAGACACTCACCTTTAGTGTTATTGTGAATCTGGGGAAAACTCCCCTTTACCCAGAAAGATTGACCCCACATGTATGTGTCTGAAGTCTGGAATTTCTTCATGTTCGACAAAAACTGTTCCCAAAATCTTCCTTCAAAATGAATGATATTTGGGGTGGGGCTGGGACTGGATGTGCTGCAATTTCCTAGATGAGAATCTAGTGACACAGTTAGCCACCAGCTTCTGCAGGTGATTAGTTTATGGTGGGATTTCCTCCCAGACTTCAAAGAAGGAGGGGTGCTACTTGGCAGGAAAGCAGTGAATGTTGGGTTAAGACAGAGATGCTGACAAGAGGGAGGGTTCACAGAAGACAAGCTTAACCTACTGTATACAAACACAGACAAACATACAAACACACACTTTACCATATATATACTACATAGCTATTCAGTCAGACTACAGAGCTTCAGCTCTGGGAATCCTTCCTAGGGCCTCCCAATCTGACAGCCTTCCCCTGACATGGAAGTCTCTCCCAAGCCCTTCCACTTCCCTTCCAAGTCCTGACACTAGTAGAAACTATTAGAAAATTTCAAGAAAAACAAATAATACCTAATATTTCCACAGTAACTAGCCAGGTTTAATTATAGCTTAAACTGCTAATGTTTACAATACCTGGTAGCTGTTGAGTCTCTAGGTTGTGAATACTTAAGGTGTGCAGGTTTGTCACAGATGTGATATGCCGCTCGTCTTCTAAGGTGAGGGGACTGGCTTCCACTATGATGGAGTGAATGTCCTTAAAGGTGCTGAGGACCGAACTGAGGCTTCCAGCCATGCCGGCACATCTCTTAATGTACAACCTGAGGCTTTTAGCAGAGCTGAATATTTTCCCTAGGTATGTGATATCTTGCTTATTCAACTTGCAGAAATCCCGGAGTGTAACCTCCAATGTCTTGAATTCCTGCTTCCAGTTGAAGAACAAAGACACAGCCCTGCTGGGAATGTAGGTTCCTGAGGACTCTTGCATGTGGACCCTGCTTGCGTCTTCTGTGGTCTTATCCTGAGAAGCCACAGCTCCCCCGTACAGGTCTAGTTTAACTAAGTCCAGAGCACTTGCACAATTAGGCAAGTTTTCAAAGAAGTCAAATAAGTAATCAGGGATGTTCTCTGAGTTGATATGTAGGCTTTTACCATGAAAGAAAGCTTCAAATTCTTCTCTCAGGTTTGATGTGGATATACTCTCACAGAATAAATTGATGCCACACTCTGTAAAGGAGTTGATGTTTATGGCTTTCAGAATTTCTTGCACAGTGGTGCTTTTCACATTTTGCATAGATTCCTGCCTCCAGAGAGGCCTCTTGGTGACTAAAAGCCCACCGAGGCTGCCATGTTGATACACTGATGCCAGGTGTTTCAGAACAGTCCGGGTGGCTTCGGCAGATGACCCACACGTATACAGGAGCAGGTTGCTGTACTTGGATGTAATGTCTGAAATGGAAACCATTTTCTGCAAGTGACCATTCCCCTTGGTCACCTCTGCTGGCTCTTCAGACGTCAATAAACTGCTGAGTCTGCGTCCTGCTGTGTACTCCTGGAATGATTTATGAAAGAACTTATACTTCGGCTTGAACCGTTGAGCTGTGTATTTACAGAGGAGTCCCGTTGTCAGCAGAACATCCTCGTTCACACTGGACAAGTCATCCGGTTCAAAATCAAACCTGTGGGAGAACACGCCCTCCAGAGCTAGGTCTCCACAGTGGTCCAGGCTCCGAGTGACCTCACTTGGAGCCACCCCTTTACGTTTGTGCTTGTTTTTATTTACTAGCAGATCGTAGAAAGCACAGAACAGTGTGGTTTGTGTGTTAGAGTGGAACTCACTTTTCCCCATCTGGATTGCACAAGTGATGACCACAAAGAGAGGGGTCTTCATCAGATTCCTCAAGCACCTGGATTTCTGAATTTGGAGCAACAAGCCTTCAGCGAGCTCCTTTATCAGCACTTCCCGGATGAGAGCCTGGGCACTGTCCTTGGTCATGTCCCCCACCTCGGCAATCAGCGCACCAAACTGCCTGATGTACCTCAGGCACTCCGTGGTGGTGGTGACGATGACCATATTCTTGAAGCGGTGGTTTTCCTTTATTAGGGCTTCGATTTCTGGGCAGTTCTGGGCCTTGAATTCATTGTAGCCATCAAGGAGAAAAAGAACCCTCTGCCGTAGCTTCAGTAGCATGGCCATGAAAGTCTGCTTCCTGATTGTGTCAGGTATATCCAAGAGTTGGTCACACAGGGTTTTGAAGAGTCCACCCTGGGCCCTGCTCAGACGGAGAAATAAAACTAATTTGAACTTGGTCAGAGCCTGGCACTCTCCAGAGGCCCAGAGCATGGCAATTCGCTGCAGCAAAGTGGACTTCCCTTTGCCCGGTTCCCCTTCGATGATGCAGGGGCTCTGAAGAGTGTCCAGCAGGCCACTCAGGGTCAGCTGCTCCAGACGGTGATGGTGTTGGTCCTTCCTCCATAGAACCGGTTCTGTGAAGGTGCTTTTCAAATTAAAAATAATGTCAATATCTTCACCCAGTGGATAGTAGTTCAGAAAAGATGGGGTATGGTATAAGTCCTTTAAATCCTGAGCCAAACCATCTAAGTCTTCTTCTGACATCTGATAAAAAAGACCTGTTAGAGAAGAGGTGAAATTGAAGAGGATCCAATTCTGTGTCTCCCCAGAACCTAGAGTTCAGGAGGAGGAAGGAGGAATGAGGCTGAGAATCTTCCCTTGGTGACTTTCTTTTCCTTCCCCAGTTCTGAGCTGGCAGAAAGGGTTCCAAATATTTGCTCCTGCTTTTCCCTGTTACCCTTTACCCTACTTGCCCTTTTGCCTTGTGTTTCTTCCTTTCCACCACCAAATTTTGTAGCAGCTGATTGGAAAGGAGAGGAGCCAGAGTTTGGGTTAAGGAAAGTGCATGAGAATAGTGGGGATATGGTTGAGAATGATGGTCAGGGGTAACTTTCAGCCAATCAAGCCTTAACCTTGATTAAAATCTGTCAGGAAAGAATTGACTAATTTAAAGAAAGAAAAACTAAATTAATATTTCATGAAAAGCAGAATCATGCTTCTTTAGTCAGTCAGGCTCTCTTTACCATGGTGCTTGGATTACAGAGTAGGTAGTCTGGGGGCCACTTGTCCACAGATGGTCCTCATCAGACTAAGGAATGTTGACAACTACTACTGCCTACTGCCTTGGCTTCTTAAGTGCCTTCACTGTCCAGTTTGATTCTGAAGTCAGCCTGTGCTAAATCATTTATTCCCTTACCCTGGAGTTACTTATTTGGCTTCACCATCAAGTGACCTAGTGGGAGTTTTTTGTTTTGTTTTGTTTTCCTGAGAGTGTCTGAGCTTTTCCTCAACATAACCAAAGCCCAATGCCCAGTGATATGAGAGCATTGGAGGGAGGAGAGCAGAGGTTCTGTCATGGGGATTATGGATCTTCTTCATGATTTATTCTATTTGTAGAACAGCTAAAAGAAAACTAATACTTACTAAGTCCATGCAAGTCCTGAAACAGAGGATAGTTCCACTTTTCAAGGGATTTAAGGAACAGGTTACAGGCTTCTGAACCCTTCTTCAAAATCATGTGAATGATCCCTCTCGCAGCATCCTGCTCGACCTTCTCACAGCAAATGATGTTTACTTCATTGTCATTCAGAACATTCCATACAAATAGCTCATCCAAAATTTGCTTTATAACAGTCATTCCCATCCTTTGAATGAGAATTTGACTGTTCTCCTTTATGAAATCCACTGAGGGGATGGGGGAGAAATATACATATTTATTCATTTATACAAAATGTGCATATCAGCATTATGTTGCCAGGGCATTAGGTTCATGCTTTTTTTTTTTCCCCTTTGGACCTATCTTGAGTTATCGAGATGCCAAATGCTTGAATTCCAGGCCCTCAAGAAAAGCTGTAAAGACTCTCATTCCTGACCCCAGAGTCCTTGGTGAGCAAGACGTTTTTTCTTTGATAACAAAGTAAAGTGAGCAATCTTGTCCTTGATATAAAAGCATCCCCACTAAGGTAATAGGGGTAAGACGATGCGCTTTCAAGTAGGGAGACTGGCGTACGATCTGCCATTACCATCTGTGTAACCTTGGCAAGTTGCTAAACTTCTTTGAGCCTATTTCAATGCTGTGCTGATAAATGTTGAACACACTGCCTCTCTGGGGGTAAAGGCCTGAATTCATAACACGTACCAATCTGCATGTTATAAATATTCCCACTGAGGCCAAATTCAAGCTAACAATGTATGTCAACTGGCTAACAAAAATCATAAAAATTAACAGTGAGTTCTCACAAAACAGTAAGAACCAGCTGTAGTACACCACTGGTTCCTTGTCTGTACAATGGAGTTGAGAACAGTATTTTACTTATGAAGTTGTAATGAGAACTCGTGTATAGTATTTCATACAAAGTAATAGCTCAATAAATGTTAGCTACTATTTTTAGCCATTATTCTGCTGTCAACACTCAAAGGAGTAGCACATTTTATCTCCCATAGAATTTGGTATTTTCTGAAGAGTATCACTGCAAAATAGTCGTCTGTATTCAGTTTAAGCTCTCTCACCTCTCACAGTGAGGTTCCCTGAAGAAGCTGTCTCGTTTCTGTGTCTGCCTTGCCAAGATCTAACTCTCCCAGGCAGTCCATGCCAGCTCGGAGAAGTGCCTCCCTGGTGTTGTACTCTCAGACACTGTCTGCACTACTTTTCCTCTTGGGCTAGGCTGCTCCTGGTTTTCAAATCTTTCTTGACTCATCCAAGTGGATACCTCCTCCCGAAGACCCTGAGGCATCTCTGGTCTGAATTACACCGTCAGGCACTCAGACCCCCAGGATCGTACCCCAGGTCCCCTTTCTCTCTGTCCCATGCAGATCTCTACTGCTAACCTCAGCTGGAATGTTACCACATCCCTGTCTACGTGGCCGGTCAGCAAGTCTCTCTCTCGCCCTCTGGGGTCTCATCTGTTTTCTAGGCTTCTACATCCTCCCTATGGAGACAACCTCTAAGTCTGATTCTAGTCACTTAGAAAGGCCTAGAGACCACCGCAAGATCACAGGACTAGCCTTTTGGAGGTGACATTTCTTCAGCTGTAAAATTAAGATATTGATACTTTAATTCTTTAAAAGGCTCATGAAAAAGACTGAATAAAGTCACATAAGGCACAAACATAAAAATATTTTAAAATTTGAAAAGTGTGCTGCTATGTAACTGTAAGATGTTCTTATTACTAGCCATGGTATCTCCCTGAGTGTGGACTACCATACTCCTCTCTTATCAAGTAGTTAAGTGAAAACCATGCTGCTTATTCATTCATCCAGTATTCATTCTTAGCAGAATATCTCTGTTTAGACTACTGCTGTACAGTAGAATTTTCTGAGATGATAAACATGTTCTATATTTGCTCTGTCCAGTAGTGGAGCCATTAGTCACATGTGGCTATTGAGCACTTGAAATGTGGCTAGCGTGACTGTGAGACTGAATTTTACATTTTATTTAGTTTTTGTTTATTTAAATTACTGTGCGACTGAATTTTAAATTTTATTTAGTCTTTGTTTATTTAAATTTGCATTAAATAGACACATATAGCTACTTACTAGTAACTACATTGGATAGCATAGTCTACACCCAGTCATCAAAGCGGAAAGAGTTATATTTTGGTCGCCACTTAGATCTACTCCGTGTTTCTTCACAATGATCTTGACAGATCTCTCTGCTTTCTGACCAGGAGGGTTAGCCCGAGTAGGTGATGGCAGGAGACCAATATTTTTTCCTTTTCAACCATAAAAACCAGAGAGTTTAATGAAAAGCAAGCTTGTATAAAAGAACATTCATGTTCAATAGGCAAAAAAATTAGACATATCATTGAAGAAATTAGGGGCAACAAATTGCACTAAGGGGAAAAATGCTTTCAGGTAATATAGGAAATATAAATGTACTTTTGATTCTTGAATAAAATCTTAATGTATTACAATATTCTCAGCATATAAGAAAATTCCAACAGGAGATAATTTCTAGTGGAACAGAGCTGAACTTTCCTTCTTCTGAAGGGACTCAGATTTGAATTGCTGACTTGATAAAAAGATAGATCATGTAATATTCTTCCTGAGTGCATCTTCAGGACTGACAAAGAGATCAGAAAGAATAGCGTCTTTATTCAATTACTGTTACAAATAGGAGATGTGTTCTGGAAACACCCACAGAAATAAAAACACAATTAACATAATGAGATGTCATTTTGCACCTACCAATTATTTATATTTTATTTGTGTTATCATTTTTCATATAAATATTGTTTATTGTCTATTTTACCCTTATTCCACCTTCTCCCTGTACCCTCCATTCCTGAATTACACTCGCAAATATACACCATATTGTAAGCACTGTGAGAACAAAAAGCATGCTTTGTTTTGATATTATACCCCCAGGGCCTAGAACTGTGGTTAATTAATTAACATTTGTTGAATAAATGAATTTGGTACAGATTAAAATGAAAAACCTCACCATGATGAAAAAGTTGTGAGAAAGCATTTACCATTAGAACTATTGGATAGTGCTGCAGTGAACATTGGGGTGATATATGTATACGTATAACTGATTTACCTTGCCGTACAGCAGAAACCAACACGACATTGCAAATCAGTTACACTCCAATAAAAATTTTTTGAAAATAAAGTGTTTGGAATAGTAAAAAACAAAAACAAACAAACAAAAAACCTATTGGATAGTTTGGGCTTATATTCTTAGTCATCTAGGATCACATTCTTGCAAGAGTTAAACATGCAGCCCAGACCTTGAACATGGTACCTTTTATTTAATGTTCCTTAAGCAAATCAATATCCCCCAAATTTGTATATTATTTCAGATTTTCCTGAGGTTTTAGGACAATGTATGTGTTTTATCTCACATAAGTCCCAAATTATTTAGAACTGAGTACTAATAGCAAAACCTTTCAAAGTGTGTGGCAATGTACCAGGAAACAGGAAATTCCCAGAAGCCATCTTTCAAACCCAGGATCTAGCCTCCCATGATGTCAGGGGACCAATATTTTAAAACAATCACTCTCTGTGAAAGTCCTAGCTTATCTGTGGTTCTGCCATTTAACACGGGCCACCATGTTTATAACTGAATTCTCAGAACCACAGAAAAATATTTGATGGGCATTCCATATATCAATATAACTGATCAGAGAAAGGCATGAATTGATTTTCTGCTCACTATCACCCATATTTGGAAACACACTCTACAATCACGCAGATTTGATTTCTAGTATACTTACTTGTTCTGAATAAAAGCTTTCCAGCTTTCTATATCTCAATAGACAATATTAGTTCCAAATGGAGAAGTCAAAGATGACTCCAATACTGTCCTCTTCTTTCTGTAAAACGGCTACTCATTCTGTAAAACTAACAAAACAGAAACAATCAAGACAGCAACCATTGTCACTTTTGTATTTTTTTTTCCACACCAAAAAGGACGCACTATACATAATGTTTGACATGTTTTTTTTTCATTTAGTATATTTTGAGACATTTCTATATCAGTTAAGTAGTAAACTGCCTCATTTTAAAAATCAATTTCATTGACGTAAAATTTACATGCAATAAAATACAAGGAGCTTTGACAAATGTACACACCCAAGTCAGTAATACCCCAGTCAAGATTTAGAATATTCCCATCACTGCAGAAAGTTCCCTTGTGCCCCTTTATAATTCATTCCTCCTAGTCTCCATCAAAGCAACCACTGATCGGATTTCTTTAACTATAAATTACTTTTGCCTGTTCTAGAAATTCATGTAAATGGACAAATGTAGGGGGTACTCTTGTGTCTGGCTCCTTTCACTTAGTATCATGCTGTTGAGATTCTCCTTGCTGTTTGCAGGAATTGGTAGTTCAGTCGTTTTTAATGGCTAAGCAGTATTCCATTGTAGGAACAGATCAATTTACCTATTAATTCTGTTGATGGACCTTTGGTTTGTGTCCAGTTTTTGGCTATCATGAATGAAGCTTCTATCAACATTCCTTTGTGGACATACGTTTTCATTTCTATTGGGTGAGAATCTAGAAGTGGAATTTCTAGGTCATATGGTGAGTGTATGTTAATTTTATAGATGGTGCCAAACTGTTTTTTAAAGTGGTCATACCATTTTACATGCTTACAGCAGATAAAATCAACAGTTCCAGTGGTTCCAAATCCTCAGCAGCACTTGGCATTATCCGTCTTTTTAATTTTAGCCATTCTAATGAATGGGTAGTGTTATCTCATTTTGTAATATTAATTTTCATTTCTTGATGACTAATGATGTTGAGCATCTTTTCATGTACTTTATTGTTCATTCATAAACTTTTTGTGAAGTATCTGTACAAATCTTTTGCCCATTTTACAAATTGGGTTGTCTTTTTATTATTGACTTTCAAGAGTTCTTCATAGATTCTGAATACAATTTTTTTGTCAAACACATGTATTATAAATATTTTTTACTCATCTGTGGTTGCTTTGATTGTGCCTAGGATTTAATTTACAGAGATAACTGAGTGACAAAATGAAGACGTCAATGCCAATGAAAAATGTTTTATTACTTATGATTCGCAAGAGAAGGAGGGCCCGCTGTGCCACACAGGACCACATGGGGCCTCATGGGGAAGTACCAGAGTTGATCAGGAGGCAGAAGGAGCAAAGGAGAAAGCTTAGCCCAGAGCCTCTATAACAGTTTTCACAGGAAGAAACAGGTGATGCAGGGTAGGCAAGTTCAGCAAGTTTAGGATTGGATAGTTTGAATAATTTCAGTAGACTCTGGACTATAAGGGTGGCCTGGGAGTGATTTAGGGCAGGGGAAATATTGGCTTGATGTGTGAGAGTTTGATAAAGTTGGTGGTTGAAGATACGGTCTTTGGATTCATTTGTTTGCATATGAAAGGCACACTCACAGGCAAGTTTTTTGCTATCCCTAGGAATTAGCTAGCCCTGGTATGGGCAGCCTCTTTTGGCCAGCAAAGCCCCCAAGATATCAAAGCATCATAAAATATAGAAAATAAAAAACATGATTAATACAATGGTTTGCCTTTTGTTCTTTGTGTCTTTTGAAAAGCAAAACATTTTTATTTTTATGAAGCTCAACTTATTAATTTTTTCTTCTTTATGCTATTTGATTCATGCTATTTGTTCATGCTATTTGTGTCCTCTTGACAAAATCATTGTTACCCTGAGCCACAAAGATTTTCATCTAAGTTTTCTTTTAGAGGTTTTATAATTTTAGCTTTTACATTTAGGTCATTGATCCATTTTGAGATAATTTTTTGTTTATGATGTGAGATAAGGAGTTGAGGTTCACTCTTTTTCCACAGGTATGTACAGTTTTTCCATCATGATTGGTTGAAAATATCTTTTACCCACTGAACTTGTGAGCATATTTCTGGACTCTATTCTGTTCCACTGATTTATGCCTGTCCTTATGCCAATATCACACTGTCTTGATTACCGTATCCTTATAATAAGCCTTGAAATCGGGTAGTGTAAATCCTTCAGTTTTGTTCTTTTTGAGAATTGTTTGCATTCCCATATAAATTTTATTTTATTTTTATTTAACTTAATTTAATTTTATTTATTTTTGGCCACACCACACAGCTTGTGGGATTTCAGTTCCCTGACCAGGGATTGAACCCAGGCCCTCAGCAGTGAAAGCACAGAGTTCTAACCACTGGACCGCCAGGACATTCCCTTTATTTAATTTTATTTATTTATTTTTTAGCATGACGTATTAGGGCAGTTTATTACACAGCAAAAGCAACCAGGACAATGAGCAACAGGAAGTGGTGGCAAACATTAATATTGATGCAGCTTCTAAATCACAGAAACCCTAGAATTGAACCTCCTGCTTTCTGAGGTATGAATGCCACGGAGTGTCACAGTTCAACCCTTCTGCCTACATTTAGAGTTCTCTCTCCTCAGAGCCCGGTGTGTTTCAATTCTCTGCTAGGTTTCCTGTCTAACTTCTAGATCAAGAAAGTTTGAATGAACTTTAGATAAACACTTAAAATTATTTCCTGGAAGTTCACCAGACCGAACATGTGAATCCTCCCCAGTCTGCACAATTGAAAACACGTTATATAATTTCTGCTTCTCAGGGCAGTAGGGCTGTGCAAGACGCAGAACACTGGGACTGCTGCCTGTCCTCTGGAATCACATTTTATTTATTTTTTAAATATTTTAATTTTATTGGAGTATAGTTGATTTACAATGTTGTGTTAGTTTCAGGTGTACAGCTAAGTGATTTAGTTATACATGTACATATGTTCATTCTTTTTTAGATTCTTTTCTCTTATAGCTTATCACAGAATACTAAGTAGAGCTCCCTGTGCTGCTATACAGTGGGTCCTTGTTGGTTATCTGTCTTATATATAGTAGTGTGTGTGTGTACATCCCGTGCTCCTGGTTTATCCTTCTCCTACAATGTTTCCCCTTTGGTAACCATAAGTTTGTTTCTGATATCTGTAAGTCAGTTTCTGTTTTGTAAATAAGTTCATCTGTATCTTTTTTTTAAAAATTAGAGAACGGACATGTGGACACGGCAGGGAAAGGGGAGGGTGGGATGAATTGGGAGATTAGGATTGACGTATATACACTACCATGTGTAAAATAGATAGCTAGCAGGAACATTCTATAAAGCACAGGAAGCTCAACTCGGTGCTCTGCGACTTCCTAGATGGGTGTGATGGGGGTGGGGAGGGAGGTCCACGAGGGAGGGGATATAGGTATACATATAGCTGATTCACTTCATTGTACAGCAGAAACTAACACAACATTGTAAAGCAATTATACTCCAATAAAAAAAATTAGATTCCATATATGAGTGATATCATACGATGTTTGTCTTTCTCTGTCTGACTTACTTCATTTACTATGATAATCTCTAGATCCATCCATGTTGCTGTAAATGGCATTATTTCATTCTTTTTTATGGTAGGGTAATATTCCATTGTATATAAGTACCACATCTTCTTTATCCATTCCTCTGTCGATGGACATTTACATATAAATTTTAAAATTAGTTTATTAAATTCTGTTTTTAAAAGAAGATTTTTTGACGTCTGCTTTCTGGCCGGGCACGTAAGGAAGTCATTACTCCATCCTAATGTCAAGTTAAAAGCTGAATAAACTGAACATGAACAACTCTTCTTAGAGCTATCAGAGAATTGAGGTCACAGAGCAAACTGCTACTGCAAAATTGAAGACGCAGTCAGGCAGACACAGAATTGCAAACTTACTGGAGCAGAAACCCAGGAGGAGCAGACACTCATGAGCAGAAACCTCAGAGGATCTCATAACCAGGTAGGAAACCCTAAACTGTAATTGATGAATTTCTAGAGGATCAGTGTGGACAAGTCTGTGAGTTAAAAACTCCAAGAGCATCCAGTTTAGCAAAGTCCCCATGCTTTTGTGAGTTTTACCTCCAGGAGCCCTACCAGGTTCTCATAGTGTAGATCAGAGAAAAATCTCTTGCTTCCAGTAAAGGGAGGGGAAAAGTAGCCATTTTGAATTATGCCCAGAGCATTCTATTCTTTTTTTTTTTTAATTTTTATTTATTTATTTATGGCTGTGTTGGGCCTTCCCTGCTGCATGCGGGCTTTCTCTAGCTGTGGCGAGCAGAAGCTACTGTTCATTGCCAGGGCATGTGGGATCTTCCCAGGCCAGGGCTTAGAACCTGTGTCCCCTGCATTGGCAGGCAGACTCCCAACCACCATGCCACCAGGGAAGCCCCCAGAGCATTCTATTCTTCCTAAAAAATCCTGCCCTCAACATCAATTATTTTACCAGAGCCTCACCTACTGAGATATTAACAGAGCTTAGCTGACCTGGGGGAAGGGAAATACCCAGCTCCAGCCTCCTCTAGGAGGAGGAATATTTTATTTATTTATTTTACTACAGAGACTTTTAAGAGCCATTACAATCAATACCAAAGAAACAAGAGCATGGACACTATTTCAAGTTCTGGAACATAATGTGAAATAGAATATTTATGAATTTCTGCTAAACCTAGCATCATGTTTAAGGCTTTCAATAAGTCTTTTTTTCTGTTGCTTCATGTGAAAAAAACTTTTTTTAACATCTTTATTGGAGTATAATTGCTTTACAATGGTGTGTTAGTTTCTCCTTTATAACAAAGTGAATCAGTTATACATATACATATGTTCCCATATCTCTTCCCTCTTGCGTCTCCCTCCCTCCCACCCTCCCTATCCCACCCATCCAGGTGGTCACAAACCACCTAGCTGATCTCCCTGTGCTATGCAGTTGCTTCCCACTAGTTATCTATTTTACGTTTGGTAGTGTATATATATGTCCATGCCACTCTCACTTTGTCACAGCTTACCCTTCCCCCTCCCCATATCCTCAAGTCCATTCTCTAGTAGGTCTGTGTCTCTATTCCCGTCTTACCCCTAGATTCTTCATGACCTTTTTTTTTCTTAGATTCCATATATATGTGTTAGCATAAGGTATTTGTTTTTCTCTTTCTGACTTACTTCACTCTGTATGACAGACTCTAGGTCCATCCACCTCACTACAAATAACTCAATTTCATTTCTTTTTATGGCTGAATAATATTCCATTCAACCTAAGTGAAAAAAACTTTTTGAAATTAAAATTTTTAAGAAGTGTTCTTCATTTAACTATGATCAAAGATATATTAACAATTCTGGCAAGACTCCATTGAACACAAATACACAAAATGATCAATTTGCTAAAGTCATTGACAAAGGTACAGAAGGTAAGGCTTGAGAAGGGATTTTATTATTCATTACTATCCTGGACTGATATGTCGATATAGGTTTTTCCTTTTTTTGTACCTCAATATTTACTCTAGTTTGTATGTTTGTATGTTTTTACTGCCATGATTACATACACAAAATTCAATAAAAGAAAATTGTCACTACTAAAACAACAACAGGATTAAAAAATGGGCAAAGAACTTGAATAGACATTTCTCCAAAGAAGATATACAAATGGCCAAAAAGCATATGAAAAGATGCTCAACATCACTAATCACTAGGGAAATGCAAATCAAAACCACAATGAGATATCACTTGAACCTATTAGAATGGCTGCTGTTAAAAACAAAAACAGAAAATAACAAGTGTTGGTAAGGATATGGAGAAATTGGAAACCTTGTGCACTTTGGTAGAAAGTAAAATGGTGCAGCTGTTATGGAAAACAGTATGGTGGTTCTTCAGAAAATTAAAAATAGAATCACTGTATGATCCAGCAATTCCACTGGGTATATATCCAAAATCATGAAAGCAAGGTCTCATTGTAAGTTGTACACCCATATTCATAGCAATATTATATTATGATAGCCAAGAGACAGAAGCAACCCATGTGTTAATTGATGGATGGATGGATAAACAAAATGTGGTATAAACACAAAATGGAATATTACTGAGCCTTAAAAAGGAAGGAAATCCTCCAGCAATCCCACTCCTGAGCATATATCCAGAGAAAACGCTAATTTGAAAAGATACATGCACCCCAGTGTTCATAGCAGCACTATTTACAATAGCCAAGACATGGAAGTGAACTAAACATCCATTGACAGATGAATGGATAAAGAAGATGTGGTACATATATAAAATGGAATATTACTCAGACATAAAAAAGAATGAAATAATGCCATTTGCAGCAACATGGATGGACCTAAAGATTATCCGGTTGCAAGGAAAGGAAGGCAATCCTGTCACAAGCGGCAGTATGAATGAAACTTGAGGACATGATGCTAAGTGAAATAAACTAGTCATAAAAAGATGAAAACTGTATGCTTTAACTTAAATGAAATATCTAGAGTAGCCAAATTCATAGAAACAGAAAGTAGAATGGTAGTTGCCAAGGGCTGTGGGGAGGGGAAAATGGGTAATTGTTGCTTAACAGATACAGTTTCAATTTTGCAATACACAAAAGTTCTGGAGATTGTACAACAGTGTGAATATACATAACCGCTACTGAACTGTACACTTAAAAATGATTAAGATGGGGGAGTTTCCTGGTGGTCCAGTGGTTAAGACTCCACGCTTCCACAGCAGAGGGCACGTGTTTAGGGAATTAAGATCCTGCAAGCCATGTGGCAGAGCCAAAAAAATAAACAAATAAGTAAAATAAAATCCAATGTCTAATTTTAAAAAAATGGTTAAGATGGTAAATTTCATGTTACATGTGTTTTACCACATTAAATTTGTTGTCACTGTCTGAGTTTCCTTTTTTGCCATTACTATCATTAATCTTGTTGTGTGACTATTATTGAAAATTAGTTTATATGGAGGAGGGAGGTGTACAAAATGATTTGTTTAAATGTCAAATATGCTAGGTACACCCAGCTGAGATACAAATAGTCATGTTCTTAGGGCCAAACTTTTCATCACTGGACAAATAAATGAGATTAAAATGGAACTTAGATGGCTAATGGATGGGGCACCAAAGAACTGGGCCCCATTGTCTCTGTGTGAGGAGCCAGAGGATCTGAGGCTTTCAGAGATGAGAGAAGCAAGAAAAGCTGTCAAAGGAAGAAAGAGTTTCTTTGAGGGCAGTTTTTCAAACTAGTGAGCTCATTAGCAGGTCATGATATCAACTGAAGTGTGTTACAATTAGAATAATTTTAAAAATGAAATAGAATTAAAACTATCAGAATGTACTGTATTTTTTCAGGAAAGTTTCGTTACAGTTACTTGTATATCCTGGCACTGGGTAGTGATGTCTTACTTCTTATTGTGAGTTGAAGTCAGTAAAAGTTTGAAGTTCAGTGTTGTAGGAGGAATCCCATGGAGGGATTTAATTCTGCCTGTAAGAGGTGACTTTTGAATTGTTCTTAAAGGAAACCAAAGTTCACCAGGCAGTAAAGGGGAAAGGCTATTTCTTGGCAGAGGAAGCAGCATAGGAAAGGAGCCATGGGGGAAAGAGCCTGAAAACACGGACTGAGACAACTCATGGTGTGAGCAAGGGCCTATTTTCACTCCAGGACTGAGTTCAAATTCCAGCTCTAGCCCTGACAGCCTGGGAGTCCTCAATCAAGGGATAGTGACCGGCACACAGAAAGGATAGCAGCTACTACAGTTTCTTCCCTCCCTTCCTAGACACCTCCCAGAAAAAAGGGTGGGTCTGGGAGGAATCAGTCCTCCACTGACTAGGTTAGAGTTTAAGTGAGAACAGAAAAAAGAGGAAGAAGATAGAGGAAGGGGCCAAGAAGCTTTTTATATTCACATGTAAAGAGAATAAACTAGTCCCAGAGTTAGCCATCCAGTCACTTCGTCCACTAAAATGATTAACTAAAACTTTACGTGGATCATCAGGCAGCAATCTCAGCTGATTCTGAAGATGCTAAAAATTCATATTCAGTTTGGATACTGAATAGTCTTCCTACCCACAGAGAAGTCTGTGACTAGATCAGGAAACCTACTCAGAGATAGTCAACTAGTTATTTGTTGATCTCAAGAAGAAAATCTGCCTGTAGTATGAAGCTCGGGTCATCTATTGTTACCCACTGACATAAAGAATAAGGCTCTGACCAGTTTGCTCCCCTGGACCCTGGCTATTGCTCTGAACACCCCCCAGGTCCCACCCTTAAGCAAGATGTCTAGAGAATAACTGAATTACATGGAAGAAGTCCTTTTCCTATATTTGTGCTTTGGGAAATAATATTTAGAACTAATTCTAAAAATGGATATTTTCTTCAAAATGGTTACATGAGCTCCTTAGAGAACTGAATTTACTCAGGACCCATAAACCCACGTCTATGGAGCCATTCCTACAACTTATAGATGAAATGAGAGAAAAGTTATATATAATGGGAGCAGAGAGGCAGCACACAGAAGTGGAAAATGTGTGTGAGCTTTGGCATTGCAGTCCTGAATTCAAATCCTCACTGTGCAGCTTATTAGATGGGTACCTTTACCTATCTGAGTCTTGATTTCTTTATCTGAAACACTGACATGGATAATATCCACCTCCTAGGACTGTTATGAAGATTAAACAGGAGAGCAGTTGGGACAGCGATGGTCAGTGGGCGTTATCTGTCTCCCTTTCTAGTAAAAAGGCTCTAGTCTAGAATGCTCTTAGATCTCCAATAGACTCCAGCAATCTCACATATTATTGTTACTGTTAATGTTATTGGCTGAATTGTGTTCCCCCCAAAGTCCATATTTTGAAGCCCTAACCCCCAATAGCTCAGAATGTGACTGTACCTAAAGATGGGGGCCTTAAAGATATAATTAAGTTACATGAGGCCTTTAGGATGGGCCCTAATCCAATCTGCTTGGTGTCCTTATAAGAAGAGTAGATTTGGACACACGGAGAGAGACCCCAGAGATGCACGCCCTGAGGAGAGATCATGGGAGGACACAGTGGGCAGGCGGCCGTCTTCAAGCTAAGGAGAGCGGCCTCAGGAGAAGCCAAACCTGCCAACACTCTGACCTTGGACTTCTGGCCTCCAGAACTGTGAGGAAATAACTTTCTGTTGTTTAAGCCAACCGGTCTGTGGTATTTTGTTATGGCAGCCCGAGCAGACTAACACAATTAGTATTATAGAAGGGCGCTGAACTGTTAAGAGAACAGTGACAGGAGACGAGGTTCTATCCTAATTCTGTAGACAATTAGCTGCGTGACCTACAGCAAGTCACTTGACTTCTCTCTACATTTTCCACCTCTCTCCTCCAGGGTTGTAAGGATTAACTGAGATAAAGTCTGTAAAGACCCTATCAATAATAGGTGTCCTGTAAGCAGCGGTTCCCTTCACTGCTCTGTCCAGATATCAGGTTTCTTGTAATTCAGGGGAGTGCATGGACTGAGCAGTGCCCCTAGGGCTTTTCAGCTCTGACCTCCTGCAACTCTAATAGCAGTCTCACTAACAACAGTAGGTTTCATTTCTGTAAAGCCAAAAAGTATTTTCAAAGTCCTTTCCCTCACAGTAAACACAAATGCATCCCTCTGACTTAACATGCATTTAAACATCAATTCTGAAGAACCCCATGAAACTCCAGCAGACCAGACTCACCACCCCTAAAAGTCTCCCTGCAGGCAAGTCCAGCCAGCCAAGCAAAACTGCATTCTTCAGTGTTAAGGCTTTCATACCCACCAGACACAAACTTTAAATGAATGTAAATCCAAATTTCAAAATTAGGTTCCAAAACCCACTTAAAACCCCATTCTCTCTCCCCACTGTACCTGGATGAACAATCCAGTTGCCCTCTTCTTGGTGGATCAAAAGACACTTTTAAAATAAAGTTTCTTTTCATTTGCTTTCTGTTTCACAGCAAAGCCTGGTGTTCCTGTAGATCTGAAGTCTCATTCTGTGGCAGGGGATTGTAAGAAAACGGCAAACACTGACAAGTTCCTCTTTTCTTTTTTCTTTTTTCAAAGCATAGTAAGAATGGTTTGGACACAGCTCAAACTGTGTTCAAAAGGGATCAAAAAGGGAAGATGAGTGTAAGTACAAGTAGCTGGAGAAAGAAGTGAAACGAGCTTAAAGATGCAAAAGCTGGAAATTCACAACAAGAAAGGAATTACTCATTTGTTCCCTGTTTATTCACAACATATGAATCCTACTGCTGTTAGTTTATTATTCTATAGCTTAAAATGAAAACAAAGTGTTTTGAACACTTAGTGTGCGTTAATTTTTGTCATTAACTGAGAGAGAAAGAGAAAGAAATGAAATAAACTGGTTTGGTTAGTTAAAGTTTATTGCAAAGCAGCCAAAGTCATGCTTATCATCTGTACCTCGGGTCCCAGGAGACTTCTAGCAAATGCATACTCTTAGTCACCAGGGTCCTCAGCAAGGTGAGCACAGAGCAAATGGACCACCACTATCAGCCCACCCAACTGATAGTGCTCAGGGCATCCTCCAACTATGAAGAGCCACAGGCTCCCACATGCACACACACATTCAGAGCTTGTGGTCACAAACTCCAGGAAGCTAGTTCACACTCAGCTCCCAGAATGGAGAAATCTCCCAGGACTTCTCTTGAGAATGACATTCTTGCATACATTTTCCCCATCTTTGCACAATCTATCATGAGATTTTTATGTTACAAAACTTCTTATTTCAAAAAGAGCATTCCGACATTAACTTACCTGACATAGAAGGATACCTAAGTTTTACCCTAAATAAATTTCTACATTCTGGGTTTTCTATGGGAGTAACAACAGTGTTTCCCAACTTGTGAGGTGGGCGTCTCTGAAGTGAGATTAAGGGCTGTGCCATCAGCTGGATTTCTGAAATTTTAGTGAAACTTATATGTAAATGTGTGTTCACAGAGAAAAAACTGTAAAGACAGGCACCAACAATATAAATACTACTTATCTTTGGGGAGTAATTTCAAATTTTTTTCTTTTGTTTATCCATATATTCTGATTTTCTATAACGAACACCTATTACTTTTGTAGTAACAAATGATGTAAAACAGGATAGAAAGGGGAAGTGTAGAAATGTGGTTGTAGTTTCCACCCAAATATATCAAGTCTTAATCCCTGGAACCTGTAAATGTTGTATCTTTATAGACTTGATTAAACTAAGGGTCTTGAGATGAGGAGATAATCCTGGATTATCTGGGTAAGCACTAAATGCAGTCAAAAGTGTCCACATAAAAGAGAGGCAGAAGGAGATTTGAAAGAGATAGAAAAGGAGAAGACAATGTGACCATGGAGGCAGATATTGGAGTGGCTGTGAGTCAAGGAACAGGGGCAGCCACCTGAAGCTAGAAGAGGCAAAGGATGGATTCTCCTCTTGAGCCTCCAGAGGGAGCATGGTCCTGCTTACAACTTGATTTCAGCCCAGTGATGCTGATTTTGGACATCTGGCCTCCAGAGTGTGAGAGAATAAATTTCTGTTGTTTTAAGCCATCCAGTGTATGGTATTTTGTTACAGCACCCGCAGGAGACTAATGCTGTAGAATATCATGGTAAAAGGAGCAAAATTATATCCACATTCATTCATGCACATCCTCCATGTGGCCCCATCACTTTCCTTTGCAAATGGATTTGCAGTCAGTTGTTTTCAATGAATTTAGAATGGATAACGTACTAAAAATCTTGGCATCTTGAAGAAGTTCCAAGAGCTATGTCCCTTGCCTTTTGCTTTTCCTCCTAGTCTCTTCCCACCCTTTACTCTCCTGGGAGTGTGGCAAAGTGGAAATGCCTAGGGCTCTGGAGCCAAAAGACCTGAGTTCAAGTGTGGGTTTCAAGTGTGGGTTTCATCTTGTTTCTAAAACAAGTCACTTAAGCTTCTTAGCAGGAAAGTGGTGGCTTAAGCCTATTAGCAGTAAAACAATCCCCAGCTTGCTCCAGGATTGTTTGAACATCATCTGAGCTACTGTATCTGAAAGTACCACCTGAGTGCTATTTGGTGACTTTAAACATTTATAGATGCTCATGCTTTTCACTCTCAATTTAATGGGGAGGGAGGGGAAAAGTGACAATACTTTGCTCCCTGGGGGCCTGTAACTCCTAACTCTAATAATTGTTCTAGAATTTTGCTAGTCTTCTGCCCAAAAAGTCAGTGGCAGGGGAAGCTATTGGGCCAATTCATTTTTGGCAACTTCCTAGTATGCCTTAATAAAGGAGGGCCAAACCTTCTTGAGTAACTAACTCCTTTAGGAAGTAGGGGTATATCATGTCTATTATTCTCAGCTTTATATATATATATATAAAATATATATTTTTTAAAACTCTATATAATTCCCCATCCTCACTCCTTACAATTGGCCTGTCTAATAATTCAGATACACTAATATAAGAGAGGCTTTAGTAAGAGAAACTGAATGTGGGAGGACAGATTGTTGATTTTCAAGGTGACTGAAATCCTATCCTAAAATTAACATTTGAAATAGCTGGAGATATTTGTCAAGAAGAAAAAAAACTTTAAGGAGTTTCGATAGCTGTGTTCAGATGTCTGCAGGGGCGTGGCATAGGGAAGAAGGAGCAGGTTTCAGATGCTTATGACAAATAAATGTTATTTACAAGGAATCAATATTTCATTCAAAATGCCAAAGACTGCCAAAGATAAAATGCACTGCTTTAGGGTAACTGGTCATGCTTTTTGCTCTCCTTGAATTTTAAAACACCCTTCCAATAATTGGGCTTTCCCAAATTATGAAACCCACATTCCCAAAGCAAAAGCCAAAAACCCTTTTTCACAGCGTCCCTTGAAGTTAGTGCGTACTTGCCCCCAGGGTTCTGCCAATTGGAAACCAATATGAGACTGCACTTGGAGCCAACATGGTGCCAATGTGAAAGCCATCCTGGTGAAATAGCGAAGAGATATACAGCTTGTGGAAGCAGTAGCACAGTTGCTCCAGCTCTGGTGTCCTGCAGAGCCTGTGTCCAATGGCAGAGACAGTAGGGTTGCCAAGTGAGCAATCCAGCCCTGAAATCACCTGCTCTTGCTTGCACAACCTCCCAATCGTGGTTCTCTGGACCCTCCTGAAGATTCTGTGAGTTACCTGACATCCTCGATAAAGTTCTTTTCTGCTTAAACCCACTGAAATGGGCTCTGTTTTACTTTTTCACATTGACTATTGTCTTAGCAGCTAATTGGCATGAATTCTTTAGGAGGTTAGTATTTGCTTTATGTGGGAAGTTGAATTAGTTCTGATCTCTATCAAATTTAAGATTCTCTGAATAAGAGTGGTAAGGGGATGACAAGTAGGAATCTGGGTAAGTAAATTTGATTAGTGTCCTATAAAAAATTTGTGATTACTTCTCCACCACAGGTGATTTAAAAATTTAAGCAAGAGTATACAGAAGACAGTTAGGCCAAGGCTTAACTAATATTCCACCATTAGTCATATAATAATTCCTTTAGGTAAAGCACAAACCAATCAGTCCATTTTTACAATGGAAATATTTTGGAATGAGTCTATGATGATTCTACTGCCTTTGATTTAGTGTATGAATTTCAAACTCAGGTGTGAAAAGATGCAAACTTTATTTCTCTATAAATCAAGCTGCTGTCTGATACAATCTCCATTTAAGTTGATGGGAGAATTCTAATCTACTCATTTTGAGGTCAGTTTCTCCAGTTCAGTGAGCCCTCAGTCTATCCAGATCTATAGTTTAGTCATATTCCAACTTAAAACTCCTGTTGACTTTTTCTTTTCCCTCTCTCCTTCCTAGGATGTAGTCTAAGTTCTGCCTCTAACAGCAATAAGGGGGATCAGAATCCTCTCCTCAGCTCAGTTCCTATGATGGAACTTGTCGCTGGTATACTCATCCTAAGTGTTACACTTGGCTTGGATGGTGTGTAATTTCTGTTTCCCAGTGTGGATCCCATCTGGTTGCCCGCTGCCAGGAGACTGCTAAGATATGGCTCCTTCCTCCTCTTGCTCCAAGTCAGCAGTTTACATCTCAGCCTTTGAATGCATGTTTTCCACCCCTGCCTTACACACTGTCTGTCTCTCTGCTTCTCCCATCTCCTCACAGAAGACTGGGAATTTCAGACTTCCTGAATGCTACAGGAAAGCCTCCGGAAACTAGGGAGTAGGGTCATCCCCGTCCCAACCACGGATGCTCTAGATATCTGGGTCAATGGACTCAGGACTATTGACTGAGAAAGGTCTTGAGAGAAAAAACGATCAGGCTTGCAGGTTAGTATCTAAAATAATTCATCCGCCACATTTTATTGAGGATGGACCTGGATTAAGCTATTTATGTTTGAAAAGTGAACATACCATTTTCTAGTTTTTAAAAAGCTGATTCTGCAAAAGCATTTTTGTATGTAATTAATGAGATAATTACCTCTTGGCTCAATGAAGAAAATACAGCAAGTGCTGAATGGGATATATTTCTATACCATTTGAAACTAATTAAACTGCTTTTATCTTTATAGAATATTTTTAATTAAAAAAGTAATACATATTAATTTCAGAAAATTTGGAAAACATAGAAAAGCTTAATATAGAAAAGCACAGAAGCCACCCACGATAATAATCACTTGTGACACTTTGAGATGTTATACTTTCAGTTATATTTTTTATATTTCTGTATCTATATAATATTGGGAGCATATGCAAATTGAGATCACGAGCAGATCAAAGTGAAAGTGAAAAAACAGATTTTTTTCACTTCATAAAGAATTTTGAGATTGTTTTCCCCCATATCATGAAATAACTCTAAAAGATGATTCTCAGTGTATCATTTCATTAAATGGCTATCCCAAAATTTATTTACTCATTCTCATGGACATTTAAATTGTATCCAGTTTTGGACTTCCCTGGTGGCGCAGTGGTTAAGAATCCGCCTGCCAATGCAGGTTCGAGCCCTGGTCCAGGAAGATCCCACATGCTGCAGAGCAACTAAGCCCGTGCGCCACAGCTACTGAGCCTGCACTCTAGAGCCCGCGAGCCACAACTACTGAAGCGCAGGCGCCTAGAGCCCGTGCTCTGCAACAAGGGAAGCCACCCCAATGAGAAGCCTGCACACCGCAACAAAGAGTAGCCCCCACTTGCCGCAACTAGAGAAAGCCCGCGCGCAGCAACGAAGACCCAACGCAGCCAAAAATAAATAAATTTATGTAAAAAAAAAATACCAGTCTCTGCTTCCCAAACCAAAACATCCACTACTGTGGACAGTTTAAGTAATTATTGTAACAAGAATATCTGATATGTCACTCCTTTGCTCTAATTCCTTTAATGGTTTCCCCCAACACTTCCATAAAAATATTTTTTAATCCTTCGAATAGCATGCAAGATTGTTCATGATTTCTTCTTTACCTATTCATGCAGTCTCATCTGTAGCCATTCTCTCCCACGTAAACTAAGGTCCAAGCAAACTAAATGACTTCCAGTTTCCCAAGTCCATTAAATGATCTTTGGAATGTTATGACCCAGGCTGTCAGCCCCCCACACCTCTTTGGCTGAAATTTTTTACTCATCTTTTAAGTACCAAGTTAATTGTTACCTCCTGTGAGAATTTTTTCAATATTCCCTTTTACACATTAATGGCCATGACTTTCCATTGCTCTACCGCTGATCTATCATTTATTTCCCCAAGGCTGTCCTCATAATATACCCTCAAACTCTCCCTCTCCAAATTGGAAGTCACATTAATGTAGCTTGGATATTAAAATTAAGTATATCTATTTTAAAACTTCAAAAATTAGATGGATTTGTAAGTTTATCAGCAGACAGGACCTTGTAGTGAAAACAGCATTGGGGACTTCCCTGGTGACGCAGTGGTTAAAAATCCTCCTGCCAATGCAGGGGACACGGGTTCGAACCCTGGTCCAGGAAGATCCCACATGCCGCGGAGAAACGAAGCCCGTGAGCCACAACTACTGAGCCCATGTGCCGCAACTACTGAGCCTGCGTGCCTAGAGCCCGTGCTCCGCAACAAGAGAAGCCACCCAATGAGAAGTCCCCGCACCACAACGAAGAGCAGTCCCGGCTCGCTGCAACTAGAGAAAGCCCGCACTCAGCAACGAAGACCAAACACAGACAAAAATAAATAAATAAATAAGTTTATAAAAAGAAAGAAAGAAAGAAAAGGGCATTGGACTAGAATTCAGAAGATTTAGGTACTTCTGTTCCTTCTTCACCTTTTCTGGCCTCAATTACCTCCCTCATAAAGGAATGTGGCTTGACTACAGCCCTAGTCTTTGGGTGGCAATTTACAGTTTATCTTCTTTTTTATTAGTCCAATCCAGCCCCCTTCATTTCCCAGATGAGGAAACTGAGTCTCAGAGATGATATATAATTTAAGTTAAGATACTATACAATTAATTAATGACTAAGGTAAACGGAATCTTGGGATCTTGGACCGGTGCGGACCAATGCTGACCTCTAAAAACACTCCCTGTTCTAAAATTCTTTAACCCGCCCAGTTAACAAAAGCAGAGGAAATAAAGAAAGGCCACAAGAGAATAGACTTAACGGAAACAAAAATCACCGGGAAGCTCGAGCTTTCCACGAATTACAAGTGAACTTCCTGTCCTGGGTAAACTTCCGGAATTAACAACAGGGAGAGCCAATCAGAACCTTCCTCCGGGAGCCAATGGGCGAGTACATTACAAAGAGCCAATCGCAGCGACGCTGTCACTGTTATGGTCCTGTCAGGGCGCCGGCTTTGTGGTTTCTGGGCGGCAGCCACCGAGAGGACTTTGGTGGGGGACCCTCAGGGGCAGCCCCCCGGCCAGCTGCGCTCGTCTCTGGCCTCGTTCCCAGCCTACATATCTCGGCTCGCGGGTCGCGCCGTGGGGCGCGCGTGCTGGTCGGTGCCGCGGCCGCCTTGGGGCCTGGGCCCAGCCACAGCCTCCTCCTCCGCCGCGGGCTCGGTGGGGCCGCGAGATGCAGCCGCCGGGCCCTCCCCCTGCGTATTCCCCCACTAACGGGGACTTCACCTTTGTCTCCTCAGCAGACGCGGAAGGTGAGACTGAGCCCCGTGAGTCGCCCTGGGGGACGCCGGGCGGACGCGGCAGTGTCTTTCTGGGGCCGAGGCGGTTGTGGCCCGGTGGGGACGGGCAAGAAGCTGACCCATGGGGGACTCGAGCCCTCTGCTCCCGCCGGGCCTTCCCAGAGGCCCGAGTGGCCGAGAGTGGGGTGTGGGGAACTTTCCAAGTGACTCGGTCAGCTTCTGGTTTTCGCTACACCGTCTGGTGGCAGGTTTTTCTGGCGAACTTACCCACCTCGAGGGCACCCACGGGACCCCAAGATTTTATTTCTAAAGTGACTTGGCATTGCTCAGAAAGGGATGGTTAGATTGGCCGGGCTAGGTGTCAAAGAATGAGAACGAGGAACGAGAGCTTGTTGCTTTGTTATTTATCAGCACATAACTTTTTGCTGAGATTAAATTAGGCGCTGCTAATACTAACTTCCCTCGAGGAGTTTGTGGGTTTTATGGAACCTGGTATCTTGCCAACGTTACAGTTTTCCTCCTATTTTATGGTGTTTGACCTCAATATTCAGAGAAGTAGACCCAGATATATTTGGGAACACCCAGCTGGATTACAAGAAGTTTCAGTTGCTTTCCAGATTTCCTTATGTACTGTTTTGAGGAAGCATTTGTGCCGGAGAGATTTTTCTACAGCACGGGAGAATTTGTTTTCCTCTGTACTTTACCAGACTCTTTGTAACTGAAATCTTTCTCTGCTACTTTTGTTAGACTTTGTATACCAGTGTACCAGTAATTTTCCAGTGACCAGACTTAAGTGCTGGATATGGAAAAATAAGTTATACTTAACTATAGAAATTTCATTCTAGAGAAGGACCTAGTGTGTTTCCTGAGAAATCGAGTTTTGTAATGCATCAGTTAATATAGCTTGCTTTCCCTTTTTCTGTTTTGCTTTCCTCGTATTGGTTTTTGAATGGCGTTGTTTAAAAACAAAAATAGTACTGTAGTTTTGGTTATATTAAAATGCAAAATACAATTTTTATCATAGAGAACATAGCTGATACATTTAAATGTAATATGGAAATTTGGTGAAATATAGCAACCCAAAATATTTTAGTTTGTTTCATCTACATTTGGTAGCCTAGTGCTTGGGGAGGAATAACCAACCATAGTTTTCCAGACTTTAAGGAAAAATTGTCTGTATACACAAAAAATTGAGTATCACAACCTGATGTTTGTTCAGACTTATATATCTGTGTTTATAGTTCTAATACCCCCACTTCCTCCAGGAATTACCTTTCTTAAATATGCCTAAGAAATCTGACAATAATATAACAAGCAAATCCATTGACTCCATATATTAAACCAAGAAACCTGGAATAAGTAAAATCCGTAAGATTTATTCAGACTTCTCCGTATAGCCTCCAAGATTGTATAGACTCCCTGTATATCCAGGGATATACAGACAAGGATAGATATTTGTATAATAATACCCTCAAGTTTATAACATTATACAGTTTAAATTTACAGTATTTTAAGCAAACAGCTTGTTTGATCTTTCTAAGAATCCTGCTGAGCTTTTTTATTCCTGTGGTTTTTTTTTTAACATCTTTATTGGGGTATAATTGCTTTACAATGGTGTGTTAGTTTCTGCTTTATAACAAAGTGAATCAGTTATACATACACATATGTTCCCATATCTCTTCCCTCTTGCGTCTCCCTCCCTCCCACCCTCCTTATCCCACCCCTCCAGGCGGTCACAAAGCACGGAGCTTATATCCCTGTGCTATGCGGCTGCTTCCCACTAGCTATCTACCTTACGTTTGGTAGTGTATATATGTCCATGCCTCTCTCTCGCTTTGTCACAGCTCACCCTTCCCCCTCCCCATATCCTCAAGTCCGTTCTCCAGTAGGTCTGTGTCTTTATTCCTGTCTTACCCCTAGGTTGTTCATGACATTTTTTTTTCTTAAATTCCATATATATGTGTTATCATACGGTATTTGTCTTTCTCTTTCTGACTTACTTCACTCTGTATGACAGACTCTAGGTCTAGTGAACCTGAGGCTTAGAGAAGTTCAGTAACCTCCACATGAAGGATCTGGAATTAAGAGCTAGCGTTCTGTTTCCTAAGATTTCTTTATACTAAACCATGATGAGTCTGACATATATTTTTGTAAACTGAAAAATGTATCTGAAGTATAGAGTCCTGGATTTGCATCCTGTCTTTACCAATTACTATCTTTGTGATGTTGGGCAGGTTACTTAATCTCTCTTAACCTCAGTTTTCGTATACATAAAATGAGAATAATAATACCCAAGTGCTCAAACATTTTGCAAATGCAAAGCACTTAGTACACCTAGAAGAGTTAAGTGCTCAGTATTTGTTAGCAGTGTTGCTGCTGCTTTGGATTTCATTATTAATTGGTGCCACGGTTATTTTTTTACTGTTCTCTAACATAAACATTTGACTCTGCAACACCAAGTTTCCTCTCTAGTTTCTAAGCGTGTCATGTAAATTCTTGCTTTTCCCCTCTTACGGTGTTTATCTAACCATGGATGTTTTTAGCTTGTAGAGGTTTTATTGTATACCTTGCTTCTAGATTCTGTCCAAGTCTCTTTCTCAGTGATACTTATCATTACTAATTTGTACATGTCCTTTGTTTTAAAATGTGCCTTGGTGTTTGTCTCCAAACCTATGTGTATCAAGGTCCTCATGCTTAGAATGCTTTTCTCCTTCTTACCCCAAGATGAAACTTTTTTTTTTTTTTTTTTTTTTGCGGTATGCGGGCCTCTCACTGTTGTGGCCCTCTCCCGTTGCGGAGCACAGGCTCTGGACGCGCAGGCTCAGCGGCCATGGCTCACGGGCCCAGCCGCTCTGCGGCATGTGGGATCCTCCCGGACCGGGGAACGAACCCGTGTCCCCTGCATTGGCAGGCGGACTCTCAACCACTGTGCCACCAGGGAAACCCCCAAGATGAAACTTAAGGCTGAATTCAAATACTCCTTTCTTGCTGAAACTTTGCTTAACTGTTCCTCAGAAACAGAAATGTCCCTAATTTTTTCTATATCCCAGCACTTAGCACAGAACCCAGAATATTAACATCACAAAGTAATTGTTTGTTGAAGGAATAAATGATTTCTGCTTTCTTTTATCTCCTATGACATTGATACTTGGGACTATAAAACCTAGCACATTTTGGATGGTATAACTAAAAAGTTACTGGTTTAGAGCCAGAAGACTTCAGTTAAAGTTCTGACTCTTACAGAAGCTATGTGATATTGGCCAAATTACATAGCTTCTATAAACTCACATTTTCATCCATAAAACGAAAATCACACTTATAAGAATATTGTGAAAATTACTTAAGGTAACGTGTATAAAAGCAAGGTCCATAAGTACAAGTTAAAAGAACGTAGACTAAAAAAAAAAAAAAGAACGTAGACTATGTGAATAAGCTAGTAAATGAATAAATAAACGAATAATGAAATCCAGACTTTATATTCAGTTCTGTGGTGTAAAACTACATCCAAAAGCAGTAATGAAATGCATGTGTATAAATGCAAGAATGTACCACCGCAATGAGAAGCCCGCGCACCACAACGAAGAGTAGTCCCTACTCACCACAACTAGAGAAAGCCCGCACATAGAAATGAAGACCAAACGCAGCCAAAAAAAAAAAAAAGTAATGATACCATTAAGTATAATATAGACGTCTTTAAGACAGTCCTTTGACTTTATTTTGTGTCACACAAATAAGTAGTTCTTTGCCTGCTTTATTTCCACAGACCAGCAGCATTGGCATTACTGGGCTCTAGTAATGCAGAATCTGCCTTAATCATAATTTACATTTTGACAAGATCATCCTTAAGTGATTCATAAGCACATTAAAGCTTGAGAGGCACTGATTTAGAATATTATGAAAGATCAACAAAAAGAGGAGGAAATTTTTTATAGCTAGAAGATCAGGGACAATTTAATATTGGTCATATTTTGCCAAAATTTGAAAGATAGGTAATGTTTTGTATATGTAGGATGGAGTATGTCCATATGCAAGGGACTGTATATGAGGAAGTCCCTAACCAAGAAATGGCTTAATAAGAATGGGATTTTAAAGAATTCATCATACATAATAAATGCTATAAAAAGGAGGTTCAGGAACTTCCCCAGTGGCTCAGTGGTTAAGAATCCGCCTGCCAACGCAGGGGACATGGGTTTGAGCCCTGGTCCAGGAAGATCCCACAAGCTGTGGAGCAGCTAAGCTCGTGTGCCACAACTACTGAGCCTGCTCTCTAGAGCCCATGAGCCACAACTGCTGAGCCCACGTGCCACAACTACTGAAGCCCACGCACCTAGAGCCCGTGCTCCGCAACAAGAGAAGCCACTGCAATGAGAGGCCCGTGCACCACAGTGAAGAGTAGCCCCCACTCACCTGGAGAAAGCCCGGGCACAGCAACGAAGACCCAGTGCAGCCAAAAATAAATAAATAAATTAATTAATTGAAAAAAAAAGAGGTTCAAAGGTGGAAGTGGTTAACTGCAGGAAGGGATCAAGGAAGTCTTCAGAGACAGATGAGGTACATTTTGAAGGAAAAGGAGTTCTTCAGGTTGAAAAAAGGGAAGAGCATTCACTTATAAATTATGCAAATGCAATAATTGGTCGAAGCAGTCCCTGTATTTTATACTTCTCAATCTTCACAGACCTTAAACAATGCTGATTTAGACCATGAGCCCCTTGGGGTTAGAAGCTGTGTTTTACTGTCTACCAGTATCATACCCACTGCCTAGCACAGAGCCTGGTATATAGCAGGAACTTAATAAATGTTCGATGACTACATGATACTTTTTGATTAAGATAAAGGTGTTGTGCTGCTAGAACTGAAGCCAACACTAATTCAACAGAAGTCCAACAAGTGGTTGGAAAGGGCGTGAACAGAGACAACTAACCAAGAAAGATGATCTAAGCCACCCAATAGCCATTTTCCTGTCCTCATATTTTTCTCCCTCTAATGATCATTTTATGTATATCAAAACATTCATCTTTCCTCCAAATCTTAAAGGAAACCTTTCTTCCTTTCCAAGGATAAGTCTCTACTAGTGCTTTTATTCGCATATCTTCTTGCCTCTTTTGGAACCTTTCTTTGTTTTTCTCTCTAGCATTTTTTATTTCTCCTCTGTTTCTTCCATCACGATCATCACTCACAGGTCCCCTCCTAATTGACAGAATTTTTAATTAAATCTACTACTTCCCTTTTTCCTTACTTTCACAGCTAAACTATCTCTTATTTCCTGTTTCCTCAGCATCTAGCAATTCCTACCATTCTGCTGGAACTTGACTTGCTTCCTATCATCTACAGAAGGACCTTCAGGAGTGTTTCCCAAAGGGGAAACACTTTTCCCAAAGGGGCAAGGTTGCATGACAAAAATTGGGTAAATAATGTGTTAAGCTAAGTTAACTTAATGCAGAATTCCCTTTAATATGACAATATTAGTTCTGAAACTCCAAATGGAGGTTGTAGTATGCAGGGTTTTCCAAACTTAGTGAATATCAAAAGCTTTTTGTAGAGGGCATCTCATAGGATCCAGATTCCACAGAACATGCATAAAGAAACACTTACCTATAAAGACAAGTTTAAAAATATTAGGGTTTTTTTTGCCTGATATTTATTCTCTTAACACTTTGTCCCCAACCTATCTTCCACAACTTTTGAACTCTGTGCCTTTTATAAGCCTTGGGCTTCCATGCCTTTGTCTCTGCCCTTTCTTTTCCTTGGAATGATTTCTTTATTATTTTTAAAAATTTTATTTCTTTTTTATTGAAGAATAGTTGATTTATAATGTTGTGCTAGTCTCTGCTGTACAGCAGAGTGACTCAGTTATACACATGTAGACATTCTTTTTAATATTCTTTTCCATTATGGTTTATTACAGGTTATTGAATACAGTTCCCTGTGCTAGTAGGATATTGTTGTTTATCCATACTATATATAATAGTTTACATCTGCTAATCCCAAACTCCCAGTCCTTTTCTCCCTCACCCCTCTCCCCCTTGGCAACCAGTCTGTTCTCTGTGTCTGAGAGTCTGTTTCTGTTTTGTAGATAGGTTCATTTGTGCCATATTTTAGATTCCACATAAAAGTGATATCATATGGTATTTGTCTTTCTCTTTCTGACTTACTTCACTTAGTATGATAATCTCTAGTTGTATCCATGTTGCTACAAATGGCATGATTTCATTCTTTTTTATGGCTGAGTAGTATTCCATTGTATATATGTACCTCATCTTCTTTATCCATTCATCTATCCATGGACATTTAGGTTGTTTCCATGTTTTGGCTGTTGTGAATAGTGCTGCTATGAACATAGGGGTGCATGTATCTTTTTTTTTTTTTAAGATTTTTTAATGTGGACTATTTTTAAAGTCTTTATTGAATTTGTTACAATATTGTTTCGGTTTTATGTTTTGTTTTTTTGGCCCCAAGGCATGTGGGATCTTAGCTCCTTGACCAGGGATCGAACCTGCACCCTCTGCATTGCAAGGCGAAGTCTTAACCACTGGACTGCCAGGGAAGTCCCAGCATGTATCTTTTTGAATTACAGTTTTGTGCGGATATATACCCAGGAGTGGGATTGCTGGATCATATGGTAATTCTATTTTTAGTTTTCTGAGGAACCTCCACACTGTTCCATAGTGGCTGCACCAACTTACATACCCACCAGCAGTGTAGGAGGGTTCCCTTTTCTCCACACTCTCTCCAGCATTTGTTATTTGTAGACTTTTTAATGATGGCCATTCTGACTGGTGTGAGGTGGTACCTCACTGTAGTTTTGATTTGCATTTCTCTAATAATTAGTGATGTTGAGCATCTTTTCATGTGCCTACTGGCCATCTGTGTGTCTTCTTTGGAAAAGTGTCTATTAAGGTCTTCTGCCCATTTTTCAGTTGGGTTGTTTGTTTTTTTGATAGTGAGCCTCATGAGCTGTTTGTATATTTTGGAGATTAAGGCCTTGTTAGTCGCATCATTTGCAGATATTTTCTCCCATCTTTGGAATGATTTCTTATTCCTTCTCTGCTCATCCACTTATCTCTCATGGCCAGATTCCAGTTCTACTTCCACATAGCCTTCCTGACCACCTCTTTGATAGCTTAGGTCTCTTTACTCCTATGGCACCTATGATCTGTTGGCAATAGGCATTGTCATTTACCTACACAAGAGTGTGTTTTACAGTACTAGTAGGGTTTTGTATCATATTCAGCACTCCAAAAAGAAACCCTGTACCCATTTTCAGTCACTCTCTATTCCCTCCCTGCCTTCCAGTCCCTGGCAACCGCTAATCTACTTTCTGTCTCTATCGACTTGCTTATTCTGGATATTTCATGTAAATGGGGTAATACAATATGTGACCTTCTGTGACTGGTTTCTTTCACTCAGCATAATGCTTTCAAGGTTCATTCATGTTACAGCATGTATCAGTAACTCATTCCTTTTCTGGCTGAATAAAATTCCATTGCTTGGATATACTGTCAGTTGGATTTTGAACTCCTTGAAGTATCTCACTTCTTTATATCACTCTCAGGGCATTATAGAAATAAGTAATCCTTAAATATTTATTGGTGGATTAATTAACCAATGTTGAAAGTGAGAAAGGTACTAAAGTGAAAATGACTTATTGTTTGTGATATAGTTCCTTTTGCCAAAGGCCAGAAACTTGTCTCTAGTCTCTCTCTCACTTTCTCATATTCAGTTGGTCATCAAATTATTTCAGAATAGTTCCAGAATAGCTATGTAATTAATCTGTCCTTCCCTTTCTACTGACATTGCCTTAGTTCAAGTCCTTTCCATTTCTCATCTATACTTTTTGCTGACCATACTCCCTCCTCAAATCTCTCCCCCACTTAAATCAGCCCTCCACAGTGCAGCTAAGATTATGTTTACACAATGCAAATCTGATTTTGTATATTTACTTTATTAAAAACCTCTGATGTCTCTTCTTGATATAAGCTCTGTGGAACTATTTGCCCTTATATTAATTAATTCATCCAACCAGCACACATTTATTGGTTGCCTACTATGGGCCAGGCACTGTTATAGGTACTGGAGATACGTGTTCAAAACAAAACTACAACAAACACACCTTAGTTCCTCCCATCAGCGAACTTACAGACATTATCCAAATAATCATACAAATACATTATTATAAACAGTGATAAATGTTATGAAGGAAAAGTCCAGGGGACTATGAAAGGAACCTAATCTAGTCAGGAAGATCATGGAAAATTTCTTTAAATAGGTATATCTAGGGGACTTCTCTGGTGGTGCAGTGGTTGAGAGTCCGCCTGCCAATGCAAGGGGCACGGGTTCGAGCCCTTGTCCAGGAAGATCCCACATGCCGCAGAGCAGCTAAGCCTGTGCACCACAACTACTGAGCCCGCATGCCACAACTACTGAAGCCTGCTTGCCTAGAGCCCGTGCTCAGCAACAAGAGAAGCCACCGCAGTGAGAAGCCCTTGCACCACAAGGAAGAGTAGCCCCTGCTCGCCATAACCAGAGAAAGCCCACACGCAGCAACGAAGACCCAGTGCAGCCAAAAATAATAAATAAAATAAATAAATTTATATATTAAAAACAAAGTATATCTAGGAACTGAAGAATGGGTGGCATTTAATTATCTGAAGTTAGGGGAGACAGCCTGGTACAAAGTCCCTGAGGTACAAGGGATCCTGGTTCATTCAAAGAACTGAGAGGCTTAATATGGCTAGAACATAGGGTCACGGTGGGTAGGGAGGCAGAAAATTGTTCTGGAGAAGTAGATAGGGCATGTAGAGATTGTTAGATTTGAGCTGAAAAAGTAGTGGGAGGCCACTGAAGGATTTTAAACGGGAGAGTGAAAGATTTGCATTTTAAAAATATTCTTCTGCCTATAGGTGAGAATGGATTGGAAAGAGAATGACTAGGGAGAGGAGTTAGTAGACCATTATAGTCATACAGACAGGAGATGTTAGTTTGCACGAGCATGGTGCAGGTGGTAGAAATGGAGAAAAGTGGGCAGGTTCAAAAAATATTTAGGGGTAAAAGCGATAGAATTTAGTTGTGGTTGAATGGTGTGGGGAGCATGTGAATGAAGGAAATTGTCAAGGATAATTAAACTTCTGGTTTACAGTGCTGGATGGGATTAGTGGTACTATTCACTGAAATAAGAAACTGGAGGAAGACCTTAACTATCAAGAATTCAGTTTTGGAATATTGAGTTTTAAATGCTTTTGAAATAACTACAACGTTAAACTGACACTTGATTGTATAAGTCTACAGAAGAGGACTGGGCTCAATATATTGCTTTTTGAGCTCAGCCTTCCTCAGTGTTTTTACCTCTTTTTATGGTCTGAATGTTTGTGTCCCCCAAAATTCATATGTTGAAATCCTAATGCCCAGTGGGGAAGTGGAGCCTTTGGGAGGTACTTAGGTCATGAGGATGGGGCCCTCATAAATGGGATTAGTGCTCTTATAAAAAAGATTTCACAGATCTCCCTACCCGTTTCTGCCGTGTGAGGGCACAAGGAGAAGTCAGCTAGCCAGAAGAGAGCCCTTTCCTGACCATGCTGACACTCTGACTTTAGACTTCCAACCTCCAGAACTGTGAGAAACAAATTTCTATTGTTTATAAGCCACCCAGTCTATGGTATTTTGTTATATAGAAGCCTAAACAGACTAAGACACTCCTATATAAAAATGATAGTATATACAACTCATAATACTTTATTGTGATCAGTAATTTATAGACATAATAATGCAATAATTTTTGTGTTAATAGGCTTTTTTGAGTAAACAATAATTTTCTGTTACTCTGTTAAGGTGTCCATTTAGCCTACTTTGTGTGACATTCTCCCTCCCCAGGAAAGATGTCACTTCTAATATAATTTAGTAGTGTTGATAGAGGAATCTTTAGTTTTTCCTCTTTAAAAGTTTCCTACTTGATTTTTAAAAAATTATATCCAGATAGATATTATCACAAGTATCTTCTATACAATGTGCTCAAGAAGTACAATATATGATATATAATGGGTGCAAGAATAGCTTTTCTTCTGTGTTTGAAAATTGAAAATGACTTTTTAGTCAACCTTTCTTGGGAAGAAAACAAGGTAGTTAAGCAAGATTTATCTTTTAAAAAAATTAATCTATTTCTTTTCATAAATTTTAAACTTGTAAGGCATTACACAAATCCATAAATGTGGTAAAATTGCATAGAACTATACACACATACACACAAATAAGTGCACTTAAAACTGGTAAAATCTGAATAAGGTCTATCAACTGTATCAGTGTCAGTGTCCTGGTTTTGATAGTACGTATGATGGTATGGTACCATTGGGGGAAACAGGGTGAAGGGTGCATATAACCTCTCTGCAACTTCCTGTGAATCTATAATTATTTCAAAATAAAACTTAAAAGACTCATAAGGCAAATAAAAGAAATTTCTGTTAGATAACTGATTTATGCCAAAATGGGATTTGATTTTTCTAAAGGTAGGCTCAGGAGATGTAATTGATTTTAATTAATATTATGTGCAATATGAAAATTAACTGGCAATATTGAATAGTAAAGCTACTGAAATCGTAAACCAAAATGATATGAATAAAAATATAACCTAGGGGCTTCCCTGGTGGTGCAGTGGTTAAGAATCCGCCTGCCAATGCCTGGGACACAGGTTCGAGCCCTGATCTGGGAAGATCCCACATGCCGCGGAGCAACTAAGCCCGTGAGCCACAACTGCTGAGCCCGTGTGCCTAGAGCCCGTGCTCTGCAACAAGAGAAGCCACCGCAGTGAGAAGCCTGTGCACCGCAACTAGAGAAGGCGCTTCCGCGCGCAGCAATGAAGACCCAACACCGCCAAAAATAAATAAAAAATTAAAAAGTATATATATATATATATAAATATATATATATATATAAAACCTAGGACACAATTTTATACAAGGCTTTAAAAGTTTTTCTCATGGAGTAACATAATCAACTCCAATATAGGTCTAGCAATTATAAAATCATTATATACTTGTGTTGGTTTCTTGAGCTCTTTCATTGGCCTATATACGCATTAAAATGTTTTTATAACTAAAATGGAACAGTGGAATTTGTCCCTTTAGTATGAAACATGTGCTTGTTTTATTTTGTTGCACAATAGTCAATTCTGGTTTAGATTTAAGCACACATGGATTTCATTTCATTTTCATTCAGATAAAATGGAATTATTTTTGTCCTTGCTCTTGGTTGCTTGTTAAGTAAGAAAACGCTTATTCATGTTATGTAAGAAGTTGGCAAGTACCAACAAAATGTTCATGTTCATTGCAGATTACTCTTCTTTCATAGAAATCTAGAACTTTTGTAGGGGCAGATCAGTAAATCTCACCCTGAGTATACTCTCATACTACACTGACTGAATTCTTCAAAGTGAAGTTCTCAGGCTGAGGAGAAGATTCAGAGAAAAGATCCCTCACCCAGTAATACACTTGAGTTGAAAGGGAGGGAAGATTACTGTTAAGTTTTGTTCTGCAGTTTTTCCAGGTGGCTTTTAATAAAACTTGAAACTTACTGATATTCTTTCCTCTCTCTGAACCCAAACAGTAGTGGAAACATTTTTAAGATTTCTTTCAAAGATTATTTCCTCTTAAAACCATTTACATTTATTATTATCTTTATGTTATTTTTTACTTAGAAAATGACAAGAATATTATAGTGTAGTAAGAAAGGATTAATTTAAGATCAGTGTTTTATAATTCTGGACACCTGTCCTAGAGTTGACGATCAAGCAAGCTGGTTCTTACCGTGGTTTAATGTAAGACAGCTGTGCTCCTGGAGTGACACACACACCCCCCCCCCTTATTTTTTTTTTTAATATTTCTCATTGTTTTCCGACATTATTTTTTACCTGTTAGCTTGATCACATGTTAGGCTAACTACTGAGTTTTTTTACTTTTCTGTTGCTTTTTTTTTTTGGCTGTACGTGGGCCTCTCACTGTTGTGGCCTCTCCCGTTGTGGAGCACAAGCTCCGGACGCGCAGGCTCAGCGGCCATGGCTCACCAGGGAAGCCCTTCTGTTGCTTTATTTATTTTATTTTTTTTGCGGTACACGGGCCTCTCACTGCTGCGGCCTCTCGCTTTGCGGAGCACAGGCTCCGGACGCACAGGCCCAGCGGCCATGGCTCACGGGCGCAGCCGTTCCGCAGCACGTGGGATCCTCCCGGACCGGGGCACGAACCCGCGTCCCCTGCATGGGCAGGCGGACTCTCAACCACTGCGCCACCAGGGAAGCCCAGTTGCTTTATTTTTAACACATGTAATTGTGTCTTGGGGGAACTGGATGGTTTGTCAGACTGCTGTTTCTAGCATTCTCCTACCATATGTCCATGATATTTTCCTTCTTTGCATAGAATGGAAAACACTACAAAATTATAAGCTAAAGGTGTCTTTTTGAGGTTCTGCATCCCTGCTATGAAAAACTCCTAAACATATACAATTCTTTCTCACAGCACTCCTTAGCACTATAATTTATATATCCTTTTTTGGTTTAGATTAAGGACTTTAACTGCAGTCTTTTCTAGAGGCCAGGGAACAGTTGTTAAGGTCCTTTCCTGCCTTATAATTCCAAAACCTTTAATGTCACTGCTCTACTAATGACTTCCTGATCTAAGTTTTCCTCTTGTTAAATCAAGAAAGACACTCTTTGTACCTGTTGGAAGTAGAATTTTAGTTAAGTTTCAACTCTTTCATTTTCAACTTAGAGTATGACAAAGAAGCAGAAAGTAATTTTGAGAGAATATTTTAATCACAAGATTCTATGGCAATTAGCATCTATAGGGACTATTTTTAAGCTTTAAGTAGGGAAGGACAGTGAATTCAAAAGTACTTGCATTTTATCTCTAGATGAATTAACTAAACTATAAAAGCTTTTTAGAATCATGTAATGTTAAACCTGGAAAGAACTTTGAATAGGAAACTGGAGACCAGAAGGCATTAATGATTTGCTGTATTAATTAGTAGCTTAGCTAGGACTTAGCTTCAGAATGCAAACTTTATTATAATTAATTGCAGGAGTTGTCAGAACCAGATCGTTATGTGACTCATAATTGATCCACTCACTGATTGAAGTTTAAGCCAGAATTTTTTAATGGCAGTTCTCAAAAGCTAACCTAGAATTTAGGGTAATGTGCAAATTAAGCTCTTCGTTCTACTGTATAGGATCTCCAGGAAAGGAGAGTCTGTGTTGAGTGTTCTGGTTTGCTGTTGCCGAAATTGTTTTCTAAAGTATCACTCCAGTCTTTTGACTTCTAGTTAACAACATTGATGGTTGTTTACTAGTGCATGTTGTCTGGTCCTACAAATGTGTTTTTTTATTAATTCCTGTATGACCTCAATCAAGTCCTTTACTAGTCCCAATTTTTTTTTGACCAGAAATTTTGACATATGTACTACTGTGATTATCTGTAACCTCTAAGGCACTGGTACAGACTGTGAGTGGAATTTATTTTGTAACGTGGATAATAGAGTCTCTTCACTGCTTTTTTTTTTATCTATGTAAATTTATTTATTTATTTATTTTTGGCTGCGTTGGGTCTTCGTTGCTGCACGCGGGCTTTCTCTAGTTGCGGCAAGCGGGGGCTACTCTTTGTTGTGGTGTGCAGGCTTCTTATTGTGGTGCCTTCTCTTGTTGCAGAGCATGGGCTCTAGGCATGCGGGCTTCAGTAGTTGTGGCATGCGGGCTCAGTAGTTGTGGTGCACGGGCTCTAGAGCTCAGGCTCAGTAGTTGTGGCGCACGGGCTTAGTTGCTCCGCAGCATGTGGGATCTTCCTGGACCAGGACTCGAACCCGTGTCCCCTGCATTGGCAGGCAGATTCTTAACCACTGCACCACCAGGGAAGCCCTTCACTGCTTTTTAGAATTGACCTAAAAAAACCCAACAACCTTTATTTTGCCAAAACTAAAGATAAATGATGTAATTATATAAAGAAAAAAGTTAGCTGAAATAGTAGGAAACTCTTACTAGTCAGATTTATCCAAAACTAAGCATTAATATATGAGGCACTTAGCATAGATATTTAGTTTTAAAAGAAATAATGTATGAATAAATATATGAAAAAGTAAGGGAAGTTATCTGCGGTTTTCCTTTAGCAAATAATTATGTCTAATGGTTTGTATATATAAATATGTAATGCCTTTAAAGAGAATTTATACATCACTTTGTTCTGAAGCACATAATGTACATAATAATGAAGGGACTCCGAGATGATATCCTCTTGGGAGTTCCTGGGGGTCCAGTGGTTAGGACTCCGTGCTTTTGCTGCCGGGCCTGGGTTCAGTCCCTGGTCGGGGAACTAAGATCCCGCAAGCCTCGCAGTGCAGCCAAAACCAAACCAAACCCAACCAAACAAACAAAAAAAACAAAGTGATATCCTGTAATATATTTTGTATATATCTTCCATTTAAATTTTAAAGTTACAGTTTTAAGTCTAGATTCTGGTACAAGGCTAGCTAGTTAGATGTGAAACCTTTCATGTGAATTCACCTCTCTTGTTTTCATTTTCTTGTTGTAAAAGTAAAAAGTGGTTTTTAGATATCATTACTGAAAAAAAATTCAACTGAGTAACTTTTAAAGATTTTATTGGCTTATTCAGTGATACATGAAATGGGCAGCATTCCAATTTGCAGGTAGAAAGGAGCTCTGAGGAGCTGTACAAAACGAAAGGCTTTAGGCAGAAGGAAGTGGGACAAGGAAGTTATACTAGCTAAAAGTGGATTAGTTATGGCAAGGTCACTTTCCTTTAGGAGATTGCAGGGGTCTTTCAGGCACATTACTTCACTAGTGCTGACCAGGTGATTCCTGATTCACTAGTTTAAGGTTCTGTTTCTGGGAGAGGCCAAAACTGTAATTAAGTCTTGGTTTGGTGACATGATACTTAGCATAAGTGACTCCATTTTGGGCCTGCTGTCTTGTTTTTATCACTGTCAACTATAAAATACAAAGATTGTATACAGTAGCAGATGTTCATATGTAGAGATCTTCAAGTGATAATTATTTAATTGGATATATGCTCGTGTTGGTTAGGATTCACACATTTTACCTTGGTTTATAGTTTTGTCCTCTTTTCTCCTTAGATCTCAGTGGTTCAATAGCATCCCCAGATGTCAAGTTAAACCTTGGTGGAGATTTTATCAAAGAGTCTACAGCTACTACATTTCTGAGACAAAGAGGATATGGCTGGCTTTTGGAAGTTGAAGATGATGACCCTGAAGATAACAAGCCACTCTTGTATGTAAAAATAATATGTATTTTTTGGTTTTTTAGAGCTAGTCTGTGGGATGATTGTATTTTTTCGTATTGTTTAAGACAGGTATAGAAAATCTTAACCTTTTTGGTCAAAAGTTTTAGCTATTTTCAGTTTTACTGTTATAGTTGACATGGATTATTTTTAATACATACATTGGGAATTTTTTTGAGTTTGCAACAATGTGAAAAAACTCGCAGACGAACCATGCAGCCTAGAAGTATCGAAAAAATTAAGAAAAAGGTATGTCATGAATGCAGAAAGTATATGTAGATGTACATGTAACATATAAAATATATGTTAATCAACTGTTTATGTGATTGGGAAGGCTTCTGGTCAACAGTAGGCTTTTAGTTAAGTTTTGGGGGAGTCAAAATTATATGTGGATCTTTGAGGGTGGTACCCATAACCCCAACGTTGTTCCAGGTCAACTGTAACTAGTAAAACTGAAATAATGAGAGAATATTTTTAACCTACTGAATGGCAAAAGTTAAAAGAATCATAATCCTATATCACACACAAATATACTCCAAACTGTTAGGACTTACCTGGGTCTATAGATATCTGAAGTGAACATACAATGTAAGTAAAAAAGCAAGGTGCTTGGGTGCGTGCTGTGGAAGTTCAGTTTAAGATTTCCAAAAAGATTACCCCTCCAAACTCTCTCCTATATAGAAATTCTAGAGCTACCACTGGGAGGACTATAGGGATACTTTCACTTTCTTCATAGTACTTGAAAATTTTTAAGTGATTATGTATCACTTGGGGAAAAAAGGTGAAGAATTTAACAATTTTGGAAAGAAGAACCTATAGCTTTGTAAAATCAAGGTATTACCAAGTTATTCTCTGTAGTAATTATTGGTAGATCAAGTGCTAAAACATCCTGTTTCTTAACTGTTAATATACCGAACTTCATCAAATCTAAGATGGTATGGATTATAAGATGCAGTTATTTCACGTTTATTGATAAAACAGAAAAAGTACCTAAGACAGCATAAAGCTAGGACATCAAAGGGCTATCTTATCTCCTTAGTGTAAGGATAAATGAGAAATAACCTACCATACAAAGAGAGACAGCAAGGAAGTTTGCTTGTCTGTTTGGCACTGGGTGGGGTGTTGGAAGAAAAAGTGTCTGTGAGAATATAGGATTGCAGTCTGATTTATCAGTACGGTCCCAAAAAGTCTCAAGCAGAGAATTTTATTTAAAGTCCCAAGTTGATAGTGCCTCCAGGAGACTGGCAAAAGGAAAGGCAGATCTTGGAAGCACTTGGCTTCACTCCAGACTGACAGCAGTTGTAAGACACCAGCTATTGTGAGATGCATCCCAACTTTAGAGATGTTGAAATGATAAAAATGTTCATCATGGAACCAGTGAAATGTGGTACTTCAAATGCAAATGTTTTGTTGATCTGTGGTGACTGTAATGTTATATTTAAACTTTTCTTAAATTCTGCTGCAACTGTCTCAGTATTCAGAAGTGTGTGCTTTTTAAGAATTCTTATTTTAAAATTATAGGGAAGAATTGGATATCGACCTAAAGGATATTTACTACAAAATTCGATGTGTTTTGATGCCAATGCCATCACTTGGTTTTAATAGGCAAGTGGTGAGAGACAATCCTGACTTTTGGGGTCCTCTGGCTGTTGTTCTTTTCTTTTCCATGATATCATTATATGGACAGTTTAGGGTAAGTATATCTTACTTTTCACAAATTCTAAATAGTTTAAGAGTTTTAAAATTGAAAATAGCCAAATATTAACTGTAGTACTTCATGTTTGAGAAATGCTTTAGCTTTACCCATTATTTCTCACTTGTTTATCCCTACAAGCTGTTCTTAATTAAATAAGTGGGGAGTGCCTTGGATTAATGATTTCCAAACTCTTCTACACCATCATTCTCATAAAAAGTATTAGTATTTGTATGGCAAGTGGGTAAAATGGTTGGGACTGCTCCCAGCTGCCCATACCCTTTCTGATTTCTCCCAAGGATAAAGAGTTTGAAACACAATACTCATGTTCTTATCTTTTATTCATTTTTAGTTCTGTTTTTTAAAGTAAGCTTCTTAATAAATGATGACAAGAATTCCATCCGTTTTTGTTTTTATATAATACTTTGTCCTATTCTCAGAGGCTTTATCTCTATCATCAAAATATGGCACATGCATATCATTCCCTCATCCCTAGTTTAAGGCTTTAGGGGAGTAAAAAATAACTCTTTACCACAGAGTGATTTGGAAATGAATTAGTTTCCTTTTGTACTATAACATATTTCCACAAGTTTAGTGGCTTAAAACAATGCAGATTTATTCTTTGACAGTTCTGAAAGTCAGAAACCCAAATTGAGTCTTAAAGGGCTAAAATCAAAATGTCAGCAGGGCTGGTTCTTCTGGAGGCTCCAGGACAGTCTGTTGCTTGCCTCTTCCCATGTCTGGAGGCTGCCAACATTCCTTGACTTCTGGCTGCATCACTGCAGTCTGTTTCCATTTGTCACATTGCCTTCTCTACTGTAGTCAAATATCCCTCTGCCTCCTTTTTTAAAGGACAGTTGTGATTACATTTAGTGCTCACCAGATAATCCAGAGTGTTCTCTCCATAGCAAGACCCTTAACGTTATATAATACTGGTCCTATTAGTATTTACCTTGGATCAGTAGTTCATATCAAGTATTCTGTTGCAAGTATAAGGACCATTGAAGAAGTTGAATGGGGGTCTGGTCTCCTACCCACCACCAACCCTTCATGTAGAACATCTCTATATGAATTTTATCTATTTTATATAATCTTTCATTTGAACAAAGTGTTCTAAGGCTAAAAACAGAAGATTCTTATCTCCATAGAATGCTTCTTTGTCATTACTTAATCATTCATTTATTTTTGTCAGTATGGACTCATGGATATTTATTTTATTTTCTGGACTATAATACAATACTGTCATTTATTTTATTGCTCAGATTGTTGCAGTTTTAGCCATTGGGAGCGCCTTCAGGTTAGCTTCTGTATCCTTTTGCCATATCCCCATCTTTTTTGAGTACTTCGTTTCTTTCTGACTCCACAGAGTGTTCTGGGCTCACCTTGTATTGTCCCTGTCCCAGCCCAGAATCAGTCATTTTTCTAGGGAGTCCTAGTGCCTTTTGGGGAATATTTAGAAACCAGGATCTGGGCAATAAGTGTGCTTATGTTGCTACTGGGTGTCATTATTTCTAGACCCCCCCAAGCAGACAGAACTTGGAAATATATGCATATATCATTACTATGTCAAGTCTCAGGAGTTAAAATTGTGTGAAGTATCGTCCACATTCTATTACTTGGATAAATGTGTAATTAATGTAAATTTTAGAGACCTCTTGAGAAGACTGGTAACTTGTTTCACAGATGAATTTACCTTCCAAAATGCTATAAAGCAGGGGTTGGGAGTCAACAGTTTGGTCTTTCTTTGCAGTTCTTTTATTATATATCATAAAATACTAAGGTTTCCTTAGGCAATTGATCATTGCTAAATTTTCAGTTTGGATGTAAAATTACATTACACATTTATATTCTTATTAAGTTTTACCTGGGAACCCAAACTCTCTATGACCTGAAGTTGGGTATACCAAAATATATGGTAGAGGATTGAGTTCGTGGGAAATTATCAGCTTATTTGGTACACAGATAATAACTGCATGAATTTTTTTTCTCTTAAGGTGGTCTCATGGATTATAACCATTTGGATATTTGGTTCATTAACAATTTTCTTACTGGCCAGAGTTCTTGGTGGAGAAGTAAGTGGTTAATTTTGAAAATAGCCTTTGTTTTTTATGGTAAGCTTTATTTTTGATACTGCAGGTAGTATCAGTAGCTATGTTCATTGTAACTGCTTTTTGTCCGAGAATTGCTTTTAAGTTATGCTACTTCTTTTAAGGTGATGTAAATATTAGTATAAATGTTATGAGAAATAAAGAGGAAAGAAAATCCAATTTCACTCATAAATAATGTATAGCTTTTTAGGGAAGCATGCAATTTATTCTCTGTTACAGCAGTTCTCAAACTTTTTGATCTCAGGTCCCCAAAGAGGTTTCTTTCTGTAGGTTGTATTTATTGATGTTTACCATGTTAGAAATTAAAATAAAAATTTTAAATATATATTTATTCATTTAAAACTAAAAGTAAACCAAATACATTTTGACATAAAAAATACATTTTAATGAAAACTATTTTTCAAAACAAAGTGAGAAAAAGGTATTGTTTTACATATTTGCAAGTAGCTTTAATGTCTGGGTTAGTGGAAATTGTATTCTAATATCTGCTTTCTGCATTCAATTGTTACGCTATATTTTGGTTAAAGTAAAAAATAAGGCCTCACACAGGTATATAATTTTAAAAGGAAGAGTATTTTAATACATGTTTTGGATGATTATGATTATTCTACTCTGATACTACATCAACACTCAACAAGTAATATTTTCTTAAAGGTTCGTTGTAGTGAGGAATCTCAAACCATATCAGTGAACTTTTTATACACTGTATCATTGAAATTCCCTTTGGATGGATCTTTTTACCCATGCACGATCTACTAAGAAAACATTAGTTCCCTGAGCTTTGTAGATCTTCCAAATGTTGACTCGTTTTATTGTACAATGTCAGAAAATCACATTCATTAATATCACCACCTATTTCATCAGAAAAATCTGTATTGGAAAACTATCAAGATAAGAGTGTTGGATACAAGTTTTCCAAAATTCTACTTTTTGCTTGAGAGAAATTTTGTAATTTGGAAGAAATACTGTCAGTTTTCCTTGAAATAAGAGGCTCACTTCTTTCATTTTCATTCATGTTGCCTGTCAGTACCTAACTCTGAATAATCATAGTTTGTCTTTCAGTTGTTCTTTCAAGTAAAAGTGGTATTCTATGGATAAAGCATCTAATTCAACTCTTCACTCACACAGTTGTACAAATGCTCTTCCTTGGGATAACCATTGAATCAAGATACAGAAGAAATGCTTTCTGTGTACTTCTCATTTTGTTACACAGAATATTAAAAAGACATATTCAAAGGTTGAGGCTTAATAAAATTAATCATTTTAACTGCTTCATTAAGGACATTCTTAAGTGAAACTGGCTTTTTTTCTTCTTTTCCTGTGAGTGTGGGGTAGTAAAGAACACAGTAACTACTAGTATGTTTCATGCCACCTTATTTGTGCTAAAGCAGCATGTTTTACCCATTGCTTTTGTTCTGTTAGTACCAATATCAACCCAATTAAAAAGGCAAATAATATTTTATTACTATTATAAAAAATAGTTTTGTGGGGTTTTTTTTTTTTTTTTTTTTTTTGCGGAACGCGGGCCTCTCACTGTTGTGGCCTCTCCCGTTGCGGAGCACGGGCTCCGGACGCGCAGGCTCAGCGGCCATGGCTCACGGGCCCAGCCGCTACACGGCATGTGGCATCTTCTGAGGCCGGGGCACGAACCCGTGTCCCCTGCATTGGCAGGCGGACTCTCAACCACTGCACCACCAGGGAAGCCCTGGGTTTTTTTTTTTTTAAGTTTTATTTATTTTATTTTTTTTCCGTGCCTTGTGGCATGTGGGATCTTAGTTCCCCGACCAGGGATTGAACCTGTGCCCCATGCAGTGGAAGCGTGGAGTCTTAACCACTGGACCGCCAGGGAAGTCTCCTATTACAAAAAATAGTTTTGACGTTCCAGTCTTTAAGAAGAGTCTCTGGGACCCCCAGAGGTCCATGGGTCACACCTTGAGAATCACTGCTCCATTAAATTAGACTTTATGAATTACTATAAACCTAGGAATTCCAGCACTCTGGAATTCAACTCTCTGTGAAGAGGGTAAAGCACAAGGGATGCCAGGCAGAGTTACTATATCATGTGGGTGCTGACTCATATCAGGCTTGCTCTATGAACACTGAATGCTAAATGCAGAACTCTTGAGCCTTTTTCTCATACTTGATGGAAAGGTCTCCACCAAGCTCTTGTTCTTCTGCTTTCCAGTTTCCAAAATTAAGTTGCTCTTGTCCTGTCTTCTAATCTCCTGTTTATGCTTCTTATAAAAAGGAGTTTCCTTTTTTCCTTCCCTTTTAATGGAGTTTCAGGAAGGAATGGTATTAGATATATGCACTCAATCCATCATCTTAACTTAAAACTCTTGAATAAATGTAGAATAACATTTATCTATGTAATTTTATCACTCTGCTTATGAAAATTTAAAATAATTCTAACAGCGACATTTGTTTGCATATTATTTCTTACATTCTAGACAAAACCTCATATAATTTTTAGGTGAAAAAAGGTGTCACTAAATGTTTTGGTAATTTAGGACTGTTGATAGAGAAGTTAAAAGACCTAGATCTTAATTTGAACTCTTAACCAACTAGCTTTGCTTTCCTGAACAAAGCTCTTTGTCTCTCTGGAATCACTTTCTTCATAATGGGGACAGTAATACCACATAGGGTTGTTAGTGCCTTTGATCTTCACAATATGTGAAGCTCTATCACGGAGTGTGGCACACAGTAGCCACTAAAAAATATTTCTCTCTTCAGTCCTCCTACCTTCTCTCCCTTCCCTTCTAGTCTGCATTTGTCACATCTAGCTTCTCTAGACTTGAATTTTTCATCAAAATAAGATGGTTGTGGTTCCTTTAAATACTCCTTCTACAACAAGGGAAATAGTGACTAAGAGATATACTCAAGGTAATTGGATATATAAGTCTGAAGCTCAAAAGAGAGAGGGCAGGAAATGTAGATTTGGGTATTATCAGAATTGATAATTGAAATCACGGTGGGTTGTTGACCTTGTCCACGAATATGAGACTATATGATAATTTGAAATATAATGGGTATGATACTTTTTTCTTAATTCTCACCTTTATGTAAGTACAACAAAGTATATATGATGTTTAATAGTGGTTAAAATAAGTATCTTGATTTCTGTGATATTTATTTAACATTTTGAAAATTCACAGGTTGCATATGGCCAAGTTCTTGGAGTTATAGGATATTCATTACTTCCTCTCATTGTAATAGCCCCTATACTTTTGGTGGTTGGATCATTTGAAGTGGTGTCTACACTTATAAAAGTAAGTAGTGTGTTATAAAAAGTAGTTTACTGTTTCCCAGTAAAAAAAAAAAAAAGTATACAGTTGTCCCTCCGTATCCATGGGAGATTCGTTCTAGGACCCCCCCGCAGACAAGAAAATCTGCAGATGCTTAAGTTCCCTGTACAAAATGGTGTAGTATTTACATGTAATCTGTGCATATCCTTCCATCTACTTTAAATCATCTCTAGATTACTTACAATACCTAATACAATGTAAATGCTATATAAATAGTTGTCTGTAGTGCAGCAAATTCAAGTTTGGCTTTCTGGAACTTTCTGGTATTTTTTCTTCCCCCCAAATATTTTCGATCCACAGTTGGTTGAATCCGTGGATGCAGAACCCACAGGTAATAAGAGCTGACTGTACTAGTTCTCTGGCTAAGAATCTTGTAATCTATAACTGTTTATCAAACAGTTCGTAGTGTTTTGGAACAGGGACCTTACTCACTAATTATACCAGTTGTATTTCTTTTATTTTCCCCTTTTAATTGCCATAAATTATAATGTATGTCTATGGCAGAATAAAGAACAAAGAGCAAATCAGACCTTGGGGTATTACACTCAGAGAATTTTTTAATTTAATGTTAAAATTTTCTTCTAGTTCATCTGACTTAGATTTTGTGGGAGGTATTTATTTAAAATTCCACTGGCTCAAAAGGACACCTGTACCCCAATGTTCATTGCAGCACTATTTACAGTAGCCAGAACATGGAAACAACCTAAATGTCCAACGACAGATGAATGGATAAAGATGTGGTACATATGTACAATGGAATATTACTCAGCCATAAAAAAGGAACGAAATTGGGTCATTTGTAGAGATCTGGATGGACCTAGAGTCTGTCATACAGAGTGGAGTAAGCCAGAAAGAGGAAAAAAATATCATATATTAACGCATATATGTGGAATCTAGTAAAATGGTACAGATGAACCTATTTGCAGGGCAGGAATAGAGACGTAGATGTAGAAAATGGACATGTGGATACAGGTGTGGAAGGGGATGGTGGGACAAATTGGGGGATTAGGATTGACATATGTACACTACCATGCGTAAAATAGATAGCGGGAATATTCTATAAAGCACAGGAAGCTCAGCTTGATGCTCTGTGATGACGTAGATGGGTGGGATTGGGAAGGGGGGTGGGAGGGAAGTCCAAGAGGGAGGGGATATAGGTATACATATAGCTGATTCACTTCATTGTACAGCAGAAACTAACACAACATTGTAAAGCAATTATACTCCAATAAAAAAAAAACCTCGCTAAAAATAAATAAAATAATATTCCACTGGGACTGGACATTTATTTAATAATTGTCACTCATTTGAATAGTAAGTTCTTTACCAAATATGATATATATGGTTCTAATAAATTGGCTTTTCTGTGTTGCAGAGATCAGGACTTCTTTGTGCTGTGTTAAGCTTATATTAACATATGTACCCACTTTAAACATTTACTGATAATATTAAATATTAATGAGTAGTGATTGAACTTAAATTTTGGCATTTATTAATTTTGAACAACTTTTGGAAATAAATGACCACTCTAACACATGTATGTATATAGCATAGTGAATATAATTTTTTTTCTTTATGGAAAATAGAACTTCGACTTAAATTTTTAAGTAGAGTAACTTTTATGAGTTTTGGTTTTACTTAAAGTTTATTACTAATTCCAATATAAAATTATTCCTTTTAGAATTGAGTAACTACAGGCTAATACTGACATTATATAAGCCTTGGGTATTGAGAAGAGTTGGATTTTGGAACCAGTCAGTTCTGAATTCAGATTCTGGTTCTGCCACTTACTTGCTGTTTGCCTTGGGGAGATATCTTTTAGTACCCTCCTGTGCAAATTGGGAGTCTTAACTACTTTTTAGGGTTTGTTATGGATTTTAAAGTATAAATAATGTCTAGTATAGTGCTTAACAGAGTAGGCAAAGTGGTAGCTGTTATTATTATAAATGTTAATCGAATATTTTGAGAACATCTCTGTATGTTTGAACTGTTTGAACACTTTAGAGACCAAGGAGAAGAGCTTTCTTTCCTCTAATCCTAAATATTTTTTTAATTGTCATTATTAGCACTTAGTTTAAAAGTCTTACAGTACAAGAGCTAGCCCCATGCTGGCATTTAATTATCTAGCCTTAGTGAACATACCACTTTACTGAATCATTCAGGATCACTGCTTGTGTGTTGTTTTACTTGGGTTAAAGCATGTTTGAATGCTTCTGAGACTACTGCCCAAATTGCTAAAACTGTCCTCTGGTTATTTTTAGTCATTGAGTTCAACTGAAAATTGGTCTTAATGTTCTTTATGCAACATGTGAATGTTTTATTATAAAGCGGAAGAATCTTTTTTATATCATTAAAAGTTTAGGATACAATTCTTTTTAAACTTTAGATTTTCTTCCCCACATTTCTTTCCCTAATCATTTAATCTTCTGTGTGTAGCAATCTGTTTTACATGTTTCTTGTTTTAGTCCAAAGTTTGCTGAGAAATAATGTTGCAAAACTCTCATCACTTAACTCTAGCATTAGAATACAGTTTAATCTACAAGCACTCATTTTTTAACATTAAATCTCTGTAACTCTTACCAATCTTTAACCATTTATTTACAAAAAAATTTAATCATGCCATACAAATGCAATTTGATTATAATTTTACTTCATTTATTTCCCTATACTTTTGTAGGTTTAAAATATCTTGCAGGTTTTTTTGTATGTTTTTAGTTTAAAAAGCACAATATAAAATCGGACCATCTCAAATACATTTTCAGTCAGTCTGCCAGTATTTATTTTTTACCTCTGTACCAGTGGTTCTCAACTGATGGCGATTTTGCCCCCCTAGGACATTTGGCAATGTCTGGAGACATTTTTGGGTATCACAAATGGGGAGGGCTGGGATGGCACTAGTATATAGTGACTAGAAGCCAGGGATACTGCTAAACATCCTACAGTGCACAGGACAACTTCCCACAACTATTTTGATTAGTGCATGGTTGAGAAACCCTGGTCTGTGCCAGGTCTGTTTCTGTCATAGTTTCCCTGATTTCTACCGTTATAGTTCTTCCTTTCATTTTATTCTGTAAAATGCCTTCAGTGACTATATTGATAAGTATTATATAAATTTCTAGTTGAAATAATTAAAAATTAAGCACGTGCATAATCAGAAAACTCTCTTCCATTATGGTTTACCATGGGATATTGAATATAGTTCCCTGTGCTATACATTAGGACATCAACTATACTTCAATTTTTAAAAAAAGCAAAAAAAATTTTTTTATTATGAAAAATTTTCAAACAATAAAAAAAAAAGAAAACTCAACCAAAATGTTATGGTTTTCCTCCTTTCCATGTAACACTATACTTCTACCTTGTCCTGGGAAAATGATTTGATACTTAATAAATGTTGTGTAAAATTTTCACTTAATATGTTTTTCTACTTCTTGGGGGAAAAAAAGGAAAAATTTCTATTTTGTGAAGATCAATTAGTTTTCTTTCAGGAAACAAATATCTTTCAGCTGCCTATCCCTATAATAGTTTTTCCGAAAGTTGCCGTATCTTAAGTCACCAGGGACACTTGTTAAAAAGTCTGATAATTAGACCCTTCTTCCCTTTAAAGATTCTGATTCAGGAGAACTAGAATGAATCCCAGGATTCTGTTTTTTAATAGGCACCCAAGGTGATTCCTATGATTAGACAAGTTTGATAACAAAAGACTTCATTTGCAGAAGTCAGGGAGCAGAGCAAGGATGAATATTCCTAACAAGTTTTAAACATTCTCAATAAGTGTTACTGCTTCTACAATTGGTTGTTAGGGTTGTTTTAAAAAAATACTGTAAATGTTATTTTTATGTTACCCAAAATGTTAATTAACTTGCTAATATGCTGCCTTTTGTCTTTTTTGTTTGTTTTTTTAAAGCTCTTTGGTGTGTTTTGGGCTGCCTACAGTGCTGCTTCATTGTTAGTGGGTGAAGAATTCAAGACCAAAAAGCCTCTCCTGATTTATCCAATCTTTTTATTATACATTTATTTTTTGTCCTTATATACTGGGGTGTGATCTAAGTCATATATGAGTAGAAAAAGACAATGTTACCTTTCTGTGTAGGCTGGGAATTCTTGCTTGAGGGGATTGAAAAAAACGTATTGCTGGTAAAATTTTACATGTTCCAGATGTAAAGGCAGTCTAAGGTCTTTTTAAAACAATATTTTTTTTTTGTATTTAATTAAGCAATTGCAGTTACCTGAATATTTTTGGTCAGAATTCTGAATTCTGTTTGATTCATCATATTCCAGTGAATAAAATATAAAAGCATTGTGTTTTTAAGATTGTGTCAATATTCTCCTAAAAACTTGTGCCAAAAGCACCTGGAATGGTAATTACATTTCACTTGAAGGGTAAATATGACAGCATCCTGATAATCCAAAAGTGCAATTTTTTTCTTTAAAGGGTTTTCTCCTGCATTGCAGATCCTGTAGATATATATTTATATTTATATATATATTTATGAAGTAATTCTTATTATTCACAAAATGTATTTCTGAATAACCTAAAAATTAAGATATTTTAAATCTGATGCTTAAACTTTATTTAATTTGGCCATTAATCTTTTTATTTATAAATTTAATTTTGCTTTTAAATTATATATAATTAAAAAAATCTCATACATGCTTCAGTCAGTATGTCCTTGTTAAGAATTCTTAATAATAACAATTGAAACTAATAACAGTTGCTGATGTAGATTTGGTTGATTTGGGTGTGCTTTTAAAAACCACTTTTGAATGTCTAAACATTTGATTAAAAGTTTCTGTTTATCTTTCTGACCAAAAAAGCAAGAGATATGATGGATATGGCATTCATTAAAATTGTCAATATGTAGAAAAACAGTAATATTTATAGCATCAGTAAATATTTTTAAGTGGTACTCCGAAGTCATAAAAGTTGCTGGAAAGAGACCATTAGAGTCTTGTGGTCCTGAACAATGTTATATGAAGTAGAAGAAAATAAAATGCTTCCCAGCTGTGTGTTTTGTTTTTATAACACCTTGTCCTGTATTACTTGATATTTTAACAAGTATCAGGTACTCTTTAACAAGAATACAATAATATTTACAAAGGGAAGTATTAAATTTTAACTAGAGAAATTTTTTTGGCAAATAATTTCATAGACTGTAGATGTACGTTTAATCTTAGTTTGTACAGTAGATAAAATAATTTATATCGATAAAATAGCAAATGCCTAATAACCATTAGCATATTATTATATTATCCTTTCTGGTCTCAGCTGGAAGAGTTAACTGCTGTCTTCAATATGGTAATGTGGCCACCTCTTGGTATGTATTCCTTTAGCAACCTAATCTGTCAGGAAATATCCAGCAACTCTGAAGTAAGCCTACAGATTAGCAAAATATCAAGCCCATCTCTCTTCCATTTCCCCTCTCCCCTCCCCCACCTGAAAAAGAAAAAAAAAGCTTATTTTAAGGAAAACTATGGAGCTACCTTTGGGCCAGAATAATGTGGAAAAATTACATAATGCTGGTTATTTAAATAAGTTTAGGAAAGCAGATTAGAAGCAACAGGATAGAACCTCTAGAACCTAAAATAATATGGAATAGTGAGGAAGGATCTACAGCTACAGAAGCAGCAACTGTAAAATGAACATTTGTCATACTTCAGGAGTTTCTGAGATCAGTACTTTATTATAGTAGATTATTATATTTGATGGTCATAGTGTTGACCCTGAAATCTTCCTCAGAAAGCTTAGGGGTCCACACCCGGCAGTAGAATTTTACTAAGCAATAAGCCAAGGCATTTTAGGACCAACTCCATCAAAAAGATGGTTTAAAAATTTTTTAAGCTATCATTTCTTTAAGATGTGAATAAAAAGTTCACTTATATGAATCACGTTTATTCCTGATGATGTAAGATAAAAGGAGATATTTGTGTTCTAAAAATAACAGCATTTAATCTTGGGACCTGTCCAATTTAGGATATATATAAATACAATTTATAATGTTTCAAGCTCAGCCAATGTCTTCATGTGCTAATGAGCAAAGCAGTTAAAACAGATTGTTAGTTTGAAAACATGACTTGTAAATGTGTGCAAGATACAGTACTGCTACAGCTAATAATGGTAAGCTGACTACAATGTCCTCTCCTTGAATTTATATATAATAATATTTTATGTCATATTGATTGTAAATCATGATTTCCAGCCTAATTATTAGTTCATTAGTGTTTTTAAAACAATTACCCAGATAGCCTCTTCTAGGTGTCTGTGTGTGCGTATACATGTTTTAAGTGTTTTCAGTTGTAGTAATCCTGATGAATGTTAATCCTCAAAAAAAAAGAAAAGAATTATGAGACATTTACTTCTGTTTTAAATTGATTATAAAATAACTGAAATTTTGAATATAAATCAAAGTCTATATATAATTTTCTTTGTATTAAAATACAGTTTAGGGAGATTTGTAAAGTTTTATGAACCATTACTAAACCTGCTAATTTCTAAGGTCTATAAGACAGTTTTATATATATCTATTTCCAAAAATTCCCCCAATATTAATATATTAATATTCTAAATTAGTGAAAATTTGCATTGACTTAAAATGTGAGGTAGATATTTTTGTTTAAATATTGTTTAAAATTTAGTTCATTTAAAAAATTCTGATGTAATAAAACATTGAATAAAAGAATGCTTCTACAAACAATAAAAACAATATTTTTCATATTCAACAGAACAGTATTTTAAAATGATTGTTATTTATTTATCTTTTACATTTTCAGTACATATTTTAGCTAGTGTTAGGCTTCAGGAAATTGTGACACGTTTGTTAAGTTTTGTTAAAATGTCTTACTTCCATACAGTTTTTTTTGGTAATTGAACAAATTGGTTTTCTTGTTTTGTTCTTTGCAGCAGAGGAGAACAACACACATCTTGGGGAACCAACCATAGGGTGTCTCAGAGTGTTTAAAAGGCCCTATTACAGGATTTAGGCTTGTGTTAATACAATTCATGGCAGTCTGAAATAAGTCTTAATAGAGCCAAAAATCACCCTCAGGTGTTCTCTTCTCTGAAATTTTAGTCACATAAACAATATAAGTGTTTTATTATCTTTCATAAAAGGTTTCTTTAACTGAACCCTGTACCTAGTAGTACATTTTAATTTCCCTTTAGAAACTGAATTACAAGTACTCTATTCCTCATTTGTTTAATCTCCTGACAGTACTTTGTGTGTTTGAGAATCTGTTGTCACTTTTCAAATAAATTCCAAAATATGATTTTTGACATTAGTAAAGACTAGACATTCTTATATCTTTGCACTAGAAATCATTATATTTTCTGAAGAAAGTCTGCTTGTGAATACATTTTCTTTATAACAAACTTTCTTCCTGTACATTTTCTTTATAACAATTTTAGGCCCTACTGTGTCGTATGGGGTATAGTGGTCTGAAGAGAAATGGTTAAGAGAATACTTATTCCCTGGTGCAAAGCATATATTATTGCAGCTTAGGGTTAGGTTGCTCATTTGAAATTCTTTTGATGTGCTGAGGTTGCAGTTTGGAGATTAATTTAAGGAAAGAATGTCAGGATGATTAAGATGGCATTAGTAAAATAATTTCCTATTTTACATTTTGTATTAGTAGTAACCATGGTTTCAACTTTTCTAATTTTCAGCAAGATATCCACAGGTTTTTACTTTGAAGATACTTAATTTGAAATTTGCAAGTGCTTGGAAAAAATTCCTGAAACATCCCTTCTGAACAGTTCGATGATATACTAATGCTGTCACTGAGATTTAAGTTAGATATTAATATGAAAAAAATTTTAATGAAATATTTTGAATTTACTTGTAATTAGAGTATATGAAGGTTATTAATGCCTATGGGGTGGGGAAAGTAAGCTTTCCTACCTGTAATAATTTTGTTAAATTAACACTTGGAATATAAGTAAATTAGATTTATCAGGAGTAGAAACCTTAGTTTTTCTATAATAGTTGCCACTGAGCTGTTTTTATTAAAAATCAAGCAAGCAAAAATATCTTACCAAAGTACTTATACAGGATCAAATGAAATTACACAGAATGACTGGTTATGGGAGAAATTTGTCATCTGGTAATAAAGAGAAAAAGCTAATATAAAAGTAGATTGGTGCTATTCACAAATAAGTGCTCACTGATGAAGATAAATGATTGAAATTCTACATTTTTCTTGGTTTTATAGTGATTCTTTTGTGGAATTAATCAGTTGCTATTTAAATATCACTTAAATTGTGTGCACCATTTGATAATGAAACAACCCATATGTTTTGTAATCCTTATGCTGAATTACACTCTGATAATTTAGTGTCTCCATAGAAAACAGTGAAAATATTCTTGTTGATGATGATGGGCCTAGGTACTAAGTCCCTCATACTCCATCTTCTGTGCTAAATGGGACTTAGGAAACTCTTTAGCCTAATACAAATTTATTTTCCAAGGATGGTACTGGTGATGGCCCCAAGAATGAAACGTTCAGAAGAAACAGCATTCAAATTGGGTAACTTGAATGTGAAGAGATAGCAGATATTCATCAGCTATTAATTGACCCCTTTCTATGTGCCAGGTACTACACTAGGTGCAGGAATACAATGATGTGCAACAAAGACCACACATGCACCCTAATGAGCCAGTATTTTTTGAAAGATAGACAATTAGTTTAACGAAGTGTAAAACAGTTGCAACAAATGGAGAAAGGCCTGTGGTGGCAAGGGAGTGTATAACAGAGGAATTAGACAAGAAAAGCCTTGCTGAGGCAATGATGCTTAAGCTGAAATCCTTAGGGATAAGTAAAAGCTAACTAAGCAGAGAAGGGAGGGAAGACTGTTAACAGACAGAGGGAATAGCAGGTGAGTAGAAGGAAACGAAAACTCGTTTGGCTGAAGTTTAGTTGTTTGTGAAATTGAGCGGGTATATTGGTACCACACCATACCTGACATTCTAAGCTATGTTTTCTTTGTCAGAGCTTTTAATTAGAAATACAGTATCTGAAACATGTGCTTTTAAAACTAAGGCCAAGGTCTGCAATTCTACTCTTGATATATCCCAACAGAAATGCATGTACATATGCCACAAAAGACATGTGCAGAGTAACATGAAAAATTGGACATAGCATATCCATCAACATAAAATGGTACAATTATATGGTGGAATCTTATGCAATGAAAATGAATAGAGTCTTGTGCAAGAAAGTGACCACCAAAAGTCTTAATGCTTATCCCTAATGGGGAGGGAGAAGAGTTGTATTTGGAAAGACTCTTGAGGGACTTTAATGGGTGGTTTTTAATGATGTATTAAGCTGTATGTTTCATGTACTTTTCTGTATGTGTGTTACAGTGCATCCTTACATTGTTATAATTGTTTTAACGTAGTTAAATTGCCACTTTGCATTTTACTCTTTTTCATGTATTATTATGCCATAGCCATCTTCATGTCATACAAACTTCATAACCATTTCTTCAGAGAAATCTTCCCTGAATCTTGTAACTGTCCAACCATGTGCCCCAGTTTATCTCTATCACATCATGGCTTATTTCCTTTGTAGTACTACTACTCTTGGTGTCTAGATTTTGTTTTTATTTTTTTCATTCGTCCACTGTAATGTAAGCTCCATTGGGGCAGGGACATTTTCGGACACGTTCATCAGTGTATCCTCAGTACTTTTGTTGAATGAATACATGAACCTGGTCATTGAATCCCGAAATCATATTCGGATCCAGTGAATTTCAAAACCAATAGCTTAATTATAGTCTTTCATAGATTGTTAGAGTTAGGCAAAACTCTAGAGATCACTAATGAGTGTAATCATACGTCACTATACAGATGAGGAAAGTAAAGCCTAAGGAAGTCTTGTCTAAAGTAACACTGTTGACCGGCAGAGTTGGAATAAGAGCTTATGTCTTCAAACCCTAAGTCTAGTGCTCTTTCCATTACAATGTGGAACAACAGTGTTGCCAGTTAAGAGAGCAACATAGATAGTTGCCTTCAGCTCTAATCCATCATATAGATTATTGAAACACCCTTTCTTTCTCTTTACTTTTTGATCTTTTCCATTCCACTTTTAAAAATCCACTATTGGGCTTCCCTGGTGGCGCAGTGGTTGAGAGTCCGCCTGCTGATGCAGGGGACACGGGTTCGTGCCCCGGTCCAGGAAGATCCCACATGCCGCGGAGCGGCTGGGCCCGTGAGCCGTGGCCGCTGATCCTGCGCGTCTGGAGCCTGTGCTCTGCAACGGGAGAGGCCACAACAGTGAGAGGCCCACGTACCACACACACACACACACACAAAAATCCACTATTAGCTCTAGGCTTACAAGTGCTACACATTAATATTAAATAATTAAGGTTCAAAGGGCTGTTGTGAGGTTTAAGCGATCTAGTTAATATAAAGCATATAGAATCAGCCTAGTATTTAGTAAATAGTAGCTATTAAGCTGAAGTCATTTACATCAATGAAACGAGGGTTTCCAGAAACATACTCAATTATATATAGGAAGTTAGTATGTTAGAAGTTAGAGGTAGCGTGCCAAATTGGTATAAAAAGATGGATTATTAAATAAGTGAGATATTGCATCAATAAGAATGTATTTGTTTGCAAGAAACAACCCTATGATCAATGGCTTCAGTAAATAGGAGCTTATTTTTCTCATAAGTAATCCAAGAGTGTATAATACAGGACTAATATGGCAGCTTAATGTCATCAAGGACTCAGGCTCCTTTTATCTTTTTACTCTGCCATTTTTGGTGAGCAGCTTTCATCCTTGTCTCAAGGTAGCTGCTTCACCTCTAAGCAGGAAGAAAGGTGAAGGTCAAATGGAGCATGTCAGTCAAAATTGCCTTTATTTAAAAATCTGTCTGGAAGCCACATTCAGTGGCTTCCCCTTATAGCTCAGGACAGATCTGAATCACTTGGCCACCCCTTGCTGCAAGAGAGTCTGGGAAAGTATTTTAAGCTGGGCACAGTTGCTGCCCTAAACAAAGTCACATTGTGTTAGTAAGGAAGAATGGATGCCAGGTAGGTAACTAGCAGTGTCTAACAAAAATATTATAGGCCACTTAGAAAAATACAAGGCTAGATCTGTACTTCTTATGCCAAAGTAAATTACAGATATATCAAATATTTTAAAAACAAAGTCAGAAAAAAACGAATTTTTCATATACTCTGAGAAGGTAAGGCTCTCAAAGCATGACATAAAATACAAAAGCCAAAAAAGAGATTAAGAAACTTGATTACATATCATTTAAAACAATTCTATAGGAAAAAGATGAACTACAAATTGGAGGGAAATATTTGTAAGACATGTAGACAAAAGGCTAATTTCCTTAATATAAAAAGAACACTTGCAAATTAGTAATTTTAAATGGGCAAAGGATATACATGGGCAATCATACAGTATATAATATATAATAGTAAAAGTATAAATTGATAAAATGGACAAGGAATATAAATGAGCACCTCAGGAGAAATGATAAAGACCAACATATATATGTACAGGTGCACAAATTCATGGTTAAATACAGTTTAGACAACAACATTGGCCCTCCGTTTGCCAAAACTTTAAAAGATTGATAATATGCAGTGTTAATTGGTTGGGATTATGAGCAGATCTGATATTTAGCTGATAGACACCAGCATAGCTGTCTCAGTTAAAGTACTGAAATTTGTACCAGTGGTAAATAGTATTACTGTAACTGTCATAGCACTAAAATAAATAGATTGTGTAAATTCTAAGATAAGTTCATTAGTTCTTCTGTGACAGCCATTGATAACAGACCTTTTGTTGTAATGACATCTGAGAAACATTTGCAACATCTGTTAGCTTGGCCTGTGTAAATTATAGTAAATAATAATAAATAATGTCACTGCCTTGTACGTTACCTACGAATCATTCCATGTTCTAACAGTTGTTACTGCTCCTAAATAGTTTAATTTTTTATTTGGTTTTACTGTTTTAGTGCATTGTAATTCTTAGGTGAAAAGTAAATACAGTGGTTTAATATTTTAAAATAGAAGAATTTATAACAAAATAATAATGAACACCCCAAAACCATTTGACAGTATCTGCTGTCAGTGTTGAACATATGCATAGCTTTTGACCCAGCAGTTTCATATGTTCACCAACACGTGAATTCACTGTGCAATGGAACTTGCTGCAGTGATGCGAGTGCTCTATTCTGTGCTGTCCATACAGTAGCTACTAGCCACATAACTATTGAGCACTTGAAATGTGGTTAGTGCAACTGAGGAAGTGATTTTCAATTTAATTTTATTCAAACTTAAAGAGCTACATTTGGCTAGTAGCTATTGTATTGGTCAGAGCAGTGAGTGTTCATAGCAGTGCCATTAGTAATATCCAAACCTGGAAACAACCCAAATGGACAAATTATGGTGTTGTCACACAATAGACTACAATAAGATTGAAAGATGTATAACTACGTGTAAGATTACGGATGATCTCAAAAACCTAATGTTGAGCAACAGAAACCATACACAAAAAAATACGTACTTTATGATTCTATTTATGTAATGTACAAAAACAGGCTGTTGGTTACTCTTGAGTGGGAAGGAAATAACAGAGAAGGTATGGGTATTGGGGCTTCTGGGATGTTGGTATGTTCTATTTCTTTATCTGGGTGCTAATCATATGGGTGTGTTCAATTTATGAAAATTTATCAAGCTGTTGCAACATGTACACCTTTACATGTACACCATGTAACATGTACACCTTTACATGTACACCTTTCTGTAAAGGTATTGTGTTTGAGTTAAAAGTTGTAAATTGGAGAGAGAAAAAAACACCCAGAATGAGTGTTAGCAAAGTGTTGTTAAGCTTCTTAACATTCCTTTTAAATGCTTCAAATATTCATATTCTAAAACTGTGGAAGAACATGATAATGAACTATAGCTTGGAACATTTCTTAAAACGTCCTGAAATGTCTTTTGATATTGTGTAAGAATTAATATAAAATAAAACAAATGATTTTCATTTCTGAAATGAAAACATGACATTGCAAGTGACATGAATGTCGAATGCAGACACTCTTCAAAATTGTAGTGTTGAAAGTGCTAAACTAATATTTCATCCAAAAAGCCATCATGTTCACTTAAAGCTCATGGTTCAAACAAAGATTTGCAATCATCAGTGAGAAAAGAAAAGGATAATCATAAATCATTTTCAACAATAAAGAATTTGAAATAATGACTTCTGAGAATTTCACCTAAGAGTTTCAACTGATCAAACAAAAAATATTTTTAAATACCATTCAAATTGTTAACACCATCTACTATGTTGTTAATGTTAAGTATAATCAAAAGACTTTTAGGCATGAAACGTTTAACAAAACATTAATACAGACTTATTGCAATTTAGATTTATGGTCTTATAAAACGTATCTGACAAAAACAGGAAAGAAAAACTTCAGTCGTTATTGCACAGCTTCAATTGTTACACATAAAAGTGTCTTAATTTACTTAAAAGGCAAAATAAGATTTAGATGCTGTGGAGCTAAAAGTAACATCTGGGGGAAGATATCAAAATTTATTACAGGCATTCAAGTGAAATGATTCCAATAAAAACTATATAGAAATTTTACTGGGTTTTGAACAGCCAGTACTATGGAATGCTAGGGGAAAAATCTGGAAATTTAGCCAAAGTTTTAGAAAGATTTCCAGATGTTTTAACTTGGCCCAAAGACACTAAATTCAAATATCTCCAAATGATGTAATAAAGATGTAAATAAATGAATCACTTTTAAGTATTTTCCCAGTAAACTATATATTTACTATCGTAAATTTGTGATAGCAAATAAAGGTAAAATTTTTCTGAGAAAGTTAAATAATATATGAAGAGCTTAGAATTGTGATAATGATAATTGGAATTATATTTTGGTTTCAGTGGCAGCCTGTAGTGCTAGAACTACAAAGGTAATTTGGAAATCTTATCAAGCCTTGTATATTTTCTTCATTAGAGATTTTGAAATCAGAGCAAACATTTAGAATATGAAAATATTTTTAGAAATTTGTCCTTACTAAAAGGTTTTATTTTTATTTAGGTTTTCCAGAATAGAATGTTTTATTAATTAAGATTTATAAATTAATTTGACAGGAACTAAAAGTGATTGAAACTAAAAACGTGAAAAAGAAGCAATGGAAATACATGTGATATTGTGTGGTAATTATAACTCAATAAAAATTTTAAAAATAAAATACGGAAATATAATATGCCATTTGAGATAAAATATAAGGCCAATTCAAGTGAAACTATTATTATCTAATAAATTGATAACATTTTTATGTATTCCATTTTGTGGTGGTTAATATTATATGTAAACTTGACTGGGCCACGTGGAGCCCAGATATTAACATTCTGTGAGAATGTTTTTTGGATGAGATTAATGTTTAAATATAGACAGAGTAAAATAGATTGCCCTCCTAAGGTGGGTGGACCTCAGTCAATTAGTTGAAAGCCTGAATAGGACAAAAAGGCCTACTCTCCTCTCCCTGCCCCCAGTAAGAGAGAATTCCTCCTGGCTGACTGCCTCCAGCTGGGACATCTGTTTTTTCCCCGGCCTCGGACTCAACTCTTTCTGGGTTGAGCCTTCTGGCCTTTGGACTGGAGCTGCACCTTTGACTCTTCTGGGTCTTCAGCTTACCTGCTTACCCTGCATGTCTTGGGACTTGTCAGCCTTTATGATCTTGTGAGCTACTTCCTTATTATAATCTCTTTGCATCTCTATATATGTCTAAATGTATGTGTCAGTGAGAGTTTAGGCCTCACATTTTAAAAGAAACAAAAATATTTGTAGAGGGATTTTATTATTGCTACTGTTAAGTAGAACTTACAATATAATTTAGCCCTTTCTTAGAGGTCACTGAGATGTATTCAGCTTTTTGCTGTTATAGTAAATATCCCTAGACTTCTGGGCTTCTTGGGATCATAGATACGCTTTTTAAAGTGTTTGTCTCTGGCAGCTATTGTTTCTTTATGTTCAGACTTCGCATTGTATCCTCACATGGCAGATGGGACTAGGAACCTCTCTGGGATCTTTTTTATAAGAGCAAAATATTATACACACACACATACACACACACACACACACACACTTCCTATTGGTTCTGTTTCTCTGGAGAACACTAATACACTTTCTTTTGTTCCTTATACATACTCTTAAAACATGGACATTCTATATAAGTAACTTCTTTGTAATCTTTTCTAAGTATACTTTAGTGCTCACTGATTTTCAGGAACCTATATAAGATAAAATAGAGTTATACTTACCTTTTTAAAGCATAGGGAATACAAGGTTTTCTGTAGGTGGGTTGGCATACATGTAAACAGCTTGACATAGAATATGGTTATCTGAAAGCTCAATTTCACTCACTTCTGAGTACTTTTTGGCTGTTCCTCAAATCTGGCTGTGGCCTAACTGGCATCCAGTGGGATTTTTCTCCCTCCGGTGGTCTGACCATTTAAGTCTGTCAGTGCAGTCTGCTGTGGGGTTTATTTTCTTGGAAGCTGCGTCACACTGATAACCCAGCTTATAGGTTCAGCTAATACTTCTTATACACTTATTTGAGAACCTAAGTTTCCTTGTTTTACCTTTGGTCTGGCCCATTGGTTTGGAGGTTATTTTTTTCCCTTGAGAAGATGGGAAAAAGAGACTCCTAGCTCTGTTTGCTTCCAATTATCTGCTAACAATGTACTCTCTTCTTTGGATTTGGACCTGTTCCTAATAGTCTCTAGCCTTTGCTTATTCTGCTTTCTCACATTAATGTGTAATCATTCAGGTACAAGAAACATCACGTTTCTCTGTTTTTCTAAAGTAAATTAAATCTAACCTGAGCTTCCTCAGGGCTGGCTAAAGAACTTCCAATATGGGTGGGAAATGGGATTTCCTAACCCCTTCATTGGCTCCTAAAAGAACCCTTGGCCTTACCTGATGCCAAGGATGAGGTGTGGTTCATTGTTTCCATTGCATTGCTCCTTCTAGAGAATGCTATTGCTGGGGATGACACTCTATCTAGTAGACCGTTGCTCTGTGAGGATCACCAAGATTCCCTCACTGCCATCTCCCCACTGACCAGGCTGGCACAGCTCAGGGACTTATGCTCTGCTCTCAAGGCCCCTGCAATTACACCAGCCTTGACCACCCTGGACATGGCCACATAAGAGAGACTTGTCTAAACATTTTAAGAAGATCCCCCAAACCCAATCACCTTCCCAGTCCCCAGGACCCCTCCTTTTTCCTCTAATCAGACTACTTTTTCCATCCCAGTACCAGTATCTCCCACATCCCTATTCCATTCTCAGCACCAGATTAATTCCTTTCCAACAAAGGCCTAGAAGAAATTATTTTCCCTGAGCCACTGAAATACGAAGGAGCCACAACAGACCCTCCCCTCTTCCTACACACACACACCAATGGAGAAGAGCCCAAATTCTAGAACATAAAGGCTTGATTGGAAAAGGGGTACTACCTCTCTATCATGATGAGGAACTATGTTCGTATCATGATGAGCCTACAGTCAGGAAAATAAGACCAAGGTTATTTATCTTTTAAATATACTATGAAACATTTCAGACTCATAAAAAGTATGCAGATTAATGTAACCAGCACCTGTGTTAAAAAAAATAAAGAACTTAAGAAATAAAGCGTTACTAATAGTTTGTACTCCATAATCACTTTTTCCTTCCTTTGTATCCCCCCAACCCCAACAAAAATGCCAACTCCTAAATTTGGTGATTTTCGTTTCCATATATTTTATTATAATTTACATTTGTGTGTGTGTGTGCGCACGCATGTGCAAGCATGCACGCATATGTTTGTGTCAAGCAATATATATAGGATTTCTTTGTTTAAAAATTTTATGTCAGTGGAATCTTTATGTATTCTTTTGCATTCTGCTTCATCTGTGGGGATACATCTAGCTGTAAATTTATACATTTCCACCACTGTAGAGAATTTACTTGACTGAATATACCACATGTTATTTACCCACTCTCCAGTGGATAGGGGATTTAGGTTGTTGCCAAATATTTGGTATTACATACAATGTAGCTATGAACATTCTTTCTCTTAGTGCCTTGTGCACACAAGTAACGTTTCTCTAAAGGAAATTTTACCTAGGAGTAGAATTAGGAGGTCCTAGGGCATGTGCATCTTCTACCTCAATATAAACTTCCAAATTGCTCTCCAAAGTGGATACAGCAACATACTCTTTTACCAGAACTTCCCTTTTGCTTCACATCTTCCCCAGTGTTTAACATTCTCAGAATTCTTAACTTGCCAATCTAATTGTACCCCATTATGGTTTTCATCACTGATTACCAATGAAGTGGAGCATCTTTTCATATATTTGTTGGCTCTTCAACTTTCGTTTTCTGTAAAGGACTCTTGTGAATGTTAATACCCTATGTCATCATCATCATTAGTAGTAGTAGTAGTAGTATTTTACGGTATTGAGTTGTCTTTCTTGTATTGATTTGTAGGAGTTCTTTACTCAAGAAACTAATTCCTTGTCATTCATTTGCATTTGCAAATATAGTGTTCCAATCTGCAGCTTGTTTTTTCACTTTGTTTATGGAAGTTTTGAATGTACAGAATTTTTAATCTTTAACATAATCAAATGTCATTTTCTTGCACGTATGCTTTAATTTTGTTTAAAAAAAACAACAACCTTTTCTATCGTACAGTCATAAGGATATTCTCCCTATCCTCAGCATTCCCTTGTTTAAAATTTTTGTTTTTCATATTTAGGGCTTTAATCTTCCTGTTTATTATTTTTATTCATGGTGTGAAATAGGAACGGATTGTATTATTGTTTATGTTATTTTGTTTATGGTGTGAAATAGGAACGGATTGTATTATTTTCCATATAGATAATCAATTGTCCAAGCAACAGTTAGTAAATAATTCAACATATCCCCACTAACCTGCAGTGCATCAAGTTTCCACGTACGTATAAGTCTATACAGAGGTAATTTGTGGTGTGGCTACCCTACCACACTATCCTTAGAGTTCTTATGTTTTCTATTCATCCGTGATCTTTTGGGTTTGTCTGTGTTCATCTGAGATCTCCATTCATGGCACTTTGGGTGCTTTGAACACCTCCCCTTCTTACTCAGTGGAATCACTGGCGCTTATATTGTTAGAATATCATTTAGGTTCCCTGTCCCTTTGTATTTCCTTCAAGAATCACTGGCCTTGGTGTCACATGATGAATTTTAAAAATTTTCATGATACCACTCACAAAATTAGACAAAGTGTATGTCTAATTTATATTCAACCTTCTTCTTTTTGCTCTTACAAAATCTTCCAGGGATAAATTCACACTGGTGTCATGGCAAAGTCTGCCCTCCTGGTCAGAATTAAATTTGGCTTACAAGTCATTGTTAAAATTTTTGCTTCCTTCAGAGCAACAGAGTCATGAGCTAGGCAAGAAGAGCTCTCTGGATAGGTATTAAAAACTTTCCAATATCCCACCATGAGGTATTTCTTGATTACTTTTAAAGTAATAAATATCCTTTGACCTTATCAAAAAATCCACAGTCCTATTCATCCTCCACTTTAAAAAACACACTAATTTTCTTGTTTTGCATGCATACTTTGAAGTGTGAATAAGTAGCAGGAAATGGAGCCTCAGCTTAGCCTGAGGTGAAGTCTGATCACATACACTGGATAGATGGGCAGGCTCACCAGAAGCCTATTTCCACCACGGCCTGAAGATCCTCAAAGGGCAAGACTCAGCCTTAGGAAAGAGAGAACGAGGCATAGCAAGTTTGGTGCAGTTGCAGACCTTTAGTTTTCTGAGTGAAGAAGGAATTGTGTGTCGTCTCGCTTGGATTTGATTCCCAGGTGAGCAGTACATTCCCTACCTCTTCCCCAAGTAGAAAACGGGATATGACATTAAAGTCAAAGAACTCAATAAAAAATTTTAGATCATATTGGATAAACTTCCTTCTCAACCCTGGAAATACTTTTATCTTTAAATAGTCATGCTAAGGACAGGAATAAAGACGCAGACGTAGAGAATGGACTTGAGGACACGGGGAGGGGGAAGGGTAAGCTGGGACGAAGTGAGAGAGTGGCATGGACATATATACACTACCAAATGTAAAATAGATAGCTAGTGGGAAGCAGCGCATAGCCCGGGGAGATCAGCTCTGTGCTTTGTGACCATCTAGAAGGGTGGGATAGGGAGGCTGGGAGGCAGACGCAAGAGGGAGGAGATGTGGGGATATATGTATATGTATAGCTGATTCACTTTGTTATAAAGCAGAAACTAACACAGCATTGTAAAGTAATTATATTCCAATAAAGTTGTTAAAAAAAAATAGTCATGCTAATAGGGTAAGCCTGCAGCCAGACTGCCCAGGTTCCGATCTCAGCCTTATCATTTGGCTGGGAGACCTTTAGCAAGTTATTTAACGTCTTCTGTGCCTCAGTTTCTTCAATTGTAAAATGAAAATAATAGTAAAAGTGGTAGATATTTCATAGGATTGTAATGATGAGTAAATGTTAATACAGAAATACCTTGGAGATAACTGCGGGTTCGGTTCCGGACCACCACAATAAAGGAAATATTGCAATAATGAGAGTCACGCAAATTTTTTGGTTTCCCAGTGCATATAAAAGTTATGTTTACACTATACTGTAGTGTATTAAGTGTGCAATAGCATTATGTCTAAAAAACAATATACATAGTTTACTGCTGGGACTTCCCTGGTGGTCCAGTGGTTAAGACTCCACGCTTCCACTGCAGCGGGCATGGGTTCAATCCCTGGTGGGGATCCCGCATGCCACACAACACGGCCAAACAAAAAAAAACTTTATTGCTAAAAAATGTTAACAATCATTTGAGTCTTCAGCGAATCGTAGTCTTTTTGCAATTGTAACATCAAAGAACACCATAACAAATATAATAATAATGAAAAAGTTTGAAATATTGCGAGAATTACCAAAATGTGACACAGAGACATGAACAAATACTGTTGGAAAAATGCTGCGGTGATAGACTTGCTTGATGCAGGGTTGCCACAGACTTTCAGTTTGTAAAAAATGCAGTGTCTGTGAAGCGCAGTAAGATGATGTATTCCTTTATATGTATATGTATGCATGTATGTATATACACACAAATATGTAGGTATAAATGCCTATAAATACATCTATTTCCCATTTGTCTGTTCATTGAGCCTAGTAGCAGCAAGCACACAGCATCCAGCTGCTGGCTTTGAAATCCCATTCTCCATTAAAAAGAACCAAGACTTCTTGAAGAAATGCTTGATTCCAGGACTGGGACAGAGAAAATACAAGATGAGCCTCGAACATCTTTTTGAGCTATGTCAATTACAGAAGCCTGTTCGAAGGAGCTTTATTGACCAAATCTGTAACAATTTGAACATCAAGGTAAAAAATGAAAGCAAAGGAATATAACCTATTGAATAAAGAGCAGGACCACAATGATAGAACTAGATAGACAGATAGGTAGATTCATAGGTAGACAGATAGGAAAAATAAGTTCATTTTTAAAGTAGAAAGGAAAGCCATGTAGAAGAAATTAAAAATTAGAAAATCATTATTTGGCAACCATAATAGTAAAATTACAGGTGCTAGAACTAGTGGGTGAAAGTTTGAGGATAAAAGAATATTTACATAGTCTCAAAGTATCTCTCTACAAGATACCTATTAACTACAAAGGGTGAACTAATAATTTGATGGTGGAGAAACCTGGCCGATAACACCTTAACCAATGTCAAAGACAGTATCACTAATATTTGGAAAAACCAATATCATATGTCTTTTGAAGCACTGAAAAGAACTCACCATCACTTCTGTGGTATTCTTGCCATATTGCATAGCCTGAATCTAATCATGAACTATCACACAAATCCAAACTGAGGAACAGTCTACAACATGAGTGGCCTGTACTCGTCAAAAATGTCAATGTGATTTACTGCAAAGAAAGACTGAGAAACTGTGCCAGACTAAAGGATGATAAAGAGCCATGACAATTGAATGTGCAAATTCATCTTGGATTTTCCTCTGATTTAAAGGACATTTTTAGGACAAATGGTGAAATCTGAATGTATGTAGATTAGATAATAGTATCATAATAATGTCAATTTCTTTGATTTTAGGAAAAACACTACACCGAGGTATTTAGAGGTAAAAATGACATAATGTAACTTATTCTTAAATGGTTCAGGAAAAAATTACATACTATAGACACACACACACATGGAGGGGGGAGGGAGAAGCAAATGTAGTAAAGTGTTAGCAACTGGTGAATCTGAGTGAAAGATATTCAGGAGCTCGTTGTACTGTTCTTGTAATTTTTCTGTCTGAACTTAAGTCAAAATAAGACATTTTATTTTGATAGATATGTTTATTGCCTTGATTACGCTGATGGTTTCACAGTTGTATGCATATGTGCACACTTATCAAATTGTATAAATATGTGCAGGTTTTTGTATATCAGTTATACCTCAATAAAGGGGAAAACAATTTAAATAAATTTGAAGGAGCTTAGAATGAGGCCTGGCAAATAAGGAGTGTACATGTGTTTGCTGTTACTGTAAGGATAGATTAGAAGCTTAGGTTACATGAAGATATAAGAAGGTGAGAGTAAAGAACGTGAAGGTAGATGACATTTTCCTTAAATTTAGAAGTCCCAGGGATCTCAGGACTTGTGATGGTTTACTTTAGTGTCTAATGTAGCCTGGACTTTTTTTTCTCACTTGGAAAGAATCTAAAAGCATATGATCTTAAAGTGGAAAGTGAAAAATAGCTTTTTATTTGAAAAGAATGGAAAGATTTTGTAGGCAGATCATAAGCATGCCATCTGGTTAACTCAAGAGAAATCCTAAAAGCTTAGATTTCACATTTTTACCAGCCATGTATGGTTTAAGATAGACTCCCTAAGCTAAAAATAGCGAATCATATTTGTTCTGCTATTCATAAGTTAGTTGAAAATGCCGCTCAACTGCAGTGCTAAAAGATTCCATTTATCTCAACTAAGAATCGGAGGCCACTGTGCCTTATATTTCTCAAATCGAACGTTCATCGGTATGCAAGACAAATTCATCACAAAAGAAATAAGCAATGTTGGCACAGTAATAGTATCTCTAAAATAAATTTTAGATCTTTGAAAATATGATCACACCCAATGATTCTCAACCAGGTACAAAGTCTGGGGACAGTTTTGGTTGTCACTGCTGGGAGTTGGGGAGAGGGGAGGGCATATTACTGGCATCTAGTGGTAGAAACCAGGGATGCCGCTAAATATCCTATAAGGCACAGGACAGACCTTCAACAGCAAAGAATTACGTGGTCCAATGTGTCAATTGTGCCAAGGTTGAGAAATCCTGCACTAAATGAACATGTTTTCTAAAATTTCAGATAAAGTGCTACTAGGGATGGAATAATGCTTCTAGCCCTGTCTTGATATAGGATATTATGAGCTAGCCTTGTGCCTGGTAGGTAATATGTACTTGATATGTATTTGTTTACTGAATCTATTCTATGTGTATTTTTATGGTTTTCCCTTCATTTTTGTAGGCACTAAAACTAGATCAGAATTTCATTACACCTGCTTCATAAATATCCCACCCTTGTCTCATAAAATAGCAAAGGAGAGATTTTTATACACGATTATACATAAACTAGGTTGTAGGAAATTGTAGAAAAGCCAATATTCATTAGAGGTTGAAAGAGAACCAATTTTTGTAGCTTCTAGTATTATGAAAGAATCTTAAATGTAATGAAGATATTTATTAGGAAATCTCATTTTAAAAAAAAGTTCAAATGATATTAAAAACATGGATAAGAATTCAGCCCTGCAAGGGTTCACACGCTGTGCAAATCTCTAACGCTATTTAGTAAAGAAAAATTAGCCAGTCCAGGGGACTTAAAATGAAATGCCACAGCCCCCCTGCCATTCCTTCTCCATTCATCCCAGTTCTCCTTCTCTGGGGCAACTCGTTTTGTTTTCCAGGTAGTCATCTTTATAACTCTGAATAATATTCCTATGTTAATACTTCTTGATGTATCAGTTGTAGACATTTATTCCTACCTTTGAAAGGTAGGGACTTTACTTAAGCTACTCTCCCTTCTCTCCAATTTTAGTAGTTATATTATCTTTAATATAACTTTATTCTATTGGAAGTCTTTATAACTTAAGATAAACTCCTATTTCCTGTTCATCAGCTTTTTTTTTTTTTTTGTCTGCGTTGGGTCTTCGTTGCTGCGCTGGCTTTCGCTGGTCGTGGTGAGTGGGGGCTACTCTTTGTTGCGGTGCACGGGCTTCTCAACGCGGTGGCTTCCCTTGTTGCGGAGCACAGGCTGTAGGAGCGCAGGCTTCAGTAATTGCAGCACGCGGGATCAGTAGTTGCATCATGCAGGCCCTAGAGCGTGTAGGCTTCAGTAGTTGCAGCGTGTGGACTCAGTAGATGTGGCTCATGGGCTCTAGAGCCAGGGCTTGGTAGTTGTGGCGCACGGGCTTAGATGTTAAGCGGCATGTGGAATCTTCCCAGACCAGAGCTCGAACCCGTGTCCCCTGCATTGGCAGGTGGATTCTTAACCACAGCACCACCAGGGAAGTCCCCATCAGCTTATATATATCAGGTGTCAGGTCTTAGTTGTGGCAGGCAGGATCTCTTAGTTGTGGCACGCTGGATCTTTAGTTGAGGCATGCGAACTTCTTAGTTGCGGCATGTGGGATCTAGTTCCCCAGTCAGGGATCGAACCTGGGCCCCATGCATTGGGAGCACGGAGTCTTAGCCACTGGACCACCAGGGAAGTCCCTCATCAGCATTTTTTTATAATAGCTTTGTCTCCCCTGTAAGATGAAGCCATTATCACACCCTCCTTTCCTTTTCTCCTCCTGTTCTTCCACCCAACCTCTGTCAGCTTCACTTTTGCTTTCTGTATTTTAATTTTATGACAGCAAGGTTAATGACAACTACACTCTGTTCTGTAGCTATAAATAAATATGCAGTGTTTTGTCTATAACTGATTCTAAACTTTGAACGGCAGTAAGCAACATTTGCTTTATTATCACTATGTAAATATTACTCAGTGCAGCGGCAGGTGCTATGCCAGGACATTTCCTCCTTCATGAGTCCACTTTTTGACCCCTCTGCCACCTAAGAGAATGTCCCTTTCCTTAAATCCAGTCAACTGTTCAAAATCAAGCCACGTTTTAGTTTGCTTCATATCTGGACTGTGGCTTTCTTGTGAATTTTTCTGTTTTTCCTACAAATTCTAATTGCCTTTCTTTTTCCCTACTGAAAGAGGAACTATGTACCTCCTTTATCCATCTACAGCATGAAAGGCATTCTGTTCTCATTCTTGAATACATGTTCCTTGGGGCCCACTGATTTACGTCCTATGGAGACAGGTTGTTTCCAGCTCTGCCACATTTTGGCATTGTTCTTCGCTGGACTTTTTGTTGGTTGCTGTCTTCTTGTATCCCATGTCTTCATTGTTCTTGATTTTTGCCCTTGTTTTGCTGGCATACGTCAATAGATTTTCACAAGGATTTCTTGTTTTCTGATTTAGGACATTTCCTTGGTTCTCCTTTCTGAAAAAAATAAGTGATATGCACCCATTTGAATTTCTTCTACTTTAAATGTTCTTCCTTTTGAACTTCCTTCTTAGATTCCTTACAAGAGAAGCACAAGTATCCTCCTTTAAAAGGTAAGTGTATTATGAATTCTATAACTTGGAGCAATCATTGGTTCTCTGTATGGTGCAATCATTGGTTCCCTGTTTGGTGAAATAATCGAAATAATATGGAAAAACCTAATATGTATTTTGCAACATAAAATTTGCCAAATCGAGTGTGAGTTTGACTAATTTTGTCAGCCTGTCTTGATTTTATTTTCCAATAACATAGATTAACTCAATTTAAGTGTGTGGACATAATTATTGTCACTATATAAAGAGATCTAAATAATAACCACAGATTTTATTTTTTAATAATGGTCATGAGATAAAATTTTGTTTAGCCTAAAGAATTTAAGCATATTTTAATGTTTAAAGTGTTTTAAAAATACTGTTTCTTAGAATGTTAATTTTTTCTTGTAAATATAGTTTAGAATAGGATTGATTCAGGAAGCTAGGACTAAAGGCAGGTAAAGATTGAGGCTTTTAAAAGGGATCCATAATCCCAGGAGTCTTTTCTACAGTAAGACATGAGCTAGTTAAGAGATCTGTCAGAAGACATAATGGATAATATAAAAGTCTTGGACATCAGTGGAAACTAGAATCTAAAACCAAGAGATGGAACAGTAAAGATTCATGGAATAAATAGGAGGCAAGTTTCCTAGCTGCAAATAAATAATAGAGATAAAGAGGTAACCCAATCAGCAAAGACACTACAGACCTGCATACAGAAATGATCTTCAAGTGTTTGACCACCAATAGGGAACAGTCAAGGACCAATCAGAATTGAGCCTGACCATGGCTCTGGAACCCATGCGTTGAGGACTCTGCTGGATAGAGCTTTGATCTTTAGTGGATGCATTGTAGGGAGGGTCGATGTGGCCCCCAGGTGGGAGGGGAAGTGTGAGGAAGCACTGGGGTATCCAGGAGAGTGGCTGTTTCAGTATTTTAACTACCTGTACAGCCATGCTGGTAAGTCCTGTCTCTTCGAGTTGGTCTCCAGCCTGAAGTGCTTGCAGGGATCAGGGATCCAGACAGTGTTCTAACCATCTATTTAGGAACTCAGCTTCCAGGGTGTTAGGCAAAAATCAGAAACTGAGTCACAAGTGCAGAAACTCAGCTCCAGAGGGGAGATTATGCCAAAGGATGAGAAACTTGGAACAAATGTCAGAGCAGGATAAGTAGCAAAGTCAGATGGCTACTGATTTTGAGCTCTGTATATCTTATCAGCATGGGGTCAAGGTTGGAATCACAGTGAAGGACCCTGGAGTGGGGGTAATTAGAAAACCTGGATTGGAACGTGAAGGTCTGGGCAGAACATTTCAGTATATTATTATTCTCTGAAATCTTATTGATTGTACCAGCTAGGGTTCAGTGCAGGAAACAGAAACCATTGGAAGTATTTTAAGCATGAAGGGATTTATTATGCAGATTTATGTGCTTAGAAAATCTTTGAAAGGGCTGAAGGAGCAGGTTCTAGGCTGGGACTTCAGTAATGAGTCCTAGAACAATACCAAACTGACTCACCAGGCAACTGCCTTCTGAGGCCATTACTTTGAATGATCAAGTACAAGACCCCAACATCACGTATACATTCCAGGGTTCAGGAATCCAACATGGCTCCTATTGCCACAGTAACTGCACCCTAAACCCCAGGAAGCGGTAGAAGGAACACTGAAGGTGCTACCGTAAAAAAATAAAACCCCACTTTCCCATGACCTCACCTGAAGCAAGAAAATAAGCAAGAGGAACAGGAAAATAGCGTCTACCTCACTTTTGCCTTCCAAAGCTCACTCGAATGTGTTGAATTGGTGGAAGCTAATTCACATCCAGAGCTGTACCTGCAAAGGAGCCAGACCATAGATTTCAGTGTTCTAGCCTCTCCAGTCCGGGGAGGTACCCTGGAGAAAGGTACAATGCAGGCTGAGTGAACCAATCCACATTATCCACTAAAATGACACATCGACTTAAAGGTGCAAGGAAGTACACTGAGCAGAAACAGGAAGGACCACTCAGGGTGTCAGCTAGAGGCCAGGTGCTGTGCAGGGGTGCTGAATGCAAGATCAAACATTTCTCTATGGTGTTTACAATCACTACGGCCTTATTGGTCAATCTTTTCTCCTTTCAAAATAATTATTTGAGGGACTTCCCTAGTGGCACAGTGGTTAAGAATCCGCCTGCCAATGCAGGGGACGCAGGTTCGAGCCCTGATCTGGGAAGATCCCACATGTAGCAGAGCAACTAAGCCCATGTGCCACAAGTACTGAGCCTGCGCTCTGGAGCCCATGAGCCACAACTACTGAGCCCACGTGCCACAACTCCTGAAGCCCGTGCACCTAGAACCCATGCTCTGCAACAAGAGAAGCCCCCGCAATGAGAAGCCTGTGCACTGCAACAAAGAATAGCTCCTGCTCACCACAACTAGAGAAAGCCCGCACACAGCAACAAAGATCCAACACAGCCAAAAATAAATGAAATTTTATTTAATATTTATTTATTTAATAAAATAAATTTAAAAAGATTATTTGACAGTTTAATTTTATTTTGTGAATAGGTATTGCATCCATATGGTTCAACATTTTAAAGGTTCACAAGGCTGTCCCTCAGCTACTCAGTTATTCTCCTTATAAGTAAACAATCGTATGTATGCTTCCAGAGATATTTAATGCAAATACAAGCATATATGTGTATCGTATTCGTCCCTCCCACAGTGGTGGCCTTTACACGCCTTGGTCTGCACTGTATATTTTTCACTTCCCAATAGATCTTGGAGATTATGCTGTATCACCACAAAAAGAGCCTCTCCATTCTTATTTACAGATGCCTAGTGTTCCATTGTATGATTTTTAACCATTATTTAACCAGTCCCCCACTGATGGATGCATTGATTGCTTGCTTCTTTTGCTATTACAAATAATACTTTGAGAAGTAGTCTTATACACATGCCACTTCACAAGTCTGCAGGCATATCCATAAGATATTCCTAGATGTGGAATTCCTGGTATTTTCATTATTTAATGAAGAACATGGACTAGAAATGATGAGGAAGACCCGGAAGCACTGAGACAGCTCTGCAGAGGAAGGTAGCCCTAGTGTGCTTAGGTTTGGGTCACCCTATGGTAGATCCTCTAAGACTTTCATGAGGACCTTGTGAAAACCAGGTTTTACTTGCATGTTTGTCCTTTAAGACTCCAATTTACTATGATCAACTGGTCCTTTAAAATTAAGTAATATTAGTTAAGTAAAATTCCCTTTTGTGCGACAGTTTAGCAGTATCTATCAAGATAAATAATACATGTACATTTCACCTAGCAATTTCACTAGAATCACCATAATATCTAGCAAGAGGGTCTGGTTAAAAACATTGTGATGCATAGAATCAGTGGCTTACTGTTATTTGTATAGAAGAATGAAGAAGCTGTTTATGAACTGATATGGAAAGATTTTCTAGAAACATCCTGAAGCAAAAGAAGCAAGGTGCAGATAACTATGTATAGTATGCTTCTAATTGTATAACAGTAAAAAGAAGGACAACATATACTCATATTCGATAATAAATAAATATTTAAAATTTCTAGAATGATACGTACAAAACTAACAATGGTGGTTAACTGTTAGTGGAAGAGGAGGAAAAGCCAGGCAAACAGAAGACAGAAGGAGGTGGGGAAGGTGGGATGGGTAAGGAAGAGGGAGAGGGAGAGGAAATGAATTTTTAAAGACAAAGTGTAAAATAAAGTAAGCTTTAAGTAAAATAGTCCAGAAGGACAATATCCCGGGAAACCCAGTATTCCTTCAAAACCTCTGGAAATTCTTATGGTCCCCACATATTTCCTATTTGACTCTGTCTTTGAGTTCTTGCTTCTGCTGACTCTTTTTTTCTCTGCCATTTGACCTCCCACACAGTGTTGTCCCTTTGTTGTCCTGTGTTACAGCTGTGCCTCCTCCTGATTCATTCAGTTCCCAAAGTACAACCACAAGCCTTCACGGAGCACGCTTTTACTCAAGGGGTACGTGGTAGCCCATTATGGCCCAACATAGAGCCTCAGGTTGGATGCCGTTCTTAAAAGTCCCTCAGCCACTCCCTCCTCATGACTGCCTCTCCACAAAGAGCCTTGTAGTTGGGGACTTGTCTCCTTTTTGACATTCTCCCCTCTCCTCTAGTATCACTCCCCAAAGTCCTGTGAATTTCTTGAGCAAAGCAGTTTGGCTCTCTCTTTGCCTCTCAGTCCATCCCAGAGGGCCTCAATCAATCTAAAGCAAACTTTAAGGTGTGTGTGTGTGTGTGTGTGTGTGTGTTAACTTTTTATTTTGAAGTAATTTAGACACGCTAAAGTTGCAAAAATAATACAGAGAGTTCCTGAGTACCTATCACCCAGTTTTCCCTAATGTTAACATCTTGCATAACCATAGTACATTTATAAAAACCAGGATATTAACATCAATACAATACTATTAACTAAATGACAGACTTTATTTGGATTTCATCAGCTTTTCCATCAGTATCTATTTTCTGTTCCAGGACCCAATCCAGGATCCCACATTGCATCTTGTCATCGTGTCTCCTTAAATCTCCTCCAGCCTGTGACAGTTCCTCAGTCTTTCCTTGTCCTCATGACCTTGAAACTTTTGGAGAGTACTAAAATTGTGAAGAGTACAGTTCTTTTGTAGAACGTCCCTTAGTTTGGATCTGCCTGATACTTTCCTCATGATTAGACTGAAGGTGTGCATTTTTAGCAAGAAACTTCAAAGTGATGTCCTTCCCAGTAGCATGTCACATCATGGGGTTCATATATATATATATATATATATATATATATATATATATATATATTCTTTTTCCAATTATTTTCCATTGTAGGTTACTACAAGATACTGAATATAATTCCTTGTGCTATACAGTAAATCCTTGTTGTTTATCTTGAAAGGTACAGTTTTATTAATTTGATATTAATGCTCAAAGGAAACAGTGTAATGAGAGGACAGATTGGGTCAGAGGATCTTGTGCTAGTTCTGGTTTTCCCAGGTGTCCCTCACTTTGTCCCTCTGAGTAGTAATTCTCAATCACAGGAGCCCCTCAGGCCTCTAGGGGAACTTCCTTGTCCCACAGTAGACCTATGAGTTGGAATTGTTGCCATATGGGAGAGCAGGTCAGGGTAGATAGATCTGATTTTTTTAAGCAAAACCATCAATTTGGACTTTTAATGTGAAATCTGAATGAATAGGTGAATGATCTCCTCATTGGTCTTCCTATTTCTACTCTTGTAGGGTGAGGCAAGTGAGGCACTCGCCTGAGGTGCAAAACTTATGGGGGTGCCAAAAACCTCAATGATAAATCATATTTTAATGAAGTATTTTTAAAAATCAAAATAAATGCAAAAAAATGGTGGAAAAGCATCAAAATTTTTAGTAAAGACAGGATCTGCACTTGCACAATCCTGTTGTATTTTCTTAAGCTGATCTCAGCCCTGGTTCCAAGAGAAACTTATTTACAAAAACAGGGAGCTGGACTGTAGGCCATAGTTGGTAGATTTTATTTTTTTAAATATTGCTTTTAAAGTATGACTAATCTGGATCACTGAGTGTTTTCGCAGCTCTTTAAATTTCGCATCCAAGGTCAGTGCTTAACCCAAGTGCCTTACCCAAGGTGAGTGCCGCTTCCTGGTTGAGCCTGGCTTGTGGGATCTTAGTTCCTGGACCAGGGATTGAACCCCAGGCTCTTGGCAGAGAAAGTGCAAGTGTGGAGTCCTAACCACTGGAACACCAGGGAATACCCCCTGCTGTTACCTTTCAATTTACTCTTTACATAGCAGTCAGAGTGGTCTCTTTAAAGGTAAATCAGATCCTGTCACTCCACTGTTAAATGGCTTTCCTTTGCACTTAATGTAAAGCCCCAAATCCTTACTGTGGCCCACACCTACCAGCTCCGACATAAGCTGGCCCCTGCCTTCCTCTTGAACTTCATCTGTGCCATTCTTCCCACGGCTTACTCAGCTCCAGCTACACTGGTGGGAAAAAGCCAAATGCCCCAGGGACTTCATACAGCCCAGAAGATTCTCTTTTCCAAAATACTCCTAAATACTTTCCTCTTCAACTGGTATTTAGATGTTAGATGTCAGCTTGACTTCCATGTTTGTTGAAAAGCCTGATTTCACGCTCTAGTCACTTTTTCATAGCACTATAAGTTTTTCCTTCATACACATCACATTTGTAATCACGTATTTTTTTTGATGATGATTTGATTAATGTCTGTTAGCTCACTTAGTTGTAATCCCCAAGGAGCAGCCATGCTCTGTGGCTTGCAGGATCTTAGCTGCCTGACCAGAGACTGAACCCGGGCCGAGCAGTGAAAGCGCCGAGTCCTAACCACTGGACTGCCAGGGAATTCCGACACCTGTTTCTTTGTTCTGTTGTTTCTTTCATCTTTATCACTAGTGGCGAGGTTGTAGTAAGTGCTTAATAAATACCTAACACAGTGACTGGACCATAATAAATTCTCAATAATTGTTCACAAAATATTATTAGAAAGCTAAGTCAGGTAGTGTATGAAAGCAAGGAGGAAAGCAAATGAACTTTCCAGGTACTTTAGTCAACTTCCAGTGCGTTCCCACTATTTTTTGGTTTGTTTTTTCAGTCCATGACTTTTCCTTTAATCTCAGGCTGCAATCCTATGCTTACCCTTATTATATCTATGGCTCCTGAAGATGTCTATCCTTAATCCAGAACAGCCTGGTGAACTTTTGTATCGTTGCCTGAAAGTGTCAAAGGTAGGTGGATCAGGTATCCAAAACTTTCAGTTAAATGCCACATTGAGCTTTTCTCCAGAAATAATGACTGCTCACACCAAAAAGGCACTAGGCTTTTCCATATGATTATTCTATATCAAATTCAGAAAGTGGAAGGTGTTCAACATGCTTCACTTCCTGTGAGTGTGGTTTGGCCAAAAAGAAGAATTGAACCTATGAAAAAATAGGGGGTTCCCCTGTCTCTTGTTTCTGATCTTCTAGCTCTTTGATTCTCAAAATATGGTCTAGGCATCACCGGCATTGGCCTCAGAGCCGGAACTTGTTAAATGCAGAATCTAAGATCCCCACCCCCAGAATCTATATTTTAATAAGATCCCTGGGCCTTAAAAAATTTAAGAACATGTGTTCCTAGTAAGGGTTTAGTATAAACAGGTACCCACTTCAGAATGGGAAAAGACTCTGTAGTCCAAAGGTTTCTAAACCTGGTTGATACTAAAACCCCATGAGACACTTGTCTAAAAAATATGGATTTCGTGAGAGTCTAATTTTATAAGCTTAGGGTGGGGCTCCAGAATGACTCTGGTGCTGCCAACACATAAAATGACTTTTGGGAACTGCTGGTTTTGTCCAGTTTTATAATTTCACACAGGAGGTGACTGAGTTAGGAAGATTTAGCAGCTTGCTCTTAGTCACTAGTGATAAAGCTCCACTGGAAAAGAATTCTTTTGGAGGGGGATTACAAGTGTTTAATTTTATTTTTTCATTCTGGTAAGTATTTTAAAAAATATTTTATTATGAAAAGTTTCAAACATACAGGAGAGTTGATAGAACTTTCATAGTAAACATAGTAAAAAAGATTCCACCATTAACATTTTACTATCCTTGCTTTATCCCATAGCTACACACTTCAATCCATTCCTCTATTCATCCATCCCCAATCTATCTTTTTTAATGCATTTCAAAGTAAATTGCACATATCAGTACGTCTCCCAAACAATGCATCATGTATGTGAGATAATTTGTTTGATTTCTCATCTTTACACTGTATCACATTTTTCATAGGAAGGGCAAGAAAACTATGAAGATAGCAGAAGTGAGAAAAACAGTAAAAACATGTAGAAGAAGGAAAGCAAGAAACACTGGCACATTTAAAGATGATTACCTCCAATTTTTGAAGTACAGAAAACCTCACACCAATCTAGTAAGCTTGTGCAAATTACTACAGAGAGTAATTTTTAAAAAAACAGTACCCTCTAGATACATATTAACTTCATGAAGACTGATCTTTGGCACTAACCCAATATTTGGAGCTAGCGTGCTCTTGTTCCCTGTGACTGCATTTCCCTCCTAGAAATCATGATATTCACATCCCAAATATACACATCCTGTAACAGCCCTAGCTCTGGCCTCTTTCCAGGACACTAGGATACCACTGATGTGAAACGAAACTGAATCTGGAATAACTGAGGAGACTCTAATCCCTGCCCAGTGATGAGAAATAAATGTGGACTGTGCTTCTGTTTTCTCCTGACAGTAAATTTTTTTATTAGAAAAATTGTGATACAATACATATAAAACTTACCATTTTGACCCTTTTTAAAAATTAATAAACTTTAGTTTTCTAGAACAGTTTTAGATTTACAGAAAAACTGAGCAGACAGTACAGAGAATTCCCATATAACTGCTCCCCTGTACTCAGTTCTCCTATTATTAACATCTTGCATCAATATGGCATATTTGTTATAGTAAACAAACAAACACTGCTACATAATTATTAACCAAAGCCCATAGTTTACATTAAAGTTCCCTCTTTGTGTTGTACAGCTCTGCGGGGTTTGACAAATGCATAATGTCGTGTATCTGTCATTATAGAAACACACAAAATTATTTCACTGCCCTAAAAATCTCATCCTCCACCTATTCATTGCTCCTCCCTTCCTATTAACCACTGGCAACCACTGATCTTTTTACTGTCTCCACACTTCTTCCTTTTCAATAATGTTGTATGGTTGGAATCATACAGTAGGTAGCCTTTTCAGTTTGCCTTCTTTCACTTAGCCTTATGCACTTATGTTTCCTCCATGTCTTTCATAGCTTGATCGTATATTCCTTTTTATCACTGAATGACAATCCACTGTACAGATGTACCACAGATTGCTTATCCATGCATCTATTGAAGGGCATCTTAGTGGCTTCCAAGTTTTGGTGATTATGAATAAAGCTACTATAAATATTTGTGTACAGGTTTTGTGTAGACATAAGTTTTCAACTAAGTTGGGTAAATACCTAGGAGTGTGATTGCTGGCTCATATGGTTAAACTATGTTTAGCTTTATAGAAAACTAACAAAGTGTGTTTCAAAGTGGTTTTACCATTTTGTATTTTTTTTTTTTTTTTTGAGGTATGCAGGCCTCTCACTGTTGTGGCCTCTAACGTTGCGGAGCACAGGCTCCAGACACGCAGGCCCAGCGGCCATGGCTCACGGGCCCAGCTGCTCCATGGCATGTGGGATCTTCCCGGACCGAGGCACGAACCCGTCTCCCCTGCATCGGCAGGCGGACTCTCAACCACTGCGCCACCGGGGAAGCCCCCATTTTGTATTCTTACTAGCAATGAATGAGAGTTCCTGTTGCTCCACATCCTTATCAGCACTTGTTATTGTCAGTTTAAAATTGTTTAGCCATTCTAATAGGTGTGTAGTGGTACCATCTTAATCATTTTTAAGTTCACAGTTCAGCAGCATTAAGTACATTCACATTATTGTGCTACCATCACCACCATTAATCCACAGAGCTCTTCATCTAGCATGACTAAAACTCTGTAACCATTAAACAGCTCCGCATTCCCTCCTCCCTTTAGCCTCTGCAACCACCATTCCACTATCTGTCTCTAAGAATTTAACTAAGTACCTCATGTAAGTGGAATCATACAGTATTTGTCTTTATGTGATTGCCTTATTTCACTGAGCATCATGGCCTTAAGTTTCATCTGTGTAGTGGCATGACTCAGAATTTCCTTGCTTTCTAAGTCTGAATAATATCCATATATAGATATATATATCTCACATTTTGCTTATACAGTCATCAGTCATCTGTCATTGATGGAAACTTTGGGTTCCTACTGCACTTTAGCTATTGGGAATAATACTGCTATGAACATGGATGTACAAATGTCTTTGAGATCCTGCTTTCAGTTCTTTTCAGTATGTACCCAAAAGTGGAATTGCTGAATCAAATTGTAATTCTGTTTGTAATTTTTGGATGAACAGCCATACTGTTTTCCACAGCAGCTGTACCATTTTACATTCCCACCAATAGTGCACAAGTTTCAATTTCTACACATCCTTGCCAACACTTTTTTCCTGTGTTTTTTTGGTTTTTGTTCTTTTGTTTTGTTTTGTTTTTTATAGTAGCCATCCTAATGAATATGAAGTGGTATCTCATTGTGCTTTTTGTCCTTAGAGTGAATTTTAGTGATACATATACTGGCTGTCAATATCAGGCCAGATAGAAAGAATTTCTAGGAGATCAGCCTTTCCATTAGAAATCATTAGAACTTCACTGTATTCTGCTTTGGGACAAGGCAAATCTCCCCGTAAACTTCAGCAGAGAAGTTAATTGGGCATTAGGCTGTTGATTTCCAATTTTTTTTTTTTTTTTAGTTTAAAGATTTCTTTATTGTCATCAAAGTTTTTTTTCTTCCCTAAATTCAGATTCCCTTACTATATCAAGCATTTGTTTTATGCAATTTTGTATATAGCTTAAGTGTGTGTGTGTGTGGGTATTGTGGGTTTTACTGGAGTATGTTATAAATGTGCCCCAATTGTAGCTCCTATGGCATGACCTCAGGCATCCATTCAGACTCCCTCTAGTACTTACCAGGGAATCTTCAGGGACAGTGTTTGCTCTGTAAGCTCCAGAATCAGTTTAACCTCTCTCTCTGTTCCTGTGTGGCTCCAGACAGGCCTCCACTCAGCTAGAGCCCCTGCTTACTCCTCTGCCAATCATCGTCTTGTAGTTCTGGGGAAGCTTGTCTCTTTTAGACCTCACCTCTATTCCTCCTACTACAGGCTGGTTCCCCATCACCAGTGACTGCACAAGGGAAAGAGAGGGGCGGGAGCGAGTGAGAAACTCTGCTCTCTCTCTCTCTTTTTATGCCTTTTATTTCTTTTTTTTTTGCCTTGTTGCAGTGACTTCCATTAAGTTCCAGAACTTCCAGTACTGTGTTAAAAAGGACTGATGAGATTGGATGTTCTTGACTTGTCCCTGATTTTAGAGGGAAAGCAGTCAGTATTTTACTGTTAAATATGGTGTTAGCTGTAGGTGTTTTGTGGACGCTTTTTTTTTCAAGTTGGGGAAATTTCCCTCTATTTTTAGTTTGCTGAAAGGCTTTTTTTTTCCTTGTAATGGATGTTGGATTTTTTTAAAAATATATTTATTGGAGTCTAATTGCTTTACAATGGTGTTAGTTTCTGCTGTATAACAAAGTGAATCAGCTATACATATACATATATCCCCACATCTCTTCCCTCTTGTGTCTCCCTCCCACCCTCGCTATCCCACCCCTCTAGGTGGACACAAAGCACCGAGCTGATCTCCCTGTGCTATGCAGCTGCTTCCCACTAGCTATCTATTTTACATTTGGTAGTGTATATATGTCCATGCCACTCTCTCACTTCATGCCAGCTTACCCTTCCCCCTCCCCGTGTCTTCAAGTCCATTCTCTATGTCTGCATCTTTATTCCTGTCCTGCCCCTAGGTTCTTCAGAACCATTTTGTTTTTTAGATTCCCTATATATGTGTTAGCATACGGTATTTGTTTTTCTCTTTCTGACTTACTTCACTCTGTATGACAGTCTCTAGGTTCATCTACCTCACTACAAATAGGATGTTGGATTTTTATCAAAATGCTTTTTCTGTATCAATAAGGCCTGTTTTTTGAGTCCACATGTCTGATTCCAGCAAATTTCTCTTTCCAGAATGATTGTCTGTGAGAATTTCTACTTCCTTTAGGTGATCACCACCTATGCCCAAAATGGTTGGGCTGAAGGCCCTCAAAAGGCCACCGCTTCAAAATAGAATAGCCACGAAAATCAGTACATTTTCAATGTCAGGAGTATTTGCTCTCAACTCCGCGAGCAGAAAGACATTAACAACACAGCTGATGCTAAACTTCACCCAGTCTTGCCTAATTTCATTTCCATGATCAGTTCCAAGAATCTTACCCTGGGTCCTGAAACACTTCACTGCAGTCTGGAGGTCTCAGCCAGTGCTCAAACAAAAATACATACTCACAAAAACAAGCAGCAATTTTCACTAAAGATTGCTCTTTGCAACACTGGTTTTTCAGGGTTCTATGGTTATATGAGTTTGTGAAATGTTGATAAAAGGAGGTTAAACAGTATATATGCTAGTGTGTATGATAAATCTCCCAAGAGGAGAAATACAGAGGGAGTTCTTTCTCAAAATTTTTTGATTATTAAAGTGTATTTCAGGACATCTTCTGGGTAATGAGCTTTGGAGAAAGCTAATTTACAGGTGAAAGAAATCTAAATTCACAGAAAGAATTATATATATATATTTTTTCCAATGAAAAAATGTAACACAGTCTAACAGAAAAAACTATGCCTTTTATTCTTTTCAATATAGCACATTAAAGTACACTAAGTTTAAATTTAGTGTTCAGTTTACTAGTTTGTTTTCCCTACCAACAAGATGGGGGGCTTGATTTGTATTAAAGGCCTATTCAGGGGAACCTTTCAGATTAATGGAAAAGTTTGGCCCTAATGGGTCTTGAGAGAGAAAATCTTCAAAATGGCAGTTTTTATAGTTTCAGCTTCAGTCCTCTGATTTAAAAAACTGTTTTGGAAGGATACCTCCAGTTACACTTTGATTTGATCATTTGCACTCCTTTATTTAGCTCAAGACACTGAAGTTTTGAGCAGGAGGCTTAAGTTTGGAGTATGGGTTTTGGAGTCAAACTGCCCGAGTTCAAACTCTAGTATGCTATTATACTCCTCCTCACAAGCTGTGAGACCTTGGGCAAGCCATTTAACCTCCCAGTGTTTCCATTTTTACAGTTTACAAGTACTTTCACAAAGACTCGTAAAAGTAGGGGAAATAATTTGATCATTTCCATTTGACTCTTGATGGAACATTTTCAGAATGTATAAGTGACTTGCCCAAGTTCACAGATAAATGAAGCCACAGTGACTCAATATCAGATATTCATTTAGACTTTAATACTTGGGTATTCTTCCCAGTTTATTATATGTTACCTCTCAACATCGGATAAAAATGGCATATTTGCCATTCTAAAATGGAATGAATATATAGATTATATAAATACAACTTTGCACATGAATAAACAGGTTTAAGATGTAGTTGGGATAATTCATGAAGATTTCCTGAAGGACGTCTGCAGGAATGTGGGAAGGTAATTAACATTCATAACTTTTATTGAGCACCTACTATATGTCAGATCCTATTCTACACATTTAACAAATGATTCTTAAGCCTCTCAGTAGCACTTTGATTAGATTTTAAGGAAGAGGAAATTAGGCTTTCCGGGATAATACAATGTTCCCCCAATAAACAGAATAGTCCTTGATTGTGCTGCATGAATCTACACGTGATAAAATGACATAGAATTATACACACATCGTATGTCAAATCGCTGCTTTTGATATTGTACTACAATTATGTAACTGTTAGGGGACTCTGGGTAAGTAGGACCTCTCTATCCTTCAGGAGTATTGGTCAGGTATTTTATAGAATGACCTTAAGTTTGGGTTTGTCCAATGTTTTTCTCTCAGTTAGATAGAGGTTACGGGTTTTGGGGTGACAGACCACAGAAGTCTGTACTATATTTGCAACTAACTGTGTATAATAATTATTTTGAAATAAAAAGTTAAAAAAAAGCATTGTTATGCTCCAGAGGGGGATTTGTAAATTTACTTAACTGCAGTCCCACAACACCCATACACACCGATTAACAAGTTTTGCGTTTGGAATGTGGATAAAGAAACTAAGCTTAACTATACGCTTCCAGCACCTCGTATCTGGCACTTCTGTTCAACAGAAAGATTTGGGGATGGGACGGGGGGCGATGTAATACGCGTGGGCTTGGGGAAGTCGCTCGGTTTCTCCAAATCCAGACTAGACGTTTTTCAGACTGCTAAGCCGAGGCCCAGACCTGAGGTCTCCTTTGGGCCATAGCCAAACCGCTGCACCGCGCTGCTGGGAACGGTCCGGGCGCAGCTGGAACCGTAGCAACGGGCCTCAAGGCGTCTCGGCCAGGTCGCACCGGCCGGGGTACTCGCCTAGCGGAAATACACGTCCCAACCCCCCACTCTCCATCCACCCACCCCGCCGCGGCCCGGAGCAGGGGAGCTGGGCGGGGCGCAGGCTGCGGCCACTCCCCGGGCTCGAAAAAAACTGGGACGTTGCGGACGCGTAGCTGGCCAGACCAGAAGCGCGTGGCACGCGCTAGCCCTCCCGCGCATGCTTCTCCCGCCCCGGGTCCCGCCTCTCTATCTCCCTCTCCCCCTCCTTCGCCAGCCTCCCTCGCCAGCCTCCCTCTGAGCTTGGCCCCTCCGGGCGCGCGGCCGACGTCCCGCGTGCGTGCCGGCGCCTGACCTCACTTCCGGCTAACGCGCTCGGCTTGCCCCCCGGCCCCGGATGGTGACTGGGGGTGGTGCTGCACCTCCCGGGACTGTCACTGAGCCGCTTCCAGTGTGATTGTGCTGAGCGCAGGCCGGAAGATGGCGGCTGCGGCTGCGGCGGCCTCGGGCCCGGGCTGCTCCTCGGCGGCGGGGGCGGGAGCGGCCGGGGTCTCCGAGTGGCTGGTGCTGCGGGACGGCTGCATGCGCTGCGACGCCGAAGGGCTGCACAGCCTCTCCTATCACCCGGCGCTCAACGCCATCCTGGCCGTCACCAGTCGCGGGACCATCAAAGTCATCGACGGCACCTCGGGGGCCACCCTGCAGGCCTCGGCGCTCAGCGGTGAGTGTGCCGCACGCCGGGCGGGGGCCGGGCCGGCCGCGGGAGGAGCCGGGCCCCGGGATGCTGGGGAAGGAAGCCGCCCAGCCCCGGGGCTCGGCCTCCGGAGGAGGGAAGCGGCGTGACTGGAGCGGGTGGCGGAGGGCAGGGCTGGGGGCTCAGGCCTGGCTGTGAAGGGAGGCCCGGAAGCTGATTGAGGAGGACCTTAGGACTTGGCTTTTTCAGCGGCGGCAGCTGGGAAGAAAAGACGGGCGAGGCGGGGAGTGGTGGGAGTTGCCTTTCGGGCTTTGAGCGTCCGGTGTGGGTTGGTCCTCTGGGAGAGGTGAGGAGGCCTAGGAGCTCAGCACCGGAGAAGCTCAGGCCCCCTGCTAGGTCCTGGAGAGGGTGTCGGTACTGCCTTCTCTTAGATCAGAAAGCGACAGGGTCGCAGGGTTGGTCCCGACGTGAGAGGCCGGTGGCCAGAGGCGAGCGTCCGAGGCGACATCCAAGCCCTACCCTCTTGTGAAGAGAAGTGGATCCGTGTCTGTTCCTGGGACTCGCAGGTGCTGGGATGTACAGCAGGCTTCGCGCCCGGGTTGGGGGTGGGGTGGGTCTGGAGTGGGGGCGGGGAGGGAAGTAGGCGGGCCAGGTGCCTGAACTGTTCCGTCGACGACTTTAGGATTCGGGAGGACGCCATGGAAGACTAGCCCTTGTTCCCTAGGTCGGGGCTTCCACCTTATACTCACCAGGGACGAGAAACTCGGCACCTGCGGTGTATGAGTTACAGATTTCCTTTGGGTTCCGAACTAGGTGAAACTTCCGGCCCTCTCTGCTGGTTTTACCACTGCGAGCTGAAAGTTGGGATACGGAGGCGCGTGTGAGGCTCACCATTGGAGGAGAGCAGTTCTGACTGGTGTAAACGTTGGTCCAGGGATGGGACTTTGAGTGTGCATGAGATGAACGCTCGGTGGGCTGGGGTGGAGTGTTTTGGAATTGCCCTGGATAGGTTACGTTTGGCTGAGACGACATTTCATTTGCGATAGAATGAGTGGCTTAATTTAGATGTTACAAATTGATATTGAAAAGTTAGTATACAAGTGAGTTAGACTCATGCACAGAGATATAATGTGTATGACTGTCCATATTTAGCCAAGTGGAAGTAGTGAAGTGGTCTTACCCATTCACTTGTATTTTAACAGAGACAAATAAGGAAAGGTCGTTATTCTGATTTACTGTCTGAGGCACTTAAGAGTAAATGGGAATCTAGGTATACAAAGTTAAAGGATTTAATTTTTGTTCTTGTGAGCATTGTGAAAGAAATGGGCTGTGTATAGCTATAGAAAATAAACCTGGAACACATCTAAAATATGTCTAAGGGAAAGTTTGTATTGTAGTCTTGTAATTTCTCTTTTCTTGGCTTAGGTAAAGTACAGGAGTGGTGTCCCAGATGTAGCAATGAGCATTTACTGCAACTTGGACATAACAGCTTGTCACTCTGTATGAGAGGGTGCTTCTCATTAATAGTTGGATTTCTTTCCTCTTAAACTCACTTAAATATATTTCACATATGAAAAGGTATAAAGAACAATTGTGGCAGACAACCATGTATTCTCGACTTGGTTAAAAAAAAAAAAAACATCACAAATAGAGTTGAAGTCTTGTGTGTCCCTCCTGGATTGCATTCCTTCAACTCTCCCTCCCCCATGAGCATTATCCTTAATTTGGTTTTATCATTCTTATACGTGTCTTTATGTTTTTTAGTATATACCTTTATCTTTAAACGGTATCTATTACTGTCTTTCATGACTTTAAATGTTGAATAAGTGGTAACATAGTATATATACTTGAATTTCTATAAAAAACCATATTAACAAAAGTCTTAAAATGTTTTCAGTAGAAAGAGGACTCTCACAGGGTGATTTTATATCTGGAGGCCGTGTTTCAGAAAGATTATATGTGCCAGAGTTAGTTATAAATGTTTGGGGAAATTGGACAAATATGAATGTGCCTGTTCATGAAAGGGAAGAAAACAGCCACTCTAATGGTAGATTACTTAAGGGGAGGGCTTTATGTAAGTGTAAAGGTAGATATATAAACTATAGCACTGATTTGGGATACCTTAGTTGAGGTATGTTGGAACATTTAATTAGAAAGTATGGGATTGGATACAATGGTGGATAGCCATGCATTGAGAATTGAGTAGTATGTGATTAAAATTATGTAGAAGAGTTTATGGCAAATAAAACAAAAGGATTACAAAAAAAGTTTGAAAGTAACAATGGACAAATTCTGAAGTGTTTTCATATATGAGAAGTGCAGTTTATTAATAATAATTACCAGAGGTTGTATAGGGTCCTGTGTGTGTCATTTCTTCAGATGATTGGGGAAGGGATGCTGCATTTTATGTTTTGCCTGGAATATGTAGGTACTTAGTAGGTTTGGCTTTAATGATGAATAGAGGGTGACAGTCCTATAAATAGAATGGGCAGAAGGTGCCAGTAGTGATGATGGCCCTAACATGACCCCTCTTTCCAGTTCATGGGCAGTGAGCCACCTTCTTTTCTACCCCAGAGGAAAGACATCTTTGTTAAAGGGGATAAAGAGTGGTGATGTAAGTGGTTTAAGGGGATAGAGAGTTTTATTGGGTGATAGAGTAGTCTTATGGATAGGTTCAGTTTATGGGGTTATGGGTAGTCTGTTGGTGTTGGTGGGAAATCGAAAAATTGGAGCATGTATATGTATTCATATACATGTATATGTATACATGTATATGTATATGTATTCACTTGGATGGCCAAGATGGTGAATTTTAAACCACCGTTGTTGACTACTGTATATGTTTAAATTATCTGTATCTCACAAAAAATGTTTATAAATGCATTTTCTTTAGATTAAGCGTCATCAGTATATACTTAGGTTAGGCAAGTATTTGCTCCCTGTTAGTGTTTTAGAGTTAAGATTTCTGAGTCTCTGTGCTCATTCTTTGGCCTGGCATTCAGTAACCTCCATGATCTGGCCTCTAAGCAGTCTTTCCAGTCGTGTCTCCCTATTTTGTTTTGTGAAACTGGTTCATTTAATTTTCTTTCCCAACTCCAGTAGTTTTACTCTTTCTTGGAATTCACCAATTCCCTCCACAAAATTAGACAAATCTTACCCATTTTTCGAGACCTAGAGCATACCTTTGACTTCCTGATTCTTTTAGCCTGAAGTGATCCACTGAACCCCTAAGCACATATTGTTCTATTAATTCTTATTTCAGTAATTTGGCAACTTAACTCTTTGTGGTATGTTTTCTGTCTTGAACTATTTAAATTCCATTTTATTTAGTTTTTTTGTGAGTATATGATGTCTGTTTAACTATATTTCAAACTCCTTGTCGCAAGGAGCCTTGTCTACTTGTTTATATCCCCTCCCCAGCATGCCTAGTACAATATATTAATAAATATTTTTGATTTGGTATGTGTATACTAATGAGTATGTTAAATGGATGCTGCTTTACATATTTTTTTTTTTTTTTTTTTTTTTTGCGGTACGCGGGCCTCTCACTGTTGTGGCCTCTCCCGTTGCGGAGCACAGGCTCCGGACGCGCAGGCTCAGCGGCCTTGGCTCACGGGCCCAGCCGCTCCGCGGCATGTGGGATCTTCCCGGACCGGGGCACGAACCCGTGTCCCCTGCATTGGCAGGCGGACTCTCAACCACTGTGCCACCAGGGAAGCCCTGCTTTACATATTAACTGCTAAGTAAACACACTTTCTTTGGCTTTGGTGATTTTTGTTTTTTCTTTCTTTCTTAAATGGACTTTTTTTTAGAGCTGTTTTAGTTTCACAGTAAAATTGAGCAGAAAGTACAGAGTTCCTCTATTTACCACCCCCCCCATGAATATCTGACACACGTTGGTATGTTTGTTACAATCAATGAACCTGCATTAACACATCATTATCACCCAAAGTCCATAGTTTGTTAGTGTTCACACTTGGTACTGTACATTCTGTGGGTTCTGACTGTATATGACATATTGTAGAATATAGTTTCATTGAAATCCTCTTACTCTGCCTATTCACCCTCTCTCCCTTCTGCTCCCTGGCAACTGCTGATCATTTCACTGTCCCCATAGTTTTGCCTTTTCTAGAATGTCATATAGTTTGGAAGCATACAGTATGTAACCTTTTCAGTATGGCTTCGTTCCCTGAATAATATGCATTTAAGTTTCTTTCATGTCTTTCTGTGGCTTGATAAGCTTATTTCTTTTTAGCGTGGAATAATATATTCCATTGTCTGGATGGACCACAGTTTATTTATCCATTCACCTACTGAAGGACATCTTGGTTGCTTCCAGGTTGTAACAGTTACGAATAAAGCTGCTATAAATACCTGTGTCTAGGTTTTTGTGTGGACATAAGTTTTCAGTTCATTTGGGTAAATACCAAGGAGCATGATTGCCGGATCTTATGGCAGGAGTATGTTTAGTTTGTTTTCTTTCTTCTGTTAAAAAAAATTTTTGGCCGTACCGTGTGGCATGTGAGATCTTAGTTTTCTGACCGGGGATTGAACCTGTGCCCTCTGTATTGGAAGTGCGGAGTCATAGCCACTGGACCAACAGGGAAGTCCCAGGAATATGTTTAGTTCTGTAAGAAACTGCCAAATTGTCTTCTAAAGTAGCTGTACCATTTTGCATTCCCAGCAGCAATGAATGAGAGTTCCTGTTGCTTCACATCCCTCATCAGCATTTGACGTTGTTAGTGTTTTGGATTGTTGCCATTCTAATATGTGTGTAATATCTCATTGTTTTAATTTGTAATTCCCTAATGACATATGATGTTGAACATGTTTTCATATGCTTATTTGTGGACTTTGGGTTTTAAAAATCAAAATAGCTCTGCGTACACCGCTTGACCATATTGTTTATATTACTAGATATGTCCCTCTCTTTATTGTTTGTTAATGCCATTGAGCATAATAGGAAGGAGCAAAGTTTTGAGTTAAGATCCTAGTTTCTGTTTTGTTTTTTTTTCCTCCCTGAACTGTGTAACTTTGAATTACGTATAGCATTTCTTTTCCAGTTTCTCCATTTGCAAAAAGGGGGTGATAACTGTATTAATTGTGAGGACTAAGTGTTACACGTAAAGTGCTTAGAATAGTGTGTTCACTGTTCAAAACATGTTTTTTATTTATTTGTAAATCTCTTTTTTTTACTTAAACCATTTTGATGTTCTGTTAAGTTTTTTGAACTTAACACCACATTTGAACTTCTTAGGATTTTTTTGTAATTTACCACTTTTCACCATCTTGTAGAATCCATCTAGTTTTTGCTTCAGTGTAAGAGTAAGGTATTGTTAATTTGTTTAGTATTTTCTTATTTATTTAATTACTGGTGGTGGTGTTTTCTCTTGCTTCCTGAAATAGAGCCCCTTCTCCACTAAATGTGTAGTACATCGTATATATGTATAGTATATATATAATTTATATATATACATTTTTATCTTTTTCTTTTTGTGTATATATACATATTTTTTAAGCAAGCTTTTCTGAGGACATGTGGAGAGAGAATGGGCTTTATGTAGTCCTGAATTTTGAATTTTAGCTCACTTCCTAAACTTCCTGAACTCCAGCTTCCTCCTCATTTGTAAGTTATGATTAATACTTAATAGGATGGTTGTGAAGATTTAAGAGGTAAACATTTTTAAAGTGCCTAACACTGCTAGGCATATGTATAAGCAGATACACAGTGAATACTAATTCTCTTAAGCCACAGGGTGCTTAGTATTGCCGTGCCCCTCACTGTTACTTTAAAAATTGTTCACTGACTTAGTGTTTATATTACAGAGGATAGATTTCATTAAAATGTAGATGGAAATAAAAATGTTGGTAACAAATATTATCTATATTTGGATAAATATCTTTCATTGTGTTGGTGTGGCTAAATGTCAGAATGAAGTCAAGACTGTTGTATTACTAGTTCTGTGTGTGTGTACACACACACACACACACACACACACACACACACACACACACACACACACACACACACACACACACACACACACACACACACACGGCCAAAAAGTTCATTTGGGTTTTTTTCCACAGAAAAAACCCAAATGAACTTTTTGGCCAACCCAGTAGATTGTTCATGCAATATATGTACATAAGTAAATGAAGATATAGATGGGTATTAATCAATGAGTATTGTAGTATATGTGTAAGAGTAAGTTACGTTTCTTCAGTTTCTGAAGTGGGTTACAGATCTCTGTCATAGTGAAGAAGAGGAAACTCCAGAGTTGCTCAGTGTTTTTAGACAATCATTCTAGTTTTATATATTTTTTTAATGGATATCTCCCCTTTTCCTTTTCTGAGACATTTAGTTTTTGGCTGTGCCGGGTCTTAGTTGTGGCATGCGGGACCTTTCATGGCGGCGCTTGGGCTCTTCGTTGTGGTGTGCAGGCTTCTCTCTAGTTGTGGCGTGCGGGTTTTCTCTTGTTGTGACGCGTAGGCTCCAGGGTGCATGGGCTCTGTAGTTGTGGTGCGCGGGGTACAGAGCATGTGGGCTCTGTAGTTTGCGCCATTCAGGCTCTAGTTGAGGTGTGTGAGCTCAGTAGTTGTGGCGCGTGGGCTTAGTTGCCCCGTAGCATGTGGGATCTTAGTTCCCTGACTAGGGATCGAACCCGCATCCCCTGCATTGTAAGGCGGAATCTTTACCACTGGACCACCAGGGAAGTCCCTAAGACACTGACTTTGATTTGACTTGAGAAGTTTGTACAGTGATCATAAATGAGAAAAAAGATCATTGTACTCTACTCCAGTTGTAGTGAAGTTCAGATTGGGTGAATTTTAATCGATTGATTGATTGTCTGGTATGACGGCTTCTTGTTCAGACTTAGAACTCAGAGATACCTGTTCCAAGAAGTCTTGGAATGTAGAAAACTAATTAGGTTAGCTTGCATAGTCCTCACGAAATGAATTTTATGGATGACACTCATATTTATCATCTCTTTAGAGGTGGAAAATATTTTTCTTACTACTTCTGAATTGGGCATGCATCAATTTGGGTAAAATGCAACATCTTCCTGTAGATCTCAGTTTTGGAAATTGTAAATGATACAGATCACTTACTATGTCCTGACTAATTTTGGTGCATGAAGCCTTCCTAGTCTCCGTTATAAACATGGTATAGAGTTGGGGTTTCAGTAGCCTTTCAAGATAGTTGTCTTCTGGATACATCTGAGTTCCTTATAAAAACTTAATTCGGCAAGTACCTTTGTGGGCTATGACTACGTACTTTGGCTCTGTTTCAGTTGACTGACTTTAGTAATGCTACAGAATGACCTATCTTATGTCAAAGATTTGGTGTTTTATTAACAAAACATTTTTCTGTAATTAATTAGAGTGAATTAATATTCTTAAAAAATATTTTGCTATGTTTTCAAGATTCTCTATATCTACCCAAATTTTTACATTTACCTCCCACATTTTCCTAGCTATTCAATGTTCAAAGATGGCTTGGCTCTAGGAAAGAATTTACCTAGTCTTTGTTTCAGTAGTGTTAGACTTATTAATGAGAGGCAGTATAAGAGATCAGCCTCTGGAACCAAATAGCTTGAGCTTTAGTCTTGGTTCTATTCGATCTTGAAGCTCATCAGGAAGATGAACATAATAATACTATCTACCTCATAAAGTGGTTGTGAGAATTAAAATGAGTCAACATATGTTAAACATATAGAATAGTGCCTGGTATATAGTATGTGCTCTGTAAGTTGTTCTTGTGGTAGCAGTGGCTGTTTGAAAGTTTGCTGAGTGTAGTAGATGTTTTTACTATAGATACTCTGTTGAAATTGCAGTGTTTTTTTATTCCAGTTTGCCACGTATGTGGAAATGTGACCACTGAAATCGAATAGACATAAGAGCAGTAATTTTGTATTACAGGAGAGTAAAAAAAAATTATGTAAGTTAATTGATTTTGGACTTGAAATTGTTAAAAGAGCACAGTGATGTGAAGAGCTGGTTGATTGGTATTCATTTACACATTTATTGAACATGTGCTAGTCATGGGGGCACAAAATAATTAAGGCAACATTTTGACCTTTGAATGCATAGAGGAGGGAGTTTCTTCAACCTGAGCAGAATAGAGAAGGCTTCTCAAAGGATGTTGCCTTTATGATTGGGTTGGGAAGATGACATAGTGGGAGGGATGATCATCTTAGGCCAAGGTACTTGGCTTATGCAGAGACATATTGGTCTTTAAAAGCATGGTGTAGGGACTTGCCTGGTGGTGCAGTAGTTAAGAATCAGCCTGCCAATGAAGGGGACACAGGTTTGAGCCCTGGTCCGGGAAGATCCCACATGCCGCGGAGCAACTCAGCTCGTGCACCACAGCTGCTGAGCCTGTGCTCTAGAGGCTGCGAGCCACAACTAGTGAGCCCACATGCCACAACTACTGAAGCCTGTGTGCCTAGAGCCTGTGCTCCACAACAAGAGAAGCCACCGCAGTGAGAAGCCTGCGCACTGCAATGAAGAGTAGCCCCGGGGCGTCCCTGGTGGCGCAGTGGTTGAGAGTCCACCTGCCGATGCAGGGGACACGGGTTCGTGCCCCGGTCCGGGAGGATTCCACATGCCGCGGAGCGGCTGGACCCGTGAGCCATGGCTGCTGAGCCTGCGCGTCCCGAGCCTGTGCTCCGCAACGGGAGAGGCCACACAGTGAGAGGTCTGCGTACTGCAAAAGAAAAAAAAAAAAAAGAGTAGCCCCGCTCGCAGCAACTACAGAAAGGCCGCGTGAAACAACAAAGACCCAACGCAGCCAAAGAAATTAAATAAATAAATAAATAAATGCATGGTAAATTCAGGGAAGTTTTGGGGGGAAGACGAGTTGGGGTTGGATGGTTAGAGTTGAAGCTGAGAGATTGGCAAAGACAAGAACGTAATATGTTTTGCTAAAAAGTTTGGAGTTGATATCAATGGTAGGGAGCCATTGTAGGTTATGACAGAATCACAGTTGTTTTTTATTTATTCATTTATTTATTTTTAACATCTTTATTGGAGTATAATTCCTTTACAATGGTGTGTTAGTTTCTGCTTTATAACAAAGTGAATTAGTTATACATATACATATGTCCCCATATCTCTTCCCTCTTGCGTCTCCCTCCCTCCCACCCTCCCTATCCCACCCCTCTAGGTGGTCACAAAGCACCAAGCTGATCTCCCTGTGCTATGTGGCTGCTTCCCACTAGCTATCTATTTTACGTTTGGTAGTGTATATATGTCCATGCCACTCTCTCATTTCCTCCCAGCTTACCCTTTCCCCTCCCCATATCCTCAAGTCCATTCTCTATTAGCTCTGTGTCTTTATTCCCATCTTGCCCCTAGGTTCTTCATGCCTTTTTTTTCCCTTATTTTTCTTAGATTCCATATATATGTGTTAGCATACGGTATTTGTTTTTCAGAAAGAAAGATTCCAAGCTAATGCCCAGTTGTGAGAAGTGATGAGAGCTGCATCTAAGTTAGTTTGAGAGGTAGAAACAACATAATTTGGTGAATGTGGGGATGAGAGGGATTGACAAGGTGAAAATTACTCATACTTAGCTTTCTACTTTGGGTAGCTGGATGAATGAATTAACCTGAAGTACAAGAAGTACAAGAAGGTGTGGTGAGTAGCTTTTGTTGGCGAATGCTGAGGAGCAAGAGGGACATAGTGATTTCAGTTGTGTTACTTTTGAGGTTCTTGAAGGACATCCATGTAGAGATGTCCAGAAGACATTTGGAAATTCAGGGTTGAAGCTTGAAGATTTGGGAATACAGACTTGGAAGGCATTGGCATTTATAGACAAAGCCTAGTCTAGTGGTTAAGGATATTGGCTCCAGAGCCAGACTGAGTTCCAGTCTATGATTTATCACTTCCTAGCTGTGTCTTAGGCAAGATGCTTAACCTCTCTCTGCAATTCATAATTAGTACCTAACTCATTTGGTTTTTGGAAAGATATTAAGTAAACTAATGCATGTAGACATTGCTTGACCCACCATAAGCACTCAGTAAATGTTACTTTTTGTATTGGTGTTTTAAATTGTATAGTTCATTTCAACAGGTGTTTGCCACATGGGGATATTAAGATGAATTGTAAGTCCACTCTCCTCCCAAATTTGGAAAGCTTTCTAAAAGCAGTGACACCTCAGTTGAGACTTGAAAGAAATGGAGTTAGCCAGGCAGAGGGAACAGCATGAGCAAGAGCAGAGGCATGCAGTTATAAGCAGTTTGGTATTAGAGTGCAAAGCATGAGGAAGGGAATGATGGGATAGCCTGAGGATCTTGGACTTGGCCCTCCTAGGCTATGGCTCCCATATTTTTCAGTTGAAGAACTCCCAGTTTAAGGTAAAAAATGTAGGGCCCTATTATGATAGGTATGTTTTTAGTATTAGTTAATTGAGAAAATATTGCAAAAAGCTACTACTTTTAAGTAATTTTTATTTTAGACTTATTATTGTCTGTGTAATTTGAAAAATACTGCAGCATGTAATTTGAGCTTTCCTCCTTGCTGGCTTAACCTTGAAATTTTTATGGGGGGGAACAAGTCAGTTAATACTCTTCTACCTGCCCTCCGACTTCAAAAATTTTGTTGTTATCATCTTCTCACTTGGTCTTTGTGGGCTTGTTTAATGCCCTCTTTAGTATGTCTTTCCTGTTTTTCCGTGGGAACGTGGGAGGGAGCAGAGGTAAATGTGTGTGCATTATATCCTTGTTTAACTGGAAATCTGTAGTTGTAACCGTACTTAAGTTGTTGAACATTTGGAAATCTATCCTTAGGAATGTTCTCTATAACTATAGATAGAATATAAACAATAATAGATTTCTGTAATGGAGTAGGTAAAAATAGTGGGGAGGTCGTGGGAGGTACCTCTCTGATATGTGCATTGTACTGATCATAGCCTCATGCAAAGGTGGGTGCATTTGGCAAGACACTTCTCTGGGTTACCATCTCTAAAATGGGCTAATAATTCTTGCCCAGACTACTTCATTATGTGATATGATAATGAATGTAGAAATTCTTTGTAAATTGTACTTCAAATGTGAGGGATACAAAATAGTTAAGCCAAACTCCTTTGGTATAGAGAGGAGAAAATGGAGGTACAGATGACAAAAAGAATAAGTTATTTGCTATATAAAACAGTTTGTGACAAGGGCAGTGCTCCTAAAAACAAGTAATTGTGCTCTACTTGAGTATGTTAAATCAAGGATGTATTTTAGAGGAAATAAATATTCTTACTTTTTAGAGGAGATGATTGAAATGTTAGAGTAGGGCAGGTAGAAATGTGTTGTGATTTATCGTGGGCACCAGGAGTTTAAATCTTTATGATTTGTTTCTGTGCTTTTACATTGATTTATGTAGTTGGAGAGAGACAAGAAAGACTGGGGAGATAGCACAGGGCAGTGGTTCTCAGCCCCACTTGCTCATTAGAATCATCAGGAGAGCTTTTAAAAAACTATTCTGCTTGGGTCCCAGTATTCTCACTTAAGTGGCCTGGAATGGAGCCCAAGCATACTTAAAAAAAATTTTTTTTTTCTTTAATTTTTAGAGCATGCCTGATGATTCTAATGGGCAGCCAGGTTTAGAGGTTCAAACTTCACCTAGAATCTTAAATGAGCAAGTTTATTTCATATGCCTGGGATGAATGAGAGACAAATTTTATTTGAATTGAATAGTATTGTATTTAGCCATAATTTTTTTTTTTTTTGGTAAGAAAACCTCCCAAGTTAGTCTGCTAATAAAACCTACCCCACTGTATCTTTTTTTAAAAATATTTTAATTTAATTTAATTTTTATTTATTTATTTTTGGTTGCATTGGGTCTTCGTTGCTGCACACGGGCTTTCTCTAGTTGCGGCAAGCGGGGGCCACTCTTCATTGTGGTGTGTGGGTCTCTCATTGCAGTGGCCTCTTGTTGCGGAGCACAGGCTCTAGGCACGCGGGCTTCAGTAGTTGTGGCACATGGGCTCAGTAGTTGTGGCTCGTGGGCTCTAGAGCGCAGGCTCAGTCGTTGTGGCGAACGGGCCTAGTTGCTCCGTGGCATGTGGGATCCTCCCGGAGCAGGGCTCGAACCCGTGTCCCCTGCATTGGCAGGGGGATTCTTAACCACTGCGCCACCAGGGAAGTCCCCTCACTGTATCTTAAATTGTATTTAGTGTATATATAATGAAATATGCTTGTAAGCAACAGGAATATACCAAGGGCCAAATTCCTGTTGCTTTCTATTTTGTCCTTTTCTCATGTAATTCAGTTTTGTTTGATTTTTTGGAACCAGTTAAGTGCTCTGATTCTTTTTCACCAAAATGCCGCTATAGCAAGGACAGTGACCTCATACTCAGGGCAGAAGGAGGGCAGGGGAAATAGTGGCTACAGAGGGCAGAAATGGCTAGGATTATCTACCAGATCAACTGTTCCATGCCTCAAATGTCTTTGTTTCATGTTGTCTTAAGAAAAAAGCTAACTGTTAGAATGTTTCATTTTATCACATTATAGCTTAGTTTTTAAAAAATATTTTAATTAATGATTTATTTATTTAGGCTGTGCCGGGTCTTAGTTGTGGTACATGGGATCTTTGTGGTGGCATGTGGGCTTTTGGTTGTGCCATGTGAACTCTTAGTTGCAGCGTAGATGCGGGATCTAGTTCCCCCACCAGGGATCGAACCTGGGCCCCCTGCATTGGGAGCATGGAGTCTTACCCACTGAACCACCAGGGAAGTCCCAGTATAGCTTACTTTTAATCCATTAAAAAATTCTTCAAAACTATAGAAAATGATTCATTTATTCAAAAAAATTTACTGGGATTTCCCTGGTGGTGCAGTGGTTAAGAATCTGCCTGCTAATGCAGGGGACACAGGTTCGAGCCCCGGTCTCGGAAGATCCCACATGCCGCGGAGCAACTAAGCCCGCGTGCCACAACTACTGAGCCTGCACTCTAGAGCCCGCAAGCCACAGCTACTGAGCCCGCATGCCACAACTACTGAAGCCTGCATGCCTAGAGCCTGCTCTCCGCAACAAGAGAAGTCACCTCAAAGAGAAGCCTGCACACTGCAACGAAGACCCAACGCAGACAAATAAATAAATAATTAAATTAAAAAAAAAAAGCCATTTACTGTGTGTCAAGCACTGGTGATACAGCAGTTAACAAAGTCCTTGCTTGCCTAGAGCTCATGGTTCAGTGGAAAGAGGTGTATTACACACCACACCACACTCCCCCACATACCCTATATCAAGTGGTGATAAATGCCATAAGATATCAAAACTGATGTGAGATGATGGTGGATAAATTTATGCTGTGTGGTGGTCTGGCGGGGTGGGGGGGGGGTCTCTCTGTGATGGCACTTGAGCAAAGATCCCAGTGATGTGAGAGAGCAGCAAGGCAGATATCCAGGGGAAGTTTTTGTTGGCCTGTTAATTGCAGTATGCAAAAACAGCTGGGTGCATTTTCATCATATTTGGATGGAATTTGACTTGAACTGACTTAAAATGTAGGCTATGTGAAGAATGATGATGCGTGCCATCTATGTTAAACAGAAAATAGCAGTTTCAGATATGAGCTCCGAATAGAAATTCACAAGGTCACATGTTCCAAATTGTAGAATTATATTGATTTGTAGCTGAGTTGCTTCTCACGTGGGCAACTTCCTGTGTAGCAACAGGAATTTATTTACAGATGGTTAGGGGTTCTCCTGTGCAATATCAGATAGGGAAGTTAGTCCCCAAATTTTACTTAATTATAGCCAGGTCAAAATCCTGAAGGAAGCATGTAACCTATATATCCCAGACTGGTTAAGAGATTTAACTGTGTCAAATTGAGTAATGTATATGAAAAGGGCCCCACAATTTCTTACAGGAAGTAGGTCCTTAAAGATTGAGTCCCATCCATGGAAATTTTTCAGTGGTGATTATGTTCTCAAAACTTTCTCAATTGATGTCAGATACTTAAGATTATTGTAAAAATAAGTGGTCTGGTGGTAGTTTTGGATAAAGTGAATAGGGAGAATTGGAACTTGGAACTCTTAATTCCAGTAATTCTGTATATTTCGGAGAACCGCTTCCATGTTTAGGTAGATCTGCCTAAATAATACTATCCCTGCTCTATATTTTATCCATTTGTTACTTTTTCTTCATGGCCTAGCCACTGAACTTTCCCAGACTTCCTTTGCTTTGCACCAAGTTCTCTTTTGTAGGAATACTCATTTTGGCTTTGAATAATACACTATACTAACAACTTCTGTTAAATGATTTTATTTTGGTAACTTTAAATAAATTTTAAGGGCTTTATAAGAACCTAACATTAATTTTGCACGCTCTTTATTGACCTTGAATGATATTTGTATGTTTGTATGTTATGGTAGACTGTTTTAAGTATTGAAGTCTGATGATATCTCAGTGGACATGGACTTTTACAGTGTGTTGTGTCAGTTTGCAAAGATAATGTATTTCTGATAGTATTTTTAGAAGTTTTATAGGGATGCACATGGATGGTGTATTTTTAGAGTTGACTATTTCTTAATATGGGTATTAAAATTGATAACTAGTTAAAAAAACCCTGCAATTTTCTTCCTTTGAAAATTCCCATTTTAAAAGTGATTTACCTTATTATAGGACATAGATAGACTAAGGGAAGGTGCAGTTACCTGTGGTTTCATTACCTAGAGATGGCCCGTCTTAGCATTTTGGTGTGTAACAGGTTCTTTTTGCCTTTTTCTATTATTTAATATATTTTTATAGAACTTGGATGGTAAGATATGTTATGAACTATTTCCCCCCTTTACTTTGTTAAAACTGTATTGTAAATATTTTCCTATGTCTTTATTCTTTTATATAATTTAAAAATAAATTTTGATTAATGATTATAATAAATGGCCTTTTATGTGTGTATACTAGTAGTACATGCATAGATTCATGTAACCATCACCACAATCAGGGTACAGGGCAGTTTCAATACCTGAAAAGTTCCCTGTGGTATCCACTTTGGTGTCTGTTTGTAGTTAGCCTCCCCCCCACAGCCCCAACCTTTGGTAATCACTGATCTGTTCTCTGTATTGTTAGTTTTGTCTTTTCTAGAATGTATGGAAATGGAACCCTACAGCATGCAACTTTAATTAATTAATTAATTAATGGCTGTGTTTGGTCTTTGTTGCTGCGCGCGGGCTTTCTCTAGTTGCAGCGAGTGGGGGCTACTCTTTGTTGCGGTGTGCAGGCTTCTCACCACGGTGGCTTCTCTTGTGGAGCATGGTCTTCAGTAGTTGTGGCACGCGGGCTCACTAGTTGTGGCTCGTGGGCTCTAGAGCGCAGGCTCAGTAGTTGTGGCGCATGGGCTTAGTTGCTCCGCGGCATGTGGGATCTTCCCGGACCAGGGCTCGAACCCGTGACCCCTGCATTGGCAGGCGGATTCTTAACCACTGCACCACCAGGGAAACCCAGTATGTAACTTTTTTTTTTTTTTTTTTTTGCCGTACGCGGGCCTCTCACTGTTGTGGCCTTTCCCGTTGCGGAGCACAGGCTCCGGACGCGCAGGCTCAGCGGCCATGGCTCACGGGCTCAGCCGCTCTGCGGCATGTGGGATCTTCCCGGACCGGGGCACGAACCCGTGTCCCCTGCATTGGCAGGCGGACTCTCAACCACTGTGCCACCAGGGAAGCCCCAGTATGTAACTTTTTGATACTGACTTGTTACACAAAGCATAATGCCTGTGAGAATCATCGAGTTGTTGCATGTATCCATAGTTCATTCCTCTTTATTGCTAAATAGTATTCCACTATTTGAATGTATCACCATTTATTTAGTCAGTCAGTCTTGGGAGGACATGCTTTTGATAATTATGAATAGAGCTGTTATAAACACCTGAATACAAGTTTTTATGTGAATAAAGGTTTTATGTCTCTAGGGTAAATACATAGAAGTGGGATGGCAAGGCCATTTGGTAAGTGTATGTTTAACTTTATAAGAAGCTGTCAAACTAGTGTGGCTGTACCATTATGCATTTCCATTAGAAATTTTTGAGTTCCACTTGCTCTGCATCCTTGCCAGCATTTGGTATTGTCTCTATATTGTTAAGAAGTCAGTACTACCCAAAGCTGTTTACAGATTGCAATCCTTATCAAAATCCCAATGACTTTTTTTTGTAGAAATAGAAAAATCCATCCTAAAATTTGTATGGAATCTCAAGGGACCCCAAATAGCCAACACATTCTTGAAAAAAAAAAAAAAAAAGAAAAATGTTGGAGGACTCACACTTGCTGATTTCAAAATTTATTACTACAGTGCTACAGTAATCAAAACAATGTGGTTCTGGCATAGACAGACATAAAGACTGATGGACTAATGAGCACAGAAGTAACCCCTTACATATGTGGTCAAATGATTTTTGACGAGGAGGCCAAGACCATCCAGAGGGGGAAAGGACGATCTCTTTAAGAAATAGTGCTGAGAAAACTGGATATCCACATGCAAAAGAATGAAGTTCGACCATTATACAATCATATACACCATAGTCAAACATATACAAAACACCATATACAAAAATTAACTCAAAATGGATCAAAGACTTGAGTGTAAGAGCTATAACTCTTAAGCTCTTAGAAGAAAACAAAGCAGAAAAGCTTCAAGATGTTGGATATGACAGTGATTTCTTGGATATGATACCAAAGGCACAGACACCCAGAGAATAAATAGACAAATTGGACTTCATCAAAATGAAAAACTTTTGCACATTGAAGGATACTATCAAGAGAGTAAGAAGGCAGAACACAGAAGGGGAGAAAATATTTCCCAATCAGGTATCCAGAGATATAGCCAGATATATTTAGACAATTACAGAGAAGCAACTCAACAACAGCAAAAAACAAATAGCCTGGTTAAAGAATAAACAAAGGACTTAAATAGACATTTCTACAAAGAAGATAAACAAATGACCAACAAGCACATGAAGGATGCTCAGCATCATTAATCATTAGGGAAATGCAAATCAAACCCACAATGAGGTATCACTTCACACCCATTAGGATGGCTATTATCAAAAAAGAAAAAAGAAGAGTAAGTGTTGGCAAGGATATATAGAGATTGGAACCTTTTTTGCCATACTGGTAGGAATATAAAATGGTGCAGCCATTGTGGATAACAGTATGTGGTTTCTCAAATAATTAAAAATTACCATATGAACCTGCAATTCCACATTTGAGTAATACAGTTTCTCAAATAATTAAAAATTACTGTATGAACTTGAAATTCTACGTTTGAGTATTGGGTATAAAGAATTGAAAGCAGGATCTTGAAGAAACATTTGTATGCCATGTTCACAGTGGCATTATTCCCAGCTAGACAAGAAGTAGATGCCACCCAAGTGTCTATCAGTGGATGAATGGATAAACAAAATATGGTGTATGTATACAATGAAATATTAGCCTTAAAAAGGGAGGAAATTCTGACACATGCTACATCATGGATGAACCTTGAAGATGTTATGCTCAGTGAAATAAGCCAGTCACAAAAGAACAAATACTGTATGATGCCACTTACGTGAGGTACTTAGTCAATTTCATAGAGACAGAAGAAAGTAGAATAGTGGTTGCCAGGTTCTATAGGGATGGAGGTGGGGAGTTAGTGTCAATGGTTATAGAGTTTCAGTATTGCAAGATGGAAAGAGTTCTGTGGATGGATGGTGGTGATGGTTGCAAAACATGAATGTACTTAATGCCACTGAACTTTACACTTAGAAATGGTTAAAATGGTAAGTTTTATGTAATGTATAATTTACCACAATTAAAAAAATCATTTAAAAAAATCAGATGGTTATGTTTATGCAGTTCTGTCTCTGGATTCTGTTCTGTTCCATAGATCTAATGTGTCTATACATTTTCCAGTAGCACACATTCTTGTGGTAATATAAGTTTTATAGCAGGTCTTAAAGTCATATAATGTGATTTGTCCAGCTTTATTCTTTATCAAAATTGTTTTGGCTATTCCAGTTCCTTTGCCTTTTCAAATTATTTTGGACTCAGTTTATCTATATCTCAAAACTCCTGCTGGGATTTTGATTGAAATTGCATTAAATTTATAGAGGACATCTTTGCTATGTTGACTCTTCCATTCTGTGACCATGGTTTTATTTAGCTCTTCTTTGGTTTCTTTCACTGGTCATTTGTACTTTTCAGCATACATATTCTGTATACCTTTTGTTAGATATATATCTAAGTATTTTATTTTATGTTTTTAGAGCTCTTGTAGACTGTTAATTTGGGGGGTGAATTTTGGTTTCAGATTGATCATTGCTAGTATATAGAAATAAAGTTGTTTGATTTTTGTGTATTGACTTTGTTCAGTGAAACCTTGCCCAACTCGTTAGCTCTAGGAGTTTTTGTTTGTTTTTTAGATTCTTTGGGATTTTCTACATAGGTAATCATGTTATCTGTGAATAGGGACAGTTTGATTTCTTCCTTTCTAATCTGTCTGGTTCCCCGTTTCTTATTGCAGTGGCTAGATCTTCCATCATGATATTGCATAGGAGTGGTGAGAGTGTAATATCCTTGTCCTGTTCGTGATCTTAGGGGGAAAGTGTTCAGTCTTTTACCATTAAGTGTTTGATAGTGGTAGACCTCCTGTAGTCATCCTTTATCAGATTGGGGAAATTACCTTTTAATTTGCTGAGGGCTTTTTTTTTTTTTTAAATCATGAAAAGATGTATTTTGCCAAATGCATCTGCTGAGTTGATTATGTGGTTTTTCTTCTTTAAGCAATTATCATGATAGCTTACATTGATTGATTTTTGAATATTGAACCAGTTTTGCATCCCTGGGATAACCCTACTTGGTCCTGGTGTATTGTCATTTTTATATATTGCTAAACTCCATTTGCTTTTATTTTGTTGAGGATTTTTGCATCAATCTGCGTGAGGAATAATGGTATGCAGTTTCTCTTTTTGTACTGTCTTTTTCTAGTTTTGATATCAGGTTAAATCTGGCCTCATAAAATGAGTTTGGAAGTGTTCCCTCTTCTTCTGTTTCCTGAAAGAGATTGTGTAGAATTGGTGTTACTTTTTAAGTTCTCCAAAGAAATCAGGTAAGCCTGGAGATTGCTTTGAAAAGTTTTAAACTGTGAATTCACTTTCCTTAATTTAGATTATCTGTTTCATTTTGGATAATTTGGTAGTTTGTGGTTTTTAAGGAATCTCACTAATGTTTCAAAATTTATGTGTATAGATCTACCTGTATTATTCCTCAGTTATCTTCTTAACATTTGTAGTGTCAAATTTATTTATTTTGATGACCTAAGTTGTCAAATTTATGTGCATAGAGATGTTCATAGTATTATTTATCTTTCGATGTCTACAGAATCTGTCGTCTAGCTCCTCTTTCATTCCTGATATTATTGGTAATTTATGTCTTCTTTTTTTTTCTTTGCCAGTCTTGCTACAGCTTTATAAATTTCATTGATCTTTTCAAAGAACTCGTTTTTGCTTATATTGATTTTCTGTGTTGTTTTTCTATTTTCACTTCCACTGATTTCTGCTATTATCTTTATTGTTTCTTTTCTTTTGCTTGTTTTGCTCTTTTTCTGGTTTTCTTAAGTAGGAAGCTTAGGTTATTGATTTAAGGCCTTCTTCCCCACCCCAGTATAAGCGTTCAATTCTTATAAATTTTACTCTAATCACTGTTTTAGCTTCTTTTTGTTTTTAAAAATTATTTATTTAATTTTTGGCTGTATCGGGTCTCAGTTGGAGCATGTGGGCTCCTCGTTGTGGTGCATGGGCTTCTCTCTAGTTGTGGCACGCAGGCTCTCTAGTTGTGGCCTGCGTGCTCAGTAGTTGTGGCATGAGGGCTTAGTTGCCCTGTGGCATGTGGGATCTTAGTTCCCCGACCAGGGATTGAACCCACGTCCCCTGCATTGGAAGACGGATTCTTAACCACTGGACCACCAGGGAAGTCCCTGTTTTAGCTTCATATGACGTTTTGATATTATATTTTCATTCTTTTTTTTTTTTTGGCTGCACTGCAGCTTGTGGGATATCAGTTCCCCAACAGGGATTGAACCCAGGCCACGGCAGTGAAAGCGCCGAATCCCAACCACTAGACCATGGGAAACTGAACTCCCTCATTTTCATTCTTTTAAAAATGTTTAGGCTTCTTCATCGACCTAAAGATTATTTAGAAGTATGTTGTTTAATTTACAAGTATTTAGAGGTTTCCCATTATATTTCTGTTACTGATTTCTACTTAAATCCATTATGGTTAGAGAACATACCTTTTGTTTGTTTATTTGTTTGTTTTATTGAAGTATAGTTGTTTTACAACATTGTGTTAATTTCTGCTGTACACTGAAGTGATTCAGTTATACATATATACATTCTTTTTTTAAATATTCTTTTCCATTATGGTTTATCATAGGATATTGAATATAGTTTCCCATGCTGTACAGTAGGACCTTGTTATTTATCCATTCTGTATACAATAGCTAACATCTGCTGACCCCATCCCTCCCCTAATCCCCTCCCCCTTGGCAACCACAAGTCTGTTTTCTGTGTCCGTGAGTCTGTTTCTGTTTTGTACATAGGTTCATTTGTGTCATATTTTAGATTTCACATATAAGTGATATCATATGGTATTTTGTCTTTCTCTTTCTGACTTACTTCACTTAGTATGATAATCTCTAGTTGCATCCCTGTTGCTGCAAATGACATTATTTTGTTCTTTTTATTTGCTGAGTAGTATTTGATTGTATATATGTACCACATCTTCTTTATCCATTCATCTTTTGCTGGACATTTAGGTTGTTTTCATGTTTTGGCTATTGGGAATAGTGCTGCTGTGAACATAGGGGTGCATGTATCTTTTTGAATAATTTTTGTCTGGATATATGTCCAGGAGTGGGATTGCTGAATCATACGGTAATTATATTTTTCGTCTTTTGAGGAACCTCCATACTGTTTTCCCTAGTGGCTGCACCAACTTACATTCCCACCAACAGTGTAGGAGGGTTCCCTTTTCTCCACACCCTCTCCAGCATTTGTTATTTGTAGACTTTTTAATGATGGCCATTATGACCAGTGTGAGGTGGTACCTCATTGTAGTTTTGATTTGCATTTCTCTAATAATTAGTGATGTTGAATATCTTTTTATGTGCTTGTTGGCCATCTGTATTTCTTCTTTGGAGAAATGTCTATTAAGGTCTTCTGCCCATTTTTCGATTGGGTTGTATGAGCTACTTGTATATTTTGGAGATTAAGCCCTTGTCTGTCACATCATTTGCTAATATTTTCTCCTAGTTCATAGGTTGTCTTTTTGTTTTGTTTATGGTTTCCTTTGCTGTGCAAAAGCCTATAAGTTTGATTAGGTCCCGTTTGTTTATTTTCACTTTTATTTCTGTTGCCTTGGGAGACTGACCTAAGAAAACATTGGTACGATTTATTTCAGAGAATGTTTTCCCTATGATCTTTTCTAGGAGTTTTATGGTGTCATGTCTTATATTTGTCTTTAAGCCATTTTGAGTTTATTTTTGTGTGGTGTGAGGGTGTGTTCTAACTTCATTGATTTACATGTGGCCATCCAACTTTCCCAATACCACTTGCTGAAGAGACTGTCTTTTTCGCATTGTATATTCTTACATCCTTTGTTGAAGATTAATTGACCCGGAGGTGTATGGGTTTATTTCTGGGCTCTCAGAGAACATACTTTTAACTTCACTTCTTGTATATTAAGGTCTGTTTTATGATCCAGGATATGATATGTCTTGATTAATATTCAGTGTGCACCTGAAATGAATGTGCATTCTACTGTTGATAGGTGGAATATTTTTAAAATGTCATGGGTTGATGGTACTTTTTTTTTTTTTTTTGATGGTACTGTTTTCTATCTATTAACTACTGAAAGTTGAAGTCTTCCACTGTAATTATGGATGCCTATTTCTCCCTTCAGTTCTGTTCATTTTTGCTGAATGTATTTTGAAGTTCTCCTACGTGTATATATATTTAGGATTGCTTTTTGTTCTTCATGAACTGACCCTTTTATCATGTAATGTCCTCATTTATTCCTGGTGATTTTCTTTGTTATGGTCATTGGCTGATCTAAATATAACTATTCCATCTTTCTATGATAACATTTGCATGATATATCTTTTTTCCATCCTTTTACCCTTTTAGAATGGTAAAAGTTTCTTGTAGACATCATAGAATTGGCTTGTGTGTGTGTGTGTTTAAATTCAGTTTATCTTTTCATTGGCGTATTTAGGCCATTTATGTTTAATGTAGTTGTTGATATTTTGATTTAGATACTCCAGTTGATTATTTATTTGTTTCCTCTTTTTTCTTTTATTTTTTCTTTCTGCTTTTTTTGGCTTGATTTTTTTTTAAACTTATCTATTGCTTTTGCCTAATTATTTGTATGTGCTTTTGTAGTTACTTGAAGGATTGCAATATACATAGTTTTCTCAGTCTATTTAGAGTCAGTATTTTACCACTTTATTTATTTATTTATTTAGGGAACTTTATTTACTCATGGCTGCGTTGGGTCTTCGTTGTTGTGTGGGCTTTCTTTAGTTGCAGCGAGCAGGGGCTACTCTTCGTTGCAGTGCATGGGTTTCTCATTGTGGTGGATTCCCTTATTGTGGAGCATGGGCTGTAGGCACATGGGCTTCAGTAGTTGTGGCACGAGGGCTCTGTAGTTGTGGCTCTCGGGATTTAGAGCACAGACTCAGTAATTGTGGTGCACAGGCTTAGTTGCTCCACGACATGTGGGATCTTCCCGAACCAGGGCTCAAACCTATGTCCCCTGCATTGGCAGGCGGATTCTTAACCACTGCGCCACCAGGGAAGCCCTATTTTACCACTTTAAGTGGCATATAGAAACCATACCACCCTATTGTACCCTTCTCTCTTTTAAGTTATGGTTGACTTATTTATTACATATATGTGATATTGAAGACCCCCAGGCATTGTAGTGATTTTTGCTTTCAGTTGTCAAATATATTTTAAAGAACTGAGGTGAAGAATCATCACTTACATTTACTCGGATATTTACCATTTCTGTTGCTCTTCCCTCATTCTTTTTTTTTTTTTTAATATTTATTTAGTTATTTATTTTATTTTATTTTTGGCTATGTTGGGTCTTCGTTTCTGTGCGAGGGCTTTCTCTAGTTGTGGCAAGCGGGGGCCACTCTTCATCGCGGTGCACGGCCCTCTCACTATCGCGGCCTCTCTTGTTGTGGAGCACAGGCTCCAGACGCGCAGGCTCAGTAGTTGTGGCTCACGGGCCTAGTTGCTCCGCAGTATATGGGATCTTCCCAGACCAGGGCTCGAACCCGTGTTCCCTGCATTGGCAGGCAGATTCTCAACCACTGTGCCACCAGGGAAGCCCTCTTCCCTCATTCTTGATACTCTAAGTTTATTTCTGAATAGTTTCCCTTCTCTTTGATGAACTTCCTTTTGTGATTCTTTTTGAGCAGGTTTGCTGGCAGAATTTCTCTTTAGTGTTCCCTCATCTGAGCATGTCTTTATTTCACCTTCATTCCTGATGGATATTTTTGTTGAATATAGAATTTCTTTTTTCAGTATTTTAAAAATGGTTCAATTCCTAACAAACCCCATGGTTTTTAATGATAAATGTGCTTTTATTGTAATTATTACTTGCTTGTACGTAACATATCCTCTGGTTGCTTTCAAGATTTTTCTATGTTAGGTTTCAGCAGCTTATTGTGTCTGGCTGTGAATTTTTAATCTACTATTTTTGTGAAATTTCCCCTGCCCCAAAAGAAAATCTGTACTAATGCAAGTCATTAGTGTCAGTCAGGAGTCTGCAAACTATGGCCTGCCACCTCGGTAGCTCTCAACCTGTTTCCTGATTTTGCAAATAAAATGCTACTGGAACACATACATACCCGTTTATTTACATGTTGCTTTTGCACTACAGTGGCAGAGTTGAGTAATTGTGAGAAAGACCATATGTATTGTGAGGCCTTAAATAGTTACTATCTGACGTTTTTATAAGAAGCTTGATGATCTCTGGTATAGTTGGAGGAAATTTGAGTGTTTCTTCTATTAAAATTTTCTGCTTGAATTTCTTTTTAAACTTTATCCATGTAGGGTTCAAAGTCATTTTACAAGTATCTTCTATAGAAAATTCTAACAAGGTGTAACATGTCGTAGAGGGTAGGTGTAAGAGTTTTTCCCCTGTATTTAAAAACCAAAAATAACTTCTTAGCCAACTTTTCTTGAAAATTTAAACATTAGTTAAGCATGACTTACCTTTCTTTGAGAAATTTATTTTCAGACATTTTAAACTCATAAGGCAAACAAAATAAATTTCTATTAAATAACTAACTTATGCCAAAATGGGACTTAAGTTTTTTAAAGGTAAACTTGGGAGGTTTAGTTTAAGTACAGGTTATAAGTTTTTTATTTTTTATAAATTTATTTATTTTTGGCTGAATTGGGTCTTTGTTGCTGCGTGCAGGCTTTCTCTAGTTGGAGCGAGTAGGGGCTACTCTTTGTTGTGGTGCACGGGCTTCTCATTGTGGTGGCTTCTCTTGTTGTGGAGCACGGGCTCTAGGCGTGTGGGCTTCAGTAGTTGTGGCATGAGGGCTCAGTAGTTGTGGCGCATGGGCTTAGTTCCTCCACGGCATGTGGGAGGTGGATTCTTAACCACTGCACCACCAGAGAAGTCCTGTAAGTTTTTTGTTAATGTTATTTGCAGCATTAAAATTTATCAACAGTGTTGCATAGTAATACTACTAAAACCATGGAACAAAGCAATATGAATAAGTGTATAACTTAAGAGACAATTTCATACAAACCTTTGAAAAGATGTTTTCTTACTGAGTGACACATCCTGGCTTGAACATAGGTTTCTTGGTTTCATCTCTTTTATGAACCTTTATGCACTTAAAATTGTTATTCTTACAACTAAAAATAAATGTCTATTGTTACCTCTCATTGTGAAACTGTGCTTGTTTTTTTGCTGTACAAATACTCAGTTCTGGGTCAGACTTAAGCACACATGGATTTCATTTTTATCCCAAGTTAGAGAATTTGTGTCTTTGGTCTTATTTCTTGTTAAGTAAGAAAAGACATGCCCAAACGTGTTAGAAGGTGAAAAGTTCCATAAAATATTCTTTGTTCATTGCAGGATATTTTTTCTTCACAGAAATCTAAAACTTGTTTAGGGCCAGATGTAAATTAAATCTTGAGCATACTATCAGCCTACATTAGCAAAGCTCTTTTTCTCGAAATAAAGTTCTCGGGCTGAGTAAAAGATTCAGAGAAAGAGTTTGTGTGGTGGGTTGTATAATTCATGTGCACATGGGACCTCAGATTGTGACCTTATTTAGAAATAGGGTCTTTGCTAATGTAATTAGTGAAGATGAGGTCACACGAACTCAAAGAGCCTTTGGGGTAGTATGGCTGATAATAAGTTTACTGTCTTTCTGGTGTGTAGTACAGCAAGTCACTGCTTACAAATGGCCTTCTGTAACTTAGGTCAAAAAATCGGGAATGGACTCATCTGAATAAACACGGTTCTACTACATGCTGCTCTGTGGGCCTGGAAGACCTCTGAAGAAATTGCCAATAAGGCTGCTTGGTCACTGTGCATTACTTTGAGGGCTAATATTGTATAGTATAAGAAGTTCCAAAAAAGTGTTGACTTTTTTTGGTCAAGATCTATTGAGGAATTTCTAGTGACATTATATGGAATTCTAGGGTTGCATGGAAACCCAGTTGAAAAGCTTTGCGTAGATTCTCACATTTTATACCTCTCTGGGAAAGTTTTCACAAAATAATGGTTTTTACAGTTCCTTACCTAATTACCTGTCCCTAAAACAATAAAACAGAATTCGTAGTTTTGGTTTTAAAAATTTTATAGTTATGTGTGTGGGGCATGGCACATATGGGAAATCTCTGCCTTTTGCTCAATTTTGTTGTGAACCTAAAACTGCTGTAAAAAAAGGATAGTCTATTTAAAAAAATTAATTAATGAGTTTTGAAACTATCTTTACAAGTTCCTACATAATTTTACTCTCAGTTCCTATAATGTGTATGATTTCTTGTGATTTTACCTAGAGATCAAAAGTGCTAGGTCAATATTCCTGTTTTATTGTATTACAGAGATAATTTTCCTATATGCTAACATATATTTCAAACCAAAAGATCTGGGAATGAACTATAGAAATTCCATGAATTTTTCTTGGTTTTATGTAGATAATGAATTAGTTCCTAATCAGTTACGTAATGTCTCCAGGAGCTTGAGAGAGCTGTAATAATCTGGGATTAAGAAAGCCAATCCTAATATTAATTGATTATAACATGTTTTATAGTTGTCCTATAGGTTGATGAGTAGGACCCTGATTTATCTCCTCTTTTCTGCTTTTGTATCACTAGGCAATAATCGTACTACTATCAGGAATGTTCTGTAGCGTCGTGGTGGGGGTTTAGAATAAGGTATACTGGCGGCAGGATTGCTTGCTTCCAGAGAAGTTTCTTCATTAGTGCAATAAAATTTCATAGTTGATCATTCTTTCAAGTCTTTTTTACAGAGACTCTGTATTCATGGGAGAATACTTAACATTAGTCTCCTTATAAATCTCTTATGAATTAAAATGTATAAATTGATGTTATCTTTTCCAATATTTTTTGGTATTTAAAGCTTCTGTGTTTTACTGTCTTTTGTAATACTTCTTGAAATTCTACTCTAATTTATTCTGAGAAATTTTATTTCTGTTAAAATACTCTTCTGAAATTGATTTAGCGGAAACTTCAGGGGACATTGATTGTCAGTGATAGTTGACTGTTTTGACTGGTAGTTTGACTGATAGTTGACTGGTAGTTGAACTAGAGACTTTACTAGTTCTCTTAGCTTAGGTTATAACCATTCTCCATAATTTTATCTCAGATATAAAAGCCCTAAAGAACTTTTGAGGTAGTTACCTAAAAACTGTCCACATTGACTTTATGCTTAATGACTTTTGGAAAAAAGATGTAAAGAAAATATTGAGTATTTATTTTAATTGAAGTATAGTTGATTTACAATGTTGTACAGTATTGAATATTTAAAAAATTTTTCCAAACACTTAATTTTGAAGTAGTGTAGTACAAAGAACTTCTCTACACCTTTTACCCAGTTCCACTAATTTTTTTAAATTTATATATTTTATTTTTTTAAATTTATTTTTGGCCACGTTGGGTCTTTGTTGCTGCGTGCCGGCTTTCTCTAGTTGCATGAGTGGGGGCTACTCTTCATTGCGGTGCACGGGTTTCTCATTGCGGTGGCTTCTCTTGTTGCGGAGAACAGGCTATAGGCACACGGGCTTCTGTAGTTGTGGCTCGCGGGCTCTAAAGCACAGGCTCAGTAGTTGTGGTGCATGGGCTTAGTTGCTCCGCGGCATGTGGGATCTTCCCCGACCAGGGCTCGAACCCGTGTGCCCTGCATTGGCAGGCAGATTCTTAACCACTGTGACACCAGGGAAACCCCCAGTTTCACTAATTTTAATTTTAAATCTTTTACCACATTTTCTTATCATCCCCTCACACATACATACATATTACTTTTGCTCTCTTGTGAATAGGTTGCGTATATCATGTTCCTTTACCCTTTACTATTTCCATGTGTATTTCTAAGAATAATGATATTCTCTTATAACAGCAATATAGTTTTCAAGTTCTGATAATTTCATATTGTTACTTTAAGCTACAGTACATATTCCAATTTATCAGTTCTAATGTCCTTTAGAGCATTTTTTTTCAGTCAAAGATTATTATATTTAGTTGCCATGTAAACATTTATTTTAAATGAACTATTGGCCTTAAAATCTTAAGTGTTGAATTTTTGTTCTTTTAACAGCTAAACCAGGTGGACAGGTGAAATGTCAGTATATTTCTGCTGTGGATAAAGTTATTTTTGTGGATGATTATGCAGTAGGGTGTAGAAAGGACCTTAATGGAATCTTGTTGTTAGACACTGCTCTGCAAACTCCAGTTTCAAAGCAGGATGATGTGGTTCAGCTTGAATTACCTGTCACAGAGGTAAGTTGAAATAAGTATCAATATGCTTTTCTACTTAATGTAGTTTCAAACTTACTAGCTGTTAAATGAAATTAGGTTGTCCTTTGAGAATATTATATATGTATCCCTATAAAAACAAAGAAGTATGAACTGTACAGGTTATACCACTGTAACAGAGGCCCCAAAATACAGTGGCTTAAACAGAATAGTTTCTTTCCAGTAACAGTACTGGGCTAAGTTATAGGGACAGCTTTGTTTACCTCAACACTTGGCTTCCATTTCCTGAGTCCAAGACAGCTGCTTCAAGTCTCATTACTTCTGTCTTAAGGAAAAGGTGGGCAGAAGGCCAGGGGAGCACACTAGTATTACCCACCCTATTTCTCTCCTTTTCCTTTCACCTACTTCCCTCATCCTCTCCTTCCTTCTTTTCCCCTCCATCATTTTTCTTGTTCTCTTTTACAAACTCTTTCATATATGCCCTTTTCATATTTACTCCATTGGCTAGAATTCAGTCACATGGCCACATTAAGCTGAGGTGGTTCTTTTTTCTTTAATATTAAAAAAAGAAGGAATAAATAGTAATGGACAACCAGTAATCTTTGCTATGTATCATGTTTCTTAACAATTCCAGTTTAAAATTTTAGCTATATGTATTTTTCTGTGTTACATATTCATTACTTAATTTGTAAGTCTACCCTAACTTAAATCCTTTTGTGTGAGTTGATGTTCATATCATGTAATTTGAAAGTACATTTTTCTGATTTATCAGATTTTAAATCATCTCAGAATATAAAAGATTATAATGCTGTACACGCTAATAAAGTGAGATATTATTTGTCTTCATCCCAAGTTGTTGATTATTAATTGTTTTGCATTTGGCAGACTGATATGATTAATTCATAAAAATCAATATAGCATATTTCCCATTTTTAGGACATGAAAAGTGTTAATGTGTGAATTTTAAGTGCAGTTTAAATGTTTTATTCCCTCTTTGGAAGGCTTTTTGTAAAAAAAAAGTACCAATGTATATCTACTTAGATTTCATATTTACTGTCATATCACAGTCATCTAGTATATGTTAATATTGAAAGCATGTTGCTAAAGGTTTGAGTTCTGAAAACAGAGTAGCCATCTTTTTGTCATCAGAATATCTGGATCTGGGGGCATGTCTAAAATCTTTGGACAGAGAATTAATTAGTTCTACTTGTACTGAACATTTTTTCCTCTCCTACTTTAAGGAAGTTAGACCATGTGATATCTTAATAAAGGATATACATCGTAGCCTACAATGAAGGATGGTATCAAACTGTTGGGTTTTAAAAGAAACTACAGAATTACAATAAAATAGTTGAACATGTATATGAAATGGACCGTCAAGTCAATATTTTTCCTACTACTCTGACCTAAATGCTAGATATTTAGCCAGCTTCTGCCACCTCCTCCACCTTGCCAGCTCATAATATCTGTAGCTGGTTTTCTTTCTTTCTACATAAATAATTACAGCTCTCTTGTTCACGTAATATTGTTTGTAGTCCTTCCACCATCCCAGGCATCCTTTCCTGCATCACACTAGTTTGTTACTGTCTTGCCTAAAGAATGGGGTCCTGGGTTTGGTTGGATTAGTGTGGATGTGTTCTTTTCCATATATTGCCCAAATATTTCTGTTAACGTAGTTCATATTGAATATGTGGGTAACAATGCAAAGGGCTTTTTTTTAATTACCTGCTGACTTAGTGAGTGACCCCTCTTATGGTTTTGCATAGTTTGAGTATTTAAAGTTCATTGGAGCACTTTACATTTATGTCTTTACATTTTTATCTCTTTTACTTTTGTTCATGGTTTCAGCTTAGCCAGTTTTTTCTATCTTGCTTTGGCTTATAAAAGCTTCTATGTACTAAAACTTTACTATGTGGTACTACACTGAATACGTTGCTTTATCTCATTTAATTTTGTAACAGCCCTTCAAGTCATTATTTGATTTAACTAAGTTTGTTTAAAAAACGTAAAAGTAGGAAGCTTTAGTATAGTACCTATCAGAATTAAAATATTTGTATAAGAATCTGAATTTAACATTTTTGGTTGTGGTTAATTTTTTGTGATCATCTCTTTTATTTAGGCACAACAGCTCTTATCTGCATGTTTAGAAAAGGTAGATATTTCTAGTACGGAGGGTTATGATTTGTTCATCACACAGCTCAAAGATGGTTTGAAAAATACATCTCATGAGACTGCAGCAAACCACAAAGTTGCTAAGGTAAGAAGTTAAAAAAAAAATTACTTTGTTTGGGGTTGTAATAGAAAGAACACCTCTATACTTTTGCCTTTCTCTGTCCTCCCCACACTGATGACTAAGGATGTCTGTGGGAGATGGTGCTTTGAATTAAATCCTTGGATATATTTCATTAATTTTTCTGTGTTTTTCTTTTAACATCTTTCCTAAGTTGTAAATATAGTACATACACAATTTTTATATTGAAGGTATAAAAGGTAGAAGGTAAAAGCTATTTTCCTAAAAATAACTTTTGCATCTATAAATATCTTTTTTTCTCGAGTACAGTTGAAATTATACTAAAATATTGTGACGTACTGTCTTAGTCTGTTTGGGCTGCTATAACGGAATACCACCGATTGAGTGATATTTCTTGTGGTGAAGTCCTTCTTCCTGGGTCATAGCTGGTACCTTCTCACTGTGTCCTTACATGGTGGAAAAGGGAAGGGATCTCTCTGGAACCTCTTTTATAAAGAGGACTCTACCCTCATGACTTAAGTACCTCCCAAAGGCCCTACTTACTAATAACCCTCCCCTTTGGGGGTTAGAATTTCAACAGGTGAATTTTGGGGGGACACAAACATTCAAATTATAGCATATACCATGCTTTTTTTCATTGAAGGATGTATCTTGAGTATCTTTTTGTATCAGTCCTCATAAATCATCTGTATTCTTCCTAATATTTACATTGAAGTTTATTTTTATAGATTTACCATGATTTTATGAACCCTTATTCCATTGATGGGACATTTTTATTTAGTAAAACAGAAATCATACTGTGTATTTCAACAGAGAGAATTTATTGTAAGGAATTGACGTAATATGTGTATGAGAACTGAAAAAGCGAAAAGGAAACCCTGAGGTAATACACAGATGGTAACTATGGGAATCAGCACTCACCTCAGTCTGAAGGAACAAGAGGTTAGGATTTTTAGAACCTAGATACTTAAAAACTTAGAGAATAGGCCCCATGGGTCTGGGACTCAGACTTTTGAGGAGGAGATGTTATCCAGTAGGTACCTCAGGAGCTTGGAGATTGGAACTTGATGAACTGAGCCTCAGATTTCTGAAGAGAGATGCTACTAGGCTAATGTTAGTGTCTCTGAGGGAGTGCTGTGAAACTGGTCCTGGGAATGCTAAGAAAACAAAACAAAAAACCTCTAAAGACCAGAAAAATCAACTGCTGCCACCAGGTCCTTCGCTTAAACAATATTGATGGTAATGACGAGTAATAGCAAGGAGCAAGTCTTTCTCCCCTTATCATGCTTTCCAGTTTCCATCCTGTGTTCCTTTTGTCAGAACTTAACAGCCAGGAAACTGGTTGGCAAAGAAGAAATAATAGTTTACAGAATCCCAGCCCAGACATGATGGAGAAGAAAGAAAAGGGTAGGTTTGGACCCGAGAGACAGTAGTTTAATAACTGGCACGTGCCACTCCTTTGGCCACTCTGCATCTCCATACATACCATCTATATGTGTTTGAACTTTCATACAACAAAAATATTACGCTTTTACTTAACAAGACGTACTGTTCCTTTTTACAAATGAAGATATTCTCTCCCCGTCCCCAGAACAGACACAAAGTTCCAGCAGATATTTTATCCATCCCTAGGTGATACTAACTACTCCTAAAATTTATAGTTTCAAGCGTTTAGGTAACAGAACCGTGCTACCTAAAGACTAAATTAACTACAACAAAAATTCTTACGTAAAATAATGTATCTCTCTGTGTCTGTATCTATCTAAATATATATCCATCTATCATTTATGTATAAGGGAAGAAAATATATATAGTTGCTGTATCCCTCAGTTCTATAATGGTCTGTAATATCAAGAGGATATATTTGATATTTACAGCCTCTTTCTTCTCCTACCTATTCCATATTCCCTTTGTCCTCAGCCAGCACCTCAACTGGTCAGGTGTCTTTACATGGTCAGGTGACTCAAGGCTTCACTCTTGCAGGATCCAAATCTTCTGTGGTACTGTGTTAAGTTGTAATTGTCCTTTCACTGTTACTATTAGCTGTGGAAGAGCTTAGAGGCACCCTAGAGAATCTCCTGGATTGTAATTAAGTTCCCCTTGCTCCTGTTATTTAGCATCAATCCAATTTCCCTGTGTTTGTCAGTTTTCATCATACCAACCAGTAGAATAACCACCTTCTTTGCCTGATGATTCAGTGACAAGAGGAACCCAAAATTGCTGGGTAGCAGTATCAATACCTAATTCAATGGAACCATTGTACCCTTGGTGGAACATTCCTTCCTTGACACAAGACCTCTAGAGCCTAAAGCTTAAAAAAAAAAAGTCTGTGAATGGATTATTACGTATAATAGCAACCCTGCTAGGAGAAGCTGTGTCATGTGTTTTTTGCCGATTGAAAGCATACACATAATCCTGTAAGGTAGAACTCCAGACTTTCAGATGTCTCTCTCAGTTAGTACTGAAGATGAGTCTTTGGTAAGGCATCACACCTTTCTGTCAGGTCAGCTCCTTCTGTATGATACCCTGGTAAGACCAGTCAATCTCATGGGCAAGAGCCCGTTGCTGCCTTTTTTTTTTCCTTTGAAGTGCTTTCTTGGTCAGAAGCAAAAAGCAAAGTTGTATGGAATACTTTGTTGGTACATAAGCCATTCTATTAGTCCCCAGTAGTGGTATAATATTATGGCAGAACATTGTGGGCAGAACATATAAATGCACATCCAGAATACGTGTCTATTACAGTGAAGACAAATTGCTACCCAGTCTGTGACTGAAGGAATCCAATATAATCAACCTGCAATCAGATAGTTGGCTGTTTCTTCTGGAAAATGGTGTCCTATTGGTGCCTCAGCTTTGGTATTTGCCATTGGCAGGTTAACCTGCCGTTAGCCTGCTCAGTCCTGGTGAGAGGAAGTTAATGTTGGGTCTGTACATACCCTCTGTCTCTGTTGCCATGGCATTTTGCATACAGGTCCATTGAGCAAGCACTGGAGTGGCTATGGCCAGAGGGTGAGTGACATTCGTATAGTGTGTATAATTTGCCCATTTCCTCTAGAGTGGATGCCTTTTGATGCGCATTCACGTATTTCACAAATATTTTCACGCTCTGTTTATTTTGAGAGGTCCTTCCAAAGACTTTAACCGTTGACTTCCTTGTTAACAGTCTTCCAATCCTGATCCTTCGGAATTCCTGAACATTTAGCCAAAACATTACCTACTGTTCATTAATCATTGAGGACCTTTACTTCTGGCCAACTCTCAGTCCAGACAAAGAGAACAGCCAAATGAACTGGTTGAAGTTCTGACCACTGAGAAGATTTCACCTTCACCACTGTCCTGATTGGGACTGTGATGCTGCAGCCATCCACTTAGGGATGGTGCCAACATAATGTGCAGAACCATCTGTATGTCACAGCTAAAGGTTTTCTTCCTCAATTATCTCATCATAAGGAGTTCCCTCTGAAGCCATCAATGTGGAATGAGAAAGGAGTCATAAAGAGTAGATATTGTGGAAATGTGAGCTACTCGATTATTCAACTGGTCCAAAATTGAATTGCCTTTTGGATTTCTCAAGACTGATTTCTTATAAACCACTTAATGAAGGCTAGCCCTCATACCCAGTGTTATGGTTTGGTGTGTCAGATAGCACCTAGTTTGTGGTGAACAACTCTGATTGCATAGACATTTGTCTCATGGGTAGGTATTTCTGTCAGGGACTACTAAGAAGCCAGGAGCTGTTTTTCAAAAGGAGAAGAGTTATTTACAGGAGCGGGCATGGCTTTGCCCTAGCGTTCTGCTACGTGATTGTCCCAGAGACTCCTGATAGGATCTTTACTTGCAGCAGACACTTCTAGTGTCATTGAATATGCTCACAAGTTACAAGTGGTAGAGCATCTTGCAATTCAGCCTGGACATGCTACAGAGCTTCTTGTGCCTTATGTATTATTTGATAATTGAGTTAGAGCAGCATACTCAAATATGCTGAACGCTGGGGTCCAAAATCCACTTAGGCCCACCGAGCATTGTGCCTCTTTTCATTGTTTGCCTTTACAAGTTACAGTAACTTATCTTTCACCTTGGAGGAAATATCCTGACATGCCCAGACTACTGGACCTTTAGAAACTTCAAAGAGATTTTAGGACCCTGAGTTTTTCTGGGGATTATTGATTCTCTCTGGCTTGCATGTGTCTTACTAAGGCATTTAAGTTCCTTGCCACTTCTCCCTCATCTGGACCAGTTAGTGTGATGTTACTAATGTAGTAGACCAAGGTGGTGATCTGCAGGATGTTAGGCTGATCAGGATGTCTACAGACTAGATGATGGTAAGAGCATGAGTCCTAGGGTAAGACTGTGCAGATTTATTGTTTCTGCCAGATAGAAGCAGTCTACTTTTGGATGGCCCTAAAAATTAGTATAGACAAAAAAGTATTTGACAGAATTGTAGCTGCCTACAAAATATCAAGGGATTTGTTGATTTGCTTCAGTAAAAATATCTCATCTGGAACAGTAGCTACAGTTGAAGTCATCACCTGATTTTACAGTCCACAGTCATTCTTCAAGACCCATTTACGTTTGCATGGGCCAAATAGGTCAGTTAAATGGAGATGAGATAATTTGATTACCCCTGTATCTTTCAGGTCTAGTATAGTGACATTAATCTCAGAAATTTCCTTAGGATGTGGCATTGCTTTTGTTTAGTAGCTTTGTAGAAAAAAATGAAAGTTCTAGGGGCTTCCACCTGGCCTTTCTTACTTTAGTAGTACTCCAAGAGGATCAGAGAAACAGTGTAGGAATTTTTCTAGTTGCCTATTCTATTTCTCTTCCAGTTGTACATTTGGGAAGTAGAGAAATAGCTACAAGATAGGTCTGGGGATCCACAGAGCTCATTGAGACAGCTTTGGGCCAAAATTCCATCAATCACTTCACCATCATGTCCCCACTTTCACTAGTGGACCACAGTGATGTTTTAGGTCAGTTCAGTGTTACTATCTTGTGATGCCTGAAAGATCACAATATTTTCTATTCCCTAGTTCACAGTGACTACAGTGAATGTCCACAGGTGCCTTTGGGGAAGGCTTGGAGTATGATTTACAGTGTAGAGTTGGGGCATTGTTGTAGGATCCTTTCTCAAGGGGATTTGGCCTCCCTTTCAACCAAGAGGCTCTGGGTCTGTGAGCAGATTAGGTCTAGAAACAAAGTAAGAGCTTCTCTCTCTCTGTTTCTTAGGTAATGGAAGTCATGTTTCTGGCCACAAGTTTTTCCAGTAATATAGATAAGTAGTAATTTAGTAGGCTGCCTAGAGTGTATTAGACAGAATGGAAACCATTCATAGGCAAGCAGGAACAGGATATAAAGATGAAATTACTTTATAGACTTATTTCTCTTGGAGATTAATACTTAGCATTTTTTTCAGTCTAACTTCTTAAGTAATTATTTTAATATTAAATAATTGTAGTTAACATTTATTGAAGGCTTATTCTGTTAGACACTGTACCAATCCTCACTTGAATTCTTGTAAAAACATTATGTGAATAGGTATTTGTTTTTTCCCATTTCACAGAAGCAGGAGATTGAAGTTAATTTGACTAGGGTCTCATGGTTGATGGAGAAGCTGGGCTTAGAATCCAAGTCTGTGTGACAATAAGGTCTATGCTTTAGATACTTTGCTGAATTATGGTGACAACAAAAAATACAACATCTGAAGTAAATCTTCGTATAACCCAGTAGCGATGAATTGTACAGCTATATATTTATGAGTGGAGATATTTAAGTGCCTAGTTTATGCTTAACATTGTATATGTGCTGGAGGAATGTGAAAAATGACAGATGATTTTATTTATTTAAAATTTTAATTTATTTTTACATCTTTATTGGAGTATAATTGCTTTACAATGTTGTGTTAGTTTCTGCTGTACAACAAAGTGAATCAGCTGTATGTATACACATATCCCCATATCCCCTCCCTCTTGAGTTCCCTCCCACCCTCCCTATCCCACACCTCTAGGTCATCAGAAAACATTGAGCTGATCTCCTTGTGCTATGCAGCAGCTTCTCACTACAGATGATTTTAGTTCTCCTTAATTGTGGATGAGATATGTAAGAAGATGTGCTACCATTTGGTTCTAAACTTTCTTTTTCAGGATGGTTAGTTTCATTTTTTATGTAATTGCAGGTTCTTACTTTAAATGATAAATTAATGGAGTAAACTCACTTGAGACTGTAAATAGTTCTTTATCTTATAATGTATAAGTCATGGTTTTGGTGAAAACTATTGAGTATGTTTTCCTTTGCTTACACTCCTGTTTTCTTTCAGTGGGCCACAGTTACATTTCATCTTCCTCATCATGTGTTGAAGTCCATTGCCAGTGCCATTGTGAATGAACTTAAGAAAATAAATCAAAATATTGCTGCCTTACCTGTGGCGTCCTCAGTGATGGACAGATTGTCTTACCTCTTACCTAGTGCACGTCCAGAACTTGGGGTGGGGCCAGGTCGTTCTGTGGACAGGTATGACCTTGCTTATAAAAAGATGTGACAGTGAGATTGAATTGATAAGTTTTTTGATTAACAAAGAATAACTGTAAAATTTGATTATGATTTAAAAAATTTCAAAATATTTTTGAAAACCACTCAGATTTTTATTTCTCTTAAAATACTGAAGTGAAGTAAACTACTCCTTGACTTGTTAAACAATTTCTTTTGGTGCCTGGAAAGTATTTAAAGGGATTATGAAACTATATTTTTAAAATTCCATCTTTGTACTTGCTTAGTAAATATTTGAGTCAACTTAAAAATATTATAATTATTAAATATATATGAATTATTTTGCCTTGATGAAATTTTGTGACCTTTGGCATAAATTTTGGTAAGTTAAAAGACTCTGCCAGAATCTGAATAAAAGAGCCATATATTATTTCCTACTTAAAAAATGAACAGTTAAAAAAGCAGTTAGGGATGGGCTTCCCTGGTGGCACAGTGGTTGAGAGTCCGCCTGCCGATGCAGGGGACACGGGTTCGTGCCCCGGTCCGGGAAGATCCCACATGCCGCGAAGTGGCTAGGCCCGTGAGCCATGGCCGCTGAGCCTGCGCGTCCAGAGCCTGTGCTCCGCAACGGGAGAGGCGCCAACAGTGAGAGGCCCGCGTACCGCAAGAAAAAAAAGAAAGAAAAAAACAAACAAAAAAACCACAAAATTGCTCTAACTGCTTTTTTTTTTTTTCTTGCGGTACGCGGGCCTCTCACTGTTGGCGCCTCTCCCGTTGCGGAGCACAGGCTCTGGACGCGCAGGCTCAGCGGCCATGGCTCACGGGCCTAGCCACTTCGCGGCATGTGGGATCTTCCCGGACCGGGGCACGAACCCGTGTCCCCTGCATCGGCAGGCGGACTCTCAACCACTGTGCCACCAGGGAAGCCCTGTTTTTGTTTTTCTAGGGCAATTTTGAATTAAGATTTTTATGCTGCCTGCCCTGGATTTAAACAGTATTATAAAAAACCATACCTCAATCATTATTTTCTTCACTAGAGATTTATTGGAGTTCTGCTTTGTATAAAACTAACTAAAAAGTCAGTAATGCATTCATTGAAAAACTTAAATGATTTGTTTTTGAAATAAAATTTATCAGTACTGAAGTTTAGAAATGCTTTACTGAAATATTAAATTTAGCAGTTATGTTCACATTTCCTTTTCCATGTAGCATTTTACATTTTCACTTCTTCATTGAATGTGAATTGTAACTGCCTATGCTGTTTTCTGAAGTACATTTATAAAGAGTACGTGCTGATGTAGCAAAAAAATTACTGAATGAGTTAACCTTTAACTTCTGTTATCTTAAGTATTGCTCCCCCCTCCCCCGCCCTCCCGCCAGCTGCACTGTGCGGCTTGTGGGATCCCAGTTCTCTGACCAGGGATTGAATCCGGGCCTCTGGCAGCAAAAGCACGGAGTCTCAACCACCGGGCAGCCAGGGAATTCCCGTATAGCTCTTATATTAGTTTGCGATATTTATTAGTTTATCCTTTTGTAAACTGAAACTGCTTAATCAATTGCCCTTTTTTTGTTAAGTGATTTTATTATTATGTAAATAACTTCTCTTGGTTGTTAACATTTGGGAAGAATTTTTGTATTCCATAGTAATATTGCTATCTCTAACTTTTGGGCAAAATGTGGAGACTTTCATTTTTAATAACTGTCAGATGATATGTGCTGTGGCTATCATTAAAATGTTCTTTGGAATATGTCCGGAGAGGGGGAGAAAAAGGAAAAGTATGTATTTAGAATAAATGTTTCCTATCTGAGAGCCATGCCTGTCTTGAGATTATAATTTCAGAGCTATTTTCTTTGCAGTCAGTAGGAGAGTATCTGAAGAACTCAGTGCAAGCTGTCATAAATGGTTTATTTTAGAAAATGCATTCATTAGATGGGATTTTCAGTGTTTCTGGAGGTGTTAAAATGTCTCAAAGTATTAATTTTGATATAGCCTGTGGTGTTTATTTCATTAAATATGAATCTAGGAACCTTATGAAAACCTTGATGAACTCTGTTGGAGGTTTGAGTAAGGGTCTACTGGATGCTATTGCTGTTTTGTTTGGTAATATAACTAAATGGACAGGTTTCTGTTTTGAGACTGACACAGATCTTTGAAGACATCTATACCCTGTAGATGATAAAACTTTTCTAACTCAACAATTTTTTTTTTAATTTTTATTTTTTTTAAATTTTATTTACTTTTGGCTGTGTTGGATCTTTGTTGCTGCGTGAGGGCTTTCTCTAGTTGCAGTGAGCGGGGACTACTCTTCGTTGCATGGGCTTCTCATTGTGGTGGCTTCTCTTTTTGCAGTGCACAGGCTCTAGGTGTGTGGGCTTCAGTAGTTGTAGCACGCGGGCTCAGTAGTTGTGGCACACAGGCCCTAGAGTGCGCGGGCTTCAGTAGTTGCGGCGCATGGGCTCAGTAGTTGCTGTGCACGGGCTCTAGGGTGCATGGGCTTCAGTAGTTGGGGTGCACAGGCTCAGTAGTTGTGGCTCGTGGGCTCTAGAGTGCAGGCCCAATAGTTGTGGCGCATGGGCTTAGTTTCTCCACGATATGTGGGATCTTCCCGGACCAGGGATTGGACCTGTGTCCCCTGCATTGGCAGGTAGATTCTTAACCACTGCACCACCAGCAAAGTGCCTGTTTTTCTTTTTTTCAAATCAGAACACAACTATGAGTTAAACCTAAAGCTCTCTAGCAATATTATAGGAAACCATGTACTAATTTAAGGGAAGAATTTAAAGAAAAATATTTTTCTGGTCTCTTTGTGATGACCTTTACCACTTTCTCTCTCTTTTTAAAAATCAGTTGCCCTTCTGTGTTAGGAAGAGGAAGCTCTGCTTATCAGTCCTTTCTTATTTGAAGCTGTTTGGACTTTTTCTAATTTTGGTAGTCTCCCTTAAAAAGATACTCTAGTATTGTTACAGGTTCACTCTTAGTGAGCTAATGTATTTTAATGAAAACATATGTGAAGATTTCTTTTTTTTTTGACAATTCCCTGGAGAGTACAAGTTTCCTGGAAAAGGATTTCTCTGGAGAAAGAACATATAAATTGCTTTCTACTTAAAAAAAAAAGAAATTAAACTAGAATATACTTTCTCAATATGGTTGAGATAAAACTACCATTCCTTTGGTTGTAGTTGTATCCATTTTTGCAAAACTTGTCACATGATGAAAGTGTAGGGTTCTCTGCCTCTACATTTTCAGATTTTCTGCTCTCTGATTACTAATTATGCAACATTGGTTAATTTAATCTCCCCGGGAATTGTTTATCAGTTGTAGCTATCTTATCATGTTTCTTTTTTCCCTACTCTGTTCAAGGGAAGTTCCTAAAACTGATCATTTTTAATTTAAAATACAAATTTGAATTGGTAATTAGACATTCCCAGTTTGTGTTGATAATCCAGTAAACTTTTTTCTTCAGTGGTAGATAGTAGTGTCACTGTAATTTGATGCCTAACTTTGGTTACATAAAGTTTGTTTACTTTTAGATCATTGATGTATAGTGAAGCTAACAGACGGGAGACATTTACCTCATGGCCTCATGTAGGCTATAGATGGGCACAGCCAGATCCCATGGCTCAAGCTGGATTTTATCATCAGGTAAATAAGGCTGTCAGAAATTTCTTCGCAATATGACTTTGTAGCCTTTAGTAAAATTGTCAACATTTTAATACTTTTTCAGTCATTGTACTATTTTATGCACCCAGGCTCTGTGCTTATGTGTATGTATGTAATGTGAGTTTTGTTCTTATACCTTTGATCTTAATACTGACTGGCTGTTTCCTATGTCACATACTGTGTATGAAAGGGGAAAACATTAAAAAAAAAAAGTAACCAATAACTGAGAATGCTTTATAACTATTTTCTTTCAGATTATATATAAGTATGATATATACAATATGTTTATGTATACAGTTAATCAACAAGCGGGCAGTATTCTCCAGATTTGTGTCTTGAGAAGTGTTCTCTCTGGGTGTGTGTTTATTTTCAGTTTTGACTTATGTATTTATAACAGAGTAGTACATGTTAGGGTAATGCAATAACAGCAATACATTGCAGTTACTCTTGAAATTTTAATTTTATTGGGATTAAAAATTACCTATATATTAGATAACTGTGGAAGCAGCATTGTGGGTAGTACAGTGTGACTTGAATACATATGTATTGAAGAATTGATCAAGAAATTATTTAGAAAGAGAAAGAATTAATCAGGGAAAATAGTCATGGTTTTATGTAGGAAAAGAGGAGGGTGTACAGGTAAGGATGAGTGTGACAAAAAGACATGAGAATGGGACATTATAGAGAGCTTTGTGGAGCTAAAGTAGAGGAAGTTAAGAAAAATGAGTTTAGATAGGCATAATAAACCAGTTAAAGGAAACTTCAGCTGAATAATGTAGACTGGCCTACCACTGTTTTGCCATTGCTAAAGAAGCTGAGAAATCTAATAATTACATGTCAATTTACATAAAACATGCGTATTTAATTTTAGAACTAAATTAAACTTTGAATACATTGAAGTTACTGTCATAAAGAATCTTAAGAGTGATTATTCCTTTGTTATCCTGAAGTGTTCTTGAAGTATCTTAAACTAGGATTAAATCAGAAAACCATATATATTTGAAGATTTTATTCAGAGTTTGTCAAATTTCCAGTTAAAGATAGATTTATCTGGGGACTGGCTAATATTAAAATCACTGAATATGTTTTCCTAAGTTAAGGATTGAATGAGGACTATTTTTCCTAATAATTTATCTTCTTCTTATTTGGTGTCATTTCCTAAAACAGTCTGTTAGGTGATACCTTGATACTTTTTCTGTTGAGCTCTTGTTCATTGTATTCCTTTTTTTTTTTTTTTCCTTTTGGCCGCACCATGCGGCTTGTGGGATCTTAGTTCCCTTACCAGGGATTGAACCCATGCCCCCTGCTTTGGAAGCACGGAGTCTTAACCACTGGACCACCAGGGAAGTCCCTGTATTCCATTTTTGCAAAGATCAAATCATAGGTTTTCTAGAATCTTGTACCTGTATTAGGTGCTGATTATTCTCAGTCTTCTAAAAAATATATTTACACCTGTAGACATACTAAGTGCTAAGTAGAGTAAGTATTCAAAAATATTAATATTAGTTTTTAGAGGTATATTTCAGTTAAGATTTAGATTTTATATATGTATAAATGTCATTTTGTCATATGTGTTTTACTTAAAGAATGTTACCTTAATTACGTTCCCTAGTTTGCTTTTCCTTTTTACTTGCCCTTTCCTATGTAGTAGTATAGAATTCAGTTTTTAATAATAAACCTGTTAGACAATTTCCTTTCATATACTTAACTATATTTAAAATACTTTAGTAATACAATTAGAAGATGCTAGATCAGAGATTGAGGATGTGTGTGTCTCCATATTTGATTTAGTGGTCATTTGCTGATGAAACATAATTTTTCAAATAAGGCAGCAAATTTATAAACGTTTGGGGATTAAAAGTATATTGTTGAGGCCTAATAGTATAGGCTAATTTTCTTTTCCTCAATATGGAATTTTACCTAAAATTATGAACTTACTTAGAAGAGTTTTTATTAAGCAATTTTAATATTGATAAACCTTTTCCGTCTTCTTTATAAATTTGCAGCCTGCCTCATCTGGAGATGATAGAGCCATGTGTTTTACTTGTAGTGTATGTCTCGTCTGTTGGGAACCTACTGATGAACCTTGGTGAGTCTTGATATTTCTGAATGTAATAGGCTAAGTTCTATAAATGTGCTTCTAAATTTTATTTTTCTGATATCTGTATATTAATATTCTTGCCTTTTGTCATCTATATTTTTGCCTCTGTCCTAAGAGAGTGAGGTAATGCTGTCTATGCTCTGTCATATCACTTGGCATACAGGATCTCTAATGTGTAACTTTCCAAGATGTGTACATGGGAGAAGTGCCAAAGAATGGAACTAGACTCTGACTGAAAACTAGAAGGCTATGGTAAAATAAGTTTAAAAAGCATGATTAAATTCAGCAGTTTAGCCTTGTTCTTTTGAGGGCAGGTCATCAATAGAGAATCCACGGAGGCGGGCCTTTATGATTTGCATTTCTAATTTTGAAGTAATTCTAGGGAGTCTGTGGTGGTTTTGAATTCTAGTGCATGAAAGTTTAGAACTTGGTTAAACAATAGAGATCATGTATTGGAACCTCATTTTTAGAAATAACTACTCAGAGTCCCTATTAATAGAAATAGTGGGACTTCCCTGGTGGTACAGTGGTTAAGAATCTGCCTGCCAGTGCAGGGGACGTGGATTCAAGTCCTGGTCCGGGAAGATCCCACATGCTGTGGAGCAACGAAGCCCGTGCTCCACAACTACTGAGCCTGTGCTCTAGAGCCCATGAGCCACAACTGCTGAGCCCACATGCCACAACTACTGAAGCCTCCATGCCTAGAGCCTGTGCTCTGCAACAAGAGAAGCCACCACAGTGAGAAGCCTGCGCAGTGCAATGAAGAGTAGCCCCCGCTCGCCGCAACTAGAGAAAGCCCGCACGCAGCAACGAAGACCCAACGCAGCCAAAAATAAATAAATAAATAAATAAAATGGTAATAATAGCAAATATTTATATAATATGGTTTACCAGGTACCATCCTACACATTTTATATATTTTTAACTCATTTAATTCTCACATTAGCTTTATGAGTTAGGTATTATTATCATCTCCATTTTATAGGAGGGAATTGAGAATATTCTCCAGTTTAATCCATAGTCACTCTATGAGATAAGAATTATTATACCATTTTAAAATAAAAAAAATAAAATTTGGTGAAGATCATTTGGCTAGTAAGTCATGGAGCCAGGATTTGGTTTTAAGATATACCACTTATTTTGTACTATAATTAGTTCGAGATCTCTGAATGTTAATCAGCTGATGTGAACTTGCTAAAGCCTATTAGAGTGTGCATGTGGATTCCAGGTTGCAGTGGGAAATACTGAAAATATGAAAAATTGAAATTGCGTCTGCTGACTGAGAGTTGAGTATGAGCAATTTCCAATTTAGGTTAAGGTTCTGTTTGGAATTTAGTCTTTTCCCCATGAAACCATCTTTATATATATAGCAACCATTTTAACACGTATATTTTAGTTTCTTAGGCTGATCCTCAGAAAGTTATTTAACCCACACCTGAAAAATTATACCATAACATTATAGAATGTATCTTTATTCATAAATATTTTTCTGTGGGAAAGTTGATTCAGATTTCCAACTTGGGCTGTTTAAAACCCATCTTTTCTTGATATGGTCAGGAAATCAAGGGTTCTACCTTTTCTTTGCCCCGGGATTCAGGATTCCTCAAACTCTTAAGCAGTTGGTAGAGTCTCTGAGGGCCTAGGGCCAGTGCTCCAAATGGATAGAGGGAATGGGATTGATGGGGGCTAGCGAGCTGAGCCTGTGTACCTTCTGAATCTGAAAGGAGGAATAGAATGCAGATTTTTCATTTTTAGGGGAAGATGGGACTCATATTTTGATGGTGGGAGTTGATAGAGCCACTTTGGAGGGAGATTGAACTTTAAAAAAATAAAATAAAATGGGCCCCTTATTATCTAGCAGTTCCACTTCTAATTTACACTAGAGAATTAATTGCTCTTACATGCAAGGAAGCGCAAAATGGTCATGGTAGTGAAAAACTGGAAAATCTTACATGCCTCTCAGGAGGGGACTACCTAAGTAAAATATATTCATGTAATTGACTATGATCCAACAGTTAAAGGAATGAACAGTTAGCTCTCTATTAATCACGAGTACCTTTTAGATATGTTATTGTATCAAGAAAGCTGTTGTAGGGACTTCCCTGGTGGCGAAGTGGTTAAGAATCCGCCTGCCAGTGCAGGGGACACAGGTTCGAGCCCTGGTCCGGGAAGATCCCACATGCCGCAGAGCAGCTAAGCCCGGGCGCCACAACTACTGAGTCCATGTGCCACAACTACTGAAGCCCGCGCACCTGGAGCCCGTGCTCCGCAACAAGAGAAGCCACCGCAGTGAGAAGCTATGCACCTTAACAAAGAGCAGCCCCGGCTCGCCACAACTGGAGAAAGCCCACGCACAGCAGCAAAAACCCAATGCAGCCAAAAATTAAATAAATAAATAAATAAATAAATAAATTTATAAAAAGAGCAAAAAAAAAAAAAAAAAGCTGTTGTAGAATGATTCATATAATAATATTGTTTATTTAAAATGAAAAACCCCATATTTTCTGAATGTACCTGTATGTGTATAAACTTATAAAAATATTTTAGAAGTATATTAAATTCGTAATAGTGGTTACCTGGAGGTGGGATAGGAGATTACTGGGGTTGGCTGTTATAACCGAAGTGGGTCTTTTGCTGTATTTCAGATAGTCATATGTTGTGTAAATAAAATTTTAATTAAAAAGTTAAAACTCAGGTTAAGAGAGAAAGATGGAAAGAGGAAAAATACCCTAAGGTTTGGCTGTGAAGGAATCCAGTTCAGATATCATGCGCCTGCAGATGCCATGTAAAAGCATTAACGTAAGACACCTTGTGTATTGTAAAGTGTCCAGGATTTATATATGGTTATAGGTAAGTTGTAGGTGCAGTGTAAAAAGAAATATATATACCCCATGGAATATTTTATAGAGTATAGCTTTCCTTTCTTTGACATGGAAGTATAAAAATGGGTTTTAAAAAAAGCCTCTTTTTTTGGATGGCAGCATTCTTACATTTCAAATAATGCCTTGTAATTACAGCTAGTGAAAGTTTAAAAAAATAAAAAAAAAGAATAACCAAAAAGAAATAAAGTAGTCACAAAGTTGGGCAGATAATTTTTAAGTGTTAAGTTGATCCTGCTTTAAATATTTGAGAAAATTCTTTAAGTCAGTATACCAATCTTGATCTGAGGTCCTAGTATTTTATTCTTATTACACATGTTAGGGTTTTCTAGTAAACTAATTTACCATTTCATTTTGCTCAGTAAGTATTTATGTGAAGGAAATAATGTACAATCTATAGACATTATCCAAGTTTCTTTAAAGTTATTTGTCTGATGGAGTCTGATAGTGAATGTGAAGGGTATATCTGTGTTTTTGATATATGTTATTTTATCCATACTCTAGAGATCTTTCTGCCTTCAGGTCTTTACTAAAAAAGTTTTTTGCAGTATGAATGGCATTTATAGAGTTTTATTGTATGCTCTTTACAGCTGTGGCCACTTATATAGATAGGTGGGTCTGTATCTACGTATGGATTATTTATTTATTTTAAAAACAACTTTATTGAGATAACTTTGACATGTAAAAATTACATACATTTAAGGTGTACAATCTGGTGTTTTAGTATATATACATATTGTGAAAAGATCACCATAATCAAGTTAATTAACATATCCATCACCTCTAATAGTTACCAGTTTGTGTTTGTGTGTTAAGAATGTTTAATTCAAGATACATCCTCTTCACAAATTTCAAATATACAATATGGTAATGTTATCTTTTGTCACCATGCTGTAGAATACATAGAAAATTTTAAACTGAAACAAAGTAATTATTTATTTAAAGCTGTGGGAAACTAGTGTGAAGAAATATAAGGAGATTAAACAGTTTTATCAGTATATTAATATGATATAAATTTTACTGTATCATTTATCTGTTTCATCTGAGACTGGCTTTGTTTGTAATCAGTTAAAGTGAACAATTGCTGTTAAAGTGAGTAGTTTAACATGTTAGAGTGATCTCAGTAAAATGAAACAATTTGCTATTTAAGTCTTTAATTAAAGAATACTTTAAGTTCAATTAATTGTTTTTTTTTAAAGAAAAAATATCGTGGAGTTCTCTTTTAGTGTACAGACTTAACGGCTTAGTTGTTCAGTAAACTTTCCCTTCCTTAATTTGTGTAAAGGTCTGAACACGAGAGACATTCCCCAAACTGCCCGTTTGTGAAAGGTGAGCACACACAGAATGTGCCATTGTCAGTCACTCTTGCAACAAGTCCCGCGCAGTTCCCTTGCACGGATGGAACTGACAGAATATCTTGCTTTGGGTCCGGGAGCTGCCCTCACTTTTTAGCTGCTGCAACGAAACGAGGAAAGATCTGTATATGGGATGTTTCCAAACTTATGAAGGTATGTTTTAATTTTGAAGAAACATATTAGTGATTGAGAAAAAATCCGTTGTAAATTTAGGCTTTTCATTTATTTGTTTAGGTGCACTTAAAATTTGAAATTAATGCATATGATCCAGCAATTGTACAACAGCTTATTCTCTCAGGAGAACCAAGCTCAGCAGTTGAATCTAGGAGACCAACTTTGGCATGGCTGGAAGACTCGTCTAGTTGCTCAGATATACCAAAATTGGAAGGAGATAGGTATGTAAATTTGTTTTGATAATATTTACAGAAGTTAAGTGTTTTCTTTTCCTAAATTGTATATTCTCTTAATTCTAATTAAAGAGGCAGAAAACGTTGTTAGTCTCAAGAGATTAGAGACTCAGTGTTTGGTTAGAAATCTGAAATAATTGATTCTTGAAAGAAATTGTCATTCACAAACAACATAGTCTATAAAATATACTTTATTTTCTATCTCAGTCTATGCCAATTGGGAATAATCACACCATTGAAAAGTAAGGTCTAAATAATGAAATGAAATCCTTGGATTAGATTTGTAATTTTGCCTTCTTCTAAATCTTGTCATAGAGCAGTTGAATCATTTGGTTCATTTCCCCTTTTTTCATTAGCAGCTACAATATAGAAGTGGTAATGAATAGTGAAATAACCCATGGCTAGGCAAGGTGATCTAATTATTTAAAACAATAAATGTATCAGTAGTCAACAGTGAGTTGAGGTACAATAATTAATGCTAAGGAAAGATTCTGGTGGAATTGTTGTGCTGGATTCTATTCTATTCAGCTTTTCTGGAGATTGATGATTTCTGTGGCTGTATTTGACCTCTGTGGGGGAAAGAGAGTCAATTAAAATCCCATCTTACCTACTTGTCTCCAAAGAAGCTCTGCAGTTGTAACTCTGAACTGGGTAGGATTATAGATAGAGCAACATTTGCGATACTCCCAATGTAGGCAGAATGAAGGGGTCCATAAGCCACTCAGCTTGTTTTCAGCAATAGCAGCTACCACTTTTTAAGATTCTGACGGTAGCCATGTGAAATGGAGCCTGTGTAACTGATCAGGTGTCCTGGTATACTGAGATCTATCATTTCACTTGCAGGGCTTCTTGTGTTACTGATGTGTGATTGGTGTTACACCACAGTGATTTATCATTTTTATTTCGCAGTCTGCTTATTTGGTGGCATGCACTTTCATTAAGAAGTAATATAGGGGCTTCCCTGGTGGCACAGTGGTTGACAGTCCACCTGCCAATGCAGGGGACACGGGTTTGTGCCCCGGTCCGGGAAGATGCCGCAGAGCGGCTGGACCTGTGAGCCATGGCCGCTGAGCCTGCGCGTCCGGAGCCTGTGCTCCGCAACGGGAGAGGCCACAACAGTGAGAGGCCCGTGTACCACAAAAAAAAAAAAAAAAAAAAAAAAGTAATATAAAACTTTACGAATGGAAATGATTTCATTATTTAAATTAATGGGGAATTCACAACATATAAAATGGGAAGTTTACCTCTGTCTAGTCCCTCTTGCTAATTAGTATGTGGAAATTATTAGTAGGTAAATGAATGTGGTCTGAGTTCTGGAACAGACTGAATTGAAGCTTCATGGTGCTCTCAGTTATTTTAAGTCCCTGTGAGAGCTTGATGGGAAAGCAGTTGGCCCATTGTTGTCTTGAATTTGACCATATTTGCCAGTAAGACTGAAAAGTAAGCATGCGTGATCTTTTGATTTACTTTGAAATTAGTGGAAAATTATTCATAGAAGATAATGAAACTGGTGTGTCCTGAACACTGACTTTAACTAGAACTTTTGACTCAGTTTTGTAATTTGAGGATTAAAAATTGAGTCAGGATGTAGTTTTAAGATCACACACATATACACACCTTGGTAAAATGTACATTTTAGGTAAACACTTGTCCAGTATTTCTTGCGGACAGGTATTATCTGAGCTCGTGTGCTAGGGTTGAGATATAAATCGCTCTGCCTGCTTTTTTAAGAGACTTAAAATCTTTCCAGGGTAGAATGACCCTTTTCTCCCAAGATAGTGTGAAATGAGTCATATACAAAGATTACTGTGTGTCAGGGTGGTAGGGGGAAGCTGAAGAGGTGGAGCTTCAAGCCCTTTCTCTCTCCTTCCTTTCCTCCAGAGGTAGCAGGATTCCTGTCGAATTGGTGGTAGATATAATGAGCCAGACTACCTCTGCCTCTGTGGCACGAGATATAGTATATATAGTATATTTTGTCTTAAAATATGCTGTGCTTCATTAGCTTGAAGAATAATAATACATTAACTGAAGAAATTAAAGCTTAACCAAGAAGTTTAAAGTAATTAGCAGTATAGCTTGCTTGGCAATTGTTTTTTGTCTATTTCTACTTAGAAGGCAACATTTGTTTTTGTTCTGAATTTATTTAAGGAAGAATATTTGGGACACATTTAATTTTAATGAATTAACATTTTTGTCTGGATGCCTCATTTGTATGTTATGTCTTTCAAATTTACAAAAATTTCCTGAGTTTAACTTTGAAATTGCTTATAGTATTGTATATCTTAGTTATATATCAAAACTAAGGTACACCTGTAGTATTAGCATATATAATCTTAACTAAGCATTTTAAACTTACCATATATATTTTTTTGCATGTTTATTACTTTGGAAAAGGTTTTATATCATGTAAAAGACTTCAGTAAATCTAGTGTCTATTATATAAGTACATTTGACCCTTGAACAACATGGGTTAACTGCGTGAATCCAATTATGTGTGTATTTTTTTAATAGTGAATACTGCATGATCTGTGGTTGGTTGAATCTGCAGATGCAGAACCACGGATACAGAAGGGCAATTAGTATAAGTTATACACAGATTTTCCACTTAATGGATGGAGTGTTGGTGCACCTAACCCCTGTGTTGTTCAGTGGTCAACTGTAATGCATGTTTATTGTAGAAATATTAGAAAATATATGGAAGTAAATTGAAGAAAAGTAGAGTCCCCATTATCATACCATCCAGTCTTGTTAACGTTTAGGTGTGTATAGTTTTTTTTAAACCCGTGTGATTAAAAAAAAAATTTATTGATGCATCATTACCCATCAGAAGATTCACCCTTTAAGTGTACAGTTTAGTGGTTTTACTCATATGATTTTATCACTTAGTAGTATGAGCATTTTTCTGTGAAGAAATAATGTTTTTTTAAATATTTTATTTTGAAGAATTTCACAATAAAGCTTGTTTTTTTGTGGGCTAATTAAGGCAATTATCTGGCAACCCTTTGTAACATTCTCTGTAACTTCAAGACAGCTGAATTCCTTCTTTAAAATATACTACTACTAGATTTTATCTTTTGTCTCTGTAACTGGGTAAAATTTGGCTATTTTTCTTAATGCAAAAGCCCTCAAAACCTATAGTTTCTTCTTGGTTTGGACTTCTTCATTCTGGATAATTCCCAATCATTCATTTTTCCTCTTAGGATTTATTTTTCCAAATATCTTTATTATTTTTTCTGAAACTAGCCAGTTAATATTTGAATGGCTTGAGGCTAATTAGCAGCTCATCTTTTTCACATTCTTTTTTATTTTTAAATTATAGCACAAAATTTGTTTATGGTTAATTATTACCAATTGAAAAGACTGAAACACGGAAATTATGTCAAAGATATCTAAGCAAGTATCTTCCCACCCCAATTTCAGACATTACTTTAAGCATTTCTAAGGGACATTTCCAGGTTACGTTTCATAATAAAATAACATTATAAATGCCTAGGTATTTCAGATGGAAGGTGCAATATATTGTTTCAAAAAGGGAGAATTACTTTTCCTTCTTGTGAAATGCATCTTTTAATTTTTGTAGTTTAGGTTATCAAAATTTTAGAACTGCTGTAAATGTGCTGATTGTTAGTTCATACACTGCCTAATGTTGTGCTAGAGTGGTCTGTAATTATATCTTTTTTCCTGTTTGCTAACAGTGGAGACTGAGGATAACGTTAGATGCAAAGAGAGAGGCTGGCAATTTCTTGGCCACCTGAGTGAAGAGGAAAAAGAGTCTTGTCTTGACTCCTGAGTTACGAGTTTTAGTAGTTTTCCTGCTTATCAAGGTGGTCTTAACAGCCCCTCCCAAACAAGGGAAAAAAACCAAAAGCAAAACACAAATGAAATGCATACCTGTGTGAAAACACTTACATACACACATATTTATACAGCTATTCTATTTGGTTTTAGGGTAACTTTTCTGAGTTCAGTAATAGAATAGTTACTAAAATTTTACTACTGGAAGCTTGTGCTTGATTTTATTAGCTGTTTTTCTCTTTTTTCATTTTATTTACCCAGACTATCCCTAGTCGTACCTATTCATTTGTCGAATTCCCATAGATTCTGTTGTAAATTTTTAGAGATTACCACACTCTATTTCAGGCAAACATTTATTTAATGATTTAAGATGATTCATTATTAGCATTGTTAATCAGTTAGGGTCTCAAACTACTTATATATCATTTAAGCTAGTTGTGTGATGCTTGTTTGAGTTGCAAAACAATGGTTGTAACATTGTCCTTTTTTCTTTGCTGTCTCATGTTATGTATACTTTTTTTGAAATGGAAATTAATTTTTAATTTATCTTTTAAGTGATGATTTACTGGAGGATTCAGACAGTGAAGAGCACTCCAGATCAGATTCTGTGACAGGTATGTAAAAAATATTAGATAATCTTTTTTTTATATCCTTGTATTTATATAGTTTTTAGGTAAAGCTAAATACCACTTAATTCTGTATTTCTTAGTGCAAACTCTAAATTTTCATTAATACACAAAGAAATCTCAAATATTATGTATCAGAGATCTTGAATTAGTTGTGCGTTCATAGAGTTTCATACTTAAAATTTAAATAGTACCTATTTGAGCCAAAGGAATTAAAATGAATCTTATTAAATCTTTGTCACATATTTCAGGGACGTTAAACTCTTCCAAATGTGTTCAGCTTATTTGTATAGTGTATTGTATTGTTAAATAAAAGTAACATTTAAATTAATAATTATTAATGATTTCTTATTCTCCCCAAAACACAGGGGAATAGAGAATAAATTATAAAATATAAAATCATAGACATTAAGGCATCAAATAAATGCTGCCTTGTTCATTAACTTATGAAATATTAAGGCAAAAGAGTATGCTTCATATTTTAATGTAGTTATATTATAGGCAAGGCATCTCAGAATTCGAATCCTAACCCTGTCACTTTTTTTTTTGGCTGTGTTGGGTCTTCGTTGCTGTGCATGGGCTTTCTCTAGTTGCGGTGCGTGGGCTTCTCATTGAGGTGGCTTCTCTTGTTGCGGAGCACGGACTCTAGACGCGCGGGCTTCAGTAGTTGTGGCTTGTGGGCTCTAGAGCGCAGGCTCAGTAGTTGTGGCGCACAGGCTTAGTTGCTCCACGCCATGTGGGATCTTCCTGGACCAGGGCACGAACCCGTGTCCCCTGCCTCGGCAGACGGATTCTTAACCACTGCGCCACCAGGGAAGCCCAACTCTGTCACTTACTCTAGTCTGATTGCACTTCCTAATATATAAAATAGTGATATTAACATCTGTTACTTAAAATTTTGGCAATTGATTAAGATAAAAATATGTAAACAGATTACCTGGGAAGTAGCCACTATTTTAAAGAAGTGACCATTATTAAATTCTGGCTATTTTCTAATGTCAAATGTCATGAAATAAGGACATATATGACTTATTAAATCTCTTTAGGGGAGACTTGGTTTTGTATAGTTCAGTTGTTAAAAGTTACGTGTCTAAAGTTAGTATAGAGTAGCAGGTGCTCTCAATTCCAATTTGTTGTAAAATCTTTTTAAAGCCACCAAACAGAATACTGCACTGATTTTTGGGTTAACCCTCATTTGTCTTTTAAGGTAGTTCTTAGCAATGAAAACAATCAAGAAAAATGTAGGAAATGGCCCCAAATAATATACAAATGTGTAATTAGCTCTAGGAAGAATAATTGATTACATTTAAAAAATTTAGTCTGATGAAGAGTGCTCTTTTTCCACTTTGTTACCCCTTTGCAAAAGAAAGGGCTACTATTGCATTTTGAAAAATCTGATGAAGAATAATACATTGGTCACTGGTTATCTGGAGATCTGGTTAGAGCTTGAACTCTTGCAAAATAAGTCTTTGGTCTTGTCAGGTCACTTAAACTCTCTGGGCTTCAGTTTTTCCTTTGTCAAGTGAAGTATTTGAACTAAATGTTCCTTTTTCTGCTCTTAAATTTTTTGATTCTAGCTATTATCCTTTCCTTTGTATGCTGTGGCCTAGCTCTTTCCTCTGGGTCTAGGGATCTCAGTAGGTATTTTTGTAATTATAGTACTTATATATTGATCTATTTCCTTATCCCCTTTCTGCCTTTATCTTTTTCATCTACGCCCGTTTGATCTTTCACGCTTCCTTTAGATTCTATAGTCCTGTTTACTTCACTTCCCACTTACCGTATATTTTTGTTGACTCTTTTTATGATACCTCATTTAGGGTTGGGAGTGGTGTCCTCGTGTAGTATTAAAAGGTAACCATGGTAAGAGAAAAAAATTCTTGCAGTTCAGAATTCTTAATTGCCTCATTTGAGGATTTGTAAGTAGTTCATTGATTTATAGTAAAATATGTATCTTCTAAGCTAATTCTTTTATATTGAGAGACTGTTAGTGAATTTTGGAGCTTGTGATATTAATGGGAGATGTATTTTATTCCTGAAGTATCTAAAATAAGTCATAGATGCTATTTCCAAACTTAAATTTACTAACTCCAAGTTCTTCCTGTCAAATTGAATGATATGGTCTGAAAAATTGTAGAATATATTTCTTAATTTCAAAAATGTGAGTGGAGACTAAGAGACTTTTATCTGTTTATTAGTTGAAGGTTATGACTTTTGTAAGTAGATGATGTCAGAGAGAAAAGTTTGCTCTTTGGTTCATATATCAGAATTAAGGGTACATACCTTCTTGTGTAGGAGGAGAAGAATGTTTGGCAAGAGATTGAAGAACAGTTCAAATTGAAATTTGATGGTTCTAGGAAAATGCCTAATGTAAACCTCTGGAAGTTTGGCTGGCAGAACTGTGGGTTGACACTACCTAAGTAAGCAGAATAGAGAAGGGTTTCCCAATATGATTATCTGAAGAATATTATACTGCAGGATATTTGTAGGTATGTTCTGTAAAAATTTATTTTGTGGTCCAACAGGTTTGAGAAATTCTGAGACAAGTAAAGATGACAGTTTTCCTTACTGCAGTATTTAACAGTGGTCGTGCTTTGTCAATCTTCTGAGGAGAATGTACTGCATACGCTGTTTCCTAGACATCGATTAAATAGTTGGGAAGAAACAGAGTAGTAATGGCACTTGTTATATTTTCTTTTTTAATGGATAATCTCATCTCACATGTCTTTTGAATATTGTCTTAAATGTGTGTTAATATATGTAACTTATGGTCAGTTTACTTTGTTTTAATATGTACATAATAGCTTTTTCTTGGCAATTTCCTACCATAACTAAAAAAAAAAAAAAAATCAGTTAAGTAAGTTTCAGTTTAGTCCAATAGATAGTTAGCATCCTCAAGATTTATTACAGTGTATTGCATGTTATAAAAATCTCACTCAAAATAATGTTTCAGCTTTCAGCCTCATACCTAAATGAGTAAATTTGTAAAGTAAATATATATAAATATTGCATGGCAATATAAAGGCTGCACATGAATATAGTCAAATGAGTGGTTAAACAGCTTCATTAGTACAATTAAATTGTTAAGTTTATAACTAAAGTTTTTTCTGCTTTGCTAGAAATGGATTTAGTTTTAGATGATAATAGTGACATTGTGTGAAATGAGAAGTTTATGCTGAGAAAATGGGAAAGTCTAGATAAAGCTGTCCGTGAGCATTTTGAAGATATTGCATATGAAATCGTTAACAAAAATGGTGTAAACAGAGCTTTCAGTATATCTCAAGTGTTGGATGTTCCATGAATCTCTGTTGCTCATTCCTGTACTTGGGTAACTTTCAAACTTCCATGCAATCACCTTGAGTTATTTTATACTTATTTCCTTACTCTTCTATGCTCTTCTTAATCTAAAATTGTAAAACCAATTCCAGTTTTTTTGGTATTTCCACAAGTTACATAGAGTGACCTTTACATTATTATTGCTAATAATGTTGTTGCCTGATAGTTTGTGCTATTGAGGAAAAAAACAGATTGGTTGAAACTTTGCATTCAGTATCAAGAGATTATACCTGGTTTAGAGGTTGACTGACACCTACTTCAGGGTTTTGTGTTGAGAGAGATGGTATTTTTGGAGCATTGAGACTGAGGAATGACCTTTATACTATTTGTAAGGGGACAGCTTGAAGATCACATGGTAGACAAAAGGTCAGTAAGGGTATTGTAATGTAGTTGACTTGAAATGAACTATAAATGAGAGGATAATACTGAAGACACTTATATTTCACTTAAAATGACTGATTTTGGGAACTTTTTTTTCTAGTTATTATTTTTTCTGAGCTGAGGTTAGAAATAAATTGCATGCTATGACAGTCAGCTGATAATTAGCATGGTCGGGTAGGAGAGAGGTGATGAACTGAGATTACAGTAATGTTTCATGGATATTCTTCAAAGTGCATAAATGACATATGCGTAGTATTGAGTATATTTTTGGTTTAGAGTTGAAGGACAGAAATCTTTTATTTTGATACTAATAATGTCTTCATTCTTTAACCCTTTCTTCCTCCTTTTTTTTTTTTAAAGATTTTGCTCACAGATTGCCAGGAGAATGTATTCTGAATTAAAAATGATTTTTGAAACTCTTTAATACCTCTGTGGTTTTTCTGAGTAGATTCATCTCAGGTTTGATTAAATTTCCTTTAAAAGGTCTTAAATTCTTCCACTAGTGTAATTAAAATGCACCAACTGGATGAGTCAAAAAAAAGAAAATTAATGAAAATGTTATACTACAGATTTTGATTTATATTCACAAGGCCATTTGTAATGAATATTGTTCCTTTTCAAAGGGCATGCATCACAGAAGGAAGCCATGGACGTGAGCCTTGATATAACAGCACTCAGCATCCTCCAGCAGCCAGAAAAACTTCAGTGGGAGATTGTTGCAAATGTTCTTGAAGATACTGTTAAGGATCTTGAAGAACTTGGGGCAAATCCTTGCTTAACCAACTCTAAGAGTGAAAAGACAAAGGAAAAGCACCAGGAACAACACACCATTCCCTTTCCATGTTTATTAGCCGGAGGTTTATTAACATATAAATCTCCTGCTACCTCACCCATTAGTAGTAATTCTCACAGGTCACTGGATGGTTTAAGCAGAACTCAGGGTGAAAGTATATCAGAACAAGGGTCAACTGACAATGAATCCTGCACTAATTCAGAATTAAATTTTCCTCTGGTAAGAAGGACTTTACCCATTTTGCTTCTTTATAGCATCAAGGAATCTGATGAGAAAGCAGGAAAAATCTTTTCACAGATGAACAATATAATGAGTAAAAGTTTGCACGATGATGGTTTTACAGTTCCACAGATTATTGAAATGGAGCTGGATAGTCAGGAGCAGTTGTTGTTGCAGGATCCTCCTGTGACTTACATTCAGCAGTTTGCAGATGCAGCAGCCAACCTTACCTCTCCAGATTCTGAGAAGTGGAACTCTGTGTTTCCCAAGCCTGGGACTTTGGTTCAGTGTTTGAGGCTGCCAAAGTTTGCGGAGGAGGAGAATCTTTGTATAGACTCAATAACTCCTTGTGCTGATGGAATTCATTTATTAGTAGGACTGCGGACATGCCCTGTTGAATCCTTGAGTGCAATAAATCAAGTAGAGGCCTTGAATAATTTAAATAAGTTAAACTCTGCACTATGTAATAGACGGAAAGGTGAGCTGGAATCAAATCTTGCTGTAGTGAATGGTGCAAATATTAGTATAATCCAACACGAATCACCAGCAGATGTACAGACTCCTTTGATAATTCAACCTGAGCAGAGGAATGTTAGTGGTGGATATTTAATACTTTATAAAATGAATTATGCCACTCGGATAGTGACTTTAGAAGAGGAGCCAATAAAAATCCAACATATCAAAGATCCCCAGGACACAATTACCTCGCTCATTTTGCTTCCGCCAGATATACTGGATAATCGAGAGGATGACTATGAGGAACCTGCTGAGGAAATGCAGTTAACCTCAAAGAATGGCATTGAGAGAGAGAAAAAGTCTGATATTTCTACTCTTGGACACCTGGTAATAACCACTCAGGGAGGATATGTAAAAATATTAGATCTTTCAAACTTTGAAATTTTGGCCAAAGTGGAACCTCCTAAAAAGGAGGGCACTGAGGAACAAGACACATTTGTTTCTGTCATTTACTGCTCGGGCACAGACAGGCTGTGTGCATGCACCAAAGGTAAGCTATTGATTAGTTTGGTTCTTCTACAAATCTTATAAAATCAATGTATATGGCATTCATTTATGTGCATACTTAACATGAATTTTAGATCCATATAGATGGAAATTTATTTTTTTTATAATGAAGTCGTAAATCTTTCTACTGTTTTAACTGTTTTTAAAACTTTTTTCTACTGCCCTAGGTAAGGATTCTAATTTAAATAAGTTAATAAGTCTCTCAGAAAGTATCTTCTCTGCTTTAACCTCAAGAAAATAACCTGCTGTTGTTTCTGTGAGTCCTGACTCTGCATCTGCTCAAATTTGTGGCTTTGGACAAGTTACTTTAAACTCAGTAAACCTTTGTTTCTTTATTTATAAACTAGGACAAGGCAGCCTATTTCCAGGCTTGGTAGAATTAAATGAAATAATGTATGTAAAGTTTCTGGCACAAATACATGTCCTTATTTCCTTCTGAAATAAAAGTATTTAGTAAATAATTATTAGTTTTGCCAAATAAATTTTTCTTGTCTTATTTACTCTTAACCTTTTGCTGATAGTGAATCAGTTTTACAACATTTGAGGCTTCATACAGAGTAACAGATAGTGTTACTAAGGAATTACTGACAATATCAAGAAAATGAATAGTCCTGTTGATTGTTTAGTAGGAATTTAGGGCCAGGAAATATTTGAAGCCTAAGTAACTATAACCAATGCCTGGCAGAGGAATTGGGTTTGGGAAGAGTTATGCATCTCATTTGTGGTTCTGGTAGGAATTAACCTGAATTTTTCCTCTCTTTAAAAAGATTTTAAGAGTTTGGCTAAGAAGGATAACAGTGGACGTAGTGGTGTGGGTTGCCTTCTTTGAAACACATCTAGTGAAATAACAAGGGGAAAAAAAATCTTCAAATAACATCAAAATCCAACTAGATTATTTTAAAAAATGAGCAGTGTAGAATAATTTTAGAATAATAGAACTTTCAGAAAAACCATTAAAATACTATGTGGTGTCAAGGATAAATTGAGCTTATTAATCATGTATATGCCAGTTCATTTCTGTGAGAGTTTTACCTCTGTTAATTTGTTTAGTCATCACACCAACTTTATGAGTTATGTACTGTTATTGTCTCCATTTTACAGATAAGGAAACCGAGGGAAAGAGGTTAAGTAACTTGCCTAAGTCACAGAGCTAATAAATGACAGAGTCAGCGTTCAGACCTGGGCAGTCTGTCATCAGAGTGCTTAAACTACATTAAACTGCCACAATGTAATAAAAGCAGAACACCCATACATTGAATTTTTTGGAATATTTTAATCTGAAAGATTTAAAAAATGAAAACAATATAATTTGCTGTAGGCCATCTGGAAGTGGAGCTGGGTTTGGAACCTGAGTTACCTGGTCCCAGGGCACATATTCATAAGATACTAGTAGTTTCCACAAACGCAATCAGAGTTTAATGATTTGATTTATTTGATGAGATAGCTTTTGGCGATTCAGAGGAGAAATAGTATTTAAGCTATGAAATAGATTAATGTTTTCATGGAGTTTGGACAATGAAAATTTCTAGGAAGTGATCTCATGTAATGGAATTTATTTAGATGAATTGAAGGACAAGAGAAAGCCTGAGAAGTTAACCACTTTAAAAATTATCCCCCAGTTCTTTAAGGGTTGACTGATCAAGATGCATTTGAAAAGATGAGATTAATAACAATAAAGAGGACAGAAAAGTTGATGTTTTAAAATGTATGTATGACAGTCCATAAAGTAGATTTTTGAAAAGCACTGTAGACTGTAAATCAAATGGATTTGACTCTGTCTTGTGAGTATATTCAAATAGCATAAGACTCTCATGGAGAAACATTGAGTCTTTTGATAAAAATCTACAATTAATGTTGTAAGTTAATTTTTTTTTTTTTGGCCCACCATATGGCGTGTGGGATTTTACTTCCCCCACCAGGGATCGAACCTGTGCCCCATGCAGTGGAAGTGTGGAGCCCTAACCACTGGACCACAAGGGAATTCCCTATTATTATTATTTTTTGATGAGAACTCTTAGGATTTACTCTTAACAACTTTCATGTATAACACACAACTATTGATCTGTTTTTATTTCACTGATTCCTTCTCCTGTCATCTCAAATCTGCATTGAGTCTCTAGTGAACTTTTTCATTTTAGATACTTTTCAACTCTAGGATTTCCCTTTTGTTCTTTTAAAATAATTTCTTTTTTTTTTTTGAGATTCTTTATTTGTTGAGTCATTTTCACCGTTCGTTCTTCTAATTCTCTATACCTGGTTTCCTTTTATTCTATAAAATATTTACAATAGCTTCTTTGAAGTATTTGTCTGCTAAATCTAAATATGGGTGCTCAGAGATATTTCTCATTGATTTTGTTTTTCTTGAGCATGTGTCACTCTTCACATGTTTTATAATTTTTAATTTAATACTAGACATTTTAAATAATGTTGTAGAAACTCTGGACTATGATTTACCCCCCTTTGGAGGGGGTTGTTGCATTGGTTATTTGGTAACCCACCTGGCCTAAATCTGTGAAATCTGTTTCGTTTGCAGTGAGCAGCCACTGATGTTTCTTTCATTTTTTTACCCCCTCTGGTTTTTATTTATTTATTTTAAAAAATGTATTTATTTTACTTAATTATTTTTGGCTGCATTGGGTCTTTGTTGCTGCGGGCGGGCTTTCTCTAGTTGCGGCGAACGGGGACTACTCTTTGTTGTGGTGCGTGGGCTTCTCATTGCAGTGGCTTCTCTTGTTGCAGAGCACGGGCTCTAGGTGCGCGGGCTTCAGTAGTTGTGGCTCACGGGCTCTAGAGCGCAGACTCAGTAGTTGTGGCGCACAGGCTTAGTTGCTCCGTGGCATGTCGGATCTTCCCGCACCAGGGCTCGAATCTGTGTCCCCTGCATTGGCAGGCGGATTCTTAACCCCTGCGCCACCAGGGAAACCCTCTGATTTTTATTTTTAAGGCTTGTATCTTGTTTGTTGCCTCTCTGTCCACATAGTTTAGTATTCAGCCAATGATTTTGATAATTGGCTGTGACGAAACACCTTTACTGGTAAGGTTGTGTTCAGGTGTGCCTTGGCTGTTACTATCTTTATTTTTATTTTCTCTTGTGCCCTTTCAGGTCTTTTCTACGTAGGCATGGGGACTTGGTTGACTGAGAATATGTTGATGGCTTGGACCCCATCTGGTCTTTGCTGCACATATTTGCAACCTCTGATCAATGTGGGATGTGTGGAATGTTTACCAAGCCCCCTATGTTTCTTTCTTAATCTCTCGTTATTTCTAGTGTTTTGCTTGTCCTACACAGGATTCTGACTTCGGATAGTAGAGTAGATGGGCCTTCTTTTCGCCACTGAGCCACTTTAAGCGGACAAGCTTTCCAAATCAGAGTCCCCTGTGGCAGTAGTAGCATATCTGCTGGTTTTCACCGTTTGACCCACTCTGTTTAAATTACAGTTTTGTCCAACTTTATAGATGCTTTTCAGGAATAAGATTTTTGTCTTCCTTATTATTCTGGAAGCGAATCTCCAAATATTCTTGTTTTTTTTTTTGTTCTTAAATATTTGCTAAGCTCATTTTCCATTTTCTTTTCTGTGATAGAAATAATGAAAAATAGAAATTTGATTTGATTTCATTTTATTGTGAATGCTTCAAAAAATTAAGAATCTTTGTTCAGTTTTGTTACTGCTGTGATTAAGAGATTGGGCTGTGGATTCCAACATAGCTAGTGCATCAGTTTCCTCATCTGTAAAGTGGCCACAATTATACTCCCTACTTTAAGGTTATTTGTGAAGACTAAATGAATTAAGCATTTAAAATAGTGTCTTACACATGTAAGTACTAGATAAATAACTATTTTTACATATGTTTATGTATTTGCCATTTTCATCATTAAATTTAATTTTCCTTGACAGTTTGATTTCTGAATTCTTAGAGATATGTCACTTTGGTAGCCCTCTTTTTTTGCCTTTTGAGTGAAATTAAAATAAATTAAGTTTCTTAACTAAGTAGTAGACACTTGTCTGTTTACCTATTTTTCATGTACCTACGTTGATGGAATTTTACTACACTGTAGGTGGTGAGCTTCATTTTCTCCAAATTGGAGGAACCTGTGATGATATTGATGAAGCTGACATACTAGTGGATGGATCTCTTTCTAAAGGAATAGAACCGTCTTCAGAAGGTTCCAAACCTTTATCAAATCCTTCAAGTCCTGGCATTTCAGGTATGGTATTAACTTTTTAAAATGATTCTTAAAAATGCAAATTCTTGTGATGTTCAAAGTTTTCTGGATCTTTCTTATATTATCTTAAACATTATTTCATTTATAGTCAATTCTTGGTTACTTTGAGAGAGTTCATTTCCTTGTGGACATTCTGTTGCCAGGCTTGTTTTTGTCTGTTGTTTATCACTATTTTTTCAGTAGTTGGAAAATGTTGTAAACATTAGAATAAGAAATGGTTCTCAACCTGTGGTAGGTTGATCAGTTTTGGTGAAGTCACCTAAGAGGTAAAAACATTATTTTGGTCGTTAAGGAGCTTTCGGTCTAGTTAGGGAGCAACAAAGCATATGAAAAAGAGAAGAGTTCATTAAGTAAGTGTAAAGTGAGTGGAATGGCTAATATTACTAACATTACTACTGGAATAAAAATGCTGAAAAAATATTCTTTCCCAGGGGTGATATATTCAGACTCTCATTGCCCCATTGTGAACCTTTAGATAGGTTTTGTTTTGTTTGTTGTTTTTGCCTTTTCTCCTACCCATCTTCTCTACTGTCCTCCAAAACTTGTTTTTCAAAAGAAGTAATGTTAGCATTGTTACTCCTGCTTAAAAATCTTTACTTGCTCTGTGGGCTAATAACTAGTCTTTTTCTCAACCTCCAGTTATAGGAAACTTTTCATGATTTCTTAAGTGTATTCAGTTTCATGCTCTTCATATGTTACACTAAGCTCTCTTTCCTTATCCTTTCCCTATACCACAGTCCTTTTGTACTTCCATTGTGCTGTTATGTTTTATTCTTAGCACTTACCACATTTTATTCCCCAAACCTAGCATTTAAAAGAAATTTAATGAATCTTTAAAGAAAAAATGTGTTTAAACTCAAATGTATTCCAAACAAATAATACATGAAGTTGGTATTTGTTCTTCATGAATACTTATATTTGTGCATTTGATCATTCTTCTTTGCACCAAAGGGAAACTTTTAGTGATTACTAGTATAATATATCTTAATTTTAGTGATTACTTGTATAATATATAGCAGTCTTTACTACCGTAAGGCAGGGTTTCTCATTCTCAGCACTATTGACGTTTCGGACTAGGTAATTCTTTGTTGTGGGAGGACCGTCCTGTGCTGTATTAGGAGTATCTCTGGCTTCTACCTTCTTGATTTCTGTAGCACACACAATTATCCTCATCCAAATGGCCCTGGGGAGGCAAGATTATCCTCTGGTTGAGATAAAGTGACTCATGTCTCTTGCTATGTATAATTAGACTTGATTGTCTTGATTAACTACACAAGTTGGTTTAAAAAGCTAACATATTGAATGTTTTCATATTTTATAGGGTATTGGTGTAATAAGAGTTTTCATATAAATTCCATAAAAATACTATTTAGTAAAGATGAATTAGATTATAAAGAAATAAAGAAGGAGCATTGATATGCTGTTAATGTTTACAAACAACATTTAATACAGTTTCAGTCAGATTTCTAAAAGCTCTAAGCTTTGAGGAAAAATGTAATTTGAAGTACACTTGTAATAGTTTTATAGAATGCAGTGTAAACTTTCTTTGTGAAGCTATTGTAAACTTATCAGATTTCATATTTTAGTCTTTTTTAAAAGTTATTTTTGTTAATTGGAATAAGAACAACAGTTTTTCAGCTTTGTTCTACGTTAGGCATTTCACAGATGTGAATACATATGTTTGTAAACGCAAACTAATCTCTCTGAAGCAGGTTGTTACTCTTATAATACTGGTATGTATACAAGGTATTCTTAACTACCCCAGAAGTGGAAAAAATGCTGTTTAAGCTTTTGGTTTGTAAGTATTTGTTTGCCGTCAGTATAGCTTTGACTTCTTAAAAATTACTTTTTAATAGAGTAAAAAGGGGCAGATATTATGTGCTTGCAGATGTTTAGCATTTTGTTTTGTAAATGACAAAGTGTAAAAGTTAATTATTGATCCGATGTAAGTTAGGCTTGCATTTCAGCACCACTACTTCTGTTGCCCTTGTTAACCTGGTGCTCGTTAAAGCTCAGTCAGGGCTCTTCTAACAGGTTGAGTTTAGGTTTCTCCAATAAGTACCCTTTCTATAATTTAAAATATTCAAGATGGATTTTTCTTAATGTTAGTTATGTAGTCAGTGCTAGTTGCTTTAGTTGTATATAGGTATCTGAGCCTACATTATTAACTTTGAGGCCATTTGGTGAATGTTGTAATTGACTAGACAAAAAACATGGATTAAAACTTTTTTTAAAACCTATTTCAAATTCTACATTCACTATTGTTAAGGAGTTGATTTATTGGTGGACCAGCCATTTACCCTTGACATCTTGACGTCTCTAGTGGAGCTAACCCGCTTTGAGACTTTGACTCCACGGTTTTCAGCTACTGTTCCTCCATGCTGGGTAGAAGTTCAACAAGAACAGCAGCAAAGGAGGCATCCTCAGCATTTGCATCAGCAACATCATGGAGATGCTGCTCAGCACACTAGAACTTGGAAACTACAGACTGACAGGTAAAACATTCTTCCAAGCTCATCTTATATATTTGTTAGAGACAACATAGAATTATTATATATGTTACTCTTTTCTTAACTTTTGCATATTAACAGCTTTGTTCCTTTCATTTGTCACCTTAATTTTAGAAATTCCTATATTCTTAGTTGTAGGATAAAACGCTAAGAGTAATCCATCATTGCAGTTAGTTTGTTAAATAAATTTGTGGATTGTGTGACTAAATACATAAATGTTTGTTTTGTGTAGGTACTTTTTTTTTAATATGAGTTTTCCTTTTTTCTGTTTTTTAAAAATTTTTATTGGCGTATAGTTGATTTACAATGTTGTGTTAGTTTCAGGTATACAGCAGAGTAAATCAGTTATATATATACCTATATCCACTCTTCTTTTAGATTCTTTGCCCATATAGACCATTACAGAGTACTGAGTAGAGTTCCCTGTGCTATGCAGTAGGTTCTTATTAGTTATCTATTTTATATATAGCAGTGTGTATTTGTCAATCCCAGTCTCCCAATTGTGCAGGTACTTTTGAAGGCACTAATAATACGGCTTTCATGGAATTTACATTCTGGTGGGGATAGACAGACAGTAGCAGATATCTACTATGTCATATATAGTCATAAAAGCTCTGAAGCATGTTAAAACAGTATGGTGATAGAATAGTTGTTGGGTGTGTACATGTGTGTGAGCGTGAGAGAAGGAGAGAAGATATGTGTGATATTTTTTTATATAAGGGCCCTCAGAAAGGCCTCCATGAAGACATTAATTTGGAGACAATAGCAAGTACAGAGACCCTGAGAGGTATGTTTTATGAATTTTAGGAAGAGCAAGGACACTACTATTGGAGTGCAGTGAACATGGAGGAGAGTGGTAGGAGGTGAGATCAAAGGAAATGGTTGGTAGCCAGATCATGACCATCTTTATAGGCCATAGTGAGACTTTCATGTTGAGTGAGATGGGAAGATGTTAGATGGTTTTGAATGTAGGAGTGATGCAATGTAATTTATATATTAGAAGGATACATTAAGACTGCTGTGTTGGTAGTAGATTACGAGTGGTTGTGGTGTGTGTATTGGGGAGAAGTGATAGAAGCAAGGATTCTAACTTGATTGCTGTTGTGGTAATTCAGGTAATTATGGTGCTGTTGATGGTAACTTGGACCATGATGATAGTTGATGGAGGAAGTAAGGAGTGGTCACATACAGTTTGGAGGTAGAAGGAAAAGTGTATGCTAATATACTGAGCATCTGGTGTGAGTGAGAATAGTTAAGGATGACTAATGTTTTGGATTGAGAAATGGAATTTCTTTTTACTGATATTGAAGTTAGTTATCAAGTAATTTGGGTTTATTTATGATAAGTTTGAGATACCTAGTAGGCATTTGGATATGAATCTGGAATTTAGTGGAGTTTTATTTTACAGCATATATGTAGAATTTAAAATCAGAGAATGGACATGTATAAGAAATACAAAAAGTTCTTATTTTAAAATACAGATTCCTGTGACCCCTCTCTTAGATTCAGGGTGGGCCCCATGAATCTGCACATAGTTCTGATGCCCAGTAGCTCACACTTAGGGGAACAAGGGCTTTTTGGAATGTACAGTTCCGAAGGCAGGTAGAGATTCCTGAGGTAAGATTATTCATTGCCCTAAGTTTAATCTTTCTCAGTAGAACTGCTTATCTTCTCTCCTGATCTGATTGAGAAGCACTAAGTTTTGTTGGAGGCTGCAAATCAGAGTATGAAAGGTGATATTAGTGGTAAGATGGTTACGGCTGAAGAAAGATTTTCGCATTATTTACTATTTTCTCCCTTACTTGACAGCAACAGCTGGGATGAACACGTTTTTGAATTGGTTCTACCTAAAGCTTGTATGGTTGGACATGTGGACTTCAAATTTGTTTTGAACTCAAACATCACCAATATTCCACAGATACAAGTGACACTGCTGAAAAATAAAGCTCCAGGCTTAGGGAAAGTCAATGGTAAGAATGGATCAAATTTTACATTGAAGATTTTATCTTGTAGTTGGTTTCTTAAAAAAACGAATTTTCAACTTGGCTGTCTAGGTTTGACGTCCCTCCTTGCCCCCCCACCCCTGTGGTATTTTCCTTCTTTACTTTTTGTGGTTCTATTTAGAAAAGTTAATCCAGAGAAGATTTAAGAGCTTTTCAGTAACTCATTGTTGTTCAGACTTGCATAAACTTGAGTAATTTAATTATGGTTCTTGGGAAATGCAGTTAGTTCCTGTGTGAGTTAGTTTCACTTTTAGCATTACTAGACTTACGCATTTCTCTTCCTAAGAGGAGACTTGATTGGGAAAAGAGCTTTGTTATGGAGTCACATATTCTTTTAAGGTTATTAGTAAAACCCAGAAGGTAATGCCAGAAATACATTCATCTTTATTTATCTTTCTTACAAGTTCCGAATTTGATGTATTGAGTTATTAAAATAGATTGTACATATTTGGCATATTGGAAACTAGATGTTATTTCTCAGTGTTTTCTTCTTAATAGGATAATTTAAAAAACTGGGGATAATTTAAGAGTAAAATGGCTACTTCACATCAGGGGTAAAAACATTGAAACCTGAAAAATTTCCTGTTTCACAAATATGTATGTATGTGTTTGTGTATATATGTGCGTTTGTATATATACGTGTGTATTTGTGTGTGTGTGTGTGTGTGTGTGTATTATTTTGAATCATGACAGACTCTGATGTAATTGGGATAGGACTTAGGTGTTGGTATTTTCAAAAGTCTGCAGGTGCAGTACTGTGTAGCCTAGGGTAAGAATTCTTAGTTTAGTTGCCAGCAGATTATTTCTTCAGGTGAATATCCACCATTAAAAGAGAGAAGAGTGTATGAAACAATTGAATCTAATTTTCTTCTTCTCCTAACAACCATTTTAGCATCTGTGATAAAAATCACTGCAGTTCCCAGTTTAACAGAGAATTTTAGAATTTTAGGCACATAAATCATTGATATTAAGCAAAATTAAGTTTACTAATATTTTTATCCTCTAGAAACAGCAGTAGATAGGCAGATCACCTTTCCTTTGTCTCCAGCTCTTAACATTGAAGTGGAACAAAATGGGAAACCGTCCCTGGTTGATTTGAATGAAGAAATGCAGCACATGGATGTAGAGGAATCACAGTGTGAGTTAAATTACAGAGCTGTTGTCCATGACAGTAAAAGGAGTAGTGATCCAAATGCATCATGTTGGGCAAAGATTTCCTTATGGCTTGCAAAAACATGGTTTTAAGAACACAGTTAAAAATAACCTATAATTCTGCTTTGGCAGTATGCTTTAACTTTCAGCGCATCTCTGTGAACACAGCTGCACTAATACTTGCATTCTTGTTTTTTAATATCTTGAGATTTGAAATCATGTCATGGTTCTATAATTTTTTTTTTAATCAAGGTGAATGTAAATAATATGGGAGTGGAAAAGCAACATAATATATCAGATAATTGATTATAGTTCCTTAGCATGATAGTGAATTCTTATTTGAACACATTCAAATATGGAATTTTGTGTGGTGCTGTTACATGTAAATGGGATGGATATTTGCTTATTAAATATTACATTTTAAATTATAAGCTAACTTAAAAATGTGTATTTTTCTTTTTAGGTCTTAGATTATGTCCGTTTTTAGAAGATCATAAAGAAGACATTCTGTGTGGGCCAGTATGGCTTGCTAGTGGCCTTGATCTATCAGGGCATGCTGGGATGTTGACGTTAACAAGCCCCAAACTTGTTAAAGGTGAAGTAACATATTTTACAAAAGCAGAATAAATAATCCCACAATTGTAAAAGTAGATTAGAAAAAACTGATTTCAGAAAAGTAAGATTGTTTTTTGGGGGACTTTTCATTAGTGATTCCATCAGTTTCCTGGTAACTGAGGTAATTTCCTCTCATAAGTGATTATTGTTATGTGAAACTTCAGCTCCTACTTTCTGTGTCTTGAAGGTCTCAGTGCTTTTTAAAAAAGCATAAAGAAGATGAATGTAGGATGACTTAGCATGACATACAGAATTCTTCAAATAACCAGACATCATGTTCTGGCATGTTTGCCTTTTCCATCAATTTAAAGTCCTGTGTCTTCAGAGTGTTGTATATTGTTATAATATCTTCACTTACGGGATTTTTATAGAGGAGTTTTGAAAGTATCAGATGTAATGATCTGAGTGTCTTAAGCACAAATTATAATTAATGTATATTTTATATCTTATATCTGTAAGATATTAGATATTGCAGTAGTAGGACATTTATTTCACCTTTGTATCTCAGGGGTGAATAAAAAAAGCCAACAAATGAGACCCTTACCTTGATTGTTAAAGTAAAATTGGAGGTGGGTAAGGTGTGGAGATCCTTCCCTAAACCAAGAAAATATCTGACCACCTAAGTAACAACTATTTTAATTTGTGTACATTCCCTTCATAATGTTTGTCCCTATTCACACGCTTACCTTTAGCTGCAGACATAGTATATACACAAGTTTGAATGTACTCCCTTGACTACATCTTATTCATTCATTCATTAACTTTATGAGACTCTTTAACTTTATGATGTGTTAGGCCACATCCTGGGTTACAGTGGTGAGCAAAACTAATAACATCTCTTCTCTCATATTGCTGAGAGTATAAGTTAATTTTGTTGAATGAGAGTGTGAAACTGAAAATTTTATATGAAAATTAAAATGTCGGCTTTGACAAAATTGGGGATAAAATTATGTAACATGTATTTCAAAAGACTCAATAATGTAAAAGTGTTAATTTTCCCAGAATTTAGTAGAAATGACTCTTCTTCCCATCAAATTCCTAAAACTTTGAACTGGAGAAAATGATTGCTAAATTTTTGTGGATGAATAAAAGGATGATATTGGCCAGAGACATTTAGAAAAAGAAGATTGAGGCGGAGGGTCTTATTAGATTCTAGAACCTAGAATAATGCAGCAGTAAGAAGAATGTTAACAGTGTGGCGCTAGCACAGTAGGCAGACAGATCAGTGGAAAACAACAAAAGTAGCTTTTGTCATTACAGAAGGATTTCACACCTGCTTAGGCAACAATCAGCTTATGGTTTGTTCATGGGTATATTAGTTTGAGGGTATTTTTGCAATAAATTTTACATATAGATTGTATAGTATGATCTGAACTTAGTTAAAACCATATAAAATTGAAGCTAGTGATAATAACAACCAATATTTATCGAGTGCTTCCTTTGTGCCATGCAGTTATAAGTGTTTCAGTTACCTTTGAGGTAGGTACTATTATTATTCTCATTTACTTTTGAAGAAACTGAACCATGGAGAGGTTAATTTGTCACATGCCTAATAAAATGGCAGAACCATTATCAAAGCCAGGTAGTGGCTCCAAAGCCTGTGCTTTTTCAGCTGTAATACTATAATGCTTATGTGTATGTATGCATTCACATATGTATGTGTGTGCATGCGTGCATTAAAGGACTGGATGGATACACATACGATACATCATTATCTTTGGGTGGTGCTTTAATGACAGTATTTTCTTTGTGTTTTTCTGTAGTTCACAAAATTTCTGTTATTAAAACGAATAACTTCTTTGATTGGGGTAAAACATGCGAGGTGTCAAAACTTTCTATCTTAAGCTGTTCATATAACTCCTGTGCTTTTTGTTCTTTTGCTACCAAAGGTTATTTAGCCATATTGTATGTAAACAGTGTAATTCGAAAATTCTGGCCAAGTGTATTTTTCTTTTTGTGGAGTTAATTTAACTTGCTCTGGGAAGACAAAAAACAATTTGATTTTTTGGTGATTGAATAATTTATCCCCTTCTGTACCACTCCTCTAGGTATGGCAGGAGGAAAATATCGTTCATTTTTAATCCATGTCAAGGCAGTGAATGAAAGAGGAACAGATGAGATCTGTAATGGTGGTATACGTCCAGTAGTAAGACTTCCATCCCTAAAACACCAGAGTAACAAGGGTTATTCACTTGCTTCACTCTTGGCAAAAGTTGCAGCAGGCAAGGTATGAAACAGTATCATTTTGAACTGTAACGTGCTGTTTTAAACATGGTGGTTGAGATTTGACACACTGTTAGAAGTAGTATGGCCCGTAATTGATTTATCAGTAGACACTTTGTTTGTTTGTATTTTTTCTCTGCAGCAAGTTAAAAAAATATAATCAAGGAGAAAATATTTGAATTAACTTTAAGCTGACTACCTAGCTTATATAAAGTACATTCAGTAAGGAATAATTGTTAGCAGGTACTTCCCTGTATAATTATTCTTAGTTCCTTGGGTGTGAGAGTTTGTTTCTCTGCCCTCTACTGATAATTCACTACTTTTTTTTGTTTGTTTGTTTGTTTTGTAAACATTTGAGAGACTGCAGGAACAGAAGTTGAGAAGTGATTTTAGAGATGCATCTTAATTTTCATGGTTCATTTTCTACAACTAGCTATATATCATGCAGTTTCCTCATACTTGTTTGATCTTGGACTTTCCCGAACTCTGGAGAGATTTTGTTTCTCTATCATCATTATTCATAAGCAACAATAGCAGTACCAGTAACACTAATCATCTTATATTTGTATAGGTCTTCCAATTTTTCAAGGACTTCTGTGTACTTTATCTGATTTAATCCTCAAAATAACTCTGAGGTAGGCAGAGCAGGTGTTATTACCTCCATTTTTTCATGTTGAAAGTGAGTGAACCTTAGAGATTGGGGAGCTCGCATATCTTGTAGAGCTGTAGCTGGGACTTAGACTCAAGACTTTGACTTTATAATCTTAATTCATTGGGTTATTACCTTTAAACAATGACTATGTCTTTCTTTTTTTTTTTTTTTTTTTTGCGGTACGTGGGCCTCTCACCGTTGTGGCCTCTCCCGTTGCGGAGCACAGGCTCCGGACGCGTAGGCTCAGCGGCCATGGCTCACGGGCCCAGCCGCTCTGCGGCATGTGGGATCTTCCTGGACCGGGGCACGAACCCGTGTCCCCTGCATCGGCAGGCGGACTCCCAACCACTGCACCACCAGGGAAGCCCGACTATGTCTTTCTTTCTTTCCCTGTTATAATTCTGGGCTAAATTAGTCATTTACTGAATATGAGGGTGAAAGCTGTCATTTTAATTTGAGATTTATGTTTTGATAGCCATAATTCAGTTATATTCTTTTATTTATAGACTTTAATAGTAAATAATTTTTTTGTTTCATTTGTTTGTTCATTCAGTTATTTATTTTTGTATGTTTAGGAAAAATCCTCTAATGTTAAGAATGAAAATGCAAGTGGCACCCGTAAATCCGAAAACCTCCGGGGCTGTGACTTACTTCAGGAAGTCTCAGTCACCATCCGAAGATTTAAGAAAACTTCAATTTCTAAGGAAAGGTAACCTCATTTTCTTGTACTATTCTTAAAGTAATAGGAGTACAAAGGAAGAATTCCAATAAATATACCAAAATACACAAAATTTTTAAATCCTGACTTTTACTTGAAAATTTTTATTTGCTTTTCATTTCTCTTAAGAGCTTATCTCAGTGATGGTATATATTGTCTTTCCACTTCATTGGTTCATCCCTGGTGTCTTTATAGTGTTTGGGAATTTTCAAAAGTTCTTTTTTTAAATTGTGATAGTAATGATTTCAAATGAAACATTATATGTCCAACCAGGTTGAAATAGCTTTAGTTTTAACTTTTCTATTTTGGTTGTTAATGTGTTTATATATTCTTTTTTGTAGAGTGCAACGATGTGCCATGTTACAGTTTTCAGAATTTCATGAGAAACTTCTTAACACTTTGTGTAGAAAAGCAGATGATGGCCAAATCACAGAACATGCCCAGAGCCTTGTGTTAGATATTCTTTGTTGGTTAGCTGGAGTACATTCAAATGGACCTGGAAGGTTAATAAGATTTTATTTACCACGGATTGCCCTTTGGATGTTATGATTGGAAGTTCAAGATGAGCCTAAACATCTGCTATTGTTTTGCAGCTCAAAGGAAGGAAATGAGAGCCTGCTTTCAAAAACACGAAAATGTCTTTTAGACATTGTACATGTTTGCTTCTTTGAGGCAGGACGCAGCATAGCCCATAAGTGTGCACGATTTCTAGCCTTGTGTATCAGGTTGGTTTTTTTTCTTTGTTTTTGCTGTACGCGGGCCTCTCACTGTTGTGGCCTGTCCCGTTGTGGAGCACAGGCTCCAGACACGCAGGCTCAGTGGTCATGGCTCACGGGCCCAGCCGCTCCGCGGCATGTGGGATCTTCCCGGACTGGGGCACGAACCCATATCCCCTGCATCGGCAGGCGGACTCTCAACCACTGTGCCACCAGGGAAGCCCCTGTTTTTTTTTTAATTTGAAAATATACGTTGCAGGTGCACCTGCAGTTTGGCAGGGGATACCTTGTCTGTAGTGTTATTTGGTCCCTGTTGAATATATGTATAACTTAAGAGGATTTTCAAAAGTTGATGAGGATTATTGAGATTCTAAGAAAAAATTTGGGTTTTTTTGGGCAAAATGTCATGTTAAATAAATCTAGTAATAAAAGAATTCTACTAGGCTTCTTTGCCTATTAGGAAGACTTCGGGGGGTTTGGTAAGGGGATCCCTTCCCCCACTTTCACTCCTACTGTCCCTGATTGTCTTTGGATTGTTCACCTGAGGCCTTGTTCCCAGTTACATAATAATTTTACCAGACTTATATGTAGTGTTATGCAGATCATTTTCTCTAAACACTGAAACTATCTAGGAAGTGTTTAAAAGCTAATAGTCTATATTGACTATACCTGCTTGTTAGCCCTTTTTGGTAAAAAAAAAAAAAAAAAAGAGTGGTTTAATGTGTAAGAAAACAGTTACAAAGACCCTTAGTATAATCAATCCCTACTATCTTTCTGCATGTCTATAGGGCTTTAAGGCAGATTTTCTTTCAATTTGTATGAACACATTTTAAAGATTTTAAAAGTACTACACCATGTTTAGAGTTGGATTTAGACCTTGAGTAATGTATTTAAATTTTTTCTTTTAAAATTATTTTCAGTAATGGCAAATGTGACCCATGTCAACCAGGATTTGGATCTGTTCTGTTGAAGGCCTTACTTGATAATATGTCGTTCTTACCTGCAGCAGCAACTGGTGGTATGTGAAATTAGTTCAATCACAAATAGCTGTAGCCTTAGGAAATATCTCACAGTATGCTTGGGGCTGTGTAGTAACTTTCTTTTTTTTCTCAATTAGTTTTCTTTTTTTCTGTAGCTTATCTGTTTTTTAAGGGGTTTTAAATTGTGATTGGGTAGGCAGATACTCTCTGTTCGATAATATTTTTAGGAAAAATTTAATGGGAGATTTAAGTAAATAACCAGGTCATCTCAATTCATACATTTTCTGTACTTCATTAAAATAATTGAGTTGCTTGGTTGTTCACAAACTAAAATGTCAGTAAGTGCCAGAGAGATGACATAAATAAGAAGAATGGTTCATAAACATATTGTGTGAGAATGGTAGGGTCTGTGGCAAACTCTGATTCCCTAAAAGGAGCCAGTGGGTTGTTTTTTTTTTTTTTACAGCACCTAAAGACTGGAAATGCCATTCAAAAATGCATGTAGTTATCAGGTAGGAATTTACTATGAAGGGCTACAGATTTGTCCTTTACCTAGTGTTAGTTTTTTGTGGGCATTTTTCACAGTCTTTTATTTTATAAATAACCATTCAACAAGTTATCTCAGTGAGATAAACATATTCTACAAGGGTTTGATCTTGGTGGTATACCAGAAAAAAAGTTTGCTCAAAGTTAGGATAAATGGTTATTTTATCAATACCTTAATTTAGACAAAAAGTCTGTTTATATTTACCTTGAACATATATTGACTAAGACTATGAACTGTTTGTTTTATAGAGTAGAATGTTTTGGACTTGGTTGCTCACTTTAATAGTCTCTGGTGTTTAAAACAGTTTCTTGAGGATAGTGTTAGTGGTAGGGTGCTTAAATTATGGGATGTATTTAGTTAGATATCTCAAGTTAGAGTCTTAAAATACATCATCATGGTCACCTTTTAATATCACCTTTGGTCTGTATCTAACTGGCAGTATGGAATAACTATACTTCATTCACTTGCTAAAGTATATTATTTGTAGCTCACTGCCATCAACTGGTTCTGAAATTTTTAGTACAGAGAAATAGTATTTTAGGAAAGATGGCTTGAAGGACCTGACATCTCCGCTTTTCTAGCTATTATAAAATGTCCCTCAGAGTCATCTCACGTTACTGAAAACCTAAACGACTAAGTTGATCCTGTACACTTCTCAAAAAATATGATTACAGTTCTTTGTCAGTGTCCTCTTAAAGTCCTCCAAGGAGTTAGTCCTTCTTTGTAATTTGCCCTTACAGATTTTATTTCCAGAAAATCCTTCTAGGAAAAGGGGACATACTGATAAATATGAAATCTGAAGTTCTCTTTGTTAGAGAAAAATGAGGAAAAGAAACAGTGATTTAGACAGCTGATTTGCTGCTGTTGTTTTCAGGTTCGGTCTACTGGTATTTTGTCTTACTGAATTATGTTAAAGATGAAGATTTGGCTGGGTGCAGTACCGCGTGTGCATCTCTGCTTACTGCTGTGTCCAGGCAGTTACAGGACAGGCTAACACCAATGGAGGCTTTGCTTCAGACAAGGTATTTTAATCTATGAAATGACTAATCATGGGCCTTTCTGGATATGATACCACCTTTGCGCATAATTGTTATTATATATATTTGCTTAAGTTTTTCTTCCCTTTATTTTCTCTGAAAATAATTCCCTTTAACAACTTTGGAAGTCCTGGAGATGGTTATTCAGAGGGCTAATTATATTAAAATACTTAAAAGTGGTGTATCTTGCTAATGGTAGAAGCACTTAAGGTAATTTGTTTCTTTGTTGTTAAAACTTTGTAAGCAAAATTATGTAAATCACTTATTGCCCTTAACTAGTATTCTTTATCTGCTGTTTGATTTTCTAAAACTTAAACATAATGAACTAAGAAATAGCTAAAGGTTAGATTTGAGTTCTTGCCTAATCTTCATTATTTGAAGTATCTTATTTAAAGCAAGGATTTTTGTAATCTTTATAGATTAGAAATCTTGATTTCAATGAGATGTTACTCAAAGCCTTTGTACCTTCTGCTGAGTCAATGTAATGATTGAGGCAAGGGAGGGGTGCTTGATAGCTCTTTCTTGATTCAGACTGCAGATGAAGGTTGTCTTGGTTCATTAGTTATCAGCTTAATTGAAATCACATTTATTGAGTCTCTGGACTGTATCTTTTGGAGTATAGGTTTTCAGGGAACACAGTTGAGATTCAGTGAATTTAAGGAGTTAATAGTGTCTCCTTCTGCCCTGTGTAAAAACTGCTTTGAAAACTAAGTAAATAGATAATTTGTTAATTAGATGGCTGACAGGAAAATTGTTAGGACATTATTTTATTTTTCAGATATGGATTATATAGTTCACCATTCGATCCAGTCCTCTTTGATTTGGAGATGAGTGGCTCTTCTTGTAAAAATGTATACAACAGCAGCATTGGTGTCCAGTCAGATGAAATTGATTTATCAGATGTCCTTTCAGGTAGTAAAGTCTTTTATTAAAGGAATTTCTGAATTTTATATCTTGGGTTTAAGTAACCATTGATTTTTTAATAGATTGTAGTCACTACATTCTATCTTTGAGAACTAAAAGATTTTAGAACTTAACTTTAGTATCCGTGAGTCATTAAACTATTTGCCTTTGTTTCTTAACTCCCCCCTCAAAAAATATTGAAGTTATTTTTGAAAGGGTTGCAAATTTGGTTTTTGTGTGTGTGTGTGTTTCATTGCATGTCAGTATGACGTTAATGCTAATAAGAGATTAAAATTTGGTTATTTGTTGTAGTCCTTTCAGTTTTATGTGGTGTGCCTTTGTTGTTCATAAACTCAAAGAACATGTTATTTCATATTACAAAATATGAAAATAAAATTAATTTATACTTATTTTAATAAGCAAAGATGCAGAAAGAAAAAATAATTTTCTGCATCTTCTGTCACACTCTCCTGAGGTGAACTTGGTACACCATGTTACATGTATTCTTGTATGCATTTCTAAAGAATATGTTTTTAGGATTGAATGTATAACACTATTTGTATAATCTTTTCAGATGCTGGAATTTGGTGTTTTTCTAGTTTTGTCGGATAGAGCAATGATCGCTTTGTTTTTTGTTTTCCATCTTACCGAACTTACTGCAGGTGTTGCTAGTAAACCAAAATGTTAAAAAATTTATTTGTAAACATACTATGATAATTACCACATTAATTATAAGTAAATTTGGGGAGTTAGTCTCAGGTTTGTAAATTATGAGTTGTGAAAAAAGCAAAAGAGAAAAATCAAATATAGAAATATAAATAAAACATAAAATGTCTCAACTCTAACCTCTTCATCCTTTTAGATTACCATTGTTAACAGAATGCTTAGCTATTTAGACTTATTTGCTACACGTGTTTATGAGCATTTTTAATGAAAGAGGTCATACTATACTTCTGGTCTGTTACTTGCTTTTTAATGACTTATTCTGCCTTAGATACTGGTGTTATCTCCTCTGTTTGATGACTTAGGCTCCTGACTACCTTACTGCCAGTGTGTCTCTATCTAAGTGACTTGTCAAATTATGAATAGAACTCAAAGGAGGGGTTAGAATTAGACCTGTAGATGCCTTCTGAACTCCTTAGGATAGAATGAAATTCCTTATAGAGAGAATGTAAGGAGAGGACCGTAAAGCTCAGGCCAAGCCTGGGGGTTAAATAAGCAAGAGCAGCCATGCTCTATATTATAGAGTATCATAGTCCCAGAAGAAGGGACTTAGAAGTCGTGATATATGTCTCCATATGAACGTCTCTTCATTTTATTTCTCACCATCCAGCATTCCTTTTTTCAGTTAATGGCATCCATGGCACAAAACAGAAATCTGAATGTTGTCCTCTCTTTCTCATCCTCCACAATGAGGCTGTCGTTAGATTCTATTTTTCCACCAACATATATTTCAAATCTGCCCATTCTCTTACTTCCCACGATCGCAGTATTACGATCTAAGCCACAGTCGTTTTGAACCTGGACTACAGTAATAGCTTTCTAACTGGTCATTCTGCATCTGTTCTTGGCTCACTTCTATACATTCTCCACAATGCAATGAATGCAATCATTTTTGAATGCAAACCTGATCTGATCATTCTCTGTCTCTTCTTAAAATACTTTTCATTCCTTTCCATAATTGTGCAGTCCAGAGTCTCTAATATAGCGTAGAACATCTTGTGTGATCTGCCCTGTTAGTTTTCTTTCTGTGGCCCAGTGATTCTCAAAGTGTGGTCCATAGGTCCCCTCAGGGTTCCTGAGATCCTTTTAGGGAGTCCACGGGTTAAATGTTTTCATGATAAAACAATGTTACTTGCCTTTTTTCATTGCATTGACATTCATACTGATTGTGCAAAAGCCTGATGCTCTTCCCCATGCACTTAGAGTAAGAAGTATGGCAGTTTCACTTAGAAATACCTTTGATGAAACAGTAAAAATTGTTAATTTTATTAAATTTTGAACTCACGAGTATGCATCTTTTAAGTATTCTGTGATGAAATGGGAAGTGTGCATGAAACACTTCTGCTGCATGCTGAAGAACCATGGTTGTTTCAAGGAAGTGCACTTGTGTAGTTGTTAGAGTTATAAGCTGAACTAGTTGCTTATTTCATGGTATACCATTTTTATTTGCAAGAATGACTGATAAAATACGTTTATTCAGATTTGATTATTTGGCAGGTATTTTCTCAAAAATGAATAAAAAATGCCTGTCAGTATCCATCCAGTTGATAGTATTTGTTGCCAATATTAGAAGCAGACTTTTAAGCAGAAATTAGAATTTTGGAAAACTTGTTTCCTCTGAAATGAGCTTTAATGACTTTTCTGATGGCCTACGATGATATTAGTGAGTGTCATTTTCTGATATTATATGATGAAGTGTGTTAACATTTGGAAGATCTGTATATAGCAGTGGACCAGTATTTTCCCTATGATTGATGCATGGTGATTCAACATCAAGCATGGGTTTGAGAAGTTCTTTTTTTTTTTTTTTTTTTTTTTTTTTTTGCGGTATGCGGGCCTCTCACTGTTGTGCCCTCTCCCGTTGTGGAGCACAGGCTCCGGACGCGCAGGCTCAGCGGCCATGGCTCACGGGCCCAGCTGCTCCGTGGCATGTGGGATCTTCCTGGACCGGGGCACGAACCCGCGTCCCCTGCATCGGCAGGCGGACTCTCAACCACTGCGCCACCAGGGAAGCCCAGAGAAGTTCTTTTTTTAAGATTTTTTAAGATAGAGTTTGAGAAGTTCTTTTTTTAAGATTTCAGATACCGTATTGCAACTAATCCTAAACTACCACTTTTCAAGTTTTTGAATATTTAATACTTTATTAAAATATTCCGTTCTTTTCCAATCACATATTTGTATTGGGTCGGTGTTTTTTCATGTATTTCTGCCAGAGCATCCTATTGTAATACATTGAATGCAGAGGCAGATAGGCAAATCCAACTACCTTCTGATAAGCCAAATTTTAAAGAGATTTGCAAGAATGTAAAACATCACCAGTCTTCTCATTATTTTTGTTTTTTTTTTAAAGTATAATTTCAATTTTATTGTCTTTCCAGGGGGCAGTATTTCTTTAGTCTTTAAGAACTTAGCTTCTTACATGGGCTTTGGTGGAGGTCGTGGGGCAGCACCAGCAGGTCTAAATCCAGGTGGAGGTGTTCGGTCCTTCCCGGCTTCCCGAGAACGATTCCTGACTGCCTTGCTGTGAATGGCACAACTCACGCAGTAATGCAGTTTCACATACAGCTTGGGAAGCACATAGGCATCGAAAACACTCGCTTTGGAAATGTCCTGGATGGCTGTGGCCTCTACGATGTTCCGAATGACGAGCTTCTTAATGGCCTTATCCTCAGGCACGCGTCGGGCACAGTTGGTGCAGCGAATAGGCTGCATGTGGCTGCGGCCCTTCTTGGCACGACCATTATTCCTTGTTTTCTTGGTCATAACAGTCATTTTTCATCAAAAGATGCTATTTAGTTTTATACCTAATGAGTTTATTACTGTTATACTAATTAATGTTTAAAATATTCTCATCTTAAAATTTCTACCTTGATAAATATTTCTATATAGACACACACACACACACACACACACACACACAGAGCCAACATAAATGAAAACTCAATTTTCAAGTTCTTTTAATTATTTTAAAGATGTGTAGAGGGGTTTTAGGGTTGAGAAATGTTCCTCTAGGCACATTTTTCTTTCAGTTTCTCTAACGTGTCATGTTCCTTCCTACTGAAGGGATTTCACTCATGTCATTTCTTCTGCCTGGATTCCCATCCCAGTGAAATAAAGACATAAAAATCTTTTATTCTTCCCATATGTCTCATCACCTCATCATGGAAGTATTTTATTACCCCTGGCATAGACTGATTTCCCCTTGATTTATTTATCCTTTGAACTTCTCTTAAGTAAAGCATAGGAATTTTTTTTGGTTCAGTTGTATAATTAATTAGTACCTGGTAACCTTGAACAAAATATGCATTTCATGACAACTAGGGCCTGTCCCTTTTCTTGTATCTCCCATGTCTTCTATTGAATAAGTGCTCAATAAATATTTTTTTAACACACGTGTCAGGTCCTATGCTGGGTGCCAATGGGACGTTGGAGAACAAGGTTTTGACAGTTTAGTCTTGCGTTTAATTTATTCCTTCAGATGTTTGATGATATTTTTCATATCTCTCCATTCTTTCCATCTTCTCTTTCTGTTTTACTTTGTGTGTTAAAGAATTCTGTTTAAAAGTAGTGCTCTGATTAGAACATTTGAAAAGTACTAAAAATAACCCTTCCCTCTTCCTCCCCTTGTATTGATATACACCAGTCTTAATTCTTTTGTGTTCTTCTGTCCAGTCTTCTTACTGTGGTTTTATGATTCGCATAGTTGTGACCATTTGATTTTTCTTTCTTACTACTACATGTGCCAACTTAAACTTTTTATGATTATAAGGTAGCATATCTCATTCTAGAATATTGATATTATATTCAAAATATAAAATTTATAGATAAACCTTGCTAATATTTTAGAATTTTTTTTAGTTTTTAGTAAGTGTCATTTGTACTGTTGACATCACAGAATGTATTCTGATATTTTGCATACTTAAACAGATTGAGTAATAGCTAATCTAAGTAGCTGGTTATTTTTTCCCCTCATTTAAAATCTATTTTATTTATTTATTTATTGTTTTTCTTTTGTCTTCTATTCCTCATTTAAAATCTAAATCACTTGTTATAGTTTCTTGTTAATGTGAATGGCCACTAGGTTGCTTCTCTGCAACTCTGCTTTTGTAGTAAGGAGACTAGTATCTGTGTGTTTTCTTAATACCATGTCCATTGTTGAAGCCCTGTGTAAACCCTGTGTTTATGCATTTAAACATCTTTCTATTTAAAATCGAAGTAGTAGCTATAATTCTCAATATGACTATTGCCTTTTTAAGGTTAATTCACGTTTTATAAAACTTGTCTCTTTTTTGTATTAGGAAATGGAAAGGTCAGTAGTTGCACAGCTGCTGAAGGTAGTTTCACATCTCTCACTGGACTTCTAGAAGTTGAACCTCTGCACTTTACTTGTGTGTCAACTAGTGATGGAACCAGAATAGAAAGGGATGATGCAAGTACGTTTACTGGTATATACCTTCTCTTATTATATACATTCTTTTATTACATATTTTATGTTGTAATAAAGTGATATATCAGTATTTACATATCAGTTTATAGTATATGTAAATTCCTTTGCTGTCATGTTTAGTAGAAACTTATTGGTAGGAGGCACATTTTGGGGAAAAATCATAAGTGGTTTCATATTCTTTTCTAAGTCTATTCATGGGTTTTTTCCTACCCTCTAGAACCCTCTGTTAAATCTTTTTGTTTTATGTATGTGCATTTTTAGAAACATTTTAATTTGGAAAATATCAAACATAACGAAAGTAGAGGGACGAGTACAATAGACTATATTTTCATTACCCACCTTCAGCAATCAGTCTTGATGGTCAGTTTGGCATCATGATGTAATTTCTTGCGTTTAAAGTTAAAGGTATATTTGGTAATGTCTTTGAGAAGGTTGAGATGAGTGAAGACGAAATACTGTTTTTTCAGCTAGTTTAAAACAACTTTGGATATATGAACCAGTATTTGTGTGTGTTGAATATATGGTGCTGTTGATGTTTTAAATGAATAATCAGTGAGAAGAACTTCTGTTTATTCTGTATATCTTACTTTCTGTGTTTTTTCTTCACATTGTAGGATCAGTGTTTCTTTACAGTTAGTTCTATCTGGGCACAAATAATTGAAGTTTTTATAATTAAAAATATTGGTGTATGGTTTTACATTTATATTACAGTCCCAGAAGTGTTTTTGAATATTGTCTTGAATGAATTCTGCTGTTGATGGTTTTTTGTAAGTAGGTGTCTTTTTGTTTCTTCAGCTGTCTAACAGAAAGTAAAAATAGTTTGCTTGAGAAGTCATGAAAAATTTAATCTTGCACTTGGGTCCAGAATGGCAAAGTGTTTTAAAGGGAAATTTACAGTCCTTTGAGTGCCTTTTTATTCAGAATCATCTTGTATCTTCCAATTGTAGAAGTAACCACTAAGTGAAATTCATGGCTTATGTAGCTTAGAGTTTTAATTTAAAAATAAAATTTTATATTTCTTTCATATGGAGATGCCAGAAGGGTCAAAATTCATTTGTGTTTGTTTTCTTGGACTATTGCAGTCATTTTGTAGAAACTTATATATTTACAGTGGTATGGAAACATGCGATAACAAGAAATTAAACTTCCAGAAAACTCTTTGGTTCTAAATCAGACTTTTTTTTTGGAACTGTCATGAAATTAATTTTTTATTTTAAGAAAATTAATGTGTTTGAATAAGTAATACTTTCAGAAATTATAAAATTTAAAACATAAAAGATCTGGTTTGAAAAAGAAAAGTATTTCCTCACGTTCCTACCCATTTCTACTCCTGTAAAACGTACAATAGGACCCGTTTCTTGTCTTTCCAAAGGTAGTCTATGCTTTTATAAGCGTTCACCTCTGTATTCCACCCAGACTGAAACCACCACCAGCAGAGGGATACTTACTAAATGTTAGGGCAGAGTCCTGACTAGTGATCATAAGGTGCTAGAAGATGACTGTAGTCTCTCAGCTTCCTGTCTCCTTTTCTTTTGAAACATGTTAATTGTGAAATATAATGCGCATACAGAAAGGTGCAGAAAACAATTGTATAGTGAAGCAATTTATCACAACACAAACTGCCCATGTGACCACCAAGTCAAGAAGTAACATTTCCAGTACTCTAAAAAAGATTTCTTCATGCCCCCTTTCCATTTATTTTTCCCTCACTCTCTCCAAAAGGTCAACATTGTCCTAACTTTTAGAGTAATCATTTCTTGGTTTTTATTTGTTTCTTTGTATAACCTCTTAGCTACATGTTCCTAAACACTGATTGAGTAGGGTCTGTATGGTATAGAATTGCATTTATGTATTTGTTGGTCAGCCTTCTGTTCCATGTTATCGTTGTTAAATTCACCTATATCATTGCATATATAGATAGTTGGTTCATTTTCATTGCTGTTTACGATTCTACTCTCTGAATAAAACAAAATTTATGTACCCACTATTGATTTGTGTACTCTTGAGTGACATTTAGGTTGTTATATTGTAGTGCTGTTAGTACTAGTGGATACACTATTCTCTTAGCTATGACTGTAGAAGTTGATTTGCTGCTTTATAGGGTTTTCATATATTCAACTTTATTTAGTAAGTAACGTTAAAAAATGCACTCCTTAATTTACAAGCATATTAAGATTTTCTAGTTATCATCTTATTCATTTCTATTTAAAATGCTGTGGGGTCAAAAGAAATACTTTGTCAGTCTGCAAAATTTATTGGGAATTGCAGAGGATCAGCAATAATGCTTGACAATAATGTTTACTCTGCACTTGGTGAAGTGTGCTCTGTATATCCACTTGGATTAATTGTGGTCTTCAAATTCTCTGTCTTTGATTATTTCATCTTTTTTTTTGTTTGTTTTTGTTTTTAGTTAATAAGATCAGCATGTTAAATTCCTTTCATTATACCTGTGGATTTGTCTATTTTAGTTTCAACAATTTTTATTTTATACATTTTGAAGCTACCATATAAATTTAGAATGGTTGTATCTTTCTTGTGAATTGAATCTTTTATCGTTAGGTATTATCTCTCTCTCTCTAAGACTGATTTTCCTAAATTACTTTGTTTGATATTTCTCTACCAGTTATGAGCTTTCTTTTAGTTACTATTTGTATGGTATATATTTTTCCTGCTTTTTACTTTCAGCTTTTCAGTGTCTCCTTTCATTTTAGTCATGTCTTTTATAAGCAGAATGTAGTTGCTTTTTTCCTCCCCTTCTTTCAATTGGAGTATTTAGTTTATTTACATTTAATATACTTAGTAATATATTTGGATTCAAATCTACCATGTTTTTCATATATTCTATTAGATTTCTCATCTTGCCTGTTAGATGTTTCTTTTTCTCCTTTGTTTCCATTTTATTGGTGATTGTATTTTTATTGAGCTATTTTTCTACTTTTTATTATAATATTTTTAGCAGTCATCCCAGAGAGCATAATATACACATATCCTTGACATCCAGAAATCCAGTTGCTTTTCTTTTTACCATACAGTGCTAATATATTGAACATTATCTATCACCTTTCTAATTTATATGGCAATGTGGCTTTATACCTTAATTTTATATGTATTTTAATTCCATGGTTATTATTATAGTTTTTATATTCAGTATTCATTTGGATTTATTTCATAACTCCATTTTCATTTCTCTGTTTCTTTGCTTTTGAGCTTTTCTGTGGTTTGATTTTTCTTTATGTCTGAAAACTCTGTAAGATCACTTTTTTTGTTCTTGTCTACTGATGATGAATTAACTTAGTTTTCTATAGGAAAATTTCAAATATTTCTTGAAAAATTAGATAAATGACAGCCATTATCCATACATAGTATCTATTTATTTATTTTTTTTATTATTTTTTTATTTTTATTTTTTTTTGGCAGTACGCGGGCCTGTCACTGTTGTGGCCTCTCTCGTTGCGGAGCACAGGCTCCGGACGCGCAGGCTCAGTGGCCATGGCTCACGGACCCAGCCGCTCTGCGGCATGTGGGATCTTCCTGGACCGGGGCACGAACCCGTGTCCCCTGCATCGGCAGGCGGACTCTCAACCACTGCGCCACCAGGGAAGCCCCGCATACATAGTATCTTAAACAATGCAGATGTCCTCTTTAATAACTGATTCCATTTTTATTATAATTATCTAAGTTAACTATGGTTTATTATGATGCACTTTATCATAATCTAATAAATTAGTATAATCAATGTCATAGTATCTAATTTTCAGTACTTAATTAAATTTTTCTGAACATCATAATAATAACTTTCTACATTTGGCTTGTTTGGATCAAGATATGTCATCTTCATTCTTTTTTTTTAAATAAATTTATTTTATTTATTTTATTTTTGGCTGCGTTGGGTCTTCATTGCTGTGCACGGGCCTTCTCTAGTTGCGGCAAGCGGGGGCTACTCTTTGTTGTGGTGTGCGGGCTTCTTATTGCGGTGGCTTCTCTTGTTGTGGAGCATGGGCTCTAGGCACGCGGGCTTCAGTAGTTGTGGCACGTGGGCTCAGTAGTTGTGGCTCGTGGGGTCTAGAGCGCAGGCTCAGTAGTTGTGGCGCATGGGCTTAGTTGCCCCGCAGCATGTGGGATCTTTCTGGACCAGGGCTTGAACCCATGTCCCCTGCATTGGCAGGTGGATTCTTAACCACTGCGCCACCAGGGAAGCCCCCATCTTCATTCTTGAAGAGTATTTCACATGTTATAGAATTGTAAGCCAGCTATTATTTCTTCTAGTTATTTAAAGGTAATCTTTCATTTTACTTTACACTGTTTTTGTTAGACATCACTTGTCAGTCTTATTATTCCTTTTTTAATGTCATTGTCAGTTTTCAAGGTGTTTTTGAGATTCATACTCTTCCCCCGCCCTCCTTGATTTCTCCCCTTCACCTCCTTTCTCTCTGTTTTCAGCATTTTTCTATGATTTCCTACATGTGGTTTCAGTTGTAATTATCCTGGTTGGGATTCACAGAGCTTCTTGAATGCTTACTTCGTATCTTCCGTCAGCTTTAGAAAGATCTCAGCCATTAACTGTTGAAACACTGCTTCTGCCCTGTTTTTTATCTTCTTTCTTTTTGCATCTCCAATTTCATGTATGTTACACTTCATCACTATAACTGACATAATTTCAACTTTTAAATCTCTTCTTTTACTATGGGTATTTTCTTCTAATTCATCTTAGTTTACTCTTTCTCTCTTCTGATGTGTAATCATTTGTGGGGGAAAAGCTATCTTTCCTTCACTCTACTGCAATGTCACCTCTCTTCAGAATTATGTGTTTGCTATCTGTGTGGGTCATTTCTGTTCCTTTGGTCAGTTTATCTAGCCTTATGCCAGTACCTCATTGTCTTAATTACTGTAACTTTATGTTAAGTCTTAAGATCTGCTAGTACAAATCTACCAACTTTTTTTCTTTTTTGGTAGATTTAGAAAATTTATATATGAAGTTTTCATAGTGTTGTGCAGTCATTACCACTAATTCCAGAGCGTTTTAATTACTCCAGAAAGAAACCCTGTAACCATTAACAGTCACTCCCAATTCCCCTCTCCCCCATCTTCTAGCAATCACTAATGTGTTTTGAGTCTATGGATTTGCCTACCCTGGACATTTCCCATAAATGTGGAATCATATAGTATATGACCTTTTTGTCTGGGTTCTTCCACTTGGTTTAATATTATCAAGGTTTGTCCATTTAGCATGTCTAAGTACATCATTTTTGTAGCTGAATAATATTCCATTTTATATTTACCACTTAAAAATTTTTTTGGATGTACCACATTTCGTTTATCTACTCAGCAGTTAATGGACATTTGGGTTGTTTCCTCTTTTTGGCTATTAAGAAAAATACTGCTGTGAACAATTTTGTGTTAAGTGTTCATTGTGATGTATGTTTTCAGTTCTCTTGAGTGTATACCTGGGAGTGTAATCCACCAACATTCTTTTTCTTAAAGGTGCTCTTTCATAAAGATTCTGGGTCTTTTGTATTTCCATTTTTTCCAGCTTTATTGAAATATAAATGACATATAACAGTGAGCAAGTTTAAGGTGTACAGTGTGTTGTTTTGAAAAATTTATATATTGTAAAATGATTACCTCCATAGCATTAGCTAATACCTTCATCGCGTCACAGAATTACTATTTCTTTTTTGTGGTGAGAACATTTAAGATTTACTCTCTTTGTAACTTTCAAGTATATAATGCAGTATTATGATCTATAATCAATGTGCTGTACATTAGATCTCAGTAATTCCATTTAAATTTTAGAATTGGATTGATAATTTATACTCAAAAAACTTATTGTATTTTAATATGGGGTTTGAATATAAGTCAGTTTGGGAGGATTGACATCTTAACATTAAGACTTCCAGTCCATTAACATGGTAATATTCTTTAGTATATATTTATGCTAAATTAGGTATTCCATTTATCTTGGTGATGTCTTATAGTTCTTGGTGCACTAGAAGTTTTGCACATCCTTTTTAGATTTGTACCTAGCTATTTGATTTTTTATGCTATTATAAGTGCTATTTTTCTTAATTTTATTTCCAGGTTTTTCTTGCTGGTCTATAGAAGTATAATTGATCTGTGTATATTAATCTCATACCTGGTGACACTGCTATATTAACTTATTAATTCTTGTAGATTGTATATTCTTAGGGATTTTTTTTTTAGGGAGTTTAAATATACACAATTATATCATCTGTTAATAAAGAGATTTTTACTTTGTTGTTTTTCTAGTTGTTATATCTTTTATTTCTTTTTCTTGCTCTATCATGCTTCCTAGGACTTCCTGCATTTATACTGATTAGGAATGGTGATGGTAGTCATCTTTTTCTTGTTCTCACCTCTTTTTTTTTATATCTAGTTTTAGAGGCTCTTAGTATAAAAATAGAAAATGATATTGAAAACTCAGACTGTGCAAAAGATTTAAAAATTAGTTTTATAGTAGCAGGATGACTTATTTTTCTTGGGTTGTTTATGTCTCTTATGTGTTTCTTGTGACTTAGCTCATTTTCCTTTAAATATTATTTGGGCATTAGATTTTTAAAATCAGTAAAGGGCTAAAATACACATGGTTAATATTGAAAAACCACTTAAATTACCCCAAAGTACAAGTACAACATAAATGCCTTAGTAAGTCTAATAATTTTCCCTCTAGAGTTGGAATGAACTGCTGTTGCTTTGGTGGAACACTTGATGGAGCAAGTGGATTTCATTTTGCAGCACACAGCTTATATGAGTTATGATTGCTCTTTCTTTGCCCAAGCTTACATAGTTGAATTTGTGCAAGTTAAATGAGGTGTATGATGGCTACACTGTAATGATCATGTTTTTTTTTTAAGTTGAGTTTTAATTGTTAAGAGGCTATGCACAGTTTTGTTGTTATTTCAATCTTGTGATTATAGCTTAGTTTTTAAAAATAGTTTATTTGAATTCTGGCATAATATAGTCATTGTTAGATGTTAAGATAGGCTGTCAGATTACCTTTTTTCTCCCCTTTTCAGGTATTTATGAGCAGATTACTTCCCTCAATTTTATTTTATTTATTTTTATTTTTATTGGAGTATAGTTGATTTAAAATGTTGTGTTAGTTTCTGCCATATAGTTCCCTCAATTTTAGATACATTATCTGTAAAATGGGATAATATATTACCTACTCATGTGCCATTGCAAAGATTAAATGAGTTGATGTAAGTTCCATGCTTAGCACTATGCCTCATGTTAGGTTTGATTTCACACAGCCCTTGGTTCTAACCCTAGTTCTACCATTAGGTAACTCTACAGGGTAACTTCTCTGAGCTATTCTTTACTTAATCAACTAAAGACCAGAATCATAGTACCTGCCCTTCAGGGTTCATTTGTTGAATGTAGTAATTAACTAAAACAGTGTAAGGTAGCAGGTAATACATACTAAACATTTGTTATTATTGTAGCAGTTATCTTTCCTTAATATAAGTAAGTCTTTCTCTTACTTCACTTAGTATAATAATCTCCAGGTCCATCCATGTTGCTGCATATGGCATTATTTCATTCTTTTTCATGGATGAGTAGTATTCCATTGTATATATGTACCACATCTTCTTTATCCATTCGTCTGTTGATGGACATTTAGGTTGCTTCCATGTCCTGGCTGTTGTAAATAGCGCAGCCATGAACATTGGGGTGCACGTATCTTTTCAAATTAGAGTTTTCTCTGGATGTATGTCCAGGAGTGGGATTGCCGAATTATATGGCAATTCTATTTTTAGTTTTTTAAGGAACCTACATACTGTTTTCCATAGTGGCTGCACCAGTTCACATTGCCACCAACAGTGTAGGAGTAGGAGGGTTCCCTTTTCTCCACACCCTCTCCAGCATTTGTTATTTGTAGACTTTTTAATGATGGCCATTCTGACCAGTGTGAGGTGGTACCTCATTGTAGTTTTGTTTTGCATTTCTCTAATTATTAGTGATGTTGAACATATTTTCTTGTGCCTATTGGCCATCTGTATGTCTTCTTTGGAGAAATGTCTATTTAGGTCTTCTGCCCGTTTTTTGATTGGGTTGTTTGTTTTTTTGTTATTGAATTGTATGAGCTGTTTGTATATTTTGGAAATTAAGCCCTTGTTTATCACATCGTTTGCAAATATTTTCTTACAGGTTGTCTTTTTGTTTTGTTTATGGTTTCCTTTGCTGTGCAAGAGCCTATAAGTTTGATTAGGTCCCATTTGTTTATTTTTGCTTTTATTTCTATTGCCTTGGGAGACATTGGTATGATTTATGTCAGAGAATGTTTTGCCTGTGATCTCTTCTGGGAGTTTTATGGTGTCATGTCTTATATTTAAGTCTTTCAGCCATTTTGAGTTTATTTTTGTGTATGGTGTGAGGGTGTGTTCTAACTTCATTGATGTACATGGGGCTGTCCAGCTTTCCCAGCACCACTTGCTGAAGAGACTGTCTTTTCTCCATTGTATGTTCTTGCCTCCTTTGTCGAAGATTAATCGTGTAAGTTTATGAAATTAAGTTTTTATTTCAGCTTTTTCCAAAATGTTTTACACAGATACTGGTAAATATATCATGGGAAAAAAGTTCTCTTATGCTGTATATTTGAATAACATTGAAAAGAGGAGTAAAAAAATTTTAACTTCGTGCGATTTCATAGACCTGTAATGGTGGTAATGTTCATGGGTAAGCAGTATGTGCCAGACTTATTTGACTGTGCATCTGACATGCTTCTCCTCTTCTTAGTGTTCTGAGGAGCATATGGTAGGAAACATTGCTTTGCATATTCTTTGTGGGCAAGATTCTCTTTTCCAGGCTATGCTTTAAATGAGGAAATAGGTGTTGTCAGTCTTGTTAAATGATGTTCTTGTAATTGAAAGTTGTTTGAGCTTTTTAGGGGAGGGAGAAGAAGGTGGTGTTGCTGTAAGAAACTTAGTAAAGGAAACTCAGCCTGTTTCTTATGCTCAAATTGCGTAAGAGTTTAGCCATGTTAAATGAAATTTCTTCCATGCTGACAACATTTTTAAACTCAAAAGCCTACTAATTTTTCTTTGATCAAAAGTCATTCCTGGATCCCTTATACTTGAATACTATTATTATTGATATACTTTTACCATTAAGATTTCCTCTAAAGAGTCTTGTTTTTTAAAGGAAAATTAACTGTAGTTTTAGTGTGAAAGTAGTATATACTTTGTATATGTTTCTCTGTGAACCTTTTCTTCATCCTGTTTCTTTTCCCCCCTTGTCTTATGCCAGTGAGTTCCTTCGGGGTTACTCCTGCAGTAGGTGGACTATCATCTGGGACAGTTGGGGAAGCTTCGACAGCCCTGAGTTCAGCAGCCCAGGTAGCTTTGCAGTCTCTCTCTCATGCAATGGCTTCAGCCGAGCAACAGCTGCAGGTGCTGCAAGAGAAACAGCAGCAGCTTTTGAAGCTTCAGCAACAGGTTGGAGACTATTTGGCTCTTTGTTCATGCTGTCTCTAAACTTCAAAAGCTGAAAAAATACTGTAAAAATGACCATTATTTTTGTAAAGGTTGACCGATCTGAGCTAATCATTTTCTACAAAAATTGAGGTAACATCTTTGTGATACACTTAAATTTTTAAAACTTATATAAATGCATTTTCTTTGATACATATCTGGGGGAATATAATTGGTATTTTCTTTGCAGTCTTTAAGTAAGTTCCATCCTTTACTCTGTTTATAAACACTCTTGGTCAAACATAAGAGTTAAAAGTTACTATTTTAATGGATTGAAAAACCTAAAACAACATTTTAAAGACCAATTAACTTAACGTGAATTAAAATTTACTAATAATAGCAGATGTTTTGGAAACTTCATACAATTCCAGGTGACAGATTGTATCAGGTTAGGCAGCATGAGAATCCATTTCCTGTTAATATTTTGTTTTGAGGAGAACTTTCTTTCCTTATTTACATTTAATTGTTCTGGTTCCTTTCCGCCTTTGCTTTGAGAAATACCTATTTCCCAAATACTCAGGAAAGTTTATATCAAATATGTAAGGAATTGTGTGTGTGTGTGTGTGTGTGTGTATTATACACACACACACACACACACACACTCTCACACACACACATATATAGCATAGAAGTACTCCATGTTGAGTCCATTTTTTACTTAATTTCCTTTTTATTGAACTAGGATACAGTTAATCATGTTTATTTTCACAATATATACCCACGTAGTATTCCCCACAATTTAGATAGGCAGGATTAGTCTATATTTGTTGCTTTTACTTCTTTTACAGAAAGCGAAGCTGGAAGCCAAGTTACATCAGACAACAGCTGCAGCAGCTGCAGCAGCATCCGCAGCATCAGCAGTAGGTCCTGTTCACAACTCTGTGCCTTCCAACCCAGTGGCAGCCCCTGGATTCTTCATTCATCCATCTGATGTTATTCCACCCACTCCAAAAACAACACCACTTTTTATGACTCCACCACTCACCCCACCCAATGAAGCAGTTTCCGTTGTGATTAATGCCGAACTTGCACAGCTTTTCCCAGGCTCAGTTATTGATCCCCCAGCAGTCAATCTTGCTGCACATAACAAAAATTCCAACAAGTCCAGAATGGTAAATTACTATATTTTAAATAGGTGTTCGCTTAGACATTTAAAAGTATTTTGATGTATACGCTAACTTTAGAAAGCAAAGTTTTATTATGTTAACTTGTTATATCAAATTAGATTATTTTATTTAATGTTACAGAATATACATCTGGAAATGGGACTTGTTAACTTTATATTATGGTTATTAGTTTTTATAGAGCAAGAGTGATATCAATATAGAGTTATACTTTTTTCTTTTCTAGAATCCACTTGGCTCTGGTCTAGCCCTTGCAATTTCTCATGCTTCACATTTTCTTCAGCCTCCCCCTCACCAGTCCATTATTATAGAACGGATGCATTCAGGTAATCTTTGATTTGCTTAAAATATTTTTTTTGCCTTGTCTGCTGGCCCTTTGAAGACTTAATATTTTGTAGTTTGATTTTCCTGTGCAAATAAATCACATCTGCTCTTGGGAAAGTGCTTTTTACCAAGAATAAGCATTATATAAGGCTCAAGCTGTGTGCTTACCAAGTTGAATGGAAGAGTGCTGCTGAGTGGTTTCATTAATTGTATCCAAACAGTGGATTTCTTCTGTATAAGAATCTCACCTGGGGCTTCCCTGCTGGTGCAGTGGTTGAGAATCTGCCTGCCAATGCAGGAGACACGGGTTCAAGCCCTGGTCTGGGAAGATCCCACATGCCATGGAGCAGCTAAGCCCGTGAACCGCAACTACTGAGCCTGCGCTCTAGAGCCCACGAGCCACAGCTGTTGAAGCCCGCGTGCCTAGAGCCCATGCTCTGCAACAAGAGAAGCCACTGCAATGAGAAGCCTGTGCACCGCAACAAAGAGTAGCCCCTGCTCACCGCAGCTAGAGAAAAGCCCACACGCAGCAGCGAAGACCTAATGCAGTCAAAAATTAATTAATTAATTAAAAAAAAAAGAATCTCGTCTGTTGAACTATGGTTGACATAAATATCTGTCTTTATTGTAGCTGATCAGTTACCATTACACTAAAAATTATGCTTAAAGAAGTATTCATTAAGACTAGCATTCTAATGTTGGAACCATTTTTTGAGAATAGCTGACAAAATTACTGCTAAGTAAAATAACTGAGTAGGATTACTAACATTTCATGGTCTCTGGATAGTTCAAATTTTACTTAGGCTTGTACCATGCTTATATGCTACAGACCTGTGATCAGGATAGTTGCTTTTAATTAGAGCATGTTTACTAATACACTGTAGGCAATATTTGCCTTATTATCCTACCAAATGTTATTTCTGGGCTTGAACAGCAGCAGAATTTAATGAAGTCCTTAGGTATGTTTTATAGGAGGAATTAACATGAATATAGTGCATACTGTATCACTTTTCATCATATGAAGAGTTGAACCATATTTGCTTTATTGCAGTGGGTTGTTTCCTCTTTGGAAGAGAGAGTTTTAAAAATTAAAGTGTTACATGCTGTTTTCTGCCCAACTAATCATTCATTGGTAACAGTAATTAGTGTTCATGGCATATAGACTGAAATTCGTTGTTGTCCAGTCTTTATGAAATGTCAGCAGTTGTTTACACTATGATTTGGTTTTCTATCTGTGGACTCGACTGTGGCACGTAAGCCCCCTAAAGGGGGGAGAATTATGTTTTTTGTTCAGTAGTCTTTCTGTTTAGGAAAATACTGCCTTGTTTTCCTTAAAATGGCTCTATGGAGATGGCACTAGTCCTACAAGTTAAATTTAGTTGGGTTCCTTCACTGTAAAATGTAACTGGTAAGGTTACTATCTGCCCCTAACACAATAAAGAAGAAAAATAAGTAGGATTTTATTAATGCCTGCTGTTTCACTAATTGAGCTTATTCCTGAAATGTGTGTGAGTTGAGAGATGCAAATCTGCTCCTCTGTTTCTCTCAGATCATTCTTTTGTTAATATATGAGCTTACACATAAAAGACATACTGTCTCTTTAGCGTAGCCCTGAAGAGTAAGCCTTCTGCTTCATTTGGTACTGAGCTGGAGAGACAGTGATGTGTCAGTATGGGAGGGAAGCATTGTTTGTAAGTAAGTTTTATCTGTCTCCATTGGAGGACCTTCCTCAGAGATTTTTTAGTGTGGTAGTAATGACTACATGTGATTTCAGCCTTACGCTTGTCCTTTACATCTTAACCCCAATGTAAGATGCAACTCGAAAAGATGTTAAATAAGGCTTAAGAAAACCAAAATCAAATAATAAAATTTGGTATCAGTAATAAATACATTTAGTTGTAAAATTAAAAGACCAAATGACTGAAAGAAAAACCGATAGGTACTTCATTGAATTAATCTATATTTTTGCTGATTTACCTTTTTTTGCTCTAAAGTTTTAAAATAAGCTTATATGTACAGTTGATTGCCTTCATAGTAACAAACTTATTCTTGTATATTTTTTACTTAAATCTTGGGGTTCAAACTAATATAAATTGAGGTTTTAGACAGTTTTTGAATGAGAATTATTAACATTTCTTCTTGTTTGTAGTTTAGTGAGTTGATTTCATATTTTAAGGTGAATGTTCCAGATTGTTTCAGAGTGTGTCTTTTGGTTAATTGATACATGGTATTTTGTGTCAACTGTTGCTCTCTATCTCTCATAGGAGCAAGGAGATTTGTGACCTTGGATTTTGGTAGACCAATACTGTTGACAGACGTATTGATTCCCACTTGTGGAGACTTGGCCTCCTTGTCAATTGACATTTGGACATTAGGAGAAGAGGTTGATGGGAGGCGATTGGTAGTGGCAACAGATATAAGCACCCATTCACTAATTCTTCATGATTTGATACCACCTCCAGTGTGTAGATTCATGAAGGTAAAGAACTTCAAGAAAATGAATTGATATGCCTTCCATGTTTCTGATAAGTTATGGAAAATATTCAGACATATAATTTAAAAGTATCCTTATAGCACAGGGAACCATATTCAATATCCTGTGGTAAACCATAATGGAAAAATTATGTATAACTGAATCACTTTGCTGTACAGCAGAAATTAACACAACATTGTAATTCAGCTATACTTCAATTAAAAAATAAAAACAAAAGTATCTTTTTATAATTTATAATATAATTATCTTTTAAAATACATGACTCAGATTTTTATCGTGGTAGATGGGTGGTTATGTATATTTATAAGTTTTCATTTCAGATCACTGTCATTGGACGCTATGGAAGTACAAATGCCAGAGCTAAAATCCCATTAGGATTTTACTATGGTCATACCTATATCTTGCCTTGGGAGAGTGAACTGAAATTAATGCATGATCCTCTGAGGGGAGAGGGAGAATCTGCAAACCAACCAGAAATTGACCAGCATTTAACAATGATGGTTGCTCTACAGGAGGATATACAGTGCAGGTTAGTAGAAAATTGCAGTATATTTTAGTCTTATTGAAACCCTATATTTTCTGTAATGTCTCCCACATACTTGTCAAGAAATGACTTTTCATAAGTGTATAGAAAAGAGAAAAAGGCAGTAGGACACTAGCATGTTACAATAATGTTTAATGCATTAATATATTGTGATTAAATAATTGGTTCTGTTTTTTTTAGTACTTACCAATTGATGAATTGACATTGATTAATTCTTTTTAATGGTTGTGTGTTAACTTGCTTTAGAGATTTAATTTTAGTGTGTATTCGTACATGTATGTCAAAGAGAACATTGCAGGAATTATTTTGTTCGTTTATTTTTTACTTACAGGTATAACTTGGCTTGTCATCGACTAGAAACTCTTTTGCAAAGTATTGATCTTCCTCCTCTCAACAGTGCTAACAATGCACAGTACTTTTTGAGAAAGCCGGACAAGGCCGTCGAGGAGGACAGCAGGGTCTTTTCTGCCTATCAGGACTGTATTCAGCTACAGCTTCAACTAAATTTGGCTCATAATGCAGTGCAGAGGCTCAGAGTAGCTCTTGGAGCAAGTAGGAGGATGTTGAATGAAACTTCAGACCCAAAAGATTTAATTCAGACGTCTTCCACAGAGCAGTTACGTACTATCATCAGATATTTATTGGACACTTTGCTCAGCCTTCTTCACTCTTCCAATGGTTTGTATTTGACTTAAGTATTTAAAAAGGCCGGAAATATATTTGATGTGATTTTGTTGCATGTTTTGTTGTATTCATATTTCCTGGGTTCTGTTTATTTTGGTATCCTTTCTGATGTTTTTATGTAATGTGTTTTTAGGTTAATTCATTTTTTCCCCTTATTTTTGTTTTTCTTAAATAGATTATTTTTTAAATTTTTTGAATTTTACTTTATTTTTATTATACAGCAGGTTCTTATTAGTCATCCATTTTATACACATCAGTGTATACATGTCAATCCCAATCTCCCAATTCATCCCACCCCCCCAGCCGCTTTCCCCACTTGGTGTCCATACATTTGTTCTCTACATCTGTGTCTCTATTTCTCCCCTGCAAACCGGTTCATCTGTACGATTTTTCTAGGTTCCACATATATGCGTTAATATACGATATTTGTTTTTCTCTTTCTGACTTACTTCACTCTGTATGACAGTCTCTAGATCCATCCATGTCTCTACAAATGACCCAATTTCGTTCCTTTTTATGGCTGAGGAATATTCCATTGTATATACGTACCACATCTTCTTTATCCATTCGTCTGTCGATGGGCATTTAGGTTGCTTCCATGACCGGGCTATTGTAAATAGTGCTGCAGTGAACATTGGGGTGCATGTGTCTTTTTGAATTATGGTTTTCTCTGGGTATATGCCCAGTAGTGGGATTGCTGGATCATATGGTAATTCTATTTTTAGTTTTTTAAGGAACCTCCATACTGTTCTCCATAGTGGCTCTATCAATTTACATTCCCACCAACAGTGCAAGAGGGTTCCCTTTTCTCCACACCCTCTCCAGCATTTGTTGTTTGTAGATTTTCTGATGATGCCCATTCTAACTGGTGTGAGGTGATACCTCATTGTAGTTTTGATTTGCATTTCTCTAATAATTAGTGATGTTGAGCAGCTTTTCATGTGCTTCTTGGCCATCTCTGTGTCTTCTTTGGAGAAATGTCTATTTAGGTCTTCTGCCCTTTTTTTTGTTTTTTGTTTTTTTTTGCCATACGCGGGCCTCTCACTGTTGTGGCCTCCCCCATTGCAGAGCACAGGCTCCGGACGCACAGGCTCAGCGGCCATGTCTCACGGGCCCAGCCGCTCCACGGCATGTGGGATCTTCCCGGACCGGGGCATGAACCCGCGTCCCCTGCATCGGCAGGCGGACTCTGAACCACTGCGCCACCAGGGAAGCCCTGCAGATTTCTTTTGATTTCCATTTGCATGGAATATCTTTTTCCATCCCCTCACTTTCAGTCTGAATGTGTCCTTAGGTCTGAAGTGGGTCTCTCGTAGACAGCATATATGTGGGTCTTGTTTTTGTTTTTGTTTTTTTTTCTTCGGTACATGGGCCTCTCACCGCTGCGGCCTCTCCCGCTGCGGAGCACAGGCTCCGGACGCGCACACTCAGCGGCCATGGCTCCCGGGCCCAGCCGCTCCATGGCATGTGGGATCCTCCCGGAGGGTCTTGTTTTTATATCCATTCAGCAAGCCTGTGTCTTTTGGTTGGAACATTTAATCCATTCACGTTTAAGGTAATTATCGATATGTATGTTCCTGTGACCATTTTATTAATTGTTTTGGGTTTGTTTTTTGTAGGTCCTTTTCTTCTCTTGTGTTTCCCATGTAGAGAAGTTCCTTTAGTATTTTTTGTAGAGCTGGTTTTATGGTGCTGAATTTTCTTAGCTTTTGCTTGTCTGTAAAGCTTTTGATTTCTCCATGGGATCTGAATGAGATACTTGCTGGGTAGAGTAATCTTGGTTGTAGGTTCTTCCCTTTCATCACTTCAAGTATATCATGCCACTCCCTTCTGGCTTGTAGAGTTTTTTTTTTTCTGGTTTTTTTTTTTTTTTTTTTTTTGCGGTACGCGGGCCTCTCGCTGTTGTGGCCTCTCCCGTTGCGGAGCACAGGCTCTGGACGCGCAGGCTCAGCGGCCATGGCTCACGGGCCCAGCCGCTCCGCGGCATGCGGGATTCTCCCGGACCGGGGCACGAACCCGTGTCCCCTGCATCGGCAGGGGGACTCTCAACCACTGCGCCACCAGGGAAGCCCTGGCTTGTAGAGTTTTTGCTGAGAAATCAGCTGTTAACGTTATGGGAGTTCCCTTGTGTGTTATTTGTCGTTTTTCCCTTGCTGCTTTTAATAATTTTTCTTTGTCTTTAATTTTTGCCAATTTGATTACTGTGTGTCTCGACGTGTTTCTCCTTGGGTTTGTCCTGTATGGGACTCGCTGCGCTTCCTGGACTTGGGTGGCTATTTCCTTTCCCATGTTAGGGAAGTTTTCAATTACAGTCTCTTCAAATATTTTCTCGGGTCCTTTCTCTCTCTTCTTCTTCTGAGACCCCTATAATGCGAAAGTTGTTGTGTTTAATGTTGTCCCAGAGGTCTCTTAGGCTGTCTTCATTTCTTTTCATTCTTTTTTCTTTATTCTGTTCCGCAGCAGTGAATTCCACCATTCTGTCTTCCAGGTCACTTATCCATTCTTCTGCCTTAGTTATTCTGCTGTTGATTCCTTCTAGTGTAGGAATCACTTATTGTATTGTTCATCTCTGTTTGTTTGTTCTTTAATTCTTCTAGGACTTTGTTAAACATTTCTTGCATCCTTTCGATCTTTGCCTCCATTCTTTTTCCGAGGTCCTGGATCATCTTCACTATCATTATTCTGAATTCTTTTTCTGGAAGGTTGCCTATTTTCATTTAGTTGTTTTTCTGGGGTTTTATCTTGTTCCTTCATCTGGGATGTAGCCCTCTGCCTTTTCATCTTGTCTCTGTTTCTGTGAATGTGGTTTTTGTTCCACAGGCTGCAGGATTGTAGTTCTTCTTGCTTCTGCTGTCTGTCCTCTGGTGGAGAGGCTATCTCTTAAATAGATTTTTGATGATTTTTTTCTTGAGTTTCTGCTATTGATGTGTCACATCATTGTGTTACTAGCAAAACAATAAATAATGTTTGAAAGTGCAACAGTGAAAACTGTTAATAAATTGCTAATCTAATACAGAACTGTCATTTTCTAACCAGGAGCTATTTTTGATTATTATATATGATGTAATGTGCACACACGCACACACAGCCACCTGATACACTGAACTCCACAAAAAAAGAAATATAATTGATATAATTGCTAATTCTTCTTTTCTCCAAGTGTTTGACAGTTAAAATTCTACATATAAGGAGTAAATAAATGAATAGGAAAATAAATAGACCAAAAATATGCTGGTAAAGAGGAAAGCCTATCTAGGGATGCTGATGTTGATACTATAGCATGCTCTTAACTAGGAAATTTTACTGTTTTCTTTCTTGTAATAGGACACTCTGTTCCTGCAGTTTTGCAGAGTACATTCCATGCCCAGGCCTGTGAAGAGCTTTTTAAACACCTGTGCATCAGTGGAACCCCAAAGATACGGTTACATACTGGTCTTCTACTGGTTCAACTCTGTGGTGGTGAAAGATGGTGGGGCCAGTTTCTTTCTAATGTTCTTCAGGAACTGTACAATTCAGAGCAACTTCTCATCTTCCCACAGGATAGGTAGGTCAGAAAATATTGGAGTAGTTTGTTATTAGTGACTTATGCTTCCCGCAGTGTTCAGATTTGGAAATCTTGTGTATGTGGATACCGAGTGTGGAGAAATGAACTAAAGCCTGTCTTTTCACAGTTTGAGGAATGCCCAGTGAAGGGCATTTTGAAGAAGATTCTACATGATGTAACTGGACTATATTCTTTAGTTTCCTAACTGAATCTGTGGAGTTTATAGATCTGTGTTTACAAATATTTCCTATCAGATCATATTATTTTATGTATCAAATTTATATTTTTGAGTCTATTATACAGTTCTCTCTAGTTGATTTCTTAGATAAAATGAGAAAATATAAGCAGTAGCTGAAAAAGAGCTAATTTTAACATTATACTTCCAGATATAAATCTTACTAATAACCAAATATTCTATCATTACTCTCTTAGATTACAAAGTGAATTATTTTTAAGATGAACACTTAAAGTGATTCATATTGGCTATTTTATTTGTATCTTTTTTTTTTTTTTTAGGGTCTTCATGTTACTTTCCTGCATTGGTCAGAGATCACTTAGTAATAGTGGAGTATTAGAAAGCTTACTTAATCTGTTGGATAATTTACTGTCACCTCTTCAGCCGCAGTTACCCATGCATAGGAGGACAGAAGGTATTATTTAAATTAGTGATCTTTAGTAAAAACGTAAGATTCCTGTAAATACGGCTTTTATAAAATGACTAGTCTGAAATACTTATTTTACTATTCATTTTGCTGCACACTAATATTTTTATGATGTAGACTTTTTAGAATGATCAGCCTTCGTGTGATTGACTGCCACATGGTTACTGCTTTTTAAAAATGTTACCTTTTCTTTATGTGAGTTTTGAACTTGGGAATTATTGTGGGTATGTTGTTTTTATACTATCATAGATAAAATCAAACTCTTGTGTTTAAGCTTTAAGGCAGCATTGCTGTTCTCATCATGGATAATGAGCTTCATTTGAGCAAGAAAATTGTTATTGGAATAAAAACTTTAGAGCATAGTTTAAAACTGTATGAATTATAACTTGAGAGACTTTAAATTTCAGTCACCTGTAAGTTGAGGAATAGCTTCTTATACCTTGTTTTCTAGTTTATAAGTTATTACCTGTTAGATTCAAGCTACACTTATGAATCTATTTTTGTACCAAGAAGCATTTGTCAAGTCTTCCATTTGATTTGATGTGTTACTTCATTTTTGGCCATAGGTTTCAGTTTTGAGGCTTACTATAAATATTAGTGTTCATAATTATATGGTGTGTTTTGGATTTATAAAATGTCTTAATTTTATAATTATTTTATCAGATTTCATTAGGATTCTTAGAGTCACCTGATTATTTTTTCTCCTCACATTTCTATTCAGGAGTACTAGATATTCCCATGATCAGTTGGGTTGTTATGCTGGTGTCCAGGTTGCTGGATTATGTGGCAACTGTAGAAGATGAAGCAGCAGCTGCAAAGAAACCTTTGAATGGTAAAGACAGGGAGAGGTTTATGACAGGTATCAGAAGTTTATAATAATCTGTTGGTGGGGATTTTGAGTGACTACCCAGTTTTTCCAGAACTGGTATTGGCCTGGAGATTCCAGCTGTATGTAATTTATGTAAAATATTAATTAACTTTACCAGGAATAACATACATATAGGTGAAGTTTATAAAAAGGAAATCTGTGGAGAGTTATTGTATTTAGTTTAGTATATCATTCCATTTACTATTATAAAATGTTTCTACTAATTAACTACAAATGACTTTTATGCTTAGATATAGAAATTCTCAGATTTTTGCGAGTTGTAATCTTTCTCCATAAGCTTAAAGCACAGAAAATTTTTTAAATGAAAGACAAAGTGCAAGACAAATTTTCTTCTCCTCTTCCAAGTTAACAAGACTTTATGAAGTAGCTACATCTAATATGTAAATACAGATAGTAAGTGCCTTAAAACTTAGAATTTTATACATTATTAGGATTATAATATTAAAAAAAGATCACTTGAGATGTTTTATAGGTATAAGATGTTACAGAAAATCCTGAATGAACTTTTTGGCCAGCCCAATGAATCAGTTGTTTATGGTACACATTATGTTTGAGAATAGGGTGGGGAATTCTTTTCATGTACAGGGAATATTTTTAACAAATGCTATATGTCTCAGTTATAGGATGTAGAATTAAGACACAAATACAACTACCTGTAAAGTTGGAATGTAACAGATGGTATGGGAGGAGTTAGTTTTTATTTACAGTATTCATGTATTATGGAAATACATTAGTAGAAGACATTTTTTTAGGGCTTGAAGAATTTGAATTGACTTGACAAAGGGATAATAGAAAACAGAAAAAGATGTCATTAGGTTAAGCAGACATGAAAAAATCATTGAGGATGGTTAAAGTATGGGATTAAGCCTGAACTGAGCAAAGTGACAAGGAATAATCTGGACACATTCCAAAATGAGAATAAGTAGAGCTACACAGCATGTTTTTTAAACTATCCAACTTTATTTTTGCAGTCATTAAATCAGATTATTGAGTATCCCTTTTTTTGGGTCCCTGTACAAAAAGCATGTGAGTTCGAAATAGGCAATAGTGAGCATTTTGTTGTTGTTACAGTTGAGCGACATTATCAAAGTTGTGTTGTACAGAGATCAATTTTAAACAGTTGTGGAGAAAGTTGGCTGTTAATGAAAGGATTGGAGGCAGAGAGAACTGTGGTCTTAAAGTCATTCAGGATCTAGGTTAACTTTTCTAAGGTCAGATGTTCTTAGCAATTTCTTTACGATGGTTTCCTTAATTTTTTTAAAAATTGCTTTGTCGTTATTGACACATTTATCATTTTATGTTTTCTGGGTGTGAATAGTACTTTAAAATCACATTTAACAGAATTATTAATACAACTTTTCCTTGCCCTGTAGGTAACCAGTGGAGTTTTATTAATAATAATCTGCACACCCAGAACATAAATAGGTCTTCCAAAGGCAGCAGTAGCCTTGATAGATTATATTCCAGAAAAATAAGAAAGCAGCTAGTTCATCATAAACAGGTAATTTTCAGTATTTTTTTTTGTTTGTTTGGTTTGTTTTAATGTTTGAGACATTGCATGAGATAGACCTGCCATCAGACCTTAGGTATGATATTTAATGAACTAGTTAATTTAGGGAAATTATTTGACACTTTTGAGTCTGAGTTCCTTATTTGTAAGATGACAACAATATGTAGTTTACAGATTTTTGGTAATGTCCTTTAAACTGTAGGGACATCCCTGGCGGTCCAGTGGTTAAGACTTCGCCTTCCAATGCAGGGGGTGTGGGTTTAATCCCTGGGAGCTGAGATCCCACATGCCTCACGGCCAAAAAACCAAAACATAAAAAAACAGAAGCAGTATTGTAACAAATTCAATAAAGACTTTAAAAATGGTACACATCAAAAAACAAAAAACTGTCTACCTCTTCACATGTCTATTACTACCATTCTAAGTGCAGCCGTCATTTGCCTAGTCAGAAGGCCTATCTGCCTTTGTTCTTTCTCAGTCCAATCCATTTTTCATGCTGCCCGTACAGAGTTCTTTTAGATACAAACCTAATCATATCACTCCTTCTCTAAATTATTAGTGGTTTCCAGTTGAACTTTGGATGACGGTCAAACTCCTTAACATAGCTTTAGTATATCTGTCATCTGCCCATCTAACTTTCAGGTTTGAATTTTGGTCTAGCCATACTGAATGTGGGTTCCTGGACCACCTACACCAGTTTTTTCATCCAGGATTTTAGTATGTGCTTATCCCCCATCCCTCCCCTCCTTCCCACCAACTACTGAATTTACTGTTTTGCTTGGATAATCTAACTTATTTTTCACATGTTAGTTTACATTCACTTCCTCAAAGACGTTTTCCCTGGTTTCTCAGTTATTATCCCATAAAATATGTTCCCCATGTACCCTATATTTTTCCTTTCATTATATTTATCATACTTTTTTGTTGGGATTCTTTTATTAACCTGAGTTTATAGCTGATGTCAGATTCTTATGAGCCAGTTCTTTATTTTAAAACGTGTCTTCCTCTTTGTCTTACAGTATATACAGGAATATAGACTGTATCTTTGATACCCGGTATAGAGCCTAGTGTGTCATCTAAAAATATTTGTATAATTGATTTAAGATGAAATGAGATTTTATAAGAACGCCTTTAAGATCTGAAAGTTTGTGAAAGCTTTTGGGCTTTTTAAAAAATATGAACTCAGCAATAAATTATTTAGTTTTACTACTGAATTTTTCAACTATGAGCAACTATTGGCCTTTTGCAAGAAAAATGATGTGAAGCTTTTCCCTCAACTCCTTTTTCCATTTGAGACTCCTAACTAATTTTAGGTGGTACTAATAATCACCTAAAATTTCAAATTCAGCTAAAATTTATCGAGCACTTAATGATTATATTTGCTGTATTTACTTTAGGATATGAAGATGGAAAACAAACCTAGAGAATGATCCAGTGGATTTTTCTTAGCAGTATTTTACTATTTTATGCTTTATTATAAAGGACATTTTTGGGACCGTTAGCAAAACTTAAAAGTGGGGTCTGGGGCTTCCCTGGTGGCGCAGTGGTTGAGAGTCCGCCTGCCGATGCAGGGGACGCGGGTTAGTGCCCCGGTCCGGGAGGATCCCGCGTGCCGTGGAGCGGCTGGGCCCGTGAGCCATGGCCGCTGGGCCTGCGCGTCCGGAGCCTGTGCTCCGCAACGGGAGAGGCCGCAGCAGTGAGAGGCCCGCGTACCGCAAAAAAAAAAAAAAAAAAAAAAGTGGGGTCTGAGGAATAGTTAGTTGTTAGTAGTGCATGGATGTTACTTCTTTGATTTTAGTGGTTGTATTATGGTTTGTAGGAGAAGGGTCTTGTTTCTAGGAAATACACATTAAAGTATTCAGGGGTGATTGGTCATCAGGTTGCCAACTTATTCTCAGATAGTTAGGGAAAAAATGTCTTTGTATAGCAATATAAATTGTTGATTAAGATTATGGTTGTTTCAAAATAAAGATTATATTTTTTCTTGATTGCAGTTGTTGTATATGTTAATTGTAGAACTTTTGGAACAATTTTCTGAAAATACTGATTTGTTCTCACATTCACATACCATGTATTGATTATTTAATACACGTGCATGCTGGTTTTAATTTATGATATATTTTTCTTCATATATGGAGATAACAGCCAAATGGATATTTCTTTATAATATAATGTTCTTTTTCTTGCTGATAACAAAAATATGTAGCAACAGTAGAAATTTAGGAAATATTCCTTGAAAAGGTAGATTAAGTTCTTAACTGAATTGTGCATTTATAATTATGGCTATAATGTTCTAGTGACTTTCTGTTTAGAGTAATGTTCTGCATAATGGATATATGGCAAAGTGGTTTTGTCATTCAGCAGATTTTCAAGGTCTTTCTAGGCAGAAATTTTTTTCTCCTTGTTGGTCTATTTGTTCATTTCAACCTACTAGTGGTTGCCAGGGGTACGGATGGGACAGATAGGATAGGAGGGAGGAGGGCGGGCAGCATAAGAGGACAACATGAGAAAACCTTGTGATGGTGATGGTGTACAGTATTAACTGTAGTGGTGGATACCTGAACCAACAAATTGGGTAAAGTGTACCAGAGATCTCTGCATTATTTTTTAACAACTGCATGTGAATTTACAGTTACTGCAGTAAACTTTTTAATTGATAAAAAACATAGACATACCAAAAAATGTTCTACTTTTGAAGATTCCCATAAAAGCCAAGCTAAGAATATTGTACAATAGAAGAATTTTCCCCATGTATTTAAAAATAATTCTTTTCCTCTGTTTAAAAAATACTCCATCAGTCAGTCTCATTAGTGGCTTACATAAAAAAGTATTCCAGTTATTTCCCTTCTCCCATGGGTAAGAAATTAATTACTTCTTAATTACAACAGGGGGAGATCTTTTATTTGGAATTTGGAAGTGATTTTTAAAAAATCAGCAACATAGTTTAAACTAGATTTTTCAGAGAATTACTTATTCTATTAGTTTGATGTATAGATTCTGAGGAGTATAATAATTTACTTTGTTGTTTTTAACACTGTTAACTATAAGATTAACTTTTTTTTTTTTAAGCAACTTAACTTACTAAAAGCAAAACAGAAGGCTTTGGTGGAACAGATGGAAAAAGAAAAAATACAAAGCAACAAAGGATCATCATATAAACTTCTGGTAGAGCAAGCCAAATTAAAGCAGGCGACCTCAAAGGTATGATCTTTACTTTTTAATGTAATTATCTTAGAAAAGTCACTCTCCCTTTTAGTATTTTAAGTTACTTGAATAGTTAAGTATTTTTAGTAATGATCAGGAAACTTTGTTATTCTGCTTATCAACAAAAATCTATTCCTTGTACCTTTTTTGGGAAAGGTAGCTTTTAACTCAAGTAAATATATGATTAATGTGGGCTTAAAGTATTTTTATAGTGTATTTCTTCTAAAGTGAATTGTGTTCCAGTAAATTGAAGATAAAAGGACTCAGGAAATATATGGTTTTCCTAATGTGTCCTTTATATGTAAAATTTTTAAAAATAATGATATATTTTTTTAAATTTGGGGGATAACATTTATATGTAGCAACCAAGTTTACATATTGTGTTTCTTTAAATATGAAATTACAGTTACTCCATCAGAGTTTGAAATGAATTAATACTCTGTACTTAGTATATATAGGTTTCTTTACCATTCACCTTTTATGATTATATTTAGATGTTTTGGTAATATTTATTTAAAATGTTAGATTTGACCTGTTGTAGCCTTTCTATAGAACTTCACCTTTCTGATATTCTGTTATGTATCTGATACCTTATTTTAAAATAGGACATGAGGTATATTGGTCAGTATAGTTTTTAATAGTCTTACTTTTTGAAGCTTATGGTTTGCCTAAAAATTTTGTTCTTTAGAAGTTGTAAGTTTTCTGAGTGAATATTTTCATGTCATAAATAAACTTTTACTGCAAGAATTTTCATTCAATAAACAGTGGTTTAAATATTGTAAATTTCTGTGTACAGCACTTTAAGGATTTAATTCGATTACGTCGGACAGCAGAGTGGTCTCGTTCTAATTTAGACACAGAAGTTACAACAACAAAGGAAAGCCCAGAGATAGAACCACTTCCATTTACCCTGGCTCATGAACGTTGTATTTCAGTAGTCCAGAAACTTGTCCTTTTTCTCCTCTCCATGGATTTTACATGCCATGCAGATCTCTTATTATTTGTTTGTAAGGTAAGTAAATGAATAGACATAATTTATAATTATACAGACTTAGTAAGAAAAAGAAATAAGAAAAAATGCAGTTTTTAATTGATTTTTAAGAGAAATAAAAGTGCTTTCACTGGTTTTCCTTTTATGCAGTTTAGTTTTTTTTTTAATGTGCCTTGAAAGGTTTTAAAAATATTTTGGCACTTATTTCTTAGGAGACCTAATGTGTGTGTGTGTATATATATATATATTATATATATATATTTTGCGGTACACGGGCCTCTCACTGTTGTGGCCTCTCTGGTTGCAGAGCACAGGCTCTGGACGCGCAGGCTCAGCGGCCATGGCTGACAGGCCCAGCCGCTCCGCGGCATGTGGGATCTTCCCGGACCGGGGCATGAACCTGTGTCCCCTGCATTGGCAGACGGACCCCCAACCACTGTGCCACCAGGGAAGCCCCTAATGTATATTTTTAACCTAGTTAAAACTAGATTAATGTAGATTTGAAATGTAAGTAATGTGGGTATGTCTATCTACAGCCTACCTTTTGTCTATTAGGATAGGAAATTATTATTATCAGGATAGGAAATCTACAAACGAGTGTCAGATTATAGCAGTGAAGGGTGTATTAATGCCCTGAAAGCTTTCCTGTAGCATATTCATTGCTTATAGAAATTATTTTAAACTATTCAACTCAGGTTTTTACCTGGATTTTAATATTTGATCCATGAAATTACATTTCTTTTGCATTTACATCAAATAATTATTTTGACATCAAAAGCATATCTCATTGAAAGCAGTTACTTCAATGCTTTATTTTTGGAAAAACATATTTAATTGCTATTTAAGTGTATGATTTTATAAAATGTATTACAGGTTCTTGCACGCATTGCGAATGCGACGAGGCCAACTATACATCTGTGTGAGATTGTGAATGAACCCCAACTGGAAAGACTGCTATTACTCTTGGTTGGAACTGACTTCAATAGAGGAGATATATCTTGGGGTGGTGCTTGGGCTCAATATTCCTTAACTTGTATGCTACAGGATATTTTAGCAGGTTTGTTAGGATTTATTTTTAATAAGGTATGTCAAAATTAGCTTGTTGCTGCTTGACTAATCTTTAAAGGAAACTGTGAGCTCCTCAAAAGTATAAAATGTCTCTTTCATGTATGGCAGTAGCAACCATTTAGAATTACTTTTGCGTTTAATTATGTTGACACTTGTAATAAATGCAAGTTTTTATGGAGGAGTTAGGTTACAGAGTACAGGGACATTGGAGCTAGTCAGCTTCCTTATTAATATCAGCAGTGGGCTGCTTCCTAATTCTTTATGTGCACTTGAGGAAGGTACTCCCTGCTCCTCAGTTTTTTCGTCTGTAAAATAAGGATAATAAAAGTATCTTTCTTATGAAGTTATTTTGATGAATAAGTGAGTTAATGTGTGTAAAGTGATTATAATAACTCCTTGTTCATATCGCACATTTTGTATTTGCTATTAGTTAGCATTTGAAGGTAATGCAGTGAGCCCTAGCATTTCCTTGGGTAGGTGTGGACTCATTTGCCTCAGAATCTTTTGTGGTTGGTAGAGTACACATGCTTTTCTCAATACTGGATGAAAAACTATGGTTTGGATGTCTGTTTACTAATTACTAAAGCAGTTAGGATGCTCTTCTTACCTGCAGGAGAATTGCTGGCTCCAGTAGCTGCAGAAGCCATGGAGGAAGGAACAGTGAGTGATGATGTAGGTGCAACAGCTGGTGACTCTGATGACGCCCTGCAGCAGTCTTCAGCTCAGTTGCTGGAAACTATAGATGAACCTTTGACACATGATATAACAGGTACATTCTTTAAATTTTTTACTTAAAATATCTGTAGCTCTTTTTTAAGAAAATGAAACATGTTTCAAAATTAAGAATATTAATGAAGTATAAAGTTAAGTTTTATATTAGGTCTTTGGCCTTAGTAACCATATCAGTTATTTTCCTGATAAGTGTGTTTTGCTTTGATTCTCTGAATGCATATTAAAATAAAATGGTATCCTTTCACAGGGTCTGTGTTATCTTGATATGGTCTTATTTGGCTATGTTGAAAGAATTACAACCTAGAAAACAGTTAAAGATACACAGTGGTAAAGATAGCAAGGCTCTTGTTCTCTTTTTCTTTTTTCTTTCTTTGTTTTCTGCCTTTTCAAAAACTATAATGTGTATCTTAGCGTGTACAGTCCTTTGTGGTGTACTCCTTACTTTTGAAGACTGTTTTGCAATGCTGTGGTCATTTCATCTGTCTCATTCCTTAATCTTAGATTCTCTCATGATTTTATCCTTTCTGTCTGATAGTCCCTTTATCTGGAGTAGACTTTCTTCTCTAGTTTGCATGATGAACTTCTTATCTAAGATTCCCATAAAGCATGCTCTCCTCCAAGAAGCTTTTTCCATTACCACCAGCAATGCTGGAGACTGCCATCGGTGCTGCCTGCAGCACTGCCTACATTCTAGATTGTCTCTGATAGCACCTATTACGTTGTAGTTGGTTTAATTTCTGTAGTGTACCCTCACCTCTGAACCTCTGTTAATTTGTTGGAGGGTGGACATTTGTTTTATTAATCTTTATATACTCAGACCCTAATACAGGCTAGTATTTTCTTGGCATTCTATAAATATATGTTGAATAATAGAGGATGGGAAGGGAAGGAAGATAAGAGTTGTAAGGCATAAAAGGCTAGTTAAAAATTTGGAGTCATCTGAGAGCAAAATCATTTCCAATTCATGATAGAAAAATAAGGTGAATAGCAGTCTTAAAACTGAAATCTTTGCTTTTCACTGTAATACCTGGTATTATTTCCTTAACTACTGGATGTAATATAATGAATTACATATTGAGGCAATAAAACGAATAACATTGTTCATTCTAGAAATGGTTAATGATTATTTTTAACAACAAAGTTTATGTAACTTGATTCAACAAGGATTAATCATATGGTCTTTTTCCCTAGGAAGTCACATATTATTGCACTGGTGTTCTTAATTTTGTGTTATAGGGTGGTATTTTTGCATACTTACGCTTAATTGTCAGGTATAAAAATTTAGAGATTTTTGTATTAGTAGAAATATATATTATGTATAAGTAAATTAACTTTTTCTGTAATTAAAAGCAATATATTGGTTAAATTTTATGTTATGTACTCCACCAAAAAAAACCACTTTCAATTATTTGAAGGTGCACCTCCTCTTTCCTCTTTGGAAAAAGATAAAGAAATCGATCTTGAGCTACTTCAGGATCTAATGGAAGTTGACATTGATCCTTTAGATATTGATTTGGAAAAGGATCCTCTTGCAGCCAAAGTTTTTAAGGTACGATATAGTAGAGTATTCTTTGCAATTAAAACCTTTCATCTTATACTTCTGGTTTATTAATTACTTAAAAGACGAAAGTATACACCTAATATAACCCATTATTTAGCTTACTCAAAATTAAATTCCTCTAGGTACTATAGTAGATTTTTTATAGAACTAGTGGAATAGTATACGGAGGACTTACATCATTTTATTAATATAGCCACTAACATTATCTTATATGATAATAAGAACCACTAATAAGCATGGGAGGTATGGTTATGGACTGTTGACATTTCAAGCAGCATTTAAGCTTATCCAAGTTGGGTTCATTGCAGAATCTCCTTCTTTGTTAGCTGCTACTTTTTCTAAAGGAGATACCTCCCTAATACTTTATTTTGGTTCATTTTGTGTGTAAGAGATTTTATTAAAGATGTTAATTACCTCTCAGAGTCTAACAAATAAGGTTTTTTTAGATTTTGGGATAAAATGGAGAGAATATTATGAACCATTCCTTTAATCATTAAGATTATGTTTTAGAAATTTAAAGGGTAAGGAGAACGTTTATTTTGTAGCCCTGTTTGACTTTAGGTAATGTAAATAATATGTCACTCTTCGTGAAGAGGCAAAAATAAACCACAGTTTTTTCCTATTCTTTTAAGCCAATAAGCAGTACATGGTATGACTATTGGGGTGCTGATTATGGCACCTACAATTACAACCCATACATAGGAGGTCTTGGAATTCCTGTAGCAAAGCCACCAGCAAATACAGAGAAGAATGGATCACAGACAGTTAGTGTTTCAGTGTCTCAGGGTAAGTGTGTGTTCATATTTTAAGGCATAAGCTATTCTTAAAACAAGTCCTCAATTTATGTATTCTTTGTCTCCTGAGAATTTGATCCTGAGTGTTTGCTGAGAGGGTTTATTATTGCAGGGGTGCCGTGAGAGTGACTGTCATTCAGAGCTGTGTGTCAGTCAGTTTAGAAGAGCTTCTATTTATGGTCTATTTTTTGTTTCTCAGAATAACACTTTGCAAAATATATTTGTGAGTTGTGTGGGTTTGCTGGTGGTTTTAATTAATTGTGCTTCCTTTTATTTTTATTGTTAATAATAAATTTATATTTTATTTGTAAACAGAATGAAATCACGTTGAGTATTATTTTTGCACTCTTCTAGTCACATAGAGTATATAACTTTTTTTAAAAATAAAATCTTTTCTTAAATTTTGAAACAATCATACATTTACTGAAAAGTTGCAAGTTAATACAGAGAACATTTGTTATCCTGACCCATTTGGGAGTAAGTTGGTAATCTGATGTTTTTTTGTTTTATTTTGTTTGTTTTACAAAGCAGAACATTTCTTCTACATAAACACATCAGGAAGCACATTCCATCAAAATCAGGAAATTAACATTAGTAACTTTAAGACCCCATTCAGGTTTCAGCAGTTATGTCTAAATTATGCCCTTTATGCAGAATGATCCAGTACAAAATTGTGTGTTGCATTTACTGTTGACCCTTGAATAAGGTGGGGGTGGGGGACCCACTCCCACACAGTTGGAAGTCTGTGTATAACTTTACAGTTGGCCCTCCGTCTCCAAGGTTTTGCATCCATGCATTCAACCAACTATGGATAGTGCGTACATAGTTGTTGAAAAAAGTCCATGTATAAGTGGACTCATGTGGCTCAAACTGTGTTGTTCAAGCATCAACCGTAGTTATCATATCTCTTTAGTCTTATTCAGTCTGCCACACTTTGTCAGAGGTAACTTTCATGACCTTGGTGCTTTTGATGATTATAGGACACTTGTTCAGTAGTATGTCCCTCAATTTGGGTTTGTATGCTATTTCCTCACAATTAGATTGTGGTCATGTGTTTTTGGCATAAATATCAAGAAAGTGTACTGCTCAGGTTTTCTTACTGCATCCTATTAGGTGGCTCATGATTTTAATTTGGACCACTGCTGGTGGCATTAAGTTTAATTACTTGATAAAGGAGATGTCTACCAATATTTTCCAGTGAAAAGTTATTCTTTTCCCTTTTGTAAGAAAGTTTTGATGGGTTGGAGTGGCAGAATAATACTTGGAATCTATTCTTTTTTAAAAAAGTTATTATTTTATTCACTTAGTTTTGAATAGACCAGTGGTTTCCTATTTTATTCAGTGGGTTATAATTTGTTATCATTATTTTCTTGTTTTTATTGAGGTAAATTCAAGAGATCATAAAATTTTCCATTTTAGCCTTTTTTTTTTTTTTTTTTTTCGCGGTATGCGGGCCTCTCACTGTTGTGGCCTCTTCCGTTGTGGAGCACAGGCTCCGGACGCGCAGGCTCAGCGATTGTGGCTCACGGGCCCAGCTGCTCTGCGGCATGTGGGATCCTCCCGGACCGGGGCATGAACCCGTGTCCCCTGCATTGGCAGGTGGAACCTCAACCACTGCACCACCAGAGAAGACCCATTTTAGCCATTTTTAAGTGTACAATTCTGTGGCATTAAGTACATTCGCAATGTTGTCATTATTTATTTTGATGTTCGAAATGTCCCTGATTTGACACATGGTATCTCCTTTAATCTGGTCTCTGTCTTTTTGAAATGTCTTCATATTTCTTTGAACACTTCCCTGTTTCCTGGCATAACAAAATGCCCCAGGCTCATCATTTACTTTCCCTTCCCCAGACTGGGAGTTAGCCACTTCATGAATGAAAATGGTATTTCAGAACCTTTTAGTGGAGAAATGTGATTAAGAATTCAAGATTTGAGTGCTAGATAGACTTGCTGTTAATTTTTGGCTGTTCCACACTCTCTCTTGATGGATAAATCTAGGGAGTGTGTACACACATTTGTGTTTATATTTATTTCTATATTTGTCTGTCTATCCGTCTAGAATGCCATGAGTCCACATTGATATATCAGTTAATCTAACAGTAATCTACTCCATAAGCTTCATATTAGTTTTTTCCTTTTCCATATTTCTCTTTTCTCTGATAGTGAGGTACCTGATTCTCATCATTCTTAATTTATTTGCTTCCATTATCATTACTTCACTTACTTGATCTACCTCTCTTTATATATCTACTCTCCCATCTCTAGCCTCCTTTGCACAGATGTTGTTACCTGCTGTAACTCTGATACCCCATGCCAGGTTGTTCTGATGTGAAGATACACTACTCACCCTGTTTTGGGTTCAGATGTCAACATTTTATTGTAGGAAGTAGGACGTGAATAATAATTATCAAATAGGTTTTGTTTTTTCTTTTAATTGCTTTCTGTAGCCCTAGATGCTCGTCTAGAAGTTGGACTTGAACAACAAGCAGAACTTATGTTGAAAATGATGTCAACCCTAGAAGCAGATTCCATTTTACAGGCATTAACAAATACATCTCCTACCTGTGAGTAAAAGTCACCATTCTTAGAGAATTACCGTGAACAGTTCATCTCCTGATTATTTTCAGGTGCACTCAGTAAGGATGGATTTTTAAATTCTCCCTTGCTAAGTTAGTAGGAAGTTGAGAAATAAGACAAAGGATTAATGAATCAGGAGAGCAGAGGGGGAACAAATTACCTCCATGTAGTGCTCATAAGTTCAGTCCAAAAACCTGAGTCATGTTTTTGTTATGGTGGTGGTGTGCGGTTAATGAAATTCCTGGGAGAGCCTGCATAGCTAGCTGCCTGGGAGTTCGTTGCATTATATCCAAATTTATGATAAAATGGGTTTCTTAATAGTAACATCTTTATCTTCCTTTAAGACCAAGATGGAAGACTTAGGTAATGAAGATAGCCAAATGGGCCTGATTGAACTACAGAATTGAGAGGATTTACTACCTAATTATTTACAGCAAAAGAAGAAAAACTTTTTATAGTAAATGACTGGATAGTAAATATTTTAGGCTTTCTGGGGCTATACAGGGTGTGTTGCAGGTCTACTCTGACTTTGTAGCAGGAAAGCAGCTGTAGACAATATATACCTAAATGAATAGGCATGGTTATTAAAGAAACCGTGTTACGGAATCTGGTGGCCTGTCAGATTTGGCCGTTAGGACATGGTTTGCTGACTGTTGATGTTGTTCTAGGCTTGGGTAGATCCCCTTCTGTCAGGTGAGTATAGTTAGATAGCAGCCTGTCTATCTTAACATAGGAGCTGTGCTGACGTGATGGTGATATTTTTATTTTTCTTAGGCCAAGAAAAATAAAAACATGGTGGGTAATGGTGGTGAGTAAAGCTGTAGAGATACTAGTTAGAACCTAGGAAGCACATCACGTCCTTCTCCTATGAAGTAAAGTTCCCAACCCATTTCAATAGAGAAATTTGGATTTTTAGATCTTCCTATGTTAAATTGAATTCTTTTGGTTTGCATTCTGTATTTCTTGCCTTAGGAAGTATATAAAAAAGGAGAAAAAGAGAAGATTTGTCTAGTGTTCTGTTTCTCGATATATTCTATCTTTTGATTATTTTCCTGTGCAGAACTGTGTTCTCCTTTTAATATAAAACTTTCTAAATATATGAAAAACTCTCTTAACATCCCTTTATTTCTCTGCTCCCCATGAATATATACTCAGTTAGTTTGGTGTGTGTATCCTGGCATCAGAATTTTTGAACACTTCCCAGGCAATTTTAATGTGCTATCAAGGTTGAGAATCAATGGATTAGAGTCTAGGTTATTCTAAAACTACCTTCTCAAGAAATAGGCAGGATTCTTTTTTCTTTCCCTTTTCTCCTCCCTCTTATTAATTAGGAAAAAATTGAAAATAAAAATTTATAGAGAGTAAGGTTCTTCTCCCTTTGTGGACAAGTCCTGTGAATTTGGGAGCTTCTCTTTGTGGTGATTATCTTTTGAACTTTCAAGTAATGTTGGAAAAACAGGTTTTCAAATAATACAATGCTGAACCATTTTAAAGAATGCAATTTTAATTTTTAAAAAAATATACCTTGACTTACCTGTACATATTAATAACTAGTTAACGTTTCTCCTGATACTTTGTGTATAAAATCATAACTGTGTTTAATTTTCAGTATCACAGTCTCCCACTGGAACAGATGATTCGCTTCTAGGGGGTTTACAAGCAGTGAACCAATCCAGCCAGCTCATTGTACAGTTATCATCTGTCCCAATGTTAAATGTTTGTTTCAACAAACTTTTTTCCATGCTTCAAGTCCATCACGTTCAGGTATGACTTCAGGAGAAATTGTGTATTTTTAGACATTATTGCCAGCCTAGAAAAGATGAAAATAAACGGGCAGATCAGTCTCAACCAGAGAGGGATGATTTCTTTGTCATACTCAGATGAAAAAATGTTGGAGATACTTTGATTAACCCAGCTCCTCAGTGATAGGTTATTTATAACTTTTATGATTTTAAGCTTACTGCTTTTGTTCCAACTACATATTATACACACACCTGCATTTAAAGACTTGAATCACGTCTTTTAATTTAGTAAAACATTTATATTAGGTAAATTATAAATTTTAATTCAGTTGAATTTCATTTGATCTAGAATTTTAAGATGTGTTTGCTTGTGAACTGAATTGAAAGTAACCAGAAGAAGTATTTTTCTTTAACATTTATTTTTATTATTTATTTATTTAATTTTATTTTTGGCTGTGTTGGGTCTTAGTTGTGGCACGCGGGATCTTAGCTGAGGCATGCAGGGTCTTTTGTTGTGGCATGCGGGCTCTTCATTGCAGCGCACGGGCTTCTCTCTAGTTGTGGCATAAGGGTTTTCTCTCTCTAGTTGTGACACACAGGCTCCAGGATGCATGGGCTCTGTAGTTGTGGTGAGCGGGTTCCAGAACAAGTGGGCTCTGTAGTTTGCAGCATGCAGGCTCTCTAGTTGAGGCACGCAAGCTCAGTAGTTGTGGCGCGTGGGCTTAGTTGCCCCATGGCATGTGGGATCTTAGTTCCCTGACCAGGGATCGAACACGTGTCCCCTGCATTGTAAGGTGGGTTCTTCACCACTGGACCACCAGGGAAGTCCCCAGAAGAAGTATTTAACAGAAAAATTATTTACTCATAATCATAAGGATTCATACATGAGATTTTTGCTTAGATGGTATTTCCTAATAGGTACATTTTCTTTCTGTCAATTTACATTCTTTTTCAGTTGGAATCACTTCTCCAGTTGTGGCTCACATTGAGTCTGAATTCTAGTTCGTCTGGAAACAAAGAAAATGGAGCAGACATTTTTTTATATAATGCTAATCGAATACCTGTCATTTCATTAAATCAAGGTAAGATTTATTAGAAGGAAAGTTATTAACGTAGCATAAACAATCTAAAAAGGTATTGATTAGGTTAACACCTAATCTTTGTCATTAGGGTTGTAATGTTGTAGTGAAAAAAACATATTTAAAATACTGACTTAATAATTTGCAGGAAAGAGAACAGAAAACTTATTCTCTGGTCTGTATTATGTCTGTGTATAACACAGACATAAAATCTACAATGTTCTGTTTGTCTTTACATTGTAGTTCCTTAAAGTATTGTCTTGTTCATAGGCTGTTCTTTTGCAACTGGTCTTTTTTAAAAAATGTGAAATACCTCTAGGGAATTGGTAAATTGGAGAAGGATGTCAATTTTTTGTAGAAATTGTGTTCTTTCATTTTTTTTCTTGGCAAATGCAGGAATGTGGGAATAGTGAGACTTGAATAATATCCTTCAACAGGAATAGAACTAGCTTTCAGCTCGGGCTATAGGAATCTATTTAAAGAACAGTAAAAATCATTTATTCCTGATGCTTTCTCTCTAGAGATGTGCATCATGCATGGCCTTCACATGGCCTGTCTGTCAGCCTTAGTGACAGCCACACTGGCTTACGGTCCTACTTAATATCCGCATTCTCTCAGCAAGAGCTGGCCCTACTTTAATTATTAGGTTTCCTTCTGTTTCACTGTATTAATGATTATTATTATAAATTTTACTCCAATCAGTTTTTAAAACTTTTTTATTGTGAGAAACATTAAGCATAAACAAGAGTGAATAGAAGGGTAAAAAAAGTAATTATTTCTTACTGTCATCAGGTATTTTGTGAGTATTCAAATTTCCAATTGTCTAAACTATTACAGAATTTTTTTTGTATATTTGAAATAGATTCCATATGGAGTCTACACATTTTAATTAATTATGTTTCTTAATTCCTCTAATCTGTCTTTTTTTTTTAAATCCTCTTGCAAAGTTTGGTTGTTTTGTCTTTCAAGATTCCCTAGGTCCCAATTTTTAGTGATTGTATCTCTATGATGTCCTCTCTACTTTCTATAAATTGGTAATTAGACATGGAGCTTAATCTGATTTGAGTTTTTTTTTTTTTTTTTTTGTGGTACGCGGGCCTCTCACTCTTGTGGCCTGTCCCGTTGCGGAGCACAGGCCCCGGACGCACAGGCTCAGCAGCCATGGCTCATGGGCCCAGCTGCTCCGCGGCATGTGGGATCTTCCTGGACCGGGGCACGAACCCGTGTCCCCTGCATCAGCAGGCGGACTCTCAACCACAGTGCCACCAGGGAAGCCCAGAGGTTTTTTTTTTAAGGCAGTTTCATAGGTTGTCTTTTTTTTATGTTGTTAATAGACACTAATGATTAATGCCTAGAATTAGTAGCAGTTCACAGGAAGTTTTGAAATGAAGATAGTCTAATTTTGTTATTCCTTTTTTATTAACTGAAATACTTCCATAAAGAGAAACTTCCTTTCATGTGCTATCATGTCACCCTTTGGAGATACAGTTTTTATATAGAGCCAGGAAAAATGCTAGAAATTTTCTGTATTTTAAAATTAAATTTAAAAACTAATTGGTTCACAAGTAGTCTATAATCATGACCACTTAGTTTCCTTAGTAAATATCTGTATAAGTTCATGATTTTAAAGTATTTCTTACGTTTCTGTTACAATCATTATGTTTATTGATGCTGAAATTATGCTGTTTGTGGTCAGTAAGATGATGCTTCATTAGATTCTTTTGGTTTTGTTTTTTGTGAAATACACAACTATATCTTTGTTAGATTTTAATATCATAGGTGTTCCAAACTGTATTTCCTGCCTGAGATCTGGAATCAGCCATTCTACACAGTGTTTTAAGGGCAGAAACTGGGCACTGTATTATGTTTGTTTATTTTTAATAACTTTTGGCTTCTCCACCTGCCACATGTGCTTCTTATTTAGGCCTTGCAGGTGACTTAGTTATTGTTTTAGTTTGTGCTTTTTCTGTGAAGTTACATTGGTTTTGAACGGTCAACCCCATCCCTGTCTTTCCAATATGCCCTATTATTTTCAATTTTTGGCTTTGCAGAATGTGAGGATTTTTAGTAAAGCACAAATTGTGTTACAGTAGAAATGCCTGTAGTTTGGAAAGGACAACAAATGTATAGTGATGACATGTTATTTTATTTGTCATGGGATGAGCTTTAACCTTAGATATAAAATGTTATTGACTCTCTAATGCTTTAGTTATGTTTAATGGGGAACTTTTATTTATATGTTTTGAGGACACAAGATAGTGAATTGATTTAAAAAAATAATGTCATGTTTTAAAATTTATTCTTTTTGTTTTAATTCTTAGTAAACATTTGCTTTTTCTGAGTTAAAATTTCCCCTTTCTCTTTTCTACGTAGCATCAATAACTAGCTTTCTCACGGTGTTAGCGTGGTATCCCAATACTTTGCTCCGGACATGGTGCCTTGTTCTTCATAGTCTAACACTCATGACAAACATGCAGCTTAATCGTAAGTCCAAATATTTATTCCTTTAAATCTCTGACATATACTTTATTATTCTTGCTATGAGATTCTTGAAAAAGATTTTTTCAAGAAGTGATATAGTTGTGAAAATGATTAAATTCTTTATTTGAATATGTCTCTTCTGAATTTGTTCTTTTTGTTGTTGTTCTTAATGTATCTTGCCCTTTGTGCTTCTTTACTTTGATTATATACTCTCATCTATCTACAGTTACAAGATCAAATTATATTTTTACCTTCTAAAAACTTTTACTAGTTTTTAAAAATTGATTACTCTTAGAGTACAAAGTCAAGTATTTAATGTTAGTCTATGTCTTGTGTTGGTTATTTATTCTTTTTAAAGTAACTTAGCAGTTAAAAATGATTTATTCATTATAATATTCATGAACGTATATGACTAGGTTCCTCGGTGTATGCTTTTCACATCTAAAACCTACATTCACTGAACCTAATCGCTTCTTCTCAGATTCTAAAGTCCTATTAGTTTCCTACTTTCTTCACCCCACTCCTTTATTTCCCATTTAAGATAGTAAAATTAATTTCTGAACCTTTTAAGAAAGGAACTTCTGGTGCTTTCTGTGGCTTTCTGTATCTCAAAGTCACAAAGATATTCTCATACATTATCTTCTGTACTGCTTACTGGTTTTACTCTTTACATTTAGGTCTAGATTTTATCTGACATTCTTAGGTTGTTGGGAAGTAGGTATCCAAGTTCATATTAGAGAGCAAGGAGTAGCCATTTGTGAATTGAAATCTTCATTCCATCTGTAGGTTATGACAGCAGGTGGGTGGATTTCATCCCCATTCTCTTTGGGCTTAATTTCATTGACTAGAAAGCATCGTCACATTGATAAAGGTATTAATTAAAATCATTGCTGAGAATCAAAATGCTACTTCATTTTTCATTTGGAATATAATATTTTCCAAATATGGGATTGAAAACATCCCTATGTGATACTGAAGATAGATTTGACTCAAGGATATTTTATTCGCTTCAGAAAACTTGTGCATTGTCTGTGTATCAGTTAACAGTATACAACCTTTATGTAGCTGACATGCAAAAATGAATAGGTTTTGCTTCAGTTTATCTTAGAAGGCTGTGTTAAAATTTACCTGAAAAATAGATCTTTATTTCTGGAAGGGGGAAATAATTACTAAGAATAGGCTCACCAAAAGGACAGTAAGCATTTAGTTATTTCTTTTCCACTTGACTGTATACTGAATAAGATGCACATAAAACTAGGTATTTTTCACAGCCAAACTAGGAGAGAGGCAGGAGATCTATGGCAGATGAAAATAGAGAATGAGGCTCAGTCAGTGCAGTAGAGATTCAGATCCTTTTAGTAACTCCCAGGAATATGTGAGTTTCCTTTGAAATTAAAAGATGTTTTAAATACTGCATTTCCATTGTTTCGGGGTCCTTTCGTTGGGGACTTTTTTTTTTTTTTTAATGTTTTATAGCTGGTTCCAGTACTGCCATTGGAACTCAGGAGAGTACTGCCCATCTGCTGGTTTCAGATCCAAACCTGATTCATGTTTTAGTGAAATTTCTTTCTGGCACCAGTCCACATGGAACAAATCAACACAGTCCACAGGTAATGTGACTTCTGAAAGCCAGTGATAGGCCCAGATTATACAGTAAACTTATTTGTAAAGGAAATTTTAAGTGCAGTTAAATACATAAAATTTTCATTGCTAAAGCATTAAATGATGGCCTTTTATGTATCAATGTAATAAAATGTTTTGAATTACGTATAATAATAGCTATGCTGAAACTGAATTATAGCAGGTAGTAAGTTTTCTCTTGGAATTTTACTGGATTTTTTAATGTAGCGATATATTTTTGGTGTTAATTTTATATAATTTGAGAAACATTCTAAACAGATATTAACCTTAATGTTAGGGAAGCATTAAAAAATTGGGGAATTTAAAAATTTTTAAAAATAATGTGTTATGGGCTTCCCTGGTGGCGCAGTGGTTGAGAGTCTGCCTGCCAATGCAGGACACAGGTTCGTGTCCCGGTCCGGGAAGATCCCACATGCCGCGGAGCGACTGGGCCCATGAGCCATGGCTGCTGAGCCTGCGCGTCCGGAGCCTGTGCTCCGCAATGGGAGAGGCCACAACAGTGAGAGGCCCATGTACCGCAAAAAAAAAAAAACGTGTTATGTTAAATGACCTCTATCATCAAGATTGACAGGTCACCTAACTTAATTCTTTTATGCTATTAAGTATTTTATTTAACAAAAAACAAAAAGATGACATCAATGGACCTAAAGGGTATTACGATACGTGAAAACAGAGAAAGACAGATGCCATATGAGTTCTCTTATATGTAGAATCTAGAAAACAAAGCAAATGAAGAAACATAAGAAAACTGAAATTGAGTCCTAGATACAGGGAACAAACAGCTGGTTGCCAGAATGGGGGATGGGGGATGGGGGTGGGGGAAGGAGGGTGAGGGAAATTGAGAGGTACACATTTCCAGGTACAAAATAAATGAATCACCAGTATAAAATGTACTGTGTGGGGCGTATAGTCAATAATAATGCAATATCTTTTTGATGACAGATGGTAACTAGTCTTATTATGGTGAGCATTTTGAAATGTATAGAAATATCAAATCACTGTGTTGTACACCAAGAATAAATATAGCATTGTAGGTGAATTTTACTTCAAAAACAAACAGGGCTTCCCTTGTGGCGCAGTGGTTGAGAGTCCACATGCCGATGCAGGGGACACAGGTTCGTGCCCCGGTCTGGGAGATCCCACATGCCATGGCCGCTGAGCCTGCGCATCCAGAGCCTGTAACAGGAGAGGCCACAACAGTGAGAGGCCCGCATACTGCAAACAAAACAAAACAAAAAGATACAAACTCATAGAAAAAGAGATCAGATTCGTGATTACCAGAGGCAGGGGTTGGGGGAATTGGATGAAGGTAGCCAGAAGGCAAAAACTTGTTGAGAGAGTAAATCTTGAGACTTCTCATCATAAAGAAAAAAAATTTTTTTCTTTTATTTTGTATCTATATGAGACGATGGCTGTTCTCTAAACTTACTGTGGTAATCGTTTCATGATGTATTAAGTCAAATCATTATGCTGTATACTTAAACTTATTCAGTCCTGTATGTCAATTATATCTCAAAACTGAAATGAAAAAAAAATATTGCTTTTGTTAATTCAGAAAAAGAAGATATATCAGAGCTTATAAACATTTTTAGTCTAACCAGAGATTTCTTTTATATCAGTTTAGCTTTTGTTATATTGTACTGCTTTAAAAAATATCTTTCCTTCATTATATTTCTTTTCACATAAAATATATTTAGTCTTCATAGCATCTTTCCAATGGACGTTATTCAAGATTATCTTGCAAGGTTGTCATCTTTTATTTCTTATCTATGTGCTAGGTCTAGGTGCTGTTCTAGGTGCTAGGGATTTAAGTAGTTACCCTGTCCGAGTCTCTGCCTTTCTTGGAGCTTAAGTTCTGTTGGATACATTTAGTCAGTACTCTCATACTGAATAGACTTGATTTTTGTAGATCATCATAAAATAAACAAGACAAGGAAAAAAATGAGAAGGAACAAACTACTTGTAATTAGATTGGGCCAGAGTTTTGATGGGGGTAGAGGCATGTTATCAAGTGATTATTACACATAAAGATTGCATGAATTTGGAATGTGAAGATTCCTGAAATCACTAATTCCAGCTTCTTTATTTTACATATGAGTAAACATGCATTATCTGCATTGCCCACAATTATACAACTAGTTAGTGATAGAGCCTAGGTGTCAGGGAACATGCCGCTGTATAAAGTAGTGTTTCTTCCTCTCTTTTTTTTTTTTAAAGGCAAAGTAAAAGTTACTGAAGGTCAAGCTTTCCTCAGATATTTTGGTTTTGTAGTTTGGTTATGAATGTTATGATTTTTATACTCAGTGTTAGAAATTGTTAACTTTAAAATGGTTTGGAGAATTACATTGCATTTTGTTTTTTCCAAAACTCCTCTAGGGTTTTATGATCATAACATTCCAAAACATACTTCAGGGTACTTGGTGTGGTTCTCACTATCATTTTTTTTTCATTGAAGAGATAGAAGTTTGGGAAAGCATTGTTTTTACAAATAGATGCAGGTTCGTTTTTAGCTTTAAGGGGTTTTTTGTATGGTTTTTTCCCCAATTCACTTTAGTATTTACTCTGCTAGTCATTAGAAGCATGACCTTTTGTGAATCACTTAACGTGAGTCTGAGTTCTTTTGTTTTGAAATGGGATAATTAAGAAGATTGTGAAAATCAGTATATAAGTTCTTTGTGCTTTTGAAAGCATTATAAAGATATTCTTGTGTAATTCAGGTGAGTCTTTTTCTGTATTGAATTAAATAAAAGTAACATAAGTTATTCTAAACCATAATGAAAAAAAATATTGACAATAGAAGCTGTAATTTTCGATTTAAAATAAGTATATCAAGATCTAAAAGCTTAATTGGTTTCCTGCTATCACTGTTAATATTTTTGTTCTTCAAATGAAAAGTTTCACCCGTATGGCTCTTGACTTAACGTTTGATGCTTTTTTATTTTTTTTTCTCTACAGGGAAAGAGAATTTTTTTTTCCACATCTTTATACAATATTGTGTTAGTTTCTGCTGTACAACAAAGTGAATCAGCTATATGTATACTTATATCCCCATATCCCCTCCCTCTTGAGCCTATCCTCCCTCCCTATCCCATCCCTCTAGGTCACCACAAAGCATTGAGTTGATCTCCTTGTGCTATGCAGCAGCTTCCCACTAGCCGTCCTTTTTACATTTGGTAGTATATGTATGTCAGTGCTACTCTCTCACTTCATCCCAGCTTCCCCTTCCCCTGCCGTGCCCTCAACTCTGTTCTCTACGTCTGCGTCTTTATTCCTGCCCTGCCACTAGGTTCATCAGAACTGCTTTTTTTTTTTTTTTTTTTTTTTGCGGTACGTGGGCCTCTCACTGTTTTGGCTGCTTCCATTGCGGAGCACAGGCTCCGGACGCACAGGCTCAGCAGCCATGGCTCACGGGCCCAGCCGCTCCGCGGCATGTGGGATCTTCCCGGTCTGGGGCACGAACCCGTGTCCCCCGCATCGGCAGGTGGACTCTCAACCACTGTGCCACCAGGGAAGCCCCAGAACCGCTTTTTTAAATTCCTTATATGTGCGTTAGCATACGGTATTTGTTTTTCTCTTTCTGACTTACCTTACTCTGTATGACAGATTCTAGGTCCATCCACCTCACTACAAATAACTCAGTTTCGTTCCTTTTTATGGCTGAGTAATATTCCATTGTATATAGGTGCCACATCTTCTTTATCCATTCATCTGTTGATGGACATTTAGGTTGACAAAAGATTAATCTCCAAAATATACAAGCAGCTCATGCAGCTCAATATCACAAAAACAGACAACCCAATCCAAAAATGGGCGGAAGACCTAAGTAGACATTTCTCCAAAGAAGGCATACAGATGATACTTTTTAAATGAATAATTCTGTAGATGGGATCAGTAAGCAGTTGTCAACAGAATTTCATTTCTCTTCAGGTTGGTCCAACAGCTACGCAAGCTATGCAAGAATTTCTTACCCGATTACAAGTGCATCTTTCTTCAACATGTCCTCAGATATTCAGTGAATTTTTGCTCAAGCTAATTCATATACTTTCAACAGAAAGGTAAATGTCAAGGTGTTACATATATTCCTGATACAGAAGCAATAGGTAATCCTCCAAATTAATTTTCCCTTAGCATTTGTTGGGAGTTTATCTGGGAACAGATAAGCAGGACGATATTAGGAATTAAGAGGGAAAGGTTTATTGGTATGTTTCCCAGTTGTTTTCACTTCTTTTCATTATGGCTCTCCCAGATCCTGAACTCCTTCTATTGTGAAAGGAATAACGGGTTCATAGATTAGGAAGTATAAACCTTCTAGGTGAAATTTACTTGAAGCTGTTTAAATTATTCTAGAATACAGGGAGAGAATTAAAGCTACCAGCAATTTTATTTGAAACCTATATTTGATAAAACCCAAAAAAGATATCTTAAAAAAGAAAATTAAATACTAATCTCATACAGAAATCCTAAATAAATTGATTACCAAAGTCAGGCAATAGGTTAAAAAGAATAAACTGTGACCGTGATGGGTTGATTCTTAAAATGCGTGAATGCTTCGATATCATATATCATATTAATGAGTCATTTTCGTCATGGTTTAAGGCATTTCATAAAATCCAACATTACTTTCTGATAAAACTTTTAATGAAATATAAACAGTATCATCTTAAAGTTACAAAAAACATTATGAACAAACCAAAGTCTAGTATGTTTGATTATTTTAAAACTTCCCATTAATATCAGGAAGAAATTAAAGGTGCTGTTTGCTATATTTATTATTTAATTTCATTGTGGAAGTGCCAGTGAATTTTTTAAAAATTTATGTTAGAAAATGATTAAGATCACTTGTAGATTATATCACTCTTTAAAAATTAGTTCGAAAATATTAGAAATCAGAAAAAGGTATGATTTATAATAGTTATAAAATTAATAAATTTATTCATAATAATAGTTATTTTTCATAGATCAGTAGCAAAATGCCTGAAACCAGTATAAAAATTAACGCAAAAAATTTATATGGCGTATGTTTTCATAGCTGCAGAAAACTTTATAGTACTATCCTCATTTGTTTTCTTCCTCCTTTATAACTGTTTTAAAACACTAATGTGGTTGTAGTTCAACTTGTTTGTAGTGTATACACAGTGAAGCACAGGTGTGGGAAGGAGTAGATTCACAAAACCAAAAACATGCTGTTACGATATGCATCTGTGTATTTGGAAAACATGAACTTGAGGTTTTTGTGTGATATAAATAAAACCAACTAAGAAACAAAAACCAGTTACCATGGAGTTCATTTTTCTTTTAACTAGGCTTTTTTTTTAAACTGTATGTGAGACCTCTAAACACACTCATTAGATGTAGACTTTAGTATCATTCTGTCTATGTAGGGTCTAGCAGCAAAAGGTTTCATGTGAAAATTCAGTGCATTTACTCTAACATTTCTTACAGAAATACCAATCTTGTTTTAGTTTTATAACATGCCGTCTTTTTAAAAAAAATCTATTTTATATCTTTTTTTATAAGTAAAGGTATTTATAGGTTTACGTGCCTCAAAAACTAATTAGAATTTTTTTTTCCATCTCCTCTTCCACCCTGTACACACCTCATACATTTTCTAGCACATTTTCTTTAATTGGGTCCATAACATTGGCCCAAATATATTCTTAGCTTTTGTTTTCTTTGTATGTTTTTAAGAAAGTGTCTGGCATCCGTATAAATTAGCCTGCAGCTTTTTAGTTCAATTAATACTATAGGTTGAGAAGAAGTACCCAGACGTCATATGAAGAGGGCACTCATTTATATCACATAAGTGATTTGCAGATATATTCTCTTGGTCTGTGGATTATATTTTCATTTTCTTAACAATATCTTTGAAAAAGCAGCTTTTAATTTTGATGAAATTTTGTTAGCTTTTTCTTTTATTTATTATTATTTTTGTTTCATAACAATATCCTTGCTTAACCCAAGGTCATAGAGATGATTCTCTATGCTTTCTTCTAGAAATTTTATCGTTTTAGGTTTTACATGTAGGTTATATTGAGTTAAATTTTGCATTTGGGTCTAAGTTCTTTTTTTTCTTTTTTTTTGTCTGTGGATGATGTCAAATTGTTACTATACCATTTGTTGAAAAACACATCCTTTTTAAATTGAATTCTCTTTCTGCCTTTTCCAAAAATCAATTGACCATATTTGTTTTGCTCTATTTCTGGACTCTATAGAATTGATGTTTTTGTCTATTCTTTTGTCTATGTTTTTTTCTATTCTTTTTCTATTCTGGTAGTGTGGATTTTCCAACTTTGTTCTTGTTGTTTTAGAGTTGTTTTGGCTATTCTGCTTTCTTTGCTTTTACATGTAGGTTTTAGGATCAGCTTATTGATCCCCCACCACCCCCATAAAAACAAAAACAAATCAAACCAAAAAAACACTTCTGCTCCATTGTGACTGAATAAGCGTGAATCTGTAGATCAATTTGGGAGGAGTTGTAGGTATATTTATAGATACAGATATAGTTATTCATATAGACATAGATACAAAAATATAGTTATACGTAGAGTTATATATATATTTGTGATTTTTCTTTGTACAGTCATGTGGTTAGTGAATAGTATGTATGTCTTTTTGCTTTTTCTGCACCTACTGAAATGCTCATATATTGTTTCTTCTAAAATCTGTAGGTATGATAAATTACATTGATTTTTTTTTTTTTAAGTGTTGATCAGTATACATTCCCAGGATATATACTCACTCGGTCATGATGTATTATCCTTTTTATATCTTGCTTGTTTAAGTAGTTAATGCTTTGTTGCTTCCCTGGTGGCGCAAATGCTTTGTTGAAGATTTCAAAATCTCTGCTTATGAGAGATATTTGCATTTTTAAAAATAATGCCTTTGGTTTTTATGTCTGGATAATCCTGGACTCCTAAAATGAGTGTTTCCTTTTCTGTTTTCTGGAAGAGGTTGTGTAAATTGGATTATTACTTATTTAAATATTTGATAGTAATTGCCATTGAGACAACGAGGGTCTGGAGTTTTCTTTGTATTAATAGAAAAAAGTTTCTACTTATTTTATAGGTAAAAGATTATTCAGGTTTTCTTTCTTCTTGAGTGAACTTTGGCAGTTTGTGTCTTGAAGGAATTTGTTCATTTCATCTGTGTTGTTGAATTCATTATTTGTAATTTTTTCAATTATGCTTTTAATGTTTTATAGTATGTAGTTTGATTCATTCTATCATTTCTAATATTGGTAATTTTAATCTATTTATCTTGGTCATTCTTGCTAGAGGTTTATAATATTATTGATATTTTCAAAGAACCAACTTAAAGCTTTGTTGATATTCTTTATTTTTTCATTTCCAATTTCATTAAATTTTGCTCTAATAGTTATTATTTCCTTCTTTCAGTTTTTCTTGTATAAGTGTTTGACAATATGTGTCTCTTAATTGATCTGTTAGACCACTTTACATTTAATGTAGTTATTGATTTAGTGGACTAAAATGTATCACTTTGCCAGTTTTGTTTATTTAATCTATTCTTCGCTTAAAAATTTTTTTTCTTGCCTACTTTTGGATTAAGTAATTTTTATAATGATTTCATTTTGTTTCTAGTATTATTATTTATAACAAAGAAATTTTGATTATAGTGTTTTCCCTAGCTTTGCAATATACGTCTTTATTTCATCACATTCTGCTTTCATATATTATTATACCTTAGCTCACATATAATGTAAGAACTTTACAGCAGTAAATTTACAGTTTCTTTGTCTCATCTTTTGTGATGTAGGTATCATATGTTTACTTTTACATATGCTGTAAACATAATGCATCCCTACAGTTTTTGCTTTGGATAATCACATATCTTTTAGACACTGAAGTAAATAGTATTTATGCCTGGAAATGGACAAGCCTCTTCTACTGGGTGATTAGTGTGAGGATTTGAATCACTCTTTTCAAGATTTGACCTGGCTTTGGTTTTATTGTTGCTATGGTTACCTTTTGTGTTTTGTCAGCTTCAAAATGATCTAGTTAGCTTCTGTTTCGATGTGAGTCAGGGTAAAGGGGGTGGTTTCCAGTTTTATTGTTCCATCCTTAGCTTTTGTTGTTCCTTATACATTTGTACCACAGAGGGACTCTCTCTCCATGGCTCCATCTCTAGCAGTCAACTGCTTTTGCTTTTTCTTAATGTTCACTAGACTCCTAGTGATGGCAGGTGTTTTCCGATATTGTGTCCAGTCTCAGTCTTTGGCAGGCCCTCTGTGACTGAACCTCAGGGGAAGGAGCTTTCTCAATAAATTTTTCCTTCTTTTTGTCAGCCAAACTCTGGCTTATATCTTTGGCCATTTCTGAGGAGAGCATTTCCTTCTCTCCAGTAGTAGGAAACAGCTATTGGTATTTGAGGGGTTTTTTCACTAGCACCAAATACATGGTGTCTTTCTTAACACCATTTCCCCGATTATCTGACGTCAGTCTGTGTCCTACAGTTCAGTTCTATTCTGCCACTATCCAAAGTTAGCCTCAGGTTTACAGTTTTAACTGTTCAATCCCACAAGACTGCCCTTACTTCAGAGGGCACTTACAAGTCCAAGGTCCCCAGGTTACCCACATTTTTGTATCATTTGACTACAAATTCAGGGGTTCTCACAATCCCCCCCTCAGGTTCAGTAATTTGCTAGAAGGATTCACAGAACTCAGGAAAAACACTTTATTTATTTTACCAGTTATATAAAGTATAGCTCAGGAACAGCCAGATGGAATAGATGCACAGGGCAAGATATGTGTGGGGGTTGGTGAAGGAGGATGCCTGTGAATGGGTATGAACTCCAAGGGTTCAGTGTTACCACACTTACATACCTGGGGTTTAACAACTTGTAAAGTATTTTAGCTGAATTCTTCTTAACCATATGTATATTGCCAGCATCTCGACTTCCCAGATTCTGCGACAGGAAAGCCGATGCTCATATTCTGTCTTCTTGGAGGAGGTGCCTATCTTTTCATGGATTTCAGGCTTTTTGGTACTCTTTTGACCTTAGCTCTCTGATGGGTTCAAGAAAAGTTATGACTTTAGAGTTAATTTGGCTTTTTTAATTGATAAGCTGGGGCCAATGACCTTTCCAGCTTTCTATTTCTTAGGCATAAGTAGAACTTGAGAGCATTCAATTTTGATGCATAAGAATTACTTGATTGAATCTTAATTTTTGAAAATCAAAATCAGTAAGAAATACTTAAACTAACAACATTTGAGGTTGTAACAAACCGGAGCTCATTCATTATGAGGAGTGCCTTGTGATATATAATTATTTTAGTCTGTAGCTTCAAAATCATCTCTTTGATTTACTTGTCCTTCAGTTTTCTATTTGGAAGGGAATTCATTTTTTATTTTATATGATAAAATGGAGGCAAGAACAAGAAGAACTCAGGAAGAGCTGGAAACTCTTTGCTACAAAATGAAATAGTGAATACCAGCAGTTTAATTATTGTTTAGCTTTCTTGTATTCTGGTGGTTACTTCTTTCAAAACAATTTAAAATGGATTAATTTTTAATCCTCTCTCTTTTTCTGCAGGGGTGCCTTCCAGACAGGCCAAGGACCTCTTGATGCCCAAGTAAAGCTCTTAGAATTCACTTTGGAGCAGAATTTTGAAGTCGTTTCAGTTAGTACTATTTCTGCTGTGATAGAGTCTGTCACTTTTTTAGTGCACCACTATATCACTTGCTCAGACAAAGTAATGTCTCGAAGTGGATCAGATAGCTCAGTGGGTGCTCGAGCATGCTTTGGGGGACTCTTTGCCAACCTCATTCGTCCAGGTGATGCAAAAGCAGTTTGTGGTGAAATGACAAGAGATCAACTCATGTTTGATTTGTTAAAACTGGTTAACATTTTAGTACAGCTGCCTCTTTCGGGCAATAGGGAATACAGTGCAAGAGTGTCTGTGACCACCAATACGACAGACAGTGTTTCAGATGAAGAAAAAGTTTCAGGAGGCAAAGATGGTAATGGAAGCAGTAGTAGTATTCAAGGATCACCTGCATATGTCGCTGACTTAGTGTTAGCCAACCAACAGATAATGAGCCAGATTTTGTCGGCTCTGGGCCTGTGTAATAGCAGTGCCATGGCGATGATAATTGGTACGTATTAATATTAAGAATATTAATCTTATACTTGTTTCTAGTACTATATCTCTTTCCTTTAGCAATGTATGAATTCATTTTCTTTTTACTTTATAATGCAGAGTTACTTTTTTGTAAACTTCTTAGCATGACTGATTTTTATTAGTGAAAACTTTTATAGAGTGGCTTCAATCAGTTGAAAATTTTTAAGTGTGAATTTTTTAAAAATTGGAAAATACTAACAAAATAACTTGTAGTGAATTAAGAAAAAAAATCAGTCTTGTAAGTTAGGTACCATAATTTATAGTCACGTATCGCTAACATTTTAACGATGAAGAATTTCACATCAAATTTTGTATTAGGGAATGAGTAAGATTTATTTATTCACAGTTTTTTAAAAAGTGAAGTATAAAATTTTGTTCAAGTTTCTATGACACATATATCAATGTAAAATTTATATATTGTTGCTTTACTTTTCTACCTATTTGAAAGCTAATATATTATGTTAATTTTTTTAACTAATTAAACTTCTGTAAATTGTGACAAAATCCATTCCTGATATATTTTTGCTTATTAGTATTTCTTTTTTCATGTAAGGGAAACAACCATATCTTTTTGATTAAAAGTTTTGAAGTTTAGTCACATAATAGTATCACTTATTTTTCTCTCCTTTTCTTTTTGGTATGTATAATGATGTTCCTCAGTCATGTAATAGAGCAACTTTATTGTTACCGACAACAGAGGCATCTCCTATAAAAGATACCAAAAAACATCCTCTACTGAATGTTATGAGAGATATTTTAATTTCTAGATATGTGTATATGTATACACACACACACACAGCTTTTATGTACCCATCCTTCAGTGGTTTGGGGGTAAAATGGCTTTTAAGACTCTATTTTAATTATTATGGTTTTTAAGGATATGCTTTTTAAAAATGTGTCATCTTTTTATTTAAACTAGGGGCAAGTGGATTACATCTCACCAAACATGAAAACTTTCATGGTGGGTTAGATGCCATATCAGTTGGGGATGGATTATTTACCATACTGACAACACTTAGTAAAAAAGCTTCTACAGTTCACATGATGCTGCAGCCAATTTTAACCTACATGGCCTGTGGATATATGGGCAGACAGGTAAGTTCAATCCAGCAACAACTGCAGTAATTTAAGTAGTTACTAGCAATGGGAGCAGAGAATTATTTGTAAGACAGAGACAGCGTATTCTAGTTATATGTTGGAAAATGAATGGAGTCAGCGGGTGAGAACTATAGATTACTAGTAGAAGTTGGAGAGGAAAGTTTCCTTGAAACTGTCAAAGATGACTACAGTGATGTAAGAATAAAATGTTTAACATATTTTTAAATTTTAGATTTTCTTTCCATTGTCTTAAGAAGTAGTTCTTTCCTTTTCCCTAACCGTAGCATAGTTGAAAACCAACATGTTCTTCGTAGATGTTACATATGAAAATTTAATATGAGTATTTTTTTTCAAGCTTAAGTTACATATTTAGTTTCCTTTCAGTTAAAAGGGGTTAGGGTCATTTTAAAAGAGACATAGGTTAGAATGTTACTACTTTTTAAATTTCCTTTTTAAAAAATGAGATTTTAGGAGCCAGTGTGATTATTTTAATTTCTAGTCCATTTACCATTTTTTTCAAAAGCAGATTTTAAAACAGTTTCTTAAGGAGTCTTCTATATGTCAGTGTATAATTATCATTTTCATAAATATACATTGCATGTGTATATATATTTCCCCATTGGAAGATGCAAAGATATTTGAGAAGGATACATGTTTTAAATGAAAGTACTGTCTACTCGAAAACAAAATCGATGCACATTAATTTAAGGTAGAAAATGATAATAGTAGGTAAACACAGATGCAAAAAATGCTGAGTTCAGAGAGGAGACTGTTCACTTCCTTTTTGATTCAGGTTAAGATTTCCTAAATATTTTGGCAGACATTTTGTATTTAGTGATTTAGGTTAAGGTTGCCATTTTATAATAATTAACTGTAAAAGAATATTACATTCAATAAGAAATTTAGTTGTCCTAATTCACAGGAAATTAATAATCACCTTTTAAAAATCACAGTATACATGTATGGTTTTTTTTTTAGGGCTCTCTCGCTACTTGCCAGTTATCTGAACCATTATTGTGGTTCATTTTGAGAGTACTGGATACTAGTGATGCCTTGAAAGCATTCCACGATATGGGTAAGACAAAGTTACAAAACTGTCATTTAAATGTAACCATTTGATAGTAAATTATGTTCTTATTTTTGTAGTCTTCTGTGAAAGTTGACTCAATGTCAAATCAGCTATGTTAAGATAATTTTCATTTAGTATTCTCTTTAAATTTAGGTGGTGTTCAGCTCATTTGCAACAATATGGTTACTAGTACAAGGGCTATTGTAAACACTGCAAGAAGTATGGTATCAACTATTATGAAATTTCTTGACTCTGGTCCGAATAAAGCTGTTGACAGCACTTTGAAAACACGAATACTAGCTTCTGAGCCTGACAATGCAGAAGGGATCCATAACTTTGCACCCCTGGGTAAGAAAAGCGTTATTTCATCTTATGAGTATGAATTTAAGTAGTAGTTAATTGGCTGGTATGAAGCAAAAATAGTTGTCAAAGTAAGTTGATTGTGTTACAGTATCACCATTTCAATTACAAGCCATTGATTTTAAAGGTAGTAGTTTTCCAAACATTCTACTGATTAGAAGGAAGTTTTTAATTGTTCTTTAGTAGTAAAATTTGTTTTTATTTCTGAGTTTAAATAGAACACAATTTATGAAACTAAGTAGTAGATTCTTATGTCAGTTTTCATTGTAAATGTTAGTTTTAAAGGACTTGTTCCTTCTTATTTGGAGTGGTACTTTTTTTTATAAGAAGTTTCAGATTTATATAGTTATTCTTTTTTTCCATTCTACATAGTTTCTTTTTATATTTTTCTTTTCATATTTCTAACTCATGAATATTGACAATTTAGAATAAAGGTGATTATTTTCAAGCTGAAGCCTGTATTGGACATTGTTTTTTACTTAAATCATTTGAGAATTACTGTGCTAGATTTGTTGTTGCTAGTTTAGTTTTCATTTGACATGTTAGTGCATAGAAATTAGGCAGCAGTTAACAGTGAATTTGTCGCCTTGCCAGTTGACTGGATGTCCTGAGGTTTTGTGAATACTGTAACAAATTATGCTAAATGTATTAAGTACATTCATAGTATTAAATGTTCATGTTTTTAGCTAATTTTTCTAGTGTAATTATTATGGTTTGAATAGTTCTTGATGCCTTATTGGGTTTCTTTTGCAAGTTTTTATTTTATTTAAAATCCTTCTGTAGGTACAATCACATCTAGCAGTCCTACTGCCCAACCAGCTGAGGTGCTTTTGCAGGCCACACCACCCCATAGAAGAGCTCGCTCTGCTGCTTGGTCCTACATCTTTCTGCCAGAGGAGGCTTGGTGCGACCTTACCATTCACCTTCCTGCAGCAGTGCTTCTTAAAGAGATACATATCCAACCTCACCTTGCATCTCTTGCAAGTGAGTAATATTTTTTGTAAAGATCCATCATGAAAATAAACTATAATTTAGAAGCATTTAAAAAATGAGAAAAATACTTAGCAAACAGTGATTAACTTAGATACAATTTCCAGATCGCTTAATTTTGAACAGTTTTAATATAATATTTAACACTACCACCGAATCATTTCCCATCAAATGAATTGACATGGCTATTCCCCTGAAACAAATAGAGTGTGTGATGAAATTTAAACAAATATATTCTAGTTATATATTATTTTGCCTTTCCTCTTCCCTCAAATTTATGAAGCTATCTATATAGCATTAAGATAAAATGAGTTAGTTTATACAGCTGTAGACAGCAGTCTTAGTTTTTCTAGGCTGGTCCTCAGTCCTAGCTCTGTAATGTGAAATTAGCATAGATTCCCCTTCCCATTGTAAGGTAATTACATCTGCCTTAATACTTTGAATGTGATATTTTGAATATTTATGATCTTTAGATTTTTAATATTTTGAGTATCATTCAATTGATGCATTTTCATTGAATACATTTTGTTGTAACTTCGCAACGTTAAATAATTGAAAAGAATTTTTACAAAAGTTGTACATTAAAAGGAGCAGGAACTCCTTTAAGTATTCATGAAGGAATATGAAGTACTATTTTAAGTTTATGAGGGTCCCCAAATACTTTCAATATAAATATAATAATTTGTACAGAATTGTTGAAGTTGTCACAGTCATTTATCTTCATTGATTGATTCTCATTGCTATCATATGTCACTCAGTAATTTAATGAAGAACTATAGGGAATTTTGTAGACCCCTGGCATATTTGGAAGAATCAATTTTTCCACTTATTTGCAAGATTAGATTATTATACTCTAATACAGTTGTGGAATCCACACGTTAGATAAAAATAGATATAATGAATAAAATGGCAGAAGAAAAATAGACTAATGCACAGTGTTTTAGCAGGTCAAAAATAATTATATTACATGGCAAAATATAATTCAGTGTAAGACTTAGGGGATAATCTAAGATGAGGAGGAAGCTCCTTTTATTCAGAAGGAGAAAGTGGTTCATGTGAATGGTGGCTTTGGAGTGTAGCTAGAATTTGCACATAGGAATTGGGACAGGAAGGATGTTACAATGGAGAACTCTGTACATTATGAAAAATCAGTAGGTTAGGTGTTCTCCAATACAAGTGTGATTAATAATTTTGGTTTTGGATTGGAGCAGAAACTGAAGATATAGTGTGTTTCAGTGGAAATAACATAGCGTTTCGAATCAAACATGGGCTTGAATATAAAATGTGCCTTTGTTCATTTGGGGGTTTGAATTATTTAATCTCTTTGTCAGTTTGTATTGACAGATTCAAAGAGATTAAATAATGTGGATAATACTTATCTCAAAAGGTGAGATTAAATTTAAAAATTGATGTGACTTGTCTAGTTCTCAGTGTAAACCAGGAGTGTAATTGGCAAATAATAAAAGTTACTTCCTAATTTTACAGTTGAAATTAAAGTCAAAGTTCAAAGGTTGTTTTAGTTGATAGATAAATTTATTATATGGGCTTCCATGTTTGTGAGAAAGAAATTTTCCCATAACAGCTGCCAGTTATTACTTCATTGGGCCTTCTTAAATTTTAGCAGGAAATGGTTTTATTTTTAAGTTTTCTGGATGTTTGTTTAAATTTTGAAAGGCAAAAACAGATTAGGGGGCAAAAGCAATTTCTAAATTCAACTGTGTTTAAAATCATAGCAGTATGGTAGTAGTGAAATAATGAGTTTGTGAAAAAGTACTTTTTAAGTTACATTCCTCCCAATTTACAACAGTAAACCATAGCATATTAATCACCATATTGTTGGTGATAATTCTGAGTAAAGTAGAAATAATAGAGTAAGTTATTGCCTATTTTTCTTTTCTTGGAACGAATTAAGTACATGTGGATTGCATATCTTCAGTTACTCTTTTTTAGGTTAATGTTAGAATTTTTTAAATATAATTTTTATTATACTGTGAATTTCATATAATAGCTGTAAAATCAATTATGGTGAAAGTCAGTGACAAAGTATGACTTGGTGTATACATTTTCTTTTTATGAGTTCATAATGAGTATAACTGAAAGCTGTTTTACTGGGATTGCCACTAAAATATGAACTCTAGTTTACTTTTCCTTTAGTAATTGTTCAATTTTCTCTTCCTGTAGCCTGCCCATCCTCAGTGTCTGTTGAAGTAAGTGCAGATGGGGTAAATATGCTACCATTATCCACTCCTGTTGTCACAAGTGGTCTCACCTACATAAAAATTCAGCTTGTAAAAGCTGAAGTAGCTTCTGCTGTCTGCCTTAGACTTCATCGTCCACGAGATGCCAGCACATTAGGCCTTTCACAAATTAAATTACTGGGCCTCACTGCTTTTGGTACCACTTCTTCAGCAACAGTTAATAATCCTTTTCTTCCATCTGAAGATCAGGTATCCAAAACAAGGTATGTGGTTTCTCATTCTTAAGAAAAACCTTTCTGTGCTTTTCATGAAATTGTTTATACTGTGTTTTTTTTTTTTTTTTTTAGAGTTTAGGAAATTCTTTGTTCCATAGGTATCTAAGTAATATCATAATTTTATTAAGTGTAATAAAGAATAATTCTACAGAAGCAAAACCTTGAGGCTGGTTAAAATTGAGATTTATGTATGTTTAATCCTTGGGATGATCCACAATGTGGTATATGTGGGTGTGGGTTCCAGTTCTTTGGATTGTAGTCTTATGTAAGCATTTCCAAATGCCTATCCCCAAGAATACACCTGAAGCATACAAATTGATCATATAGATAGGCACCTAGCCCTATATGGTCATTCCTAAGTTGCCAGTCTGCAGAGGGTTAGATTTGAACCATACAAACTGACCAAACAAAGAAGGACCTGAATATATCCTTTAATTTACATTCTTCTGGTAACGTTTGATGGTTGAAAATTTTATAGATTGTCTTAATATAAGTTTTACCTGACAAAAAAATTTAGGATTTCTTTTTTATTCTTGAGCTGCCAAGACTTTACAGTTTTGCAATTCTGTGATCCTTTGCAGTTTATATTTATGCATATAAATATATGTATATACAAAAACATTTCCTGACTAATTAAATAAAAAGGAAGTTCATAATTCCTAAATGCTACTAGCACTTAAGTATTTTTTTATGTTATAGGGGAAACTTACTGTGTGTTTAATTCTTTATTGATGTTACAGTATTCTAAAAGTATTTTTTAACGTAGATTGGTGCTACTTACGAAATACAACATGCTGATCTTTTCGTTTTTTCTTTCTTTTTTTTTCTGCTTTATAAGTCACAAGGAATTTTTTTTTAATACATATCCTCTCCTTGTTTTTTATTTAGATTCTTTTCCCATGTAGGTCATTACCGAGTATCGAGCAGAGTTCCCTTGCTATACAGCAGGTTCTTATTAGTTATCTATTTTATATATAGTAGTGTATATATGTCAATCCCAATCTCCCAATTTATCCCTCCCCCAGCTTACCCCCTGGTAACCATAAGTTTGTTTTCTACATCCATGACTCTACTTATGTTTTGTGAATAAGTTCATTTGTACCCCTTTTTTTTAGACTCCACATATAAGTGATATTGTATGATATTTGTCTTTCTGTGTCAGACTTACTTCACTCAGTATGACAATCTTTAGGTCCATCCACAACATGCTGATCTTTGAGAAGTTTTGTTTTACCCCTGAAGTAATTTAAGCTACTTAAATTTACCCATATAGGCCATTTTGTGTTGTGTATTGCAGTATTGGATGGTTACGGTTATTACATCATTGCCTTACTCACATAAGTGATCTGGAAGGAATGATGGCCAGTGCAGCTGCACCTACTGCTAATCTGCTACAGACTTGTGCTGCCTTATTGATGTCTCCATACTGTGGAATGCATTCACCCAACATTGAGGTTGTGCTTGTAAAGATAGGACTGCAGTCCACTAGAATTGGCCTGAAGCTTATAGACATTCTTCTGAGAAATTGTGCAGCATCAGGCAGTGATCCTACAGGTGACAATTTTGATATTTTAATTTTTACATATCTGCAAAATAATGGCAGTTGAACTATGTGATATTTGTGATTACTTCTGTTTCTGAAATTAACTTCCATTATGGCTTCATTATTTTTGGAGTTTTGTTTCTGTTGTTGAAATTTACAGAAGTTATTTTTAATGAATAATTTAAGATTAAATTGAGCAAATCTTCTCATCCCATTTGCTTATTTAGCAAATTTTTCCTTTTGATTCTTTGTTGCAAGATTTGAATAGCCCTTTACTTTTTGGAAGACTGAATGGACTCTCTTCTGACTCTACGATAGATATTCTTTACCAGCTTGGGACAACTCAGGATCCTGGAACAAAAGACAGGTAGGTATGTGGTGATCTCAGTTTTCATATGAGGACACACATACACACAATCAGATGTAGTGAATGTTACTTGGAATGCTTTATTTTTCTTTTTTTAAATTAGTTTATTTATTTTTGGCTGCGTTGGGTCTTCATTGCTGCTCATGGGCTTTCTCTAGTTGCAGCGAGTGGGGGCTGTTCTTCATTGTGTTGCACGGGCTTCTCATTGTGGTGGCTTCTCATTGCAGAGCACGGGCTTCAGTAGTTGTGGCACGCGGGCTGAGTAGTTGTGGCTTGCGGGCTCTAGAGCACAGGCTCAGTAGTTGTGGTGCATAGGCTTAGCTGCTCCGCAGCATGTGGGATCTTCCCAGACTAGGGCTCAAACCCGTGTCCCCTGCATTGGCAGGTGGATTCTTAACTAGTGCACCACTAGGCAAGTCCTGGAATGCTTTCTTTTTAGATCTTTTCATAAAAGTTAAGCTTAGGTATTACTAAACATGTAGAAATATAGGAATATTGTGTCCATATTAGGTACTTGGAGTATTTTGTTAATAGCAATAATGTTTGTTTTTATTGATTACTTATTGCTATTGATTATATTATTCACGGACAACTTTTCATATACTCCTTACCCTCTTTCTCCTGCTTCCTACCACAAAATGAAACACTCTCATACCAAGTAAATAATATCTGAATGTTTCACCTAAATGTTTAGTGATCTTTTGGTATAGGTAATTTTAGGTGAGTTTTACTAGTGTAGATCTTCCTTGATGTCTTTTACCTCCAAATTGATAGGAACTCCAAGTAATTTTGAAAAATGTTTTAGTTGATAAATTTTTGAATGATACTTTGGTATTCTCTGGTTTTATGTATATCATCTGTATCTGGAGAACATATTTATAGAGTGTGTGATTCTATAAATAATAAAAATTATCTTCATACTAGAGATTGTTTCCTGAGTTAATATCCTTTGAAGTATATTGAATATTTTATATCCAATTAATATTCTTTAATATTGTTATTAGTTTGTGTTTAAAATGAAATCATTTGGTATGTTATTAAATGTCTTACTTCATAAATTATTAACAGATTATTTTTTGTGGGTGCTTACTCATTTTATAGCTATTTACCAAGTAGTTGCTATATGCTTGACATTGTGCTAATACTGGAGAGGTAAAGTTTATTGAGTCCAGCTTGTGCCCTCAGGACTGGGAAGACAGCAGTGTCACTCATAAGGGAAGATTTATGAAGGTCAGACTTAAGGGTATGAATTAGAGTGACAGACAGTGAGGGCATCTCGGAAAAATTGTTACTTAATCTCTGGTAATGTAATAGCTTTCATTTAGTTTAGGCTCATTGTTTTCAGGTTCTCTGGATTAAAAATATTTAAAGGACATATTGAACAAAGTATAATTAGTTTCAGCAGGGTAACTTTAAAATATTAAATAGGCTGACTTTCTTTCCATTAAACTTTTTGCTTTATATACACTATGTGATACCTGTATTATATTTAAAAATATACTGGAGTATTTTTGACAAAGTAAATATGAATTTATGTCAATTCATAATTGTTAATAGGATTTAAAAATACATTAAAAATATGTGCTAAATATTTTTCTAGAATAGGTTTCTTTAAATCTCTTGCGATTATTTAAAAAAATTTTTTTATCATAAGAAAATTGCATTTAAAATTATTTTCTTAGCATAAATGCAAATGTAAATATTTCAGAATGTTTCAGAACTAACATTAATGACAAGATTGTTGGCTGCTGTTTTTCTAGAAAATGTTACTCTTCTGTAATTGCCTCATCTCCCTTCTTTTTCTATGACTTGTCCTTATGTCCTGTCATACGAAATTTAAAGCATCTTACCCTTCAGTCCTTCAGGGTAGAGAGAGGGATTAAGTAGTATTATATACGTTCCAATTCCCATTTCTTTTACCCTGAAGCAGAGAATCTTGTGCTCTAAACTAGACATTTAAAAGTAAACAAAAACAAAGATAAATACAGTGTTTTAAGAACTTGACAATAAGTCTCACCTCCCACCCCCCCAAAATACAAACTCCAAAGCATTACTGCTTTAAAAAGCCTTTTGCTTTCATTTTGTGGTCTCCAGCTCTAGGGGATTGAGTGTAGAGTGGCACTTGAAAAAGAACATATGTTGGGGCTATTCTGTTGTCAGAGTGAAAGAGAGTGGGTGGCTACTACTAGTATTTAATGCTTGGGGGCCTGAGTTGTGAAACATTTCATGCTGTATTGCATGAAATTCTGCACAATGAAGAACTGGCCCCAGATCGCTGCTCTGTGGTATGTGGATTTGTTACAAGGTGAGTGAAAATTTAGAGGACAGAGTGAGTTTGTTTAAGCTGTGTATCCTGTAATTCTAGATATTTATATATTCTGTCATAAATGAGGTAAGAATCAATGATTATTTGCTGAATTAGACTTGAGTTATCTCAAACATTTTCATTGCTTAAGATTGGTAGCGTTTTGGAAAATTAGAGTTACTATGACCTTATTGATTGTATAATTCCTTTTCCCTCCTATTTTATTGATATATTAAAACTATTGAGAAAAATCAGTATATTATTCCGATAAATACATTGCTTACATGCAGTGGTGGTATTTATATGTATTAAATGTCAGCTGGAGTATAATTGGTTATTCAAATTCATCTTCTTCTTTTAAGAATTCAAGCCTTGTTAAAATGGGTCAGTGATTCTGCAAGAGTGGCTGCTATGAAAAGAAGTGGCAGGATGAGCTACATGTGTCCTAACTCTTCAACAATAGAGTATGGTCTTTTGATGCCATCTCCTTCTCACTTGCACTGTGTAGCAGCAATTCTGTGGCACAGTTACGAGCTGCTGGTAGAGTATGATTTACCAGCACTGCTAGACCGAGAGCTCTTTGAGTAAGTATGATTTGTGAAATTCTCTTTTCCCCCAGTACTAGATCACTTTAGATTTTTACTTGATGAAACAGCATTTTACATTTTTATTTATATAAAAATAATACTTCAAAAAGTACTAGTTAAGTATAATCAGTATAATTTCGAAATGATATGCTACACAAATTTAATTAATTTATCTTCAAGTTTTAAGAAGCTACATTAGTGTCATTGCTGCTTTTCCCACCTAAAATTGGAATGTTTAATATATTCTCCTGCAGGTCATAATGTTTATTCTCATCTGCAAATTTACCTGCCAGATTCTTTTATCTTTAATATGCAACTTTGGAGGGAAAGTGTAGCTAGAAATTTTGAGAGACTACTTTAGACAGTTTTTACAATTGGTGGTTTTTACTTCTTTCTAGATGGCTGTTATGATTGCTCTTTTGACAAGTAGTTTCCACTTAACCCACATTTCTTCACCATACTCAGTTAAGGCTTTGTTGAGCTGACTGCCTAATAACTGCTAAGTCTATAGCAAAATATAATAATTTATTTCTGAAGAGTTCCATGACTCTTAAAAGGTTGGCTTTTTGTCCTCTAGTTTGTCATTTTCATATTTGGTCCTATCAGTTGGCATAATCCATGACTTATTAGTGAAACTTGCTAACAGTTTTCATTTTGCAGATATGAATTAAAGCCATTAATAATGTCGAATTCAGTCTAGACATTTCTTAGGTATAAGTTTTTTAATTGTTTCTTTATGTCATTTTTTTGAGGTCACACAGAGAATGGTAGAACCATTTTGATACAGATCTCTTGGTTTTCTATACTCATTTTACAAATCTAATCTAACTTCCAATCTACTGAAGTACTTAATGATGTTTATCACAGTCTTCCTGAAACATTACAGTGTCATTATATTGAACGTCAAACTATATAATTTTCATGAAAGTGATTTCTAGTAGAAATAATTGACAAAGAGGTCATACTAAATATACGTATATATTGTTAACATGGTATCTTTTATTCCGTAGGTTACTTTTTAATTGGTCCATGTCTCTTTCCTGCAACATGGTTTTGAAGAAAGCTGTTGACAGTCTACTTTGCTCGATGTGCCACATACACCCAAGTTATTTTTCTTTGCTTATGGGCTGGATGGGAATTACCCCTCCTCCAATGCAGTGTCACCATGGACTGTCCATGACAGATGATAGCAAAAAGCAAGATCTTAGTTCATCTTTAACAGATGACTCTAAAAATGCACAAGCACCTCTTGCACTAACTGAATCACATTTGGCAACCCTTGCTTCCTCTTCTCAATCTCCAGAAGCTATCAAACAATTACTGGACTCAGGTTTGCCTTCTCTTCTTGTGAGGAGTCTGGCTAGTTTCTGTTTTAGCCACATTTCTTATTCTGAAAGCATTGCTCAATCAATAGATATTTCCCAGGACAAACTCAGGCGGCATCACGTTCCACAACAATGTAATAAGATGCCTATCACAGCAGACCTGGTTGCTCCTATTCTTAGGTTTTTGACAGAAGTTGGCAATAGCCATATTATGAAAGACTGGCTTGGTGGGTCTGAAGTCAATCCACTATGGACAGCACTTCTGTTTTTATTGTGTCACTCTGGGTCCACTTCTGGAGGACATAATTTAGGTGCACAACAGACCAGTGCAAGATCAGCTTCTCTTTCTTCAGCTGCTACAACAGGATTGACTACTCAACAGAGGACAGCAATTGAGAATGCAACTGTTGCATTCTTTCTGCAGTGCATTTCATGTCACCCTAATAATCAAAAGCTGATGGCCCAGGTAAGAGTAGAAAAACTGGCTATGTTCCAGTGTCTTATTATTTTAATGTGCTGTAACATGACACTCTTGAAATTAGCTCAGAAAGGATCATGTATTAAGGCCAGGTGATGGTGAAGTTTGGGGTTGGTTGCATTTAAGGATTTGAATTTAAACCATAATTAAAATTACTGATATCTCCTCCCTCCTCTCCTCAACTGTTACATAAATCAGTTATTCTTTCTGATGAATGATGGGCAAATTCATGGAGATTCTAGCTAAAGATCATACATTCCTCCTTTTAAAAAACTGCCCCTAATCAAAAGAACAACGCTTCAGGGACTTCCCTGGTGGTCCAGTGGCTAAGACTCCGCGCTCCCAATGCAGGGGGCCTGGGTTCGATCCCTGGTCAGGGAACTAGATCCCACATGCTGCAACTAAGAGTTCGCATGCCGCAACTAAGACCCGGCACAGCCAAATAAATACATAAATAAAAATATTAAAAACAAAAAAACAACGCTTCAGCTATTGGAACAGGATTGACCACTTGAAGGTGGCCATCAAGTGCCTCACAGCATTGAGGCATTGCATTTTATAGTAACCGGATTGTTAGAGCTGTTGATTTGCTTCTAATGAAGCAGACATTAGAATAAGTTTCAGATAGGAGACTCCTGACAAATCACATTAAAGGTATGAAAGATGATTTTCTTGTATTAAGTCCACAGAGCCAAAAATCTTGAAAGCTGGAGTTATCTGGAGCATAATTCTAGTTGCTTTTTGCCAGTTTCTGTCTGTTGAGATCTTCAGCAAGTTGTTTAAACTATAAAATGGAGATAGTAATACCTGCCTCTCAAAAGGTTTTCTTCTTTTGAGAGGATTAAATATGATCATGTATATGAAGTATCTAGCATAGAGCCTGTCTGAGACATGGTAGACACCAATAAATAGGAACCAGCTTCTATTTTTACCCCCTTATTTGATAGTGCTTATTCAGGTTAAACTATTAATGAAGGATGAGCTATCATAATTTTAGAATCTAGAAGGATGAGCTATCATAATTTTCAAAATATACTGAATGATTTAACTTTAAGAAGAGGAAGGTACTTTGTTGCATAAAGCAATTCATTATTGGGAAACTGTATCTACTTAATGTGTCTAATTTGAAAGAAATGCTTAAATTACCAATTTTAACCAAGTCCTTGAATACGGACATTTCACAATTTGGTTTGTGCCTGTGGGTAGTATGAAACTTTGTGTTCCATTGTCTTCTGGCCTAATAATCATCACTTAGCTTCTTGTTAAGGCTTTGTTTTATATTTTTAATATATTTTTTCAAAATTTTTGTTGTATTGTAACCACATTGATATTGACTGAAGTTAAAATTAAGTTGGTTTTGCTGGGTATTTATTATGTGAAAACCCTGTAGTAGTAACTTCTCTCATCCACAGAAATTTGTATTTCACTTTTAACTTTTTGTCTACTTCCATATAATCTTTAATTGCTGATTTGATGAATTCAAATACACTTATTAATCCACATTTTAAATTTCCTCTTTGTTCTTTAAAATATAAAGCTGCAAGTAAATACCTCATTTAACTTTTTAAATCTCTCACTTTGCCAGGTTCTGTGTGAACTATTTCAGACATCTCCTCAAAGAGGGAACCTTCCAACATCAGGGAACATTTCAGGGTTTGTACGTAGATTATTTTTGCAACTGATGTTAGAGGATGAGAAAGTGACAATGTTTCTTCAGTCTCCCTGCCCAGTGAGTATTTAACAATTAAATTAAATCTTTATGATGAGCTGTGTGTAAAAATATTTTATGTTTTCATGTCAGAGCTTTCAGTTATCTCTGTTCTAATTTCTAATGAAATGAAATGAAATTAGAAATCAGAGGTTGTGCTAGCAAAGTGAAACTAGCACAACCTTTATACTTAAGCATAGGACTTAAAAATCTCAGCTAACCCTCTCTGTCCAAAATAACCTAGTTGTAACTTGCCATGGATAGTATAATTTGATTTGGGGGGTGGGATTGACAGATTATTAGGTACAATAGTGCTAATGCAAAGTATGATGAACAAATCGCATGGCAGACATGCCACATTTGAAGAAATATATAAAATAAACTCTTTACATTTTTGTATGCATTACTGAATTGTTTTTTTATGCTTCTGAAATTGTTATATAATGATATACATTTCAAAAAAACCTTCTTAATTTCTTTTAAATTTATTTCCAGCTGTACAAGGGTAGAATTAATGCTACTAGCCATGTCATCCAGCATCCAATGTACGGAGCAGGCCACAAGTTCCGTACACTTCATTTGCCAGTCTCAACAACATTATCGGAAGTTCTTGACAGAGTGTCAGGCAAGTCACATTTAAATATTTGTGTTTCTTTAACTTCATGTTAGATGTATATAGGAATTTTATTATTTTTATAACTTTATTGCGTTCACTCACTCACCAACCATTTAATGACTAGAAAAGGTCAAGGTAGCTTCACATTTAGAAGCATGATGCAGTGGACAAAATGTACAATACATTCCAGCACCTGTAATTCTTTTGCTGTGATGTTTGTTATGTGTAGTAATGACAGAATGGGCAGCTGGAAATGTAGACAAGCTGTGGGAAGCCATTGATGGAATTTTCTCATGATAAACCATCAGGCTGTGTTTTTTTGATTTTTTGTTTTTTTTTTTGTGGTACGCGGGCCTCGCACTGTTGTGGCCTCTCCCGTTGCGGAGCACAGGCTCCGGACGCGCAGGCTCAGCGGCCATGGCTCACGGGCCCAGCCGCTCCGCGGCATGTGGGATCTTCCCTGACCAGGGCACGAACCCTTGTCCCCTGTATCAACAGGCGGACTCTCAACCACTGCGCCACCAGGGAAACCCTGGGCTGTTTTATAGTAGATGAATTACAGTGTATTAGGTTGCATGACAGAATTCTAAGTAATAAACATTTACTAAATCTAGGGGAGAAATGAGTGGTCAGTAGGTAGAATCAGCTGGTGACCTTATTGTTTATAACAGTGAAGAAAGCAGAGAGCACGTTTCCCCTAAGTTTTTCAAGAGCTCTCCAATGATACCTTTAAACAGGATATAAATTATTAAAGTAAAAGCATTTTTTTGAGGTAGAATACAAATTGACTGGTTAGTTTGGGTTTATTGCCTCTCAGAAATCCTAATCAGTGATGAATTCATTGAGCATCTGCTCTGTGTAAACACAGTAATTTCTTCTAGGGATGTAAAAGTGAGCAGGACATATATTCTACCTCTCAAAGTATTTATGATCTTTTGTATGTTGTCAGAATAAAAAATAAACTGAAAATTTTAAATGTTTGCATTTTAATTTAAATATAAGTCAGTGTGTTTCTATCTGTATACATTAGAGGGGGTACGTAAGTCTTTAAGCAACACTGATAACTGAAAGAAGTTAGGAGTATCCAGAAAAAAAACTGGCGCTATTTGTTAGTTGGAAATAGAAATCAAAACTTAGAATAAAAGACTGAGTTGAAGAGATTTGGGAGTTGTTACCATACATACGTACATAGATGGTAAGTTAAACCACGTGAACAGATATGATCACTTTGAGAAAATAACGTAGAAAAGATTCTTTACCAGTTTTAGACACTGCATCTAACAGAAATGTGTGCATAAAATTATAATACTTTCCTACATTTTTACATGTTATACAGTAAAATATTAGAATATATTATAAATGTGTAACAGTTTTTTCTTATTTGAAAATGTCCACCTTACCTGTTACAGCTAAACTTTTGTGAAAATTTGACTTTGAAACTTTTTTCTAAATTTCAATTTTCTGAAATTGTGCCTTCTACATGATGAAGAAAAACTTTAAAATTAATTAATTGAAGGAAGGAAGTGGGGAAGAGTACTAAACTTCAATTTTTGAGATTTCATGCATTAACTTGATAATGGAAAAGTATAGACATAGTACAAAATAATTGGAAATTTAACATTTTTATTTATCTTTAAATGAATACTATTTTCTAAAATGTCATGGTCTGTCATTTAGGATATTTAACAAAATAGTTCCCTTTATTAACTAAAAATTAACAAATAAAACATATTGCTGTGGAAGAATAGTACATCCTAGTAAAAAGTCCAACAAAGTTATCCTGAGCAAATATCCGCAATTTCTAAGTGCTGAGTTTAACCTGAGTTTAGCAATGCTTTGGTACTTTAAGGTGTATTTGTGATATTTAGCCATATCTTAGGATATCTTAACATGTGCATGTGTATTTTATTAACATGTATGAAAACAAGTAATCCAAAATTATTCAAGCCATCCTTTTACCCACTGCCTATAGCTTTCGACTATACTGCTTTCAAATAATAAAGGTTATGTGTCTTTTTTTTAAAATTCTATTATTGTTTTTAAGCAATTTGATTATTATTATCATCAAATAATATACCTTGTAGTTATCTTCATGTTTCTTATGATTTGAGTTTTTGGACATGAATCTGTGTGGGTGTATAAATTTCATCAAATTTGGAAATTTTTTGGCTATTAGTTTCTCAAATATATTCTGTCTCCCCGTCACTCTCCTCTCTTTTGGTGATTCCAGTTACACATTTATGAGGCCTCTTGAAGTTGTTTCACAACTCACTGAAGCTTTGTTCCTTTTTCCCCCCCATTTTCCCCCTGTATTTAAAAAAAATTATTTTTTTTTACAACTTTATTGGAGTATAAGTGCTTTACAATGATGTGTTAGTTTCTGCTTTATAACAAAGTGAATCAGTTATACATATACGTATGTTCCCATATCTCTTCCCTCTTGCGTCTCCCTCCCTCCCACCCTCCCTATCCCAACCCTCTAGGTGGTCGCAAAGCACCGAGCTGATCTCCCTGTGCTATGCGGCTGCATCCCACTAGCTATCTATTTTACATTTGGTAGTGTATATATGTCCATGCCACTCTCTCGCTTTGTCACAGCTTACCCTTCCCCCTCCCCATACCCTCAAGTCCATTCTCTAGTAGGTCTGTCTTACCCCTAGGTTCTTCATGACATTTTTTTTTTCTTAGATTCCATATATATGTGTTAGTGTACAGTATTTGTCTTTCTCTTTCTGACTTACTTCACTCTGTATGACAGCCTCTAGGTCCATCCACCTCATTACAAATAGCTCAATTTCGTTTCTTTTTATGGCTGAGTAATATTCCATTGTATATATGTGCCACATCTTCTTTATCCATTCATCCAATGATGGACACTTAGGTTGTTTCCATCTCCGGGCTATTGTAAATAGAGCTGCAATGAACATTTTGGTACATGACTCTTTTTGAATTATGGTTTTCTCAGGGTATATGCCCAGTAGTGGGATTGCTGGGTCATATGGTAGTTCTATTTGTAGTTTTTTAAGGAACCTCCATACTGTTCTCCATAGTGGCTGTACCAATTCACATTCCCACCAGCAGTGCAAGAGTATTCCCTTTTCTCCACACCCTCTCCAGCATTTATTGCTTCTAGATTTTTTGATGATGGCCATTCTGACTGGTGTGAGATGATATCTCATTGTAGTTTTGATTTGCATTTCTCTAATGATTAATGATGTTGAGTATTCTTTCATGTGTGTTCGTTGGCAATCTGTATATCTTCTTTGGAGAAATGTCTGTTGAGGTATTCTGACCATTTTTGGGTTGGGTTGTTTGTTTTTTTATTATTGAGCTGCATGAGCTGCTTATAAATTTTGGAGATGAATCCTTTGTCAGTTGCTTCATTTGCAAATATTTTCTCTTATTCTGAGGGTTGTCTTTTGGTCTTCTTTATGGTTTCCTTTGCTATGCAAAAGCTTTGAAGTTTTATTAGGTCCCATTTGTTTATTTTTGTTTTTATTTCCATTTCTCTAGGAGGTGGGTCAAAAAGGATCTTGCTGTGATTTATGTCATAGAGTATTCTGCCTATGTTTTCCTCTAAGAGTTTGATAGTTTCTGACTTTACATTTAGGTCTTTAATCCATTTTGAGCTTATTTTTGTGTATGCTATTAGGGAGTGATCTAATCTCATACTTTTACATGTACCTGTCCAGTTTTCCCAGCAACACTTATTGAAGAGGCTGTCCTTTCTCAACTGTACTTTCCTGCCTCCTTTATCAAAGATAAGGTGATCATATGTGTGTGGGTTTATCTCTGGGCTTTCTATCCTGTTCCATTGATATATTTTTCTTTTTTTGTGCCAGTATCATACTGTCTTGATTACTGTAGCTTTGTAGTATAGTCTGAAGTCAGGGAGCCTGATTCCTCCAGCTCCGTTTTTCATTCTCAAGATTGCTTTCGCTATTCGGGGTCTTTTGTGTTTCCAAACAAATTGTGAAATTTTTTGTTCTAGTTCTGTGAAAAATGCCAGTGGTAGTTTGATAGGGATTGCATTGAATCTGTAGATTGCTTTGGGTAGTAGAGTCATTTTCACAATGTTGATTCTTCCAATCCAAGAACATGGTATATCTCTCCATCTATTTGTATCATCTTTAATTTCTTTCATCAGTGTCTTATAGTTTTCTGCATACAGGTCTTTTGTCTCCTTAGGTAGGTTTATTCCTAGATATTTTATTCTTTTTGTTGCAATGATAAATGGGAGTGTTTTCTTGATTTCACTTTCAGATTTTTCATCATTAGTGTATAGGAATGCCAGAGATTTCTGTTCATTAATTTTGTATCCTGATACTTTACCAAATTCATTGATTAGCTCTAGTAGTTTTCTGGTAGCATCTTTAGGATTCCCTATGTATAGTATCATGTCATCTGCAAACAGTGACAGCTTTACTTCTTCTTTTCCGATTTGGATTCCTTTTATTTCCTTTTCATCTCTGATTGCTGTGGCTAAAACTTCCAAAACTATGTTGAATAAGAGTGGTGAGAGTGGGCAACCTTGTCTTGTTCGTGATCGTAGTGGAAATGCTTTCAGTTTTTCACCATTGACGATGATGTTGGCTGTGGGTTTGTCATATATGGCCTTTATTATGTTGAGGAAAGTTCCCTCTATGCCTCCTTTCTGCAGGGTTTTTATCATAAATGGGTGTTGAATTTTGTCAAAAGCTTTCTCTGCATCTATTGAGCTGAACGTATGGTTTTTCTCCTTCAGTTTGTTAATATGGTGTATCACATTGATTGATTTGCATATATTGAAGAATCCTTGCATTCCTGGAATAAACCCCACTTGACCATGGTGTATGATCCTTTTAATGTGCTGTTGGATTCTGTTTGCTAGTATTTTGTTGAGGATTTTTGCATCTATGTTCATCAGTGATATTGGCCTGTAGTTTTCTTTCTTTGTGACATCCTTGTCTGATTTCGCTATCAGGGTGATACCAGGGTGATGGTGGCCTCATAGAATGAGTTTGGGAGTGTTCCTCCCTCTGCTATATTTTGGAAGAGTTTGAGAAGGATACGTGTTAGTTCTTCTCTAAATGTTTGATAGAATTCGCCTCTGAAGCCATCTGATCCTGGGCTTTTGTTTGTTGGAAGATTTTTAATCACAGTTTCAATTTCAGTGCTTGTGATTGGTCTGCTCATATTTTCTATTTCTTCCTGATTCAGTCTTGGCAGGTTGTGCCTTTCTAAGAATTTGTCCATTTCTTCCAGGTTGGCCATTTTATTGGCATAGAGTTGCTTGTAGTAATCTCTCATGATCTTTTGTATTTCTGCAGTGTCAGTTGTTACTTCTCCTTTTTCATTTCTAATTCTATTGATTTGAGTCTTCTCCATTTTTTTTCTTGATGAGTCTGGCTAATGGTGTATCAATTTTGTTTATCTTCTCAAAGAACCAGCTTTTAGTTTTATTGATCTTTGCTATTGTTTCCTTCATTTCTTTTTCATTTATTTCTGATCTGATTTTTATGATTTCTTTCCTTCTGCTAACTTTGGGGGTTTTTTTGTTCTTCTTTCTCTAATTGCTTTAGGTGCAAGGTTAGGTTGTTTATTCGAGATGTTTCCTGTTTCTCAAGGTAGGATTGTATTGCTATAAACTTCCCTCTTAGAACTGCTTTTGCTGAATCCCATAAGTTTTGGGTCGTCGTGTCTCCATTGTCATTTGTTTCTAGGTATTTTTTTATTTCCTCTTTGATTTCTTCAGTGATCACTTCGTTATTAAGTAATGTATTGTTTAGCCTCCATGTGTTTGTATTTTTTACAGATCTTTTCCTGTAATTGATGTCTAGTCTCATAGCATTGTGGTCGGAAAAGATACTTGATACAATTTCAATTTTCTTAAATTTACCAAGGCTTGATTTGTGACCCAAGATATGATCTATCCTGGAGAATGTTCCATGAGCACTTGAGAAAAATGTGTATTCTGTTGTTTTTGGATGGAATGTCCTATAAATATCAATTAAGTCCATCTTGTTTAATGTATCATTTAAACCTTGTGTTTCCTTATTTATTTTCATTTTGGATGATCTGTCCATTGGTGAAAATGGGGTGTTAAAGTCCCCTACCATGAATGTGTTCCTGTCGATTTCCCCTTTTATGGCTGTTAGTATTTGCCTTATGTATTGAGGTGCTCCTATTATGGGGGCATAAGTATTTACAATTGTTATAACTTCTTCTTGGATCGATCCCTTGATCATTATGTAGTGTCCTTCTTTGTCTCTTCTAATAGTCTTTATTTTAAAGTCTGTTTTGTCTGATACGAATATTGCTACTCCAGCTTTCTTTTGGTTTCCATTTGCATGGAATATCTTTTTCCGTTCCCTTACTTTCAGTCTGTATGTGTCTCTAGGTCTGAAGTGGGTCTCTTGTAGACAGCATATACATCGGTCTTGTTTTTGTATCCATTCAGCCAATCTGTGTTTTGGTGGGAGCATTTAGTCATTTACATTTAAGGTAATTATCGATATGTATGTTCCTAGTCCCATTTTCTTAATTGTTTTGGGTTCGTTATTGTAGGTCTTTTCCTTCTCTTGTGTTTCTTGCCTAGAGAAGTTCCTTTAGGATTTGTTGTAAAGCTGGTTTGGTGGTGTTGAACTTCTCAGCTTTTGCTTGTCTGTAAAGGTTTTAATTTCTCCATCAAATCTGAATGAGATCATTGCTGGGTAGAGTAATCTTGGTTGTAGGTTTTTCTCCTTCATCACTTTATATGTCCTGCCAGTCCCTTCTGGCTTGCAAAGTTTCTGCTGAAAGATTAGCTGTTAACCTTATGGGGATTCCCTTGTGTGTTATTTGTTTTTTTTCCCTTGCTGCTTTTAATATGTTTTCTTTGTATTTAATTTTTGACAGTTTGATTAATATGTCTTGGCATATTTCTCCTTGGATTTATCCTGTATGGGACTCTTTGTGCTTCCTGGACTTAATTAACTATTTCCTTTCCCATCTTATGTAAGTTTTCAACTATAATCTCTTCAAATGTTTTCTCAGTCCCTTTCTTTTTCTCTTCTTCTTCTGGATCCCCTGTAATTCAAATATTGGTGCGTTTAATGTTGTCCCAGAGGTCTCTGAGACTGTCCTCAGTTCTTTTCATTGTTTCTTCTTTGTTCTGCTCTGCAGTAATTATTTCCACTATTTTATCTTCCAGGTCACTTATCCGTTCTTCTGCCTCAGTTATTCTGCTATTGATCCCATCTAGAGTATTTTTAATTTCGTTTATTGTGTTGTTCATCGTTGTTTGTTTCATCTTTAGTTCTTCTAGGTCCTTGTTAAATGTTTCTTGCATTTTGTCTATTCTATTTCCAAGATTTTGGATCATCTTTACTATCATTATTCTGAATTCTTTTTCAGGTAGACTGCCTATTTCCTCCTCATTTGTTAGGTCTGGTGGGTTTTTATCTTGCTCCTTCATCTGCTGTGTATTTTTCTGTCTTCTCATTTTGCTTATCTTACTGTGTTTGGGGTCTCCTTTTTGCAGGCTGCAGGTTTGTAGTTCCCGTTGTTTTTGGTGTCTGTCCCCAGAGGCTAAGGTTGGTTCAGTGGGTTGTGTAGGCTTCCTGGTGGAGGGGACTAGTGCCTGTGTTCTGGGGGATGAGGCTGGATCTTGTCTTTCTGGTGGGCAGGTCCACGTCTGGTGGTGTGTTTTGGGGTGTCTGTGGACTTACTATGATTTTAGGCAGCCTCTCTGCTAATGTGTAGGGTTGTGTTCTTGTCTTGCTAGTTGTTTGGCATAGGGTGTCCAGCACTGTAGCTTGCTGGTTGTTGAGTGAAGCTCGGTGCTGGTGTTGAGATGGAGATCTCTGGGAGATTTTCGCTGTTTAATATTGGTGGAGGTGGGAGGTCTCTTGTGGACCAGTGTCTTGAAGTTGGCTCTCCCACCTCAGAGGCACAGCACTGACTCCTGGCTGCAGCACCAAGAGCCTTTAATCCACACGGCTGAGAATAAACGGGAGAGAAAGAAAGAAAGAAAGGAAGGAAGGAAGGATGGAAGGAGGGAGGGAGGGAGGGAAGGAAAGAAAGAAGATAAAATAAAATAAAGTAAGATAAAATAAAGTTATTAAAATAAAGAATAATTATTAAGAAAAAAATGTTTTTAAAGAAAAAAATAACGCACGGATAGAACCCTCGGACAAATGGTGGAAGCAAAGCTATACAGACAAAATCTCACACAGAAGCATGCACATACACACTCACAAAAAGAGGAAAAGGGGAAAAAATCATAAATCTTGCTCTCAGTCCACCTCCTTAATTTGGGATGATTGGTTGTCTGTTCAGGTATTCCACAGATGCAGGGTATATCGAGTTGATTGTGGAGCTTTAATCCGCTGCTTCTGAGGCTGCTGGGAGAGATTTCCCTTTCTCTTCTTTGTTCGCACAGCTCCCGGGGCTCAGCTTTGGATTTGGCCCTGCCTCTGCGTGTAGGTCGCTGGAGGGCGTCTGTTCTTCGCTCAAACAGGACGGGGTTAAAAGAGCAGCTGCTTTGGGGACTCTGGCTCACTCAGGCCAGAGGGAGAGAGGGGCACGGAGTGCGCGGCGAGCCTGCGGCGGCAGCGTAACATTGCACCAGCCTGAGGCGCGCCGTGCGTTCTCCCGGGGAAGTTGTCCCTGAATTCTGGGACCCTGGCAGTGGCGGGCTGCACAGCCTCCCCGGAAGGGAGGTGTGGATAGTGACCTCTGCTCGCATACAGGCTTCTTCGTGGCAGCAGCAGCAGCCTTAGCGTCTCATGCCCGCCTCTGGGGTCCGTGCTTTTAGCCGCGGCTCACGCCCGTCTCTGGAGCTCCTTTAAGCAGCGCTTTTAATCCCCTCTCCTCTCGCACCAGGAAACAAAGAGGCAAGAAAAAGTCTCTTGCCTCTTCGGCAGGTCCAGACTTTTCCCGGCCGGCTAGCCGTGGTGCACTAACCCCCTACTGGCTGTGTTCACGTTGCCAACTCCAGTTCTCTCCCTGCGCTGCGACCGAAAACCGAGCCTCAGCTCCCACCGCCACCCGCCCCGGCGGGTGAGCAGACAATCCTCTCGGGCTGGTGAGTGCCGCTCGGCACTGATCCTCTGTGTGGGAATCTCTCCGCTTTGCCCTCTGCACCCCTGTTGCTGCGCTCTCCTCCGCGGCTCCGAAGCTTCCCCCCTCCGCCAGCTGCAGTCTCCGCCCGCGAAGGGGCTTCCTAGTATGTGGAAACCTTTCCTCCTTCACAGCTCCCTCCCACTGGTGCAGGTCCTGTCCCTATCCTTTTGTCTCTGTTTATTCTTTTTTCTTTTGCCCTACCCATGTACGTGGGGGAGTTTCTTGCCTTTTGGGAGGTCTGAGGTCTTCTGCCAGCGTTCAGTAGGTGTTCTGTAGGAGTCGTTCCACGTGTAGATGTATTTCTGGTGTATTTGTGGGGAGGAAGGTGATCTCCGCGTCTTACTCTTCCACCATCTTTCCCTCATCCGCTCTAAAATTTTTGATAATTTATATTGTTCTATCTTCAAATTGACTTCAGTATCTAATCTGCTGGAAGTTATATCGGGTTCTTTTCTATATATGTCCTTCTCTTTATTTAAAGTGTACAAGCTTTCTTCTAGTGTCTTGATTTTTTGTTTTTTGTTTGTTTGCTTTGGTCGCACCGCTCGGCCCACGGGATCTTAGTTCCCTGACCAGGGATTGATTCCGTGCCCTGTGGAGTGGAAGCACGGAGCCTTAACCACTGCCAGGGAAGTCCCTAGTGTCTTGAATATATTGATCTGTTTATGTAGATTTTTTTTTTCATTGTGGATTGTGTGTTACTGCTTTTTTGTGTGTGTGTGGTACGCGGGCCTCTCACTGTTGTGGCCTCTCCCGTTGCGGAGCAAAGGCCCCAGACGCGCAGGCTCAGCAGCCATGGCTCACGGGCCCAGCCACTCCGCAGCATGTGGGATCTTCCCGGACTGGGGCACGAACCCGCATCCCCTGCATCAGCAGGCGGACTCTCAACCACTCCGCCACCAGGGAAGCCCCTGCTTTTTTAATTTGCCTAGAAAATTTCGTTGGTTGCTAGACAATGTGATTTTTACTTTTCTGGGTGGTGGATATTTTTGTATTCTAATAAATTTTTTTTATTTCTTTCTGAGATGTAGTTATGTTACTTAAAAGCAGAACGTTACTTTTAGGACCAGCTTTTAATAAGCTTTATTAGGTGGGACCAGAGCAGCTGTTAATTTAGAGCAGAACTTACTGTGATGATGGTAATATTTTATAATCCTATACTATCTAGTGCAGTAGCTTTTAAGCATATAGAATGTGTCTGGTGAGACTAAGGAACTAATGTTTTAATTTTACTGGACTTACTTTTAAGGAGGTACTGTATTGGAATAGAAGCACAGTACCACATTTGAAAAGAGAGGTCTGGGGTTAATTTGGCCCCACTGCTGAGGTTATACTCTTCTGATAATTCTGTTCGAAATTCACTAGGCATTGGGAATACTAAGTATTCCAGCCCTCATTTTAGAACCTGGGATTCATCCCCTTGCTACTTTTTTTTTTTTTTTAAATATTGATTTATTTTATTTATTTATTTTTTGGCTGTGTTGGGTCTTAGTTGCGGCGTGCAGGATCTTTCTTTGCAGCACACGGGCTCTTCGTTGTGGCGTGCGGGCTTCTCTCTAGTTGTGCTGTGCGGGTTTTCTCTCTAGTTGTGGCTTGCGGGCTTCAGGGCGCGTGGACTCTGTGGCACGCGAGCTCAGTAGTTGTGGCGCACGGGCTTAGTTGCCCCACGGCATGTGAGATCTTAATTCCCCGACCAGGGATTGAACCAGCGTTCCCTGCCTTGCAAGGTGGACTCTTTTTTTTTTTTTTAAATTTATTTATTTATTTATATTTGGCTGCGTTGGGTATTCGCTGCTGCACACGGGCTTTCTCTAGTTGCGGTAAGTGGGGGCCACTCCTCGTTGCAGTGCGCGGGCTTCTCATTGTGGTGCCTTCTCTTGTTGCGGAGCACAGGCTCTAGGCACGCGGGCTTCAGTAGTTGTGGCTCGCGGGCTCCAGAGCGCAGCCTCAGCAGTTGTGGCGCATGGGCTCAGTTGCTCCGTGGCATTTGGGATCCTCCCAGACCAAGGAACCTGCGTCTCCCGCATTGGCAGGCAGATTCTTAACCGCTGCGCCACCACGGAAGCCCACAAGGTGGATTCTTTACCACTGGACCACCAGGGGAGTCCCTGCTTGCTACTTTTTAAAATATTTTCCTTGCCCTTTAGGTGGTTTCCTTGTGTGTGATGCCTGTCAGTATGCATTCCAGATTAGAGGAGACCCTCTATAGATCACTGGGGCTCACTCTCTGTGCAGATCTCTCCTCGTTGGCACTGTGCCCTGTGAACTGCAGCCAAACCTGCCTTTGTCTTCCTGGACTCCCATCTCTGTATCTTCACCTTGAGTGATGCCTCGGTTGTGCTGAGCTGTGGTCTGGGAAATTGCGGGAAATAAGCTGGTGCAATCCTAGTGCTTACTTCATTTGTTTCCATTCACCCAGGAATCACTGTCCTGCCTTCCTGATGCCCAGTATCTGAAAACTTTATTTCATATATTTTCCTAATTTTTAGTTATTTCAGGTAGGACAGTAATCTGGTCTTTGTTATTTCATTTTGGCCACAGGTGGAAATCCAAACCAGAACAATTTTAAGCAGTAAATTGAGCAAAGTCTTTCTCAGTGATACCTTTTAGTGTTTGAATGGCATTTATTGAGATAACACTATATATATTCTTGTTTTGTTATTTTTATTTAGTTAGGAGTCTTAGATAACAAAGTAATATAAAAATAAAGAATATAAATTCTTATCACCTAATGAACTATGATTGTGTGAATTTTTTATTACTTAAATATTTCCCTCTGACTTGTGTAACTCTTTTTGCCATTTGGGGTTACTTGCTTGTTTTTCTGAGAAAGTAAAATGTATTGTTGCATTATGTATTTATTACAGTAGTCCCCCTTTATCTGCAGGGGATACATTCCAGGACCCCCAGTTGATGCTTGAAACCACAGACAGTAGCGAACCCTGTATATACTATGTTTTTTCTCATCCATACATATCTATGATAAATATGATATATATGTTAATCTCTTACTGTGCCCACAGTAAGAGATCAACAAGAATAACTAATAATAAAATAGAACAATTACCTAATATACTGTAATAAAAGTTAGGTAATGTGGTCTCTCTTTTTCAAAATAATCTTACTGTACTGTCTCACCCTCCTTCTTGTGATGATGAGAGATGATAAAATGCCTACGTGATGAGATGAAGTGAGGTGAATGACATAGGCATTGGGAACATAGGCTTAGGTTACTTTTGACCTTCTAACAATACATCCAAAGGAGGAACAGAAGAGGGATCATCTGCTTTGGGTGATCCTGGGTTATCTAGCCATGACGACTGACATCCATGACTGAATGTCAGAGCAGACGATGACATGGTTGGGAATTCCAAGTGGGATGGATCCAGTGAGATTTCGTCATTATAGTCAGAACAGCAAGCAATTTAAAACCTATGAGTTAATTATTTCTGGAATTTTTCATTTAATATCCTCAGACTGCAAGTAACTGAAACCACAGAAAATGAAACCATGGATAAGGGGGAGCTGCTGTATTAACAGTGTTTAATTTTTTTTTTAATTTCACAAAAATAGAAATGGTCTAAAGGCAATCTGTAGTTTAGAAGAGGTTCTAGAAATTGAGATCACAGGGATATTTTCAGATATTCAAAGAAAGCTACAAAACAGGAAATAATACAAAAGATGCTGTTTTATCACTTGATCATTTCACCTTAACATTATAATAAAGCACTGGATCATAACTGTGTTAAGTTAGAAAAGTAAAAAGAGAGCCTGTATCAGTCATATCCATTTAGTGAAAAACATTCTTAATGTCAGAACAGTTCATCCAGCTTTTTGAGCTTCTTAATGGTTAAATAAGATCACTGTATGGACATCATTTATTTCATGATTTATAATAGCATGCCATATTCAAAAGCATGAAAGAAAATATGATTGCAGAGTAGTAACTATCTATGAAGGTCTTTAGTATTCATTCTTTTTTTTTTTTTTTTTGCGGTATGCGGGCCTCTCACTGTTGTGGCCTCTCCTGTTGCGGAGCACAGGCTCCAGACGCGCAGGCTTAGCGGCCATGGCTCACGGGCCCCGCCGCTCTGTGGCATGTGGGATCTTCCCAGAACGGGGCACGAACCCGTGTCCCCTGCATCGGCAGGCGGGCTCTCAACCACTGCGCCACCAGGGAAGCCCAGTATTCATTCTTAAAGTACTTGTAAAATATATCACTTCATCTAAGCTTCTTAACCAAATAAAAACAACAAAACCAGAAACCTCTGTTACTTACATTTGTTCCTTTATACTCCTATTTGTAGACTAAAATAGAAGTCTAATGTAATGCATTAGGAGGAGTCCTGAGCTTGAATTCCATATTGCCCTTTGCAGGTTGTATGAGTAACCTTGCTAATAAGGCTGTTTACCCTATTTTGAAAATAATATTCTTCCTTGGTTTGCATGTTGTGAGGACTGAAATTGATGTTACGTGGCAAGCATATTGAACTATGCCTACAGTAAAGCAAATGCTCTTGATAATGGTTTTCAAAACTTCCTCTAGAGGTAGACTATTGTAATACATAATATTTTCTAGAGATTGGAATTTAAATATCCTGGCCTAAGGAGAGTGATGAGTTCCTTTCGTTGATAATGAGAATTGAATGTCAGATTTTCCTTAACAACATTCCTTCCAGACCATTTACATTGCCTTTGTATTAGTGATAATAATAATCTCGTGTAAACGTCCCCCAGATATTTATTGCTTCCCTTCTTAACCATTTTGAAAAGCAGTGTATTTTGCATAAAAATTTCTTACAGATACACCAAGTATCACTGCTAAACTAATTAATGAACAAAAAGATGACAAAGAAAAGAAAAACCATGAAGAGAAGGAAAAAGTTAAGGCAGAAAATGGATTTCAGGACAATTACAGTGTTGTTGTTGCTTCAGGTATGCTTGCTTGCTTTTTTTTTTTTATGATCTTGATTTTGTTTGGGTTTCTGTAAAATGTAACAATTTATATTTACAGGAGCTTCATGTAATAAAAAGTATTAATGCAGAAAGCTGGCATAATGATGTCTTAATATTAAATACACAATTATTGCACCAGAAATCCATTACTTTTTGGCACTGGAATTATTAAACTTATTTTGAGCTTAGTATATTTTAATCAGATACTCAGCATGTGTAAATAGATATTTTGTTTCAGTTTGACAGCGTACTGGGAATTATACTCTTAAAAGTTCACTAAGTGTTAAGGAATTTTTCTGTAACCTCCTATTTATTGATTGATTGATTGATTGCTGCATCGGGTCTTAGTTGCGATGTGTGGGCTTCTCTCTAGTTGTAGCACGCAGGCTTAGTTGCCCCGTGGCATGTGGGATCTTACTTCCCCGACCAGGGATTGAACCTGCATCCCCTGCATTGGAAAGAGGATTCTCAATCACTGGACCACCAGGGAAGTCCCTGTAACCTCCTTTTTTTTAAAAATGAAAAAGTATTCACTAGTTTTACTTATGATATTGTGCTTATTACATAAAATTAGAAAATAAAAATCATCAAAAGAAAATTGGTTGAAAAATGAGTTTTTACTGTTAGATGCAGGAAGAAGAAAAAATGACCATGATAAGTGATAGTTTTGGAGGATATTTTCTTTAACAGAATTCTTAGTTCAGAAGAGAAAGCTCAGCCTAGATTACCTTACTCCTCAAATAGCAGACCTATGTATTGGTTTAATCCATCCTATCTCAGAGAAAAATTAAGAACACAAGATTTTCTGTACATATTTGCACAAAATTACATTCTAGTAAATGGATGGTCATCTATATGTATCTCAGAGAGTATAGGAGTTAATTTATACTTTCTTGGAAAATAGTTACACATGCAGCCAGTTATTCATGGAGTATAATACATGACAGGTAGAATCAAGAGAATAGATATTTAATGAGAAGAAATATTTCTACCTTTTGGCGTTAGGAGTGTGGCGCTTTAGTAATATATTGTAGGAATACACTTTTACTTCGTGAGTGTGTTGGCTATATAAAATCTTGGTGATTTTTTTTCTTTTAGGGCTGAAATCCCAATCTAAACGTGCTGTGTCATCTACACCACCTCGCCCACCATCCAGGAGAGGGAGGACAATGCCCGATAAAACAGGAAGTGCTTCCTCAGGAGCAGAGGCTGCCAACAAAATAATCACTGTCCCTGTGTTTCACCTGTTCCACAAACTCTTAGCTGGTAGTGTTCACAGTGATAAAACATATAAGAAATTTTAGTAATCTTACAAGTGTACAACTCAGATGTGTAATCAGGTGCTATTGATGAGATAAATAATTTAGTGAAACTTTGTCCATGTAGTTCCCTCCAAAAGAAGTGAGAACAAAAAAGGAGTAACCTATTTCGTACCCCTTTTAACACTATAATGTCGCATTTTTACACTTTACTTGCTTCCTGAATTTTCTTATGAATGTGCCATAAAATGATCAGTAAAATGAATATTTTTGTGTGTTCATAACAAGTTATGTAGGATGCAGTGTGAGGCTAATTTTAAAGAATTAGTTCTAGCTGTGGAATTCTTAGATGTAGCCCTGATAGTTAAGCTTCCTCTCTACCTAAACATATTCTTTGACCAGTATACTTTCCGTTGGTCAAGGTGATAACCATTTTATCTGCATTTTTGTGCTGTATCATTATAATCAAATTGCCAACTAACTTTGACTGGATTTTACTTCTTAGCTTTACATTGTTGATTTAAAGCAGAGGTCAGTAAACTACCGCAGGTGGACCGGATGCTTCTTTTTGTAAAAACATTTTTATAGGAATACAGCTATGCCCATTCAGTTATGTATTGTCCATAGCTGTTTTCATGCTACAGTAGAGTTAGTAGGTTGCAGCAGAGACCATATGGCCTCCATAGCTTAAAATATTTTCTATCTGGCCTTTTATGGAAAAGATTTGCCAATCCCAGATTTATGGTCATGTTTCTTTTTTTTCTATTCACTGTGGCTCTCAGAAGATGTTGGTGGGATTTGGTTAGCAACTGATTAACACTTTGTATAGATATTTTTGTTCACATATGTCAGAAGTAAATTTGAGTTTTGTAAACATTCTTTGGGCAGTTTTTAAATTGCTTTGAAATTGGTGTCAGAATCAAACTCTTACCTGTAATTTAACTTAGTAAAAGCATTAAGTAATTGAGTAAACGGAATCAAGTAAATGTCTCCCTCTCGGATTCCAGGTTTAACTTAGTTATGTCATTTTTAGGCCAGCCGTTGCCAGCTGAAATGACGCTTGCCCAACTTTTAACTCTGCTGTATGACCGAAAACTTCCTCAAGGTTACCGTTCAATAGATCTGACAGTTAAATTGGGTTCTAGAGTCATCACAGACCCAAGTCTGTCAAAAACAGATTCTTTTAAAAGACTGCACCCTGAGAAAGGTATGTATATGATATTTCTTTAAAATTGCAGTCTGTAATCTGAGCAGGCAGGGATTTGTATAGCTGATGACTTAATGTACATTTTTGTTACATCAACTTGAGATCCTTTTCTTTCTTTATGACTGAGTTATCTGTAAATATAGAAAATTGCCATTATTTCCATTGGAAATTAATGTTAATTCCTTGAGTAGCATCACTTATTTTATGGGCCCATATGCTTTAATTTCTGCTTTAATTTTTTTTTTCCTTTGGCCACACTGTGTGGCTTGCAGGATCTTAGTTCCCCGACCAGGGATCGATCCTGGGCCCTCAGCAGTGAAAGCATGGAGTCCTAACCACTGGGCCACCAAGGAATTCCCTGATTTTTAAAAATATTATTTCTGCATGAGCCATGTGAATTGTTCATAATGTTATAATCAAAGTGAGAACCCCAATTTAGAATTTCCAATTTATTGATAATTTATATTGAGTGATATTTTGTGTTCATAAACATTTTTTACCTTAAACAAAAGTGGGATCATACATTTTCTTACCTTTTTATTTTTATATATTCAATTAAATATTTATAAATGTGCGTTTTATTGCCTATTTTTAATATATAATTAATATAATAATTTATCTGTTTCACAGTTGTTGAAGGAATCTGATTGTTTCTGATTTTTCACTACTATAAATGGTATTTAAGCAATGATTTTCATAGTGTGGATATGGTGTCATCTTATTTATTGTCAGTCTTTCTCATGATGAAAGATTCAATTATTAGCCTTTTGTACTCTTTAATAAATTTTAGTACATTTTCTTTGCCCAGATTTTCAGCAGGATCATTTGTCTGTTTTAATGTTCGTAGGGTCTGGTTATGTGTGAACCTAAACTTTTGGTTTTTCTCTGTGAGTGATTTGAAGTTAACCAATATGGTATAATTTTCAGTTTTCAGTAAGAAAAGTCTTTGTCATTATTCAGTTTTTCCTAATTGGATACTTTAGAGCATAACATGCACATACATTAATATTTTCTGGAGTCTCTGATGTTTTACTTATTTGCCCTAAAGGACAGTACTTCTCAAACTTCAGTATGCTTGTAAATCACCTAGAACATTATAAAAATGCAGATTCCTACACAGTCTAGGATGGGACCTGAGAGTCTACATTTCAGAAGCTCTCAGGCTGATACTGATGCTTACTAGTCCATGGACCATATACTTCGAGTAGTAAGGCTGTAGGAAGCAACATCAGAAGTTATCTAAATGTGTTTGTAGCATCTAGCCTAAAATAGCTGTATCTGAATAACTTAAGATAATTATGCTCTTTTGTTGAGTAGAGAGATGACAACAGTATTTGCTTTGTAAATGAAAAAGTATTATGAAAATAGACCCTCTCTTAGCTGTTATTTGCGATTATTCTTCTAGATCATGGAGATTTACTTGGTAGCTGTCCCGACGATGAGGCTCTCACTCCAAGTGATGAATGTATGGATGGGATACTGGATGAATCCTTACTTGAAACCTGTCCCATTCAGTCACCATTACAAGTTTTTGCAGGAATGGGTGGACTGGCTCTTATTGCAGAAAGACTACCCATGCTATATCCAGAAGTAATTCAACAGGTAAGATAAGATTCTAAATAATTATATCATTCCATGGGAAAGACCTTCTGTTTTCTGGTTTGTGTTTAAGTTAACATTTGGAAGTACCGTTTCCCTTAAAGTCTTTGAGTAGTGTATAAACCTTTCAAAGCTCAGCCTATATGGAGCTGTGTAAGAATTAATTTGGTAAAGAAATGTTGAAGACCAGGCAGATTTGCCAGGGGCATCACACTGTAGCATTACTTTGATTTCATGGTCATCACACTGTAACATTTTTGTTTCTGTGCTTCCTAAGGTGTGATATTAATTACGGATATTACTGGAAATGGGAGAGTGAAATAGTAGTGTATGCTTCTACCCAAATACACTATGTCTTTTGGCTTAACTTTTATTCCTTTTTAAGTGCCATTTCCATTTAAGTAGTTTTTAAAACATTAATTTAACCTCTTCCCCTGTTCATTGATGTTACTGTCACTGAGGTGTGTACTTTTGATGTTCTGCTATTAATGAGGGGGGAGTGTGATGCGTGAAGAGTTGTAAACACCAAGTTCTTTATTTCTGTTGATTGAGGTAGGGGAATTATTCTCTCTGATTTTATCTACTTGGAGTGTGTGTGTGTGTGTGTGTACTTGGGGGTGTGTGTGTGTGTGTATGTGTGTGTGTATGCTTGCATTAGTTTCTTAGGGCCGTGGTGACAAAGTGTCACAAACTGGGTGGCTTAAAACAACCGAAATTTAATTTTCTTACAGCTCAGGAGGCTGTAAGTCTGAAATCAAGGTGTCACCAGAGCCATGGTCACTGATGGCTCTAGGAGATTATCCTTCCTTGCCTCTTCTTAGCTTCTGGTTATTGCTGGCAGTTAATGGCATTCATTAGTCTGTAGCGGCATCACTCCAGTTTCTGCCTGCCTTTTCACATGGCCATCTTCCTTTTGTGTATCTGTGTGTCTCTGTATCTCCCTCTCCTTATAACAACACTGTCATTGGATTTAGGGTCCACCCTAAGCCATTATGACCTCATCTCTTAATTGATTACGTCTGCAAAGACCCTATTTCCAAATAAGGTCACATTCACAGGTATTGGGGGTTAAGACCTGAGCATATCTTTGGGAGGATACAGTTCAATCCACAATAATACCTATTCAGTAAATGGTTATTACTTAACCTGCTATTCAAAGAGCTTATGCTATTTTTATTTTAAGATAATATAACCATGATATAAGATGACTGTCACAGAAAAATATGAGTAAAATTTTATTTCTTCCTAGAAAATGTAATGATACAGCCAAAAGTTTGAAATGGAAAAAACTTCGACATTCTCAAGATTATTGTTGTTCAATGAAAATGACTTCCCTAATTCAGTATTCAGTGTGCTTTATTATATTGAGTGGAAATTGGGTGCTACTATAATAAACACCTAAAAGGTGGAAGTGGCTTTAGAATTGGGTAGTTGTCAGAGTGTGGAAGAATTTTGAGGAGCATGATAAAAAGAGGTCTAGATTGCCTTGAACAGGTGACTAGTAGAACTATGGATGGAAAGCCTTTACCAGTGAGGACCCAGATGAAAGTGAGGATCACAGTAGAGAGAACCTGTGTATCATAGAGAATACCTAAATTGGCTTAAGCAGACTGTTGGTAGAAATATGGATGTTAAAAGTACTAATGGTGCAGCTTAGAAAGAAATGAGGAACATGTTATTGGAAACTGGAGGAAAGGATATCCCTGTCTTTTATTGGTAGAAATCCTAGCATATTTATGTCCTGAATGTGGAAGGCAGTACTTGTAAGTGATGAACTTGGATATTTAGTTGAATTTCCAACCCGAGTGTGAAGTTACCTGTTTTCTTCTTGGTGCTAATAGTAAAATGTGAGAGGAAAGAACTGTTGAGCAACAAGCAACTATCACTTGACAATTTGAGAAATTCTCAGTCTATCCAGATTGCAAAAGATGCTAAAATTAGAGATTTGCTGTCAGAAAAGCATGCTCTGGAGAAAAAGCCAAAGATGTGGCTGTTCAACCTTTGCTGGTGCCTCAGAAAAATCAAGATGCTAGTGCATTCAGTCACACAGAGTGCTATTTGAAGAGATCAGTCATATTATTCATGGATCCCCTCAGCCATCTAAACAGAAGCCAAGAATAGAGAAAGTTGTGTGACAAGGGTAGCAAAGTCAAAGGAGGAGATGTGACTGTGGAAGCAGAGGTTCAAATGAAGCGGCCAAAAGCCAAGGAATGTGAATAGCCTCTAGAAGCTGGAAAACACAAGGAACCCACACTCCCTGAGAGTCTCCAGAAGGAACACTTGATATTTAGGATCAAAAGCTTTGATTCTAGCTCCCTAAGACTCTCTTTGGATTTCTGACCTCTAGATCTTTAGTATAACAAATCTGTGTTGTTTTAAGTAAGTTTGTGGTGATGTGTTATAGCTTACCATATAGGAAATGAATACCGATTTTAGTCTGTACTTTCTTAGGATGTTTTTGTCTCATTTTGGTATCAGGGTAATACCGTCTTGTAGAATGGGTTGGGAATTTCTAATACTTCATATTAAGAAAACTGTTAGATGGATTTTTCTACAGATTAAACACTAAAGATTACAAAATTAGTGATAGAGAAGATGCGTCAAAAGAAATCATCCAAACTGAAGCATGGAATGTATAAGGAATGAAAAGAACATAAGAGCTATATGGACTTGTAGCTAGAAGTGAAAAATTCTGATGTGAATTTATGGCTGCAGAAAAAGAGTGGATTGAAACAGGGACAGAAACAGTACAGAAAGGAAGAAAATTTCCAGAACTGATATAAAACCTCAATCCAAAATTCAAGAAGCTCTGTAAACCCCAAGCAGGATATTCATATTTAAGAACATTATGATAAACTGCTTAAAACAAAAATAAGAGAAGAGCTTAAAACCAGCCAAAAAAGCAGTCAACTCATTTCTTTTCAAAACAGTAACAATAACACTGACAACTAACCTTTCATCAGAAACCTTGGGAGCCAGGGAATTACATCTTTGAAATGTAAAGAGAAAAAGAATCTGCCATCCTAGAATTTTATACCCAGTGAAGAAAATTTTGTACATTTCCCTCAACATTACTACTCTTTCAATAAAAGGTAAATTGGTAAAACAGAATAACAGGTGTAGGATTAACTCTCCTGTATATATAAACTCTGGACAGACTGTTTAAAAAAAAATGTTGAAAGGCTCTGGAGAGCGACTAAAAGTAGGCACATATTGAAGAGGATTTAAACACAAAAAGAATGGAACCACATTGGGTGAGATTAGTGTCTACGTGACTTTTCTCCTGAGAGTACTCCTCAGGCTCTGTGGGGTAGGATGGTAGAACTCATGCAAAAGCTACAGAGGAGTTTGGTTCTTCCATCCTGGCTGGAAATTAAAAGGGGAGGAATTCAGAAAGGAGGGAGCCACAGATGGGGGAGCTCCAGGAATTCTGCACATGAATTTCTGCACATGAATTTCTGCACAACAATAGCTGGCTCCTGAATTACGGATACATAGGTTTCTTGAGGGAAAACTAGAAGGGTGAAAGAGCTGTCCAGAGATTTCAGCGTCTCTCCAGCATGGAGGAGACAATTTGCAGTTCTATTCCTTCCAAGTTAGAGGTAAAAATCTTGGCTTTTCTATTGGAATTGAAAATGAGTCACACATTAAGAGTATAGATGGCATCCCGGTAATCAGGGATTCACTTGAGAAATAAGAGCAAAACCAAAATAGACTCTCCTAATAAATTTACAGAAGGCCTCAAGGTGACCTACCAGTAATTTAACTATTTTCTAAAATAAAACTGAACACATTGCAGAGTGTGATTATAGAACTAAGAGTTACTACAACATCTCATCAACAATGTACGGTGTATAATAGAAAGATTACCAGACGTGCAAAGAAATAAGAAAATGTTACCTGTGGTTAACAGTAAAATAAGTCAGTGATCAGATCTTATTCACATTTTGCCAGTTGTCCCACTAATGTTCTCAAGGGCAAAAGGAAAAAAATTCAATTTCTTTTGCATGATTTGAGGGAGGTAGTCGTCAGAGATTCAGTTCAGGATCATATATTGCATTCAGTTGTCTCTTCAGTCTCCTGTAATCTGTAACAATTCTGTTACCTTTGTTTTTCATGACCATGGCATATGGAAGAGTACAGGCTAGAAATTTTGTCTATATATTTAGTCACAGATATACATGTTTCTATATATTTTTTCCTAGACTTGTTTGCTTATAGGGCATGGAATCAGACTACCCCCAGCAGTGTGTACATTCCTATATACCATATCTTCTTCTTAAAATACCGTTTCCACTAAAACCAGTGCCCCTTGGAAAAATTCTAGGATTGGGGCAGAGAATGTACAAGATGAGCCTAGATACAGAAGCCTGCTTTAAGGGGGTTCCACTGACCAAATCTGATTCTCCTTGGGCATCAGATAAAATGATAGTAACAGATTATAACTTATAGAGTAAAATTAGAATCCATACGGATATAAATAAATGAATGAATAAATAGATGGAGAAGAAGGAAACGTTTTTGTGAACAGTTCAGTGCCAACTAATGTAGCAGGAATGGTAGAATTAGAAAATCACCATTTGGCAACCACTGTAATAATTATTATTTCACACAGCATAAAAATGCTAACTCTAATGATCAAAGTTTAGTGCAAAACAGGGTATTTATATAGTCTCAAAGAACCTGTCTACAGATACTTAACTAATTCCAAAGGAGAAAATAGTCATTTTTAGAGTAGAGATACTTGGCAGACACCACCATACTCATGGTATCATGTAACTCATTTTAAAAAACATGTCCTTTTACTGATTTTTTTTAAAAAATTTATTTTATATTGGAGTATAGTTGATTAACAATGTGTTAGTTTCAGGTATACACCAAAGTGATCAGTTCTACACCCTTTATTGATTTTTATATTCTTATATTTTAAGGAGATCATTTGAATTCAAGTCTTTAGTTTGAATCTGATGTTGAAACATACAAATAGCCGAACAAAATTGTTTTTTCTTTAGGTGAGTGCTCCAGTTGTAACATCTACCACTCAGGAGAAACCAAAGGATAGTGATCAGTTTGAATGGGTGACTATTGAACAATCAGGGGAATTAGTTTATGAAGCACCAGAAACCATTGCTGCTGAACCTCCACCTATCAAGTCAGCAGTACAGACCATGTCTCCCATACCTGCCCATTCTTTGGCTGCTTTTGGATTATTTCTTCGTCTTCCGGGCTATGCTGAAGTGCTACTAAAAGAAAGAAAACATGCCCAGTGCCTTCTTCGCTTGGTTTTGGGAGTGACAGATGATGGAGAAGGAAGTAAGTGTTTAGTGTTATTAATGAAATTTAATGTAGGTAGGTTGTGTAAAATTACTCAGATCATTACCTATTATTCATCATTTATTTATTTCATAGTTTAGCTACTAGATAATTTCTTATTGGCAACTTAGTTCCAATAATAGATATAATAAATCCTAAAGAAGCTTCATTTTCACTTCTTTACTCATTCAAAAGTTATATATTGAGTGCTTACAAAACTGCTGGGCACCGTTGGAGGCATTTAAAGATGAAGCAGGTATTTAGATCCTGCCATCAAGTAGCTAATGTGTTCCAGTAATAGCAATGAGGGCTGTATATACACATATAGACTTAGCAAGTTATAAAAGCCTTGAGAGAAGTACAGTATTATGGAGGCTTACAAGTGTGAGATCATTTCCTTACTACCCAGCAATGTGAATAAAACAGCATTGTAGTTTTTAGTGGGGCCTTGAAGGAAATTGTCAATGTAGGTTGAGAATGGTTATTTCAGAAGGAAGGAATGATTTGAGCAGTGTTTATATGCTCATATGAGAGGGGATAAGTTGGCTGATGAAATTTGCATAAAGCAGGACTGAGAACTCATTTAAAAAGTTGTTATTGATAACAGATCATGGAAAGGCTTCTTAAGAACTTCAGATTTTATTCCAAATAGTAATTAAAATTTATTAAAATATGTTAAGTGAAGTAGTGATATGACGAGAATCTTTTTAAAGAATTCTTCAGTGAATCTGGTAGCAATATTTAGATTAAAGAGAAAAGAATGGGGCTTCCCTGGTGGTGCAGTGGTTGAGAGTCTGCCTGCCAATGCAGGGGACACGGGTTCGTGCCCCGGTCCGGGAAGATCCCACGTGCTGCAGAGGGGCTGGGCCCGTACCGCAAAAAAAAAGAGAACAGAATGAAGAAAATATTATAATAATATACTATATGATAGTCTATTTCATAATATAATAATAATAGAGAATAATAATAGAAAGCTATGGTGATTATTTCCATTGGGCTGGCAGTTGTGTTAATAGAAGAAACAAAGAAAAATCATAGGGTAGCCTAGCAAGTACATTTTCATTTGGTTTACTTCTAATTCTTCAATTACCATTACATTTGATAATTAGTATTTTTTAATCTTACTTTAAACTCATGTGGTTTTGATTAGAGGTGATATCTTTCACATGCCATTTAGAAAGTATACACTTTTAAACCCTGTACAACGAAGTATATATAATCCAATAAAATTATATGAATTTATTCGTGAATCCTATAACTGAAGCTGTTGAATATTCATTGCATGGACTTTTTCTTTTGTATTTTCATATTGATGGAATTCTTCAAAAATGTTGACATAATTTTAAATATTTTTGTAATAATTGTTATTAAATTACAGTGTCTATATACTAAATAAGTCCTGCTTGTTTGGTTTCATATATAAATTGTATATACTTATTTTAATAGATCGGGAATTTCTAATTGCTTCATCTGATTTTTTAAGTACCTAGAGGGATAAGAACCACAGTATTTTAGGACTCTATTATGAGATAGTAGGTGTAACACTAAAAAGGAAAAAGAATTGTCTTTAGGTCATTTCAAACTATTTCTAGTGAATATACAATGAATGTTTATTAAAAAGCATAATTCTGACATACATTTTTACAGTAGTCTCATCTCCCATTCATTTAGGAGTGGGTGTTTGTTTGTTTTGTTTTTTTACATTTAAGGCTCCTCCCTAGCTAGAACATAGCACAAAACTTTATTGCAAACAAAACAAAATTGTTACACTCTTGCATTCATGGTTGAAACTACTTCCAAGGCAAGCAGTTACCTTCATACTCTTGTAAGAAACTTTTAATGCTTCTTTTTTAGTTGTTAGTTTTTGCTTAAATTCTAGATTATAATAATTTTGACAGTCTGTAACTTTTATCATATGAGTATATTTCAACTTTCTTTTGGAGTTTATGTATCTGATGTCTTCTTACTGAGCTTTTCTAGACACTTTAATATTAAAGATTAAGATATCACTATTTCTGATATTATTTTGTGGTTGCTTTCTAATAAGTATAATGAAATAATTTTATATTACATTGCCATTATAAATTTGTGAGCTTGTGTGTTGTTCCTTATTGTGTTTTTAAATATTTTTAATTTTGAGTTCTCTTCTCCTTTTAATCTAGGTCATATCCTGCAATCGCCATCAGCCAATGTGCTCCCAACCCTTCCTTTCCATGTCCTTCGTAGCTTGTTTAGCACTACACCTTTGACGACTGACGATGGTGTGCTTCTGCGGAGGATGGCATTGGAAATTGGAGCACTACACCTCATACTTGTTTGTCTCTCTGCTCTGAGCCACCATGCCCCACGAGTTCCAAACTCTAGCCTCAATCAAACAGAGGTAGGTTCAGTTGTTGTTGTTGTTTTTTTAAAGAAGGTGTCATTTTATTTATATCTATTTTTGGCTGTGTTGGGTCTTCGTTGCTGCGTGTTGGCTTTCTTTAGTTGAGGGGAGCGGGAGCTACTCTTCCCTTTGGCGCATGGGCTTCTCATCACGGTGTCTACTCTTGTTGTGGAGCACAGGCTCTAGGTGCGTGGGCTTCAGTAGCTGTGGCACGTAGGCTCAGTAGTTGTGGCTCACGGGCTCTAGAGCACAGGCTCAGTAGTTGTGGCACACAGGCTTAGTTGCTCCGCCGCATGTGGGATCTTCCCGGACCAGGGACTGAACCTGTGTCCCCTGCATTGGCAGGTGGTTTCTTAACTACTGCGCCACCAATAAAGTCCCAAATGAGCTTTTTAAAGATGTCTTTTAGAATAGTATCAAAAATAGAAAATGTCGGACTTCCTTTGAGGGTCCAGTGGTTAAGACTCTGTGCTTCCAATCCCTAGTCGGGGAACTATATCCCACATCCTTTGGGTGGCACGGCCAAAAGAAAAAGAAAATATCTATAAATAAATCTGAAAAAGATGTGTAAGACATCTCATAAAATATATAAAACTTTTTAGAAAGACAATTATTAATTAGACTTTAATAAACTGAAGCATCTGTCCATGTTTACCTCTCACAGAGTAGAAAATACGGCATTTCATTAACATTTTATTTTTTTTGACCGTGGCAAAAATTAAAAAGAAGGAATACAGTGAACAATAGCTCAACGGAAAAAATATCAAGGCATCACCTAACAGAGACTGTTTTAGGAAATGACACCAAATAAGAAGGAAGAAGATAAACTATTAGGAAAAATAGTCCTTGTTCAACCCTTAATTTAGGAAAATAATTTCAGTGATTCTGATATTAGCCAGTCTCCAAGCAAATCTGTCTTTAACTGGAAATCTGACAAAACTTTGAATAAAATCTTCAAATATATATGGTTTTGTGATTTAATCTTAGTTTGATACTTCAAAAACACTTCAAGATAACAAAGGAGTAATCACTCTTAAGAGTTTTTATGACAAAAACTTCAATGTATTCAAAGTTTAATTTAGTTCTAAAATTAAATAAGCATGCTTTATATAAACTGACAGGTGATTATTAGATTTCTTAGCTTCTTTAGCAATGGCAAAACAGGGGTGAGCCAGTCTACATTACTCAGTTGAAGTTTCCTTTAATTGAAAACATATGACACCATTATAGATTCATCCTAAAAGATTTGGCTCATATCCCTATTCCTTTCACTGTTTTCTCTGTTTAATTTTGAGTTATTGACTCTTTAGGCCCTAAAATGCTTTGACCTATCTATTCCTGGGAAACATTGTTAAAGTTTCATTTATCCTTTTTAAAAAATAATTAATTAATTTTTATTTTTGTCTGTGTTGGGTCTTTGTTACTGCGGGCAGGCTTTCTCTAGTTGCAAGGAGTGGGGACTACTCTTTGTTGCGGTGCGTGGGCTTCTCATTGCGGTGGCTTCTCTTGTTGTGGAGCACGGGCTCTAGGCGCGTGGGCTTCAGTAGTTGTGGCCCACGGGCTTAGTTGCTCCACGGCATGTGGGATCTTCCTGGACCAGGGCTCAAACCCATGTCCCCTGCATTGGCAGGTGGATTCTTAACTACTGCGCCACCAGGGAAGTCCCCATTTATCTATTCTTAAATATAAGCATTTGTTCCCCATTTTTCCCTTCCCCTAACCCTTGACAGCTATACTTTGCATTCTGTCTCTGTTTATTTACCTACTCTGGATATTTCATATAAATGGAATCATACAACATGTTAGCTTTGTGTCTGTCTTCTTTGACTTAGCATAATGTTTTTGAGTTTCATCCAGGTAACATGTATCAGAACTTCGTTATTCCTTATGGCTGAATAATATTCCATTGTATGTATAAACCACGGTTTGTTTATCCATTCAGCCATTGGTGGGCTTTTGGGCTGACCCTTTGGCTATTGTGAATGGTCTTGCTATGAACATAAGAGTAACGTATTTGTTTGAGTATCAGTTTTTATGTCTTTGGATGTATACCTAGGAGTGGAATTGCTGGGTCACATTGTCTTTCTTTGTCTAATTTTTTTAAGGAGTGCCAAACTGTTCTCCATAGCAGCTAAACTATTTAAATTTCTACTGATAAATTTTTGATGATAAATGAAACCAAATAGTAATACATTTTAATTTTTTGTTATAAGCCACCAGTATCAAGCTCTCACAACCCTACATCAACAGAGGAACAGCAGCTCTATTGGGCCAAAGGGACTGGCTTTGGAACAGGCTCTACAGCTTCTGGATGGGATGTGGAACAAGCCTTAACTAAACAGAGGCTGGAAGAGGAACATGTTACCTGTCTCCTGCAGGTATATTTGCAAAGTTGATATTGTCAGTGATAATAGTTAAATTTTTTGTTGTTGTATTGATTTTTAACTATTGTTGACTATCCATCTCATCCTAAGCTACTTTTATACAGCCCATTGTACTCCTTGCTCTCAGTACATTTAAGATACTGGACAGAGATTTCTCTTCCCTACTTGTAACTCTAAATTCTTCCCTCTTAGCTTCTTCACTGAGAGGAAAGTGACAAAGATGAAATTATCAAATAACTGGACTGTGCCATGTCTACTTTCTTCTGGTCAACTTCTCATCTAAAGTGCTATACCTGGACTCTTTAAAAAAATCTATTTTTTTTATCTTTGTTTCTCACATTGTTCTATAAGTTTTCTAGAACTGGGCAAGGTGAACTAGCTTATAAAGTCTTCAGTACCACAGAAATGAGAAGAGTACGTTCTTAAAGATTAGCTTTTGTTCCTGGATCAACTAATTGACTAAAATTAGTTGTCCATTTTTTTTTTTAGAGCATTGGTGAAGTCTTTGAACATAATTTTTGCAGTTCTAGGATGATAAGCTTATTCTTGTATAAAATTCTAAGATTCCATCACCCTCAAACTATAAACTGAATCTATTCAATGAAATAAATAATCTCAGAGTTCCTACTAAGCTTTTAAGTTCATGTTCTTAGGTGGATTGCTTCTGTATGTCTGGTCATACAGTACGTCATCATGGAAAGCATACCCTCTTTTGAAAATCTAAAGAAAAAACGTCATTTTTAAAACATGTAGTATGAGGCATTGATTGAGTTGAAAATACATTCTCTTGGTATTCAGATTGACTAACATAAAATATGGGCTTTTAAACTACAAAGATAGAACGCAGTTTAAATCCAACAATTTTTATTTTTAGGTTCTTGCAAGTTATATAAATCCTGCAAGTGGTGCTGTAAATGGAGAAGCTCAGTCATCTCACGAGAGTAGAGGACAGAACAGTAATGCCCTTCCATCTGTTCTTCTAGAGCTTCTCAGTCAGTCCTGCCTCATCCCAGCCATGTCATCTTATCTACGAAATGACTCAGGTAAATCACACTGTAACTAGTCCTTTGAAATATCTTAGTGGATGATTACTTTTGTTTACTTATTTTATCATTATCAGTTTAAATAATAAGGTTCAATTGGAATATTTGAAATTATCCTTCACTGATATATATAGGTGTGAGTTTGATGGATTTATTTCTTAAAATTATTTGAGAAACAGTTAGTTGTTTTAGGGGGCCCCTAATTTGTTACTATGTAGTCATCTATAACATAAATAAAAGTTTTCATTATCCCTTTGTTTTCAACTGTGAAAATACATTTTTTTCTTTTAATAACCTGTAACTGAAAATGATAGGGCAAAGGCTAGCAGTTTCATGACAGTATTCTGATCTGAATACGATTAATTGAATTTCTATGTGTTTTTAATGGTTTTCTCAAACAGTAGTTATTTGAAGAAAGGCAGATAGATGAATTATTCAAGTCCATAGATACTTGACAATGGGTATTAGTTTTTACAAATTCAGTAATAAAAGTACCATAGTTACTTACTTTGTCAATATACAATTGATTATTGATTGAAACTAGTTCATTATTTTCTTGGTTGTGGAATTATCTTCCAAGAAATGTATTCTTTTCCTAAATAAGAATAGAAAGTTTATGTTTTATTTAGACACTCAGTGACATACAAGTATTGCCAAGAAAAACAAACAGTTAACATTTCCTTTTAGCCAGGACCTTTAATTTTATTTATTCATTTTAAAATTTAAAATATTTGCTCTGCTTCTTATCTCTGCTTTTATTCATATTCTTACTCAAGAAAATAAACACTTACACATTTAATTATATTATTAAGGAAGAATAGGTAAGGAAAACAATGGAAATGAATCTTGAAGTAGTTTATTTTGATTTGTGGTAGCAGTTCAAATGCAATTGGATGGATGGAAAATGTACTCGTATTTGAAAAGGGATTACTGCCCATATTCTCCACTTTGAAAAGTTTATTGTGATTCCAAACACACCATTTCCTAGCCTACCTCAAACTTTTTCATAAAAATATTGAGGTGTTATGTAATTGATTTTTTTTTTTAGATTGACCTGTTTGATCCATCAGACTTGTCTTTTTGAAAAAATAGATGTCAAATGCACAATATATTTTTTGATTAAGTAAAATATTTGGAGCTGTAAACTTAAGTATTTCAGATCAGTGCCGCAATTTAACATTAAATCGTTTAGAAAAATTGAACAGAGTAAGATAAGGTTTCTCTTTACTTCCTTCCACATTGTTAAAATATTATTAATCCTTTTACTTTCAAACTGTATGACCTCTCAGAAATTTTTAATTTTGTCTTGTTCGGAAATTCAGTCCTTGTGTAACACTGAGCTTTTATCTTTATGGTTCAGAATCAAAAAGGAAATCTGGTATTACTTACTTTTACTGTTTAAAATAGTCTATTCAAGTAGGTGCACTTTCTGTTAAGTGTGTATTTTAATAAATACGCCTTGATTCTGGTAAACATATGGAATTGCAGAGACTTAAGGTAGTCTGTCTCGGAACTACTTTAGGAATTTAACGTTTGCCTTTCCTTTGTGATTACTTTCCCAGAGTAAAGACATTTCTTTGCCCAAGGTTGAGATTTATATGCTTGAATCTGGTACTTTGTCCAGTGGTATAATTTTAATTTTAATTGATAGTGGTATAATTTTAATTGATAGTGGTATAATTTTAATTGATAGATTTATATTTGAACCACATTTATATTTGAACCACATTTTGTAACCACATTACAAAAATTATTTTGAAATAAGATTTTAAGTTAAGGTAAATTAATATAAAATAATTAACTTAGTTAAGATAAGTAGGTCAGATAATTCGCAGAACACCTCTTAAATGATGTTTTCATTTATCAGAGAAAATTTTTTGGAACTTGGGATATATTCAATCCATAGTTTTTAAGGAACAAGGTATATTATTTAAGTATGCCCATTTAGAATATTCTAAATATGAGTTATAGATGTATTTCAAGAAAATGTAACTTAATATATTAGTAAATATCAATTTTGGTTAAAACGCTAATTTTTAAAGTGACATTTTAAAATCTGAACAAATTATCTAGTCAGTCTTCTCAGAACTTAGTAAAATTCTTATTTTATAAAATTAGTCTTAAGTCCATTTTCCAGTTTTGTCATTGGTCTGTAGAATATTATTTTTGGCCATTTGAGGGGTTGGGATAAGGTACAGCATCCAATACAGAATCTGTTACTTCATGTAATTGTCATATCTTTGTTCTCCTTTAATCCAGAAAAGTTCCCAACTTTTCTTTGTCTTTCATGATATTGACATTTATACAGAATACAGACTATTTTATAGCATATCCAGCAAGTTGGTTTTTAAGTGTGAGAGCAGTGCTAATAATTTCGTGTGAGATGTTATATTCAATGGCTTGCTTACGTTGCTAGCAGATGATATGCAAAAACACAAGCCGAATGTAATAAGCTCTTTCAAGAGCTGTAGTAAAATATAGTTAACCTTTGGGAGATTGGTTCCAGGACCCTCCACCAAAACCAAAATCCACAGGAGCACAAGTCACTTATATCAAATGGCATAGTGTTTGCATATAAGCTCTGCACATCCTCCCGTATGCTCTAAATCAACTCTAGATTACTTATAATACCTAACACAATGTAAATGTTACATAAATAGTTGTTATGCTGTATTGTTTAAGGAATAGTGACAAGAAAAGAGTCTACAGGTTCAGTACAGAGACACTCATCATAGACCTAACTACATAGTACACACCAGCAACAACAACATAGTTTCTTCCTTTCAGCACATACAGACTGCTTTCATTTAATGAAAGAGAAATACATAGAATGTTTAAAATCTAAGTACATATAGAAAATATAGTTATAAATAGAGAAAATATAAATTTTTTCTTTTTCTCACACACACTGTGTTAACACTCACCAAAACCCTGGTTCTTCTCTTTTGTTAACCGTCATGTGATGATGATGATGACTGCTGTCTTATGCCTATGGTGAGGCGACAGATGTGTAGCATGTAGGTAAGCAGTGAGACATCAGGCTAACTTGAACCTACTGACAGGACATCTGTGTTGGAAGAACCAGCTTCTAATTGCAGATGTTGATACTTTGGAGGAGGTCCAATAATAATGATGTCTTGATGTGTGGAGGTTGTGAGCTGAGGGTCTTGAAGTATTGAAGATCAAGGCTTCACAATTGCAGGTGCTTTAGTTAGAAACATTGTTGTAAGCTGTTTCCTCTTTTCTTTGCATCATCAAACAAATCTTGCAGTGGTTGTACTTATGTTGTTATCCCTCGGGTGACACGGAGGTTTCATTCCATTGGAGGATGTACTCAGGATCATATCCTTTAACAATTCCACCTTTTGAAAAACTGCTGCAAATTTTTCAAGTGTCCAGATTGATAGCCCTGCCTCTTCTAGATCTTCTGCATCATCATCATCATCATCATCATCATCATCTGTCAAGGATTTCAGTAGATCTTTGAGTTCCTTGTTGGGAAAGGTTTCTCTGTGTTCTTCTGTGTGTTCCTTGTTGTCCTCACATCATATCAGTGAAGTCTTCTCCACCAACTTCACTTGCAACATTCAAGATATTCCTGACTTCTGCATCAATAATGGGTAATCACTGACTACCCCACTCCATAATGGCTTCCAACATGCATTAACGGTCTTGGGCTTTAGGGCATCTGCAGCCTCTGCAATAAGGACAGTTTCATCTATAGTTGCGAAGCTCTTCCATAAATCCACGATGCTGAAGTCAAGGTTAGTATCAAGGGCAGCAGGGATCCTCCTGAAGGTGAAGTGGGTGTAAGTCACCTCAATAATGCACTTGATGATCCATTGGTCAAGTGGCTGTGGTAGTGAGATAGTGTTAAGAGGCAGAAACATCACTTCCATGTTCTTGTTGGCAAAGCAGAGACATTGGGGATGGCTGGGAGCATTGTGAGGAGGACCTTATTGGCAGCCCCTTCTCTTTGAGGTATTTCTTCACTTCAGGAATGAAGCACTGGTGGAACCATCTCAAGAAAAGATGGCTGTCACTCAAGCTTTCTTGTTGCATTGCCAACACACGGGCAGGCAATTTTTGTTTTCAAGGGCCTGGGGATTGTTTGCTGCATAGATGAGGCCTAGCTTGATCATGTGACCTGCTGTGTTGCCACACAGCACCAGTAAAGCTATCTCTCCAGGCCTAGAGCCCCCGCGGCCTGCTTGGTACCGTTATGGATGTAGGTATGATTGGACATCTTATTCCCGAATAAGCCTGTTTCATCGCAGTTGAAGACTTTCTCTAGAAGATAGCCTTTCTCTTCTGTGAGTTTCTTGAGCTCTTCTGGGAATGCCGATTCTCCTGTGCTCTTTAAGTTCTTAAGACTGTAGCACTTTCCGTAGCTAGCCAACCATCCTTTACTAGCCTTGAACTTCCTCTCCTCAGCTCTCCTCAACCCCCTCACAGTAGTGCTCATAGAGGCCAAGTGCTTTTTCACACATGGTTTTGCCTTCAACGGGGATATGCTTCTGTGACATGTCCTCTAGTCACAAACTTGATGCTTTTTCAGTCTTTGCAGGCACTTTATCACGAACCAGAGAAACCATTTTTGCCATTGTAAGGACAGCACTAACACTTCCACAAATTTTGACTTCTTTCTGTTTTATTTTATGAACGTTCAGTTTATTCTTATCAGCCTTACCAGTCCACTTTGGCAGACGACATGCCACTTTTTTTTTTTTTTTTTTTTTTTTTTTTTTGCGGTACGCGGGCCTCTCACTGCTGTGGCCTCTCCCGTTGTGGAGCACAGGCTCCAGACGCGCAGGCTCAGCGGCCATGGCTCACAGGCCCAGCTGCTCCGCGGCATGTGGGATCTTCCCAGACCGGGGCACAAACCCGTGTCCCCTGCATCGGCAGGAGGACTCTCAACCACTGCGCCACCAGGGAAGCCCGACATGCCACTTTTTAAATGATCTAAGATTTTTATTTTCTCGTCAAGAGATCCACTTTATGTTCCCTCTTAGCCTTTGAGGTGTTGCTTTGACTACTTAATTGCTTTTTAGGAGCCTTTTTTTTTTCATAGAAACAAAGGGTGCACACAGCACAAGTAGTGAATGAGTGAGACTTGAGGCGAACAATGCTCATTAAGGTAACTCTGTGTATAGAACAGTGAATTTGAAGCCACAGCTTCAAGGTAGGTAACTGAAACAAATAAGTGATTTATATGTTTGTATTAGGCTATTTTTATCTCTAGTATCATTTTTAAAAGGAATGATAAAAATCTTAAAAGGAAGAAAGTAGTTATTTTCATGAGATTTCTTAGGTAGATAGGAGAATATTCATATGAAGGATGTGCTCATTTTAATTTCTCTCTCCCAACATTCTGAGTTCCATTTGTCACAGCCATGTTATTTTGAAAGCTGCGTTGTGAACGAGGATCATTTTTCCTCAGGCTGCTGGCAGTTACATACACGCTATTGAGTAAGCCTTCAGTTACCCCACTGGCCACTAGATGGCGATCTCATTTCATTGCTAGAAATACTTTGTAAAACTGTATGAATGTGAGAATTAGCAGGTAAAATGTTACTTTAGAGTCTCTCACCCTTATCATTCTCATTCCCGTTTTGGAAAATGACATGTTCCTGTCTTCAGAAAACAACACCACTGAGCACATTAAATTACTTGCCATTAATATAGTAGAGCATGCTGGAAACTCTTTATCAAAGTGTTATAAAATCTCTACCTTTTTAGTGCGTGTTTCATAGTGTCAGATTAGGAAAGAGCAAATGAAATCCAGAGAAATTTATTCAGTTGCCCACGTTTTACTGTTTAGCTGTGATGTGGCCATTACTAAGCTCACATATTTTCAAATTTTAAAAAAGATATAAATGGATTTTTTCACTATGGAAGAGAGAAATGAATACATGTGATATGTTAAAGGAAGGAATAAAGGAGAACAAGCACAAAACTTTTTTTTTTATTGAGAACATTATAAAGTATCTACTAATTTGGCTTGGTTGTCTTAGCTAAGTGATAGTATATACTAGTATTAAAATTTCCTCTTTTTCATAATATTGGTATGGTAGTTCTGTAACTAGCTATAATGGGACAAAAGCCATTATTGCAAGCTTTCTTATACCACCTGATTTTCCTCAGGAAAATGGATTTGGGGTTAAAATCCAATATATCTTTGGGATATATCTTAGGTTATATTCCTCAAAAATTCAGTATTTAAGTTTAATTTTATGAGAGAATAAAGTTAATTTTGTTGTTATGGCAAATGTCTTAAATATGACCACATTCTTTAAATCCAAAAGTTATTACTAAAAAGATCCTTCAGAGTAAACGTACAGTTGGAACCGTTGTTATCTTTTCAGGCCTCAGGGCAGCAAATTCAGGAGGGCCTGTTGTTTGTAGAGGGCTTACAAATTATATTAGTACTGTTACATGAAAATATAGTGGTTTATCAGTAGAAAATATATTACTTTATCATTTAAGAAAATAGTTATTTTGCTTGTTTTGTTGATACACATTGCCTGAGAAACAAATAAGTAGAAATTATTGAGCTGTCATAACACATAGTTCTTAACATCATATCCTTATTTATGGTTTTCTTGGTAAAGTTCATTTGAAACTTTTGAGCTATATTGTATTTTATTGCCATTTCTTTACACTGTTTTAATAATGAGTCTGTCAGAAATGGGTGAAGATTTTACAAGATTCTTCTGCTAAGTAAAGTTGCAGGTCACTTGGTTTTTAATTCCAAACTGTGTTATAATATGGCCCCAGTTTTCTTAAAAATTATCTGAGTAGTACAAATAAAACCTGAAACACTTGCCTGCATTTAATGTATTTTATTTCTGCATATGAGTCAAAAACAAGATCCTGTCTGCTGTTTCATTCTTGGTAAAAGAGTACAGAGTACCAAAATTTTGAGCATGTTAGTGGCCACTCAGAGTATCTGGCACACATAAGTGTTCATCAATAAATATTAGTTTCTTTTATCTAGAATTTTCCTGTTTGTCAAAGGTATTCTATTTTGAAATGTCTTTGGTATGGAATACATTACTCTGTCTCTTAAATGATTATGTTGCATAAATTTTATAAGGGGGAGAGAGGTTGCTTAAATTAAAATTTATCTGGTCTCCAGTTGATTTGATTTGTATAGATTTGTAAGGGTAAAATATCTGGAACCTTTTAAAGATACCTTCCTTGTTTACCCAAAGTAGAGTGGTCCTTCTCTTCCTGTTAGTTGCCAGTGTATCTATTGTTTATATTTTCACTTCTCACATTGTAGTCTGTTTATAGTACACACCTTCTTAATAAAATTCCACCTAACCAACCTGCCAAATGAACTATAACTCTTCATTTCTTCTATAAACAACTTGACTTGTGCCATATATATATATATATATATATATATAAAATTTCCCATTAATTAAATTGTAAGCCTATTAAGAGTTATATTTGTTTCCAAATTTATTTATGCCAGTTATATTGCCATTACATAGTCAAATATTACACATACTAGATGCTTTTATGATAAATTAGTGAAATACTTTTTTTATGTGTGGCTGTGCAGTGTGGCTTATGGGATCTTAGTTCCCTGACCAGGGATTGAACCTGCACCGTGGCAGTGAAAGCGCCGAGCCCTAACCACTGGACCAGCAGGGAATTCCCAGTAGAATACTTTTTAAAAGCATAAAAAGGGAATTGGCTAAAACAATCATTGAATTAGGCTTACATGAGAAACTGTAAAAGATTGTGTGTGTGTGTGTGTGTGTGTGTGTGTGTGTGTATCATGCCCCCAGTATAATATCCTTCTTGCTGAGTAGAGCAAGTTGGCCTTGACTTGTGTAAAAAACATTCATACTTTGATATTCTGCCAAAAATCTTTGACCTCTTGATAGGGTTTCCGTTTATTTCATTATTTTGCCCTAGTGGCTGGCTTAACTGCCAACTTCAGCCAAAGTTTAACATATTCTAGGGTTGACATGAGTCCCCAAAACAGTTTGTTGGCTAAGGCTTGATTGAAAAGTATAAATTCAAGAAATTAAACAATGGAAAAATTGAAATATTGTGTATGAATCCTTACATACAGAAGTTATTTTTATCAAAGTATTTGTGTAAGACTCATTGATGTTTTCCTTACAGCACGTGTATGTGATAGAGTTATTACTAATTACATATTAAATTCATGGCTCTGCAGTAAAACAACTTCGAACTAACATTTTATTAATGTACAAATATTCTTGATGATATATGCTCACTTAAGATATCCTTTCAGTAATCTCATTTGCGAAGATCTATATTGCAGAGCCATGTTTTGTTTTTAAATGTACAGTATCAAGGAAGAGTTTTTGGTTTATTCGTTGAGTTACATTTTAGTGAGAATTTAAGATCCTAGATGAAAAAATTCTCTCTTACTTTACTGTACCCAGTGTTTATTTCAGCCTTTTTTTAAAAAAACTGTATGTTGTTCAAGTATAATTTCTACAACTATTGATCTGCTAGGGAAGAAAATAGTTTAGCGTTAGGAAGGTTTATAAGTGTAAAAGTCAAATTATTGGATTGGTACTTTGAAAAATGGAGCTGCCTTTTGAATAAGGTAGTTTACCAGACAGAATATATTTGTTACATGATTATCTTTTAAGATATGCATACTAGCCACGCTAGTTGTAGGGATGTTGATTGCATATAGTTATGGATTAAATTTTAGTATTCAGTTACTTGAAAGGATTTTTAATTTACAGAGAAATAATTTAAGGATCTCTGATTGCTTTATTTCCATGTGATATTTCCGTGAAATGTAGGATGACTTTATATTTCAAGTTAGGCAAAGTAGGATGAATAAATTCTTTAATTGAAAATAAATATTTGAGCAATTTATTATTTAATTTTCACATTAGTTTTTGAGTCCACTCAAATGAACATACCATAAACAAGTATTACTTTATTAGACTGAGTTGAAGTTTTTATACTTTAGGTGGGCCTCTCGTTTTGTATTACTGAAATTGATCAGAGAAATAAAGTCAACACATGCTGAAGAACATCAGAAAAAAACAAGATGCTTTTTCTATGTAGTATTTATTTTCTATGCAATCTTATAGTTACAAATGCGTAACTACCAAAAAATTATTATAAAGCATGCATTTCTTTTGAGATATTAAGTATAAATCCAGAGGAAGACAGTGCTTTTGAGAATATTCAGCATTTATTGATACTGAATAAAACTTTATTTTTCTGTAGATTTTGTTAGTTTTCTTTCCCATGCTGAAAAGATTTTCCTTTCCTATATTAGGTAGATTATTAGAGGCTTAAAATAAACATAAATTTAAAAGCAATTGGAATGAAAATGATATATATTCAATATGTACTTTTAGAAAAAAATCCATTGCATGGTTGCTTTTGTGTCTTATTTCTATTACTGGATCTTGTGTGTTTTCTGGCATACAGAAATAAATCTTTATTATCCATATATTCACTGCAGTGCCTAGAGTAAGGCACTTACCCTGGTTACTGCCCTTAGAGGCAGGCACTTGCCCTGGAATGTTTGTCATAATCTTCTGGAAATATTCTTTCAAAGGTTATTCTTAGAAATCATTTTTGTTAGAGCTGGCTTTTGTCCTGAATGCAACCCCATGAAAGAGACTATCAGCTTGTGATATAGATATACACAATAACTACTACCAAGAAGTTAAGTACTATCCCAATAATGCCTAACATGGTCAAGACAGATTCTTCATTTTCTTCTTTCTCTTCTTGCTTCTTTACATCTTCTGTTGTAGTGATGACAGGAGTACCCATTTTCCCCCAAAATTTCTTGGTCTAGAGAAGAAGAAAGTTGACTGTGAAACAAATCCTTAGGAAAGGTATCTTTGAACTATACAGAGAAATAGGAAATAAATTTATTGTACTTGCTTTTGTTGCATTATTTTTCAGCCTGCAGTTCTGATTTACTCTGTTGAAGGTGGTGGAACATGATAGAAAATAGAGGCATTTTAGTAGAACTTCAAATAATCTATTATCATTTTAACAGTTGGATAGAATAATAGAAAATATAATGAAAAGGCACACAGATACTGTCATTTATATATTCTGGGTGTATACTTAGTAGCTATAAATACATTTTTTAAGTCTTTTATGTATATTTAAGCTGATGTATTTAATGTGAATTACAGTTTATACCTAATATGTATAATCACCACATATTTTAGCCTAAAATAATGAAGTTACTAAATGTCAGAGTTTATTTTTTTGAAGTATAGTTGATGTATGATATTATATAAATTACAGGTATACAAAATAGTGATTCACAATTTTTAAAGCTTATACTCCATTTATAGTTTTTATAAAATATTTTCTATAAATGTCCAAGTTCCAAAATAATTAAAAGAGAAGTGTTCCTTACCCTACATTGCATCAGGAATAAAGTATTCCCAGTTATCCCGCTTTAGTCCACAGTAGTGATGAATGGACCTTTTCTCTTTGTGGAGAACTTCTGTTTACACTCAGAGAAAAGGAAGTGCACAAAAAACCTGGACAAACTTCTTTGTTGAACATGGCAAATGTTTTCAGTTCTCCAGAAGGGGTGTGTCTTTTCCATTAGTAATCCGTGGTGAATTTCACTGTAACTGTTTGGTAAGAATTGATGAGCTTCTGCCAGTAGTCAGCCAAGCAGTAAATGTTTTACATTTTTTCTTAGAATTATTTTTAGCTTTTATACATGCTGGATCATGTGTTTCATGGATAAAATGACTAATCTTTTTGATTATTTCTTACAAATTTCTTATCAACCTTTAAACTATTCTGTTTTTTTCCAGCCATTTGAATATCCTTTTCCCCATTGAAATGTTGTTTCAAATACAGAAGATGAGAATTTTATTCTTTTACCTAGTACCAGTAACTACTTTCAAATTAGAAAATTTCTCTTACTGAAATAATTATATAGTAGTGTCACACCTGTATCTGTAGTTGTTGATGATACTTCCAAGGTAGTTTTCAAGCATTGCATAATTCAGCAAACAGGTTCATCTGAGGATCCAAAGGATAGTGTCTTTACTTGGTTGGTGGTAAGCAGTAACATTGAACATGCACTTGGCATTTGCTGAGTGAAGAAGTTGCTGCAAGCCACCCTTGCAGACATGGAGTTGCATAACAGTGTCATGCCCCTGCTCTTCTTTGTCAGGCTGGTCACATTTAATCCTGTATTAATGATGAAGTGTGCTGTGTGGAAAAACACCTAAAGTTTTCTGATGAAGTTCTGCATGGCCAAACATAGGATTAAGGAATTCAGGATTGAAACACTTGGTGTATTTTGTACTCGTTTGTATTTCATTAAGAGTTTGTTACATTTACGGACTCCTCTTGTTCGCTGACCACCCATACATGTTAGTTTAAAAGTGCATATCTTAAAAAAGCGAGCAAAAATTAGCTCTCCCTTAGTTTTCCAGATTCCCTTCTGCAGGGATATTCAGACGTAAGTCTTTAAAAGAAAAACACGAGTAATGTAAAATCAGATATGAATAATCATTTTCCAGTTTCCTGGCATAAGCATAGATTGCCGGATGCATTAATATCTGGGTGGAATTTGACATTAAAATGAGCACACTTGTTTATGTAACTGACTGTTGTCAAGAAAAATGCAAATATACAAAACCTTCCTATTTTAAGTTTAAAATGTGTGTCATAAGAAATGGCATAGTACTGAAATTTATTTAAAGTTCTTTGTAAATCAGACCCATAATTTTGTCTTGCCCTGTTTTTACTATTTGCAGTCTCATTGTCCACTGCCTATTACCTTGCCTCCACAGCTTTTGCTTGCATCCCTCCTTGATATGAAGAGAGTATCTTCTCTTTCCATAATTTAAGATTCCCACTGCTAACTTAATTGAATAAGATAAACAACAATAGCATAAAATCCTCTCACTGCTAACTTAATTGAATAAGATAAACAACAACAGCATAAAAAGAAGTATCATGTTTCATTTATTTTAGAAGAGCTGTCTTATTTTCTCTACGCCCATTTATTTCCAGATTTTAAAGTGTTTTAAAAATTATCAACCCTTCATGTTTGTCAGATTCTTTTCCCCCTCTCTTCAGTATTGAGTATCAGCACGGTAGGCTGTCCTCGGCTTTATTCGTATAGTGGAGAGGTAGCTTCTCATTTTGTGGTTTTTCTTGTTGTTCTTGATAACTTCATAACCATTTAATTGCTTTTGAAAAATCAACCTGTCTTGGATTACCTGTATTCTTATGTAATTTTAGGTAAAGTACTATAATTTTAGGTAGTTAATTTTTTTAAATTAATAGACTAATATTTTAAAAAATCAATAGACTACTAGTTTAAAAGCAGCTTTGGGTTTACAGAAAATTGAGCAGATAGTACATATCACCACCCCCTTCCACTCATAGTGTCCTGTTACATCTTGTATTAGTGTGGTACATGGTACAATTGATACACAAATAGTGACATGACATATTATTTTTAGCTAAAGTCAGTAATTTACATTAGGGTTCACTCTTTGTGTTATACCATTCTATGGGTTTTGACAGATGCCTGGTGTTGTGCATTTCACCATTACAGTATTGTACAGAATAGTTTCACTGCCCTGAGAAATTTCCTGTGCTCTATTCATCCCATCCTCTCTCTCCCCACAGTGAAACCTCTGGTGACCACTGATATTTTTCCTGGCTCCATAGTTTTTCCTTTTCCAGAATGTCATATAGTTGGCAATCATTTCAGATTGGCTTCTTTTACTAAACAATATACGTTTAAGTTTCCTCCATGTCTTTTCTTGGTTTGATAGCTCATTTCCTTTTATTGCAGAATAATATTCCACTGTATTGATATATAACAGTTTGTTTATCCAGTCACCTTTTGAAGAATATCTCGATTGCTTCCAGTTTGGGGCAGTTATGAATAAAGCTGCTATAAACCGTCATGTACAGATTCTTGTTACTGTTTTTGTTCCATTGATCTATTTGTTCTTTCGCCAGTGCTACATTATCTTCATCATTGTAGCTTTATAGTAAGCTTCGAAGTCTGGTCATATCAGTCCTCTGACTTTGTTCTTCTTCTTCTTCATTATTGTGTTGGCTCTTCTGGGTATTCTGCCTTTCCATATAAAGTTTAGAATCATTTGGTCAATATCCACAAAATAACTAGCTAGGGCTTTTATTGGGATGATTTTTGTTCTCTGTTCTTTTTTTCATTGTATGCCGCATGGAAGGGGATTGGGGAAAATAAAACACTGTGTGCAGTACTTTGATAAATAAGTTTATAAAGCAGTACAAATGGAAATCTTTGGATAACTGGCTACATTTATAGTAATGGAAATTCTAATGTTTCAAATACTTTTAGAGAAATGGAGGCCATTCAAAACGTGAGTGAAAGAAAGTTTTTCCAAGACTTCATTCTTTTGCTGGTCTCAAGTTGGAAGAGGCTGTATGAGTATGCATTTACATCTATGTTTGCATATATTTGAAAATCAAAACATCATATTGGGGGAAATGTTTGGAAAGCTTATTGTGTTCTTTGTCTCATATACAAAGTAATATTATTAAGCAATTGAAGAAAATAAACATCCCAGAAGAAAAAGGAGCAAATGGTATGTGAATAAGTACTTAAAAAAATTAATAACAGCTTTATTGAAAGATAATTCACTTACCATACAATTTGTCCACTTAAAGGGCACATTCACTGATTTTTGGCATGTTCACAGTTATGTGCAACTGTTATGACAATCAAATTTAGAACATTTTTGTCAATTTAAAAAGAAACCAGAGGTGGCTTCCCTGATGGCACAGTGGTTAAGATTCTGCCTGCCAGTGCAGGGGGCATGGCTTCGAGCCCTGGTCCAGGAAGATCCCACATGCCGCAGAGCAGCTAAGCCCGTGCGCCACAACTACTGAGCCTGTGCTCTAGGGCCCACGAGCCACAACTACTGAGCCTGTGTGCCACGACTACTGAAGCCCGCGCACCTAGAGCCCGTGCCCTGCAACAAAAGGAACCACCACAGTAAGAAGCCCGCACACCACAACGCAGAGTAGCCCCCGCTCGCCGTAACTAGAGAAAGCCCATGCACAGCAACGAAGACCCAATGCAGCCATAAAAAGAGAGAGAGAGAGAGAGGAAGGAAGAGAGGGAGGGAGGGAGGGAGGAAGGAAAGAAAAGAAGAAAAAAAAAGAAGAAAACGAAATGAAACCAGGGCTTCCCTGGTGGCACAGTGGTTACTGCCAATGCAGGGAACGTGGGTTCGAGCCCTGGTCTGGGAAGATCCCACGTGCCGTGGAGCAGCTAAGCCTGTGCGCCACAACTACTGAAGCCCACGCGACGAGAGCCCGTGCTCCACAAGAGAAGCCACTGCAGTGAGAAGCCTGCGCACCTCAACGAAGAGTAGCCCCTGCTCGCCGCAACTAGAGAAAGCCCGTGCACGGTAACGAAGACCCAGCACAGCCAAAATAAATAAATTAAATTAATTTAAAAAAACCCCACCATATACACCTTAGCTATCATCCCTCTTTCTCCTTACCACCCCTCCAGCCTTAAGCAACCACTAATCTACTGTCTCTCTATGTATAGAGAGTTGCCCACTGTGAACATTTCATATAAATCAGATCATGTAATATGTAGTCTTTTGTTTAAATTTTTAATCTCAGTACAGTGTTGTCAAGGTCCATTGATATTGTTTCATGTATCAGTACTCGATTTCCTTTTTATGACTGGATAATATTTCACTGTATGGATATCTACTGCATTTTGCTTATTCATCATTTGATAGACATTTGAGTTGTTTATACCTTTTGGCTATTGTGAATAACAGTGAACATGAGTGTACAAATATCTGTTTTCGTTCCTCCTTTCATTTACTTTGTCTGTATACCTAGGAGTGGAAATGCTGGTTCACATGGTAATAAGTTATTCCTTGACTTTTATTTTATTTATTTATTTATTTATTTCCCGGTACGTGGGCCTCTCACTGTTGTGGCCTCTCACTGTTGTGGCCTCTCCCGTTGCGGAGCACAGGCTCCAGACACGCAGGCTCAGCGGCCATGGCTCACGGGCCCAGCCGCTCCGCGGCATGTGGGATCTTCCCAGACCGGGGCACAAACCCGTGTCCGCTGTATCGGCAGGTGGACTCTCAACCACTGTGCCAACCAGGGAAGCCCCTCCTTGACTTTTAAATTACAGCCATCTTAGTGTATGTGAGATGGCAGGTATCTCATTGTGGTTTTGATTTGCATTTCCCTGATGACTAATGATGATGTGTTTGCTGGTCATTTGTGTATCTTTTTTGGAGAATTATCTATTCAGATCCCCAGTACCATAAGTGGGGTCTGGGGAAAAGGAAGCATCTGCCTCTTAGCTCTACTTATCTGAAACTTAGCCACAGCAGCAAGTAGCTGGTGGTAGGATGAGAAATGCTGAGATCTTCCCATCCTGGGGAGATAATCTTCTAACTCAAGCTAGGGGAAGAGGGAGCTCAGGTTCTACCAGTCTGTGGTGAGTTTGCTTTCTTGCTGAGAGCAGGAAGAGAGTAGGATCTTGGTTCAAATACTTTAGGTTCTTGTTTTTCTTACTGAGTTTTAGTAGACTTTCTTAAATGAATGTTTTCTCAGTTTGTTGTGTGCTCTTTGGACTATTTCTAGGGCCTTGAGTGGTGATGTTTTTTAAAAAATTTGTATCTGTTTCATGGCGGAGCAGGTTCACTGAACTCTTCATGCTGTCAAGCTGGTGCGAAAAAAAAATTAGGTTTCAAAAGCCTAATAAAATTTTTAACCTCTCATTAATTGTTCTATATCCTTATAGTGGGATATTTTGCATCCATTAATTCCTTGAAAGTAAAAATTCAACACATACCTAAGTGTACTATATCATGTGCCTTTTACCTGTAACATTAATCAGCTTTATTAAATTACACATTTTTTTCTTTATCCAAATATTATATTCTTCACTTGTTTTAAAATTCAAAAGTTTTAAGATGGTATCTAATAAATGGTTGTCTTCCTGCACCTGTCCTCTAGCCGACCAATTTAGCTCCCTAGAGATAATCAATAGTACTAATTTCTTATATTTTTTAATAGAGATCCTGTGTGTGTGTGTATATATGTATATATAAAAAACAAGTAAATATGAATACATATTCTTTTTCCTTACCTTTTACGTTGTTGTTATATTTACTGAAATGGCACTATACCATACAACCCCATTTCTTTCTTTCTTTCTTTCTTTCTTTTTTTTTTCCCCCCCACACCCATGAGGCTTGTAGGGTCTTAGTTCCCCAATCAAGAGATTGAACACGGGCCCCTGGCAGTGAAAGCACCATGTCCTAACCACTGGACCGCCCGGGAATTCCCCATACAACCCCATTTCTATTCCTTGTTCCTCCTGTTCCCACCTTAGGTATTTTGGAATTTGTTCCAATGCAGCATAAGGCACATCTTCATTTTTATGACTGCGTAATTGATATTTAGTAATCGAAACAGCTCCATCTAATGAACATAAATGGATTATTTTGCTGTTATAAACAATGTTGCAGTGACTAATTTTGGTGACCTTGATAATTTTATCTGTAGGATTAGTTTTCAGAATTAACTAGAATTGATGATTCAAAGGGTATGCCAATTTGTTGTTTTGACAGATTGTAACTTGTGCTCCATAGACATTATACCAGTAATGTTGAGTGGCTATTTCCCCACACCTTTCTTTTTTTAAAAAATATTTATTTTATTTATTTATTTATTTTGGCTGCACCGGGTCTTAGTTGTGGCACGCGGAGTCTTCATTTTGGCATGCGGGATCTTTAATTGCAGCATGAGGGTTCTTAGTTGCAGCATGCATGTGGGCTCTGGTTCCCCGACCAGGGATCGAACCCGGGCTCCTTGCATCGGGAGCACGGAGTCTTACCAGCGAAGTCCCCCCGCACCCCATGCCTTTCTAGGAGTTTGATACCAACTTCCTTCCTTTCTTTTGTCTATCTATACATGTAAGCATATATAAATTTTATACATACACACATTATTTTTTCTGCACCAATTGTGAGACATATGTTGCAGATATGATAGCTCTGTTACCCCTAAGTATTTCACTGTTTATTTCCTAAAACACAAAGGCAGCCTACTACATAACCACATTACAGTAACCAAAATCAGAAAAAAAGCATTGATAGAATACACCTATCTAATCATCCAATCCACAGATACCATACATATTTCATCTGTTGTCCCAATTATGTCCTCTATAGCAAAGAAAAAAATTGCTTTTTGTCCAAAATTTAATCTAGAATCATTTAGTAACCTTTTCCACCTTCTTCAGTTTGTAACATTCCCCCAACTTTGTCTTTAATGACCATGACAATTTAATAAAATTTTTTATTATGTAAAAGTTCAAAATATGTAAAACTAGTGAATGTAGCATAATGAACCCCTTTGAGTTCCATCACCAGCTTCATCAGATAAACATATGGCCATGCTTTTCAGTTACATGCTCACTAACCCATTTTTTCCAAACACATACATATATACACATAATAGGTTATTTTAAAGCAAATTTAAGACATGGTTTTATGCAGGCTATAAGTATTAAGCAATGCCTAAAAGCACGAAGGAGAAAGTAAAAATAAATTTTAACCTAAGTTACCTCATGGACCACCATCCAGAAATAGTAATCAGTAACATTATATCTAGCATGTATAGCTAGAAGTATGAACAGACAGATTGGTAATAGAAGATGAGAGTATGAAAATATTTGGAACTTACACAGATTAGCTATTTCTACCAGAATTGGAGAGAAGAGTAAAAGGCTGGTGTTGGGACATCAGCGATTATATACCCAAGCTCTTGTAACTTTTATGTGGGCTAGAATGAATAGAAATTCTACATGGAAGTATTTTTGTCAGTCATAGGTATTCAGCTAAACAATTAGGCTTTGCATGATTTGCAAAGTATTTTTGTTTTGTTTTTACCTAGAGGATTTCTACTCTCAGAGATTTTATTAGTCAAAGTATCATTGTAAATTTGTTTGTTTCTTGTTCCTTTGTCCTACTAGGTAGTTTCAAAAAAGGCAAGCATTTGACCAGTTAATATTTATAAAGTTTACTTAACTCTTAAGATGCATTAATTGCAGAATTTATAATCTTATGGCAAATAAAATTCAGCTGTAATTATTTTGACTCTCTAGGTCCTTTGCATTTCCATATATATGAGTCATCTTGTCAGTTTCTACCCCCCAACTAAAAGCCCATTGGAAATTTGATTGGAATTGCATTCAATCTGTACATGAATTTGGAGAGAATTAACTTATTAACAATATTGGGTCTTCTATGAGCATTGTATATCTAGTTGTTTAAATTTCCTTTAATGAGCCTCAGCAGTGTTTTTATACTTCTGAAATTGTCAAATTTATCCCAATTTCATTTTTTATGCTATTGTAAATTATACTTTTTTAAAAATTTTATTTTCTTGTTACTAGTATATAAGAATACAGTTGATTTTTATTTATTCACCTGATATGCTACTACCTTGTACAACTCAGTAGTTGTGCTACATTCCTTAGGATTTCTGTATAGAAAGATAATCATGCCATGAACATTAAAGACAGACAATTTTATTTCTTCTTTCCAATTTCTATGAGTTTTGTTTATTTCTTTAAAAGATTTTTTTTTTTTTTTCTTATTGTACTGTTTAGATCTTGCAGAAGTTGTCAGTTTGGGGGAAAGGTGTTCAGTCTTTTCACCATTAAATATGGTGGTTGATGTAGGGTTTTTTATAGATGCCCTTTATCAGCTTGAGGCAGTTTTCTTCTGTTTCTGGTTTGGTTAGAGTTTTATCATCAATGGATTTTGAATTTCATTAAATACTTTGTTTAGATCTGGTAAGATGATCATATGGCTTTTCTTATTTTGTCTGTTAATATGGTGAATTACATTGATTTTTCAAATGTAAAGTCGACTTCGCAATCCTGGAATAAAAGCCACTTGGTTGTGATTTATTTTACTTTTTTGTTTCTGTGTTCATGAGGGATACTCATCTGTAGTTTCTTTTTTCTTTTCTTCCTTTTTTTTGTTGGTAATGTCTTTGTCTTATTTTGTATCTGGGTAATTTTGTCCTCATAAAATGAGTTGTTACCACTTCCTCTGTTTTCTGAAGTACACCACATACAATTAATAGTATGTGTTTTTTAGGGAATTCCCTGGCGGTCCAGTGGTTAGGACTAGGTGCTTTCACAGCCGGCTTAGTGCGGGGGGTGGGGGGGGTGTCAATCCCTGGTCATGGAGCGAAAATCCCGCAAGTCACGTGGTGTGGCCAAAAAAAAAAAAAGTATGTGTTTTTTAAGTGTTTGATAACATTTACCTGTGAAGCCATATGGAGCTTTTTAATGAAAAGGATTTTAAGTAAGAATTCAATTTTTTTTAACTGACGGGGGCTATTGAGATTTGCTATTTATTTTTAAAGAACTGATTTGGGGGAATTCCCTGGCGGTCCAGTGGTTAGGACTCTGTGCTTTAACTGCCGAGGGCTCGGGTTCAGTCCCTGGTCAGGAAACTAAAATCCCACAAGCCGCACTGCATGGCAATCAATCAATCAATAAGTAAGTGGTTTTTTTTTAATGTTTAAAAAAAAAAAAAAGAACAGATTTGGCATTGTTGGTTTTCTCTGTTGCTTATCTGCTTTCCAAGGTGACAGCATAGGAGTGGTTGCCTGAAGCTGTCCAGAGGAGGATGATTAACTACAAAGGTGTTTGGGATGATAAAAATATTACGTATCTTCATTTTGGCAGTGATTACACAGGAGTGTATATTGTCAGATATCATTGAATATGTACTTAAAATTAGTGCATTTTATTGACTGTAAGTTGTGCCTCAATAAGTTGATTTTGAAAGTTATAAATAATTCATCGGGAAATGATTTTGTGATTTTGCTTGGATTACTTAGAGTTTTGATTTTTTTTTAAAATAACAAGTGCCACTTAAAGTTTCTAGAGAATTAAATTATATTAAGAGGGAAATTTATTATTTTACCATTTGAATGTTGTAGCTAAATTTGAGACTGTGCTGTAAGGTATGTTGAAAATATTTAAGATTATGAACTATACCGATTAAAGCTTAAAGGCACCTAGCACTTTTTAGTGTGCTTTAAGGAACCTGTTAGGAGGAATTTCAGGCCATGTTAAATTTTTTCCCATGCCTAGAACACTTTTTTTTCCTCTCTTGGTAAATCATGTTAGTGTTTTTTTCTGAAACTGTGACTATTGAGTGCCGTTATATTTCAGTAGTTAAGTGTCTGGACTTCAGAACTGGATGACCTGTGTGTGCATCCTGCTTGCTCCACTTCACTGATTATACAGTCTTGAGCAAGTTCTTCATGCAAGTTCTTTCCTATGTCAAATCATTTCTTATATTCTTTGGATCGAATAGTTTATTTATATCTCAGAACATTTTAGATTTAATTCTCCAAGTTTATTGTCTTATAATAAGAACACAACATTGCCTCATTTTCAGTTGCATGGATTGTTATCCTGTTATCCTGTTATTAAACCCCTAAGACAGTTTTTGTGTATACATAATAACCTTCTGTCACTTTAATGTTTAGAATTACTTAACGTGATGTGATTTAGCAGGTAATTTATATTACTGCTTTTCTAATGTAAGAATATATGTTATTTACTATATTATAAAAAAACATGCTGGGCTTCCCTGGTTGGGCAGTGGTTGAGAGTCCACCTGCCGATGCAGGGGACACGGATTCGTGCCCCGGTCCGGGAGGATCCCACATGCCATGGAGCGGCTGGGCCCATGAGCCATGGCCGCTGAGCCTGCGCGTCCAGAGCCTGTGCTCCGCAACGGGAGAGGCCACAACAGTGAGAGGCCCGCGTACTGCAAAAAAAAAAAAAAAAAAAAACCAAAAAACACAACTATGCTTTCTTATAGTTGGCTTTATTTTTCTGGGAATAGAATGTTGAACAGTGAAGTGTGGATTAGTTGGAGGTAATATTGTAATACGGAGCATAAATTACATTCATAGAACTCCATTCAAAAGAATGTAAGGAGAAATAGCAAATTCTGAGGAAAGTATTATAACTATACATTATTTAATAACATTGGGAAATAATCTTCTACCTCTTAATGAACACGCTATCTAAAACACTAAGTATTTTTCTTTTTTATAGAGGTCAGATTAATTTTTAGGATTAATTAATGTTGTTTGTTGCTTTTTATAACTGGGATAAGATCATAGCTTAGGGCTTCCCTGGTGGCACTGTGGTTAAGAATCCGCCTGCCGATGCAGGGGACACAGGTTCGAGCCCTGGTCCGGAAAGATCCCACATGCCGCGGAGCAACTAAGCCCGTGCGCCACAACTACTGAGCCCGTGTGCCACAACTACTGAGCCTGCATGCTGCAATTACTGAAGCCCACACAACTACTAGAGCCCGTGCCCCGCAACAAGAGAAGCCACCACAATGAGAAGCCCGCTCACCGCAATGAAGAGTAGCCCCCACTTGCCGCAACTAGAGAAAGCCGCATGCAGCAACAAAGACCCAATGCAGCCAAAAATAAATAATAAATAATTTTTTTAAGTAAATAAGTAAATGTATTTACTGCCATAATGTATTATCTGGACTATTTAATCATTTTTATGTGTGATATAACTAAATAGTTACTTAATTACATTTCTTGCTGTCTCCCCAACTCTGTGCCATTTTCATTTTTTTTTGTTCCCTAAAAGTGCTACACTTTGTACATTGGTGCTTCATGAACATCTACTTTAGTCCACTTACCAACCCAGCAATCAATCTTAAGATCCAAGTAGAAGCTACATTGCTGTGGACTTACTTTTATATTGCACATCTGCTCATTTTATGCTTTCCCCTTCTTCCTTCTTACAGTTCTCGACATGGCAAGACATGTGCCACTCTATCGAGCTCTGCTAGAATTGCTCCGGGCCATTGCTTCTTGTACGTGCATGGTGCCCCTATTGTTGCCTCTTTCTGCAGAGAATGGTGAAGAGGAAGAAGAACAGTCAGAGTGTCAAACTTCTGTTGGTACATTATTAGCCAAAATGAAGACCTGTGTTGATACCTACACCAACCGTTTAAGGTACTATACTTTGTTCATTTCTTTTGACCTTGGCTTTTACTATCTTTTTTAAAATAGCTTTGTTGGTTTTTTAAAAATGATGTATGCTAATTAAACAAACATATGCACAAGCAGTAAATAAAACTGCAAAGAAAAAGTAGCCACCAAATCCTACACTCAGAAACGTTTATTAACAGTGGCTTACCAGACATCGCCCTATGCGATCTTATAGCTATAGATAGAGTTTTTCTTAAATGCTATCACATTGTACCTATTATACAGATAGATGCTAGTTTTACTCAATATTGAGGTGAAAGACACCTTCACTCTCAGTAAATACATATTGCTGGTAATGTTCTTAATATTTCTGATTATGCATTGTATATAGATGCTGTATTTTACTTAACCATCTATTAGTGGACATTTGGGTTATTTCTAATTTGTAATAACCTCTGACATACATCTTTTGGGACTTGCAAAAATCTCTGCAGAGTAGATTCATAGAATTAGAACTGTTGGCTTTAGGAATTACTAGTTTCATTTTGATACATATGTTATAATTCATGCTATAATGTTTTTTAGAAGGTAGAGGATTTGGTATTTATTTGTTGAAGTTATAGTAAAGTTAGTATTTTATCTTCGTGGAAAATTGAAGTTTTAAATGAATCTTTGGTTAAGTTTATACCTTGCTAGAAATCAGATGGTGAGTCCTCTTATCAAAAACTTTTTTAAAAACCTTTTCCTGGTAACCTTTTTCATTCTCTTAGCAGAATCTGTTTAATGGTTGTCAGTTTTACTTAAAGATGGCATAAATTCTGATGTTTGCATAAACATTCAGAATTAGGCTAGAGGAAGCTTATTTCTTTGTTAGTGGTCTTTTGAATCAGTTAATCTTTACCATCTTTGCAATATATTTGTCCTACCTGTTCTCACTTATTTTTTTAGTAGCCTAAAATTTGAGAAACTCAGTATACATCAAATGATGGCAGAGAATTGGTCATTGGAGGAATAGTTTTTGTCAGCTTTCATTTTTCAGAAGAAATCAACTCCTCAGATGATTCTGAATCTTTTAGCTTTATTGTATTGTCAATATCACTTTAAAAACTAGTGGCTCACTGCCAGGCAGTAAGAATCATGAATTAGAGAAGAGATTAAAGAAGACCCAGTTGGTAGCGATATAAAAAGCTGTAGGTTCATACTCTTTTACCAGGGAGGGAAAATGTAAAGGTATATTTTCTTTGATAGTGTGAGACTTTTTTATGTTGTAGAGAAGAAAATAATATTATCTTTGGTCCCATCCTTCATTATGGCAAAAATCTTTCTAACTGGTAACCTAGGTAGCTAACATAATTATACAAAAATAGTGTGGTATCATCAGACTAAAGGTCTGATTTTCTAACTGAGCTAAGTGAATGGAATTTGCAGACCTAGAGTGCCGCTTTTGCTGCTTTTCTTAATGTATATCCTGTTCACATAACATGCAGTATAATTTCTTAAAAATTAAACTTCTGCATGAAATGTATTAATGAACCACTACAAAAATTTAATTGCGGATAGAGGATAACTGAGTTTCAGTTCACAGGAGCTCTTTATTTTTCTACTTGGTTACCTGGAAAAAGAAATTCTTTAAAATCTTTCACCAAGAAAAAATGACACTTCAAAACTTTTAAATTTTGTACCAGCAAAACATGCATGTAGGGAGCTTCCCTGGTGGCGCAGTGGTTGGGAGTCCGCCTGCTAATGCAGGGGACACAGGTTCGTGCCCTGGTCCGGGAAGATCCCACATGCCGCGGAGCAGCTAAGCCCATGCGCCACAACTACTGAGCCTGCGCTCTAGAGCCCATGAGCCACAACTGCTGAAGCCCACACACCTAGAGCCCGTGCTCCGCAACAAGAGAAGCCACCACAATGAGAAGCCTGCGCATTGCAATGAAGAGTAGCCCCCACTCGCCGCAACTAGAGAAAGCCCACGCGCAGCAATGAAGACCCAACGCAGCCAAAAATAAATAAATTAGTTAATTTTTTTAAAATTGAAAAAAAAACATGCACATAAAGATCATGACTGTTCACAGAGATCATTTCATTTTTTATTTTATCTTTACAGTGACCCTGTGCAGTTAACTATATTTTAAAGCTATTTTACTGACAAACACTAAAGAGAGTTTTGTATTATGGTTTGAATGTGCCTCTTCGTCAAGATTCCTCATGATATCTGTTTTTTTTTTATATATGTGTAGAATACAGCCTCTGTTACAAAAAGAAGCCAGCAAAGACATACATGTTATAACATCCCTACTTTCCTATCAAGGTTTGGCACCTTGAGAATTCACTTTCCACTTCACAGAAAGAGGGGAAAATCTACTCTTTTCCAGCCTGTCAAAACTTAAATGTATTTCTTTTTATATTTTCATCAGACTAGAACTCTAATAAAGTGAACAGTATAGTCCAATTTCCTGTAAAGTTTATACCCACAGAAATTGGTCTAAATTTATTTTTAACACTGTTTCAAGATGCAAAGCTTCCCCCTCCCCCCTCCCCTCTACCTGATCCCCAACTGTATTTAAAAACAAAAACAAAACCCAGGATACTCTTCGAAGAGGATGGTCAAGGCAAATTACATTCTGTTTACATATCACTTTTAGGATGTGTTTTAGTGCTTCATCAGGATTTGGAGTTATGACTTTAAAAATAATGTGTAGGTGTTCCCCAGCTCAGAACATTTTTGCATTATTTTTGTCTCTTTTTCTCTCAGTAAGAAATAAGGCAGGTAGGGGGGGATGCCTTGACTGTGGGTGATTCCCTGGGGTGTCCTGGCCACATCTGCACCTGGGGGCTCAGGGGAAAAATAGGTAAGGGTAGAGAGAGTACATCTATTTAGTATAGGTTTTTCTTTTTTTTTTTAAAGCAAGAAAGCAAGTACTAGTTTACTAATTATGTTTATGTATATTATTGTATTGCCTTGTTTTCTTCTTATTATTTCTCATTTGTTACTTTTTTTTTCTTTCTAAAAGCCAGAAATACACAAAAGGCATGCAGTTCTTTCCCTCCAAATGAAAATTTAACATAGCACAATTTTGTCATATTAGATAAAGAAAAGATAGATTCTCTATGTAATTTGCAGGTCTCTGGATGATAATTGTGGTTACATATAATGATTTACATTGATATTATTTCTTCTGTATATGTTATACTTACAATTTTTAGCTTTTTTGGATGAAAGAAATTAAAACGTTTTGCCCAAATCTAAAGAGGAAGTTTACTTTTACTGGTTGGAATAATCCAATTAAGAGTATCCTATCTTGGGCTTCCCTGGTGGCACAGTGGTTGAGAGTCCGCCTGCCGATGCAGGGGATGCGGGTTCGTGTCCCGGTCCAGGAGGATCCCACATGCCGCGGAGCGGCTGGGCCCGTGAGCCGTGGCCGCTGAGCCTGCGCGTCCGGAGCCTGTGCTCTGCGACGGGAGAGGCCACAGCAGTGAGAGGCCTGCGTACCGCAAAAAAAAAAAAAAAAAAGTATCCTATCTTGAGGACAATGCTTAAACCCAACTAATTTTGATCTCAAAATTCAAAGAATGATAGAGATTATATAGGTTAACTGACTCTCCCCTCCAAGCCTGAAACCTTCTATAAGAGGAACTAGGAAAATATCATGAAGAAGCTGAAAAGGCAGATCATTTACTTTGCTTTTATCTAATTAGTGTTTTAGAAGCTTGCGCTTATATTCAGATAGGTGATATCTGGCCTAGTCACAAGAGCATCACTGATTTGTTCATTTAACGGATGTTTATTGAATGTTCATGAGAGCATAACAAGAAAATTAGGACTTTTTCTAAGGGACTGACAGATTATGGGGGAAACAATAACTAGGCAGTTTTAATAACACAGTACATGGCATATTGGAAGTTTAAAACATTACTGGAGGATCAACCCAGATTTGGAAGCCCAAAGAATACATAAGAATTGGCTAAATAAAGAGGAGCAGGGGCCTGATGTACCAGGCTGTGTGAAGAATGTTGGAGTGAAAGAAAGCATCAAGTATTCAGCGAAATGTAGAGAATAAAGAAGTTTGGTGTGCCTGGGTGTCCTTCGGGTGAGAAATAGGGGTGGGAAATGAGGCTAGAGAGGAAAGCAGGGGCTTGAAGAACTTCATAGTTACCTACTCTTAAATGTGATGAGCCATTGAAAGGATTTCAGCAGAGATCTAATCAGAGCTGCATTATAAAAAGATTGTCTTAGGGGCTTCCCTGGTGGCGCAGTGGTTGAGAGTCCGCCTGCCAATGCAGGGAGCACGGGTTCGTGCCCCGGTCTGGGAAGATCCCACACGCCGCGGAGCGGCTGCGCCCCGTGAGCCATGGCCGCTGAGCCTGCGCGTCCGGAGCCTGTGCTCCGCAACGGGAGAGGCCACAACAGTGAGAGGCCCGCGTACCGCAAAAAAAAAAAAAAAAAAAGATTGTCTTGCAGTGTATCTGAATGGTTAGGGTGGGAGTTAGAACAAGACTAAATTGCCATGGAAGAGATTTTCATCCTTTCTGTCTTGACAGTTGAGCTGTTTGTGTCCTCTCCCATCCTGCCATTCTGGGGACTGAGGATTTGAGTCTATTAGCATTCTTGCTCTAAAATTATGGACTTAAAAGAAAGTTAGTTCCTAGGTAGAAATACTGTCTATGTTTCAGATGTTTGACTTTAAAAAAGAAATAATATAACTCGGGCTTTAAATTACTTATTAACTACATTATTCTGCCTATGTGTTAGTATCAGTGACTGCGGATTTATCCCTGGAGATCTCCTTCAATAAAGTGTAAGTGCTATCGAATAAATGGTTTTCGGAGCATGGTTTCCTTTGTTAACATACCAGAATCTGAAGTCTGTAATCCTACGCAGAAGTTCTCCAGTACTAATCCTACTAGGTTATTTTACTGAAGACAGAAAACAGTCATCTATTGGCTTGACAGAGGCTCAGAATCATTAGCAGAGAATCTAAAATCTTTTATATTAAGGTTTAGGAATGACAGGGTGAGACTACATTCATTTTCATACAATTCTTCTCTTTCCTTAAAGCTGTCATCCAGCCAAAATTGTATATGTGGAAAACTTATATGACAGTAAGTAGGCTTTAGATTTAATTTTTCTAGAGCCTTTTGTCTATATTATTTTAGAATTCATCTTAAAAGAGTATCATGTGATAATGGGATTTTTATTAATCGGATCAAAATAAACCAAACCATTTTCATGGTTGAAAACTGAAGGAAATGTTTCTTGGTAGAAATTCTTTGTCAGAGTGAAGAGCCTCAGCATTTATGAGGAGGAACTTTCAAACCTTATACCACCCATGCTTTTGCTAGAATCTTTCTTTAGATCAGATTTTCTTTTTTAACCAAACATTTTATTTAAAGAGGAAACTTCACATTACTAACATATCAGACGGACCAGTATCATTTGCCATAAATAGAAGATAAGTCTAAAAGTGAATAAACTAAATTTAAAAAATTAGTGTCTGGGACTTCCCTGGTGGTCCAGTGGTAAAGAATCCACCTTACAAGGCAGGGGACACGGGTTTGATCCCTGGTCAGAGAACTAACATCCCACATGCTGCAGGGCAACTGGGCCTGTGCGCCACAACTACTGAGCTCGTGCACCTCAACTAGAGAGCCCACGTGCTGCAAACTACAGAGCCCAAGCACTCTGGAACCCATGCGCCACAACTACAGAGCCCATGCGTCCTGGAGCCTTTGCGCCACAACTAGAGAGAAGCCCACACGCCACAACTAGAGAGAAGCCCACACACCACAATGAGGAGCCCAAGTGCCGCCATGAAAGATCCTGCGTGCCTCAACAAAGATCTCATGTGCTGCAACTGAGACCTGATGCAGCCAAAAATAAATAAATAATAAATAAATATTAAAAAAAAAAAAAAGTTAGTGTCTGACTCCAGACCCGTTTTGTGTTTTAATAAGGAAGATTTAACAATGCTAAGAAATTACCAAAGGCTTACTGAGACCTTTCTTTTCATTGGAAAGAGACTAGTTTTCTCACTCTTCAATTCAGTTAACTAATACCATGTCTAATTATCACTTAATGTTTTCTCACGCTTTGGGAAACTTTATTAATAGGATATATCAAGTCCTCTAAAAGTAATAGCATTTTGCAAATATAAACTAACAAAATTAAAAAGGAGAAGAAATGGGATGATGTATGTCCATTGACTGTCTTACTCTCCTTCCCCCTTTTATCTGTGCTTAATTGGGAGAATCGAAAGTTAGCAGAAGCCAGACTAGCCTTGCTTTTGTTTTAATGTGGCTACAATTTAGAGTGGTATTTTGATTCTCATCCTCACTCTCCTATGGGTGAGGATTAGTTTGGTGACAGATAATTACAGTATTCTGATGGGATTGGTATTAGTGTAAACCAGAGCACTATTCAAGGAATAAATGTATATACTTCTAGTTTATTATGTTCATCTTTCCTGGCAAGACTAACCTGTTGACATGGCAAGGTGGCACCTAGGAGTGATTTATTGTGATTTAGTCTGTCTTTAAAAAGTTGTTAAATATTTACTGTACAAATTGCATTAAGAACTTCCTAAAGATGATGATATTTTAATATTCTTTTACTCATGATTCTATATTTTACTGTCTACCACCTCTCCTAATAAGTCCTCTCAAGATTCACAATTTGCAATAACTGCTTAGAGTTAATTTGAGTCTAATGGTTAACATAAATAAACTGATGAATATTGCTGTTGGCTGATTATTAGTAAACATTTATATTAAGATAAGTCAGGGAAACATTCCTAACTAAAGACTAGGCAAAAGTGTATTGCTTCAAAATAGAGAATTTTTATATTCAGCACTTTCCAACTTTTGTCTGAAACAGATAACATTTAGATAATTAATTATGAGGACTATTTCAGAAATTAATTTTTTTCTAAGTATATAATAGCATGTTTTGTACACTGGTTTTATACCATTTTGAAAACATACCTTAAATGTACCTATAATGTTAAATGTAGTTTTCTACTTAGGCCATTTTCTAATATCATCTATCACTTAAAATTTAAACAAAATTGGGACATTTCATGATGGTATCATATGGAAATTTTGTACTTTTTTCTTGCATAGTTTTTGAAAACTTTATTACCATAAATGTTCCGTTTTTCAGGTGCCCTCAGTATAGCAATATTGACACTTTTCTTTCTTACCAAATGCAGAAAAAAAAGTTTTTCGTTTATTTTATCCAAAAAGCCTTACTTTCTGTTTTTTTTTTTAGTTTTATAATTTGATGATTTTTGTGTTTAATACTTTTAATTTTTATATCTACAAGCAGTGGAAGAAATAGTTCCCTAGGGGCCAAAAGAGAGAGGCTGGGGCGGGGGCGAGGGGGAGCGCATGTGAGAATGACACCCTGATACAAAAGTAGGAGGTAAAGGATGTATAAAGGTGTAAGCAGTGTTTGTTAGACACATGCCAAAGACAGCCTGTGATTAGATGTTTACTGCACATAAGTCCAAGGTCACTACCACTTAATTTTATGCCAGTTATGAGAGATCAAAATCTGGTAAAAATGGGGCTTCCCTGGTGGCGCAGTGGTTGAGAGTCCACCTGCCAATGCATGGGACACGGGTTCGTGCCCCTGTCTGGGAAGATCCCACATGCCGCGGAGCGACTAGGCCCGTGAGCCATGGCCGCTGAGCCTGCGGGTCTGGAGCCTGTGCTCTGCAACGGGAGAGGCCACAACAGTGAGAGGCCCGCCTACTGCAAAAAAAAAAAATCTGGTAAAAATGAATTTTTCTGACTGTCAGATTAATGACTTAGGCAGATAAAAGACAAAAGTATTTTCTGAATTCCTTTTGTTCTGTCAGTTTGAAATAATTTTGATTAGTATAATATTTATGTTCCAGCCTCTATGTTTTTATTGATTTCCCTTCTTGTTTCTGAAGAATAAGCCAAACTGCTTTAAATGTGGGAAAAGTTATAGTAAATATATAGTAGCATATAGCTGTGTAAAAAATACAAGGAATAATATTATAACCTAACTTTTGTGTAGGATATAGAGTTTCAGAAGTTCTTAGATGTGTATTACTAGTTTTTTTTGCTCTGTGTGGTAGACAAGAAAATATTCTTGTTCTACAAAGAATGAAACTATTACTTAGAATTTAACATTTAAAAACTTACTAATAGGTAATAAATCTGGGATTTAGCTCCCCACTTTCCTGATGCCTGTAGTGTTCATTATCAAAAACAACATTTATGAAGAAAGAGGGACTTCCCTGGTGGTTCAGTGGGTAGGACTCCATGCTCCCAAGGCCGGGAGCCTGGGTTCAATCCCTGGTCAGGGAGCTAAATCCCACATGCAGCGACTAAAGATCCTGCATGCCGTGGCTAAGACCCAGCACAGCCAAATAAATAATTAAAAAAAAAAAAAAAAAGACAAGTTGATTGACCTGTAGTCCAGATACTTCTATTTTTATACCCCATTGCTACCTTTTACCAAAATTGTTCATTGATCACTAAGGTGACATGTAATGGCTAGACTTCAGCTTTAGCTGATTCCTGAAAAACACTTAGATCAAGTACCAAAGTACAGCTTATTCTATTATTTAAGTGATTAACAAACATAAACTCATTAAAAATTATAAATTGACTTAATACTTCTACCTCAGTAGCATAACATGTAAAATGATTATTTATTCCTTGTCAGATTACATTAGATGAGCTTTATGTTTCAAGATGGTTTCCACTATCTTACTTCTGACAAAATCTCAAGCAATCTTAATTGCTGAATTTGAAGTCTCTTGCTAAGTAAGATTTAGTTTGTAAATCTTTCTGGGCACTTCACGATAAGTAACCTGTCCCATAATATCTACAGGGTTTTAGAACTATAAGGAATGCTCTTAAGAGTTCAGATAGTTCATATCCCCCTTTTTATAAATGATGAAAACAAGGTCCATAAATACTGTGATTTGTTCCAAGGTCTCGTGCTTAGTGGCAGAGAGCTATGATAAGACCTCAAATTTCCTAATGTCCCAATCAAGTATATTTATTTACTAAATTGAACTTAACTTCCAAAGAACAATTGGATTTATGCGTCAGTGAATAATTAGAAATCGAAGTGTGAACTTATTTCTGATTTGGCTTTGGAAAGTTAGGATACATAAATATTTTTAATGTTGACAAGTAACATTTTTTAATTGAAAATTTTGCTTTTGATAATTAAAAAAGTATATATAAGAATGCAGATTCTACAGAATTTTTCTTATATTTTCTTTTGCTTATCTTTTTTCACTCCCCTGAAGAATTTTTTTTAACACTATGATAAGATGTTAAAAGGCAGCATATTTCGTTAGATATGCATAGCCATTCGAGTTGTGCCTAAGTAATAATTACTAGATCACTAAGGTAACCTAAGTAAGGTAAACTGTGTTTTGTGGTCTGTAGAACATGAGCTGGTAGCAACTTCATGTAATTATCACTTAAATGAGGATTAAGTCAGCTTTACCCATTTGATTTTTTTTTTTTTGCTCAAAAGAATCAATAAAAACATTTCCTCTGAAAATTTCTTAGTTATTGATGTATGTATTTTTCCTTTACTGTCTTTTCAAGCTGATTTGGTGTCTACTTGCATAGACTAGGGTGGTGTGTTGGAGATATAATTATTTTCTCTATGTTGCTGGAGAAGCCTCTTCCCACCCCGCTAAACACCCTCTTGTTTTCCATCTCCTGAATTTTGTTACTATCTTAGTATGTCCTATATTTGTAATATCTTTAACTCCCTTGTCAAGAAGAAATTAAAGAGTTTATTAGCAAAACTCGATATTTAAATAACAAATAGAAAAAACAACTCCTGCCTGTTTATGACCAGTTGTCGATGAGCATTTTATTTTAGATTCTTAAAAAAGAAAGAACTTGAAAGCAACTCTGTCACCTCCATTAATAAAGGGATTTGTGGCATCAGGTAGCGTAATACTTTAAACCTTTATATATGTATTGTTTCCACTTGAAATATAATTATCTAGTGTGAAAATTCATTTTGTTGCCCACAAAATAATCACAGTGTGAAAATGTGAGCCCTTCAGATTTTAAGTACCATTCTTGGTGAAATTCATCTGCTGGCCATTTCAACCTGTGTTATCTCAAAATGAAGTCACAGTACAGCCATAGTAGTTTGGTTTCACTTTTGAGTAAGTGTGGCACTTCGTAGCCTCCTTGGAGTTGGAGCAAAGGCAGATATTTTGTCCTTGATCTTTTGTGCAGACTTTTCCTGCTCGACTCCAGTAGACAAATAATCATATTTTGTATATTTAGTATTTGATAGCTTCACCAGAAGTTTGAAAAAGGCACTTGCCGCCAATCACATAATCTTAATTGCTAATAAGGACGTGACGCAAATGACTCTGTTGAGTGTAAGGTGTTCTCAACATTGAACTTCTCTTTAATAGCATTATTAAAGTAAGCATCCTTGATTGCCCTTTCCCTTAGCTATCCCAAAGTGTCTTCCGGTGCAAAGTTCATCAGTTTTTAAAATAACTGAATTGTCTTGTAGAAATACCCAATTCATTTTTATCCAACTAAGCAATAAGATTAGTTGATTTACTTCTTAAACGGCATATTTTCTATCAAACTCTCTTGTTTTAACTCCTTTAAGTTAGTTCCTTTAGGGCTTCAGTTGAGAAAGAATTTCAGTTCCAGTCCTCCTACATTTGTTTTCATTGGAAAAACATTTCCTATCTTTTCTTTTTCCTCTGTTTCTCAAACCTACAAAGTGAAAAAGGCCTGATTTCTTAGACAAGAAGAATTTGTTGCAACCATATATATATACTTTTTAAGTTTCTTTTTGTGATGACCTTGAACAAGTTCAGTGGTTTGTCAACCTTTTTTACTTGGTGATGGAGACAGCAGTGCCAACATTTATTTTAATATCTCTTAGCCCCAGTTGGATTGTCCCCTGGTGAAGCATATTACTTGTGGCAACTCCATTCCACAGCAGCACACAGTACCGTATTTGTCCTGTGATGTTTAATCTGACTGGAAAACGATTATATTTTTATCTAATCTAAAAATCAAGGTTTTATTTTCAAAGGCTTCTCATACCTCTGTTTTGAATATTCCCTTCTCTCCTATTGCTCATTTATGCTTCATTTAAGACAAAGAAGATTTTATTTTCTACTTTCATTTAAATCATATTGAAAACTAAAACCAGTACTTCCATTTGGAAAGAATTTAAGTAAAAACAAAAGGGAATCTAAAGTTTAAAACTAAGCTTTAAAATAAGCATGGAAAACATTCATCTTACAAAGGTCTTATCCCATTTAGTGGTGCATTTCAAAAATTATTTTCGTGTTTTCTATAGACATTAGAAGCAAATAATTCTCCACAGTAATATTTTTAAAAATCTTTCTGCTTACTTTTACTTTTACTTTTTTTTTAACTATAATTCCTGGCAAAGAGCTTTAGAACTGTGGATATGGTGCATTGTTTTATAGGTAAATATAGAAGTTTCATTCTCTTGTAGTTTTAGAATCTTCCTCTAAGACACTAATTCTTAATACTTCTGAATCTGGACATTTCAGCACGTGGTGTCCTGATTACTTCTTCAATGTAGTTCTGCTTTTTAAATGTTTATTTCAACAGTTTGATAGTTTTGACTTTAGAATTAGGAGTGCAGGGGATTGAAGTGGTCTTTCCTAATGTCCAACCAAGAAGATAGTTGTATTAAGCTGTTTTTAGTTTATAGATTATAAGAGAACATAATTCTGATATCTTGTAGTCATACAAATATCCAACTTAGTGTGGGTGGTAGAATTAGAAGAAGCAGTTCAATATAACTGAATGTTGAGTTATGGGTTTCTTTTTTCTTTTTGTTTTCACAAGAAAGATTTGCCCATTCTGCTCACATCCTAGTTTAGATTATATGTCACAGAGCCAAAATTTGCTTAATTTATTAGCTGTGTCGTTGGAATTCACAGCATAGTGGAAAATGTTTGCAGATAATTCTGTGCAATAGTAGAAACTTCAGTTGATTCCTCGTATTTCTTCAGGGCAGTGATCACAACCAGATTCAACGTATGCACAAAGCAGCGGATACCATGGTAGCGGCCGTCGCTGATTGCTTTTACCATGTTGGATCCATTGTCAGTCTCAAAGACCTACTTCCAGCTAGGTGCCTTGAACTCAAATAGCTTTTCACACAGACTTCAGGATGTGAGCTAAGGTATGGCCTTTTTTCATGAGCTGGGCCTACATATGGGTTGACAGTAACCTGCAGCTTTTATAGAAAAGAGACTGCTGTCTGTAGTTTAATGTCAGACAATGACTAGTTGTAGTCATCATCAGGCAGGTAGTGTGTGTTCTTCATATATTTGAAGTACTTTTACCTTTTGAAGATTATTCCTTTTTCTGCTGTATGTTTTTTCAAAAAGACTATCCACATAAAAAATTCTCGTTAGAACCTGCTGTAAAGGTCTAATTATGTCTGCTTTATGATTCAGCCATTATCTTCAAGATGTATGTGATTATTTCTTTTACGCATTTGGTGTAAAAAATGCTGTTTTTAAAATTTCTGTGGATCTTTTTGCAAAATTCTTAAACATTTTTAAAATTTTGTGGTCAAAAATAACAAAAATTTTTATCCTAACTATTTGCAGTATTTTAATAATAGAGATTTCTCCTACTAATCATCTTTTAAAAACTGGAGTTAGGAAATTGGTATTCATGAATAGGGCTTGAAATTTAGAATCAGTAGTTTTCTGAGGGTAACTTGCTCTAAATTGCATTGAGGCAGTTTACTCTCCATGCCAGAGGTTCTTGTTTCTTCAAGGAGAAAAATACCCTAATTCTGGAAAAATGAGCTTCACTCCTGTAATCTTCCTTCTCTGCTTGGCAAGATATGTTTCTTTAAGTGACATCTTTATTGAGAATATAATGGATCAACTGACTAATCATAGATTTAGGAAACCATCTTTATTTTATTATGGCTATAACCATAACTCTTCTGTTTTCTCAAACTACTTACTGTTGTTTTCCTATTGTTCAGTGGCCCTTCTAATTAAGAATTTTTTTAAGCCCCAGGAAGAGAATCATTTGCAACTGGGGAGAGAGAGAGTCTTTATAAATTCAGAGGGGGTACTATCAATCAACTTAAGTGTTTTTTCTTGACTCTCAGTGTTTCACAAAGTTTGTGAACAGCCATTGGTAAATGCAGAATTTGAGAATCTGTTTGATCTTGTCTACCAGAATCATATCTTTATTTAAAAAATTGTCAGACTCATTATTAAACTGTAGTCTCAGCTTAACTTCATAGCTATAAAAGATGCAGTATGTTATTTGATTCTAACAGTAAAATGTCTATTTCAGTCTTAAAACATTCATTCACTATATTCTCCTTACTTACATATGCAAACATATATGTTCGTATACATGTTCACACACAGAGGTTGATGCCTAATATGATATACAGCAAAACATCTACCAAGTGGTTCCTGAGTAGCAAACGAGAGTTGGCCATGTGTTCTCTGTGACTCCTACATATACATCAGGGAAGATAAGAAGAGAGGGTAGGAGAAAAAGCAGTAACCCAGTGACACATTACGGTTCTTAAGTTAAATCCTCTTGCCAGGTGAGGTGGTGTATGAGGTGGTATAAAAATACCTGTGGATGCTAGATTTTCACACAGTGTGGGAGCCAATTCAAGACTCATGCATAACACTAAATCCGGTTACCTTTGTTATCCATCTGAGTGGCTCTTCTTAATTTACCTCTTATTATCTACCTAAAGTTAAGCACTGAATTGCTTCTGAGCAGATTTTTGTCTTTGTGATAAAGAACAGTTTATTTGGACATAGACTGCATGATATTATTTTGTTAAAGACTCTTCTATCTTCTGTCAGTCTTTTTATAGTTCTCTAAGGCTCCATGCCCACTTTGTGAAATGTTGTTTTAATATAATAGCCATGTCCTTTTGTTAGTAGCTGTACAAACTAGAAAGATGAATGATGCGTAGTTTAGATCATACCTTAGCATAAACATTTTAAACGCTTTTATTTATATGTGATTTCACTTTGTTTTAAATTATCTATTTAATGAATTAACAAAGATGTAGATTTTTAGTATCTAAGAAGTAGTGTAATGATGATGTGAGTAAAACATGCTGAGAGTTGAAATAGAAAAAAGGAAATTGATACTTAGTTGCTGTTTTTAGTGAACCTTGTTAATAAAATGCTACTGCATTCACCTAGAAAATTTAATTTGAGTCTATATTAGACCCTGAATAGGGAATACAGAAGAATATCTTTAAAATGATTATGCCCTAAAACTTAACGTTTAAATAAAGATTCAGTGTATAGAAGCACATTATATTAAGTTACCTAGTAGTGAACCTGCACTTTATTCTGGAATTTTTCTTTTTTTCCCCCCCTTGGAAATTAATATACTCTAAGTGAAATACAAATAGTATTAAACTGAAAAACCACCTATGGATCTTTGATTCCCAAGTCTTAGAAGGCAGAAGATCTTTTACTTTTAGATATAGAAGTGATTTCTCTACTTCTAGGTACATAGTTACTGTAAGTATGTTTTTAAAGGTGTGGATCGAAGGACATACCAGGTATTGGGGTCTTTTTACAGTATGACATTTCTACAGTGTTTTTAACTCTTGTCTGTTTTTGCATATGAAGAGACAACCTACCGGAAACTTTGGTTATTATGCTAGGCATTATCCTATGGCTTCAAAATGAATCTAATTTAAACTACTCCTGGTATATATCATGTGTATGTCAAATGAAATGCAGACTATCGTGTTGATTTTTAAACTGTTACTGATTTATGGAAGTATTTATTTTTCAAAACTAAAATCTTAATTTTCCTTGCATTTCTTTCCATATTAAAAAAAACTTTTCAGATCTAAAAGGGAAAATGTTAAAACAGGAGTAAAACCAGATGCATCTGATCAAGAGCCAGAAGGACTTACTCTTTTGGTGCCAGACATTCAGAGGACTGCTGAGATTGTTTATGCAGCCACTACCAGTTTGCGGCAAGCAAATCAAGGTACAGCACTATTCTTTTTATGCTCCTTTTCTTTTGATACAAAGATGTTTCATTTACTACTGAAAACCGCCTTCTCTTCCCTCTATGTTAATGGTTTTCTAGCAAGTTATTTACTTAAAGATTCTGTTCTGTGTCAGGTTTTCAAGCTAATTATGTATAGTCTCTAATTTTAAAATATTTATCTCTACTGTGTATGATTTCTAAGACTGTTGGTAGGCTGACAGCATGCATTATAAATTTCTTTTCCCACTGAAAGTTATGAAATTGAAAAATGCAATTGTATTAGAAAACAGTACATTAATAGTGTGTAAGAATTCAGTTAAAATTGGCATTTTCACATATTAGCAATGGAAGAAATAAATGATTCTTCATCATCTATTGCTTTATTTCTGCTGTTTTTGCCTGAATAGATGAAATCTAATTAGCATTTTAAGAATTTAAGCTTTAAAATTGATAAGATTTTTAGCCCTATTAGTTATTTTTATGAAATAGAAAGAACTCTTTTAATTTTAAAATGGTACAATAGGAAGATAATTATGAAGAGTTTGGTAATTTTTCAGAATTCAAATTCTGAACTCTAGAAGTTAATAGTTTTTTTGTTTTACTCTTCGAAAATGTATACTTATGTTATTTATCTTGAAATATTAAATAACAGAAAAAAAACTAGGTGAATATTCAAAGAAGGTGGCTATGAAACCCAAACCTTTATCAGTATTGAAATCACTTGAAGAAAAATATGTGGCTGTCATGAAGAAATTACAGTTTGGTAAGTTGAAATTGTACTCTTTATTTCTTCAGCTCTCATTTTACATTTTTTAATAGTGCTATTGAAATGTGTTCTAGTAAAATTAAAGAATTTCAAACTTGCTTTTACCATGAATTATTCATATACTCTATATATGTGTGTATGTATGTTTATATATACACACATGCAAAAATTTTTATCATCTTTCTATCTCTGAATTTATATCTGTGTTTATAGTTATGTTTGGAAATCATGATTCAGTAGAAACCAGGAAAAAAACAAAGCCAAATGTCTAACAAACAGGCAGAAAGTGGTTTTCTTTCTTTACCCCTCCATGTCTGCATATCCTTGCCTGAAGGAAGCCAAGACCTGGGACTTTGAACCAAGTCTGTTACTCTTACCATTTTAGAATTCCAAGGGATATACCTTTGGAAAATGTAGCCTTTCCCATTCCAAAACTCTTGACAAGTAAGGACTGATGAAAAGATCATATAAGCACCCTTCATAAGGTGCTGGTTTATGAATAAACACTAGAATTCCAAATTTTGATGACCATTATTAACTATTATTGTATGTCCCTCTTTTTCATTCTTGAGAACCAGCCCAAAGGACATTGACTATATTAAAAAGAACACCAAAGTAGGAGTCCAAAAAAAATGTAGATTTATGTCATAACTGTCAGAGTCATAGGCCAGAGCCTTTGATTAATGTTAGTCAGCCAGGAGGCTTCTCTCATATCACTTAAAATCACAAACTCTGCCAGTTGGACGTGACTTTAAATGTAATTGAGTTTTGCTATCCATTGACTTTTAGAATAATTTAGAAAAAATAACGGGTTTTCTGTTGTGTTGTTTTTTAGTAAACTGCGTTTTCTAACTTATGTATCAAATATTTTCTCATATCACGATTCTTATACAACTTGATATTTATTGACTGCCTAATTTTTTTATAAGCCTAATTATTTTTTTAAAGTACTTTATATATTTTTAAAAAAATTTTTTTGGCTGCGCTGGGTCTTTGTTGCTCCATGCGGGCTGTCTCTAGTTGTGGTGAGCAGGGGCTAGAACGTGGGCTCAGTAATTGTGGTGCACAGGCTTAGTTGCCCCTCGGCATGTGGGATCTTCCCAGACCAGGGCTTGAACCCGTGTGCCCTGCATTGGCAGGTGGATTTTTAATGACTGGACCACCAGGGAAGTCCTTGACTGCCTAATATTCTCATATAAAGTACTGTCATTTGTTTAACCAATAACTAGACCTTTAGGTTGTTTCCAGTTTTTTAGTAACGTCTGCAACATCTCAGTGGGCATTATTGCGTATAAATATTTGTACACCTCCAGGATTATTTCCATAGGACAAATTAATAGAAGAGGAATTGCTGAATCAAGCAGTATGTAGGTTTTTAGCAACTAGCCATTATCTTTGATTGTATATTTTAATAAAATTTTGGTATTAGAAGACCCTGTTTTCTTATAGATATATGATATAAAAATTTCCTCCAGGCATGGGGATAAGCTCATGTATGTATCTGGTGGATTGCTGTTTATAAAACTCAAAGGAAATTTATCCCTGTATTATATGAAAGGCAGCAGAGTTGAGCAGATGAAATAACTCTGGTTTACAACTTTACTGATAGAAACTGCTCAGAAGTCTTGTTGAGACATAGTACATTTGTAGTGCACAGACCCATGACACTGTTTATAGGTCTTCCCCTTTTTTCTGGATTATAAACTTCTTGAGGCAGATATATTTTCCTGTTTATTATTTAACTGAAAGAGCCTAGCCTAGGACCTAGCACTTAGTAAGTTCTTGGTAAAATTTACTGCATTAATGATAATTATAATGTAGTTTTCATGTTTTTCTGTATATTTAGAATTGTATGAACACAAGATCAGAAGTTACCATTGTTTCTTTGTATTTGCCCTTGTATCAGTAGGTGGTTTTAATTTAGTTTTATAAGATATTTAAATATCTTTGTTTTCATCCATTGGTGGGGTAGGGTTAATCTGAATTAGAGATGTAGTTCAAATCCACTTTTTTTTCTTTCTATTTTGTATGGACATATAGCTTATAAGTAAATCATAACTTTAAGTCCTTCCAAATCTGCCTGAATAAATGGTTAAGAATTAACCCATTACTTTTATTCTGTCAAAGTACTTCAGAGATTTCCCTAATAATCCTCTTTTATCCTATTAACTTAAATTTCAAAAGTAATACAGAAATAAACTTCAGCCTGTCATTTCTGTTTTCTGATTCCAAATGCAAATATATAAAGACTTATTCTCTTTTTAAAAATGAAATACAGTGAAATACCTTTTGGCATTTCATGTTCTGAAATATTTTGGCAAAAAACATTATATACCATTCATTTTATCTACTACTTTGCATTGTGATTTAAATGCTTGATGTTATGTAATCTACCTGCATGTCCAAATTGTAAATTTAAGTTGATTTCTTCCTTTGCTTCCATGACATATTCCATCGCTCTAGCAGCATTAACACACATATGTAGGTATTACGTAAACATTTATAGTTTGCTCTTCTTCCACATTGCAGACCTCTCCATTTTGTGGGGGAAGAAGGATTAGTGATTTGTTTATTTGTAATTTTTTGTTATTATGACAGCTATCCTCCATTCTGGTTCTTTTTTTTTTTTTTTCAGTGTTTTTTTTTTTTTCTTTTCTTTTAGATACGTTTGAGATGGTTTCTGAAGATGAAGATGGGAAATTGGGTTTTAAAGTAACCTACCACTACATGTCTCAGGTGAAAAATGCAAATGATGCTAACAGTGCTGCCAGAGCCCGCCGCCTTGCACAGGAAGCTGTGACGCTGTCAACCTCACTGCCTCTTTCATCGTCCTCTAGTGTTTTTGTGCGCTGTGATGAGGAGCGACTTGACATCATGAAGGTAGAAAAAACAACTTTTTTTCCTATTTCCCTGGCTAATCCAGTTATTCAAGTATTCATATAAAGCACTAGAAATAACATGAATTTAAATAAATTTAATAAAAATTCTGTTAACCATTTTGGACATCAGTGAAGGGAGTCCTTTTTTTTTTTTTTTTTTTTGCGGTACGTGGGCTTCTCACTGTTGTGGCCTCTCCCGTTGCGGAGCACAGGCTCCAGACGCGCAGGCTCAGTGGCCATGGCTCACGGGCCCAGCTGCTTTGCGGCATGTGGGATCTTCCCGGACCGGGGCACGAACCCGTGTCCCCTGCATCGGCAGGCGGACTCTCAACCACTGCGCCACCAGGGAAGCCCAAGGGAGTCCTTTTCTAATGTTAGTTCAGAGTATGTGGATGAGAGTACTATTCAAAATAAAGATTTAGAAGAAAATACCAAGATACCTTCCCTGAACAAAGGCTGTGTGCAGCCTGTCATAGTTTTAGAACATACTATGAAAGGATTTAATGCTGGTCAGTTGAAAAAAAGTTACAGGACTTCTTCCTTGTAATCCAGAATACTTCTCTCATGTTTTATACTATCAGTCTTCAAAATTTTTTCTCTCTTTTTCTTTTCTAGGAAATTTATGTATTTACAGACTCATATGATTTAAGTAATGGTAGTACAATAATAGATAAAACCAGCAGCTTTATGTTTTAACACTGTGGTGATCTGCCCTTAAATTCCAAGAGACGCTGCAGCTAGTAATTTTTAAAGATTTGATAGCTGGGGTGGGAGGAACCTTTCTTTACTTGATTTAATTCATGGATTAAATATTGCGTCTTCTTTAGATACACAGCTAAAACTATTGACCCATTGATTTGAATAAGGTTTTTTGCTTGTTTGCTTTTTTGTTTTGCTCTTTTGGATAAATTTTCAGTAGAAATCTCATAGACTTTGCCTATTGACCACACTTTTCCTTGTTACAAACAGTAGAGTTGATTATTGTATGATTGTCTAGGGAAGTATTTTATTGCTACATAGACCACACAAGTTCAAACTTGTGACTGTTAAGCATTATGCTGTACCTCACATAAAGGATCCCAACTTGGAGCCCCAAAATGTAAATCAGACTTGTCACAGAATGGGACTCTAGTACCACTTGCCTCCACGCACAGCTTTTCAGGACCCGAGGCTTTGCTGCTTATGTCTTGTACACTAAATATCTGTTGATTGACTCAAACATAATTCATTAAATAATTCTGACACTCACTGTTGGGTTCTCTGCTATTTTTTGGACTACCAGTAACCCTAAGGGAAACATCACACCTACTGTTGTCTCAGAACCTTTTTATCATAAGTTGTTAGGTGAAAACATTTATTCCTCTTACCTACTTGTCTCATTATCCCAGAAGAAAATATTTAAAAGTAAGCTATTAAATATTTAATATTTAATTATTAAGGAAGTCTTGGACTTCCTTGGTGGCACAGTGGTTAAGAATCCACCTGCCAATGCAGGGGACACAGGTTCGAGCCCTGGTCCGGGAAGATCCCACATGCCGTGGAGCATCTAAGCCTGTGTGCCACAACTACTGAGCCTGTGCTCTAGAGCCTGCGAGCCACAACTACTGAGCCTATGTGCCACAACTACTAAAGCCCGCATGCCTAGAGCCATGCTCTGTCTGCATCAAGAGAAGCCACCGCAACGAAGAGTAGCCCCTGCTCGCCTCAACTAGAGAGCGCCCGTGCACAGCAATGAAGACCCAACGCAGCCAAAAATAAATAAATAAAATAAATTTATTTTTTAAATGTTAATTTTTTAAAAAGTAAGCTATTTCTTAAAATATTAACTTGAAGATTTGAAGCAGAAAGTTACTCTCATACCTTTGAGATATGATAATGAATATACCTAGAATCTCAAATTGTTGACAGTAATGTAGAGATCATGAAGGAAAGCTCTTAGAAAAAACTAATTTAATATTTTAAAAGGTATTTGCTGTTAAGGTAAGCTTTCCTGCTGCCAATTGGGCATCTCTCTATTAAAAGCCCATTTTCACCAAAACCAAATCACTTTAATTGTAATTTAAAACTGTTTCCTAGTCCTGTGTATGTTTTTAACTTTTAACTTCATTTTTAACACATTTTGGTAGAGATGTATATAGGATGTAAGAAGATTGTTCTTATTTCATGTTGAATTGTTTTTCTAAATAGTAGCATTTAGGAATAGTAACACAGGCTTTTGTGTTTGTATGTGCATACTAGGTTCTGATAACTGGTCCAGCAGACACTCCTTATGCAAATGGCTGCTTTGAGTTTGATGTCTATTTTCCTCAAGATTATCCCAGTTCACCTCCTCTTGTGAATCTAGAGACTACTGGTGGTCATAGTGTGCGATTCAATCCAAACCTTTATAATGATGGCAAGGTAATGTAATTGCAGTCTTTTGTTTCTAATGCCAAAGTATTGTAACCCAAAGTTTCTTTGTAATTTGAACAGAAATTTTGTTTTAGTTATCATCTTTTCAAAAGTACATGAGTTTCTTTGTGCTTCTTTTCCCTGTATGCAAAGATTAGCCTGAGGAATGAGAGAGAAGGAACCAAAAATGGCAGAAACACAACAGTGTTACAAAGCACTTATAGTCTTAAGGGGTTATTGTGAGGGACTAACTTATTCAACACATTCCTTGGCCAGCTGAGAGCTGTCTCCACTCAGAAGATAATAGAGCCAGATGCCTGCCTTTGCCATTCACCTTTCTTTACTTTCTTTTTACTTTGTGTTTTTTTTTTTTGTTTTTTTTTTTTTTGCGGTACGCGGGCCTCTCACTGTGTGGCCTCTCCCGTTGCGGAGCACAGGCTCCGGACGCGCAGGCTCAGCAGCCATGGCTCAAGGGCCCAGCCGCTCTGCGGCTTGTGGGATCTTCCCGGACCGGGGCACGAGCCCGCGTCCCCTGCATCGGCAGGCGGACTCTCAACCACTGCGCCACCAGGGAAGCCCCTGTTTACTTTCTATATCTTCAATTCCAGTTATCTTTTCACAATTACCTGAAGATACTATCCATGTTTTCATTGGTACCATTGTGTACCATTATTTTTAAAGTTTAATTTGTGTTAAAATGTTTTATATTTTCTTGTAAGTAGGAAGATGCATTCCTGTCTCCACAAAAATAGTTAACAAAGAGGTATAATAAAAATCATTTCATATGGCAATAAACCATTAAAAATTAGATTTAAAAGAATAATCATCACCTTTCAAAGTAATTTTGGACAGTTTGATGAAATTTCAATAGTAAATTCCATGCTGAGAGTATTTAATGTTTAAAAATTACTAGAAGGTCAGAAGAAATTTCTCGATTTCATAAGCAGACTCTTTGATGATGTGAGAATAATAGATGCTTGAAGTTGATCTGGTTTATTAAAGATGGCCCAAGTTTTCCCTTGGTTTTGTCTTCCTATTTTTAAAAAGTGCAGCCTGCCTCCGATCTGTGCTTACAAGTTATCATTTTGTCTTCACCATAAGCTCAAATCACAAAATTGGAATTCATTTTCTGGGTTTATTGTAGGATACTTAACCAGAGGTAAACCTTAGTTTGTTGGGGAAAGCAAAGAACAGGTCTTTTATAACTGAGCAAATTAGACAAAGTAGCAATGTTGACTTTATTCAAGAGAGAGTCTGGAACTTGAATAGAGTTTAAGTGTAGATATTAAGAATTATTTAAGAAATTACTTCCTTGGACTTCCCTGGTGGCATAGTGGTTAAGAATCCGCCTGCCAATGCAGGGGACCTGGGTTCAAGCCCTGGTCTGGGAAGATCCCACATGCCGCAGAGCAACTAAGCCTGTGCACCACAACTACTGAGCCTGCGCTCTAGATCCCACAAGCCACAACTACTGAGCCCACATGCCACAACTTCTAGAGCCCGTGCTCTGCAACAAGAGAAGCCACCGCAGTGAGAAGCCTGCGCACCAAAACGAAGAGTAGCCCCTCCCCCACTCGCTGCAACTAGAGAAAGCCCACGTGCAACAACGAAGACCCAGTGCAGCCAAAAATAAATTAATTAATTAATTTTTTAAAAAATAGAAATTACTTCCTTAAGACTTACTGGTATAGGGAAGAGGTTTAGAGTTTGAGATTCCAGTACCCTGAATTGTATAGTCTGTTCTATTATACATTGGGACTAACATTTAACCTTGGGATCTAGATCTGTAGTTAGGGAGAAGATCCCTGCCATTGGTAGTCATAGGGATGCTCTAAAAACCAGGTGGGATGGTATGTATGATAGTGCTTCAAACAATAATTCACAAAACTGTTCAGATACAAGTTTTTTAAAATTATTAATGAATTGATCTACTAAACAAATTGATGTATTTTGCATTATTGTTTTCACAGAGAATAGCAAGGAGATGGACTTCTCTGCTTTTTTAAGGACCACTTATTTTCCAAATCTGTTGCCCATTACATGAAATTATTAGTTTACAAGTACAGATAACATGTCCCTGGTTCTCTTTTTCCTGGAGTGACTGTTGACCTGTGTTTGGCAGATGCTTTGAGTTCATTCTTGCTCTTTGAGTGAACAGATAACTAATGCGTCTTCAAATTTGTTCTGAGGAACTCTGGGGATCCTCAGGACCCTTCAGGGAATCAGCAGGGTCCTCCCCTTTCCCACTTCATGTTTGCGTGAGGCCAGATTTTATTCATACATTTCAACCAAAGCAATATATAACAACAAATCGAATGTAGAGGCAGGTATGGAATCAAGATCTCTTCTATTGGGCTTCCCTGGTGGCGCAGTGGTTGAGAGTCCACCTGCCGATGCAGGGGACACGGATTCATGCCCCAGTCCGGTAAGATCCCACATGCCGCGAAGCGGCTGGGCCCGTGAGCCATGGCCACTGAGCCTGCACATCCGGAGCCTGTGCTCCGCAATGCGAGAGGCCACAACAGTGAGAGGCCTGCGTACCACAAAAAAAAAAAAAAAAAAAAAAAAGATCTCTTCTATTAAGCTATAACCCATTTTCAAAATTTACAGAATTTTGAAAGAGATTTTCTTAAATGTAAAACAATACCACTTTTCCTCACCAAAAAATATTTTGTTGTTGTTTGGAAAAGAGTTATTTTTCATTAAAAAATATGTTATTTGTATTAATGTGTAATAGCTGCTAACTCACTTTTCATTATGAAGAAATTGTAATGCCACACAGATCTGGATCACATTTGAAGATACCAATTTGTTTTAACAGACCAACCCTTAGGGTTTTCTGGGGGTACATAAAACTGAGATACTTTGACATAATAACATTTCAATTTTATTTCTAGTTCCGGCAGATTACTTTTAAAAAGCACTCCTTTCAATTCTGTTTATACTTTTCCCCCTTCTTCCTCAGGTTTGTTTAAGCATCTTAAATACATGGCATGGAAGACCAGAAGAGAAGTGGAATCCTCAGACCTCAAGCTTTTTGCAAGTAAACAAATTTCTCTTACAATTTCACTTAGAAAATAAGGAACCATCTTGGTTTAAGAACATTTTTTTTTAGCGACCAAGAATAAACATAGTAAACCATAAAAAATAAAAAGCTGGATTGATAGGAAGTACACACTAAACAGCTTATAGGTGAGCAGTTAGTACAATGGAGTTATAGCTCATTTTGAGTTTAGAATCTTAAGTTAGGACATTAGAATTTTCTTTCTGTCAAAATTCCCTTTTAAAAAATCCCTAATTTGCCTTAAAGTACACTCTGGTGCAACAAGATCAGGCAAGACAGATTAGCCTCTTCCATCTCCCAGTCACGATAAGGCTCAAACTCAGGTGAGTAGAATTTAATAACTACTAGTGTTACATACCTCTCCACACATGATATGGTTCTTCTGTAATCTAGTTAATAATGGGACTCGGTGCTTCCCTGGTGGCGCAGTGGTTAAGAATCCACCTGCCAGTGCAGGTGACATGGGTTCGACCCCTGGTCCGGGAAGATACTGCGTGCTGCGGAGCAACTAAGCCTGTATGCCACAACTACTGAGCCTGTGCTCTAGAGCCCGTGGGCCACAACTACTGAGCCCGCGCTCGTAGAGCCCGTGCTCTGCAACAAGAGAAGCCACCACAATGAGAAGCCCTCCCACCGCAATGAAGAATAGCCCCCAACTTGCTGCAACTAGAGAAAGCCCGCATGCAACAACGAAGACGCAACACAGCCAAAAATAAATAAATTTTAAAATAAAAATAAAAAAATAATGGGTCTCATCTGAGGTTTAGAAGTACTGTCCTGGAATTCATAAAACTTGGGATTTGCCATTCTTATTTGGCAGAGCACTTAGCACACATGTTTCATAGTGTTGAATTTTTTAAGTTAATTTTCACAAGCCATTTGAGTACATAAAATAAAATGTTATATAGTATCCCATCAAATTTTCTTTGCTGATGCTTTATCTTAATAGTTCAGAATTCCAGCAAAGAGACAGACATATTAATAATAGTAATTAACTTTGTTGCTTGATCATTGAGGAAACAGAAATAAACCAGTGTTGGTGCATGATAGTTTAAACTCACATTTGCAGTTTAGTGTTTATTTTAAGAAAGACCACCATAAATCATGCCCAGGTAAGCCTGTTAAAGTTGACCTACCTTGAAAGGATTCTTTTCCTACATTCTTATATTGAATTAGGTAAAAGAGATATGAAAAATCATTCTTTAGGATGTGACTTTTTTAGGTTCTCTGAAAAGACCTTGCAGCAGCCCCGTGAATTAAATAGTACTGTAATGTAAGTTTTTCCTTTGTGCTAATATGGAGACTCAAGAAGAACAGAGATTATATGATTCATGCAAAGTAACTAAGGAAGTTCCTTAGTTACTTTGTTCCACCAAGTAACTATAATACTTCTTCATTTGAGAAATGATTATGTAGGGGGAGGGGTAAATTAGCAGTTTGGGATTAGCAGCTATAGGCTACTATATATAAAATAGATAAACAACAAGTTCCTACTGTATAGCACAGGAATCTATATTCAGTATCTTGTAATAACCTATAATGGAAAAGAATATGAAAAGAATATATGTATTCGCTTTGCTGTATACCAGAAACTAACACAACATTGTAAATCAACTATACTTCAATTTAAAAAACTAAAACAGAAATGATTGTCAATTCTAGTTCAAAAACCTTAAAATATTTGTCTACATGTATGTTACTCTTGTCAACAGAAACTATTTTTATGATCAGTTTTACTCTGAAAGGAAACTCAGAGATATCCTCTTTTTCATGAAGTAAATTAGACTTACCTGAGAAGTGGAATCAATTTTTGAATCCAATTTTTGTTGGATTTATGTAGTTTTAAAAATAAATTTACAGTTTTCAAAATTTTTTAGTTTAAAATTGGATTTGCTTTTAACTTTTATATTATCTGTATGTCTAATATATACCAAAAATCCTGTGAAATAAAGAAACTTATTCTGAAGTGTTTAAATTTTACAACTTTGAAACCTTACTACACATAAAGTATGATATTTTCCCTTTAGGGTTTTTGTCATATACATAGTTTACATAGTCATAATTAACATAGTAGATAATTGTTTGTATATTGCTTTGTTCACCTAACAGTAGAGCATATCCATCTTCCCTGTTTACAATTTTATAATTTGTAAATGCTATGTGATAATCTTTTGAGTTCATATAGTATCATTGAACTATTTCGTCACTGTTGACTAAATATTTCACTTTTATTATTTTAGTTTTACAAATAATACCATTATTATATGACTTTCTCTACAATTGAGATAGTTTACTGAATATAGATTTCCAGATCTGTGACAAAATTGACTTGAGCAAGAACAAGAGAGGCTGTATCTTTTCTGTGGCAAGAGTGAATCGCCTTGTTTTGTCCAGATCTTAGGGGAAAACTTTCAGTCTTCCCCCATTGAGTGTGATAATAGCTGTGGATTTTTCATAAATTCCCTTCATCGTGTTGAGGACATTCCCCTCTACTAGTTTCTTGAGTATTTTTAACATGAACAGATGTTGGATTTTGTCAAATGCTTTTTCTGCATCTATTGAAATGATTGTATTATTCTTATTTTTTATTCTATTATTATGATATATTAATTTTTTGATATAAACCAACTTTGCTTTCCTGGGATAAAGCTCAGTTGGTCATGGTGTGTAATTCTTTTTGTATGTAACTGGATTGTTTGCTAGTGTGTGTATATATATGTGTGTGTATATATATATATATATATATATATATATATATATATATATAGGCCATGCTGAGCGGCTTGCAGGATCTTAGTTCCCCAACCAGGGATTGAACCCTGGCCCAGGCAGTGAAAGCGCCAAGTCCTAACCACTGGACCGCCAGGGAAGTCCCAGTTTGCTAGTATTTTTCTTAAGGATTTTTGTATCCATATTTCTAAGAAATATTGGCCTGTAGTTTTTTTTGTGTTATACTGCTTTATAAACATCATACTAGAAACAAATGCATGTAGTCGGGAACACATTGCCCTTTGTTGTCTGTTAGATTCATTCTTCAGAGGCAGACTACAGAGCCTTAGGAAAAATTACTTAATTTCTTTACTTTCTAAATTTTATTTATTCTTGGCTGCGTGGGGGTCTTTGTTGCTGTGCACAGGCTTTCACTAGTTGTGGCGAGCGGGAGCTACTCTTCGTTGCAGTGCACAGGCTTCTCATTGTGGTGTCTTCTCTTGTTGCGGAACACAGGCTCTAGGTGCACGGGCTTCAGTAGTTGTGGCACACAGGCTCAGTAGTTGTGGCTCGTGGGCTCTAGCGTGCAGGCTCAGTAGTTGTGGCGCACGGGCTTAGTTGCTCCGTGGCATGTGGGATCTTCCCGAACCAGGGCGCTCACCCATGTCCCCTGCTTTGGCAGACGGATTCTTAATCACTGTGCCAAAAGGGAATTCCCATATGTGACTGGTTTTTAATGTTGCTGTAATCTACCTAAAATACATATTAATGCGTTATGAATAGTTTGTTCCAGTTGGATGTTAATAAAGATGTCATGTGCAAGAGGAGTTAAACATATTTAATGTCACATAATCAACCATTTATAAATATATTTATAATATAATAATATATAAATACTACCGTTTTTCTTAAGATGGAAAGTTCTGGAAATCAGCCACTGATTATAGTTCTACTCAATAGCAGCATAATTTTCCGTAGAGGAGGATGCTTACTATTTTGAAAGGCTAAAAGCATTTTTAACTAAGACTGGTTTCTTTCCATTACCCTAAACAAGTTACTAGTTTGTATAACATAGTTTCTTGTTGCAAATTAATATTTTGGATTGTATACTCTGTACTTTCCTGTGTTTGAAATACCTATAATGAAAATTTTTAACATACCAGACCAGGTCAAAGAATTAAATCTTCTGACAAGTTATAATTTGAAAATAAAGGCATTCATAGGAGGCAAGATTGCTGACTGGTTATGGCCTGGTAGGGTTAAAATGTTTGTTTGACACAGACAGTGAAAGGAAGCTGTTATATATGGTTCTTGATTTAGTCAGCCTCTGAATAAAATATAATGAGAACATCTTGCAGTTTTGTGGGTGCTAACATAAAGCTAAAGAGGAGAGGGACTGTAAATTCAGCCTATGAATAAAAGCTTTTTTGACTCTTGACTTTATGAAAATGTCAAAGAACTGACTAAGAATCGGTGAACTTCCACTTTGGAATGCAAATATATTCTGTTTATTATTAAGTATAACTTATATATAGCATATCATGGTACGTAATAGATACTTTTCTGTTAATTACCGACTCATTTTCAACTCATTCTAAGAAAACACTTTAGCCAGATGTGGCTATGATAAATATTGGGTTTTTTTGGTTTGATCCAGGGAGCTCTTTTAATTAAGTTTTGTTGGTCAAAATGGAACTCATGCTGACTGCTTTTTTGCATATCCCTATTACATAAGTTAAAATTTATTGGTTTTAGAGTAGAGGTGATTTTGTTTTGCATTTTGCTACCTTCTGGATGTATGCTGTCATTTTCACTCCACGAAAGAATAGCTATTGTGTATTAATTACACGTATGAGCCCTATTGTTTTACACCTCTCAACCCCTTATTTAATTCTCAGAGTCATCCTATAATGTAAGTAGGTATTATTTCTATTTACAGACGACCAAAAAATGGATTCTGAGGGGATAAAGTTATTCTGCCTACCTTGGTCTCTCTGACTTCAAAATATAGTGTTTCTCAGAGTTAGATAAATCCTATTAATTTAGAATATTGAAAATCAAATCCTTTTAAAAGAGAGAAATCCTCTTCCCAAGGATTTATTTACTGGTTTTTCATGAGAGTGTTTTATGGGCTACAATAAAGTGTGCTGTGAAATAAAATGAGTAAGTAGGTCAGATAATTCAAGGCTCCAGAAATTCCATAAAATGAATATTTTGACTCCTAAATAGCTGAGTTCACCAAAGAAAAATAAAGTGGCACTTATATATTTCCTAAAAGGTACATGTTTAAAAAGTAAATAGAAGATGCCCGTAAAAAGTAAATAATAATGTCACCCAGTGAGAAAAGAGCACGTGTTATAAATTATTCTTTGAATTTAATTCCAAGAAATATCGATCTCTGCTAATTTATTTGTTATCAAATGCAGATGTTATAGTTCAATTTTTTTAGCAGACAATATTAAACTCAAATTTATTTCTCAAATATAGTTTTCTTTGTTCTGTATACAAAGCATCTATTTTTCATTTCCTGTATATAGTTTAGCTCTTTTAAAAAACCAGATGTGTTATGAATCTGAAGTAGTTTGTAAATTGTTTGAATCTCCAGCTGCTTGAGATTTATAAAACTATATTTTGTCTCAAAGGAGTTGAGGTTAAGTAAGTAACTGAATCCTATGTTACAAAATTTCTTTCTCCGCCTTTGTAGATAATGGGAATATACCCTACTCATATAAGAGGAAGATTATTTAAAAGGGAAAAGGAAAGGAACTAATAAATATGCCCTGGAAGATTATTTCAGAAGTGTCAGATTTGAGTTGGGGGAAAGTATATAGCCAAGGGAAATCACTTTCCTTTAGTGATATATTTAGTTTCAGTAAGTTTAAAAATTATGAGATCTTTGCCTCAGAATTATACAGGTTAATTTTTTTTTCCGTAGTTGACCTTGGCCTCAGTAACATGGTTACTTCAGGTCATATTTAACTTTGTGTATTCATAGGTCATATATTTCAGGTTCAAGTTTTCCATTTTTTTAATTTTTTAAGAAAATATATTCCTTGACTTCTAAGGTGCATATCCTTGATGTTGTTTAATCATCTTCCCTAAAGAAAATGCAACTGCTGCTAATTGTTTTTCATGTATGAAGTGGGAAAATTATAGCTAATATTTTCCTGCCTCCAAAGATGTCATATTAGCCAGTTATGTAAGTATATTAGCAAACAGTACTATACTAACTAAGAGTGAACTCTCAATATTGGTTATATCTAGAGAAACAAACCTTCTGGTATGTAAGTAGGGGGTCAGAGCTGGTCTTAGAGCCATGTCATCTTGCTATTGAAAGCTTCTGGTAATATTTTTGTGATACCGTGAAAGTAAATTTTCCTTGGAATGAAAGTAAAGACTGCGTCATGTGTAGTTTTCCTTACAAGTGAGTATTGTTAGGAGTATATTGTTAGCTTTATGCCCTTTAAGAGTAAGGACAGTTCGAGCAAAATGATGTCTAAATTGGTATAGGATGTTTATAAGCAAGTGTTTTTTTTAGTAGTTTCAGGAAATAGGATCTTCATACCTATTTTTCTTTTTCAAGAATTCAAGAATATAAAACATATATATAAATATTATATAAGATTCTACTGTACCTATTTTAATTTTGCTCTAATAATACAGTATTTCAGTGTCAATTATTAACATCAGTTTTATGGTGATAAAGTTATGTGGACGCACATATTAAAAGGCACTCCTAGTTGATAAAGCAAGGTATTAGTTTACTGGTAGTAAAAATGTCCTATCATAACTATTCTTTATTTCTTTGGTCCTCAGGTGTTGGTGTCTGTTCAGTCCCTTATATTAGTAGCTGAGCCTTATTTTAATGAACCAGGATATGAGCGGTCTAGAGGCACTCCCAGTGGCACACAGAGTTCTCGAGAATATGATGGAAACATTCGACAAGCAACGGTTAAGTGGGCAATGCTAGAACAAATCAGAAACCCTTCACCATGTTTTAAAGAGGTATGTTTAATAAAATTAATGAAATACTTTATTAAAGACATAATAGAATATAGTTTAGGTATTATACTTCCCTTTATATCTGTGGTATACTAAAGTTTACTCTTGTTTTTAGTCATGAAAAATCAGTAATAATATAGTACAGGTGAATTTTTTAAACCATTTACTTCCTAAAAGGCATCTGACTATATTTTTGGACAGTTTTATTAATTCTTTATTTTTCATGGCTACTGTTCTACTAGCATACTGTGCTAGTTATTATGTTAGTATATACTAGAATATGTTACAAAAATATTCTTCATAAAAATATTCTTTTTTATTAGAGATTAAGATACTTTCTAATTGTCTTGCAAATAGAAACTTTGCCCTTATACTAATATCTGTGTGTGAAATTGAAGAAAAAGACATTTTCTTTTCTTTAGGAAAAGTTGAACTTAGTTTCTGAAACCAGTCTTGATACTGTCACGTGCTTTCATTTTTACCACATCCTGAAGTGTGGCTCTTTTCCTGTACTTAGTTATCTCTCCTTAGTCTGCCTAAAATATGGTTGTATTTTTCACTTGTCACATCAGATTACTTCATCACATCTTACTTTAACTCTGTCATGAAACATTTTTTTTTCCTAAATTGTTTCCCTTGATCATCAGTTTCTTAGGTTGTGCTAGAAACACAACACTTTAGAGGAAGAATTGGCGTATTTACCTGATAGAAAATTGATCTTTAATACAGTTAAGCAAATATTATGTGTGAACTATATGTAGCATTATACGCGAAACTCTCCTCATTAAGTAGTATCGATGAATATACTCTGAAGGAATGTAAAAACATTTCTTCCTTTTGTTATTACTAAATGACTTTGCACTTTGAATGACATAGTTGGGTATTTTACTTTTGCAAAGGCTTGTATTCAAGGCTGTGGGTAATTACTTTTCCTAATATTACAGGAAATACAAACATGCATTTCTTTGTACTCTTAAGCATAATGTTCTGTCCCTTTTCAAGTTTGGGCTACTTACATTAAGTAATTCATTTGGCAGCCGTGTGGAATATCAGCTGTTACTAGGTACTGCACTAAGGTACTCTGAACTCAAGGAAAAGTGAAAGTCAGTTCCTGCCCTTGATAAACTTATATTCCTCCTGTTTGTATCATAAATTAATTTCTTAGTGCCTTTAAGACTCAAATAACGTATCCAGATATGTAAACTACTTGACAAGTCTACTAGAATGTATAATAACCACCTCAAACTTAACACTGCAACACTGCACTCTTGATTCTTCCTTCCTTTCTTCTCTCAGTAAAAGCACCATGGTCTAAACCCAAAACCCTAACAACGTGTGGCTTCATTCTTTTACTCACATACCACATTCAATCTGTTGACAAATTTCGCTCTACCATTCAAAGCATAATCAAAATTTGATGAAAAAATATTTTCGCTGTGACCAAAAAGGGCTTAATTTCCAAAATATACAAACAGCTCATACAGCTCAATAACAAAAAAACAACCCAGTCAAAAAAATGGGCAGAAGACCTAAAGAGACATTTCTCCAAAGAAGACATAGAGATGGCCAATAAGCGTATGAAAAGATGCTTAGCATTGCTAATTATTAGAGACGTGCAAATCACAACTACAGTGAGGGGGGCTTCCCTGGTGGAGCAGTGGTTAAGAATCTGCCTGCCAATGCAGGGAACATGGGTTCAAGCCCTGGTCCGGGAACATCTCACATGCCGCGGAGCAACTAAGCCTGTGGGCCACAACTACTGAGCCTGCGCTCTAGAGTCCGTGTGCTGCAACTACTGAGCTCGCGTGCCATGACTACTGAAGCCTGCGCACCTAGAGCCTGTGCTCTGCAACAAGAGAAGCCACCGCAATGAGAAGCCTGCGCACCACAATGAAGAGTAGCCCCCGCTCACCACAACTAGAGAAAGCCCGCACGCAGCAACAAAGACCCAACGCATCCAAAAATAAATAAATTAATTAATTAATTTAAAAAAAAGAAAAACTACAGTGAGGTACCACCTCACACTGGTCAGAGTGGCCATCATCAAAAAATCTACAGGGCTTCCCCGGTGGCGCAGTGGTTGAGAATCCGCCTGCCAATTCAGGGGACACGGGTTCGATCCCTGGTCCAGGAAGTTCCCACATGCCGCAGAGCAACTAAGCTCGTGTGCCACAACTACTGAGCCTGTGCTCTAGAGCCTGTGAGCCACAACTACTGAGCCCACGTGCCGCAACTACTTAAGCCCGCACGCCTAGAGCCCATGCTTCACAATGAGAGAAGCCAGTGCAATGAGAAGTCCACGCACCGCAACGAAGAGTAGCCCCCACTCGCCGCAACTAGAGAAAGCCCGTGCGCAGCAACGAAGACCCAACACAGCCAAAAATAAATAAATAAATAGAGTAAATTTTAAAAAAATCTACAAATAACAAGTGCTGGAGAGCGTGTGGAGAAAAGGGAACCCTCCTACACTGTTGGTGGGAATGTAAATTGGTACACCCACTATGGAAAACAGTGTGGAGGTTCCTTAAAAAACTAAAAATAGAGTTGCCATATGATCCAGCAGTCCCACTCCTGGGCATATATCCAGAGAAGACTCTAATTCAAAAAGATATATGCAGGGCTTCCCTGGTGGCACAGTGGTTAAGAATCCGCCTGCCAATACAGGGGACGTGGGTTCAAGCCCTGGTCCGGGAAGTTCCCACATGCCGTGGAGCAACGAAGCCCGTGCGCCACAACTACTGAGCCTGTGCTCTAGAGCCTGCAAGCCTAGAGCCCATGCTCTGCAACAAGAAAAGCCACCACAATGAGAAGCCCGTGTACCGCAACGAAGAGTAGTGCCCGCTGGCCACAACTAGAGAAAGCCCCGCACACAGCAACGAAGACCCAACGCAGCCAAAAAATAATTAATTAATTAAAAAAAAAATGATACATGCACCCTGATGTTCACGGCCACACTATTTACAATAGCCAAGACATGGAAGCAACCTGAATGTCCATTGATAGATGAATGGATAAAGGTGTGGTATATATGCAATGGAATACTACTGATCCATAAAAAAAAATGAAATAATGCCATTTGCAGCAACAAGGATGGACCTAGAGATTATCATACTAAGTGAAGTAAGTCAGACAGAGAAAGACAAATACCATATGATATCACTTATATGTGGAATCTAATTGAACTTAAATCTAAAATGAACTTATTTACAAAACAGACTTGCAGACACAGAAAACAAACTTATGGTTACCAAAGGGGAAAGGGGGTGGGGGAGGGATAAAGTAGAAGTTTGGAATTAGCAAATACAAACTACTGTATATAAAACAGATAAACAACAAGGTTCTACCATATAGTACAGGGAACTATATTCAATGTTCTGTAATAAATCATAATGGAAAAGAATATGTATGTATATGTATAACTGAATTACTTTGCTGTATCCAGAAACAGACACAACACTGTAAATCAACTATACTATAGTTAATTAATTAATTAATTAATTAAATCTTCACCCTGGCCAGCCTATTTCAAGCTCCCATTACTGGGACTTCCCTGGTGGTGCAGTGATTAAGACTCTGCGCTGCCAATGCGGGGGGCCCAGGTTTGATCCCTGGTCACGGAACTAGATCCCACATGCATGCTGCAACTAAGGAGTCAGCAAGCCACAACTAAGGAGCCCACCTGCTGCAACTAAGACCCAGTGCAGGGACTTCCCTGGTGGCACATGGGTTAAGAATCTGCCTGCCAACACAGGGGACATGGGTTCGATCCCTGGTCCGGGAAGATCCCACATGCCATGGAGCAGCTAAGCCTGTGTGCCACAACTACTGAGCCTGCACTCTAGAGCCCGCGAGCCACAACTACTGAGCCCGCATGCCACGACTACTGAAGCCCACACATCTAGAGCCCATGCTCCACAACAAGAGGAGCCACCGCAATGAGAAGCCCATGTACCGCAACGAAGAGGAGCCCCTGCTCCCCACAACTAGAGAAAGCCTGTGCACAGCAACGAAGACCCAACGCAGCCAAAAATAAATAAATAAATTTATTTTAAAAAAAAAAAAGACCTGGTGCAACCAAACAAATAAAAAATATTTTTTAACAACCAAACAAACAAAAAAATCAAGCTACCATTACCTATTGCTTGAATTGTTGAAGTAGTTTTCTGATTTCGCTGCTTCCACTTTGTCCTTCTACAATGGTTCTCCACGCATAATCAGATCATCTCACTCCATTGACTTCCCATTAAAAGAAGATGAAAACACAGAGTCCTTACCATAGCCTTCAAAACTCTACATTGTCTGGCTCCTGTCTACCTATCCTTCAGCATCTCTAAGAGTTCAAAGGCTTTTGATACCAAATGTTAGGTTGTGGAACAACTGGAGCTCTGATATATCAATACTTTGTAACATATCAATACTTTCAGGTAATAAGCTTAATATATGCTTTATGACTAGCAATTCCATTCCTTGGTATATGCTCAATAGCAGTTGTGTACATATTGGGTGTAGAGAATGTTCATAACATTGCCAAAAATTGGAAACAGTCTGATCAGCAGAATGAATGGAGAAATTATGGAATTTTCATAAAGTGGAATACAGCAGTGTAAATGAGTGAACTCCTTCACACATTAAGATGGACAGATATTATAAACACAATAAAGAGCATAAGAAACCAGGCACAAGAGTACTTTCTATATGATTCTATGTATAAAAAGTTCAAAACTGAGTTAAACTCATACTTAAAGAAGTTAGTATAGTGTATACTTTTGGATGAGGGTTAATGGTAAGAAGTAGCACAAGGGGATCTTCCGGCATGCTTGGTAATGTTCTGTTTCTTATCTAAGTAGAGGTTGTTTTCTTGTGTTCACTGTGGGAAAATGCGTTCAGTTATACACATGATTTGGGCACTTTTCTGTATATGTTAAACGTCAGTTTTTAAATGTATTGAAAGAAATTTGTAAGTATACACAGTCAGTGTAATTTGTTGGTTCATGCTTAAAGTTTTGTTTTGTTTTCTGGAAGAATAAACTGCTAACACAGGGGACTCAGAGTGGGGACATGACTTTCACAAAAAGGAAATATGTATAATTTGAAACAATAATTCTTTCTCATCTTTTAGAACCTAGCTCACATTAAAGGGGTACCCCTTGTCCATGAATGCTTTTCTAATTTTCCCAATCAGTTGTGGCCTGCTACTGTTTTAATTTCATGGGATTTGTTTTTGTTTTTTATTGTTGTTTTTTATTTTTCAAAACGTATCTTTTTCTTGTGCACTCATCTCCCATCTTATTCTGTGGTCATCATCGTTCTTCGTATCAGGTGGTTTCGTACTCATTTTTGTATCCCTGTATGCATCAAACTCAATAACTTATTGGTGGTGTTTTATGTCCATTCCCAGTTTTTCCTAATTTTTCCCTTGTAGGTATTATTGCCTTTTCTTTAGAGGAGACAAGCTCATTGGGCAACGTAGTAAGTAGCTCACCCAGAATACAGAATAATAATTCCAAAATGATCTATTTTCTAGCTTAAATTTGTCAAAAATAGACTTTTACTACATACACAGAAATTTTACTCGGTTTTTCAAAGAAAGAATTTTAAAAATCTGAAATGTAGAGCACATTTATCTTAAGGAGTTAAACGTCATAAAATAAAATCTTGTTCATAAGTTAACCAGAAGACAAAATTAAGAGAGTAATAATATTGCCTATTTGGGGCTATGTTCTGATATCTGTGCGAATGCCTGTGATTGAGAATCTCTTTACTCATCTAAATGTTCTTTGAGTTCTCTTTGAAAGATAGAAATTGACAGTTTTTCTGTTGTCAATACTTTTTCTCCTGGTTATTCATTTATTTACATTTGCCTTCTGACTCTATTGTTTTATAGATGTCTTATGTTCTCTGGATAGGATTAACTACTGAAATGTCTGAGTGGGATTGGGCATTATTTTCTGCTTATAGAACTGGGTATTTCAACACAAGTCATCTGATGTCATAATCCTGATGCTTCCCTGTTAATAATGTAGAGTGTTAACCACATTGAGTTTTGTGGAGAGAAAAAAAATGCCATGTCTTTTAAATTTCATGTTTTTGTAATGCCACATACTTTGTCTTTTAAATTCTGACCCGATCACATGTTGTTCTCTTGCTTGGTTTATTCTTAAGGTTATACATAAACATTTTTACTTGAAAAGAGCTGAGATCATGGCCCAGTGTGAGGAGTGGATTGCAGACATCCAGCAGCACAGCAGTGATAAGCGGGTAGGCAGGACCATGTCTCACCATGCAGCAGCTCTCAAGGTGAGTAACCCTCCCTAACAGGAGCCTTGTTGGTGGCTTTAAAAGAAGAGTTGTATATTCACTGACAGAACTGTGATGACTGCTAGAAAGAAACATTAAATTTATTAAGTTCAGAGGTTACCCAGAAGTCTATAGAAAAGATACATTCCTTTTGACAACGAAGTGACAGTTCCTAAAATTAAAAATGAGTATAGGGACTGAGCCAACAGAGTTTCATAGAGTTGTTTGACAATGATGGCAACAAAATGTTCTCCATGACAGTTTGCATTAGCTTTTCCCTGAGCCTCTTACGTTCCAGAATTTTATTACTTGGAGTAATGAGGGAGATGGTAGCTGCAGAGCCTCCAGCAGCTGATTGGTGTGGAAGCATCTGTGATACAATCCTGTTTTGGGGGCAGTGAGCTGTTGTTTTCAACTAGGGCGTTCACAGAATGGAAATGTAGTACATTATGGTTTTGGAGATTTTTTTTTTTTTTTTTTTTTTATGTGGGAATCATACCTCCAAAGGCCACCTTTTTTTCCCTGCCTTGGGAGATACCTGTCTTTACTCACCACTGTTCCTTTTATCCTCCACTGATTATGGTCGTCTCTACTGGCTCCTTTCCTTCTAACTTTAAAAGTATCTTCACTTAAAATGATTAGATTATAATGATAAGGGTTTATTAGGTTTTTTTTATTGGTGAATTTTTTTAATGTCCCTATTTTTCAGGTTACATACAGAAATATTTATGAATGTAAAACCATACAATATCTGGGGTTTGCTTCAAAACAAAATGAGAAAAGTGGTGGTATTATAGATGAAAGAAGACTAGCTCTGAGTTGATAAATGTTGAAGCTCGGTGATAGATTCATGGGAGTTCATTTTATATTCTGCTTACTTCTGTATATGTTTGAGATTTTCCATTATAAAAACCTTTAAAAACAAAATTTTTTTTCTCCTTAACATTTGCATCCCCTTAAGCTAGTTTTATTTTGCCCCTGTTATTATAAAAATGATTCTCTCCTTTTACTACAAAAACTAGAGCTGTTAACACTTTTGCCTCCATTTTTAAATAACCCTCTCACCAATCAACGTTTTGCAGTTGAATTTCCATTCTATGGAAGTGACCCGCTATCCAGTTCTCAAAGTGACCCTGGCTCTGCTCTCTATGCACCTCTCTCCCCTCCGTGCATCTCTCTCCCCTCCAGGCCTTTACAGATGCTTACTTTTGCCTGCTCTACTGGCTCACTTCCATTCAGTTTTCAGCTGAAATTTCACTTCATGGAAACTTGCCTTGACTTTTAAATTAGATGGTTTCAGTATAATCTCTTGTAACACTGTTGCCTACTTGATAAAAACAGTCCTAACACTGGTCTAATGTTCTTTTTTTCTCTGTACTTTTCATCTGTGGGCTATCGTGGCTCCTCTTCTCACACTCTTAATTCTTTCAGCTTGTTTTTTCTTTCCCCTTCTCCTGGATGATTGTGTACCTGAAGCCTTACTATTTGGCCCTTAGGACTATTTTATTCTCTTTCTCTATCATTGTATCTATACCCCTGACATTGGCCATTTTCTCTTTAAAAGTGACTTTGCAAACTGTTGTCTGCTCTTAGCTTTCTCAAAGTCATATTACTGGCATTTTTACTTGGATGCCCTGTCATCACTCTTCATTGAAGATCTAAAAGAGAGAACTTATCTTTCCTTCAGTCAAATTTTATAACCTTCTGTATTTTCTTAATCTTAAACAACTTTTCTCTGTCTAAAAATCTTCAAATTTTATTTAACTCCCGCTTCATCTAGTATACCTACCAGGTCAGTGCTAGGTCCTATCGGTGCTGCCTTCATACGGGGATTCTCCTCCCCATTATTCTCCTCAGTTCCCATAGCTCAGTCGTTTAGATACATCTTTCCCTTACACAAAACCTCGGTGGCTAAGTCCAGCTTCTTTTGCTTTGTTATTTCAGTCAGTGTCTTGTTTTTATCTCAAATTCTTATTCTTTGTTTCTGTAATGCCCTGATTTGGAAATCTCTATCCTGAATCAGTCCAAATTTATATCATCTCAGGTATACTTTTGCTGCTGAGTGCTATTTGAGAAAAGTATGCAGCTCTTCAGTTTAATTTCACAATAAAGGCATAGTATTCCCACCTCAACTGGGCCTTCATAATTGTCCTTTTTTTTTTCTTCTTCTTCCCTAGTTAGTGTTTTCTTCTGTTGTCCATGGTGGAAGAGAAATTGGGGCTAGAAAAATTTCGAGTTACCAGTATGTAAATATACTTTGAAACCTTAAAAATGGCTGCAAATGTGTAGTTGTCTTACCTTGCTTATATGTCTTCTACTTCTAACCAAAGTTTAGGCTCTGTAAAATCAGAGATCATACAGTTGGTCCTCCATATCCACAGGGGATTGGTTCCAGGATCCCCTGCAAATACCAAGATCCACAGATGCTCAAGTCCCTTAGATAAAATGGCCTAGTACAGTCAGCTCTTTTTATCCAGCTGTGTCCTCCTTATTTTACACATTGCTTTTACATTGTTACTGTTGAGCACAGTTCCTTGTTCTATAAATGTTGGTTAATTTTCAAAGTCAGCTATTGACACAACTAATTTTCAAAGCCCTTGGTGTGAGATTTGAGGTCATTTCTGTCCCACTAGAAATTTATAAACTAAAACTTAATGTTTGTAAACAACCAGCCACTCTCTGTTAACATCTCTGTATCCTTCCCTAAATGGCAGTATGGGGTAATACAAAGTTATGTACTCTCTCTAGATCTTCTTTTTCATTTGCTTACGTTTTAAAAAATCCTTATGATTAAATTATTTATAAGGTGTAAGCCAGGCATTACATGAGGCGATGAGTATGAAAGATTTCAAACGTTTTACATAGGGCCTAGTTTTTATTCACTAAAATAGCAGTGGTTTTATTTTAATTTATGGACTGTGTCTCAAAAATTTTAGTCAGAGGCAGCATGTATTACAAGTTAAGATGTTATTCTCTTTAATTTAAAACTATATATGGCAAATGACTGGTGTCCTCTGAGTCATTAGTAATGCTGTTTTTGTTCCTGGTGTTGGGGCATTGGTAGGGTCTGTGGGCATGCTACTCAGTACTCAGGGCTTACCAGCAGCGTCAGTTACTTTGAGGTTAGAGATTTGTGCCAACTTTGTTCACTGCCTGTTAGAGCAGCTAGCTTAAGGAAGGTCTTACTAAATTTTTGTAGACCTAATGCTTTGGGTTTTGTTTTGAACTCAATTCTTCCCTCCAGTGATGTTGTGCTAGTATCCCAGGGTTTACAGTTCTAACATCACTCATTTTCCCCTGCGTAGCGTCACACTGCGCAGCTCCGAGAAGAGCTGCTGAAACTTCCCTGTCCTGAAGACTTGGACCCTGATGCCGATGATGCCTCGGAGATGTGCAGTGCCACAGCGGGTGCTGAGGAGACTCTCATGCCTGATCAGGTCAAACCCAGCAGCAGTAAAGAACTCCCCAGTGACTTCAAATTGTGAGCTGCATTGATACGGACTTCACAGACGCAGAGGCTTTGAAGCACAAGCCAAATATGTCAATATTTGTATGTAAGAAACTAATTATGTAATAGGTAATGAAACTGAAATTATACTACACCCTTAAGGAGATCCAGTTTCATTCAAGGTGATCTTTTATTTACCTGTACAAGAGTGTAAACTTTTTTGTGCTTTTATTTTTCACTTGTGAGAACCACTGATTGGTATGTTCAACAAATTTGTGTATACAAAGAAATGGATAAATCACTGATTATATAAGGGAAACTACCTTAGGAAAGAATGTTTACTGAATTTTTTTTTTTTTACTGTAGAGTGAAGGGTTGTTAACAAAGAATATATATTGGTCATTCTTACAACTACTATTTAAAGTCAGCAACTTTTCACTGAATTTGATAGATTTTATGTTTGGCCATATCTTCATGCTCATATTTGATTTCTGAAGACCTCCTACATACACTTCAATAAAAGTTAAATGGACATACTCCCTCTTTTTTGATTTACTGGTACATTTTTTAAATGATAAATCTGCCATAAAATGCATTATAGCTGGAGACTTGCACTTGTATGGATGAATTTATTACATTCAACGTATTTAATTTTATGCTTTCTAAAATTCTAAGATGCAGAAAAATAAATGAACATGATTTTATTCTATGCCAATATTTGGGCCTGTGAATGTATCTGTTATTTGAATTTAAGTATATGAAGAGGAATGGTCAATTTGAAAAGTCACTCTAAACTGAGTTTTTCCTAAAGGGCTCCTTTCTTCCTGGACTATCTGGTTTTATTACTAACGTCACATGTATATGTTAAACATTGAGGCTCTGTAGAGCAGAGAGGATGTACCTCTCTGGTGCTGTTACAGTACATTCTGTACTTGCCATATAGGCTCATTTTCATGCAAATTCTTCCTAGAGCCAAATAAATAAAGACTTAGGTGTATTGGTATGTCTTGTTTCTAAAACAGTTTGCCATGGTGTGAAATGCTATTTCTACAAAGAATTGGACACTTTCAAGAGCTACTCACGGGAAAGGGAAGGCTATTTTTTTCAAGACCAGTTATCACAAAGGAAGAGCTAAGGTGATTCTTGATAGTGTTAATAGAAAATAAACTGGAAACCCTGAATCTGGAGCTGACCTGAGGGAGAAGCTGTATCCTGAGCAGTGAGTTACTCTCTGAAGGAAAAGGGGAACTAGGGATCATGATACTCTCTCAACAAGGTACAGAGCTCCTTAAAGTGAATAAAGTGTGTGACCAGGAAATCAAAGGTTCCAAAACACATAGCATTAGGTCTAGTGGGTGATGAGTTACACAAGCATGACAAAATCGAGTCAGTTTGTGAGGAAGCAGAGTCAATTAAATGTTACTCACAGACCTGCTATCTTATAGCTCAGTATAAAATTAGCAGCAATAAGTAGTAAAAGGACGGTCATCACATCAATCCTCTAGGCCTTTTGTTTTTCGGTCTGTCAGGGTCCTGTCAGGGATAGATGATAAAAGCTTCTATCCAAGTATATTGTTTACCTCCAATTTGGGATTTTATTTTTAATCATTAAAATAAGGTAGGGTCATTTCCCTAATGGTCATTTCACACCATTAGTCCTCAGAAAACTTTATAAAGGCTAAGTAACAATATCAGTACTGTAAGTTCCAGTTCATGTTTTTTAAAAACCAAGGCCTAAAGTCTGAATTTGAGACTTTAGTCTAATTTGGTTCCACCTGGAATCTAGACTACAACAAACATTTGAGCACTCAGTTTGTACTAGGTACAGGTTCCTGCACTTGAGGATTGAATGACAAACATGAAAACATAATGTCAGTGCAAAATTGTAAGTTCTCTGATACTGTTATTTACAGGGTATATTGGGAGCACAGAGGAGGGACACCTACCTCAGGCAAAATGTTGATGGGCACTGAGGTGATATGGTCAGGAAGAGCTTCCTAAAGGAAGATATCCTGGACTTCCCTGGTGGCGTAGTGGTTAAGAATCTGCCTGCCAATGCAGAGGACACGGGTTTGATCCCTGGTCTGGGAAGATCCCACGTGCCGCGGAGCAACGAAGCCCGTGCGCCACAACTGCTGAGCTTGCACTCTAGAGCCTGTGCGCCACAACTACTGAGCCTGCGTTCCACAGCTACTGAAGCCCGTGCGCCTAGAGCCCATGCTCCACAACAAGAGAAGCCACCGCCATGAGAAGCCCATGCACTGCAATGAAGAGTAGCCCCCGCTCGCCACAACTAGAGAAAGCCCACGCGCAGCGACAAGGACCCAATGCAGCCAAAACAAAAACAAAAGCAAAAAAAAAGGAAGATATCCTGAGTCTGGAAGGGTGAGGATAAGTAAGTTAGCCAGGCAGAAAGAAGTTATTCCAGATACAAGAGAGCAAAGAGGAGAGCTTGAGTTAATGTTACCATGTTCGATACTATTGGACTTTAAGAGGCAAAGTGGGGATAGTTGAATGGGTGCGATGTGGGCTGTGGTGTCAGGAAGATAGGAGGGGTTGGGTCATGGAAGAACTTGGTTGTCCTGTTAAGGAGCTTTGACATCCTGTAGGTGATGGAGGGCTGTCCAGTAGCTTTAATTAGAGGAGCAACCTGGTCAGATGGTATTTCAGGAAGATCATTCTGCCAACTGTTGGGTGGCAAGGAGGTCAGTAGAGAGCCTACACTAGAGTTGAGGTCGTGGTCATAAACTAGGACAATGAAGGGGTGGAGAGGAAGGGAAAAGTGACAGAACTTGGAGAAATATGTATTTTTTGGTATGAGAATAACTCCAGGATGTTTACAGGCTGAGGAGCCAGGGGAGAAGGGTGAGTGAAGGCCTTGGAGAAGGCTGGAGCAGATGCCAGCAGACATGGGATGGCCTAGGTCCAAGAGCACGTGAGGAAATCAGTAAATCCAATGGTCAGTTCATAAAACTATTAGCTATGAAGTTGTGATCTTAAAGAGAAGTACAAAAATAAACTGCTTAGTTAACATTTTAGTGTTAAGACCAGTATCCCCGAAGTCAGACAAATGTAGAAAGTACTGTAAACTTTTTTTTCTTTTTTCTTTGGCTGCACCTGCTGCTTGTCGGATCTTAGTTCCCCAACCAGAGATGGAACCCGGGCCCTCAGCAGGCAGTGAGAGTGCAGGAGTCCTAACTACTGGACCTCTAGGGAATTCCCAACAATTTTTCTTTGATGTCCTATAATTTGGTTTACTTAGGGTAAGATGGGTGAGGTGAAATATTCTAGTTAGTGTGTCAAACTGTGGTGAAGGGCCTTCTTTCCGTTAGAGACCAGTACTTTATAAAATACAGTGAAGACATTGCAGTATTGTCCTATTGCTTACTCACTTTCTGTACTTAGCCCACTGCCAACTGGTCGCAGTCTGTGGACTGTGGCTTGATCGGCCCTGTACTAAATAACTCAAACGAGGGTTGGTCCCTAGCTAGGCATTGCTGACTGGCCATTTATTCCTTAAACCAAAGCTAATTATTTAGTAGACAAATTTCTACAGTTACATTTTTTTCACCATATTACATACTTTTCTTTTAAGCTATTTCTATTTTGCTAACTATAAATAATGCTCTAATAACCATGGTCTATATCTTTTATTTCCTTAGGATAAAGCCTAGAATTATTAGGTCAAAGGGTTTGATATTTAATGACGAATTGCTTTCCAGAGAGATTGTATTGATTTCACACTTCCAGGTTCAGGTTTTTTTAAAGATTCCATATATGTGTGTTAACATACGGTATTTGTTTTTCTCTTTCTGACTTACTTCACTCTGTATGACAGACTCTAGGTCCATCCCCCTCACTACAGATAACTCAATTTCCTTTCTTTTTATGCCTGAGTAATATTCCATTGTATATATGTGCCACATCTTCTTTGTTAGTTCATCTGTCGATGGACACTTAGGTTGCTTCCATGTCCTGATATTGTAAATAGAGCTGCAGTGAACGTTGTGGTACATGACTCTTTTTGAATTATGGTTTTCTCAGGGTATATGCCCAGCAGTGGGATTGCTGGGTCATATGGTAGTTCTATTCTTAGTTTTTTGAGGAACCTCCATACTGTTCTCCATAGTGGCTGTATCAATTTACATTCCCACCAACAGTGCAAGAGGGTTCCCTTTTCTCCACACCCTCTCCAGCATTTAGTGTTTGTAGATTTTTTGATGATGGCCATTCTGACTGGAGTGAGGTGATATCTCATTGTAGTTTTGATTTGCATTTCTCTAATGATTAGTGATGTTGAGCATTCTTTCATGTGTTTGTTGGCAATCTGTGTATCTTCTTTGGAGAAATGTCTACTTAGGTCTTCTGTCCATTTTTCGATTGGGTTGTTTGTTGTTTCATATTGAGCTGCATGAGCTGCTTGTAAATTTTGGAGATTAATCCTTTGTCAGTTGATTCATTTGCAAATATTTTCTCCCATTCTGAGGGTTGTCTTTTCATCTTGTCTATGGTTACCTTTGCTGTGCAAAAGCTTTTAAGTTTCATTAGGTCCCATTTGTTTACTTTTGTTTTTATTTCCATTTCTCTAGGAGGTGGGTCAAAAAGGATCTTGCTGTGATTTATGTCATAGAGTGTTCTGCCTATGTTTTGCTCTAAGAGTTTGATAGTGTCTGGCCTTACATTTAGGTTTTTCATCCATTTTGAGTTTTTTTGTGTGTATGGTGTTAGGGAGTGTTCTAATTTCATTCTTTTACATGTAGCTGTCCAGTTTTCCCAACACCACTTATTGAAGAGGCTGTCTTTTCTCCATTGTATATTCTTCCCTCCTTTATCAAAAATAAGGTGACCATATGTGCGTGGGTTTATCTCTGGGCTTTCTATCCTGTTCCATTGATCTACATTTCTGTTTTTGTGCCAGTACCATACTGTCTTGATTACTGTAGCTTTCTAGTATAATCTGAAGTCAGGGAGGCTGATCCCTCCAGCTCCATTTTTCTTTCAGAAGATTGCTTTGCCTATTTGGGTCTTTTATGTTTCCAAACAAAAGTTGTGAAATTTTTTGTTCTAGTTCTGTGAAAAATGCCAGTGGTAGTTTGATAGGGATTGCACTGAATCTGTAGATTGCTTTGGGTAGTAGAGTCATTTTCACAATGTTGATTCTTCCAATCCAAGGACATGGTATATCTCTCCATCTGTTGGTATCATCTTTAATTTCTTTCATCAATGTCTTATAGTTCTCTGCATACAGGTCTTTTGTCTCCTTAGGTAGGTTTATTCCTAGGTATTTTATTCTTTTTGTTACAATGGTAAATGGTAGTGCTTCCTTAATTTCTCTTTCAGATTTTTCATCATTAGTGTATGGGAATGCAAGAGATTTCTGTGCATTAATTTTGTATCCTGCTACTCTACCAAATTCATTGATTAGTTCCAATAGTGTTCTGGTAGCATCTTTAGGATTCTCTATGTATGGTATCATGATCTGCAAACAGTGACAGTTTTACTTCTTCTCTTCCAATTTGGATTCCTTTAATATCTTTTTCATCTCTGATTGCTGTGGCTAAAACTTCCAAAAATATGTTGAATAATAGTGGTGAGAGTGGGCACCCTTGTCTTGTTCCTGATCTTAGTGGAAATGGTTTCAGTTTTTCACAGTTGAGGATGATGTTGGCTGTGGGTTTGTCATATATGGCCTTTATTGTGTTGAGGTTAGTTCCCTCTATGCCAGTTTTCTGGAGAGTTTTTATCATAAATGGGATTGAATTTGTTGAAAGCTTTCTCTGCATCTACTGAGATGATCATATGGTTTTTATCCTACAGTTTGTTAATATGGTTTATCACATTGATTGATGTGCATCTATTGAAGAATCCTTCTGTTCCTAGAATAAACCCCACTTGATCATGGTGTATGATTCTTTTAATGTGCTGCTGGATTCTGTTTGCTAGTATTTTGTTGAGGATTTTTGCATCTATGTTCATCAGTGATATTGGCCTGTAATTTTCTTTTTTTGTGGCATCTTTGTCTGGTTTTGGTATCAGGGTGATGCTGGCCTTGTAGAACGAGTTTGGGAGTGTTCCTCCTTCTGCTGTATTTTGTAAGAGTTTGAGAAGGATATGTGTTAGCTCTTCTCTAAATGTTTGATAGTATTCGCCTGTGAAGCCATCTGGTCCTGGGCTTCTGTTTGTTGGAAGATTTTTAATCACAGTCTCAATTTCAGTGCTTGTGATTGGTCTGTTTATATTTTCTGTTTCTTCCTGGTCTAGTCTTGGAAGGTTGTGCTTTTCTCAGAATTTGTCCATTTCTTCCAGGTTGGCCATTTTATTGGCATATAGTTGCTTGTAGTAATCTCTCATGATCCTTTGTACTTCTGCAGTGTCAGTTGTTACTTCTCCTTTTTCATTTCTAATTCTATTGATTTGAGTCTTCTCCCTTTTTTTCTTGATGAGTCTGGTTAATGGTTTATCAGTTTTGTTTATCTTCTCAAAGAACCAACCAGCTTTTAGTTTTATTGATCTTTGCTTTTGTTTTCTTCGTTTCTTTTTCATTTATTTCTGATTTGATCTTTATGATTTCTTTCCTTCTGCTAACTTTGAGGGGTTTTTTTGTTCTTTCTGTAACTTCTTTAGGCGTAAGGTTAGGTTGTTTATTTGAGATGTTTCTTGTTTCTTGAGGTAGGATTGTATTCTGTAAACTTCCCTGTTAGAACTGTTTTTGCTGCATCTCATAGGTTTTGGGCCATCGTGTTTTCATTGTCATTTGTTTCTAGGTATTTTTTGATTTCCGCTTTGATTTCTTCAGTGATCTCTTGGTTATTTAGTAGTGTATTGTTTAGCCTCCTTGTGTTTGTATTTTTTACAGATTGTTTCCTGTAATTGATATCTAGTCTCATAGCATTGTGGTTGGAAAAGATACTTGATTTGACTTCAATTTTCTTAAATTTACCAAGGCTTAATTTGTGACACAAGATATGATTTATACTGGAGAACGTTCCATGAGCGCTTGAGAAGAAAATGTATTCTGTTGTTTTTAGATGGAATGTCCTATAAATATCAATTAAGTCTGTCTTGTTTAACATGGCATTCAAAGCTTGTGTTTCCTGGACTTCCCTGGTGGTGCAGTGGTTGAGAGTCCACCTGCCAATGCAGGGGACATGGGTTTGAGCCCTGATCTGGGAATATCTCACATGCCATGGAGCAGCTAAGCCCATGCACCACAACTAGGAGCCTGTGCTCTAGAGCCCGCGAACCACAACTAATGAAGCCCAAGCGCCTAGAGCCCATGCTGCACAACAAGAGAAGCTGCCACAAGGAGAAGCCAGCACACCACAACGAAGAGTAGGCCCTGCTCACTGCAACTAGAGAAAGCACAGGCAGCAATGAAGACCCAACGCAGCCAAAAATAAATAAATAAAATTTATTTTAAAAAATAAATAAGTCTTGTGTTTCCATATTTGTTATGAGTTGGTTGATCTGTCCATTGGTGGAAGTGGGTTGTTAAAGTCCCCTACTATTATTGTGTTACTGTCAGTTTCCCCTTTTTTGGCTGTTAGCATTTGACTTATGTATTGAGGTGCTCCTTTGTTGGGTGCATAAATATTTAAAATTGTTACATCTTCTTCGATTGTTCCCTTGCTCATTATGTAGTGTCCTTCTTTGTCTCTTGTAATAGTCTTTATTTTAAAGTCTGTTTTGTCTTATATGAGAATTGCTCCTCCAGCTTTCTTTTGATTTCCATTTGCATAGGATATCTTTTTCAATCCCCTCACTTTCAGTCTGTATGTGTCCATAGGTCTGAAGTGGGTCTCTTATAGACAGCATATATATGGGTCTTGTTTTTGTATCCATTCAGCCAGTCTGTGTCTTTTGGTGGGAGCATTTAATCCATTTACATTTAACGTAATTATCGATATGTATTTTCCTATTACCATTTTCTCAATTGTTTTGAATTTGTTATTGTAGGTCTTTCCTTCTCTTGTGTTTCCTGCCTAGAGAAGTTCCTTTAGCATTTGTTGTAAAGCTGGTTTGGTGGTGCTGAATTCTCTTAGCTTTTGCTTGTCTGTAAAGGTTTTAATTTCTCTGTTGAATCTCAGTGAGATCGTTCCTGGGTAGAGTAATCTTGGTTGTAGGTTTTTCCCTTTCATCACTTTAAATATGTCCTTCCACACCTTTCTGGCTTGCAGAATTTCTGCTGAAAGATCAGCTGTTAACCTTATGGGGATTCCCTTGTAATTTGTTGTTTTTCCTTTGGTGCTTTTAATATTTTTTCTTTGTATTTAATTTTTGATAGTTTGATTAATATGTGTCTTGGTGTGTTTCTCCTTGGATTTATCCTGTTTGGGACTCTCTGCGCTTCCTGGACTTGGTTGACTATTTCCTTTCCCATATTAGGGAAGTTTTCAACTATAATCTCTTCAAATATTTTCTCAGTCCCTTTCTTTTTCTCTTTTTTTTCTGGGACCCCTATAATTTGAATGTTGGTATGTTTAATGTTGTCTCAGAGGTCTCTGAGATCGTCCTCCATTCTTTTCATTCTTTTTGCTTTATTCTGCTCTGTGGTCGTTATTTCCACTATTTTATCTTCCAGGTCACTTATCCATTCTTCTGCCTCAGTTATTCTGCTCTTGATTCCTTCTAGCGAATTTGTTTTTTTTGTTTTTTTTTTTTTTTTGCGGTATGCGGGCCTCTCACTGTTGTGGCCTCTCCAATTGCGGAGCACAGGCTCTGGACGCGCAGGCTCCGGATGCGTAGGCTCAGCGGCCATGGCTCCCGGGCCCAGCCGCTCCGCGGCATGTGGGATCTTCCCTGACCAGGGCACAAACCTGTGTCCTCTGCATTGGCAGGCGGACTCAACCACTGCGTCACCAGGGAAGCCCCCTTCTAGCGAATTATTAATTTCATATTTTGTGTCGTTCATCATTGTTTGTTTTCTCATTAGTTCTTCTAGGTCCTTGTTAAACGTTTCTTGTATTTTCTCCATTCTATTTCCAAGATTTTGGATCATCTTTATTATCATTAATCTGAATTCTTTTTCAGGTAGACTGCCTACTTCCCCTTCGTTTGTTTGGTCTGGTGGGTTTTTACCTTGCTCCTTCATCTGCTGCATATTTCTCTGTCTTCTCATTTTGCTTAACTTACTGTGTTTGGGGTTTCCTTTTCGCAGGCTTCAGGTTCATAGTTTCCGTTGTTTTTGGTGTCTGCCCCCAGTGAATAAGGTTGGTTCAGTGGCTTGTGTAGGCTTCCTGGTGGAGGGGACTGGTGCCTGTGTTCTGGTGGATGAAGCTGGATCTTGTCTTTCTGCTGGGCAGGACTGCGTCCTGTGGTGTGTTTTAGAATGTCTGTGAACTTAATATGATTTTAGGCAGTCTCTCTGCTGATGCGTGGGGTTGTGTTCCTGTCTTGCTAGTTGTTTGGCATAGGGTGTCCAGCACTGTAGCTTGCTGGTCGTTAAGTGGAGCTGGGTCTTAGAATTGAGACGGAGATCTCTGCGAGAGCTCTTGCCAATTGATATTACCTGGGGCCAGGAGGTCTCTGGTGGTCCATTGTCCTCAACTTGGCTTTCCCACCTCAGTGGCTCAGGCCTGACATCTGGCTGGAGCATCAGGAGCCTATCAGCCAGACAGCTTGAGTTCCTTCAGAGTTGGAGAATCTGGCTTACGTTGGCTGTCCTTCTGTGTTGCACATTAGAATCACCTACTTATTTTTTGTTTTGCAGGCAGTGTTCCACAGAGAAAAACAGTAGCGTGAAAATAGTCACAGCTCTGAGATGGCTTTCTTTTTCATTTGTGCTTAGTCGGGTTTCACTTGCTCACGGGGCTACATGCGGAGGCCTCACATCTGGCTCTTCTAACCAGAGTCTGAGTTGGGTCTTAGTTGTGGCATGTGGGATCTTTCGTTGCAGCACACAGGCTTCTCTCTGACTGTGTCGCGTGGGCTCAGTAGTAGCAACGCCTGGGCTCTAGGGCTCTATAGTTGCCGCGCACGGACTTAGTTACCCCGCGGCACGTGGGATCTTAGTTCCCTGATCAGGGATCATACCCGCATCCCCTACATTGGAAGGCTGATTCTTAACCAGTGGACCACCAGGGAAGTCCCATTGGGTACTGTCTTGGAGTTTGAATTTTTTTTTTTTTTTGAGGCCTCACTTTTCTAATTTTAAAGAAGCTGATATTGTCTATTTGGTGTTTTGTCTCCTAATTTTTTTTAGAATGCCTCTTAAACGTATTTATTCTTTATGACATGTCAGAAGCTTCCCATGATGGCCATTGTTTTTTAAGTTTTAAAAGATTTAAAAAATTTTTTCGTTTAATTTTTCCATTTACCAAACAAAATTCAGGAGTTAGGATTATGGTATAGCTTTGTATAAGAGGTAGAAATTCTTCCAGGAAGAAGTTTAGACTTTGTCACAGGCAAACCTGTGACACACCAAGAACAAGGCCAGCACAGTTGGTTAACGTATGTGCTTGGTAACTGTATCTCACATTCTCTTTTACAAGAAGGACACCAGTCACTTTGGATTAGTGCCCACCCTAATGACCTTATTTTACTTTAATTACCTCTTTAAAGACCCTATCTCCAAATACAATCACTTTTTTTTTTTACAATCACATTTTGAGGGGTCCTAATTGGGGGGCTAAGGAATTAGCATAGGAATTCAACATAGGAATTTGGGGAGCCTACACAGTTCAGCCCATAACATATAGCAAGGTGTCAATGCAAATAATCAATAAACCATCTATAACAGGAATAGAAAAAACAGAAAAATAGAAAAATCCAAACTGAGGATTATAGCTTGGGAAACACAAATTGAGGACACACTTGAACAGTGTTCCGCTGGACTACAAAATGGGAGAGGCTTATATAGGCAAAAATGGAAAGTTGCATAAATTGTTAAGAATTAGGATTAGAGCTGGCATGAAGGGTGCTTGTTTAGCAAGGATTGATTGGGGTCCATATCTAGGATATTGTAAAAACTGCTGCAGTGAGCATAGGGGTGCATATGTCTTTTCAAATTAATGTTTTAGTGTTCTTCAGATAAATACCCAGAAGTTAAATAGCTGAATCACATGGTAGTTCTATTCTTAAATTTTTCAGGAATCTACATACCATTTTCCACAGTGACTGCACCAATTTACATTCCCACCAGTAGTGCACAAGGGTTTCCTTTTCTCTACATCCTCTCCAACACTGTTGTTTCTTGTTTTTTTGATAATAGCCATTCTAACAGGTATGATGATTAGTGATGTTGAACATCTTTTCATGTGCCTGTTGGCCGTGTGTGTGTCTTCTTTGGAAAAATGTATATTCAGAACTTCTGCCCATTTTTTTTAAATTTATTATTATTATTATTATTAATTTTTTTTGCAGTACACAGGCCTCTCACTGTTGTGGCCTCTCCCGTTGTGGAGCATAGGCTCCAGACGCGCAGGCTCAGTGGCCATGGCTCACGGGCCCAGCCGCTCTGCGGCATGTGGGATCTTCCCAGACTGGGGCACGAACCCATGTCCCCTGCATCGGCAGGCAGACTCTCAACCACTGCGCCACCAGGGAAGCCCTTCTGCCCATTTTTTCATTAAGTTGCTTTTTGTTGTTGAGTTGTATGAGTTGTTTATATATTTTGGATATTAACCCTTTGTCAAGTGTATGATTTGTAAATATCTTTTCCTATTCAGTAGGTTGCCTTTTCATTTTGATAATGGTTTCCTTCACTGTGCAGAAGCTTTGTAGTTTGATGTAATCCCATTTATTTATTTTTGCTTTTGTTTCTTTTGCTTTTGGAGTCAGATCCACCAAACATTGCTAAGACCAATGTCAATGTGTTTACCACCTTTGCTTTCTTCCAGGAATTTTACGGTTTCAGGTCTTAAAATCTTTAAGCCATTTTGAGTTAATTTTTGTGTATGGTGTAAGATAGTGGTCTAGTTTCATTCTTTTGCATGTGGCTGTCCAGTTTTCCCAACACAATTTGTCAAAGAGACTGTCTTCTCTCTGCTGTATCTTCTTGGTTCCTCTGTCATATATTAAATGTCCATATATACATGGGTTTATTTCTCGTCTCTCAGTTCTGTTCCACAGATCTGTGTCTGTTTTCTTATGTGAAGTGGCTATTCTTTTCTTGTCTGTGAAGTGATTATCCTCTTAATGCATGAAAGTACATGTTAATTGATCATGTGGATAAGAGAAGTGTCTTCAGATCGAAAACTGGAACTGAGGAGGCAGGTAGGGAGACTGGAAGGTAGAAATCTCCTTTCTTGTTCCAAACTGTAAAAGGACATCACACAGAAGTCTGCTTATAACATTTACAGGGTGAGAGGCAAGATGGAAATGAAGATACACATGCCATTTTTAGGTTCTTAATCAAGCTAACAAAGTATTATGTGAAATATGACCTATAATACTACTTTGACAAATATATTTTCATAGCAAAAAGTGTGTTAAACTAAGTTTTTTATATACATGCTAGTCATCAAAATAATTAAAATAATTTATTGGGCAATTGAAGGGCCAGTAATGTTTGGATAAGTAATGAAATAAAGACATACATAATTAACATTATATATTCCATAAAATGTATTTATCTTGCCTTTACTTCTACAAAATCATTAATTATGTTTTAATACTTGTATTAGTTCCTAGGGCTGCTGTAGCAAATTACCACAAACTCGGTGACTTGAAGCAACAGAAATTTATTCATTCACAGTTCTGAAGACCAAAAGTCCAAAATCAAGGTCTTGGCAGGGCTGCTCTCCCTCTGAAGGCTCTAGGGGAGAATCCATTCCTTGTCGTTTCCAGCTTCTGGTGACTGCCAGCATTTGTTGGCTTGTGGATGCAGTACTCCAACCTCTGCCCCCATCTGCACATATCTTTCTTGTGTGTGTGTGTGTGTGTGTGTGTATAATCTCCCTCTGCCTGTCTCTAATATGGACACTGCTGATGGCACTTTGAACCCATTGGGATTATCCAGGATTATCACCTCATTTTTAAATCCTTAACCACAACTGCAAAGACTCTTTTTCCAAATAAGGTAACAAGGATTAAGACTTGATGTCTTTGGGACTACTAGTCAGCTCACTATAATAATCTAGGGTTTCCTGCTTCTTTTTACATTAATCAACTAAAGGATTTAAAAACATGTATTTTTATTTAAAGTATATAAAGTTTAAATGTATTGTTGGCCTGAAACAAATAGACTGCCAGATACTTCTTCAGCAAAGATGGGTTTATCTAGGATCATCAGAGAATTGCAATTTGGGGCCTGCAACCATGGCAAGCCACGTGTAAGTACCCCCTTCTGGTCTCCCAACTCTGTTTAATTGAAACGTCTGTTTGTTAATTTTTTATATTTCCCTCTATTGATCAAGGCCTTTCTCTGAAAGCATCCCTGATCAATAGTCAAGTTTTCTAGTTTCAGTGGCTTTTTGTTCCTCTATGTCAGGAAGGACCTTTCCTGAGCGTAATGTCTCACGTCAGAGGGAAAGTCGACAGATTGGAAACTGATTAAGGTCATATTCAAGTAACAAGTACAGGTAGGAGGGAGAACTCTTAGGCACTTTTTGTCTGAAGTCCGTATGTTATCAAGATCATAGATGTTGGAAATCATCTGAAGCATTACATCATCATCAAAGGTTTGGCAACAAAATTCTAACAGACCTAGTCCAGATATCTTGGGCAAGCTGTCTCATCAGATGTTGTTTGCTTCAAATCCAGGAAATCTTTACTTCAGGTCACCAGATGATATGTAGGTCCAGTCAGGTTTTGGCACTTTCTTTAGCTGTGTCATGTGAATCCAAGAGTCTGTTGATTGGAATTTGGGGGCACAAGGGTTGGTTAGCGATACTTGGTAGGGGCCTGTCCGTTGTGGTTGAAGAAAGTTCTTCTGAAAGTTTCCTTTCCAATAGATGAAATCTCTAGGTTGCAAGATGTGATGCTTAAGGTCTTTGTTTCCTGAGGGTTTGCTGAGAAAAGATTGCTCTACCAAAGCAAGGTTATTTTTAATAGAAGCAATTAGCCCTTTGCAGTATTGGACTCCTTTCCTTTTATCCATTGTGGATCAAAAGAAGCAGAGGCCAATTGCATTGGGCATCCTGTGACCATCCCAGTAGGTGAGAGTTCATGAGTTTCAAAAGGGGTGGGTCTGAGATTTAGAAGGACCAATGGCAATGCTTTTGCCCAGCGTATTTGGAGGACCTCTACAAATTTTGCCTATTGGGTCTTAATAATGCTGTAAGTGCGTTTGACTAAACCAGAGGTTTGAGCTTGGTGAGCACAGTGAAAGTGCTGTAAAACCAGCGAAGCAGCATAGACTTGTTGAAGCACATGGCCAGTAAAATGGGTTCCTCAATCACTGCGAAATTTGGGAGGAGTTTCCCAGGTAGGGGTAATCTTTTCCAAAAGGACTTCAGCCATAGAAGAGGCAGTAGCCTGTCTGCAAGGGAACGCTTCAGTCCAGTGTGAAAACATACAGACCACGACTAAGACACATTTATATTCACTAGACACAGGAAGTTGTATCAAATCCATTTGCCAGAGCTCGAGCAGTCCATTGGGCAGTTTAAAATGTCTGGGAGCAGTACCAACAGGCTTCCCTGGGTTGTACTTTGGACAAGCGGGACAAGTGAGGTAGGTGCTTTTGTGGCCTTGTTGATATTGTGGCCTTGTTAATAATCACCAGTATTGATTCATGCAGGCTACTATTTTGTCAGTAGACCAATGGTTTAATGCATGCAGCGTGGTGAGGAGTGGGAATTTTAGAGTCTCCTGTAGGACTGGGTTGTTATTTGGCCCAAACCAGAGCTTTCTCTTTGTATCAAACCAACAACTGTTGAATTTCCAATCTTGTTTTTCCTTTTTTGAGGCTAATTGTTGAGCTCTCTAGCCAGTTTCTCTCAATTATCATTTGGGGAAATATCTCTTCGAACCATGACAGAGATTTGGCTGCTTTAAGGGCAGCATTCCTTGCAGCAACATTGGCAGGATGATTTTCCCCTAGCTTCCAGAGAGTCACGTTTAGAATGCCCCACTATCTTAAAAGTAGCTAAAGAGGCAAGTAAAAGTATTACATTAAATAATTCCTGAACATAGGGGCCATTTAAAATTTTATTTCCACTAGAAGGTAGGAAGCCACACTGCGTCCACAACATTCCAAAATCACAGGTACTCTAAAAGCATATCTACTATTGGTATAAATATTGGCAGTTTTGTCCTTGGCTAAAGTACAAGCCCATGTAAGAACATATAATTCAGCTTGTTGGGCTGAAGTAATCATAGGTAAAGATGCTGCCTCAACAACATCAAAAGGAGTTGTAGGGGCTTCCCTGGTGGCGCAGTGGTTGACAGTCCGCCTGCCGATGCAGGGGACATGGGTTCGTGCCCCGGTCCGGGAAGATCCCACATGCTGCGGAGCGGCTGGGCCCGTGAGCCATGGCCGCTGAGCCTGCGTGTCCGGAGCCTGTGCTCCGCAACGGGAGAGGCCGCAACAGTGAGAGGCCCGCGTACAGAAAAAAAAAAAAAAAAAAAAAAAAAGACAGTGTTATAGAGGTCTAATTGACATAGAATAGAGTGCACATATTTTAACTGTACAGGGTGATGTTTTTCCATATGTACATTTCCATGGAACCATCAGCACAATCAAGATAGTGAACACATCCATCAATCCCCAAAGTGTTCTTGTTCCTCTTTGTAACCTCTCCCTGCTTTCCTCTCCGCCTTCCCACCCCAAACAACCACTCATCTTCTTTCTGTCATTAGAGTTTAGTTTACATTTACATAAATGGAATCATATAAGATGTTCTCTTTTTTCTTCTGACTTATTTCACTCAGCGTAATTATTTTGATACTTGTGTATGTTGGGTGTATCTATAGTTCATTCTTTTTTATAGGGGAACAGTATTCAATTGTATGAATATACCACAATTTGTTTATTCATTTACCTGTGGATGGACATTTGTGTTGTTTCCAGTTTTTGGCTATTACTAAAAATGCTGCTATAAACATTTTCAGGGCTTCCCTGGTAGCACAGTGGTTAAGAATCTGCCTGACGATACAGGGGGCACGGGTTTGAGCCTTGGTCCAGGAAGATCCCACATGCCGCAGAGTAACTAAGCCTGTGTGCCACAACTACTGAGCCTGCGAGCCTAGAGCCCGTGCTCCACAACAAGAGAAGCCACCGCAATGCCATGCCCATGCATGGCAACAAATAGTAGCCTCTGCTCACTGTAACTAGAGAAAGCCTGCGCGCAGCAACGAGGACCCAGTGCAGCCAAAAATAAATAAATAAATAAATATAAAACAAAAACTCCAAAATATTTGCAAACATTAAAAAATTATTATCGTTATTAAACATAAGAGTTGTTAATGAATATGAAAAGGGATTGAAGGGTCATGAAATGCGGGTTACAATCCTGACTTCTCCATGCTAGTGAAGAATGTCTTGAGCTAGTGAAAAGATCCTGCCTCCCCTTTACTACCTGAAAGACATGAGATAGAATTGGTTAAAACACATAAATGTATCAAACCTGAAGCTACTTGGAGAAAGGTGTCATTTACAACACGATTTAAGGTTCTGTGTAAACATGGCATATTGAATGTATGCATCTAATTTCTCTCCTTCAAAACTCATTAAAACTACGGTAAAGACAGCTCATGCAGCTCAATATCAAAAAAAACAAACAACACAATCAAAAAATGGGCAGAAGATCTAAATAGACATTTCTCCAAAGAAGACGTACAGATGGCCAAAAAACACACGAAAAGATGCTCAACATCGCTAATTATTAGAGAAATGCAGATCAAAACTACAATGAGATATCATCTCACACCAGTCAGAATGGCCATCATCAAAAAATCTAGAAACAATAAATGCTGGAGAGGGTGTGGAGAAAAGGGAACCCTCTTACACTGTTGGTGGGAATGTAAATTGGTACAGCTACTATGGAGAACAGTATGGAGGTTCCTTAAAAATCTGAAAATAGAGCTACCATATGATCCAGCAATCCCACTCTGCATATATCTGGAGAAAACCATAATTCGAAAGGATGCATGCACCCAGATGTTCATTGCAGCACTACTTACAATAGTCAGGACGTGGAAGCAACCTAAATGTCCATCGACAGAAGAATGCATAAAGAAGATGTGGTACATATATACAATGGAATATCATCAGCCATTAAAAGGAGTGAAATAATGCCATTTGCAGTGACATGGATGGACCTAGAGATTGTCACACCGAGTGAAATAAGTCAGAAAGAGAAAGACAAATATCGTATAGTATCAGTTATATGTGGAATCTAGAAAAATGGTGCAGATGAACTTATTTGCAAAGCAGAAATAGAGTCACAGATGTAGAAAACAAACTTATGGTTACCAAGGGGGGAAGGGGGGGTGGAATGAATTGGGAGATTGGGATTGACATATATACACTACTATATGTAAAATAGATAACTAATGAGAACCTACTGTATAGCACAGGGAACTCTGCTCTGTGGTGACCTAAAAAGATTAGATATATGTATAACTGATTCACCTTGCTGTACAGCAGACACTAACACAACATTGTAAAGCAACTATACTCCAATAAAAATTAATTTAAAAAACTACGGTAAAGAAAAAAAATTAAGACATAACTCTCAAGGAAAGAGAAGATGAGAGGAGTTAACAGTGTTGGAAGCTAGGTAACTGATTTCACTGACCAAAGAAAGCCCAATCCTAAAAATGCAACAGAGAATGCTAAGGCCACCTTTTTTTTTTTTTTTGCGGTACACGGGCCTCTCACCGCCGCGGCGCACAGGCTCCGGACGCACAGGCCCAGCGGCCACGGCTCACGGGCGCAGCCACTCCGCGGCATGTGGGATCCTCCCGCACCGGGGCACGAACCCGCGTCCCCTGCATCGGCAGGCGGACCCTCAACCACTGCGCCACCAGGGAAGCCCCCTCAGGGCACCTTTTATCTACACTGAAGAATCCCCCAAAGACTCAGGAACTAGGAGCACTAGGTGCCTCTGGGACCGAAGATTATGGGGTGGGAGAAGGAGGGGCTAAAATGAGGAGGACTCCTGCACAGCTGAGTCAGTCGTTTGGAACGTGCATCCACTGCTTTCCCTCCACCACCCCTGCAGTGGTGTATATGGACCCTGTAGAGGGTCCCATATACAGACTGGGTCCTGAATGCTGAGACTCCTGGCTTTCTTGCTCCACTTGACTTTGAAATTCTGGCAACCAGACACTAGCCAGGTGGGAGATTTAAAAACTCTCCCTGAGAAATCTGACTAGCATAAGAAAAAGGACTTATAAATAGTGACATCTGGGTTCCCAACAGACCTTCCAGCCAAGGCACTCTACACTGATCCTAAAGTGGACATAGCTCACCTACCAACTCAGTTTCCACTCAGTATTTTCTTTTTAATTTTTATTTATTTTATTTTTTTAAAGTTTTATTTATTTTTAAAATTTTTTTGATGTGGACCATTTTTAAAGTCTGTATTGCATTTGTTAAAATACTGCTTCTGTTTTTTTTTTTTTTTGGCCTCAAGGCATGTGGGATCTTAGGTTCCTGACCAGGGATCAAACCTGCAACCCCGGCATTGAAAGCCGAAATCCTAACCACGGACCTCCAGGGAAGTCTCAGTATTTTTTTTTTAAATTGAGATGTTTTTTCTCCCATTTTTATTACTGGACTCTATTTTGTTTCAAGGGAGATTAATAGATTTAATGACTATCATTGTCTCGCAAATCACATTTAAAATAAACCTTGATACAGCAGAACTTAACACAACATTGTAAATCAACTATGCTTCAATTAAAAAAACAAAACAAAACTTGAATTATAGTGAGAGCTCCAAGTTCACTCTGTGGGTCAATGGGGCTCTACACACAAGTGAGGAACTTGGTGTAGTGGTTAGTGTGTTTCTGCAACTGTTGATCTTTAACAACTGTCAAATAGTTCCACAGTGCTAGATTTTGTGCTTGAAAAAACAGATGATCGCACCGATCAAAAATGCTTCCCTGCACAAATACCTTTTCATTACTTCTCAGTGAGAAAACATTCTAGGGCATCTGCTCTTTTCTCACAGCCCAGGTCTGGCTTCTGTTGGCATCTGCTGGCAGCTGCTGAGCTAAGCCGAGCACCTCTTCCTTCCAAAATCTAGAGGGGCTCTGGGTCCTGAGGAAGAAAGTGAATTAAGAATTCGTAGGAGGTGCCGACTGTCCCCATGGCGGCTGCGCTGGAGCCCGGGGGGCCAGGGAAGGCGAAGGTAGAATTAGAAGATCATGTGACGTTCGAGTAGGAGGATTTATCTTGGTGACTTTAGGATGCTGGTTCCATTGTAGGTATAATTATGCAAAGCTAAGAATCCAGGAAAGACTTGCCAAAGAAGGAATTAAAAACAAGATTTTATATGAAAGTACCCATCTTGATCCTGAAAGAAAACAAACCAACAGCGGCAGCAGCACCAATTGAGCAGTCTTGAGCACAGAAAACCCAGACACAACTCAGTTAGGTGTGAACAAAGCTGAGATCAACTATAGAAAGCATTTTATGTACCATAAGGCTTTCAGTCAAGTAAATAAAGTATGTGTAAGTTGTAAAAAAAAAAAAAAAAAGAAAGAACTACTTCGCTTCTCGCCTTGGAGCCGGTACTGGGCAAGGCTCTTCCAGAGATGCACTTGATTCTTCCATGAATCCCGAGTGGTCAGTGTCACCCTGCAGCTTTCTCCTGGATCGTGTATGGCAGGCGCACTCACGGTGCAGGCTTCAAGCTGACTGGGGCAGAGTCCTGTTCCACCAAGTCCGGCTCTCAGAGCTCCGTTTTGGCCTAGGAGTGCGGCTATGAAGATTAAAAGACGTGCGACTAAAGCGTCAGCTCTGGGCCGGCAGCAGGCACGCAGGGCTGGGAGGTTTCTCACAGTCTAGCCTCCAAAAGTTTCTCTGCACCAGTGGCTGGGCCAGATGTCCCACCTAATTATGATTTATGTAGTGGCAGCATCAAAACCAGATACTTTTCTTACACTTGAATACATTCAAGAATAAAGACCTCTGCTGACAGGGTTCTTTTTTTTTTTCCAGTATTTTTAAATTTTAATATTTATTTATTTATTTTTGGCTGCGTTGGGTCTTCGTTGCTGCACGCAGGATTTTTCTAGTTGTGGTGAGCGGGGGCTACTCTTTGTTGTGGTGTGCAGGCTTCTCACTGCGGTTGCTTCTCTTGTTGCAGAGCTCGGGCTCCAGGCGCAAAGGCTTCAGTAGTCTGGCACGTGGGCTCAGTAGTTGTGGCTCGCGGGCTCTAGAGCTCAGTAATTGTGGCGCGCGGGCTTCGTTGCTCCGCGGCATGTAGGATCTTTCCGGACCAGGGCTCAAACCCGTGTCCCCTGCATTGGCAGGCGGATTCTTAACCACTGTGGCGCCAGGGAAGCCCTGCTGACGGGGTTGTTAACCTGGGGTTCACAGACTCCACTTCAGAGGGTCTTTAACTCCCTGAAATGGTACCCCAGTGTTGGTGGTAAGGGTCCACGTGCTTTTGCGGGGAGGACTATGGCTTTCATCAGGTGGTCTGGAGGGTTCTGACCCAAACAGGTTTAGGAATCAAAGGCTTAGACCTTCCAAGTAAACCGCAGCTGGGCAAAATCGCGACTTTGAAGTGCATTTCAACCTGCCTCCTCGGTGGGCGGTACAAGATGACTCCACGCCCTCCACTCCTTCGGCAGCACCCCTGGGGGCAGGGCTGAGGTCGGCCACGCCCTCCAAACACCGCCCATTCCTCTGCTCGGGGTGGGGCATTCCTACTGGGCATGCTCAGTACCAAGGACTCGGGTTGGCCTCCTAGGCGGAAGCGGGTCCCTGAGAGTTTGTGTGTTCTTCCCAGGGTTCTCCGCGCTACCGTTATGGTCGCCTCCTTGTGCCGGTGTCCGCACATGGGGTTCTAGGGCTGTGGATGTGCTTACAGGAACTGTCGCCACTACTCTTCGACGTCTTTGGACCCTCTTCCTTTCACTTTCTTTTGTTGACTCCTGTGTGACCCTCGTAGGACTCTGTTTTGGTTGCACCGATATCTGAGGTGATGTGGACCCCGGAGCTGGCCCTACTGAGGGGCTTCCCCACTGAGGCTGAGCTGCAGCAGTGGAAGCAAGAGGGAGTCGCCGGTTCGGGTGAGAGGGGTGCACCCGCCAAGGAGGGACTGAGGCCAGCGTGAGGACTGTGGGGAGAAGGGGTGGCGGCGGCTGGGTTCTCATCCCTTCTGGTTTTATTTTTTTCCTACCCAAATCTATCTGATTCTTAATGCTTTGGGTTGCTGCATCCTTGACATAGTGGGCGCGGTCCAAAGGCTACGTGCATGTCTTTACCCCAGACTTCTCACCGTCCGGGTTCAATAATAATGTCAATTGTTTTTCTAATCCCTTAACATTTCTTCAGTCATTTAATGCTTAGAATAGACCTGTAAGGTAGACACTACTTTTATTCCCGTTTTGCAGATGGAGGCATTTAAGTACAAATTAAGTAATTTATTCAAGGTCACACAGCTGGTAAGCACAACAGCTGAAATGAGGCAGCAAAGATGTAATCTTGTAAGCAAAGCACATTTACCGGAGAGAGAAAGAGTTAAAAGGCACATATACTAGTGGGATATAGGCACATCTGGTTGTGGAATTTAGGCTGGACCCAAAAGAGAAATAACAATGTAGGACAGTATATGTCCTGTCCTATATTTTTGTGTGTGTATGTATGTGTGCGCGGACCCGTGTTTGTGTGTATACGCAATAGGTGCTTCAGGAGAGAGGTAGTTTCTGAAGTTTGGGTCTGGAAGTCTCATGGAACAAGTCAAACTTGACCTGATTTTTGTTTAAAGAGTGAGACTGACAAGTGGAAAAGTTCCCCAGGAGGAGTCACAAGTGTAAAAGTGTGGAGGCAGAATGTGCATATGGATATTAGGGGAACAATGAGGGAACCAGCTTTTCATCAGGGAGGACAGTGGGGGTAGGAGGAGCCAGATCGTGAAAGGAAACTTTGTAAGGAAACTTTTCTGTTGTCAGTAGGAATTCTTTTGAATTCCCAGCAGAATTCCTTTTGATGTTACTTGCTAATGAGGAATATTATTTCTGGGTCTAACTTCTGACATGCTGCTCATGGTATGAATGAGCTTCTAATTCTAGGAGAAGTGATGGGCATTTGCTCAGTACTTTGTGGTTAATGTATAGGAAGCATTCTAAGTATATACATTTTTTTTTGGCATGCTGAAATGATAATAGTTACCTTTTACGGTATGAAAGTAGTTGTTCTTTGGATTATTGGACTAATTTTTTTCTATTACAGAGAGTGGATCTTTCCTACAATTGCTGCTAGAAGGGAACTATGAGGCCATATTCTTAAATTCATTGACTCAAAGTATTTTAAATTCAGCAACGATGACTGAAGAAAAGATTGACAGCTACCTAGAGAAGCAGATAGTAACATTCCTGGATTACTCAACAGATTTGGACAAAACCAGAAGGTAGAATTTTATTTGAAATTTTCGTAGGGAAACAGATTATGAATACATTTAATATTGCCTTGACAGTGTAAGGCACTGATTTTTGCAGTTGTTGAAAAACCTGGCTTTATGTTTACTCAGGACTCATGATGTACCAAATAATCTATGTAAGAGTTTCTGTCCAGAGGACCATTGAGAATGAAAAGGTAAAGTCGTGTAGGATATACAGGTTTCATATATAACACTGACTTATGACTGGGTGGTAGCTGCTAACCCACTGAGTTTCTAAATGCTTAAGTCTCATAGCTTTTAGCCATAGACAAGACTTCAGATCTTCTTTTCTTTTAACTTGAAAGTGTACACTCTCCATCTTGCTGTTTGTAGATTGCTGAGTGATAATTATAACTACTTTTATTATGTTTTAGGTTATCTTTAATGTTTTTAGCATGGAACCCTTGGTTTATCTTCTTCCATTGACGTTTATGTAATTTTATAGGATTAAATATAATGGATAGTTACACACCAGTGTAACCTAAGTTTTTCAGTGGCTTATATTTTACTATTGTTAGTTTGTTAATATACCTTCCTTTTCTCTAGCATCTCTGGCAACCACATCAAGCTTTAGTTGTCTTTAAAGCACAGTTTTGTTTTACCATTATTTCTAGGGAATGGCTTCATTTAGTTCTTCAACAAATCAACTCCTGGCTACGTGTTGAGGTTGTGAAGATGAATAAAACATAATCTGTATCTATAAGGAGTTCACAAAAGAGTGCTACTATAGGCATTTTATTTAAAAAATTAGTGTCATTCATTTTTATTTTTCTGGTTTACTAGTAGTTTACATTCCTCTGATGTCGTTCCTGATTATTATTTTGCTGTCAGATGTGTGTGTGGTATCATAGCCATTAGCTTTGTGTGGTGCACATGAAAACACACATACACACAAATACATCATACACTGGTAGACCAGAATTCGGCTTGTCACACAGAGCTGAGAAGAGACATTTCAGTTACCTCATTCTGAGGTATTTGGAAATTAAACTCTATTCTCAATTCCCCTTAAGGATTTTGATTTTTAGTTATGACAGTTATATTAAGGCTTTGAGATCTTGCTGCACACCTGTTTCCTCAAGTTTCCTAATTTCTAATTACAAACAGCCTCTTTTGTCACCTGTTTTCTGCTCATTCTTTGCTGTCAGTTGTGCTGCATCCAGAGAACTCCAGCTACCACAGGCTTGTAGGCTTGATTTTTTTTTTTCCTTAAAGAATCTTCCTTTTGAGGTAGGGCCTAGGGGATATGGGAAGAAGAGGGTGACTGCTTTTATTTTTCCTTCAGTGTGAAGCTACAGGATTCTCTGGCTGCTATTCGTTAGAGTTGAATCCCCACCTATTTGTGTCTTAATCTAGGGGTTGGCAAATTACTGCTGGTGGAGCAAGTCCAAAGTGCCTAAGAATGATGTTTACATTTTTAAAGGGTTGGAAAAAAAGAAACACGTGTGACCCACAAAGCTTAAAGTTTTTTTTTAAATCTCTCCTTTGCAGTATAGGTTTACCTACCCACTCCTGTCTTCAGCCAAAGTAGGATTGAAAAGGAATGGGTTCAAGTGAAATTTCTAGGGTTTTTTTTTGTTGTTGTTGTTCTAATAGTTGGTAGTACAGGATCAGTAAAATATTTGAAAACAACTTTTTGTTGTCAGCTTTCTTTTGTATAAAATCAGTTTTCCATCCAGTGTCAGAGCTGTTAAATAGAACACAAGACAAAATTCTAAGTGCCTGATAGGGTCCTAAACCAGTGCTGTTCAGGAGAACTTCCTGTGATGATGGAGATGTTCTGTATCTGCGCCGTACAGTACGGTAGCCAGTAGCCACGTTTGGCCATTGAGCACTTGAAATGTGGACAGTGCAACTGAATTTTAAATTTTATTTAATTGTAATTAATTTAAATTTAAAGCAGCCGTATGTGGCTCATGGTGATAATATTGGACATTGCAGATCTAAATTGTTTCAGAAATTTTTTTTTGTAATACTCTCAGATAATCTCAATAAATGTTGATATCTTACATTTTTCTTAATAAAACTGAAATGAAATAGTGTGCTTGTGGTTGTACAGTGATAGTGGCTCATGTTTATTTCTTTATTCTCATATGCAGACAGCAGCTGATATTCCTACTTGGTGTGAGCAGTTTGCAACTTTTTGTTCAGAGTAACTGGACGGGGCCTCTTGTTGATTTACACCCTCAGGATTTTCTGCCGTCTGTTTTGTTCCAGCAGTTTAGTGAGGTACGCTTCTTGGAAATGTCATATATAGGTATTATTGTGTTGTTTATTCTTTAGGAACGGCTCTTTATAAACTGGAGTTAATAATAGGTAGGAGAGAAACATGACTTTATTGCTTGTATAGAACCTACTAAGAATGCTTGTTCATTGATCAGATTTTCAATTCCAGAAGTTCCATTATCAGACTCAAACTCCTCTTCAGATGCTCCCCATTTTATGGAGCTCTGTTAGCTGCTCTTTTTATTAAAGTGCAGGCAGCTGCGCCAGTCACCCAGCTGCATATGTTACCACAGTTACATAAAGATCTTTCCTGGCAAAGCAGAGAATGTGGAGATCTGTTTAATTTTGTTGCAGGAAACTTTTGCTGCTGTCCTTACTAACAGTTCCCAGGGGTGATTTCCTTTATGTCACAGATATACTTATTTGTATATACTTACAGTGTCTGACACAGAGGTGCTCCATGGTGATAATGATTCTTCTTATCCATATATGGAGATAATATTATTGACCTGCATCAGTAGGTCATCAGTAGAGCTTGCAGTTTGAATTCCTCAGTACTGTTTGAGCACATATACGCAGGGCTTGGGGGATATGACATGCTCTGAAAAGAAGTATGGTAACTGATTTATCCAGACACCTCAGAACTAGAGCATTACTATCGACCACTCAGCCTGGAAGGCTGCGCTTAGCATCCAAAACTTGCACAGCAAAAGGGACCTATTTACTGTTACCTGGTTTCTCAGAATTAGAAGTAACAAATGAAAGGGGAATGGAGTTGTTAGAGATTAGTGTTAATAATTTGATGGTGGTTGGAAAGAGAAATACAAAAGCAGTCATAATCTGAAGCCTCTGTACACATCAGTTTACTGAGTCATTATGTTATATTGCAATAGAGTAATTGAGATTCATAATGCTGGCCCTAAATCGTAATTGAAAGGTTAAAAGCTCTTCCGTATCTTACGTCTAAGAAGGGAATTTAATCTATACTTTACAAAAGTTTTCATCCAAAATGGTTAAAATAAAATCCCCAAGATTTTGGCACTTAAAGAGATATGCTTCAATTGTCTAGCAAATTACTTATAAGGAATGCCTCATTCCCTCTCTTACTGTGTATAAAACAGTTTCTGGCCTCTATTGCCCTATAGTGCAGGTTAGAAACCCACCAGACAAAGTCGTAAGTACGTACCGAGCGCTAACGTGTGGTTGGAGTGGTGCTTCATTCATGTATGCTATATCAATTTGACGTATTCTCTAGATGAGAAGACTGATGCTCACAGTGGTGAAAGAAACTTGTCAGAGGCCTTATAGCTAGGGGATTGGAACACACACTTTCTGGGTCCGAATTCAGTACTCTTTCTGCTATACTAAAGTAGAAGCACCTGTAAAGTTAGGTAACAATCCAAACAGTACAGAAATGGGTTACATGAGAGGTTCAACCTATAAGAAATACTGAAATTAGGGCTTCCCTGGTGGTGCAGTGGTTGAGAATCTGCCTGCTAATGCAGGGGACACGGGTTCGAGCCCTGGTCTGGGAGGATCCCACATGCCGCCGAGCAACTAGGCCCATGAGCCACAACTACTGAGTCTGCGTGTCTGGAGCCTGTGCTCTGCCACAAGAGAGGCCGCGATAGTGAGAGGCCTGCACACCACGATGAAGAGTGGCCCCCGCTTGCCACAACTAGAGAAAGCCCTGGCACAGAAACGAAGACCCAACACAGCAAAAATAAATAAAATAAATTAATAAACTCCTACCCCCAACATCAAAAAAAAAAAAAAGAAATACTGAAATTAATGAAGACGTGTGGAAAGTGAATTTTGTCTGAGAAGACCTTTTCGTCAAGAGTGGACCTTGAGTTAGAACCTGAAAGATGATGAGGAAATGGACAGGTAGAGAAGAGAAAGAAATACGTTCTAGGTGCAGTCACATGAGCAGAAATTTAGAGGGGAGAAGAGTGCGGTGTTTGTGGGAAACGGATGCTTTGAGCCTGTTGGAGCAGCAGTAAAAGGTCAGCCTTGATGGGGCTCAGACCAAATCATAGGAAACTTTAAATAAGACCTTGATTTTAATTTTTTTATTAGAAGTGCCTCATATGGGACTTCCCTGGCAGTCCAGTGGTTAAGACTTTGCCTTCTAATGCAGGGGGTGTGGGTTCAATCCCTGCTCTGGGAGCTAAGATCCCACATGCCTCGTGGCCAAAATACCAAAATCAAAAAACAGAAGCAATATTGTAACAAATTCAATAATGACTTTAAAAATGGTCCACATTAAAAAAAAAAAATCTTAAAAAAAAAGTGCCTCATACATTCCAAAAAGCATACAGAATGTATACAGTTTAAATAACAAAACTCCTTTGTTCCCACCACCCGGCTTGAGAGAGAAAACATCACCAGCATTGTAGAACAGAGCTTCCCGACTGCTGTTCCCCAGGTTTTGAGCCCCTTTGCCATTGCAGTAGCTGTGTGGGGCCGGGGCTGGGGAGAGCTTTTGAACTGGTCTCGTCTGGTGTAGTAGCCTTCTCTAGTTACCCGATGTGCACTACAAATAATAGCATCTTATGCATTTGCTCTGACTTGGAAAAGGTTGGGAAATACAGGGTTACAAGGTCCCCTGTGTGTGCTTCCTGGTGGTATCCCTGGCCCCCTTTCTCATGAACCACTCTCATGAATTTTGTGTTAACATTCCATTGCTTTTTTTTTTTTTAATTTTATTTATTTATTTGGCTGCGTTGGGTCTTCACTGCTCCAGGAGTGCTTTCTCTAGTTGCAGAGAGCGGGGGCTACTCTTCGTTGCAGTGCGTGGGCTTCTCATTGCGGTGGCTTCTCTTGTTGCAGAGCACGGGCTCTAGGCGCGCGGGCTTCAGTAGTTGTGGCTCACGGGCTCTAGAGCGCAGGCTCAGTAGTTGTGGCGCACGGGCTTAGTTGCTCCGCAGCATGTGGGATCTTCCCGGACCAGGGCTTGAACCCACGTCCCCTGCATTGGCAGGTGGAGTCTCAACCACTGCACCACCAGGGAAGTCCTCCATTGCTTTTCTTCATGATTTTAGCACCTATGTATGTATGTATCCCCAGAGGACATATTGTTTAGTTTTGCCAGTTTTTGAACTTTATATAAATGAAACAAATTGTGTGTGTTCTGTGACTTGCTTTGCTCAGTGGTGTATTTCTGAAATTACACTATTATTCATTTTTACTATTGCATAGTATTCCAGTTGTATGAATATACCACAGTTTATATATCTATTCTACTCTCAATGGCCACATGGGATGTTTCCATTTTTTGCAATATATTATGTACAGTGCTATTAGGAACACGTCTTCTGGGAATCATTTGCAAGAATTTCCAAGCACAGCATATGCTTAAAAAAAAGGGATAGTGTTTGGTGCAGTGTGCTAGATGGAAGAGGCTGTTTTTACTGGCCCTCAGGCTGTAGTCGGGCAACCGCTGAGGACTGAGGGGATTGATATTTTGCCACACATGGAAATGCTTCCCAGCACTGAGTTGGGAAGCTCTGCTGAGGACATATATCTGTGAGTGGAGTTGCTGTGCCCTAGGGTATATGCATGTTCAGCTGTTCTTGGTCATGTCATGTTGTTTTTGAGAGGATTATTCAATTTATACTCTATACCAGCAATCTGAGAATTTGGAAGATAAAGGGAGTTGAAGTTTTTAAAGGGGAGTGGCACATCAGTATTTTCTAGTTGTCATTTTCCTGTGCTGATTTATGTTTCGTAGTTCTTGTGAAGGACAAATATTTGTGAATATACTTTATGGTCATGGAGTATAGTCATCAAAGCCAAATTAATTTTCCCTGCCTCTAAATTACGGCCTTGGCATTTTTAGCACTGTTTTTTAACCTCTGGTGCTAACCAGCCTCAGGGGAATAGCAGTGAAGGTTCATTTCTGAGTAGGTCACCTCTCACACATAAAAGTTGATCTCCTAGTAATCTAGTTTTATATTAAGTTTATCTCAGATGTTGACTTCTTTTCACTATTCTGATAAATAAGTATTTTTGTATGTCATATGCTCTCTTGACTGAGGAGTCGTTCCTAAGGGAATTGTAACCTTCATTTTGTCTGTTTTAATTGAGAATATAAACAATTCTCTTTATTTATTTATTTTTTGGATTCTTTTATAGGTTATTACAGAGTGCTGAGTAGAGTTCCCAGTGCTATACACTCATCCTTATTGATTATCTGCTTTACATATAGTAGTATGTATTGTTCATCCTCAAGATTTATCCATGTTGTATCATGTCAGAATTTTCTTACTTTTAAGACTGAATTGTATTCCATTGTATGTACGTACCAGTTTTTTTTGTTTTGTTTTTTGTCTTTAATTAATTTTTTTAAAATTTATTTTTGGCTGCGTTGGGTCTCCACTGCTGCACATGGGCTTTCTCTAGTTGCAGTGAGATCCAAGTAGTATATCATGGAGTATCTCTTTGTGTAATTTTTTATTTGTTGCCCTGTTAAATTACTTGTTTGTTATCTTTAAAGATTTCGTTTAGAAGAAAATGATCTAAATTTGTGCTACAACAGGTAGACATCTTTCTCATCTCAATGTGATTAGAATAAGGATCCTTTTTCTTAAAGGCATGTCTTGTACTTCACCAGCTTGGTTTGGATGTTAGGAAATAAAGATTGTTAAATCTATCTAAATGGCAAGATGATTTGATGAGGCTGCAGGTCCAACTTGGGCACATTAGGCAGGGTCTTCTTTCTAGTTCTTTTTTTTAAAATTTTATTTATTATTTTATTTTTGGCTGCATTGGATCTTTGCTGCTGCGTGCAGGCTTTCTCTAGTTGCAGTGAGCAGGGGCTGCTCTTTGTTGTGGTGTGCGGGCTTCTCATTGCGGTGGCTTCTCCTGTTGCGGAGCACGGGCTCTAGGTGCGTGGGCTTCAGTAGTTGCAGCATGCAGGCTCAGTAGTTCTGGCTCACGGGGTCTAGAGCGCAGGCTCAGTAGTTGTGGCGCACGGGCTTAGTTGCTGTGCAGCATGTGGGATCTTCCTGGACCAGGGCTCGAACCCGTGTCCTCTGCACTGGCAGGTGGATTCTTAACCACTGTACCCCCAGGGAAGCCCTTCTCTCTAGTTCTTAAGCAGTAGGTTCACTTGTGTATTCGGTACCTCCACTTGGAGGTCTCACAAGGTACCTCAGACTCATTGTGTCCAAGACTGAACTCATGGTGAGGTTCTTCTCCAAACCAGGTCTCCTTTTGGTGTCTGTGTCTCAGTGACCCACACTACCATCATGCAGTTGTCCTAGTCAGAAGTCTAGAAGTGATCCTGGCCCTGTCCTTGAGGACTTCCTCATGCTTAGCATAGCCCAGGAGCTTGCTGAGGGGCAGGAAGAGGTAGAGAGGTCTGAGGGGAAGGCAGCATGAGGTGGTAGGAAGAACACTGGTTTGGGAGTTGGAAAACTTGGGCTGTAATGTCTGTTCAAACGCTGATAACTTCTGTGTGATTTTGGACTGCACTTAACTTTTTTGTATCTGTTTTCTTCTGAAGTTGAGGCAGTTACAGTACTTAAATAGTTCCTTGATTATTGAACTTAAAAAAAAATTCCTTCTACCCTCAGTGTAGGTAACAGTAAGCATTATTTGTGGTTTGGTGGTGGTCATTCACGTTGTCTTTATTCCTCTAGTACACTTTTCAATAATGATGAAGGTTAGGCAGAGGATGAACCCACAGCTATTACTTTCTTACCTTTATTGAATGTTTCAACAAAGCATTGAGCCAGACACTGATCACTTGGATTGTTTAATCCTTACAAGAACCCTGTGAGGTTTAGGTTCTATTATTTTATTTTATAACTGATGAAACAGAGGCTTCAGTTAAAAAAAAAATTACCTATGCCCACAAATTAATAATCAGAAAAAGGACCCTATCCCGTGTCTGTGACTTACAGCCCACGTTCCTAACATTGAGCATTCCTACTATCGATTTTGTGGTGACTGTCAAAATGATTCAGTCCACATTTTAAAAACACAGGTGCTTCGTCTGTTGTAGAAAATCTCTGTTCAGTAAGAAGTAGATTTTTCAGAGGCATCCCTTTTGGGCAGCCTCAGTTCACATTGGTCCATGATTGTATGCCTACTCAGCATTTGATATGTAAGACCTTGTTGTTTTTTGGCTTTATAGTAATTATGGAGCAGCAATGGTTTGTAATGACATTAGCCAGCTGGTGAAGCATATATGAAATGTAGGTGTTTAATATGAATACTTTCACATAGGGATGGTTTTTATTGAGAAGCTATTTTGTTGTAAGTAAATCTGTAAAGTCATGATGCTTCTTCAATAGTAGCATTTTCTTGGGCTTCCCTGGTGGTGCAGTGGTTAAGAATCTGCCTGCCAATGCAGGGGACGTGGGCTTGAGCCCTGGTCCCGGAAGATCCCACATGCCACGGAGCAACTAAGCCCAAGCGCCACAACTACTGAGCCTGCACTCTAGAGCCCGTGTGCCACAACTACTGAAGCCCGCACGCCTAGAGCCTGTGCTCCGCAGCAAGAGAAGGCACCCATGCACCGCAATGAAGAGTAGCTCCTGCTTGCCACAACGAGAGAAAGCCCATGCGCAGCAATGAAGACCCAGTGCAGCCAAAAATAAATAAATAAATAAAATAAATTTATTTTGGAAAAAAAGGGTGCAACTTGGGAAAAGCAAATTAAAAAAAAAATACTAACATTTTCTTGATTGCCCTGTTATCTAAAGTACAAGCAGGAAGCTGTCTGTCAGGGCAGGCTGGAGTTGTAATGTTAAGACTCCATCCAGTGCCAACTGCTGTGTAATAGATCAGTGCCTGTGTTTCACAGCTGATTACCTGGAAAATATGTATTCTTGTAAGACATATAACGATTAATATGTTGCTAAATTATATCATCTTAAATTTTTTTTTTTCAGGTCAAAGGACTGGATGCACTCATTCTGAGTTTGCTCATTCTAGATGGTGAATCAATCTACAGCCTGACCTTGAAGCCTATACTGCTATTATTAGCACGAATTTCCCTAGTGAATGTAAGACATAGGCTGACAGCTATTCAGGTAAGGGAAGAAAAGGAGCCAGGAGATTCAGACCCAGGTGTGACTTTTGTGCTGATTAGCATAAAACTTTAGGTGTGATGCTGAAAATGTCTTGGTATATTTGTTTTCTAAGTCTTCTTTAGGTGTTTAATTTTAAAATCTGATGAAAATAAGCAAAAACTGTCTCCTCTCATGAGATTCGTCTAGTATAAAATGAGATGTTGAGCCTCTTAAATGGGTTTGTATATATGTGTTGTGTGTATATTTCCATGTGTATAAATGTTCATTCTCTGAATCTTAAAAATAGGTTTAAAAACACCCTTCATAGTTTTTTGTGAATTTCATGTAAGGATAATGAGTAGCCAGAAGTATAGCACTTTTAGTAAATCTTTTTTTAAAATTAATTTCACTTTTTACTGTTTTTATTAAAGCTCCTAGAAATTTTTTTAAAATAAATTTTATTTATTTATTTATTTATTTTTGGCTCCGTTGGGTCTTTGTTGCTTGCACACGGGCTTTCTCTAGTTGCAGCAAGCAGGCTTCTTATTGCGGTGGCTTCTCTTGTTGCAGAGCACGCGCTCTAGGTGTGTGGCCTTCAGCAGTTGTGGCACGCAGGCTCAGTAGTTGTGGCACGCAGGCTCAGTAGTTGTGGCTCGCAGCTCTAGAGCACAGGCTCAGTAGTTGTGGCGCATGGGCTTAGTTGCTCCACGGCATGTGGGATCTTCCCAGACCAGGGCTCGAACCCGTGTCCCGTGCATTGGCAGGTGGATTCTTAACCATTGTGCCACCAGGGAAGCTGTTTCTTGATTACTGTTTCTTGGCTCACATCCTACCTTGTTTCATATTTGGGTTGGATTTAGTAGAGCATTTGTTGAATGTCTGTTATATGGTTTCTTTAGGTCACATATAAATTAGTGAGAAAAGCACTGATACAGATAGCTATTACGCAGTGGGAGGTGACGAAAACCACATGAGAGATTCGAAGAAAGTCCTTGAGGTGTAGTGGAGGTTGTCAGCTGTGCAGTGTGCAGGCTCCGTCACAACTGCTCAACTCTGTGCACCTAACTATTCAATCTGCCTTGTAGTGTGAAAGCAGCTGTAGATGATATGTATGTGAATGGGTGTGACTGTGTACCAATAGAGCTTTATTTATGGACACTGAAATTTACATTTCATATGCTTTTCACATGTCACAAAATATTATTTTTCTCTCTTCCTTTTTTTTTTTGCAATGATTTAAAAATGTAAGAACAAGTCTTGGTTTTAGGCTGTAGGAAAACAGGTGGTGGGCTGGTTTGGGTCCATAGGCTGTAGCTTCCTGACTCCTGTCCTGATTGTTGCAACTTGGGCATACAGAGCTTGTATTTCCAGAAATAGTAAATCTAAATTTTATGTGAGATCTCCCAATTTCCAAGTGTTGGCTGAAAAAGTTTAAGAAACACAGTATTTCTATGGGCAAAATGTGGACTTGGTCTGTACTGTATAAGGGCTTACTTTCCTAAGCATTTAAGTTGTGACAAAGAGGAGGTAAGAAGGGAATCATGCCTCTTTCAGCAGCTCTCATGAGGACAGATGATTTGGAATCAGTTGTACCAGAAAGTTTTGTTTTTTTTTTTTTTTTTTGCTGTACGCGGGCCTCTCACTGTTGCGGCTTCTCCCGTCGCGGAGCACAGGCTCAGCGGCCATGGCTCACGGGCCCAGCCGCTCCGCGGCATGTGGGATCTTCCCAGACCAGGGCACGAACCCGTGTCCCCTGCATTGGCAGGCAGACTCTCAACCACTGCGCCACTAGGGAAGCCCAAGAGAAGTGTTTTTAATAGATGGGTTTCAACATACCCTAGCAGATATAAGACCTTATCTTTGATTTTTTTGTTTAGTGATGTTAGCTTGAATAAAAAAATGTTTTCCCAAGTTGATCTGAGTTAAATGATCTTATAGACTGACTAGTACTTGGCCCTAAAGGAAGTATCATCAAAGCATGAGGTTGCTAAATGGCATTATTTTCTTTCTAGTGAGACTAATGGTCAATGAGTTAGTGATACAGTTTTCTTGGTGGAAAACTTTCATCAGCAAGTACCTTCTTTAAGCATCATTTGTAAAAAGATACGTATAGTATCAACAGCTTAGGAGAACAAGTAAATATGTGAACTGCTGGTTGCAGATGTCGTAGGATTGGAGACATAAGTTACCTGAGTTTCTTGGCAGATGCTAAACAGCTTTTGACTTCTGTTTCAAAACCCTATTTTCTTGTACATCTCCATGCAAAGATCATTCTGTGCTGAAACCTTGCCTTTCAGTTGAAATGTTATAGTTTTCTTTCCTTTGGGTCTTTGATATATTATTCTGTAAACGATGATGTTAAAAATGATTTCTTGGAGAAATGAAGATAAAATGATAAAGAAGCATGACATGCTTATCCAAGTTCATCTTAACCTTTTAAATTAATTTTGAAATGGCTGGATCTTAAGGAACATATCAGGTTGTTTATTATGATTTTATTTTTGTGGAACTATAAAAGAAGATGATTTTCCCCCACCCCCTAGTCTGTGAAGTGGATAGACTAGTGTTAGTAATATGTGAATGTTGAGTAAAAAGAATTTTGGCTTTGGAATCAGACCAGAGTTTGTCTGACTCAGCCACTTAACAACTGTGTGGCCTTAGGCCAGTGAATTTCTCTGAATATCAGTTTTCTTATTTATAAAATGGACTAAGTTGGCAAACATTTATTGGGTTTCTTTTGAATACACTCATGCTCCCTGCCTTCTAGGAGGTTATTGACTAGTGTGACTTGTCAATCAGAATATTCTGTAATAAGTGCGATAATCAGGAGACAGGATCTAGGAACTATCTAAAGCAAGGCTTCTAGTTTTCTTTTTTATTAATGCTCAAATTGTCTATTAAGTGATTCCTGACAGATAGAAAAAGGCACTTATATTTTCTAGTAGAAAAATAGGCTATGCTTTCTTTCTCTGTTTCACACTCCCCCTTCTCCCATCTGAAGATTTTGGGTTAAGAGTTAGTTTATAGATCTGATTTTAAGAGTTGAGCATCTTATGTTGTATGTTTTCTTAAAAGGGCAGTCTCTTTGACCGGATCTATCTAAATTCCATGTCTAGAAAAGGAAAGACTGCTGCCAGACCTGACTCACTTATTGCTGACAGCAGATAAGGGACAGATTATTGAAATATAGACTGACTTCATCAGCCTAGTGATAGGAAAAGAATGAAAATGAGACAGCACCTCAGGGAATTAAATTAAAAATGATGTGAAACTTTATTAGATAATTCTACCTTTCCTCTCCTTAGATGGACTGAGGGAACAGCGTTAATAATTAGAAAAGATTTTGTCAGAGGGTCAAAATTCATTTGTGATTTTTTGATTGTTGTAGCACTTGTGTGTAGTTTAGAAGGGGAGCAAGCAGTTTTACCCCTTAATCAAATGAAGAAATTAAGTTCAAGTAAAAAAGAAAATGCTTTTGGTAATTGAGCTTGATCTCCTATTAGTAGGTATTGCTTTAAAAAAAAGGAAAATTAATTTTTCACTCCTTTGTGCAATATAATTTAGAGTAACATAGTTGTAATTACGTTAGATGATTCAGTGCATGATCATACTTGGTAATTTAATGAGCCTATCAAAAATATTTAATACTACTTGCATGTGCGCGCACGCACACACACACACACACACACACACACACACACACACACACGCATAGCAGAAGATCTAGAAGAATATAAACCTCTGTCATGGATTTTTCTGGGGGAGGAGAATGACGCTGAGGCAGCAGAAGAGAGACTTTCATCTTCACTGCGTATGCTTCTGTATTGGCTTGTTGTTGTTTGTTGTTGTTGTTTAGTAAGGATGTGTTGAAAAGTAAGAGTAAGCATCAGAGAACTGAGAAAAAGCTACTGTGTTCTCAGCCTGTGCATTGGTCAAGACAATGTATAAAATGCAGTTTCTACCCTCCAAAATATATGGAGCAGGTATTTACACACTTGAAAAACAAGAGCTCTGCAGCGTGGCGCTAACTTCTAAGCACAGTGTGGAAGTTTAGAGAAGTGAGAGACCAGTGTGTGCCCTACTAGTGGGAGAAGGCTTCATGGAAGAGGGTGTGGAAGAGATCTTCCCAGTTTGGGGAATATCTGAACCCAGGGTATATCTTACCTTGTAGTTTGCATAGCATACGTTGCTTCAAGGAGGATACAGAGATGAGTAAGACATGATTCCTCATCTTGTTGGCTAGATGGCAGACAGCATTGAAAGCTAGGATGACATACACGAATACGGTGGAGTGTGTCTGCAAAGAGAGGTGCAAACAATGTGCTGGAAGTTGAGATGAGGGAAAAAAATCACCCATAGGAGGTTCTTGGGGGAGGCCTCCTAGGATTGTTGGTATTGGATTATGGTGCTGGTAGAGTGTCACGGCAGAGCAGCACGATTACAGTAGGCATTTTAAAGGAGGAAATGGTAGGTTCGAAATGACATCAGGAAGCCCAACTGGCTACAAATACAGGCTTTGAGAGAATGGAGGAGAGATGTTATTCTCGTGGAAGACATGGCAGTGGATTTGGTATTATTACTGAAGTCATAGCAGCTTATTGAAGGGTAAATTTAATCTCACAAATGTAAAAATATTCTAAAAATTGATTTGAATTAATGTGAAATTTTTTTCCTAAGGGTCCTTTTAATTCAACGTAAACACGTTGGTGTTTCCTTTTTCTAGAGCTTGCCATGGTGGACTTTGAGATGTGTGAATATTCACCAGCAATTGCTTGAGGAACGCTCACCTCAGCTCTTTGCTCTTGCTGAAGACTGTATTGATCAAGGTATGTCGCAGATGTTGTTTGCTATGAACATGTAGCTCCATTCTGTTTTCTTGGCTGAGACATTCCTCTTTCGTCTGTTGTTTGACAGCAGATGGTAACTTTTTGTGTTCCATTCTTTCTGGATGTGGAGTATCACAAATTATTAGGATGTCAGATTATAGGATTTCTTTTTTGTCTTTGAATTTTTAAAAAGGCAATCACTATTATTTATATTACCTACTTAAAAAGAGTGATTTATTCTATGTAGCTCACCATGATTTTATCACAAACTGCCTAAAGGTATTTAAATATTTTCTCGGTTCTTTAATGTAAGAAACCTCATTAGAAACAAATGTAAACTCCCTTTATTTAAAAAAATCTTTAACTAATTTGAACTGGAGTAAATTGTACCAAATTGCATGCAGAACAGGAAATTATTTATCCTATATCCTACTGAGTACATGAAGAAAGGATTCAGGTTTTCTTTTTTTTAAACATTTTGTAGAAAATACATTTTACTGAGGATGACAGTGGATAGAGAGGCATTTTTGCATTTTGTTTTATTGTTTTTTATTGTAGTACATAATGTACCTATAGAAATGTGCCTAGATATAAATATAAAATTAAGTAAATGATCATAAACCACACACCCCTGTAAATGCCTTTGTTGCAGATGCCTCATGTGTCTTTTAGGAAAACATTTTGAGGAAGGGGGAAAATCTTGGGTACCTTGACCCTTGGTTTCCCTGGGATTTTGGAACAATTATTCCTAACAAAAGTTGCCAAACAAAAACAAATTCTCTTGTAGTGAAGGAATACAGAACACAAGTAAACTTGTGTTCAGAAATGAACTTCTGAGTTTCAGAGAAGGGATTTGACATTAAGTGTGCCTGATTCCAGAGCCCTTACTCCTCTCACATCACAAGAGTATGAAGTCATTATGTATGTGGGTGCGTATGTGTGTTGGGGGTGGTGGTTAGTATCACTCTGCGTGGAGAAGCAGTGATCTGCTCTTGATTGAGGCGGCACATTCGTGAAGGCGTAAGACAGCTCTTGTGGGTGTGGGCATGTGTAATTGCAAGATGCTGCTGTACCTTTCTGGAGTCTGGTTCCTTTAAAGGTGCATCTGTATAGTAACAGGCTAGGTCACAATGCACTAGAGAGGACATTAGTTTGTGCGGTAACACATACCACTAAGCTAGAAACTAGTTTCTCAATTTTGTTCTAAGACAGAAATACATACACATATGCTAATCTTAGATAAAATGAACATCTATATGTGATTCAAAATGAGAATGTCAGGTAAATATTATTCAGTCAGTATAATTGTTATTTATATACCTGGACTTAGTTTATATTTGTTCAGGATTTTATGTTATGTAAGAGTGTGGAACAAGCAAGGGTATGTTAGATCAGACTTGTACATGTAAAAGAAGTTATTCTGAGCTTAAACTTTGTATATATAAAACAATATTTGTTCTGCCATGAGATTTAAACCTGACATGTTAGCAGATTGTTTTATTAAATGTAAGCAGTTTACTTTTCTATACAATGACATTTCACTACATGTACAATGATGCAATGAAGCAACAGAACTGAAAAACAGTATTTCTTTTTCCTGTAAAAGTCTTTGGTTTAATGCTTTTGGATTACAAAAGGTTTTTATGAGCAAATTTAGGCTGCTGAACCATCTATATTTTTGTTAAGACTGTAAGCAACTCTCTGTAAGTTGTGAGCAACTTGAGGGCTGATTTTTTTTTATAATAAGTTTTTTTTTTTTTTTTTTTTTTTTTTTGCGGTACGCGGGCCTCTCACTGCTGTGGCCTCTCCCGTTGTGGAGCACAGGCTCCGGACACGCAGGCTCAGTGGCCATGGCTCACGGGCCCAGCCGCTCCGCGGCATGAGGGATCTTCCCAGACCAGGGCACGAACCCGTGTCCCCTGCATCGGCAGGCAGACTCTCAACCACTTCGCCACCAGGGAAGCCCTTGAGGGCTGATTTTTGTCTTGTTTCTGCTTAATGCCTAGAAAATAATAAATATTTAATGCATATTTGTTGAATAGTGATAGCTAACATTTATTGAGCCTTTTCTACATTCACTTTTCAGGGGAGAAGTTGCAGAACTCCCTCTATTTGTCTTCCATCTTGATAGCAGTTTTTATCTGAGTTTACTTCTATACAGAAGTTTTTCAAAAAGTGAAATGTTATAGAAATTATGAGAAAATTGATCCTATCCAGATACCCTATGGGATCTTGAATCTTCTCTTTATAGTGTTGCCTAAGTGTGGAGTTCTCTTGCAAATGAAATATGCAGTTGGACTTGGAGAAAATTAAGACCTGATGCCCAGTTTAGCAGACGTCATTGTCCTCTTTCTATTTTTAGTAAAATGAAAACTGTATAGACTAAGTCTTCCCGCATTCATGCCATTTCATATTTTTAAAATGAAGTGAGATACGTTCCATAAACAAACTTAGTGCAAGGGAAACAGAGGAGTGGGGGCTCACAAAACTGGTAAAGTTTTGAAAGTCAGAGATGAGTTGAACTTTACTGATATTAATGGGGAAAAAAGTTGATTTTTCCTGAGGATAGTGAAAGCGTTTGGAAGAAGATGGCATCAGGATTCAGCCCACTATTTAATTTTGTAAATTAAACATTATACTGTGTAGCATATTATACAGTTTCGTATGCTTCATTATACTTTTATGGAAAATCGGTAAATGAACAAAAAAACAAGGTGTCACTGGGAGTTTTTATTTCTCTTTTTGTAAAGGAAATCAAGTTTGATGCAGTTGCCAGAGGGAAAGCTCCATCTCTTCCCTTTATCCCATATAATATATATAAATCTGCATTTATGTCTACATCTTTACCACATCTCAGTGACTAATGTTCTTAATGATGACCCTTAATTATTAAGAAAAGAAAAAAAATACCTTTTTTATGTACCATTTTCAAAGGTAGGAACCATATGAATGATAGGAACCATCCTCTTCTTAGAGAGAATTCTAAGAGGTAAAATTAGGTCCTCAACAGAAAGTGTTAACTAAGATATCTGGAAGATATGACTCTAAGTGACTCATTCCCCAAGTGGTCTCAGTTCTTTCCTGCAGTATATTTTAGCATATCGTTTGCTTTGCCTTGCAACTAAGAATTTTTTATGTTGCTGTTCTAGGCTAATCAACGACATTTTTTTATTTTATCTTCTCGTAAATTGGTCCATTTTGGCTATGTCTAAGTGTGCACATAGTCTTAAACTGCAACATTTCATAAACAGTTTTATTTAAAAAAGTGTTCTGGGATTTAACCCAAATGTTGACCCAACAGTCAGTTATAACTGAAATATTGTTCAGTGTCCAGAGAAGAATATTATATTTGAAATGTTGCCCTTGAAGGATCATCAAAAAGTTGGCAAGATTTTTTTTTTGCTTCAGTCTATGAAACATAAGCAACTGCGATCTTTATATTTTTGTCCAGGAATGTTGCATCAGTACAATGTAGTGGAATATAACCCATCAGAATGTCAGCATAACTTTGCTGGACTGATCACATCTCTGAAAGGAGTGAGTTAGAATCTTGAAAAGTCTGATCCTCAGCGCACTCTGAGATCCTCTTTGGATGTCATACTGATGAAACCGTGATTCTCTGAAGGCTGCTTAAGGGCACACAATCATTTATTGTGGGATCTGATACTGAAAACGTGTTCCGTATAGTGCATGAGATGTAATATTGAGGTTTAGGTATTTGAAGATGAGCTTATGTCTAAGAGAAAACAGGCTAAAATGCTTTGTCCGAGATTCCACGGTAACATTTACAGGCAGCTCTGTGACTCTAGGCTTAGATTGTTTCCACATAGAAAGAGTTCGTCAGGAGATTAGTTTCTTGATGACTGATGAATGTATCGATTTTTAAAGATAAATTTGATACTTTGGGATGGATGTCTTTAAATGTACTAAGTATAATTATCTAATTATAATTATCCATATGAATCCATAGGGATTTCATTTTAACATAGCTTTCAATAATCTCATGAGAAGAGATTTTGGTTTTAGCATACATTTTAAATATATGCTAAATATATTAAATATATGCTGGTTGACATTTTGATCCAGAAGGTCATGAATATTCATTTCCATGGAGAACCTACTGATTTATTAAAATAGTAAATATATGTCTGTTGGGTCAACATGCTCCTCTTTCTATTTAAACTTGAGTTATCCAAAGCTTAAAACTTTGTGTTCACGGTTGACTCATTGTTTTCCATCATTCTTCGTATCTAGCCAGTTCTTAAATCTTATCAGTTCATCCCTAAGAGTTTCATATCCATCCTTCTTTTCCATTCCTACAACTCTTATCCTAGCCCATGTCTGAAATCTTTAGTTTGGAAAGGCCCTTTAGAGATTATCTTGTCCAGCTAACTCATTTTACAAAGAATTGAGACTCAGAGATTCTCCAAGAACCAGAACTATGATCTGGAGTTTCTGACTCCAAATCTGTTTACTCTTCTTTCCATTACTTTTCTCCAAACTGGTCAGTAGGGCAGAATTCTAACATCTAATAATAATAATGCAGTTTACATTTCAGTAGTTCTTACTCCACACCAAGTACTGTTCTAAGTCTTTAAATATGTTAACTACCTTATTCCTTGCAACAACTCTATGAGATAGAACTGAAGACTTGCTATAGGAAGGTGTAGCAGTGGATTTGTGTGCTTTTGTTTTGCGATGTTTTTGAAGTATAATTAACCTACAGTAAGGCTCAAATTTAAGGTGTACAGTTGGTGATATTTTACATATGTATATACTTGTGAAATTATCACAATCAAGATAATTAACAGAACCTAGAGTTTTAAGATCTGACTTTCAGTTTCTGTTCTGTCACTGACATGCTGTGTGCTTCAGGGAGCTCGTCTGACTTCCAAACCAAGAGTTTTCTTCCGCGTAAAAATGGTCTTTAAGTCCTTACTAGGTGTAAAATAATGTGATTCTTTGCAGGCCAGCTTCCCACCCATCCTAATGCTGGGATCTGTTGGAAGATTGTGTCCAAAAATGTTATTTCCGGGCTTCCCTGGTTGCGCAGTGGTTGAGAGTCCGCCTGCCGATGCAGGGGACACGGGTTCGTGCCCCAGTCCAGGAAGATCCCACATGCCGCAGAGCAGCTGGGCCCGTGAGCCATGGCCGCTGAGCCTGCGCGTCCGGAGCCTGTGCTCTGCAACGGGAGAGGCTGCAACAGTGAGAGGCCTGCGTACTGCAAAAAAAAAAAAAAAAAAAAAAAATGTTATTTCCTTTTTCATTGGGCTTTCTGAGATGACCTTGAGAAGGAGCTCATTCCATTGTTGGGATCTGTAATTGCTACAAAGTGCCTTTTAGTAAATAAAAAAACCTGCTAGTCTTTCACTTGCTAGCTAGCTAGAGCCGTGCTGTCCAACACAGTAGCCACTAGCCGCATGTGGCTAATTAAAATAAAAGAAATGAAATAAAGAATTCAGTTTCTCTAGCCCCATTTCAAGTGCTCAGAAGCCACCTGTGGTAAATGGCTACCATTTTGGACAGTGCAGCTGTGGAGTATTTACATCGTTACAGAAACTTTCATTGGCCGGTGCTCCTGTTGAGCAACAGAATTTCAGGGTAGGTCTATCCTTCTTCCTGTGTGACCAGCCTTGCAGTTCCTTAAGGCTGTTATCACCATCACTTTGTGTCTGAAGGGTTGCACCTGACTTGTAGGCTCCTTCTTGGCCTTCCTTTCTTCTGCCTGTACAGCAGTACTGGATTTTTTTTTTAAATACCAATTTCATCATGTCATTTTTAAATTAGGAAAATCTTTAATCATTCCCAGTTTTATTTTTGACTTTCTGTTTCCTGCCCAACTTGATATTTAATTAAAAAAATTTTTTTGGAATGATTGCTGAGTTCCAGTCACTGTGGTAGTTGCTAGGGATATCAGTGAACTCAGTGGGTTAGGGAATAAAATGCAAGTGAAACCGTGCACCTCAGATTGGGACTTGAACCCACGCAGCCGGGACTTGAACCCAGCCAAAACCCTGATTGGGAACTCGAACCCAGGTGGCTGGCACTCGAACCGGGACAAAACGGACAGGTGATACCTCCAACTGAGATCACACACTTGGTTTCAGGACTTAATGAAGCTCAGGTTCTTGATGTCTCATTGCAGAAAGAATTCAGTGAGAGACAAAGTGATAGGTAAGAAGTGGATTTATTTAGAGGGAAACACACTCCACAGACAGAGTGTGGGCCATCTCAGAAGGCGAGAGTGGTACCAGGGTATGGGGTTGTGAGTTTTTACAGGGGTGGGTAATTTCATAGGCTAATGAGTGGAAGGAGTATTCCAGCTATTTTCGGAAGGGGTGGGGATTTCCAGGAATTGGGCCACTGCCTACTTTGTGATCCTTATGGTCTGTCTTGGAACTGTCATGGCGCCTGTGGGTGTGTCATTTAGCTTGCTGATGTGTTACAGTGAGCATATACTGAGGCTCAAGGTCTAGTGGAAGTTGACTTGTACGCCATCTTGGGCCCATTTGGTTCTAATCAGTTTTTTTTTTTTAAAAACATCTTTATTGGAGTATAATTGCTTTACAATGGTGTGTTAGTTTCTGCTTTATAACAAAGTGAATCAGCTATACATATACATATATCCCCATATCTCTTCCCTCTTGCGTCTCCCTCCCTCCCACCCTCCCTATCCCACCCCTCTAGGTGGTCACAAAGCACCGAGCTGATCTCCCTGTGCTATGCGGCTGCTTCCCACTAGCTATCGGTTTTACATTTGGTAGTGTATATATGTCCATGCCACTCTCTCACTTTCTCTAAGCTTACCCTTCCCCCTCCTCCCCTGTGTCCTCAAGTCCATTCCCTAGTAGGACTGTGTCTTTATTCCCATCCTTCCCCTAGGTTCTTCATGACCTTTTTTTGTTTTCTTTAGATTCCATATATATGTGTTAGCATACGGTATTTGTTTTTCTCTTTCTGACTTACTTCACTCTGTATGACAGACTCTAGGTCCATCCACCTCACTACAAATAACTCAATTTCCTTTCTTTTTATGGCTGAGTAATATTCCATTGTATATATGTGCCACATCTTCTTTATCCATTCATCTGTCGATGGACACTTAGGTTGCTTCCATGTCCTGGCTATTGTAAATAGAGCTGCAATGAATATTGTGGTACATGACTCTTTTTGAATTACGGTTTTCTCAGGGTATATGCCCAGTAGTGGGATTGCTGGGTCATATGCTGGTTCTATTTTTAGTTATTTAAGGAACCTCCACACCTTTCTCCATAGTGGCTGTATCAATTTACATTCCCATCAACAGTGCAAAGGGTTCCTTTTCTCCACACCTTCTCCAGCATTTAGTGTTTGTAGGTATTTTGATGGTGGCCATTCTGACTGGTGTGAGGTGATACCTCATTGTAGTTTTGATTTGCATTTCTCTAATAATTAGTGATGTTGAGCATTCTTTCATGGGTTTGTTGGCAATCTGTATATCTTCTTTGGAGAAATGTCTATGTAGGTCTTCTGCCCATTTTTCAATTGGGTTGTATGTCTTTTGATATTGAGCTGCATGCGCTGCTTGTAAATTTTGGAGATTAATCCTTTGTCAGTTGCTTCATTTGCAAATATTTTCTCCCATTCTGAGGGTTGTCTTTTCGTCTTGTTTATGATTTCCTTGGCTGTGCAAAACCTTTTAAGTTTCATTAGGTCCCATTTGTTTATTTTTATTTCCATTTCTCTAGGAGCTGGGTCAAAAAGGATCTTCCTGTGATTTATGTCAGAGTGTTCTGCCTATGCTTTCCTCTAAGAGTTTTATAGTGACTGTCCTTACATTTAGGTTTTCATCCATTGTGAGTTTATTTTTGTGTATGGTGTTAGCGAGTGTTCTAATTTCATTCTTTTACATGTAGCTGTCCAGTTTTCCCAGCACCACTTATTGAAGAGGCTGTCTTTTCTATATTGTGTATTCTTGCCTCCTTTATCAAAAATAAGGTGACCATACGTACATGGGTTTATCTCTGGGCTTTCTATCCTGTTGCATTGATCTGTATTTCTGTTTTTGTACCATACTGTCTTGGTTACCATAGCTTTGTACTATAGTCTGAAGTCAGGGAGCCTGATGCCTCCAGCTCCTTTTTTCTTTCAGAAGATTGCTTTGGCTATTCGGGGTCTTTTGTGTTTCCATAAAAATTGTGCAATTTTTTGTTCTAGTTCTGTGGAAAATGCCAGTGGTAGTTTGATAGGAATTGCATTGAATCTAGATTGCTTTGGGTAGTATACTCATTTTCACAATGTTGATTCTTCCAATCCAAGAACATGGTACTTCTCTCCATCTGTTTCCATCATCTTTAATTTCTTTCATCATTGTGTTAAAGTTTTCTGCATACAGGTTTTTTGTCTCCTTAGGTAGGTTTATTCCTAGGTGTTTTATTCTTCTTGTTACAGTGGTAAATGGGAGTGTTTCCTTAATTTCTCTTTCAGATTTTTCATCATTAGTGTATAGGAATGCAAGAGATTTCTGTGCATTAATTTTGTATCCTACTTACCAAATTCATTGATTAGCTCTAGTAGTTTTCTGGTAGCATCTTTAGGATTCTCTATGTATACTATCATGTCGTCTGCAGACAGTGGCAGCTTTACTTGTTTTCCGATTTGGATTCACTTTATTTCTTTTTCTTCTCTGATTGCTGTGGCTAAAACTTCTAAAACAATGTTGAATAATAGTGGTGAGAGTGGGCAACCTTGTCTTGTTCCTGATCTGAGTGGAAATGGTTTCAGTTTTTCACAGTTGAGGATGATGTTGGCTGTGGGTTTGTCATAAATGGCCTTTATTATGTTGAGTTAAGTTCCCTCTAGGCCTACTTTCTGGAGGGTTTTTATCATAAATGGGTGTTGAATTTTGTCAAAAGCTTTTTCTGCGTCTATTGAGATGATCATATGGTTTTATCCTTTAGTTTGTTAATATGGTGTATCACATTGATTGATTTGCATATATTGAAGAATCCTTGCATTCGTGGGATAAGCCCCACTTGATCATGTTGTATGATCCTTTTAATGTGCTGCTGGATTCTGTTTGCTAGTATCATTATTATTTTTTTTTTGCAGTATGCGGGCCTCCCACTGCTGCGGCCTCTCCTGCCGCGGAGCACAGGCTCCGGATGCACAGGCTCAGCGGCCATGGCTCGGGCCCAGCCGCTCCGCGGCATGTGGGATCCGTCCTTACCAGGGTATGAAGCTGTGTCCCCTGCATCAGTAGGCAGACTCTGAACCACTGCGCCACTGTGGAAGCCCTGTTTGCTAGTATTTTGTTAAGGATTTTTGCATCTGTGGTCATCAGTGATATTGGCCTGTAGTTTTCTTTCTTTGTGACATCTTTGTCTGGTTTTGGCATCGGGGATGGTGGTCTCGTAGAATGAGTTTGGGAGTGTTCCTCCCTCTGCTATATTTTGGAAGAGTTTGAGAAGGATAGGTGTTAGCTCTTCTCTAAGTGTTTGATAGAATTCACCTGTGAAGCCAGCTGGTCCTGGGCTTACGTTTGTTGGAAGATTTTTAATCACAGTCTCAATTTCAGTGCTTGTGATTGGTCTGTTTATATTTTCTATTTCTTCCTTGTTCAGTCTCAGAAGGTTGTGCTTTTCTAAGGCCCTGTCCATTTCTTCCAGGTTGTCCATTTTATTGGCATATAATTGCTTGTAGCAATCTCTCATGATCCTTTGTATTTCTGCAGTGTCAGTTGTTACTTCTCCTTTTTCATTTCTAATTCTTCTTACTTGAGTCTTCTCCCTTTTTTTCTTGATGAGTCTGGCCAGTGCTTTATCAATTTTGTTTATCTTCTCAAAGAAGCAACTTTTAATTTTTTTGATCTTGCTATTGTTTTCTTCATTTCTTTTTCATTTATTTCTGGTCTGATCTTTTGATTTCTTTCCTTCTGCTAACTCTGGGGTTTTTTGTTCTTATTTCTCTAATTGCTGTAGGTGTAAGCTTAGATTGTTTATTTGAGGTGTTTCTTGTTTCTTGAGGTGGGACTGTAGTGCTCTAAACTTCCCTCTTAGAACTGCTTTTGCTGCATCCCATAGGTTTTGGGTCATTGTGTTTTCATTGTAAATTGTTTCTAGGTATTTTTTGATTTCCTCTTTGATTTCTTCAGTGATCTCTTGGTTGTTAAGTAGTGTATTGTTTAGCCTCCATGTGTTTGTAGTTTCTACAGATTTTTTCCTGTAATTGATATCTAGTCTCTTTTTTGTGGTTGGAAAAGATACTTGATATGATTTCAGTTTTCTTAAATATACCAAGGCTTTATTTGTGACCCAAGATATGATCTGCCCTGGAGAATGTTCCACGCGCACTTGAGAAGAAAGTGTATTCTGTTGTTTTTGGATGGAACGTCTTATAAATATCAGTGAAGTCCATCTTGTTTAATGTATCATTGAAAGCTTGTGTTTCCTTATTTATTTTCATTTTGGATGATATGTCCATTGGTGAAAGTGGGGTGTTAAAGTCCCCTACTATGATTGTGTTACTGTCAGTTTCCCCTTCTATGGCTGTTAGCATTTGCCTTATGTGTTGCGGGTCTCCTCTGTTGGGTGCATAAATATTTACAATTGTTATATCTTCTTCTTGGATTGATCTCTTGATCATTATGTAGTGTCCTTCTTTGTCTCTTGTAATAATCTTTATTTTAAAGTGTATTTTGTCTGATATGAGAATTGCTACTCCAGCTTTCTTTTGATTTCCATTTGCATGGAATATCTTTTTCCATCCCCTCACTTTCAGTCTGTATGTGTCCCTAGGTCTGACGTTGGTCTCTTGTAGACAGCATATATGCGGTCTTGTTTTTGTATCCATTCAGCCAGTCTGTGCCTTTTGGTTGGTGCATTTAATCCATTTACATTTTAGGTAATTTTCGATATGTATGTTCCTATTACTGTATTCTTAATTGTTTGGGGTTTGTTATCGTAGGTCTTTTCCTTCTCTTGTGTGTCCTGCCTAGAGAAGTTCCTTTAGCATTTGTTGTAAAGCTGGTTTGGTGGTGCTGAATTCTCTTAGCTTTTGCTTGTCTGTAAAGGTTTCAATTTTGTCCGTCGAATCTGAATGAGATCCTTGCTGGGTAGAGTAATCTTGGTTGTAGTTTCTTCCCTTTCATCACTTTAAATATGTCCTGCCACTCCCTTCTGGCTTGCAGAGTTTCTGCTGAAAGATCAGCTATTAACCTTATGGGGATTCCCTTGTGCTGTTTTTCCCTTGCTGCTTTTTAATATTTTTTGTTTGTATTTAATTTTTGATAGTTTGATTAATATGTGCCTTGGCGTGTTTCTCCTTGGATTAATCCTGTATGGGACTCTCTGTGCTTCCTGGACTTGATCAACTATTTCCTTTCCCATATTAGGGAAGTTTTCAACTATAATCTCTTCAAATATTTTCTCAGTCCCTTTCTTTTTCTCTTTTTTTTTCTGGGACCCCTATAATTCGAATGTTAGTGCGTTTAATGTTGTCCCAGAGGTCTCTGAGACTGTCCTCAATTCTTTTCATTCTTTTTTCTTTATTCTGCTCTGCAGTTGTTATTTCCACTATTTTATCTTCCAGGTCACTTACCCGTTTTTCTGCCTCAGTTGTTCTGCTGTTGATTCCTTCTAGAGAATTTTTAATTTCATTGATTGTGCTGTTCATCATTGTTTGTTTGCGCTTTAGTTCTTCTAGGTCACTGTTAAACGTTTCTGTATTTTCTTCATTCTGTTTCCAAGATTTTAGATGATCTTTACTATCATTACTCTGAATTCTTTTTCAGGTAGACTGCCTATTTCCTCTTCATTTATTTGGTCTGGTGGGTTTTTACCTTGCTCCTTTATCTGCTGTGTGTTTCTCTGTCTTCTCATTTTGCTTAACTTACTGTGTTTGGGGTCTCCTTTTCACAAGATGCGGGTTTGTAGTTCCCGTTGTTTTTGGTGTCTGTCCCCAGTGGCTAAGGTTGGTTCAGTGGGTTGTGTAGGGCTTCCTGGTGGAGGGGACTTGTGCCTGTGTTCTGGTGGATGAGGCTGGATCTTGTCTTTTTGGTGGGCAGGACCATGTCCGTTGGTATGTCCGCTGGGTTGTCTGTGACCTTATTATGATTTTAGGGAGCCTCTCTGCTAGTGGTTGGGCTTGTGTTCCTGTGTTGCTAGTTGTTTGGCATAGGGTGTCCAGCACTGTAGCTTGCTGGTTGTTGAGTGGAGCTGGGTGTTGGCATTGACATGGAGATCTCCAGGAGATTTTTGCTGTTTGATATTACATGGAGCTGGGAGCTCTCTGGTGGACCAGTGTCCTGAACTCGGCTCTCCCACATCAGAGGCATGGACCTGACACCCGGTTGGAGCACTAAGACCCTGTCATCCACATGGCTCAGAATAAAAGGGAGAAAAAAAGAAAGAAAAAAAATACAGTAAAGTTATTAAAATAAAAAATAATTATTAAAAATTAAAATATTAAAATGTAATAAAGAAGGAAGAGAGCAACCAAACCAAAAAAAAATCAACCAATGATAACAAGTGCTAAAAGCTATACTAAAATAAACCAAAACAGACAGAGAGAACCCTGGACAAATGGTAAAAGCAAAGCTATACAGAAAAAGTCACACACAGAAGTGTACACATACACACTCACAAAAAGAGAAAAAGGAAAAAAATATATATATCGTTGTTCCCAAAGTCCACCTCCTCATTTTGGGATGATTTGTTGTCTATTCAGGTATTCCACAGATGCAGGGTACATCAAGTTGATTGTTGAGATTTAATCCACTGCTCCTGAGGGTGCTGGGATAGATAACCTGTTTCTCTTCTTTTTTCACACAGCTCCTGGGGTTCAGCTTTAGATTTGGCCCTTCCTCTGCCTGTAGGTCACGTTTAGGCACCCGTTCCCCGCTCAGGCAGGACGGGGTTAAAGGAGCAGCTGATTCGGGGGCTCTGGCTCACTCAGGCCGGGGGGAGGGAGGGTACAGGATGCGGGTTGAGCCTGCAACAGCAGAGGCAGCATGATGTTGCAACAGCCCGAGGCGTGCTGTGCATTCTCCTGGGGAAGTTGTTCCTGGATCATGGGACCCCGGCAGTGGCGGGCTGCGCTGGTTCCCGGGAGGGGAGGTGTGGATAGTGACCTGTGCTCGCACACAGGCTTCTTGGTGGCAGCAGCAGCAGCCTTTGTGTTTCATGCACATCTCTGGGGTCCGCGCGCCTGTCTCTGGAGCTTGTTTAGGCGGCGCCCTGAATCCCCTCTCCTCACGCACCAGGAAACAGAGAGGCAGGAAAAAGTCTCTTGCCTCTTAGGCAGGTCCAGACTTTTCCCCAGACTCCCTTCTGGCTAGCTTTGGCGCACTAGCACCCTTCAGGCTGTGTTCATGCAACCAACCCCAGTCCTCTCCCTGGGATCTGACTTCTGAAGCCCGAGACTCAGCTCCTAGCCCCGCCTGCCCTGGCGGGTGAGCAGACAAGCCTCTCAGGCTGGTGAGTGCTGGTCGGCATCGATCCTCTGTGCGGGAATCTCTCAGCTTTGCCCTCTGCACCCCTGTTGCTGCGCTCTCCTCTGTGGCTCCGAAGCTTCCCCACTCCGCCACCCACAGTCTCCGCCCACAAAGGGGCTTCCTAGTGTGTGGAAACTGTTCCTCCTTCACAGCTCCCTCCCACTGGTGCAGGTCCCATCCCTATCCTTTTGTCTCTGTTTATTCTTTTTTCTTTTGCCCTACCCAGGGACGTGGGGAGTTTCTTGCCTTTTGGGAAGTCTGAGGTCTTCTGCCAGCATTCAGTAGGTGTTCTGTAGGAGCTGTTCCACATGTAGATGTATTTCTGATGTATTTGTGTGGAGGAAGGTGATCTCCACGTCTTACCCTTCCTCCATCTTGAAGGTCTCCTTGGTTCTAATCAGTTCATGTTATGCCCTCGGGCTATGTCATTCTTTCAGTGGTTGTGCCCTGCCCCCTTCCCTCCTGCTTCACAAGTAGAAGAAAAGAGGAGGGGATGGCAGCCATTAAAAAAAAAAAAAAGAAAGAAAGAAACCTTGCTATTTGTGACAACATGGATGAACCTTGAGGGTATCATGCTAAGTGAAGTAAGTCAGAGAAAGACAAAAATTGTGTGATCTTACTTATATGTGGAATCCAAAACACAAAACAAAGAAACACAACAATGAAAACCAACTCATAGATACAGTGGTTGCCAGAGGGGAGAAAGGTGGGAGGGGCAAAATAGGTAAAGGGGATTAAGAGGTACAAACCTCTATTTATAAAATAAATAAGCCTTGGAGACTTAATATACAGCATAAGAAATGGGTCAGTAATATTGTAATAACTTTGTATGGGGACAGATGGTTATTAGTCTTACGGTGGTGATCATATACATTCATAATGTATACAAATGTGAAATCCCTATGTAGTACACTTGAAAATGACAAAATATTGTACATCAACTATATTTCAATTAAAAAAGAAAAAGGAAGGAATGAATGAAAGGATATGATTAGTCTAAACTTGAGAGACCAGAGAAGGCTTTACAAAGTGGCTAATGCTTGAACTGATTCTTGAAGAATGAGTAAGAATTTATTAGGTGAAGTTGGAAATGACATATAATATGTACAAAGAGAGGCACATAGACTTGAAACATCTTTGTGCATTTGGGGATTCCAGTAGTTTGGAATGGTTGGAGCGATGTTAGGAGTTGTGTGTCAGGTTATGAGGTTGAAACAGGTTGACAGGAGCTAGATGGATAGGAAATTGGATTTCTATCTTGTTGGTGACAGCCGTCAAAGGGTTTTTAAATATTTGTTCACTCCTAGAATATTTATTAAACACCAACTATGACAAGTGCTAGACTTAAACAGCAGTGAATAAGACACTGCTGTGACCCTTACAGTCTAGAGGTGGAGTTATAGCCAAATTCTACCCATCTTTTAAGGCCCAGCCCTTCTGACGAGGTTTGTTCAACTATCCCAGCTTTATGAATTCCCCCCCCTTTGGTATTTATGGTCAATTTATACCCAATTTCAAATCAAATTAACTGTGTGTTGAATAATGATTATGTGTCTTCTCTTCCTAGTGCTTCTTCCCCCATCTTCTTTTTTGCAGAGAGTAGGGCTTAAACTGTGCTGTAGGATATAGCACAATTGTAAGCATATATAATATTTCAGTAGATATTGATTAGAATTGTGGGATGGAAGAAAAATCAGAGAGGGCAATGTAGGAAACAAGCTTGGAAAGTATGGAAGTTGGGGAGAAGAAGATTTTTGTTTGTTTTTTTTAAGAAATGAGTTGAAATTGGCTGTCACTTTCCTATGGCTGTGTGTGCCTCCCTGGTTTTCATGACTTACGATGGATACCCTCCATCCACCTATTGAGGATCTTATGAAGTTTCCATTTGGTTGGCATGTTACTGAGGCAACCCAGGCTACATTTGGCTCTGAAAGTGCAATCTGTCTATATTAATCTTAAGTACGTATCTAGAATTCTTTTGTAAAGAACTCATCCTCATCAACCAGGGCTCTGTGAAAACCCTAAAATTTGGTTTATGTAGGAAAGGCCAGATATGTTCTTAATTATTTTTCTTTATTAGTTGCTAATATTTTGGACTTAAAAAAATTTTCTTGAAACATAAACCTCTAGAAAAGTTGCAAGTATAGTACAAAGAACTTTTTTTTCCCCTCTGAAACCATTTAAGAATAAGTTGCTGAATTGATGGCCTATCACTCCTCCATAGTTTAGGGTGTTTTTCTATGAAGGCATTTTCGTATACAACCACAATACAACAATCAATATTAGGAAATTAACATCGATACAATACAAATATTTAATTACTGCCATTCAGGATTTGCCAGTTGTCCCTAAAATGTCCTAAAAAGCGAAATGACCCAGTCCAGAATCAAGTGTTACATTTAGTTGTCATATCCCTTTAGTCTCTTTCAGTCTAGGTCTGTCACAGAAATCATGCTGTGTTACTGTCATTGCATCCTATCAGATGGTGCACGATTTCAGTTGGTTCCATTACTGGTGATACTAACTTTGGTCACTCGACTAAGGTGGTATTTGTCAGTCTTCTTCACTACAGAATTATCCATTTTCTCTTTATATTTTTAAATTTTTGAAACAGCTTTATTGAGATAAAATTGACATGCAATACACCTGACATACTTAAAATGTATAATTTGTAAAGTTTGGACATATGTTTACACCCATGAAACGATCACCACAATTGAGATAATGAACAAATACTTTGCTCCCAAAAGCTTCCTTGTGCTTCTCGGGAGCCCTGTCCTCTCACTCTTCCTGATCTCTCCTTCAGCCTCTTCAGGCCACCACTCATCTGCTTTCTATAGCTATATATCAGTTTGCATTTTGTTGAATTTTATAAAAGTTGATTCATACAGTCTGTACTCTTATTTTTTTTTTTTTTTGTGGCCTGGCTTCTTTGACTCAGCATAATTATTTTGATTCACCCGGTAGGTCATTCGTTTTAATTTTTGAGTAGTGTTCCATTGTATGGGAATACCGCAGTTTGTTTATCCTTTCATCTGTTGATGGAAATTTGGATTGCTTCCAGTTTTTGGCTGTTACTCTTTATAATTAATTGCTGTTTTATGGTGATGTACTTAGAGACCATGTAAGTCTCCTATTCCTCACTAAACTTTGCATTTATGCATTTATATATTGATACTGGTATGTGGTCACAGATTCCTAATTTATTCAGTAGATTATAATTGTTACTATAATTGTTTTGATGCTCAAATTGTCCCAGATTTGGCCAGTTGGAGCTTGTTGAAATTGGCTTCTGTGCCCTTTCAACATATCTTTGGGCACTTCTTTATTTTCTGACATAAGAAGATGCTTTAGCCTTATTTGCTCTGGCCCTGGAATCAGTAATTTCTCCAAGGAGCTCTGGTTCCTTTTAAAGCCTTTCAACAGACATAGCTGGAAAGTATGTGTATATGTATATATAAGTACATGTACACATCTGTATCTATTTCTATATTTATCTTTGTATTAAAAACCACAAATTTACATAATCTCCAATTCCAATCCAATATCACAGGGCTTATTTTAGTCTTCTCTCTTCCAAATTTCTAACTCTTTTCTTTGACAGTGAAAAACCAGGCTCCCATTAACCTCAATATGAGTACTTGTACAGTCTTCCCAGCCATACCTCTACTGTGCAGGCTGCTCCCTTGGCTCTGACCTTGGGTAACACACAGCTTAATCCTTGACCTGGCTCTGTTGAATGTTGGTTAAGTCCCTGGCCCTGTTGAGCATGCCAGTTGAGACCCCAGCCCCGCAAACATATTGCTCTAGTCTCTGACTGATCCCCAGCCCCAGCAGACTCTCCGGGTGAGCCCTGGACCTTGCAAACATGCTGGCTGAGTCTTTGGTCAAGTCACCAGTCCTGGTTTTAGGAACGCATAAGTCATGTCTCAAACTTAGGGCAAGCACCCAGCTGAGGCCCTTGTTGAGACTTTGTTTTTGGCAAACACGCTGGTTGAATCCCCATTCAGACCAGGCCCCAGAAGACATGCCTGTTAAGTCCCTGACCCTGACCAAAGAGCTCCAATTAAAATTTAACCTTACAAAGTGTTTATAATGGTATTTATATCTTTTTCTTAAACTGGAGATCTTGTTTCTAACAATATTAATGTAATTACTTGTTTTACTTTACATATAAAATGTTTCAATGGGGAAAAAGTAGTCTTTTCAACTGGGACAAGTGGGTAACCACATGCAAAAGAATGAAATTGGACCCTTACCTTATACTGTCTACAGAAGTTAAATTTAAGTGGATTAGAGACCTAAATTTAAGGGCTAAAACTATAGGACTCTTAGGAGAAAATATAGGGGTAAATCTTTATGACCTTAGATTTGGCAACAGATTCTTAAATATGACACGAAAAGCATGAGCAACAAAAGAAAAAACATAGATACGTTGGACTTCATCACAATTTAAAAAACTTTTGGGTTTCAAAGGACACTATCAAGAAAGTGAAAAGACAAGCCATAGAATGGGAGAATATATTTGCAAATCATATATATCATAAGGGACTTGTATCTGGAATATGTAAAGAACTCTGACAACCCAATTATAAAAGAAAAAGACCCAATTAAAAATGGGCAAAGGATCTAAGCAGATGTTTATCTAGAGAAGACATAAGTACGTGAAAGAATGTTCGATATCGAGCTTCCCTGGTGGCGCAGTGGTTGAGAGTCCGCCTGCCGATGCAGGGGACACGGGTTCGTGCCCCGGTCTGGGAGGATCCCACATGCCGTGGAGCGGCTGGGCCTGTGAGCCATGGCCGCTGAGCCTGCGTGTCCGGAGCCTGTGCTCCGCAACGGGAGAGGCCACAACAGTGAGAGGCCTGCGTACCGCAAAAACAAACAAACAAACAAAAAAAGTTCGATATCATTAGCCATTAGGGCAGTGAGAATCAAGACCATGGTGAGATGTAAGTTCACACTCCCACGACTGGCTATAATAAAAAAAGTGAGATAATAACAAGTATTGTTGAGGACGTGGAAAAATTGGAACACTGCTGGTGGAAATGTAAAATGGTACAGCCATTTTGGAAGACAGTTTGGCAGTTTCTTAAACAGTTAAGTACAGAATCACCACCTGATCCAGCAGTTCAACTCCTAGGTATATACCCAAGAGAAATGAAAACGTAGGTCCATACAAAACCTTGTATATGAATGTTTATAGCAGCATTATTTGTAATAACTAAAAGATGGAAGTGTTCATCAAGTGATATATGGATAAACAAAATATTGTATATCCATACAGTGGATTCCATTGTAGTATTATTTAGCCATAAACAAATGAAGTGCTGATACATACTACAACACAAGTGAACCTTGAAAACATCATACTAAGTTATAGAAACCAGTTATGACAGACTACATAGTATATGATTTCATTTATATGAAATGTCCAGAATAGGCAGATTTAGAGTCAGAAAGTAGATTAGTTGTATTTAGGGCTATGGGAGGGGTGGGCGGAGGAGAGTGATAGCTAAAGGGTTCAGGATTTATTTTTGAGGTGATAAAAATGTTTTAGAGTTGACTTGTGATGGTTGCAGATTTCTTGGAATATACTAAAAGCCATTGAGTTTCACACTTCAGGTTGTTGGGCTTGTACGTATGTGAATTATCTAAATAAAGCTGTTGAAAAATTTAACCTTGCATGTACAGCATAGTGACTATAGTTAATTCTGTATTGAAAGTTGCTGAGAGAGTAGGTCTTAAAAGTTCTTATCACAAGAAAAAAAACTTGTAACTGTATGTGGTGATGGATGTTAACTAGACTTACTGTGGTGATCATTTTGCAGTATATACATATATTGAATCATTATGTTTTATACCTGAAATTAATATCATGTTATATGTCAATTTTATTTCAATAAAAAGGTGAAAAAAAGATTTAACCTAGGAATTTCTTAAAATGTCCAAAACCAAAATGAAGTCAATTGTATAACTTTACTAAAAATGTTAAAGACATACTGTTTTCTTGAATAGGATGATCAGTATTGTAAAGATGCTAATTGTGCAATTACAGTAAGTGCAATTACATTTTGAAGAGGGAATATGCAAATTGATTTTGGAAGAAAAAGTATGTAAGAATAATCAAGAGGATTTTTAAAGAGAAAAATAATGATGCAGACTTTCCCTTAGATATAAAAGTTACTCTAAAACTATAGTAATTTCAACAGTATGATAGTAGTAAAGAAATAATATGATATAAAAAAATTTAACCTTGCAGTGTATCAATATCTTTGATTTCATATTTATATCCTTCTTCTCTTAAACTGAAAATCTTGTTCCTAACAACATAAACATAATTACTTACTTGCTTTGTTGTATATATAAAAAGTTTCAAAACAATGCCAGCATTCCTACTAACAATAAGACCACTGAATAAGGCTCAAGATTTCTTTGCAACTCTCTTTGCCCCTAGAATATGTTACCTTAAGGATGTATACTATGCTCTAAGGCAAAGCATTTTAAAGACATTTGCAATAATTCTTTCCCTTGTCACCAACTTGTTATATAATTAGAGTTATATTTTTCCATTTGTTTTCAATTTTTAGGGATTGATGTTTTTATTTTTGATTTTTTGAATATATAAAATAATTATGTGATTCCAGAATCAGAACTCTTCAGAGAAGAGTCAAGGTCAAGTTAAGGTCTCTTCAGAGAAGTTTCTCATCTATCTGTGTTTTCCTTCTACCCTATTCTCTCTTTTTCCCTTTATTAGTTTTATTAATTTTTGGTTTATTCTTCTAGTTTTCTTTTTGCTCTTTGGTATTCTGCCTTCCTTCATGTTACACAAAATATTTTATATATATATATATATATATATGAAACATAAAATATATTTTATGTATATACACACGTATACACACACATATTGCTGTTTGGGACTTTATTTCCTTAATTTTTTTTTTTTTTTTAAAGCTGAAAACCAAATCCTGTTCTTTTAATCATTTTTTTTTTTTTTTAGCTGTTGGGGGTAGGAGGTTATTAATTAATTTATTTATTTTTGCTGTGTTGGGTCTTCGTTTCTATGCGAGCGCTTTCTCTAGCTGTGGCAAGTGGGGGCCACTCTTCATCGCGGTGCGTGGGCCTCTCACTGTCGCGGCCTTTCTTGTTGCGGATCACAAGCTCCAGATGCGCAGGCTCAGTAGTTGTGGCTCACGGGCCTAGTTGCTCCGCGGCATGTGGGATCCTCCCAGACCAGGGCTCGAACCCGTGTCCCCTGCATTAGCAGGCAGATTCTCAACCACTGCGCCACCAGGGAAGCCCTATTTGTTTTTGTGGGGTTGTTTTTTTTTTTTTTTTTTTGACTGAATATTGTCTACAAATCTGTGTGAAAGCTAGCTTATGGTGATGAATTCTTGGGATAAATGTTTTCCCCTTTGCCCACTGCCATTTTCCTTTTTGACCTCTTCTGCGTGGCAGACCTAGTTCGTGGCCTCTCCCGTTGCGGAGCACAGGCTCCGGACACGCAGGTTCCGAGGCCATGGCTCACGGGCCCAGTCGCTCCGCGGCATGTGGGATCTTCCCGGACCGGGGCACGAACCCGTGTCCCCTGCACTGGCAGGCACACTCTCAACCACTGCGCCACCAGGGAAGCCCAGACCTAGTTCTTTTTAACTTCCATTGAAGACACAGTTCTTTGGGGCTCAGTTTTAAATGGAGCTCTTTGGCTAGATTGCCTACTTTGGGTAGGTTCAGGTCTGATCTTTTGACTTTGGTGCTCCTTGCAGCCATCAGAGTGGAATCCTCAGGTCCCTAAAGGTTTGGTAGGTAGCTTCCAGGCAGAATATGGCAGACTGTGTGCTTAATTCCTAAGGTTGCAATTTTCATTTAGTTTTTGTCTTTTGATGATTCCTTATTTTGTTCTCAGCAGTCATTTTGTTCCCAACACAATCATTAACACAAAAATATATTAAAAATTTTAAATCCAGTTTCTTAAAGGTATTTTTATTGGGAGAGTAATTGGTCATGCTGGTGGAATTAAAGATTAAACTAATTCTTAAAAAAATTAGTATCTATCCTACTTTTTGAACAGTCTTTGACCCCTGAACATGTAAGAAATGCAGAAAAAACACAGAAGTAGAAGATCAGAACCAATTGTACTAATATGTGTTTGTGTGTATACACACACACACACACACACACATATTTCTACAAGTAGGTAAGTGGGTAGGTAGGAGGTACGATAGATACACACATCTTGCTTTGGGCATTTATGTGACTTATGTGTTATTAGGACAGTTTAAATTTGGTGGTCCTCCCTAGACCTTTGTGAGTGATCACAGCATAACAAGCCTGCTTAAGTGCAGAAATGGCCGTTTTGTGATATTTGAGAGAGGATTTTGAAAAACCTTAGGCAACATCCCTTAATACAGTTTGCATCCAGAACCTTTAGAGAAGATTACTGTCATTGACAATTAGGCGAAATTGTGTCATTTGTGAATTGTGCTAAGCTCATAGAAAGTTATATTTCTGAGAGTAGTGGCTAGACACTAAGGAATAATGGACAGACAAAAGAAGAGAAAGTTTAAAAAGAAAAAGCACTCACTAAAAGCATGGAGTATCATCAGATCCACCTTTTCTTGAGTTTGGTTTGCATGGAGGAAATCTGTTGAAGGATTTTCACAGTGAGGAGTTCGTGTTTGTATGCCTGTCTGCCTTTTGAAGTAAGACATGTGCATCTTTTTTAAAAAATTAATTAATAATTTATGGCTGCATTAGGTCTTCGTTGCTGCATGTGGGCTTTCTCTAGTTGTGGCGAGCGGGGGCTACTCTTCGTTGCGGTGTGCGGGCTTCTCATTGCGGTGGCTTCTCTTGTTGCAGAGCATGGGCTCTAGGCACGCGGGCTTCAGTAGTTGGGGCATGCGGGCTCAGTAGTTGGGGCTCACGGGCTCTAGAACGCAGGCTCAGTAGTTGTGGCACATGGGCTTCGTTGCTCCACGGCATGTGGGATCTTCCCAGACCAGGGCTTGAACCCGTGTCCCCTACATTGGCAGGTGGATTCTTAACCACTGTGCCACCAAGGAAGTCCTAAGACATGTACATCTTGATTTAGTCTCTTTATTTGAGTTAAGAATCTCTTTAAAGGACTGACAGTATATAGAAAAACACTTTCTTTTTCAGACTCATTTTATTTTCAGTTCATGGTAAGACAAAGGATGTCTGTTTCTTAGCTGTAGGTTTCTGTCCGATTACTTGGTGAGAAAGTAGATTAGGTTTTGTAACATCATCTCTACACCTTTGTCCTTCCAATGCCAGCTCCCTCCTCCCGTTTTCCCAACAAGTTTGGATTCAAATTCTGGCTTTGTCATTTAACAGGTGAGGTGACTAGTCAGTAAGCGATGTAAGCTCAGTTTTCTAATGAGTTCAGTGGGGTTAATGTCAACCCTAAAGACATCATTGTGAGAATTAACACAACATGTAAAATACGTAGTGCTGAGCAGAGTAGCCATCGATCAATGTCACTTCCCTCTCAGCTTGAATTACAGAAAACTGATTCTCAATTTTTGGACATTCTAAGTGTGTTTTCTATTCATTCATTATACTTTCATTCATGTAAGCTGTTTTGTGCAATGCTGATCCTGTTCCGGGAACATTTGTGAAGGATAGTTTTTCAGGGATATTGTAGAGGGATGGATGAGGTGACCTGTTGGAAACTCCCTTGGTGTATGCCAACTAGCCCCTTTATTATATATAATTAATTTTGAAAATCATCTTATTTCAGATACCATGTTATTAGGCTATTATTCTCCCATCTTTTCATCTCATGTGTTTAGAGAAATAAAGTAGAATATGACTGCTAAGCCAATACTTATACATTTTCTATTTGATACTCATATTGTCTTAGCTCTATATGGATATATATCTGTTTCTTCTTTTAAGGGAGAAATTCTACATTCTTTATGTGGAAAACTGTCTGTAAGCTGATCTGTTCATTAGATTTTCATATCGTTTAACTTTGCAGATTCACTTGGTATATTGTATCATCACCTTGTGTTGTCATATTTTTTTATTGTACGATTAAGACAAGTACTCTAAAATAAGAAAGAGTAGGGTAATGAATCATATCTCCTAGGATTGTGTGGAATAAAGGAGATAATGTATATAATATCCTTAGCTTGAAGCTTGGAACGTGTAAGTGCTCAGAGAATGCTTACTGTAAACTGTTATTATATGTGTCTCTCATCTTCCAAATTTGAAATTCTTTAAGAGCAGGAACTATGTAATATATATATTTCATATATTATGGACTCAGTGTTTTACTTTATATTTTTATTCTCATCATACTTTTTAATGTTTCATCTTTTGTCTTACAGTGATGAAACTAGAGGATCTGTTTGTAGATGATTCAGGTCGATATTTGGCTGTTCAGTTCCATCTGGAATGTGCATATATATTTTTATATTATTATGAATATAAAAAAGCAAAAGATCAGTTCAATATTGCTAAAGAGATCTGCAGATTACAAATTGATTTGACAGGTAAGATTTTTTTTTACGTTTTGTGGATAATTTATTTTTATGATAAACTAATATAAAATTGGCAGTTTGGCTGTATTGTATGGTTGTATTTTATTATCTGTGTCCTCTTGTTTGCTTTACAAAAATAGATTTTTATTTAAAAATTCATAGTTTTAGAACAAAGTTGAAATCATATACTTTATTCCTGCAGATGCCCATGTCTAGTTAGACATGTCAGTAGTATGTGGCAGCTGGGCAGTACACAAATGAACTTTGTGTATTTGGTTGTGCGTGTGGGCTTCCCAAGGCCCCTCCTGATTCCCAAATTTAGTTTGCCCTTTCTGTTAAATACCCACCTGCAGCTTCCATCCTGCCTTTCTTGTATTTCTTAAGAACAGAAATTTTTGACTGTTTTGTTTAGATATTTCTTCATGGCCTTAGAACACTGTCTGGCATACAGTAGGCACTCAATAAACATTTGTTGGAAGAACAAATAAATTGAAGAATTTTTCCCAAGATCTCTGTGTTTTTTTCTGAGTACCAAATAAGAAACATTATTTTCTCTTAATGTATTGCCCTGTCCCTAGTCTCACAATGTAATTGGCATTCTATATTGAAGACATTCATGAAAATCAGACATCATCAGTGGGTCACACCATTTATACCTGTTGAACCTGGGCTCTGTGAATGTTGAAACAACAATCTGTGAATGTTGAAATGATTGAAACTGCTTGTCCTGCGTAGGCTTGGTCTAGATTATCTCTAAGGCCCATTCTTAGTCCCCAAACTCTGTGCTTATTGAGGTAGTCCTGTCAATAAAATCCTTCAGATACATTATGAGGTAAATGTGACTTTGTGGCCTAGTCTGGCATCTTACCCACCTTTTATTACATTGTTTGTATGGGGAGAATTATTAAATATCCAACTTACAACTTTGTGACAATGGCCAGGTGTAAGTTGGAGTCTTGTATTTGAGATATATGTAATATAAGCTGTGAGGTTAGTTTCAGAGATTTTGTTTTTAAATATTTCGGTCCTAGGAGACTTCTTTTTTTGGATTATTTAAAAAACTAGTATCATGGTACCCAGTATAGTCAGCTTTAGCTGTTGGTGTATTTACTAGCTAGTTCTTCATATTTTTTTCCAAGTTAAGGCTGAAGAACTTAAAAATACAAATGTGCTCACAAATATAAAATGAGAATCAGATTATTACTTTTTTCTTTTCAGCTTTAGCCTTACTATAAAAAAGTAAGCTGTGTTAGACCATCTCAGTAGCTATTTTTAGTATAACGTGTTTAAATGGTTGTTGTATAAAGTAGAGCCAGACTCATCACAGGATAAAATCCAGACTTCTTAGACTGGTTTTTGTAATCAAGGGTCTTTGTAATCTGACTCTTGCTAGAGAATAGATGTCAGAGCTTTTGCTTCTCTTAAAGCTGTTCTGCAGCAAGTTATTTCAGATACAAAATGAAAAAAAATTTGGTCTTACGTGGAGCCAGATAGTGTAATAGAAAGACTGTGGGATTTAGAACCTGAAGACCCTGGCTTTAAGCCCTGGCTCTGATACTGAAAACCCTGTGATCTTGAGCAAATGACTGCACTTCAGAACTTCCCTTTTTTCATCTGTTGTATGGAGAGGATAGTATTTCTTCTCTCTATGACACCTAATGAGTTATCTTTTTTGAGAAGGGAGGTAGTTTAGTGAAAAAGTAAGTATGTGGAAACTAGTGGCAGAAATCCTGGGTTTGAGTTTTGACCTTATAACTTACTGGCTTTATAATTTTATAAAAAGTCATTTTAAAGTCATCTTTGAGCCTCAGGTTTCTGTTATTTGAGATGGAGAAAATACCTTATAAGCTCTAAAGCACTCTGAAAATACTACTCTTTAAGATTGTACTGTATGTCTGATTGACAAGTTGATACATATAATTTAGTATATATTTATTCAGGTGCTTTGGGAAAAAGGACACGGTTCCAGGAAAATTACGTGGCCCAACTTATTCTAGATGTAAGAAGGGAAGGAGCTGTGTTTTCAAATTATGAATTCACTCCAGCACCCACTCCTCAGGAATATTTAACCAAGGTAAGTAGGATTGTAAATTATTTAAATTAGCATCCAAGTCTAACAGTTTCCATAGGTGAGTTTTGTAGAAACACTGGATGGGGTGGGAAGAGGCTTCTTTTGACCCTTCTTGAGCTTTTACAAGGTGGCTGGATGTTTTAAAACAAAACAAAACAAAACAGGACCCATTTTTTTAAGCCATTTTTACCTTTAAATAGAGATAAAGTGTTGTTTTTTCCCTAGACTTCAGTAAGTATGAATTAGTAATGCAGTTAGTTATGTATTACTGCCCTTGAAAAAAGTCCAAAAGGCAGACTGAGTAGAGACTAATTTTTCCAGTGGCTACCATATTTTTTGCCTTCTGTTGATATTTTCAAATATTAAGAGCCTTGAAATTTCTTGGGTTTCTTCTAAATATGTAAACAGATGATCAGAATTCCTTTTTACCAGTTTTCTGGTCTGTCCTTAGTTACTGTGTCATTACTGGGCTGGTTGCTGCCTTAGTATGTTTTCTTGACTTGGCTAATACATTCTCTTGTAGCTTAAATTTATAGCTTTTAGTCAGTTTACCTGCTCAATAGGCCTTTCCATCTGCTTCCATGGAGGCCATTAGCATTTACATTTTCTTATCCCAGAGACCCCAAACCAACATTTTTGCTTGTTCTTTGGTTGATGTTACCGTCCTTGAAGCCCATGTCTTGCTACTTTTCATTCCAGAGCCTGCAAACAAATTTACTTGGTGCATTGCACAGGAAAATTCTGTTGTGTACTGAAAATAATGCCAAGGGTAGGGACTAGGGAGATGGGAAAGAGTGGCAGCAGTAAGGAGTCCTGAGGAAGGCCTTTGATGCGATCTTACGTCCCTCCTGGGCTTGCTCCAGCTTCTCTGTTTGCTTTTGTGGTAACTCAGGGTGGGGACAGTTGCTGATCTAAGAGGAGAAGGAAGGAAGGAAGGAAGGAAGGAAGGGAAAGATGGAGAAACTCAGGGATGAGACTGCACAGAGGACAGCCTATATCTCCTGATGTAGTTAGAGCCACAGTTGAACAAGTATTTGTACTGCTGTGTTGATGCTGGTCGGGGAACTGTGTTGATACCTGCTTCCATCCTCCATTTCCTCCTTGTATATCCCAGACCCTTCTCCTTCAGCTATTTGATGTAACCCAAGTCCCTCCCTGAGTCTTAGATTAAGTATCGTAAGCTGGATTTTAGGCCATAGCACAGCATCAATGAAAAGAGATTTAATTCCACAATGTAAGCATTTAATTCAGTAATCCATTGTTGTTTGTTTGTTTATTAGTGTGGAGTTCTCGTATTGAAAATTGTCTCCTATGATTATAAATAGAATGTGATGACTCTTATGAGGAATGTATAAAAATGATGTACAATTTAATACAGAATTTATTCTTTCATACTTGAAATAAAATACATTCTGATAGTTTTATGATCTTCATTAATTACCACTTAAAGGTGGAAAGTACAAATTATGTGATGTAGGTATGGATTAGATAGAAACAGCTTTTTACTCATGGATGGAAGATAGACTTGCTTGTTTAATCAGTTATGTATGATATTTTCTTATTCAGATACCATTAGATTATAAAATACACCATCTTTTTTTTTTTAATTTATTTTATTTATTAATTTTTTGGCTGCATTGGGTCTTAGTTGCGGCACACAGGATCTTTGTTGCAGCATGCGGGCTCTTTGTTGCAGCGCATGGGCTTCTCTTTAGTTGTGGCACCCAGGCTCCAGAGCACATGGGCTCAGTACTTGCAGCATGTGGGCTTAGTTGCCCTGCAGCATGTGGGATTTTAGTTCCCCGACCAGGGATCGAACCCGCGTCCCCTGCATTGGAAGGCGGATTCTTAACCACTGGACCACCAGGGAAGTCCCCACCATCTGTTTAATAACCAAACTCTTCAGGAAAAAAGGAACACTATTATACCAATTATAGTGATTATAAAATACATCGTGATTAGAAATGTTACAATGTGAAGATGTATATCTTAGAATTGAGGAAATACAGTAATTTTATTGCCAGTGAGGAACATAGTGTTTCCCTTTGGACCTTGCTAGACTTTTAATCTGTTATTAATGGAGAATTACATAGCCTGAAGCTATTGGACTTCAGGCTTTAATAAGCCAACAGTTATGAGCAACCCCAATGTGCAAATCAAAGGCGCAGTCTCTGTTCTTTATTATTCAATCATGAGGGCACGGTGTGAGGAGGGAGAATAAATTAAAATTGTATATTCACAGAAAACACAAACACATACATGATCAGCATCATTGAAAAGAAATATACATTAAGTGCTGAATATGGTGTGTCCCATGAATTGGAGATAAATTACGTGCTATTTCTTTTTCTCTTTTTTTTTTACATTAAGCACAATACAGCAATTTATAAAGATGCTTAAAATGAATACAAAGGGAAATCAAGATCACAGAATTACACATTGTACAGCAGTGTGTCACATATAAGATGGTGTAAATGAATACACCAAGATGGTGTTTAACTAAAGATAAAACGGCACCCATTGATTTGCTGCTTCTACACAACCCAAAGCGTTCATACAGATTGAAAGGGTGTCAATATGAGTAGTTGCAAAGTCAATTCTTGCATGTGATTTTAGCTTTAAAGGTTTCAGAAAACAGATCTGCGATATCAGTTTTCATTTTTGTCAGCTGTAATGTCAAGGATATTCAGAACAAGAAAAATGCAATAATACAGGACAATCTAGATCTGTGACTGGCCTCTGTTGCAGGATTGTACAAGGTTATGTGCAAAAACAAAGTCTGTCCAAAAGTCCACACTCTTGCAGTTTCAGGCTTTAGTTTGATTATCTAGATATAACGTTTATTACACAGCAAGGGCAGCATGAAAAGAAGAAACAAATTTATGATGGGTGAGCAATAACAGTATCATAAGCATCACTTGACTAGGAGGTCTGAAAGACTGTAGCTAAATTTTTGATTCAGTAGAACGTTATGAGGTTGGAGTGGGACTAAAGTAGAACCGTATTTTAAATTTGTGGCTTGTAGAACACATAGGCAAGTAGGTGGTGCAGCCAACCAGTTTTAATTTCGAAAAGAGCTGAATAGGAACGCAGAGTATCTTGAATGAATATTGAAACTATTTTGATCACCTGTTTGTAGCTGAAGAGTAATAAATAATGCCTTGTTGTTAAGGCTGACCTGTCTCAGGTCTTCTGTGGGGGCTGGAGGGGAAGGAGTCCTCGCTGGGAGGTGGAGACTTGGGTCCCTGTCACACCTTTATTGTCTAGCCGAGGTGAGAACCTGGGAAAGTTATTGTATTTTTAGCCTCCTCATTTGTTTTTCCCCACATCACACTTTTTAAAAAAAAAAATTTATTTATTCGGCTGCGATGGGTCTTAGTTGCGGCACGTGGGGTCTTAGTTGCGGCACAGGGGCTCTTGGTTGCAGTGTGCGGGCTTCTCTCTCGTTGTGGCACGCGGGCTTAGTTGCCCCGCAGCATGTGGGATCTTAGTTCCCCGGACAGAGATTGAACCCTGCATTGGACGGCGGATTCTTAACCACTGGACCACCAGGGAAGTCCCCACATCACACTTTTTTTAAGGGATCAGATTAGATCTATAAAGGTGCTCCACAAACATTGGATATTAAAAGCAGGTTGATACAACCCTATCTGGATGTGAAAAGGTGAGAGATTTGGGTACTCTGGAGCTGCACTGTCCAATATGGTAGCCACATATGGTTATTAATCACTTGAAAATTGATTGGTCCAAACTTTGATGTGCTGAAGTATAAGTGTAAAAGATGTACTAGATTTCATAAGCTGTGTATGAAAGAGTGTATAGTATCTAATTAATTATTTTCTGTTGATACATGTTACAAGGATAATATTTTTGATGTATTAGGTTAAATCACTTATTATTATTTTTACTTTTTAAAGTGTAGCTGTTAGAAAATTTAGAATTACATAAGTAGCTTCCTAAAAAAAATATGAAAGGCTTGTATTGAAAACGGTTGGCCACCAGGGTGCGCTGTGCACCTGCCAGCTCTGCCTTTTGAGGTTGTGCGGGTCAGGGAGGAGGAGACACTTTTTCAGTCGAGCCTGAGTAGCCACCTAAAGTTGTGTGTTTCTCCTGTCAGCAGTTGTTGGAGGTTGTTGTACTCTTTTCTCTTTTCTCGAAACCTTATAGATAGAGCTAGGCCTACAGTTTAAAGTCTTCCTAGTTTTAGCTACTACTTCTATTGAATTAGAAAAAAATTTAAATCAGGTTTATTGAGGAATAATTTACATAAAATAAAATGCACTTATTTTAAGTGTCCAATTTGATGAGTTTTGACAAATAGGTAGACCCATGTAATCACCACTGTAATCAAAATACAGAACCATTTCCATTAGGCCAAGAAGTCCATCCATACTCCTTTGCAGTCAATCACTTTCCCTCCCACTGGTCTGCTTTCTGTCACAGAGCTGTTTTTTCCTAGAATCTCAAACAAATGGAATCATATAGTATGACTCTTCTGTGTCTGGTTTCTTTCACTTAGCATAATGTTTTGAGATTCATCTATATTTTGATACCAATAGTTAGCTCCTGTTTATTGCTGAGTTATTTCATTGTATGGATAAGCCACAGTGTGTTTATCCATTCACCGCTTGGTAGACAATCGAGCAATTTTTAGTTTTTGGCTGTTATGAATAAAGCTGCTTGGAACATTCATGTGTAAGTCTTTGTGTGAACGTATGTTTTTAATTCTCAGGGGTAAATGCCGAGGAATGGAAGGGCTAGGTTGTGTGGTAAGTGTATTTTCAACTTGAGAAACTGCCAAAGTGTTTTCCAAAGTGGTTGTACTATTTCACATTCCCACCATCAGTATATGAGAGCACCAGCTGCTCTGCATCCTTGCCAGTGCTTGGTAAAATTTTTTTGCTATTCTGGTGAGTTGCGTGTAGTGGTTTCTCATCGTGATTTTACTATGTTTTGATGATTAATTTTTTTAAAAATCCATTTTATTGAGATATAACTTATACACAGAAAATTTTTAATTGTACAGTTTGCTGAGATTTGAAAAATATATACACACAACCATTACAGTCAAGATACATTTCATTACCCTAGAAAGTTCCATCCTGCCCCTTTGCAGTTAATTCCCCATCCTCTCTGGCCCTAAAGAGTCATTAATCTGCTTTCTGTGGCTACAGGTAGTTTGCCTTTTCTAGAATTTCATGTGACTGGAATCCTACAGTATGTACTCTTTTGTATCTGGCCTCTTTTGCTCAGCAGTTGAGATATATCTATGTAGTTGCATGTGTCAGTACTTCCTTTTTGTTTCTGATTAGAATTTTATTAAATGCATATAGCATAATTTTTCTTTTTAATCTGTTTACCTGTTGACAGACATTTGGGTTGTTTCCAGTTTAGGGTTATTACAGATAAAACTGCCATGAACACTTTTTTATTTATATACATATATATATATATACACACACACACACGTTTTTGGGTGGACATATGTTTTTGTTTCTCATAGGTAACTACATAGTGGAACTGATAGCTCATATGGTAAATATGTTTATTATAAGAAACTAGCAAACTGTTTTCTATGGTTGTACCATTTTACATTTCTACCAGCAATGTATGAAAGTTCTAATTGTTCCAGATCCTTGTCAACAATTAGTATTGTCAGTCTTTTAAATTTTATCTATTCTAATGTGTGTGTACTAGTAGTTCATTCTGATTTTAATTGGTATTTCCCTTTTGACTGCTGTTGTTGAGGATCTTTTTATGTGCTTACTGCCCATTCTTTTGTGAAGTGTCTGTACAAATCTTTTGTCCATTTTTATGTTGGGTTGTTTATCTTCTTCTTAAGCTGTAATTCCATATTCTGAATACAAGCCTTTTTTCAGATATTTGTTTTGTGAATATGTTCTCTGAGTCTGTAACTTGGCTTTTCATTTTCTTAACAATGTTTTCAAAGAGCAGAAGTTTTAATTTGCTGAAGTCCAGTTTATTAAGTTTTTCTTTGATGGTTCGAGTATTTTGTGTCCTAATTAAGGACTGTCTGCCTACCCCAAAGTGGCAAAGCTTTTCTCCTATGATTTTTTTTCCTAGAAGTTTTTTAGTGTTAGCTTCTACAGTAAGGTCTCTGATTAATTTTGATTTAATTTTTGTGTATGGTGTGAGATCAGGACGGAGGGTCATTTTTTCCCAAATGGATATACAGTTGTTCTAACATCATTTATTGAAAAACCTTTCCTTTGTTTGACTCACCTAGACACCTTTGAAAATTAATTGACCATACAACATGGGTCTAAAATTTTGGACTTTATTCTATTCCTTTCATCTATATGTCTGTCTTCATGCTAGTACAACACTGTCTTGGCTTTGTAGTAATTCTGAAATCAAGTACTCTACCAAGTTCTCTAAGTCTTCAGGTTTTATTCCTTTCTCAAATTGTTTTGCCTATTCTAAATCCTATTGAGAAACAGAGTTGGCAGTTGATGTTTTAGATTATAATTTAGAATTAGAGTAGAAAGATCTGGTTTTGAATCCTGATGTGTTAGAGGGGCTTTTGCCTACTAGGCTGAATCAACAGTAGCAGTCATTCCCTGTTATTGATGTTGTCAGTGCATCCTGAGATATAGATGCGTGTCCTCCATTTCTGCACAGTAAATTGTCTCCAAATATGTGTTTCACAAGAAGCAGCCTATTGACCATATATAGACATTGTAAAATCTTGAACAAAAAGATGTTACCCCCCCAGCAATCTGTTGTGTATAGTCTGTTGAATGAATCAGAATTAATTTTTTGTTCTAAGTAGTTTCTTTTGTATTCCACCAGAATATTGAGCTCAATGATGATACTGTTCTAAATGAGATAAAGTTAGCAGATTGTGAACAGTCTCAGATGCCTGACCTGTGTGCTGAAGAGCTTGCTGTTATCCTTGGAATCTGGTGAGTTAATGACTTACTTGGCTACCTTAAACTTCTGGCATATTGGTTCTCTTGTGTTGGGGAAATCTTTGTTCGAGCAGGCCCCCAGAGTTGTGGATGAGTAGAGAATCTTGTCATGGCTTATGAAGATGAAGAATACTTGGGCAACCAATTAGAGTTAGAAATGAGGAATCTCAGGAATCTCCTGTAAGTTGGTATACTTATCCTTCTCTTTTCTTCATAAACAAAATTTCTTTGGTTAACCTTGGCTAGGAATAGACTCTTAATGAAGTATTTAGGGTAGGTGACTGTTTTGACATTTGAGGATATTTACGTTCAGAGTATGGAATTATTTTTTTTTTATTTTATTTTTTGAAGACTTTTTGATGTGGACCATTTTTAAAATATTTATCAAATATGTTACAATATTGCTTCTGTTTTATGTTTTGTCTTTTTGGCCCCGAGGCATGTGGGATCTTCACTTCCCGACCAGAGATCAAACCCGCACCCCCTGCATTGGAAGGTGAAGTCTTAACCACGAGACCTCTAGGGAAGTCCCTAGAATTTTTTTTTAATACAAGAGAACCTTATGTGTGGTAGAAATAGTTTTTCATTTTATTTTATTTTTCTATTTTGAAATAATTTCAAATTTGGAAAAAAGTGGCAAGGGCAAGGCATTGGAAATAACTTTTTTGAGAATAATTTTCCGACATGATATTCTATCACCCCTGAATACTTTAGTGTGTGTTTTCAACAAACAAGGGAGCTTTTGTGCATAGCCATAATACAGCTATCAAAATCAGGAAATTTAACATTCATACTTTACTGTCACTTCCTACTCAGACCCCATTCAAGTTTTGTCAGTTGTCCCAATAATCTCCTTTATAGTACAGGATCCAGTCTAGAACATATGTGTTACATTTAGTTGTCATGTCCCTTTAGTTTCTATCAATCTGGAATAGTTCTTCATTTTTGCTTGACTTTCATGATCTTGACACCTAAAATTTATAAGCCAGTTATTCTGTAGGCTTACTCTCAGTTTGAATTTGTCTGATTTTAAAAAAAAATGGATTAGTTTCACATTTTGTATCATTATCAGAGGTATCAGAAAATGGAGGTTTTGTGGTTCTTATTGCATCCCAGCAGGTAGAAAACAATTTTGATTTGTTCCTCTACTGGCCATGTTATTTTGATCACATGATTAAAGTGGGGTCTGCCAGGCTTCTCCAATGTAAAGTTATTCTTTTTTAACTTTTGTTATTAACATGGTCTTTTAGAGTATATAAATATCCCATTTCTCATCTGGAGATTTAGTAATGTTCAAAATAGGCTATTTCACTAAGTTAAAATATTGAGACTGGTTAAATTAGTAATAGGCAATTTAATAAAGGGAGCATTTATAAAAAAATTTGTGTTTTAGCTCAGTAGAACTTATCTTTCTGTGTTCACCTCATAGCATTTTATCTCCTTTACACTAACAGTAGGTTTTCATTTATACAAAAGTTAAATTCAGTTCTACAGTCCCCTTTTGTTTGATTAAAAAGAATCACACATGCAGAGTTCTGTTTCTAATCCAAATCAGTTGTCTTATCACATTATTTTATTCCAGTGACAGAATTTATGCTTACTGCCAAAGAATTATTTGTTCAATTCATAATGATACTTAGTGTATAAATAATATAAACAGCAATCATTTACAAGCAGTGTTATGTGCTAGGAATTATACCATGTACTTTCACACTATCCCTCATTAATGTTCTAACAGTCCTAGAGGTTGTTGTTTTTCTCCATTTTTCAGATGGGAAATCAGCGTTTAAATGGCAAAATGACTCAATCAGAATTACAGTACAGCATTTAGGGCTTGAATCCAGGTTTTATGGACCCAAATTCTGAGTTTTCCTTTATGCTATTTCTTAAAAGATTATTTTGGCAAACATAATTGTCAACTCAACAGGAAACTAAATCAAACCCAATATATATATTCCCAGACTTCTCTCAGTTGTGCTTTAGCTTTATTGAGTTTGACTTCACAGTTGAGAGAGGACTGAAAAACCAAGAAAATGCTTGTCTGCAAATACTTTTTTTCCCCCAAATATGATCTTGGTAGAATCTCAATATATAGAACAATTAAAAGTGCTGAATGGATTTCATGGGCAATTTAAATCTTCATTGTTTGGTAGAAACTACTTGATTATATTCTGAATCTTGGGGCATCTGATGCACTTTATAAACCTCTGGGTTGGAACATCCGTGAATTGATGATTTGCATGTGGGGGTCATGATTTTATTAAACTGTCTGATCTCTGCGTGACCTCCGTGGCCACTAACCCCTGTGAAGAGGTGATTTGGACATTGTGGTGGGCTGGGTTCTTTGGAAAGGAGACATAGGGGGAATTCATATAGATGGTGGATTGACCAAACTGTGGGGCCAGCTTCATGCTCCTTTTCTTCAACTCCTTTGCTTCACTGGCCTCCTGCTTGAACTTGATTTTACCTGGAGGCCATGTGTCTCATACATCAATGTACCTGATTGCTTTTATGTAAAGTAACTGTGGGAGAAATTCCTTAAAATATAGCAATCCTTCAGTAATTCAGACAACTGGAGTGAGAAGGGTAATTGCTTTTGAATTAGTAGTCTGATTTTCAGATATGCAGAGTAATATATTCTAAGCCTAAGTTAGTAAGTTACAGTGAAGAGTGGTGGCCTGATTCAGTTACTGTATCATAATTACTTGTAATGAGCCTGTAGCATTTCAACTTTATCTATATACTTTATGCAGTGAAGTTAAGATTGGAATTTTGTATGTGAGGGATGAATTTTCATCCATTTTGGTTGAGGTTCTTATTTTAGAATGACTTTTGTTTTTTTGTTCACTTATCAGAGTCATAGTATTAGAACCGAAAGGACCTTAGGGGTTATTTGGATCATCTTGCTAACTGATAACATAATTCCTTTGTGCAAACTAGAAATGTCTAAGTATGTATGTGTGTATTGTGTGTGTGTATGTTTTCAAATGAGGTAAATTTGAGACATAACATTGTATTAATTTCAGGTGTACAACATAAAATGATTTTATAATTCCTTCCTTCCATTCATTTATTTTTTTTTACCAACAATATGTTCATTTAACAATTATTATGTAAACATTTTATGCTCATTATAAAATCCTCCAACAGTATGGAAAATTATGAGGAAGTGGTACTATTTTGTGAGGTGGTATTTTCTTTTCATTCTTAATACAAGTAATATTTGCATACAAAATAACTTATGTAATATATAAATATAAGTTATATAATATAATAATAAACTGAACCCACCGCCCAATTTAAAAACTAGAAGATTACAAATACCACCTGCTCAGTCTGTGTGCTTCTTTCCCATCTCATCTTCCTGCCTCTCTTTAAAAGGTAATCACTGTCCTGAATTTTGTCTTTTTCTTGCCTTTTCAAAAAATATATTTATTCACATCTTTTATACCTCTAAGTCAGTTGCTTCATTTTGTTTGTTTTCACGCTTTATAAAAGCGCTATCTTACTATATGTGGTTTTCTGTGATTTGCTTTTTTCTGTGCCTCATCCATGTTGTTATACATAGCTGAAATTTACTTTGCTGTATAACATTCCATTGGGTGAATATTTTACAATTTATTGGTTTCTTTTTTGGACATCTGGATTGTTAACAGATTTTTCCTATTACACACAATATTACTATGGATATTCGTGTGTATGATCCCTGGTACACCTGTTGAAGAATTTCTCTCAGCTCTATACCTAGGCTGGAATTACTGAGATTAGGATATATGAATGTTCACTTTACAAGATAATGCTAAATTGTTTTCCAAAATTATCCAATCAAATCATCTGCCTCTTTGACAGCTTCTTAATTTTTGCCTGTCTCATGGTGATACTAAATTTTTTTTTGTATGAGTTTGATAAATAGGAGTTGTTGCTATATTCTTTTCATTTTCTTTGTGGAGTGACACAGATTGGATTTCATTTTTTTCTTATAAAATAAATTGTGTTGATATTTTGTACACCAACCACATTTCATTTCTCAGCATTTTATTACTTTTTGTACTTATCTTTGGCACACTCATCTCTACATTTCTATATAATGCAGTAATATTAAAATATGTGCTTTCAAATATGTAAATATAGTTTACTTGACTTTTAAAAATTATATTTCATTCATTATGACATGCATTCTGGAATTAATTTGCTTTTTTTTTTTTTCAATGTAAAGCACAAATCTCCAAAAGAATAACCCAGTGCATAAGTTAACTGAAGAGGAGCTGCTGGCATTTACATCCGTGAGTAATGTCTTTTTCCTTTCCATTTCTTTTTTTTTTTTCTTTTTTTCCTTGTAAATTATTTTGCCTCTGGTATATTCTTGCCTCAGATTGCTTATGATGAAACACTGCCACCTAAGGAAATTGAGGGGAAAAAAGCTCATTATTTTAGTTTCCAAGCTGCATATATCTTGCTGCTGATTTAGACATAAGCATTCTTCTTTGCACTTGCTTAGATTTGGGGGTGGTGACCAGATATTTCTTGCTCTTTGTTTGATCTCAGGGCCTCACATATAATAGGTGCTCAATAAATACTTGTTGAATGAATAAATGAAGTGACAGAGCAAGAGTTTGAACCTTTACTCCAAAGCCAGTATAGTGTGCAACTCTTTCGTCTCAGATTGAAGGTGATGCGACACGGATGTGATGAGAAAGAGGACTTCAGAGAGCGAGGAGGAGAACCAGCAGAGGGAATGGGTTTTGGAGGCTGAGGCAGGAGGCAGTGTCAAGAGCCAGGGGTACTTGTCAGCGTTCAGCAGTGGAGAGCAGTCTGGAGGAAAGGCTGAGGCTTTGATGTTTTGCGTTGCTTATCTCTATGACAGTTTCAGTGGAATAGCTGGGTAGTCACCTCACTACAGAGAATTGAGGGAATGGGGTGTAAGAAAATAAAGTTGATAGATGAAGACCACAGTTAGAGAAGAATGGCAGTGAAAAGGAAAGATAGAGTAATCGATGTTTGAGGATTCATGATCAAAGAAGGCTTTTCTAGAAGAGGAAGGTCAGAGAGCAAGAGGTCAGTCAGTATCTTTTTAGCTTTATGGATAGGAAGAAGATACACACGTCTTTAATGAACACAAGTTGCTTAAGATACATCATTTTTTCAAAGACATTTTTATTATCATAGTTAGGGATCAAGTTAGAATTCTGGTGTTTTCTTCCTTTGTTATTTTTCAGATAAGGCAAAAATAAAGCACTTTTATCTGGTAGAAAGGAAAGCTAGCTTACTTTGTACTGTAAAATAAATTTTGCAAGTTACTATTTTCTACATACAGTTTTGGAACTGGTTGGATGTTAATCTTCTGAGTCCTCTGGGTGCCTGTTTTATTTTCTCACTTAAGTATTCTTAGAAATCTGCTGTTTTTCATTATAGCATATGAGTGTTTAGGTAACTATGTAGAATGTCCCTAATTAGTCATTACATATGCTATAGGGAATTTGACAAGTAAAGTGTTAAACATTTTTTAAACGATATATTTTAAAAATTGTTACGTACCTCCCATTTATTCATTTAGCTAATATCAATTGAATACTTAATATCTACCAGGCATTGTGCTGGTTATTGGAGATACAGCAGTAAACAGTCTTTTCCCTCTTGGAGTTTACATCAGTTTACACTCTTGTGAGGGAAATAGCACAGTAGACAAAAAAATAAATAGATATTTAATAGAAGTGCTCAGTGTAAATATAAAACAGTATAAGGGAATAAGAATGGGTTGGGGATGCCTGTTTTTTTTAATTTAGTTATTTATTTATTTGTGGTACGTGGGCCTCTCACTGCTGTGGCCTCTCCCGTTGCGGAGCACAGGCTCCGGACGCGCAGAGCCTGTGTGATCTTCCTGGACTGGGGCATGAACCCGTGTCCCCTTCATCGGCAGGCGGACTCTCAACCACTGTGCCACCAGGGAAGCCCGGGGATGGCTGTTTTAGACAAGAAGGTGGAGGAAGATCTCAATGGGAAGGTGATGTTGAACATGGATCTTCCTGATGTGAGGCACAGGAAAGGACATGGAGGGTCTGGAATGATGGGGAGCTTGAGTCAGTGTAGGGAAGTACAGAGCTGGATGGGGACAGTCACCTAGTATCTAGATGATAAATGATGACCAGGATGCTTGTGTTTCTTCTGATGACTGAGCTAAACAGGATGCAGCATATGATAGGAAGTGTTCCTGCTGTCCTCTCATGGGGACAGTGGTCAGCAGTAACGCCTTCTTGGGATTGGCTTCATAAACAGATTATTGTGGAATGTAGATTATCCACAGTTATCCTGAAATGACATTAAAACACTATTTACATTCAAGCAGTTAACTTTTTTTTTAGTGTTTTTTGTGGGTGGGGTGTATTCTTTTCTTTAACCTTTTCTTATTTCTTTTCTGATTCTTTTCTCTTTCTCTCTCTCTTTCTTTCTTCTTTTCCTGTTCTTGTTCCTCTACACAGTGAGGTACTTCTGAAGTAGTTAACTCTGGTAACCTGTGATGGTAGGTGACTCAGCCCTCCTAACTTGCAATGAAGGTCATAAACTCAGGTTTCATACTTTCCCCCCAGGGCTTTATAATACATAAGTTTTCTGCTCTCCTCCTCCAGCTCTCTTCCAAGTCAGCACTGACCTGAGGACTGATCTCTTTTTCGAGGAAAGCTGTTCAGTGACAGTGCTTTATAGTGCCAGGCCTAACTCTTCTAAAGAGATGAGTTTGTTAATGCCAAGTAAATGTTTAATTGGTAAGAAGTAAGGCAAGGAACTTATAGTGAGGAGGGCTTTGAGGAGCCCCAAGCATTCCATTTCTTATCCCAAAGGAAGCATACGGAATACACCAGAAAAACCCAAGTCAGCTCTTCCTTTTATCATTCAGTCTTTCCTCTTATCCCTTCTTTGTGCATGATTCTGAAGTGGGTAATAAGGTGAATTAGAAGTGGCCCCTGGTTTCAATGAAGAATTTCACTAAAATTTATATCCTATATAACTGTATGTCCTGGACATAAATATCCATTATTTATATCCTATGTAACTCCAGAGGAGTGTTTGAGACAAGAGGAACCACTTTTAAGTGCTACCGTGCTTCTGAACTCTCTTTTAACAAGGATCATATTTGGGCTTACAGTATTGTAATTATTTATGTGTATGTCTTATCTTCCCCATAAGGCTATAAACTTCCAGTTTTAGGCACTGGTCTCTGTTCTTCTCTGGGTCTTCTACAAGGCCTACTGCAGTGCTTCAATGCTTTACTCACAGTTGTTGCTCAAGAAAAGTATGCAAAATGCAGGAATGAATGAAGTACACTAGAACCAGAAACAGGATTTATTTCTGTCCTGCAACAAGGTGCTGCATTGCTCCACTTAGTTCCATAATATAGGTAGTACTACCACCCAGCGTACTACCTAGTGTATCCTTAGGATAACCACTTATTTCATCTTCCTCTTCAGTGAAGTGAGGGAAGGAGTGATGTGTCCCTCCCTCGGCACTGAAAACTTGTTTTGAGGATCAAATTACAGAATGTATGTGAAAATACTTCAGAGTGGGTAGATAGAGCCTGGTGCCCCCGTAGCATTCAGGAATCAGTCAGCTTATCTGGTTGCTGGTTTGTAGGAGCGCGCTACTGTTTTCAAGGAATAGGACTTCCTAACTGGATAAGGCCGGTTTGGAATTGGCTGTAGATGTGGAAGAGAAGGGAGTAGAGAGGAAAGAAGCAGCATCCTCTTCCTTCCTGAGCATACGTTTCCATGCTATGGCTGTGGCGTGGTGGCCGGGGTCTGGAGTTGTGAACTCTTGAGACTGTGAGGTGTCTTCCTCTGTTGATAGAAGAGCAAGTCCTGTAGAAATCTCAGTCCCCTACCAGAGTATTGTGAGCACTTGGAGGGACAGGAATGAAAGTTATTGAACATTTGATTTATACTTACTGAACAAATGAATGGCTTATTGGTCCTGAATTTTGTTCAGTTCTCATGTGCTATCCTAAAGTTTACTAAAATAATGGTGAAATCTCTTTTTTGGAAGAATTTTTGCCACTGTTTCCAGGTTGGTGTAGCATGTTGAAATATATGTGAGATATGTTGGGAAAAAGTTTTAATTCAGCAATGGCAGAAGATTTTCCCAAGAAGAATACTTTACCTTTTTAATATTGTTATTATGTAATGCTCTTCCTGAGATATTCTTTCCTCACATTTCAGGAAAACTGAATGAGTCATAGTAAAAATAACCCACATTGTTCTAGAGAGTCATTTATGTTGTGTCGGCTTGATAATTTAAAATTAGCTGTGTTGTCTACGTTATTTCCTTTCAGATGAGCCAAGTCAGTGACATTCAGTAATGCCTTTAATTTCCTTTCATTGTTGAAAATGGGAACAATTTAGTTAATTCATACAGGTGTTTCAGTTTTCATTGGCAAAAGTTCTGCTTAAGTGTGAATTGGTACTGGCAGCCTGCCTTCTCACCGTCTGCCTGAAGCCCCAAGGTCTCTGCAAATGAAAAATGGAAAAAGACCTTTGAACGTTACACATTATATTGTATGTATTTTCTCCTTCTGCTATTAATTTTAAGGCTACTTAATAAATACTTAACTATGGAATTAAAATAGTTTGCTAACCATTTTTGAAGAGAAAAATTATACCTTTTTTTCTTCTAGGGCATACTTATTTCTTAATTTTAATTTTTTAAGATAGGCAATATAACTGTGAGATAGTCATGATACTTCGCATTACATGTTGACATGTCTGTATTAAGCAGGATAACCCAGGATTTTGCTTTTCTTTCTGGTTTGAATACTTGTCTCCCCAGATGTTACTCATGCATTTTAATTTAACAGGCATTCGGATCATGAGCCTTGTAGCTATATCTGGGTCATAACTTGGTAACTTTTAAAGAAGCAGGAGATGGGTATGTTTTGTTCCATTTGTGGGTTAACTGTTATTAAACAGAGGCTTAAAATATTTTTTTTGATTGGAGTTGAACTAGGTTACTTGTATATATCTTACTTCAAGAATAGACAGAGAAAGAATAATGAGTAATAGGATTTGTGGGATCTTACATGGCTCTTTTCTTACCATCATCTACTTTGGTAACTGCTAGATTTCTTTCTTCACAGTTAACCATGGCTTAAGGTTAATGCTTATTTGTGGGTCTATTTCTAGCCATGTTTGAGTAACTGGTACTGCATTTGAACTCTCATTGTAAACAACCACAAATCTGGGGCAAAATAAATATATGAAACAGCAGTATATAAAAAGGATAGTAAGTTATGACCAAATAAGTGTTTATCTCAGGAATGCAAAATTGGTTTAACATTAAACAGTCATTGCAATTCATCTTAAAATGTAGTAAAGGAGAAAAGCTGAATGATTATCTCATTATATTCATTTATTTTAGCATTTGAAAAAATTCAACACTCTTTCATTGTAAAAACTTAGTAAACTATGAATAGAAGAGAATATCAACCTGATAAAGGGTATCTATGAAAAATCAGAGTTAAAATCATTATTGATGAAAAACTAGTTTTTCCTCTAATATCAGGAAAGTGGCACTTCTATTCTTCATTGAACTGGAAATCCCAGCTAGTGCAATAAAACATTAAGAAGATACAAAGGGAGTGCAGATTGGAAAGGAAGATATAAGATTATCGTTTTGCATAGATAGCGCAATTCGTTACATAGGGAAACTCTATAAAGAATAGACATGAAAGCTACTGGAACTAATAAGCAAGGTCTGAGAATACAAGGTCAATATAAAAAAGTCAGTTATGGTTATATATACTAGCAGTGAATAATTGGGAAAGTAATTTTAAAACTACTTACAATAGCATAAAAACACCGAATGTTTAGTGATGAATTTGACTAAAGTGTAAGACCCGTACACTGAAAATGACAAATATTGCTTTAAGAAATTGAAGATCTGAATAAATGGAGAGACTTACCATGTTCATGGATTGGAAGGCTTAATATTGAGTTGACAGTTCTCCCAAAATTGAGCTATAATTTAAATCCAGTAGCAATTGGAATCCAGGAGAACCCCCTTCTCTTTTCTATTTTTGCAGAAATTGACAAGATGATTCTAAAATTTATTTGGAATACTTTTGCTTCTGTGATGGCCAAGTAAGCTCTTTGGACCCATCTGTCTGCAGATAAAAATTACAAACTATGGACAAAATACAAAAAAACAAAATAAACTACCTGATGACATTAGGTTATATGAATGACCATTAAAAGAATGAAAGATTGTTAATATCAGTAGTCATTGGGAAAATGCAAATTAAAACCGCAACAATATACCACTATACACCACTTAAAAGGTATATTACCATACAGAGTAGTTGGAATTCTCATACATTGTAAATATAATGTGACATAAAATGGCACAACCACTTTGGAACACAGTTTGGCATTTTCTCATACAGTTAATCATCAATCCCACCTCTAGGTATTTGTCTATGTAAAGTGAAAGTATGTGGCTCCACAAAGACTTACACAAATGTTCATAGTTGTTTAATGCATAATAGCTTAAAACTGGAAACAGTGCAAATGTCCATCAACAAGGAAATGATAAATTGCAGTATATCCATCTAAAGAAATAATACTCAGCAATAAAAGGAAGTATTGATACATGCAACAATGTGGATGAAATCTGAAAAACATGATTTTGAGTTAAAGAAGCCAGATTGTATGATTCGATTTCATTAGAGTTCTAGAATAGGCAAAACTAAATCATAATCACAGAAAATAGATCACAGATTGATTGCAAAGAGGTGCAAGGAAACCAGAGAATTTTTGTGGCTGATAGAAATTTTGTATATCTTGATGTTTGTGGTGTATACATTTGTCGACACAGATCAAACACTATACTAAATATGGGTTTATTTTATTGTACCTATCATATACTTCATTAAAGTCACTAAGAATAACTAAAAGGGAAAATGCATGTATGTTATTTAGAGCTGTAATATTTAAGATGGATTAGTTTGCCAAAGTAGATTTCGGTTTCCGTGTAGATTAGTCCTTATCATCAATTTATGAAGTACACCAGAAATACTCAACCTACCTAAAGTGTTAAATGGAAAGAATGTAGAAGGAGAAGAACAAATTCCCGATGGGAAATTGCTCAGTGTTCACATTCAGTATGAAGCTTACTTCTTTTTCAAGGCAGAATCAAGCTAGTTTTACCCAAATATTTTTGGAAACTTGTGTTCAAAAGAAACCCTAAAATTGAATGGATGGATATACTGTATAGATCTCCAGTTGGGGGTCCCTTTGACCCTTAGCATCCAACCCAGGTTGTCGATATTAAAATGTTTATTGAATTGAATTTTTTCCCTCTCATGATTGAGAGTCAACAGAAACAACAAATAGAAAGATGGTTAGGATGAATGTAATGCTTAGGAGTGCACAGGGCAGGAAACTTGTGTATACAATAAAATAAAGTGAGGTACTAATATATGATTTCAGGTAACTTCTTGTGTTAATGGACATAAAAGTAGTTAATTAGTAGAATTTAATTATTTTAAATCTGTAAATGCCATCTTTAGTAGAATCGGTATTGGGCCTGCAGATCAGACTATTGGTTGTGTGGCAAAATGTTAACACTTGGGTGAAGGGTGTATGGGAATTCTTTGTATTATTCTCAAAACTTTTCTGAAGAAGAAAATAAATTTGAAAATAAAAAGTTGAAAGACCTCTGGCACAAAACTATATGGAAAATGAGCAAGGTCCATTATTGCCTCATTGCTAAATAACCATCCTTATTTGGGGTTGAAGATATACACAGACTCTCTGGAACATACTCAGGCTACCTTTAAACTTCGGTCGGTCTCCCTGTGTCTCTTACTGGGTTTCAACCTTGTCTTGCCCCATATTGTCTTTAGCAGCAAAGGAAATAGGGAGGAGCTACGAAATTTAAAGACGTGGCTTAAAATAAAAGGAAGAAGGGGGACTCCTGGACCAGAGAGCAGAGGCTTTCACGGTGTTAAGACACTGCTAATCTCACAAGAGGTAGAAAAGGTGTCTAAGGAGTCTTCAGACCTGATTTAAACACGTACATATGTGCATAGACACTCAGAGACGTCAGCAGCTGGGGTCAGGGCCAGCAATGAGAGGCAGGGAGCCGAGGCCTCGGCAGGCAGCCGTGAGGGATGGAGTTACCTGAAGTAATAGCACTTTCAGAACTTTCCACTGAGCTAAGACTGAAGCAAGCAAGTCTGAAGTGATCGTGACTGCATGGTGCTGCTTGGCTGTGGCAGCAGAAACCAGTCTGTCTAGAGGAAAACATCTCCTAAACCCAACTTAAAAATTGAGCAGTGAGCTCATAATTAAAGATCAATAAACAGAAGAGAAGGCAAGCCACTGTGGTTGAGAGTCAACAAACAACAGATTAAAGGATGAATTGCAGTTTTCTCATTCATAATGCATAACAGCTATGTGTGAAACGTTTACAGAAATATAGGGTATAATCACAAAGATAACCTAGCAACTTATGTTAGTTATTAGATGTTCATGATTTGGGAGAGAAAATGTAACTTCTAGAAATAACTTGAAATTAAAAAGCAGAATTAAAAAATAATGTAATCCATGTTTATCCACATCAGAGAGATGTCCAAAAACACCAAGAAGTTGTGTATAACTAGAAATTCCAGTCTTAGAAGTACATCTAAGAAACTCATGCATGTGCATCAGTGGATGTGTGTAAGAATGTTTAACAATAGCAGTGTTTGTAATGGCAAACAAACTGTAAACAGCCTAATTGTTTGTTGACAGGAGAAGGGATAAATAAACTGTGATAACTTATATCACAAGTATGAAATATTATACAACAGTGAAGTGAAAATAAATGAACTATAGCTATAAGTAACAACGTGGATGAGTTTTATAAAGGTAATGATAGGTTAAAAAACCAGTCCCAGGGACTTCCCTGGCAGTCCAGTGGTTGAGACTCCACACTTCCAATGCAGGGGACGTGGGTTCGATCCCTTGTTGGAGAAGTAAGATTCCCACATGCCACAAGGTATGGCAAAAACAACAACAAAAAAACCAGTCCCAGATTCACGGGTGCTTATATTATACTTTATAACTTGCATTTTAGTTACTTTTAATCTTCTTTGTATATCAAATAATAAAAAAATCTGAAAAGCATTTTGGGCAAGACCAAAATCATTTAAATGTTATTTGATAAACGATTTTAAGGAATAAACGACACTGACATCATTGTGTATATTTTACTTTTAAAGTGAATCTTGCTGTTTATTAGGCTGGTGATAATGGAGAGCATTAATGTAAGGTGAAGGAAAAAACCGTAAGAAAGAAAAGCTCCTTAGTGGAGCTTCCAGTCCCCAGATAGGAGAAATATATGGGGCTTATAGCTAAGATGTTGATACATTTGATACTGAGGAGTCTTACTCAGACTCATGGCTTTGTGCTTCGGCTTTTGGCCATCATTGAAGCTACAGGTGTTAGGCCTTTTGACATTATGAATTCACATGGTGTTAAAGGATGAAAAATCCAGTTCAAAAATAATTTGTATGCTTTAAATAGGTCTGCTTTTCATGACCATGTGAAAGGTGCATCTGGTACTGACGAACTGGCATCTCCAGAATGCAGGAGATCTTTCTTTTTTGAGGCAACCAAATGACCATCAGCTTGATCTCTCTGGTGTCAGCTTTCTATGTGAAAATTTGCAGACTGGAGAAAAGAACTTTGAGCGCGTTGTAATAGCAGGAGATCCAGAATCTCAGGATTTGCCAAGCATGCTGCTAGATACTGTGGAAGAAATAAAGGTATAAAACATAAGACTTGCCTTCATGGAATTTTTAATTTAGCCAAGATCAGATAAACTTATGAAAATGTAATTAGCAGTACCAGGCAATTTAAACTACAAATTGATAGCACAGATAAATAAATCCCCTAACTGCTTAGAAAAGAAGAAAATATTTAGAACAGAGCAGTCAAAGAAGGCTTTGTTCACTAAGGGAGGATTAGAGGGGCCTTGAAAGACAGATGGGATCTAGATGGAGTGATAACACCAGCAAAGGCAAGGAGATGACCATGTGTGAGCTGCACTGGGTTCATTTGGCTGTGTTGGAAGGTTTGTTTAAGGCAGTAGTAAGACTTGGGGAAAAATAGCTTTGAGACAGATTTTAAATGGTCTAGAGAGCAAGGACAGGGCATTTGGACTGCTGTTCTACTGGGAATGATTTATAGACTACATTTGGAATTTAAAGTTATTTGGTACTGATTTTAACAACGAATGCTCTTTTAAACAGTTTGTTAAGAAGGGGGAATAGTTTTGTTTTTTTTATAATATTTCTTTGTTCCTTACGTTTATAAGGTCAGCCTGACCTGGGTTGGCGTTGTTTGATTTGCCTTTAGTGTAGCCAAACAACTATGCATCCACAGGAGAGCTCTGAGTTGCCTTGATTTATGTGTAGAAAAAGCAACTATGTGAAAGTTCCTTCATATTTAAAGGAGCAGACTGGCTGTCTGTCATGTAAAGGGTCCTAGTGACCTCTGGAAGAAGAGTATTTGAAATGTATAATGATAAGAATGAAAGGAAATTTGTTTTTAATAGAAACAACACTCCAGATCCTCTTTGATGGTGGTACATAATTTTCTTGGCTACTTATCTGGAAATGAGGGTAATGTTGCATATGGTGGGAAATTGTTAGCTAGGTAAAATCATGCCTTCTGTATAGTGTGTCATAATATTAAAATTTACTTTTTAATGTAAGTTAAAGTGGTATTCACTGACTTTTTCAAGTAGTTACTGGCATTTCCTCAGATGTCATCAACAGATGATTACAGCTCCCTTTCTGGTCTGAGCCCAAGCATCAGCTCAGGTGGCATAGTTTAGTGAGAAACTCCTACTGAGGCGTGCAGAGCTGTCTCCCTTTTGCACTCAAGGTATCTTGTTACACTCCTTATCAACAATTGCTGAAGTGGATTGATTCTTTAACTTATAAAATATTCTAACTATAAATAAAAGAGTTTATTTCAACTTTCACAACAACAATAGAAATGTTAAAGTGTGTATGAAAAATGATACACTTGTAGAAACCTACTGACTCAGTGAGTAACCTTTCAGCAGTTCTGGTTAATGAGATTTGAGATATGAGAGAACTTTCCTTAAAAAGAGACACACAAATGTTACCACTTACTTTTAGGGGGTTTCTGGCCTCTGCCCTAGTATGTGAAAATGGTGGAAATTCCATTTCACATACAAGTATATGGTTGCAATAGGCACAGTGTTCTGTAGCAATTGTCCTAATTCTCAAATTGCTGCTAGTTGAAAACACCAAATTTCTTTTTTTCTTTCTTTTATTTTTTTAACATCTTAATTGGACTATAATTGCTTTACAGTGGTGTGTTAGTTTCTGCTTTATAACAAAGTGAATCACCTATACATGTACATACATCCCCCTATCGCCTCCCTCTTGTGTCTCCCTTCCACCCTCCCTATCCCACCTCTCTAGGTGGACACAAAGCACGGAGCTGATCTCCCTGTGCTATGCGGCTCCTTCCCACTAGCTATTTGTTTTACGTTGGGTATTGTATGTATGTCCATGCCAATCTCTCACTTTGTCCCAGCTTACCCTTCCCCCTCCCTCCCCATGTCCTCAAGTCCATTCTCTAGTAGGTCTGCATCTTTATTCCCATCCTGCCCCTAGGTTCTTCATGACCTTTTTTTTTTTTTTAAGATTCCATATATATGTGTTAGCATATGGTATTTATTTTTCTCTTTCTGACTTACTTCACTCTGTATGACAGACTCTAGGTCCATCCACCTCACTACAAATAACTCAATTTCGTTTCTTTTTATGGCTGAGTAATATTCCATTCTATCTATGTGCCACATCTTCTTTATCCGTTCATCTGTCGATGGACACTTAAGTTGCTTCCATGTCCTGATATTGTTAATAGAGCTGCAGTGAACATTGTGATACATGATTCTTTTTGAATTATGGTTTTCTCAGGGTATATGCCCAGTAGTGGGATTGCTGGGTCGTATGGCAGTTCTATTTTTAGTTTTTTATGGAACCTCCATACTGTTCTCCATAGTGGCTGTATCAATTTACATTCCCAGCAACAGTGCAAGAGGGTTCCCTTTTCTCCACACCCTCTCCAGCATTTATTGTTTGTAGATTTTTTGATGATGGCCATTCTCACCAGTGTGAGATGATATCTCATTATAGTTTTGATTTGCATTTCTCTAATGATTAGTGATGTTGAGCATCCTGTCACGTGTTTGTTGGCAATCTGTATATCTTGTCTATTTGGTCTTCTGCACATTTTTGGATTGGGTTGTTTGTTTTTTTTGATACTAAGCTGCATGACCTGCTTGTAAATTTTGGAGATTAATCCTTTGTCTGTTGCTTCATGTGCAAATATTTTCTCCCATTCTGAGGGTTGTCTTTTCATCTTGTTTATGGTTTCCTTTGCTGTGCAAAAGCTTTTGAGTTTCATTAGGTCCCATTTTTTAATTTTTGTTTTTATTCCCATTTCTTTAGGAGGAAGGTCAAAAAGGATCTTGCTGTGATTTGTGTCATAGAATGTTCTGCCTATGTTTTCCTCTAAGTGTTTGATAGTGTCTGGCCTTACATTTAGGTCTTTCATCCATTTTGAGTTTATTTTTGTGTGTGGTATTAGGGAGTGTTCTAATTTCATTCTTTTACCTGTACCTGTCCAGTTTTCCCAGCATCACTTATTGAAGAGGCTGTCTTTTCTCCATTATATATTCTTCCCACCTTTATCAAAAATAAGGTGACCATATGTGTGTGAGTTTATCTCTGGGCTTTCTATCCTGTTCCATTGATCTATATTACTGTTTTTGTGCCAGTACCATACTGTCTTGATTACTGTAGCTTTGTAGTATAGTCTGAAGTCAGGGAGCCTGATTCCTCCAGCTCCGTTTTTCTTTCTCAAGATTGCTTTGGCTATTCGGGGTCTTTTGTGTTTCTAAACAAATTGTGAAATTTTTTGTTTTAGTTCTGTGAAAAATGCCACTGGTATTTTTTAATAGAGATTGCATTGAATCTGTAGATTGCTTTGGGTAGTATAATCGTTTTCACAATGTTGATTCTACCAATCCAAGAACATGGTCTATCTCTCCATCTGTTGGTATCATCTTTAATTTCTTTCTTCCATGTCTTATAGTTTTCTGCATACAGGTCTTCTGTCTCTTTAGGTAGGTTTATTCCTAGGTATTTTATTATTTTTGTTGCAGTGGTAAATGGGAGTGTTTCCTTAATTTCTCTTTCATATTTTTCATCTTTAGTGTATAGGAATGCAAGAGACTTCTGTGCATTAATTTTGTATCCCACTACTTTACCAAATTCATTGATTAGCTCTAGTAGTTTTCTGGTAGCATCTTTAGGATTCTCTATGTATAGTATCATGTCATCTGCAAACAGTGACAGCTTTACTTCTTCTTTTCCGGTTTGGATTCTTTTTATTTCTTCTGTGATTGCTGTGGTTAAAACTTCCAACACTATGTTGAATAATAGTGGTGAGAGTGGGCAACCTTGTGTTTTTCCAGATCTTAGTGGAAATGGTATCAGATTTCACCATTGAGGAGGATGTTGGCTGTGGGTTTGTCATATATGGCCTTTATTATGTTGAGTTAAATTCCCTCTAGGCCCATTTTCTGGAGGGTTTTTATCATAAATGGGTGTTGAATTTTGTCTAAAGGTTTTTCTGCATCTATTGAGATGATCATATGGTTCTTATTCTTCAATTTGTTAATATGGTATATCATATTCATTGATTTGGATGTATTGAAGAATCCTTGTATTCCTGGGATAAACCCCACTTGATCATGGTGTATGATCCTTTTAATGTGCTGTTGGATTCTGTTTGCTAGTATTTTGTTGAGGATTTTTGCATCTGTGTTCATCAGTGATATTGGCCTGTAGTTTTCTTTTCTTGTTACATCTTTGTCTGGTTTTGGCGTCAGGGGGATGGTGGCCTCGTAGAATGGGTTTGGGAGTGAACCTCCCTCTGCTATATTTTGGAAGAGTTTGAGAAGGATAGGTGTTAGCTCTTCACTAAATGTTTGATAAAATTCGCCTGTGAAACCATCTGGTCCTGGGCTTTTGTTTGTTGGAAGGTTTTTAATCACAGTCTCAATTTCAGTGCTTGTGATTGATCTGTTTATACTTTCTATTTCTTCCTGGTTTGGTCTCGGAAGGTTGTGCTTTTCTAATTATTTGTCCATTTCTTCCAGGTTGTCCATTTTATTGGCATAGAGTTGCTTGTAGTAATCTCTCATGATCCTTTGTATTTCTACAGTGTCAGTTATTCTCCTTTTTCATTTCTTATTCTATTGATGAGAGGCTTCTCCCTTTTTGTCTTGATGTGTCTGGCTAATGGTTTATCAATTTTCTTTATCTTCTCAAAGAACCAGCTTTTAGTTTTATTGATCTTTTGCTATTGTTTCCTTCATTTCTTTTAAATTTATTTCTGATCTGATCTTTATGATTTCTTTCCTTCTGTTAACTTTGGGGTTTCTTTGTTTTTCTTTCTCTAATTGCTTTAGGTATGAGGTTAGGTTGTTTATTTGAGATGTTTCTTGTTTCTTGAGGTTGGCTTGTATAGCTATAAACTTCCCTCTTAGAACTGCTTTTTCTGCATCCCATAGGTTTTGGGTGATCGTATTTTCATTGTCATTTGTTTCTAGGTATTTTCTGATTTCCTCTTTGATTTCTTCAGTGTTCTCTTGGTTATTAAGTAGTGTATTGTGTAGCCTCCATGTGTTTGTATTTTTTACAGATTTTTTCCTGTAATTGATATCTAGTCTCATAGCGCTGTGGTCGGAAAAGATACTTCATACAATTTCAGTTTTCTTAAATTTACCAAGGATTGATTTGTGACCCAGGATATCATCTATCATGGAGAACGTTCCATGAGCACTTGAGAAGAAAGTGTATTCTGTTCTTTCTGGATGGAATGCCCTATAAATATCAATGAAGTCCCTCTTGTTTAATGTATCATTTAAAGCTTGTGTTTCCTTATTTATTTTCATTTTGCATGATCTGTCCATTGATGAAAGTGGAGTGTTAAAGTACCGTACTGTGATTGTGTTACTGTTGATTTCCCCTTTTATGGCTGTTAGCATTTGCCTTATGTATTGAGGTGTTCCTCTGTTGGGTGCATAAATATTTACAATTGTTATATCTTGGATTGATTCCTTGATCATTATGTAGCGTCCTTCTTTGTCTCTTGTAATAGTCTTTGTTTTAAAGTCTTTTTTGTCTTATATGAGAATTGCTACTTCAGCTTTCTTTTGATTTCCGTTTTCATGGAATATATTTTTCCATCCCCTCACTTTCTGTCTGTATGTGTCCGTAGGTCTGAAGTGGGTCTCTTGTAGACAGCATATATACGGGTCTTGTTTTTGTATCCATTCAGCTGGTCTATGTCTTTTTGTTGGAGTATTTAATCCATTTACATTTAAGGTAATTTTCGATATGTATGTTCCTATTACCATTTTCTTAATTGTTTTTGGTTTGTTTTTGTAGGTCTTTTCCTTCTCTTGTGTTTTCTGCCTAGAGAAGTTCCTTTAGCATTTGTTGTGAAGCTGGTTCGGTGGTGCTGAATTCTCTTTGTTTTTGCTTGTATGTAAAGGTTTTAATTTCTCCGTCAAATCTGAATGAGATCCTTGCTGGGTAGAGTAATCTTGGTTGTAGGTTTTTCCCTTTCATCACTTTAAATATGTCCTGCCACAGCCTTCTGGCTTGCAGAGATTCTGCTGAAAGATCAGCTGTTAACCTTTTGGGGATTCCCTTGTATGTTATTTGTTGGTTTTCCCTTGCTGCTTTTAATAATTTTTGTTTGCATTTAATTTTTGATAGTTTGATTAATATGTGTCTTGGCGTGTTTCTCCTTGGATTTATCCTGTATGGGACTCTCTGTGCTTCCTGGACTTGATCAACTATTTCCTTTCCCATATTAGGGAAGTTTTCAACTAAAATCTCTTCAGATATCTTCTCAGTCCCTTTCTTTTGCTCTTCTTCTTCTTGGACCCCTATAATTTGAATGTTGGTGTGTTCAGTGTCATCTCAGAGGTCTCTGAGACCGTCTTCCATTCTTTTCATTCTTTTTTCTTATTCTGCTCTGCAGTAGTTATTTCCACTATTTTATCTTCCAGGTCACTTATCTGTTCTTCTGCCTCAGTTTTTCTGCTATTGATTCCTTGTAGAGATTTTTCATTTCATTTATTGTGGTGTTCATCATTGTTTGCGCTTTAATTCTTATAGGTCCTTTTAAAATGTTTCTTGAATTTTCTGCATTCTGTTTCCAAGATTTTGGATCATCTTTACTCTCATTTTCTGAATTCTTTTTCAGGTAGACTGCCTATTTCCTCTTCATTTGTTTGGTCTGGTGGGTTTTTACCTTGCTCCTTTATCTGCTGTGTATTTCTCTGTCTTCTCATTTTGCTTAACTTACTGTGTTTGGGGTCTCCTTTTTGCAGGCTGCAGGTTGTAGTTCCCGTTGTTTTTGGTGTCTGCTGCCAGTGGCTAAGGTTGGTTCAGTGGGTTGTGTAGGCTTCCTGGTGGAGGGGACTGGTGCCTGTGTTCTGGTGGTTGAGGCTGGATCTTGTCTTTCTGGTGGGCAGGACCACGTCTGGTGGTGTGTTTTGGGGTGTCTGTGACCTTATAATGATTTTAGGCAGCCTCTCTGCTAATGTGTAGGGTTGTGTTCCTGTCTTGCTAGTTGTTTGGCATAGGGTGTCCAGCACTGTAGCTTGCTGGTCGTTGAGTGGAGCTGGGTGTTGGCGTTGAGATGGAGATCTCTGGTAGATTTTCGCTCTTTGATATTATGTGGAGCTGGGAGCTCTCTGGTGGACCAGTGTCCTGAACTTGGCTCTTCCACTTCAGAGGCACAGGCCTGATGCCCGACCAGAGCACCAGGACCCTGTCATCCACAAGGCTCAAAATAAAAGGAAGAAAAGAAAGAAAGAAAGAATGAAAAAGAAATAAAATAAAGTCATTAAAATAAAAAATAATAAAAATTAGAAAAATTTACAAGGTAATTTAAAAAGAAAGAAAGAAAGAAAGAGCAACCAAACCAAAAAGCAAATCCACCAATGATAAGAAGTACTGAAAACTATACTAAAAAAAATTAAGAGAAAACGGACAGACAGAACCCCAGGACAAATGGTAAAAGCAAAGCTATACAGACAAAATCACACACAGAAGCATATACATACATAAGCACAAAAAGAGAAAAAGGAAAAATATGTATATATCGTTGTTCCCAAAGTCCACTGCCTCAATTTGGGATGATTCTTTGTCTATTCAGGTATTCCACAGATGCAGGGTACATCAAGTTGATTGTTGAGATTTAATCCGCTGCTCCTGAGGCTGCTGGGAGAGATTTCCCTTTCTCTTCTTTGTTGGCACAGCTCCCGGGGCTCAGCTTTGGATTTGGACCTGCCTCTGCGTGTAGGTCGCCTGAGGGCGTCTGTTCCCCAGCTCAGACAGGGCAGGGTCAACGTATCAGCTGATTCGGGGGCTCTGGCTCACTCAGGCTGGGAGGAGGGACGGTACGGAATGCTGGGCGAGCCTGCGGCAGCAGAGGCCAGAGTGACGTTGCAACAGCGTGAGGCGCGCCGTGTGTTCTCCCGGGGAAGTTGTCCCTGGATCACGGGACCCTGGCAGTGGCGGGCTGCACGGGTTCCCCTGAAGGGAGGTGTGGATAGTGACCTGTGCTTGCACACAGGCTTCTTGGTGCCCGCAGTAGCAGCCTTAGCATTTCATGCCTGTCTCTGGGGTCTGCTCTGATAGCCACGGCTCGCACCCGTCTCTGGAGCTCGTTCAGGTGGTGCTCTGAATCCCCTCTTCTCGTGCACCACAAAACAATGGTCTCTTGCCTCTTCGGCAGCTCCAGACTTTTTTCCGGACTCCCTCCCTGCTAGCTGTGGCTCAGTAGCCCCCTTCAGGCTGTGACCACGCAGCCAACCCCAGTCCTCTCCCTGGGATCCAACCTCTGAAGCTGGAGCCTCAGCTCCCAGCCCCCAACCGCCCCAGCAGGTGAGCAGGCAAGCCTCTGGGGCTGGTGAGTGCTGGTTGGCACCGATCCTTTGTGCGGGAATCTCTACGCTTTGCCCTCCGCACCCCTGTTGCTGTGGTCTCCTCTGTGGCTCTGAAGCTTTACCCCCCACCACCCCGTCTCCCTCTCCGCCAGTGAAGGGCCTTCCTAGTGTGTGGAAACCTTTCCTCCTTCACAGCTCCCTCCCACTGGTGCAGGCCTCGTCTCTATTCTTTTGTCTCTGTTTTTTCTTTTTTCTTTTGCCCTACCCAGGTATGTGGGGAGTTTCTTGCCTTTGGGGAGGTCTGAGTTCTTCTGCCCGCATTCAGTAGGTGTTCTGGAGGATTTGTTCCACATGTAGATGTATTTCTGATGTATTTGTGGGGAGGAAGGTGATCTCCATGTCTTACTCTTCTGCCATCTTGAAACTCTCCCAAATTTCTTTCTTAAGTGTCTGTTTTTACTGGATTTTTAGCCAGTACTCAGTTTAGTGAGCCAACATTTCATCAAATCGCTTTAGTTAATAGACTCCAGGTAAAAGTAAATGAACTTTAAAAAAGGATAACATTTGCAACTGCCTGTTTCCACTTATTTATATGAGGTACCTAGAGTAATCAAATTCATAGAAAAAGTAGCATGGTGGGGACTTCCCTGGTAGTCCAATGGTTAAGGCTCTGCACTTCCACTGCAGTGGGCATGGATTCGATCCCTGGTCAGGGAACTAAAATTCTACATGACATGCCCCAAAAAACACGCCCCGTGCCCCCCCTGCAAAAAAAAAACTAACTCAAAACAGAAAGCAAGCAAACAAACCAGAAAGGAGCATGGTGGTTGTTGCCTTGGGGTGGAGTGGGGTATTTTTGTTTAATGGGTATAGAGTTTCAGTTGAAGGATGAGAAGATTTCTATAGATTGGTTGCATAAGTAAACTGTACAGTTAAAAATGGTCAAGAGTGTACATTTTATGTTATATGTATCTTACCATAATTAAAAAAAATGAAAAAGAGGGGAAAAAGATAACACCTGCAATAATGTTAAAAAACATCAAATTCCTAGGAGTGAATCTGTCAAAGGATTTACAAGGCCTCTGTGCTAAAAGCTACAAAACATTATTAAGAGAAATTAATGAAGACCTAAATAGAGGAATATGCTATGTGTGTGTGGGGCTCAATATTTTAAAATTTCAAGTCTCCTCAAATTAACCTACATTATCAATGCAATCTGTAACAAAATCCCAGCGCTTGATTTTTGTTGTTGCTGTTGCTGTTGTTTTTTCTGGTTTTGTGGAACTCAAGCTGACTTTAAAATTCATATGGAAATGTGAAAGGCTAAGAATAGCGAAGTCAGTCATGAAGAACAGAATTGGAGTACTTCCACTGGCAGATACCAAGACTTATTATAAAACTATATCAATTAAGGCAGAGCTTAGCCTATTGTGGTTCTTGGACTGGCAGCATCAGCATCACCTGGGAGCTTGTTAGAAATGGAATTTCTCTGGCTCCACTTCACACCCTGTTCAATCAGAATCTCTGGGGTTGGGGCCAAGGAGTCTGTGTTTTAACAATCTCTCTAGATTATTCTTATGCACTTGAAAGTTTGAGAAACACTGAATTAAGACATTTTGTCACGAGGAAATACAGACTAACTAGTGGAACAGATAGAGAGTCCAAAAACAGAGCCATACATACACAGTTCATCTGACTTACGTCACATCTGGCGTTGCAGTGCAGTGGGGAAAGGGTAGGCTTTTCAATACATGCTAGTAGATGATTTATATCCATATGGAAAAAAGCTACCTTAACCCCTATATCATACTAGATATACAAAAAATCAATTCCAAATTGAATACGCCGAAGTAGAAAGCAAAACTGTAAAGTTTTTAGAGGAAAAATACAGGAGAACATCTTTGAGACCTTAGGACGATCAAAAAGGACAATAAAGCTCTAACCATAAAACAAAAATGATAAACTGGATGACTAGTAATATTAAACACTATAAATTTCAAAAGATACTGTTAATATTTGTAAAGCAGTTAGACCAGTGCCTTGCCAGAACAAGTATGTGTTGTGTTTTGTCAAATAAGAAGATGAATATGTTTTCCTCTTCCAACAAAAAGACAGGGAGGCTTGTGTTCAGAAAATATAAAGAATATTTAACAAATTATCAAGAAAAAATTTTTTTAATTTATTTATTTTTGGCAGCATTGGGTCTTCGTTGCTGCGTGTGGGCTTTTTCTAGTTGCGGTGAGCAGGGGCTACTCTTCGTTGCCGTGCATGGGCTTCTCATTGCGGTAGCTTCTCTTGATGTGGAGCATGGGCTCTAGGTGCGCGGGCTTCAGTAGTTGTGGTACCTGGCCTTCGGTAGTTGTGGCTCGTGGGCTCTAGAGCGCAGGCTCAGTAGTTGTGGCACAAGGCTTAGTTGCTCCATGGCATGTGGGATCTTCCCAGACCAAGGCTCAAACTCGTGTCCCCTGCATTGGCAGGTGGATTCTTAACCGCTGTGCCACCAGGGAAGCCCAAGAATATTTTTGACAACCCAATAGAAAACAGCAGGCAAAGGACTTCAATAGGGACTTAAAAGAGAGGCATTAAAATGGTCATTAACATATTAAAAGGTGCACAACTTTATTAACCAGTAGAGAAATGCAAATTTGTTAGAGAAGTGAAAATTAACCATAATGGAATACTACTAAATACCCACCAGAATAGTTAAAATGTAAAAAATAGACAATATTGAGTGTTGCAGGGTTGTGAAGTAACAAGGACTCTAATGTTTCTAATAAGAGTGTAAAGTGGAAAACCTTTTAGAAGATTGGGTGTATTCCTGAAAGCTGAATACTCTGACCTAGCAGTTTCACTCGTAAGTATATGTCCAGCAGAAATACTTGTACATGTTCACCTCAACTGATGGCACATTCTGATAGCACATCTAGAATGTTCATAGCAGATTTGTAATAGCCCCAGATTGGAAACTACCTAAATGCCCATTAGCAGGATAATGGTTAAATAAATTGTATATTGCAGTGAAATATTATTCAGCAATAAAATGAACATTCTTCAACTATGTAGAGCATTAAAGCATATATATCCTGTTTAATTTTCTTTTTCTTTACCTAATGTCTCATATTCTGACTGATTTTTACCTTGTGGGCAGCAGTGTTTTGTAAGATATATTAGACACAGCCTATCTGCAGTTACCTCCTTTTAGAAAGACTTTCCCAAGTCAGTATATCTCCCAGCCAAACAAATATAAGATAAATGCATTCTTCAGTGATATCATTATCCAGTCAGTTCCTTCTTTAAAGCTTTTCAAATGTCTGTTTTTCGGATTGCATTTTACTTTCAGCGTTTAGTGAGAATGTTTTGCTTGAGCTTCACATAAAAGTCTCAAACTCTTGTTCTCATGCCAGCACAAAAAACAGTCTGAGTTGGTAGTTTTCCGAGGAAAATATCTCCCCGCTTTGGTATGCAAACCTTTTAAAGCTGGGCTTTAACTGACAAGCCCACGGCCTGTGCTGGCCCATGTGCCATGATGTTATTGGTGTAAAGTGACCGTGTGGCTGGGGACTGTGGGGGAGGACAGAGTTTTCCTCCACGCTCTTAGGGTTCCAGACTGGGTCTGAAAATTAAACTGACAAAGACAGATTAACAGGAAAAAAGGGCACACATTTACTTAATAGAGATTTTGTGTGACACAGGAGCCTTCATAAGGAAATGAAGACCTGATGAAACAGTTCAACCTGAGTATTTTTGTGCTAGGTTTGATGAAGTGCGGGCAGTCGTGGAGGAGTATGATAGTTCAAAGGTAAGGGTAGTACACTGGGAGAAATTTAGTAAGGCCTGCTTGTTGGGATTCTTCTCAGGGTCCCTTTTTCTTCAGAGATAAGGATGCACCTTTCCTCTGGGTATAGGGAAGGCACCTCTCATATGAGAGTTTTATGATCTGTTTCAGGAGAAAAGGGCAGTGGGAAGGTCGGAGTGATCTTCCTGCTTCAGCTGTTTTCTCAGACTCCTTCAGCTTAAGATGCTCAGTATGCCCAGGTACCATATTTTGGGGGTAGCTGATGGTTAGGGCCATCACCTGTGCCCACTCTGGATGCTGCATTCCTGCTGAGGGTGAGAGAAGGCATTACAGGAGGAGAAATCCCGGAGGGGACCACATGTGCTTTTTAGCAGGTACTCTCAGAGGCTAGTTAAGTGTTAACCTATTCATGCTTATTTAATCCTCACAAGTTTGTGAGAGATGGGAGTTACTACTCCTATTTTAGAGAGGAGGAAAATGAGATCCTAAGAGGTCAGGTGGCTTCCCAAGGTCACCCAGCTAATCACCTGACTTGGTGGAGCTGGGATTCTGATCAAGCTCTGGCTGACTTGGAGATTATCCCCACTGTTCTACAGAGCCATTTCCTCAGTCCTCTTCCATCCTGTCATGAGGTTACCGAGACAGTCCCTTTAATAAAATGAACAGAAAACAGGCGACCCACTGTAGGTAGTAGAATCAGTGTGCAGATTTACTTATTTCATGTCTTCTGTTTCATCATGTATATATTTATAGTGCCATATAACTGTATTCCAAGGAGATAAAAATATTTTAATTTGCAAACTTAGTTATAGAAGAATTAGGTTACTTAATAGTCATTGCATTAGAATGTAAGTTCTCTGAGGGCAGGGACCTTGTCTGTCTTGCTCGCTACTTTGTCCCTGGGGCCTTGTGCTCACTGCCTTGTACAAAGTAGGTGCTCAAGTGAATTAATGAATGAACACATTTCAGTAAGAATTTATTCTTCTGATTCTCCTTCTCCATTATTTGCATATTCTCTGTTTACTCCTCTTCTTCCACTTCCCTTTAATAGAGCAGTTTCCTAAAGTTCTCTACTGAGTCCTCTTCTTACATTACTCTACAGTGTTTCCTGGGTACTGTCATCTACTTCCTTGGAGAAAGTGTTAAGAAAACAATGTAAATGTGTTCTGCGGCTGTAAAAAAGTGAAATCTTGCCATTTGCGGCAACATGGATGGATCTAGAGGGTATTTTGCTAACTGAAATAAGTCAGACAGAGAAAGATTGCATGATCTTATATGGTGAATCTAAAAAACAAAACAAGCAAATAAACAAAACAAGATGAAAACAGACTCACAGATTCAGAGAAGAAACAGGTGGTTGCCAGAAAGTGAGGTGGGGTGGGCGAAATAGGTAAAGGGGATTAAGAGTTACAAACATCCAGTTATAGAATAAAATAAGTCATGGGGATATATTGATAATATACAACATGAGGAATATGGTCAATAATATTGTAATAACTTTGTATGGGAAAAGATGGTTACTGGACTTATTGTGGTGATCACTTTATAATGTATGCAAATATCAAATCATTATGTAGTACTCTTTTTTTTAAATAACTTTTTTATTTTTGGCTGTGTTGGGTCTTCACTGCTGTGCATGGGCTTTCTCTAGATGCGGGGAGCAGGGGCTCCTTGCAGTGCGTGAGCTTCTCATTGCAGTGGCGTCTCTTGTTGTGGAGCACGGGCTCTAGGCACGTGGGTTCAGTAGTTGTGGCTTGCGGGCTCTAGAGCGCAGGCTCAGTAGTTGTGGCACGTGGGCTCTAGAGCGCAGGCTCAGTAGTTGTGGCGCACGGGCTTAGTTGCTCCGCGGCATGTGGGATCTTCCCAGACCAGGGCTCAAACCCGTGTCCCCTGCATTGGCAGGCAGATTCTTAACCACTGCGCCACCAGGGAAGCCCTGTAGTACTCTTGAAACTGACATAATATTGTATGTCAACTATATTTCAGTTACAAAATGAAAATGGTTGAAGCTCATGCATCCAGTGCAATTTCCAAAAAAAAAAAAAAAAAAGATGTTGTTTTGGGGATCGAGACCAAGTATTAGAATCAGCTTTTGCTCCTAATGAAGGTGTGACATTGAGCAAGTGATCTAACCTGTTGGTGCTTCAGTCTCCTTTTTATTGTAAGAAAGTTGGCAAAGATTTGGAGTTGAAAATTCACATACCTATAGGGGCCAGGTAGGTAATAGAAATGATGGAAGTGAGCTGGGCACGGTACAGTAAGGCATTGCAGGGACGGTGATACAGTTTATGTATACTCCATTGAAGAACTTCTTGCTAACTTTTAATGAGATTTTGGAGTTACAAGGGAATTTGACCAAAAACAAATACTTGTATTAGCTTAGCCTACTAGTTCTTAAATTTGGCTATGTCTTAGAATTACCTGGGGAGTTTTTAAAAAACACCGATGCCCAGATTCTGCTCTCAGAGATCTGATTTAGTTTTAAAATACCAAAAGCTTCTCCTGCTAGTGCGCAGCTAGGTTTTGAATGATTAATTGGACGCTAATTAACTAGGATGTTTTTTATACCTGACTTTTAGAAATAAGCAGATAATCAAGGATGTAGTCAGCTTTCAGACGAATAAACCTTTTGCCTTTCTGCGAAGCAATCTTCACTGAAAGTTATTATATCACTCAGGGACAGCATTGGTTTCCGTGTCACCAGCAAAGAGCTTAAGTTGTGTTCATTATACCAGTCAGTCCCTATTGTCTCATAATACATTTTGCCCCTGTTTTCACACACCCAAAACTTTCCCTTTTTCCCCACTACATTTGCGGTCATATTCAGTGGTTTCTACTGCACTCTGTGAACTGATGGTTGGTCACAGCTTTCTCTGGGGCTAGGATTCAGTATGTGCATATTCAGAGTTTTCTTATGAGCCAGTCTTTCTTAAGATGCCCTCTCTAGGATAGCATTTTAACTAACATTAGAGACTCCCTACCCTAACCAAGACTAGAAAGCATTCTCAAAAATTTTAGAGCGGTTTTCTTAAAGTTTGATTTGCATTTGCATCAGTGGATTAGGATATTTAAGTGAAAGGTACCAGATTTCTAATTATTTGTTTTTGTTTGTGAGTTTGGATGATTTTTAAAAATGTATTTCAAATTTGAGAAGATGGCATTTATTTTATGTAGTTTATTTTCTCACATTTTTAAATAACTCGTGAGATAAAAAGATTTATTAATTTATGGTATGATACATTCTGCTTACCTTTTTGATTATATGGAAATATTCTGATTCATTCCTTAAGGAATTTATTCAGTAGAACAGGTCAACTAGGTTAAGTAATGACTCTGCTCAGATGAATACATTCTTCATAAAAAATATTCTTCATAAAAAACATAAAGCACGTGTTGTCTTCTATTATTTTTCCCTGAGGTGATTTTCAAATCTGCAGTCACTCAGCACTACCTGATGTATTCATTTTGTTATATTCAGAGTGGAATTACCCAGCTTATCCATTCCTTCTGTGGTTTTTTTCTTTCTTTCTTTCTTTCTTTCTTCCCCTCAGTGTTTGCTTTCACAACCCAAGTTCTGGGCCATTCAGACATCAGCTTTGATCCTCCGGACAAAACTTGAGAGAGGAAGCACACGCCGAGTGGAACGGGCAATGAGGCAGACACAGGTAAGAATTAATGTGGCAATTTTTGTTATTCTTCCAGCTCTTTATTATTATCAATAACCGTACATGTTTGTTGTGAGTATAAAATCATTTTCCTCTAACACGTTTTATTATTGAAGAGTGTTGTTTTAGAGTCTGCTTGGCTCCAAAACCCAACTCTGTCACTTAGCTCTGTGACCGTAGTATTTAACCTTTCTAAAGGAAAGCTGTTCGCTACTCAACATTTCTGACGCCAAGTGTGTGGGTCTTTCACACCAAGCACTTCATCATTTCCCTGTGGACATCAACTGGGTGTCCTACAATTTAATTCAATTCTGACCCTCCCTGGAATTAGTGCAGACCCCATATGTTAAGGGCTAAGTTCCGAAAGACTGCCTCCCACTTCAGATTCCAATCTCAAGTCTTCTACTTCTGACTGACTGGCTATAAATCAGGGGTCCTCACGACCTCCTCCTCACCTCAGGTTTGATAATTTGCTAGAACTGGCACACAGAACTAGGGGAAACACTTAATTACGATTACTGGTTTATTATAAAGGATGTTATAAAGGATTCAAATGAACGGCCAGACGAAGAGGTATATAGGGCAAGGATCCTGAGCAAAGGAGCTTCTCTGTCTTTGTGGAGTTTGGGGTGCACTCCCCCTCCCAGAACGTCGGTGCGTTTTCCAACGTGGGTGCTCTCTGAACCCATTTGTTTTGGGGGGTTTTATGGAGTATCTATTATGTGGGCATGATTGATTAAATCAGTGGCCATTGGTGATAACCTCAATCCCCAGCCCTTTTTCCCTCCCCGGACCTTGGGGTGGGGCTGGAAGTTTCAACCCCCTAGTCACATGGTTGGTTCCTCTGACAACCGGCCCCAATCCTCCCAGAGTCACCTCATTGCCATAAGCTCAGGTGTGGTGAAAGGGACTTACTATGGATAAAAAAAGACACTCTTCTAACCCTACAACTCAGGAAGTTATAAGACTTTTAGAAGCTCTGTGCTGGGAATCAGAGCTTATATATTTCTTATTATATCACAGCATCACATCCCTAAGTTTCATTATCTATATAAGAGGGTAGTAATAATTGTACTTATAGCATAGGTTTGTGGTGAGTGGTAAAGAGATAATACAAGAGTTAGTGAAAAAGGTAAGCAGTTTCACAGACATAGATTGTATGAAGAAACAAAATTCATCCTAATGCAAAAATATTCACTGATGAAGTAGAATGAATAGTCTGTATTCCAAAGTGGTTTTTTTTTAAAACTACTGAAGAATATTTTATTAATTTCTTTGTTTAAAAATATTTCTGATAGACACCTCACTAAGCTTAGAGCACTCTATTGATGCTGCTGGAAATATAGTACAAAGTTATTCCTTAGGTTCTGTATCTTTCCTAGCTAGCTTTCCAGTTTGAAACCTGCATGATTCTCTGAATTGTGCAGATGATGCTTTTAGATATCAAATACACAGGATGTGCTTTGCTTGGGGAAAATGGATTTGAAGAAAGAGCCAAATCACCATGCTTTGGCCCTTTGCCCCTGTCTTGGCCTTACTATATCTGGGGTCTCTTCATCTTGCCATGCAAATGCTATGTGATGAAGAGAGTGGTATACCTTTCTACCTATACAGTGGAATGGGGGAGTTGTTATTCCTGCCTCTGTGGGAAAAATCAGAGAAAGTCTTTTCACTCCCCAACCCAGAAAATTTGGAAATGAGTCAGATCATGGAACAAGATGAATTAGACAAAATTTGTCTAATTTTCTGTCACTTGTTGAGCCATTTACTTCATAATCTGAACTTTTGCCAATTCCTTTGATTCAGAGTTTGATATTACTAATTGTTGAAGTTATTGCATCCCTGAAGAATAAGATGAAAATGATTTAAAAAATACATGTATACATAAAACAATGGTTTTTTTTTTTTTAACATCTTTATTGGGGTATAATTGCTTTACAATGGTGTGTTAGTTTCTGCTTTATAACAAAGTGAATCAGTCATACATAAACATATGTTCCCATATGTCTTCCCTCTTGCGTCTCCCTCCCACCCTCCCTATCCCACCCCTCCAGGCTGTCACAAAGCACCGAGCCAATATCCCTGTGCAATGCGGCTGCTTCCCACTAGCTATCTACCTTACTACGTTTGTTAGTGTGTATATGTCCATGACTCTCTCTCGCCCTGTCACAGCTCACCCTTCCCTCTCCCCATAACCTCAAGTCCGTTCTCTAGGAGGTCTGCGTCTTTATTCCTGCCTTACCCCTAGGTTGTTCATGACATTTTTTTTTCTTAAATTCCATATATATGTGTTAGCATACGGTATTTGTCTTTTTCTTTCTGACTTACTTCACTCTGTATGACAGACTCTAGGTCTATCCACCTCATTACAAATAGCTCAATTTTGTTTCTTTTTATGGCTGAGTAATATTCCATTGTATATATGTGCCACATCTTCTTTATCCATTCATCCGATGATGGGCACTTAGGTTGTTTCCATCTCCGGGCTATTGTAAATAGAGCTGCAATGAACATTTTGGTACATGACTCTTTTTGAATTTTGGTTTTCTCAGGGTATATGCCCAGTAGTGGGATTGCTGGGTCATATGGTAGTTCTATTTGTAGTTTTTTAAGGAACCTCCATACTGTTCTCCATAGTGGCTGAACCAATTCACATTCCCACCAGCAGTGCAAGAGTGTTCCCTTTTCTCCACACCCTCTCCAGCATTTATTGTTTGTAGATTTTTTGATGATGGCCATTCTGACTGGTGTGAGATGATATCTCATTGTAGTTTTGATTTGCATTTCTCTAATGATTAATGATGTTGAGCATTCTTTCGTGTGTTTGTTGGCAGTCTGTATATCTTCTTTGGAGAAACGTCTATTTAGGTCTTCTGCCCATTTTTGGATTGGGTTGTTGTTTCTTTATTATTGAGCTTCATGAGCTGTTTATATATTTTGTAGATTAATCCTTTGTCCGTTGATTCGTTTGCAAATATTTTCTCCCATTCTGAGGGTTGTCTTTTCGTCCTGTTTATCATTTCCTTTGCTGTGCAAAAGCTTTGTAGTTGCATTAGGTCCCATTGTTTATTTTTTTTTAATTTCCGTTATTGTAGGAGGTGGATTAAAAAAGATCTTGTTGTGATTTATGTCAACGAGTGTTCTTCCTATGTTTTCCTCTGAGAGTTTTATGGTGTCTGGTCTTACATTTAGGTCTCTAATCCATTTTGAGTTTATTTTTGTGTAAGGTGTTAGGGAGTGTTCTAATTACATTCTTTTACATGTAGCTGTCCAGTTTTCCCAGCACCACTTATTGAAGAGGCTGTCTTTTCTCCATTGTATATTCTTGCCTCTTTTGTCATAGATTAGTTGACCATACCTGTGTGGGTTTATCTCTGGGCTTTCTATCTGTTCCATTGATCTATGTTTCTGTTTTTGTGCCAGTACCATATTGTCTTGATTACTGTAGCTTTGTAGTATAGTCTGTAGTCAGGGAGTCTGATTCCTCCTGCTCCGTGTTTTTCTGTCAAGACTGCTTTGGCTATTCAAGGTCTTTTGTGTCTCCATACAAATTTTAAGATTTTTTGTTCTAGTTCTGTAAAAAATGCCATTGGTAATTTGATAGGGATTGCATTGACTCTGTAGATTGCTTTGGGTAGTATACTCACTTTCACAATATTGATTCTTCCAGTCCAAGAACATGGTATATCTCTCCATCTGTTGGTATCATCTTTAATGTATTTTATCAGTGTCTTATAGTTTTCTGCACACAGGTGTTTTGTCTCCCTAGGTAGGTTTATTCCTAGGTTTTTTGTTTTTGTTTTTGTTTTTGCAGTACGCAGGCCTCTCACTGTTGTGGCCTCTCCCGTTGCAGAGCACAGGCTCCTTATGCACAGGCTCAGCGGCCATGGCTTATGGGCCCAGTCGCTCCGCAGCATGTGGGATCTTCCCAGACCGGGCCACGAACCCATGTCCCCTGCATCAGAAGGCGGACTCTCAACCACTGCGCCACCAGGGAAGCCTTATTCCTATGTATTTTATTCTTTTTGTTGCATTGGTAAATGGGAGAGTTTCCTTAATTTCTCTTTCAGATTTTTAATCATTAGTGTATAGGAATGCAAGAGATTTCTGTGCATTAATTTTGTATTCTGCAACTTTATCAAATTCATTGATTAGCTCTAGTAGTTTTCTGGTGGCATCTTTAGGATTCTCTATGTATAGTATCATGTCATCTGCAGACAGTGACAGTTTTACTTCTTCTTTTACAATTTGTATTACTTTTATTTCCTTTTCTTCTCTGATTGCTGTGCCTAGGACTTCCAAAACTATCTTGAATAGTAGTGGCGAGAGTGGACATCCTTGTCTTTTTCCTGATCTTAGAGGAAATGCTTTCAGTCTTTCACCATTGAGAATGATGTTGGCTGTGTGTTTGTTGTATATGGCCTTTATTATGTTGAGGTTCGTTCCCTCTAGGCCTATTTTCTGGATGGTTTTTATCATAAATAGGTGTTGAAATTTGTCAAAAGCTTTTTATGTATCTATTGAGATGATCATATGGTTTTTATTCTTCAATATATTCATATGGTGTATCACATTGAGTTGCATATATTGAAGAATCCTTGCATCCTTGAGATAAACCCCACTTGATCATATTGTATGATCCTTTTAATGTATTGTTGGATTGTGTTTGCTAGTATTTTGTTGAGGATTTTTGGATTTATAATCATCAGTAATATTAGTCTGTAATTTTTTTTGTAGTATCTTTGTCTGGTTTTGGTATCAGGGTGATGGTGGCCTCATAGAATGAGTTTGGGAATGTTCCTTCCTCTGCAATTTTTTGGAAGAGTTTGAGAAGGATAGGTGTTAGCTCTTCTGTAAATGTTTCATAGAATTCACCTGTGATGCCATCTGGTCCTGTACTTTTATTTGTTGGAAGATCTTTAATCACCGTTTCAATTTCATTACTTGTGATTGGTCTGTTCATATTTTCTATTTCTTCCGGGTTTTGTCTTGGGAGGTTATACCTTTCTAAGAATTTGTCCATTTCTTCCAGGTTGTCCATTTTATTGGCATAGAGTTGCTTGTAGTTGTTTCTTAGGATTCTTTGTATTTCTGTGATGTCTGTTGTAACTTCTCCTTTTTCATTTCTAAATGTATTGATTTGAGTCCTCTCCCTCTTTTTGTTGATGAGTCTGGCTAATGGTTTATCAATTTTGTTTGTCTTCTCAAAGAACCAGCTTTTAGTTTTATTGATCTTTGCTATTGTTTTCTTGATTCTATTTCATTTATTTCTCCTCTGATCTTTATAATTTCTTTTCTTCTGCTAACTTTGGGTTTTGTTTGTTCTTCTTTCTCTAGTTCCTTTAGGTGTAACGTTAGATTGTTTTTTTGAGATTTTTCTTGTTTCTTGAGGTAGGCTTGTATAGCTATAAACTTCCCTTTTGGAACTGCTTTTGCTGCATCCCATAGGTTTTGGGTGATCGTGTTTTCCTTGTCATTTGTTTCTAGGTATTTTTTGATATCCTCTTTGATTTCTTCAGTGATCACTTGGTTATTCAGTAACGTATTGTTTAGCCTCCATGTGTTTGTGTTTTTTATGTTTTTTTCCGTGTAATTGTTTTCTAATCTCATAGTGTTGTGTTCAGAAAAGATGGTTGATATGATTTCAGTTTTCTTTAGTGTACTGAGGCTTGATTTGTGACCCAAGATGTGATCTCTCCTGGAGAATGTTGCATGCGCACTTGAGAAGAAAGTGTAATCTGCTGTTTTTGGATGGAATGTCCTATAAATATCAATTAAATCTTTCTGGTCTATTGTGTCATTTAAAACTTCTGTTTCCTTATTAATTTTCTGTTTGGATGATCTGTGCATTGGTGTAAGTGAGGTGTTAAAGTCCCCCACTGTTATTGTATTACTGTCCATTTCCTCTTTTATAGCTGTTAGCAATTTCCTTATGTATTGAGGTTCTGCTGTGTTAGGTGCATATATATTTATAATTGTTTTATCTTCTTGGGTGGATCCCTTGATCATTATGTAGTGTCCTTCCTTGTCTCTTGTAACATTATTTTAAAGTCTGTTTTATCTGATGTAAGTATTGCCACTCCAGCTTTCTTTTGATTTCCGTTTGCATGGAATATCTTTTTCCATCCCCTCACTTTCAGTCTGTATGTGTCCTTAGGTCTGAAGTGGGTCTCTTGTAGACAGCATATACATGGGTCTTATTTTTGTATCCATTCAGCAAGCGTATGTCTTTTGGTTGGAGCATTTAATCCATTCACTTTTAAGGTAGCTATCGAAATTTGTGTTCATATTACCATTTTCTTAAACGTTTTGGGTTTGTTTTTGTAAGTCCTTTTCTTCTTTATGTTTAATTTTTAATTACCTACTTATTAGCAGGAATAATTGAGAGTTAGCTAAATTAAAGATTATATTTTCATCTGGCAATTTAGCAATCTGAGAGCAGTAGAGACCAGCCTTTGTAATATCCTACAGTCCAAATCTTCAGTCGAGTGCCAAAGCTAACAGGAACAGAGCAATCACTGTGATCACACTGAGGGCAACGTAGAGGTCTTAACGGGTAGTAATTCACACTTTGGTTGGTTGTATTTTTTTTAAGGGGAAAGAGGTAAAGGAATTGCAGTTTTTTCTTACAGGGTTTCCTAAAAAATGATGAACTGCATGCATAAATTGCTACCCTTTGAGGTCATTAGAAGAAGTGATAAGAATTGTAAAGCAAGTATACTCCAATAAAGATATTGGGCTTTCCTGGTGGCGCAGTGGTTGCGAGTCCGCCTGCTGATGCAGGAGACACGGGTTTGTGCCCCAGTCCAGGAAGACCCCACGTGCTGCGGAGCAGCTAGGCCCGTGAGCCATGACCGCTGAGGCTGCGCGTCCGGAGCCTGTGCTCTGCAATGGGAGAGGCCACAGCAGTGAGAGGCCCACGTGCCCCCCACTCCCCCCCAAAAAAAAAGATGTTAAAAAAAAATGATAAGAGACCGGAGTTCATGAATTAGCTACTTAATTATCTCGAAATATGTTCACAGTATTTCTCAACATACCATAAAACAAAGCTTTTTCTCTGTATTACAAGCTGGTCATTTGTTCTGCATTGCAGACTGCTCTCTGAAGTTTTGGTGTCTCATAATATGCACCTACTCTATTACATTTTCACATATCTTCTTCATGAAAGTACATCCACATGAATTATATTTGGCAGGCTTGGCATTGACCTTGATGTGCAGCTATTTGCGTGAGTGGAATATATGGCTGTCATTATGGATTACAGGAGGTGCAGGGGAGCACGTGATGTAGTAATTCAAGCTGACCTTGGCTGTATTTGGCTTACGCCACGAGGGGGTATGGCTTCAAAATTTGAGAAGTTGCATTTGATTTTTATACTTTAAATATCCTTTTCTAAATATAAGGTGCTTGTAATGGACAGATTGAAGTTTAGAGCTTTTTGAGACTTTTTATACTTCTACTTCAGTACAATTCAAGGACAGGTCTCAGTAGGAAACTTTTAGTTGTAAGGGACAGAAACCCAATTCAAACTGTCTGTAAAAAAGGAAATTGGTTGACTGTTATAATAACTGGGAAGTCTAGGGGTATTCCGATCCCATAGTTAGCTGGATTCAAGGCTCGAAGAGCTCATCCGGTCTTTCTGTCTTTTCTCATCTCTGCTTTTCTCTGCCTGCTTCAGTGTCAGAATGTCTGTTGTCAGAAAAGCACCAGATTTTATTGTCCATAGACCTCACAATCCAAGAGGAAGAGATGTCACGTACTGTGGCCAAGGCTAAGCACCCTAACCTCTTATGCTTCACTTCCCTTACCTGGAGAATGGAGAGAGCGGTAATGCCCACCTCATTCAGATACTGAGGGGTTAAATGACTTAATATTTGTGAAACACTCCAAATAGCGCCTGGCACATAGTAAACCCTCAGTAAATGTTGACTGTTTCTATTATCCTGACTTTAAAGGAGGTACAGGAAAAGAAAACTGCCCAATCCTTCATAACTCACTAAAAGCAATCATTATTACCTAGAATAGAATGCTTTCGATTTAGAAAATCTAAAAACATTGGGATAATTACAATGCTTCACGTTTAGTGTGCTGGGTCCCGCCATTGAGTTTTTCACATATCTGAGATATGAAATCATGTCTTCTGTTCTAACTCTGTACTTCACCTGCATTAATAACCACATGTAGCGCTTGAAAGTTATTGAAAAGTATACTAGAACTTGCTCCTGTGACTGTAGCTATGCTTTTTTTTTTGGAGTCATTATAGTTACTACTGTTTATTCAGAAGTGTGTACAGTTACTACCGTTTACTGGATACTCATGTGCCAGGTTCTAAATAATCCTAGGAAGTAGGCACTATTTATATTTTTACTGGTGAAGAAACTGAAGCACAGAAAATATAAGTGACTTACCCAAGGTCTAATTGAATTCACACCAGGTCTGTCTTGGATTTCGAAGTCCATGCTTTTTTTTTTTTTTTTTAAATTTATTTATTTTTGACTGAGTTGGGTCTTTGTTGCTGTGCGTGGGCTTTCTCTACTTGTGGCGAGCGGGGGCTACTTTTCGTTGCACTGCACGGGCTTCTCATTGCGGTGGCTTCTCTTGTTGCAGTGCACGGGCTCTAGGCACGCGGGCTTCAGTAGTTGTGGTGCCTGGGCTCAGTAGTTGTGGCTCGTGGGCTCTAGAGTGCAGGCTTAGTAGTTGTGGTGCACGGGCTTAGTTGTTCCACAGCACGTGGAATCTTCCTGGATCAGGGCTCGAACCCGTGTCCCCTGCATTGGCAGGCAGATTCTTAACCACTGAACCACCAGGGAAGCCCCCGAAGTCCATGCTTTGATTCACCATGCTGTATTCTCAGGAAGCTCTGAGAAAGAAGATATCAGTGGAAGACTTGGCATCATCTGGGGGAAAGGGGTTGAACCAGCATAGGCAGGAAGAAATGAATAGAGGCTTTTGTGAGGAAGGTTTGGTTGCAGAACTCAGCGTCTGAATGCCTACAATTTAGGTGAAAAGAGGAGGAAATGGATTGTACACAATATCAGGATGCAGTCCCATGTGGGAAAAGAACGTGCACCTGGGAGAGTGAAACTGGCTTCTGCTAAGGCCAAGAAAGGGGGATGCCTGGACAGAGGTTGATGGGCTGAACCAGGATGTGAGTTTCGTGATAATAGATTAGTAAAAATATAGGCAACAATTAGTTCATAAATAAGTGAGATAAAAGAAGGGAGAAGCGATAAACAACATAAAATATTGTTAATAGTTAAAAAAATATTTTGAAAACCTAGAAAGTTACAGAACAGTGAAAACTCAGTAACAGCAGAGAAACTTACTAGTGGGATGGAATAAAGTACACCCACTTAAAGCACACTTCTAAAGGCACTAAATGCTAACTTCAGTCAGATTCCAGTAGGGGCACACTGAAGGTCTTTGACAGAGTCAGATTGTGTTGATTGAACTGACACATTGGTGTTTCCTGGGACAGCACCCTGTGTACATCTTATGAGCCTTATACAACATTTCTCAAACTTGCCTGAACATATGAACCACTTCCAAGGTGCTTGTTAAAATATAGCTCTCCATGGGACTTCCCCGGTGGCGCAGTGGTTAAGAATCCACCTGCCAATGCAGGGGACACGGGTTCGAGCCCTGGTCCGGGAAGATCCCACATGCTGTGGATCAAGTAAGCCCGTGTGCCACAACTACTGAGCCTGTGCTCTAGAGCCCACGAGCCACAACTACTGAAGCCCGCACGCTTAGAGCCCATGCTCCACAACAAGAGAAGCCACCACAATGAGAAGCCCGCGCACCGCAACCAAGAGTAGCCCCTGCTTGCCGCAACTAGAGGAAGCCTGCACGCAGCAACAAAGACCCAATGCAGACAAAAGTAAAAAATATATATATATATGTAATATATATATATATATATATATGGCTCTTCAGCCCAGCCTGCAGAAATTCAGGGTCTGGTGAGGGTGGTGATTATGGGTGCGTTTGGAAGAGACTGCCCCTGACAGAGGCAGGTTGTTCATCTTTTGTAGCTCCAGATATTTTCCTGTCTTACATCCAAGTACAAACAGAACAGAGACTAAAAGGGCATTTACCAAGGCCTGGAGGCCAGCGTTGTGGTTTAACAGGGGACTGGGTGCCAGAAGGAACCTTAGAGGTGAGTGTTACTGAGGGCTGCAGACGAGGGCCAGGTGGAATTGAGCTGGCTGAGTAACAGATGCTTTGCATCTGACTGAGAGTGCTCAGGAAAGTAGGTGTAATTATTATTAGACTTAACTATTTTAACTTTTTTAGAAAGGATAATACTGGGAATTTAAAGCATTCATTTGTTTTAATAAATATTCTTTGCACTCTTATGATACTTGCAGACTGTAAACAGACTGACTTTTCTCATTTCCTAATCTTTTAAGAAAAGATAATAAAGGAGAACTTCTAAGTATTGCCTTAAATACTAAGCAGGGTCCCCTGAGAAGTTGTGGGAGAAGGTTGGAGGTGGGCGGCGTCTGGGGAAGGCACGAGAGATTGTGCATCTCCCAGTTCTCAGGCAGCAGTTCTCAGGGGGTGATTGTGGAGCCCCGAGGCTCCTCAGCCCTTTCAGAGTGTCCAAGGTCACAACTGTCTTCACAACAATATTGAGATACTATTTATCTTGTCACTGTGTTGATACTGAATCACTAGAAGCAATGGGGGGTCAAACTGTTGGCCCCTTAACCGGAATCAAGGTCAGGACACCATACTGTGCTGGTAGTCATCCTGTGCTTCACCACCACGAGTTTGTAGCTTAAAAAAAAGAAAAGACAGTTTTGTTTTTTGGGTTTTTTAAATTTATTTATTTTTTGGTTGTGTTGGGTCTCTTAGTTGCAACGCGTGGTATCTTCGTTGTGGCACTCAGGATCTTTTGTTGTCGTATGCGGGCTTCTCTCTAGCTGTGGTGCACGGCTCCAGAGTGCATGGGCTCAGTAGTTGTGGCATGCGGGCTCTCTAGTTGTCGCACGCTGGCTCTAGAGTGCGTGGGTTCAATAGTTGCGGCATGCGGGCTTAGTTGCCCCGTGGCATGTGGGATCTCAGTACCCCAACCAGGGATTGACCCATGTTTCCCTACATCGGAAGGCGGATTCTTAACCACTGAACCACCAGGGAAGTCCCAAGACAGTTTTGTTTATGAATGTCTTTGATAAAGCGGTAAATATTATTTTATTAAGTCTTCACCCTTGACAGCATGCTTTTTAATATTCTACGTGATGAACTGGGAAGTACTTGCGAAACACTTGTGCTGCGTGCTGAAGTACAGTGGTTGTCTCAAGAAAAGCTAAGCGAGTTGCTTTTCCTAGGAAACAGTGTTTTTACTAAGAAGAACTATTGACAGACTATGCGTATTCATACTTGGGTATTTGGCAGAAATTTTCTTAAAAATAAATGAAGTGAGCTCATCACTTCTAGGAAAATAATTGACAGTATTTCTTACCAGTGATGAAATTTTGAGCTTTTAAGAAAAAAAATGAGACTTTTGGAAATCTTTTATATGCAGTTATGAATTTGACAGCTTTCCAATACTTCAAGTACTGGGCTGAGAGTTTTCTTGTGAGATCATTGGTGATATTAATGCATACAATTTTTAATATTATATGAAATATGTCAGCATTTGTAAATCTGCACATTTTCCAAATGACTAATGCATGATGTGAAAAATCAAGCATGGGTAAAAGGTCCATTCAGGGTTCAAGATACATCAGTGAGTAGTTTTTTGTTTTTTGTTTTTTTTTTAGACCAGTGGATTTTACTGTAACAGGGTATTTAATGTAACAGGGAAACATTCATTGATAGGATTTCAAATTCCACATTGCAGGTAACTCTAAGAAGCCACCACATTTTGAATTTTGATGTAGTATCAAAGGATAATGTGCACAATTAACTGAAAAAGCTGTTAACATACTTCTCCCTTTTCCAACTACCTATCTGTATGAGGCCAAATTTTCTTCATAAATTTCAACCAAAACATCATATTGTAACAGATTGACTACAGAAGACAGTATGAGAATAGATGACAGAATAGCTGTCATCTATTAAGCCAGACATTAAAGACAGTTGCAAAAATGTAACACATTGACAGTTTTTTTTTTTTTTTTTTTTTTTTTTACTTTTTTCTTTGTGCCACTCAGCTTGCAGGATCTTAATTCCCTGACCAGGAATTGAACGCGGGCCCCCAGCCGTGGAAGCTCGAGTCTTAACCACTGGACGTCCAGGGAATTCCCAAGACATTGCCAATCTTTTCAAGACTTTTTTTTGGGGGGGGGGTAGATATAGTTATTTTTCATGAAACATATTATGTATGTTAATGTAATAGATTCATTATTTTCTTTTAGAATGGATTAATATTTAAATTTTATTCAGTTTTAATTTCTAATATGATAAATATTGATAGATGATAGCCCACACAAACAAAAGCTCTTTGGAGTCCCTCAATAATTTATAAGAGTTTAAAGAGGTCCTACAACATTGTAAAGCAACTATACTCCAATAAAAATTAATAAAAAAAATAAATATAAAGAGGTCCTGAAACGAAATGGTTTAAGAACTGCTAAGGTGTGACTAAGGGGAATGTTCCAAGATCCTTGTGTGGGCTTCCTTGAAGCCTCCCTCTTTATGTTCATCTCTTCTGTCTGGAATCATAAAAAAGACATCTAGGCTCTCCCAGTCCCCTTTAGTAGACCCAGCTCCTACCAGCCAACACATAAAAGTCTTTGGAACAGGAAGTAGTGATTAAAGATCTTCTTGGCCAGGCCACACCCTGACTCCCATATTATGTGATTAGGTGGGGAAAAACCCAGTTAATTAGAGTTCTCAGTATTTTTCCAGTGAGAAGCTGCTTTTTATTTTCACAGCTCTGATAATTTCCACTTAGGAGGTAAGGTTTTAATGAAGCTGTCAACTTAGTGTTTGGAATCAGACAGGCTCACCTATTTCATAGTTTTAAACTTTGGGCAAGCCATTTTTTAAAAAATGAATGAATGAATGAATGAATGGCTGAGTTGGGTCTTTGCTGCTGTGCACGGGCTTTTTCTAGTTGCGGTGAGCAGGGGCTACTCTTCGTTGCAGTGCGCGGGCTTCTCATTGTGGTGGCTTCTCTTGATGCGGAGCATGGGCTCTAGGTGCACGGGCTTCAGTAGTTGTGGCTCACGGGCTCTAGGTGCACGGGCTTCAGTAGTTGTGGCTCACGGGCTCTAGAGTGCAGGCTCAGTAGTTGTGGCGCATGGGCTTTGTTGCTCCGCGGCATGTGGGATCTTCCTGGACAAGGGCTCAAACCCGTGTCCCCTGCATTGGCAGGCGGATTCTTAACCACTGCGCCACCAGGGAAGCCTGGGCAAGCCATTTTTTTAATCTCTCTGATTCCCTGCAATTCCCAATACACAAGGTAAAACTGAATTAACAATAGGTTTAACAACTTAGTAGGTTGTTAATAGGTTTTGATTCTCATTCCCCTTGTTCCTATTAGAAGTTTTCTTGGGCTTGGGAGCTTGAGATGGCAGTTAGCTTCACCACTCTGAATCATGGCGGAATGACTGCAGACTCCTGTCAAAGAGAGCAGTTCAGCCCAACTGTTGGATATATTTGATTAAGTACGTATTTTTATAATAAATCCCACCCTCCTACACACACACACACACACACACACACACACACACACACACTCACATTGCACAAAAAAGCAAGGTGATTTGGCATATGATCAATCATACCTTTTAGATTATCAGCTAATTTCTACTTGGCTCTTCAGAAAGTGGATAAACACTTTGATATCATGCAAGCAAGAAAGAATAGCCTTCAGTGAAAGTGTAGGTCCTTAGGGACTAGCTCTGTTCTTTTGAAGATATGTGTGCCATACTTTTAGATACGAGCACATAAATAAAGTCTAAATCATACCAGACCTTGTTCAGAATCGTCCTTCTATACTAAGTCATTCTCCATGTGCTAATTTTAAAATGTAGCCTTGATCTTCTCTAGTTTTTTGGAGGGGAAGTTCTTTCGGTACTGAAAACAGAGCATTGAAAAGAGAGGACCCATCATTGTTTTCCAGGGTTTCATTCCCCATTCCTTAGAGGTATCTTTTATTCCCCATTCCTTAGAGGTATCTCCTGACCTCTGGTACAGTGGCTCCTGGAAGGCTGGAGAGTCGTTATTGTTTGGGGTTAGAGAATCTATATGCACAAGCACGTTGTCTCAAAGGACACTCAAAGTATAAATGCTTTGCGATGGAGTTTGGGGAGAAAAAGACATTAAAAGGGAGTCTTAAAACTTGAAAACAGTTTCATATCACAGTAGTTTATACATCATGAGGTCATCTTTGGTGTCTCCCAGCAGTTATCATACCTGGATTTTCTGTGACTTGGCTGTCCCCCCACCTCCTGACTGAGCTCTAGACTCTTCCTGACTCTTTACTCATTGTCTTTCCCGTTTATCCACATTTCTTCTGTCACCCTCCTATGTACACTCTGCTTGCTTTCAACTCTTAATGATTGGTCTAGGGTATATTCACTTCTCTCTCTCTCTCTCCATTTTTGATGTTACCATTTTCCCTTAAAGGCAACTTCTCATACCAGTTTTAACTTATGACCAAGTGCCCATGACTTTCAGGTGTGAAATACATGAAATTTAGAAACTGGAGAGAGAAAATGGGAAGTGAAAGGGTAGGACACTGCTTTAGAGGTCATTTACCTCAATTTCTGGGGGTGTGTGAAAGCTTACAAAGTGCCAGTTTGTCTCTGCGCTACTGTTTCTGTCCACGTTCACACACACACGTATACACGGCAGGGGCTCGGGCTTGCTGTTCATTCAGTCCCATTCTCCTAGGACTTCATGTCCTGCCGTTGTCTTCCAGACCGCTTCGGTACAGTTTGCCCCTGAGGAATGAACCTGATGCTTGTGTTCGGCTAATGGTACCTGAAACTAGCAACGTCCTCAGATGCTTGAAATTAAACAAAATACTCTTTTGATAAAGCCATATACTCAGAGTGTTTGGAGTGCAAAAGATCATTTAGAAAATCATTTCGTAGATGAGTGCCTTTGTGTTTAAATGACTTGCTTGTTGGAGGTTGACCTAGAACAGCAGGCAGGCCACTTCACCTATCAGTACTCTTTTTCTTGTAAAGGACTCCAGTTCATTTGACTATAATGGGATTATTCCAGAATGAGTCACTAGAAATAATCCTGCTCTGAAAAACCTAGAGATGAATTGTAAATAAGTTCCTGTATTTGGGGTGAGTTAGCAAATAAGAGAGTACTTTGAATTCAGTAGAGGAAATAGACAAGTTAATTTGATGTTCTTGGTTTTATTGGTAGGTGAATCTTTAGGTGGTTGTCATATTTAAGGTAGGAAGAAGTATATTCTGTGCAGGAGTGAAAATAGGTTAGAATTCTGTTTTTAATCTTTATCATACACATGGCCTATTCGAGTTCTATAAAGCATGGCTGTACTTGTACAGGGGCTTATTTATGGTATCAGATTCAAGTAAATGTTCATTCTCTGCTCTCTCCGGTGGTCTCTGACATTTTGGAGAGTATCTGAGAGTACCAGAGACACTCTGAGGTCATCTAAAAGTATCTGAGAGTATCTGAAATACATAATAAATCTGTTTATTAATAAATGAGGAAGTATTTACTGAGCACTGATTAATACGTTTTAGCTAGATGCAGTAAGTGCAGCAAACAGCGTGAGTTTTGTTTGAAAATCAGATGTCTTGCATGTAATTAAGACTTCATAAAAGTAAATGTTGGGATGTTGCTTTTGGCTTTTAATTACTAAATAAGCATTATTTATTTTTTCTTTCCAAAGGAATAAAAAGAATTTGATAAAAGGGAAAATTTGCCACCCTTAATGAAGTAATTCAGTGAACCTTCTATTTATGTATTGTAACCATATGTATTCAGCCAGAGGTTTTTCTTCTCTTCTCTCTTTCCTACAACTAAATAGCTTTGGGCAGAAGCATGCAACCTTTTTGCTATTAAGTTTCTCTGAAGTAAGGCCAGAAAGCTTTAAAAATGTTTTGATCAAGATGGTTTAGGAGTCTGGTTATGACTCAGTTTGTTCTGACTGATTTGATTGAATAACATCTTGGATTGTCAAAGAAGTGATGTAATGAGTGTTTTCTCATTCTGCAGGGTATTCTTGGACTAACAAATGTATCTCCCACCTATTATAATATAGAGAACTTCCCTTCTCCCCCAGTTGAGGAGCAGTTCCCCTGCTCAGAAACTGGTCTCCTCTTACTTATAGTGGGATTTGTTAGATTCTTGTCCTTTTCTTTCTCCTGAGGAAGTTTGAACTTGCTACCTCTTACTTTTTTTTGTTGTTTTTGAAATTTTAAATTTTAATTTCATAAAAACTTGAAAAAAATTTCAAACTTACAGAAAAGTTTTAAGTACAGGACCAGCTGTCTTTTGTATCCTGAAGTTTGGAAAGTAAGTTGCAAACATAGAGCTTCATCATCCTCAAATACATGGACGCTCTCCTCCATAACTACAATATGTGCATTAACATCAGAAAATTAACGTTGACGTATTGTTGCCATCTAATCCTTATAAGATAGGCCTGTGAAAACTAGTCAATTGCCAAAAAAAGAAAATTTGAGCACTGCATTATGCAAAAAAGGTCATGATAATTCACAGTTGAGAGGTCTCCGTATAAAACAGAAAAAACATATATGCGTACTGTATGGCAAATGAGGAGGCAGGTGAAGATGATCACGGTAATGGAACTACTGTCTGTGTATTTACCTAGGACTCCCGTGCGTCTGCATTCACTTTGAGGCTGAATATGTGGGGTCTTGTAATGACTCATCACGTGACTACCAGTTAGTGCCAGCCTTTGGCTTTGCATTTGGCCCTGGTACCTTTGCTCAGAGTCAGCCATCTTGGTCTTGTTGGTCTGCTTCTTGACATAGCCTCTTCGAGTTCAGTTACTTAGTACAAAAAAAAAAAGTGCAGGTATTTCAAACCAGCAGAGGGATTCCTCAGTGCATGCAGCTTGAAGCTGTCCACTGCACCTTAAGGGTGGTCTCACATGAATGAATGTCCTGCCCTATGTCTCTCTTGCTGAAGAGTAAGAGAACTCACCCTCTGTGATCAAATAGACACATGCTTTGATTTCACTTTATTCGTTAGAAAATTCCTAAATGAAGTTCTTCATGTAATTTTTCTCTGATTTATGTTAGAAAGTGCCATTGTCACAGTGACAGTATGGCTGTGAAATAGATATGCTGAAGAACAGTTTTTCTTAGAAAAAGTAAAAAGGCTGATTAATAAGGCTAGTTCTTTGAAAGAACTATTATAGGAAACCTCAATTTAAAAAACTATTTTCCTGGGCTTCCCTGGTGGCGCAGTGGTTGAGAGTCCACCTGCCGATCCAGGGGACAGGGGTTCATACCCTGGTCCGGGAAGATCCCACATGCCACAGAGTGTCTGGGCCCGTGAGCCATGGCCGCTGAGCCTGCGTGTCCGGAGCCTGTTCTCCGCAACGGGAGAGGCCACAACAGTGAGAAGCCTGTGTACCGCCAAAAAAAATAAATAAATAAAAATAAACTATTTTCCTGGTAAGTTTTAAATGTACAAATTTACATAGATGTTGATTAAAGTTTTTAAAAATATTTAACGAAATTCAAGGACTTCCCTGGTGGCGCCGTGGTTAAGAATCTACCTGCCAATGCAGAGGACAAGGGTTCGATCCCTGGTTTGGGAAAATCCCACATGCCGCGGAGCAACTAAGCCCGCGTGCCACAACTACTGAGTCCATGTGTCACAACTACTGAAGCCCACGTGCTCTAGGGCACGAGTGCTGCAACTGCTGAGCTCGCATGCTGCAACTACTGAAGCCCTCACTCCTAGAACCCGTGCTCTGCAACTAGAGAAGCCACCGCAATGAGAAGCCCGCGCATTGCAACAAAGAGTAGCCCCTGCTCACCGCAACTAGAGAAAAGCCTGTGCACAGCAACGAAGAGTCAGTGCAGCCAAAAAAAAAATGAAATTCAAGAAAAAATTCACACATCCCATCACCTTATCAAAGTAACTTGTGTTCTTTATTGTTTATATGTCTGTATAACTTGCAATAAGAATCTTGTTTATATTAAAAAGTTATTGCACATATAGATTCTGATTATGATACATGCTCTTAAGGCTCTTGCAGACCAATTTGAAGATAAGACTACGTCTGTATTGGAACGTCTGAAGATTTTCTATTGCTGTCAAGTGCCACCTCATTGGGCCATTCAGGTATTTTTGTTGTTGTTGTCATTGGGTATGGAAAATACTTCGCATTTGAAAGATAAACGCATTAGATGTTTATGTTTGAGTTTTCAAATATTTCAGTGAAAAGAATAAAAGTATCTAGCTGAGGATTGCCAGTTACTTCAAACTGCTATTTGAGTAAAGTGATATTAGACTTTTATAACATTAAAAAAAATTTAAACTAGATCAACTAGAACCACAGAAGTCTTCATTTTCAATGTTTAAAAGCCCTTTAAGGACCTTCTGCTAAAGAATGAACCTTTTAAGCAAGTTGTGTACAAAAGGTAAAGGAAAGCATTTATTCAATACTTGATATTGTGGGATACCCTTAACTACTCTCCTCTTTCTAGTGATATGAGAATACCTAGTTTAGCTCCCACACCATGGTTCTCCTGTGTAAGAGGCGTCGGTTCTCTAGTTTGTAAAATTTTAAGCACTGAAGGCCACTTAAGATATGTGGTCCAGTTTCTTAATTCTACAGAAAAGAAAATTGAGGCCCAGTGCAATTAATTACACTTTTCCAATGTTGATCATATAGCTGTTCACGAACTACATCTTTAGTTTCCCAACTTTTAGTCTAGTTTACCTCCTTTCCTGTATCTCCACTGGGTTGTAATTATTACAAATAATAACAGCCAGCTTTTACTGCACATTTATTATGAGGTGCACATTTTGTTCTGCCTTTCACACACGTTATCTTATTTTATTGCAACAATTTTGTGAAATAGCCTCATTTTACAGATGTGAAAGCTATGGTGCAGAGTGGCTAAGTGGAGTTAAATGATGCTAGCCAGAAATTTCTAGATGATTTAGTAACTATTGTCATTTTAACCAGCTTCCTGTCCTCTCTTGTGGATTAGGCACATAGGCAGTGATTTAGAACTATAAATGCCAACCCACAATTCAGTGACTCAGAATCTCCATCATAAGATTTCTTAGAGAGTAGGTTATATTCTTAAGCACAGGGTAAATGAGGGGGTTTATTACACATTGGGATTCATTTTATCTATTGAAGGCATCTCAATAAAACATAGGCACAAAAAAAGCTTTGTTATATCATCTCAAAAGGAGTAGCTTCTTCATCAGGAAGGTGTTAAAAATTGGAACTTTTTGGCATGTTTTTGACCCTGATCTGTGAAATTTAAGTGCTTTGTACTGTGTGATTTGTGGTGTATAAACCTCTCAGACTGTTATTGTGACAAAACATGTCTGTTGAGGGTGTAGCTGTTACTCTGTTTCTGAACAGAACCATTAGGAAAATTAAGTACTGTTCAAATAAATTTAGGATGTAGGCTAAGTGTTTATTTTATCTGCTTAGGAAGCTGTGGGTTTTAGGATATTTGGGCAGTTAGATAAACATCCTCTTTCATTAAGAAATTAAATCATTTTTCTTTCATAATAGGGAGTAACCATATCTTTATGTATTATTTTTAAAGATCAAGAAGTAACAGCATAGTTTATTATAAAAAGAGAATTCATCTTTACTGCTAGCTAAAGATCATATCAGCTTAGATGTCATAACTTTCTTCATCTATTAAATGAAAAGATTAAACTACTTACTACATGAGCATTAAGACTTATTCCAGCTCCCACATGCTATGTTCAGGTTTTGAAAATGTCCAACCACATATTCTAAAATAGCCAAATTCTCTTGTATTTCATAGGATACAGAAGAATTGGACCATCCCTTTTATTTATTTCGATAATATGTTAGCTTATAATTTTCAGGCATATTTCATTTTACTTTCTAAGTTTGTTAGTCCTGCATGTTCCATGTCCATAAGCCTCTTAACTCTTAAATATGTATTGAATTTTGAAACCAGACCTTCTAGAGTCTCACCTACTTTTTAAACCTTTTTAATATTGTTTTTCTATTCCTGCAGGTTGGATCACTTATAATATACAGTATGTTTATTTTTGAATATATTTAACCTTCACTCACCTTACCATAATTTGCACCCTTTTATCTGCCAAGGACTGGGAAATTAGTAGCTACGTTTTTTAGGATGTGCTTAAAATAAATTAGTGTTTTCATTTTCCTCAGCTATATGCCCAGAAGTGGAATTACTGGATCATATGGTAGTGCTATTTTCAGCTTCCTGAGGAACCTCCATACAGTTTTCTGTAGTGGCTGCACCAGTTTACATTCCCACCAACAGTGCACAAGAGTTCCCTTTTCTCCACGCCCTCAGCAACACTTATCTCTTGTCTTTCTGATAATGGCCATTCTAACTAGAGTTTTAAAAATTGATTTATTGGATATCAACTTTACAACAGAGATTGTCATATATAGAATCTCTAGGTAATGAAGAAATACAGATTTTGCCTTTTAAGTTCTGAATTCTTGGGAAAAAATTGATATATTGAGTGTTTTGAACAGTTCCTATATTGTTTTTTAATTCCTTACCCCCTCTAAAGAGGCTTGCTAAAGTAAAGGTAAGTATTGAATGATTGCAAATTTCTAATTCGTAGAGGTTGAATTGTAGAAATTAGGCATTTAATACAGTAAGCAGATGCTTAAAATGGCAGATTGGATATACCTACAAGTGGAATAGGAATCTGTCTTTGTGTAAAGGATTGTTCATTATTTTAACTTGATTTTCTAGCGCCAGCTTGCAAGTTTACTCTTTGAGTTGGGATGTACCAGTTCAGCCCTTCAGATATTTGAGAAGCTAGAAATGTGGGAAGATGTTGTCATTTGTTATGAAAGAGCTGGGCAGCATGGGAAGGTATGTAATAGTAAAATTCTGTGTACTGGCCAGGACCTTTCATCTTTGAGCATCTTCTCACTTGTTTTTTAAGCCTGCTTTTGCCAACAGTTCACTTATATTCCTTTTTTCACTTTTTTCCCCAGAAATCTTTTTAATGTTTTCTCTGATTTCCGTTGGGGCAGATTATTTTGTCTGCATGTGTATGTGTATATAAAAGAGAAAAGCAAGGCCCTAAACTGATACAGTATTTGATGTTTGTGAATAAATAATGAAAGCTTTAAACACATTGCACCTTGCGATCTCTTTCCTTTATTAACTCTCCTTCTGTAGACAACTTCAAAATGAACTATTAGAAATTATTTTAAGCACCATTGTGTTGCCTTATGATCAGAGGCTGTGGGTCGGAAGGAAGGTTACCTAGGAGGAGGGCAGCTGGCTTGGCCTGTAGAAAATCCAAAGAGTGTGACAACCCACCCCGCCTTGGGGCAGAAGAGTTGTCAAGTGTGTAATGCACATTTAATTCCACCCTTAAATTGGGTCAAGAGAGAGAATGTTGCCATATTTGCATCTGTTATTAATCTATTGTTTTTTCCCTCATAAATGAAAAGAATTTTTAAAGAAAGAAAAAAGGACTATGCAGTGTGTGTATGTTCAATGGACACATTGAAATCATTTGTTAATTTTGGATTAAAATTTTAAATGGCTAAATTTCTATCATAAATGTAGTACACAGGCAGAGTAAAACCCACAAATTGGATCATTTGTGTCTACAGTCAGCCTTTTGCCGTCACCCTGAAAAAGAGAAATGGTGGTACATGTGTGTCTGTTTCTTAATACCTTTCTAAGTGTGTGTATTTTAGACTAATAGTAAAAGTTACATTCCTTTCGCTAATCACTAATGTCAGTGAAGGTCTTTGAATTGTATTGGGTTAAGGAGAGACTACCATGGTGATAACATGTTACTATAGAAGATTATAGAATTATAATATTTTCATCCTGGGAAAGGGCTCCATAATCATCCGTTCCATTTTTCTCCTTTTCCAGGTAAGGAAAGGAGTCTCTAACGATTCGGGTTAGGTCACAAAGCTAGTTATTGATTAATAACTTAAGAGACCACATGACGTAATGGTTAAAAGCATAGCCCAGACTGCCTGGATTCAAAAGCTAACCTTGGCACATGCTAGCTTTGTGATATTGGGGCAGGTTGCTCAAACATCCCCTAGCCCCCAAGCCTCAGTTTCCTCATCTAGAGGCACATAATCTATCTACCTTACAAGTTTTCGTGGCATAATGTATGTAAACTACATAGAATGGTGCTTTCCTCATAGTGCTGTGTGAGTATTTGCTGCTATTACTGATTCTAAGACATAATGTTTTTCACATTTTAACGTCTTTGGAATATATCTGTCGCTTGATGGCATCTGTCAGTCGCTGTCAGTCAGGTGGCCATTTGGCCAGGTTGTAATTGCTTGTGCTTGTACAAGTTTAGTTGTAGCTATATTTAGTATCATCATTTCAATTGAGTTATGTACACAGTGTCAGCTCTACATATGTTGGGTTTAATTGCCATTTAAGATATCTTCAAAAAGATTCCCTTATGATATGGCGTTGAAACACAAAGTTATTGAACACACAGTAAAGGACCAAAACAAGGTCAAGAGGTGTGAATTTAGCATTAGTGAAGTAAACATGTGCCATTGGCAAAATCATCACAGTTCCATTTACTTTTCTTTAATAACACTAAAAGCTTTATGGCAGCCAAGAAAGGAAGACATCCCAAAGTAAATGAAGCTGTGTTTTGTACTGAGATCTGTGAAAAAATGGTTGCCACTTAAAATTTCAAGCAGTGTATTGAGGGCAGGAAAAATTGCCAAATTTTTCTGAATAGATTTCAAAAGTATCAAAGCACTGAGAGGCTGATGTGATTCATCCATGGCATTGTGTCATAATTTAATTGAAAGCATTTTTTCTTTTTTTTTTTTTTTACGGTACGCGGGCCTCTCACTGTTGTGGCCTCTCCCGTTGCGGAGCACAGACTCCGGACGCGCAGGCTTAGCAGCCATGGCTCACGGGCCCAGCCACTCTGCGGCATGTGGGATCTTCCCGGACCGGGGCACGAACCCGTGTCCCCTGCATGAGCAGGCAGACACTCAACCACTGTGCCACCAGGGAAGCCCGCATTTTTTCTTTATTAGTTAAGAGTTAGTCTTACTATTGATGGCATCTCACATTTGATGAAGTATAGTATTATGTTTCTTCAGGGACTTAAGTTTTTTTTTTTTTTTTAGTGCCCATTGTCTGGCACACAGGTAGTACTCAGATATTTGTTTAACAAAGAAATGAATGGATGAATGAATGGTATCTTGACTCCCAGGATACCATTGATGTAGTTCCCATTGCATCATTCTTCACATCGGTCAGTGAACAAATAATAACTGTATATAAAAATATGGAAATTTTTGAAATAGTGATTTTTAAAATAATTAAGCAAGTTGGTGAATCACAAATACCCAAAGCACATTTTGAAATATTAAATTTATTTAATTATTTTTAGAAAGTATGGAAAGTAGAGACCTTCTCTTATTGTAAAAAAATATATATAATGAGTCCATTCCTTTGGATGGATGGACTATGGAATGGATTTGACTATGTTTCCTAAAGTAGTTGTGGTATTATTATTTTTTAAATTTGCACATAACCTTATAAGAAATGTCTTATAGTAATGATAAACTCCTATGTTTTTAATCACTCTATAAAATGTGCATATTTTAATTTTTAGGAATGCATAGTCATTTACTTTGTCTCAAGTCTTTTGTGAGTTACAGCCAAACATCCTTCAAAATCTTGATATTAGCTTTTTATTTGCCACATAAAAGACTTCCCTTACCTGTTTTTCTTATGCTGTATTTACAGATCAGCTTAATCATAGACCCTAAAAACGTTTGCGTCAAGTTGGAAGCAAATGTTTTATTTCTAAAACAGCTAAGATTCTTTCAGTGTTTGGTTGTGTGCCAGTAGTTGTCACCACATTTTGATTTAAGTAGAAGTTTGTGAAATTTTAATCCTTGCATTTAGTGCTTAATGGCATAATTTATTTTTGAAAGGCAAATTCGGAAAAGTATCTAAATGTAATTATTATGCTCTGGTGCTCATGTTTGCACCCCACTAGTAAGATCTCAGACTTTCTAATTTAGAAACTACCTACAGAAATTCTCGTTATTTAATGACCACTGGCAAAATAGCCAAGATTAGTTTTGCTTGACCTTGGGGTCAGAACTGGTTCTCATCTGCTAGCATTTAATTTTTTAAGGCTATTTGGCACACTGCAGTTTCCCCAAGGCTTTTCTATAACAAACGTTTTATTTTGTTGCTCAAATTGGGTCCATAAGTGAAAAGACAAAAGACTGAGCAGGCGTAAGCTGCCTGGAGAGGGCAGGGGGGAAGGAAGTGGAGAGATTCAAGTTGGGACCGCTCTTATTTTCTCTTGTTTCTAGGAAACAAGGCTTACCTGAGATGCAGAGCCTTATCTTTCATTATGCTACAGTTGCAGATCATCGTAGCCTTTGGGCTTTAACATTTTTTTCCTTTAAATTGCCAAGTAAATCTTTTATTTCTAAAACAGCTGAGATTCTTTTTAACATTTGGTTGGGGTTTTCTAAGATAGTTTCTTTATATGATTTAAGAGAGTTCCCACATGTTCTTTTCTCACACTACAGTCGAGTAAGCTTCCTAAAAGGCAAATCTGATCATGTTGTTCTGACTCTTCAGGAACTTCCCTGTGTCTCCAGGATTAACTCAGAGCTCTTTAGCGTGAATGGTCTTCACTTCATGATCTGACTCCTGCTTACCTTGCTAACAGCATTGTCTACCTACTTTTTTTTTTTTTTAATATTTATTTATTTATTTAGGCAGCGCCAGCTCTTAGTTGTGGCATGCGGGGTCTTTGTCGCCACACATGGGATCTTCGTTGCGGCATGGGGGATCTAGTTCCCTGACCAGGGATCAAACCCGGGCTTCCTGCATTGGGAGCACCGAGTCTTAACCCCTGGACCACCAGGGAAGTCACTACCTACTCTTTTATCTCTGCTTTGCCCCCCTTTGTACTCACTCATCCAGGTTGTGCCCAAAGTTCTGGTAGGACTAAACTACTTGTAAGTCTTGAATTTTCAGCATTGTTTGACCTCAGAACCTTTGCACATGCTATTGTCTGTCTAGAACTTGTCCTCCTTAGCTCACTCCTTATTCTTCAGATGTCTCTTTGGTGATTGCTTCCTACAGTGTACTTTCCCTGAAATCTCCCTTGAAGATTTGGTGATATTCTCCTGTGTGCTCCTATAACACCCAACAGTGCTTTTATCCTTCATGTGCTGGCTTAACTCACCTGCTAAACTGTAAGCTGTTTAAGAGCCAGACTTGTGTCTGTATTATTTATAGCTGTCTCGCCAACACTTACCACAGGCCTGGAGCCTAGGGAGAGCTTAAATATATTTGCTGAATGAATGATTAGTAGGTGTTCGTAGAATAGTGATTGCATTGAAGCAAATTCCCAAGTAGACACTCCTTATGGACTTTACATGTGGTGAAAGATACCTCTCCAACCCCTGCTATATATTTTCTCTCCAAAAACAAATTATAACATCTCACCCCTCTCATTTCAACCTTTTAATTTTAGGAATAGAAATAGGAGCCTTCGAGAACTTTTATTTTTGCTCTGCAGATGCTAAGATACTGTGAGCATGCTGTTATTATGTAATGCAATTTTGAGAGCCTTTTATGTACTACATTCTTTATAGAATTATTTTCTCACTGTCATTTAATATTTGTAACAGCCTACAAAGTATGAATTGTTTTTGCCACTCTACTGATTAGCCTTAGTAAGTGGCAGATTTTGGAATCCAAGCTCAGACCTTCCTTTCCTCTAAAGCCCACACTGCTTCCCCAGCATCTGCCCCCCATCCTGGTTGTTGTTAATCCCTTAAAATTTGATGGTCAATTTGTAAGTTAAAACCTGTTGTGTTCACTTGAATGAGGAAGATAGGCAAAACAACTGAAAATATAACTTGGTGTACAAATAGGAGATGACCAACTAATTGGATAACAAGGGCTGTTTTTTTTTTTGTTTCTGTTTTTTTTTTTTTAAATTTTTTAAAAATTTATTTAATTTTTGTCTGTGTTGGGTCTTCGCTTCTGCACAACGGCTTTCTCTACTTGTGGTGAGCGGGGGCCACTCTTCATCGCGGTGTGCGGGCCTCTCACTGTCATGGCCTCTCCCGTTGCGGAGCACAGGCTCCAGACGTGCAGGATCAGTAGTTGTGGCTCACGGGCCCATTTGCTCCGCGACATGTGGGATCTTCCCAGACCAGGGCTCGAATCCGTGTCCCCTGCATTAGCAGGCAGATTCTCAACCACTGCGCCACCAGGGAAGCCCAACAAGGGCTGTTTTTAATTATTCTGTTTTATCTTGGACCTGGAATATTTATGTTGGCAGGTACCCTTTGAAAAATCAAGCCAGAGCGTGGTGCAGTTACACACATAAATGTAAAGAGCAATTAGTGAAGAGTTGGCTCAGTCAGAGAGTGAATAAGACTAGGCATCACCCCACAGAAAAGGGGAGTGAGCGACTGGGCTGAGATGAAGTGTTTTGTACTTTTCACCTCTCAGTTGCCTCTCACAGAACAAGAATGTAGGCTAGGGATAAACTGCCTTTCTGCTAGGATTGTCTGTGACAGCCGTAAGAGTACAAGGTTCTTTGGTGCTCTCTTAGTTCTGCCCTCTCGTCCCATTCACTGTGTCAAGGGCAGTAGAGCACCTTTCCAGTGGTCCAGCTCCCTGTTTTTGAGAAACAGTCTCTGCAGTAGTAAAAATTAGAATCCATTTTCCTCTGTGCTTCAGAGGAAAAGACTGAGTTAGACTATGCCCAAAGTTGTTTGAGCTGTACGCACAACACACACACACACACACACAAACACACACACACACTTTTAAAAACCTGAAGCTATTGTCAGATGGCCAAATCTAATTCATAGTACGACTTTAAATTCTTAGCCTGCCATTTATTGGTCCCCTTGGAGCAAACCTCTACTTGTTAAGCCTAATTCTGTCATTTCTGTAGTCCTCAAATGCACTTGTTATAATTAGTACCATCTCTGGGTCTAGAGCTCATTTCCCCACCTTCATTTTTTTGCCAGGAGAGCTTCCTGTAGTTGTTGGTCTACCAATTCCCCTACCTACATACTGACCAGATTCAGTGTCAGATGAGGGCCACTCTTATCGCACATTAGAATTTTTAATTCCTTCCTCTCATTCACAAAATCAAGGCCCAAATCGCAGCCAGGAAGGGCAGTTTGTTTTGATAATTCCTTCTGACTCAAGTAGGAATAATTTTCTTGAAATGTTTTATTTTTCTTTTTATTAGATATTGAACTGAACTTTCACCCATATTCTTTACCCCAAATGCAGGGCCTTGTCTCTGACAGGGTGCTTCCTGGAATCCTAGTGTGCTTCGGGTAGGGTCCCTGCTTCAAACCCGAATATCCCATATAACAGCTTGTAGAAAAATATACCTTCATAAATGTAAGTGAGTCCCAATATGGCATATTTTTCACTATATTAACTTTTTTCTTGCATATATCTAAAATTCTCAGTTACCTCTCAACACTGGACTGTTTGATCAAAAGGTACATCACCAGGGTACGGAACTTAGGCTGTCAGTTTTGCTCCTCGGTATTTTTAGTCCTAAGGAGAGTCACTTCTTAGGTGTGATCACTTGCATGAGAAGGGCCTGTGAAATTCAGATTCTGCTGTATGACCTCTCTGTTTGCTAGGACTAACTTGTTGTTAGATCATTCCTAATTTAGTCATGCTCAGTGTTGATGTCAGCCAGAGCATGTCCCCAAAATGTTCTCCCTTTGTTCTCAGTAGGAAGAATCTTTTATGTCTCATTTAGAATCTGAAGCCCTTTGTGATTTCAGTGTTAGTTTCAGTTGAATTCATCCAACATTTATAGAGTACCTGCTCTGTGCTGGGCAATGGTATTCCAAAGATGAGAATGAGAAAAAAAGTTACCTCCAAGGAGCTTATAGTCTGATAGTGCAGATATTTGTGAGCAGAATACTTTAGTATAGTGTGACAGATGCTAAGATGGAAGTGTGTAGATTCCAAGTTCTACTTGGCCAGCAAAATATTTCTCCCACTGCTATCCTTCTATAAAGCAACATTCTACTCAGTTTGTATCTTGTACAGATTCTTTCTCTGAGATCTACAGGGCCTCCTCCTGTGATTCCACACATTTTCATAAAAAACCGATGTTTGGTTGAAATCAGCCTTGAGTGGAAAAATTCAGCTTTAACCTTGTAGCATCAGTACTTTTCCCCTTTGTCCTTACTTCCTCCAGTCCTGTTACATGAACACCTGGGTTACATGAACACCTGGGTTACATAAACGCCTGTTTAACAGTTGACAACAGCAATTCTTCTGTCTTTGGAGAAACTGTACACAGTGACTAATATGATTATTTATAGAAAATTTTAATGTTTCTAGAAGCTGTGTCAAGTTTCTATCCTTCTTCCTAGTAGTGAAGCCTCAAGCATCTTGCTTTCCAATCTGGTTTTCCAGTGGAGGGATTGAGAAAAAACACAAACATTAGTTTAGGGCTTACTGTGTGCCTGACAAAATGCTAGGTACATTTCACATCTAATTCTTCATCTTAATTTTTGGATATAAATTTGTTATTTATTTGGCTGAGTTGGGTCTTCATTGCTGCGCGCGGGCTTTCTCTAGTTGCAGCGAGTGGGGGCTACTCTTCATTGCGGTGCGCGGGCTTCTCATTGCGGTGGCTTCTCTTGTTGCGGAGCACAGGCTCTAGGCATGTGGGCTTCAGTAGTTGTGGCATGCAGGCTCAGTAGTTGTGGCTTGCGGGCTCTAGAGCACAGGCTCAACAGTCGTGGCACACGGGCTTAGTTTCTGCGGCATGTGGGATCTTCCCAGACCAGGGCTGGAACCCGTGTCCCTTGCACTGGCAGGTGGATTTTTAACCACTGCACCACCAGGGAAGTCCCTCACAGATCTTCTTATTGTTCGAAGTCTATAGAATGAATTATGCAACACAGTTTTCTAGGGACATGTTAGGGCCCTTTTGGTTTTAAGAGAACCAACATATACTAGCTTAGGCAAAAAAAGGAATTTATAGGTTCATGCAACTGAAAATTCTAGTAGACCCATCATGATAGCCGTATCCAGGGGCTGAGATGATGTTGTCTCTCAAAGAGCCAGACAAGATGGCCCCTGGAAGCTCAAGGTTAGTAATCCCATTGGAAAAATACAGTCAACTCCATGGCTGTAACAGAAAAGTTCTGAACTGCCTGAGGCATGTGCCCTTGCCTCTGATAGGCCCTACCTGTACCACATGGAATGGTTTCCCCTCAGGGAAGGGGAATCAGAAGATCAGAGAATAGATGCTGAGCAGGAAAAAGAGCAGTTGATGTCCACTGTAGGGTGGGAGTTTAATTTTCTAAATCTGAAGTTGGAAGAGGTATTTTGTTTGGCTTACATAGTGTTTTGAAAAAAAATTACAGTAAGCATTTTCAGGCAATTTCATCTAAAAATCTAGATTTCTTCTCTTAAAGAATCAAATGATGTGGAAACATTGGGGCAAATTCCCATATTCTTGTGCTAACTGGCTGGAGTTGAGGAGTGGCTCCTTCCTTTGTATGTTCAATCGCCAGCCTACTTTATTCATTCTCAATAACTGGCAAGAATCTCTGGGCATTTGAGTGAGTGACCCTTGCTCTAAGCACTGCAGGTTTTCCTGGTAGAGTAAGGAGAGTGTTATTCCAGCCATAATTCATAAGGTTCTGTGTAAGTCTTGGCTGACTTAATTTTATGCTGAGATTCACTGTGCCTAGTCATTGCTGTAAAGTTGTATTAAGAATAGTAATTAGTTGTGTGGAATTACAAAATAAAATAGATATGTAAGATATGTATATATGTGTGGGTAAGGGAATGGTCTTTGAGGTTTGCAGGTTCCTGTAGGCACCCCAGGTTCATTGCAGCCATTTGCCACTTGAAGTATGCCTTTGCATGTTTGGGAATGTATTTTTATCCTACTTCATAGATGTTAAGATGACAAATTTCTTGTATTGTGTAAGAACATACATCTGTGTTTTCCAGTAGGGAAGCCAGAAATACCAAAGCTTTTCACATTCTGTGAAGATTTCTGACCACCCACATTTTGACACTGCAGAAGTGATATTACAAGCCCTTGTGCTTTATTTATGTTCACTGGGCACATCTTTTTTAGTTCTTTATTTGGTAATAAATTATATAAATTGAGTGGATAAGTGGAGGAGGGAAGAGAAAATAGAACATGTTGGAGAGAGTGAGGAAGACTGAGGGTGTGACTAATTGAAGAGAGCAAATATATTGCCTGCAAGCATTGCCCTTGGGGGAGATCAGTCTGTCGGCAGGATGAAGCGGTGTAAGTGCTCAAGGAGAAAGAATTGACTTATCTAAAGAACTGTGGGATAGGAATTTGAGGAAAAAAGAGGCCCATTTAGACTAAGCAGAGTCACTGCTCTAGTGTTTCTTACCTTCTTCTGGAAGCTGCCCCACTCTTGCCCTCCGGACCCATCTTCCAGAATTGATATTATTTATTATTGATATATAGGCATTTATAACTGTAAAATTTCCTCTAAGCACTGCTTTCACTGCATCCCATAAGTTTTGGCATATTATATATTTGTTTCCATTTATCTCAAAGTATTTTCAATTTCCCTGTGATTTCTTTTTTGACTTACTGTTTATTTAACAGTGTGTTGTTTAATTTCCACATATTTGTGAATTTCTCAAATTTCTTTGTTACTGATTTCTAATTTCATCCCATTGTAGTTGGAGAATATCCTTTGTGTGACTTCTACACTTTCAGATTTATTGAGACATTTTATGACCTAACATATAGTATATCTTCTGGAGAATGTTCTGTGTGCACTTGAGAAGAATGTGTATTCCACTGTTGTTGGACAGAGTGTCCTTTAAGTGTCTGTTGGGTCTAGTTGGTTTATAGCATTGTTCAAGTCTTCTATTTCTGTCTTCTGTATAGTTGTTCTATTCATTATTAAAAGTTGGATATTGAAGTCTCCAAATATTATTGTTGAATTTGTATTTCTCCCTTCAGATCTGTCAGTTTTTGCTTGGGGCTCTGTTTTTAGGTGAGTATATACTCACAACTATTCTATCTTCTTGATGGAGTGAATATTTATCATTAAAATATGCCTTTCTTTGTTCTAGTAACAATTTTTGTCTTAAGGTGTATTTTGTCTTATATTAGTATAGCTACTCCAGCTTTCTTTTGGTTACTGTTTCCACGATGTGTTATCTTCCTTTTTATTTTTAAAAAATTTTCAATCTGTTTGTGTCTGAATCTAAAGTGTGTCCCTTGTAGACAGCATTTAGTTGAATCATAATTTTAAAATCCTTTCTGCCAATCTTGGCTTTGATTGGAGTATTTAATCCCTTTACATTTAATTTAATTACTGATAGTGTAGGATGTATGTTGGTCATTTTGTTTTCTATATGTCTTTTTTATTTCCCCATTACTGCCTTCTTTGTGGCTAAATGGTTGTTTTCTACTTCTAGTATACCATTTTAATTCCGTTGTCATTTCTTTTACTTTTTTTTCTTTTTGAGTTTCTTAGTCCTTGTACTAGGCATTATTTAAACTAGCAGATTTTAAGTGTCTTTTAAGTCCATCATATGGACATCCTCAGGGATGGTTTCTACTTTTTTTTCCCATGTAAGGGCCATACTTTCTTGTTTGTTTGTGTAGTTTCAGATTGGTTAGCTTAATGGTCAGCTAATGATTGGACAGAAAATTCCTTAAATGCCTAAATTAGGAAGTCTCCCAGTCTTTGATGGTGGGCTCTAGGTGTGTGTGTGTTGGGGTACGCTTTCAGCACTTAACCAGGCAGTTGACAACTCTGCCTTAGCATTCACTAACTGCTTGTGCAAAGCCTCAGGGTCATCCTGAGGTGAGAGCATAGGGCCTTCTCAGGTCTTTCCTGAACATGTGCACAGCCCTACACATGCATGGACTTCTAGATTCCCACCAATATGGTGGAGTTTTTCAAAGCCCTTATGTATATCTCATTCCTTTATTTTCCTTCAAGTGTTTTGTATAGCCTATTGTTTGCCCCAGCTGTTACTACCTCAGGCAGCTGCAGAATTAATTAATTGTCTCTAATTGTTTTTGACAAAGGGTAGTCACTGGACAAGTTCAGAGTTAGGTTAAATAAAGACAGCTTTGCAAGTGGGCTCTTCCAGGGAACCACCAGACAGTTTTCTGGGAATGAAACTTCAGAGGAGCTCCAAACCCATTTTGTTCCCTCTGGTGGCTGCTGGGAGTAAGAGGATCAGGGAAAGAATCATTTAACGATCCACTTGAAGCATTGGCACAAGTGCATCAGTCAGAACTTACAGGGGAATCTGAGAAGCCACGTACTTCTAGCCATTGCAATGGGAGGATGAAGAAGGAACTTGTGGAGAGGTCTGTGGAAAGCTGTTGGATCTCTGTAGCTACAAGCTCCGTGGGTCCAAAGTGAAGTGTCTTATGGTGGGCCTGGGATTGCTATTGGTTGGCAGGGCCAGCAAGTGGAAAGACAAGATGGACACATAGAGCATGGTCAAGCTGGGATCTTCAGGACATCTCTGCCTCTTGTTTGATGTCATATTTAACCATGACAACCTTCCAAGAGTAAAGGATGTTTGTTGCTTTACTTCTGCCTTTCAAATCCTTAACAAGTTTCCCTTCTGACAAACTCTAACACGAAATCAGAAGGGAAAGGGATTTTAGGAAACGTAGTTCCCAGCTTAAGCAAGTACGTAGCATGATCTGGTACATATGACTATGCAGTGGTTTAGTCCTTTTACTTGGGAGTTTACTTATTTGGAAAGTGACAAACTACTAATAGGCCCAGAGTATTGTATTTTTTAATACAATTAATTATTTTTTATTTTTTTGGCCAGTTTTTTGGATCTTAGTTTCCTGACCAGGAATCAAACCCACTGGACTGCCAGGGAATTCCCAGACACAGAGTATTTTATAGATTGTGTTGTATATGTAAAGAAGAATTTCTGATTTGGGGGGAAACGTACAGTTTCTTCAAAAGAGGTTTAGATATTGAAGCATTCTTAGGGCATATAAGAACAAAAATAACTAGAAATAATAACAAAAATAACACATAAACATTTATTTTACATATCTTGCTTTATTTAATAGATGAGTTCCTTCTAAGGAACGTATAAAATGAATTTTTATAAATGAAAATTTTCCTAATAACAAATTACAGTGACAAGAGTATATAATTTCCAATTGGTTTTTGGTTGACATTGGCATATAATTTTTTATTTTAGTTTCTTGACCTTTTTTATTAGCATGATGTCATCAAGACTGGTAAGGCCTAATGGAATAGTGAGACAATCAAGGTACTTGCAGACTGAATTATACCATAAGTCTATGAAATTCTGAGGAAAGACAGGGAAGTCTACTTTTCTCTGTGCTAGTTAAAGCCCACTGCATTTGATGTTGCCTGGCTATTGGGTAGAGAAAAATGTATTTGTTGTATCAGTACCTGCTTAGCATATGTCAGGGGCTGTGATTATTTGCTACAGTAAAGAGATCATGTCTGGAACAGTAGCTATAATTAGAGCACCATTACATTAAGTTTATAATAATCTATGACACTTTCCAGGACCCGTCTGTGTTCTCAATTTAAATGGGTAGGTTAAACGGCCCATGCACACACGTACAAACACACACACTTTGCAGTGTCTCTCAAGTTTTTGATAGTGGTGCACATGTCTGTGGTTTGTATAGATAATGTGGTGTTGCTTTGGGTTTTCTCTTTTAATGAGGAGAAGCAGCTTCAGAGGCTTTCACTTGGCCCTTTATTGGCCCACAGTAGCACTCACTGTGGACTCTGCTTGTTGCTGGATGTATGTAATTCAGCTCTGTATTCAACTAGGGAAGTAACCACTGGGTGGGTTCGGGACTTAGTCCATCCCATGGTAGGCTTAGTATCTCCCATAAACCCGCTAACTCAACATGGTGATATTCTGGGTCCCCAGGGATTAGCAATAACTAAGAGCTAATCAACCCTGAAAAGAGGAGATATTTCTTTTTCCCCAGGATAAAATTACCTGGTAAATGGTTATAATTACTTATTTAGGGAAGAAGAATTGTGGTATACACGTGTTATGTTATCACAGGGTCCTTTCTCACCAGTACTGAGTTGCTTGCTTAGGTATTTGTTTGCTTATAAGAGGCTCTGAGTCTGTGAAATGACTCAGGGATAGGAATTGGGTGAGAGACAGTGTGTCAGCATGGTGATTCAGGTCAGACATCTAGTCTCCAAATCTAGATTTTTTTTTTTAAGTCTTACGTAGATCAAGTTGTACTTAGTTGGCTGTTTATCTAATTTGGTTAAAAATCTTTATGATCAGTTGGCCATCACCTATGATCCATGCTAGTCACACCATTCTCCTTATCACTCTGGATGTGCCTGTTACAAAGAACTATGTTCGTCTTGCTTCCAGGGGCTATCAGCAAGTCTCTGCTACCTTGGCTTCTGATCATCCCCACTGAAATCAGGAAGCCCATTTAACAGAAGGACCTCTCGGCTTTACCCCCAGCTTACATAGGATATCTACTATAGCACTTTTCAAAATGCTGATACTCCCAGGTATAATGTATTTCTCAAAGTCAGGGTGAAAGGAGTATCCCCTTGGCCTTAATGGGGGACACAGGTAGGGTGGGTAACAGGTTGCAAATGCTAAATTAACAACAGCCTTTTCTTCTGAGTTGTTGGATTCTTTCTTCCGTATTACACCAAGGAATTTTTGGCATCTCAGCCTTCGTTTTGGCCATGTTTGAGTCTAGGTTTTAGTCAAGCAGTTGAGCAAATAGTTGGAACCATCCCCAGCTGCTTGAGTTAGAACTGTGAATCAAAATTTTCTGATGAGTGTCTACATTAAGCTGATTTAAAATTATGATCCTCTTTGTCTATGGTCTAGCTCCCTTAGAATCTTTTTCCACATGGTCCCAAGGTTTTCCCTCTAGAAAGTAACAAAATCTTGCAGTTCTTTTTGTGTATAAACCCATTTACATGTCTGGAGGCAGTGAGGGGTGGGAGGGGTTAGGTAATAGGAGAGAATTGGCATTCTCTTGCAAAGTAACTCCTTGAGGTGTAGTTGTTACACTGTCCTTAAGCAAGGTAGCACTAGTCTTGTCAGATAGGGGAGGGTTGCCTCTGCTGGCTTAGGAAACTCCATAGAATCTGGGGGTTTTCTGTTATCTGAATCGTCCCAAATGTCTCCATTTAAATTCTTGGGTCTTGCTCTTTTATAATCAGTGCCCTCTTCTCCTGGCCACGACGAAGTAACTGGCACTAGAGTAACCCTCTCGCTTTAAACAACTGTTGCAGTTATTATTGGTATATAACAAACCACATCAAAACATAGTGGCTTAAAACAATAGCAGTTGTTTATTTCATTGTTTCTGGGGAACAGAAATTTAGAAGGCCACTTGTGACATGAGAAAGGTGAGGTGATACAGTATTAACTCTAAATGAACTTAGATCAATTGAAGATGCACACGAGTAGCCCTAGAGCAATCATGAAAATTTAATAAAATGATGTGTAGCTAAGAGGCAATAGAGGAAATAAAATGAATCAGTAAAGCATATTTGATTAACCCAATCAAATGCCCTAACTTTCACATAGAACTAGTGAAACTGAATTCATCCTATATTGTAATTCAGCAATCCTACAAGAGCAATGCCTGCATCTGATTTTTGCCTGTACCAGCTTGGCAGCGACAAGGAAAACAAATTCTTTTAGGAAATTATAGAAATTCCCTGGTTCTCTGGCCTTGAGGATTTAAAACACTGAGTGTCATTTTCTCTTTTTGAGCTGTCCAGTGAACTTAGGAGCAGCTGACCTACCTCACAGTCTTGTGCTCTCTCACAGTGTCCTGTCACTCAAACTGCAAAAGCCTTGCATTAGATCGGTGCTTCATTCTAAGTTACCGCAGGTGATAATTTAAGTAATCCTTTCATCACTGGATGTCATGGACTAGTGACGTTAAACCCTGTCATGATCACTGGATCCTCATTGTCTTCAACTCCAACCAGATCAGATAACCAATCACAAAATTTCACGTTTTTTTTTTAACATTTTTATTGGAGTATAATTGCTTTACAAAGGTGTGTTAGTTTCTGCTTTATAACAAGGTGAATCAGTTATTCATATACATATGTCCCCATATCTCTTCCCTCTTGCATCTCCCTCCCTCCCACCCTCCCTATCCCACCCCTCTAGGTGGTCACAAAGCACCAAGCTGATCTCCCTGTGCTATGCAGCTGCTTCCCACTGGCTATCTATTTTACGTTTGGTAGTGTATATATATCCATGCCACTCTCTCACTTTGTCCTAACTTACCCTTCCCCCTCCTTCCCCGTGTCCTCAAGTCCATTCTCTAGTAGGTCTGCATCTTTATTCCCATCCTGCCCCTAGGTTCTTCATGACCTTTTTTTTTTTTTTTAGATTCCACATATATGTGTTAGCATACGGTATTTGTTTTTCTCTTTCTGACTTACTTCGCTCTGTATGACAGACTCTAGGTCCATCCACCTCACTACAAATAACTCAATTTCGTTTCTTTTTATGGCTGAGTAATATTCCATTCTATCTATGTGCCACATCTTCTTTATCCATTCATCTGTCGATGGACACTTAGGTCGCTTTCATGTCCTGGCTATTGTAAATAGAGCTGCAGAGAGCATTGTGGTACATGACTCTTTTTGAATTATGGATTTCTCAGGGAATATGCCCAGTAGTGGGATTGCTGGGTCGTATGGTATCAGTATCAAAAAAACAAACAACCCAATCCAAAAATGGGCAGAAGACCTAAATAGACATTTCTCCATAGAAGATATACAGATTGCCAACAAACACATGAAAGAATGCTCCACATCATTAATCATTAGAGAAATGCAAATCAAAACTACAATGAGATATCATCTCACACTGGTTAGAATGGCCATCATCAAAAAATCTACAAACAATAAATGCTGGAGAGGGTGTGGAGAAAAGGGAACCCTCTTGCACTGTTGGTGGGAATGTAAATTGGTACAGCCACTATGGAGAACAGTATGGAGGTTCCTTATAAAACTAAAGTTTCACTTTTTTCAGGAGTGTATTGACAGCAGTAACTTCTGTACCCAGTTACTGTAATGGTCACTGTTTAATTGCAGAACACAGAATCCACTCTAGCAGTTTAAAGCAGAAGTGGGAGAGTGTGGGTTTCGAGTTTTAGTGATGTGCTGTCAAGAGAAATGCCTCAACTACACTGTGAGGTCATTTCAGCAAAAATCCTGCTGTGGCTACAATCTGTTATACACAATTTGGTTGAATACATACACGTATATACATAAAAATAAATATATTAAATACAAAGTATATTGAAATGTACCTACTGAAAATATATCGAATACAGAATTATAGTTAGATACATTAATAACTGCTGTATTATCTGTGAATAAAGGAATTACATGGATTATATTTGAAAACTTGATGTTTATTTTGGCCGTTTAGGACTTGGAATTGTTTTCTCTTAGAACCTGTTTTATAAATTCTGGTTTCATTTTCAGACTAGCCTAAAAGACCTACATAACCCATACTGTATCAGAAATGCAAAAGAGGCCATAGCATCCGAAGACACTTTTAGAAGCACAGCCGTCTTTTAAAAGATTTCACAAAAATTAGACTGCTTAAGACTTAAATTATAGATATGTTGAACCTAAAGAAAATAAGATATACAGACTTTAAGATTGCCAGCCATGCAAGTTAGGGGGTCTAAACTACCATTCTAGCTACCAAAGGATGGCTTCCTGGTTATCTCCATCCACTTTGGCCAAGGCTGTATTGGCATATTTGGTGACCCCACTGCTGTTTATGTGGAAGTATTTGTATGTGAGGATGGAAAGTAGAGCTGCTACCATGCGTCTTGCCCTCTGTTGAAATTAATCAGAAATGGGGGTGGGGGTGGGTAACAGACATGGGTGGGGGAAGTGAGATGGTATATGTCACAAGTACATAGTTAGCTTGGGTGACAAGGTGAATCCGAATTGTGGACACATGAGAATAATACCCAAGCCATGTACTGAGGATGGTCTTTAATTTCTACAGTGAATGGACTGTCTGGAAGCAGGTCTCATGTTGGCAAGGTTTTTTTTTTGTTTGTTTGTTTTTTTGGCCACGCGGCACGGCATGCAGGATCCTAGTTCCCCAACTGGGGATCGAACCGTGCCCTCTGCAGTGGAAGCACGGAGTCCTAACTACTGGCACCAGGGAATTCCAGCAGGTTTTATCTGTGAGGTGTGATGTAGTTCGGTTAAGAGGTAGGTGCTTAGCAGTGCCTATTAAATTGTACCCTCTCCCTCCTTTTATAAATTTTTCAGCGATCCCAGGCTCCTGAAGCATACCATTTTTAAAAAGGGAAAACATACTTTTCATTGCTATTGGGTGGAGGTGAACTGAAGGCTCTGCTCTAACAAACGGTCACAATGGTGACAACTGGAGCAGGGAGCAGGGAAAAGGGGAGCTAAGTGAATCCCCCCCAGTATCATGAAGTCAGCCTCTCCTCGGGGCCTTTTCTTGAGGATTCCAGAGGCCAGCAAAGCGTGTTCGCCTCTTCTTGTTCCTCTGTTACTTGTACCATATTGATCTCCTACTGTTCCTCTCTTTTTCAGCCTGTGTGCTAGATGCATGAAATAAGCAGGTCATCTCAAACTTTGAAAATAAAATTTTGGATCATGTGACATAAAAGATTGTATATGTGCTAAAAAATAGGCATTTGTCACTGTTCAGCAATTTAGTTATTTCTGTTGTTATTTCTAGGCAGAAGAAATCCTCAGGCAAGAGCTGGAGAAAAAAGAAACACCAAGTCTATACTGCTTGCTTGGAGATGTCCTTCGAGAGCACTCTTACTACGACCAGGCCTGGGAGTTGTCTCAGCACCGCAGTGCTCGCGCCCAGCGCTCCAAAGGCCTCCTCCATCTGCGAAGCAAAGAGTTTAAAGAATGTGTGGAGTGCTTTGAACGCTCGGTGAAGATTAATCCCATGCAGGTTAGACAGTTCATAAAGCCTCATCTGCTCTTGTCTTTCTTTGATTTTGACTTACTGAATGAACACCCATTTTCTTTCATAAACACTGGGGAGCTCATCTGTGAGCTAAGGACCTAACCTTTAGAATACTTCTTGCTTGTCACTAAGAGTGGACAGGTTGCTCTTCTCTTACTCGCTTTCTTTTGTGCTTCTTTTATTCACTTTTCTGTTTCATTTTGTTATTTCTCTCTGTTAACTGTCCTTAACACAAATACAGCTATTAAAGTTAGGCTCCATTTTGAGTAGATATACTAGGAAGGAAGTGAATGAGAGTCAAAATTACAGGCAGTGAAGGACTCTGCAAGTAATTGTTGATGTCAATAATGAAAGAAAAACCTTTATATAAAAAGGGTAACATATAGAATGGGTAGTTGATCATTTTAGGGAAAAAAAAAGTCTGTATTTACATGCACAGAAGCATTTTTAAATGTTTAAAAAAATTTTTAAGATTTGAAAAAATAATGCAAAAGGAACCTGGATCTTTAAAATAAGTAAGTACAAGATAAATCCACAGGAGAGGACCTAATTTTGAGGGGAAAAAGATCAACCTATTTTGTATTTCATGATATTCAGTTAGTTAAATGGTTTTATTCCTAGAAATGTTTATTTTTTTTAACCAAACTTTCTTTATGACTGCTTTCCCAATCACCAAAGTCACACATACCTGTCAACCATCCTCCTGACAAACATGCACACCGACTTAGTATAATTTTAGTTATAATACTAATTTAATATCAGCCACTAATATTTACTGAGTACTTACTATGAGCCAGGTACCTCTTTGGGCACTTTGCCAGTATTTGAACCCAGACAGTCTCACTCCAGAGCCAGCAGTCTGTTCTTTTTTAAATTGTGATAAAAAGCCTGTAACATAAAATTTACCATGTTAACCATTTCTAAGTGTACAGTTCAGTAGTGTGAAGTACATTAACTTTGTTGTGTAGCCATTGCCACCACCCATCCCTACAACTCTTTTCATCCTGCAGAACTGAAACTCTGCACCCAGTAAACAGTAGCTCCCGGTTCTCCTCCCATGACTCTAGTCCCTAAAAACCACTGTACTTTCTGTCTCTATGAATTTGGCTACTCTAAGTACCTCATATGAGTGGGATCATACAGGATTTGTCCTTTTGTGACTGGCGTATTTCACTTAGCGTAACGCCCTCAAGGTTCATCCATGTTGTATCGTGTGTCAGAATTTTCTTTCTTTTAAGACTGAACGATATTTCACTGTATGTACATACCAGTTATTTTATCCATTCATCTGTCGATGGACACTGGGTTGCTCCTACCTCTTGTCTGTTGTGTAGTGCTGTAATGAATGAGGGTGTGCAGAAAGGGTCACTTTTGAACTGGGTAGACTTGGGGCATATCTTTTACATTGAAAAAAAATCAGAACACATTTTTTTTTTAATGACAGGTTGAGCTAATTGCTTACTTTCCTCGCTCTGGGTAGTGATTACAATGAGAATCTTTCTCATCTGTAGGCTGGTGAGAAGCCTGGAGAAGAGAGTAGGACAGGTGGGAGTACAGAATATCAGCAGAAACTGACAGTTGCATTTCGCAGCAAGAATGCTTACATAGAGTTGGTTGTTGTTGACAACTTGCTCTATCTCAGAGTTCTCAACTGGGGACGATTTTGTCTCCGGGTCCTTTGGCAATGGTGGGGAGGTGAAGGGGTGCACTACTGACATCTAGTGGGTAGAGACCAGGGATGCTGCCAAACATCCCATAATGCTCAGCACAGCCCTCCACAATAAAGAATTATCCCAGCTAAAATGTCAGTAGTGCCAAGGTTGAGAAACCCTGCATTAACTTGATTATCACTGGACACTTTTTTTTTGGTAGAAAATAGAACTCAGTATTGTGTTACTAAAATTTTACTTTTATGGAAAACTGTATCATATCCTTGCTTATCTGTTTAAAGTTTACCCAACCACAGCTGCCATAAGGAGTGGGGAAAATAAATTCCCTCCCTTAGCCTCCATTGCCTAAGTTAAATCACGCACATGGATTGTTTTCTCAAGCACACAGTCTCTTAACGTCCAGCCTTAACATTGTCCTCCTGCCTCACTGGCTACTCCTTCTCAGTCTTCTTTGCTGGTTCCTAGGGCTTAGTCGTTGGGCTGTATATCTCTGTCTACACTCACTCCCTTGATTTAATCTAGTCCCATAGCTTAAATACCATCTGTATGCTGACAACTCCCAAAAGTTTATTTTCACTCCTGTCTTCTCCCCTTAATCGTAGACTTCCGTATCTCACTGCATTCTCAGTCTCCCCATTCGTTACTCTGACTAAACATTTCTAATATCCGAAATACTGTTCTCCCCCTCCTAAAAGCTTTTGCCCCCAAGATCATCCCCATCCCTGTAAGTGGCAGCCTGTTTGGTCTTGGAGTCATCCTTGATTTCTATTTCCCTCATATCCCACATCTAATCTATCAGTAAATCCTAGGAGATCTGCCTTTGAAATATATCCAGAATTGGACAACTGCTTGCTACCTGCAACCATTCTGGTCAAATACCCATCACCTCTCACCTAGTTAATATATTACCTCCTTACTGGTCTTCCTGCCTCTGTCTTGTTACAATCTGCCTATACTCAATGAACATCCAAGTTGATCCTTCCAAATGCAAGTCATATGTGTCATTCCTCTGCTCCATCACCTGTGATAATAGCCAGGTCTCTGACTGGCTCAAGGCTTTTCCAAGCCTAGCCCCTGTTGCTTCTTTACCTTCCTCCTCCCATTCTCCCCCTCGCTCACCCCACACTAGCCTCTTTGTTCTTCCCTGAACATTCCAGGCACATTTCTGCCTCTGGGTTTCATCACTTGCTGTTCCTCTGCCTGGAATGTTCTTCTTCTGGATAGATATCTGCATACCTTGCTCCATGACCTCATTCACTTCTGGGATCAAATGTCACTTTCTCAGAGAAGCCTTCCATAATCATTCTATTTAAAATCACACCCCCACTTTCCACCCTTACCTTACATTCCTTATTTTCCTTCCCTACTTTATTTTTCTCCATAGTACTTAGCACCTTCTAATATTATATATAGCTTACTTAAAAAAAAAAATCTTTTTCTCCTCCACTACAGTGTAAGTTCTATGAAGGTAGAAATTTTTATCTGCATGGTTCATTCACATTTTCCTAGTGCTTGTAACAGTGCCTAGCACATATTGGGTCTTTAATAAATAATTGTTGAATGAGTGAACAAATAATATCTTCAACCAGTTATTCGATCAAATACATATTAATTGTCTGCTGTACACATGGCACGGAACCAGAGGAGGAAGCAGTAGCAGCAGATCACCAGATGGCCTGGTTTGTACCCTCTGCTACAGTCTAGTGAAGTGGACATAGACAAAGCTAGCCAACAGTATGAGGCCTCAAAGAAAAACCCAGAGAGTAATTTTTAAGACACTAGTTTTATAGAGGCCAAAGAGACTATTTCTGCCTTTTGTAGACAATGATGAAGAGAGGATGGTGAATTGGGCTTTGAAGGACACATAATACTTGAACAGGCCAATGGAAAGGCAGTGGTGAGGGCATTCCAGGCAGGTGAACAGTTTGAGCCCAGCCCTGGAAACACAAAGAGAAGGGGTGTGTGTGTGTGTGTGTGTGTGTGTGTGTGTGTGTGTGTGTGTGTACAGAGTGTTAGTGAATAGGCTAGTTTTTTAGAGTGAAAGGGAATAGGACAGTCCCAGTGGGAAAGCTAGACTAGAGCCAGATTATGGAAGGTCTTGAAGGTGAGGCCTTTGTTTTTTTTATTTGGCAGGTAGGAGGCTATTAAAGGGTTGATTTGTGTTTGGCTTTGTTGAATTGAAGGAATGTGGTGTGCATGGAGGTGATTTAAGAATATTGTTCTGGCAACTCTGTGGCCATGGGAGACACTAGATGTAGGCAGGCTTAGGAACTATAGCAGTGGTCTAGCAGGACAGTTGTCTGTGGGGGAGGGGCAATAGGAAAGAAGGGGTGGAGTAAGGGAATTCGCAAGGGAGGACTTGACAGGGCCCAATGGTCTCATTATATGATTTCAAATTAATTACTTAGCAAGACAAAGAAATGACAATCGCTCCAAGCAGCGTCACAGAGCAAACATATTATGTGAGGATATTTTACAGTTTGTCATATGGATCGAATTCAGGCAGGCTGTAAGCCATGCCAAAATATGCAGGCGTATGATGCTACAGTTGTACAGAACTACTACAGGATGCAAACTTGAATGCTGTAGACTTACTATAACTCTTGATGCAAGTTTGAATTGTCTCTGAAGAAGGAGAGCTCCTACATGCTATTGTCTCCTCTAAGTCCTGGAATGAAAGGAAAATAGAAAAAGAGAATTTAAAAAATTCTATCCCTGCTTTTCTGACATATCCAAACAATTAGGTTTAATAACAAAACTCAGGCAAATGAGAGAGATATTTGAATGGCTTTTGTGCATTGTAATGGCTTCCTGAAATCAAATTGTTATAAAAATAGGAATGTTTGGTTTTATATTAGGGATGGTCTACAAAACTCAATGCATTTGTCTATGGTGCATTTGTTAGAGAACCAGAAGATGTGTGTACCATTTGCATTTGTGTTGAGATTGCTAGCTACCATTCGTTTACCCCTACCTGTTTAATTTTCCCAAGTAACTTTTGAAACTAGTAAAATTCAAAATCAACCGTAGACTTCTGGGGATTGTGGGCTGTTAGAAGCTGAAGTGGATGGTAATAGGAACATACATATCGATAATTACCTTAAACGTAAAAAGATTAAATGCTCCAACCAAAAGACACAGACCAGCTGAATGGGTACAAAAACAAGACCCCTATATATGCTGTCTACAAGAGACCCACTTCAGAACTAGGGACACATACAGACAAAGTGAGGGGATGGAAAAAGATATTCCATGCAAATGGAAATCAAAAGAAAGCTGGAGTAGCAATTCTCATATCAGACAAAATAGACTTTAAGACAAAGGCTATTACAAGAGACAAAGAAGGACACTACATAATGATCAAGGGATCAATCCAAGAAGAAGATATAACAATTGTAAATATTGATGCACCCAACATAGGAGCACCTCAATACATAAGCAAATGCTAACAGCCATGAAAGGGGAAATCAACAGTAACACAGTTATAGTAGGGGACTTTAACACCCCATTTTCACCAATGGACACAGATCATCCAAAATGAAAATAAATAAGGAAACACAAGCTTTAAGTGATACATTAAACAAGATGGACTTAATTGATATTTATAGGACATTCCATCGAAAAACAACAGAATACACTTTCTTCTCAAGTGCTCATAGAACATTCTCCAGGATAGATCATATCTTGGGTCACAAATCAAGCCTTGGTAAATTTAAGAAAATTGAAATGTATCAAGTATCTTTTCCGACGACAATGCTATAAGACTAGATATCAGTTACAGGAAAAAATCTGTAAAACACACAAACACGTGGAGGCTAAACAATACACTACTAAATAACCAAGAGATCACTGAAGAAATCAAAGAGGAAATCAAAAAACACCTAGAAACAAATGACAGTGAAAACAACGACCCAAAACCTATGGGATACAGCAAAAGCAGTTCTAAGAGGGAAGTTTATAGCAATGCAAGCCTACCTCAAGAAACAAGAAACATCTCAAATAAACAACCTAAGCTTACACCTAAAGCAATTAGAGAAAGAGGAATAAAAAAACCCCAAAGTTAGCAGAAGGAAAGAAATCATAAAGATCAGATCAGAAGTAAATGAAAAAGAAATGAAGGAAAAAATAGCAAAGATCAATAAAACTAAAAGCTGGTTGGTTCTTTGAGAAGATAAACAAAATTGATAAACCATTAGCCAGAATGATCACGAAGAAAAGGGAGAAGACACAAATGAATAGAATTAGAAATGAAAACGGAGACGTAACAGCTGACACTACAGAAATACAAAGGATCATGAGAGATTACTACAAGCAACTATATGCCAATAAAATGGACAACCTGGAAGAAATGGACAAATTCTTAGAAAAGCACAACCTTCTGAGACTGCACCAGGAAGAAATAGAAAATACAAACAGACCAATCACAAGTACTGAAATTGAGACTGTGATTAAAAATCTTCCAACAAACAAAAGCCCAGGACCAGATGGCTTCACAGGCGAATTCTATCAAACATTTAGAGAAGAGCTAACACCTATCCTTCTCAAACTCTTGCAAAATATAGCAGAGGGAGGAACACTCCCAAACTCATTCTATGAGGCCACCATCACCCTGATACCAAAACCAGACAAAGATGTCACAAAGAAAACTGTAGGCCAGTATCACTGATGAACATAGATGCAAAAATCCTCAACAAAATACTAGCAAACAGAATCCAACAGCACATTAATAGGATTATACACCATGATCAAGTGGAGTTTATCCCAGGAACGCAAGGATTCTTCAGTATATGCAAATCAATCAATGTGATACACCATATTAACAAATTGAAGAATAAAAACCATATGATCATCTCAGTAGATGCAGAAAACGCTTCTGACAAAATTCAACAGCCATTTATGATAAAAAAAAAACCCTCCAGAAAGAAGGCATAGAGGGAACTTACCTCAACATAATAAAGGCCATATATGACAAATCCACAGCCAACATCGTTCTCAATGGTGAAAGACTGAAACCATTTCCTCTAAGATTAGGAAAAAGACGAGGTTGTCTACTCTCACCACTGTTATTCAACATAGTTTTGGAAGTTTTAGCCACAGCAGTCAGAGAAGAAAAAGAAATAAAAGGCATCCAAATCGGAAAAGAAGAAGTAAAGCTGTCACTGTTTGCCGATGACATGATAATATACATAGAGAATCCTAAAGATGCTACCAGAAAACTACTAGAGCTAATCAATGAATTTGATAAAGTAGCAGGATACAAAATTAATGCACAGAAATCTCTTACATTCCTATACACTAATGTTGAAAAATCTGAGAGAAAAATTAAGGAAACACTCCCATTTACCACTGCAACAAAAACAATAAAATACCTAGGAATAAACCTGTCTAAGGAGACAAAAGACCTGTATGCAGAAAACTATAAGACACTGATGAAATAAAGATAATACAAATAGATGGAGATATACCATGTTCTTGGATTTGAAGCATCAACATTGTGAAAATGACTGTAGTACCCAAAGCACCCTACAGATTCAATGCAATCCCTATCGAACTACCACTGGCATTTTTCACAGAACTAGAACAAAAATTTCACAATTTATATGGAAACACAAAAGACCCCGAATAGCCAAAGCAATCTTGAGAAAGAAAAACGGAGCTGGAGGAATCAGTCTCCTGGACTTCAGACTATACTACAAAGGTACAGTAATCATGACAGTATGGTACTGGCATAAAAACAGAAGTATAGATCAATGGAACAGGATAGAAAGCCCAGAGATAAACCCACGCACATATGGTCACCTTGTTTTTGATAAAGGAGGCAAGAATAAACAATGGAGAAAAGACAGCCTCCTCAATAATTGGTGCTGGGAAAACTGGACAGCTACATGTAAAAGAATGAAATTAGAACACTCCCTAACACCGTACACAAAAATAAATTCAATATGGATTAAAGACCTAAATGTAAGGCCAGACACTATCAAACTCTTAGAGGAAAACACAGGCAGAACACTCTATAACATAAATCACAGGAAGATCCTTTATGACCCACCTCCTAGAGAAATGGAAATAAAAACAAAAATAAACAAATGGGGCCTAATGAAATTTAAAAGCTTTTGCACAGCAAAGGAAACCATAAACAAGACGAAAAGACAACCCTCAGAATGGGAGAAAATATTTGCAAATGAATCAACTGACAAAGGATTAATCTCCAAAATTTACAAGCAGCTCATGCAGCTCAATATCAAAAAAACAAACAATCCAATCCAAAAATGGGCAGAAGACCTAAATAGACATTTCTCCAAAGAAGATATACAGATTACCAACAAACACATGAAAGAATGCTCAACTTCATTAATCAATTGAGAAATGCAAATCAAAACTACAATGAGGGGGCTTCCCTAGTGGCGCAGTGGTTGAGAGTCCGCCTGCCGATGCAGGGGACACGGGTTCGTGCCCCGGTCCGGGAAGATCCCACATGCCGCGGAGCGGCTGGGCCCGTGAGCCATGGCCGCTGAGCTTGCGCGTCTGGAGCCTGTGCTCCGCAACGGGAGAGGCCACAACAGTGAGAGGCCCGCATACCGCAAAAAAAACAAACAAAGAAACAAACAAAAAAAACTACAATGAGGGCTTCACTGGTGGCGCAGTGGTTGAGAGTCCCCCTGCCGATGAAGGGGACACGGGTTTGTGCCCCGGTTCGGGAAGATCCCACATGCCGCGGAGCGGCTAGGCCCGTGAGCCATGGCCGCTGAGCCTGCGCGTCCGGAGGCTGTGCTCCGCAATGGGGGAGGCCACAACAGTGAGAGGCCTGCGTAAGGCAAAACAAAAACAAAAACAAAAACAAAAAACTACAATGAGATATCATCTCACACTGGTCAGAATGGCCATCATCAAAAAATCTACAAACAATAAATGCTGGAGAGGGTGTGGAGAAAAGGGAACCCTCTTGCACTGTTGCTGGGAATGTAAATTGATACAGCCACTATGGAGAACAGTATGGAGGTTCCTTAAAAAAGTAAAAATAGAACTACCGTGCGACCCAGCAATCCCACTACTGGGCATATCCCCTGAGAAAACCATAATTCAAAAAGAGTCATGTACCACAATATTTATTGCAGCTCTATTTACAGTAGCCAGGACAGGGAAGCGACCTAAGTGTCCATCAACAGATGAATGGATAAAGAAGATGTGGCATATATATGCAATGGAATATTCCTCATCCATAAAAAGAAACGAATTTGAGTTATTTTTTGTTGTTTGATTTTTTTGTTTTTTTTTGCGATACGCAGGCCTCTCACTGTTGTGGCCTCTCCCGTTGCGGAGCACACGCTCCAGAGGCGCAGGCCCAGCAGCCATGGCTCACAGGCCCAGCTGCTCCGCGGCACGCAGGATCTTGCCGGACTGGGGCACAAACCCGCGTACCCTGCATCGGCAGGCGGACCCTCAACCACTGTGCCCCCAGGGAAGCCCAGTTTGAGTTATTTGAAGTGAGGTGGAAGGACCTAGAGTCTGTCATACAGAGTGAAGTAAGTCAGAAAGAGAAAAACAAATCCCATATGCTAACACATATATATGGAATCTAAAAAAAAAAAAAAAAAAGGTCATGAAGGACCTAGGGGCAGGATAGGAATAAAGACGCAGACCTACTAGCGAATGGACTTGAGGATACGGGGAGGGAGGGAGAAGGGTAAGCTGGGACAAAGTGTGAGAGTGTCATGGACATACATACACTACCAAATGTAAAACGGATAGCTAGTGGGAAGCAGCCGCATCACACAGGGATATCAGCTCGGTGCTTTGTGACCACCTAGAGGGGTGGGATAGGGAGGGTGGGAGGGAGGGAGACGCAAGAGGGAGGGGATATGGGGATATATGTGTATGTATAGCTGATTCACTTTGTTATAAAGCAGAAACTGACACAGCATTGTAAAGCAATGATATTCCAATAAAGAGGTTAAAAAAAAAGAAGCTGAAGTGGGGGAAGTGGTCACCAAACCTCCCAAGCAGAATTTTGTAGACTCCGGACCAGAATTAAAACATAAATCCTTAGGTCTACTCTTAGGTAGTTATTCTCATTGTACCCTACTTTTATGCAAAAAATAAAATCAAAGAAATTGTTCAGATATCAAGCTAGTATGTGTAGCCCTGAAAAAGGAACATGTCACTTCCTATCATTTTTTACCCCTCCCTCAGCGCATATACTTTATTCCTTTTATTTTGTCGATTTCCCCCCTTACCCCCGTTAAAAATTTAAAATTTTCCTTGACTTTCCTCCTCAATTAACTGGTCATTTTTGTAAGGTTATATGATATTACTGGCAGTATATATATGGAAAGATACATGTATAGGCAGAAGGGCTATAGGAGTTGAGAGGAGGTGAGGGATCGCTGTGGACTGATGCAGCCAGAGATGGGACAGAAGTTAGCTCAGATGTTCACTGATTGATGCAAAGTGAGTAGATGTGCAGGAGGGGAACTAGCTTCACAGGTAGGAGAAAAGCATGAAGAAAGGTGAAGATTTGAGAGTTTACTAAGTGGCTATCCTAATTTGTGCCTAATATGCTGATAACACATCCAGTTTATTGTATGTCCCAGATTTTTACTTTTTTTTTTCTTTTTTTTAATTTTTGGCCACACTGCACGGCATATGGGATCTTATTTCCCTGACCAGGGATTGAACCTGCGCCCCCTGCATTAGAAGCTCAGAGTCTTAACCACTGGACCACTAGGGAAGTCCCCAGATTTTTACTTTTTAAATGAAGTGCTATTATTAATAGTTACATTAAAAGAAGTTGGAAGGGGTTTTCATAGACATTCATTTTGTACTTCTGTCTTCAGCCATAGCCTCATCTAGTGTTGTGTTTAATGCATGTGGTGGATGGAGCTCCCACTTTACGATGTGCTATAAAATCTGAAAGGTGGCCAGTAGGAGCCTGTGTCTTTTTTCCCCAATGCTTTCCAGATGCAACTTAACTAACATTGCCCTTTAGAGGACAGTGTGTAGGATGCTTGCTGATAACATCAACTGTGCTCTGAGTGGCTGAGGGCAGCCACCTCCTTCAGGTTTTGGGTGGTGGTAGGAGAAATGTTTGAGCCAATGTCTCTATAAGCCCCTTGGTATATATCAGACACTTGTGTCAAGCTGCAGCCTGTGAGATGCATGATGTTGCCTGGTTACCAGTTGGCAGAATTAGTGGGAAATATGGGGAATTGTAGGCCAGATAGATGTATGGGGAGTAGAGGCAAAGCAGTCCTGCCAGAAATAAAAGCACATGGAGAATAGACTGAATTCCCTTGCTGCAGGGGTTTGGTCACTTACTGTATGTTCTAAATGTACCACTATTTCTATATTATATTGCTTGATAACTTTTTATGTAGTTTATAGTAAACCCTTTTGGCAGCAATCATCTCCAAAAAGCAACCAAATTTTTAAAATGTGTTTTTAGGGAATAATTAAGAACTTAATTTTCACTTGTCAAGAGAGTAAATAAATGTATTAATATAACTTGTCCAAGATTTAGCTGATATAATTAAATTCCACCTCAGGGGCCGTAATCATATCACTAATCACATGAAAACCAGAAGACCCAAGATTTCTGAAGAAGCATTAGTGTTTATGTCAAAAGTTAGTAGTGGTTGTTGTTGTTGTTGTTTTAATAGGAAGCATGTCCAAAGATGACAATTTAATATGCAGCTGTAGGAGGTGTATTTTCATGTCATTCTGTGAGACTGGACTTTTATCTAGAGCAAATGAAAATGCGCAAAATTAGTTTAGAAAATTAGTTGATACCAAATTTTTTCGTGTGTGTGTGAAAAGTGAGATCATAACTGTTAATGTGCTAGCTCTTAGCAGAAGTAGTTCACTGACAGTTGAATCTGCCAGTTTTATATCAGTGACATCAGATGCTTCAAATAGAAAACTCATTAATTTGGTTCTCACAATGGTTTTAATTTTTTTCACCTAATTATTGGATTCAAAATAAAAGTTTTGGAAATTCACTCTATTAAAGTTGAAACATCTGACATTATTCTGAATGCTATTGTTAAACATCAATGATAAAAGTATTTCTTTTAGTGGTGATAATAAGGATACAAATTTTCATGGAGCATGACAACATGGTAAAAGTAATTCTCTTTTTGAATTAAGAAAACCAGTGGAACAGAAATGTACTTGGAATGGGTTGTAGTGGTGGACATAATATGATCCAAACGAGCTTCTACCAATGGAAATAAAAACTAGCGGTCGTCATTTACACATACTTTAATATACACTGTTTGGGTAATTAAATTACAAAATTCTTGTGATGTCTGATGTGATGTCTGATGTTGAATTAAAATAAAATTAGTGTGGCAGTATATACTTTCTCTTGTTGCTGCCCATCACCTAATGCACTATAAAAATGTTTGAGTTTTTTTTTAATAAATTTATTTATTTATTTGTTTATTTATTTATGGTTGTGTTGGGTCTTTGTTGCTGTGCACGGGCTTTCCCTAGTTGCAGTGAGCAGGGGCTACTCTTCATTGCGGTGCGCGGGCTTCTCATTGTCATGGCTTTTCTTGTTGCGGAGCACGGGCTCTAGTTGTACAGGCTTCAGTAGTTGTGGCATGTGGGCTCAGTAGTTGTGGCTTTCAGGCTCTAGAGCTCAGGCTCAGTAGTTGTGGTGCACGGGCCCAGCTGCTCCGTGGCATGTGGGATCTTCCCGGGCCAGGGCTCGAACCTGTGTCCCTTGCATTGGCAGGCAGATTCTTAACCACTGTGCCACTAGGGAAGCCCTGTTAGAGTTTTTTGAAGAATTTTTTAATAAATCAATTTAAGTGTCCTATAATGATAGGAACTTTTTTTTTTTTTAAGGAGTCTTTCGTTTGGGCTGCATTGTGTTCAAAATCAATTGGAAATCTTTTATGTATTCAATTAACGGAGTTCAAAAAAATTTCAGCTTTTACAACTTTTACTAGATTGTAATTATTGAAAGCAAACTTTCAAACAGGAAGACATTGAAATTTATCTTGAAGAGGAACAATGAGAGTTTAAATCGTGCACAGGATTTAATTTAATAATGTATAATTGTACTTTTGAATATCCCTACTGTGTTAGTCTGCTAAGGGCTGACTGATACTACAGACTGGGTGGTTTAAACCACTGTGGGAATTAATTTTTTCACAGTTCTGGAAGCTAGAAGTCCAAGATCAAGGTGCCTTCAGGGTTGGTTTCTGGTGAGGTCTTTTCCTTGCTTTTAGACAGCTACCTTTTCACTGTCTCCTCACATGGCCTTTTCTCTGTTCATGTGTAGAGAGCTCCAGTGTCTTTTCTTCTTCTTCAAAGGATACCAGTCCTGTCGGATTAGGGCCTCACCACTTGACCTCATTTAACCTTAATTATCTCCTTAAAGGCCCTATCTCCAAATACAGTCACACTGCGGGTTGAGCTTCAACATATGAATTTTTTTTTTTTTTTTTCCTCTCTGCGGTACGCGGGCCTCTCACTGTTGTGGCCTCTCCCGTTGCGGAGCACAGGCTCTGGACGCGCAGGCTCAGCGGCCATGGCTCACGGGCCCAGCCGCTCTGCAACATGTGGGATCCTCCCGCAACATGTGGGATCCTCCCGGACTGGGGCACGAACCCGTGTCCCCCGCATTGGCAGGCGGACTCTCAACCACTGTGCCACCAGGGAATCCCCAACATATGAATTTTGAGAGGGATACAGTTCAGTCTGTAACATCTACCTAGGAGGAATCTTTTCTTTGTAACCTTTTGTTATGAAACTTTCAATTATACAAAATATATACTAGCAGAGACCAGAATAAAGAGTCCCCTCCCATGTGCCTATGAACCAGCTTCAACAGTTACTAACTCATGACTGGGCCTGTTTCATCTATATTTCCCCACTCCATCCCATATTATTTTGAAACAAACCCAATATATCATTTCATTTTTAAATGTTTTAGTATGTATCTCTAAAAAAATAAGGACTTAAAAAAATAACCAAGTACCATTGTTCTTAAGATATCAATAATAATTTGCCAAAGCTTTTGATTTTAACTGAATAAATTTATATTCTATTCTAGAATAGAATGTAATTGAGAAGGCCTATAATTTATAAATTTGTAAGTTTGATGAAACCTACAAAGAATCATAAATTTGATGAATTATTTGATGAATTTTGTCCTGTTAAAAATATTTGTTGAAGAAAGGTACTCTAAATGGGGGCCAAAAGACAGAACCAAAGAAAAATATTTATAAGCTTCAGTATTAACAAAACTAGAATTCAGAATATCCTTTGTTTAGCAGCAGTTGCTCTGAGCTTCCTAGTTATCTCAGTACATTAAAAAAAATTTTTCCCGGCTTTGTTGAGATATAATTGACATATTGTATAATTGACATATTGTGTAAGGTATACAACGTGATAAGATTTGATACATGTATATATTGTGAAATGATTACCACAGGAGCATTAGTTAACACCTCTGTCACCTCACCTCTGTCACCTTTGTGTGTGTGTGATGATAATATTTAAGATCTACTCTTTTAGCAATTTTCAAGTATATAATACAGTATTGTTGCTGTATGTTAGATCCCCAGAACTTATTTGTCTTATAACTGGAAGTTTGTATGCTTTGACCAACATCTCCCCACTTTCCCCCACCCCCAACTCCTGGCAACAACCATTCTGCTATTTCTATGAGTTTGGCTTTTTTAGATTCCACATACAAGTGAGAGCATATGGTATTTGTCTTTCTCTGTCTAACTTATTTCACTTAGCAAAATGCCCTCAAAGTTCATCCATGTTGTTGCCAAAGGCAAGATTTCCTTCTTTTTCATGGCTGAATAATATTTCACCCTGTGTGTGCACACACTCACACAATTTCTTTATGCATTCATCTATTGACAGACAGTTTGTTTACATGTCTCAGCTATTGTGAATAATGCTACAGTGAACATGAGGGTGCAGATATCTCTTCGAGGAGTGATTTCATTTCCTTCAGCTATATACTCAGCAGTGAGATTGCTGGATCATACGGTGGTTCTATTTTTAATTTTTCCTCAATACATTTAGAAAGAATATTTTCTCAGCTAAAATTATTATGACCTACAAAGAGTCAATCAAAAGTTTTAACAATTTTAAATGTATTAACAATAAATTTGACAATTAACAATAAAGAATAACTTTGAAGTAGACAGTAGGCACTTTTATGAAAAAATTAAAAGTACTAAGATACTGAAAAAATTATCAGAAAATATCAATGACATGGTATTAGAATTAGATATGACTAAGGAACTGATTAGAGGATATGAATATCTGCTAAGAAAAATTGATTTTAATTCTGTAATATATTAGAGAAATATGCAAATGTCACAAATATATAGCTTAATATTCCTTTTGTTATTTTTAAATTTCAGATAATCAGAATTTACAAATTTTTAATATATTTTATTCAATAAATAATTTTACTTTTGAAAATGGTTTTCAAATAGAACCGTCTTTAGGTCCCCTGTTATATTAGTAGTAAAACCAATTTGACAATCAGTAGTTTGTTGGTCAATAAATAAGGTCTTTTTAAGGTCCTGTAATTTTAATGATTTTTTTTAATGCCTTGTTTCATTTTTTAAAATGTTGCAGTTTGAACAGTACATTATGTGGTTGCCTCACTAAGCATTATCAAGATCCTGCTGTGAACCAGACACGGATGTGGGAATGAACCGGGCTGTGTCAGCCTATCAGCAGAAAGCAGAGAGTTTCCACTGGGAAATGATATGGACAGAACTAGTTTGTGAAGGGCCTTAAGTGCCTTCCTTCAGGACTGGTAACCCTACAGATATGGAAGTCTGTTGTGGTTTTGAATAAAAGAGTGATATGACAAAAGTGATATTCTAGGAAGTCTAAATAAGGGATGAATGTCATGGATGAGTGATCAGTGGCTTTAGCAGTGAGGATGGAAAGATAGAACAGGTTGAAGCTCATTATAAAGGAAAATTTTCTGGGCCTTATTCACTGGATTGGCAGCATTGAGGGAGAGTTCGGGATCTGAGAACATGCCAGTTTTCTCAGTTGTTTGGTTAAAAAGGAAATGTCCCTATTGATAGATACAGAGAATTCAGGAGGAAGGGAAAGTATCTTTGGTAGGGGAAGAGGATGTGTTTTGAGTGTTGAATATGAAGAGATGTTGCCGTGTCGAAGTAGAGAGGGCTCACAGTCCAGTGAAAGCCAGTCCAAGCCTGAAGCCTAGGAGTGAGGCCAAGAACTGAGCTTGCAGATTGGGGCTTTTCTGTGGAAGTAAGGTGAATCCATGCAAGTGAATGAACTCTTGACAGAAAACTGTGTTGGAAGAGAACACGAGGCAAAATCTTGAACTTCGGGCATCTCCTGGGGTTGGAGGAAGGTAGAAGAAGTAGCACCAGTGAAATATGATTCAAACAAAATATACCAGAGTCTTAGTCAGAGGGATAGAAGGACCCCAAAGAAGGGAGTCATGGAAACTAAAGGAAGAACAAGTATCCGTAAGAAATGTCACGTGTAGTGATAAAGTCTAAAGAGAGCTAAGAAGAGTTTATTGGATTTGGAGCTCACTAATGACCTTCAAGACCAGCTTCAGGAGGCAAAAGAGTGTGTGGCAGCTGAGGAAATGGACATAACATCCATAGACTGTTCTTTTTAGGAGCATGTCAAGGAAATGAGAGTCAAAATGTAGAGTGTTGTACCAAGGGGCAGAAGAGTCAAGTAACACTGTTCAAGCTACTGGAGACCTTTATGTGGTTGAATCCAGTGAGTGAAGGAGAGATTGAATGTTATAGAGAGAGTTGGGTTGCTAACCTAGGGAATGTCATTCTAGGAAGGAGTGAAATGAGAAGAGATGAAGGCATTAGCTCTGGAAACAGAATAATGTTTCCAACGAAACAGGAAAGAAGATGAGAGCATTAATATTATAATAGCAGTTTCTGTTTATTAAGCATCTTCTAGAGTGTAAGCTAGAATATAAGTGTAAATGAACTGTTTATAAAATCACTGTGAGGTATTGGGGGAGGGGTTACGAAAGAATTGTGTTGAGATGTAGCCTCTTGCTCTCCTGTGGTTTATATGGGCTAAATGGAGAGAAGAGGCAGAAGTAACTTTTCCTGTGACCAAGGGGTAGAGTAAATAGACGCCATGCTTTGGGTGCCTAGTGATGGCGTGATGAAAAGGAGGTAAGGCCTGATGGAGATGTCACGAACTAAGAGGAGTGGTTGGGATTTAGATAGGAGGCAAAAATTAGGCAAATAGTTTCGAGAAAGGAGACTAGCAGATGCAAAAATCAAGCATGTAGCAAGCAAAGGTTTCTTGGTAGCTGTAGGTTTTGACTATTTATTCTTTTTTTTTTTTTTTTTTTTTGCGGTACGCGGGCCTCTCACTGTTGTGGCCTCTCCCGTTGCGGAGCACGGGCTTCAGACTCGCAGGCTCAGCGGCCATGGCTCATGGGCCCAGCCGCTCCGCGGCATGTGGGATCTTCCCAGACCGGGGCACGAACCCGTGTCCCCTGCATCGGCAGGTGGACTCCCAACCACTGCACCACCAGGGAAGCCCTGACTATTTCTTCTTAAATTCAGTTGTAATAATAATTCTAGCAGCCAACGTTGAGTATTTACTAGGTGCCAGGTACTATTCTAAGCATTTTGCATACAGTTTTAATCCTCAGCCCAATCCCCAAGGTACTTACTGTTATTCCCCTCATTTCACAGGTGAGGAAATAGAGGGTTAATTAATTTACACGAGATCCCACAGCTTATGAGGTGTGGCGCTGGGATCGGGGTGGGGCTTTCTGATTTCAGAGCACTTACTCTTAACCTGTTCATTGTTTTGCCTCTAGAGGATGTTGTCTTGTTTAGGAAGGAATGGCAGATTTGGCTGAGGTCAAGTTAGACGTTATGGAAAGCCTTGAATACAAGACTGTCGGGTTTGAACGTTTTTCTTTAATACATAACCATTGGGGCTTTTGTCAGGAGCAAAGCGAAGTTGTAACTTTGATGTAATGGGACAGTCCAGCACATGACAGTGGGTGACTCTCTGCGAGACCAGGGAGTTTTAGAGGAATCAAGGCAACCTTTCCCTGCCCGTGCTATATGTAAGACTAGACTTCCACGATGTAGTACTCTGATAGAATTGTTAATTAACCTGAGAACGTTTGTTCTTTGATTTGTAGGGGTCAACTTTTTCTCTTTCATTTCAGTTCTTGAAAGAAGAAATGTTTTTATTTGAAATGGAGTTAGAGTTTCTGTTGTGCACTTGTGTTACTGTGGTGGGGAGGTTCGAGGATTGGAGCTTACATTCCAGTGGAGAAGAGAATAACCATATGCGAATAATATGTAGAGAAAAAAGAGATTCTTTCTCTTTTGTTCTTCCTTTCTCATATTGGTAAGCAATAAAAAATGAAACTCTTAAGGTCTAACTTGCATAACTGCCAAGAAATACGAGCACTGTGATAACATCTGGGCTGTAGCTGGGACTAAGGGGTAGAGGGGAGGGCAGAGCTCTGCGGCCATAGACCTGACTCTGAATCCTAGTAATCCCAAGGTAAATCACTTCATCTTTCTGAGCTTCAGTTTCCTCATTTGTAAAGTGGAGATATAATCCCTATCTCAATTTGCTGTTGGGAAAATTAGAGCCAATATGTATAAAGTATCTAGCATATTTCCTGGCCCATAGTAAGTTCTCAGTTGTCGTGGAGTTTTCTGTCCTGCCCATTGCAGTGTGGTAGAAAATCATTGTTACCCCATTATCTGTAGCCTAAAGATAGGGAGGTAATATCTAACAGGAGAGTTTCATGCAGATGATGTGTAAACACCCATGTTACCTCACATGTGAATTCTCTGGAAAGAGCAGGCAAATAGAAGAACCAGTGGTAACCAAGTCTAGGACAGGAATAAGAGGAGGACACTAAACAATTAATACCCTTTCTAGTAAAAGAAAAAAAGTGTGTATAAAATTCAGTTGCTCTTGTAGTTTAAAAGAAGACACTGACATAGAGGAAACTTTTGAGAGAGAGGGAGAAGCTGGCAGGTTAAGACTTGTGTTTCCTTAGGGAGGAGAACATAGTATTTAATGGTAAATGAGAAATTTGGTTACGAAAGAGTTGGTGGTGCACATTTTTAAAAACTATGAGCAGCGAGCATCATTTTAGGAAAAGATATTACCAGACAACATTGATAACTTTCTTGGATTTGGCTTGGGTCATTTCCTGTTTAATGAAGCCGCGTTCAACAACTTATCTGCATTTGGGGTCATGGGAATGAGTCGGGGGTATAGAAAGGAGAGAATGGAGAATGTAGCTTGGCTTCAGGATTCAATTATAATGTGTTACACTTTATTATATGGAACATCAGAAAAATTCAGTCAATCCTGTAAGGAAAATTAGTAAAAAAAAACAAAAAAAACAAAAAAAACCAAAAGTGAAGCTACTGATTATTCATTGATTCTGCAGAAGCCTTGAGGAGGAAGGAAATTTGAATAGTAGGCTCATAATTTAAGAAAGAAAATTGTAATACATAAGTAAATGACACCTATTGCAGATGTGCTTTAAATACCCTTGTAAAAATTAACTTTTAAAAGTAATCCATGCCCACTGTCCAGTGGTACTTAGTGTTCAACTTCTATTTTAATTATTAAGGTTTAGTAAGTATTGCAGTTACTCTCTTCATCACATGTATTGCACACCAGAAACCAGGAACCATTGTGTGGCTTTAGGCAAATCATTTCTTTTCTAGGCCTCATTTTCCTCACCGCCTCTTTTCATTGATTTCTAAGCCTGTAATTGAACTGATTTCCTCCTAGTTTGTCAACCCTGCTGATTCTAAGTATTCTATTTGCATCATCAGTGTACTTGTTCTGCCACTAGATGGCATTAATGTACCTTTGAACCCTGTCACCTCCAGGTTTTCAGAATCTGAGGTCTGAAGGAGCCTTGGAATTTTTGCTTAATCCACCCCCCCACCCCCCTATTTAACAACTGGGGAACTAAGACTCAGAGGTTAAGTGACATGGCCAAGGTCATACAGTACCTTAGAACCTCTTGAATCCCAGTCATTTATCTTTCCCTCTATTGCACTGTTTCTGTAGGGGGCTTTTGAGGGAAGTTCAAAGAGAGATCATGTTTTCAACCATTCCTGCTTTTTGATAATTATCTTTAAAATAATTTAAAACCATTCTTCAAGTGCATATATCATCATACTAAAGATAAATAGTTGGTCTGCTTTTGTGTTTCTGTACTGGCTCCCTCCGAGGAAAAAGCTAGACTGTCAGCTTCTAAAGATCACTGCCCTGCCTACAGCTTGCCTGCCTTCACAATTTGCCTTGGAAATAAGCTCCACAGAAACCTCCACCAGAGCGTCTCTGTCAGATGGTTATCTTTCTCCATCCTTGCCCAGTCCCTTGGTAAGAGATTTGCCTTTCAGCTCTTTCCTCCAACCGAACAGCCATCGATTCTTCTGCTTCATCTTTGTCCACTTGCCTAATCCAGAGAGCTTTTGGAGGGGGGAATTAGATGATGTCCTGGTTCTTAAAAAATTGGTCTCCTGGGTTTTCCCAGCACATGTTAATTGGACTCTTTCCTTCCCCCCAACACCCCGCCCTCTCTACTGGTGACAAGGATGGCACTGCCGTAAATCACGGCTGTGTGTGGGGCAGACGGTGTAGCGGGGGGCGGCATGGTCACGTGGAGATGATGTGGGCTCTGGGGTCACACTGACTGGGCCTCGAATCTCCTCTTTTGCTGACTGCCTCTGGTCCATGGTCACCTCTTTAATGAGGGTGATATTTACTGCCTCACAAGGCTGTTGTGAGGAATAGATGAGGTTAATGTGTGGAAAGCTCGCAGTATCAGTGCTTGGCAAACATTGTAGGTGCTCATTAAGTGCTAATCTGGTTGCTGTTGTATGGAGAGGACAGCAGTGACTATAGTATATGAAGAGTTGGAGCCTAAGGGAGGGTGTCAGCCAGAGGAGCTAGTTTCTTCAATGGAGAAAAAAGGGACGGATGCAGGTATGCCAGGGTCTGTCTCAGTGTTTTGGAGAAATAGTGTAGAAGTGTGCCACCCAGTACGGTAGCCACTAGCCACATGTGGCGGTTGAGCACTTGAAGTGTGGCTGGTCCAAACTGAGATGCTGTAAGTGTAGGACACACATCAGATTTCAAAGACGTCATACGAAGAAAATGAACATAAAATATCTCGATAATTTTGTATATTGATAACATGTTGAAATGATACTATTTTGGATATGTAGAGTTAAATAAAGTATGTTATTAACATTCATTTCACCCATTTCTTTTTACTTTTTAAAATAGCTACTAGCAAATGTAATGAGGCTAGCATTATATTTCTATCTGATAGCATTGGACTAGAAGATAGAGACCTTTGGTACTCAACCATATACAACTTTAATTTGGGGAATCATGTGAGCTTTTTTTTTTGAAGCTTCTTTTGATTTTTTTTTCTTTTATGATGTTCTGTTCTTCAGAGCATGACCATCGTAAATCAAGATGCCAGTGAGGATAATATAGATTAAGTAATAGTTTAAAATGAAAAGAGTAAGAGGCACTGAATATTCTCCTTAGTCCGCCAAATTCCGAAGACCTCAATTGAGATGCAGGGTATGAATGCAGTTTTGATGGTTTAGTGGGTCAGCCAGAGCAGTTAGAAGATCCTAGAGTTGTTGGTTTTTTTTAAGCCATTTCATGATTTCAAAGAATAGGATGTGTACAGAAGTCATCTCCCATCATAATTATATGTTATCAGTAGATGAAAACCTACTAGCAGTTAATGATTCTAGAATTTTCTTTCAGACACAAATTAAAAAGCAATTATACAAATTACCAAGAGCGAAAAGAGAATCATAATACTATATATTAAATTGCCATCTGCCTGGTTTTCATCAAATTTATTTTGGTTTTAGGACATTGGTTACAAAATATTGACTTGCTTTAAAAACCTAAAGATCAACAGTAATCTCATCACCAGCTTGTGTTAGAGCTGTGAGATAATTGCTAATTTCAGACGTTTGTAACCTTCGTTTTTTCAGGTGGATTGAAAAATAAAGTTCTTTATTTACATCTTAAATTTACACTTGCTGTTTTTTATAACACATGTGAAATAGTTTTGTGGGGAGTTTGTCCTTTGCTGATGCAGGAAGCAAGCAGGGCACATGCATTTTGAGAACTTTGAGGGCAATTCTCATTTTTCTTGATTTAGTCCCAGAATGAGATTATACCTCATTCCAAGTAAACTTGCTGCCATGATTTATTGGGGTATGAGATGCTGTCAATTGTAAGAGGCACATGTAAGTGCCACCTTGTATAGAAAGTTGAATGCTGCCAATAAAACTCTGATCAGCTGTGGGTTATTAAGATGCATCTATTGCAGAGATGTTAAATGGAAAAAAAAAAATGTACCTTATAAATGATGAAATATAATACACAGATTTTGAAACTTTCAACTAGGTTAAAAGTAAGAGAGCTTGTTTTATATGTTGTTTTATACGTTAGCATCAGACCCTCCCCAAATGAGTCACGTTTAGTGAGTATGGAACTCTTTTCAGTTAATTCTGTAAATAACCAGACAAAAGCAAAGTGTAATGAGCTAATTTTTAAGTTGCTAGAGTCCCTTGATTGAGAAAAGTGAACTTCTAACTTTATTTCCACCTAGTACCTCTGCATCCCCCCCACCCCCCCAAACACACAGCCACCCCGTTTCTAGCCATTACCTATACCTCTAACAAAACCTCTTCTCTTAAAGGCTCCTCATAGCAGTTATTTATAGCCTCTTGTGAATTCAAGGCAAAGTGTTAAATTGCCCAAGGATGTTTGCTTTCTAAGCCTTATCTCTAATTATCGGCTAAAAATCTATATCTGCTTAAGGAAATTTCAGGCCTCAACTAGCCATATGGAACAAGTTTTGTAGGAATGGCAGGGGGAGGAGGGATGTAGGGGCAGCTTCCTACTTGCCTCTGTGGAAGGTTATGGACAGATAACAGAGCACCTCATTTCCTTTCCCACCCTAAAGTGTTCAACCAAGTCTGTCTGCTGGCTTACTGCCTTTGTACTGGAAGTCAAAGAAAGTAAGAAAGTAAACTGCATTCTGCTGCTGGCCTTACTAACTATATCTAAAAGGAAAGCAAAGTTGTAATAGCTGCATTTCTGACTAATTTCATTGAATTTTTATCAGTCTTATCTTCCTTTTGACAGAGGCTATTGAATTTTAAGGAAACCCTGTGATGTAAAGAATTCTTTTGTGATTTCAATAGCTACTTCCTAATTTACCTGTTTTCTACATCTCTAAGTTTACAAATCATACTGACTTAAGTCAGGCTTTCCTCTTTGAATGACTCTTTGGTAATCCAGATTCTCAGCCTGCTTTTTCTAAATTATTTTGGGCATGCCTAAACAGATACATGCTAGGGCAATTTGGCTCTTGGTTAAACTGCAGAAGTACTTGTGGTCTAACTTGAAGATGGAAGCAAAAATTTTTCCTCTCAAGTTTGTAATACATTCATCAGTTGTGAACCTGCTGATGCTCTGTATACTTTCTACATAGTTACATAGATGCTCAGTAAAAATGTTAGATTAATCCCACATTTATAATATCAGGGCTTGTCAACAGAGCTGTCCATTGCTTTCATGGAGTTGGTTAACACAAAAAATGGTCTTTCTCGGTAAAAGACGTGCAGTGATATTGCACGTGCTTTCAGTGTTTTATTAGCTTCGAAAATTGTATGGAAAAATGCCATCTCCATTGCTAAGTTTCCTACATTTAAACTAATATAAAATGTAAGCCAAATTATAGCTCTACATTCTTTATAGTAGTGTAGTGTGTTTGTTGATAGTATCTTAAATGATTTTCAGGTTAATTCTATAAATGTCTATGTGTTTGAATGACTTTGTCTTTTGGTCTTTGCAGCTCGGGGTGTGGTTTTCTCTGGGCTGTGCCTGTCTGGCCTTGGAAGACTATGGAGGTTCAGCAAGGGCATTTCAGCGCTGTGTGACTCTAGAACCTGACGTAAGTTTGTTTGTTCTTCTTTCCTTATTACAGCTTTTTGGTACTCTTTAAGTTATTTGAATTGTACTGCAGTTCAGAACAGCAATTCCTATGGGTCTGTAGTTTCAGTTATGTAAGATGAGTACACCTAAAATTTTTAAAAAGGGTGATCTCATGTTGAGTGTTCTTATCACAGTAAGAAAAGAGAGCGAGAGAGAGAGAAAGCGGCAAAAAGATTCAAACTTTGTATTATTTTATGTCAAAAAAAAAAGAAGAACACCAATTCCTTTTGTGGTGGAGGAAGGTATCTCTTTGGCAGAAGGTCACACCCTAAGTTATATGAGTTATAAATATAGAAATAAGTTTCTTCTCGTAATAGCTAAGTTATTCATTGTTTTGTTTAGAAAATAGTTTTGGTAGAACAGTTTTTTAGTTAAAAATATACTTTGCTGAGTATACAGCAAAGTGTCACATATATTTTGTTGCTCACCAGCATGTGCTGCCTATGTTAATTGCACTATTAGAAAGTTCTTTTAGTCTATAAATATTTAACAGCTTTACTGAGATGGTAAATAATTCGCATGCCATCTAGTTCATCCATTTAAAGTGTACAATATAATGATTTTTAAAATTATTTTCAGAATTGTGCAACCATCCCCACAGTCAATTTTAGAACATTTTTATTACCATAAAAAGAAATGCCCTGTACCTGTTAGCAGTCACTCCTCATTTCTCCCAAACACCTTCCACGTCTACCCCCCATCCCCACCCCTAGGCAACCACTAATGGACATTCTGTCTCTGTAGATTTGTCTATTCTGAATATTTCGTATCAGTGGAATCATACAATGTGTGGTCTTTTTGACTGCCTTTCTTCACTTAGATTAATGTTTTCACAATTCATCCATTCTCTATTCAAAAATTTGAGAAACTGCCAGACTGTTTTCTAAAGCACCATTTTACATCCCCACCAGCAATGTGTGAGGGCTCTAATTTCTCAACATCTTTGGCAACACTTGTCTTTGATTATTGTCTGTCTTTTTGATTACAGTCATCCTAGTAGGTGGTATCTTGTTGTGGTTTCGATTTGCATTTCCTTGATGGCTGATGATGTTGAGCATCTTTTTATGTGCTTTTTGGCCATTTGTGTATCATCTTTGGAGAAATGTTTATTGATATCCTTTACCTATTTGGGTTATTGGTCTTTTTACTGTTGAGTTGTAAGAATTCTTTATATATCCTAGATACAAATCTGATATCAAATATATGATTTGCAAATATTTTCTCCTATTCTGCAAGTTGTTTTTCACTTTCTTGGTAGTGTCTTTTGAGGTACAAAAGTTTTTAATTTTGATGAGGTCCAGCCTGTCTGTTTTTTCTGTTGTTGCTTGTGCTTTTGGTGTCATATTTAAGAACCTGTTGCCAAATCTAAGATCATGAAGATTACCTTATCTTTTCTTCTAAGAGTTTCATTGGTTTAGCTCTTATGTTTATGTCAAATCTGCTGTTAAACATATTCATTAAACTTGTTATACTATGTGTGGTGGTGGATATTCACTAAACTTATTGTGGTAATCAATATATCCCACCGATATATACACATATATCAAATCATTATGTAGTACACCTAAAAGTAATACAATGCTATATATCAGTTACATCTCAATTTAAAAAAAAACTAAACATCATTTCAGACAATGTATTTTTTTTTTTAGTTCAAGAATTTTTATTTGGTTCTTCTATAGTTTTCATATTTCTACTGAGATTCCCCAGTTGTTACCTTATCGTGTTCTCTTCAAATCTTTTTTTATATTTATAACAACTGCTTTGAAATTTTTGTATGCTTATTCCAACATCTCTTTAATTTCTGTGTCTGTTTCTATTTACTGATTTTTTATTTGGTTATGGATGAATTTTCCTGCTTGTTTGCCTGTCTACCAATTTTTAAAAATTATATCCTACACTTGTGGATGCTATGTTGTTGAGTTTCTGGGTTTTGTTGTCTTCCCCTTGAGGAAGGTAGAGTTTTATTTTGGCATTTGGTTAATTTACCTGTGAATCAGCTTGATTTTAAGCTTAAGGTGGGTCTGGAGTTGTCCGTATTCCAGAGTTGCTGTCAACCTTCTCTTGAGGTATAACCTTTTGGGGGCTGAACTTAATCCCACAGGTGATCAGTAAGAATTCTCCTCTCTGGTTGGTTGGAACTTGAATAACTCCCAGAACCGTGTGACCTCTAGAATCTCCATTCAGCTCGCAGCTGTCTGGTAGTTGTTCCCTGCCTGGCCTTAAGAAGTTTTGCCCTGCACACGTATAGCTTAGTATTCAGCCAAGGACTCAAGGAGATGCTTATTGAGATTTCTGGAGCTTATTGTCTGCACAGATCTCTCTTCCCTGTTATTTTGTCTTGCAAATTCAGCCACCTTTTCAGCCCTGAACTCTTTTCCCGCTCTTAGTAAGACTTGCTGTGCTTTGTTTGGTTCCTACCTTTCTGTGCTGCAGCCCTCAAAGTGCCTCTAGATAGAAGTGTAGGTTGATTGTTGAGACAACTCAACTGTCCTTCTCTCAGGGATCATAGTCCTGTGTAACCCTTTGTCCAACTTCTCAAAAACAGTTGTTTCCTAAATTTCGTCCAGTTTGTAACTTTTTATGGTGATAAGGCTAGTCTGGTACTAACAGTGCTCTGTCTGTAAGGAGAGGTCCATTGCCAATTAATTTTTATATCATAGGTATGGAACTTGAGAACTATATACTTTATGTTTTATAAAACGTGGAACAAAGAGGAACAAGCATAATTTATATCATTCTTGTTAGAATCAACATTTACATAGAGGCTTTAATTTATTTTTGTCATTGTATAGAGGAATAGGTAGAGAAGTATGTTTGATTGGTGAAATACTTAGGCTTAACACTGGAGAACACATATTCCTTTACTCTTCCATCTGATGAAGGATGATGGTAAAATAGCAAAGCCTTTTATGATAGGAAAAACAATATTTTGCATTACTTTAGATTTGTAATTAATCTATATATTGTGTAAATTATGTTGTAAATTGTCCAACTGTTTTGTAAATTTGGAAATAAAATCTTAGCAAACGTCCAAATTAGTGCTATAATAGTTATATCATTTTGTTGACCTAAAAAATTATTTATTTATTTATTTATGGCTGCGTTGGGTCTTCGTTGCTGCACGTGGGCTTTCTCTAGTTGTGGCGAGCGGGGGTTACTCTTCATTGTGGTGCACGCACTTCTCATTGTGGTGGCTTCTCTTATTGTGGAGCACAGGCTCTAGACGCTTGGGCTTCAGTAGCTGTGACACGTGGGCTCAGTAGTTGTGGCTCGTGGGCTCTAGAGCACAAGCTCAGTTTGTGGCACATGGGCTTAGTTGCTCTGCAGCATGTGGGATCTTCCCGGACCAGGGCTTGAACCCATGTCCCCTGCATTGGTAGGCAGATTCCTAACCACTGTGCTACCAGGTAAGCCCTTGTTGACTATTTTTGTTCTAAATTATAAGTGTTAAGTTTAATTTATTTAATTTTCTTATACATTTTTAAACATACCTTATTGAAAATTAACATTGTAAAGAGTACATCTTGAGCTAGGAAAATATGTTATATTTTTTGGTTGCAGCAATTATACCTAGATGAGAATAGTCTGTAACTGTTGTCTATCATTTCAGAACGCTGAAGCTTGGAACAATTTATCAACTTCTTATATCCGATTAAAACAAAAGTAAGTACATCAAAATAGATGAAGAACTTTGCTTCCAAAATAAATGAATGAGATTTTCTTCAACTGAACACTGAAATATTGTGCCTTACTCTTTGTCTTTTTCCCCTTGCCTACCCATATCTTTGAGTTAGAATGACTTAATATCGCCATTTGCATTCCAGGTGTAGTTTATTTCTTGAAAACATTTAGTATGTAATAAAATAAGAAATATATATATATATTTTTTAAGAAATATTTTTTGACCTCTTTATTTGATACTGAAGTTTTGTATCCTAAATTTCATTGCATGGTAAAAGCAAGCATGCCTTTAGTCAGTCAGCTCAACTGATAGATTCTTAATGATTGCTTGCTGTGTACTGGACATTATTGAGACATATAAGTATGAACCAATGTCTTCAGGGAGTGTGGGTTTAAAAAATAAAATATTATGCCATATTATTTTAAAAATTGATTAATAATATAAGTTGTATGTGGTAAATCTCAAGTGAGAAGTACAAAGAGGGCTATAATAATGGTAGGTGATATTTGTAGAACAGTTATATTCTCTGCCACTCATGTAGTCCTGTGAGGACCTCAGAGGAGAGAAGATGTGTGATGCTGGTTCAGAAATGCTTCTGAGAGAATGTTGGATTCAAGCTAAAATTTGAAGAATTGGTAGAGGGGAGAGAGGGAAGCCTTTCAGGATTTGGAAATAAATGGTCATTAATTTGTGTACCTAGCGTTCTGAATCCATGTGACCAAATGCAGAGTGACAGGCATGAATGCCACACTTTAGGATATAGGAAGTAAAATAGTCCAGCTCGAGACTAGTGAGATCTGTAGTGGGAGATGAGGTTGGAAAGGTCACTTGGGGTCAAATGGCAGCGTGTTCTGATTATCTGACTGACTAGTTGAGACTATCCTGTTGGCAGTAGGAAGCCAGAGATTTCAGTGGGGTGATTTCATGAAGAAAGGAGTTTTTTAGGAAGATTTATCTGGTGACAGTGTGTGAGACAGAATAGAGTGGGAACTGGGGACAGGGAAACCAGTTAGGAGACAACTGTGGTAACAGTCCAGGCAGGCGATAACTAGACTGGAAAAAGAAGGGGCAGATGCCAGTTTATAAAGAGAACAACCAACTGGGCTTACTGACTGGCTATAGAAAGCAAAGGAAAGGGAAGAGGCAAGGATGGCTGTTGCCCCAGTTTTAAATAAATGAATTAAAGGGTAGATATATTTCCATTTTTATTTCGCCTTATTTTCAAATTTAATTTTTCTTTGTGGATTCACAAGTATTTCTGAAGATACCATTAAATCCACATTACGTCGAGATCATGAAATGCTTCCGCTGCTCTTGGATGACAGTCTACATAAGTAAAGTACTGTTTGTTCTGCTGCTCCCTTTGGAAAGTAATATTATGTTCTTGATTGCAACTGATTGTGTTAAAACTCACCAGAGACCCTTTTGGTTTAGTTAAAGCAGGGGCAGGGGAAGTCCCTGTCATAGTTGTAGAATGATCTCAGTGGGTTTTTTTAGTAATACTGATAATTTTGTATGTAGTGAGGCTCTTGATACTCTGTGTTGTCCTCCAGCCCATTAATCCTAAGAATTCTAATTGCTTTCTCTCTTAGTGGTTCTTGCACGTTGTTCCTCAGCTTCTTTTTGACACTTTTTTGTCTTCCTGCAGCTCCATGAATAGGTTTTTGTGTCAAAGTGGGGTTGTAAGGTCAGAGGTAAATCACTCCTTTATTCTTGCCTCTTTACTCTTTGCTTACTTTGCTGCTGCTGCTCCAGAGAGAGCTCAGTTTTGACTCAGGAGATTGTTACTTCAGGGGCAAATTATTATTATTATTATTATTATTTTTTTTTGCGGTATGCGGGCTTCCCACTGTTGTGGCTTCTCCCGTTGCGGAGCACAGGCTCCGGATGCGCAGGCTCAGCGGCTATGGCTCCCGGGCCCAGTCGCTCTGCGGCATGTGGGATTTTCCCGGACCGGGGCACGAACCCGTGTCCCCTGCATCGGCAGGCGGACTCTCAACAACTGCGCCACCAGGGAAGCCCCAGGGGCAAATTATTAATGCTCCTCTCAAAAGAATCCTACCCCTGCCTTAAAGTGACCCTTTAAACTATCTCATCTCTCCCTCTGCTGTCACCAGGTTCTTCACTAAAGTGCTCTTTCCCCCGTTTCATCTGATTCCCCTAGGCATCATGTCCCTACCAGTCCTGTGGGAAATTTTTCCATCTTCCTATGTAACTGTCATAGTGCAGTATCACTACCATTGTGGGTTTGATAAATGAATCCGGAATTGAAGCTCCTTAGAAGGAAGTCATACTTCCAAAAAAAGGATTTCATTGCAAAAATTTTGAAGCCAAAAAATTGTGATTGGAGGATAGGAGGACATACAAAAAGGATAATCCTCCTGGTGTGGACTGCTGCTTGTTGAGTTCTTTTCCAGTAGGACAACTTCACCCCCACCCCCTATGTAGATGGGAGACCTGCAGAATCTCAGTCCACTGCCTTTGAAGGCAGTTGCTATCACATATGAGGTGGGCATAGGGAGTAGAGTAGAGAAAGAAAAAAGAATCACATAGAAACAATTTATGGCTGAATTTGAAGAAGTATTAGAGCAAGGGCACTTACATTTTTAACTGTAAAGGAGGGTGGGTCAAGGGATAAATGAATCAGTGCCATGACAACTTACGGTAAATTGTTTAATATAGGGTATAAGAAACTAAACTGTGGTGAATTGTGGTTATGAAAAGACTAAAAGGACTTAATTGTAAAGAAATTTTGATTAGTACTATAGGTATATTAGAGAATGAGTAAATGATTTGTGTGTTCAGTGACTAGCAGGGAAGGTTACTAAAAAGAATTTACACTTCTTTTTAAGTGCTTTAGGGGGTGACTCTCAGAACAAGGGCCTGAATCAGCCAGAAGACCCCCCACCATCCTCTCTAAAATTTGCCTTGAAGTCAGCAAAGAGGAGGGGTCTTGATGAAACCCTGTGAGGCTCAGCAGGGAAAGGGAGGTGGACCTTGTAGTCTTAAGTTAGCAAATTCAAAGTGGCTCTTGGAGAGGGAGATTTGATAGCATACCTTTGAAAGAGGTTACTATAGTTGTCCAGTAAAGCATTTATGATCTATAAGGGAGCCAGTAAAGTATTAAGAATCTTTTTGAGAGCTGAGATGTTTAACTTTTAGAATAGGTGACATGAAGTTCTGTTGATTTCCTTGTCAATATCAAGTTTTTAATAGTGTTTTTCTATTTTTTGAAGTAGCTGGGATAAGGCAAGGATTCTCTGATGGTTTGATAAACCTTATCTGTAAAACCACCTAGCCTGGTTTTAATTTTTATTGATTTATTTGGCTTTCTATTTTCTAGCTCATTTTGCATAATTTGTTCATAATGTTCTCTTATGAGTTTTTTAAAAATTACTAATTTTGTATATACCATTTTTCTAAATTCTAAATGGAATTTAGTTAGACATTTGTCTGTTTCATTAGTCTTTTTCAAAAAGTCAGCTTTTGGTTTTGTTGATCATTTATATTCTTTATATTTTATTTCATATTTTCTTCTTTCTTAGAATTTCTTTTCTTCTTTCTTAGAATTATTTGGTGTTCTTTTACAAAATTAAGTTGGATGTTTTAGCTCATTTATTTCCCATCTTTCATAATTATAATCAATACATATAAAAATATAAATTTCTCTCTAAATACTGCTTTACATATATCTTGCAGATGGTGGTATATAATGCTTTCATTAAATTCTAAATATTTTGTACTTTCTAATATGAATCTCTCCACGCCCTCCCCCCACTGTAGGTTCCTTTTTTTTAGGAGTGCATTTTTAAGTTTGCAGGCATATATTTTTTAAACTGTCTCTTTACTGTTGATTTCTTATTTAATTGCAGAGAATATGGTCTATATACTTGTAGTTTTACTTTTTTTTTAAACACAACTTATAATTGTTTTTGGTCTCAATAATTATTTAAATTTACTGACATACTTCATTTTCTCTTCTCACCATTGATCATTTCTTATATCCCTTTTCTTCTCTTTGAAGTCCCTTTTATTTTTGCAAGAGGAGATGCTTTAATAGTTCTTTTAAGTTAGGGTCAGTAGGTGGTAAACTTCCTTAGTCTTTGTACATGTAAAATTTTTTATTTTGCATTTATTCTTGAGTGGCAAGTTTAGTTGATTATAAAATTTTAGGCTGACAGTTATTTTTACTTTGCACTTTAAATTATTTTATTGCCTTCTACCATCTTCTGCTGCTAATGAAATATCTGCTGTCCTCTAACTGTCATTCTTCTATAGGTTTTAGGATTATCTTCATGTTCTGCAGTTTCACACAAAGTGTCTAGGTGTTGGTTTACCTTTATTTATTGGCCAACCCAATATAATGCTCAGTACACAAAATATACTTTTGATCATAGAATTTAGATCTTTGTTCAGTTCTGGAAAATGCTCAGCTATTATCTTGTCAAATGTAGTGTCTTGCCATTTTCTGCATTTATTTACTCTGGAATGTCTATCGAATATATGCTTAAATCTTACCTCTCATTCTTTCCTCTGTCTCTTTATTACTCTTTTATTTTTTAATCTGAATTCCTCACTGTTATCTTTCAATTCATCAGTACTCTTTTTGACTGTGTGTAATCTAGTTTTTGTCACATGTTGAGGTTTTTTGGTTGGTTTGTTTGTTTTTGTTTTGTTTTGTTTTTTGCGGGGTACGCGGGACTCTCACTGTTGTGGCCTCTCCCATTGTGGAGCACAGGCTCCGGACGTGCAGGCTCAGTGGCCATGGCTCGCGGGCCTAGCCGCTCCACAGCATGTGGGATCTTCCCGGACTGGGGCACGAACCCGTGTCCTCTGCATCAGCAGGCAGACTCTCAACCACTGCACCACCAGGGAAGCCTGGTTTGTTTGTTTTAATGTCTCTTGCAATTTCAAAATTTCTACTTGGTTTTTATATATGTCTCCCTATTCTTGTTTCATTTCTACTTGTTTTTGTTTGCCATTTCCTGTTAGGGAAATTTGAGGTGGTTTCGGGTTGCTTGAACCTCTAATACTGTTTATTAACATGAATGATTAAGGACTGACAGAAAGTCCACATTAGTATTTTATACATTTAGCTATAGTTTATTTAGCTATGGTTATTCATTATTGTTTTTTTTGTTTTTGTTTTTTTAACTTGACCTTCAATAGAGTGAAAGCTTTTAGAACTTTACAAGAAGCCCTCAAGTGCAACTATGAACATTGGCAGATCTGGGAAAACTATATTCTCACTAGCACTGACATTGGGGAATTTTCAGAAGCCATTAATGCTTATCATCGGCTCTTGGACTTAAGAGACAAATACAAAGATACTCAGGTAGGATATTCATACTTTGTTATTTCAGTTTGTGTTTGGTATTAATACTTCATTACATAATGTAAATTGTTTCCTTGACTCTACATAGGAAAATTTTGTTAAACACAAGTAATATATAAAAGAGGGCTTTTTTGTATAGTTGAATATTCTTAGTTACATATTAATTCTGGCATTCCAATGTCAAATATGTTTGTGTAATCATAGACTGAATATTACTGTGACTCAGTTATGAAAATCTGATATGTGGTTTACATATGTATAGTCAGCTTGCAGAAACTTAATAGAGTGATGCTTGTGTTATTTATAACTTTGGTTATCTCAGTGCAATAGCTGGATTAACTCCCATACTCATTTATCCACTCGTTGAACAGTCATTTACTGCATACTTTCAGATTGTTTGAACAATATAGAAATGAAGACTAACATTTTCTTTGCACTGTTTAATGAGATGGTCTTCATCTGGGATGAAGTCAGGACTGGTTGATTCTTAACAGTACAAAAAATACTATATCCTTTCAGAAACTATGGGAGACTTGAAGCCCCTATGTTTGACATCCAATAGTATTAAATATATAAGACCTTGTGGGTTTTATTGTGGGTGAAGAGAATGTTTAAAGATAGGGTGTATAGGAGCTTATAGGTTACAAAGTCCAGGGGCTTGAAAATTTAATACTTTATTTGCAATAATCAACATATATATTATTTAAAGTGATGAATTTGGAATTATGAAAAAACAAATAACATGTAATATATGATAATACCTCACTACTCTTATGGCTTATTATAGATGTACTCCAGCTGTTCCAAAATTTACCTTATCTGGTTTCTGGTTTCGTAGCCCCAGCCCTCAACCTGTTTGCATGTTCTTGCAAATCCAGCTATATAATTCACTAAATTGCTTTAAAGCTCAGGTTCTGGGCAGTTCACTTAAAGATCTGTGGCTTCAAGTAGAACCATATGCCTACTTACAGGAGCATTGTTGACCCCTTCAATTACTTTTCTTTTCCTTGTTTTTTTTTTTCCCCCCTTTTTAACTGTTGTACATTAACCATCCATTATAGAAAGAAGGGACTTGAATTTTATAGAGTGCAGATCACTTAAAATGTGCATGGAAGCATAGCAGAGTTTTACATCCTAGAAAGGATAGGAACCCTAGCCAATCTGTTTGCACAGTCCTCTGGCCATCTAGTACTTGTCCTGTTCACCATTGTGATGGCTGTTTCTCTTCCGCACTTAGCGCCTTGGCAAAGGGCACTGATGAGGCTCTGAACAGATCTCGGTGTGTTGCTGAACCAGTGAGGATGGTGCAGAGATTGCAAAGTGCTTGTCTCTTGTTTATCTCAACTGTAATTTTTTAAAAGACCTTTCTTTACTAAGAAAGCCTTGTGAAGCCTGTTCTAAAATCTCAGGGAGAATGTAAATAATTTGCATTGGTAGTATATTCCATTTTACACTTGAAATAAATTCTTTTTTTTTTTTCCTTTCACAAAGCTTGTTCTGAATGCATAGAGATGTGTTTTGAGAAAAGGAAAAAAAGTTTTAAAAAAACCCCAAAACTTCTCCCAGCATAAATTAAGATGCTTTCATTTAATTTTTATCTTAAATAGAGTTTCCAAACATATTTTAGTGATCATATTCACAGTTTTAAACTCCTTCCGGCAAATCTAATCATAAGAATTTTCACCCATAGCAAAACTGTGTTCTAATTCCCATTGAAAATTTTGTAATCCTCTACCTGTTTTAGCAGAGTATTTAACTTATATCATTTTTAACTTAAGTGAAAATTGAGTCGTTTCCTACCTAGAGAAAATTATTAGGATTTAGTTTAAATTCATGGCCAGCTAATATGTTGATTTCTTTTTTCCTGTAATTCTTTTGTTCCTCAAATTCAGAATATGAACCAAACCTCCTTTCATACAATAGTATTTCATCTGAGCACTAATATTTTGATGAGTTTGAAATTAGTTTTTATAAAAGTTCAGTATTTTTAGAAACAATCAAGGGTGGCATCTGTATTCTTAAGACTTCTTCCCTCAGCATCCCTGCCACACACAGGAACACCAAGGATCATTCCTGTTAGACAAAATACTGCTTATAAACAGAGCACCTAGAAAAACATAAGGTGCTATAAAGATGTCAGATGGTATGGCTGTTAGCTTAATTTTTATATTTGGATTTGGGGAAATATTACTCAGAACGTAAGAACTAGATAACCAGTGACTTGCTCGGGTCAAATGATCATCTTTAGCACCTTATGATAGAGAACTTTTGGGTATTCAGATGGAGAAATAGCCACAGTGAGATAATTTGTCAGTTTATACTAGGCCCTGTTAATAGCTTTCTCCAGAAGTGTCACAGAATACTGATGGAGGTGTTTGCTCTCTGGCAGGTGTGGGTAGAATCACTCCAGAGTGGTTAACTCATCACTGAAGGAAGGTCTTGATGGCTGGTGTGGTCTCAGTCATATTTAGCTTCGTGGCATATTTGTGTCTGCCATCATGTTTTCTCACTGCTAGTCAGTGTGAACTGAGACAGTTGATAGATTGTCTGGAATATTTTTATCTTGGCTAAAATAATTTTACTGAATTTGACTCTGCAAGTTTGGTAACAGGTGTCTTTCAAAAAAACTCTGATATTCTTATGTTTCACGCTACCTGACCTCATTCTATTTCAGTTTGCTTTAAAATTCTCTTCTTATCTATTCTTTTTCTACTTCTTCATAGATGTGATTACTGCCATTTTAATTTTTTTATTGTGTGTATGTAAATTCATATTCATTTTAATACAGACACATGATAAATTAACTATAAATTGTTTTTCTCACTATTTGTAATAGGAGAATGGGTGGATATACTGCCTTTATCATTTACTGCCTTTTGTCTCTGTGTCCTAATTTTGACTAATGCATAGATTAGTGTAACTCAAGAACACTGTTCTATAATAGATATTTATATTCATGTCTGGATTGTACACACTTTTATTAATCTATCATAAAACTAATTTTCATGTTTCTGTGTAATTAGCCCCTGTTTGATTTTCCAGTTTTCTACTATTGTTAATAGTGCCATGAATATCCTTGTAGACAAATCCTTGTGTACATTCATGCTTCTTTCCTTGGGATAATTTCTAATGTTGATGTGTTCATTTTTTTTCTTTTTCCTTTTCTTTTTATCTTTTTCTGCTCTTCCCCCATCCCCCCTCCTCCTCCCCTTCCTCCTCTTCTTCCTTCTTCTTAGATAACTTTCAGTCATTTTGGGAAAAATTTAAGTATTGCATTATTGCACCCCATTTGCTGTTTATAAATGGAAGAGGAAGGAAAGGGGATTAACATATATCCAGTGCTTACTATGTTCTTGGCACTTAACATGGATTATCTTTTATAGGGCATACAGTATTTGAGGTGGGTACTAAATAGTCCTCATTTTACAATGTATGAATATGAGACCCAGAGAGGTTATATAACTTGACCAGTCATATATCTAGTAGGAACCAGAGATAGGAATCACATTTAGGCATGTCTGTTTTTTGTGTGAACCAAACCTTGAAGTCTATGGGAAGATTTATATTAAAAAGCACATTTCCCCATCATATTAATGTGCATTTGAACTATATCTAACAAAGTTTTTTTTTCTTCAAATTGGGGTATAATTTACATATAATAAAATGCACAGATCTTAAGTGTAAGTTTGATGTGTTTTGACCATTAAGTATTCTTATGTAACTACTTCCCAAAAAATATATGGAACATTTTCATCACCAGAGAAAGTTCTATTATACCCCTGTCCAGTCAACTGAACCACCACCCTTTCCCCTCACCCAGGCAACTACTATCTGATTTCTGTCACCACAGTTCAGTTTTGCTTTCTCTTGAATGTCATACAATATGTATTCTTTCCTATGTTGTTCTTTGTGTGGATTTCTATTTGGGGAAGGAGGGAGGTGGTGTTGATGGGCAGTGGGGCAGGTTGCCAACCAGATTGAAGTCCTGGAGCAAGTGGTGGCTGGGCTTACCTGAGAGAGAAGAGCAGAGGGAATGGATATATTATATACAAATTCTGTCTCTGTGAAGTAGATACTATCTCCATTTTACTGCTGAAGTATCTGAGGCTCAGCAAGATGAACTAATAAAGTTGATCTTTCACAGCTAACGAGCAGTCAAGCCAGGACTTGAAGTCTGACCTATTTAACCTAAAACCTGTGCATGCCTTTTCCACACGTGAAGAAATTTTTTCTTTTTTTGGTGAAGGAGTGAAAAAGACAATGTTAAACTGCCTACGTCTCTCTGATAACTGAGGTGTGGGGAAGCCAAGGGTCAGGGTTATCAGACCAGGAAACAGAGCAGGTTCTTTAGAGAGCTCCAAGTGGAGGGGGGACTTGGCCAAGCCAGGGAGGAGGGAAATGGCCTCATTCCTGGCCTCCAGCCCTCCTGGAAGTGTTTGTAACTGGACCTGAGGCAATCCTATTCCTTCCTGCTTTGAAGACCTCCAGGATTCAAAGGGCCAACGCCTTGTGCTTTCAGCCAAGATTTTGGGGAGACTTGGCCAAGGACCTCAAGGTTAGTGTTGGGGAAGAGGATAGTTATACTTTTCTCTTTGTGGAGATTAGAATCGCTGCTCCTCCATGTGAGAAAACGTCAGCTCTCTTCAGGGGCTAGTGGTGGTCCCCCACAGTCACACTCTGCTTGATGCAGTCCATGGACCATGGTGGAAGTGAGAAATAGGCTGAGGAAAGAGAATGAAACAAAAGTGCTCTATCACTGAAGTGATTAGAGATGTGGGTTAGAGATTTAGACGTCATTACATGAAGTTGGTGGTGTGGCATTGGTTTAGTTAGGAAGTGAGGGGCTGCAGGGCTGTTTATACTGATTAAAATGAAATCCCTCTAAACATCCAGGCTCAAAAAATATACTTAGATTATTTTATGATACACAAAATGAATTCCAAATGGGCTAAATATATGCTAAATAGTTTTTCATCTCCTAGAAAAATTAGCAGTACAAGTGGGTATTTACCATATTTCCTGAACTTTGAAGCAAGAAAAAAAAAACGTGAAGGAATTTTTATGACTTCATGGAAAAAATATGTGATGAAATATTTGTAACAAATAGAAAAGATAAAAAGCTAATAATATCCTTATTATATTAAGAGTTAACATCTGCTACAGGAATGAAATGGGACAGGAGAGAGGATTCAGAAACAGACTCAAGTATGAGAATTTAGTTCATGTTAAGGATGGCATTTTAAATCTGTGGGATAAAATAAAATATTCAATATGTGTTGAAATAGTTGGCCAAGCATTTGGGACCCAAAATGAAGGCTCGGCTTCACTCCTTAAACCAAAATAAATTCAAATGGATAAGATATTTATTTATTCATTTATTTATTTATTTATTTGGCCGTGCCACCTGGCGTGCGGGATCTTTAGTTCCCCGACCAGGGATTGAACCTGTGCCCCCTGCAGTGGAAGCACAGAGTCTTAACCACTGGACCGCCAGGGAAGTCCCTGGATAAATATTTAAATTGAAATGGCTTGAGAAGCAGGATCATGTTGTAGGTAAGAGCATAGATTCTGGGGTTAGACAGCCTTTGCTTACTACCTCTAACAATCACTAGCTATGTGACCTGAGCAAATTACTGACCACTTTTGTTCTTCAGTTTCGTAAAACAGGGCTGATATTATTAGTACCTCACAAGACTGTTGTGAAGACTAAGTAAGTTAATATATGTAAAGGGCAGAGAATAGTGCCTGGCACATACGAGTGCTGTGAGTATAGCTGCCGTCAGCATCGTGATCGTATCGTCGCTATTATTGAAAAAGTAAAACCATAAAAGCACTAAAAAGAAAGTATGGTAAATATTTTTATAAGCTTGGGGGTGGAGAAAACATTTTTAATCATGACACAAAAGCCACACTCTGCTAAAGAAAAGATGGAGAGATTTGAATTGAAAACTTCTACACATGAGGAAAGGATGACTTCTGACCAGAGGGCTGGACGCCACTGTCCTGAGGAGGGACAGGCTGAGACATGACAGCCTTACTTAGTGCTTCCTGAACTGAAACTGGAAGAGGGTTAGTAGAAGCCAGTTAAGTGCCCTGGGAAGCGTTCCTCGTACTGTTCTCCACGTTGCCTTAGTCTTTCTACATAAGACTGCTGGATTCGTTACCTGGGGCTATTCTACCAAATTACTACATGCTTGGTGTCTTCAAACAACAGAAATTGATTCTCTTCAGTAATGGAGGCTAGAAGTCTGAAATCAAGGTGTTGGCGGGGCCATGCTCCCTCTAAAGGCTCAGTGAAGAATCTTTCCTTGCCTCTTTCAGCTTCTGGTTCCTGGCATTCCTTGGCTTGTGGCTGCATAATTCTAACCTGTGCCTCCCTCTTCACCTACTTCACCTCCTTCCCTCATGTCTCTGTTTGTCGGCTCCTTTTCTTAGAAGAATATTAGTCATTGGATTCAGGGCCCACACTAATCTAATATGACTTCAGCCTAACTAATTATTTCTACAAAGACCCTATTTCCAAACGAGATCACATTCTGAGGTTCTTTTTCAACATGAATTGTGGGGGGGGACACTATTCATCCCACCACAACTTTCATGCTCCTTTTTAGGGAGAAAGCGGTGGCTTTGAGAATAGTGAGGCTGGTAAAGGTAAGGGAGTGTGTCCAACACACACCTCATTGGTAGCTTTGGTAGAAGGAGAGGCGACACGCACAGAGGTGCCCCTGAGAGAAGGCCAGAGAGACCTCAGCTGATCACATGAAGGTCTTGCCTAAAACAATACCAGAGATTTGAACATCTGGAAGGGACAGAAGGGATAATAAGAATAGGGAAGGAGTTGATAGAAAACTAATAAAGCTTTTCAAAGAGATACACTTACTTAGTCGTATGCAGTATTGAGAGAGAAGACCGGAATCCCATGCCATGGTGGACAAATTAGAATTTCTAAGAAGGATCTATTTTTAGGCTTCAGAAGATTGTGAGATTACCTGAATTATCATGAAAAAAATTTGTGTATGTGGCTATGTACCTATTCTGGGTAGAGGGTTCAAAACTCTCAGATCCCCAAGGGTGTCCAGAACCCCAAGAAAAAAACCACAGATGAAATAAAGAATATCTTTGGAGTAGAGTATTAGGACTAGTTTTCCAATAAAAAGGCAAGTGGACCTTCCCTTATAATCACCATGGGTTAAAGTTTACCTGTATAGCTGTGTTATATTACAAATGCATTTATCATTGCTCTTGTTTTTTGAAAGTTCTCAAGCTTTACAAACTGTGCACAAATAATTTATGTGCACTCCCCCCACCCCCAGCCCAGTCCCCACCCCATTCCTCTGCTGCTCTTCAGGGCTGACTCTTTGGGAGAAGCATCTTGCTGTCTCCACTTCCAGCAAGTGGAGACAGTCTCCACTTCCCCTCTTCCTGTCCTCTTTGGAACCCACGCCTTCTAGGCTCATCTCCGCCAGCCTACTGAGCGTGCTGTTGTCAGGGTCTATATTGCCACATCCAGGGGACAGCTGTCAGCCCTCAGGTTTCTCAGCCTATCTGTTACACTTAACGCAGTTGATCTCTCTTCCTTCTTCAAATGCTTTCTTCGGCAGGCTTCCAGAATTTCACAACTCTTAAGCCACCAGATGCAGCTTCCTCATCTCCTTTGCAGAATCATTCTCGCCTTTCCTTCCCTATGAGAGCAATTCCAGGCTCAGTCCTCACGCTATTTTTCTTCCCCACTTATACTGCTACCCAGGGGATCTCACCATTTCCTTGGTTTTTCCCGCTCATCTTCCTGAGGATATGTATTATGAAATCAAGTTTTCCTCCACATGTCCCTTTAATTCTTTTTCACATAGGCTGTTCAATTTGTTTCTTTCATTATGGTTGCACTTTTCAGATGTCTTAATTTTGTCCCTCTTGGCTCCTACTCCCTGGGGATATTGGCTTCTTGACTGGTAATGTGTACTTGGTGAGAGGGTCTAAAGCAAGCCCAGGACCAACTGTGCCCCTCCTGGTGAGTTTGGGCCACAAGGGGAGCTCACCTTTTGGAAACACCTTGCCACTGCCTCCTCCCACCACCACCACCACCACCGCCAAGTGGCCTGGCTCCTCAGGAAACCTTTCTTATCTCTGCCAGGCACTGCTTTCTTCCAGTCCCATCTTCCTGAGTAGTCATCCAGCAGGTGGGGGGTTGGCCAGGCCCTCTGCCCCCAGGTGGTACCTGCCTGGTCCCTGGCTTGCACTGGGCTGGCACTGCTGTGTTTCAGTCTCTCCACGTTAATGGCAAGTGGTGTATAGAGTAGTGTGTGGAAGAAAAAAAAAGCACAACTAAACAGCTTTTCTCAGCCCATCTGTGAACCTTGGTCCCTTATACGTCTCCATCGTGGGCTGCTCTTCTCCACCAAACCAGGACCCAGCCAGTCTCTGTCTCTCCAGGGTTTCCCATGTGTTTGCTGTTACTTTCTCAGATTCATCAACTTTCTCTTTTTTTTAAGCAGTGTACAGAATTGGGGTTCAGAAAAAGAGGCTAGCAACGTGTTAGTGCATCAGCTTGTAGGCTATGTAATCTCCATATGAAGATGAACAATAAAACCGTTTTCACATTGGAAAATAATGGGTTCCGTACAAATTAAGAAAAAATTTAAATATCTTAAAAAGGAAATATACTTACTGAACAAACATTTGGAAAGAGATTTAAATTCACTAATAATAAAAGAGAAATTCAGAATAATAGCTGCGTATATTTTTAGTGAAACAAAATATCAAAGATTAAAACGCCTACACACACACACACACACACACACACACACACACACACAGTGCTGGTAATATGCAGTGAAATGACACATGTTCATATACTACAGATGGACATCTAATTTGATTTAACCCTTTTTGAAAGTATCCAGGTTGTCTCTAGAGTCTTAAAATGTTTATTCCCTTGATTCCATAGTTCTGTTCCTGGAATTCTAACCTAAAGAAGCTTCAGTATGAAAAAAATCTTTAGGCACAAAAATATGCAGTGAAGTGTTCTTTATAATGATAAGGACAATGGCAGTACATGGAAACAGCCTAACTATCTAACTGCAGGGGAATTGTTAAATAGACTGTGCTCTGTCAACCCAGTGGGAGGCTTTGAATCTATCAAAGTGATCTATCTAAAGAATATATGAAAACATCAAAAAATTCTATGACATAATGTTAAGTGAAAAAGGAAGATAAAACAGTTTACATAGTATTATATTTAAAAATTTACATACAGTAAAGAAATTAATGACAGTAGTGCTTGTGTTTGTGAATTTTATTTTCTCTTTTTATTTTTTATTAGCTCCAATGTCTTGGGGAAATTTTTAAGTTAAAAAAGAAAAAACTACAAAAACCTGTCTGGTTTGGGTTGATTCAAGATTTGGCAAAAAAATGATAATGAACTGATCAAAGTTATTGGCATACATATTTCATAAAAGAGCAAATCTTTCCAATAAAAAGAACTTATTATTAGAAAGGAAGGAACAACAGAGGAGTAAGGAGCTGTGCTTTATCATTTAATACAGCAAATGCTTGAGAGCAAGAGCCAGGATGCGAGCTGCAGGTTCAAATCCACCTCTGCCTTCCCTAGGTGTGTGACCTTGGACAAGTTATTTACCTTCTCTGTGCTCCAGTTTCTTCATCTGCAGAATGCAAATAACAAGAGCACCTTCCCCCTAGGGTTGTTAGGAAGATTGTGTTCATAGAGCCCCCGGCTCATAGGAAGGTGTATATGTATGAATATTACCTGCTATCATCATCGTCTTCTCTTCATCCTCATCAAAACTCAGGAGGCCAGTATCACTTGTGTTCAAGACCCAGCTCCACCATTCACTTGCATTGTGCCCTTGAGAAGTTCATTTTGCCTCTCATGCTTCAATTTCTTTGTAAAGTGGAGATAATAAAGTCCCTGCTTCCTAGGGTTACAGTGAGAACTAAATGAAATCATGTTGGTCGCATACTTAGAATGGGGCTTAGCACATGGTGAGTGCTCAGAGCAGGGGTGGTGGGAGGTATTGAGGGCTGATACCATGGTGGTAGCGTTTGTTCTTCTTTAGCTCCATTTTAATCCAATTAAGTATAGGGGCACATAATGAGTGGGCGACGATGAGGGCTTTGCTGTCCCCTTTTGACAGAGTAAGGAAGTTGAGGGTCAGTGATGATTGTGATAGTTTATAGGTTTATATTGCTTTACAGTTTTTGAAGCTCTTTACCTGTATATTGACTCCTTGATACAACAGTTCTGTGATGTTGCAGACAGAAGACCTGTCCTCGTTACCACTGTTTAGCAACTTCCTAGCCATTCCCCCATATTCATGGTGGACTTCAGCAACCGACTATGTATATCTTCCTCCCCACTCTAGATCTACTGTTCTTGAACACTTGGTTTTAGGTAGATGGCACGTCCAATACTTTGGACTTAAACTTCTTTGCTCTCATCTTATTTCATAGGAGCAACCCATCCAAGTGGCCATATCTTGGATCCTGTTTCCCCAAGAATCGTTTATCTCTAAATTCTTAAACTTTAGTACTCTACCCTTCAGCCTCTTATTACATACTTAATAATTTATAGTTTTAACTAGTTACTGATGGGTTCAGTAATCATATTTTTACCCAGTTTACAGTAGATAAAAACATTTACCTGTTAAAAAAAAATCTTTTTCACCTTTGATGGTGCAAAGGACTATAATGCAGGTAAACTTTGTAGACTGCCCAGGAGAAAGTCATAATCCTTGGTGATTCATTTTATCAGAGAAATCCTACTACAACACCCTTTGCTTTTTTTAAGTTAAAAGTATGTGTTTACTAAAGAAGGGTTAAATATATGTTAAAAGTTACTATTTTGGTAGTCAGTCTGGATAACAAGAGTGTGATTTTTCTCACCAGTTAGAGGGAAGGAAATGGTGATATTAACCAGTAAATTATAACATTAATAGTTTTTTTAAAAATTTTATCACTCTAAACCCACTTTTGAAGATTACATATTAGCTCCATTTGTTACTACATTTTAATAACTCTTATTTTTTTCCTTCAGTTTATGGGGCTTTCTTAATTGCAGGAAATGCCTTTTTAATTAACGTTTATTAAAATAGAGTGAAAATATAGAAAAGTACACAGGTCATAAGTAAACATGAATTTTCACGAAGGGCACGCACTTGTGTAAACCACCCGGGGCCCCCCCCGCCGCCCCACGCCCTTCCCCGAGTGTGAGTCCGAACATCACCAGCATCCCAAAGTCCTCACGGTCCGTTATAGTCTTTGCCCCTCCCCCCTCCGCCCACACACACCAAAGACATAATTTTAAAGTTTATAAATGAATATTCATGTGTGCTGTCGTTTTTTGTTTCCTCTTTGCCAATCTTTGTATTTATTCTTTTTCTCTATTTTTAAATTTTTGTGTTATTAAAGTAACACATAACATATAGTTTTTACAAGTTAAGTCGTAGTATAAGGCTTATAACAAAATACAGCAATTTCCTGCTCCACCGCTCCCCCCTCCTATTTTTTATTAACCAAATTTTAGGTATTATCAGTTGACTTCCTATTATAGTAAATAAGGACTTAATTCTTTTATATTAGCATTTCCACTGCTTCCCTTTCTTATTTTCCCAATGTATTTATATTAAAAATTTTGGTTACATGAATATTTTCTATTAATATTATATGCCTATGCAAATTATATTCAAAATAGGTATTACAGGATACTATGATTGGGGGTATTTTTTGCTTTTTGTTTTTTATGATGTTAATACTTGTCTTGGTTTTCATGTGATTCTCTTTGTGAGCCTCTTGTCTAAAATCATGATCTCTCATGCCCTCCTTTTTCTGGCTTTAGCTCTGCATACAGTCGCTAACCCGTGTACCTGCCAAATCCAGCAGAATCTTCCAGTCCTGATCTTCTGTAGATGTACTCTCCTTGTTACTTTCTCCTTCCCTGGTTTCCATGACATCGCTTTCTGCCACCTTTCCTTTGTGCATAGACCTCTGTTCATCTACCCTCCTTTTAAATGTTGTGTTCCCTAAGACTATCCTTGGTCTGATGCTTACCCAACACAGTCTCTCTAGGCAATGTCTGCCGTGGCCATGAATGACTTCTATTATGTATTCTTCCATATAGAACTCTCTTCTAAGGCCCAGATCCAGCTATTTAATCATTGTACATCAAATAGAGAGTATAAAAACAAATTTGTTATTGCCTCCCCTTATATTCAGGGTCTCTCTACTTATGGTATCTGCATATGAATTGGGTAGAGGTGTTTGGTATCTGCCCCCTAACCCCAACACAGAGGCACTCTATCTACCTCCTTACCCTTTTGCAGTTCCCTCTATGCACCCACAAATACACACACACAACCCGCTTCACCAACTTTCCCCCTCTCAAACAGCAGTACTGCAGCTCTCCATTTTTATTAGCAAGAAGGCCAAAATATTTTTCTTCCCCTTTGGCTACTCATCGTGGCTAAAATGAGGGGATAGGGTGTTGGGCCAACTGTGATATCCCAGAAAAAAACAAAGAATTTTACTAATTTAGTATGCTTCATTTGTCCATGTTAGTAACTATTTCAATAGACCATCTCTTTCGAAGTATGTTAATCCTTGAAACGTTTACAGAATGATTACTCGAAACAGGTAGTGCACATTCATACCATTTCTCCTGCATTGTGACTTTCATATTTAAAACCATGAGTGGAATTGTAATATCTATTTCATTACTTTCAGATTTAAAACTACATGTTGGATTGTAATGTGAATTTATAGGCAGAGATAATTTACCTTGTCCATCAAAAAAGAAAAAAGCACAAGTGAGTGTTCTCCTGTCCACTTTTCTCCCTGTATATAATTAGGACCATAAGTCTGAGCTCACATTCGTAACAGTGTTCATGGGCCAGAGGAGCCCTGATTCCTTGGATGCGTCTCATGCCTAGATCAGAATGCTCTACGGGGAGACGGAGCAAGGTGTCACACTGGTTGCATTTCTCTTAGCAAAGCTTTCTGAAAGAGGTGTGTTCATTCAGTCTTTCTTTAAGGCATAAGTACTCCTTGCATCAGAGCTGTGTGCCAGGCTTGATGTTAGATACTGGGGACACAAGGTGATGAAATGTGGTCCTCTCCCTGAAGTGCAGAGGAAGAATAAAGATGTGGCACCCTGTCTCTTGGAACCTTGCCACTCAGAGTGTGATCTGTGGACCATCAACACCAGCATCACCTGGGAGCTCGTTAGAAATGCAGAATCTCAGTTAAGACGGAGCGGCATCTCCATCCAGGATTCCTCATTTACAGCAAGCTCCTGGGTGATGCCAATGCTGTCCGTCCAAGGGCTGCACTGAGTAGCAGCAAGGTGTGAGGGCAGTCTCCTCGAGCTGGTTCTTTAGGTGGATCCATGTGTCTTTGCTGGTCTTCTGTCACAAGAGTGGATGACGGAGGATGCACTTTCTATGCTTCCAGGCAGCCTTGAGATACACAGCCTAATATAGCTGTGACAGATGTAGCTTGTCATAACAGTGTAACCCACAGTGGGGCTCACCTTAATTCATCTATCAGCATTCAAGGCATCTGATTAATGAAAATGAGATGGCCACGAAATTGCAAATGGTGAGCGGACCTGGGGTAGTTGGAAGGTCAAGAGCTACTTTGTGGGTACCCTGCATACCTAAGGCAAATGCACTAGCAGTTTATTATGCAACAATTAGGAAGGGCCAGGACCTCTTTTAGCAGAATTAGAGTGTTATCACTGCAGTCCAGGTGGGAATAGTGAGGTCCAACCTAAAGGAGGAGAAGCTGGATTTAGGACTCATTAGGAATGTTGAATCAAATTGGTTACATGTGGCCCAGCCAGGAGAGAAGAGACTCTAGGTTGGTGCTCAGGTCACTGGCTCTGAGACTGCAGGAGGAAGAGGGATCTGGGATCTAGGTTTCCCTCTGGGATCGATGGAGCATGAGATGTTGATGGGACATGGCTGGTAGATATGGAGGTGCACAATCCTGGGGCTCCAGAGAGGAGTCGGGCTGGAGCTGCGCTGACAGTATCGGGTAGACTTGGTCATAGTGTATTTGCAGCTACAGGTGTGGAGCAGATCATTCAGAGAGAGCCCTCAGAGTGTGAAGAAAGGTGCACAGAGCCTAGGGCCCTGTGGAAGCAGAGCCCTCCAAGGAGCCTGAAAAGGGAAACTGGGAGAGGTAGTCGGCCTGCGATTCCAGACCGTGGTTCGGGATGGCTCGTCTTGTATTTTATTTTTCAAAAGTGACGGGTGATATTCTTACAGGCCTGACAAGGTTTTTCACTGTCATCTTCGTTGATGGTGAGGGTAGCTCTTTGTTTTTAGTTATTGTTTGGTTGTTTCTAGCTTCCCAGTTTCTCCTGTGCATCTTTTAAGGTCCTTACAATTCTGGTCAGGGCAGTGATGGATGGGATGGCTGATCGTAGTGGAGATGTTGCATCTGGCCTCAGAGGAAAGCTGCAGGAGCTGTTTGGCAGAGTAACTTCAAGAGTGACGAACGACGGAGAAATCTGGAGGCTATATGCCCAAGTGTGTGGAAATGGGCAGAGTGACAAGCCTGATGAAAATGAAAAGGTGAGTCCTGCCTCAGTCCTCCGGGGCTTTTGCCTTCTGTTTGAACATAGGTGTAGTGGATCTGCTTTTTTGATGGTTGGAGGAAGACTGTGATAATTTGAAAGGTAAGATGAATACGCTCAAGTTTTCAGGTGTGATTCAGAGTTCTTAACATAAGCACCCTGAATTGTGGACACGTTAAGATTTGTAAGTATTCATCTTTTTTCTTTCCATGAATTTTTCTTAAATAATTGTTCTCTGTTTCCTGCAAAAGGGTCTGTCTTAACCTGCTCTCCCTCCAGAGCTGCAGCGAACAGCTGGTTCTTGTTATTTACTCCACACCCCTTTCTGCAGGCTCCTTGCTGAAGACTAAGGTAGACGGTACAAGGACAAAGGAGTGTTTAAATCCGAGATGGAGACTATGAAAAGGAGAAAGAAAAAGGGGCTAGATAAGAATATCAGAGAGGAGCTTTTAAAGTCTAAACATAAAATATTTTACAAAGGTTACCCTGCCCCTTTCTCACAAGTGCAGTAGAACACCAGATAGATTCAAGTTATGCCTTAGCTTCTTATCTTAGAATGTAGATGCACCTCCAGAGTTTCCAAGGTTGGAATACTAAATATTTTGTGCTCTTTTCAAAACATCCACAACAAATCAAGTGTACTTCTTGTGTAAGTTTGGAATTCGCCACAGTACAGCTAATCTGTAGGATTCTTAGCCATTCTCTCCTCCCTCAGTCCACCCAGCTGGCTTCCACCAAAGCCCTGTCAGCCCAGAGAACACATACTCACACGCAGGCATGCACACACTCCTGCTTTCCGTCCTTCCATTTTGCCTTGAATTATGTCCCCTGTTTATGTGCAGAATTAAGTGTACTCTGAATTCTCTGATCTGTGACTTCTCCCTCAAGAATCCACAAGGGTGGGGTTGTGAAAGAGAGTGTTTTAAACATCTGTGAGTTTACACACCTACCAGTAATTCAGTAGTTTTCACCAAGTTCACGCCTCATTCTCTAAACTGGTCTCTCAAGCTGATGGCTACAAATGCTAGGGAAATGTGTATACTCCTTATAGATTTCCAAACCAAGCGTTTTTATTTTTCTGTTTGGAGGGAAGTGTCTCTATCCAGACACATCCAGTTGATTTCTTTTAATTGCTCATTGCTGTTGGATGTGCATCTATGCCCCTTCTTTGATGAGAATCATAGAAACTGTGCTACATAACAAGAGAGACTGGTTTTTCGGTTGGAATTAGTTCCATATGACTTCCAGGAAGCTGAGTTTGAAATGTGAATTCTACTTGTTAATCTGAAAGTTGTTCTTTTTCTTTCCTCAGGCGTTCCAGTATCTCTCTAAGGCATACAAGTGTGACACACAGTCCAGTTGTTGGGAGAAAGATATTACATCATTTAAGGAAGTGGTTCAGAGAGCCTTAGGACTCGCACATGGTATTTGATGTGATGTTTGATATCCATGGCATATTTTAATGTATTTTTACTGATAAGAAGTATTAGTCAAAAGCAAAGTTCCATTACAAATAATTTCAGGTTATTTCATTATATTAAAATTGTTGTAGTTAATTCAGCAAATATTTACAGACCAACTATTATGTAGTAGGCACCCTGGAGCAATAAGAAGAAATAGACTAGAGGCTTAAATAGTGTTTGAATAAGTGACAGATGATAGAAACTTTAGAGATAGGAAATACTTTTACAACTGTATTTAATCTTCACTTCACACAGAAGTAACCTTCTCCTGCATTGATGATGTAGTAGTGAGAAAATATTAACTTTTCCTGACTCATGTTCTTCTTTTATAAATGAAAATATTCATAAAAATACATAGATTTCTGGAGTGCATAGCAATATACATAAGAGCTATGGCATATACAAAGGAAATTACAAATATAATCTAATCCATAACTTTGGGAAATTTAGTGGGTGATATTTGAGGGGAGGGAAAACCTTACATATAAAATTGTAGGCCAGTTGGGGTAAGATACTCCAGATAAAGGCCGCCTTTAATTATTTGCATTAATGAAAAATATACTAGTTAAAGGTAATAATGCACTTTTATATTTATGTTTGAATATAGGCATGTGATGCCCTGGGAATGCAATTCAAATAAAATAATGAAGCCACACTGTCAAGAACTGAATCACAAGGACTGTGAACCTATCCTAAAGTCCTCCTCTAACTTCTGCAACTAATAGTTGCAGCAAATAGGTAGCCAACAAGGGACAATAAAAAGGGCAGAACTTTGGACTCAGGGAGGCCCAAGTTCCAGGACCAGCTCTACCACATACTAACTAGGTGACTTGGGGTCACCATTACTTAGCTTCTCTGACTCTTAGTGCCCTCATGGGGAAACTGGGGATAACCTACCTATGGTTGTTATGAAAAATAAGTAAAAACATATTTAAACACTTACCAGTATCTTACACATGGTTTAAATGTTAATCCCTTGCCTCCTTACCCCCACCCTGTTCCTTCTATGGTAGAGGATCTGGGCTGTATGATAAGGGACTCAAAACTAAAAAGAAAAAAACGAACAAGAATAAAGTTTAACTTTGCCTTGAAAGAAGTCATAGAACATTCAAACAATTTAGAAATGGGCTTAGTAGTTAATAATTACTTATCTTTGACAAAAGGATATAACTATCCAAAAGGTTGAGATAATTGCCGATAGACCAGTGGAAGGATGGTCTAGGGTGGCTAGAATTTATGTAGCTTGTGCTGGCCTCCTGGTGGGTGGGCTTAGATGGAGCTCATTCTTTATCCCTTTGGCCTTTGTGGATATGGTACTGTATTTCAGTAAACCCATGCTAAGCAGTTATAACAGGGTGCAATTTTCTCTGAATTTATCTGAGCTACTTCAGCTTGCCAACCCTAAACATTTCGGTGAACAGCAGGCTCTATAACAGTCAAAGCCAAGATATTTTCTGTAATCACTAAGTGATAGTGTTAAACCTGTCAAATATAAATATGCAGGTTAAAGAAGTACTCTAGGAAAAATCTTCATTTTGCCTCTTAAAGTTGATTGCGAACTATTTTTGGTACCTTTTTTTGTTTTTTCATCCAGGCAATACTTAGAGAAAAACAAGTGTCTGTTCTTTTTTTAAGTTTCCCTTTGACTTAGTGAATTATGTGTTCGTGCTCCTACAACATTTTAAGCATACTTGAGTGGATGCTCAGCTTTCTTTTCTCGTGATATTTTAGATTTATGGAGATAAATCTTAACCTTTTCTATGTTGCTTTTGTATACCAGTGCTTCATGGAAGAAACAGCTGAGTTTCTCTGTTATTTCTGTTCTCTTTTTTAACTTTCTCCCCATCACTGTTCTCCACCTCACCCAATTCTGGAAAAGGAAATATAACATTTAGAAAAATCTCCATATGATTTATTCCCTTCTGGGTTGCTATTTTTAAGAGTAGCCATGTGCTTCAGAAAGCTTGGTGTAAGACATTGTGGTCTCCACGTAGTGTTGGAGACCCTTCTATGATAGTGTTGTCATCGTGTACCCATTGTTCTGTCTGGAAGGTATTCATTTACAGTCTCTGCTGTTCTGTCTTCTGGGAAAGAGTGGACAAAAGTTCGTTCCTTCTTTGCCATCCAGGAACTTCTAAAATAATAATTACACATTTTAACTACAGTCTGCCTGGAGGAAGCACAGCTGTCTTGGATTTCCCGATGATTTGAAACAGCAGGTTGTTTCTCTCTCTCCCTGTCTCTCTGTCTCTCTCTCTGTCTCTCTCTGTCTGTCTTTCCCCACCCCACCCCCACCGTCTCCCCATCTCTAACGCCTTTTGGAAATGGGATTGAGGAAGGGGACTAATGGAGCACTGTTTGTCTTTTTGCTTTTTTGTTTTTATCAAAATGACAATGAAGGATTGAAAACAGAATCACAGCTGTTTTTGATATGTTACTAGGTACTAAATAGCCCAAGTACCTCAGTAATAGCAGTTACAACCTTCCTCTATTATGGGACACAGACATCATAATCCTCACTATCTCCATGTTAACTGTACCCTTTGAAAATGAGTGTAACGTTGTTGATTACCATGCATCCTTTCAAAGTCTGATTATTATTTTAGAATAGGAATGTCAAGCATAGTTCTCACCAGCCATGGAAGGTGTTAATGAATGGCAAAACTATTTTGCCAGGCACAAGCAACCTCCAATTGGTGAGAGTTTGCATACAGAAAGAAATCTGTTTTCCATCCCTGTTCTGTGATACAGGGTACTAAGTAAACTTCAGTTGTTGCACTGTTTAGTGTAGTTTTAAAATAGGATCTGATTATTGATCTGTTTGTAGTGAGCATAATTTAGAGGAACAAGAACAAATCAGTGGAGAAATACGAGGCATTTTAGATATATATATATATATATATATATATATATATAAGCAAGACATTAAATATTATTTATTCCAAGTTAGTTTCATTCTTTTAGAATTTCTCATTTTGTGCATGTTTTATTATTTTTTTCTTTCTTAATTCAGCAACATTTTATTTTGCCCCTCTGCTCACTAGGCATTTACTGTCTTTTTTTTTCTTTTTTTATATATACACATTCATATATATATATATATATATATATATATGTGTGTGTGTGTGTACTTAAAAATTTTTTTTAACATCTTTATTGGAGTATAATTGCTTTACAATGGTGTGTTAGTATCTGCTGTATAACAAAGTGAATCAGCTATACATATATCCTCATATCCCCTCCCTCTTGAGCCTCCTTCCCATTCTCACTATCCCACCCCTCTAAATGGTCACAAAGCACCAAGCTGATCTCCCTGTGCCATGCAGCTGCTTCCCACTAGCTATCTATTTTATATTTGGTAGTGTGTATATGTCAATGCTACTCTCTCACCTCTTCCCAGCTTCCCCTCTCCACCCTGTGTCCTCAAATCCATTCTCTACATCTGCATCTTTATTCCTGTCCTGCTCCTAGGTTCATCAGAACCATCTTTTTTTACATTCCATATATATGTGTTAGCCTATGGTATTTGTTTTTCTGTTTCTGACTTCACTCTGTATGACAGACTCTAGATCCATCCACCTTACTACAAATAACTCAATTTCATTTCTTTTTATGGCTGAGTAATATTCCATTGTATATATGTGCCACATCTTCTTTATCCATTCATCTGTTGATGGACACTTAGGTTGCTTCCATGTCCTGGCTATTGTAAATAGAGCTGCAGTGAGCACTGTGATACATGGCTCTTTATGAATTATGGTCTTCTCAGGGTATAGAGGCATTATATTTTTACAAAGCTCTTCACTTGTTCTTTTTTTTTTAATTAATTTATTTGGCTGTGTTGTGTCTTCGTTGCTGCACAGGGCCTTTCTCTAGTTGTGTTGAGCAGGAGCTACTCTTTGTTGTGGTGCGCAGACTTCTCATTGCAGTGGCTTCTCTTGCTGCAGAGCATGGGCTCTAGGCATGGAGGCTTTAGTAGTTGTGGCACGCGGGCTCTAGAACGCAGGCTCAGTAGTTGTGGCGCACAGGCTTAGTTGCTCTGTGGCATGTGGTATCCTCCCGGACCAGGGCTCGAACCTGTGTCCCTTCATTGGCAGGTGGATTCTTAACCACTGTGCTTAACCACTTGTTCTTAAAAAGCATTAATAGGCAGGCCCTGTGCTAGGAAGGGTTACACGCTCTTGATAATTTCAAGTTTTAGGAAAATGGGCTCTCCAGAATGCTGGAGGTAGAGGTGTCGGGAATGAGTGACTGTCCTCTCCCCTACTTCTTGCTAATGGATACCAAGCATGGCTTAGTGACCCCAGAGCCTGGTCGTGGTCACGTTCCCTAAATGCAGGCGCCTAGGTTGTTGGCGTCACTTCTTCCAGAATGGTGATGTAAACTCTGAATACGAAAATGCAGCAAGAATTGAGCTGTAGATATCTGGCATGTCACTTCTTTGGGCTGGTGTCATCTGCAATTGTGATTCCCCATTAGGGACTCAGTACCGTGAGAAGCTACATTAAGATGAGCTGTATATGTTTTTGTTCTCTGTGGGTACCTTGTGTTCAATTAGACCTTGTCTCTGCCTAATTTCATTACTCTGTGCTTGTGTGTGTGCACGTGCATGTGTGTTTTCACGGTCCATTCCCAACAGTCTGTAACTCACCAAATATCCCTCATTTTCCTCAAAATTTTCCTTTTAGCAATAAGCTATCCTTCTTAAGGGATAAAAGGAAAATTTATGCATATAACTTATTTTCCTTTCACCAAAATAAAACTTGTCACATAGAAATATTTCTGAAGTCTGTTACTATAAAATCCTAATTAACTAATTGGTTTTTGTACTTACAAATTATCATTATCAATTTTTAATGGATGTTTTCCCCATATTTATCTTCCAGTGGCTATAAAATGCAGTAGAAGCAAATCCAGTCCCCAAGAGGCTATACAAGTGCTTTCTTCAGTGCGACTCAATTTACGGGGCTTGTTATCTAAAGCAAAGGTGAGAGTGAAATGTGAATTAATTAGAATTATCATAGAAAATAAAAGGTCTTTGGTATCAGCCAGGTGCTCTTAAGTCTTCCTTCACATGAAGGATAATTTTAGGCCCATGTTATATTTTAGACATCAGCCCCCAGGTGATTAGTTGTACTGGTGAGGAGATCATTGACCCAGTGGCTAAATCACCCTACACATGGGTAACTTAGGAGTCTTTGAAATTAATATTTATAATCCGGCTCTTGATGCTTTCTTTAAGTCAAATTAAAACACTGCTCTACTACTTACTATCACTTTTTCCCGAAGTGTGGCATATATACTACTAGTAGCACTTGGGTAAACATTTTATTTTAATATGTATTTATTTCAGTGCATCTTAGAAAAAGTATAACTAGCATATCAAACCTACAATTTCATGAATAGTATTGCTTATTTTCTATTTACAGTAGTGTTCTAATGTTTCCTTTAAAATACTTTTATTTAAATAAAAAATTGATTTAGAGACGAATATTAAGTAGGTGATATATGGATTTGACACAAATATTAAGGTAGATAGGTTGACTCAAGCCTGACAACTAAAACATACGGTATCAGATTACAAATGCCAACCTATGATCCAGTGCTAGGATGGGGACACCGGAGAATTATGGAGGGAGGTTTTTTGAAGATTGGACTCCACATCTCTACCTGGGACAGATCGGGTCTGGGACAGAGCCTGGGAAGTTTGTGTTAAATTTCCCAGGTAATTCTAACATGCAGCCAGGTTTGGAGTACACCTCAGGAACAAAATTTAAAGGAATATAACTTCTAACACACTTTAGCACTTTTTTTTCTAATCTTTCCTTGCCTTCACTATTTAATCCTGGGTTGCAAACTAATTTTACTTCACTTCTGAGAGCAAGTCCATGGCAAGTGAAGGTCACTTCTGGACACATGTAAAAACCTTTCCAGACTATGCTTTTTATTAATTGATGATCTTTTCAGATCAGAGCATCATTTTTGCCTCTTTAGATTATTAACTCACTTTTCTGTCCTTATTAGTCTGCATGCTGGAACCAGGTTTCTGTAATCTACCTGGGGAAACTGTATTTCCTCCCAACAGGAAACTTCAAACAACTTCCGATTATGAGTCTCTCAGAAAACTGCAAGAGCTCTCTCAAAGAAAGTCAAGGTAGCAGACTTTTTCTGTGACTTTCCTTCCCAAATTGGGAGCTAATTTTCCTAGTTTTGGTGAGATCACTAACCTACCCATGATTGTTTATTTCTTCAGGATGTACTCTACAGATTTCCCTATTCTGTGCAAAACTTTTTCTTATAATGTATTAACTTTACATAAACCTATACTTATATGACTTAAATAGTCTTGTCTGTACTACCCATCCGTTCATATTGTGGAACTCCAAACATTGAAAATGAGACCTTAGAACATCATCTGTATTTAGATTTTGTTCTCATTAGATCACAACTGGATTATCCGAAAATGGGAAAAATTGCTTCCCAACATCTCCTTTGAAAGCACCTTTTTGCATATAATATTTGGGAGTCTCTGATTTTGTAGTAAATCATATGCCTTTTCTACTTTTTCAACAAATTGGGTTTGCTAAGCAGAATTGCCTTCCAAAAGAACACTTTTGCAGAACACTTTAAAAAGTGAAAATGGGGGGCTTCCCTGGTGGCGCAGTGGTTGAGAGTCCTCCTGCCGATGCAGGGGACACGGGTTCGTGCCCCGGTCCGGGAAGATCCCACATGCCGCGGAGTGGCTTGGCCCGTGAGCCATGGCCGCTGAGCCTGCGCGTCCGGAGCCTGTGCTCCGCAACGGGAGAGGCCACAACAGTGAGAGGCCCGCGTATCGCAAAAAAAAAAAAAAAACCAAAAAAAAAAAAAAAAAAGTGAAAATGGGGCTTCCCTGGTGGCTCAGTGGTTGAGAATCTGCCTGCCAATGCAGGGGACACGGGTTCGAGCCCTGGTCTGGGAGGATCCCACATGCCACGGAGCAGCTAGGCCCGTGAGCCACAGCTACTGAGCCTGCGCGTCTGGAGCTTGTGCTCCGCAACAGGAGAGGCCGCGACAGTGAGAGGCCTGCGCACCGCGATGAAGAGTGGCCCCCGCTCGCCACAACTGGAGAAAGCCCTCGCACGGAAACGAAGACCCAACACAGCCAAAAATAATAAATAAATAAATTTTTTTTAAAAAAGTGAAAATGAATGACGATAACTGTGTTAAATAGCAGGCTTGGTTTGCATGAATCTCTGGTCTTTTCTTGCCAGGCCTGGGACTTCATGGAATTAAACTCCTAGGTAGAACCTAGAGATTCACCTAAAGTCATGAAGTCCATGCTTGGCCAGGACACAGTAACTCTTCGGCCCTCAGCACCCTGTCCTTGTACAGATTTGCTGCAGGGGGTCGTGAGGGCGGTTGGTGAAAACGCTGGAGAGCCTGGAGACAGAACAGATTTACCACTTACACTCCATGGGATCCTCAGCAAATTATTCATTCTTTCTAAGCCTAAGTTGCTTTCTGCTTTCTCCTTACTTTATAGGGAAGTGATGCACACTATTTTTTAATTAATTAATTTACTTTTGGCTGCATTGGGTCTTTGTTGCTGTGTGTGGGCTTTCTCTAGTTGCGGCGAGCGGGGGCTAGTCTTCGTTGCGGTGCACGGGCTTCTTATTGTGGAGCACGGGCTCTAGCCACGCGGGCTTCAGTAGTTGTGGCTTGTGGGCCCTAGAGCACAGGCTCAGTAGTTGTGGCTCATGGGCTTAATTGCTCAGCGGCATGTGGGATCTTCCCAGACCAGGGATCGAACCTGTGTCCCCTGCATTGTCAGGTGGATTCTTAACCACTGCGCCACCAGGGAAGTCCCAGTGGTGCAGATTTATGATGATTTGCAAGTACTGTAATTCTTAGTAAAAACAAATATGCTATGTGAGTCCAAGTTACTTTCCTCAAAGATGTTTTCTCTACTGATCACATCGCAGCGGTTGGTATGTCAATCTGTTGTGAAATGCTGTACAAGGCGTGACTACACAGTAATGTGGCAAAGCTTTGCAAAGCATTTTTGAAGTTCTGCATTCAAGTGAATGTTCTTTGCTCCATAAATCACTATGAGAGACTCTAAGCTTATTGTAGTGATGATGCCGTCACTCAGAACATCTTCAGAATTCCCTTTTTAAAATAGCTGTCAGAACAATTGCTATCATCTATGGTGGTAGTAAATAGTTATATTGTAATGGTAAATTTGATTTTTGTAAACAAATCATCTAGTCAGTTGTGATGAAAAAGATTTATGGTAAACTGAGTAAATTACATTTCTGATTAAAACACATGTACGCACGCACACACACACACACACACACACACACACACACACACAGTCATAAAATCCTGAAGCTGATTTCTTGGGTGCCTATACCAGCTCAGCAGGCAGCTCCTAGAGAGGCATTCCAGAATGTTTCAGCCATGGTGGCATTATTGGAGTATGTTGCAATATGCCTCCCAAGGCAATTCCTTTTACCGAAGGGGGGCACTTTTATTTTGCTGGGCTTTTTTGCTGTCACCAAATTTTGATGATCTTTGTGGCCTCTGAGTCCTAAGACATATTAATTTTCAAATAATTAGCATAAAAGTATGATTTATATGAACTTGAATATAAAATACATTTGTTTTGCTTGTATACACAAAGAATAGATTTCTTTTGTTTGGATGAATGATGTCTCTTTATCCAAAAACCATCTTATGACATTGAAATGAATAACATAATCAATATTCAAGGCAACCATTTTGAAGAGCAGAGCTGATTTGAATTTACAAGTTCAGGCATATTGTTTGATTCATCCTTTAATTGTTGCAGCTTGTATATTTCAGGATGGCGAATAGAACAAATACTACTGTTGCTACTATAATGTATTATTAAGCAAAGGGAATTTTAATTCTGTACTCTATCTATATTATTTTAAAGAGATTTTCATCGTTTTGATAGTTCTGCCTTGTTCTTTGTGTTGCAGCAACTTTTTACAGATGTGGTAAGTGGAGAAATTTCCAGGGAGTTAGCTGATGAAACAGCAGCAATGGACACCTTAGTAACAGAGCTTCAAGACCTAAGCAACCAATTTCGAAATCAGTATTGACCATCCTCAGAACAGCTTCTGGAAAAGGTGCTTCACCTTCTGGAATTTCTCTTATACCTGTGTATCTAAACTACAAGATACTAATTTTTTTAATAAATTTCTCTTGTATGGGTAACATTCTTTTGTGATCTTTCCAAATGTTTGAACTTTCTGAAATACAGTAAATAAAATGTTCCTTCCTTCTTTCTTTAGGCTTAATTACAGTTGAATTCACTATTTTTATTATCCTTCAGGTATTTCAGCACAAAGAGCAAAAAAAATGTAGTTTTCTTTTTAGCGTAGGGTTTATTCTGTCACAGCCTAAGATGAATTAGATCATTCTTTGGAAAAAGTCTAAACAGGAAAAAAAGAAATCACACGCTACAAGTTTGTGGAATCATTAGATTGGCTGATGTGTTATCCAAAAGTGATAAAAGAGTACTTTTGGTGATGGAAACCTTTACGCTTCTTGACATTTTGTATTTGGGTCCAAAAGATATGGGCTTGGCTAAGTTAGAAATGTGGGTATGGTTTAACTTCTAAATCAGGGAAAATGCAAGAAAAAAATGACATAACTCAAATTTTGACTCAGCCATTAGCCACTAGTAACCAGGCTGACCCTCATTGTGTATACTGCCAGCCCTAAAGATGGTTATTTAATAAGGTTATTATGAGTGAAGACAGCTATAAATGGTGCCATATTACAAAAATGCCAAAGTAAAATGTTTTCTTAGTAATGTCTATGGAAACAAATATTGAAGGCAGCAGCTGAGCTTAATAATCTCACTACAAAAGTCATAGTAAGGAATTTGAAGTCCTGGCTTGGGTTGCTGAATATTGGGTCGCATGCATAAGTCATTTGACCCTTGCTGTTTTCCATGTTCTTATTTATAAAATGTGAATAATTTCTATCCCTTGCTGCTTTGTGAGTTTCTACTGCCTTTGGAGATTTAAAAATATGTAATCCACAAATGTAAGTATTCTGACCATTAAAAAAAAAGTTTTTAAAAACTTTTGTCAGTGAATTTTGGTTATGAATGCTTAGCAGTGCTTCTTTTACTTAACCACCTGCTTGTCTTTTCTAGTATCATACTAGCCTAAAAAAAAAGCTGATGTATGTCTCAAAGCAGTTTCTCTTACAGGAGATGCAGTAACTATGAGAAAGACCAGTAAAATGATGTAGTAGCATGAATTAACATTAAATGTCCACTTGAATCTTTTATGGAAGCCATTGGGGAATAGGTGGGTGGGTGGATGGTTGGATGGAGGGAACGAGGTTTTAAGATTAAAACCTCTTTATCGGTACCTAGCTGTGAACCCCAATAGAAAACAGATAAATACTGAAAAGGGTAAAGATTTCAGGAATCGAGTAGAAGATTGAAGAAGAATTTCCAGGTTTTAGAAGTTTTTAGTTCTCAGTTTGTTTTCCTTTGGGTTCAAAGTAGAAAGGCACTGGTGAGTGTGAACTGCCACAAACCAAGTCCTAAAAGGATTATTACCTTCCAGTCCTATTTTCAAATGCTATAGTGGACCAAAGTCTCCAGGAAGCTGCCCTACACCTATTTTTTCTTGGGATGATCTCACAAAAGAGCTATTAGATATCTTCTTTTAAAGATATAGACCTATTAGTTATGTTTAATAGTCTTACTAGGTGAGTGAATGTTAAGTGAATGTTTAACATAATTGAAGAAAATGTCGGGGGTAGGTACTATGGTAAAGTAGGAAAAACTTGGGTTTTAGCAAAACCTCATCTGTACCACCTCCTAACACTTAATACTTAACGCTCTGGTACTTGATTTTTTCATCTGTAGAGAGTGTTGTGATAATAGTACCTCCTATCAAGTTCTTAATATCTCTTATAGCACTTTCACCCAGGTGCAGAGTCAGTAACAGAGTATCTGTTTAAACAGCTGTATATCATTTCCAATAGGGTCTTTGATGCTTTGTATTGCTATGTTATGATTTATATACTTGCTATTTCCAAATGCCTTATCTTTTATAGATTTCAACTTTGGTTTTTTAGTATTAATACATTGGTTTTCAGAATTACTTTTTTGTCTTATCAACTAGAAAAATATAAAGGTGTTATCCTTTAATCTTTATTTAGTTCCCACAGCATAAATAATAATACTTACCGAGTACTCACCATGTACTAGGTAGGTTTGCGACATCACCAGTAAACTAAAGAAAGAGAAATAGCCGGAATTCGAAGACCGCTGAAACCTGCATTCTTTGTACTTGCTATGTTGGGGCTAGAAAGAACTTCCAATGGTCAGCTGATTTCAGTCTTCTCTTTCCAACAATGGGATACCTGGAAAGATTGCCTTTCATTGTTTATAAAGTTTTTCAAGGAGAGAAATTCTGTGAAATCTCAGTTAACAATTGCCTGTGGTCTGTTAAGATTATTTAGGATTATTTGATCTTTATTTTAATAAATTCTTTGTTGGCCTTTTTCCAAAGAAGCAACATAGTAAATGGGGACCCTAACTGCAAAGGAGTTAAAATAAACCCAAATGGAATAAGAAATCACTTCCCTACACCCAAACCCAAAACTCAGGAAGCTTGGAGAGTTGATACTGAGTCTGGGAAGCAGCGCCATGGGGGGTGTGTTGAGGGGTCGTGAGTAGAGTGGTGAGGTTCAGAACTGCAGAATCCCAGAGTGGACTTTGAGGTTCCCATGTAGGGGTGGACAGCTTGGCCTTACCTCAGATGAAGCCTCAGTACAGTAATGAGGACCCCAAACATTGAAAGCACTGACTTATTTCACTTTGGTGTATTTTTTTTTTAGATTTCTTTTTGTGTTTGTGGACCATTTTTAAAGTCTTTATTGAATTTGTTACAGTATTGCTTCCGTTTTATGTTTTGGTTTTTTGGCCCCGAGGCATGTGGGATCTTAGCTCCCCGACCAGAGATCGAACCTGCACTCCCTGCATTGGAAGGCAGAATCTTAACCACTGGACCATGAGGGAAGTCCCCGACTTATTTAATGTTGTATCAAGGCTGTTCTCTTCATGCTGTACTTGTTTCTGTTGGACATCTATCAGTGTGCTTTCATAAGCAGAAATGTGAAGAAATGGTATCAAGTATGTGTAGTAAATTCACCTACTTTCCAGACTACATTCAAAGATTGTGACATAAGCAGAGGTATGGCCAAGTTTGGGCTATTTGTGACCATTTATCCAAATTATGGTAAGTCTACTAGGTTAAAACCCTAGGTGAGTCTGATGAAAAGTATTCTTTTTTCCTTTTTCTGTTTGTATAACATTCACATTCATCTAAGTTGGTGTTTAGATAAGGTAACTCTATTTGCCAAGAGTGAGGAATAAAACCTGTTAAGTGGGTGCAACACACTTCCTTTCTGCCCGTTCATTCAGCAGGCTCTATAGTGAAATGGCAAAGAGCCTTTATTGAAATGGTGGGCGCCATGCTGTGGTGATACAGATGGATTTTTCACAACGTGCAGAAGTGCTTATAAATAGATAGGTTTCAATCAACAAGCAGCTTATTCAGGCATGTGCTCAAATATAGTAGCTGCATTCATTAGATAGACATTTCCACTAATCCCAAGACTATACTAATAAAAGAGTAATCCTTTATGGGCTAAAGGTAGTGCTGGCTTGCTTTTAACTCTTAGAGAGTCTTTCACAGACCAAGGCCTAATAATAATTGTAGCTGCATTCGGTTTTCACCAAGTGGACTATAAAAGCTGAGCTTATCTTGAAATTTTTTCTTTTCTTATTTTTTAAAATTGCAGTAGCTTAGTGGACAAAGAGGTACTTTTTTACTCAGGATATGCAGCTCACAGCAAAGCCAATTTAGAAACCAATTTTGTGTGCATTTGTGTGTGTGTTCTCATTACTTTATTATAAAGTGCCTTCTCTTTCACCGTGGTTAATAAAGTGGTTAATAAAGAGTTCGCTTGAGCAGATTTTGTCTTTCCCTTTGACTTTAGGATAAATAACAAGTTAATGTCAATTTTGAGGAGATTTGCAAACTCTTAGTAGAGTGGTTGGACTTTCTATGTGGACCTTTTCGGGATTGGATTTGTCCAACAAGGTCTTCACTCCTCCCGCACTGTTCAGAGCTAGCTGTAATTAGTTCGCTTTGCACAACACTAAAATTTTTCTCTTGCCAGTGATGTCAGATCTGCCTTCCTTTTTATTATTCTGACTTTTTATAAACACAGTGACCTGTGAGTCAACCACACCATCTCTTGGCCGTGTGCCAACATTGTGATTTATGAAGAGGGACTCCCGCCAAGTACTGTGAGGCAGAAAGCTGCTATTATGAAAGTGGTCCTCTGAACGGTAAGTATCAGCCATTTTTGAATCTTTTGTGGTGTTGCCAGAAAGGGGTGGGGGGAGGTAAATCATGTTAATGTTGTTAAGGAGCTGACCCATGCATTGCTAACTTTTTCCAGACTGAGGGCTCAAATGAACATGAGCATCTATAGGCATACAGATATTATTACACAAAGCTGCTCACAGACAGAGAAATGCTTCTTGAAGACTCTATTACCATGGGACTTGAGGAAGTCCTTAGCCTCTCTGTAAACTGTCAGTGATCCATATGACAGAGATGTTATCACAAGATCAATTGGGAAGATGCATGTGGAAGTGCTTTGAAAGTAAAATTTAATAGAAATACAAATAAGAGTGTCTTAGAAACCACTTGGTAATAAGCATTGATACAGCCTTTTCTGTTCTCCATTGGGAGCTTAATGACATTTAGTGCTGCTGGACCATGATGCCAAAGTGTCGTGATTCTCAGCATTTTCATTCTGTTGCAAACTTTCCATGTTTCTGGGCTACAGGTGTGGATAGGGGAAGGGAAGAAGGAAAGACTGTGATAGATTTTTATAAAGTCAAGGAGAAACAAAACCAAGTTCCTATCATCAGGATTTCTTGGGTTGGTGCTAGGAAAAGGAAAGAGTAACAGTGATGAGGGAGAGTAGGCAGAACAAATGGTGAAATGGGGAATTGGCTGCCTAGGATAAACTCAGGGTTAGAAGACCTAGATTTAAGTCCCAGCTTCACCACTTCCTAGCTGTGACCACACCTGAGCATCTGAACCTCTTTGGGTCTCAATTCTCTCAACTATAAAATGCAAATAGCCTACAGACCAGACAGAATTGCTATAGGGGTCATATCAGATGATGTGTGCAAAGTGTTTTGTGAGCAACTGAGCACAATTAGTTCTTGTTATGATCAAGAGAAAGGGGCATTGTGGATGGTCTTTTGGGTCCCAGGGACTGGTGGAGTCCCTGGATGGGGGCATCCAGCAACTTGGCTCCAATTTCTGTAATCCCTGTGGGGTCATGACCCTAGAGCTTGAGAAACAATACTGCAGAATTGTTTCCAGTCTTCTGTGTGCCCTTTATCACTCTACTTACTGAAATCAGTTTGGCCTATAAGATGTCTGGTGCCAGGGTTGATAAAAGCTGTCTTGGTATTTTTACAGCCGTCTGGCCAGAAAACCTGTTTATGCCCCAACAGTTCTTTTTCACAAAAAAAATATGTAGCAGTAGCAGAGCTAGAGTGTGCTTCATATGCGCAGTTGGTGCCCTTGATCATAACCAGTAGGAAACAAGGTTATTTATTTTGAGGGGGTGGGTAGGCATGCCCTGATTAATGTTCACCTTCCTACTTTAATAAATTACACACGTGTTCCTTCCACGTTCATTGTCAAAAAGTTAACAAGCTAGAAGAAAAACACTAAATCACCCAAAATCGCACCCCCATACTAGATAACCATATTAACATTTTTCTGCATATTCTTCTAGACTGTTTCCTATGAATGTGCACATACACATCTGAGAGAGAGAGAGAGAGATAGGCTTTAAAATTTTTTTTAATTAATTAAGTTTATAATTAAGCACATGGAAGTAGGCCTGCCTTTAATATGGTGGGGCTTTGAGCCAGAGTACAAATGGAGGCCCACATACCATATGTCTAAATTATTTAAAAGTTATAAACCAAGCTAAGAAACTGTTAAATAAAATTTGTTTTGTTTTTTGATCTTGACAAATATTCCTTCATTCTGACTTGGAAGGGCATTTAAAATTTTTTTTTATTTATTATTAAAAATTTTTATTGAATGAAAGATTGTTTAAATTCTATAGTGCTTTACAGTTTCCAAATGTTTCACACACATGATTTCATACAATCCCATAATAACTCCTTTTTTTTCCCTACCCCTATATTGCCCCTCCCCACTTCAGTCTCCCCACTGGTCACCAGTAGTTTGTTTTCTATTGATATATCTGTGAGTCTCCTTCTTTTTTGTTTTATTCACTAGTTTATTGTATTTTTTAGGTTCCACATATAAGTGGATATCATACAGTATTTGTCTTTCTCTGACTTATTTCACTTAGCATAATGCCCTCCATGTCCATCCATGTTGTTGCAAATGACAAAATTTCATTCTTTCTTATGGCTGAGTAGTGTACCATTGTATATATATACCATGTCTTCTTTATCCATTTTTCTGCTGATGGACACTTGGCTTGTTTCCATACCTTGGCTATTGTAAATAATGCTACTATGAACATTGGGGTGCATGTATCTTTTCAAATTAGTGTTTTTGTTTTTTTCAGGTATATACCCAGGAGTGGAATTGCTGGGTCACATGGTAGCTCTATTTTTAGTTTTTTGAGGAAGCTCCATACAGTCTTCCACAGTGGCTGCACCAATTTACATTCCCACCAACAGCGTACAGGGCTCCCTTTTCTCCACATCTTCACCAACATTTGTTATTTGTGGTTTTTTTGATGATAACCATTCTGACAGGTGTGAAGTGATATCTCATTGTGGTTTTGGTTTGCATTTCCCTGATGATTAGTGATGTTGAGCATCTTTTCATGTGCTCAACATCTGATGAGCTGTTGGCCATCTGCATGTCCTGTTTGGAAAAATGTCTATTCAGTTCTTCTGCCCATTTTTTAATCAGGTTGTTTGTTTTTTTGATTTTGAGTTGTATGGGCTATTTATATATGTTGGATATTAACCCCTTATTGGTCATATCATTTGCAAATATCTTCTCCCATTCAATAGGTGTCTTTTTGTTTTTTCAGTTGTTTCCTTTGCTGTGCAAAAGCTTTTAAGTTTAACTAGGTCCCATTTGTTTATTTTTGCTTTTGTTTCCTTTGCTGTAGGAGATGGATCCAAAAATATATTGCTCTAGGTTATGTCAAAGAGTGTTCTGCCTATGTATTCCTTTAGTAGCTTTATAGTATCTGGTCTTTCATTTAGGTCTTTAATCCATTTTGAGTTTATTTTTGTATGTGGTGTTAGAGAATGTTCTAATTTCATTCTTATAAATATAGCTGCCCAGTTTTCACAGCACCACTTATTGAAGAGACTGCCTTTTCTCCATTGTATATTCTTGCCTCCTTTGTCGTAGATTAATTGACCATAAGTGCGTGGGTTTATTTCTGGGCTTTCTGTTCCCTTCCATTGATCTCTGTTTCTGTTTTTGTGCCAGTACTATACTGTTTGGCTTACTGTAGCTTTGTAGTATAGTCTGAAGCCAAGGATTGTGATTCCTCCAGCTCTGTTCTTCTTTCCCAAGATTGTTTTGGCTATTTGGGGTCTTTTGTGTTTCCATACAAATTTTTTAAGATTTTTTGTTCTGGTTGTGAAAAATGCCACTGGTAATTTGATCGGGATTGTATTGAATCTGTAGATTGCCTTAGGTGGTATGGTCATTTTAACAATATTAATTCTGGAAGGGCAGTTTTAAAAATTGAATGATAGTTGACTTACAATGGCGGGTCATATTTTAACTTAGAATATTCAAAACCTCAGAATTCCAGACCAGAAGAGGGTGGTGCAGGGATAGTCGGCCCTCCTTCAGTGCACCCTAGTCTTCTGGGGCCTCTTGTATACCAGTGTGCACACCCCAGCACACGTCTCAGGTCTATCATACCCCCCACAAACAGTTATAATGCTACCCCTCAGACCTAGGGGTGCAAGACCAGAGGCCACTCTACCCTTGGGAATATAGGCCTGGGAAAGAGGTCTACGCAGCTCTGTGATGCAGGCTTTGGGTGTTTGGGCAGGTGATTCTGGGGTCTCAGTTACCTAAGCATGGCCTAGAAGGTGCGGGTAGTACAGGCTTTAGGTAGGCATGTCCCTTTCTCTTGGTCCCATGAGTGAGGGGTGTCTGTAGAGGGACAGAGAGGGACCCGTCAAAGTGAAAGGTCAAGGCAGAGGCCCCTCTTGACTGGTTTTAAGGGAGGTACTGATAGGAAAATAGTGTCAGACATAGGAGGTGTTGAAAGGAACACCTATTCGCCAGTCATTAATTTTCCTTAAAAAGAAACAGAATTTCCTTCCACATTCTAGGAAGGAGAAGAACAGGAGGAATAATTTAGCATCTCTACTCTGTGTTTACTCCAGTGCAGGAGTGACTTAAGGAACTAGACAAGTTCGGCCCTCCCTCTCTTCCTCTCTTCTCCTTCCCCCTCCCTCCCTCCCCCGTTCCCCTCCTCACTTTCCTGCCAAAAGAGGTCGCATTCTCTTCCCACCCCTGCTCTCAATGGAAGCACAAAAAGTCAAGGCCCAGCCTTGTCTGAGAGTTAGCCCCCCTCTTAGTCTCCTTAATGGGGCAGTAATTCTGGGTTGAGGAATGTATCTGCTCTGTAGTCCCAAACTCTTCCTTTATGGATCAATCCAAGAACTAAACTTCAGAAGTATCAGGAGGCCCGAATGTGATAACACATCAAAATAATAAAACTGACATTTTAATTTCCATCTGTCTGAGTCCAGCATCATCAGTACGTTAATTAGTTTCAAAATCAGTTCAGAGAGGGGAGGGGGGAGTAATTAATTAGAGGCAGAATTCTTGGATTCAAGCCCTAGCTGTGTTCAGTGAGTTGTCTAGTGGATTTTTTTAAGCATGGTGAATTTTTAACCAGGGCTGTGAATCAGAACCACCTGAAGAATTTTACAAAAACCAAAACACAGGAAACAAAAAAATCCTAGATTCAAACCTAGGAGATTTAGATCCCCTAGCCCTGAGCAAATGTGTTTTTTTAAAGCTCCAAAGATGATTCTGATACTTGCCTGTGTTTGGGGATTGCTGAACATAATTAAGCTTTAGAAAATGAAAATAATTCCTGTATTGCTTCGTAACAGACTGTTGGTAAGGATTAAATGAAAAGAAAAGCACTGAATGCTAAAGGTCTCTCTCTCTATATATATAAAGTATTGTTACTTCTATTACGAATAATTATTTAGTATTACTAGTATTAATAATTATCTAGTATTATTAATTACTACAGCTATTAAGTAATGTACATTTGGAACAAAATATAGTAAAATAAATATCAATGTTAATTGCCAACAATATGATTAGACATCCAGAGAAACCCATACTTAAAAGAACTGAATATACTGGATAAAACATTTATTTAAAAATTCCTTTTAAAGGGATGGCTGAATTGGTGGGGAAATAGGGAAATTCTTGGTGGTCATAAAGCATGAATCAAGAGAAGTAAATAAATGCTAAAGGGGCTGTGTGCTCTGAAAGCATCTACTAATTCCTGGGGGGTAAACTTAGGTATTAATGGGCTGAGCGTGCTTGGAGACATGGGACAAAACCTAGGATCCATTTGAGTAAGAAGATTGGCTCAGGGATCCTCTGTATCCGGGACCATCCTCCACGAAAAGTGTAACAACAGTTACAACAAAAACTCACTCCATAGAGGGACATTGATGGAATATTTCTCTGTCTCAGACTTGGCTCTGGGTTAAGGGGGGAAAAAAATGAAAAATCTCTTCTCTGAAAATTCTCTGATAATTCCTAACAGCAAGGCTGCTTAATATTGGAATTCATACTCCCTGTGTGGGCCTAAAGACAAAAATTATATCTGGCCCACCCAGATTGATGTGCCACCAGATATTTGTGATAAAATAAACCTCTTTGGAGGCATGCATTTTGAACACAGACCTCAATGCATTATTCCAATAAGGTTCTAAGGAATAAGTATTCACAATAAAAAATAAGAAATGCAAATATGTAAATGATATCCAATAAGGGATTAATATCCAAAATGTATAAAGAACTCATATAATTCAACATAAAAATAAATCCCAATTTAAAAATGGGCAGAGGGGGACTTCCCTGGTGGCGAATCCTCCTGCCAATGTAGGGGACACGGGTTCGAGCCCTGGTCCAGGAAGATCCCACATGCCTCGGAGCAGCTAAGCCCGCGTGCCACAACTACTGAAGCCCGCATGCCTAGAGCCCATGCTCCGCAGCAGGAGAAACCACCGCAATGAGAAGCTCGCGCACTGCAACGAAGAGTAGCCCCCGCTCACTGCAACCAGAGAAAGCCCACATGCAGCAACGAAGACCCAATGCAGCCAAAAATAAATAATAAATAAATTTATAGAAAAAAATAGGCAGAGGATCTGACTAGACATTTTTCCAGAGAAGAGAGGTACATGAAAAGATGCTCAACATACTAACCACGGAAATGCAAATCAAAATCACGGTGAGATATCGCCTCACAACTGTCAGAATGGCTATCATCAAAAAGACCACAAATAACACATGTTGACGACAGTGTGGCAAGAAGGGAGCCCTTGTACGCTGTTGCTGGGAATGTAAATTGGTGCAGCCACTATGGAAAATAGTATGGAGTTTCCTCAAAAAAACAGAAATAGAACTACCATATGATCCAGTAATTCCACTCCTGGTATTTGAAGAAAATGAAAACACTAATTTGAAAAGATATTTGCACCCCTATGCTCATTGCAGCATTATTTACAATAACCAAGATATGGAAGCAACCTAGTGCCCATCAATAGATGAATGAATAAAGAAGGTGTGGTATAAATATACAATGGAATATGACTTAGCCATAAAAAAGAAGGAAATCTTACCATTTCATGGATGGACTTAGAGGGTATTATGCTAAGTGAAATAAGTGGGGAGGTAGTCAGTAACTATGTAATATCTTTGGTGACATAACTAGACCTATCATGGTGATCGTTTTGAAATGTATAGAAATAATGAATCACTACGTTGTGTAACAGGAATTAACAGTGTTGTGGTCAATTATACTTCAAAAACAAACAAACTTACAGAAAAAGAGATCAGACTGTGGTTACCAGTGATGGGTGGTAGGGGGAGGGGGAACTGGATGCAGCCAGTCGAAAGGTACAAACTTCCAGTTATAAGATAAGTACTAGGGACTTCCCTGGTGGCACAGTGGTTAAGAATCTGCCTGCCAATGCAGGGGACTCAGGTTTGAGCCCTGATCCTGGAAGATCCCACATGCCACAGAGCAACTAAGCCCGTGCACCACAACTACTGAGCCTACGCTCTAGAGCCTGTGAGCCACAACTGCTGAGCCCATGTGCCACAACTACTGAAGTCTGCACTCCTAGAGCCCATGCTCCACAACAAGAGAAGCCACCGCAATGAGAAGCCTGCATGCAGCAACGAAGACCCAATGCAGCCAAAAATAATAAATAAATTTTTAAAAAAAGATAAATACTAGGGATGTAATGTACAAAATGATAAATATTATTAACACTGCTATATGTTATATATGAAAGTGGTTAAGATAGTAAATCCTAGAAGTTCTTATCACAAGGAAAAATTTTTTTCTATTTAATTTTGTATCTATATGAGATGATAGATGCTTACTAAATTTATTGTGGTAATCATTTCATGATGTATGTAAGTCAAATCATTGTGCTGTACACCTTAAACTTATAAACTTATACAGTGCTGTATGTCAATTATATCTCAATAAAACTGGAAGAAAAATAATCAGAAATGCACCATGGGTAAGAATCAGTTGAAACAGCAGCAGAATAAGATTGAGAAAGACCACAGATGTCGGAATTACAGAATATACAAAAAGTACATTTTTTTATGTTTAAAGAAATAAAAGGGGAAATCAACTTTGAACTCAGAAGACTATCAGAATGTTTCAGAAAGATTTAAGAAGAACCATATTAAACTTTGGGAAATGAAAACTATGATAATTGAAATTAGAAATTCAGTAGATAGGTTAAACCAGGGTTTCTCAACCTGATGTTTTCAACATTTAGGCTGGATAATTCTTTCTTGTAGGGGGCTGTCCTGTGCATTGTAGGATGCTGACTAGCATCTTTGGCATCTATCCTCTAGATGCCAGTAGTATGCCCCTCCCAGTTGTGACAACCAAAAATGTTTCCACACACTGCTAAGCGTCTCCTGGAGGATAAAATCACCCTCTTTTGAGAACCACTGAGTTAAAATGGCAGGTTAGACAGAGCTGAAGAGAATTTGTGAAGAAAAGGATAGCTCTGGACATAATGCAGCACATTCATATCAGAAGGGAGAAAAATAAAAGAGAATTTAGGACACATGGAGAACAGATTTCCAGAAGGATGTTTCTAATCAAAATTTCAGAAGAATATTAAAGAGAATGGGAAAGAGGCATTTGAAGAGTTTATAAATGAAAATTCTTCAGAATTGATGAAAATTATTCTCAAATTCAGAATTTCCATATAGATTTAAAACTCAACTTCTCAATTTACACATATACACAACCTTCAGGGATTTTGAAAAGAAAAAACAATGATACCATTTGTAGTAGCATAAAATCAAATAATTAGGAATTAATCTTTTTAAAGATGGGAAATACCTCAACAGAAAACTAAACATTTTCAGAGAAATTTTAAAAGTCCTAACTAAATAAGTGGTAGGAGATACTATGTTCATGAATTAGAAAACTCAATATAGTAAAGGTGTTGTTTCTCCCCAAATTGATCTATAGATTTTGAAAATAGTCTTAATCAAAATTCCCATAGATTTTTTGGTAGAAAATAAAATTTTAATTTTAAAATGTATATGGAAAGTCAAGCACTGAGAATGCCAAAACAATCTTGAAGAACGAAGTTGAAGACTTACAGTACCAGATATTGATTTATTATAAAGCAGCAGTAATTAAGGCAGTGGAATATTGGTGCAAGGACAAATAGACCAATGAAGCAGAACAGAGTCCAGAAGTATACATATACAGACCCTTGATTTATGACAAAGGTGGCATTGCAAAAGAGTGGAGAAAAGATAATCTTTTCAATGAATGGCGCCAGGTGTTTAGATATCTATATAGAAAAAAGTTACTCTTGACCCTCCTACCTCACACCATACATTAAAAAATCAATTGTAAGTGAGTAGACCTAAATGTGAAACAATAGTGCTTCTAGAAGATAATATAGGAGAATATTTTCATGACATTGGGGGAGCTAAAGATTTTGTTAATGAGAAAAAAAAAGCACATTAAAAAAAATATATTGAACTACGTTAAAATTAGGAGCTTCTGTTCATCAAAAGACATGACAAGGGGAATCGAAGCTAAAAGGTGGGAGTAGATATTTGCAATACATATAACTGGAAAGGATGTATACTCAGAATATTAAAAATAAATAAATAAAAACCATAATAAGGAAAAAACCAACCCAAGTAAAAAAACTGAGTATTTCACAAATGAGGATAACCAAATGGCCAATAAATTCCAGAAATATGCTCAGACTCAGTCATCAGAGACTCAGTGATCAAATGCAAATTGAGGTCACAATGAGATGACCACATACCCAACAGAATGGCTAATACTGAAATGACTGCGCATACCTAGTGTTGGTGAGGGTGTGGAGTAACAGATGCTCTTAAACATTGCTGATAAGAGTATAAATTGATACAAATATTCTGGAAAACAGTTGAGCAGTGTCTACTAACTGAAGACATACATATGCTAGGATCCAACAAGTTTACTCCTAGGTGAATGCACATGCACAATACAAGTGCATACACACGTGCACCAAAACTCTCATTCAAAAATGTTTATAGCAGCATTATCCATAATAGCTCCAAATATCCACCAGCACTAAAAGGTATACACCCATGGGGGGGTAGCCATGCAATGGAATAGTATGCATCAATGAAAAAGAATTTATTACAGCTGCACCACAGCAACAACATGAGCGAATCTCTAAAACATGTGGAGCAAAGGAAGCCAGGCATGAAAAAAATGCATGCTGCATGTTTCCATGTACATAATATAAAGTTCAAAAAGCATCTGAGGACTTACCTGGTGGTGCAGTGGTTAAGAATCCGCCTGCCAATGCAGGGGACACGGGTTTGAGCCCTGGTCCAGGAAGATCCCACATGCCGTGGAGCAAATAAGCCTGCGAGCCACAACTACTGAGCCCGCATGCCCCAGCTACTGAAGCCTGTGTGCCTAGAGCTCATGCCCCGCAACAAGAGAAATCACCGCAGTGAGAAGCCCACACACCTCAATGAAGAGTAGCCCCTGCTCACTGCAACTAGAGAAAGCCCGTGCAGCAGTGAAGACCCAACACAGCCAAAAATAAATAAATTTATTTTAGAAAAAGAAAAGCAGCTGAAATTATAATACTTAATGATGCAGGCATGGGTGTCAAAACTGTAAAGGAATGCAAGGAAGTGATTACCACAAGAGACCGGACGGTGGTTACCCCTGTGGGTACACAGGGGTGATGGCTGGGAAGGTGTATGGAGGGCTCCTGGGGAGTTGGCAATATCATTTATCAGCTTAGGTCATGGTTAACGTGATTCTTTTGCCAAATCATTGAGTTATACATTTTTCTATATATTTTTATGAATGTGTGTTACAGTTCATAGTAAAAAACTTTAAAATATTAGAAACAGAACAGTCAGGCTTAATGTGAATCTGAGTGTCTGCTTTCCCTTCCGGATCTTTGCACTTTTCTACCTCTTTGGCCTTTCCTTCTTTTTTAGGAGACCTGACTCCTTTTACTTGCAAATCATAAAACTGACTTTGAGAAAGCATACTTCTTTTCGAGGTAAAATTTAGCATCACAAACCCAAACTTAACCCCATGTAACTTTAACTCTCCATCCACCCACCCCAGCCTCTCAAACACCTTAAACAAAATAAAACATTTTACAGCTAACTCTAAGGTGGTTTTACCCTAAGACCAAAATGTGGATAATTTTACAGTATACTCTAAAGTCTCTATTTCTTTTGTCTAACATAGTTTACATCCTATGCTTTCCACATTGCTGTCTGGCTAAGTAGCAGGGTACTAACCTAAGGGAACCTGGCCATCTTTGACTCATTGATAGAATGTGGCCATCTTGGTGACCAAAGCCAGCTTCTCACATTTCTTCTTGAAAAGCATGGTGTTGACATGTTTAATATCCTGTGGCATTTCCTCTGGGCTCCATAGTCTGATGAAAAAAGCCCCTGTTGTTGTCTGATGGCCAAGTTGAATAGCAAGGCCTCGAGACCCTCCACTCGACAGCTCTGGCTGGGGTGGCGATTTCCCTTGAAGTTGTACTAGGAATCCTGATGGTCATATTTGGCAGGATCCCTACACTGCCACCTTCAGGGAGAGCATTTCTGTGTGCCTGGATGGCTTTTGAACAAATAAACGTGAAATCTCACCCATAACTTCACAGGGAATGATAAATCAAACCCAGCACACCACAAAGAGAAAAAGATAACCCTAAGATTTTAAGCTTTTCTGGAAGAATTCCAAAAACACATATTTCAAGGGAATTTCTCAGGGCAGCCCTAAATAAACTGGCGACCTATAGATCAAAGACACTGTGTTTTATTAGCCATCTCCTGAGCCAGCCAATCCTACAGTCCTTCTCTGATCGTTACATGCATTCAGATAAACCGTCTCCGTCTTTCTTTTCCTCCTCTGAGAATCACAAGAATCACAAATCAGCCCTGACAACATTTGGTTTCTCATCTTCAGGAATGTAGCTGGTACATTCTTCAAGTGAAAGAGGCAATCCTAGGAAGGCATATGAACCAGACCAGACAGAATGAAGAGTATCTTATTTCATCTGCACAGAACAAAAGAGCGTCTTTCCTTTCCCAGCGCCTGTGCAAGTCTGAGGACTTGAATGAAAGCAGACTGGCCGAGCTTCGTCCTGAGGACAGAGTCACAGCTGGCCGGGGAGAGGGGCCCACTGAGGTAAGGGGGACCGCTTTCCCTGCTCCAAGACTGTTCTTACAATAGGGTTCTGACTTGCCAGGAAAAGTGATTGACACAGTTATTTCTCCTTGATTGTAACATTCCACCAAGATATATGCTTCCCGCACTGATCCCAAGTTCTATAGGTTCATTTAGAATATAATTATTAAAACATTATGAGTTTCTCATAAGTTTAATCTGGGCTAGGAAGTTAGTGACCTATATAGGCAGCTTGATGTCACTTCCCAGATTAGGTTACATAAGACAGTGACTTCTATCTTACAGGCGGACCTTCTCCCTTGCTGGCTTTGGTAAAATGGACCTGCCTGTTGGAGAGGCCCAGGTGGTCAGGAACTGAGGGTGGCCTCGGGCCAGTAGTCCGCCAAGCCCTAAAGGAAGCAAGGATCTGAGGTAGCCTTTCCGTCCAACAACCTTCAAGAAACTGAATTCTGCCAAAAATTACTTGTGCTTGGAAGCAGGTCCTTCCTCAGGTGAGCCTTCAGATAAGACCCTAGTCCTGGCCAACTCCTTGATTTTGGTTTGGTGAGAGACCCTGAAGTATAGGATCTGCCTCAGCTGGCCCTGGCCTCCTGTGTCCCGAAAATTGTGAGATAATAAATGTGTGCTTTAAGTTGCTAGGTTTACCCTAGCAATCTGTTAAATGGCAATAGGTAACTAACACAGTAGATTTCACCTGTCACCTTTCTTGCCATAACATAAATCCTTAAAATTCCTAACAATTACAAAATAGAACTTCTTTGGAAAACTTTTCCACTGTTATTTCTAAGACAGTAGACTGACACGAATTAAACTCAGTATGCTTTCACTGTATATGTTACTGTGTTGGGATCAGTCATCTCCTTAGAGAGTTATGTGTGAACTAACAGATGGTATAAGGGTAAGCATCAGGAGGGCTCTATGGTCTAAAATGTGGCTCTAGTTATGTCACCCCCCCCATCCCCCGCTTAAAGAGCTTCCAGAGTTCTCCATGAAATACAGACTCTGTTTGTGGCATTCGTAATGTGAGCACAAACCTCCTTCCCAGGCTTTCTCTCCGTGACACCACTCCCTGCCCCCTCCCCACGCTGGGGCCTGTCCCTCCCCGTGTGTGTCTCCCCCTGCCCTTCATAGCACTTTCCCCTCCGCCCACCATCTCATGTCTGCCAGTGGACGGCCCACCTCTTCCATGAGGTGTCTCCCTGATCCCATGGCCACCCCTGAGCCAGGTGCTCTGTCTCCCCCATTGTGCCCTCACACTGCTTTTGGCCTTGCTTGGAAACCTGTCATGTGCCGACCTTCATCCCGGTTTGACCTCTGCCTCTTCTCTGATTCCTCCTTCTCTCATCTCCCACGTGAGACCAAAAACTCCGCAAGGGGAGAGACTGTCCATCATTCTCCGTGTGGCCCTTCCCACACCCAGAACATCACCTCGGCACGGGGAGGAGGGGGTGACCCGATGTTTGTGGCATTGAATGTAATGCAGGGCAGATCCACATGTGGTGCAGCACTACCCAGAAGTTCTACTAGAGAAGTACCATGTGGCCCAAGGAGTTTGGGAAACAAGGTGTGCCCTGTCCCTTCAGGAAGAGTCCCCATGGACATTAGATGATGAAAGTTTCTAAGAAGTGCTGCCGTAGAGAAATGGGTGCCCCACCTTCGGGCTCTGGCTTTCTGTAACGCTGGGATTTGGGCAGGAGGTTTGGCAGCAGCCTAGTCATGTACCTACAGCGCCGCTGCCCATTTGGAACTCACAGTGGATGCCACGTGCTGGCTTTTTTCTTGGTCAGCCTGCGAGTTTATCATGCTAAATAGTCATTCATTCCCCTGGTTTACTCACAGGTGATGCCAGAATGGTTTCAAATCACGATGCTCTGAATGGATTCTCAACTCCTAAAAATACGCAGACCCTACTGTTAGAAACAAAGCCATCTATACTGTGTTTCAAGCCATGTTTGATAACTAGTTTGACCTGACCCTTGTTCTCCTGGGACTTTCTGCTGACGTTGCAGAGACTGTATTTAAAGATTTCAGATGTTAGAGACTCACCTTTTCACCAGCCTTTGCCAGAGTCAGTCCTACTTAATGGATGTTTAATAAGCATTTCCTGTGTGTCAGGCACTATGCTAGGTGCTTAGGGTACAAAACTTGATAGCCCTAAAGGATGTATAGTCTGACTCAGAACATAAGAGATCCTCTTGCTACAATTCTGTGAGCGCTAAAACCCTGTTATACATGGGGAACACAAGCAAGAGTTGGGGAGGAGTCATAGTCTAGAGAAGGCAGGCCGAGGATGCGAGTTAGCTGAAAGATGCCAAAAGCTTACTCTGGGATTAAAGGTAGAAAAAACTAGTCCAAATTCAACAGACTTTTTTTTTCTTTTTTTTTTTAAATTAATTTTTATTGGAGTACAGTTGCTTTACCATGTTGTGTTAGTTTCTGCTGTACAGCAAAGTGAATCAATTTTACGTATACATATATCCCCTCTTTTTTAGGTTCTCATTAGTTATCTGTTTTATACATAATAGTGTGTATATGTCAATCCCAATCTCCCAATTCATGCCATTTCCTTCCGCGCCCCCATACATACAGCTTTTTGTTTTAATCACACTAAATTACCAAAGACGCCCAAATCGCAGTGCTCTGTCACCTCCAGCCTCTTGCCTGTGTTGTCCCTTCTCTGGAAACACTCCCTTTTCTCTGCCTATCCGACTCCTGCTCAACTCCCAGTCAGACTTGTTTTTTTAACCCTCACTCTCTGCCAACAACTCTGTCTGCTAGGTCCTCATAGTTCTAAGATGAATGAGACACACTCTCTCCCGTCCAGGACTTTAGCTGGGGGTGATGGGGTCAGAGGTCAGGTGAGGGGCTGATTAATGGACACAGAGACTCCAAGGACTGCATGATGAATTGCCAGTAGAGGAACCTTCCATTTTAATTTAAGCAATCATTTCTTGCCTCTAATCTTTTTTTTTTTTTTTTAAAGAGCTAATATCATTCCTCTCAGTGTCTTGAGCCCATAAACGTAAAGACCTAATAGCTGTGAGCTTAAGAGTTTCTGTCTGGTCGCTGATCACACGCCCCCTGCCTTAAACACTGCTCCGCCTTCCTCTCTCTCCTCCTGCTTGGCTTCCATGAAGGGCAGTGGAAGGAAGGAAAAGGAGGAGGGCGTGCCTCCTTCTGTGGTCTTGATGACTCTTCTCCTGGGATTCATTCTGGAGAATCTATGGAAAAGTGACAGCAGCAACTAAATCTGGAATCTGTGTCCATGGCTGCAGCCAGGGAGACCCTGTGGTAGTTTTGACTCTGCCGCGCATTTATTCTGTCCTTGGGCGTGTTTCCTAAGTCTCTGTGCATGTTTACCTCATCTCTAAAATGGGGTAAAAAGTATACTTCACAGGGCTGTGTGTGGATTGGTATTCTGTGCTGAGCACGGTGTCTTCATAAAGGCTGTATTTGGTGCTTAATAAATACTAATTCTCTCCCTTGTTTTCCTTTTCTTTTAAATTTTTCTTTTATATATTTATTTTTGGCTGCGTTGGGTCTTTGTTGCTGCATGTGGGCTTTCTCTAGTTGCGGCGAGCTGGGGCTCCTCTTCCTTGCGGTGCGCAGGCTTCTCATTGTCGTGTCTTCTCTTGTTCTGGAGCATGGACTCTAGGTGCGCGGGCTTCAGTAGTGTGGCACACGGGCTCAGTAGTTGTGGCTCATGGGCTTCGTTGCTCTGTGGCATGTGGGATCTCCCCGGACCAGGGCTCGAACCCGTGTTCCCTGAATTGGCAGGTGGATTCTTAACCACTGTGCCACCAGGGAAGCCCTCCCTTGTTTTCTTTAAAGCAGGGTGTCACACATGTTCTGAGTGTATAAGAACATTTACCTTTCAGATCAGGAACTCAGCCATCAGGACCATTGATTGTAGCTTTCAAGGCTGGATTTTTATACGGTGACCCTGGTTACAAGTAGGCTGTTCTCTTCTCTTGGTAAGTGCAAGAGTTATACCTTTTCTATTGGAGTTGAGAAAATTTGGCCATTGTATTTGTACCTAAAACAGGTGATGTGGAAATTTTTGTTCCATTCTTGGAGAACTCCATCTCATTTTTCTTCAGGTTACTTGAGAAAGCCAAAGGAGTTGGTAGTTTATGTTGGCATGCAGGGTTGAGAGAGAACATAAAAATGGGTGGGACATATCTTCAGCGATGGATGGAGATGTGAACATTTTTGGCTTAAAAGTCAATTTTCCTTTGCTATTGTACTCAGGCCAAGAAAGCACCAATTACTTTAGGTCTTTCCTGCAGTAATTAATTCACCTGGAATGCCTTCCTCTCCTCCCTTCCTGTAGTCCTGTCCCCATGAATTATTTCTCTTTATTCTGGATGGACGCTGTCCTAGGGACAGAGCTGGAAGAAGCCAAGCCGGGCGGCAGAGGAGCGGGGGAGGCAGCGGAGACAGACACGCATGCGCTCACTGCCTCCACTCCTTGTCTTGAGTTTAAAGCATCTGGCCTTGCGGCTCTCAGTACCGGGAGAAAGAAGGGTGCCCTGGGACCTGAGGGTCCTGAGGGGATAACTAAACTCGGAGCAGGGGAGTAAGTGGACGCAGGCGCCACAGGACCCAGAGGGGAAGCAGCAGAACCAGGATGGGTGGTGGGTTTGGGGGCTCATGGGCGGCGCTTGAAGAAGCAGCACAGGTCAGCAGGGACGGCACGTGGAGGAGTAGCGAGAATGCCAGCGGTGCAAATGCAGCAGGCAAGGGCCCTCTCCTCTCACATCTCTGTGGGTCTGACCCCTTTCTGGATCATTTTAGCTACAGTTAATGAGCTGCCATCCCGTCGTTTAGGGAAGCATCCAGTGGGTCAGGCCCTGTTCTGGAAGTGGGGATACAAACAAAAGTGGGACGTGGTCCCAGCCCCCAAGGAGTTGCAGCCAGTTGCTGCTTTCCCAATCCTGGCTGTGTGAGAATCTCCCCAGAACTTTAGAGCACACACCAGCCAACGTTTCTGACTCCGGTGACTGGACCGGTCTGCCATTTCCCCACCTAGTGAGTGACTATGACCTGGAGGAGGAGGTCAGGGTCCCTTCTTTTCAGGCGCCACGCTAAGGGCCTCACATAAGCGGGGGTAAGATAAGTAAACAGTGGTGTGCTTGAGCGGCTCAGCTCAGCTCACAGGAGTCAATTATGCACATTTCTCAACTTGATACGCAGTGACATCACGCTGATACTTTGAAATCAGCCATGGAGGTATTATTTATGCAGTGGAAATCGGCAAATGATAAAAATCACTGGCATTTCCCTTTCTAGAAAGCCAGTTGTTAAACACTTCTGTGTGGTGTGTGTGTTGTGAATGTTCTCATTTAATTTAACCTTCACAATAAGCCCAGGTTTTATGTATGGAATAACACTTTACTGCTTTCAAATCACTTTTTTTTTTTTAATGTGGACCATTTTTAAAGTCTTTATTGAATTTGTTGCAACATTCCTTCCGTTTTATGTTTTGGTTTTTTGGCCACAAGGCATGTGGGATCTTAGCTCCCCAACCACACCCCCTGCATGGGAAGGCGAAGTCTTTAACCACTGGACTGCCAGGGAAGTCCCTCAAATCACTTTTAAATATGTTATCTTCCTCTCCCTATAATCCCATGAGAATAGGTAGGCAGGTGCATTATCCCCATTTTGAAGAAACAGTGGCTCAGAGGGGTTGCACAGCTAGGAGGGCCGTACCTGACATGGAGTCCAAGTTTGATTCCTGGCTGTACTTTTCCTACTCTGGCAGGCACTGCCCAGCGGTCAGATTTCTGGTTCTGAGTCAGTGTCCTGATCACAAGAGCTGGAGAGACCAGACCTGACCTCATTCTCAGATATCTGATAACCGGAAGTTTCCCCAACACTGGCAGGTGTCACTTAATAAATGACATTCCTGCTCTGTTTATTTTTATGCATTGCATCTTCTCCTGCTAGGTTCAGGGCCTAAATAGGCAGGCTTAACAGAGGCCTCCAATCCAGAGGGTTTATATTTTGAAAGGGTGTTGTGCTGTGCCAGGGAAGCCTGCTTTGGGCTGGCATGGAAAGAATAGAATCCAGAACATTAAAAAAAACCCACCCCAATAAGGTCTTGGCCAAGGCCGTGGGAATTTCCAGAGTTCACTTGTTCTAACTGAGGTAGCAATTAATATACTTCGCTAGTATGAAGCCTAGAGATTTATATCACCATGGAAAATCCCCAGCAGAGAAGGAGCTAGTTCTAAAGTGGTGAAAATAGTGGCAAACTCGCCGCTAATACTGCCTGCTGTGGAAACAAGAGTGTGTCCTGAAGAGGGGAGGAAAGAGAAAGTCCTAATTCCTAGGGTGTCACTCCCCACACTTCCGGTTTTGTCGAAACCTACCTGGTATCTCCCGGGAAAAACAACTGAGTGAAAAGCTGGTCACGTCATGGAAAAATCACAGTGAAAGACCTTTTTAAGATAGAATTTTCCATTCTGTCTGGTGTTTGGGTGCCTGGGATTGTTCCACTCCCGTGAGCAAACACTCCAGATGGCAACACTCATACTTCTCAGTGTGTCTCTTACACTCTCTGATCACGACCTGGAATTTCCACAGAGGGTGTCAGATGTCACTTCCTCTTTATGTCCTGAAGGGTGTCCTGTCTGAGGGATGGGCTTCCAGGTGGCACCGGACGGAAAACTTGGGAGGCTCGTGATTTGTATTGCTGTGGGTGGGAGAGGGGACATGAGGGCTGCAGAGATTCTCGAATGGATGGGTCCAGCACCCCCGGGGCCTGTTGGGGAGAGGCAGCTGACCCCTTCACCAGGCACCTTCCACAGCCCCCGCGCTCCCTGCCACCCCCAGTGCTCAGCCCCACAGTGAAAATTCGTTTTCTTTGGAATCCGTAAACACGAGGGTGCCCCAGAGGTGTCTCAGACCACGTGGATCCGCAGCAGTCCCCACGGTGTCTGCGCAGAGTGCCCCCAGGTTGGGGCTGTTGACGGGAACTCTGGGACTCATCCCTCCCGGGTGGACCCACCCGTACTGCAGCAGGGGAATTGGCCTCAGGAGCTCTGGTGCTTTGGGGAGCAATGTAGACGGACCCAGAGTTTCAGACTCAGGATCTGAGGGGAGACTGGAGGCAGCTTGTATAACCAAAGAGACAGCAGCAGGAAGGTGCAGGATAAAGCAGATTTGCTGGCCAACATTTTCAAAAACATTGCTGCAGTGTGGTTCCCAGAGAAGCAGCACCGGCCCTACTTGGAAACTTCCCTGGCGGTCCAGTGGCTAAGACTCTGCGCTTCCACTTCAGGGGGCACAGGTTCAATCCCTGGTTGGGGCACTAAGATCCCACATGCTGCACGGTGCGGCCAAAAAAACGAAAACAAAAAAAAGGAAACTTGTTAGAAATGCAGAGTTGCTGACCCCACGCCACCCACCTGCATCAGAATCTGCATGTTAACAAGAGCCCAGGGCATTCCTGTGCAGTTCCAGCTTGAGCAGCACAGTTCTGGATGAAGCCAGGCCTTTGTCAGCTCCCCATGACGCTACCCGCTGACCAAGACGAGGTCCAGGGCACATCCAGGTGCTGAACTATCTATTCTACTGTAAATATGTTCAAGTAGAGAGTTCAGTGGGGGAGATCTCCTCTCTCTCTCACACACATACATGTATATTATGTCATAAAGGACCCAGACTCAGAAGAGATTGAAGTTTCATGCTCGGTTTTGTCACCTAATCCTCGTGGAGCCTTGACCAAGTCCCTGACTTCTCTAACAGGTTTCCGTATCTCTAAAAAAAATGTAATCGATGACTCCACTGAGCTGGGCCCTCACAGGGAGCAAGCAGGAGACATTTCACGCGTGCTAACGCATTTAGTCCTCTGGACAGCCCATACGCACCAGCGCTACTGTTTCCCGCATTTGACAGGGGAAGAGCTGGAGGCAGAGTGCTAACCTACTTGCTGGGGACCACACGGCTCGTGCGTGGTGGAGTGGGTCTGGCGCCTGGCTGGTCTGCCTCTGGAGACCCTTGAAAAAGCAGCCCATCCCTCATCTCCATCCTGCCCTCCAAGAGGGGCAGAGTGTGCCACTTGCAGCAGAACTTAAGAAACTCTCTTAGGTTTGCCTTTCAGCACCGTCCCCACCCCAGGGACCAGAGCCCTGGGGAAGGGGGACTGTCCCTGTGTCTCCCTAGTTCCACTGCAGCCAAAATGAACACTCTGGAGAATAAGGCTTTCAGTGCATAAAGTAAGGGCATGGAAGAACGTACATATTAGAGACTCAGGGTTAATGACTTTCTAAGTGTGGAAAAGTTTCCTCCAAAGTGTTTCCAATTATAGAGAACTCACATAATAAATGATGAAGGTTCCTAGACTTTGGCGGCAGCAGTAGCAGAGGTCAGAGTGAGGAAGAAGAGGGAGTTCTCAATTCCCAGATCCCAGCATGCCACACAGTCTTCTGGGCTACTGTGCTACCAATGGTTTCACATCCACACCTACCTAGGGGCTCTTTAGATAAATAATCGAAGTGGGAAATCAAACGTACTACTTTTTTAAAAGGTCATTGACAAAGCCCCTAAAATAGATTTCATTTCTCCTCTCCTTTCTGGACTAGAAATGTTTGGGAGTTTGAGACTGGCACTGATCACATTGTTCTTTTCTTCTATGTCCCTAAAGGGGTTTGTTGTTGTAGGTTTTTTAATGGCAGTCAAATACACACATGCCTCAGTCATTTTTAACCTGCTAGTAGCTTGTTGGACCAAACAAACAAACCACCCCTGATTCTCTGCTGACTACTTTCACCAGAATTAGGTCCTGTAGTTATAGGACCTAATCACATTGCTGCCTAAGCCACAGTCTACTCCCAGCCTTCCTGGCTGAACCGTCTTTAGCTTCTTGACAGCTGTGAGCCCCCTCACCCCTATGGGTGCAGGAAACCAGTAAGGGTGCAACTGACGGAAGGATTGTGGACACCTACATCTCTTTCATGTGCCCAAACCTTCCTTTCCTGAAGCAGGGAAGGGCCTGGTCTTGGCACAGAAAGGATACTCAAAGATGTATCAAAAATGCTCAACCGGATGGAAATTATGAACTAACGTTCCTGGGATCACAGCTGCTTGAACAGGTCTATTCCAACTCTGGCTAGTCCCCAAAGAATGAGGAACCTGTCAGAAGCTCCCAGAACATCTCCTTAAAAATCAAAAGCCCTGAGGAGCCCTGGGCTTTTAGTGGGCCTCTAGAGGAATATACTAGACCAATCACTTGTCATAGCATGAGAGACATGAGTGCTGTACTGGATATGAACTCATGGCTGTGATGTCCATTTTATGAACAAGTTGGGACTCATCTCCTGAGAGATTGTCAGGGATTGCAGGGCACATGTTTTGACTCTGAAAGTCCTAGGGGAGTAGAGGGAAAGGTCACCATGTTATTTTAAACTCAAACTTGATCCTCGGATATATTAATGGCCTGGCATAATAACTTCATACAGCAGTTGAAAAATAACTCCCTGCTCCCCTTGCCACTGCTCAAGGCTTCACCACACATCATTTTGGGGTTTGGACTCTACATTCTGAGAAAGATAAAAGTATCTAAAGAGATTCCAAGAAGGTGGAAAAAAAATCAACATGAAAAGAAGGGATGGAATTAGGTCTTATGCAGAATGTTTAAACATTTTGGGAAGAAAGCCACAGGACAATGAAATTGCTGTGTTTAAGTAAAAGAAGGCTGATGATACAAACAGTGCCTGTTTCTATTGTCAGCTAATTAAATGATTTTATTGCCTGGCTCCCATGAGGTTCTATCTGGGGCAGCGTAGGCACTGAATAAGAGCATCTTCTAAGGGAAGACCGTGAGAGTTGTGTGGACGGAAACCGAGGAACAGATTCACCCTCCATGATCCATGCAAACAAGGGCCTGTCAGGTTTCAGTGGTTCTTCCTGAGCCTACCTGGTGACCTCAGGTGATTGATAGAGAATCAGGGATCCATTCTAGAGAGGAAGATTGAAAGACATGTAGATAAGAGACAAATAAGGAAATAAATAATTTAAAGGATATGAAAGAAAAAGTGGAGTTTCTTTCCATGGAGAGTCTTAAGTATGGTAGCCATCTTTGTTATTTTAAGGATACTCTTGCCTGGAGGCAGAGGGCTGTGTTGGATATCCTCTCAAAGGTCTACCTATTTTTATGAGTCTATGATGTATTAGGACTGTGAGGACGGAAACCCAACTCTGGCTAGCTTGGACAAAGGGGCAGACATAGGGCTTATATAACCAATCTCCAATGGGGCAAGTTTGTGGTTGGTCTGGGGGCCCCTGGAACCAGGGAATGGCGTGCCACCAACACTCTATTTCACCTCTTCCTTTCTCACAGAAGAAAACAGTCACCGAGAGGGCTGGCTTTGCGTCTCACTCTTCACTGTTAAAGGAGAGCTGCCTCTCTTTCTTTGGTCCCAGGCCAAAATATTCTAGAGAAGGGCAAGGTCAGGTGCACACCTCTGAAGGCAGGCAGCCCACCTCTCACTGGTTGGAGTGAAGGGAGGAGCAGATCTCAGGAAGAAGGACTGAGCAGACACACCATAGATATCCAGCATGGTACCTATCAAGATGCCAAATTCTAAGGATGTGTGAGCAGGGGCGGAGAAAAGAGAGAGAAGTAGGAAAAAATGTCTGGGTAGGGCTGGGAAGAGTGGGGCAAGCGGTCATTCTGTAGCATAAGCATGCTAATTGTAAGGACATTCAGTTCTGCTCTTGAACCAAGAGGCCTCAGGTCATACACATTTCTTGCCAATTTCCTTTCAACCTTAACTAATAACTTTTCCTCCTTAAATTCTGTCTGAGCTAGTTGGCAAAGTGTACAAACATTTTCTGTTTATTTGTGCTTGGTATGGCTAGAAAGATTCCCATGAAGTGTTTTGCCCTCATTGTTTTGTCTGTAAATTTCTACCCAACATGAACCTTTTCTTAATAGGTTACCTGGGAAATGGTGAGAGGTAGTAGTATTTGTCAGTAATTACATCTTTTTACTTGGTAGAATATATCTTCCAGTGATGAACTCTAGCTGTGAGTGTGATGGAAGCACGTTTGCCCTTGAAGCTGGACACAGAAGCAGGGTCTTAGCTTTCCCAGAATGCATCACCAGCCTGACAGTGGTGGTAACAGGGATGTGCAGTGGACACGACAGGACTTTGGAGCCAGAAAGACTAGGACTTGAATCCAGGTTGTAAAATAAGGACAGTAATGACTAAGGACTGATGGAGTCAGAGCTGTAACGGAGGATGTAGTGCACCATTCAGATCACCCTTCCCGACTAAGGCATTCATTCCCCCAACTACTAAGGGTATCGGGGGCTGATCCCTCACTGCCAAGTCCCTTCCAGGTGTTGCCATGGCCAAGGGACCAAAGTTATATCTCTCCCAGAGTGGCCTGGGCTGATTCAGGGGTTCAAAGGCCCAGCACTCTTACCTCAGCTCAAGGCAATTTTGAATGTGTCCCAGCTCTGTAATTCCCATGGGATCTGCTGTGGCCTTTTTTTGTGACTTCCTCAGTGTTCAGCCTCTCCCTCTGCCTCGTCCTGTCTCCTCACTTCCTAACAGGTGTTGCTTCAGAGAGCACTCCCCAAAGAAGCTTCCTACATGCAAATGTCCATCTCAACGTCTAAGACAGGCATTTGCCTCGTAGGACTTTTTCCATTGGGATTAAAGCCAATGTATGTCTTGAGCAGGTGCTTGTAACGTTATTTTAATGCTTTTAAAGCCATGACTTACGTGGTTCAGTCCTGGAGTTAAGCCACAGTTAGATAGAATACAGTTTGTTCAATCAGAATAATTTCAAAATAACTCAAGTCCTTTACTAGTTCTATTAGGAGCAAGACTTTTGGTTGCAAGTTATAGAAAACCCCACCAAGATTGTTTATGGAGAGGAAAAGTATATATGTGCTTCCATATGGTTTCTGGGGAAGATCATGTAACTATGAAGTCCAGGGGTAGATGTTCATGCACATTGCAACCAGGGACTTGGTGAGGTCATCAGGACCTAGTTTCTCTCTGTGTTGACCCCATTCTCAGGTAGTCTTTAACCGCCTGGTGGTAAGATGGCTGCCATTACCTGCATTGTCTACACCAAAGTTTCAACCCCGCAGCTCATGTCCAGTGGAAGAGAGGATGCCTCCTTTCTGAGTGCTCAAATAAAACAGGCATGTTGTATAGTGGTTAAGAGCATGGACTCTCCCCGCAGATTGCCCAGGTTCACATCCCAGCTCTGTCCCTTACCAGCTGTATGACCAGAGCTGAATTACTTATCCTCTCTGTACCATAGCTCCCTTATCAGTACAGTGGTTGATGGTAGCCTACGCTTTTGCACAGGATTACACATGCGAAATGTGTTAATATTTGTAATGTGTTTAGAACAGTGCCAAGCATATTGTAAACACTACATAAGAGTTTGTTAAAATTAAAAAATACATATCTGATTAACTTGACTTGGGTCACATTCCCACCTCTGAGTTTATAACTGTGGGCCAGAAGGAAACGATGCCCACCCCAGGAAGTGAGGGTAGAGTCAGCTCCACCGAAATACAGGGTCTGAGGCGGGAGGTTCTCTAAAAGCATTCAGGCATCCGTTACCAGATGAAGGGGAATAGGTGCTGGGCAGGAAAATAACAAATGGCCCCTCTATTTGTATTTTTAAAAATTATATACATGGGACACCCAATTGGTTAGCCATAGTTTTAAAAATCTTTTTTAAAAAATTAAGATATCTTTGTAATTAAGTGATCTGCTAGACACCAGATATTATCCAAGTGAATAAAAAGTTAGCATCACCTCAAATGAAACAAATTTTATGCTTCCTAATTTAACACAATGAGAAGATATTCTCCTTTATTATCTTCTAAAAGTTTCCTTAGGACTATCTGGAATTGTGTGTGATGTGAGTCTCCAAATTTATTTTTTTCCTATATGGATATCCAGTTCCCCTGGTATTATTTATTGTAAAATCCATCCTTTCCCCACTGTTCTGCTCTATCACTTCAATTATATTTCAACTGTTCATAAAATTACGAGTTTATTTCTGGCTTTCCATTCTGTTCCATTGGTCTATTTTATTTCTCTGCCAATAACACACTGTGTCCATTACTACACAGGCTAAAGCAAGAAGGTTTAACAGATAATAGAAGGTCCTAAAAAGAGAGTAGGAGAGTCAAGAAGGCAAATAAATCCTAAGTAAGATACATAAATATTAATAATAAATAATGTAAGTAGGGCTTCCCTGGTGGCACAGTGGTTGAGAGTCCGCCTGCCGATGCAGGGGACACGGGTTTGTGCCCTGGTCCGGGAAGATCCCACATGCCGCAGAGCGGCTGGGCCCGTGAGCCATGGCCGCTGAGCCTGCGCGTCTGGAGCCTATGCTCCGCGACGGGAGAGGCCACAACAGTGAGAGGCCCGCATACCACAAAAATTAAAAAAATAAAAAATAAAAAATGTAAGTAATAAGATGAATAAAAAAATGAAGCAAGAGAAAGCAATAACAACAATCAATTCACATGAAACACATCAACAGAACTAAAGAAAATAAAAAACAAATGGAAAGTCTTAAAAGAAGCTAGAGAAAAAAGACAGATTACTTATTAATGAGTGACACTTGACTTCAATGGAAACAATGGAAGCCAGAAAACAGTGAAATGATACCTATAATGTATTGAAAGAAACAATTGCCATCCGGGAATTCTGTACCCAGTGAAAATATTCTTCAAGAATGATGGTAAAATAAAGATATTTTTAGGTAAAAAGAGTAGTTTGCCACCAACAGAAAAGGAAAATTATTCTAAATGGAAAGTCTGAGATACAAGCAGTAAAGAGCAAAAAGCTCGGTAAATGTGGCTACAATTATAACGGTCATTTGTGATGGGGTTTTTTTTTTTTTCTTGGTTGTCTATTTTCGTATAACTTTCATTATCTATCATGATTCTGTGTGTTGACTGGACTCAGCTAGGCAGTTTCTGCTAGTTTCACTTGGAATGTCTCATGTGGTTTCCATTAGATGCTGTCTATAGCCAGAGTCATCTGGAGGCTCAACTGGTCCACCATCATATCTGGGCCTCTCTCACTCTCTGTTTGATGTCAGGGCCTCTTCTTCTCTTGTGGTCTCTCCAGCAAGCTAGCCGGATTTCTTATATGGTATCTCAGGACTCCTAAAAGTGCAAGAGGGAAAACTGCCAGGCTGTCTCAACCTTTGGTTGAGAATGTCACTTCCGTATTAGTCAGGGTTCTCCAGAGAAACTGAACCAATAGGGTATATATATATTTAAATATAGAGACTTATTAGAAGGAATTGGTTTATGTGATTATGGAGCCCAAGAAGTCCCAAGATCTGTAGTCGACAAGCTGGCAACCCAGGAGAGCCGATGATGTAGTTCTAGTCTGAGTCCAAAAGACTGAGAACCAGGAGAGCTGGTCACCTATGTTCCAGTCCAAAAGTTGGCAAGATCAAGACCCCAAAAGAGCCAGTGTTTCAGTTTGAGTCCAAAGACAGGAAAAGACCAATGTTGCAGCTCAAACAGGCAGAAGGAATTCTCTCTTTTTGTTCAGCCTTTTATTATTATTATTAATTTATTTACTTTTGGCTGTGTTGGGTCTTCATTGCTATGCGCAGGCTTTCTCTAGTTGCAGTGAGCAGGGGCTACCCGTCATTGCGGTGCATGGGCTTCTCATTGCGGTGGCTTTTTTTGTTGTGGAGTACGGGCTTCTAGGAGTGCGGGCTTCAGTAGTTGTGGCACATGGGCTCAGTAGTTGTGGCTCGTGGGCTCTAGAGCGCAGGCTCAGTAGTTGTGGTGCACGGGCTTAGTTGCTCCGTGGCATGTGGAATCTTCCTGGACCAGGGTTCGAACCCATGTCCCCTGCATTGGCAGACGGATTCTTAACCACTGCACTACCAGGGAAGTCCCTGTTCAGCCTTTTTGTTCCATTCAGGTCTTCTATTAAGTGGATGAGTCTCACCCACATTCGGGAGGGCAATTTGCTTTACTCAGTCTACTAATTCAAATGTTAATTTCATTATGAAACACCCTCACACACCCAGAATAACGGGTTTTTTTAATTTTTAATTTTATATTGGACTATAGTTGATTTGCAATGTTGTGTTAGTTTCAGGTGCACAGCAAAGTGATTCAGTTATACATACACATATATCTATTCTTTTTCAAATTCTTTTCCCAGTTAGGTTATTACAGAATATTGAGCAGAGTTTCCTGTGCTATACAGTAGGTTATCTATTTTAAATATAGTGATGTGTATATGACAATCCCAAACTCCCAATTTATCCTCCCCCTCCCCCACATCCCCTTTGGTAACCATAAGTTTGTTTTCTATGTCTGTGAGTCTGTTTCTGTTTTGTAAATAAGTACATTTGTATCATTTTTTTTTAGATTCCACATGTAAGTGATATTGTATTTGTCTTTCTCTGACTTACTTCACTTAGTATGATAGTCTCCAGCTCCATGTTGCTGCAAATGGCATTATTGCATTCTTTTTAATGGTTGAGTAATATTCCATTGTATATATGTACCACATATTCTTTATCCATTCATCATAACATTTTTCCAATTATCTGGGCACACTAAGGTCTAGTCAAATTGTTTTATAAAACTAACCATCACAGCTTCTATTGATTAAATCAAACCATGGGCCAGAACAATTAGACAGAAAACCACTGTGGAAATAGAAAACCTGAACTACATTATACACTTATTAGATTTCACATACATCTCTAGAATACTCCACCTAAAAAATAATGCATTCTTTTCAAGTGCACATGGAATATTCTCCAGAATAGAGCACATGCTAGACCATAAAACAATAAGTTCAAATGGAATGAAATCATACAACAATGGAATGAATTTAGAAATCAGTAACAGAAAGAAACTTGGGAAATTCACAAATGTAGGAAAATTAAACAACACACCCCTAAATAACCAGTGGGTCAAAAAGAAATCACAAGGGAAATTAGAGAATACTTTGAGATGAATGAAAGTGAAAACACAACATAGCAAAACCTAAGAGATGCAGCTAAGAGATGTAGTGGTAGTGCCTATAGGGAAAATTATAGCTATAAATGCCTATATTAAAAAAAAGAGGGACTTCCCTGGTGGCGCAGTGGTTAAGAATCCTTCTGCCAATGCAGGAGACACGGTTTGAGCCCTGGTCCAGGAAGATCCCACATGCTGCGGAGCCGCTAAGCCCATGAACCACAACTACTGAGCCCGCATGCCACAACTACTGAAGTCCGCACGCCTAGAGTCTGTGCTCCGCAGCAAGAGCCACCGCAATGAGAAGCCCGTGCACTGCAGTGAATAGTAGCCCCCACTCGCCACAACTAGAGAAAGCCTGTGTGCAGCAACGAAGACCCAACGCAGCCAAAAATAAATAAATAAAAAGAAAAATCTCAAATAATTAACTTAACATTCCACCTTAAAACACCGGGTGTAGGGGGGAAACACCGGGGGTGGGGGGTGGAAGCAAACTACATCTAAAGCAAACAGAGGGAAGAAAATGATAAGGACTAGAGTGGGAATTAATGAAATAGAAAATAATAAAGAAAATCAACAAACCCCAAAGCTGGCTCTTTGCAAAAATCAACAAAATGGACAAACTTTTAGCTAGACTGACCTAAGAAAAAAGAGAAAAGCAAAATTAATAAAATCAGAAATTAAAGAGGGGTTGTTACTATCAACCTTATATAAATAAAAACACTTATAAAGAAATACTATGAACAACTGTATAACAATAATTAAATAGATGAAATGAATAAATTCCTAGGCAGGAATTTATCAAACTGATTCAAATAGAAAGAGAAAATCTGAATAGACCTATAACAAGTAAAGAGATTGAATTAGTAATAATAATGTACCTTGCAAAATATACCATTTGCAAAATCTGCGTGTAGACCAAAAGAGCAGACAGTTTTCAGCATGTAGCTGGCTGCTTCCAGAAACTCCTTTTGCTGGAGCTTTTCTATGTGCAGGCTTTGAATCTCAGTAAATGCAAAAGTCCCTTGAAGAAGTTACACACTAAATTGGTTTCAGTCATTTACACCTTAGTACAAACCAAGGACTTGAGAGATGTGATCTTTAATAACGTGATAAAAGGAGATATTTCAAAGCCTTGAGACTCAAAGTAGAAAGAAAGGAACTTTACGGAAGGATGGGTGGATAAGTTGGATGCCAAGATCAGAGCCCAAAACTTACCTCACTCTTTAAATTTCCACAGTACCAGGCGTGCTTAAGTCCTTTGCAGATAATGATAGCCAAGTGTCTCTCCAACAGAGGATCGTAAATAGGAATCTCAGTGCAAAGCCATGAATCTATAATAGTACGGTTTTGGACACATACCAGCAGGAAGGTGATGGGTTTGGGAGCATCAGAGACTTCACAGAGCCCCTAAAATCACACATTAGGTTTGCAGTTAAGTCTGCTGGCAGCCTCCTAATGGATGTCCAAGCTACAATTACTGCAAAGATTCTAAACTTTTCCCTAAATATCATGCTTTTCTTAGAGACGGGAGGATATACGAATCTTTGAAAACTGCTGTATAAATATTGACATCATAGTTATTTTGACCTCAGTAACCCCAAGCTACCAGCAACGGCAGAGGAGCCAGAGGGTTCAATGTGATTAATCAGTCTGATAGTTTTTCTCTGATTTCAGAAGGCCACCGATTCCTTAAGTGTATTGGGAATGGAAACTGTAAACAAGAGACGTTGCTTTCCTCTTACGTGGTGGTTTCCCATCTGAGCCTCACATTGCAAGTCCTACCTGTACCTAGCACAGCCTTTGGCGTGAAATGCTTCCATGAATAAATTAATGCTTTTAAATGGCTTGCTTAACTCCGTTCTCCTGCACACATTCAGTGAGCTAATTCTATTAGCCCAGGCTGTTAATGGTCCGAGAAAAACTGAAGGAGTTCATTTTTGGCAGACTCCTCATTTATAATGTTAGTGGTTACCGCACCCAAGCCTTCCAACTTAATTGGAAACAGTGGAATGTAATTTAGTTGTGGCTGTTTCTCTAGCTGTTAATTTAGCTGATTTGAATGCCATTAAGGTTTTAATGGAAACAATTCCTCACTAATTAAGCAGAACCTCTATTTGCTGGTAGCTGGTTACAGGTAGGATATGCACCCAGGTTCACTCCTCTCTGCTTCTTAAAGCAAACTCTGCGAAGGCGCTCAGCCCCAGCTCTGGATACAATTGGCATCTAGAAACTCTGGTGTTTATAATCAAAACCAGAGTCTATTCAGTGACCAAACACTAAAACTGCTTGAGTTTTGCTTTTGTAGCTGAATTTCCAATGACAAAATATTGAAGGCGTTTTGTTTATTGCCTCTTTCCAGGAGATCTGCTACTAAGATAAGGCTAAAGCTTTATGACTTTGTTTAAAAAGAGAAGTTAGCATCTTAAGAATCGTCTTTTGAGAAAAAAAAAAAGGATAGAGCCAATACTTTCCACTTCATTATTTTATTAAGATTTTAGTGACTTTGAAATCTGATATTTTTGTCTGCTAACACTTGTGGACCAATTGTGGTTTTCTAAGTTTTCCACAGGAGTGTTCAAGCCGATCAGGCAGCCCCATGCTCTGAAATATTTACAAGACACGGACAGTGATCCTTCTCAGCCATTTCTCCAGGTCAGGAACCAGCCTCAGCTTAGTTCCAAGGGAAGAGACCTGAACCCCAGCTATTTCTGCTTTAGGCCAGTCTAGAAGCCTCCTTCCCCCTTATATAGGTAACTCTATGCCATGGAACCCCAACACAAAATTTCTTCTACAGGGTCATGGTAAAATATTATCACTTTTAAGTTGCAAAGGCAAATGTAGCCAGAAATAGAGAACTCTGTGGTTGCATTCCCTGCATCTGCACCATCCCCACTCCCCCAGCAGCTGAATCTTCCTCCTTCATCCATAAGAACTCGCTCAACTGCTTGTAAATTGCCTTAGTTTTCAGCGGCAGCTTAGATGTTGGCAGCGCTTTATTCAGTCTGGGAAAAGGAGTCTGCAGTCAGCGCATTCAGTTCTGAGGTCTGATGGGAATGTGTGTGACCACACAGCGACAACGTGATTCCACCAGCCCCGCAGGGATCAGCCTCGTTACTTCACAGTGATGTCACATGGGTCCTTGAGGGAGAAACTTCTCTTCTTAATTCCTGCTTTCATCAGGCCATTAGTTAAACTATATGCTTGTCTCATCTCAAAATTCACTGTTTAGCTTACCCAGACTGGAGACCTAAGGATGAACACATCACTTTACTGAGGGAAAATAATCTGTTCTCATTCATTCATTATTCAACAACCACTTATTGAATGTCTAATCAGGAATCGGATAATCTAGATTTTCCAAGATAGCCCCATTTAAAGAAATTTTGATATTTCCCATAAAGACAATTTGTTAACAGTATCTTAAATATGGTCATAATAGTTGAGGTTCCTTATAAGTATACAGATTAGGAAAACAAAGCGGGGTTGAATTATGTGTTCCACATTTGAGGTTTGACTGTCTGATCACTTCAGCTGTGTGTTAACATCTTCGTTAGAAGCAAAGATGAATAAGGCAGGATCCCTGCTTTAAATTGTTCACGTGTAACGGGATGGGAGGCGTGTATGTCAATAACTCTAAATAGAAGGTGGAAAGGGACAGGGGTGAGAAGAAATCACTGGGCGGCTTAGAGAAGATTGTGTTGTGCTGGAAAGGCCACCCAGAAGTGTTTTAGCCAGTGTGAGGGACACGGAGGTTTTGGATTAGCAGAGGTGTGGTGGAGGGTATTGAAGGCAGGCAGCAGCAATGTGCAAAGAAGGGGGAGGAGTTCAGGGCGTGGGGGGAGTGTAGTGAGAGGAAGAGGGCATGATAAACCCACCCGTAAAGCTCAGGCCAGGGAGACTGGACACCATGTAGTAGGCAGTGAGGGTGGGGTGAAGCTGAACGTTCAGGCGCGGGGCGGGGGTGGTGGGGCGTGATCAGAAGGCCGACATGACATCATGAGTAGAATGGGGGTGGGCAGGGGAGGCACGGGGGGAACAAGAGGAACACAGGGAACTAGGAAAGTGGGCGCACCTTCCATGGTGCGCAGGAAATGGTCAGCCTCCCATGCAGGAGGCAGAGGATTATCTGTGGAAATCTGCAGCCATGTGGGGTGGCAGGATGCGTTCTGACATCTGACAGTGTGCGTGGCCTCAGTCTGGCAAAATACTCTGACCAGGAGAAAAAAGACCTCTGGACGAGTTAGAGCAGCACTTCTCAGGATTTAATGTGTACACAAACCACTTGGGATCCTGTAAAAAGGTGGATACTGAATGTGTAGGTCTGGGTGGGGCCTGAGATCCTGCATTTCCAACAGGTGCCCACCTGAAGCCCATGCTGTTGGCCCAGGGACCACTCTGAGTAGCAAGGAGCTACAAAGACACACTTGGTAGTTTTAGGCAATGATTTATAGTGGCTGAAAATCTGAGAAAGTGACTCAGTTGTTTCTTAGTGTGTTCATTTCTTTAAAATCTCAGTTTCAATGTGTCAGGAAGCTGGCACGTGGCAAAATGTGTTTGCCTTTTGGTTCTAGCTTGACCCATGCAAAACTAGCCCTCTTCCCAGGAGCGTGTGTGAACTGGCGTTCTGAGTGGAGAGGTCACAAAGGAGACTCCACTTGGCTGTGAGCAACCCTTTGAGACAATGCACGTGGCTGCCCTGGGTTCAGGGAGGGGATCCCTCCTTTGTTCCAGAAGGCTCCCTTCTCTGAGATCTAAAGGGCTAGAAGGAAGGAAGAGGATTGTCCAGAGATGGCAGATCCTTGAATGTATCCTGACCCAGTGTTCTGAAGTCAGGTTGCAGCTTGGGAGGGGCTGGGGTGGGCCAGTGCCCCAGCAGGGGAGCAGGCTCTGCCACGTTTGTGGGGGCCCCATGGCACTGAGGGATGCTGCCGCCTTGGTCCCTGTTACAGTGTGAGGCTCTTCATTTATGGGGAGACCAGCTGCAGCTTTGTGACAACCCTCGAGCAGCAGAGACCCCTGGCCTCTGTGTGAATCAGAAGAGCTGGCTTCAAGCTTCTTCTCCTGGAGCTGGATGAGGGCGTTCATGTGTCCATTAATGCATTTTGAGCGATCCACTTATAAATATGGGGTCACTGTTTATCCCCCTTCATTATCTTAGGCCACAGAGAAGGTCGTATTTCTCTTAATAATCAAGTTAGTAGTATTCTGAACCACCATTCACTAACTTGGGCCATGTAAGTACATCCTTCTTTCCTCTCCTGGGACAGCCTTCTGGTCTCATCTCCGAAGTCAGAGCTCCAGCCGGACCCAGTGAGCCTGCAGAAGGGCTGGGCACTGCTATGGACCAGCCCAGGCCCAGTGCTGACTGGCCAGAGCATCATCCTGGAGGCTGGGAGCTGGGGGATCAGCCTTGCTGTCATGGGATTTTTGCAGAAGCCTGTGGCTTTGCATAGTGTGCCTGTGAGCCCCTGCTGCACAACAGCCGCTTCTCAGGGGTGGTGATGGGGGGTAGTAGATGGTTCCCCCCCAGGCCTGGGCCCAATGGTGCTGCAGCCATGTGATTTTCACCCATCTGGGTCCTTAATATCCAAGCCCAGACATACTGCTCAGAGGCCCCACCATAAGGATCCCCATCACAGTTCATGCCCGGACAGTCGAGGTCCTGGGATAGAACTGGGATCAGGGGTCACCTAGCTGTCTCCCCCTCTCTTAAAGTCAGTTCCTTCTGGTTGGGAGGGGTCCCTAGGTGTCATGTTCACCCACTGATCAGCACTTGGGCCCAAGTAATCATCAGTTACTCTAATAATTAGAGGTGCACACATGGAACTTCTGGAGTTGAACAAAAAGGGTTCAAATTCCGGTTTGCCATACATACATGGCCTGCCCGTCAGGCATGCACATTGGGGCCAGCTTGACTGGGATCTACGTTCCAAATCCTTGTCTTCCTTGTTGTTAGACCTTGGGCAGGTCATGTAGTCCTCGTGAGCCTGGGTTTTCCCGGCCATAAATGAGAGATAGTGATGCTCCCCTGCCTCCTGGGGTTGTGGGAGGAATGGAGTGATGAGATGCACAGGGAGCTCTTTCACACTTTGTGTGTACACGGGAAGCATCCAGTAAATATTAGCTATTACCGTGAAGTGCTGCTTATTCAATAAGTAAGGAGTTGTGGTTTTATTAGAAACAAAGTAGGTACATCCGCTTCTTAGTCCCTCATCCCTCTGGGAAGCCAGACCGTGAGCTCGTAAACGCATGGTGTCCACCTGGTGGCCGCATCCCCAAACCTCTCATCAAAAACCTTGGAGGAAATGAAAAGGCTTGTAATTTATAAACCAAGGCTTCTCAAAGGGGTGAGGGGAGTGGTGAGGAGGGTGGAGTGCACACTCTGGGGCTTGTGGAGGCTGCACAGGCAGCTTGAAAACAAAGCAGCACTTTGTCCTGTGACTTTGCTTTGTTTTTTGTCATAATATTTAATTAATTTTGAAATTTCAAATAACATTGAAGGAAGTGTGAGACACATCTACTCAAGAAGGGAGCCTGGGTTGAGAGCCCATCTACAACTTAGAAAACGCAGCCAAGCTCACAGGAAAGTGACAGCTACAGGGAGCTAGGGCGTTCCACACCTCTGCCCGGCCAGCCAGCCAAGGCCCACCCACCCCCAAGCTGGTAGTGAAGGAGTGGAGCCCGTGAGCCCTTGCAGTTGGCCTAATTGGAAAAAGCTGGCACCTGCACAGGGCGCTTCTGTGTCCTGGACCCTTGCTTTGGCTTTATAATGCTAATGAGTGAAACGTGAACAAACTTTCGTTAAAACCATTTGAAACACGATGCCCCTTCATCCTTAGGTTTTCACTATTATTCCAGTGATCCTTTAGGATTTGGGGCATAAATCCTTTATTCATCCTAAGAAGTCCATTCGCCACCCTGGCTAAATAAATCTTCTTTGTGGATCTTTTTTTTCCACCCAGTTCTAATTTTCTGTACACTAAAGACTTAATAGAAATTTAACAGTTCATAAAAGTGAAAAACTCACTGAAAGGTGCACAAGTGTGTGGCTTAATGAATTGTTATGAAGTGGATGGAACCAATCAAGAAACAGCATTACCATCCTCTCCACATGCCACGCCCCCCCCCCCCCCCCCCCCCGCCGCCTCAGTCTAGTCACTAACCACCCCCAGAAGGGTGAGCCCAATCCTGGCTTATAACAGCACAGAATTATTTGGCTCGTTTTTGAACTTTATATAACTGAAATCACACAGGATGTATTCTTTGGGGTCTGCCTTTGTCCAGCATTCTGTTAGGAAGACACGTTGTAGATCATTCCTTCTCAGTGCTGTCTAGTGTCCGTTGTGTTGTCCTTCATGATTGGAGACATCCCTGGAGGAGGTGGGTGTATGTCCCTGACAGCACTGGTCCCAGGGATGGACATGTGGCCTGGGTCCGCCAATTGGGATTTCCCAGACTGGAAGCAGATAGTATCTATCTTCCCCATGAGAAGTGGCCTGTCATAGCCGACCCTGGAGTCAGGCCATCTGTGCTCCATTCTGGCTGTGTCACTTACTAGCTGTGGAATCTGCTGTGAGTTATTTAACGTCTTCATTTCCCGTCTTCATTTCCTCTTCTGTAAAAGTAAATAATAATAATAGCATCAATGCCATAGAGTTGTTTCCAAGATTAAGTGAATGCTTAGAACCACGCCAGACGTATGTTAAATGCTCTTAGGTGGGTTTTTATTCTTGGATTATGAACTCTAAAGGTGTAAGGGCTGTGGTGGCCACTGAGTTGCCTGCAGTGTGAACACTGAGTTCTCCGAGTTTCTGTGTGCCACACGCCTGCCGTGCCTTTGCACGTGCTGTTCCCTTTGCCTAATCTCTCATCCTCCTTTGATTCTCACACAAAATTTCCATCCCTCTTGCATGTCTCAGCCCAAAAGGACCAGAGTACCTACTTTGTTTGTAATAAAACACCATCCCCATCGCTGCCCCGATCATCAGGCTATAATAGCTCTCAAAGTGTGGTCTGCAAACCCTGGGGAGTCCTCCTAAGACACTATTTCCCTTTCCTACTTTGGGATCACTTGCACTGATGGTACAAAAGCAACAGTGAGTGAAACTGAGGCTGCTTAACATGAATCAAGGCAGTGACACCAAACTGTACTACTGGACATTGGATCTTTCACCATCATGTGCTAGTTAAAAAAAAAAAAAAAAGCCAGTTTCACTTAAGAATGCCTTTGATTAGGGAGGAAAATTTGTTAATTTTTGACCCTTGAATGCATGTACTTTTAAATTTCTGAGATACCAACTAGGAAGTATGCATAAAGCATTTCTTAAGTACACAGAAGTAGGATGGCTGTCTCAAGGAAAAGCACTTGTACGAATGACTTACAAGCTGAATTAGCTGTTTTTTCCACGGAATACCATTTTAACTTGAAGGAACAAATGGCAGACAGGCAGACGGTGGTTATTCAGACTTGCGTGTCTGGCAGACATTTTCTTGAAAATGCGTAAAGAGAGCCTGTCATATCAAGGAGACTATCAGTTAGTATGTGTGGCCAAAGATAAAATCTGAACTTCAAGTAAAAATGGGAATTTTAGAAAACATGCCAGTGCCACCACAAGCGTGACAGCTTCCCACTACTTAAAGACTTTTCTGGTGAGATGGGAGGACATATTAACAAATGGGACTTGGCCAGCATATTACATCTGGTTCTTTACAGGCGCCTCCCCGTCTCCTTCCAATACTAATTCCATCCCACTCATCGTCTTCCTCCATCTACTGACTTGTACTTCATCCTTCACATCTCAGTGCCACCATAGATGTGATGGACTAGTTCACCCCGGGAGGGGCTGGGCTGACCCCAGGACACCTGCCCGTGGATGACTGCCTTGCGGGGACAATGCTGGTGGTGCGGTGATCCCTTTGTTCAGGGGTCCAGGAGGGATTTGGATTCTCATGGTGGGAGGCTAAAGCCAGCTGAGTGCAGGGAAGCTGGCTCCCTGGAGGGCTGACTCGACCCTCAGTGAATCATAGAAAAATTTAAATTACGTTCTTATTTGATAACTGATTAATATTACTCCTTAGCAATTATTGTGAGATACCTTTTAAAGTCCCTTTTGAGGAATATTTCTCTTAGGACATCAGAATCTCTTATGTCGCATTCCTTTATTTGCTTTAGAAAAATTTTAACATTATTTGGAAATAATTCTGTAATCAAAACTAGGTGCAAAATAGTACAGTGAGTAAGTTCCTCTATACCCGTCACCCAGCTTCCCCCAGTGATAATGTTTTCCTAATCATAGTCCGTTATGAATACTGGGAAACTGACATTTGTGCTATTGTCACTACACTACAGACCTTACTTATTCTGTTGCCACAAAGAAACTCCTTTGTGCTACTCCTTTATAGTTATACTCTATTCACCTTTAAAATATAGTTTTTATTTTAATGAAAATTACACTTCATAAAAATATCTCTGATTGGAAACACTAGTGCCAAGCATAGGGCCATGAATTTAGTACATTATGTGGTATTTAAGCTTGAAAGCCTGGCTATAAACATTGACCTGTGGCTCACTTGCTGTGTGATTTTAGGGAAGGAACATAACCTCTCTGAGCCTTGGTTTTATAACCTACAGAATGAAAATAATAAAACCCACTTGGTAGAGATGCTGCACAGGCTAGATACAAAGTATATGAAGTGCCTGACACGTCCGTCACAGGCACCGTGTTGTGGTCAGTGTCTTAGGTCCAGTTATCCAGGAAGCGGAGAGATGGAGATCTGCATGCGGTTGTTTACAGGGAGCACTCAAGGGATCCACACTTATGAGCTAGTGTGGGCACCAGTCGCTGTATGGGGCTGCTCTGAGGGAGGGGTGTAACTCTGGGCAGGGTGGCTCCCTGCAGCCAAGGGTAAGGCCTGAGGACAGACTCAGCTGTGAGCCTCTGCACTGCCGGGGAATCTGATCAGTGCTATCACAGCATTTACTGTGCTCACTATTACTATTACGGCTCTGAGGAAGGGGGACATCAAAAGCAGAGTCATTCGTAGGTTTCTCATCCGCCCCACGTGTGAACCACATCAAACGCAGGCAAATGCGAATGGCTTGATAGCCCTAGAAAAAGCTGTTTCCTTTTCTGTGTTAGGCCATTGAAGGGGATCTGTTTACGTCTTCAGGAATTGCTATTTTGGGAGGAAGGAAAAAAAAAAGGCAACGGATTCTACTCCTCCTTATAGCTGCTAAAGGGAATTTCCTAAAATTCTCTTTGCCAGCCCCATAAAAGAACTCCATCTTGTGCTATCCTGCCCCTGAAGTGAGATTTGGAGGCAGACTTTTAATAATAACTTTTCGAGAAAGCCCTTCGCAGTGTGCCAAGGACAAGTTGGTATCAGTGACATTATCAGTAGTTGTGTTTGTTTAGTAATAGCTGGAAACCTACTGGAAGGCTGACACTGAGCTAAGGCCGGTGGAGGACACCAAAGAGGAGGTACTGAGTCTCCCACTCAAAGGATCCCACTTCGTGCCTTCTCCCCATGAACAGCTACTCAGAGATAGAATAAATAGTGGAATTTTGAAAGTACCAACCTAAGAAGCACAGTATTGTTCTGATTACTCAGTGGATGTGGATTAAGATCCTGATGATTCATATCTAAACTTGATTAGTGTAGTTTGGTCTATAAATATTATGATATCGTGTCTCCTTTCAGAAGGTAAAGATCATATGTGTTAAAGGGAAGCACACCTGTTCTGGGCAACATCCTGAGTTTTGGGGTGAACAGTTGAAATAAGTGTTCCTGACTTGTTAAGTCTCTGGAAAAAATTTCTTTGGCCAGTTATCCAAGCAACTATTTGACTTTATTTGTTTATAAATAAAGATACAGGTCCATTGTACACAATGATAAAGAAATGATAACAAGAAGAATTTTCATAAATTAAGGAGATTTTTCTGCCAGAAAGCTTGATACACACTTTCTGCCTTTTTCAAACATCCATGCTCAGTATTTGGGGGAGGTGTCTGCACTAACACATGGTAGAGATTGACCTAGAAACTTCCACATCTGTGACAAGGGTACAAGCCCTCATACTCTTCAGAGCTGGGAAGGGTTAAACTCAACCCCACTGGTCACTGTCCTCCAGTACTCTGTCTCTCTCCAGACACACAGACAGCTGTGGCCTTCTCAGGATGGGAGGACAGAGTGGGGTAGGTCACTGCCCTGGAAGGCCAAAGGATGAAACTCTGCCAGGGGAGTGCCCTTGCAGGATGAAGGGAGGTGAAAGCACGTCACCCCAGGGGTCTTAAATCACACATGTTCCCCCTTTCCTCCTCACTTGAGGGAAAGGGCCGGGGGGAAGGAGCCAGATCAGATTCCCTTTGTATCTCCACAGGGCCTTGCACGGATAGAGTTGGTGATTAATAAATGTTGGGTTGCTTCCATGTCCTGGCTATTGTAAATAGAGCTGCAATGAACATTGTGGTACATGACTGTTTTTGAATTATGGTTTTCTCAGGGTCTATGCCCAGTAGTGGGATTGCTGGGTCGTATGGTAGTTCTATTTGTAGTTTTTTAAGGCAAGCTAAGTGTCCATCAACAGATGAATGGATAAAGAAGATGTGGCACATATATACAATGGAATATTACTCAGCCATAAAAAGAAACGAAATTGAGTTATTTGTAGTGAGGTGGATGGACCTAGAGTCTGTCATACAGAGTGAAGTAAGTCAGAAAGAGAAAAACAAATACCCTATGCTAACACATATATATGGAATCTAAGAAAAAAAAAAAGGTCATAAAGAACCTAGGGGTAAGACAGGAATAAAGACACGGACCTACTAGAGCATGGACTTGAGGATATGGGGAGGGGGAAGGGTAAGCTGTGACAAAGTGAGAGAGTGGCATGGACATATATACACTACCAAATGTAAGGTAGATATCTAGTGGGAAGCAGCCACATAGCACAGGGGGATCAGCTCGGTGCTTTGTGACCACCTAGAGGGGTGGGATAGGGAGGGTGGGAGGGAGACGCAAGAGGGTGGGGATATGGGGATATATGTATATGTATAGATGATTCACTTTGTTATAAAGCAGAAACTAACACACCATTGTAAAGCAATTATACTCCAATAAAGATGTTAAATAAATAAATGTTGGGGACTGAATGGAGTTTTCTGTTACCTTATTAACTGCCAGAAAGTGACAGTATGAGTTAAGCAGCAGTGATCAACACCACAAATTAGTCATCCTTAGAGGCAGCAGGGTTTTGACTGTTATATCAGAGATCTTGGGTTCGTGCCTGGAAACTTCCTTGGACAAGTGTCCTTTTAAAATTAGAATCTGTGATGAACTCATCTAATGGATGGTTCACACTCGTCTGGGAGTCAGAGGAGGCCTGGGCTCAGGTCCTTTCCCAGCTATGTGACCTTGGAGAAGTGGCCAAACCACCTTAAGGCACAGTTTCCTCAGTGGTTAAATTGGTTGATGCAGTGCTGCCTCTTACAGGCCTGTTTTACAGGTCTGATGAGCTCATGCCTGCAAAGCATCAGGCTCACCCCAAGTGCTTAATAAATGGTGGCCAGTATTATCATTACTAGGATAAGCATATGTCATGCAAATCAAGATACTTTGACAGCAGAAAGGGGCATAAAACAATTAGAATGATAACTTTTTCTGAAAGATTTACTACCTGACCCACAAATTGTCTTATATTGGTGGACCAATAAAATGGTTCTATTCAGGAGCTATGTTCAATTGTAAAATTCCTTTGAAGAAATTAAACATCTATCTCTGTACATTAAAGAAAATTTGAAAACTTTCTTAATGTTGATGATGTGATCATTAAAAAATATTTTTCTTGATATATATATATATATATATTTTTTTTTTTTTGCGGTACGCGGGCCTCTCACTGTTGTGCCCTCTCCCGTTGCGGAGCACAGGCTCCGGACACGCAGGCTCAGAGGCCATGGCTCACGGACTTAGTTGCTCCGCGGCATGTGGGATCTTCCTGGACCGGGGCACGAACCCGTATCCCCTGCATCGGCAGGTGGACTCTCAACCACTGCGCCACCAGGGAAGCCCTTGATATATTTTTTTAACACCTTTATTGGAGTACAATTGCTTTATAATGGTGTGTTAGTTTCTGCTTTATAACAAAGTGAATCAGCTATACATATAATCCCATATCTCCTCCCTCTTGCGTCTCCCTCCCACCCTCCCTATCCCACCCCTCTAAGTGGTTACAAAGCACTGAGCTGATCTCCCTGTGCTATGCGGCTGCTTCCCACTAGCTATCTGTTTTACATTTGGTAGTGTATATATGTCCATGCCACTCTCTCACTTCGTCCCAGCTTACCCTTCCCCCTCCCTGTGTTCTCAAGTCCATTCTCTATGTCTGTGTCTTTATTCCTGTCTTAACCTAGGCTCTTCAGAAACTTTTTTTTTTTTTAGATTCCCTATATATGTGTTAGCATACGGTATTTGTTTTTCTCTTTCTGACTTCAGTATGCATGACAGACTCTAGGTCCATCCACCTCACTACAAATAACTCAATTTCGTTTCCTTTTATGGCTGAGTAATATTCCATTGTATATATGTGCCACATCTTCTTTATCCATTCATATGTTGATGGACACTTAGTTGCTTCCATGTCCTGGCTATTGTAAATAGAGCTGCAATGAACATTTTGGTACATGACTCTTTTTGAATTATGATTTGCTCAGGGTATATGCCCAGTAGTGGGATTGCTAGGTCGTATGGTAGTTCTATTTGTAATTTTTTTTTTTTTTTTTTAAGTACGTGGGCCTCTCACTGTTGTGGCCTCTCCTGTCGTGGAGCACAGGCTCCGGACGCGCAGGCTCAGCGGCCATGGCTCACGGGCCTAGCTGCTCCGCGGCATGTGGGATCTTCCTGGACCGGGGCACAAACCCATGTCCCCAGTATCGGCAGGCGGACTCTCAACCACTGTGCCACCAGGGAAGCCCTATTTTTAGTTTTTTAAGGAACCTTCATAATGTTCTCCATAGTGGCTGTATCAATTTACCTTCCCACCAACAGTGCAAGAGGATTCCCTTTTCTCCACACCCTCTCCAGCATTTTTTGTTTGTAGATTTTTTGATGATGGCCATTCTGACTGGTGTGAGGTGATAACCTCATTGTAGTTTTGATTTGCATTTCTCTAATGATTAGTGATGTTGAGCATCTTTCATGGATTTGTTGACAATCTGTATATCTTCTTTGGAGAAACGTCTATTTAGGTCTTCTGCATTGAGCTGCATGAGCTGCTTGTATATTTTGGAGATTAATCCTTTGTCAGTTGCTTCATTTGCAAATATTTTCTCCCATTCTGAGGGTTGTCTTTTCATCTTGTTTATGGTTTCCTTTGCTGTGGAAAAGCTTTTAATTTTCATTAGGTCCCATGTATTTATTTTTGTTTGTATTTCCATTTCTCTAGGAGGTGGGTCAAAAAGGATCTTGCTGTGATTTGTGTCATAGAGTGTTCTGCCTATGTTTTCCTCTAAGAGTTTGATAGTGTCTGGCCTTACATTTAGGTCTTTCATCCATTATGAGTTTATTTTTGTGTATGGTGTTAGGGAGTGTTCTAATTTCATTCTTTTACATGTAGCTGTCCAGTTTTCCCAGCACCACTTATTGAAGAGATTGTCTTTTCTCCATTGTATACTCTTGCCTCCTTTATCAAAAAGGTGGCCATATGTGCATGGGTTTATCTCTGGGTGTTCTATCCTGTTCCACTGATCTATGTTTCTGTTTTTGTGCCAGTACCATACTGTCATGATTACTGTAGCTTTCTAGTATAGTTTAAAGTCTGGGAGCCTGATTCCTCCAGCTCTGTTTTTCTTTCTCAAGATTGCTTTGGCTATTTGGGGTCTTTTGTGTTTCCATACAAATTATGAAATTTTTTGTTCTAGTTCTGTGAAAAATGCCATTGGTAGTTTGATAGGGGTTGCACTGAATCTGTAGATTGCTTTGGGTAGTAGAGTCATTTTCACAATGTTGATTCTTCCAATCCAAGAACATGGTATATCTCTCCATCTGTTTGTATCATCTTTAATTTCTTTCATCAGTGTCTCATAGTTTTCTGCATACAGGTCTTTTGTCTCCTTAGGTAGGTTTATTCCTAGGTATTTTATTCTTTTTGTTGCCATGGTAGATGGGAGTGTTTCCTTAATTTCTCTTTCAGATTTTTCATCATTAGTGTATAGGAATGCAAGAGATTTCTGTGCATTAATTTTGTATCCTGCTACTTTACCAGATTCATTGATTAGCTCTTGTAGTTTTCTGGTAGCATCTTTAGGATACCCTATGTATACTATCATGTCATCTGCAAACAGTGGCAGCTTTATTTTTTCTTTTCTGATTTGGATTCCTTTTATTTCTTTTTCTTCTCTGATTGCTGTGGCTAAAACTTCCAAAAATATGTTGAATAATAGTGGTGAGAGTGGACAACCTTGTTTCCTGATCTTAGAGGAAACGGTTTCAGTCTTTCACCATTCTGAACGATGTTGGCTTGTGGGTATGTCATGTATGGGCTTTATTATGTTGAGGTAAGGTCCCTCTATGCCTACCTTCTGGAGGGTTTTTATCACAAATGGGTGTTGAATTTTGACGAAAGCTTTTTCTGAATCTATGAGATGATCATATGGTTTCTCTCCTTCAGTTTGTTAATATGGTGTATCACATTGATTGATTTATATATATTGAAGACTCCTTGCATTCCTGGGATAAACCCCACTTGATTATGGTGTATGATCCTTTTAATGTGCTGTTGGATTCTGTTTGCTAGTATTTTGTTGACGATTTTTGCATCTATGTTCATCAGTGATACTGGCCTGTAGTTTTCTTTCTTTGTGACATCTTTGTCTGGTTTTGGTATCAGGGTGATGGTGGCCTCGTAGAATGAGATTGGGAGTGTTCCTCCCTCAGCTATATTTTGGATGAGTTTGTGAAAGATAGGTGTTAGCTCTTCTCTAAATGTTTGATAGAATTTGCCTGTGAAGCCACCTGCTCCTGAGCTATTGTTTGTTGGAAGATTTTTTAATCACAGTTTCAATTTCAGTGCTTGTGATTGTTCTGTTTATATTTTCTCTTTCTTCCTGGTTTAGTCTCGGAACGTTGTGCTTTTCTAACAATTTGTCCATTTCTTCCAGGTTGTCCATTTTATTTGCATATAGTTGCTTGTAGTAATCTCTCATGATCCTTTGTATTTCTGCAGTGTCAGTTGTTACTTCTTCTTTTTCATTTCTAATTCTATTGATTTGAGCCTTCTCCCTTTTTTTCTTAATGAGTCTGGCTAATGGTTTATGAATTTTGTTTATCTTCTCAAAGAACCAACTTTTAGTTGTTTTTATTGTTATTATTTTTTCTTTTTCCAACTTTTAGTTTTATTGATCTTTGCTTTTAGTTTTATTGATCTATCATTTCCTTCATTTCTTTTTCACTTATTTCTGGTCTGATCTTTATGATTTCTCTCCTTCTCCTAATTTTGGGTGTGTTTTGTTCTTTCTCTAATTGCTTTAGGTGTAAGCTTAGGTTGTTTATTTGAGATGTTTCTTGTTTCTTAAGGTAGGATTGTATTGCTATAAACTTCCCTCTTAGAACTGATTTTGCTGCACCCCATAGGTTTTGGGTCATTATGTTTTCATTGTCATTTGTTTCTAGGTGTTTTTTGATTTCCTTTTTGATTTCTTCAGTGATCTCTTGGTTATTTAGTAGTATATTGTTTAGCCTCCACGTGTTTGTGTGTTTTATGGATTTTTTCCTGTAATTAATATCCAGTTTCATAGCGTTGTGGTTGGAAAAGATACTTGATAAGATTTCAGTTTTCTTAAATTTGCCAAGGTTTGATTTGTGACCCAAGATATGGTCTATCCTGTGGAATGTTCCATGAGCACTTGAAAACAAAGTGTATTCTGTTGTTTTTGGATGGAATGTCCTATAAATATCAATTAAGTCCATCTTGTTTAATGTATCATTTAAGCTTGTGTTTCCTTACTTATTTTCATTTTGGATGATTTGTCCATTGGTGAAAGTGGGGTGTTAAAGTCCCCTACTATGATTGTGTTACTGTTGATTTCCCCTTTTATGGCTGTTAGCATTTGCCTTATTTATTGAGGTGCTCCTATGTTGGGTGCATAGATATTTACAATTGTTATATTTTCTTCTTGGATTGATCCCTTGAGCATTTTGTCGTGTCCTTCTTTGTCTCTTATAATAGTCTTATTTTAAAGTCTATTTTGTCTGATATGAGAATTGCTACTCCAGCTTTCTTTTGATCTCCATTTGCATGGAATATCTTTTTCCATCCCATTACTTTCAGTCTGTATATGTCCCTAGGTCTGAAGTGTATCTCTTGTAGACAGCATATATACTGGTCTTGTTGTTGTATCCATTCACCCAGTCTCTGTCTTTTCATGGGAGCATTTAATCCATTTACATTTAAGGTAGTTATCGATATGTATGTTCCTATTACCATTTTCTTAACTGTTTTGCGTTTGGCATTGTAGGACTTTTCCTTCTCTTGTGTTTCCTGACTAGAGCAGTTCCTATAGCATTTGTTGTAAAGCTGATTTGGCGGTGCTGAATTCTCTTAGCTTTTGCTTGTCTGTAAAGGTTTTAATTTCTCTGTTGAATCTCAGTCAGATCTTTGCTGGGTAGAGTAATCTTGGTTGTAGGTTTTTCCCTTTCATCACTTTAAATATGTCCTGCCGCTTCCTTCTGGCTTGCAGAGTTTCTGCTGAAAGATCAGCTGTTAGCCTTGAGGGAGTCCCTTCTTTGTTATTTTTCCCTTGCAGCTTTTCATATTTTTTCTTTGTATTTAATTTTTCATAGTTTTATTAATATGTGTCTTGGCGTGTTTCTCCTTGGATTTATCCTGTATGGGACTCTCTGTGCTTCCTGGACTTTATTGACTCTTTTCTTTCCCATATTAAGGAAGTTTTCAACTATAATCTCTTCAAATATTTTCTCAGTCCCTTTCTTTTTCTCTTCTTCTTCTGGGTCCCCTATAATTCAAATGTTGGTGCATTTAATGTTGTCTCAGAGGTCTCTGAGACTGTCCTCAATTCTTTTCATTCTTTTTTCTTTATTCTGCTCTGCAGTAGTTGTTTCCACTATTTTGTCTTCCAGGTAACTTATCCATTCTTCTCCCTCAGTTATTCTGCTATTGATTCCTTCTAGAGAATTTTTAATATCATTGTGTGTTGTTCATCATTGTTTGTTTGTTCTTTAATTCTTCTAGGTCCTTGTTAAACGTTTCTTGTATTTTCTCCATTCTATTTCCACAATTTTGGATCATCTTTACTGTCATTACTCTGAATTCTTTCTCAGGTAGACTGCCTATTTCCTCTTCATTTGTTTGGTCTGGTGGGTTTTTACCTTGCTCCTTCATCTGCTGTGTGTTTCTCTGTCTTCTCATTTTGCTTAACTTTCTGTGTTTGGGGTCTCCTTTTTGCAGGATGCAGGTTCATAGTTTCCATTGCTTTTGGTGTCTGCCCCCTGTGGGTGAGGTTAGTTCAGTGGGTTGTGTAGGTTTCCTGGTGGAGGAGACTGGTGCCTGTGTTCTAGTGGATGAGGCTGGATCTTGTCTTTCTGGTGGGCAGGACCACATCTGGTGGTGTGTTTTGGGGTGTTTGTGACCTTAGTATGATTTTAGGCAGCCTGTCTGCTAATGGGTTGTGTTGTGTTCCCGTCTTTCTAGTTGTTTGGCATAGGGTGTCCAGCACTGTATCTTGCTGGTCGTTGGGTGGAGCTGGGTCTTAGCATTGAGATGGAGATCTCTGGGAGAGCTTTCGCTGTTTGATATTACGTGGAGCCAGGATGTCTCTGGTGGACCAGTGTCTTGAATTTGTCTTTGTCACCTAGAGACACAGGCCTGACACCTGGCTGGAGCACCAAGACCCTGTCAGCCACATGGCTCAGAAGAAAAGAAAGAAAAAATAAAGACAGAGAGAAAAATATATAAAATAAAATAGTTATTAGAATAAAAGTTATTAAAAATGAAGAAAAAATTAAAAAGTAATTTAAAAAAAGAAGGAAAGAAAGAAGAGAGGAACCAAACCAAAAAATAAATCCAGCAATGACAATAAGTGCTAAAAAACTATACTGAAAAAGCATACAAACAAACGAACCGAAAACGGACAGGCAGAACCCTAGGACAAATGGTAAAAGCAAAGCTATACCGACAAAATCACACAAAGTCCACCGCCTCAATTTTGGGATGATTCATTGTCTAAGCAGGTATTCCACAGATGCAGGGTACATCAAATTGATTGTGGAGATTTAATCTGCTGCTCCTGAGGCTGCTGGGAGAAATTTCCCTTTCTCTTCTTTGTTCGCACAGCTCCCGGGGTTCAGGTTTGGATTTGGCCCTGCCTCTGCATGTAGGTGGCCTGAGGTCGTCTGTTCTTTGCTCAGACAGGACGGGGTTAAAGTAGCAGCTGATTAAGGGCTCTGGCTCACTGAGGCTGGGAGGAGGGAGGGGTATGGAATGTGGGGCGAGCCTGTGATGGCAGAGGCCAGCATGACGTTGCCACAGCCTGAGGCACGCCATGTGTTCTCCCGGGAAAGTTGTCCCTGGATCATGGGACCCTGACAGTGGCGGGGTGCACAGGCCCCCGGGACGGGAGGTGTGGATAGTGACCTGTGCTTGCACACAAGCTTTTTGGTGGCTACCGCAGCAGCCTTAGTGTTTCATGCTCGTCTCTAGTGTCCACGCTGATAGCTGTGGCTTGCGCCTGTCTCTGGAGCTCGTTTAGGCGGTGCTCTGAATTCTCTCTCCTCTTGCACCCTGAAACAATGGTTCTTGCCTCTTCGGCAGTTCCAGACTTTTTTCTGGACTCCCTCCCAGCTAGCTGTGGTGCACTAGCCCACTTCAGGCTGTGTTCATGCAGCCAACGCCAGTCCTCTCCCTGGGATCTGACCTCTGAAGCTGGAGCCTCAGCTCCCAGCCCCCACCCGCCCTGGCAGGTGAACAGACAAGCCTCTCAGGCTGGTGAGTGCTGGTCAGCACTGATCCACCCTGTGGGAATCTCTCCACTTTGCTCTCTGCACCCCTGTTGCTGTGCTCTCCTCTGTGGGTCCTAAGCTTCCCTCCCACTACCCCCCACCACGTCTCCGCCCACAAAGGGCCTTCCTAGTATGTGGAAACTATTCCTCCTTCACGGCTCCCTCCCACTGGTGCAGGTCCTGTCCCTATTCTTTTTTCTCTGTTTTTTTTTTTTTTCTTTTGCCCTACCCAGGTACATGGGGAATTTCTTGCGTTTTGGGAAGTCTGAGGTCTTCTGCCAGCATTCAGTAGGTGTTCTGTAGGAGTTGTTCCACATGTAGATGTATTTCTGATGTATTTGTGGGGAGGAAGGTGATCTCCATGTCTTACTCTTCCACCATCTTTAAGGTCTCCATTAAAAAATATTTAAGCAGAATAATTATTCTTGTTAGGTACTTAGGTAGTTTAATCAATTTCTTTGCCTACCTGTCATCATATTCTTCTGCAGAATATAGTTTTCAATAGTTTTATAATTTTTAACTTTTTCCACAAAATTCCCTGCATTTTAAGTTTAATAAATTTGAAAATGCTGTTACTTCAATTGACTTCTCTACAGAGCACTATATATTTCATTGAGAAAATAATCTTTACCAGTGATGAAGTACCTGGTAAGCCAAGAGCAATTCTGCTAAATAAAGGCTATTCTTAATTCTAATTTAAAAAAATTTTGAAATGTAGAAATAATTCAGTCCAAATATTTTCTCAGGTAATTTTGTCCTCTATTCAGAGTACCTTTTTTTGACAACTATTTTAATGACACAGCTTGTCAAGTAAGTTGTGTCTGTTTATGATTCTTTTGAATGGTTCCCCAAATTTAGAGGATTCAAGATTGTATGCCTTCTCAATTACATCCTGTTCTAGGACAGAAGCTAAATTTATCCAAATAAAAATAGGAGCTCCATCCAAATATTCCTCTCACAGGTTGAGATCATCCCGGGCACAATTATAGAGTTTCAAAATTAAATCTTATACTTCATTAGAGGGCTCATGGTACCCATCCCCCTCTTTGCAAGATATATTTCAATGCCTTCCTGTTCACAGGGCTGGCTTTGTGGGCTTGTGACTTCCGTGCAGTGCTTAGAAAGACTCCACACTCTGTTTATGGACCCCCTGTCGCCATCTTGAAATTCTTAATTTTTTACCAAGGGATTCTGCGTTTTCATCTTGCACTGGGCCCCAGAAATTATGTAGCTGTTCCTGCCTGTTTGTCAGCTTGGTTTTCAATAATTGTATCTTTCTAAAAGATTCAAGCTCAAAAGCTGAATTTAAAAAGCAAACCAAGGCTTCCCTGGTGGCGCAGTGGTTGAGAGTCCGCCTGCTGATGCAGGGGACACAGATTCGTGCCCCGGTCCGGGAAGATCCCACACGCCGCGGAGCGGCTGGGCCCGTGAGCTATGGCCACTGAGCCTGCGCGTCCAGAGCCTGTGCTCCGCAACGGGAGAGGCCACAACAGTGAGAGGCCCGCATACCGCAAAAAAAAAAAAAAAAAAAAGGCAAACCGAAACAACTCCATTCACTCCACACTTTGAAGACTTCCAAATGATTGTGAACAAAATAAAACCAAAATTCAGAGCATTGTACGGCACTCAGGTTGATTTTAACAAGGTAGTTTATCATGAGGACTCAAATTTTGTAAATCAGTTGATAGGCAGAGAGGAGAATTTTGTGATCCAGTTACTGTGTGTGTATTTGTGTATGTGTGTATAAAACTTGACAGCTCAGCTTCTTTTTCTGTTGGTAGACCATCACAGCTTGTTTGGACAAATGCACTAATTACATACATACATATCACTTCCCAGTCCAAGTAAGTTTCTGCTCTACAGGTTCTTAATTTAGCAAAAATAGTTCTTCTATCAGGATTCCAACCATCAAAATTTATTACCCCCCAGGCCTTCCCTGGTGGTGCAGTGGTTGAGAGTCTGCCTGCCGATGCAGGGGACACGGGTTCGTGCCCCGGTCTGGGAAGATTCCACATGCTGCGGAGCGGCTAGGCCCGTGAGCCATGGCTGCTGAGCCTGTGCGTCCAGAGCCTGTGCTCCACAACGGGAGAGGCCACAACAGTGAGAGGCCCGTGTACCGCAAAAAAAAAAAAAAAAAAAAAAAATTATTACCCCCCAAAGAAAGTTTCTCTTCTCTTCAATGATGAACTTTTAAACTGGATTTATAATATCAATCAGAATAATGTCAAATTTTTCACCTTTGACGGAATGAACTTTCTGAAGGTTTAATTTTATTTCCTGAATTTGGTTTTGAAAAACGTGAACCCTTATTAGAATTAACAAATTTCTCATTTGAACCGTCTGATGACCCTGATGTAAAAATTGTGTCATTTCAATGTTTACATGGTTCTACATCTGCTAAAGGAGACACATTAGCAGCTACTACTTCATTTTTCAGACATGCACAAGAAAATTTGTAATTGAAAATGAGTGACATTAGTTTAGGAGACAGGTCTTTGCATCTAAATGAAAAATTAAGCTTCACAGAGTGATATGGAAACATACCTTGTGCAGGTGCTCCTGTTAAATCATCTTTGAGCATGGGCTACTTAAGTAACAAACTTTTGAAGGAAGTGCTGATGCTTCTTCAGCAAATTTGTGTTTTCTGGTTTTCATGTGGCCAGCAGTAGCATTATGATATCCTTATAGTGTAAGCAAGATGGCCACAAATATTTTATGAAGTTATACATTCATCTACAATTTTAATTTTTTTTTCTAAAAATGTACTTTGATCCTTTGAAGCTGATTGCTCCGCAAAGAGTTTATTGTCAAAGAAAAAATATTACCCAACAGTGCAATAAATACTAGTTGGAGATACACTTTGAGGTAAATGACAAAACCACTGTAAGCAAGTATATTCAAACTATAGTCCAGGGACTTCCCTGGTGGCGCAGTGGTTAAGAATCCACCTGCCAATGCAGGGGACTCAGGTTTGAGCCCTGGTCCAGGAAGATCCCACATGCCGCAGAGCAACTAAGCCCGTGAGCCACAACTACTGAGCCTGCGCTCTAGATCCGTGAGCCACAACTGCTGGGCCCTTGCATCACAACTACTGAAGCCCGCGTGCCTGGAGCCCGTGCTCTGCAACAAGAGAAGCCACTGCAATGAGAAGCCTGCACACCACAATGAAGAGTAGCCCCGACTCACTGCAACTACAGAAAGCCTGCGCGCAGCAACGAAGACCCAATGCAGCCAAACGTAAATAACTAAAATAAATAAATTTTTAAAAATAGGCAGACTGAATTATACCGTTTTAAAAAACAAAAATCTCTCCATACACTCTATGACGGGGCTCCTTAGCCCTCACTTCCTGAACATATTTCACCTACAACTACCCTACACTTTCCCACTGACCTTGCTGACATGTGGCCAGGCAGCTTCATGGACCTCCCTGGCCACAGCAGGGACAAGGGGGAGGTGACAGGCAGCAGGATCTGTCACCACCACTGAGTCCCTAGGAACTGGTGGTTAGGCACCAGTATTTTATCATGTGGTCCTTCAGAGACGGTGTCAGTTGTACCTCGTCAGGGAACAGTTGGGAAAAGAGAGAAGGTTGTTGCTGGTCATCCTTCAGATTTTATTACGAGGAAAAGTGAGACCTCTTTACTGCACCTGTGTCTCCACACTACTGCTCAAGACTGGCAAAGGCTGAGAATCCCAAGAGGAGGTCTACTAAACCCCTACCAGGTTGTTGAATTCCACAATTATTAATAATGTTTTGTTTTAAAAATGGAGCATGAGGAGGACCTTCAAGACGGCAGAGTTGTAAGATGTGGAGATCACCTTCCTCCCCACAAATACATCAGAAATACATCTACATGTGGAACAACTCCTACAGGACACCTACCGAACGCTGGCAGAAGACCTCAAACTTCCAATAAGGCAAGAAACTCCCTTTGTACATGGGTAGGGCAAAAGAAAAAAGAAAAAACAGAAAAAAGAATAGGGACAGGACCTGCACCAGTGGGAGGGAGCTGTGAAGGAGGAAAGGTTTCCACACACTAGGAAGCCCATTCACGGGCTGAGATGGCAGGAGGCGGCGGGGGGGAAGCTTTGGAGCCATGAAGGAGAGCACAGCAACAGGGGTGCAGAGTGCAAAGCAGAGATTCCCGCACAGAGGATTGGTGCCGACCAGCACTCACCAGCCCAAGAGGATTGTCCGCTCACCCGCCAGGGCAGGTGGGGGCTGGGAGCTGAGGCTTCAGCTTCAGAGGTCAGATCCTAGGAGTGAACACAGCCAGAAGGGGGCTAGTGCGCCAAAGCTAGCCAGGAGGGAGTCCGGGAAAAAGTCTGGAACTGCCAAAGAGGCAAGAGACATTTGTTTTGGGGTGTGTGAGGAGAGGAGATTCAGAGCACCACTTAAATGAGCTCCAGAGATGGGTGTGAGCTGCAGCTATCAGCGTGGACACCAGAGACGGGCATTAAATGCTAAGGCTGCTGCTGCCACCAAGAAGCCTGTGTGCAAGCACAGGTCACTGTACACACCTCCCATCCCGGGAGCCTGTGCAGCCCACCATTGTCACGGTCCTGTGATCCAGGGACCACTTCCCTGGGAGAACACACGGCGCGCCTCAGGCTGTTGCAAAGTCATGCTGGCCTCTGCTGCCACAGGCTTGCCCTGCATTCTGTACCCCTCCATCCCCCTGGCCTGTGTGAGCCAGAGCCCCCTTATAAGCTGCTACTTTAACCCTATCCTATCTGGGAGGGGAACAAATGCCCTCAGGCAACGTACAAGCGGGGGGGGGGGGGGGCAAATCCAAAGCTGAATCCCAGGAGCTGTGTGAACAAAGAAAAAGGGAAATTTCTCCCAGCAGCCTCAGGAGCAGTGGATTAAATCTCCACAATCAACTTGATGTGCCCTGCATCTGTGGAATACCTGAATAGACAATGTATCATCCCAAAATTGAGGTGGTGGACTTTGGGGGCAACTTTTTTAGACTTGGGGTTTGCTTTCTGCATCTAATTTGTTTCTGGTTTTGTTTACCTTAGTTTACTATTTGCAGCTTATTATCATTGGTGGATTTGTTTACTGGTTTGGTTACTCTCTTCTTTCATTTTTTAAAATTACTTTTTAATTTTTAATAATATTTTTTTATTTTAATAACTATATTTTATTTTATTATTTCCTTCTTTTTTTTCCCTCCCTTTTCTTCTGAGCCATGTGGCTGACAGGGTCTTGGTGCTCTGGCGAGGTGTCAGGCCTGAGCCACTGAGGTGGGAGAGCCGAGTTCAGGACACAGGTCGATCAGAGACCTCCCAGCTCCACATAATATCAAATGGAGAGACTTCTCCCAGAGATCTCCATCTCATTACTAAGATCCAGCTCCACTCAATGACCAGCAAGCTACAGTGCTGGACACCCCAAACCAAACAACTAGCAAGACAGGAACACAACCCAACCTATTAGCAGAGAGGCTGCCTAAAATCATAAGTTCACAGACACCCCAAAACACATGACTGGACGCATTCCTGCCCACCAGAAAGACAAGATCCAGCCTCATCCACCAGAACACAGGCACCAGTCCCCTCCACCAGGAAGCCTATAAAACCCACTGAACAAACCTTACACACTGGGGGCAGACACCAAAGACAACAGGAACTATGAACCTGCAACCTGCAAAATGGAGACCCCAAACACAGTAAGTTAAGCAGAATAAGAAGACAGAGAAATACACAGCAGATGAAGGAGCAAGGTAAAACCCCACCAGACCAAACAAATGAAGAGGAAATAGGCAGTCTGCCCAAAAAAATTCAGAGTCATGATAGTGAAGATGATCCAAAATCTTGGAAATAGAACGGAGAAAATACAAGAAACATTTAACAAGGACGTAGAAGAACTAAAGAGCAAACAATGATGACAACACAATAAATGAAATTAAAAATTCTCTAGAAGGAATCAATAGCAGAATAACTGAGGCAGAATAACAGATAAGTGACCTGGAAGATAAAATAGTGGAAATAACTACTGCAGAGCAGAATAAAGAAAAAAGAATGAAAAGAATTGAGGACAGTCTCAGAGACCTCTGGGACAACCACCAATATTCGAATTATACGGGCCCCAGAAGTAGAAGAGGAAAAGAAACGGACTAAGAAAATATTTGAAGAGATTATAGTCGAAAAATTCCCTAATATGGGAAACGAAATAGTCAATCAAATCCAGGAAGCACAGAGTCTCATACAGGGTAAATCCAAGGAGAAACATGCCAAGACACATATTAATCAAACTATGAAAAATTAAATACAAAGAAAAAATACGAAAACCCGCAAGGGAAAAACAACAAATAACATACAAGGGAATCCTTTAAGGTTAACAGCTGATTTATCAGCAGAAACTCTGCAAGCCAGAAGGGTGTGACAGGACATATTTAAAGTGATGAAAGGGAAAAACCTACAACCAAGATTACTCTACCCAGCAAGGATCTCATTGAGATTCAACGGAGAAATTAAAACCTTTACAGACAAGCAAAAGCTAAGAGAATTCAGCACTGCCAAACCAGCTTTGCAACAAATGCTATAGGAACTGCTCTAGTCAGGAAACACAAGAGAAGGAAAAGTCCTACAATGCCAAACCCAAAACAATTAAGAAAATGGTAATAGGAACATACATATTGATAATAACCTTAAATGTAAGTGGATTAAACGCTCCAACCAAAGACATACACTGGCTGAATGGATACAACAACAAGAACTGTGTATATGCTGTCTACAAAAGACCCACTTCATACCTAGGGACACATAGAGACTGAAAGTGAGGGGATGGAAAAAGATATTCCATGCAAATGGAAATCAAGCTAAAGCTGGAGTAGCAATTCTCATATCAAACAAAATAGACTTTAAAATAAAGACTATTACAAGAGACAAAGAAGGACATGACATAATGATCAAGGGATCAATCCAAGAAGAAGATATAACAATTGTAAATATCTATACACCCAACATAGGAGCACCTCAGTACATAAGGCAAATGCTAAAAGCCATAAAAGGGGAAATCAACAGTAACACAATCATAGTAGGGGACTTTAACACCCCACTTTCACCAATGGACACATCATCCAAAATGAAAATAAATAAGGAAACACAAGCTTTAAATGACAATTAAACTGAATGGACTTAATTGGTATTTATAGGACATTCCATCCAAAAACAACAAAATACACTTTCTTCTCAAGTGCTCATTGAACATTCCCTAGGATAGATCATATCTTGGGTCACATATCAAGCCTTGGTAAATTTAAGAAAATTGAAATCATATCAAGTATCCTTTCCAACCACGACGCTCTGAGACTAGATATCAATTACGGGAAAAAAAATCTGTAAAACATACGAACACATGGAGGCTAAGCAATACACTACTAAATAACCAAGAGATCACTGAAGAAATCCAAGAGGAAATCAAAAAATACCTAGAAACAAATGACAATGAAAACACGACAAACCAAAACCTATGGGATGCAGCAAAAGCAGTTCTGAGAGGGAAGTTTATACCAAACAATCCTACCTCAAGAAACATGTCAAAAAAAGAATTTAACCTTACACGTAAAGCAATTAGAGAAAGAAGAATTAAAAAACCCCAAAGTTAGCAGAAGGAAAGAAATCATAAAGATCAGATCAGAAGTAAATGAGAAAGACTACCAAACGTAAAAGAGATAGCTAGTGGGAAGCAGCTGCATAGCACAGGGAGATCAACTCGGTGCTTTGTGACCACTTAGATGGTCGGGATACAGAGGGTGGGAGGGAGGGTGACGCAAGAGGGAAGAGAAATGGGGACATATGTATATGTATAACTGATTCACTTTGTTATAAAGCAGAAACTAACGAACCATTGTAAAGCAATTATACTCCAATAAAGTTGTTAAAAAACAAAAAAGAAAGAAATGAAAAAGAAATGAAGGAAATGATAGCAAAGATCAATAAAACTAAAAGTTGGTTCTTGGAGAAGATAAAATTGATAAACCACTAGCCAGACTCATCAAGAAAAAAAGGGAGAAGACTCAAAGCAATAGAATTAGAAATGAAAAAGGAGAAGTAACAACTGACACTGCAGAAGTACAAAGGATCATGAGAGATTACTACAAGCAACTATATGCCAATAAAATGGACAACCTGGAAGAAATGGACAAATTCTTAGAAAAGCACAACCTTCCGAGACTGAACCAGGAAGAAATATAAAATATAAGCAGACCAGTCACAAGCACTGAAATTGAAACTGTGATTAAAAATCTTCCAACAAACAAAATCCGAGGACCAGGTGGCTTCACAGGCGAATTCTGTCAAACATTTAGAGAAGAGCTTACACCTATCCTTCTCAAACTCTTCCAAAATATAGCAGAGGGAGGAACACTCCCAAACTCATTCTATGAGGCCACCATCACCCTGATACCAAAACCAGACAAGATGTCACAAAGAAAGAAAACTACAGGCTAATATCACTGATGAATATAGATGCAAAAATCGTCAACAAAATACTAGCAAACACAATCCAACAGCACATTAAAAGGATCATGCACCCCGATCAAGTGGTATTTATCCCCGGAATGGATGGATTCTTCAATATACGCAAATCAATCAATGTGATAAACCGTATTAACAAACTGAAGGAGAAAAACCGTATGATCATCTCAATAGATGCAGAAAAAGCTTTTGAAAAATTCAACACGCATTTATGATAAAAGTTCTCCAGAGAGTAGGCATAGAGGGAATTTACCTCAACATAATAAAGGCCATATATAACAAACCCACAGCCAACATCGTCCTCAATGGTGAAAAACTGAAACCATTTCCTCTAAGATCAGGAACAAGACAAGGTGCCCAATCTCACCACTCTTATTCAACACATATTTGGAAGTTTTAGCCACAGCAATCAGAGAAAAAAAGAAATAAAAGAAATCCAAATCAGAAAAGAAGAAGTAAAGCTGTCACTGTTTGCAGATGACATGATACTACACATCGAGTATCCTAAAGATGCTGCCAGAAAACTACAAGAGCTAGTCAATGAATTTGGTAAAGTAGCAGTATACAAAATTAATGCACAGAAATCTCTGGCAGTCCTATACACTAATGTTGAAAAATCTGAAAGAGAAATTAAGGGAACACTCCCAATTACCATTGCAACAAAAAGAATAAAATTCCTAAGAGTAGATCTACCGAAGCAGACAAAAGACCTTTATGCAGAAAACTATAAGACACTGATGAAAGGAATTAAAGATAATACAAACAGATGGAGAGACATACCATGTACCTGGATTGGAAGATTCAACATTGTGAAAATGACTCTACTACCCAAAGCAATCTACAGATTAATGAAATCCCTATCAAACTATTAATGGCATTTTTCACAGAACTAGAACAAAAAATTTCACAATTTGTATGGAAACATGAAAGACCCTGAATAACCAAAGCAATCTTGAGAAAGAGAAGCGGAGCTGGTGGAATCAGGCTCCCTCACTTCAGACTATACTACAAAGCTACAGTAATCAGGATAGTATGGTACTGTCACAAAAACAGAAATATAGATCAATGGAACAGGTTAGAAAGCCCAGAGGTAAACCCACACACATATGGTCACCTTATCTTTCATAAAGGAGGCAGGAATGTACAGTGGAGAAAGGACAGCCTCTTCAATAAGTGGTGCTGGGAAAACTGGACAACTACATATGAAAGAACAAAACTAAAACACTCCCTAACACAAAAATAAACTCAAAGTGGATTAGAGACCTAAATGTAAGGCCAGACACTGTAAAACTCTTAGAGGAAAACATAGACAGAACACTCTATGACATAAATCACAGCAAGATACTTTTTGACCCACCTCCTAGAAAAATGGAAATAAAAACAAAATAAACACATGGGACCTAATGAAACTTCAAAGTTTTGCACAGCAAAGGAAACCATAAACAAGACAAAAGACAGCCCTTAGAATGGGAGGAGATATTTGCAAGCAAAGCAACTGACAAAGGATTAATCTCCAAAATATACAAGCTGCTCTTGCAGCTCAATATCAAAAAAGCAAACAACCCAATCCAAAAATGATCAGAAGACCTAAATAGACATTTCTCCAGAGAAGATATACAGATTGCCAACAACACATGAAAGGATGCTCAACATCACTAATCATTAGAGAAATGCAAATCAGAACTACAATGAGGTATCACCTCACACCAGTTAGAATGGCCATCATCAAAAAATCTACAAACAATAAATGCTGGAGAGGGTGTGGTGAAAAGGGAACCCTCTTGCACTGCTAGTGGAAATGTAAATTGATACAACCACTATGGAGAACAGTATGGAGCTTCCTTAAAAAACTAAAAATAGGGCTTCCCTGGTTGCGCAGCAGTTGAGAGTCCACCTGCCAATGCAGGGGACACGGGTTCGTGCCCCGGTCTGGGAGGATCCCACATGCCGCGGAGCAGCTGGGCCCGTGAGCCATGGCCGCTGGGCCTACGCGTCCGGAGCCTGTGCTCCACAGCAGGAGAGGCCACAACAGTGAGAGGCCCGCGTACCGCCAAAAAAAAAAAACAAACTAAAAATAGAACTACCATATGACCCAGCAATCCCACTACTGGGCATATACTCTATGAAAACTGTAATTCAAGAAGAGACATGTACATTGCAGCTCTATTTACAATAGCCAGGACATGGAATCAACCTAAGTGTCCATTGAGAGATGAATGGATAAAGAAGATGTGGCACATAGATACAATGGAATATTAGCCATAAAAAGAAGTGAAATTGATTTATTTGTAGTGAGGTGCATGGACCTAGAGACTGTCATAGAGTGAAGTAAGTCACAAAGTGAAAAATACCGTACGCTAACAGATATGTATGGAATCTAAAGAGAAAATAAAACATTTTCTGAAGAACCTAGGGGCAGTACAGGAATAAACACGCAGACATAGAGAACGGACTTGATGACACACAGAGGGGGAAGGGTATGCTGGGAGGAATTCAGAGAGTGGCGTGGACATATATACACTACCAAATGTAAAATAGATAGCTAGTGGGAAGCAACCGCATAGCACAGCGAGATATGCTCGGTGCTCTATGTCTACCTAGAAGGGTGGGAGGGAGATGCTAGAGGGAGGAGATATGGGGATATATGTATATGTATAGCTGATTCACTTTGTTATACAGCAGAGACTAACACACCATTGTAAAGCAATTATACACTAATAAAGATGTTTAAAAAAATATGAAGCACCTGATATATGTTAAATTGCCTGAGGCTGTCCTAGGAAAACCTGAAAGTATAGTCAACCAGATTATCATCCCTTGCTTTGGTTTTCCTATAACCTCCTGATGAAGGGTAATCTAGGACTAATTTTACAAACAACTTGTATGTAATAAAAATGACCTTTTGTTTAAATGAGAAGGAGAATGAAGTTGGTGCAGTCTGGAATGGGATAATGTAAAACTAAAAGATAAGGCAACTTGGGCTCATTCAGACATCATGACTTACCTCTCCTGGAAGCTAAATCCCAGGGGCAATTTCTGATCATTTTCTTACCGGTCCAGAGTGATTTCCAGTTAAAGCAGGCTGAGTTCTCAAGGGGTGGGGGAAAACTGGGTAATTTATCTTACTCTTGCTTCATAAGCCCAGGGCCTGCATAAATGCGAGCCTACAGCACTGAAATCCCCTTTTAACTGTGCCCCAAGTGGAGTGTCAGGAAATCGCTCCTTTTTTTCTTTTCTTTCTTTGAGGAGGTGGCGTTAGAAGTCCAAAGTTGTATTGGAGACCAGCTGTATACAAGTTGTGTAAACTTTATTGTCTGAGGGCTTCATCACCTGTAAAAGGTCCTTCATAGCATGGGCTGCCAACACATCTGGGTCACAACAGCTGGGAACAATTTTCAATTGGAAAAATAACTTATGTGGAAAAGGAGAATAAACTTTCATCATATACTGGCTGGTTGTAAACTAAGGCCATGTCAGAGATAAGTTCTAATGGCTTGTTTTTCTGTTGGGTTGTAGTCAGATATTTTGGGGGCATATAAGGCACACATTTCCCAGGTGATGAAACATTATAATAAAATGAAGTGGATCACCTTTTTACCTTTTTTGAGTCGTTTACTAGTGGATTCTGGGAAACAGATGCTGAATGTCTAACAAAATTTTTATATTACTTTGTTAGGGCTTTTTCACAGTAACCTGATCAACACATTGTAGAGCAAACACATCAAAGTAAAAAAGCATATCAAAGTATATAAGTATGACCTAACACAGATTAAAATTGAATTTTTAAAAATATCAAATAATGCTATGTGGACTTGGGTGATCAGATGCCTGTGACTAGAGAGTCCAGGTAGGAGAAAACAGAAGCGAGGGTCCTGTCCAGAAGCAGAGTAAAACCATATTTCAAATTTGGAATCTGTTATAGTTTTAATCATCAGATATCCTGTTCTTTTTCTGGTTTAGGAAGCAAAAAGCATGAGTGGACCTCAATCCACAGAGTGTTTCAGAAATAGAAGTACACGTAGTACTTGTAAATTCTACCTAGATTTGTATCTTGTCAACTCTAAAAGTCTTTCTGTTTGCCCAAAAGTCATGATAAAAGGTTAGTTTTTTCACAATTTCATTTGATGTATTTTTCAACTATTATTTATTTTATAATTTCTAATTTTAAAAATTTGTTGTAGTAGAACATAACATTTACCATTTTAATAATTTTTTAAGTGTACAATTCAGTGGCATTAAGTACTTTCACAATGTTGTGTAACCATCATCCCTATCTATTTCCAGAACTGGATTTCTAATTTTTTAAGCTTCTTCAAGTTATGAGACTTTAGTGTTAAAGAGGGAAAACTGCATGATTTTGCTTTAAAGTGAGATCAGTAAGCAGCTGTTTGCTTTCTTCCTGCCTGGGGATGTAGATTATCACTGAGACAGTTCTTGTTAGGTATGTCTGTAATTGTCAATTTACTGTGCTTAACCCTTTTTTGAACTCTGCTTTTATTCTGGGATGGTTGTAAACCAGGAAAGAGCTACAAAAACCTATACATGCTCTGAAAAGAAATTTCAGCAGGACTATATGGCTGGTGTGGGAGCCGAGGGGAAGTTTATTATGTTCATATATGGAAGAAAGGGAAGTCATTCAAGACTCACAATGGTTAGATGTGACTATGTGTGTTAACTAAATAGGGGGACAGATAGGAGTTTAGTTTCTAAACTTCTGCAATTCAGATTGTGTATGGATGTTATGTCAAATGAAGATGCTTGTAAAATGAAATCTCGGAGTATGTATGTGTTAAAGGAAATCAACAAAGCATAGACCTGAGTAACTTTAGACTCGAAGCTCCCCGAAGCTCCTGATCATCAGATCTAGCCATTTGGGTGTTTACAGAACGTTTAATCTCTCCTAAATGTCCCATGTTAATATCCCCTGCAGACTCCCTCACTGGCAATAGCCCATCTCTAGGTAGCAGTGAAACCCTGCTGAAGTCCCATTTGGAATATTTATGGTCTATTTCTGAACCCATGTCTCTTCTGTTTTGAAATCATGGTTGCAAAAGGCTCAGAATTGAAAGGTTTCATTGTAAATGTCCCTTAAAGAGAAAAATGGAAATGGGACTCTTGGCTTAATTTACTTCATGAGTCAAGTAGGGATATCCATCATTATAATTGGTTTTGACAGAAATATGGCAAAATGTTAGCGTTTGTTAAATCATTATGGCTACTATATGGATGTTGGTTTTAGTACTCTCTATACTTTTCTGGATCTACTAGGACAAAAATGAATATATACAATTTATAGAATTGACAAAGCAGGGGGCATTATCCTTCTGGGGTAGGCAAGGAAAATTTCACCTTTATGTTAATTTGGAATTTACTGGGCTCCCTAGAATAAAGTTGCTTCCAAACTCCCAAGCAATCTTATCTGCACATCTTTTGAAAAAGACTTCATTGTTGCATTCATCCCATTGCTTCAGGGGCGGTACAGCTTACAGTGAAAGAACAATTTCAACAAGTACTAAAGATTGTCCCTATGTTGGCTGGTTTGGAAACTGGTAAGTGAATTCAGAAAATAAATCGTTCTGATTCTTTAGAGCTTTGAGGCTTTGAACAAAATAATGAATACCCCTTAGTAATTAACATGCTTTGTTTGGTTTTGGTTCTTTTGAAAGCAATCAAGGAAAGGGATGGAAAGGAAAGAAGTGCTCAGAAAGCCCCCCAAAGCACTTTGGCACTCCCAAAGCAACCAGATGATGAATTACGCAGTGGGGGTATATGGCTAAGTGGGTCCTATTTTTGTGTTATTCAATAACACTAGGAAACATGCTTTAGTTCACAGCATTGTTTCTCTTCTAGTGTCTCCAATCAGCAACACGTAGCTTTTGGTATTGCTAGAGTGATTTCAGTGTACCAAGTGTCTTTGAGTAGATGTCTAAGGGGATAAAGCTAAGGAAAAGAAGAGGGTAGACAGAGGGCATTTGACCACAAAGACTGAGAATTTCATTCATTTGTGGAAGAATTCCTTGGCTAGTACCTCTGGGAAATAGGATGGTTTATAGCAAAGATTCCCAGGCATACATGTTCTCAGTAACAAAGAGGCTTTGGGATGCTGTGTTGGTGAGGGTGCTTTTAGCTTCAAGAAACCTCGGACCCAATTCAGGATGGCTTGAGCCATGAGGGGATTCATTATCTTGCATGACAAGTCCTAAAGTAGGCATGCTCCACTCAGGCCACACCAGGGCACTGGCACCACTTCTCCGTGGCTTTCTGGATTTGTCCTCTTCTCCGTGTTGGCATTATTTTGCAGCAGCTCTGAACACAACGGTGTTTTGTGGTCTTTTTCGCACCGGTCTTGCTGGACAAGTTCATATTCACTAGGGAGTCCCAGGAGCTGACTCTTCTTCTTCTCTTTTTTTTTTTTTTGAAGTGTAATTGATTCACAATATTGTGTTAGTTTCAGGTATACGACAAAATGATTCAGATACACACACACACACACACATACTTTTTTTCAATAGGTTATTACAAGATATTGAATATAGTTCCCTGTGCTGACGCTTCTTAATGAGGAGGTGCTGGAACCAGCTACCACTGAGGACAGCTGAGATTGGAAAGACGGAGGTGCTACAAAAGTAAGAAAGGAATAATTTTAAGTAGATCACCCCCAATTCTTGAGGAGGACACACCCACCTTCAGTTACTGTTTTCTGACTTCTGGGATAAAACAACCAGCAAAATCAAGTGAAAATGATGCTGTGCTCCATAGGTCACTGCTCATTCTTACTCTAAAAATGAAAACAGTGTGCCTTTAAATCTGTCTCTTAACAGGATTTAAGTCTGTATGCCTAAATTTGTAAATGCAATTTTCTCATTTTCTTTATTTTCTAAATACATTGTGATTGTGGTTTTCATTTCCTCTTTGACCAGCTAGTTATTTAGGAGCAGAATCTTCAATTTATAGGAATTTGGTTTGTCGTTGATGTTATCTAAACTTCTATAAGTTCTATAACTTTTTTCTTTCTACTAAACAATGTGGTGGTCTTAATTTTTCTTAAAAACCTATTTATTTATTATTTTTGGCTGCGTTGGCTCTTTGTTACTGTGCACAGTCTTTCTCTAGTTGCAGTGAGTGGGGGCTACTCTTCATTGCGGTGCGCGGGCTTCTCATTGCGGTGGCTTCTCTTGTTGTGGAGCATGCGCTCTAGAGCGCAGGCTCAATAGTTGCGGTGCACGGGCTTAGTTGCTCTGCAGCGTGTGGGATCTTCCTGGACCAGGGCTCGAACCTGTGTCCCCTGCATTGGCAGGTGGATTCTTAACCACTGCACCACCAGGGAAGTCCAAACAATTTAAACAAACGTGTACGTGGAAACAGACACGGCCTAAAATTCCAAAGGCCAGGCAGTTACGCCATTTTGTATGGTATGGATTTCATGTTGGGCCGTGGCTCTTTAGTGAACCAACTGGAGGCATAATTAGCTTAGGGAAACAAGAATATCTTCAGAGACGTGTCCGTTTGTTTAGGCAGGCTTGTATAACTCTTTAGAGAATCTCTGAAGAGGAGTAGTAACTATGGAGAATGCCTAGCTTTACTATGTCCCAATCAATCCTTAGGTTTCATGGTCTGGAATAAATACTAAGAACCAAAGAATTAACTGACATATTATGTGGCTCTAATAATAAGTAAGGACTCTAATTTTTTTTCAATTTTTATTTTATATTGAAGTATAGTTGATTAACAATGTGTTAATTTCAGGTGTACAGCAAAGTGGTTCAGTTATACATATACATGTATCTATTCATTTTAAAGTTCTTTTCCCATTTAGGTTATTACAAAATATTGAGCAGAGTTCCCTGTGCTATACGGTAGGTCCTTGTTGGTTGTCTGTTTTAAATATAGCAATGTGTACATGTCAATCCCAAACTTCCGATCTATCCCTCCCCCAACCCTTCCCCCCGGTAATCATAAGTTTGTTCTCTAAGTCTGTGGGTCTGTTTCTGTCTTGTAAATAAGTTCATTTGTATCATTTTTTAAGGTTCTGCATATAAGTGATATCATATGATATTTGTCTTTCTCTGTCTGAATTATTTCACTTAGTATGATATCTCCAGGTCCATCCATTTTGCTGCAAATGGCATTATTTCGTTCTTTTTAATGGCTGAGTAATATCCCATTGTATATATGTTCCACACCTTCTTTATCCATTCGTCTGTCAGTGGACATTTAGGTTGCTTCCATGTCTTGGCTATTGTAAACAACACTGCAATGAACATTCAGGTACATGAGAACTCTAATTTTTAAACAAACATACCAGAAATTGTGCATTCAAATGAGTGCTGTCCTCTTCAACATGGTATAATGCAAAAGGACAAATTAGTTGAGTACCCCAACTTCACTGGTTTGGTTCCTTAAATAGCTATGTTGGGGATTCTGAGGCTGAATCTTGCTCAGCAGAAAAGAGTACCTTGATCTACTGTAAAATCTACCCTGCTCCTGGGTTGGGAGGGTGGAAACACAAGTGCTATATAATTGTCCTTCCTGGTCTCATGGTAAGACCCCTGGATTTGGGGGTTTGAAGACCTGCGCTTGATGGCTCTGTCATTTACCAGCTGTGAGATCTTGTGAAAACACATGCTGTGCACCTCAGCTTCTTTAATTTAATGGTAATTAGTCATAAAAATATTTCCACTTTCTATTTCATAGATATGTATGTGATAGCCCCCTTCATAACCTATAACGCACTAATTGTTATGTTATTCTTCAAGATGGTCACTCTGGTAGGCTGTGATCTTATTTGCAATTATTTGGTCATTGTACATGCTACTAAATGGGAGTACATTTACATTTTGAGCAACTTGGGAAAAGCACTTTTATATGTACCTTGTTTTCTTAATTCAGTTAGATTACCTACAAATTAATTGATCATGACCTTTGGATCTGAATGACATGACTCTTCCCCCCAATTAAATTCACTATCAATAGGTGAAGATTTGTCACCACTGGGTTATTAAATAGAGTATGCCACAGGTGTTTGAAGGTTCTTCCCAAAGAGGAATTCCAAAAAATGATTTGTGCAATGGCAGTCTCATTAGTACTAGAGTATGGTCTTCTGAGGATACTATATTGAAGGCCAAAACTCACTTGCATGTATAACTTTCTGTTAGCTTGTTTATAAATCAGTCATTTTGCATTAGAATCTCATGGGCTGTATAGCAATATTCCCATGTGTTGAATCAGAATGATGTTCCTAGGCTGATCCTGCAGTAATTTCTAGGAATGCACAGTTATGTAAACAAGGAGCCCAGATGAATTCTCAGCTCCTGATAGAAAGGGAATTGGAGATTTCTGGTGTTTACTGATAATATGTCAATCTCCAAGCAACCAAATGTTGGTGACTCCAGAATTGCAAAATATGGATTTAATACAGCTGTGAAAAACCTGTCTGTCCATAAGCACTACTAAGGTGAGGGGGAGGCAAGAATTATTGGCAGGAAAGCAAATGAATGGAGGAGAGTCTTTCAGCATTGGAGAGTGGGCTTTCTGAAGGGAATGTTGGCATAGTTCTAATCCTAAGCTATGATGGGGGTGCAGTACCTCTCGGGGGTGAGGGGCCTCTGCCCCAGGCCCTGAGCTTTCAAAGGTCATTCTCTGGCCTTCCTCTCACCATGAAAAGAAGAGTCCACAGGGCCACAGGATGTAACCATCTTCAGTCCACTGTGGTAGGAAGAATTCTAAGATGCCACCTACGATTCCCACCCCCTGTATCTTCCCCTCTCCCTGTGGTGGGACCTAATAATATAATGGATGTCACTCCTGTGATCAGATTATGTTATATGGCAAAGGCATTTGGAAGAGATCATTATAGTTCCTGGTCAGTTGACTGTAAGCTAATCGGAAAAGAGATTGTTTCTGTTCGGCCTCATTTGATTAGGTCCAGTTCTTTAAAAGGGGGACTGAGTCTTTCCTGACAAGAGAGATTCTCCTACTGGCCTTAAAGAAGCAAGTTGCTAATAGTTCTACAGCCACAAGGAATGGAATTCTGCCGACAGCCAGTGACCTTGGAAGAGGGCCCTGAGCCTCAGATAAGACCCCAGCTCTGGCTAACACCTCGACTGCAGCCTGTTGAGACCCAGAGCAGAAGACCAAGGTAAACCATGCCTGGACTCTTGACCCCTGGAAACTCCAGATAATAAATATCTGTTGCTGTAAGCCACTAAGTTTGTGGTGATCTGAAGCAGCGTAGAGCACCTATGTTCATCTTCTCATCCAGTGGTATGCAGAGTGTGGTCTGTTTGCTACTGGTCCACGATGAGCTAAATAAGAGTCAGTGTTCAGTGCTTTCTATAGCAGTTTGACACTTCTCAAACATTTAAGTTGTATTTTATAAAAGTATTGATCCGTAGTGGAGAGGACATTTTAAAAACACGACAAAAAATAGTTCTTGCCCAGAGAAGCATGGTCCCAGTTCATGAGCTGGGTATCTGTAACCCTGACATCCCTGCACAAATGACCCAAAGCCAGGGCCTGCACAGTCCTCTTTCTCTGTTTGCTCATCTAAGGGCAGGTAGTCCTGCTGAGGAAATGACCCTGGGCCTGAGGGCAGCCAATGGGCAGCTTTTTATGGGGAAGTGGGGACGGAGCTTAGGAGGTGTGGGTTGGAGTGTCCGCAGGTGATGTGTGCGCCCCTCAAAGTGCTTGTGGGAGGTGAGAAGAGAAGGCGCTGGAGGCTGTGGCGATCTCTCTACATGCCCCCTCAGGGTTTCCTGACAAAACATGGGAAGGCCAAATTTCCTAAATTCAAGTATGGCTTTCATGTCATTGTGAAGCTTTATTGGACAATGTAGGAGGAGAGAACACATTTTACTTAATGTAATCTTGATTTGTATTTTTTAATATTCTAGACACATGCTATGTGGGCTTCCACTTGTACTTTTGCACTGGGCTTGCACGTGTTAGGAGTGAGCCTGGAGTGTGGTCTTTGCTTGTGGGACTGTTCCAAGTTCTTCTCGTGATGCCTGCAAACCTAGACCCCTGGTATGCTTAAATGGAGGTTTTCGTTTCTTTGTTTTGTTTTTAGTGAGGCCCTACTGTAATCAACACTGAAGGGCTTTCTGCCCTGATTATGCTTAGATTTTTACTCCTTTTTTCTCAGTTATAAAATAGTGGGTTATCCTGGATTTGTAATATGCAGCAGGAACCCAGGGAAGCAGCACCTTTCTTGAACAGCATTTCAGATACATAGCAAATGCATTTGCCAATGTGGTAGGCTGAATAATGGCCCCCAAAGATATCTCGGTCCTAATCTCTGAAATTTATGAAAGTTACCTTTTGTGTGAAAAGAGACTTTGCAGATATGATCCAATTGAGGAGACTGAGATGAGGAATTTATCCTGGATTACCAGGGTGGCGTCTATATGCTATCACGAGCATCCTTATAAGAGGGAAACACAGAGAGATTTGACTCAGTAGAGGAAGGAAATATGACCTTGAACTATGATGTGACACTGCTGGCTTTGAAGATGGAACAAGGGACCACAAGCCAAAGAATGCAGCTCTAGAAACTGGAAAAGGCAAGGAAAAGAATTCTCCCCTAGAGCCTCCAGAGGGAGTGCAGTCTGACGGACACCTTGATTTTGGCCCAGTGAACTGATTTTAGGTTCTGACCTTTCAGCCGCCAGGTTTGTGATAACTTGTTACAGTAGCCATAGGAAACTAATACACCAAAAATTGAGGCTCTTTCTTTCAATCTGAATTAAAAGTCTGGGGGGTTTGGTGCGTATGTGCAACCACTGTCACTTTTCTAGATGCTTTCACTATCAGTTTTCTAGAAGCAAGCTTTCTGGTATAGGCAGAGTACATGAGAGTGAGGAAGAGAGTAACACAGGCCCAAAGGACACGCTTCCAAAGCTATGTGGAAGGCTGGGTCCCAGCTGGTACAGTACTTTAGAACAAAAGAGTGTTTCCTTAAAATAACTGACGGAATGCGGGAAAGGACTATATACGTGTTCAGTTTTATGAATGGCCCACAGTTGACATTTATGATGTATCAGTCCCTGTTAATAGCTTGACTGACAGACAATTAAGGGATGCATAAGACTTCCATCCGTAAATAGTCCTGAGCACGCCCGAGAAGGAGCATGGTTTAGGGCAGCCTCTGGGGACTAGATGGAAATTGAAAAGTGAAACCAAGCGAAGGAAAACTCAGGGAAAAACTTAGGGAACAAAATTTCTGACCAAGATGTCTGAGCCTGGAGTCACCTTTTGATCAGCAGGAAATGGTGAGAAGCCCCCTATCTAAAATGACTGGGACGTGAAAGGATTTGTGGCAGGATAACGGGGAGTCTTCTCCATCTCTCACTTCACTGGTCTCCGCTGAAGCCCTGAGTTAGTCCCGAGGACTGTGGATACCCTTGAGGCCAAGAGAGCGCCAAGTAGCGGAGCAGATGAGCTGAACTTTCATTCCTGTCTTCCCTGGGGCTCAGAGGAAAGACTATTTTGCAAGCAGCTGCTGCACTTCTCCCAAAAGGCCCTTCTTTGTTCCCTTCGGCTCCCAGCCTTTGAACACGTTCTCTGTTTTTCTGTTATGCAGGTGTATGCTTGGGTCCAGCCTGGAAAACATCGCTGAAAGTTACTTGTGTAGCACCTCGTGCGTCTGTGAGGAGTTTGCTGCTGCTGACTTTCACCTCTGCTTGCCAAACAGGTTTTAAAAATTTTTTTTTAATTTTTTGAATCAGACCTTCTGGCCATAATGTTGTCCAAACAGCTGCAAAATCGTCTTGCTCAACTAGTCTAAATTTGGATTTGATTTACATCAGAAGAAAAAACTGTAGAAAAGAGAGCTTACCACCCCAAATCCACTACCTCCTCTGGCTTCCCAAGAGGTCAGTGTTTGCTGGTTGTGAATGACGGTGATCTGCATGGTGAGAAGAAAGATCTTCCCCAGAAATACTTTGTTTGTTTTCTTTGGTATTTAACACATTCCACCTGAGATTTATTGCTATGTGTGCTTTTATCCCTCCTGGGACACAGGGAGATCCTCAAGGCCATGGAGCACATCTTTCTTGTTTTCCTATTCCTTTCTCTTGCCCACTGCCCTTGGCTGTCCAATAACACTCCAGCAACTGCTGCAATTCCACACTTAATATGCAGCCCATTGAATGAAGAGAAACCTTTGCACATTAGTTATTTAACAAATTGGTAACAAAAGTACCTTGAATGTGCACAGCACCTAACCATTTTGACATGTTTTTTAATCTAATGTCTCATTTTATCTCTACAACATCCCTGAGGACTCTAGTATAACTAGTATAGTATAACTAGTATTAATAGTTCCACTGAACAGTTCAGAACATTGAAGTCTGGGAAAGTTGTGACTTAAAAAAGGTCACGCTGCAAATTATTGGCAGGGTTCATGTTAGGATCAGTTTCTTATTCTGCATCCTTGCCATGAGAGCAACAACGTGATGCTTTAGTCCATCTAGTTGACCCACAGTGAAGTATAAAACTTCTCATTTTTGCAAGTTGGGAGGAAACGGGGACCCAGTCATCTGAGTTTTGACCTGGCTGTAAATTGTGCCAATAGGGCTGGAACTGTGGTCTCCCAGATTGGAGAGTGTCAATCAAACCTTCACTCTATGGATAACCCACAGGACAGCCTCGTAGTTCTGAACCACAGCAGGTAAACCATAATATCAACTCTGTCCATTTTCTTAATGTACCCTCTTAATTAAGTCAAGTTATTTTGTTGGGAGTGACTGTGGGAGGCTCCAGGTATGGTGATTTCCAGAAAGAAAATCTTATAGCTGCTTTTGAAGACTCGGAACCCAGAGGATGATACAGATTCTTGCTTCCTTTCCCATCAGGGCACTGCCTGTCCATATTGGAGCCCACCCTGGAGGCTAACTAGGATTTCCTTGCGCACCCACAGTCCCCTCTGCCCTTGGACCGCCCTTCCCAGGGCCCTCTCAGCTGAGTGCTTTCAGTCTGAAGGGGCAGCAGTAGATTCTCTAGGTTTTCCCCAGAGAAACCAAACCCCCCAACTCAAATCACACTTATCTTGAAACGTTAATCACTTTTCACAGCATAGCATCCACGAGTTACTCTGCTAACCGAGCATCAGTCTGCTTCATCTTACAAAAGATATTTTCCCAGCAAATATCTGGGAAGTGAAGGCAAGAGAAGAGTGAGAAGGGAAGCAAACCCCAGCCTGTCCCACTTAGAGTTTCGAGTGTGATCATATGTCCTACTCTCTCCCACTCATTCATTCAACAAACGTTTATTGAGGATCTGCCTTGTGGCAGGAATTACATTATGGGATATAAATATGAATAGGACATGGTCCTTGACTTGAGGGAGTTCATGGTTTAGAAAAGGAAACGGGTTTATTTTAAAGGGAGGTAGAATTACAGGGTTAGAGAAATGCCCAGCATAGCAGGAATGAGGAGCATTCCTGAAAGAGGTGAGGCTTCCTGGAGAAGAGAGTACTTGAATTGCCCCGTTTTGCAGGTGAGGTAATTGAGACTCGGCAGAGAATCTGTGGCCAAATGACAGACTGCAACGCCGGGAAGAGCGTTGCGTCCACTTCAGCATGATCGTGGCATGAAGAAAAGTCTGGCTTCACCACAGTAAGAGCCTGGGGATCGTCGGAGTGGACCTGGGAACAGCACAGCCCAGGGAGACTGAGGAGAGCCTCCAGGAACAGGAAGAGGATCCCCAAGAGGTAGCCAGGAGGAACTTCTATGACCCCTTAGGTGTTCACAAGATGAGGTATGAGGGCTTTGGGGTTCCAGAAAATTTACCCAGCGTCGGGTGGGGTGAGGTGGGGCAGCAGTAGGGGAGGAAGGTTGAGAAAAACTAGGATTTTCTTAGAATTTTATAAAACATCTCTCTTTGCTTTTCCCTGCATTCACGTGCAGCCTTGCAGCACCTAATAATGGTTAATAAGCTCAGCCTCTGAATATGTCATTTCATTCCCACAACAGCCCTGCAAGGAAGAGTCTTTCATTATCTCTCTCTTTAAAAATAGATGAAAAACTGTGGTTTCAGAGGTTTAGCAGTGCATTCCAGACTGCACCTGGAGTTTGAACCCTGGTACTTGGACTTCGGGGGTTCTTAGTTCCCACACTAACTCAAAGACCAGAGGCAGCCTTGACATGAGACTAAATCCATAAATATCAGGTATTAGAGCAGTACAAAAGGGGGCTGGGGAGTGCGCTAGCTGATATTTATCTCACCTATTAAGAGGTTTGTCTTATTAATCCTCACAACATCTCTATGAGAACAGCCCAGTTATTGCTCCATTTTACAGGTGAGAAAATTGAGGAGCAGAGATGTTAAGTTACTTTCTCCAGGTGACACAGCTAGTAATGTGTGGGCCAGGATTTGATTCCAGATGTGTTGGATTCTGAAGTCCATATACTCGCAGCTATAATATGTAAGTTGTGAAAATAAGCTAATGCCACAAATGTTTTGATATTCTAAATCAGTGATTCTCAACTGGGGCATTTTTACCTTTTAGGGGATATTTGGCAATGTCTGGAGAAGTTTTGATTGTTGCATCTGGGAGGGGCATGCTATTGGCATCTAGGGGGTACAGGCCAGAGATTCTGCTAAACATCCTACAATGCACAGGACAGCCCCATGACAAGGAATTATCAACATGTCAGGAGTGCGGAGGTTGAGAAACCCTGTTCTAAATTTAAATAAATTCTAACACATTTTGAAGAAATAGCATATTTTTCTCTACACTATGAATTCCTAGATTAAAGGTCAGAGGATCCTGATTCCAACTTCCTTCCAACTTTACTCTGCTTGTTCCAGAACCTTTTGGGCCATGGGACCACTGGCTCTGTTTGCAGTCCCTGTGAGGATAGATGATGTGAGTGCCAATCTCACCCTAGCCCTGAGACCTGGATGAGAACACAGGAGCATACCTCAGCAGGCTCCAGGTCTAAAGCAGGGACACTGACTCACGACCATGACAAGGGCAGGGCTCCTGGGAAGCGGAGCATCATATCTTACTTGATAGTCATTGGGTATAAAAACAACAACAACAACAACAGAAACACAGTTGACCTAAAGTTGAGAGTTATGTTTTATTTAGGGAACTTGCTGAGGACTATAGCCCAGGAGACAGCCTCTCAGATAGCTCTGAGGGACAGTTCCAAAGAGGTAAGGAAGGAGCCAGGATATAGAGGAGTTTTTGCTGGAAAAAAAAAAAAAAATGTAGTCAAACATCAAAAGATTACTGCTAATCACAAAAACCAGACATCTCAAGATAATGATTTTAGTGCTTTTCTATGTATGGGAAGATGCAAGAGTCTGGGCTTATTGGAATTTTTTGTTTGAGAAGCATTTTAACTATCTAGGGCCAGTATTCTGTTTTTCTCCATCCTAAAATACCCTCAGGGCACAACACTGGGGCAGCTACAGTGGCTGATGGCTTGATGCTGGGCAACATTCATTGTTTAAATAAATGCTGGAGAGGGTGTGGAGAACAGGGAACCCTCTTGCACTGTTGGTGGGAATGTAAATTGATACAGCCACTATGGGGAACAGTATGGAGGTTCCTTAAAAAACTAAAAATAGACCTACCATACGACCCAGCAATCCCACTACTGGGCATATAGCCTGAGAAAACCACAATGCAAGAAGAGACATGTACCCCACAATGTTCATTGCAGCTCTATTTACAATAGCCAGGACATGGAAGCAACCTAAGTGTCCATCAACAGATGAATGGATAAAGAAGATGTGGCACATATATACAATGGAATATTACTCAGCCATAAAAGAAACTGAGTTATTTGTAGTGAGGTGGATGGACCTAGATTCTGTCATACAGAGTGAAGTAAGTCAGAAAGAGAAAAACAAATACCGTATGCTAACACATATATATGGAATCTAAAAAAAAAAACAAGTTCTGAAGAATGTAGGATCAAGACAGGAATAAAGACGCAGACGTAGTGATTGGTTCAAGATGGTGGAGTAGAAAGACGTGCGCTCACTCCCTCTTGCGAGAGCACCAGAATCACAGCTAACTGCTGAACAGGCATCGACAGGAAGACACTGGAACTCACCAAAAAAGATAGCCCACATCCAAAGACAAAGGAGAAGCCACAATGAGATGGTAGGAAGGACGCAATCACAATAAAATCAAAGCCCATAACTGCTGGTGGGTGACTCACAAACTGGAGAATAAATATCCACAGAAGTCCACGCACTGAAATGAAGGTTCTGAGCCCCACCTCAGGCTTCCCAACCAGGGGGTCTGGCAACAGGAGGAGGAATTCCTAGAGAATCACTTTGAAGGCTAGCGGGATTTGATTGCAGGACTTTGACAGGACTGGGGGAAACAGAGGGCGCACACAAAGTAGTGTGTGCATTGGGACCCAGGGGAAGGAGCAATTACCCCATGGGAGACTGAACCAGACCTACTGCTAGTGTTGAAGGTTCTCCTGCAGAGGTGGGGGGTGGCTGTGGCGCACCGTGAGGACAAGGACACTGGCAGCAGAAGTTCTGGGAAGTACTCCTTGGCATGAGCCTTCCCAGAGTCCACCACCTTTAGACCCACCAAAGAGCCGGGTAGTCTCCAGTATTAGGTCGCCTCAGGCCAAACAACCAACAGGGAGGGAACCCAGCCTCACCCATCAGCAGACAAGAGGATTAAAGTTTTACTGAGCTCTGCCTACCAGAGCACCAGCCAGCTCTACCCATCACCAGTCCCTCGCATCAGGAAACTTGCACAAGCCGCTTAGACAGCCTCATCCACCAGAGGGCAGACAGAAGAAGCAAGAAGAACTACAGTCCTGCAGCCTGTGGAACAAAAACGACATTCACAGAAAGATAGACAAGGTGAAAGGGCAGAGGGCTATGTAACAGATGAAGGAACGAGATAAAACCCCAGAAAAACAAGTAAATGAAGTGGAGATAGGCAACATTCCAGAAAAAGAATTCAGAATAATGATAGTGAAGATGATCCAGGACCTTGGATAAAGAATGGAGGCAAAGATGGAGAAGACGCAAGAAATGTTTAACAAAGACCTAGAAGAATTAAAGAACAAACAAACAGAGATAAACAATACAATAACTGAAATGAAAAATACACTAGAAGCAATCAATAGCAGAATAACTGAGACAGAAGAATGGATAAGTGATCTGGGAGACAGGGGGAATTCACTGCCACAGAACAGAATAAAGAAAAAAGAATGAAAAGAAATGATGATAGCCTAAGAGACCTCTGGGACAACAATAAACAGAACAACATTCGCATTATAGGGGTCCCAGAGGAGAAGAGAGAGAGAAAGGACCTGAGAAAATATTTGAAGAGATTATAGTCAAAAACTTCCCTAACATGGGAAAGGAAATAGCCACCCAAGTTCAGAAAGCGCAGAGAGTCCCAGGCAGTATAAACCCAAGGAGAAACACGCCGAGACACATAGTAATCAAATTGACAAAAATTAAAGACAAAAATTATTGAAAGCAACAAGGGAAAAATAACAAATAACATACAAGGGAACTCCCATAACGTTAACAGCTGATTCCTCAGTAGAAACTCTACAAGCCAGAAGTGAGTGGCATGATTGATGAAAGGGAAAAACCTACAACCAAGATTACTCTACCCAGCAAGGATCTCATTCAGATTCGACAGAGAAATCAAAAGCTTTACAGACAAGCAAAAGCTAAGAGAATTCAGCACCACCAAACCAGCTCTACAACAAATGCTAAAGGAACTTCTCTAAGTGGGAAACACAGAGAAGAAAAGGACCTACAAAAACAAACCCATAATAATTAAGAAAATGGTCATAGGAACATACATATTGATAATTACCTTAAGCGTGAATGGATTAAATGCTCCAACCAAAACACACAGGCCTGCTGAATGGATACAAAAACAAAACCCATATATATGCTGTCTACAAGAGAGCCACTTCATACCTAGGGACACATAGAGACTGAAAGTGAGGGGATGGGAAAAGATATTCCATGCAAATGGAAATCAAAAGAGAGCTGGAGTAGCAATACTCATATCAGATAACATAGACTTTAAAATAAGAATATTACAAGAGACAGGGCTTCCCTGGTGGCGCAGTGGTTGAGAGTCTGCCTGCTGTTGCAGGGGACGCGGGTTCATGCCCTGGTCCGGGAGGATCCCACATGCCACGGAGCGTCTGGGCCCGTGAGCCATGGCCACTGGGCCTGCGCGTCCGGAGCCTGTGCTCTGCAACAGGAGAGGCCACAACAGTGAGAGGCCCGCGTACCGCAAAAAATAATAATAATAAAAAAGAGAATGTTACAAGAGACAAGGAAGGACACTACATAATGATCAAGGGATCAATCCAAGAAGATATAACAATTATAAATATATATGTGCCCAACATAGAAGCACCTCAGTACATAAGACAACTGCTAACAGCTATAAAAGAGGATATCGACAGTAACACAATAATAGTGGGGGACTTTAACACCTCACTTACACCAATGGACAGATCATCCAGACAGAAAATTAATAAGGAAACACAAGCTTTTAATGACACAATAGACCAGATAGATTTAATTGATATTTATAGGACATTCCATCCAAAAACAGCAGATTACACTTTCTTCTCAAGTGCACACAGAACATTCTCCAGGATATATCACATCTTGGGTCACAAATCAAGCTTCAGTAAAATTAAGAAAATTGAAATCATATCAAGCATCTTTTCTGGCCACAACACTATGAGATTAGAAATCAATTACAGGGGAAAAAACGTAAAAAACACAAACATATTGGAGGTTAAACAATACATTATTAAATAACCAAGAGATCACTGAAGAAATCAAAGATGAAATCAGAAAATACCTAGAGACAAATGACAATGAAAACACGACGATCCAAAACCTATGGGATGCAGCAAAAGCAGTTCTAAGAGGGAAGTTTACAGCAATACAAGCCTACCTCAAGAAACAAGAAAAATCTCAAATAAACAATCTAACCTTACACCTAAAGGAACTAGAGAAAGAAGAACAAGCAAAACCCAAAGTTAGTAGAAGGAAAGAAATCATAAAGATCAGAGCAGAAATAAATGAAATAGAAACAAAGAAAACAATAGCAAAGATCAATAAAACTAAAAGCTGGTTCTTTGAGAAGATAAACAAAATTGGTAAACCATTAGCCAGACTCATTAAGAAAGAGAGGGAGAGGACTCAAATCAATAAAATTAGAAATGAAAAAGGAGAAGTTACAACAGACACCGCAGAAATACAAAGCATCCTAAGAGACTACTACAGGCAACTCTATGCCAATGAAATGGACAACCTGGAAGAAATGGACAGATTCTTAGAAAAGTATAACCTTCCAAGACTGAACCAGGAAGAAATAGAAAACATGAACAGACCAATCACAAGTAATGAAATTGAAACTGTGATTAAAAATCTTCCAACAGGGCTTCCCTGGTGGCGCAGTGGTTGAGAGTTTGCCTGCCGATGGAGGGGACATGGGTTCGTGCCCCGGTCTGGGAGGATCCCACATGCCGTGGAGCGGCTGGGCCCGTGAGCCAGGGCTGCTGAGCCTGTGCGTCCGGAGCCTGTGCTCCGCGACGGGAGAGGCCACAGCAGTGAGAGGCCCGCGTACCGCAAAAAAAAATCTTCCAACAAACAAAAGTTCAGGACCAGATGGTTTCACAGGTGAATTCTATCAAACATTTAGAGAAGAGCTAACACCCATCCTTCTCAAGCTTCCAAAAATTGCAGAGGAAGGAACACTCCCAAACGCATTCTATGAGGCCACCATCACCCTGATACCAAAACGAGACAAAGACACTACAAAAAAAGAAAATTACAGACCAATATCACTGGTGAATATAGATGCAAAAATCCTCAGCAAAATACTAGCAAACAGAATCCAACAGCACATTAAAAGGATCATACGCCATGATCAAGTGGGATTTATCCCAGGGATGCAAGGATTCTTCAATATACGCAAATCAATCAATGTGATACACCATATTAACAAATTAAAGAATAAAAACCATATGATCATCTAAATGAAGAAAAAGGTTTTGACAAAATTCAACACCTATTTATGATAAAAACTCTCCAGAAAGTGGGCATAGAGGGAATCTACCTCAACATAATATAGGCCATATACGACAAACCCACAGCAAACATCATTCTCAGTGGTGAAAAACTGAAAGCATTTCCTCTAAGATCAGGAACAAGACAAGGATGTCCACTCTCACCACTGTTGTTCAACATAGTTTTGGAAGTCCTAGCCACGGCAATCAGAGCAGAAAAAGAAGTAAAAGGAATACAAATTGGAAAAGAAGAAGTAAAACTGTCACTGTTTGCAGATGACATGATACTATACATAGAGAATCCTAAAGATGCCACCAGAAAACTGCTAGAGCTAATCAATGAATTTGGTAAAGTTGCAGGATACAAAATAAATGCACAGAAATCTCTTGCATTCCTATACACTAATGAAAAATCTGACAGAGAAATTAAGGAAACACTCCCATTTACCTTTGCAACAAAAACAATAAAATACCTAGGAATAAACCTACCTAGGGAGACAAAAGACCTGTATGCAGAAAACTGTAAGACACTGATAAAAGAAATTAAAGATGATACCAACAGATGGAGAGATATACCATGTTCTTGGATTGGAAGAATCAATATTGTGAAAATGACTATACTATCCTAAGCAATCTAAAGATTCAACGCAATCCCTGTCAAATTACCAATGGCATTTTTTACAGAACTAGAACAAAAAATATTAACATTTTAATGGAGACATAAAAGACCCTGAATAGCCAAAGCAGTCTTGAGGGAAATAAAACAGAGCTGGAGGAATCAGACTCCCTGACTTCAGACTACAGTACAAAGCTACAGTAATCAAGACAAGATGGTACTGGCACAAAAATAGAAATATAGATCAGTGGAACAGGATAGAAAGCCCAGAGATAAACCCACGCACCTATGGTCAACTAATCTATGACAAAGGAGGCAAGGATATACAATGGAGAAAAGACAGGCTCTTCAATAATTGGTGCTGGGAAAACTGGACAGCTACATGTAAAAGAATGAAATTAGAACATTCCCTAACACCATACACAAAAATAAACTCAAAATGGATTAGAGACCTAAATGTAAACCGGATACTATAAAACTCTTAGAGGAAAACATAGTAAGAACACTCTTTGACATAAATCACTGCAAGATCTTTTTTGATTCACCTCCTAGAGTAATGGAAATAGAAACAAAAATAAACAAATGGGACCTAATGGAACTTAAAATCTTTTGCAAAGCAAAGGAAACTACAAACAAGAGGAAAAGACATCCCTCATAATGGGAGAAAATATTTGCAAACGCATCAACGGACAAAGGATTAATCTCCAAAATATATAAACAGCTCATGCAGCTCAATATTAAAAAAACAAACAACCCAATCCAAAAATGGGCAGAAGAACTAAATAGACATTTCTCCTAAGAAGACATACAGATGGCCAAGAAGCACATGAAAAGCTGCTCAACATCACTAATTATTAGAGAAATGCAAATCAAAACTACAATTAGGTATCACCTCACACCAGTTAGAATGGGCGTCATCAGAAAATCTACAAACAACAAATGCTGGAGAGGGTGTGGAGAAAAGGGTACCCTCATGCACTGTTGGTGCGAATGTAAATTGAAACAGCCACTATGGAGAACAGAATGGAGGTTCCTTAAAAAACTAAGAATTACCATATGACCCAGCAACCGCACTACTGGACATTACCCAGAGAAAACCATAATTCATAAAGACACATGCACCCCAGAGTTCATTGCAGCACTATTTACAATAGCCAGGTCATGGAAGCAACCTAAATGCCCATCCATAGACGAATGGATAAAGAAGATGTGGTACATATATACAATGGAATATTCCTCAGCCATAAATAGGAACGGAACTGAGTCATTTGTAGAGATGTGGATGGATCTAGAGACTGTCATGGAGAGTGAAGTAAGTCAGAAAGAGAAAAACAAATATCGTATATTAAGGCATATATGTGGAACCTGGAAAAATGGTAAAGATGAACCTGTATGCAGGGCAGAAATAGAGACACAGATGTAGAGAACAAACGTATGGACACCAAGGCTGGAAAGTGGCGGGGAACGTGGTGGTGTGATGAATTGGGAGATTGGGGTTGACATATATACACTAATATGTATAAAATGGATAACTAATAAGAACCTGCTGTATAAAAATATAAAATAAAATTCAAAAAAATAAATTTAAAAATCACACACACACACAAAAAGATGCGGACGTAGAGAATGGACTTGAGGACACGGGGAGGAGGGAGGGTAAGCTGGGATGAAGTGAGAGAGTGGTATTGACATATATACACTACCAAATGCAAAATAGCTAGTGGGAAGCAGTTGCATAGCACAGGGAGATCAGCTTGATGTTTTGTCTCCACCTAGAGGGGTGGGATAGGGAGGGTGGGAGGGAGACACAAGAGGGAGGAGATATGGGGATATATGTATATGTACAGCTGATTCACTTTGTTATAAAGCAGAAACTAACACACCATCGCAAAGGAATTATACTCCAATAACAATGTTAAAAAATAATAATAATTTGCAGTATGCTTTAGAGGTCTTCTCCCTCTCGTGGGCCATTGATGTTTTCATGCTTTTGCAGAGTATTCACTCTCTGTTAAGTTTTTATAATACTTAAATCACCTTATATTCATCTGCAAGATACAGTGTGTCTCATGATTTGCTGTGGAGATTAGTGCATTACTGATACTTTTCCTTTCATATGCCTTCTAAAGAAAAAAGCAAAAGAAGCATGGATGCAAAAAAAAAAAAAAAATTCATTGTTTACTGAAATGGGAGGCAACATTTTTTGTCCACAGCATTCTCCAGGATACAAATTTAGCCTTTTCAGTTCGAAGAACTTTTTGAATATCAGAATATATCAGGACTGCAGTGTATTGTTGTGCAGGTCACACCCTTGGGGATGAGCTGGGGCTGAAATCCCTGGTTTGCCTTGCTCTAATTTGCACAAAGGCACCAAACGAGCTAGCAAAGACCCAACGCTTCAGGTGTGCATAGCTGACTTTAGAGCCTTTTGACTGAGAGAATATATGATAACCCCTCAACTACTATGAATTTGCTAACATGTTAAAGTGAATTTGTATTTTATTAATCATGGCATCGCCTACACTTTTGAAAGACTGTAGTGCCAGTATAGGCCAGAGGTTATTTATTCAATCTACAGACACTGCTTGGCCCACATGGATTTGTGGACTCTTTGCAATAGCTCCAAGTTCTCCCAAGAGCTTGGGGCTGTAGGTCAGACAGTCCTATCCTGGACCATTGTACACAAAGTCCTTCTATTCCCTAGCTTAAGAATTTATTTTAGGGGCAGAGGGCCAGTTGGCAATATATGAAAAGTTTTAAACATTAATGTTACACAATAAAAAATGCAAACTTTAAACATTTTCCGTTTCCCCATTTGAAAGAAATTATCCTTGGATAAAAACCAAAGAAATAATGGCATTGTAACCCACTGCCAATCCCCTCTCCTTCCTGGATCTGCCACAGCTTTGTCGTTCTGTGTTCGAAGACCTCACTTGTCCTATAGACAAGCTCTATCCAATTATAATGCAAGCCACATATATATGGTAAAACTTTCTAGTAGCCACATTAAGAAAGAAAAAGAAAGAGATAAAATTAATTTTGACAATATATTTTATTTAGCCCAATATATCAAAAATCTTATTTCAATATGTAACTGATGTGTTAAAAATTATTAATATAGACTAGAATTAATATATGTGCTGACATGCACTGTGATGCTAATATCTTCCATGATCTAACAGTTAAAGTCAAGAGTAGTCCAACTGAAACAATAAAGTTGTGTCTAACAGAAAAAGATTTTATACCACGTTCCATTTTAAAATTTGAATTACTTGAAATTATATAAAATTTAAAATTCAGTCCCTCAGTGACCCTGGACACATTTCAAGTGTTCACCAGCCACAGGTGGCATGGCTATTGTATTGGACGGCATAGCTCTGGACCTTCCATGTGTTTTAACAGACCTGTATCTAAACCTCATAGGCCCCTTTACCATATGTCAGTGGTTTGGGGAGAAGTTCTAGAATCTTCTCTGTGAAATATTAGAGCAGATCTGTGGTTGTTGTTAGGATGCTCTTGGTTTATGTTGAACTTAAAACCTTCCTGTAGTGTTAGTCCGTTTCAGGCTGATGTTCCCCTGTGGAGATGAAGAATACTCTGCTATTCTGGGTCCTGTAGCGACTGCCATCCACAGTCGAAAGCCATTCCCAAGCAGAATGGTTTTCAGGGAGTCGTGTGCCTTTCACCTTGTCTCCAGGAGTGTGGTTTTCTAAAGGATGAAGAAAGGTAGGATCCTGAGGAAAATTTTCATGGGTGAAGGTCAGGCTGAAGCAGAGGAGGGGAGAGGACTAAGGATGGAGCGGCTCCCACCTCTGAGGGAAATCCACCCCCCACTAGAAGGAAGCCCTGTGGTGTGGTCAAAGCTGGGAGGAAAAAAGAGGATCTCGAAAAAAAAATTCAGGCAGAAAAGTTTACGTGGACCCAGAGCAGCAAACCCAAGGTCTACACAGCTACTGTGAAACAGTACATGGTCAGGACCTCTACTGACCTCTCGGCTACTCCAGAGTAGTTCAGTAATTAGACACACCCCAAACATGTTTAGCATCACACCACCCGCTGCTTCTCATGGTCAGCATTATTTGTCATACAATTTGATCCCAGTGTTTGCTGTATTATTAGATATCCTATGAAACAGAATCTAATAATACACTTCTTTCTTTCTCTAAATGAGTCCTAACCTTGCAACTGGGGTTGCAACTATAACATTGTTGCCTTTATTTTTTTTTTCCCCACTTTCAAGGATTAGGTAATAATACTAAACTCCCTATCTCATGCTACTCTCTGCTATTTGCACTTGGCTTGGTGCTTGAAGAATGTATTTCTAAATTAAAGCTGTGCTACTTTTTATCTCATGCAATTATCCCACACAGTATGGGTTTATAGATTTGCCGTATCTCCGAATGTTTTCTGTCAAGCTGAATACATCCAGTCACTACCAATTGAAGTTCCTCAGCTGAAATTATTTTCATCTCTGAGAATTTCTTCAGAGCTGTTTCTGTTATGGAGGATAAAAGGGATAAAGGATTCATAGATGCCCTGAGTCCGTGCCTCTTTAAATACAGGCCTTGCATCCAGAGTTTGATTTCTTCCTTTTATGGGGGAGAAGTCCTGCTGTCTAGGATGGAAGGATTTAGGGAGTAGTTGAGGTAGCAGGTTTGCCTGGGCTGGTGTTCTGCTCTTGTGTGGCTGCTGAGGACCTTCTGGCATGTTCTAAGAAAGCCAGTTAAAGCAGAAAAGGCCCTTAGGACCAAATCTATTGCCCCCAATATAGCTGTTAAACTTATAACTTTTCGGTGAGCTGCTGGTGCTTCTTGTGCCCCTATAGCAGCCCATCTATGCTGCCTTATGCTTTTCTGTAGCCTTCTTGAAAACCCTTGTTAAATTTAGTTTAGTGAAATGTATTCATCAGAAACAAAAACCACTGGAGTATTGACTGCAAAATCAGTTCACAGAGTGAAACACACATTTCTATATCTTCGTATTCTTCTAAGCACCTATTCAAATACACAATTGTTTCCAGGGTCTATGACCACACAACATTTTGTCTGTGAAGGGTAGATAGTTTAAGAAATTTATTTCTGTTTGATTTCAAATAGAAAAGAGGCAGCATTTTTTTTTTCCAGAAAGGTACATTGCCTCTGACTCTTAAAATAGATTTTCTTCTTGTTCTCACTTTGTAACTGCTGTACGTACGCTATTTGTTTTAATTCTCTAGAAAGAGTTAAACGTCTTAAGGATGTTAACCGCAAATGGAAATAATTGGTCCCTAAACTAAACTTGCTCTTTATGCGAAATATAAGACTCTAAGGGATTCTAGCCTTTTAGAATCATCTCAGAATTTGCCCAGGAAGTATGACATTGGCAGAAAGGGGATATAGGTGCCTTTTCCCATGTTTATATGGACATGGATTCTGGGTTTTACAAATAGAGAAATACGGTACAAGTCTATGGAGATAGTGGAGTGAAATGTAGAGAGAGAAGGAGAAAGATCTTTTTGTATTTTAAAATGAAATAGTTTAACCAAGTCAGAGAAAAGAGAGTATAAAGGTAAAGCTATTTTGACATTGTTTGCTCTCTTTAGTTCTCTGTATGGGGCATCTCAGAGAGAGAACACAGTGTCACAGCATGGATGGAAAGTGTAGGAAACATTTTTAATCTAGAATAGCCAGAACAACCTTGAAAAAGAACAAAGTTAGAGACTCATATTTCCCATTTCAAAACTTACTACAAAGCTACAGTAATCAAGATAGCGTATTGGGTTGGCCAGAAGGGTCGGTTGGTTTTTTCCATAAGATGGCTCTAGTAGCGCTTAGTTGTCTTTAACTTCATTTGAAACAATTTTCTTAGATTGTATTGTGACAGCTGTCATATCAGCGTGCATTTAAAAAAAACTTATTAGAATTGGTGAACTTTTGTGTAGCCATTTTAATAGTGAAGGTGGAAGGAAAAAGCAACATTTTCAGCATATTATGCTTTATTATTTCAAGGAAGGTAAAAACGCAAAAAAAGATTTGTGCGGTGTGTAGAGAAGGTGCTGTGACTGATCGAATGTGTCAAAAGTGGTTTGTGAAGTTTCATGCTGGAGATTTCTCTCTGGACCATGCTCCATGGTCGGGTAGACCAGCTGAAGTTGATAGCCATCAAATCAAAACAATAACTGAGAACAGTCAACGTTATACCATGTGAAAGATAGCCGACATCCTCAAAATATCCAAATCAAATGCTGAAAATCATTTGCACCAACTTGGTTATGTTAATCGCTTTGATGTTTGGATTCCACATAAGTTAAGGGGAAAGAACCTTCTTGACCATATTTCCGCATGAGATTCTCTATTTAAACGTAATGAAAACGTTCCATTTTTAAAACAAATTGTGGTGGACGATGAAAAGTGGATACTGTACAATAATGTGGAACAGAAGAGATCGTGGGGCAAGTGAAATGAACCACCACCAACCACACCAAAGGCTGGTCTTCATCCAAAGAAGGTGATGTTGTGTACATGGTGGGATTGGTGTTCTCCTTCCAGAAAACCAAACGATTAATTCCAACAAATACTGCTCCCAGTTAGACCAACTGAGAACAGCACTCGACAAAAAGTGTCTGGAATTAGTCACCAGAAAACGCATAATCTTCCATCAGGATAACGCAAGACTGCATGTTTCTTTGATGACCAGGCAAAAACTGTTACAGCTTGGCTGGGAAGTTCTTAATGGAAAAAATTTCAATTCCCTGGAAGACTGTAAAAGGCACCTGGAACAGTTCTTTGCTCAAAAAGATAAAAAGTTTTGGGAAGATGGAATTATGAAGTTGCCTGAAAAATGGCAGAAGATAGGGGAACAAAACGGTGAATATGTTGTTCAATAAAGTTCATGGTGAAAATGAAAAATGTCTTTTATTTTTACTTAAAGACTGAAGGCACTTTTTTGGCCAACCCAATAGTATGGGCATAGGATAAACATGTGGACCAATGGAATCCAAAGAGTCCAGAAAAAAACCCATACATCTATGGCCAGTTGTTTTTCAACCCATGTGTCAAGACTACTCAATGGGGGAAAAATAGTTTTTTCAACAAACTATTGCAACAAACTATTGCTTATAAACTAAGTGCTTATCCACTTGAAGCCAATGAATCTTACCCAGAGTGAGCCATCATCTTGCAAGAATCTGGGAGGGGAGTGCTCCCGTGGAGAAGACGACACTTCCCAGAGTAGGACTGGAGAGGGGAATAGGCCTCTCCTACCTCCCCCACACCATCCTCTTTCTCAGTCACTTGCTGTGGTACTTGAAATTCCACCAGCAGCCAATTCCCTGGGTTAATGAAGGGCTCACAAGTGGAAAGGCCTGTGAGAGCCAGAGGGTGCTGGGAGAGAGCGAAATGGGTGGGCTGGCAAGCTGGGAAGCACATCCCACATGAGAGTGCTCAGGACAGAAGCTGCAGGAGCTGTGTACATGAAAGAGCTTGAGAGCTTGGAGTCAAGCAACAAGTGGCTTCTCGGCCCAGTCTACGAGATTTGGAACGTGGGCCATGCTAGCCTCCCTGATCCATGGACTAGCTCTGGCATCCCGGGGGCTCAGAGATGTCACTGCAGAGGCGAGCCAGGCCTTGCAGGGTGGGCTCTCTTCATGAGCATCAGCACCTCACAGTGGCCTGAGACTTGAGCCAGTGAGTGAGGGTGGGCTTGTTCCTGAGCCATGGGGCTCTGCCACCCAAGCACCCTTTTGTTAACCTTTTAGGAGGTGATGGCTAAGAGCCATCCATATGGGGGCTAAGAGCCATCATAACTTGGGCCATAATACTGCACTCAAGGGCCAGCAAGGCTGGGGTAACTTAGGATTCATTTCTAAAACAATATTCTCTGTTCCGCAGCACATAGAATATTTTATAATCCAAATGGGCCGATGGCCTCTTGGCTTGCATTAGTGCAATGCTATTATCTCAATAAGTGTAAATCTCCACTCTGTTTGTTTTGGACAAGTTTTGGGGCCTCAGATTGCTGTTCTTTGGTCTTGCTCTGAGCTTTGCTAGGAACATACAAATGTGCAGACGACAAGAACAGATGTCAGAGCCCCTAGAAGATCAAAGTGTCGGCACTGCCTTAGAAAATCTGCCTAGGCCACGTAATTCTCTGAATCTGCAGGAAGACTGTCATAAATATTCAATACAGATCTGCTCAATTGAATCAACTCTAAAGCAGGCCTATTCTTCACCACTCTTCACTGAGGCTGGTGCATCGGCGGTCGTGACTGAAAGCCAGTCGTGGGGTGGGACTCCTGGCAACATTTGTCACTGCTGGTGCCCTTCCCCCTAGCATTTGTCCCTTTCCCCAATATCCTAATTAATTTGGTGCAAAGAAAATTTTCTCTCTCCTGCACTAAAATTACCCTAAAATTGTTTTCGTGGTTGTTTGTCTTTTCAAAACGGAAAATAAGAACATACTGTTTCTAGTGTTGTGGACAGTGATTCCAGACAAGGGGAAACCAGAAGGGTTTTATGATTCAGGAAAAGAGAGTTCCCAGAGGGGCCCAAGCTATTTTTCTTCTGTCTTTCCCTATTGCTATTCTCTAAATCTCTTTTTGATTATTTTTCAGAGTTTCTCAACTTGCCACTCCACACGCCAGCCCTCTCTTTTCTGCCGTCCACTGCTTCACCAGGTTTCAGGTACAGATTTCTGCCAGGGCTTCTCTCTCACATTTATGCAAAAGCTCAAAATTATTATTATTTTGGATAAAGATGAGCAGAATTCCAGTAGGATGATTTATAAAAGGAGAAGCTCCCCCGCATGCCCGCTCCTGACTGCGCTGAATCCTTCTTATGGGAGCATGCTTAATTGACGCTGCATTGTTTGCAAGGTTTCATTCAACTGGCTGACTCTGTTATCTTTTAAATTGTGTACTTTTCTACAAAGACGTTTCACTAGTACAGCTGGATAAAACAAATGTCAAATGGAAAAAAAATCAAAAGTTGATATTTTTAAGACCTATCCTTAACCTCATTAAGGTTATCTATGCCAAAACCAGCATCTGGTAGTAAAATCTGTCTTTTTCAAACATTGTTTTCTCCAAAGAACCATCCAAAAGTTGCTACTGTGTGAAAGCTCTTTAGCCATTTATACGTTGCGGCTTTTAACAGCCACGTCTTCCTGGCTGACTTTTCCTGGTCAAGGTTATCACCCAGGACTCAATAGACACAGAGTTCTGACGAGATCATGACGTGCCGTCTAAGAAATTACCTGCCACCGAGGATGATAATTGACAAGAGTCTCGCCTTTGCCATATGGTCTGAGCTATCTCTGTCCCCAAATATGCAACTCTCATGGTGTGACAAATTGTTTGTGGGACAACACATGTTATAGCTCAGACAGTTAGACAAAACACCCCATTGGGTGTTGAAACCACAGCCTAGGCCCTTGATTAAGAAACATGCAAAATCACACCTGCTGGCCAGCATTGCCCCTTGTGTTTTCCTCCTCTCTCTCTTTTTCCTTTCCAACAAAGAACACTAAATGTCAAATGAATTTAATGTTGAGAAAAGGACCCAGGGTTAGGTTCCCACATAAACGTCATTCCATCAGTATTTTAGGTGGCCCAACTATGGATAGCTGTAGTAGTGTGGCTGAGGTCACGCCGTTTGTGATCTGGAGTTTAAAGCCTGATGTTTGATTGATGCCAGACAGATGTGACATAGATGGCTGACAACACAACAGATCTAGTCTTAACGGTTATCTGTGGTTTAGGCCTGGTTATCTTTTAAAGATTGACATATTCCAGCAAAGAACTCTTTTGCCACAGTTATATTCTCATGTGCATGGCCGTTAGCACCCGATATTGATGAGAGGATTCATTTGGCTCATCTATTCTGATATGAGAAAGCCTGAAGTCTTAAATTTCAAAAACTTCTCTTTACAAGAGAGAGTTTCTCCGGGTGACATAGCAAGATGAGAATGTTGTGCTGTCTTTAGTAAAATTTGTGGTATTTGTGTCTGTTGGGTATTAATGTATATTATGTGCATTGAAAGCATGAGTGCCTTCTCTATTTTAAGCTATGAGCAAGGGACTGCAGTTTTATAAGCCATATGTATATACAATATATAGTATATATAATAATATAAAATGTATTTATAATATACATATAACAAAGTATATATGCAACTTTGCTAATTTTCTTGTTGTTTTCACTGGGAGCACTGTGAGTTTCCATAGAAACATGCTTGTGACAAAGTTTATAACCGTTTGCAGTTTAAGAATTGTGCCAAACCAAAAGCCTCTTTTCTGGAGCTTTTGGTAGACCCACAGCATGAAATGGGAGCTTGACATGTGTTTTCATGAGTTCTGTTGTCATCACTGAATCAAATGCAACCTCAGTCTTTCCAGTCCATCCTGCCAGCCCAGTTCCAGGTCCCATTTTGCAGGGTCCACTCAGGTGGCCATTCAATACCTGCCACCCAAGTCAAGTTTTATATCATTCTAGCCATTTTCCCCCTATCCCTCAAATTCCGTATTCAATTTGTCAGTAAATTCTATGTTACTTTAAAACAAAATTCAAATGAACTTCTCTCCAACTTGACTGCACACCCTCCATGCACACTTCAGCCTCATCTGAATACTACAGTAGCCTCCTAAAGACCCTCCCTGCATCCCCCCAGCCCCACACGGATCCATTTACCACAGAGCAGCTGGAATAACTATCAAAACACACACATCAATCAGATCGTGTGACTTTCCTGCTCAAAACGATCAACGGCTTCCCATACCTCTTGGCACACATTCTACATTCCTTAGGATGGCAACATCTTGGTCCCTGATTCCTGTCTGTCTCTTCAACCTTATCTCACAACCTCCCATCTTCCCCTCTCTTGCTCACCAAGTTTACTTTCCTGGCTCCTTTCAGTTCTGGGAAGAAGTCAAGCTCTTCCAGTCTCAGGGCCTTTGCACTTGCTGTTCTCTTTGCCCCAAAGTGTTCACACAACTCTACCCTTGTCATCATATAGGTCTCAGCACAAGTGGCATCTCCTCAGAAAAGTTTTCCCTGAAACCATCTTTAGATAGATACTCACTGTTATTCTCTCTTTCCCCTGTTCCTTCCTTCCGGGCTTTGCTATAATCTGTGATTATGTTCCTTGTTTACTTGTTTATTGTTTTCCTTCACAAGACTAAGTCCAATGAAGGTGGGAACCGTATTTATCATGTATCCTCAGTGCTTAGCACAGTATCTGGCACAAAGTAGGTGCTCAAGGGAATTCCCTGGCAGTCCAGTGGTTAGGGCTCCACGCTCTCACTGCGGACGGTCTGGGTATGATCCCTGGTCGGGAAACTAAAATCCCACAAGCCGCGTAGTGTGGCCACAAAAGGAAAAAAAAGTAGGTGCTCAATAAACACTTGTTGAATGAATGAACAGAAAATACTTTCAAATATTAAAGAAAAATCTGCCTATTTAAAATTTCTACTGTTGATTCTAGTTCTGTTTTTGAAGGCAACATAAAATGACTCTACGGCTTTTTATACAGACATTTCAAATCTTTGATACCCTTCTTAGTCATCTGATTTCTGTGCTATACACACCTCTGAACCTTCCCTTGTCGGGCGTGGCTTCCAACTTTCTCATCACAGTGTTCATTCTTTGTTGGAAGATACCAGTTTCACAACATCCCTCATTGAAAAAGCAGATGTGTTCTGACCACCACAGTGTCCAGTAGGACTCACCTTCTTTGATGAGAATCATATCCAGCTTATGGAGCTTTAGTTTTCAGGATCTGTTGTTTTTCCCCCCAATATATTGCAAAATAGAACATTTCCCAGGGTTTCTGGCACCTTTCCCTTTCTTTATGGTTTCTCAAACTCACTGCTATGAGATTATATCTGCAAATTCTTTTCGTGCTCTGTAATATAATTTGTCTGGATCTGGAGGTTTGAAATAATCTGTATGCCTAGATTTTTCTTATTCCCTGAATTATTGTGGACTCCACTTTCCTCTTTTCATGGTCTCCTTTGCTGCACAATTAGAATTCAAAATCTATTCTCCTTGCTTCAGAAGACGGAATTGGAGTATTTGGCAACTTGGACATTTAGTTGCCTGTTAACATGACACTTTCTTCCTGGATGTGTCACTTCCTTGTTCTCCTCTTCCTCATTCTCTTCCTCCTTCTTCCTTTCTTTTTTTGTGTTCTTTTATCTTATGTTCTCTCCCTTCCTCCTTTCCTCCTTCCTCTCCCTCCATCCCTCCCTTCCTCCCTCCTCCCCCACCCCATTCTCTCTCTCTGAACTGAATTTTTCACAGAAGACCTTTTTAATCACTCGTGTTTCTTAGATTTCCCATTAGCTGAGGCTTTAGCCTTCCTGAAAACCATCATTTTTTGTATTGGTTCTTGACTGTATGTCCCTCATGATCTCTCATGAACTGGTCCTTTAAAAAATATGAGTTCATGAGAAAGTTTTCCGTGTGGCTGGCTTACGAGTTTACTTTTCCTTTTCACTGGAATTCTTCATTATTACGTTGCCTTAGAATGTATGTAATCCTCCCCTTCCTTGCTATTATAGACTCCCAAAAGACATGGTCATGTTCTCCCAAGGTCCCTGTAATTTCTGTACGGAAACCAGTTCTTTCTCATTGGTTAAAATTATATCCAGGGCTTCCCTGGTGGCGCAGTGGTTGAGAGTCCGCCTGCCGATGCAGGGGACACGGGTTCGTGCCCCAGTCCAGGAAGATCCCACATGCCGCGGAGCGGCTGGGACCGTGAGCCATGTCCGCTGAGCCTGTGCACCCGGAGCCTGTGCTCCGCAACGGGAGAGGCCACAACAGTGAGAGGCCCGCGTACCACAAAAAAAAAAAAAAAAAAAAATTATATCCAGAATGGCAGTTCCTCCTTCTGTCTGAGAGCTGAAATTGTTAGCTAGGAATGTTAAAAATTTTTATAAGCAACTCTATTTTAGCAAACTGTGAATTCCAGCAGACATAAAGATAGCTCAAGTCCCCATCCCCGTGACTGCTCGCTTGTAGTTATGTGGTCTGCCTTCAGAAAGCCTCATCCCTGCTTCGGCCATCCATGGTAAAGGCTCACCGCAGAAGGACCCTTGTTTGTATTTATCCTGTAATTCTATCCTGCTTCCACTCTTCCTGAGTGGCTTTCTGAAAGCCACAGGACCGTGGCATCTTTTGCATCTCTTTTTCACATATAAGGCTATTTCTTCCTGCTTCTTTTGAACCTGCTGCTTCCTTTTCCTGCTGCATTTCAGGCAGGTGACTCATCTCACCTGCGTGAGAATGGCCATGCTTATGTTAACATTCCAAGTTCTCTTTCTTTACATCCTGTCCTCTGTGAATCGAAGTCAGAAATCTTTTAGCAGGTAAGGGTTTTTCCTGATGAGTTTCTCTCATTTTCAACTAAGGATTAGGTATGAGGTACCACCTGTAGTGTTCCATTCATTTCTCCAGTTTGTCCCATTCTTCTCACCCTTGATTCCCATTCTCCTTCATCCCTTCAGAAGACTTTCCCTATGGGTTCCCTAGTCTTTTTTGGCTAATACTCTTTTGTATGGAAAGGTGTTCCTCCAGGAACTCTGTTGGTTAGGGTGATTAACTTTGGAGTCAGATTAAGTTTGAGAGCTGGTTCTGCCACTAACTAGCTGTGTGATGTGGGGCAAGATACTTAACCTAAGCCTCATTTTCCCCAGCTATAAAATGGGAACAATTATAGAACTTACCATTTAGGGTTGTCATGACTAAATGAGATAATCCACGCAAAGCATCCAACCCAGCACTTGATGCTTAGCGAGGGCTTCCAAAGTTGTTGTTACTATTACTGGTGACATTGGTAATTTTGTTCACCCTGTTGCCCTCTGCAGCCCTGGGTCAGGAGAGAATTTGGTTCCCTGGTGAGGGAAGAGAGGAGGAAAATGAGCAGAAGACCCCAGAAGGCATGAGAGAGATTCAAGCCCTTGGGAGGAAGGGAGAATAGATGGAAGGAGCAGCTGGAAAGGACAAGCTCAGAGAGGATATGGGTTTAGTCGGATGAGCACCTGGCACTCCGTTGCTTTTATTCTTGTCTTATGCCTTTTCCATCATTTTTATGGGCTGGTGTGTAGACATTTGCTGAAAGGGCTATCCCACCTGGATCTCATTGAAATCATGCAGCCTTTTCCTTCGCTGAACGTTTTTCTATCCCAGTGACTATATAAATGTTCCATTTGTGATGTAATTGTTCTGTTTCAGATTTTCTTTCCTAAACTAAAAACGAGAGTTATCCAAAACATTCGAGACAATGGCTTGAATGTAACGCTTTGTATGACAAACTCTTTGTTTCCTGAGGTTTGCATATCTTTTTCCTATTTAGTCGTCTACCTCTGGCTCAAGGTGGAGGCTCCAAAGGTCGGGGGTTGCACTGTGAAGAGGACGGAAAGATGAAGGGAATTACTTCTGTTGTAAAATTTCCACTTCCTAGAGAGTAGGGGGAAGCATGAGCTAAACAGGCAGCTTTCACTTGTTTGGAAATACAAATCCCAACCCTTGTTTTGGTTGCTTAAAATGTCTGCAGAAAACAGCCAGGTTCTGCCAAAATTATTTTTCTAAAGAAAATATTCTGTTGCTTTAGCTGCCTATGGCAGTGACTTTTTCTTGGAGTCAGTGAACCTTCCTTCCGTTTCATGATTCTGCCATATATCCACGCATGGAAAGAGGAGGGAGGAAGGAGGAATGGACCAGAATTTAGCTTTGACCTTTTTAAAGGTAGAAAATGGAACAGATCTTGTTCAGTGAGGAAATGAGGTAGGGCATGAATTATTTAGTTGTGGTAAAGTGGAAGGAGGAGTTTCAACGTTAAAGACCTGGACTCACTCTAGGAGGGAGACCTCCCTTCCCTCGTGCTCAGGTTCTCTAGGGCTCCTTAACTGTCTTCCTCTGTCCACCCACCTGCAGCCCGCAACCTTGACCTGTGCTCTTACGGAGGCATCATGGAGAGGTTATCCGACCACAGAGGAGAGCGCCCTTAATCCTGACTGAAGATTTGGGAAAAGGCTTCTCAGAGAAGATGACACTTGATATGGACTTTGCAGGGGGCTGAGCAATTCGAGAGGCAGAGTAGTGGGAGAATGGCATCCAGGCAGGTGGAGAAATGTGAGCAGTCACGGAGGTGGCAGGACTTCATCTCCCATGAAGACGGAGAGGAGCCTTTGTGTGCTTGGGTTTTATTCTGAAGGCAATGGGAAACATCAGGAGTTTTTGAGCAAAATGGGAACATGATGAGTTGTCTGGTTTGGAAAATAAATCCAGCAGCCATGAGAGGTGCAGATTCAAAGTAAGGAAACCCCACAGGGTTTGGTGATGATGTTGGTGAGAAGTGGAACTCAGGCAGTGGGAATGGAATAGAAAAGAGGGACACAATTCCATAGACTCATCAGGGACGGTTGGAGCAGAGTAAAAGGCTTCTCTGAGCTTACATCTGGAATGTTGAGGGGATGGTGGTGATGTTAAGTGAGTTGGAGCTCAAGGCGGAAGCATGACTGAGAGGAAGATGATGCGTTATGGATGAGAATAAGAAGTGTCTGTAGGTCCAGCTGAAAGCAATTGGAAATACAGATGAGGAAAAAAGATGAAGTTGAGTTGAAAAGTTGGGCTCATTTTCATATGCATGTTAGCTAAAACAAAAGGAGGAGAGATCGTCCAGGGGAAACATAAAGAAGGAAAAGAAAAAGCAATTGAGCATGGAATCTTGAAGAATGACTGTACTTAAGGATGAGTAGATGAAGAGGAACCCCCAGTAAAGACTGAGAATGAGCCTCCGTTCGTTCATTCATTCATTCAGTCAACAAATATTTATTGGTCACCCACCATGGGCAGGTCCTGGGCATCAAGGGTACAGTGGGAAAAGAAGCCCGCCTCCCACGGCTTGTGGTGTTGGAGGTGCTGGAAGAGTGCAGCACCCTATGGAAGCCCAGCAAAAAGGGAGGTGGTGGCTGGAGGGTGGAGGATGCGGGCGGGCAGGAAGAGCTGGGTCTGATGATGCTGACTGCACTGGAGGCTAAGAAGTAGAGAGGAGAGGTGGCAAAGGGGGCGGGGAGGAAAGAGGGACCGATGGGAAAGGAGACAAGGCAGAGGCCCAAAGTGGGGATTTGTCGCACTCGCCAAGCCCGACCTTCTTTTTCCTGCCTCACCTGGGGGAAAGTGAACACCGGCCCAATCAGCTTTACCTCGTAGCCATAGCAACCGCTGGGAGTGGCTTTGTTGCACATTCTTGAAACTTTTAAGAGAGGAAGCTGCTTTTTTTTTTTTACATCTTTATTGGAGTATAATTGCTTTACAATGGTGTGTTAGTTTCTGCTTTATAACAAAGAATCAGTTATACATATATATATATGTTCCCATATCTCTTCCCTCTTGCGTCTCCCTCCCTCCCACCCTCCTATCCCACCCCTCCAGGCAGTCACAAAGCACCGAGCTGATCTCCCTGTGCTATGCGGCTGCTTCCCACGAGCTATCTACCTTAAGTTTGGTGGTGTATATATGTCCATGCCTCTCTTGCGCTTTGTCACAGCTTACCCTTCCCCTCCCCATATCCTCAAGTCCGTTCTCTAGTAGGTCTATGTCTTTATTCCTGTCTTACCCCTAGGTTCTTCATGACAACCTAAGTGTCTATCATCGGATGAATGGATAAAGAAGATGTGGCACATATATACAATGGAATATTACTCAGCCATAAAAAGAAACGAAATTGAGCTATTTGTAATGAGGTGGATAGACCTAGAGTCTGTCATACAGAGTGAAGTAAGTCAGAAAGAGAAAGACAAATACCGTATGCTAACACATATATATGGAATTTAAGAAAAAAAAATGTCAGGAAGCTGCTTTATATTGAGTTACACAGTAATTAGAAATACAGCACCGTTCCTGTCTCTTAAGATGTTCTCTTAAAGGCTTGCCCCGTTGTCTCTTTCCAGAATTCATTTTCCCCGTACTATTTCATTCACAGAGATTCTGGGCCATAATATACATAAACTAACAAAATATTAAAGATATAATATAAAATTATGCTACTATCTGATTATAAAAGTTCTCATTGCAAAAACTTGGAAAATAGAATGCAAAGTAGAAAATACAAATTATTCATTTCCCTTTTTCTTACTATTCTTTTGTTTTTCTTCCTAATCCTGTTTCTAGACACATTTTACTACATTTAAATGTTTGTGATCATTTTGTATTTACAGTTTCATGTATTATTTTGTTTACTAATTATATCATAGGTATTTCCTCATGTCACTAAAATATCTATAAAAACATTTCATTCTACACATGCGTTACACTTTATCCATTCCTGTGTTATTTATTTAGGTTCTTTCTAATCTTTCTCTATTTTAATGCAGCAATTATCCACCTTTATACATAATTTTTTGTCCCTGACTCTTCAAATCCACTTGTACTTCAAAATGATTTCTGATATATTTTCCCCTAGAATCCTTATGTTTAAATGAATGTCTCATTAATACAATGAAAAGTGATTTCACCATCCTTTGTCTCAAAATGCAAGTTATTTTGAAATGTTATCTGATTATTTTGTAAACTCCATTTTTAAGTCAAGAAATTTGACCAAAATTGCGATAATGATAAATTGTATTTATTTTTGGCTCACTATTAAGCCCCAAGTTTCTACCCATGCTTGCTTGAATTCCATAGGTATAGCAAAAGGGGAACTATTTTTCCATGTTTTTAGGTTTGTCAGAGAATATTAATTTTGAACCCAGGTCATCTCTCATTCCTCCCTTCATATTCAGTTTTTCTCTTTGCTCTATTATAACACATCACTTTGTATGCGGATTGAAAGGCTACTCCAGAAAGCAAATAGAATGTATTTTTGTTTGCTGGAAAAATTAATCTGCCTTATAGAGCTTTTTGGATTATCTTACCCTCAAACATTTGGTGTACTTCTGTTTTAAGTGTTTCTTATAAGAAGAATAAAGCTGGATTTCAAAAAAATGAACTTTTAACTGGCAAGTTTAATTCATTATTTTTTGTGATCATTGATATATTTCAATTTATTTTTACTATTTTTTCATGCTTTCTATTTGTCCTGTAAACTTCTTTACTTATTTCACTTTTTTTGCTCCTCTAGTAGTTTGAAATTTATAGATTATCTTTCTAAATTTTTAATAGTTAGTTTTTAATTATGGCAATGGGAAGTGTCTTCCTAAAACTTAGAGGGCTTTAACTCTTTCAGCTTATAGGCTATTGTTACCCAGTATTTTACTTCTATTAAAAATGTTTTGCAAAACCTATGATATATAGAAAAGAATACAGCACACACACACACACACACACACACACACACACACACTCATGAATACTTATGTACCTACTATTTTTTTGTACCTACTATTTTAAGAGACAGAATATTACCTCTATTTATGTGCCCCCTCCCCCAATTTTTTTTTACTTCACAAATTAGATGTATTAGTGTTGATGTTTATTTAGATTTATCCACGTGATAAATGCACTTTCTTTGCTCACCTGGTTACCATCCTTCTTACATCTCAAATCTCTCTTCTGTGGTGCTTTTCCTTCTTCCTATAGGATATATTTTTAAGAAGTTCCTTTATTTCTTCTGTATTTTAAATCTAAAGAGGATCTGTTGATAATAAATTATCTTAGCTTTTGTTTGTATAAAACATCTCTATTTCATCCTCATTCTTTAAATTTTGTTGGATATACAATTATAGATCGACAATTATGTCCTTTCAGCACTTTGAAGACATCATCTTACAGTATTTTGATATCTGCTGTTGTTCATAAGAAATCAGATATAAAGCAGGTAAGCTGTCTTTTGGTGTGGAGGGGGACAGTTTTTAAGCCATTCAATTTGTCTTACATGTTCTGCAATTTCACCAGGACGAGTTTGGGTGTAAGTATTGTTTGGAATATTTTGTAGTTCCTAAATATTAGTATCCATGAAAATTCTTGACTATTATGTCTCTCCCATTCTTTCTACTCACTCCTTCTGGAACTCTGATTAGATGAATGTTAGAACTCCTCACTCAAACTTCATGTCTACTAACCTCTCTTTCATATTTTCCTCCTCTATCTCTTTGTACTGTATTCTAAGTAGTTTTGTCATATCCAACTTTCAACTTGCTAATTATGCTTTTCAGTTGTTCTAATCTGCTAGTTAACTCATATGTTGAATCCTAAGATTTCAACTATACCTTTTACTTGCAGAAGTTAAGAATCTGCCTGGATATTAATGATAGTATTTCATTCCTTGTTCATATACTGAATTCTTTAAATATTGAAAACATACTTATTTTACAAACTATGGCCTGCCAGCCAAATCTAGCACACAAAAAAATTTGTATTTAATTAATTTATTAATTTATTTATTTGGCTGCATCAGGTCTTCGTTGTGGCAAGTGGGCTCTTCCTTGCGGCCCGCGGGCTTCTCTCTAGTTGTGGCGCGCGGACTTAGTTGCCCTGCGGCGTGTGGGATCTTAGTTCCCCGACCAGGGATCGAACCCACATCCCCTGTGTCGGAAGGCGGATTCTTAATCACTGGACCACCAGGGAAGTCCAACACACTCCTTATTTTTGTAAAAAAGGTTTATTGGAACACAGCTAAGCCCATTAATTTACATACTGCTTGTGTCTGCTTTCACTGTAGAATGGTAAAGTTGAATCTTTTTGATACTGACTGCATAGCTTGCAAAGCCTAAAATATATACTACCTGGGCCTTTAGAGAAAAAATTTGTCAAGTCCTGCTACATGGGATAACTCTGCTAAAGAAATTGTGTGTCTGATTCTGCTATTTCATGTTTCTGCTCTGTCCCATGATGTCTTGCTCTGTGAGTGGTCTTGTGATTTTTCACTGTGAGCTCATTTTTGTTGGGGCATTATCTGTGAGAATTTTAGGAGGCAACTTGAGAGAATATTCCCTTTATTTGTGTTTACTTTGCCCAAGTGCCTAGGGAGCTAAAAGTCTAGAACTATTTTAAAATAGTTTCTTTGGTTTAAAATAGTTTCAGAATAGGCAAGTAGAGTGAATTTGAACCCCAGGCTTCAAGTCTGGGGTATGGTTATTTCTTCTGGTTGGCAGATGGGTACCTTTTCTTCCCTTGCAACCCAAATCAGAGCTGAGACACAGAATTTTTTTGATGTCTCCTTTTGCAGGGCAAATATTTTCCAGTCCATTCTTTCACTGGAAATTTGGGCCTTCAGGGACTCATTCCAAAGTCTCTATGCTGACACTCTCCTGCCTTGTCATGTCCCCCCCCCAACAGTGGCAAATGCCATTAGGGGTCCACTACCTGCTTGAGTGAGCATTTACCATGCTAAATCTGGCTTCTGACTTCTACTTCATTTTTAGCCCCTGAGTATTTACCTTAATTTTTTGCCAAGTCAGCTATTCATTTTATTCAGAATTTTACAGGTTTTTTTTTAGGGGAGGATTTTCATGATAGGGAGTCTGTCATAATGCTGGAAATAAATGTCATGAAAATTTTAAATTAAAAAATGTACAGTTAGGATAATGGAAATGGGAAAGTTTTATGATACCCCTACAGGCTCCAAGCCTACCTAGTATTTACTTATATCTGAATTATGAGCTGCATCTCTGGAGTTTGGAACCAGGCCTTGTGTAGAGTGCGGGGAGAGAGGGAGAGTGGGCAAACGTTTTCTGAAAAGGTCCAGATGGTAAGTATTTTCAGCTTTGCAGGCCATATGCAACTACTCAACTCTGCCACAGTATCATGAAAGCAGCCATAATTACATACTGTGTAATGAATGGGCATGGCTGTGTTCCAATAAAACTTTATTTACAAAAACAGGCAGTGAGCTGGATCTGGCCTGCCGGTTATAGTTTGCAGACCTCTGGCCTCATGCAAATTAATAAACGTCTATAAGCGTAAGTTTCCTAATCTCTAAAATGAGGGTAATAATAGCTGTGTTATACATAGGTTGTTATGAGCATGAAATTAGAAAATTCATGTAAATGCTGGTGTTAGCTATGATGATGCTGGCAATGAGGATGGTGGTGTCAAACCAGTTTCCTGATTTTGTAAGATTATCAGGTGTGTCTTCACTTCAGCACCTTCAAATACATCCCGTGCAGCAGCTGAGGACTCATAATAGAAAGCTGACAATACTGCAGGAACAAACAACTTTAAAATCTCAATGGCTTTAAAGAACTCAGATTTCGGTCTTGCTCACATTAGGTTTCCAGTACAATTGATAGGAAACTCTCTTCCCTGTTGTCCCTCTGGGACCCAGGCCGACGGAGCAGCCGCCATCTTGAAATTGCTGGTTACCAGAGGGAAGGAGCTGTGGAGGGTCTTGCAGCAACAATTAAATGCTTGGTTTGCAAATGCCACGTGTTATTTCTGTGCACCATTCATGGTCAGAATGGGTCACGTCTTCCCCTCCTGCCCCTGTCACCCCAGTTGCTGGGCATGCTGTCAGCAGACGATCCCCCCCGTCAGCCCCTCCAGGAGTGCGTGCGCTGCAGAGCTGCCCCCCTTCCCAGGGCAGCCCACATCCAGTGACTGCTCCAGGTGGGGCACCAAGGCCCAGCCACTCTGACCCAATGCGGGACAACTCGAATGGCCATTTTAGCTTCAGAGATCCTCGTGGGTTCGGCTCAGTCTGCTGTTGGGCAAACTCGACTTCTCCCTCTGCCCAGTCCTTCTTCCTTCTCCTTCTTTCTACAGGATTACTCCCAAGGACAGTCCTAAAATAAACATCCTATACACTAAACTCCATCTCAGGGTCCTTCCCAGAAAACCCAATCTGTGACATCCTCCATATGCCCAAGATGGGGAGGGCTAGGAATATCTCCCAGGGAGACCTGAGGACTACCTCATTCACTAGGGTGAGCACACACATGGGAGAGTCTAAAATCAGAGCAATGATAATAGCAAATAGTTATTGAGTGCTGATCTGCTGCATGCTGTACAAGAATATGTTGCTTGGATTAGTTTATTTAATCCTCTTAACACCTTACATATTATCCCAGGGGATTAGACCAGATGACGGCAAGCTATGGCCTGCGGACCAAATCTGCCCATTCATTTCTGTATTGTCTAGGCAACTTTCATGCTACAATGGCAAAACTGAGTAGTTGTAACAGAGACAGTGTGGCGTGCAAAGTTGAAAATACCTACTGTCTGTCCCTTTTCAGAAAAGCTTGCTAAACCTTGTGTTAGGTATTATTCCCATTTCACAGATAAGCTTCAAGAGGTGCATGGTTTATTAAATCATGGAATGCCATTTTTTGGTTGCAAAGGTAAATGTCCATCGCGTGGCCCCCTTCAGTGATGGCAGGTGTAGAAACCCCTGTGCCATTTATGGGTCTTTATGAGTGCTCAGCAAATGAACGTGAACGATTCTCTTCCCTTCCCTTCCTCCCACCATCTCCCTTTGTAAAATCAAGGTCTCCTCTCCCATCTCTGTGCTTAATCTCACAGAAGACTCATCAGTTTTTGGTGTCTTTGACTCTAAAACCCCTGGAGGAAGCTCCATTTTCCCAGAAATGGCTACTGGAAGAGTTAGGGCAGTAAGTGTGTAGAGGCTGAGCTGGCTATCAGGAAACACTTCATGATCACTAAGAAATTATTCTGTGTGCTGAACCATACAGTGATCAAAAAAAAAAAAAAAAGCAGGCTTGACAGATCTAAGGCTGAGATTATCTAAGCGGTTCCCAGGGCAGAACTGAGTAACCCAAAAACATTCCCTCATAAAAGTGATTGTTCGAGGGGGATTCAAGAACTTAGCTCCTTAATGCCCAGTCAGCTTCTTCCCAGATTCATCCAGAGCATAGGCCGAGGCACACAAGTTTATTCGCAAACTCAGGAGCAGAGCTAAGAACTGAGCCCAGGTTGTTTGACACCAAAGTTTGTGCTCTTAACCATATATTCTACTCCTTCCCGGCAAGCAAATATCCAGAATCATGTCCTTACATCCTACAGATGCTGTTCTACATGCTCATAGATTTTCCGCCGATGATTTTTCTAGCAATTAGCTACAAGAGGACTGTGGGAAGAGATTCCATTTATCCATCTCTTTATCCCATGCCTTCTAAAGAAAACTTCCCCAGCTTTCAGAGAGAATCCTTGCATCTATTCAGGCCTATTAGATCACTAAACAAAAATTTCTAAAACCCATTCTCCATTCTTAGTTAATTAGAAAACAATTGGGGGAATTCCCTGGTGGTCCAGTGGTTAGGACTCTGTACTTTCACTGCCGAGGGCGCAGGTTCCATCCCTGGTCAGGGAACTAAGATACTGCAAGCTGTGTGGCGTGGTAACAAAAAAAAAAAAAAAGAAAACAATTGGCTCTCAAAAATGGCTAGTGAATGAATAAATGAATCCGTGAATGAATGAATGAATCAGTCTCCAGACCCCTGACAACTTAAGGATCTTGGGCAACGTTTTTTGCTTATGATGAAGAAAAGATAGGGACTTCCTTGTGGCGCAGTGGTTAAGAATCTGCCTGCCAATGCAGGGGACACGGGTTCCAGCCCTGGTCTGGGAAGATTCCCACATGCAGTGGAGCAATTAGGCCCGTGCGCCACAACTACTGAGCCTGCGCTCTAGAGCCTGAAAGCCACAACCACTGAGCCTATGTGCTCTGGAGCCCGTGCACCACAACTACTGAGCCCGTGTGCCTCAACTACTGAAGCCCGAGCTCTCTAGGGCCCACGTGCCGCAACTACTGAGCCTCCGTGCTGTAACCGCTGAAGCCCATGCGCCTAGAGCCTGTGCTCCACAATAAGAGGAGCCACCCAATGAGAAGCCCGCGCACCGCAACAAAGAGTAGCCCCCGCTCGTCACACCTAGAGAAAGCCCGTGCACAGCAATGAAAACCCAACACAGCCAAAAAAAAAAAAAAAAAGAAGGAAAGATATTTGGAGGTTTCTTGTCGTGGACTGCTCATAGCAGTTAGGTGTCCAAAAGGATAGTCATTCACTCAACAAACACCATGCGTTTACTTACAACAAACATTTACTATGATTTGCAAACTGTGTTAGGCACTGGGAACATGATACACCAGGTGTCTGCCCTCAACACAGGCCTCTAGTGATGAGGTGGAGGCCGGGAAGTCAGGTAGGTTCATGGGGGTGGGGTGGCATTGAGGGTTGGCCGGGTACTTGTATATAAATATAAAGATGGAAGATGCTCTTCGAAGTGAAATGGAAGTGTAACATCCAGGTTGTGGATTGAAAAGGGTTAAGTGGAAAGTTCTGGAGCAGCTGGCAAATGTAACCTGATCCCTCTCAGCAGTAGCTTGGGCTTTAAAACCAGGAAACCTGGAGGAATCAACAGAGACTGGGCTGGTTTTACTGATCTCCCCTCACTGTTTAGAAAGCCAGGCCTCTCCTGGTGGAGCTAGTGTTTCTCTGGTGGTGTGAGTTACTTCTGTATATTGCTCCGTTCATCCATATTATGTGGATTTTTACTAGATCCATTCTCAGAATATGTCCTGGCCTCCCATAACAGGGTAAGCTGAGAGGGCAACAAAAAAGAGATGCTATAAAAGCCTTCACTACTTTAATGGTATTACTGGGAATGTAACAGTTTTCAGACAGAAATACGACAAAATTCTTTCTACAGAACTTTTCAAACTGTCAGTTCAGAGGGAGAAAACTTTTTTTTTTTCCTACAGAGAGCCACTGCTTGATTCAACTTAATTTAGGTTTGGGGGGAAATTTGGGCAAACCCCATTGTTCAGCAGAACCCTGCCTTCAAAGAGCTAAAGACAAGTCACTTTGTCATCTGTTGTCATTGTAACCAAACCTCAACTATTATTAACCATGACTTGCCTTAGTTCTGGTTTATCTTAGTAAGACCAAGAAGAAAAAATGTCTTCAGCTGCAAAAGTATTCTATGTCTACTACCAAGCATGTATTCTGTGCTTAATGCCAGAGATGGATGAGAAATGCTCTAAGAGTTAGGAAGAGAGAGTAAACTGAGGTTTAGGGTGGTCCAAAGAGCTTCATGGAAGTAAAGGATCTTGAATTCTATTTTGAAGGAGGAGTAGGACTTAGTTGAAGAGATGATGGTATGTCAGGAGAATGATGTAAGGTGAGACTAGAGGCAGGAATATGGGTGTCCTTTTTTTGCAGATTAGTGGCTGGCCAGCCTTTTTTTTCTTTTTCTTTCAAAGAGAAAGAAGAAAAATGGGTAGATAAATGTAGTTGAAACAGAGGTTCATTTGGGAGAGTAGCCCAAGATGAGGTTAAAAGAGTGAGAAGGAAGCAATCTTTGAAGGGCCTTGGGTCTTAGAAGACCAGACAGGCTGTCTAGGAATTGATATGTAGAGGTGGTACAGTAACTTCCCTCATTTTCTTCTTTTTTCTAGGCTGCTTTATTCACTGTATGATATTTTAATCAATTTTATGGGAGGCAGAGAGAATATTTTTGGAAAAAAATAATTAGAATCAAGCGTTAAACTCAGGCAGCATCACATACTTGTGCCATTGGGTGAAAATTCTAATGTAGACAAGAGAAATAACAATGACTAATGTCCTGAAATTTACACAAAGAAGCAATTCCATCAACTCAACAACCCGGGAAGCATAGGGGCTGACACAAAGCGGAAGGTTCCTCTTAAAATTGGATCATGACTTGTCAGTACCTGCATTTGAGGGAAGAGAGCGTTACTCTGCTTGCCTACCAGGCACTCAACCAACCTTGCAGGTGTCTGGGCATCTCTGAACTTAAATTTAAGCAGGGAAACTAGGTGAATGTCCATTGACTGAATGGAAGATCAGAGTGTTTATAACTGAGGCACCAAAGTGAACTGCATTTCATTGGGGGCTGTTTTGTGATCAAAAGTCATGTGTTTCATAGAGTTGAAGGGCATCTCAGTTTAGTGTACATCCAAGTATTTCCCAAGATGCAAACTCTTTGAGACAAAGAACACATTTCCTTTGTGCCCTCTTGAATGTTGACCAGCCAATGACCCAGTGAAGTTTGGAGGAAGTGAATGAAAAGTATAAATAAAATTGTATTGATAGCTACTTAATTATTATGTAGTTTCATGTTTAATATTCAAAAATTTGACTAAATGGGTATGAAAAGCCTCAATGAAAGTAAATTAATGAACAGATTTTGGTTCCCTGAAGACAGAGGCATTTCATTGTCTTTGGCAGCTGCCACTGTGTGATACTTATCCTTGATTATACTCAAGGTAAGTAAGAAACGACCAAAATAATCAGAAAGGGAAATTTAGTGTACATAAAACGTTACTTTTGGTGAATTTCCTTTTGTGGATGGGCTCTTCAAAATTTGTAGAAAACTAGTCCATAACCCTGACACTTTTCCTTTTATGGGTTTCATTTCCCACAGTCCTTTTTTCAATACTCACCACACATGTAATTACTTGTTCCAGGTCTGTTTACCTCATTAGACTCCACGTGGACAGGGTCTGTATTGCCATGGCCAGGCACTCAGGGTCAGCACAAAGGCACTCGCTGGGGATTGCAATCCAGCCAGGCATTATTTAAACTTCTCCACCTGAAATGGAAGTTTGTTTTGATTTTGCTGTGTGGGTTTACGTAGGCTAGCTGGGGGCCCTGGGGTCAACACACATTTGTTGAGTGACAACTAAGGATGCTTAGATTTCAGACCTGAAGCTTTAAAGGGAAGGAAAGCCCTGGCGTAAACCTTGGTTCCACTTGTTGCTCAGTTCCAGGGGCACCTCATCTTTCTCTGCACATCAGCTCTGTTGCCATCTTGCTGACACATCTTGGCAGAAACACTGATACCTCCATGGGTTGAGTCTCAGCTTTACTTCTTTTTTTTCTTTTTTTTAATTGGCCTTGCAAACGCAAGACCTCAAAAAATTGGGTAAAAACTCAGAATTGTTCCTCTCCACGGATATCTTTAGTAAAAGGCGAATGATTTATATGATCTGAAGAGAAACCAGAGTATGAGCTTTACCTCTTCATTGGTAAAGCTCCGTGTGATTTTTCATGGAAGCTGAGTTAAACGTGGAGGAACTCACACATTTCTAATCTCTTTCATCTCTGCTCTTTTGATGAAATGGTTGAAAGAACAAGGGAGAGGACCACAAGAGTAAATGTAGTACCTCCTTGCAGGCATCTCGAGCTGAAGCTGCGGTCTTTGGCCACCAGCTTGTGTGAGAGAACACAGGACGTCCTGTGTCTCCCGCTTCGCATGTGGTGTAGGGCAGCCAGCCAGCCACCTTGCTAGCACCTTCCAAGGTCACAGGTTTAATTCTAGCCCAAACCTGGACAAGCTGATGTTCAGGTCAGAACCCACCGAGGTTCAGAAATGGCTGCCAGGGTCCTGGTGAGCAGCCTGAGAAGATTAGCCCGTGGATGCCGGGTATAATTCTCCTCTCCCTATGTTTCCTTTTCCCCTCCTCCTACCTGTTTGCTCCTCTTCTCATTCATTGATTTCTCCTTCATTTTGCACTTCTCCAATCCATCCTCTTCCTGGCTTCCCTCCACCCACCTCTTTTTGTCCCTCCTTCCACTGCATCACCTCTCTGTCTTCACACTTTCTCTCCTGTTTTCCCGTCCCTTTCTTTTCCATTCCTCAATCTCCCTCTCTCTCTTGCTTTTACTCTCCTTTCTCTTCCTTTTGTCTACAACTCACTGAATTCCTATTTCTCTCTGTCTCTTCTCCCCTCTCTTTCTAAGAATTTCTTGATGCAATTAGAACTAAGAGGGGCTCCATGAAATCCTTGGCTGGAAGAAAAGATGGGCGGAAGGGATTCTGATCGTAGGCAGCCACAGAAGTTGATTTGTAGCTGATCTTAAATGTGGGAAAAGATTTTCAGTTACAAAACTCATAAAATGTAAGGATGAGGGAAACTGGCTGCATTTAGAATTTGACTAATGGTTTCAAAGTGCTTTAAAAAGTTTGGCATTTGCCAGCCTTCCTTTCTTCCCCTAATCCTCAAACCCATGAGTTTTTATGGGAAATATAATCCTTTTTTCTGATTCATTTACACTTAGCTCATCTGAGTATTGTTTTGTAAAAACCATCTGAAGTCCAAGAAGTTTTATGAGATCTTTAAAGACTTGTGTCTTGAACCAGGAAGTTGTGTACTGCCCATATAAACGGACCTTGAAACCTAGGGGTCTTGGCATTAAACAGGGTCTAAACTTGGCAAAGACTGGTCCCCATGCCTGAAAGAAACTCGGCTTTCATTTTCAGATTAATAGCGAGTTCAGTGTTTTAGATGAGTGACCATCTCATATGATAGTACATAGGTTGCACAACACATTTTTCAAGGATTATCTTACTAGTTATGTAGACAGCAAGAGACTGATGTGGAAAAACTATGACTTTGCTGGAGTTTCTCAACTAGAGGGGCTGCTTGCTTATGTGTATATTACCACATTCATGGTTGTATATAAACACACATGCATACAAATGTATATGATCATTCACGGATGAGATTAACATTTACGCTAGAGATTCTTCCCGTGGTTACGTTTCAGAGATTATCTGATTGTAACGTATCCAAATCTGTCATAAGGCAGGTCGTAATCAGATTGAAGACTGGGGTGAGATACCCACCTCTGCTTTGCTGTGGGTCAAGAGAAAGAAAGATTGCGTTGTATCTTTTGAAACATTTTTTTTCTGCAGTCATAGAGCGTGGTTGAGCTCACTGCTGTCCCCAAATGTGAGGACCTTGGGTTGATCTCCAGGCCCTCTGGAAACAGGCTCTCAGGTGAAATGACTTGCTCAGGTTCCCGTGGGAAGCGAAGCAGCCACACTGCTCCAGCCCAGCCCTCTGGATCCCTGTCCAGGCTCTGCCCTCTGCAGGCAGCTGCCTCTCATTGACCAAAACAGGCTTTGATGTATGCCGTCCATCTGAGTCCTGCAGTGCCTAACAAGAAGAGCTCACCCACCACCACAGACTGCAGTCTGGTCCTTTGGTGATGCTGTCCATCACTATTTCCTGAGCTTTCACCTGTCTGACACGTCTTCTTTCCAGCCTAGGCTCTTCAGCATGGAGTTATTGCTTCTAGACACCCCCTGGCCCCATCCACTTCAACTGTTGCTCATAATCCCTACCTGAGAGAGAAAATCTCTGTAGACTGATTTGAGCTGCGGGTAGGAAATGTTTTCCCTACATGTTGTGAATTTTGCATGAGATGACAAAGAATTGTGGGTTGTCCAGTGACGTTGCCCTCTCACAAATCAGATACCGCCTTGGGAGAGTTCGGTTATTATCTCAAACTGTTGCTTTATTTATCTTTTTAAAAAGCTTTTGTTTATTTACATTTTTTCTCTCTAACCAGATAGGAAGATTCTCCAGAACAAAAAGGTTGTGCCTGTGATACTTTGTTTCTGCAAAGGGTCAGCCTCTCTGCTTGCCTCAGAGCAGCACTTGGTGAATATTTATTAGCTTGTGCGCTGTCCTTTCTACAGAATCCCAGCCTGGGAGGCATTTTCTTCACCCACCCTCCTTCCTCAGTCTTCTCAGCTGGTTCCCTTTGGCCTGGCTCAGAGACTGACCTTGAGTGACCTCTCATCTTGTCCACAGGGATGTTCTTAGAGCCACAGACTCTTAGGGCTGAAAGGAATTTTTAATCCAACTTCTCTGTTGGATTATAGAGGAGGAAGTCAAGGTTCAGAGAGGAGAGGTGAACTGCCTGTGGTCTTTCAGCTACTTAGCGGCAGTGTTAGGACTGAACTGAGGTCTCTCCCTCTGGTCAAATGCTGTTTATTCTGTGCCTGGCTCTCAGAGTGTGTTCTCACATGAAACTGGTGGTCAGACAGATGGACTGAGACCCTCTCCTGCCAAATCAAATATTGGAGGTCTTTCTCCAATGTACAGAAAAAATAGATTAAGGGATTAAGTTTCTTCAACTTTAAATCATTTCTATTAATTCTTTTTAAACCATTGTCACCTGCTACCAACTGTCCACTAGCCAATGCGGGGTTTTCTATTGCATTCATGTAATAAAAGCGTGAATGCTGCTGGAGACACCGTTTTAAATTCAAATGCTAGAAGTAAATATGTTACTATTTCATGGTTTCCACCCAAAAGCACCCTGACCCCAGGGACTCTGTCCCCTGGGACATTCTGCATCTCCCTTAATGTGATTTTGTGTCATCTCCGGTGAGTGATCCTTTCCTTTCGGATAGGGGTCCAGGGAACTGATCTGACTTTAAAAAGAGACTAATAATGGCTTGGCGTTATCATGGATCCTAAGCCCTGTATTCCTGTCATACAGGCCTTTTCACCAGGAGCAGGGCTGCCTGCGGGGTCGATTCCTGTTGCGGTTTTCCCAGTCTACGCGGGCGCCCCCTGCTGCCCACCCTGGTACATGCCAAGAGAGGAGTAGGGTACCAGAAGCTGCACACTCAGAAACAGTCACGCGGAGTTTACAATCCCAAAGGGAACCATCTAAACACTTTCGATGGACACTCCGCGCACCCCGAGCAGTCCTTTCTGGGGCCCGATCTAGTATTTTAATCCAATACCCACAGCAAGTATCCGAGCAAACACGGATAAGAAAATGACTGGAAATGCCTTCCAGACAGTATCAAATGAGTCCTGTGGGGCTTCTAGAAGGAAAGGACCGTTCAGTGACTTTGCCGAGTCCTTTGTCCTTTCCCGGGAGACGGGATCGAGGAGCGGGGACCTCTGCCTTGCCGACCCATAGGAACAATCGATGTGGATGTGGAGAGTGGCGGCGTGTTCTCGGGCTCATCTCACGCTTTCCCCAATTAGGATTTACTGCCTGACGTCACGTCTGCCGGAGATTGGCTGTTCAGATCTGACACTCGGTTCCACGGCGAGAGAAACTTTTTAAAGACTTTGCAGCCCGGGCTGCCGCTGAGCGTTCCGCGCGCTCACACCCGCCCTCGCCCACTCTCGCCGGGTCCCGGGCGCGGCAGCCCCTGCGCCGGCGGCGGGGCGAGCGGACCCTCACCTTGCGCGGCCCGCGCCCCTCGCCCCTCCCCTCCCGGGCCCCGCGTTCCCCACCCCCACCCCGCCCCCTCCTCCCCGCCGCTTTCGGCTGGGGTCTGGGGCCGTTCAGCAGCCCGCAGAACTTCCTCTCCTGCAACCGAGTTTTCCTCCTCCCCGCCTTTCCCGGGCTCGCGGTTGTTCTCGGGGGAGCCTGAGTGCGCGTGGGCGGCCGCACCGGGCGAGCGGCGCGGCCGGGGGCGGGGGCCGGGGCCGGGGGCGCCGGCTGGGGCCCGCGATGGCGGGGGCCTGGCTCAGGTGGGGGCTCCTGCTCTGGGCAGGGTTGCTCGCGTCCTCGGTGCACTGCCGGGTGCGGAGGATCACGTACGTGGTGCGCCCGGGCCCCGGCCTGGCGGCGGGCGCCTTGCCCCTGGGCGGGCCCCGGCGCCCGCGGACCTTCAACGTCGCGCTCAACGCCAGGTACAGCCGTAGCTCGGCGGGCGCCGGGACCCCCTCGGAGCGGACTCGGCGCACCAGCCCGCCCGGCGGCGCGGCCCTGCAGGGGCTCCGGCCACCGCCACCGCCACCGCCGGAGCCGGCGCGTCCCGGGGGCTCCGGCGGGCAGCTCCACCCCAAGCCTGGCGGTCACCCGGCGGCCGCGCCGTTCGCCAAACAAGGCAGGCAAGCGGTGCGCTCCAAAGTGCCGCAGGAGACCCAGAGCGGCGGGGGCTCGAGGCTGCAGGTTCACCAGAAGCAGCAGCTGCAGGGGTAAGCCCACACCCTCCCTCCTTCCTCGCGCGCGCCGCCCGCGCGGGTACCCGGGGAGACGCGGCTCCTGGGAGCCCAGCGGCGGCCGTGGGCGTAGTGCGCCGTCGGTGGGTTGTCTCCTCCCCGCCCGCCTCTGCCTGCCTCGCTTGCAGCGCGGCGGGAAGAGCGGAGTGCGGGGAAGCCGGGGAACTTTGAGGATAAACTCCGATCGCATTGTTACTGAGCTGCGGGTAAACACAAAAGGCATTTCTGCCTGGGGCGTAACCTCCTGTGCGCGAACCAAACTACTCCTAGAAGATGGGCGTAAACATGAAGTCACTACAGCTTAATCCCTCAGCATCAATTAAACTTCTCTTTGCAGCTCAGTTTAATTTTTTTTCTTGAGCTAATGGAAAAAAAAAAGTTTGGAGGAGGGCTGCCTGTAAAGATCCACTTCCTGTTTTGTGACCTGGAATTTTCAGCATCCTACTAATTGTGAGCTTGGCTTCCCTGCACCTGTGGGGTCTGTTTTCCTGGGGCGGCGTGTCTTAGCATTGACAGGAGTTTCGGTTGGATAGTTTGTTACTGGGCGTTCATAAACGTCCTCCTTGCCCCTCCTCCTCATTAATCACAGGTTGAGAGTGTGGGGGAAGACTTGTTTTGCTTATTTGTTGTTGTTGTTTTCTTCAGGGGTGGTTCCAAGCGTTGTGATTTCACTCCTGTTTGGACGCCTCTCTCTGAAACTCAGGTTCAATTTAAAACGTGGGTGCAGATAATACACAAAATACATTTGGCTCTACTTTACTTTTGGAGTTAAGAAAACCGTTTATTTGGACCTTGTTCTCCCCTCCTGTATAGTTCTAGGTTATGCAGGTTTTGGTTCTTCCATCCTTCCCTGATACACTGTCCTTACCCTTCTGCTTGGGCAGCTTTGGGTTGGACATCCTGGGTCCCTGTTTCGAAGCCAGAGGAATGTGGAAGCAGGAGGCTGGGCTTGCAGGAGCACCCTGGAGGCTTGGGTTCTCTGGAAGGGAGTGTCGCTACTACTGGACTCAGGGGTCTTGCTTTGTTTGTTTCAGGGTCAATGTCTGTGGAGGGCAGTGCTGCCATGGCTGGAGTAAGGCCCCTGGCTCCCAGAGATGCACCAAACGTAAGTTTCCAGGTTCACAGCAGCCCTGCACAGTAGGTGAAGTGGGTCTGTCCACACGAGGCATCCCACAGGGGTCACTTGAAGAGGCTATGCAATGTCTGTGATGCAGTCTACCCCGTTATCTGAAGCCTTCATCACCACCCAGGAAGGGCTGGGCCAGGGTAATGATGGTATCAAGGCCAGCAGTGATTCATTGTACAAAACTGTGCCGTGCATCCAAGATTCCCTTGCACCCAACCGTGGTATTAATTACTCTGTTACCACCGTGAATCAGGGGCTAGGAAAAGAAATTCCCATTGGAGGATGTGCCGTATGGCAGAACCAGTGCAATTAATTTAACCATGGATATCGACAAACGAAAAACATTCTTTAAGTTGATGGTAGGAGGGGAATGGGAAGTAGGACGCCCTGCTCTGGAACAAAACATCAGTAGTGTTAAAGCTTTCTGAAAACAGCACTCAGAATCTGCCGTCCTTGTGGCCTGTTTCCTAGGAGGTAACCACTCTACTGTTCTTCAGAACTGACAAGTGGGTTTTCCTGCATTGTTTCTCCAGCTAATACACAGGCTTAGGAGTGTTTTGAAACATATATTAATGATGCATATAGATTTGAGAACATCAGAAAATACTTCCCTCTGCATTGTGAAATTAAGGATTAAGGTAAAATATTCTTTGAGGGTCCTCTTGACGAGTTGATTCTGTCTGGTGCTACCTGGACATAAAGAATTCTTACTTCCATTCAGGAGTAGTTAAGCATTCTTATGTGTTCTCTGCATAGAGTTTGAACCATAAACATGTGGATTAGAATCGTTCAAAATTTTAGCTGCTTTTTGGTATTCAGTATAATAAGTAAAATTTAGCAATTTGTCTTGTATACGGTTTGGATTTTAAAATGCTGGTGAATTAATTAAAAATTTTTTCTATTATGGTCATTTCTATTACAGTCATTCTGGTGAACTTGCTTGTTGGAAGATGCCTTCAATCCTTGAAAGAAACAGGACTTTGGCATAGTGCCTTTAGTTTTATAAAAAGCAGTGTCCAGGTGGGTTATGATTTGGCTGTGATCAAGGAGTAGTGGCAGACATGAACTCACTAATCAGCCTCCTTGATATTGAACTCAAACCGCTAGGTCAGAAATACTCAGGGTTGTAGGCATTTTATTTTTAATTTTAAATTTATTTTATTTATTTATTTTTGGCTGTGTTGGGTCTTTGTTGCTGCTCGCATGCTTTCTCTAGTTGTGACGAGTGGGGGCTACTCTTCGTTGCGGTGCGCGGGCTTCTCTTGTTGTGGAGCACAGGCTCTAGGTGCGCGGGCTTCAGTAGTCGTGGCATGCGGGCTCAGTAGTTGTGGCTCGTGGGCTCTAGAGTGCAGGCTCAGTAGTTGTGGCACACAGGCTTAGTTACTCCGCGGCATGTGGGATCTTCCCGGACCACGGCTCGAACCCGTGGCCCCTGCATCGGCAGGCAGATTCTTAACCACTGTGCCACCAGGGAAGCCCCAGGCATTTTAGATTGTCGTAATTCTTCACATCTTCTTAGATTACACTTGACAATAGCGCACCAGCATTTTCCTGAATTTACAATTGCTTGGGTCCAATTACATACCCTCTCCTCCCTTCGGTAACTCCTGCTATGATGTTGTTTGCCTGTTATGTGCAGACAGCTCATCCATGACAGCAGCATTGCTGTGCAAAGTGGGTATTGCTGTGTAAAGATTAAAGATACAGAGCAGGTTGTTATAGGTGATGGTTGTTATAGGTGATGGTGTTATAGTGCTCCTTGGTGCCCATTAGAGAGAATGTGTTAAGACTTTCAAAGAAGTTTACTTGGCAAATGATGCCGTTGAGTGCCCTCTCTGAAAAGAGAGTAGTACCCCATTCTTAGGTTGTCTGATTGCAGGTCCAAAGAAGATGCTCTAGAAGGAGAACATCCGATCTTGAGGAATCACCTCATGGCTTCCTGCTTCTCCAGATGAGGGAGGCAAGGGCACAAGTGTGCCTCGGTTTAGCCAGGTTTGCCCTCTGGTGACCCAGAAAGAGAAAGGCTGCAAAAGGCTACCCGTCAGAAACGTTAGGGTTGCACAGTTACTGTATACAGTGTTCCAGAGGAAGTTGCTCCGTTGGCTTAGTCTCACGATACCAATAACAAATGCTTCCGGCTTTTGGTTTAAGTTATCCTTCCAGCTTCTAGAAGGTAGCCCTTGGACAGCACCGGGACCTAAGCAATCAGTGTAACATTAGCCTTCCAGTACTGCCCAATCTGACAAATTAATTCAGGCCCAAATGGTGGAAGCTTAAATCACAACTTCTTTCAAGAACAGTTGTGTTTTTAAAAATGATGCTGGGTTAGGTCAGTGCTCAATCCAAAGTAATATACGCTCGATGGATATGTTTCAATGGGGGGGTCTTTTGTTTGTCTCCCTGTGCAGAGCCAGGGAGATGAGGGAGCCTTATACCTTCACATGGGACAACTGGGGTTACCACTGATGCGGCAAAACTTGTGTCCATGGCTAAGCAGTGTGACACCAGGAAAGACCCCTGGCCTTGGGTTCAGGAAACCTGAGTTTAAACCCTCAAGCGTTCACTAGCTGTGTGGCCTTGGGGAATTCATTTGACCTCTCTGACCCTTATATTTTCCCATCCTGAAACGACTGTGCTAAAAACTTGACTACTGGGACTTCCCTGGCGGTCCAGTGGATAAGACTCCACGTTTCCACTGCAGGGGGTGTGGGTTTAATCCCTGGTTGGGGAACTAAGATCCCACGTGCCATACGGCATGGCCAAAAAAACAAAACAAAACAAAACAAACCCCAAATTTGACTACTTTCTAGGATTGTTACAGGTATCAAGGTGAAATAGAATGATGGATGTGAAAGCCTTGATGAAACCAGAAGGAGTCTTAGAGTTTATTATTGAATCAAGCCAAGTAAATCCTGTCTCATTTATCCATTGTTTGGTTTTCTTTCTTCCCTATGTATGTTTCTCGTCATCTTCTTTTCAAAGAATGTACATGTGGATCCCTTTTTATATTACAGCTTTAAAGTAGTTTAGGGCTGGGGGAGGGGGAAATAGGGAGATATTGGTCAAGCGGTACAAAGTTTCAGTCCCTCAGGATGAATAAGTTCTGGAGATCTAATACACAGCGGTGTGACTATAGTTAACAGTACTGTGTTATATACTTGAAATTTCTTCAGAGGGTAGATCTTAGCGCGTTCCCACCACACACACACACACACACACACACACACACGTTAACTGTGTGGTGATGGGTACGTTTATCAGCTTGACTGTGGTGCTTATTTTACAATGTGTGCGTATATCAAAACATTGTTATACACTTTAAATACATACAATTTTTATTTGTCAATTATACCTCAATATAGATGAATAAAAAAAGGAATAAATGAAAACGCCAGTCACTTCCATCCTGCCTGGCTTTGATTACTGAGAAAAAAGAAATAAAGTAGGCTGGGTTGTTCTGTATCCCAGAATGATTTATTTTAAAAGAACTTTGAAAGAGACTAAATATTAGATTATTTGTGTATCTCTAGTTCTCTTTGTGTAAAGCTTGCTGTTTAGATGGAAAATACTCCCCTAAGGTATTCATAAATCGAATGGAAAAAATTCTGACACCAATTTTCGTGACTACAACTACTTTGGTAAATACTAGTGAAATTTAGACTGCAAAAGCAATTGCTTTGTGGTCTCTTTCCTCTCTCACTTCCTCATTATGCTGAGATTGAACAATTGCACTTGGATATGGTTTATTACATTTAACAAATACAAAAACCAATGGCATGTCAACATGAATTTCCTTATTACGATAGTAATCATCATATACATAATTAACACAACATTGTAAAACAACTATACTTCAAATTAAAAAAAGGTAGTAGTTATCATACAATGTGTATGCACATTTAAATGTGCACATTAAATTTAAATCAACAGCAAGGATGCCTTGTAATTGTCAGTTCTATTTTGAGGATAATTGAAAGGGTTTAGCTGAAGAATTTCAGTTTGTAGAGACTGTTTTCCAGTTGATGCAAAAAATATTTCTGCATAAGAGTTGGGATGTGTTTCTGTTGTTCAGTTTGCTTAATCCTGTGAGGAAAACAAGGTGCCCCTTCGAGGCAGACTGGATTGTTTTTAGTTGATTGAAACTTAATTTAAATGGGCCATAGGCAAATGCTTCTGAAGACTGAAGATTTAGCAAACCTGAAATTGCCAATCAGAGAGATGTGAAACAAATGGCAGCAGACCCACACGGGCGGAGAGAATGGATGTGGGTGTCCGCAGTGGCAGCCCCGAGGGCTTTAGCCACCCAGTCTCTACGTAGAGATGCCCAGTTGCATGTTAATGCTTCTTTTCCAGACACCCTCTGTATGTGTGTCTCTAGGAATTGAAATCACAGCTCGGGATATGGCATTTTAGTTATTAATGTGGAACGACTGCTGATAGCGATGTCCATTTTGGGCAAAGGAGAAGGCACTGCATCTGTTCCCTTTCCAAGGGGTTCACATTTATTGGGAGGGTGTTAACTTTTTTTGGCCTATCCCCATTTTTGCATTTTGTTCCCTCTGTCTAAACTGAACCCGCCCCCTCTTGGTTGTTCCAATCTTATTGTGCCCCTCTCAGGGTAAGCGCAGGCCAGAGAGAGACATTGCCAGTGGGCTCAGCTTTAAGGAGGAGACTGGACCTGGGAACAGACCACACAAAAGAATAAAGGGGAGATGAGGGTGAGGCCGGGTTGGCAGGATGAGGTGGATGGAACAGGAAAGATGGCAGATCTGAATCCAAAGCGGGTGCCTGGCACATGGCAGGCCCTCCCTAAATGCATGGATGGTTCTTTCATTTCTTTAACGGATATCTGTTTAGCTTTTACCATGTGCCAGGGTCTGTGAATAGAGGAGAAACGCAGCCAGCTGTAGAGAGTGCGGGGTCTGTTTTTACTCACTTAACTCATGGCACATCAAATGACTTGTTCTCTCCTTAGCAAGAAACAGAAAATCGATATTCCATTGCTTTTCCACTGGCATTCAGCCCACAGTGCTTTGGGGGAAAAAAACCCCAAAAGCCAACCCTAGACATTTTCCTTAATTATATACAGAAGAGACATAGTCACGTCTACCCTTGGTGCTTAGAGTTGCCGCAGTCGAGGGCATCGTCCATGAGTGTGGGGTGTGGCTGGAGTTGCAGGTGACAGAGGCCTTTCAGGCCGTCTCCTGTCCCTCTGGGCTTGGCGTCGTGCTAGCTGAGCTCGGGAGTTGGGCCCGGAGTGATCACACAGCTTTCGTCTGCCCGCTGTGGCCATTGACAGCTGCTTCGCCAATAGATCCACAGTGAGGTTTATTGTGGCAGCTGCTGGGAGCACCGCCCCGGCCCCAGTGCTGGGAGCAGGGGTGGGAGGGTCGGCTGGAAAATCTTGTCGTGCGGCACAGACCTCCTGGTGAAGGGAGAAGGACCCAGAGGTCAAGTTCACACTGGGTCAAATATGTGTTCTCAGCACTGGTTAAAACAAACATTTAGGAACCATAAATCCTGGACTGCGATCATACTTAAACCTTCATTGTGAAACCCTGCAGCCCCTGGGCCAACCTGAACACCCCGCCCTCCCGCCCCTGCCCGGCCTGCTTTAGTGAAGTGTTTCTCTGCCCGGTGAACCCTTGGCCCTTAGGAAGCCTGCCTTGTTCAGAGGACCTTTGGCCACCACGGGAGTCTGCTGTTTCTGAGCCTGTTATTTGTTGTCTTGGATATTCCAAACATACTCAAACGTGTTTGGGAGCTCAAATAAGTTTTCCTAAAATGCAGATTTTGCTTCCAAGTTCTTCCTAGCAATGAACAGGGCAACTAGGAGTGCTAGGGCGGTGTCGCCACTCTTGTAACACTGACCAAGATCAGAGCAGAAGATGTGAGGAACTGGCCACTGGTGATTTTGGTTGTACCTCTGGGCATTTCCACTTGTTCTGCTTTAAAGAGATTCTATGGTGCCTCTTAAACATGAATGTGCAGCTGGTCGCTGGAGGAGTTTGTTAAACTGCTTTCTTGAATCAGAGTCTCTGGGATTTTTATTTAATGAGCACATCAGGTGATGCTGATGGAGGTGGCCCACCTTTTGAGAAACAGTGATCCAGAAGGAACCCTGTCCTGGGCAATATTTATGACACTTTGTGTGGGAATCTGAAGGCCAAGCCTAACACTTAGCAATTTAGAAACTTGTCAAGGCAGGAGCCCTCTACACATTGCTTTAGGTCAGCTTTAAATAGTACGTACAAAGATGGCTGCATACAGGGTTATTACACCCAGTTTTTCTTTTGTTAGTTGAATGATAAATACATACATTTTTACAAGAGTTGGACACTTGCAAAATTGTTAATGATACATAGGTGGTTAAATAAAGTGGTTTTAAAAAAGGTTGAAACACTTTGGAACACATTGGGCGCTTTTTCCACTAAATATTTTATTTTTAATTATAAAATATTTTAAATACACAAAAATGCAGAAAATAATACATTCAGCTGCTCATGTTTTTAAAACCACCCTGATATGATAATTAAGCACAATAATTTACAGATAAGGGAGAAACTATGATCTTACCTTGCTCTTTTTTTTTTTTTGGCTGTGTTGGGTCTTCATTGCTGCACACGGGCTTTCTCTAGTTGTGGTGAGCGGGGGCTACTCTTCATGGCGGTGCACAGGCTTCTCATTGTGGTGGCTTCTGTTGGTGGAGTACGGGCTCTGGGCGCGCGGGCTTCAGTAGTTGTGGCATGCGGGCTCAGTAGTTGCAGTGCGCATACTCTAGAGCATGGGCTCAGTAGTTGTGGCACACAGGCTTAGTTGCTCCGTGACATGTGGGATCTAACCCGTGTCCCTTGCACTGGCAGGTGGATTCTTAACCGCTGTGCCACCAGGATTATCTCGCTCTAACTGCATGTTTTACTAATGATGTTTCCTATCTTCCTAGGGGAGAGAAAATAGTACATAATTTGTTGGTGTGGCACAAAGTGGTTGTTTTGGTACTTATGGAAAAATACATCAGAGCTGTATTTGTATAAGCTCACGTGCACCTATTAATTGGCCTAGCTTATTATTAAGGACTGAACATTACATGTAAGCACAGTCCCTTGGGCACCAAGAATCTGTGTGCACGGTGTCATTTAGACCCAAGACAATGTGGTTACAAGAAGGAAATGCTGCCTGTTACTGTCCCACCTGACCCGCCTTTCTTGCTTTCCTCCTCTTTCTCTCTGTCCTTTCTAGGCCTCAGTTTTGCGTGCCGTGAACTAGAGGCAGTATAGGTCCATGGTTAGAAGTTCGGTCTTTGGGGTTAGAATACAAGGCACCTAACTTGATGTTAACACTTTGTCAACACATCCTCACTATGTGACCTTGGACTGTGAGAGCTGGGGCAAGGCTAAGTTACCCCATTCACAGGACAGGTGTGATGATGGTTTGTGCTATCATTCAGAGGCTTGTTGGGGGACCGCATGAAGTAATATACACAGAGTTCTTGGAGAGCAGCTGTCCCCCTGCCCCCCGCACAACAGTATTTGACAGATGTGAGCTCTCAGGGGTTCCTGTTTACTTGCTTAGACCCTCTCCCTCCTGGGCGCCTCAGCTTTTTACACACCCCTCTTGGTGTTTCTCAGATCCCCTGGTGAAAATCATGGCTCTCTCTCCCCCTCTCTGGGAGCACTCTGTTTTCACTCTTACTTTGCTCTGGGTATGGCTGGACCAGGGGAGAGGGGCATCTGCCTCCCCATCAACGTGGAGCTCCTGGGGAGTGGCATTTTCTTTCTTTCTTTTTTTTTAAAAACACTTTTTAAAAATAAATTTATTTATTTATTTATTTTGGGCTGCGTTGGGTCTTCATTGCTGCACACAAGCTTTCTCTAGCTGCGGAGAGCGGAGGCTACTCTTCGTTGCGGAGCACGGGCTCTAGGGTGCTCGGGCTTCAGTAGTTGTGGTACGTGGGCTTATTTGTCCGCGGGATGTGGGATCTTCCCAGACCAGGGATCCAACCTGTGTTGGTCCATTCATCGGCAGGCGGATTCTTAACCACTGTGCCACCAGAGAAGTCCTGCAGGATTTTCTTTGTGTCATTTTAAGTACCCAGGCTCTGTTCCTTGCCATAGTACAAATGCTAACTGAATCGAGTAGAATTGAATTGAACCAGCATCTCTGATTTTGCTGTGTTGTAAATACTATCCTCTAAATGCTACCTAAAGAATTCTACTTCCTTTTTTGTTTCCTCTCACCTTTGGGCAATAATTCTCCTTTGGTTTTCTTTCTACTATTTTTTCTGTGTGCTTATCCCTTGCCTGACAGACATTGCTTATTATGACAGCTTTTCAAGGACACACCACCTTATTCCATTTCCTCCTACTTCTCTGAAGGCTACCCTGGCATGGCCCAAACTTTAAGACAGCTTTTCCGTTCTCACTGCCAATTTTAGAATCTTTCAGCTAAACATCATCTGATAGAGATTTGGGACTAAGTAAAATGAATGTTGTATGATTTTCCCTGTAATTTTAGATCCCCAAATACTTCTCTTGGCCAACTACACTATTCCCTGTGGTTTTTTCACTCCACTACATTTGAGTAATATTGTTGGCATGGACCTAAGTAAACAGTTTGCAAAATGTCGTGTTTTGTAAATTAGGAGATGGATGGGCTGGTTTTTTAATACATGCTCTTGGTTCTGCTGGACCAGAGGAAGGATGAGTTTGGTCAGTGGATGGGAAGACAAATTGGAGGAAAGTTTGTTTTTATTTTAAAAATTTGTTTTATTTATTTATTTTTGGCTGCATTGGGTCTTTGTTGCTGCATGCGGGCTTTCTGCAGTTGTGGGGAGCAGGGGCTACTCTTCGTTGCGGCGCGTGGGCTTCTCGATGCGGTGGCTTCTCTTGTTGCAGAGCACGGGCTGTAGGCGCGTGGGCTTCAGTAGTTGTGGCACTTGGGCTCAGTAGTTGTGGCTCGCGGGCTCTAGAGCACAGGCTTGGTAGTTGTGGTGCACAGGCTTAGTTGTTCCGCGGCATGTGAGATCTTCCAGTACCAGGGCTCGAACCCGTGTCCCCTGCATTGGCAGGTGGATTCTCAACCACTGTGCCACCAGGGAAGTCCCTGGAGGGAGGTGTTTTTAACTGAAGTTGATGTGGTCAATTTACTCATCAGTTATTTAAAGGTGAGAACTAAATGGTTGGAGGGGAACCTTCAGAAGTATATTTTGGTAATGAATTAAGGGAGAATCTTCACAGGGGAAAGAAGATGTAACCAGCAAAAAGCCACTGGAGGAAAAGAGGATCATAAAATAAGGAATATATAATAATAGGGATCCTTTGTCTTTGTTCACTTTAAAATGTTTGTATTTCTTATAGGATTACCAAGCAATTCCAATCTCCCTTTCAATCTTGTAGGAACTTCAGTTTATTATTGTTACTATAAAATAAGAGTAGAATCTCTATCCTTTCACCCATATGTGTTACATTTAACACCATATCAAGTGGGCAGTTAACAATTAACATCTTCAACATGTTTCATTGTAAAAGCCATTTAAATCGGCTAAGAGGTACCACCTCACCTTGATGAATCATTTGCTACATTGGTTCAAGAGTGGGAGTGCTTCTGTCTCTGCCATTAGCTGTGAAGTTTCAAGCAGATCAATTAATTAACTCCTAAGATTTTTTTTCAAGCTGAATGAAATCAATGGGGATAGGGCCATTCATCACCCAACCTAATTCAAGTCATTCTTGTGAATTTTGGGCATACAAATCCTCTTCTGTCTTAACTTTTTTTTTAAATTGGGGTATAATTGCTTCACAATGTTGTGTTAGTTTGTGCTGTACACGAAGTGAATCAGCCATATGTATACATATATCTCCTCCCTCTTGGACCAACCCCCCCCCCGCCCCAAATCCCACCCATCTGGGTCACCACAGAGCACCAAGCTGAGCTTCCTGTGCTATACAGCGGGTTCCCACTAGCTGTCTATTTTACACATTTTTCACATTGTATCACTTTCGTGTGTGTGCACTTGTGGGTGTGTGCTTCCCGGCTTGATGTGAGTTCTGTCTGTGAGGGTAGTGATCAATACCATAACCATCTTTTTATCTTCAGACCTAGTAAGCACATAGACTTTTATGGAATGAATGAATGAATGAATGATTAAATGGATGAATGAATTCATTTGTTGTACTTTCACTGAGTCCCTGTGTGCTAGGTACTGGCACACGGAAGGTGTTAAGATTTATTTTCTATGAAGAAAATAAAACAGGGCGAGAGGATAGAGAGTGATGGGGGCCGGGGGAAGGGGGATAGAGTAAGGAAAGGTCACTGTAAGGAAGTGGTTTATGAGACCTATGTGATATGAAAGGGTCTGGTGGAAGAGCCTTTTTGGACAAGAGAACAGCTAGAACAAAGACTCTGGGGTGGGAATAGGCCTGGCCCTGTACAGGGACGCAGAAGTGAGTTTTGTTGGGTTGTTAGTATGGGCTAGAGTAATAGGTGATAAGGGAGACAGGGCTGGATCGCCAGTCAGGTCTTGTAGCTATGGAAAGCCATAAATAGGGGACTTACAGCTTACAAATGCAAGTAGATTTTATTATTAATGAATAAACACAATACAGGATTTGGTATTTAACAGCACTACTTTTCTATGTCTGTGAGTCTGTTTCTGTTTTGTAAATAAGTTCATTTGTATCATATTTTAGATTCCACGTATAAAGTGGAAGTAAGTAAGTGGACTTAATTCACTTAGTATGACACTCTCTAGGTCCATCCATGTTGCTGCAAATGGCATTATTTTATTCTTTTTTATGGCTGAGTAGTATTCCTTGTATATATATGCCACATCTTCTTTATCCATTCATCCATTGATGGACATTTAGGTTGCTTCCATGTCTTGGCTATTGTAAATAGTGTTGCTATAAACATTGGGGTTCATGTTTCTTTTTGAATTATAGTTTTCCCTAGATATATGGCCAGGAGTGGGATTGCTGGATCATATGGCAACTCTAGTTTTGGTTTTTAAAGAAACCTCCATACTGTTTTCCATAGTGGCTGCACCAATTTACATTTTCACCGATAGTGTAGGTGTTTTCTCCACACCCTGTCCAGCATTTGTTATTTGTAGATTTTCTGATGATGCCCATTCCAACTGGTGTGAGGTAATACCTCATTGTAGTTTTGATTTGCATTTCTCTAATAATTAGTGATGTTGAACATCTCTTCTTGTGCCTATTGGCCATCTGTATGTCTTCTTTGGGGAAATGTCTATTTAGGTCTTCTGCCTATTTTTTGATTGGGTTGTTGTTTTTGTTGAGTTGTGTGAGCTGTTTGTACATCTTGGAAATTAAGCCCTTGTTGGTCACATTGTTTACAAATATTTTCTCCCATTCCATAGGTTGTCTTTTCATTTTGTTTATGGTTTCCTTTGCTGTGCAAAAGCTTATAAGTTTGATTAGGTCCCATTTGTTTATTTTTGCCTTTCTTTCTATTGCCTTGGGAGACTGACCTAAGAAAACATTGCTATGATTTATGTCAGAGAATGTTTTGTGTATGTTCTTTTCTAGGAGTTTTATGGTGTCATGTCTTATATTTAAGTCTTTAAGCCATTTTGAGTTTATTTTTGTGTATGGTGTGAGGGTGTATTCTAACTTCATTGATTTCTATGCAGCTGTCCAGTTTTCCCAACACCACTTGCTGAAGAGACTGTCTTTTCCTCATTGTATATTCTTGTCCATTGTATATTCTTGCCTCTTTTGTCAAAGATTAATTGACTGTATGTGTGTGGTTTTATTTCTGGGCTTTCTATTCTGTTCCATTGATCCATATGTCAGTTTTTGTGCCAGTACCATGCTGTTTTGATTACTGTAGCTTTGTAGTATTATCTGAAGTCTGGGAGGGTTATGCCTCCAGCTTTGTTCTTTTTCTTCTGGATTACTTTGCAATTCTGGGTCTTTCATGGTTCCATATAAGTTTTAGGATTATTTGTTCTAGTTCTGTGAAAAATGTCATAGGTATTTGATAAGGGATTGCATTAAATCTGCAGATTGCTTTGGGCAGTATGGCCATTTTAAGTGTACTAATTCTTCCAATTCAATGTTTCATTGTTCTTAATGTATAAGTCTTTCACCTACTTAGGTTTATTCCTAAGTATTTTTTTTTGGATGTGATTTTAAAAGGGGTTGCTTTATTACTTTCCCTTTCTGATATTTCATTGTTAGTGTAAAGACATGCAACAGATTTCTGAATGTTAATTGAAAAATAATGTTTTAAATAGAAAGTTGAATCACCTTTATTGTTAATTTTTTTTTTTTGCGGTACGCGGGCCTCTCACTGCTGTGGCCTCTCCTGTCATGGAGCACAGGCTCCGGACGTGCAGGCTCAGCGGCCATGGCCCACGGGCCCAGCCGCTCCGCGGCATGTGGGATCCTCCTGGACCAGGGCACGAACCCGTGCCCCCTGCATTGGCAGGCGGACCCTCAACCACTGCGCCACCCGGGGAAGCCCCCTATTGTTAATTTTTATTGATGAGAAAAGCTGCATATAGAATAGTGAAGTACCCAAGGCCATACACAAATTACTGTTGCAGTCTAACTTCCTGCATTGTACCCAGATCGCCAGCCCAGCCCTATGCTGATTGGACCTCTGTGCCTTTGCTGAGCTCTGGCAGAAGGTGACACTCTCACCAGAGCCATGAGGCCAAGACTTAGGATGGAAGTTTGAGGATCAAAAAAAAAAAAAGTCTCTGGTCACTGCTGTGTTGAAAAGCAAACTAGGGGGGATCTTCACATGGTACTAAATAAAAAATAAAACGTTAAATCCTTTAAAAAAACTTTAAACATAAAAATCCCAATCTTGTGCTTGTAGAAAATTCACAGAGAGCAGTTAGGATGTGTTAAAGTAAGAGTGTAAAATTTTTGGAATACATTTGAATTCTGTTCTGAAGTTTTCTTCAATGCCTCCGCCCCATCCAACTTATTGTTGGTGGGGTGAGCCCGAGATAGGTGCAAAGGTAGCCTCTGCTGGGAGATTTGTAAATGAGGTTAATACCACCCTCTGCAGTTAAGATCGGATGAAATGAGGCTCATGAACATGCGTCACAGGAGAGCCCTATAAACATAAGGTGATATTATTAATAAAGTTTTTCTGGCTGTTTTGTGAAAACTTTTCAATTGCTGGTGAAAATTTTTTTTCTATAATGTGTTAGTATACTTCTTTTCTTGAAAATTAGAATGCTTGGGACTTCCCTGGTGATCTAGCAGTTAAGACTCCGCACTCCCAGTGCAGGGGGCCTGGGTTTGATCCCTGGTCAGGGAACTGGATCCCGCACGCATGCCGCAACTAAGAGCCCACATGCTGCAACTAAAGATCCTGCACGCGGCAATGAAGATGCGCGTGACGCAACTAAGACCTGGTGCAGCCAAATAAATAAATATTAAAAAAAATATACATATATATTAAAGAAAATTAGAATGCTTAATGTATTTCAGTCAGTTTTGGGGGTCATAGATCTTGTGTATCACACCTTTACATTGATCATCCCATTTATGGTCTCTGGGGGCACATCCTGGAAGTTGGCTTGAAAATAAGCAAAAATACCTAAATCTCCGCGTTAGTTCCCCGTCCACATGCACGAGTGATTCACTTTATTCTCCTAAAAGTAGAGTGCAGGCAAAGACGAAGATTTCTTCTTTTGAGAAAGCTCCGTTTCTTTCTTACTGTGATAGTGAAAAGGTTATGTTTTTAGTCCAAAATTTCTCAGTAATTGGAGGTGAAATAATACAGATGATAAATTAAAGTCAGGGACCCTGTTTTTGTTTTACTTCGTATCCTTTGGGAAGCCGGCCTACCCAGTGGTTCTGCATATACAATAGACCCTTAGTTGCTTGATTAATAAGCATTACAAGTCACATTTGTTTTGAGGGAAAGACCAGCTGAAATTCATTTAACTCAGTGGCTACCGAGATTATGTCAGTAAGCTGTTCCTTTTGTTATGAGAGAACGTATATTGCAACAAGCCTCCCTGGGTGACAGTTTTTAATGCTCAATGTTGAGTGCTAGATGCTCTTTCTCTGGTAAAACTGCCCCATTCCTTCCTGTAATACAGACTGCTTGAGTGGCACTTCATAGACCTAGGGATTCTCAAAGCATGGTCCCTGGACCAGGGGCAGCAGCATCGCCTGGGAACTCATTAGAAATGCAGATTCTCAGGCCCCACCCTGGACTCGCTGAAGCAGAAACTCTGAGGTTGGGGCCCAGCACTCTGTGTTTTAACGTGCCCTCCAGGGGGTGCCGTTATAGTTGTGGTTTGAGAACCACTACTCTCGCTAAACCCATCTCCTCCTCCCTTTCTGTGTCCCCCCTGCACCCCTCCTTGATCATCCAACGGGGAGAAGGAGTACAGGGAAATTGGCTCCTTTGGCCTCCATGCCTTGGGGACTAGAGGCGTGTGTTTTCTCCCCTTCCCAACGGCACGGAGCGATTCCCTTGTCTCAGGTGGGAATTCTGGACCTGAGCAGATGCAGCCGTGCACATTGACACACAGTCTGTTCTGCACAGTGACTGAGGAGACTTGGAGAAGCCGTTTTGCCATCCAGAGAACGTGGGTTTTGTGCCTTTGGGCCTTCCTGGTTCTGTTCTTTACTGTGGACAATGCTGAAATCCCTTCTTCATGTTCTTCAGAGCTGCAGTTATCAGCTTTGTGTGGTACATGGATCCCCTCTGTCTCACAGCCCCCTGTGGGATGTATAAGAAATGCAAGTTGTGGGAATGAACTTATTTAGGAGACAGAAACAGACTCACAGACATAGAAAACAAACTTACGGTTACCAAAGAGGAAAGAGGGTGGGAAAAGGATAAATTAGGAGTTTGGGATTGGCAGATACAAACACTATATATAAAATATCAATAGATAAATCACAAGGTTCTACTATATAGCACAGGGAACTGTATTCAGTGTCCTCTAATAAACCATAATGGAAAAGAATATGAAAAGGAATATATATATATATATACACACACACACACACACACATACTGAAAAACTTTGCTGTACACCAGAAACTAACACAACATTGTAAACCGAGTATACTTCAGTTAAAAAAAAAGAAATGCAGGTTATGGGGCCCCACCCCAGACCTACCACAGTGGAACCCCCAGGGGTGACCCTCGTTTTCACAAGCACCCTGCCGACTGATCCACATGGAAGCTTGAGGACCCTGGGATTAAAGTGGGTATACTGAAATAAAAGATGTCACAGGCAAGGAATGACGAGAAAGGTATTACACAATAAATAAAAGGAACAGGAGTGAACGTGACATCTTGTTTTGGAGGCAGGTGCTGTTACTCGTTTCCAAGATAGTTTAGAAGTGAAATGAAGAGCAAACTGTGGTCCAGAACATGCCCTCGGCATTGGCAGGGACAAAGCTTTCTTGTGTGAAGATGAGGAAGTTCAGACGGAGAATGGACAAGGCAGAGTTGCTTGGCCATTCCTTGGGGTCCTGCTGACTCATTCCTGGTAGTCACTGTAGGAAGGCATCAGATCTTTGGAAACTGACCAGTTGAGAATTTCAGCAATGACACACACTTTTGAATGTGTATTTAGGAAAAGAATTGCCTATAATAAGACTAGGAACCTTTGTAGAAAAAGAGTGAATGAGGAGTTGCTTTGCTTGTCCTGTGAAATAGGGACTGTTTTTCCCCATCACATATCTTTTTTTTTTTCCTGCAAAATAATGAATGCAAAAACACTTTATCTGCATATGGAAGAAAAATTACGTTTTTAAAAAATATTTATTTCTTCTCCAAGTAGAAAGTTTTTTTGGGGGGGAAGGTAGCTTATTTAAATCATCAGTTACTGTGGTAATAGTTATATGTGGTTAAAAGTAAATATTTTATCTTTTCTTCACAAACATGTAGTTATTTCCAAATACCTACATGTTACTTTTGATAAAACATTCAAATGTTTGAATACCATGTAGACAAGACCATAATACTAGAAAATGGTGCTAAAATTTTGAAAAGACCCAAATTTCAGGAATGGCTTAAAATATGAATTTAAAAAAAATTAGTTTTCACTCCTGCTGTCTTAGTATGGGTAAACATTTTTTTTTTTTTTTTTTTTTTTTTGCAGTACACGGGCCTCTCACTGTTGTGGCCTCTCCCACTGCGGAGCAGAGGCTCTGGAAGCTCAGGCTCAGCAGCCACGGCTCAAGGGCCCAGCCGTTCCACGGCATGTGGGATCCTCCCGGACCGGGGCACGAACCCGTGTCCCCTGCATCGGCAGGCAGACTCTCAACCACTGCGCCACCAGGGAAACACTTTTTTTTTAAACAACTGTTAACATTTTTATAGCTGAGTTATCTCTCTGTATATGTCCTTAGAGGCCTATATCTCACATTTGCTTATTAACCTTTCATTTTAATTCACTAAACTTCTTATAACTTATCTACTATATAGAAGGCCTTGTGTTATGGGCTAAGAGGACCCTGCTCTGTGGAGCTGACAGTCTAGTGGAAAGGACAAGATGACCATAATACTAGGAGTGTGGCAGACACACCCTAAGATAACCCCTGATGGGTGACACCCTTGTATAATTCCCTCCTCTTGAGTGTGAGAAGAACCTGTGACTTGCTTCAAGTCAATAGAATATGCGAAAGGTGACGGAATGTCATTTCCTTGACTTTGTTGTGTTATATACGACTCCATCTTAGCCAACTGGAGTGAGAGACCTCCTGCTGGCTTGGAAAAAGCATGCTGCCCTGTTGGGCTTGTGGCTTGCCGATGCAGAGGACCATGTGGCAGGAAGCTGTGGGCTGTCTCTAGCTGGTAGCCAGTATGAACCTGGAGTGCTTAGTCCGACAGACACAAGGAAATGAAGTCTGCCAAAAACCTGAATGGTCTTGGAAGTAGATTCTTCCCCACTTGAGCCTCAGATGAGACTGCAGCCCCACTGACACCTTGATTATAGCCTTGTGAAGAACTAGGTCCTGAAGCAGAGGACTGGGTTCATCTGTGCAGATAATAAATGTGTATTGTTCTAAGCCTTTGAAATGGTGATACTTCGTTAGGTACCACTAGAAAATTGATACAAGGAAGAATGTGCAGGTGCCGGAAGAGCAGCCCAGCCCCAAGTCATCTAACGAGCACCTAGTGAATACATTCTCTGTGTCATCCACTTTCCCAGCACTGGAAATGCAAACATGAATAAAACATGGTTATACCTTCAAGTAGCTCCCAGTCTGGAGTCGTGGGGCTTTGAGGGAAGGACGTTGCTCTCCCTTGGGGGAATATTAGAGTAGAAATTGTTTGAAATGGCTTTTGAGGATAGAGAGAACCTGGACTTGGGGAGTCTGTTGGTGGGAAAACCTCTCGCTCAGGTAATGGATGGTGCTGACTTTACAGTTTGGCTGGAAAGGGGGTTTTCACTTTTGGAGGGTTTGGATTTGCTTTAACCATAAGTCTTTATTGAAGAGGAAGAATACCATTGCAGGAGATGAATAAGTCACCCTCATAGCTTAAAGGGGTAAGCTCTATGGCCAAAGTGGACAGCATAACATTTTATTTTAAAAACAATAAAATTACAAATCATAAGGGCTCCGAAGCGTCCTCTGATAATCTTTCCCTTTCATTCAAGTCCTATGTTGGATCACTGAATCATAAAACCAGATTGTCAAAATAGTCCTGAATAATTTTCTTCTAAGCCAGTTTTTTTTTCTTATGGAGGGGGACTTGTGGGTCATAAAGACAGCAGCTTCCATTTGTTATGTTTTTAGCCTTTAGCTGAGGGCACTCAAATGAGGTCCTCTAAGGACCCCTTCCAAGGATGCTGTTTACAGAAGGTACCTACCGTGCTGCAAGGTGGTGTCCATAACAGGACGGCCTCACCCACAGCTCTGAGTTCCTAAATATGTCAGTCCAAAGAGGACCACTGTGTATCTTCTTTCCAGTGTGTACCCGGACAAGCACAAGACTGTTGGCTTCTGCTTTATGGCCGGCGATCATCTCATAATAGTGCTGATATTAGAAGTGCTTTGGCCAAGCCTCTTTTTTTGGATCTGAATACATTTCAGGTTCCCCTTCATCTCTCCTGATCACTCAGCTTGGTGGTATAACACATGGCTTTGAAGGGCTTCTCTGATATTGTGATCTTATGAAATCTCCTTTCCTGATTGTTTTTCGAAAACAGGAGAGCAGTTTCTCTGGCCTGTTTTAACTCAGGTGTACCTGTAGAGTGGGCTTGGTTTGTGGGCCTGTGGGGCCAGGATGTGAGAATGGAAATCAAATTCTCTTCTTCTCTAGGCTCCAGGCCCCAGTGGGGTGGCAGAGGTCCTGTAGGCAGGTCTGGGGATGTTGAGGGGTGAGAATGCGGACATTCAGGGGTGGATGGTGCCCTGTGTAACCCTCCAGGGGCACTTCTTGGTTTCTTCTGGAAACAGCAGGGAAGACCAGAGTGTTCCCTTTTCCATCCCTTCCATATCTGGCTTTGGATCCGCTTTTTTCCCTTTCCCACACCTTTAAGATTCTCTGCCCATCTATTCCTGAAGGAAGGTCACAGATAATTTGAAACCTTCTGAGAGTGTTTTCTGCTATCAGTTGCAGGTGACGGAAGGTTTCTTTTCTATTCTTGTGCCTAGTACATGGTAGACACTCAAAAAATATTTTTGGGGCTTCCCTGGGGGCGCAGTGGTTAGGAATCCGCCTGCCGATGCAGGGGACACGGGTTCGTGCCCCGGCCCGGGAAGATCCCACATGCTGCGGAGCGACTGGGCCCGTGAGCCATGGCCGCTGAGCCTGCGCGTCCGGGGCCTGTGCTCCGCAACGGGAGAGGCCACAACAGTGAGAGGCCCGCGTACTGCAAAAATAAAATAAAATAAAAATTTTGAATGAATGAATCTTTCACATCTTTCTGACCCTGTTGGCACAATTGAGTCTTATACACACAGAAGATTGAATTTGATTCATCTATATTTCTGAGGGAAGTCTAGACTCTCAGGGCAGGGGATCAGCTAGGACTTTTAGGATGATGTTGGTGAGCACATCGATTGACTGGAGGATAAAGCAGAAGCAGCTGGAGCCAAGTGGAGTGGGCGTCTGCAGGGTGTGGTGCGAGAGAGGGTGGACTCTGAGGCAGAGTTAAGCAGGACCCTGTGGTCGTAAGTGGAAGTTACACAGACTGGCCGAAGGAAAAGAGGCTCTTGATTGCCAGGTAACTGGGAGGCCTAAGGTTGATGCTGGCTTTAGGTCTTGCTGGATCTAAGGGTTTGAATGGTCATAACAGGACCAAATTGGCTACATAATCTGCAGCGCTCAGTGCAAAATGAAAATGTGGGAACCCTTTTTAAAAACCATTTACCTAGCAGTAGGTTAAGTGTTAGCTATTGTTAATTTCCAAGCAGGAATAGCAATAACCAAGTGTAAGTCCTGCATTTTACCATTTTGGGAGCTGCTTGATCCGATGCTTATTATGCCCACCGATATTCTGTGTCTATGCAGTTTGCAGAGGTTTCAGGCCAATTAGCTTACAATCTCTTCAGGTCTCCTGGGTATTACCATGATCTCTGGGTGTTCTGCCAGCCTGAAGTGCTTCTGGAGCTCACATTTAATTTTCAGATTTCAACCCAGTGATGACTATTTTTATCAGATCATATGGAGACAAACTATAGAGGAGGTAAAAAAAATAATTTTTAGTGTGAGTTTAGCATGAGTAACTTTTCCATCAAGTTCTAATGGAGTTCCAGTTTAAAAATTTCAATTAGAAACACATGGAGTGAGTTTCCCACAGCTTAACACTGTCGGTTTGGACTCATATTATTCTTTACTATTTGCTGATATTGTTTACATGAAGACTGGTATCTGAGTCACTAACCACATTTTCATGAATTTGGGTGCTTTTCGTCTAGGTTTCTTGAATACCGTCTTTGATGACTGTTTTATAAACTGCTAAATAAATGAACGTGTGTGTGGGAGGGTTCTTCAGATACCCTGTCTGATTCATAGCACAGCACTGCAGAGCAGCCGTGTGGCGAAAAGTCCTAACGTTCCCATAGTCATCTTTATGACTCAGGTTGGTATTAGGATTCTACCTGTCTGTGCAGCGTTTTCATCTGAGACAAATTAACTAAGCTTTTGGGTGCCACGTAAAGGAAGGTAAATGTCAGAGTTTTCCACGAAGAGATTAGTCACCTCTTTAACTGTGTAAGGCGGTTGAGGGGCATCCTTTCTCTTGGGAAGCACCGGCATTTGTTCATTGCTCACGGTGGACAGTTCATTGCTCACAGATAAACAGTTTACTTTCAGAGATTATAATAGCTACTACCCCTGGCTCCAAGTAGGATTACGCAGTTGATAGAGATAGCTGTGGCAGATTTTTGTAAGTATGATGACAAAACTTTGACTTAAGAAGAGAGTGCTTATTTTCTTTTGCTTGAATTTGTTACTCATTTTGCTTTTTATCTCCTATCACAGAACTTGTTACTCAAAGTTACAAAACAAAATATGATCTCATACTTGCTTACCTTTCTTTTTATATATTTGCCCACAAAAATACATGTAACTATAGAGAATTTAAGCCAACACATTTTTTTTAAAACATCTTTATTGGAGTATAATTGCTTTACAACGGTGTGTTTCTGCAAGCCAACACATTTTTTTTTTTTTAAACATCTTTACTAGAGTATAATTGCATTACAATGTAGGGTTAGTTTCTGCTGTATAACAAAGTGAATCACCTATACATATACATATATCCCCATATCTCCTCCCTGTTGCGTCTCCCCCCCATCCTCCCTATCCCACCCCTCTAGGTGGTCACAGAACATGGAGCTGATCTCCCTGTGTTATGCGGCTGCTTCCCACCAGCTATCTATTTTACTTTGGAAGTATATATAAGTTGATGCCACTCTCTCACTTCGTCCCAGCTTACCCTTCCCCATCCCCGTGTCCTCGAGTTCATCCTCTACGTCTGCCTCTTTATTCCTGTCCTGTTCCTAGGTTCTTCATAACCTTTTTTTTTTTTTTAGACTCCATATATGTGTTAGGATACAGTGTTTGTTTTTATCTTTCTGACTTACTTCACTCTGTATGACAGTCTTTAGGTCCATCCACCTCACTACAAATAACTCAATTTCATTCCTTTTTAAGGCTGAGTAATATTCCATTGTGTATATGTGCCACATCTTCTTTATCCATTCGTCTGTCAGTGGGCATTTAGGTTGCTTCCATGACCTGGCTATTGTAAATAGTGCTGTAATGAACACTGGGGTGCATGTGTCTTTTTGAATTTTGGTTTTCTCTGGGTATATGCCCACTAGTGGGGTTGCTGGATCGTATGGTAATTCTGTTTTTAGTTTTTTAAGGAACGTCCATATTGTTCTCCATAGTGGCTGTATCAATTTACATTTCCACCAACAGTGCAAGGGGTTCCCTTTTCTCCACACCCTCTCCAGCATTTAGTGTTTGTAGATGGTTTGATGATGGCCATTCTGATGATGGCCACTGGTGTGAGGTGATACCTCACTGTAGTCTTGATTTATGTTTCTCTAATGATTAGTGATGTTGAGCATTCTTTCATGTGTTTGTTGGCAATCTGTATATCTTCTTTGGAGAAATGTCTATTTAGGTCTCCTGCCCATTTTTCTATTGGGTTGTTTGTTTTTTTGATATTGAGCTGCATGAGCTTCTTGTAAATTTTGGAGATTAATCCTTTGTCAGTTGCTTCATTTGCAAATATTTTCTCCCATTCTGAGGGTTGTCTTTTCGTCTTGTTTATGATTTCCTTGGCTGTGCAAAACCTTTTAAGTTTCATTAGGTCCCATTTGTTTATTTTTATTTCCATTTCTCTAGGAGGTGGGTCAAAAAGGATCTTGCTGTGATTTATGTCAGAGTGCTCTGCCTATGCTTTCCTCTAAGAGTTTTATAGCGTCTGTCCTTACATTTAGGTTTTCATCCATTGTGAGTTTATTTTTGTGTATGGTGTTAGCGAGTGTTCTAATTTCATTCTTTTACATGTAGCTGTCCAGTTTTCCCAGCACCACTTATTGAAGAGGCTGTCTTTTCTCCATTGTATATTCTTGCCTCCTTTCTCAAAAATAAGGTGACCATATGTACGTGGGTTTATCTCTGGGCTTTCTATCCTGTTCCATTTATCTATATTTCTGTTTTTGTACCAGTACCATACTGTCTTGATTATTGTAGCTTTGTAGTATAGTCTGAAGTCAGGGAGCCTGATTCCTCCAGCTCCGTTTTTCTTTCTCAAGATTGCTTTGGTTATTCAGGGTCTTTTGTGTTTCCATACAAATTGTGAAATTTTTTTGTTCTAGTTCTGTGAAAACTAGAACTAGAACAAAACTATGGCATTGGTAGTTTGATAAGGATTGCATTGAATCTGTAGATTGCTTTGGGTAGTATACTCATTTTCACAATGTTGATTCTTCCAATCCAAGGCCCTGGTATATGTCTCCATATGTTTGTATCATTTTTAATTTCTTTTATCAGTGTCTTATAGTTTTCTGCATACAGGTCTTTTGTCTCCTTAGGTAGGTTTATTCCTAGGTATTTTATTCTTCTTGTTGTCATGGGAAATGGGAGTGTTTCCTTAAGTTCTCTTTCAGATTTTCATCATTAGTGTATAGGAATGCAAGAGACTTCTGTGCATTAATTTTATGTCGTGCTACTTTACCAGATTCACTGATTAACTCTAGTAGTTTTCTGGTAGTGTCTTTAGGATTCTCTATGTATAGTATCATGTCATCTGCAAACAGTGGCAGCTGTACTTCTTCTTTTCCAATTTGGCTTCCTTTTATTTCTTTTTCTTCTCTGATTGCTGTGGCTAAAACTTCCAAAACTGGGTTGAATAATAGTGGTGAGAGTGGGCAACCTTGTCTTGTTCCTGATCTTAATGGAAATGGTTTCAGTTTTTCACCATTGAGAATGATATTGGCTGTGGGTTTGTCAAGTATGGCCTTTATTATGTTGAGGTAAGTTCCCTCTATGCCTACTTTCTGGAGGGTCTTTATCATAAATGGGTATTGAATTTTGTTGAAAGCTTTTTCTGCATCTATGAGATGATCATATGGTTTTTATCCTTCAATTTGTTAATATGGTGTATCACATTGACTGATTTGTGTATATTGAAGTATCCTTGCATTCCTGGGATAAACCCCACTTGATCATGTTGTATGATCCTTTTAATGTGCTGTTGGATTCTGTTTGCTAGTATTTTGTTGAGGATTGTTGCATCTATGTTCATCACTGATATTGGCCTGTAGTCTTCTTTTTCTGTGACATCTTTGTCTGGTTTTGGTATCAGGGTGATGGTGGCCTTGTAGAACAAGTTTGGGAGTGTTCCTCCCTCTGCTGTATTTTGGAAGAGTTTGAGAAGGATAGGTGTTAGCTCTTCTCTAAATGTTTGATAGAATTCGCCTGTGAAGCCATCTGGTCCTGGGCTTATGTTTGTTGGAAGATTTTTAATCACAGTTTCAATTTCAGTGCTTGTGATGGGTCTGTTCATATTTTCTTTTTCTTCCTGGTTCAGTCTCGAAAGGTTGTGCTTTTCTAAGAATTTGTCCATTTCTTCCAGGTTGTCCATTTTATTGGCATATAGTTGCTTGTAGTAATCTCTCATGATCCTTTGTATTTCTGCAGTGTCTGTTGTTCTTTTTCATTTCTAATTCTATTGATTTGAGTCTTCTCCCTTTTTTTCTTGATGAGTCGGGCTAATGGTTTATCAATTTTGTTTATCTTCTCAGACAACCAGCTTTTAGTTTTATTGATCTTTGCTATTGTTTCCTTCATTTCTTTTTCATTTATTTCTGACCTGATCTTTATGATTTCTTTCCTTCTGCTAACTTTGGGGTTTTTTTGATCTTCTTTCTCTAATTGCTTTAGGTGTAAACTTAGGTTGTTTATTTGACATGTTTCTTGTTTCTTGAGGTAGGATTGTTTTGCTATAAACTTCCCTCTTAGAACTGCTTTTGCTGCATCCCATAGGTTTTGGGTCATCGTGTTTTCATTGTCATTTGTTTCTAGGTATTTTTTGATTTCCTCTTTGATTTCTTCAGTAATCTCTTGGTTACTAAGTAGTGTATTGTCTAGCCTCCATTTGTTTGTATTTTTTACAGATTTTTCCTGTAATTCATATCTAGTCTCACAGTGTTGTGGTCAGAAAAGATACTTGATATGATTTCAATTCTCTTAAATTTACCAAGGCTTGATATGTGACCCAAGATATGATCTATCCTGGAGAATGTTCCATGAGCACTTGAGAAGAAAGTATATTCTGTTGTTTTTGGATGGAAGTGCTATAAATATCAATGAAGTCCATCTTGTTTAATGTATCATTTAAAGCTTGTGTTTCCTTATTTATTTTCATTTTGGGTTTCCTTATTTATTTTCATTTTGATCTGTCCAGTGGTGAAAGTGGGGTGTTTAAGTCCCCTACTATGATTGTGTTACTGTTGATTTCCCCTTTTATGGCTGTTAGTATTTGCCTTATGTATTGAGGTGCTCCTATGTTGGGTGCATAAATATTTACAATTGTTATATCTTCTTCTTGGATTGATCTTTTGATCTTTATGTAGTGTCCTTCTTTGTCTATTGTAATAGCCTTTATTTTAAAGTCTGTTTTGTCTGATATGAGAATTGCTACTCCAGCTTTCTTTTGATTTCCATTTGCATGGAATATCTTTTTCCATTCCCTCATTTTCAGTCTGTATGTGTCCCTAGGTCTGAAGTGGGTCTCTTATAGACAGCATATATATGGGTCTTGTTTTTGTATACATTCAGCCAGTCTGTGTCTTTTGGTGGGAGCTTTTAATCCATTTACATTTAAGGTAGTTATTGATATGTATGTTCCTATTACCATTTTCTTAATTGTCTTGGGTTTGTTATTGTAGGTCTTTTTCTTCTCTTACGTTTCCCACTTAGTGAAGTTCCTTTAGCATTTGTTGTAGAGCTTGTTTGCTGGTGCTGAATTCTCTTAGCTTTTGCTTGTCTGTAAAGGTTTTAATTTCTCCTTGAAATCTGAATGAGATCCTTGCTGCATAGAGTAATCTTGGATGTAGGTTTTTCCCTTTCCTCACTTTAAATATGTCCTGCCACTCCCTTGTGGCTTGCAGAGCTTCTGCTGAAAGATCAGCTGTTAACCTTATGGGGATTCCCTTGTATGTTATTTGTTGTTTTTCCCTTGGTGCTTTTATTATTGTTTCATTGTATTTAATTTTTGATAGTTTGATTAATATGTGTCTTGGTGTGTTTCTCCTTGGATTTATCCTGTATGGGACTCTCTGTACTTCCTGGACTTGATTGACTATTTCCTTTCCCATATTAGGGAAGTTTTCAACTATATTCTCTTCAAATATTTTCTGTACCTTTCTTTTTCTCTTCTTTTTCTGGGACCCCTATAATTCGAATGTTGGTGTGTTTAATTTTCTCCCAGAGGTCTCTGAGACTGTCCTCAATTCTTTTCATTCTTTTTTCTTTATTCTGCTCTGCAGTAGTTATTTCCACTATTTTATCTTCCAGGTCACTTATCCATTCTTCTGCCTCAGTTATTCTGCTCTTGATTCCTTCTAGAGAATTTTTCATTTCATTTATTGTGGTGTTCATCATTGTTTGATTGCTCTTTAGTTCTTCTAAGTCCTTGTTAAACGTTTCTGGTATTTTCTCCATTCTATTTCTAAGATTTTGTATCATCTTTACTGTTATTACTCTGAATTCTTTTTCAGGTAGACTGCCTATTTCTTCTTCATTTGTTTGGTCTGATGGGTTTTTACATTGCTCCTTCATCTGCCGTGTGTTTCTCTGTCTTTTCATTTTGCCTACCTTTCTGTGTTTCGGGTCTCCTTTTTGCAGGTTGCAGGTTTGTAGTTCCCGTTGTTTTTGGTGTCTGCCACCAGTGGCTAAGGTTGGTTCAATGGTTTGTGTAGGCTTCCTGGTGGAGGGGACTGGTGCCTGTGCTCTGGTGGATGAGGCTGGATCTTGTCTTTCTGGGGGGCAGGACTGCATCTGGTGGTGTGTTTTGGGGTGTCTGTGACCTTATGATTTTAGGCAGCCTCTCTACTAATGAGTGGGGTTGTGTTCCTGTCATGCTACTTTGGCATAGGGTGTCCAGCACTGTAGCTTGCTGGTCATTGAGTGGAGCTGGGTCTTAGCGTTCAGATGGAGATCTCTGGGAGAGCTTTTCCCGTTTGATGTTACAGGGAGCTGGGAGGTCTCTGGTGGACCAATGTCCTGAACTCGGCTCTCCCGCCTCAGAGGCACAGGCCTGGCCTGACACCTGGTCAGAGCACCAAGACATTGTCAGCCACACGGCTCGGAAGAAAGAAAGAAAAAATAAAATAAAGTGAAGTTATTAAAATAAAGAAAAAAATTATTAAATATAAAAAAAATTAAAAAGTCAAAAAAAAAAGAAAGAAAGAAAGAAGAGAGTAAGCAAACCAAAAAAGAAATCCACCAATCCACAGGTGCTAAAAGCTATGCTAAAAAAAAAATAAATAGAATCCTTGGACAAATGGTAAAAGCGAAGCTATACAGACAAAATCACACAAAGTCCTCCACCTCAGTTCTGGGATGATTCGTTGTCTATTCAGGTATTCCACAGATGCAGGGTACATCAAGTTGATTGTGGAGAGTTTATCCAGCTGCTCCTGAGGCTGCTGGGAGAGATTTCCATTTCTCTTCTTTGTTCGCACAGCTCCCGGGGTTCAGCTTTGGATTTGGACCCGCCTCTGTGTGTAGTTCGCCTGAGGGCATCTGTTCTTCGCTCAGACAGGACAGTGTTAAAGGAGCAGCTGATTCGGGGACTCTGGCTCACTCAGGCCGGGGGGAGGGAGGAGCACGGAGTGTGGGGCAAGCCTGCGGCGGCAGAGGCCGGCGGGACGTTACACCAGCCTGAAGCACGACATGCGTTCTTCCGGAGAAGTTGTCCCTGGATCCCGGGACCCTGGCATTGTGGGCTGCACAGGCTCCTGGGAGGGGCGGTGTGGAGAGTGACCTGTGCTCGCACACAGGCTTCTTGGTGGCGGCAGCAGCAGCCTTAGCGTCTCATGCCCGTCTGTGGGGTCCGCGCTGACAGCCGCGGCTCGCGCCCGTCTCCGGAGCTCCTTTAAGCAGCGCTCTGAATCCCCTCTCCTCGCGCACCAGGGAACAAAGAGGCAAGAAAAAGTCTCTTGCCTCTTCGGCAGGTCCAGACTTTTCCCCGGACTCCGTCCCGGCTAGCCGTGACGCGCTAACCCCCTGTAGGCTGTGTTCACGCCGCCAACCCCAGTCCTCTCCCTGCGATCCGACTGAAGCCCGAGCCTCAGCTCTCAGCCCCCGGTCGCCCCGGCGGGTGAGCAGACAAGGCTCTTGGGCTGGTGAGTGCTGGTCGGCACTGGTCCTCTGTGTGGGAATCTCTCTGCTTTGCTCTCTGCACCCCTGTTGCTGTGCTCTCCTCCGCGGCTCCGAAGCTTCCCCCTCCGCCACTCGCAGTCTCTGCCCGCGAAGGGGCTTCCTAGTGTGTGGAAACCTTTCCTCCTTCACAGCTCCCTCCCACTGGTGCAGGTCCCGTCCCTATTCTTTTGTCTCTGTTTATTCTTTTTTCTTTTGTCCTACCCAGGTACGTGTGTGTGGGGGGGGTTCTTGCCTTTGGGGAGGTCTGAGGTCTTCTGTCAGCTATCAGTGGGTGTTCTATAGGAGCAGTTCAACGTGTAGATGTATTTCTGATGTATTTGTGGGGAGGAAGGTGATCTCTACGTCTTAACTCCTCTGCCATCTTGAAGGTCTCCTCCTGCCAAATCATTTTTACATGGACCCCCGGTGTCCGGAATTGCATTAATCATACTTTTTGGTTCGTTGCACACCATCATTATTACTTGCAAATGAACTTTTGTGATTCTAATGACTTGAATTTTCTTTTTCTCGACTCATGGTTGTATAATTTAACTTTTCAGTAAAGTTTGCAGAATAATCGCCACTTGAGCTATCTAAATACGAAGCTGGCTTTTGGTGGGTTCGGAAAGTGTGTAAAAGTCACACGTAGACTTTCATGATCAAAATAAGGTTTTGGGATCAGAGGATGAACTCATTGGCTGCTTTGACTTTTTACTGTTACAGAACTTCAGGGATAAGTGACACATTGATGCTTGGCAAAGAGACATGGGGTAGGGTTTCAGGGAAGTGTTTTCAGTTGTTGTACATGACACAACATGCCTGTCATCTTCAGTGGGTGTCCTGACAATGGGAAGGGGGGTGGCTGGAATCCTAATGGAAATGATCTAGAAAACCAGACCTCTAATCCAGCTACCCCATCCCCACTCCAGCCCAGGAATCCTCCAGGCACCTCTTCCGCAGGACACTTAGCCTCTGCTTGAATCCTTCTAGAGACAACAAGCTCAGTTCTTCATGACCAACCTTTTTTTTTTTAAAACAATTGTGAAAAATTAAATTGACTTTGTAGAGCTTAAATATGCTTCCTTATAACTTTCATTCATTTGCTAGTATTGTTAGTCACTACTCGTAGGTGACAAAAAGAGTCCTCACGGACATAAGGAATTCTTTAAAATATTGGTAGAGGTAGGATGATGACATGTAATTTCTGACTCTTGCGTTTTCTCAGCGTGCTTCTCCTTGACAGCGTCTTACAACATCTGCTCAATTCAGCAAGTATTTGTCGAGGATCATTTATACACGAGGCACTCTCAATGCTAGGGTGGAAGATGTAGGGACACAAAGATAAGTTGGTTCCTGCCACCCAGGAGTATGCTGCAGTGTGAAGTGGATCAGAAAAGCACACGGATTGGTATAAGAGGGAAACCAAATTCCGTGGGGTCCAAAGGAGAGAGGTCTGTATCAAACTTGGCTGCATTAGAGAAGTTGCAGAGCAACATGCAGAGGAAATTGAGTTAGTTGGGTAGGATGCTTTTGCAGGCTGAGACTGGGAGAAGGGCATTCTGGGCAGAGAGATCAATGTGAACCAAGCCTGGGGGTGGGAAGCATGAGTTGTGTCCCTAAGGTGGGGATTTGCTCAGCTTACAGCTTACAGGTTGCTTGTGGAGGAAGGGAAGGTGATAAGGACCACGTGGTAGGCTGAGCCAAGAGCTCCCAGAGGCTGGATTCCCCGCCTCAGTTATTTGTCCAGCAGCATCATGATTTCAGTGGATTGGAATCCAGGTGTTTTCACGGAGCCTCAGCTTCCTGGTCTGAAAATGGAGATCTGTGCACATTGTAAGGGTTGCAGGACAGGTAAATGAAGAAGCCAGTGCCCTGCCTGGCACAGAGCAGAGGCTTGATAAACAACAGCTGTTGCTATCTCTGCATTTGATAGGCTTAGAGAAGCCAGAGAGCGGAGCAGATCCTGCTGTGGGGAGTGCAGGGTGATTTGTTGAGGAAAACAGGCCACTTCAGAGGTGGCGCCCCAGGAAAGAAAGGAAGGTGTAAACGACAGTGGTGCGGTGGGGAATGGAAAAGAGGGCCAGAGACATTGATCCAGGAGGTGGAATCAAGTTTAATGTTGGAGCAGGAGGAAGAGGGGAGAGAGGGGGTCACCTCAGGTTTTTGTGGAGAGGGAGGGGAGGCAGGAGGGGGTCCAGGGTTGGGCGTGTTGACGTGGAGAAGCCTGCAGGTCCTGCAGGGAGAGCGAGAGGCTGGGCCTGAGGGGTGGGCTGTGAGGTGGGAAAACTCAGCGAGGGGAGTCTCCCTGCACCCAAGGGAGCGCGCAGGGCACGTGGGCGGGCGGCAGGGAGCCCCGGTTGCACCCAGCGTGCAGGCCAGCCTTGGATGTGTTGCAGGGGGAGCCAGAACCAAAAAGGGGCTCATTTAAAAGCAAAGAAAGGAATGAACTCAAGAGACGCAGTGAGAGCAGAATTGGCGGAGACAGCCTGACGAATGGTTCCTGACGTCTTAGAGTACTCAGGGAAAAAACCCAGCACAATCGCCACATTGTTTTACACACACACACACACACAGTCACACTCATGTATGCGAGTATAAACCAAACACCATCTATTATTTAGGTCTGTTAGTTTCCTCAGAAAAGCCCTTCAGGAAATCCTCAGCTCACCCAGAGAATGTGTCTATATTTAGAAGACATTCAGAGAAAGCCTATTGTTAAATTTCAGTTTACAGGCTAATCACTAAGAGACTGCAGGAATGTCCATCACAGGACTGCACTGAGTGCGCAGTGGGAAGAGGGCTGCCTTTTTTGTTCTATTGAAGACCGTGAGGTGAAAACATGACCCAGTCCTTTGTGAGTGCCTCTTCCTAGCACTGTGACCCCAGGGAACCCAAGAAGGGTGATGCTGGAGGGACCCAGGACCACCTGGCCTAACCCCTTGTGTAATGGATGAGGAAGCCGAGGCCTAGAGCGTTGTGGCTGGGCCAGGGTCACGCAGCTCATCGGAGGCAGAGCCCGAGGCTTGATGCTGCGCGTTCCTGCTGCTTCAAGTGGTGCGCTGATCCCAGGCCAGGACCTCTGGGCTGCGTTCACACCAGTGGCCCAGACAGAAGGGGTCTTCTGCTAGGAGTGTGTGTATGTGTGCATGTGTGTGTGTGTGTAGGGGGTCATTCAGGGACCATCCGGCTACAGAGCTTAGAGCTGGACTGTGGGAAAGGCCAACCTGAGTGATGATTGCAATCCCTGACCCCAGAGCCTGTACAATTATTCTGTACTAGTGGCTCTCAACCTTTGCTGCCTTAAGAAGATGAAAAAAATCTCAGTTCTCAGGCTACCTCCCAAACCAGTTGAATCAGACTTTCTGGGGGTAGGGCTTTCCATGAATATTTTCTTTTAAGCCCCCAGATGATTCCAACTCAGCAGGGCTGAGAACCACTGCCGTACTCCGTAGCTGGTAGGGTTACTACTGTAGGGCAGTGGTGCACAGGAATCTCCTGGAGGTCATATTAAAATGCAGAGTCTGATCCAGAAGGTCTGGGGTGGGCCTGAGATACTGCACGTCTAAGTGATGCTGTGCTAATGGTCTTTGGGTTTCCTTTATTGGCTGAAAGCTAAACATCAAGGTTCCTTCCAGCTTTGAGACTTTATGGCTCAACTGTCAGAACTGTCATGTATCCGTGATTTTACTGAGTGACAGCCCTCTGCTAAGTACATTATGTACATTATTTCCTGTCCTCAGCAGCCTTCAAGTGAGGTATCATTTCCCCCATTTTAGAGCTTAGTCCGAGCGCTACCCTGAGTCTTCTGAGTCTAACACCTGAGCGATTACCCTGCTACATTGCTTTCCCCCAGGCATATAGATATTGTTCCGAGAAAAGCTTCTGTGGCGTTGTCTTCCTCTTTAAGCCCATGGGTTAGGTTTGGAACCCTCGAGAAAAATCTCCCAGGAAACCAGCAGTGATCTGGAACTTGTTTAGTTCCACGTGACCTTCTTCCGTCTTCCTTAGGTCCTGGTTTATGGGAGTGTCTTACGGGTGCGGTGGTGACACATTATAAAGTATGTTTATGATGTTCAGACTCTGTTTCCCGTAAAGCTTGCTATCAGTACCTGATACGTTATTGCATTTGCGGGAGGCAAATTCTAGACCTGAATGTGGTCCCTGGCCTAGAGGATGACGGGAGTCCCTTGAGAAGCTTGCAGAGCTGTAATTCTTGTGCTCCTCCCCAGGCCTAGGAATCATCTGCATTAAGCCTGGTCACCTGTGTTTCTGAAAACTCCCCAAACTGTTCTAATGTACACTAATATTTGAAAACCACGGCCTTCCTGGTTCTCAAAGTATGGTCACTGGATCGTCAACCGAGCATCCCCTGAGAACTTGTTAGAAATGCACATTTTAGGGTCCTACCGCAGGCATATTGAATTAAAAACTGTTGGGGTGGGCCCAGTCATCTGTACTTTAACAAGCCCTCCAGGTGATTCAAAAGTTTGAGAACCACAAGATCCTGACTGCTCAGAATGTGATCCGTGGACCAGCATGGCAGCAGCACCTGGGAGGTTGTTGGAATTGCAGGGCCTCAGGCCCCACCTCTACCCTCTGAACCAGATATTCATTGTAACAAGATCTGTGCATATCCATATTTGCACAGGTCCGCCCCAGGCTGTGATTTTCTTCCCTGGTTGTGCATTATAATCTGAGAGGCCTTTAAAAAATACCCCTGCTCCCACCCAAGGCAATTAAGGCAGAGTCTGTGGGGGTGGGTGGCGCCTGGACGCCTTGTTTTTAACGTTCCTCATGTGATTCTAATCGTGCAAACCACGCTGAGACCCACTGGCCTGAGCGTTGGTGCCTGGTCGTCAGCGATCCTGTTCTGGCACGTAAGGGATGAGACTGAAGAGGAGTCCAGGCCCCAAGACATGCCTCCTTCCTGCTCCTCCAGCATCTCAGAGCGTGACTCGACATCCAGGCTCTGGGAGTCAAGGCTCCGGGACCGGCCAAGAGGACTCCCTGCCTCAAGAAGATCAGGAGGGATAAGTTCTCTTTCTATTTTCAGGTGAGAGAGTGAGAGACTGAGAACATGAGATGGAGGGGGGCGTGAAGATGAACAGTCAGTACACCACAGTGCTGCTTATACCTGATGCACGTAAGAGCCGCCTTCCATTGCAGCTTCCTGGGCTCTCTCCTGAGAACCAGCCTCAGCAGGGCTTGGGAAGCGCCCAGGAAAATACGCAGGGTTAACAGTCTCCCCCAGATGATTCTGATGTAAAAGCCCAGGCTCTGCTCTGAGACAAGCACTGCTCAAAGGCTGTGAGCTGGCTGATAGCAGGATTGCCTGGAGAAACTGAAGAATAGAGGTCTCTCGGCCCCATCTCCAGCTCTTCTTACTCACTCTGTCTGGTGAGGCTCCAGAATCAGCTTGTTTGATAAGGAGCCCATGCGTTTCGACCTGTGCTCTCAGAAACCCTCAGGATTCCACTGAAGTATATCAGGGGCTGCAAAGTGGGAGAGGTAAGAGGAGAAACAGGGTGGGGAGGGTGCTCAGTCACTCATCCCTGCCTTGTCTGTTTCATATATTAAGCTTTAGTGTAAAATTGCATTTGAAGAGAGAATTGTGTTTTTTATAAAATGAAGACGAGTCATGGCTCTCCAGTGGTACAGGACCTCCCTGAAGCTGACAGGGTTCTCACCTCTCAAGCCACAGCTCAGGACAGATCACCCATCCTTCCTGTCACTTGGACACTTGGACTTGTCAATCCCTGAGCTGCCCATGGTGTTTATTGTCCTGAATGACCCTGACTCCACTCATATTATTGGATTGCCTGACTCTGCCTTTTGCCCCAAGTCCCAAACTATTGATACTTAACAGCTAATGAATGCTGGTTACCCCAGAAATGCCCTTTGCATAGCTTCTAGCACCTTAAGACAGTGACTCTCAAATTTGACTGTAGCTCACAAAATTTTTCGTGCATTGGAATCACCTGGAGTGCTTGTTAAAGCACAGATTGCTGGCTTCTGCGTGTCTGAGGTAGGCCATGAGAACTTGCCTGTCTGGTAAGATCCCAGGTGATGCCGGTTGTCGAGGGACCACACTTAGAACCACTGCCTTAAGATTAAATAACTTTGATGCACCTGGGGCTCAGTTCGCCTGCTAAAGAGATTTTCTCATTGGGTCGCCCTTCCTTCGGCGTTAGGAAGGATGATGAGAGAAAATGTCTTGCTTGAAGAGTAAATGGTAAGTGGCGTGAAGAGCTCTGTGCATTCAGATTACGGCTCAGTCCTTTGTGTCCTCAGTAGGTTTTCCTGGGCTCACCTGCTAGGCTGACAGCCCTTTACCATATGGTTCTGCTGAAAGGAGCATTGCAAGTGTGCTCCCCTTGTCACTCATCCCCCGGACGCTGCCGGAGGTGACAGGGATCTGCCAGTGGCTTCTCGTTGCCCAGGGCTTGGTCAGACGAGAGTGTGGCCGGCCATCGCCAAACACTGGTTATCAGGAAGGCAATATTTTTTCCCTTCTGAGGCATCATAGGACAGAAGTGTCCGGTATTAAACGGTATTCTTAAGGACTCCCCTCCTTGCAGTCCCACATTCTTGCATAGAGCTGGGCATGGTGGCAAGTCAGAGAGCGATGTCCTTCCAGTGGCCAAGCAGACACGGGATCATGGACCCTGCTGCCTGGGTTGGAGGTATCACCAGTCACTGGCGGGAAATCCGCCTGGATTCCCCCCACCATCTGACGTTTTGATCAGGCAGATGACTATAATTATTGTGACATTAAAAAATAGCCCTTGTGCTTTTTAACCTCTGTAGTGGTTCAGCTCTGCGGTGGAATATATTTAATTTCAGTTTTCAACAGTATACCTGTATGACTCCATTAACTACTTGTGAACAAGCGCAGAAGTTTAGTTAAGAAGGTAATTACATTTGTGCAGTTGATGGGGCCGGCGTCTGTGGGATGGTGAAAGGAAAATGTGTGTTTAATGTTTGCTGGGGTGGCGTCAGGTAGAACCACTCTTCCCTTTTCTGCCCGTGAGGCTGGGTCAGGGGCTGAGAATCAGGATGAGTACTCGCAGGTGAGTGTGAACTGATGGGCACCGGGCGGGAATGTCCTGGAAGGGGAGGACCGAGTCTCTTCTGCACAGTGCTCTTGGGGGTGGATGTTCCAGATCTCTCTAACCTGCCAACTGAAGGAAGTGGAAGATAATCAGAAACAGAAAACGAGGTGCTGGCATGACATTTCAAGAAACCGTTCCCATCACTGTCCCACTTGTAGGTCTGCTCTGTCCCATGTTGGCTGGGCTGACCACTTTGGAAACATCACATTAGATTTTGTCCTTCCCCCCTGGAATCGCAGTAGATAGAATGATAGAAGCTAGTCGTTTTGGTGGGCTTCCTGGGTTCCAGACCCTGTTGCTCCTTGCTTATTAACATTGAGGTGGGTTCTGTTCTAGTGAAGTTGCATCATTCATGCACTTAATGAGCTTGAATTACTACATGTGCTTGGCAGAGGGAGAGAGATGGTGTTTAAACAAAGAAATGGTGGCTTGTTAAATGCAGAAAGACATTTGAGAGAGAGTGTGTTGCCCATACTAAGTAGATTTGCAAGAGTCATTCTGACTACAGGTGATCGTCATCTCAGGCCCTGATTTCACTCCCTGCCTCGCTGCTTCCCAAAGGTGAGCCTTCCTTCCCCTACTCCCATTTTACACATGTTGAAATTGAAGCTTCATGTGGCTAGTAAGTGATGGAACTCAGATTTAAACCTAGGCATTCTGACTCCAAAGCTCATGGTCTTCTCTAATACCGGGAGCTGCTGGAATATACTCAGAGCTGTGCAGCCAGGTGATGGAGGTGCCGCAGTGCTGACCTGAGAAGGAGCTGCTGGAATGGGTATCTTTGAGTCAGGAGAGAAGAAGCCATGGGCAGGACGGTAGAGCTTTCTTCAAATACTACGGAAAGGGGAGTCGGTGAATGAAAGCTGTGGGCAGGCAAATTTTAACACAATATCAGGAAAAGTCTTTTTAAGATAGAGCTGTTCAAAGATGACCTGGGCTGTTTGCAGTGTGTAGGACCTTATGGAAGGTGCTCTTTATTGAGATATAATTCACATACCATGTAATTCACTCATTTAAAGTGTACAGTGTGTGGGTGGTTTTTTTTTTTTGGTGTGTATTACATTATCTTAAAAGTTGTGGTAAAGTATATATAACATAAAATTTGTAATAATAGTACTCAGTTGTGGCTACTGTTATCAAAGATGAGTATTTTTCTGTACTTGGTAACTTGGCCAGGAAATTGTTGGAAAGCTGTCTGTCTTTGATCATATTCAGTGCTTGAAAATGCATAGATACAGAGGCCTGTGCTGGGTCTTCTCCCTGCTTCATATGATTCGGGAGGTTCTATGCTCATTTTTATTTTGAAGACTTGATTACACAACCACAGTCTGTAAGTGCTTAATGCAGGATAATTTAACATGGTAGAATTAGAGTTAGCAGAAGCCCTGGAATGAGAGATGATGACTCTTCTTCAGGAACATTGTTTCTATTTATATCTATTCCTGTGAGACAAATTATCCTAACACTTAGCGGCTTAAAACAAACACCATCATTTATTTACTCATGATTTTGCAATTTGGCAGGGCTCAGTAGGGATGGCCTGTCTCTGTACCACGTGGCATCAGCTAGAACACTCACATGGCTGGCAAGATGACACTGGCTGTTGTTGGTTGGGAGCTCAGCAGGGGCTGTTGGTTGAGGGCCTCAATTCTCTTCCATATGGGCCCCTTCCTATGGTTGACTGGGCTTCCCCTTAACATGGCAGCTGGGTTCCAAGAGCGAGGAAGTATTGCTTCCTGGCTTTTCAGGCCTGGGCTTGGAGGTTCTCAGCAGGGCACTTCTGCATTTCCTTGGTAGAATAGTCCTAGACCCAGCTCAGATTCAAGGGGGAGGGACATAAGGTCCACCTTTTGATGGGAGGAGCAGCATGGGGGTGGATTTGGGACCATCTTTAGAGACTAGCTACCACAAAGAACCACAGTAGTCTTTCTTCCTCATTCTCACTCCACAGAAGCCTGCCCCTAATCATGGTGTGAGCTGGTGATGACCAAATAATGGGAATAAATCTAAGGAAAAAAATGGGTACCTGGAATATGTGATCTTTGGGGGATTGTGGCTTGAGGACACTGACCGCATATCAGTCTGTTAAACAGGCAGTTGTGAGACATTTGTGATTATTGTATTTTTCACAGTTTACTAAAATCTCTACTTCAAGAATTGTGTAAAGTTTCTGTACTTTATTTCTCTTACTTATGTTTTTCCCGAACTGATTAGCAGGAAACTTAGCAGTTCTACTTTGTAAGAAAACAGAAACAAATAAAATAACTACTAAAATAAGTAGGTTATTCATGGCATATTTTGAACAATGAAAACAATTACTTGAATTAAATCTTTTAAAATTTATATGCTTTATTTTCTTGGAAAACACAAAAACATTAAGAAGTTGGGAATAGTAACACCCTGTGGTCATCATCATCCATTAGTTAACACTTTTGGCATCATGTTTAAATGGAAACAGTTGGTTTATTTTAAAATTGACAACTTTAACAGAAAGATCATTCTTATTAATTTTCCTCCTAATAAGTTTTAAATTTCTGTTTATTTGCTGATTATACTTTTTTTTTACTTCTGAGATGATCAGATATTATAGAAGGGACCTGAGAGATTGACTCAGTAAAAAAAAAATTTAAATGCATATGAAAGATAGGCCCAGTATATGGATAAAAGGAGCATTTTACATTCACAATGTTTACTAAAATAATTTCTCTATTCTGAAGGATGTCAGAAATAAGAAAAGCTATTTAAACAATTTTAATTTTTTATATTAAAGTTTTGAAAACAGAGCTTTGCTTATTCCTTTCAACTGCTTGCTGATGGGCCCTTGAAGTTCTTAGTTCTTTTTCAGCTTCAGTTCTGAAAATGGTTATATCACATTTCACAATAATAGAGCTAGTAGTCAGAGGGCTACGTGTTTGCAAATAGCATCATCTGCTGTGCTTCTTCCTTCCATTTAGAGGCATGGCCTTATATTTCACAGTGAGGCTTCAATTGTTGCTCCCATTTGGGTTTTAGAGCCCAATTATTGTGATCCCTGTAGCTGGGGCTGTGTCCACAGTCCATCGAATGTTTGTGTTCTACATTGATGCTCAGGCATCAGTGACATTTGCAAGTGTTTTTATTTTAGCAAGGAAAGGCTTTTCATGGCCTGGATTATATCTCTTCCAGGGTATTCCCATCCTTGGTCACATAATACTCTTAATTTACCTAAAGGAATGCTGTCAAAATAAAGGGTAATTTTTAAAGGCTCTGTCTCATTCATGTAGCTATTATTCTATTTTCAGTTAAGAGAATTTGTTTCGAAATACGAGTCTTGAGCATGAGAACAACCATATAATATTTTATTTTGGACTAATGATGTGCTCTGTCACTTTTTTGCCACACACAGCTTTATTCTGGATGATTAAATGTGGGAAAGAAAGGAAAAAAGTTAGCTTATTATGTTTGATTCAGTGTGAAAGCCTGTCTTGGATAAGTTTAAAATTCCAATGGTAGAAGTAAAATTCTATCCCAGATATAGATGTGACCTGCTTCTCAAAAGCTTCCTTAAAGGCTATTTTGGGGCACGGTATGGGACCAATTTGATGTGTGGAATAATAATAATAGCTGACACCTGTCAAATCCTACTCTGAAGCAGGCCCTATCCTAGTGCTTTGCATATATGCATTCACTTAATCCATACAGAAACCCTCTTCTTTTTATTACTCCCATTTTACAGGTGGGAAAACTGAGATGGAAAAAAAGTAATAAAAATATACCCAAGGGCACACAGCTAGTCAGTGTCTGAGCTGGGCTTGGTTTGGGCTGCCTGGCTTCAGTAGGCTCTTCACCACTAGGTGACACTCCCTAATCAGAGTAAAGTTATGTTTTCTGTCTTAGTCTTTTTTTCCCTTTATTGTAATCCAAGTTTCAGATACTTGATTCTCAAGTTGGCAGTCATTTTGGCCTAATAATGTTTATTTTTTATTGCTCTGATTTTCAAAAACATTTTTGGTTGACAAAAATAAAAGAAGTCAGCTTTTCTAACAGGTTAAACATGTAAATAATAGTGCTAGACATATTACCCAGTCATAGTATGTTAAGAATAAGTTTCAAAGTAAAACTATTCAGTGTTCCAATATAGTACAGTTATCATAAAGTCTAGTGTATGGTACTCTGTCTCCCATATTATTTAGATGGTAGGACTTACACCCCTTAAAAATTTAAATATGTTTAAACTCGCCATTAAGTGAATGAACATCTCTTTTCAATAAAGTATTGTTGATTTTTGCCATGCTATGAAAGTAAAAATAGGCCATTGTGGAAAATATGGAAAGTATAATATGGTATAAGCAACAACTTAATAACTTGTGTAATTTCACCACTCATAGGTATATAATTCATGTTAGCATTAGTATATTTTTCTTCCAGCCTTCCTTCATGTGTTCATTATTCAGCAGTTATCTTTGAGCCAGACGTTATTCTAAACCCAAGGGAAAAAGCAGCTATCAAAATCGTCTTTCTGCCTGAGGAGCTGATATTTTAGTGGGAGAAACAGACAATGAATAGATAAATAATATAATGTTGGGTTAAGGTTAAGTGCTTTAAAGAAAAATGAGGCAGACTAATCGAGGCCCAGAGTTTGCTGTTTTGGAGTGGACAGTCACAAGGGAGGCTGAGTGATGTGAGAAAGGTAGCCCGTGAATATCTAGGGAAGAATGTTACAGGCGGAGGAATAGCCAGTGCAATAGCCAGTGCAAGGGCCCTGCAGTGGAAGCAGGCGTGTTCTGCCCGGGGACTAGCAAGGAAGCCAGTGAGACAGGAGTATGGTGCTCAAGGCATGCTAGGAAGTGACATGGGAGAGGTGGTGGAGACTTGCAGGCTGTGAAAATAAGGGCTTTGCATTTCACTGAGTGAGTTGGAAGCCTTTGGAGGGTTTAGTGCAGAGGAGCAATGTGATCTGACTTTGGTTCTAACAGAATCCCTCTGGCTGCCCTGGTGAGAATAGATTGCAGGGGACAGGGTGGCCTGGAGAAGGGTTTGAGGACAGGTGGTGAGACATGCATAGAGGGAAGACATGTGAGGAGAGCTTCTACAAGCCAAGGAATTCCCGAGGCCACTAGAAGTTTGGAGAGAGCAATAGGACAGCCTTCAGAAGAAACCGTCCCCTCCCACACCTTGATTTCAGACTTCCAGCCTCCAGCCTGTGAGACGGTGACTTTCTGTTGTCTAAGCCGTGAAGTTTGCGGTGCTTTGATACAGGAGCACTAGCTAACTAATACACTTGGTGAGCAACTTTGCAAACAGTGGCGCCTTTTAAGGAGCTGAATGTTGAGGAGGAGCTGGGGGTTGGTGGGAGGAGGGGAATCAAAGTGTGCTACATTTGAGCTCCTGTTAGACGGCCACTCGGAGCTGTTGAGGAGGTGATTGGACGTGGAGACCTGGAGCTCACAGTAGGAGGACAGGGCCTGAGATCCGAACTGGAGTACAGTTTGCGTGGAAATCAAAGCCACGTGACTAAATGAGGTCATCAGAAGGGTCCAAGGACCAAGCAAGCCCTGGGAAATATCAACATTGAGAGATCAGGAAGGGAAAGTGGAGCCGGAGGGAGACTGAGAAGGTTGATGGTGAGGTCGGAAGGAGGCTGCTGGGGTGACGGCTCAGCCCAAGGAAGAAGGTGGTGAGGGAGGAGGGACTGACCCAGCGCTGTTCTTGGTCGAGAAGGGACAAGGCCCACCTTAGCAGCCAGGAGGGGACCAGGAACTCTGACTCTGGACAGGCAGAGATGCAAGGCTGAGTGGTCTGAGTTCTAGAGAGAGTAGGAGGGTTGCTTTTTTTTGTGTTTTTTTTTTTTTAATCTTGGCATTACATCATAAGCATTATCCCAAGTCATTAAAAATGTTTTTAAAACGTCGTTTTTGATGACGTAATCAGATTTCATGATTTTTATCTATTCTTTGTTTTATGGGTAAGATATTTCTATTTTTTTACCACCATATTGATTGTAATACTGCAGTGAACAGATTTGAATATAAAATTTCCTAGATTAGGAATGATAAAATACAAACAGCACGAGTGTTCTTAGGGCTTAATCTTAAATATGGCCGATTGCTTTATAGATAGTCTGTACCCGTGGACACTCGCCTTGGCAGTGCAGGAGCTGGCTTGGCGCGCGCCTCTCTCGCATACAGTACTGAGTTGACCAGAACATCCAGAACGGTGTTAAGTTCCAGTGGTGATGATGGGCATCCGTGTTTTGTTCCTGATTTACAGGGTAATGTCTCTGCTGGTTACGTTAAATCGTACTAGATCAGCGTTCTGGACACATACATTTAAGAATATATGGTAATTCCTTCCCTGTTCCCCTGAACTCGATCTCTTACGAAAAGTCATTCTGGAATCAGTAGAGTCAATTTGCATTTTGCTTCTTGACAGCTTTGTGGCAGGTTTCACCACTAACATTTGGCCCTGCACTCTGGGACTGGGCATAGGAGTTATTTATTTCTCTCAGCTTTCAGATCTCATAGTAAGTTCATGATCTCAGAGAGGTCTTTTCTAATACCCCGAGTCCCCTAGGGATGGCCTCCCCGCCACACACCGTCTTCCCCTTCCAGAATGCTTGTAATAATTATAATCACTGTTGCTGTTGGTCTGCTGGCTGGGCTCCACGGGGCAGAGACAGTGTTTTCTTCTCTACAGTTCTAGTCACAGGGCATGTGACAGTGCCTGGTGCAAAATGGAGTGCAGAATTTTCACTCGGGATTTTTTTGAGTGAGGGACTGAGGCACAGGTCAGACTTGGAACTGGCCCTAGGGCACAAGCTGGGGCTGGGGGGAGGGTTCAAACTCAGGTCTGTGTGACTCCAGAGTCCAGCTTCATCTCACTCCACTGCCTGCTGCCATCAGTAGGTGAGCTTGGGCAGGGAGAATTTTATATTGCCTCAAGGAAACAAACCATACTGAGAATTCTTTGTATCCTTTTTGGTCCCTTGAATATAATAATTCAAAATATTTGTTGATTGCCCACTTAGGGCCCTTCCTTCCTCATTTCTTCTATACCTTTATTATTCTAACACATACTGTATGGTGATGATTTTTTTTTTTATATATACTTGTCTGTCTTCCCTACTGGACTCCGATCTTCATGAGAGCAGGAAATTTGTCTTCTCCATCTTTTTATCTACAGTACTTGGCACAGTGCTAGTATATAAGGGGGAGGGACTCAATGTTTGAATAATGGATGGAGAAATATGATGGTACTAAAACAGAGATTAAAGATTTATTATTTAGAAATATATGGTCTTCTTTCCAATGAACTATAAAGATATCACTTATAATCATACTTATATGTGCATAATAGTTTAGTCTGTAAAACCCAAGATTTGTCAGAAACTTGTGTTTATTATACATACGTGCTAGTATTAGTGCACGAAATAAAATTATACTATTATTAGAGAAGGTACTTAATGAATGGCTGACTGAATAGCAATATAACCTTGTGTTTTTATTCACATTAATAGTATTGACATTTAAAAATTTATAGTATCACTTTATAATTCTAATTTTGAAAGGCTGTAATGACATATTTTACTCAGTCTATATGCTGCTTTTGCATTTTCATTGGTATAAATAACACTGCTGTGGACAGCTGGACATATGTATGTGTATAGTTATTTCCTTTTTTAAACTATTTTCTTAGGGTAAATTTCTAGAAATGAGGCTACTGAAACATAGCCTGAAACATATTGTTAAACTGCTTTCTAAAAGACTTGTATCATTTTACTACCACCTTTGTGACATGTTGTATTAATACTCTTACATGTCTTTTAAAAAATTAATTAGCCATAATAGTGTACCTCCTTGTTTTAGTTTGCATTTCCTTTGATGACTTAATTAATGTAGACATTATACCACAGGTTTATTTACTAATTGTATTTTCTTTTGTCTTAATTGTCTATTTCTGGCCTTTTTTCATTTTTTTTCGATTTTGGTCTTAATTTGTTAAAGACAGCTTTTATCAGTTCTTTCTATATAATAGCATTTTCTGAAAATTTTCTGGTTTTTCTCTTTTGCTATTTTAAATTAAATATTTACATAGTCTAAACTGTAGATCTGTAACTTCGTTTTCTTTTTCACTGACTTAAAAAAAAAAACTTAATAAAACAGCAGTAATAAGACCAGAAACAGAACCCAGAAAAACTGCTGGTAGTTTTTCATTACATGACTTATGACTTAATTATATTATACTCCATGAGTGATTTCAGTTACCCATGGCATTGGGAGGAGTGTGTTTGGCCTCAGCTGACCATCTATTTTAAATTAAATCACATGGTAACAAGCTACCCCTGCTGAGCTCAGACTTCCAGAACTTCCACCTTCCAGAACACAGCTCCTGGGGAATCAGGCAGATGAGGGTGCAGTCCTTGACATAAAGGCAGTAAACTCCTCATAAAGCCATGAGATTCTGCACACAACTTTTGTGACTTGTATCCCATGTAATTTGTGCTGTGCTCAACCATCTGACTATCTGCTTGGTTAAATTGTCACTTGAGAGTAGATTAGAAAAGCAAAGGGCGTAGAAAGGGTAGGGAGAGAGCCTGGCTTGGAGGGGAGAGAACAGTGAAAGCACACACACATCTGAGGTTTTTCGTAGAGATGTTCATAACGATCAAAACCCGTGAGTTATTAAATGTGTTGGTGCATGGTTCACCTGTCTAGAACATTCGTTTTCGTGGAATTCTTCATTATTTCGCAAGGCTGGATAGAAAAGGCATTGGGGTGTTATACTACAATTTTTTTGCTCCTTAGGGATTTGGGAGGAAGCAGACCCAGAGACATTTGCAATGAAAGTGCAGCATTTTATTTGGGTTTGGTACAAGGAGCATACAGAGTGAGAGGTAGATGAAACTGTGTGACCTCATGCTATGTTTCTTGTGATCTGATATCACTTAGTGTTATTGAATGACTTCAAAGGGCAGCTGGGAATTACTGTGAAGACACATACAGCAAAGCAATTTCTCACCTGCTGTCTCTGATCACAGAAGACACAGTTAGACTCAACATTTCTCCCTGGGACACATGCAGTCGACATGCTGCAACTTGTTTGGAGAGAAAGGCAAGGGGCAGAGAGTCACTCTGTTTGCCCTGTGTGGGCTGGGACGAGTTTTAAATATAATCAAGAGTTACTTTTTTGGAAATAAGAGCAATACAGACTAAGCTTCAGGGCATGGGATACTTCCTAAAAATACAGTCACTGAACTTTTAAAGAATGTTAGGATCAGCTTGTTAAATTGGCGTAGGATTCAAATGTGGAAGAAATCTGAGAGTATTGTTTGGGGCATTAAGGGTCAGGTTTTAACTGTCTTCAATTCTCAATTGCCTTTTGTTGGCTTATTTAAAAAAATTTTTTTAAATTGAAAGGTATACAGAAAAGTAAAAAGGCTACCATAGTCAGCACCTATGTATCTACTACCCACAGTGAATACAGGTCTAACCTGTTGTCATACTTTCTACCCATCTTTTTTTTTTTTAAAGAAAAAAAATTCCAATAAAGTGACCCATTTCCTTCTCCAGAATTGTTCTGCTTCCTTCCCTGAGGTGTCACTGTCATGAATTTAGTGTGACTCCAGTACGAATTTTTATGCTTTTGTTGATTTCCTATGTATCCGTAAGAACAATGAGTATTGCTTTATGTATTTAAAAATTACATGGACAGTTATTATCATATAAAGAACAGTATTATAAAGTAGCATCCTATAATTTACTTTCTTCAGTCAATGTTATTTTCAAAAGATTCATCCATGTTGCTTGGTATATAGATCTAGATCATGATTTTAACTGCTGTATACTGTTCCATTATATGAAATACCACAGTTTATCAGTTCATCTATCAGTGCCACTATTTTCCTACTATAATTGGTGGGCAATGAACATTCCTGTATATGTCTGCTTGAGCACATGACAGCCTAGAAGTGAAATTGCTGGGTATTAGGGTTTTTACATTATAACCTCACTAAATATTGCCATATTGCTTTTCACAGAGGTGAGTATCAAATTACCCTCATGAGCAGTATATAAGAGTTCCCATTTCCCTATATCTTTGCTAACACTTGGTGGTAACAGACTTATTGCCAGTGTCTTCGGTGTAGAATTGCATCTCAGTGTCGTTTTGATTTGCAGTTCTCTGATAATTGGAGAGGTTGAATATCTTCTCACATTTATTTCACATTTCATCATCTGTGAATAGCTGATTCATGTCCTTTGTCCATTTTTTTTCCTATTGATTTTTAGGAATTCTTGATACATCTGGTTACTAATCCTTTGTTAAATATATTGCAGGTTGTCTTCTTTTTATCATTTGTGTTTCAGTGTTTTTGTATGGTATCTTTAAATTTTGTTTTAGTCAAGTTAATCAATTCTTTTGGATTTTTACTTACTGTTTCACATTTGAGAAATTCTTTCTTCCCCCAAACCATGAAGATATTCTGTCACATTTCCTCTTAAAAATTTTAAAGATCTGGTATGTATATATATATATATTTTTTAACTTATTTATTTGTTTTCGGTACGCGGGCCTCTCACTGTTGTGGCCCCTCCCGTTGCGGAGCACAGGCTCCGGACGCGCAGGCTCAGCGGCCATGGCTCACGGGCCCAGCCGCTCCGCGGCACGTGGGATCTTCCCGGACCGGGGCACGAACCCGCGTCCCCTGCATCGGCAGGCGGACTCTCAACCACTGCGCCACCAGGGAAGCCCTGTATATTCTTAAGTGGGTAGGGATCTAGTTTTGATTCTTTTAGATGGTTGGCTCTTTTCCAACCCCAGTTTTTTAGTCCATTGTTTTTCTGTAGATTTGTTATACCTTCTCCATCATGTTGCAAGTCTCCATTTATATTTGAGTCTGTTTCTAAGCTTTTTGTTAAATTTCATTCATCTGTTTTCTGTTTCTGAACTGGTACCACATTCTTATCAGTTATGGTAGTTTGTAGAATCTTTTGGATTATCTACATAGACACATAGGTAAACTAAAATAATGGTCCATTTGTTTCTCCCTTCCTACTCCTTAGACCTTTATTTCTTTTTTCTTGTTTTGCCAGGTTGGCTGGGACTTACAATATAACATCAACGGTAGAGGTTATTGTGGGCATTTAGACTTGTTTCCAGCTTTGATAGGAATGCTTCTACAGTTTCCTCATAGTATTTGCTGTAGGTTTTGGTATACTCTTTGTGTGTGGGATTTGCTGTAGTTACTGTTTACCAGAACAAGGAAATCCCTTTGTATTCCTAGTTGGCTAACAGTTTTTGTTTGTTATTATGAATAAGTGATGAATTTTATTGGAAAATTTTATGCATTCATCGAGACAAGTTCTCATTTAATTTTTTTTTTTTGCGGTACGCGGGCCTCTCACTGTTGTGGCCTCTCCCGTTAAGGAGCACAGGCTCCGGATGCGCATGCTCAGCGGCCATGGCTCACAGGCCCAGCTGCTCCGCGGCATGTGGAATCCTTCCGGACCAGGGCACGAACTCGCGTCCCCCGCATCGGCAGACGGACTGTCAACCACTGCGCCACCAGGGAAGCCCTCCTTTAATTTTTTAACATGCGGAATTCCATGGATAGATTTGCTGACATTTAAAACCATCCTTATATTTCTGGAATTAATTCGGCTTGCTTTTCTGTTTTGGAAATACCATCGTATTTGATTTACTAATATTTAGGAATTGTGCATCTATATTCTTAACTGTGATTTATATCAGAGTTTTCTGTGTACAGTTCTTGCCTGATTTTGATATTGAGGTTTTACTCTTAAAGGGAGTTTAATTCTGGGGTCTGTACTGAATGTCCTGACTCTGGCGGGTCAGGACTGGGAAATTGCAGCTTACAGGTCCTGGGTAGTTTGTTGCACCCTATGCCTGTGCAGCTCAGTATCAGGTGAAGAGTCCGGGGCCCTCTGCAGATCTCTGGGCTATCTGTGTGTGCAGGTCTCTCCTCTCTAGGACTCTGCCCTGCAGATTCCAGCCACTCAGCCTCCATCACGCTGTGCGCGGGCTCCCTCCCTGCACGGTGATCTGCAGGTGGTTGGGGTGATCCTAGGGCTCCCCTCTTTATGCCCTTCTCTTAGGATTCACAGTCCTCTCTTGCCAGTTGTCTGGTATCTAACAACAGTTGTCTTATATCTTTCATCCAGTTTCCTAGTTGTTTATGGAAAAAAAGCCTTGTTTGGTAACAGTTATTCCATCATGGCCACCTGTTTCCATCATGGAAATCCGTTTCTTTAACATGAAACAATCTTAAAAATGATTGTTCTGTGTTTGGAATGGGGGACGGGGTAGAGGGTTAATTCACTGTGCTTATCTCGAGGAGAAGTCATCTTACAGGATTATCTACTTAATGAATGGTGGGCTCCCCCCAACTTCTGGTTCCTTTTCACAAACTGAGTATCTCTCAGAAGCTTTTTTTCCTACTGCACCTGAATGTCTTAGGCTAATTCCCTTAATGCGCTTTTGTACTGGAGGTTTAGTACCTTGTAACGGCTATCAGCCCATTGTGATGTTCTTTTCTGTGAATCCACAAGCAGTTTGTTTCTGAGTGCCCCTACCCTTCTAAAAGTTCTTTTAGAACAGGTTGGATCTGGGCTTCTGAAACTGTTTAACAGCATACTGCTAAATGCCACTGCAGACCATGTACATGAGCAGAGTACAAATTAATTTAAATATTAATTTTGATCTAAAAACATCTTTGAAAGATTGGAGACTGTTTGAACAACTGGCAAACCAAATCCAGAGACGTAGTTGTTGTTATGTAATGGATTAAGAGCCCACTTATTTTTTTTTTTAACATCTTTATTGGGGTATAATTGCTTTACAATGGTGTGGTAGTTTCTGCTTTATAACAAAGTGAATCAGTTATACATATACATATGTTCCCATATCTCTTCCCTCTTGCGTCTCCCTCCCACCCACCCTCCCTATCCCACCCCTCCAGGCGGTCACAAAGCACCGAGCCGATATCCCTGTGCTATGCGGCTGCTACCCACTAGCTATCTACCTTACGTTTGTTAGTGTGTATATGTCCATGACTCTCTCTCGCTTTGTCACAGCTCACCCTTCCCCCTCCCCATATCCTCAAGTCCGTTCTCCAGTAGGTCTGTGTCTTTATTCCTGTCTTACCCCTAGGTTCTTCATGACATTTTTTTTTCTTAAATTCCATATATATGAGTTAGCATACGGTATTTGGCTTTCTCTTTCTGACTTACTTCACTCTGTATGACAGACTCTAGGTCTATCCACCTCATTACAAATAGCTCAATTTCGTTTCTTTTCATGGCTGAGTAATATTCCATTGTATATATGGAATATCTTCTTTATCCATTCATCCGATGATGAAGAGCCCACTTATTATCTTCCCTTTATAGATGTCCTTAAATCCCAACATTCTTTTTTTTTTTTTTTTTTTTTTTTGCGGTACGTGGGCTTCCCACCGTTGCGGCCTCTCCCATTGCGGAGCACAGGCTCTGGACGCGCAGGCCCAGCGGCCATGGCCCACGGGGCCCAGCCGCTCCTCGGCACGTGAGACCCTCCCAGACCGGGGCACGAACCCACCTCCCCTGCATCGGCAGGCAGACTCCCAACCACTGCGCCACCAGGGAAGCCCAATCCCAACATTCTTGGAAAGAAATGGCAGTACTTTGACATCAGTCAACCAAGATGAGGTTCAGGCTCCTGTCCTTGGGTACAAAAAGTTTTGCGTTAGCCAATTATAACTGACCTCACGGCTTATATTCTAGTTGGGAAATAAAAGAGCTTTGTTAATAGATGATTAATGTATGTGACAGTACATGTGAAATGTGAAGTGAATGATGAAAATGGCGCAGGAGATCGGGGTGGGCGTTTGGGAAGGACTTCACAGAGAAGGAGGAGCTTTCAGATGAGCAAGAGCTTGAGGGGCCGGCCTGTGTTTCAGGACAGGGCACCGGGTGTGCAGAGGCAAGAAGGGGTGAACTTTTGCAGGGATGGACCAGGGGGCACTGAGGGTGGAAAGGGGCGGTTGGGGTCCAGATGTAGAGGGTCTTGAATGTATCTCAAGGGCAGCTAAAATGTTTTGCAAATTTTTAAACAGAGAAAAAAATTAAAAGAGCTGCACTTCGGGAAGATTAGTCTGCCAGCAAGTCTTGTAGGATTTTGTTCCCTCACCTACTGGCTCTCAAGTTTGGCTGCATATTGCAATCACCTAGAGAGTTAAAAAACTGAAAAACAAAACTAAAACTGATGTATGAGCCCCTTCCCCCAGATATTCCGATTCAATCAGCCTGGAGTTAGGCCTGGGTTTTGAGAGTTTTTAAAAGCTCCCCAGGTGATTCTAATGTGCTGCAAAGCCTGAGAACCACTGTCCAGACCACCGCTAAGATCTTTTTTCTAATTAAAAAAAAAAATTTTGTTTTTAGTAATTAATTAATTTGTTTTTTGGGCTTCGTTGGGTCTTCATTGCTGTGCACAGGCTTTCTCTAGTTGCGTCGAGCGGGGGCTACTCTTCTTTGCAGTGTGTGGGCTTCTCATTGCGGTGGCTTCTTTTGTTGTGGAGCACGGGCTCTAGGCGCGTGGGCTTCAGTAGTTGTGGCACATGGGCCCAGTAGTTGTGGTTCGTGGGCTTTAAGGTGCAGGCTCAGTAGTTGTGGCTCGTGGGCTCTAGAGCACAGGCTCAGTAGTTGTGGTACATGGGCTTTGTTGCTCCGCGGCATGTGGGATCTTTCCGGACCAGGGCTTGAACCCACGTCCCCTGCATTGGCAGGTGGATTCTTAACCACTGTGCCACCAGGGAAGTCCCACTGATAAGATCTTGATGTAGTGTTTACTCATTGTGTTCAACCACAGCTGGCCAGGCAAATGCAGAACCAACTGGTGGAGAACATTTTAAAGAACTTCTGTAAGAGTTAAAATATTCCACATGGTTCAGAACCTCAGTTAGAATAACAGTTTTCTCCAGAAACAGAGTCACAGAAAACTAGTGGTTACCAAAGGGGAGAGGGAAGGGGGGAGGGACAAATTAGGGGTATGGGTTTAACAGATATAAACTAGTATGTATGAAATAGATAAGCAACAAGGATATATTGTATAGCACAGGGAATTATAGCCCCTATCTTATAATACCTTTTCATGGAGTAATCTGTAAATATACTAAATATCTATGCTGACACCCGAAACCAATGTAATACTGTAAGTCAACTATACTTCAATTAAAAAAAAGAATAACAGTTTTCTCACAAATGCCTACAAATTTTTACATTGGCCATGAAGTAGATGGTGACAAATGTATAAACTTTTGGAGGGGACCCATAATTATCTTGAGAATTTGGTCACATGGAAGAAACTTAATTTTTTGCATTAAAAACAGAAGGGCAACATAAGACAAACACATCTGTCACGGCAAGAATTCAGTAACATAAAAGCCACTGTAGTGTGAAAATACCAAACTTGCAGTGATAAAAATGCAAGTTCTCAAAAAACTGGTGGAAGGCTGCCAATTTCCAAATCCTGTGTCAGTGGTTCTCAAACTTGAGTGAGAATCAGACTCACCTGGAGGGCGGTCAGATTGCTGGGCTCCAGTTTGGGATTTAGCAGGCCAGGGGCAGCCCGAGAATGTGCATTTCTAAATTGCTTCCAGGTGATACTGCTGCTGGTCCAAGCACCACAGTTTGAGAAGTTGACACGTGGGAACCGCTATTGCACAAGGTCCAAATATCACACGAAAAAGGGCTTGACAAAATGTGGTTGCAGAACGTGAGTTTTGCTTTTCGTGTCAGGGGAGGGGCTTGTCTTGGCAATTAGGGAATCTGTCCCTGCCCCCAGTTTAAGCCAGCCCCTCCTGTCTGCGTGCTCCAGGAGGCTGCTGTTGGAGCCCAATGGGGAAGGTGGAAGAGGAAATTGTCTAATCATTCTCCTTGTCTTTTCAGACTTAGTGTGAAAGGGTGTTATTGTATATAGTCGTACTGTTATGTTCTTTTCTGTGTGAGTTTAAAGTTATTTTTTTCCTTAATTATTCTTTCCCCACTCCCCTCACCCTACGACGTGCAAAATTTGAAGAGTTAAAAGAAAATCGCTACCCTGTTATCCTTCTAACCCATCCACGTCCTCCTCAAGATAGGCCCTTGTTGCATATTCTCGGTGGTTTGGGGAAGATTTCCGTGCTTGGCTTCCATCTAGGTACCAGCTTTTGTGAGCCGCTCGGTGCCGCCTTCCTGGTAGATTTGTAGACATTTGCAGTACACCTTGGGAGGGAGGAGAAGTGGAAATCATTCTCAGATGTTAAACTGAAACATGTTTCTAATTGAAAGCATGAAGAGAATGTATACATGAAAGTGCCTGGGGGGGTGGTGATCTCTGGCAGAGTCTCAGCTTTGAAAGCCCCATCCAGTCCTCGCTTGTGGCCACTTCTGTTCTCTCTGGGTGGAACCCATTTCCATTCCTGTGACATTCCATAAATAACCGTGGCCGAGTAGGGACCTAATGTTCATCACTCGGCCAGGAAAACGCTGATAAATTAGAATCGTGAACTTTAGCATTGCATAGTTTTTGACTTTGAATTCTAGAAGCCTAATATGGAAAGAGCCCTCAGGGACCATTTTAGAACAAGCAGCTACTGCCCTCCCCCCTGCCCCTGGACTTGTACAGGTGCAGAGGCCAAGCTTAAGTAACTTACCCCAAGGTCACCTCAGGAGCTGGCTGCATTTTTCTTTCCTTTTATTTTTTTTCTCCCAAGAATCCTTCCAAATTTTTAGAAAATTTGTCAGCCTAGTATTCTGACACTTGACAGCCGTTTGTTATCATTATTTGCTGTAATTAATAGGAATTGTAGGGAGATAGGAAAAGTATCTTCTCTTGTTTATAGAAAATCAGTAGGTTTCAGGGCTTTTAGGTCTTGGTCATTTGGTTCCTCCATAACTGAGCCTCCTCTGGTTCATATTCCTCATCTGTTTTGTGATTGTTTGTAGACTGAACCCTGTGCTGAATTTTATGGGAGATTTAGTACTGGGATCTGCCTCAGGACAAAGAGTTTAAGTCAAAGTTAGGCTGATAGCAAAAGGTTCATTTAAATAAATTAATTTGGACAAATAAAGAAAGGAATCATGTCCATAGGCCTATGATGTTCATAAAATTTAAGTCAGTAACATCTGAACTCCCAGGGGACCTTGCCTATGATAAAATCCACTCACCCTACCCGTGACCCATAGCCCTGCTAACTTTAAAACTGCTTGGCCACAAGTCTGGTGATTCAAAGTACATGCATCCTAGGTAATAGGAGATAAAGAGGTTGTTTCTTTTTGGTTGCCTTTTGTTATAAGATTAGGGATGTACTTGCTTATATATATATACACACACATATATATATGTGTGTGTGTGTGTATATATATATATATATATATATAAAGGCTGACTCAACATTTCTGCCCTTGGATTTTCTCTCAAAAAAAAAAAAAAAGAAGGTAGGTTGGACTAGATTTCTGAAACAGTCACTCCAAGCTCTGATAGCTTATGCAAGATGAAGGCTGTAACACTTTTGGGGGTTTGGGTTTGGAATTGGGCTTTTGTTTTTTGCCAAATGTTGTTTGGATACCTAAAATTTAAACTTAAGCCACAGAACACAACTTAAAAAGAAGGGCAGAATACTTTCTTTTATTTCCCTGTATTTCTGATGCATTTCTGAGTGGCAGCCATAGTAAAGCGGTTAAGAGTGATGACTTTGGAGCCAGTTCACTAGAATTCAAATCCCAGCTCTTCTATTTACTAATGATTGTGTGACCTTTGGCAAATTATATAACCCCAGTGCCTCTTTCTTCATCAGTAAAATGAGCAAAATAAAATATCTACTTAAAACAGTTGCTGGGGGGTTAAATTTGTCGATATCTATTAGAATAATGCCTGGCACATAGGAAGCCGTTAATAAATATTATCTATTATCGTCATCAACATCATCATCATTTTGTTTTATTGAGGGATAGCCTGATGCTACTGGTAAGCCTGTGGAAGAATTAGTAAAGTCTACAATGCTTTTCTTCAAAGTGTGTCTTCTATTTCTTTCTGCAGCAAGCTGTGTTCCTCCATGTCAGAATGGAGGGATGTGTCTCCGGCCTCAACTCTGTGTGTGTAAACCAGGGACCAAGGGCAAAGCCTGTGAGACAACAGCTGCCCAGGACACCTCGTCACCAGTGTTTGGAGGGCAGAGTCCTGTGGCTGCTTCCTCCTGGGTCCCTCCTGAGCAAGCAGCAAAGCACACTTCATCTAAGAAGGCAGACACTCTACCAAGAGTCAGTCCTGTGGCCCAGATGACCTTGACCCTCAAGCCGAAGCCTTCAGTGGGACTCTCCCAGCAGATACATTCTCAGTGAGTGTTTTGAACTTGCCTCCAGCTCAGGAGCATCTTAAGTGCATTGCTTTAAATCACTCTTCTTTTCCTGCACAATTTGCAGAAATCACTTGGATAGTAATGTCCTTCTTTCCTTTTCTTCTTTCGTTCCTTTTCTTAAGGTTTTACATGTTATGTTTACACATCAAGTGTCTTAAAAATACTTGATATGTGTGTTTAGCCTCTGCAGGGAAGATTTACCATAAGCATTAAGCAAAGCAGTAGTGAGGATTAAGGGGATCAAGGTTGGAAGGGAATAATAAAGGTAGTTGTTTGGTTATGGTGGAGTTGTGAGTTAAACAATTCTCTTTTTTCGAGGTGGGGGGTGCTTTAGAGTTTTTGAAGTCATAATTGAAAAGGAGAAAGAGTGAGTGTGATTTTTAAAGGTACATGGAAAAGGTAGGAACTCATCTTTCCACAGAGAAGGTATTCAAGTGAAAGTGAGTCCTGGGAAAGAGAATTTCTCCACCTTGGTAGCAGGTTAAGTGTATCTTCTATTAAACACCATGTTTTCCTCCCAGTTGGCCATGCAGGTCCATTTTTGGTGAATGAGCTTGTGTTTTATTTATGGGAGCATGGTTTTTTTTCTTAGCGTTAGGAAGTAAGTGCTATTCTGAACGAAATGAGAACTCTGTAAGGACAGGGTCCTTACACAAATTGTTTCGTTTTAATTAGCTACTCTACATGGATAACAAGATGCAGAATTACTGCAGCTATCACTTGTCATTTGTCTAGGAATGTAAAATACAGGAAGTTCTCAACTTAAAAATGACCCAGCAGTTCATTTGTAAGTCACTTGCTTGGAATTTTGAATGCTTTCCCCACCAAGCCCCCGGGATAGCTTCCACCTGGTGATTAGTATCCCGTCAGCCCACAGAAGTTATTTAATCTGTTACTACAGATGAAATTATCCTAATTTATACTTCCCCTTTGAGTAGGCCACCTACTGTCCCTGATGAGTGGGGTCCTGATAACTTTTTCCTTTCTCTTGTTCCCTCCTCAGTCCTCTTCTTTCCTTTTTTCATTTTTTCCCTCTCATTTCTTCTTGCCTCATTCTTCAATTCTACCATGATAAAGAGATTTGGGAGGCTGTGCTGGAATCTAAGTACTTTGCTACCATTTCAACTGGAAAACACATCCTGCAGCCCTCAAGAAGAAGGAATTGTGGTTATAGCCAGTACTTAGTAACTGCTTACTGCATGCTGGGTACTGTTTCACATGCTTTGTATGATTGTTCATTTATAACTCACAGTGATACCCCATCAGGTAGGTGCCATGATAAACCCCATTTTACAGATGAGGAAACTGAGGTGCAGAGTGCTTAAGTAATGTATTCAGGGTCCACAGTTAATAAGTGAATAATAAGTGTTAGGATTTAAATAGAGGCAGAATAAGGAGAACACATATTAGGCTTTAAATGGAGGCAGCCAGGCTCCAGCATCCATGCCCTGAAGTGTAAAGGGTGGCAGACTTTCTCTGTAAAGGGCCAGATAGTAACTATTTGTAGCTTTGTGGGACATATGGTTTCTGTTGCAGCTTCTCAATTCTGCCCTCCTTAGCACAAAAGCAGCCATAGATAATGCTTAAGTGAATGAGTGTGAGTGCTCTAATAAAACTTTATTGATGGATGTTGAAATTTGAGTTTCATATAAATTTCATGGCACGCAATATTATTCTTTTGATTTTTTTTCTCAACCATTTAAAAATGTAAAAATCATGCTTAGCTTATGGGCCATACAGAAACAGCCTGTGTGGGCCAGCTTTGGCCCCTGAAGCGTAGTTTGCTGACCCCTTCTCTAAAGGATAGTAGTGTTTTTTTGTGTCAGAACATGTGTCTTTGAAATAATATAAAGCATTGATTATATCATAGCTAGACATTTCTCTTCCTGCACTGTTCTGGATCTTAAAAACAGAACAATTCTGTGTTGAGCTATGCCTTGGCAATCAAGAGTCAGATTACCGTGCACTGCAGTTATTTTTTTCTAGCATTATTACTTACATAAGCTGTGAAGTCATTTACAAGCGACATTATTTATCCTGAATATCACCATCCCCTGTTAGAATTTGACCCTCTATGATGTATATATATGGATTGTTAGTGAGAACCATATGTCAGATGTCAGATAAAGGAACAACCTTTTCCCCCCTCCCCCTTTTTTCTTTTTTTGGTAGCAGCAGTGTAATTTAGACAAGAATGTTGTGAGTCAAGGGAGAGGCTAAGGTTTCAGCTCCAACTTGGCTTTGGGAAAATAAAAGTCATTAGATAATTTGCTTCAGAGACCTCATCTGCTGAATGAAAATGGTTTTTACGATCGCATTGTTATAGGCATGTGTTTATGGGCGTGCCTACTGCGTGCTTTGGGGTGAGGAGAAGAGATGGCCCAAGATGCTAACAATTCTAATGTTTTCCTCATAAACTTTTGTCAGTTGCCCTGTCATCTGGGTACTGCAGGGAGTATTAAGATGTACAAGATCCAGTTCTGCTCTTAAGGAGATTTTGAAACGATAGATGAGCTATCACTTGAGAGGGGTACAAAGGAAGGGGTACAGTTGGCCCACTGATGAATTTAGGTAATGACACGATCACCTGAAATTTAGACTGTCAAGGAGGCACATATGATAGGACCATTTTGACTCCTTTTGAGAAATGTAACAGTTCTTAAGTTACCTATTTTGTAATATTGCCTACTTTAGTGTGTTTCAGGTTTGGTTTGGTTTTTGTTTAGTGAAGGAGGAAATTAAGCCTTCTTAAAATGCTTGTAGACGTAAAGGCACCTAAAATATCAAAATGTGTAGTTAGTGTTGCATCCGTTGTGTGGCATATGAAATGCTGCAGTCTTGATCATTTATTCAGGTTTTTATTGAGCACATGCTACGTACCGTGCGTTGTTCTAGGGGCTCAGGATGTAGCACTGAAAACTAAACATAATGTCTGCCTTTCTGGAGCCTACAGTCTGGAAGGGGGGAGACGATTGATGAGTGGTGTAATTAAAACATATGTTAGATTGCGGTAAGTGCTGTGGAGAAAATAAAACTGCAGTAATGGACAGGGAGTGCAGGGTGGGTGTGGGATGGGAAGGAGTGAGGGCCCTGGTGGTTTTAAATAGGCTTTCAGGGAAGGTTCTGCTGAGAAGGTGACATTTAAGCAAAGGCCCGGAGGAGGTGAGGGTGTGAATCATGGAGAAGTGTGGGGCTAGGGCAGAGGCCCCAGCGGGAGCCTGCCTGGGCTGTTTGAGGAATAGCGACTTTAGTAAAACTGTAATGTTAAAACTACACATCTTAGGCAGGTGGGGGTTGGACGAATTGGTTTTACTTTGGCCAAATTGGTTTTAGACAGCTTGGCTTAGAACCAGATACAAAGTTCTCTAGAAAAATCAAAGGAGGGAGCAATTGTTGATAGATTTTGGAGCATTGGGGATGTGGAGGACTAGGGACGGCTCTGGAGAGTGTTATCTCTGAGCTTGAAAAGATGGTTAAACTTGACCACAAAGAACTGGAGAAGAGCATTTCTAGGAAAAGCAATGATGTGACACTAGAAAGACTGCTTTGTTATCTACTGATGTGTAATAGGTCCCCACAAACTTGGCAGCCTAAAACAATAAAAATTTATTGTCTGACAGTCTCTGTGGGTCAGGAATCTAGGAGGTGCTTAGCTGGAAGCTCTGGCTCAGAGTCTCTCATGAGGTTGCAGTCAGCAGGGGTGGCTCGACTGGAGCCAGAGAACCTACTGCCAAGGTGACTCACTGCCATGGCTATTGGCAGAAGGCTTCACTTCCTTTCCCCACGGACCTCTCTGCAGAGCTGCCTGAGCATCCTTACGACATGGCTGCTGGCTTCTCCCTGAGCAGGTGATCCTCAAGCCACAGGGCCTTCTGAGTCTTGAAAATGACACACCTTTACCTCTGCCTTATTCTACTCATTAGAAGTGAGTCACTAAGTTGAGTCCACTCTCAGAGGAACTGTAGTTAATAAGCTGCATTGTTTGAAGAGAGAAATATCAAAGAATTTGTGAACATATTTGAAAATGACCACATTTAGATATGATTTGAATGGAACTTGATATAAATGAAGACTAGTGGTAATGAAAGTTTTTAAAGGTTGGTTAAAAACCAAGTTAAAGACTAAGATTTCAACAAGACAATTCCAAAAAGACCCAACAAGACAAAATAGAAAAAGTAACGAAGGGGGAACCTATAGCTTAAAAGAGGTTTAAACCACAATGTTCATTACAGTTCTATTTACAATAGCCAGGACATGGAAGCAACCTAAGTGTCCATCGACAGATGAACGGATAAAGAAGATGTGGCACATAGATACAATGGATTATTACTCAGCCATAAAAAGAAACGAAATTGAGTTATTTGTAGTGAGGTGGTTGGACTTAGGGTCTGTCATACAGAGTGAAGTAAGTCAGGAAGAGAAAAACAAATACCGTATGCTAACACATATATATGGAATCTTAAAAAAAAAAAAAAGGTCATGAAGAACCTAGGGGCAGGACGGGAATAAAGACGCAGACCTACTAGAGAATGGACCTGAGGACACGGGGAGGGGGAAGGGTAAGCTGGGACAAAGTGAGAGAGTGGCATGGACATATATACACTACCAAATGTAAAACCAATAGCTAGTGGGAAGCAGCCGCATAGCAGAGGGAGAACAGCTCGGTGCTTTGTGACCACCTAGAGGGGTGGGATAGGGAGGGTGGGAGGGAGATGCAAGAGGGAGGGGATATGTGGATATATGTGTTTGTATAGCTGATTCACTTTGTTATAAAGCAGAAACTAACACACCATTGTAAAGCAATTATACTCCAATAAAGGTGTTTAAAAAAAGAGGTTTAGGAAACATATTAACCAATCACAATATTTAAATTATGTTTCTCCTGATGCAAGCACACTGTAAATAAAAGAAAAAAGATAATGATGATAGGAGAACCATGAGAATGCTGACATTGATTTGGAAATTTGATGATATAAAAGAATGATTGTTGATTTTGGGGGGCTGTGCTGATGACCTTGTAGTTATGTAAGGAAGGGGAATAATATTAAAGTATTTACAGATGACATTGTATGATGTCTGAGCTTTGATTGCAGTTATCCAGTGGGTTGAGGTATGGCGGTAACAAGATTGGCCATGAGGGGCTAATTATTGAAGCTGGATGATAGGCACACAGTTCTTACACAATTCTCTCTACCTTTATGTATTTTTGAAATTTTCTGTAATGAAGAGTAACAAAAAAGAGAAAGTTTCAAGGAGGAAGGCTGCTACGATTTTTCTTCTGCCTTGGGAGATTAATCTGGCTGCAGCATCTAAAATGGATTAGAACTAGTGGTAATTGGAGGGTGGCTCTGTAACGGGGGTAGTGGTGCTGGTCACCTAGAGGAAGGACATGAACTCGGGAGGTGTTGTTAATGAAAGATCTTGGCGCCTACTCAAACGTGGGAGGCAAAGAAAAAGAGAATCAGATACTACCCAGGCATGGGACTGTGGGCGAAAGGGAGGGCGTGGAGGTCTTTCTGTCCTACTGTCTTCCAATCTTTCTTGGTAATATCATGGATCTCCACGGTCTTTGATGGTGGTTGATACTTGGTGAATGCATGATTTCTGACAGAGCTTTATAGATGAATAGCCAAGATCATCCTCTGTTCCCCAGCAGGGACTAAAAGCAAGCGGGTATCAGTGGTACATGCCTGGCCACTTGGTCAGGTACTGGTTTGGAAGGACCTTGGTCAGGGCATTCTGGCAGTAGTCATTGCTGTAGTTGGTACTTCCATTCATGCTTTCCGTGGAAGTTTATTATTATGGCGTTCCTTTTTCCAGTTTTCCGGGCCACATCATGGATCCTCCATGAGCTAAAGAAAAGACCAAATGATGCCTCATCTTCCTGTATACAAATTTTGGTCGTCACTTTTCTCATTCTTTGAACTTCTATGTCCCTTGATAATACTGCATTCCTTAGAAAGTTCCTATTAACACTTCAGGTTACTTTCATAACTGCATCCTGTAGATGTTGTTCATGTATAGCTGTCCACGTATTCAGCGAAGAATTGCCGCTGTTAGGTCACAGGTGCACCCCCAGTGTCTGTCTTTAGTCCTATATGTAAAAAGGTGTTAATGCTTATATGTTGTGGCCAGGAACTCCACAGAGGAGCAAAAATCAGAACTGTTCAGTTTTCCAGAGCTTTTTCATCACCTGTCAGTATCATTTTTCACATGTATGTTGAAGTTTCCCACAAGAATTTGTTTTCAGTCCTCAGCGCCGCTCAGTGAGGCTGTTTCAACTTGTGTGAAATGTCTGTCTTTATCCTTGTTAATCGTGATGGGTGTTACAGGCACTGACCATGGGCCCATGAGGCAGAGGTCGTAAGGGACATTCTTCAGCTGCTGATGTCTTCTGCTTGTTTAGAGAATGTCGGTGCAAATGACCACTGCTTTGCCAAATGGGGAGCTGTTATCTGTACTGTGTAAGGAGGAGGCACTTTTGCAGGACACAATGTGCCCAGTCACCGCTCTTTGAGCTTGAGAAGGAAGTCTGGTTTCACTCAGGATGTGGATGTCAAATCTATCTCAAGAGCTCACATGTATCCAGTCTTTTTTCTTCCCTGGTGATGGCTATTTTCATCATTTTATGTTTCAAAGGATGGTGGTTAGTTTCTCTGGAAAAAATAGTTTTTTCCTGTCTCAAACCAGTGGAGGGGGCCTATACTTACCTAATGTCATTGATGTCTTTTCTGTCATCATCTCCTCAGGGATGGGGTAAAGAGAAAAGAAGCAAGTTAGAAAATGGTCTCTTTTAAGACAGGCATAATTCAGATATGTTCTCTGTTTATCAAGTGAGCTTATACTACGCCAGATATTTTCTAACTATAGGGGAGGGCCCCTTAAAATCCACATTGAGATAATGGGTTCCACTTTCAAAGGTCTCGAGAAATGCATACTTCACATTTACCACGGGTCGGTTGATAGGAGGCAGTGGCGAGTGATGTCTGTGCCAGGGAGAAGAAGGTGCTACACTGTCCTTTATCGCTTTCCAGTTCTTAGCTTCCTGTCCCTGTGGTTGTTTGAACCTTAAAAAAACTATATGCTATGATATGTACAAGGATGGGAGACTTCGTGGAATGTTCCTTGAAGTATTCTGCTCTCCAGATTAACAGCAACAACAACAAATATAAGCTCATTCGCTTTACTTGGACTCTCTCACACTACTCCTAAAGGAAAAAAAAAACTCGTTATAAAAACTACACCAACAGGTGCAATTTTAGGGAGACGTTTCAAGCTTCTTGTGCACTAATAGCTGAGGTTGCGACCTTGTCTGAATTTATTAAAGTAGCCAAGGAAATGGTCAGTACGTGAATAGACGGTTTCCCCAAATGATCTCTCAGACTGTGGGGGGCCCTTGCTTAGTGTTGACCCCCCACTCTGCTGGCCCTCCCCCATGTTTTTCTTCTGTGCTTCCTATACTTAACCATTGTCATCATGCTTACTGCACAAGCATCTGTTTTCTCTACCTAGGTACACAGAAGGGCTACGATAAACGTTTAATACATTTTTGTTGAGTTTTTCCTGGAGAAAAAAGTATGAATGCCTAAGTCCCTGTCCAAGGATTGTTTCCTGAATACTGATAGTGCAGGAGGGACCTTATTCTCTTGGAATAATACCATTTGCCTTCGTAAAGCCCTGCACATTCGCACGATACTCTGCCTTCCTTGTCGTATTTGCCCAACAGGTCTGTAAGATGAAGGTTTTGAGCCTTACTTTATGATGTGGGGGAAAAAAAAGGGCAAAGTGGTAGAAAGTTGAAGAAAAGGAACTCAACTCATGACACTTTATGGATGCTATGGGAACTAAAAATGTGAACCGATGACTGATTTTATCGTTTTATGTGCATGCTTTTTAAACTTTTTTTTTTAGAAATAGACTTTAATTCAATTTGTTATTAGTCTAACTTTCTAAAAGCCAATTTATTTATTTATTTTTTGGCCGCACACCGCACGGCATGTGGGATCTTAGTTCCCCGACCAGGGATTGAACCCACACCCGCTGCATTGGAAGCACAGAGTTTTAACCACTGGACCACCAGGGAAGTCCCCTAAACTTTTTTTAAAAGTAGGAGTTAAATTGAAATTATATACAGAAGAGTAGAGAAATCAAAAGTGCACACGCCTGGCGATTATCGCACACACGTGGAACTGCCATCCACGTCAACGAGTAGAACGTTGCCAGTACCACAAAACCCCCTTTTTCCTAGATTTGCCCTTTATCTTTTCCCTAAAGGGAGCCACTATCTTGACTTCTAACACCAGAGATCAGTTCTGTCTGTCTTGAACTCTATAGAAATGAATCATACGGCGTGTATATTTTCACTCACCGTCACGTCTGAGATTCATCGACGTAATTATGTGTGGCTGCAGTTCACATTTACATTCCAGAGATGATTCCATCATATGAGTATACTGCGACTTATCATTTGTTCTGCTCTTGATGGATGTTTGGAATTTTTCCAGTTGTTGGCTCTTATGAAGAATGCCGTGTGCATAGGTATATGTGCAAATTCCAGAAAAAGACCTTTGTGAATCTAAGTCACCAGAAAAACAAGCCCAACTAGTTACAACAATGTCAGGGTTTGAGAAGGACTTCACAATCCGTTGTGTGAAGTTTGATCATGTTGGTATCTGTTGGCTCTTTGAGAGAAACAGGCACATGAGAGAAGGGATGGGGTGACAGAGTGTCTGAGGAGCTGGGAGCAAGGAACTTTTTCCTCCTGAGCAGGACTTGTCAGGAAGAGTGGACTGTGGAGTTGGGGTGGAGAGACAGGGGAAGAGTCGGGGAGGTCACTTTGTACTCCATGCTGTCTGCATCTTACTGGGTCCCACAAGGAAGTCTTGGCCAAGAGTGGTTTTGAGATCCAACCAGTATCTGACTGGGTTTAAGTTCTGGACAAAGGTATATAAGGAATTATGTGGAAACTCAAAGGCTGTGATTGAAAAGGGTAAGTGCTGGGAGAGTTTGCTCTCCAATTTAATTGCAAGAAATCAGGATGGTGTTTGGTGCAGTATAGTAATAATAATAGTTAATATTTACTGAGTGTTTATTCTGCGCCAGGCACAGTTTTAATTACTTCTTGAGTATTATCTCATTTAACGCTCTCAAAGGAATGTGAGATAGATATTTATCATTATTGTTATTATCATCCCCATTTCATATGATGAAGCAATTCAGGTGCACAGGGTTAGATAATTTGCCCAAGGGCTTCCCTGGTGGCGCAGTGGTTGAGAGTCCGCCTGCCAATGCAGGGGACACGGGTTCGTGCCCCGGTCCGGGAAGATCCCACATGCTGCGGAGCGGCTAGGCCCGTGAGCCATGGCCGCTGAGCCTGTGTGTCCGGAGCCTGTGCTCTGCAACGGGAGAGGCCACTGCAGTGAGAGGCCCGCGTACCGCAAAAAAAAAAAAAAAATTGCCCAAATGCACTCAGCTAATAAGTGTAGGGTCAAGATTCAAATTTAGGCAGCCTGTGAAGTTAACCTCTGTATACTGCCTCTTGCTTTGATGGCATTCTCATTAGTTTCCTATCACTGCTGTAACAAACGACTACAAATTTAGTGACTTCAAACAGTGCACGTTTGTTCTCATAATTCTGGGGTCCGAAGCCTGAAATGGGTCTCACTGGGCTAAAATGATGATGTTGGCAGGGCTGCCTTCCTTCTGAAGGCTCAAGGGGAGAGCCTGTTTCCTTGCCCTTTCCAGCTTCTAGAGGTTGCCTGCATTCTGTGTCTCGTGGCCCCTTCTCCATTGTCAAAGCTGATAATCTCGGGCTGAGTCTGTCTCACTGCCAGTCTCTGGTTCTTTCTTCTGCGTCCCTCTTCTACTTTTAAGGACACTTGTACTGACGTTGGACCCACTTGAGTAGTCCAAGGTAATTTCTCCATTGCAAGGTAAGCTGATTAGCAGCTTTAATTCCATCTGCAACTTTAATTTCCTTTTGCTCCATAACCTAGCATAGTCAGAGCTTCTGGGGAGTAGGATGTGGACATCTTTGGGGGGGCTGTTATTCTGGCTACCACAGACTTTTACCAGGGACCCGGTCCTGTCCTGGCGGTCTTCTCTGCTACTCACGGTTGAGCTTTAATCAGAAGGGAGGGTATTGATAAGTAGTCGGCACAGTCCCCTTCAGTGAAGAGCAGACACAGCCCTTATGACTCTTACAGTTGTTAGGTTTAAACACTTCACGTAGATTTAAGGTCTAAAAATGGCTCCCAGTGTTCTCTGAAATCTTGGGACCAGGACACTCAGGCACTTGTGGTGAATGGAAGGGGGGAAACCAAGAGATCAATAGGCCAGACATGGCCAGGCACCAGGAGGCTGGCTCTCCTCATGCCCTTCGCCTCATGGAACTAGGGGTTGAAAAGTCAACACCACTTTTGACATATAATGGCCCCACCCACTAGACAAAGTGGCCTGTGGACTCTGATTGCAACTCTCTTGGGAGGTGGGGCAGTGAGGAAGGGGGGTGGACAGGCGTGGGGAGGAGTGGGGAGAGGGCTAGGAGTATCCCTCCCTTCAACAGTTAGACTGGGGCCGTCGAGTCTGATAAAGTATTTCCCATGTGATTATCCTTATAGGATGAAATAAATCTGTGCACTGAAAGTTGAATTAATTAGTTGTCAGAGCACTTGCTGTGAACGGACCATAGGACTGGGATTGAAACACACACGAAGCCACTGATAAGCAATTGGAGCAGAGCACAGTCTGGCTGCCACGTGGAGTCCATGAGCTTTAGCCTGGCCTGCATGGTTGATGCCAAAGCACGAGAATGGTTTTTAGGGCCTGACTGTGGGTGTTATGCAGATGAAAGTAAAGATTCCTCTTTACCTTTGGATATGTTTGGCATTCCATAGATACTGCCTGTGGATCCTTCCAAGGTGCCTCTGGGGTTGCACTAAATCCTCTCTCCTTGTTTTCCTTGGCTTAGGTATTTGTTTATGTTTGAGAGAAGTGAAGACTAAATTAGAAGACTAAATTCTTATAGCAGTTCTCTGCCCTGGAGTTGCCTGGGATTAGGATAAAGAACCTATAAGACGTGAGTGCTGTGTGAGGGAGGTGACAAGTACACCTCACATAATACAAAATAGGCACCAATAGGAAATAAAAATTTGAGTTAAATAACGTGTGTGGTAAATATGCCTACAGTTAGTATATCTTCACTGAGGTTTTCAAGGTTGAGTATAGTTTTTACCTATTTATCTGTTAATCATACTAGAGATGACCTAGCAGAAATAGCTGATCCTGGGGGTCCAGAGACAAGAACTTGTAAGTGGAAAGAAGGTCTACTTAAACACTGTGGAGAAGAGAAAGCCTCAATTTGCTAATCCAGGAAAAAATATCTGTCATTTTTCAGGACTGCAGTTTTTGAACAAGATGTTCTCGCGTTTATGCAGGATAGCAGGAGGAACCAGCAAGACTGGGTGAAATTAAATTGGATTGGAGATTGTTCCTGTACCCATTAGAGTTTGGGGGGCTTTTCCATGAGTGGAGCAGAAAGGGTCTGACTGTCCCCTGTATGCCAGGTGCTGGGGACTTTATGAAGTTTAGTTCAAACTAGAGGGATCTTTTCAAAATGTGAGTCTTGTCTTGCTCTGCATAAGTGCCTTACTGGCTTCTCAGTGCATCCTAGGGGATGGGACTCCATGGTCTCCCCTTGCCCAGCCTGTCACCATGTCACAGGCAGCTCCTTGAGTCTGCCCAGCTCCTTCCTGACACATTTTCTCTGTCTGCAGCTACATGTGCCATACATGTTCGTCTTCCCTGTTAACACCTGCTTGTTCCACTGGTCTCCGTTTCCTAGGGAAAGCATTCCCTGCCACCCCCCTTACTCCCTGAAAGATGCTTTCCTAGCACCATATCTCCTCACCTCCTCCCTTCATAGCATTCATTTCAATTTCTGTGATTTACTGTACCAAGCACAGTGCTTACTTGATGAACGGAAAAACGTAGGTGATGATATGACTGCTCTGAATCGGAAAGTCTGATCACACAGGAATGCGGATATTAACCCATCTTCTAAGCTGCCTCCATTTCCCCAAAGTAATCAGAAGAGACAAGTTCAATAAATCACTGATCAGAGTAGGCACAAGTTCACTCAGTCATCCCGCTCACTATTACAGGACAGTAGTTCAGCCCTGCATCCATCCCATTCTTCTGTGGTACCTCTAGGTGATGATGGGACTCGCTTTCTGTATGTCTGAATGTTATAGGAACTTGAATTGATTAGATTCCACTTAGTTCTCTGGATATTATCTTCTTGACGTTGCAGTGCCAAATCTCCTTGCTCCTTACACTTCCTAGAATGCCTGTCATAGACACAAGGCACATTAACAAACAAGAAAGTGACAGCAGAGCCCAGGCAGCCAGTCTCTTGGGAAAATTACTGAAGCTGACACTATAAAGCCAGTTTATGAGCTTGAATTTCCTAATACTCATGAGTATTTAATTAAATATTAGTTGATTTGAACCTTGACACAAGATTGGCTCAAGTCTCATAGAAAGCAAACAAGGACATTCAGACAGACTTCAGTTATTTTTCGCTTAGAGTTCATATGATTCCAGAGTGCTGTGATTCATGGAGTTATAGCTGTTAACCAAAACACAGAAGAAATATTTTATCAATATCTTTGAATAGAATTCGTCTTGTGTACTTGTCTCTTTTGAAAGTTATTTGAGCATAGCAGAAAATAGAACAAGAATGTATTAGATAGATCTTTTTTTCATCATCCAGAATTTTCAGCCACCACAGATCATAAAGTTTTATTGCTTAAAGGGGCAAATACCTTACCCAGAGTCACACGGGAAGGTAGCAGCAGAGCTGTGACTTGAACCTGACCTCTGAGTCCATGTTCTTAGTCCTTGCTATCTTTTATATGCCATGGTCTGATTCTTTTACCATAATAATAAAAAAATTGCACAGTAATTTTGAAGCCCAAAATATAAATTAAAAGGGTGGAGGGAAAACAAAAAAAAAGAAAAGAAAAAAAAATTGGGCTTCCCTGGTGGCGCAGTGGTTGAGAGTCTGCCTGCCGATGTAGGGGACACGGGTTCATGCCCCGGTCCGGGAAGATCCCACATGCCGCGGAGCGGCTGGGCCCGTGAACCATGGCCGCTGAGCCTGCGCGTCCGGAGCCTGTGCTCCGCAACGGGAGGGGCCACAACAGTGAGAGGCCCGCGTACTGCAAAAAAAAAAAAAAAAAAAAAAAAAAAAAAAAAAAAAAAAAGAAAGGGTGGAGGAGTGAAAAATTTTAGTCATTGCATGAATTCTCAAGTAAACCACTCTTGTTTGACAAAAAGTTGTTTATTTTCAAAACAATCAAGATTCATTTAGTCAAAATGTATTCTGTTTCATGAAGAAAATGTGACAGTTCATTATAGTAAGTTACCAATGTAGAAGCTGTCCTAAATCTTTAAAAATTAGTTAGTATCTCTGCCACAGATACAGAAATTATGTTTTAAAATTCTCATTTTAGGGCTTTATTGACACGGGTATCACTTTTATTGCTTTAAAGCGCCGCCTTTTTTTTTTTTTTGCCTGATGTTGGTGTTTTGCCAAGTCCCAGTATTTGGAGATTTGATGGACAGAACCTAAAGTGAGACATCATTCTTTCTTAATTTGTTCAAAGCCTCTTTATGCAGCAGCTAATCCTTCCTAATTATATTTCTAGGAAGGATGTTCTTAACTCAAACAGGAAGATGACATGGACATTTTGAGGAGATTAGGACGTGCTTTACTTTGAGAAAAGAAATTTGAAAGGAAGCACTCTCTTTTCCATTTCTCATTCCCTGGGCATAAATAACCCTTTTCCTCCTTGACCCTTTGTGGAACTCTTTCTTTCTCTTTCTGTTTCTCTTCCATTCCTGTGGCTCCTCCTGGTTTAAGTAAGCTATTTGAAGGAATAATAAAAAAAAAACTCTTAAGAAACTCATTTCCAGGTATGAGGCAAGCATTTCACAACTTAATTGGCTTAATGTCTTGAAAGGGGACCTGGGAATCTAAATAGTAGGAAAATTTAGTGTGCGTATATTAGAAATATTTTACTCAAGGTTGAAACACTTTGCAATCTCCTTGATTAATTTCTTTGCTGCAATATTGTTTTGTATTAATTTAATGTAGTGATTTTTATGTGGAAGTAAATATGTTAGTCAGTGACATGTTTATTAGATTGCTTCAGATCCTTAATGTTTTGAACAGAGTAAGTGTGGTCACTGTCAAATAAGACTTTGATAAATTATAGTCTGTAAAGTCTTAGAGGTTTTGAATATTCCTGTGAAGTATGATATTATCACATGCTCACGGAATAATTTCAATTTGTTCTTGGTTTTTTTAAATTGAGGTAGAACATTTTCCACGTTCATTAGCCCTCTGTATTTTTATGTGGATAATCTATTTACATTCTTTGCCTCATTTAAATTACATGTAATTTATATTACATGTTCTTATAATTATTTATTTTTTAATTTGTAAGAGCTCTTTTCATATTAAAGATCTCTTTGTTAAACATTTCAAGAACTCTCAGAGGGGGAAGCCCTTGTATGCAAAGAATGTTATTAGTATTTATTGAATCTTTTTATATCCCCATTTGGAAGAAACTTCTTAAATTGGATTTCTGAAAAATCCCACTTGCACATGAGGACAAGAATACAATCTATGACTCATTGGGTAATTTATTTCATAATTCTTCTCTCCTATAAGAGGCTTGTGGATTGACACAGGCAGACATCTTTAGGTTCTCCTGAACCGTCTACAACTTTCCAAGCCTAAATAGTTCTCAGGCATTTTGAACTGGTTGCCTTAACCCAGGCTCACCTTAATGAAGTTAGAAGCTCTGTTCTCCTCACCTCCACAATCCAAAATTTTAATTTACTATAGTTGATCCATTTAGTCTGTAGACAAATGTTTATTGAGTGCCAGCCACGTGCCAGGTAATGTTCTAGGCACTCCAGTTGGAGGGATCAGGCTAAAATGCCTGATAAATAGTTAATAATATAGGATAATACCCAGCTGACTGGTAAATTATAAATTCAAGCGAAGAATCAGGAAAGGGGCCATCAGTGGGGACAGGAGTAAGGGAAAACATACTAGAATCTGGAGGACTTAGAAAAGTGACGGAGAAGCTGGCCTTTAAGTAAAGGCAGTAACAAGATAGAAGATATGGTGGAAATGAGTCTCCTGTTTCCATAGGACAAGTGGGAGATTAATCTCATGAGGGGGCATTGAAGAAGAGTAGGAAATGAGATGGGTTGGGTAGATTCAGATTATGGAAAGCCCTGACAATCGGGGAGAGGATCTTTGAGAGTTGAGAAATGAGAGATATCACTAAAGAAACATAAGACTCACCTGTGCGAAGCCAGGTCAGGTAGCGTGCTGTGAACATGTGAGGGGAGGCCCAGGGGTTGATGGGCAGATTAGAGAAAGCGATGCCTGAAGGAGCCGGCTTTGCAGGCTACCTACCCCTCATAGTAACTTCCTGAGAGCAAATCTGATTTTCTGTAAAACAGAAGGAATACAGACTACAAGTCAAGAAAACAGTTCCTTTGGATCCAGGCTAAGGAAGTATATGTATGTTTCTCTCTCTCTAGATATGTTAAATCAAATGATACATGACCATCCACCTGAGGAATGGGAAAATGCGGGACTGTCTTTGAAAGCTTCCTTCTCCTTACCCCACTTTATCCCTGGATTTAAATTCACCCACCTGTAATCAGAACCAGATTCTATTTTCTTTTGTGTTGATCAAGCTAACACTTCAGAACGTATTTGGGGACATTTCATCATGCTGTATACAAAAATCAAGGTCCCTTTTTACTTTTTCAAATGTTCATCAGACTTCAGTTTCCTACCTTTACGTTTGTTGGTTGACAGCTTTTGCCGTTCACGTTACTTTTGCCCCTTCCAGCATCTGTGCATCTTCTCTGTGGTTTTCATGCTATGCTAGGAGTGATCAACTCACCTATATGCCTCCTCCACTAGGACTGAAGTCCCACATCTTCCATGATGTCTTTACTGATGAGCTGGAAAGGAGCCTTGGATAGTTGTGTGTGCACACGCGCGTACGCACATGTGCATATGCGCGCGCGCACACACACACACACACACACACACACACACAGGTCTGTGTAACAACCTGCATGTTGATAGGCTCAATATCTTTCTAGTTGGATCGCATTATCTAGTTTCTAGTTGGTCTCATTAGTTATTATTTAAAATAATGTAATAAAAAGAATTAAAGTCTGAAACAATTGCATTATTATTTATTGTGCAATGTTAAATAATAAATAATGCAGTTTTGTTTCGGAAGTGACTTACCTTTGTTGTTTAATTTAGTTGTTAGGGCCTAGGGTTGCTAGGAAAAGTTATACGATTTACTTAGTGAAGTAATCAGTCCAGCAACATGCTACTTGATAGTAACAGTAGTGTTGTCTTTCACAGAATCAGAAATACTTTCCAAACGCAGAAAGGAAATACTGTGCTTCTTTTAAAAAAAACTTATGTATATCATCTTCATGTTCAAAGGATGGTCTTTAAAAAAGGAAGGATTTGGTCCAAGGTCCATTAGGAATTCTTTGGCAAGAAACCAAAGGAAATGATTTGGGACTTTGAATCTCAAGTATTTTTATTGAGTACTTACTATGTGCCAGGTACTGTGTTAGTGGCTAAACTAAAGATTCTTCAATTTCAGTGAATAATCCATATCTGTTATGTTTCTCGCCTCCCTTTCTAGTATTTCTAGAATGAGTTAAATTTTTATTTGTTTTTCAGTAAAGAGCTATATTTTTATAGGAGAAAGCATCTGCAGTGCAATTCCCTCTATTGATATTAAATCAAATATTTGACCTGTTCCATGAAAGTCCAGTTCTGGTTTTAACAGGCCTGAAATCAGTTAATTAGATGATTAGCCTGCTGTAATATCATGCCAGGCATCCTTCTGACTCGTAGACAGTACTGTGGGAAGATCTCACTAACCCCTAACTAGCCTTTCAAACTCAAACCACTGCAGGTGTGGGCAATTAAATAGGAATGAGAAAAGAGATTTTTGCCAGACTGGAAACACTGAGCAACAATAGTGCATGAGTTGATAGCTCCTGTAGAGTTTTTGAAGAATAGGGTAAGCCAGCCACAGAAAAGAAGAGGGGCACTTCGTGTTTGTGATATTTCCCAGGAAGAGCAGAATCTGAATGCTAACTGGCTTCAGCTGGATGGCTTCCTTTTGTATGGAGACGCTGCCTCTAGTGTTTAGGAGAAAATGCACACTAGAAAACAGTGCAACATTATGGTGCCATCTGTCTTGAAAATGAATTAGTTTCTATTGTCTGCTTTAAAGTAGTTCCCAGACGGGTAAAAAACTTCAACGAGCGTTGGTGCTATTTTGCATATGGACAAGTTCCGCAGGCAAAAGCCTTTAAAGGTGTATTTCAAAGGGGCCTCAAGTGTTATCCATGTGGTGTGATGAGGCTGCTTCTCTATAAAGCTCCCAAGAATCCCACCTGCCCAGCTTCCTGGGCGCAAGGCGAGCATGGGGAGGAACGCTTGCACTTTTCCTCTGTTGATCCGGCTTGTGACAGGTTTTCAAGACATCTGTCTTTCTCTCAGACGGTATTTTTTCCCTAAATTCAAAGTTTCACTTTCTTCCTAAGAGTGCTTTGTATTCTTTTTTTCTTTTTTTTCTCTGAGGGGCCTAGATACACCAATCTATGGAGTTAGAAGGATAAGGCAAAATTGGAAGGTTTGTTGTCCTTGTTTAAGGGAAAAAAAAGGCTAAATGGTTTTACTTCTCAGATTTTCTTAGAATAAATTCAAATGAAAAAATAGTGGAAGTATTTTAACCTATGAAAATGCTTGCCAAAATTAATACAATTAAGATACTTAAGAGTTTAAATGTTTAGCGCTGACAAAGCACTGGTGAAATCTCGGAGGTGAGTTTTTTCTTTTTGGTTGGCGGGGTTGCTACCTAAAACTTTGTAATATAAATGTATATAAACTTCAGTTAAACTATTAATATTTGGATTTTAAAGTCTGCCTGGATCAGAAAATGGATTTAGTATCCCACATCCTCTAGAATGATGGCAGGCCATGGAAGCCCGGGACAATGCTGGCACGTTTTCAGAGGAATTCTTCCCTGGTCTGGACACTATAATAAACACAACTGCAGTTTGGTCGGTTTATTATATACACAACATGTATGATAGTTTGGAAGTTGGGTTTTTGCTTTTGTTTTAGGCTGGTTATAACACTGGTTATAGCTGAGTTTGTAAAGGGTTTGAAATAGCATTTAGTTAAAAACGGGGGCTGGCATTCTTAAAAAAAAAAAGACGTAATGATGAATACAGAAAATGCAAACATCTATACCAATCGATTCATAAAAGGATTCGAGTCGAAACATATGGACACAAGTTGAACTTTTATGATTATGCCGTTGGGCAGCAGGTGGCAAGCTTTGCTTTTCAATGAACTTGGGTTTTATTTTTATACCATAGAATGCCAAAATTTTAAGAGGGTGGTTTGAATCCACTGGAATGTGTCGTTTCTTGGCAGGGCGACCTTAAACCACCTCCTTTGCTCATCGTGCATAATTGCCTTTCTTTGGATGCTGAAGCCGGCCTTCGGGTTCCCATGTTCCAAATGGATAGGAATTAATTCATAGGAGGGATGCTTTATTCTCTCGTGATTTTTAGCAACACATTGCTAACGGAGAAAATAAATTAGAAACAAATGAGTTTCTTAGGGCAGTCCCTGTATGATTTATAAGACTTTTTGTTGTGCAGTTTTACCTAATAGTAAATCTTACATATGTAATCTTTGGGGTTTTCTTTTGGTTTCACTTTAAAAAATCACTTCTTACTGGCTAGATACCTTGATATGGAGGTGTGAGAAGTAATTAAACAGAACTGAACAGATTTCCGTGAAAGTATTTCTTGGAAAATTGGAGAAGAAAAATACATGTTAAGACCACAATTGAAAACCATTATCTTCCCTTAGGCTATACTGTGTGTTTAGTGAGGATTTGAATTTCAAGTCTGGAAAAAAGATTAAGCTTAAAGATGGGAGTGATGGTGAAGTGGGCACCAAATTATAGACTCTTTGTTTATACTTTCTATAAGAAATAGTTCTTTTTGGATTGTTCTGTGCATTGTGAAAAATTCAGGAGAATAGAATGAAGAAGCCTATGAATCACTGTAAACATTTAATAGTCTATAAATATCCAACACCTGCTATGTACTTAAATAGTTTTCTAGGCCTTTTGTTAGAATTGAGTTCATATGGGCTATATTTTATGTTCATAATTGTTTATGTTCTCAAACTTTTTTCCTATTCCAGCTCTGCATTTTTGTGTTAGAAATCATATTTACACAATAGTTTATTACAGAGTTTAAAGGGTAATAACGAAAAACCAAAGTGCTCATACCCACTGCCTAACTGGGTAAAACACTACCGTTATCGTAGAGGCACTCTATGTGGCTCCTCCCATGCGTAATTTGTAGGAATCATTCCCTACTTCTCTCTCTCTCTCTCTCTTTTCTTTTTTTATTATAGCTTTACCATGTGTTTTGGTTCTTCTGAACACTGTTAATTCAGTAGCTGTTTTTTTTGACTTATTTTCAAAGTATAAAATAAGTATATTGTTTGTATTCTTCTGAGAGTAGCTCTTCTGCCCTTTGTAACAGTGGCTCTCAAACTTGAATCTATCAGATTCACCTGAAGCCCTTTTAAAACCACGGCTTGCTGGGCCCCACTGTAGACTGACTTATTCAGTAGGTCTTGGGAGGAGGCCTGGTTAACAACCTTGCAGGTGATGCTGATGCTGTTGGTCTCGGGGCCACTCTTTGAGAGCCACTGATAGCCCTGTTGCTTCATACCTGGCATTCATTTATTCTTCCTTCTTATAGTATTCCATTTTGTGAATATACCTCTGTTCTCTTGGTGATGGGCATTTCGGTTGCTTCCAGCATTTTGCTGTTGCAGCAGTTTTGTGATGAGCACTTCTGTGTGAGTCTTCTGTCAGATACTAAGTTTTTATAGAATGGAATAAGGAAACATCCAAGTGTTCCGCTTGTCTTTTTTTTTTTAAACTTGCGGTACGTGGGCCTCTCACCACTGCGGCCTCTCCCACTGTGGAGCACAGGCTCCGGACGCACAGGCTCAGTGGCCATGGCTCACAGGCCCAGCCGCTCTGAGGCATGTGGGATCTTCCCGGACCGGGGCACGAACCCGTGTCCCCTACATCGGCGGGCGGACTCCCAACCACTGCACCACCAGGGAAGCCCACCACTTGTCTTTAAGGGTAAGTTTTGTTTTACAAAACTATTTGTTTTAAAAAGTTTTTTCACACACTCTACTATATGAGATGACTTTTTATTTATTTTTTTTTTTACAGATATCTCTCATCACAAGAGTTTAAAACAACTTGTATAGAGTAGTTAAATTGATCAATGTTTTCCTTTATAAATTATCTTGTTTAAGAAATCCTTCCCTCTCTCATTGCTCTAAGATACTTTCCTAAAAGCTTTTCCATTCACATTTGTTTAGTGCACCTGGAATTGATTTTTGGGTATGGTGTGATTTTATAATATTTATTTTACATATGGGTAACTTACTGGCTTAGTGCTGTTTATTGACAAACCCCACCTCTACCCCCTACCCCCGAACTGTGATACCATATTTGTCATATGCAAATTTCTAAATATATGTAAGTCTGTTTCTGGATTTTCTATCCTGTTATGCTGGTCTCCATCCTCGAGTCAATACCTTAAGTACTATAATTGCATAGTAAGTCTTGGTAGGCAGTTCCTCCCTCTTTGTTCAGCTGCATTTCCATATAACTATACAATCAACTTGTCACACTTTTTTCTAGAAACTTGCCTGGAATTTTGATTATTGCATTGAATCAGTATAACATTTTGAGATGAATGTGCATCTTTTTGATATTGACTCTTCTTATCCATAAATATGTCCCTCCATTTATTTAGATCTTTCATGTCTTTTAACATGTTTTTATAACTGTCTTCATGAGGTTCTTGCACATCTTTTGTAAGATCTATTGACTTAATATTCCCGGTTGCTGTAGTAATGGAATTTTCCCTAAAATCTCATTTTCAAACATGCTTTCTTGTAGAAATGAGGTTGCATGTTTTTTGTACACTGAAACTTTGCTCAGCTCACCTAATTCTGGTACGTTGTCTGATTCTTTTAGGTTTTCTATATAGAAGTATATCTTGGAGAGAGATTATTTTTCTGACCTTCACATCTGTAAGTTTTATGCCTTCCTGCATTGGCTGGGGCCGCCAGCTCATTGTGAGGCAGAAGTAGTGATAGTGGGTTTGGTTCCTTCTTTCGAGGAGAGTTCTTTTAGCCTTTAATTGTTGAGCACCTCATTTGCTGTAGGTTTTTTTTGTAATTAGCCTTTATCAAGTTAAAGGAGATCCCTTGTATTGCTAGAATGCCAAGAGTATCTGTTACAGATGTTGAATTGGATCATTTGATTTGATCATATGGTTTCCTTTTATCTTTAATGTGGGGAATTATATTAAAAGATTTGCTGGGACTTCCCTGGTGGCGCAGTGGTTGAGGGTCCACCTGCCAGTGCAGGGGACACGGGTTCGAGCCCTGGTCCGGGAGGATCCCGCATGCCACGGAGCAACTGGGCCCGTGTGCCACAGCTACTGAGCCTGTGCTCTGGAGCCTGTGAGCCACAACTACTGAAGCCCACGCACAGCAAGAGAGGCCACCACAATGAGAGGCCCGCACACGGCAACGAAGGGTGGCCCCCAATCGCCGCAACTAGAGAAAGCCCACACACAGCAACGAAGACCCAACTCACACAAAAGTAAATAAATAAATTTATAAAAAAAAAAAAAAAAAAAAGATTTGCTAATGTTGGAACAACCTTGCATTCGTATAATAAACTTCACTTGGCCATGATGTCTTTTTTAATCTTTCAGTGCTCTGAGTTTGCATCTGTATTCATGAGTGAGACTGGTGCTTTCTCACACTGTTTTGCTATGATTTTGGTATTAAGGTGATGTTAGCATAATAGAATGAGATGGGGGGAGGGTGTTCCTCCTCAGTCCTTTCTTGAGAAAATTTTGTATAAGATTGGATGTTTGGTAGGACTCATTTATAAAACTCTTTGGGTATTTTCCACGTAGGGTGATCTAATTTTTATTGTCATTTTGTGCTTACTATTTGTACTTGATTTTTTGGTCTTTTTTTTTGGTTCTCCTTTTGGATTATCTCTTTTTCTGCTGTTCCTCCCCCGCACCCCTAGTACTTTGGATGATATACTCCATTTCCGTTCTTAGTGATTAGCCTAGATATTTACCCCAAATAAACACGTATATTTAAATTAACAAAGGCAAAGGTATTTAGTATTTTTACCCTCCTACCAAACAGTATAAGCCCCGGAATGCTTATACTTGGATCACTCCTTCCAGAGGTCTGAGCTGTTATTTTTCAACATTTGAATTAAAAAAACTTCAATCCTACAAATTAAATGTCACCGTTGCTTTATACAGTTAATACTTATTTAGATCTTACCACATTTTGACCCTGTTTTTGTCGTTGCTCACCATTCCTACTTGCATTTTACACAGTCTCTTTGGGAAAATTTTTCTTGAAATGCCACTTCCAGAAATTCCTGTGGCGAGGGTCTTGATTTCATTGAATTTTTCTGGGTGTGCAGTTGTAGCTCGACGGCTGTTTTGTAAGCAATTCGAAGCCATTGTTCCATGGTCTTCTGGCTTCCCTTGTTAATTGTTGATAAATCAGCTGATGGTTTGATTCTTGTTCCTTTATAGGTAATCTCTCGATTCTTTTTAGATTTAAAAAATTTATCTTGGGATTTATTGGGATGTGAGGACTCATGTTCTTTCCTTTTGGAAGATTCTTAGTCATTTTTTTCTTTGACTATTTCCTCTCCCCAGCTCTCATTTTATAGGTGTGGTTAGACAACTCTTAAACTTTCTCAGTCTCTTAATTTCTCTCTCATATTCTTCCTTGTCTCTCTGTGCTGCATATGGGGCAGTTTCTTCCAGTTTACTAATTCTCTGTTGAGCTCTGCTATACCTGCTGTCATCTTTGGGGTTACCCATTTCAAATGTTACATATTTTTTAAATCTAAAAGTTATGTTTCAATTTTTTTCACCTCTCCCTAGTCTTACTATATTAAGTCTTCTATCAGCTAGTCATAATTTCACTGGCATCTTTATTTATGCATATTCAATAGACTGGAATCATAAGATACAGAATATAAGTGTAATAATCTCAGTTGTTACTGGACTGAGACTGCAGTTTGATTTTTGTGCTGATTGTGGCTTATTTCCTTGTACATTTTGTGATTTCTGATTATGAGTAGATATTCACTGGAATTTTGTTTCTAGAATTCCTCCAGATCTCATTTTAAGATATGTTCCTACAGTGGGCGTTTATGTTTGCTTTTAACAAGTTCCTGGGGCACTACCCATCTCGACCCACATTTAAATTTGAGTTGCCATTGTTCTGGTCACTCAAGTTTTTGTGGTTTTTTTTCCTTCCCTCTTTTTCTTTTCTTCAGGTATTTTTTAATTTGGCTGCTGAAACTGCCCAAAGGTAGATCTATAATTAGCAATTCTCACCCCAGATTATTTTTGTTACTGTAACTTCATGTATACCCAAAGCCCAAGCCGAGACGGGCATATATCTGTGTAGTCTTTCTATAAGGTGGCTTTCTTGGGTCAACTACTGAAAGTGTTGCCGTTTGGTCTCACATGGACCTCTTACCTCTTCTGGTTACTGGGTTTGTGCCTGTGCCCCATACAGCACATTAAAACCCATAATCTAGACATCCAGAAATGGCAGATACCCCTTCAGGGCAAATACCTCTTGTGGTGCCAACTCATTTCCCTGGATTCATGCTCTCAGGTTGTGTCTGGCCTCTGAGAGTTTCTCTTACTCTGCTGCCAGCTCACCCATAGTTTGGTATTTTGTCCAGCAATTTTCGTTGTCCGATTCTGGCAAATTTTCTCTAGACATCTAACCCTCTGTTCTGCCAGAAGTAGTGATCCGAGTTAATTTAGTTAAAAGAGCTTTTCTTCTGAGAAATCAGAAACCTAATATTTGGAGGATAAACCTAAATTTCCCTGTGCTGCAAGCAGCTCATCTCACAGTTGAATAAGTATACTCTAGGTCTTTGGGGTGATTCATGCATTCTTGTCGTTTATAGCATGAGAAGTCTTATGAAAACCTCCCTTTTTTGGGAGGAGAGGGAACTCATCCAACCAAGCAGACAGTGAGCCTGAGGGACCTGCAGGCTCCTCTGGGGCAGCTTTCCCCCCCCTGTCTGCCCCTTGGCACCCTGACGGGGACACCTGTGCTCTGGGCTGTACCTCCATTTCCTGCCCTTTGTCTTTTTGTCCCCAGCCTAGTTAAGCCTCGTCTCCTGTTGCTTCATTTTGCTCAACAGTTTCATTTGGGTGTTCTTAAGCGCTCACAGACATGTACTTTTGGAGTACTGATGAGTGTATTCAGAGGTTGAATTGGCTTTTGTGTGTTATAATCCCTCTCTTCTCTTTCAGGGTTTGATGAAGGAAAATTGAAGTGCTGTTTATTATTACACAGGGCGGGAGGAGGAGCGGGCTAGTAATTTGGGGGTAGGAAAAGGGCAGACACATAGTTATTTCTTCTACTCCAGTGGCATCTGACAGGAGGAAAAACATAGCCGCTCTTACAAGGGAGAGTCGAAGGCCCATCGATACATACGTTAATATGCCTGAATTAGTGTAGCTGTATAGCTATAAATGAAAATAATATTGTGTCTGTTTTGAGTGTGCTACTTCTTGGGTCTCAAGTCATAAGCTTTAGTGCAGTTTTAGACTCATCCCTTGCAATGACCACCTGTAACTTGGCAGCCTGAAGAGCATTGCCAAATATACCAGAACACCAAGTTAAACGTCTTTTCTAGCCAAAATTGAGATCAAGTATATTTTTGGCTGACCAATTCTAATCTCAGACTTGTCTAAATCATTGAGAAATTACATGTTACATTTGTGGGGGGCTATAATAATATAATCATGGGCAATTAAATTAAATTGAGGGAGGGAGTGAAATTCTATTTTTGTTTTTTTGCCCCATATTGTTTCTGTTTCAGGAATCCAAGTTGGAATTTGCTAACCATCCGTTTAGTATGTCCTTGTCAAATGCAGGGTGATAACAGGTTTGGAGAGGCAGCTCCTGGGCGGAGGAAAGGCTGATAATGGTTGCTTAAAGTTGAGGCTTCAGGTATGAAAGCTTGGTTTTGTGTGCGATTTACATTGGGACTGAAAACAGGATGAGGAAGGAGGCTAGGTGTAGAATCCTGGAGTGTAGGCTAGGAATCGAGGAGAGAGCAGAGATCTGATGGGGCAGGTTTTGGAGTCTGGGAGTGGCTGGCAAGGGCCAGGTACTGTAGTGGGTAGTATGGTGGGTATCAGAGGACAGAGACTCATAGAGGCTTCATCCCCTGGTGTGGAAGAAAATGAGCAAGGGTTACTTGAAGGGTAAGCTTTGGATTTGTGATCATGAGTACCTACTAAAAGGAGGTGATAATCAGTAGTTAATGAGGATCTGCAGGCAGGGGGTTGGAAGCCTGTCAGTTAGAGGGATTCACAGGGGATCTGAGGATAGGTGTGGACCCAGGTGTTTGGAGCAGTAGGTATTGTGGACTCCAGCTCCGGAGAGCGCTTCTCCCAACACAGTGGTGATTAGAGTCCCTTCCTTGCAGTTAAGGAGCTCCCAGTTCAGTGGAAGGCATATATACATGCAGAGAATAATGTGTCATTGTGGTAAAGGTAATGGGAGAGGTTTTGCTGCAGGTGCTTTGGGAGTTGAAAGGAGAGTGACTTACCACTTCCTACTCCATCCAATCTAAACCCATTTCAGAGCCTTCTGTGATATGGACCCATCTGCTACTTGCTCAACCTTACTTTTCATTAGTTTCCAGCCCATGTCCCCCCTCCTCCTGGCCCAGTCTCCTCTCCCAGTCTGTTACTCCCTTCTCATCCCACCCCTCATCCCTCATAATCTTTTTCAGCTTTGCACTGGTGTTTTCTTCATCAAATCCCCCTTGAATTAATTGTAGGGCCTGATTCAATTCCTAAGAGCCTCCCTTGAACTTTCTCAGTAGCCAACATTTATTGAGAACAATGTTTACAACACATCTGGCGTTTTGCATGCATGATCTCATAACGGGTGCTGTTTAAATCATTGTTGTACAACATAGGCACAGAGCAATTGGAACAGAGCCAGCTGTGGTGTGGGGCAGGCAGGGTCCCCAAGGTCACCTGCTGTCCTGGAGGTTATTCCTTTGGCAGTGAATTATAGAGAGGTCTTGGGGAAGTTTCATGGGGGAAGGCACTCGGGAGGCTCAGGACAGCATCTATTTGCCATCTGCTGTGGAAGAATTTCAAGTTTTATGATGGTAGCGCCGTATTGATATCTGCTAGCTGACTGTCAGGCTGCCCTTCAACAACCCCGTCATTAACACCCTCTTCTTGCACATCAGGAAGATTTGTTTCAGAAACATCAAGTAACCTGCCAAAGTGACAGCTAGTCAGCCAGAATCAGACCTTGAACCCAAGCCTGTCTGACCCGAAAGAATGATGGAGAACTCTTTCCTACCACGTCACTTAACACAACTAGTGGTCAGTCATTTGCAGTCTTGGGTTCACCATTTCTTCTGGTCAAGTCTGTTTCTCTAGCTGTATGGCTCTCTAAAGACAGAGACCACATCTTTTCCATTGTCTGTATTCCCAGTGCCTTGTCTGGAATGGAGCACGTGGTATATATCATTCATTCTTTTATTTATTCAGCAAACAGTGAACGCTCAGGTACCGAGCTTTGTGTTAAGACATAAGCAGGGGATAAAAAGATATATAAGACAGGATAGTTACCCATAAGGAATCCACAGTTTACTGGAAGGCATATATGTATACAGTCATCCCTCAGACTTCCCTGGGATTGGTCCCAGGACCAGAATCTTCGGATACTCAAGTCCCTTATGTAAAATGTTATAGTACAGTCAACCCTCTGCTGATCCATCCATGGTTGGTTGAAACCACAGTTGTGGAACCCTTGGATATGGAGGGCTGACGATACATGCAAGCACACAGAGAAAAGTATAGTGCAATGTGATAAATACAATGATAGAAATTTGTGCCAGGCACATCTATTTGCATCTTTTTGACTATGTCAGCTGGATGAGGGTCATTTGGTAAGGGGATGTTTAGTTTTATCAGAAGCTGACAAACTATTTTCCAGTGACTCTACCGTTTTGTATTCCTAGCAGCAGTGTGAGTTCCAGTAGCTCCTCATCCTCACCAGCACTTGGTAGTGTCAGTTTTTCTTGCTGCCTTTTAAATAGGAGTAGAGTGGTTGCTTATTTTGGTTTTAATGTGAATTTTCCTAAAGCAAAATGTTGAGCATTTTTTCGTATGCTTACTTGCCCTTCATATATCTTCTTTAGTGAAATATCTGTTTGGATCTTTCACCCATGTTTTTTAATTGGGTTATTGGCTTTCTTATTATCGATATGACTGATCTTGAACAGAACTTCCTTTTCAAGGATTTGTTAATTAGGTTTTCAGTGGCTTTTGATATAAATAGTTTATAAAGTGCTTCAAAGAAGATGATCTAGGAGTGATTGCCAAGGAAAACTGAAATGGACTTTGATCCTGACTGGAGCACAAGTGGTGAGGATGACATTTAATGTGTGCTTTTCCTCAATGTGGTTTTGAAACAGGAAGACAGAGAAAAGGGAGAGAGAGAAAAAAGCCAGAAAGCACAGGAGGGGCTTTGATCTTCAGTCTAAAAAGGAAAACAGGGATTTGTTCAGTTGCCAGTGGAAGCTGGGAGGGTTAGAAATGCCAAAGGGATGGTTTACTCTGATGAGAAAAGCAATTGCACGACAACAAGAAGAAATGCAGGGAGGCTGTTAGATGCTCATCCTTTTCAGCCCAGTACTGGGTGAGGCAAGGCCAGTTGGGAGGTCGATACCACTGGGCAGTGACCTCAAATTATTTCTGTAACCCGGGAGTCATCTAAGCAGATATCCAATACTTCAAGGAAGGGTAAGAATGCCTTAATCTATGCCTCGATATTGACATGATGTATGTAGTTTCAACATCTATACTGGTGATTGTTTTTCCTTGAAAAAACCCCACCAATTTATTATTTGGCTTATTACATAAAAATTTCTGGGAAGGAGTCTGTACAGCTAAAACTCTCCCTTTCTGTCACCTGACTTGCAGGCCCTTTGGCATTGGGAGAACCAACCAGGCGGCTTCTTCTACTTTTACTGGGGTTCAAGGCCTTTGGGGCATCTGACCCCCCCTTTCCCTTGGCATTGTCATACACTTTTGTGTATGAGTATTTTTATGGGGGTGGTTACATAGCTTTCCTCAGCCTCAAAGAGGCCTCTGATCCCCAAATAGCTGTGAAGCACTGCCCTAGAGGGCGTGCTTGGCAAATTCACTATAGTGATGGCACAGCAGACATTCTGTGTCTCAACTTGAAAGGCTTATGGCAGGAGGTCCTGCGTCAGATGAAATTAGGTGTACATTCAAGTAGTGGGATTGAGCCTAGAGTCTTTTTAGCTCTTGTATAGGCAGCTTTGATTCTCTTCCCAACATAATTAACAATTGGCCAAGAAAACTTTTTTTTGACTTAATAAAAGAAGTACCCCAGATAATGTGTGTTCCTGGTTATATAGCTATAATTACACAAACTATATTTTTGTGTTTAATAAAAAATCAACCCAACTTATAGGGTGACCCTAACTTATGCACTGTACCGTGCTGTATATTGGAGAAGACAAGACAGTGTACATTATGATCTTTTTGAGAAGACAAGGGGTCTACAAGCAGAGCATGAAGCCTAAGGGATTGTGTTAGGAGGAGAGCGGTAGGCTGGGTGGCAGGTTTTAGCCACAGCTGGATGGATGGGTGGTATTCAAGAGGCTGAAAGTAGAGGAAATGGCATTTTAGTTGGGGGAAAATGTGTAAGCACTTAATCAGGGGAGGAAATTTAGGGAGAAAATGGTCTGAGCCTGTTTCACATGGAGTATTCCTATTAGGGGAATCAGATGCAAGCAAGGTTGAGAATACGACATAAATGAAACGACATTTTGGGAAAACCTGGTTGGGGGGTCATGTGTTGTAGAGACGAAAAGGGGGTTAAGGTCAGATGATTCTGACTCAGACTCCATGTTCACAGTATTTATTTATACCTTGTTTTCTAGAAGATCTTTTTAAATGTTCCAAAGGAAAAGCGCTTGGACCTCTTATTAAATAGAGTTGTTAAAGGAAAAAACTTAAAAAAAAAAACCTATGTGGTTATAAACCCAGCACTATGGCTCTGAATAAGGTAAGATCCGTAGTGCTGTTACCTGGCACCATTCTGGAGTGGTAGATTCCAGAGGTCTCTTGTAATGAGAACAAAAGGGCCAGCAGGAGTTTGGAAGCGGAGGATTTCAGGTGGAATTGTCTTGGTGGAAAGAGGCTAAGAGCGTTTATTTAGTACGAGGAGGTGTATGACCATAATTGAACCCATTCCTTACAGTGCAGCCAAGTACTGGCAGGAAAGACAGAACCAGAACCACGGCGGGATTCTGGGGGTGCGGTACAGATGCTCCAGGTTTCTTCCAGAGAACAGTGTTGTTGGCCTCTACTAGAAGAGTAAAACAAGCTGGGTTAGAAGTGGTTGCAGCAGTTAAATGTTTGCCTGGCACAGTGATACCTACAACAGCTCTTTCCAAGGTCTGAGGTGTGAGTACCTCACTTGTGTAAGACTTTCCATTAGGATGCAAGAAAAAAAAAGTAGACTTTCTACTTATACACACTTGTATCTAAAAATAGGAATTAAACTTTACTGATAAGCAGCATACAGACTGACCCTGATGCCTTCATGTGGTCCAAATGCCAGATGGTCAGTGGCAGGGCGTGCAGCCTGAGCATTTCGAGGGAAGAGTGTACATTCTGCCCACAGGTGGGCTGACTTCGTTGATAGAAGTTTCTCTCTACCCAACTGAAAAGATTTACAGACTATACCATTTTAAAAGGCCAAAAAAAAAAAATCTTAATGTACTTTATAATGATATGGGGTGGTGATCATTGTAATCTTTTGTACCACAATTGGTAACTGGAGCAAATTACTTAAAGGAGAGTTGTTGAATGTGGATTAAGAATTTTTCTTGCAGAGACGGGCATTTCAAAATTGCTGGCCTTTTACGTAGTACATGGCTATGGTATTATTGCCCTGCAAATACTTAATTGTGGAGAGAACATTGATAAAATAAGTATATGGAAATACTTCCATTGTTAGGTGATTTTCATTGGTGAAAACGGTAGTTGTGTTTATGTATAAAACTCATATCTGCACAGTTAACCCTTGGAAACAAACCAAAATCTTCCAAAGGTTTTCAAACTGAATTAAAACATCTTCCAATTAGTTTGCAAGACCAATCGAGTGATGGGAAAAAAGAAAGCTACTAATTTTAATTTTTTTTTAAGCCTTTGAGTAATTAGTGTATGAGACTGAAACATGAGGTTTTTGGAAGCACGTTTCTTTCTGGGTCTGTCTTTGTCAGGTGTCTGTTTTAGCTAAACCAGACCTTGAAGCTGAATATTGAAATACACTGAACTTAGACCTTTGAGTTGCTCTATTGGAAAAGTGTTAAACCAAGATTTAAAAAAAAAGCAAAAATGGGGCTTCCCTGGTGGCGCAGTGGTTGAGAGTCCACCTGCCGATGCAGGGGACCCGGGTTTGTGCCCTGGTCCGGGAAGATCCCACATGCCGCGGAACGGCTAGGCCCTTGAGCCATGGCTGCTGAACCTGCGCGTCCGGAGCCTGTGCTCTGCAACGGGAGATGCCACAACAGTGAGAGGCCCGCGTACCACAAAAACAAAACAAAACAAAAATGAAGCAGATGGTCACGTTGCAGTCACTGAAATGTTTTTGATGAGAACAAAAAAGATAAAGCAAAATGTTTTTTTAAATTCTTAACTTCATCTTTATTTCAGCTTTCCAAATTTGTATTTGATATATAATGTACATATTAATGCAGTAAACATGTTTATAATTTGTAAATAACCATATATTGGGGGTTAGGCTAAACTTTATTTCTGATGTGGTACATGATCATAAAAGTTGGTAGGCCATTGGCGTACAAAAGGAAATGTGCTGGAACTTACTTACAAAATCATCCTGGTCTCAGAGACTGAAAAATCCCTGAAACACCCCTCAGTCTTTCCTGCACTGGGAAAGGTGGCAGCAATGACAGGAGAGGGGGAAGAGGAAGGAGAGAAGGCCGTGCCCCATAGATTGAGTGAGGCCCCTGCTTATCTGAGAGTCCGGGAGGTGTGGGCTGGACTGTGGAGAAGGAGGGGGTCTTTTATTGAAGGAGGCAGGGCTGTGCCCTGCTGGCGAGGCTCTGGCAGCTGGGAGGGAAGGAGGGAAAGCCTTGCAGAGGTTCTGCGAGGCCTGTTAATGCCATCTCTGGTAGCGACAGTTTTGATGGTGAATTCTGCCTTCAGGATAGCACTGTCCGGTAGTAATATGATGCGAGCCACGTATGTAATTTTAAGTTTCCTAGTAGCCACATTAAAAAGCAAAAAGATGAAATTGTTCAGTAATACACTTTGTGTAACCCCACATATCTAAAACTTTATTTCACGTAATCAATAGAGAATGAGATCTTACAGCAGCTTTTCTATGTTAAGTCTTGAAAACCAGTGTGTAGTCTTACACTTTTCATCTCAGTTTGAACTAGCCCCATTTTGAGGGCTTGATAGACCGAGTTAATGCAGCTTTAAAACAAGCACAATCAGAAACCTTACTGCGAAGCTAGGAGTGGAGATCATCTAACCTCATCTAACCATTAAAAAAAAAAAAATTGGAGTCCTATATATTTTTAACGAATATATAATCATTAACTGACTTACACATTTTGATAGCCAACATATAGATGAGTTGTGTACTGTTTCTGGAATCAGTTTTTTCCAGACAGAGACCGAGATGCTACTACTTACCTTTTGACAGCCACTCAAAGAATAGAAGTTATTCTATGTATAAGATCATGCAGATATCTTTGAACCTATGTTGTCACCTGAATGTCCTGAAAGTGGGGTATGAGAGCTTTGGTCTAGGGAAAAAGCTCTGGATTTAGAACTCTTGGGGTCAGGTTTCTTCTTTGCCTCATCCTAGCTTTATAATCTGGGCAAGTTATTGAACCTTTTGATGAAGTTTCTTCAGCCAGAAGATGAGCACGGTCACTCTTCAGTCTTACTGTGAAGTTCAGTGAGTTAAGGCAGGGAAAGTGCTGTGAAAGCAGGTAGGTAACCGCCTTCATCCCATCTATGGTGGTGCTGCTTCTGCTGAAATTGAGAATTCTCTGGATATACCTGTCAATATATCAGCATTGCCCCAGAGCAGGGTTTTGTGTGTGATGGCTCACTTGCACTTAGGGCTACTCTTGGGTTCCCAGAGCTGGTGTCGCCAAGTTTTATGATCTGTGTGAAGCTGCTGGGGGTCTGCAGCCTTGGCCTCCTGCGTGGTGTGTCATGGACCCGGGGATGCTGGTGATTTCTAATCAAAAGCCGGCTGATTTCTGTTCCCACACCTTGTTCATTCTGCTAGGCTTACAAGCATCTCAGTCCTCGTAGGCCTGTCAACTCTCCCCAGGAAATGTTGAACCCAAAGACATGGGCACATACGTTCATTTTCTTTTTAAATGAATACAGCCCTTTGCAGTTTTATTGGAATACCGATCCATGGTTTGCACAAGCTGTTTGAATTTTAAACAGATGTGTGTGAAGCTGGGAGTCAGCTTTGCATATCTCAGTCCAGTTTTATAGTCGCTGACTTTTAGGGTTTCAGCCTGGTCTCATGCCTGTGCCTCAGGCGGACAAGCTCATGTGGCATTCCATGTGTTTTTTTGTCCAGAGCCATGACACTTCAGCCAGGACCAAGGCAGCTTTCTGGCTCTCCAGTGGAAGGCCATGTCATATGACCGTTGTTATGGGAAATAACCATGAGTGCTCATAATCCAGATTTTACTGATGGCCAAATATATGCATGTGTGGTATTTGGAAAGCTTTAGGTGCAAACATTTTTAATGGTGCACTGATTCTTTGAAAGAGGTGTCTGCTAATGTTCATTAAATTGTGAACCATTTTTAATGTTCATATCTAGCTAAGATTAAATTAGGTTCTCTAGACATATTTAAACATTTTCTATCCAAAACTGAATGGGAACATGTTGGACAAAACAAAGAAACTCCTTTATTGAAATCTAGGAGAAATGTGTTTTAGAAAAACCCAAATAGTCAGTGTCTGGTGTTATGTGTGAGTCTAGGGACCTGATTTACTATTTGGCAACCATGCTTTTTATCGACAATAAACTTATATTGTCTAAAAGAAAAACACATAGAGCCAAGATACAGGACAAAGCAGAGACTGAGATGCTAAGGGAAATAGGTTTATCGAGGAGTCTTTAACAATAAATGGTTTTATTTTTCATAATTGCCATTTTAGAATTATGCTTTGTTAAAATCTGCCATCTTGGTCAGAGTCCATGATTTTTGGGTCTCTTTCAGTTTTAAAACTCCAATCCCAAACTAGACTAAAAAATTCTCCTTCTCTTTCAGTCTCTGTTGAGAGTTGGGGCTAGGTTGATGGAAGAAGGAAGTGGTGCATGGTCTACTTTCAGTCCTCTGAGGTTTGGGGCAGGGTGGAGGGATGGGTAAGGAATGAGTGTCCATTGGTGGTATCTATGAGTAACCACCTTTAGTAGGATACTAAGCAAGGAAGCTTAAGCTATCTTTACATTAATGAGGATAGACCAAGTTTCGCTGTAATAACAAATACAGTCTCAATAGCTTAACACATTCATGTCATAGTCCAATGTGGCACTTGTGGCTCACCATGCTGGCTCTTCTCCAATAGTGAATCAAAGGCCCAGTTGCTTCCACTCTGCAGCCCCTCATCTTGTAGTTCTTTGCTTCCAACTCTGAGTTCAGGAGAGAGCGCTTAGAGACTCATACCCACGTTCCCCCCCCCCCACCGTAACATCTTTTTAAAGATAGTATTAACATGCCACACAATTCACCAGTTTTAAAGTGTACAACTCATTCGGTTTAGTATATTGTTATCTCACACCCACTCTTACTTGCCTATAACTAGAATTAGAGGGTTATTTCCGCTCACATGTCCATTGGGGAGAACTTACAAGGTCCTGACCTAACTTCAAGGAAGGCTGGGAAATGTAGTCCCTCTAGGTGCCCAGGAAGAAGAAAACACTAGGGCAAACACAGAACGTTGTCACCGCCCTGCTCATTTTCTGTGATTGTCCACTTGACTCATGGGATGGGCACTCTTCTTTGCCCTACAGTTGACAGAAGGGCAGGCTGTTCATCTCACAGCTCACCTCTCCATTCGCTGGGTTCTCCACTTCTCTCACCTGTGCAGACAGGCAGGGAAGGGGGCACAGATCACTCAGTGCATCGCCTAAGCAGATGTCTGACTAGGGCGCAAATGACAGACTCCTTGTGTTGTGGGAAATCTCAGATTACACACGAGGTTCAGTCTCAGTGTTCTCCCTTATTTGACTTTCAGGAAGATACTTTCTCCATGAGGTCATTGACTTGACAATTTTCTGCATTCCTTTCTCAGTCCTCCCTTTATAGTTCAGACCTGGAGTTAAAGGGGAGGAAGTCCAAGTACCTAGTAGATATCTGGCATTGGGGAGAGTTTTCCTTTATGGAAAATGGGAGGCTTTTCTTACTTTATAATTCCATAAAATCGTGAGTTATCATGAAACAGTGCTTTAAAGCAACGAATGTATCTCAAAATTTTCTTTAGGGAATATCTTTGAGGTGTTAAGATGTTTATTTTATTCAGCATATTTCAAAATTCCTTGGATTATTGGCATATTTTAAAAATATATATTTATTTATTTTGGCTGTGTCGGGTCTTAGTTGCGGCACGCGGACTTCTTAGTTGCGGCATGCATGTGGGATCTAGTTCCCTGACCAGGGATCAAACCTGGACCCCCTGCATTGGGAGCATGGGGTCTTACCCACTGGACCACCAGGGAAGTCCCATATTGGCATATTTTAGTTCAGTGAGTTTTCATGGAGTCTGAGTCACCATGTAAAACATTTGACTCTAAATGTTTAAAGAACATCTTGATTTATTAATATTAATAAACTGTAGTTGGAATAACTTTAGTTTTTCAGAAAACTTGCAAGGATAATAGTGGGAGTTCCCCTATCTTTACCTAGTTTCTTCTAATGTTACATTTTGTATAATGATTGTACATTTGTGAAAACTAAAACTCACATTGGTGTAGTGTTACAGACTGTATAGATTTCATTCTGACTGCACTAGTTTTTCCATTAATGTCCTTTTTCTGTTCCAGGACAGGATAACACTTCACACTCAGTTGTCATGTCTCCTTAATCTCCTGTAATCGACAGTTTTTCAGTCTTCCCTGGACACTTTTGAAAGTATTTTGTAGGATGTCTGTAAATTTGGGTTTATCAGTGCTTTCTTATGACTAGACTAGGATTATGGGTTTGGGAGAAGAATACTGCAAAGGTAAAGTGCCTTTTTCATCACATCGTATGAGAGTGTTTGAGAAAGGAACTTGAATTATCACTGGTGATATTTATCCTGACCACTTGGTTAAGGTATTGTCTGCCAGATTCTTCCACTGTATAATTAATGTTTCCACATTTCATACTCTGTGCTTTGGAGGCAAATCACTGAATGCCATCCACACTCAAGGAAAGGGGAATTAAGCTGTCTCTCTGGAGGGGGAAGGGAGCAGGGACATATCTTCATACGTTATTTGTAAATCAAGGGTCTGTCCCTTCTTCCCCACTTAGTTATTCAATCATTTATTTATGTTAATTTAGCCTCATTTTATTCTTCTGGTTATATGATCATTATTTTGTTCAAATTATCCCACCTTTGGCCATTGGGAGCTCTTTCAACTTGATTCCTAGGTAAAGAGTTAGAAACCTAGAAATGTTTCTATCTTTGGATTCTAGTTACTTTGGCCTCGGTATACCTGGACTTCTCCACTTCCTCAAAGTGGTAACTGTTAAATGAGAAGTGTTTTACGGTGTATCTAAAGTTCTTGGAGACCAGTAATAACTATCTACAAGGAAGTATATAGAAATTTGCCAATATTTATGAAAGTAGTAAGAATTTAGTAATGGAATTATATTTAGCATTAAAAGCTATTATTTGAAAGAGATTAATGCCTGCAAAAGACCATTGATTATAGATTCTTAGAGGCCTAGATGAAATTGGAAATGACTTAACCTACCTCCATTACAGATGAGAAACTAAATCCTCCAAAGTGTGATTTGCCTAAGCAAAGCCAGAAATAAAACGACTTGAATAACTTTTAAACCTAGTTCTTCCCATTAAATCAAGCATTTGTTTCAAAAATGTGAATGTTCTGGAATATTTTTCTAGATATGGAATCATACAGAGTTGCTATATAATAAATACACAAGATCAATTTTGCATATCTGCACTTCAAGTTGATAATTTATTAATAGCACATTAAGAAGCAATTTTTATTGAATTTCGTATTTTGATATGATTTTTAGCACAGAAAAGCAGTGTCAAGTGTTTTGGTTATACTTTTGATTCCAGAAACTCTGTTTAACTGGTAGTAATTGAATTGTTCCTATTTTTATTTTATGTTGAGAATGTCAGTTTAGTGTAAGTGTAGCAGGAGAAAAAGCATTTCCTTTTAAGCTCAGGAAGTGACACGAGGTGTGCATTGAAATGACAGTGCTTCAAGGAGAAGATGGAAAATGCTGCCAGCTCGTTAATTTTACCTGTGGTTTACACAAATACAGGCATTTATCTTCTCACAGCCATACACATTCACGGTCACTTGGAGTTATCCTTATAAGTGATCATCATTAATTTAAGTTTGCCTTTCAGGAGCTGAAGGATGATGTGAATTTCATCTTTAAAAGGCAGAATTAGGTAGTACAATGTTTAAGAAATGTCTTGCCTGTGCCCATAACAAGCCATACCATTATGTTGATGGATTTGCTCCTTTGTGTCCCGTTAAGTATAAAATGTGACCATATATTTTGGATTCCAGGGTCTTTTCTGGTTTGTTGAGCACACTGGTGCTTCAGATGATTTAAATTAGTTTTAATGTACTTGGGTAACCAAGCGTACAGTGCTTTGAAGCCACTGGTGGAGAGAAAGAAGAGAGCTATTTCAGCCATCCCCAGTAATGAGACCCATAAATCAGAAGAATGAATGTGGAAACCTCAAGTGAGCCTTGGGGTCTAATTTCAAACACCTTAAAGGGACTCCTTTTTTTGTTTAGACTTGCTAGGACCACAGTGCCCAGTGTACCAGTTGAACTGAAAAATCTAGATGTAAGACAGAGAACCTCTATAGGACTAAAACAGCTGAGCCAAACACTCTCACTCTTAGCCTTCAGATTTGAGAGGCTTGTGGTTAGGAAGTCTGGGTCTAAAGAGGTGGGAAATGTACAGGGATACATTCAGTTAGGGGTATTCACATGTTCATATACCAGATAGGTAAGGAAATCGTAAGATGATTTTGCAGGAGGGGAGAATGTTTTTCGTTCAGCATATAATTATAGTGGATTTTTGAAACTAACTTGGGGGCAATAAAATAAGAGCATAAAAGCTTTTTCACCGAGACAGAGGAAAATGGTGTGAATTTCTGAATATAAATCAGACACATCCCTGAAAAATGGAGAAATGCCTTCAAGACTTCAGATACGTCTATGGCAAATATGAAGACAGTCTATTCCTAGACTTCTGGCAGGCCGACTGGCCTTTCATTCAGTTCTTTAAAAAAGAAAATAGGCAAGAGAAGTTTGGAAAAAGAGATCCAACTTCTTCTAGATGTTGGTTCAGGCAGTATTAGAAATTCTTCATAGTTCCTCTCTTGCAAGCTGACTTTGGACTGTGCACATAGGCCTATTTTTAAACTGCAGACTTTCACTCCCACATGCTTTACCCTTCTACTGTTCAAGTTCTGAAACCAGGGATTATTTAAGTTAGTTTACAGGCTGGTGCATGATGGGTTGAGAATTTGGGTTTCTGAAACTGTGAAAAGCAGGTTGAGAGGAAATAAATGTGGAGAGGCTAAATGACAATGGTAATACGGATCTCTTTTCTTTTGACTTACCCCTTTTAAAGTTCACTAGTCCTAGAACACACACAGATATTTAATTCTAATATCTGTAGGAATAAATGCATTCAGGGTAAGTGGATGTTAGTAACGTGTTGCTTTTGCTTCTTATTGGGAATAATTTAAGCACTAAGTATAATGGCACAATTATTTTGCCATTAAGGTTTATGTTTTAACTTGGGCTTGTGTGTAAATGATCTTGAGGGTGTGTGTGTGTGTGTGTGTGTGTGTGTGTGTGTGTGTGTGACTGTGATGTATGCGGGGGCGGGGCAGAGAGGGGAGGGGACTTCTACATGCCATTTGTAGCACTGAATTTAAAATTCAGTTTTTTTTGTGGAAATGCGTTTCTGATGGATAAGACTGAAATATTTGTGGTCTTCAATAGCAAAGTGATCAGAGGGAGGATTATTTTCATTTTCAAAGGAAAGTTAGGAGGTCAGAAAGGCTTCTGGTTTTCAAGTTAAAATATAGTGTTTATATTTTTAAAAAACTCATGTTTTACAGCAGCTGGAATTTTATTGTGTGTGGCAGCTTTTTTAAAAATAAAAATGATATTTTTATGATTTTTTTCTGAAATGGCTCTTGGAGACAGTTGAACAAATGAAAACTGAAAATGAATTGTAGCCAAGGACTTGATTATATTAGATCGTATAACAATAACAAGGGGCTTTTTGCCTGGTACTGAGATGGAGGAACTACTAGTTTGGGTTGGCATGTTCCTTTCACTTTGATTACTTTGTCCCTAATTATTCCCCAAAGTGGTTATGGAGTATAATTTAGTCTATATTTATGAATAATTTCATTTTCCTAACAAATCTCATCGTGGTTTTTCTACCTTGGAACTACAGTGTTCATCCATCAATCCATCCCGGTTTCTTGATGCTTTTCAGACTAAGATGCTACATCATCAGTATGTTTTTACCTGTAAATGCTTTAGCATACATATCACTACGTAGAGTCAATATTGGCTTATCACTTAAATGTAAATTTTACGTGCACTGAAAAGCACAATTCTTACATGTGCCCTTTGAATTTTGAGAAGTGTATACATGTTACCTAGGAGGTCTCTTCATGCCTTTTCCCACTTAATCCTACTTTCTACCCCAGAGAAAACTGCTCTTCTGCTCTTTTCATTATTAGTTTTCCCTATTCTAAGACTTTGTATAAATGGAATCGTACATGCAGTGTATACCTTTTTTATAAGGCTTCTTTTACTCTCTGTACTGTTTTTGAGATTCATTCATACTATCATCTGAATAAGTAGTTCATTCCTTTTCATTGTTGAGTAGTATTCCTTTGTATAATCCACCAGTTTGTTTATCCATTCATCTGTTGAATACCAAGAGATTGTTTCTAGTCTTTGCGTGGACATATGCTTTCACTTCTGTTGGGTAAACACCTAAGGGTGGAATTGCTGTGCAGTAAGGTAGGTGTTTGGTTAGGTTGGTAAGTAACTGTCAGACCTTTTTCTAAAGTGATTTTACTATTTGACTCTCCCACTAAGAGTGGATGAGAGAGTTCTGGTTGCTCCGTATCTGTGCCAACATATGATATTGTCAGTCCTTTGAATATTTATCTTCCTTAGGAGTGTATCGTGGTATCTCACTGTGTTTTTCATTTGCATTTCCTTGATGACTAATGATGGTGAATGGTTTTTAGTGCACACACTGGCTACCTGTATATTTTCCTTAGTGAAATGTCTGTTCAATATTTTGCCCATTTGTTTACTGGGTTTTTCCCTTATTGAGTTGTAATTCTTTACATATCTTGGATATCAGTCTTTTGTCATACATACACTGCGTTTTTTCTTCCCATCTGTGGCTAGTCTGTTAATTTTCAAAATGTCTTTGAGCAGGAGTTGTTTATTTTGAAGTCTAGTTCATCTGTTTTTATATGGTTGATTTCTGTGTGCTATTTAAGAAATCTTTCCCTATCCCCAAGTTAGAAAGATATTTTCCTGTGATTTCTTCTAGAAGCTTTATAGTTTTAACTTTTACATTTAGGTTTGTGATTAACTTTTGAGTTGTGTGTAGTGTGAGGTAAGGATCCAGGTTCATTTTTTTTTTTTTCTTTCTCATACTGATGTCTAGTTCCAGCATTATTTTTTGAGAAGGCTCTTTTCCCCTTTTGGAATGTTTCGGCACCTTTTAGTAAAAAATCAATCAACTATATCTCCGCTGCTTTGTGGTAATTATTAGCCTATTCCGTTGATCTATTTGTTGATCTCGTTATGCTAGAACCATGCTGTCTTGAATACTATACTTTTGAAAGTAAGTCTTAAAATCAAATTCTGTAAATCTTCCAAATTTGTTCATTTTCTGAACTGTTTTTTGATGTTTGTAGGCCCTTTGTATTTCCATATAAATGATAGAATCAGCTTGCCATATTTATTTTTTAAAGCCCAGTGGGGTTACAGTTTGCATTGTCTTGAATCTGGAAAGCCTGACATTTACCAGATCAAAACTGTTTTCATAATACTAAGGCATTATTTGCTTTCTTGCTCCTATTCTCTCAGGAGTTTACAATGAGTTTTCCAGAGGCTATGTAATATGGGATATTGTAATAGATTAGATACAGAAGCAGGTAGGAAAATCCAGCTATCTTATATTACGTTAAATATTAAAAAATATTTGCAGAAATGTAAAACAATGCAAATCTTTTCACTTAAAATTTATTTTAGGAAGAATGAATTTGTATAATATGTTAGCGTTTAATGAGTGATCATTTAAAATATTTTTTTCATTTTAAGTGGTGAAATTTATATAACCCACATAAATTGAAGCTTTTTGGGATGTTCAGTTATTTTTAAAGTGTCAAAGGAGCCCTGAGAACAGAGATAGAAAACTGTTGCTATAGATCAATTTGGAATAATTGACACCTTAGTAATATTTATTCTTCCAGTTCATGAACATGGTATGTCTCTACATTATGTTTTATAATTTTCAGATTGGCATTTTAAAATATCTTCTGTTAAATGTTTTCCTAAGTGTTGTATGCTTTTTACTCTGTAAATGGAATAAAGTTTTAAATAGAATTTTCTAACGAGCTGCTGCTAATATATAGAAAAATCTTTGATTTATACTGGTTGACCTGTGTCTTGCAAATCCGCTACACTGAGACACCAGTCTGGTGGTGGTTTTTCAAGAACTGAGGAGTTTGAGATTTTATCCCGATCACAAGCTAACAAGTTACCCTCCCACAGTTTCATGGATGCTGATGGAAGACACAAGAGTCCTAAGTCAGACAGAGGACGTTATTACTCACAACCTAGCAGGTGGCAGTACTTTCATGTTCACATTGATTCCCCATAGCCCCTAAGTCCCACTGGGAAATGTCCAGGTGGATGCTACTGACTTAGTGGGTTTGTGTCACAGGCAGGGAACCCTGAGCTCAGAAAATCCCATTCTCTACAAGAAGCTCTAGCAAACCTTGCCTCATCTTTGCCCCAGAGGGAGATGTTCTTTTCATTTTCCTGGACAGAAAACAAATCAGCCCTTTGCCCCAGAGGGAGATGTTCTTTTCATTTTCCTGGACAGAAAACAAATCAGCCCTTTGCCCCAGAGGGAGACATTGTCTTCCAAGTCTGTGGGCTGTCCAGAATCCTCGAAAAGATCATCCAGAACAAAAGCTGATAGAAGACTTGCAGAAGCAAGAGAGACAATGTTTCTCCTAACTACCACGATAGGTTTTTTCTGGTTTCTCTGATTCTAACCCCTTCAACTGGATCTATCTCTTTTACAGATGCTACATTTGATAGCTCCCCAGACCTTGTTCTGAAATATTTCCCTCCTCTTTGGGGCCCTAGTTCCTGTAGTCTTAAATTCATGTTACTCTGACTGCCTTAAGCCCACTTTGTTTCTCCAGCACTTTGTTTCTCCAGCATCATTTTTCATACCTTCCATCTGTGACCCTAACGCTTAGCCTCATTCTGACTTAGGACAGTTTTCTTCCTTGGCATGTTGTCATGTGTTCCTTCTGTCTCTCCAAATCCTACTTCTTTTTCGAAGCATACATCAAACTAGATCAAATTGCACCTTTTTATGTGCTTCCCCAACCTGTTCACTCTCCCCGCAACCATTAATATTTCTCTTTTCTAAGTACCTAGGGCAGCTAGAAATTTGATAAAAGTTTAGAAAACTAACATTAAGGTATTAATGACCTATGATAGTTTTCCTTAATAAGTTCTAGCATTCTAACCAAGTCTTCCTTCATCCATCCAGGTGGAGCTACTGGGGAGATTTGGGTACTCATCTTTATCTTATTGGCAGGTTCCCAGGCCAGTCTGTTAAGGAAGATGGAAGAGACCAGGAATGGGATGGGGGAGGAGTCAGGTTGGATAAACACTTTCCGCTCCCTCTTCTACTGCCCATGACCCTGGAGCAGTCACCCAGGAGGGATGGAAACCATGCTCATCCAAAGACAGGTGCCTCTGCATGGGACCGACACACTTGCCTTTCTTACCAGGAGGAGGTGACGAGGCTGTGCTGTTCTATACCTGCTTTCACAGAGTGTGGCTGGCTTGATGAGAACCGAATTCCTCTCTTCTTTGAACCATGTCTGCCCCTAGTAAGCCTCAGTTTTGGTCAAAGATAATGACTTTCCCAGTTAGAGGGGCCATTCTTTGCTAAAGGACTGATTTTTTTTTTTCCTGGCCTCATTTGCTCTTTCCTTGAGCTCACTTCCCTGACAGCCCAGGTGCCCTACTCAGGCTGTCCACAGCAGTGTTAAGGATCAGACAGGCCACAGAGTTCATACTTTTGCTCTGCTATTTACCAGTAGTAGGACTGGTGGGAAATCATGTAACCTGTCTGAACTTTAGTTTTCTCATTGGGGAATAATATCACCAATGTCATAACTGTATAGAGAGGATTTAAATGTAAAACTCCAAGGTCATTGCCTGGGATGTTAGTCCATAGATGTTGATGGTTACTGTAATAACAACCAGACCTGTAATCAGGCATCAGGGATCTCGTCATTCGAAATTTCTCTGAAGGCAAATTGACTGGACCTGAGCAAAACTATGAAATGGACAAGGTTTATCTGTGGCATCTCTAATCCCCCTCTTTTCTTCATTCTATATTGTCATTATGTCTACTCCCTCACGGACCCAGTGGCACTCTCCTTTCTGTCCACCTTCCTCAGACGGAAAGGGTAAGAGTATGATGATGACGTAACCTTGCTGATGGATCCAAATCCATTGGTGTAAATCAATGGCTAGTTCCTGTTTTTGTACTGCCTTTAAGAATGTTTTTTCATTTTAAAGTGACTGAAAAATCAAAAGAGTAACGTTTTATGACATATAATGTAAAAATTTATGAAACTCAAGTTTCACAAGGTTTGCCAGAAGTAAAGTGTTCCTGGAGCACAGCATGCTCATTTGTTTATATATTGTCTATAGCTGCTTTCTCGCTGCAACAGCAAAGCTGAGGAGTTGTGACAGAGGCTGTGTAGAGCACCCTTGTCACCTAGCACTGCCGCTCTGTGCACTGCAAATCAGTGATGAAGTTCTCACTCGACAGTGCTCACTGCCATGTGTATTGCTTTACAGTGACACTTTATTTATCAGTGCATATCCTTGACGTCAAAACAAGGAGAGAGGAGAAAAGCTGGCTGTGAGTGGTGTGCTTCAAAGGCCCAGTGGAGTGTAGGTTACTTTATTACTGGTGAGGTGGCAAAGCATCTTATTGATTACATGCCGACAAGATAACTGCTCTAGAAGAAGATACATCTCCATCAGCAGATGAAGCACTCATTACAATATGCCCAACTCACAGGAATGTGACAGGAAAAAATGGGAAAACTTAAAACCAAGTATCTCATAACAGCAGTTTCTTCCCCAAAATCAAAACTGAAAATGAGGTGCAGCCAGTGTAAGTTTCCAAGTGGCTTGTGTTAGCCAAGCCAGAAAAGCTGTTTGACGGTGAGTTAATGAAAACATGTTTTATTGCAGCAGCTGAAGAAATGTGTTCAGAGAGAACAAAATCGTTCAAACTATTAGTCTTGAGGAGAGAACTGTTGCTAAAGGAGTTGAGGACTTTGGGCTCAATGTCAGTAGCTAATTAACAAGGCAAATGGCTTTGGGCTGGTTTTCCTTGGCTCCTGAGTTGACAAATAGTACCAGTGCCACTCAGTTGCTGTTTTCCTGAGGGGTCAGCACAGAGTTTGAAGTGACAGAAAAGTTAGCCTCTTTGAATAGTCTGTATAGAACATAAGATTTTCAAAAAAAAAATCAGAATATGAATTCAGTACAGTTTGAAGTGGAATCTGCTAAGGTGGTTTAGGATCGATGATGATAACAACATTGGGTTGGCTAAAAAGTTCGTTCGGGTCTTGATGTTATGGAAAACCAGAACAAAGTTTTCGGCCAACCCAGTGCATGTAAAGCAGAGAAAGCCTTAGTTGGATAAATCTACAAAGCTCGTGGAGATGTAAGGTATGTAAAGCCTTTCGCTGTTTTCATCACCAGGACTTTGCAGATACTTGAATTTGTCTTGTGCTATTGAACAAGTGATGCTAGTAAACTTCATTTGTTCTCTTAGGTTCATGTTGGTCAACTATGAATTTTTGTCAAACAGAACCTGTATATCCTCATTTGCCTTACTGCACAAACAGTTTGATGGCCTGATAGTGGTACAAGTGTGTGTGTGTTCTTCGCAAAAATCTTTAAGCCCAGGCTGAGGTGAAAATTCTTAAAAGGAAGAATTGCCTTTAGCCACCATTATTGAACATTGAATGGCTTTGGACGTTAAGCTTTCACTGAAGAGTTGATGGTGAATTCAACATAAAACTACAAGGCAAAACAACACTTATAGGTGAAACTTAATATTGAAGTTGTCATTTAGTCAAACAATACTGGTTGTCGTCTCACTAATAATGTCAAGCTGCTTTATGTATTTCCTGTGCTGTCAAAAATGAAGAGATCTCTGTTCCCAAACAAGGTTGTAGCAAATACATTTTCTTAAACTAAGTACCAGTACTGCTTTTCAGACCTCAGTGCAAGGACAAAGGAAGTTTCCATATTTCAAAATCCATTTAACTGTGAAAATCAGGAACTTCCACCTAATTTCAATTGGAAGTGAAGAATCTGCAATCTAATGACATACTAAAAGGAAAATATCAAGAGAAGCATTTAACCGAATTTCTTAAATGCCACCCACATGATGAATATACTTAACTAAAACCCTCTGCTCATGGATATAAGTATTTGGTATTGCCTGTAAGCGTGAAAAGACATTTCAGAGATGAAATATGTAGAATTGCATTACAGATGAGCATTGACAGATTAACTTTCACAGTTGATTTTGATAAGGGGCACTGACTTTGAACCCCAGTTAAGCAAATTGTCATCCCCCAAATAGGATATTCTTCACATTAGGAGGTTTATATTACAAATAATTGTCCTATATTTTTCAAGTTTTGTCAAATTTGTGGGAGGTTTTCTTTTGTTGTTTAAGTATAATATCCTTTATTACTTCTTGGCCCATAGGCTCAAATATTTACTCTATGGCCTTTATTCGAAAATGTTTGCTAACCTGTGATTTATATCAGTGTTCACTTTTTCTAACTGTCCATATACAGGGAATGAATGGTTTTCTGTTCTGAGAAAGATCTATTTCAGAAACCAATGTGAAGGAAATTCTGAGGCTGAGGTTGTTTTGCTCTAGAAGTTATGCTAACTTCAATTTTACTCTTGCCTTTGAACTGTGTTCAGGGCAGAGCACAGAACAGGATGGTTCAAGATGGATCCTTCTCCCTGTTTACTTGTGAGGTATCCCTGCTGCCCTGGGAGGATGGCCCCACTCAAGGCCTGGTTTCTGACCGTTTGAACTGAGGAGGGGAAGGAGGCTGCGGGCTCTGTGCACCGATTCCCTCCTGCCAGTCCACCGAGGGCGCTTCCTCCTCCTCCTGTTGATGGAAACACCCCTCTAATCCCGCAGCTCCCAACCTCCATGGGTCAGCACCCATGCCTGCCATTCGCTCTGGACAGTCCCTTTTGGGCTGGAGGATGGTGTCACCTCCTAGAAAGTGGCAACTGCTTGCCCCAGAGTTCCTGCTGTTTCCTTAGGCTTCCCTGGGGAGAAGAGGGAAGAGGAAGCAGGTAACTGTGATTCTGCTGCCCTTGAAACCCAGGGAGAGGGAGGGAGCGTGTGTGTGGGAGCACGCACGTGCACAAGCACGCGTATGCACACGTGCAATAGTCTGGAAGTCCTGGATCAGGATTGATTATTCTCAAGTGTCATAGCTTTAGGTTCCCACAGCACAGACGTCAGCTTATAGACCAGTCTTCTCTTAAAAGTTGGAGAAGAATGAATACAGTGTACTTGCACCATTTGCCTCTTAGCTCCCTCTTTCTTGTCCACAGATTTTTACTGTCGTTACTGTTTTGTGCAGTCTTAATTGCTCTGGGTTCCTGGTGGGGAATAGGTCGGCACAGTGCTGGAGACATACTCAGAATCTGAGCCACTACCCTCCAAAATGCCGGAAACAGCTTGCCACCCAAAGGAAGGTCATGGAAAACTTGGTCTATTGATCATGTTGAAAGGTGAGCACAGCGTGTGGGAAAATGAGTCATTGATGGGACTTCACCTTTGCTCTCATTTTAAACTTCTTATGGTGAAAGCATAACCCAGTTCTGACAAAGATTTTCAGCCGGGGCTGGACCTGCCTTTGACTCAGTGATGTGTCATATTCTCTCTGCCGGAAACTTGCATTCTTAACACCAGTCATCATGGTCCTGGCAAGAAAACTTTTGGAGAAGTGTTGGTATTTGGTAGATTTATTTTTCTTTCCAGCTGCCCACAAAATATAAACTCAGAAATATCTTTTTTTTTCTCCTCTCTTTGAAAAGTTGGTTGGAATAGTTTGTCATTTCTCTGTCTGGCTTTGGTTATTGCCCTGACAAGGATCGTTTGCTTAGGGCCACGGCAAGGTGACTATGGCCCGAAGTGAAGGCTAAAATAAACTGGGGCGGCGTGCCTGTCTGGGAAGATGGAACCTCTTAGCTTGTTTTAGGCGGTGGGTGGCTAGCTGTGGCTGGTGGCCACAGATGCTCACTTCCAGTGTGGCTGGGATTTGCTTAAAGAGGCCCTTTAATTGATGCCTGCCCAGTTCCCCACCTAAGTGGATACCTCTTCACCGTTGAGTAGTTTTGTGCCAAGAGAATGCCTAGACTTGCTAGCCTGCATTGGGAACTTCCCCAGAGCCTGAGGACCACACCTAATTTACAAGAAGCAGAGCCTCTGTTCCAGTCTTCGGTTTATTCTTACAGCTCATGGAAGAAACATGTTCCAACTGGCTCCTTCACTCCTAATTTATAGATTTCTTGCAAGCAGATCCTTGAAGGCAGGGCTGTACCTTCCTCCTGTGTCTCCCTTGTGGTGTTAGCTCACAGCAGGCCCCAGTAGCAAAGGCAGTGTGGTTTGGGGGAATTACACCTGTATAGTGGTCGGGGAACCAGATCAGAACTCTGGGCTGGCCAGTAGCTCTAAGATCTTGACACAGACAGTTCGTTTCTCTGGGTTTCCCCTCATTATCTAATTACTAGGTTGAATGAGAGATGCTATAAAGCAATGGTTCACATCCTTGCTATGCATCAGAAACACCTGTGGACTCTTATTTAAATATACCTGATTGGACTGTACTTCCACGGTGGGTTCCACAGGTCTGGGTAGAGCCCGAGGAGTGAATATTTTGCCAAAATTCCTTACGGCCAAAGTTGAGGACCTCTGCCTGTAGTCCCACCTGCCTGTTAGGAATTACTTTAAGAACTAGCTAGATAACAGGAGCAAAGACTGAGTGGTTGATACACCTTATTTTAGGTATCCTTAACATATCTTAAGTAGGACTTTGTGTGCAGGTTTTAAAAATACTGAAAAGGGAGAAATAAATTTTTTTTTTTTTTGCCTTAATAGAAACATCTGAATTGTTCTGTGCTCTGGCAGGTGGAGCATCACATTGAGTGCAATTTTCGGAAAGACTCTGGGGGCAGAGGACAGGATGGGACAGAAGCTTAGGGATAATAGCGAAAGAGGCGGCAGAGGGGTGCCTGAGCACAGGGTTGGCATTTCGGGTTTTTACGAAGGTTGAAGGTGGTTTCTTATATGTCTGATCCTTTTGATTCGCAAACCACTATTGAGTTGAACACTGAGGAGTGTTCCTAGGCTATCTAATAAAATTCTGTCGAATACACTGTTATATCCTACTGTGGACTGGGATCTGTGCTAGATGCTAGAGGTTCTCAGGTGAGAGACTCAAAAGAGGGAGAGAGGCATATAAAAAGATAACTAGAGTACAATCTGCTAAGCACAGTGATAGGTGAGTAGAGGAATAATTTACTCTTGGGAGGTTATCAGGAAAGGCTTTAGAGAAGAAGTAAAGCCTGAGTAGTTTTGAAGGCTGGGTAGGAGTTCACTCAGCAGCCTGGGGCAGGTGAGTGTGTGAGCTAAGAGGAAACAGGGTGCAGGGGTGCACAGGACCAGAAGCGTGACAGAGTAGGCTGAGTTGGGAGGACTACGAATGTTACTTGATCGTGAAGTTGGTGGGAATGTTAGAAGACCAGGCTCATCATCAAAGGCTTTGGGTTCCAGGCTCGGAGACAGGAGTTTCATATCTCAGACCTTTGAAATGTTGTTAGCAGGAGAGGGATGTAGTCTTTGCTGTTGAGAGAGGTTACAGTGACTAAGACTATTATTGTGAGAGATTGGGGTGCAGAGGGAGATGCCTGGGAAGGAGGTATTGTGGTCCTGAATTAAATTGGTAAAGCTTGGTAATTGGATATAGGAGGTAAGGGAGAGGGACGATCCAGCCTGATTCTTAGGTTTCTGGCTGGGGTGTTAAGGGGAAGGCTTGGACATCATTTGACGTATGGATTACGAGGGACAGAAAGCAGTTGAGTGGAGGAGGTATCAGTTGCGGAGGTTGAAGAGATGTGTGGACCTTCAGGCAGAAATATATAGTAGGGCATTTGAAAGGGGTCAGTGCTCAAAATAGAGATTCAGGAGTGATCATTGTGAAGTTAATACCACAGAAAAGAATAAAATTGCCCTACCTATATAGAGAGTAGGGGAAAAAGAAATGCCTCAATCTGCATTAGTTATCTATTGTTAGATAACAAAATTATCCCAAATGATGCCATCATTATTTAGTGATTTAAAACAATAAACATGTCATCTCCATTTTTGTAGGTCAGGTTTCCAGGTGCAGCTTAACTGGGTACCTCTGTTTCAAAACCTTGTAAGGCTGTAGTCAAACTGTTGGTCGAAGCCATGGTCTTGTCTGAAGGATTGACGGGGCAGGATCCACTTCCAAGGTCACTCGGGGTTTTGGATAGGTCTTGGTTCCTTGCTGGCTGTTGGCTTAAGGCCTCCTTCCTGTTTCGTGACTGGGCCTCTCCTTACTGGTAACTCTCCTTACTCACAACTTGGTAACTAGCTGACTTCCTTCAGAGTGAGCAAGATAGAAGCCAAATTAGTATCAGAAGTGACATCCTATCACTTTGGCTGTATTGACTTGAAATGATTCACTGTCCGCCCTCTCTCAAGGGGAGGGGATTACACAAGAGCCTGAATACCAGGAGGTGGGGGTCATTGGGGGCCATCTTTGAGGCTGCCTAGCACAGCATCCGAGAGATGAGCTGACTAGTGGGTTTTGGAGCAGGGCCAATAACAGTGGTAAAGGCAAGAGAAGAAGAAGAGTGTGGTCCCACAAGCTAATGGAAAGGAGGAAAGAATTCAAGCATAGGCTAGGTTATGATATAACTCAACTCATCTGAGGGACTTAAAAATAACAGATTTATTTCTGGTTCATGCAAATACCCATCATAGGTTGCTTTGGGCTCTGTGTTACTTAATCACCCCTGGGCCATGTCTATTGAGGTAATTAGGGAACTAAGCTGACAGAACTTGGGTAATTTTCACTATCTGACACATTGCTTGTTGCCATGGCAGAGGGGAAAAGTTAGGCAGACCCAGGCATTAGCTTTCAAAATTTCAGCCCATGTTCTTTCCTTTCACATTTCATTGGCATAAGTGATATCATAGGGCCTGCCTCACCTCAAAGGGAGTGAGGACATGTACTCTTATTATGTGTCCAAAGATTGGTGATTCAGAGACATTTAGTGATCAGCACTAGTGTCAACACAGAGGGGGCAACATGACGACTAAAAATGGTGTTGGAATTGGCAATGATGTGCCTTGTTGGTACTGGCCAGGGGAGTGGTTGTGGAGAGATGAGGTATTCTCTGATTGCAGTGGGTTGAGGAGAGAATGGCAGATGGGCAAGTGCACAGAGGTAGGAGGAAGAAATTAGAGAAATAGTTTCACCAGGCAGAAAAGCTGTAATCACTAGTCTTTCCTCATTCTTGATTTAATCATTGACTGGTGTCATGGTGGTTTTTCTGTGTATCAGGTACATCTCAACAGATTATTCCTTAACCGTGAAGTACTGCTGTGCGCTTATGCTTCGATAATCTCAGAAATAACCAGTGGGAGTCGAATCAATTTTGTGTTCCTTTTCAGTATTGCGTTCAAACAGGAAACCACTCCCTTTTTCTAAGTTTTCCTGTTGTGCCAAAGTCAGGGTATTAGGAGAATTGCCAAGCTTTTTGAGGAAGTGGACTTTACATTTCTTTTTTCTTTATGTCGCCTTTTTAATTTAGTGTTTTTGGAAGTTTTGAAATAATTAAATCTGATTCAGTCTCCAAATTTGCTCCAAAACATCAGTTGTCCGTTTTTGCTGAGTTCAATGTTGTGAGCCAAGATATGTGAAAGTACTTGGTAAGTTGTACAGTAATAGATAAGTTGTTGCCACTTTTTCCATTATTTCTTGGTGGTCAAGAAGTAATGGAGTGCACCTTTTATTCCTATAGTGAGCTAATGGTCTGAAGTCAAGATGCAGGTGATCTGAAACTGGCAGCTGAGGCATCAATTATGCTTGACTTCACAGGACTTCAAAAAGTAGATTTAACATACAATACAATATGCTGTCCTGAACTAAATATTTAAATAAGTTGGTACTTCATTAACATATAAGAATTGATCAAGAGTAATCGAGGTCTGATGTGCCCAAGGGCAAAAAATGATTTTATTTTTTAGCTACCATTTTCTTCTCATTAGTCTCCCATTTCTTTCAGGCAGTAGAATTTCAAGTAACGGGTAAGGGCTGGAGAGAGCTGACTTCTGAAATAAAAGTAAATATTAGGTATATGTTTTGATTTCTTACTAATTAACTTGCCTTGTGATCTTTCAACTTTAAAATTTGAAGTGCAGTGAAGCTATTAGTATAACTTTAAATTATCCTGAGATAGCTGCAAAAAACCTTTGGTCCCATCAAAAAATTGACATTATTCAGCTATGAATATTATACCGGAATTACGTTTATGAAAAATTCCTTCCCACCTTCTTGGCAAGACGCAAGAATGATGGACTGTAAAATTGTACCATTAAAATGGTCTGATGTGTGTTTGAACCCACATCTGACTTTGAAGTTATCCAGCTGCCTGTTACCAATTTACTGATTTTACTAGGTGTTGTGTTTTATTCAATGGGGCTTATTAAACTTAATACTCTAAGCAAGTGATATAAGCCATACTTCTTAGAATAGGATGGTATTCTGATAAAAAGTCATTTCCAGGTGCTTTCAAGTGATTTGCTTTAGGAAGCAAATCCTTCTAAAGGTCATTTTTTCTAATATACACGTGCTCATTTTGCTGGACATTGGGCCATCTTTTTTCAGGTTATTATATATGTTCAGCGATTGAATTTTTAGTGAGCAGAATTAGGCAACTAAACGTTTTCTGATTTCTTGGTAACATATTAAACCTCTGAGTTGTTGCAATGATTACTGGTACTCTAAGCCAGTACACTCACAGTAAAAAAAAAAAAAAAAAAAAAAAGGCGTATCAAGCCTACGGTGGAGGTTGTGTATATTTTGACTATGGGTAGCTGGGAGAGATTTGTTTGTCTCTGCTCTGCCAGTGGAGATGAACTGGTAGCGATAGGGAGGTGCATTGCTCCCTGTTACACAGGGAGGGCAAGCTGTCGGTCTTGAAAGAGGGCAGAATCAGCCATGACTAGTTTAAGAAGATCACTTGGCTTAAGCGGATGTCCCATGTAAGAATCCCAAACCAATAGCCAGGCCACAATTCTTCTTCCCACTTGGAATGGTTCTGCATTGCTAGGTGAAAGTTCTTGTTTTAGAGCTTACCTTTGCTTGTATCCCAAAGAATTATGAAGGGTGATTCAGAGTTTCTTCCACTTGCTTATCTGGTTTTAGGAAGGCATGGTTATTCCTGAGTTTTACTCTCAGAGATAATGTTTAAAAACTGTTGAAACTGTAATATAGGTAATACCGATAAATTGTGTATTCTTTTCAAACCTGATTTTTGGTGGATGTGGGCAGTGAGGTACCAGTTCACTGCTAAGGGGAACCCAGAAGGAGGTGAAGCTGATGAATTCATTGTTGGATGTTTTGCAGCTGAGTTTGCCTGCAGGAGGATGTTCATTTGGGTGTAGATGCCCAGTATGCAGTTAGTTGCAAATTAGTGGAACTGGGAAGGTCCCATCTAGATGTATACATTTTGGAGACATTTATGTGTAACTGGATACTTGAGATGATTGAGTCTGTTCATTCATCATGAAATGTGATAACCCCTGTCATAACATCATGAACTTGGAATTGGTCACATAACTGATGTTAAGTGGTGGGAACACAACCAACATTTTCTCTCAAGGAAGTGGAAAGGCTGCATTTTTGACCTCTGCAGGGCAGTCAACAGAGTTTTAATGAAGCAGTCATACACTTACACAGGCCTGCAGACCTGAATTTTGAAGCAATTAGTTGCCTAAAATTAACCAAGCTGTTAGAGAGAAAGATGAATACTAGTGATGTGACCAGGAGCACTGTTGTTAAGGTCAAGCTCACTTTGAGTACATGTATCTTTACTGTGGGATGCATAATTGTGGAAATAACTATTTGAAGAAAAATTGGGGGAGCAATAAATCTTTAGATAATTATTTTTAGTTCAAAGGAAAACAAAATGTTTATAATCTAATCAGATTTTATAGTCACAGTTTAATCAAAGGTGAGTGAGTTAATTTTAATGAAAATCTTTAGTACTTATTTTTAAAAGTCGAAATTTGCAAGTAGTTAATCATCACTAAACTGGACTTATGTATAGTCAGTTCAGTAAGGTGGTGTTTTTACCCTCCTGTGGTCTTGAGATAGGATAATTACGTTTTCATTTTACCTGTTAATTTTGTCTTCTCCTATATTCTGACTGTTTTAACACTATTTATTCAACGTTAATTGAGCAGTTAATTTGTGTCAGGTGCAGGAGATACAAAGATAAATAAGTGAGACTGTCCTCAGGGCTGAAACATTCTAGTGGAGGAAACAGTAAACCAGAATCACAGGACATGGGAATGGAAATTATCATAGTCAATGAAATGGGAGTACAGATGAAGGATAAAGGAAGCTTTTTGGATGTTTCCAGTTATTGCGCTAAAATGACAAAACCAACAGGTGGGAATGTGGTAATTCTTTTAATTAAACTGATTATATATCTTGGCAAGTCAGGCAATTTGGAGAATTAATGTAGAACAAATATTAGGAAATACTGTGTTAATAGGATGTATGAGAGATTAGTAGTCATTATCCAGAAGCATTTCCACTTTTTCTGGGTGATAAAATGTGAACCTTTAGAGTGAAACTTGTGATAGATATAGGTACTATAACATACTTCTGTTACTGACTTAAAAAGGATCCATATCGTGAAGTGACCAGTTGCAGTCTGCACGCTCAGTTGTATAGTCCGGCTCCCTCTGAAAGGCAACCAGGCTATCCTAGACTGATGGCGCCACCTAGGGTGTGTCATATGGACTGCATCATCTACAACTTTACCCTGTCACCTTTTCTTGCTTCTTAGGAACCTTGTTTCTGTAATTTTTTTTTTTTTATTTTGTGGATGAAATTTATTTATTATTTATTTTTACAGAAGAGACTTTATTTAGAATGAGAACAAATCACAACAAATTATAAATTTTAAAAAGATGACAAATGCTATAAACTCACAAAACCCAGAAAAATAACACTACAATCAATTTTAGAACATTTCATCACCCTGAAAAAGCTCTCATGCCCATTAGCAATTATTCCCCTTTTTACCTCCCCTTCCTGACAGCCCTAGGCAACCACTAATGTACTTTTTCTCTATAGATCTGCCTGTTCTGGACATTTTAAGTAAATGGACTCATTCACCTTGTGATTCTTTGTAACTGACTTCTTTCACTTAGCTTTCATTCTTAATGCTTTAAAGAATCAGCCATGTTGTACCATGTATCAGTACTTCGTTCTTTTTTTATTGCCAAATAATATTCCATTGTATGGCTGTGCCACATTTTAGTTGATGGGTATTTGGGTTGTTTCCACTCTTTGACCATTTATGAATAATGCTTGTATGAACATTTGTGTACATGTTTTTGTGGGAACATATATTTTCATTTCTGTTAGGTATAGACTGAGGAGTGGAATTGCTGGGTCATATGGTAACTCTGTGTTTAACCTTTTGAGGAACTGCCAGATTGTTTTCCAGAGTGGCTGCATTATTTTACATTCCCACCAGCAGTGTGTGAGGTTTCCATTTTCTCCGCATCCTTGCCAACACTTGTTATCATTTGCCTTTTTGATTGCAACCCTCCTTGTGGGTGTGAAATAGTATCTCAGTGTTGTTTTGCTTTGCATTTCCTTGACGGATAATGTTGATCATCTTTTCGCATGCTTATTGGCCATTTGTATATCTTCTTTGGAAAAATGCCTGTAAAGATCCTTTGCCTTTTTTTTTTTTTTTTTTTTGGCTGTGCCATGCAGCATGTAATTCTTTTTTATTTTTTTATCACTTTAAAAATATTTTAAAAAATTTATTTTATTTTGGCTGTGTTGGGCCTTCGTTGCTGCGTGTGGACTTTCTCTAGTTGCGGTGAGTGGGGGCCACTCTTCGTTGCGGTGCGCGGGCTTCTAATTGCGGTGGCTTCTCTTGTTGCAGAGCATGGGCTCTAGGCGCGTGGGCTTCAGTAGTTGTGGCACGCGGGCTCAGTAGTTGTGGCTCACGGGCTGTAGAGCACAGGCTCAGTAGTTGTGGTGCATGGGCTTAGTTGCTCTGCGACGTATGATATTCCCGGACCAGGGCTTGAACTCGTGTCTCCTGCATTGGCAGGCGGATTCTTAACCACTGCGCCACCAGGGAAGCCCCTGTAAGCTACTTCCCCGATAGATTGCCTTTTAAAAAATGTTCTTCTTAATCCATGTAGTACAGTTCTTTTTGACCTGATACCCTTTCTTTCTGTGTTGCAAATGTAGGCCCAAAAGAGCCCTAATTGTCACTAGTGATAATGAAAATAACACAAATGATATTGCTATGTTAAGGCAGATCACATTTTGAAGTAGAATCAATGTCCTCGTTTGTTTAAGCCCTTGAAAAATTCCAGAAGTTCTATTTAAAATCTCTATGTCTTCATCTCTTTGTCCATCATCTACTTAAATCTAAGCTCTTTTTATATCTGGGTTCAAAACACACTCAAATGCATTTCTATTTTTAATATAAAATCTTTTAAAAATATATATTTACATCGTATTTTGTCTTATTTATAAAACGTACTTTCTATGAAAGTGTTTCAAATAACTGACATAGAAATTAATCCTTGAAAGCAGCTTTATTTATCCATTTCTTTGTGTCTCTCTGCCTCTGTGTGTGTCTCTCTGTCTCTGTGTATCTGGACTCCACTTGGGAGGCAACGAACAGGAAGCCCGGAGTGACACAGGATCAGGGTTGTGCTTTGGGAAGACGCACCTGACAGCAGTGGGAGGGTCTGGGAGCAGGGCTCTTGTTGTGGTCCCTGCAGGCATGCGCAGTAGTTAGTTCCTGTGCCTCAGTGAGTTTCCCTAACAATGCATAGCTGCTGCCTTGCAGGCCTCACTCAAGGGTTTAGTTCCTGGAACTCTCAAAAAGAAGTTGTATTAACTCTTATCTGGCTGTGCCCTTAAGGCAGGGCTGTTGCAATTGCAGAATGTCACTATTTGAATGGAAAACTTCAGAGGTCAAGAAACAGTCACTGAAAAAGGAAGTTCCAGAAGGTCATTTAGAAGGAAATGTTCTTTTTCTGTTGTGACCTCCTGATGCACTGTGAAATGGAGAAAGCTTAAATTCCTAGTGGTTTTTTGACCTGAAAGGCCATTTGACGCTCTAACAGAGGAAGTTCCTCTAAGAGGATCAGGGGCTCCCCGATGGCTAATAGTTCGTTAACTTGAGGAGGCCTAGTTGAGTGTTAATTAAATTTGCAGTACAGGTGGAGGAATCTGAGGTCGAGAAATGCTTTTTCCTTTCAAAGGGTGAGCTGTGGATCTCCAAGGCATCCTTTGTGACTCTTCAGAAAATAGCAGACAAAGAAGGCTTTTATAGGATTAAAAAACACGGAAAACATCTCAGCGAAACTTGATGATCCCATATTTGCGGCATATACGTGTATCAGATTTGTGTGTGTGTGTGTGTGTGCCCAGATAGGTATTTATGCTTTAAAATTTGAAGTCTGGTTCAATTACCTACATCATTCAGGTAGACATATTCAGGGCAAGACCAGGAGGAGAGAGGCTTTCAGGTTGTGAAGGGAACTGTGAAGCAGGCAAGCCTCTGGGGGTTGGGAAGATGCTGTCAGAGAGGGTGTCTCCAGGCTTCTGTCTGTATCCACATTGTTTCTGTAGCAGTTTGTGCAGGACTGCTGGTAGATCCTGGGCAGTAGTAACAACCTGCATTTAGGGAACTCTCTTGGATATCCTGTAGGCAAGCAGGTAACTCAAACTATTCTGAAGGATATAATATGAAAAGTAAGGGTCACCTTCTCGCCGTATCCCACTCTCTAGAAGCCACCCGTTTCCTGTTTCTTCCTGCTTTAAAAAAAATTCTTTGCACAAATAGGCACACGTTTTAAAAAACGTGAATATCCTTTTTCCCATTTAAATTGTACCACTTGACACATTGTTCTACAAACACCTTTGCCAACACCATCCTCAGGTGCCGCCTTCAGCAGATCAGTCCTGCCCAGCCCCTCCAGCAGCTGGGAGTATTCCATCACATTCCACAATTTGACCAGGTCTCTGTGATAAACACCTCAGCTGTCCCTGGTTTCCAGCCTTCAGTGGGTTGAAGGGTGGCCTCCAAAAGATAAGTCCATGTTCTAATCTCTGGAACCAGGGAAGGTGACCTCATTTGGAAAAAGTCTTTGCAGATGTAATTCGTCTAAGGATTTTAAGATGAGATCATCCTCGATTAACCAAGTGGGCCCTAAATCCAATGGCAGGTGTCCTTACAAGACAGAAGAGGAAAAGACAGGGAGAGGAAGACAAGGCCACCTAAAGACAGAGGCAGAATTGGGAAGGATATGAAGTCAAAGGCCAAGGAGTACCTGGAGCCCCCAGAAGCTGGAAGAGTCAGGGAAGGATTCCCCCTTAGAGTCTTTGGTGGGTGTGCAGCCCTGCCAACATGTTTTTTTTTTTTTTTTTTTTGACGTGTGGTGTTTGTAACAGTGAGAATAAATTTCTGTTTTAAGTCCCTTAGTTTGTGGTAATCTTATGGCAGTCCTTGGAAACTAACACATTGCCCAAACGCTAATGAAAACCTCTCTCCCTGTTCTGAAAGATACTGAACACCCTCTCCAGGCACATCCATGCATACCCGCTAGAGCTCCTCTGTAGGGCAGGTTTCCAGAAGTGGAATTCTCGTTCTGAATCCTGATAATATTTTTTCCCCTCAAATGTGTCATGTGCATCCTTGTCTTAGGAATCATGTGAAAAGCACCTATGTTGAGCACTCATTGTGTGTTAAGCGTGTGTTTACACTATCTTATAGCAACTCTTTCTCATTCTTATGCACCCTCATTTTAAAGATGGAAAACTGTGGATTAGAGAACTGAAGTCTCTTGTATAAGATCATAAGTAAGTAGGAGGCAGGACCAGAATTCAAACTATCCTCTAACTAGGTTGAATAACCACATTTTAAATTTCAGGGTGCCATGTTGTGTGGACATGGCCTGGCTGCTAGGTGTGGTCGGTCTTGGGTGGTGACTGGCTCAGCTATAACTGCAGAAGGAAGGCTGGCCTGGCAAGCAGGATGTGGGATCCACAGGGCATGGTGAGGCGGGGAGACAGCACCACGCATGGCCCATCTTGGAGTAGTGGAGTGCGAGCAGGTGAACTGAAAATCCAGGAGTTAGAACACAAGTAATAACTGTTAGCCTTTTTTAATACGACAGGCATGGTTCTAAATGTTTAACACGTATTAGCCCATTGTGAAGCAAGTACTATATTAGCACAGAAAGGGACCATCCATAAGTTGCGGGGTATGACTACTTGGACTTAGGTACAGAGAAGTTCTTGAGTGAGGGGAGGGCAAGAAGCACAGAGGTCTATTGAGGAGGAACTTAGGTAACAGGTAGATTACCAAGAAAGAGATATCAGCTCGGGCTATCTGATGGGTATGCAGTTGATGGAAATTGCAAGGTGGTGGAACTGGGGTTCATAGCCAGTGGTGAACCCCAGTATGCAACAGGAATGACTTACACCAAGTCCAGAAGTCGGTTGGGACCCCTGGCAAGAGTACAGCGGCTGCAGGCTGATGGGAAAAAGAGCTTGGCGTTGAAACCCCCAGGGTTATGACCTGATGGTAATGGTGACATACAATAGGCCCGGAAGCTTTTTGAGTAAGCCCGTGATTTCAGTATGGTTTCTTATTTATCTTTTTATTATGACCAGGAAACATGAGGGTTCAGCCACGCAACTTCTGGGTAGTACAACATAGGATTTCTCTAAGCCTAATGATGTAATCATTTGCTTAATTTTTATTTTCAGTAAAATTATCTTTACAGCGTTTACTAGTATCTATTAATTCATTAGAAACATTGAGGACAGTTTCTGTTGATTGAGCAGCCAGAATCGTTTGTGCGTTCTTGACTTGTTCGGCCCTGTTCCATCTTTTATTAACTTCTGGCAAAGAAACATAGAGTAACGCTTCGGTTGTTTGTTTGTTTTTTCTTTTTTTTTGGTAGGAGAATATCCCCATCTTGTGGATATTTGTGTGGTGTTTTAGCTTCTACAGGTGCAAACAGAAACTGACTATGGAGTTCCCTGGTGGTCTAGTGGTTAGGATTTGGGGCTTTCACTGCGATGAACCGGGTTCAGTCCCTGGTAGGGAAACTAAGATCCCGCAAGCTGTGCGGTACAGCCAAAAAACCTCGCAAAAAAAAATAAAACAAAAAAAAATTAACTGGTTTGTACACTTTCTCATAGACATACTTCTTTTTTTTTTTTTTTTTTTTTTTTCCGGTTCGCGGGCCTCTCACTGTTGCGGCCTCTCCCGTTGCGGAGCACAGGCTCCGGACGCACAGGCTCAGCGGCCATGGCTCACGGGCCCAGCCGCTCCGTGGCACGTGGGATCTTCCCGGACCGTGGCACGAACCTGTGTCCCCTGCATCGGCAGGCGGACTCTAAACGACTGCGCCACCAGGGAAGCCCCTTCTTCTTTTTTTTTTTTAATATCTTTATTGGAGTATAATTGCTTTACAATGGCGTGTTAGTTTCTGCTTTATAACAAAGTGAATCAGCTATACATATACATATATCCCCATATCTCCTCCCTCTTGCGTCTCCCTCCCACCCTCCCTATCCCACCCCTCTAGGTGGTCACAAAGCACCGAGCTGATCTCCCTGTACTATGTGGCTGCTTCCCACCAGCTATCTGTTTTACATTTGGTAGTGTATATATGTCCATGCCACTCTCTCACCTTGTCCCAGCTTACCCTTCCCCCTCCCCGTGTCCTCAAGTCCATTCTCCACATGTGTGTCTTTATTCCTGTCCTGCCCCTACGTTCTTCGGAACCAATTTTTGTTTTTAGATTCCATATATATGTGTTAGCATATGGTATTTGTTTTTCTCTTCTGAATTACTTCACTCTGTATGACAGACTCTAGGTGCATCCACCTCACTACAAATAACTCAGTTTCGTTTCTTTTTATGGCTGAGTAATATTCCATTGTATATATGTGCCATATCTTCTCTATCCATTCATCTGTTGATGGACATTTAGGTTGCTTCCATGTCCTGACTATTGTAAATAGAGCTGCAGCTTCTTTGGAGAAATGTCTATTTAGGTCTTCTGCCCATTTTTGGATTGGGTTGTTTGTTTTTTTGATATTGCGCTGCATGAGCTGCTTGTAAATTTTGGAGATTAATCCTTTGTCCATTGATGTGTTTGAAAATATTTTCTCCCATTGTCTTTTCATCTTGTTTATGGTTTCCTTTGCTGTGCAAAAGCTTTTAAGTTTCATTAGGTCCCATTTGTTTATTTTTGTTTTTATTTCCATTTCTCTAGGAGGTAGGTCAAAAGGATCTTGTGATTATGTCATAGTGTTCTGCCTATGTTTTCCTCTAAGAGTTCCATAGTGTTGTCTTTACATTTAGGTCTTTCATCCACTGTGAGTTTACTTTTGTGTATGTGGTGTTAGGGAGTGTTCTAATTTCATTCTTTAACATGTAGCTGTCCAGTTTTCCCAGCACCACTTATTGAAGAGGCTGTCTTTTCTCCATTTTATATTCTTGCCTCCTTTATCAAAGATAAGGTGACCCATATGTGTGTGGGTTTATCTCTGGGCTTTCTATCCTGTTCCATTGATCTGTATTTTTGTGCAAGTACCATACTGTCTTGATTACTGTAGCTTTGTAGTATAGTCTGAAGTCAGGGAGCCTGATTGCTCCAGCTCCATTTTTCTTTCAGAACATTGCTTTGGCTATTCAGGGTCTTCTGTGTTTCCATACAAATTGTGCAATTTTTTGTTCTAGTTCTGTGAAAAATGCCACTGATAGTTTGATAGAGATTGGATTGAATCTGTAGATTGTTTTGGGAAGTATAGTCATTTTCACAATGTTGATTCTTCCAATCCAAGAACATGGTATATCTCTCCATCTATTTATATCATCTTTAATTTCTTCCATCGGTGTCTTACAGTTTTCTGCATACAGATCTTTTGTCTCCTTAGGTAGGTTTATTCCTAGGTATTTTATTCTTTTTGTTGCAGTGGTAAATGGGAGTGTTTCCTTAATTTCTCTTTCAGATTTTTCATCATTAGTGTATAGGAATGCAAGAGATTTCTGTGCATTAATTTTGTATCCTGTTACTTTACCAAATTCATTGATTAGCTCTAGCAGTTTTCTGGTAGCGTCTTTAGGATTCTCTGTGTATAGTATGTCATCTGCAAACAGTGACAACTTTACTTCTTTTGTTTTTTTTTTTTTTTTGCGGTATGTGGGCCTCTCACTGTTGTGGTCTCTCCCATTGCAGAGCACAGGCTCTGGAAGCACAGGCTCAGCGGCCATGGCTCACAGGCCCAGCCGCTCTGTGGCATGTGGGATCTTCCTGGACCGGGGCACGAACCCATGTCCCTTGCATCGGCAGGTGGAGTCTCAACCACTGCACCACCAGGGAAGCCCTACTTCTTATTTTCTGATTTGGATTCCTTTTATTTATTTTCTTCTCTGATTGCTGTGGCTAAAACTTCCAAAACTGTGTTGAATAATAGTGGTGAGAGTGGGCAACCTTGTCTTGTTCCTGATCTTAGAGGAAATGTTTTCAGTTTTTCACCATTGAGAACGATATTGGCTGTGGGTTTGTCATATATGGCCTTTATTATCTTGAGGTAAGTTCCCTCTATGCCTACTTTCTGGAGGGTTTTTATCATAAATGGGTGCTGAATTTTGTGAAAAGCTTTTTCTGCATCCATTGAGATGGTCATATTGTTTTTCTCCTTCAGTTTGTTAATATGGTTTATCACATTAATTGATTTATGTATATTGAAGATTCCTGGGATAAACCCCACTTGATCATGGTGTATGATCCTTTTAATGTGCTGTTGGATTCTGTTTCCTAGTATTTTGTTGATGTTTGCATCTATGTTCATCACTGATATTGGCCTGTAGTTTTCTTTTTTTGTGACATCTTTGTCTGGTTTTGGTATCGGGAGATGGTGGCCTCGTAGAATGAGTTTGGGAGTGTCCTTCCCTCTGCTATATTTTGGAAGAATTTGAGAAGGATAGGTGTTAGCTCTTCTCGAAATGTTTGATAGAATTCGCCTGTGAAGCCATCTGGTCCTGGGCTTTTGTTTGTTGGAAGATTTTTAATCACAGTTTCAATTTCATTACTTGTGATTGGTCTGTTTATATTTTCTATCTCTTCCTGGTTCAGTCTTGGAAGGTTGTGCTTTTCTAAGAATTTGTCCATTTCTTCCAGGTTGTCCATTTTATTGGCATATAGTTGCTTGTAGTAATTTCTCGTGATCCTTTGTATTTCTGCAGTGTCAGTTGTTACTTCTCCTTTTTCATTTCTAATTCTGTCGATTTGAGTCTTCTCCCTTTTTTTCTTGATGAGTCTGGCTAATGGTTTATCCATTTTGTTTATCTTCTCAAAGAACCAGCTTTCAGTTTTATTGATCTTTGCTATCTTTTCCTTTATTTCTTTCTCATTTATTTCTGATCTGATCTTTTATTTCTTTCCTTCTGCTAACTTTGGGGTTGTTTTGTTCTTTCTCTGATGGCTTTAGGTGTAAGGTTAGGTTGTTTGTTTCTTGAGGTAGGATTGTATTGCTATAAACTTCCCTGTTAGAACTGCTTTTGCTGCATCCCATAGGTTTTGGGTTGTCGTGTTTTCATTGTCATTTATTCCTAGGAATTTTTTGATTTCCTCTTTGATTTCTTCAGTGATCTCTTGGTTATTTAGTAGTGTATTGTTAATCTCCATGTGTTTGTATTTTTTACACATTTTTTCCAGTAATTGATATCTAGTCTCTTTTTTGTGGTTGGAAAAGATACTTGATATGATTTCAGTTTTCTTAAATTTACCAAGGCTTGATTTGTGACCCAAGATATGATCTATCCTGGAGAATGTTCCATGAGCACTTGAGAAGAAAGTGTATTCTTTCTTGTTGTTTTTGGATGGAATGTCCTATAAATATCAATTAAGTTCATCTTGGTTAATGTATCATTTAAAGCTTGTGTTTCCTTATTTTCATTTTGGGTGATCTGTCCATTGGTGAAAGTGGGGTGTTAAAGTCCCCTGCTATGATTGTGTTACTGTTGATTTCCCCTTTTATGGCTGTTAGCATTTGCCTTATGTATTGAGGTGCTCCTATGTTGGGTGCATATATATTTACAATTGTTATATCTTCTTCTTGGATTGATCCCTTGATCATTATGTAGTGTCCCTCTTTGTTCCTTTTAATAGTCTTTATTTTAAAGTCTATTTTGTCTGATATGAGAATTGCTAACTCTAGCTTTCTTTTGATTTCTATTTGCATGGAATACCTTTTTCCATCCCTTCACTTTCAGTCTGTATGTGTCCCTAGGTCTGAAGTGGGTCTTTTGTAGACAGCATATATGGGTCTTGTTTTTGTATCCATTCAGCCAGTCTATGTCTTTTGGTTGAAGCATTTAATCCATTTACATTTAAAGTAGTTATGTATGATCCTGTTACCATTTTCTTAATTGTTTCGGGTTTGTTACTGTAGGTCTTTTCCTTCTCTTGTCTTTCCTGCCTAGAGAAGTTCCTTTAGTATTTGTTGTAAAGCGTTTGGTGGTGCTGAATTCTGTTAGCTTTTGCTTGTCTGTAAAGGTTTTGATTTCTCCGTCGAATCTGAATGAGATCCTTGCTGGGTAGAGTAATCTTGGTTGTAGGTTTTTCCCTTTCATCACTTTAAATATGTCCTGCACCTCCCTTCTGGCTTGCAGAGTTTCTTCTGAAAGATCAGCTGGTAACCTTATGGGGATTCCCTTGTATGTTATTTTTTGCTTTTCCCTTGCTGCTTTTAATGTTTCTTCTTTGTATTTAATTTTTGATAGTTTGATTAATATGTGTCTTGGTGTGTTTCTCCTTGGATTTATCCTGTATGGGACTCTCTGTACTTCCTGGACTTGACTGAGTATTTCCTTCCCCATATTAAGGAAGTTTTAAACTATAATATCTTCAAATATTTTCTCAGTCCCTTTTTTTTCTCCTCTTCTCCTGGGATCCCTATAATTCGAATGTTGGTGCATTTAATGTTTCCCCAGAGGTCTCTGAGACTGTCGTCAATTCTTTTCATTCTTTTTTTCTTTATTCTGCTCTGCATTAGTTACTTCCACTATTTTATCTTCCAGGTCACTTATCCGTTCTTCTGTCTCAGTTATTCTGCTCTTGATTCCTTCCAGAGAATTTTTCATTTCATTTATTGTGTTGTTCATCATTGTTTGTTTGATCTTTAGTTCTTCTGGGTCCTTGTTAAATGTTTCTTGTATTTTCTCCATTCTATTTCCAAGATGTTGGATCATCTTTACTATCATTACTCTGAATCCTTTTTTAGGTGGACTGCCTATTTCCTCTTCATTTGTTTGGTCTGGTGGGTTTTTACCTTGCTCCTTCATCTTCTCTGTGTTCCTCTGTCTTCTCATTTTGCTTAACTTACTGTGTTTGGGTTCTGCTTTTCGCAGGCTGAAGGTTCGTAATTCCCGTTGTTTTTGGTGTCTGCCCCCAGTGGGTAAGGTTGGTCCAGTGGGTGTGTAGGCTTCCTGGTGGAGGGGACTGGTGCCTGTGTTGTGGTGGATGAGGCTGGATCTTATCTTTCTGGTGGGCAAGACTGCATCCAGTGGTGTGTTTTGGGGTGTTTGAGAACTTATTATGATTTTAGGCAGCCTCTCTGCTAATGGGTGATGTTGTGTTCCTGTCTTGCTAGTTTTTTGGCATAGGTGTCCAGCACTGTAGCTTGCTTGTCATTGAGTGGAGCTGGGTCTTAGCGTTGAGATGGAGATCTCTGGGAGAGCTTTTGCCATTTCGTATTATGTGGAGCCAGGAGGTCTCTCATGGACCAATGTCCTGAACTCGGGTCTCCCACCTCAGAGGCTCAGGCCTGACACCCGGCCAGAGCACCAAGATCCTGTCAGCCACATGGCTCAGAAGAAAAGGGAGAAAGAAAGAAAGAAAAAAATAAAATAAAGTTATAAAAATAAGAAATAAAATAAATTATTAAAAATAAATAATTAAAAAGTAATTAAAAAAAGAAAGAGCAACCAAACCAAAAAACAAATCCACCAATGGTAACAAGTGGTAAAAACTATACTAAAAACACCCGAAAAACAAAAAAAAATGGACAGGCAGAACACTTAGACAAATGGGAAAAGCAACGCTATATAGAGAAAATCACAGAAAGAGGCATACACATACACACTGACAAAAAGAAAAAGGAAAAAAATATGTTTATTAAAGAAGAGCAACCAAATCAATAAACAAATGTACCAATGATAATAAACTCTAAATACTAAACTAAGATAAACATAAAACCAGAAATAAATTAGATGCAGAAAGCAAACCCCAAGTCTACAGTTGATCCCAAAGTCCACCGCCTCAATTTTGGGATGATTTGTTGTCTGTTCAGGTATTCCAGAGACCTAGGGTACATCAAGTTGATTGTGGAGATTTAATCCGCTGTTCCTGAGGCTGCTGGGAGAGATTGCCCTTTCTCTTCTTTGTTCACACGGCTCCTGGGGCTGAGCTTTGGATTTGGCCTTGCCTCTGTGTGTAGGTCGCTGTCTGGCGTCTGTTCTTCATCCAGACAGGAGGGGGTTAAAGGAGCAGCTGATTAGGGGGCTCTGGCTCACTTGGGCCAGGGGGAGGGAGAGGTACAGAATATGGGGTGAGCCTGCAGTGACAGAGGCTGGCGTGATGTTGCAGCAACCTGAGGTGGTCCGTGTGTTCTCCTGGGGAAGTTGTCCCAGGATCACGGGACCCTGGCAGTGGTGGGCTACGTAGGCTCCCGGCACGGGAGGTGTGGACAGTGACCTGTGCTCGCACACAGGCTTCTTGGTGGCTGCAGCAGCAGCCTTGGAGTTTCATGCCTGTCTCTGGGGTTCGCACTGATAGCCAAGGCTCACGCCCTTCTCTGAAGCTCGTTTAGGTGGTGCTCTGAATCCCCTCTCCTCACGTACCCCAAAACAATGGTCTCTTGCCTCTTAGGCAGTTTCCGACTTTTTCCCTGACTCCCTCCCAGCTAGCTGTGGGGAACTAGTCCCCTTCAGGCTGTGTTCACGCATCCAACCCCAGTCCTCTCCCAGCCCCCACCCTTCCCAGGAGGTGAGCAGACAAGCCTCTCAGGTGAGTGCAGGTTGGCACCGATCCTCTGTGCGGGAACCTCTCTGCTTTGCCCTCTGCACCCCTGTTGCTGCGCTCTCCTCTGTGGCTCTGAAGCTTCCCCCCTGCCACCCCCCGTCTCCTCCGGTGAAGGGGCTTCCTAGTGTGTGGAAACTTTTCCTCCTTCACGGCTCCCTCCCACTGGTGCAGGTCCCGTCCCTATTCTTTTGTCTCTGTTTATTCTTTTTTCTTTTGCCCTACCCAGGTACGTGGGGGAGTTTCTTGCCTTTTGGGAAGTCTGAGGTCTTCTGCCAGCGTTCAGTAGGTGTTCTGTAGGAGTTGTTACACATGTAGATGTATTCCTGATGTATTTGTGGGGAGGAAGGTGATCTCCATGTCTTACTCCTCTGCCGTGTTGAAGGTCTAACAGTCTGAGTGGTCTTTACTTCAAAGGGAGGCGTTAATCTGATCTTTCATCTTCTCAGCTGTTGCTCACCAGCTTCCTTTAGATACTGTTTGAACTAAAAACCCCTCATTTCCTGATTTGAGTGAGCAATTGCCATGATACTTCTAATCCTCTCACTTGGAAGCTACTAGATGTACTTCTTGAAGCCTTCCTTAGTCTCCAAGTTTCCTATCACATTGGGTTCTGGACATATGGAATGCTGGACAATCTCATGTGATACTGATTTATCTTTACCCTAATATTTCACTTTTAATGCTTTCAGAGGCTTCTAAAAATGATTTCATTTCCTCCTTCAGATCGTCTTAAGGAATAGGTTATACATTCTATTAAGATAACGGTATTGAGGTAACATACAGTACATCAGTATTAGACCCAAGGTTAGAAATCTCTAATTCTTTCCAACAGATCACTTACCACCCCGTACTCCACCCTGTCCCCAACTTCAAGCATGGGAGGAAGCAGTATGTAAATGATATCATTGTCTCAAACCATCTTTTGGAAAGTTGGACACAAATACGTCATTTTTTTCAAAAAATGCCAATGGAGTTTATCCAACAGAATTTGCTTGGCCTTTATTATTTCAGTTAAACACTAAGTACATTTCACTTTGAAGAAATTGAAATGCGTTTACTTGACAAGTCATACCATCCAGTTCTGATTGCTGTCTTAAATTAGAGAATTCCAAGAATTGGGCATGACTTGTGGGTAACTGTATGGTGTAGGGGTGCAGATTTGGAACTTGAAGTGATTTTTGTCTGGTGCGTTGAAATGTAAACATAGTTTAAGAGAATTAGACTTTTTGGTACTAAAATAGGAAACTTCAGTCTTTAGGCATTCACTTTGATAAAATTCCTGGATAGCACGCGGCACATAAAGTGTAGAAACTTTTTACAGATAGAGTGTTTGAAGTGGTTGTCTTCCTTGCACAGAATAATGCAGTAGAAGTCTTTTGTTCAATAGTCAATGCCTTCTTGGAGATAGGATTTTGAAGCAGAAAATGCTAAAGCAGATTGTTGATTTGCCCGTGCTGATGTCTTCATGTGTTTTGCTTGGAAATGTCTCACTAGATCGTGCTCCATGAAGGCAAGCGTTGTCAGTTTTGTTCATCACTGAATCCCTTGGCCCAGAACAGTGCAAAGTAGGGACTTAATATGTATTTGTTGAGTGAGTTAATGAATGGGTATATAAAGACTTCAAGAAATGAGGGTACGTCTTTAGTAATGACTAGTAAGTGAAACCGTAAATTTAATAAGAGAGGGCTTGTATGCTTCTTGATCATGATCATAGTGATATGAATATATCATCTAAATACATCATTTAAGTATGTATACTGTAAATGCGTGACAAAACAGGCAAAGCTGGGGCTTCAGAGCTAGAAAGACTGCTCTGACCATGTTTTTCTTTAATGGGAACAAAATACGGCTGTGAGATTGTAGATGATGTGTGTAGAATACCTAGCATAGAACAGTGGCTTTCTGTTCTCATTAGCGTTTTTTTCAGATAAAACTGAGAAGGAAGCAGTCATGTCTTAAGTCAGTAGTTCTCATCCAGGGTGCTTTTGGCCCCCCATGGGACACTTGGTAATGTCTGGAGACGTGGTTGATTGTCAGGACTTGAGAGGATACTAGTGGCATCTGTGACCATAGGCCAGGGATGGTGCTAAATTATCCTCCAGTGCCCAAGACAAGGCCTCCCGATAAAGAATTATCTGGTGGGCTTCCCTGGTGGTGCAGTGGTTGAGAGTCCGCCTGCCGATGCAGGGGACACGGGTTCGTGTCCTGGTCCGGGAGGATCCCACATGCCGCGGAGCGGCTAGGCCCGTGAGCCATGGCCACTGAGCCTGCGCAACGGGAGAGGCCACAACAGTGAGAGGCCCGCATACCGCAAAAAAAAAAAAAAAAAAAAAAAAATTATCTGGTACAAGGCATCAATAGTGCTGAGGTTGAAAAACCCTGTCCTAGTCATTCATGAAAGTTATAATATTAAAATATTGATCAAATTAAAAAGTGTCACCATATATATCTTAAGTTGGATGAGATATTATTCTGTTAATATGTAGCAAATGAATTTTTTTTTCAGTTCTTGATACTTCGGTTCCTGACCTAAGTTGGTTTTCTTAGTTTCTGTCAATATCAGGGATTCTTTTCATCAATATACTTATGTATCTTAAGAAGTTATTTGCTTTCCAAACAGTAGAATACACATATATCTAATGAATCATTGCTGAGCTCAGCAAACACTATTATTTGAGACTTACAACTGCCACAGAAGGTTGGAACTATTAACTTGTCAGTTTGATCAAAGTACATTTGACCAAAATAATTTGATCAGTTTACTAATGTTGATTAATGAATGCATGAAACTTGATGATATTATCTGCTTGGTAGGCACTTAGCCTGCATTCTAAATCTGTTAAGTTTTTTTTTTTTTTTGGAAGACATTAAAATAAGATTTCTACTTCCTCTGGAAGAATATTGTGGATTTCTGAGGCAGGAGAAGAGATTTGGAAAATTTGGGTAATTCCATTGTTTCCTTTCTCATTAGACATTGGGCGATGTATCATGTTTGTGTTAATTGCATGGAGTGGAAAAGACTTAGAAGACATATTTTGTGTTTATTATCGTTGGCTTAAAAGTTGACTCCTTTTCCTGGATGTTGCATGACACATCAGTTGTTTGTTTGGTATTGACTTTGGTGGTCTGATGTTTCCCCAGAGGGGCTCTGATGTTGCTGAATCTTTCATGCTTGTGACTTTGTTTTCAACTCCTGGGTGCTGTCTCAAGTATAGCTTCTTGTAGTGAAAATTGATGATACTTAGGACTTTTAGTTTGTTTCAGGTACAGCACTAAATGCTTTTCATTTTATTGACGAAAATGCTTTTCGTTTTATTCTCTCACAGTGCCATGAGGCATAGCTATTTTTACAATTCCCACTTGTCCGTGGTTGTATAACCTAGAGGGTGGTGGGACCAGACCTGCTTAATGACCTTTGCTGTCTTCAAAGGAGGGGGGCGTGGTGGTGGTGGTGTACCTTGAGGGGGATAATATGGAGGGAGAGCTGATGACATCAGTGAACTATAATACAACACCATTTCTTAAAGTTCTGCAAGGACAGGGAAGGCACTTGCTGGTGGAGGAAATGGGGTTTTAAAAGGATTGCCTTGTGAAGTCAGTTTTCCCTCCCTTTCGATAGCAGCTGGGGCAGAATGGCGGGGGTAGAGACTTGCAGTAACACCTGTGACCCGAGAAGAAGCTTCCCAAGTCAGGTTTGGCTGCTTGACTTCAGACAGACCTCTGCAGGCCCCACGACCCTCTAGTTCTGCCTGACGACGGTCTAGGATGGCAACATCTCTGGGGAGGAAGCCATTCTACAGGGTTTTCACGTCTAGGAAGCTAAATGAATTGAGGTTTGTACTACGCTTTGTGTGCATGTGTGCACGCACTTGTGACTCCCATTGGCGGTGACGAGGGAGGTATTGTCTCTCCTGTGGGTGCTGGGTGCATGCCTGATAGAACTCGGGTCCCATGGGAGGGTAACCAGTTAATTCTACCCAGCTCTCTCGGGTCTGTGAGCTCCTTCTGGATGGATAATGTGTTAACACTAGTCATAATAGAGACCAAATGTGTTCTAGGTGCTCTTGGTTTGAATGATGCGGAAACTGAGCAGCTGCCTGAGGTTACCAGCCAGTGAGTGGAAGAGCTGGGATTCCTACGCGGGACTGTCTGATGTGAACACCTGTGCCCTTTTCACCACTTCTTCATCTTTTCTCCATCTTTCACCTCCATCTCTGGCACATGGTAGTTAATAAATGTCAGTTGAAGGAATGCATGCTGCCTGTGCAACCTTACAGGTAGAAACTAAGTATTGCTTTTACCTGAACATAACGCAGAGCTGCAAAACAAAAGAAGAGTGACAAAGAGCCTCGGGTATTCGAGCCTGATGAGCTGCCAGAAGGAAGCCCTGTGTTCTCAGGGTCTCCACCTGTTTGTGTCTCTCAGGTCTGGATTTCCCAGTCTCCACTCCAGCTTCAGAAATCTGCTTCTGGAGCCTTTCCAGGGAAAGCTTTCCAAATGTTCCTTGATGCCATTTGCACTTTGACTTTCAGTATGATTCTTCATTCTGACACTCCCTCCCCTGGAGGGAAGTCCTTACCCACCCCCAGCTCCAGGCGTGGGCCCCCTCTAGCTGTGGGACTAGAGAAGAGAGGTTGGCCTCTTTTGCATCTCAGGTTTCTCCTCTGTAATGTTAGGGACTTGACGTAGTAGGTAGTCTATTTCCATAGTTCTTCACCAGTTTTTTTTAAATCGGGCTTCTTAAGAATATGCTAAAAACACACAGTTTTGTGGGACTCAGACTCCCCTCACACAAAGCCCATCTATCTACAGTTACACCACGTAAAAGATCTCTTCTTTACTGGGTTCTCTCCATCTCTGACAGTGTATGGCATGCCATTATAACATTGTGTTCTTTTTAATTAGCAAATTTATTGTGAAGATAAGTGTGTATTAGGACTAGTCAAATTCATAGACCTTTCAACATGAGCTTTGACACAGAAAAAGATTGAGGATTTTGGCGTAGGCTCCTATCAAAGAGGTGCTGACAGCTCCAGACTTTAAGACTTCTGGATTATTCCTTCTGACTCTTTACCCCATGTTCTCATCTATATTATGCAAACAGTGGATGAATATGTTTTTCTTGGAGGAGTAATAGTGGAGAGATGTTTTGTAGGTGGAGTTTTAGCCTTACAGGGAACATCAGTAATTTATCTCCAGTGTAGTTTAAACACTTAATGGGTAAAGCATTTGAGGAGCTGTTGGGTCCCACAGAAAAACTTGAAATCCTCTTTCCTCATTACTGTCGATCTCTGCACATAGCAGCTACCCTCCAGAGTCCCCATTCCCATGACCCTAAATGCTCTGAACCTCTTTTCACCCCACCTCCTTTCCTGGTCTTGTTTTCTGCCAGTAAACTCTGTTCTCTGTTGAAAGAATCCCACCCACCTTTCTGGGGCTGCTTCAGAGATCTGGGCTGCTTCCTTTCACGGGGATGTTTTCAGTCACTTAGGTTTTACGTATGTTCTTTCATTCCTGTCAGAGGTGGAAGGTAGGAAACTGAAGGGGTAAGAGGAAGAGACAACCTCATGGGCATCCCGAAGTATTACAGGACCATGTGGTACCCACACCACTCACTCCAGCAGACAGTCTCTCAAGTGGAACATACCTTTCAGCAGACGAGCAGTTTATTCATAACATTCTAACCAGTCCCTCATACATTTGAATCAAACCTTTGTTTTACTCACATGTATTTTTGAAGGGAAGTAAGTGAGCAAAATCAGATATTTGGTTTACAGCAGTTAAGATGGTTAAATGCAAACGTTCTTGGCTCGCCCCTCTGCCCCCCTCCTTATTTTTGGGCCCCTGTTCTGCCTCCCAGATAGTCTGATAGCCTGTTGCCCTGGGACTCGGATGGGATTTTATTTACTGCCTGGTGGAAACAGTTGGGAGGTGGGGTAGGGGAAGCAGTTAGAATAATACAGGCATTTTGAAACAGTTTCTTGGCTTTTTTTTTTTTTTGGCAGCTAAGATAGGCCTGCTCAAAATATTTTTTAAAAAATGTTTTACCTTAGTGGGCTCTGTGTTTGCCAGTGTAAATGTTTCCAAATTGTTCTCTTGATTTCATTCTTAAGAATCTAGGCAACTGGTATAATGTATACACACACAGAGATTACTTTTGTTTTTTTGGTTTAAAAATGCAATTATTTTTGTTGAGAAATAATGACTGTGAAGTTACCTATCAGAAGCCAGCTAACTGAACTCCATGCAGAGTGTTTCTATACATTATAGTAATATAAGGTAGTAGTAATGACAATGCTGATCTCATAGGGCTTGCCTTGGCATTTATGAGAAAATCCCACAGAAGTGAGGAAGTTACCAATCCTTTTATTTTCAACACTTCAACAAATTAGGGCACAGAACTCAGTATCTCCTGGGTCCCATATGGGAACTGAATTTTACTGAAGTTTAATGTGGAACTGAAAGACCTGAAAAGAGAATTTAACAGGACAAATGGGTTCTGGCAAAAAAGGTAGCAGGTTAGTAATGTAAGTTAATAATAAGCAACTTTCGGGCTTCCCTGGTGGCGCAGTGGTTGAGAGTCCGCCTGCCGATGCAGGGGACGGGGGTTCGTGCCCCGGTCCGGGAAGATCCCACATGCCTTGGAGCGGCTAGGCCCGTGAGCCATGGCCGCTGAGCCTGCGCGTCCGGAGCCTGTGCTCCGCAATGGGAGAGGCCACAACAGTGAGAGGGCTGCGTACCGCAAAAAAAAAAAAAAAGAAAAAGAAAAACATGTTTCTAAAATATCATTGCAGGGAACTTCTTATTCTGGTCATGCCAATAGCAGCATACTTTTATCAGAGGACCCTTGATGCAGATAACAATGATAAACTGTGGACAAGATATAAAATCCATATTTGAAGCCACCAGAGAGCAACTGATAGCTGACAGAAATTGGAGGGAAGTTGATTCTTGAAAGATGTGAATTGCACTGGATAAAGTTAACATTCATATACTGTTTTTGCCTGGTGGCATTCCCACTCTGTGCATAGTGGGATGGCTAGATGTAGAGCAGAAGGTGGCAGTTACTGGCTGGAGGAGTTAGGAGATGAATGGCATTTGTGGCTGCCAGAGTGACTGGAAAGTGAGGAGACACATCCAGGAACGGAGGGAGTCACAGAAGAGGAAGCCGCAACATTTTACATTAAACTCTGTCCAAATTCTTGGCTGATTCATGGAGAGACTCTAAAGTTCCCAATGAGAAGAAACAGCTGGAAAGCTGAAAGAACTGAGTAGTTCCAGCCACTGTACACCATAGTGAAACAATTTGGAGTTTGAATCTAGCTAAGTAACTGATCAATATTCTTCAGAAAATGATGGTCTCTACAACATAATATTCATAATAGCCTTCCCATAATACCGACCACGTGAAGAAAAGGGAAAGGACTCATAGTCAAGAGAAGAAACAGTCAATAGAAAACAACCCCAAGATGACTGAGATGCTGGAATTTAGTGCACAAGGACTTTAAAAGCAGATATTATAAATATTGTAGGCCCAAAATATGGTCATAATGCAACAATAGATGGGAAATTTTAATAGAAAAACAGAAAACAAAAAACCCAGATGGAAGTAAGATAAGGTGATTTTGATCAGGCTGTCTTCAAGTTCAGTTATTCTCTTTTGAACAAAGATAAATGATTCAAGAAAAATGGAAAAGTGTCTTGGTGCTGTTAGGATAATATCAGCTGTTAGGATAATATCAAATAGTATATATGTAATTGTAAGCTCAGAAGATAAGAGAATGTGTCAGGAAAAATATTTGAAAAGATAATGGCTGATGGTTTCCCAGATTAAGTGAAAAACAAACTTAAAGATGAAAGCAGGTCAGCAAACCTCAAGATGAATACAAGGAAAATCACACCTAGGCACTTCATAGAAAACAGCTGAAAATCAACGAGAACGTTGAAAGCAGCCAGAGCTAAAAGATAAATTACATACAGTAGAACAATGATATAAATGATGGGTCACATCTCATCAGGAACAAAGGAGGTTGTAAAGTGGTAGAACATTTTTAATGTGCTAAAGAAACAAGCTATTTGAAATTTTATGTCCAAAGAGAAATCCTTCAAAGACAAAGGTGAAATAAAAGTATTTTCAGAGAAATGAAAATGGAGACAATTTGTTGTAGATCTGCCCAACAGGAAATTCTGAAGGAAGTTCTTCAGACAAGGGAAATGACACCAGATTCCACCAGATGGAATAGTGTGGGGTTTATAGCATAAGTAGATGTAAAATTCATACATTTTAATATATTATGAGTGCTGTAGAGATCTTAAGGATAGTGAGATCTGTGAAACTGTCAGTGTTCTTACAAGAAGAACAAGAATTTTATGGTGCTTTGTAGTTTTTAGTTTTTTAAAAACATGTAGGTTGGGCCTCCCTGGTGGCACAGTGGTTAAGAATCTGCCTGCCAATGCAGGGGACACGGGTTCGAGCCCTGGTCCGCGAAGATCCCACATGCCACGGAACAACTAAGCCTTTGTGTCCCAACCACTGAGCCTGCGCTCTAGAGCCCGCGAGTCACAACTACTGAGTCTACGTGCTACAGCTACTGAAGCCCACGCACCTGGAGCCTGTGCTCCACAAGAGAAGCCCCTGCAATGAGAAGCCCGTGCACTGGCTTCTGAGTGCAAAAATAAATAAATAAATAAAACTTAAAAAAACCCATGTGTAGGTCATTTATAAAATCATTCTCACAGAATTGTTTGGGAGAAAGAACTTAGATGATATGAAAATCGGATTGTAAGAGATAAGGAAGTGGTGGTGGTAGTGGGTGTAGATCAACCACACATTCAGGGGAGTGGAAGTAGTTGCAGGAGCAAACAAAGTTTTTGTAGAATTATTTTAAACAAATTCTGAGAGATCCTTCTCTTATAGTAATTCTGATAGGATAGAAAGGGTGGGGATGGAGGGAAGAGGAAGGCACTGGTAACCCACTCTTAGTAGAAACAATGGCCAGAATCTAGGTGATCTAGAATTATAAGTCTACAGAATCCATAGGTAACTAGGTGATCAAAACTTTCCTGAAGGAGTCTTGGTGTAAAAAGTATCCTGCTCAAATGTATCCACTCTGCTCTCCAGACTTTTGGATCGTACACTGATATCAGCAAAAACGTCTTAGTATGTACCCTATATATGTAGCCCATGAACTCTTGAGCTAATATATTATGAATGTTATAAAACATTCTAAACAGAAGATAAAAAGGAAGAGAAATACAAAGAAACAAAAGTAAAGTTCTAGTATTACTGGATCACAGCATTATATTTTGTACCTTTTGAGGATGGTATCTAGTTTGAAGACCACTGCAGTGACAATAAAATGGGATGTACTTGTAGTTATTTTGTTTCGGATCATCTGTCTATATTTCTATTTATGGAGTATACATAAAATTTTATACAACTGGAATATCATATACCTTTTAAAAAAATCATGGACAGCTTTAAAATTCAATCTTGCTTTTTACCTTTACTATCATTCCTCCCCACTTGAACCATACTACTCCCCTTCATAGATAACTTAATAACCTAGTGCCTAAGCTGTGCTATGTTTCCCATGTCCATACATTTATTATTGCTTAATAAATAAGGACATAGTATATGAATGTTTCTCCATCTTCATTTTCTAACTTAAAGTAGGTTGTAGAAAATTCTCCAACATAGATAAAACTCATTTTTAATGGTTACATAATATTCAATGTTGTAAATGTGCTGATTTATTGAAGCATTCTTCTATTGGCCATTCAGCTTGTTTCCAGTGTTCTTAACTTTTTTTGCTGTTATAAACAGTGATTCAATAAACATGTTAAATATATATCCTTATGTACTGGGATTTATTTCTTTAAATTATAAAAGATGCAGTTACTAGGTCATTGGATAGCTTTATCTTGAATTTAAGTTTTCTAGATTGATTTCCAAGGTCTTAGAACTCACATTTCCACCAGTGATGCCAAAGAGTATTGTTCTTCTCTCACTTTATGTCCCTGTCAGTCATCGTTCCATCCTTTTTTCCCCACATTTTCGTGATTTGAAAAAATCTTGGCAGAGTGGGTGTGAAATGCAGTTTTAAGTTTGCATGACTGGTGAGGTTGGGCATCTTCTCAGTCTTCTGGATTTTTCTCTTCAGGGAATTGCATGTTCATGTCCTTTGTCCATTTTCTTACTTGGTTTTGTTCCCATTGGGTTACCCATTTGTTTTGTTGTTAATTTATAAGAGATCTTTGTATCTCATACCCATATTTTTCACGTGCATTGCAGGTATCTTTTCTAATCTCTTACTTAATTATTAACTTGATTTGTGGTATCTCTATGCACAAACCAATTTCTGTTTTCTAAAGTCAGTGTAATTTTTCCCAAAGTCAAATTTGAATTATTTGCTTAGAAATTCCGGTGCAGAATAGGGTAACAGCCCTGAGAGCAAAGTTCTCCTAGTATATACAGGAGCTGGAGAGGCACTGCCTTCACCATGTTCTCTGGGTAGACCTACCATGCAGGGGACACATTGGGCACATACCCAAGCAAGGTTTGTTATGAGCCCTGTTGCCCTACTGTGGGAATATCCAGCAGGGCAAGATTTACTTGATTGCATTTTGCTGCCTCTCACATAGTTGTGTCCTCCTTGTGCCTCAGACTTATTGAAATAGGCCATATTTTTTCATTAGGTAATATTGGCTTTAAGAAAACAACATTTCCAGCGGTGTAGATCTTGCAGGTCCTGTAGGGCAGTGGATATTTTATTTCAGCTGGATCAAACCCTGAAAGAGGAATGGAACAGATGTTTGAATTTGGTTAAACGCTTTCAATATTTATTACTTAGGTGACCTAGTTTAGCAGCAGTTGTATTAGAAAAAAACAAGGCCATTTGGGAAAAACAGAGTTTATTGCATTCACTTTAAAAATCAAAAAACTTTCCCCTTTTAATTTTAGTTAGCTTGAATGTGGGGAAGTAAAACCCCAAGAGATTCTCTTCCCACTTTGAACAGATATTTACAAGTATACTACATTAAAAATAGTTTCCCATATGAAATATTTTTTGATGTGACTAGAGAACAGTTTTGGAGCTACAGTTCTTGATGTGCTTATAACTGAGTTTCGGAGCTGGGGGACTTTTGAGGTCATCTCATAGAGCCTTACACCTTATAAATGAGGGAACAGACTTAGAGGAATTTGATCCACGGCTCTCAGAGATTCAGTGGCACAGGCAGAAGTACAATTTGAATCTCCAAAATCTGATTCAGTGTTTATGCTTTCTCCATCTTGAGTGCTGTGGGTGCCGTGTCCTGGAAAAGTGAGCTCTTGGATCCTTGTACCGTTGTATCCATACCTGACTCTAGGTGCCAGTCTCAGAGCTCAGTGTAAGGAAGGTGCTGGCTAGGAAGAGGTAAGACTGTAGAAGAACAGCTTGTCTGACAGGTTCCCACTATCTTTTTCATTCTTCCGGGTTTATAGGTAACGAGGAAGGAGTGTACAAAGTTAACATCCAAAACCAGAAACCAATGAATGTCCCTTTCAGCTGCCATTAGGGTCCATGATGGAGAGTTGACTAAAAATTCATGTAAATACAATAGCTCTAACAGTGCTGTGAGAGAAGAATTTGGAGAATGAGCAGTTGGGTATGAAAGGCTTCCCGGACAAGTGGATATTTATTTCCCATATCTGGCCAACCAGCCATTTATTCCTTGCCGTGTTGTAAGACATGGGTCACTGGAGAATGTAACATTATGGCAGCAGAGGCTGAAATCTCATCATGTGGTATAAGGAGCAGCTACCAAAGGGAAGAGTGTTAGAAAGCAGGAGGGGAAAGAAACTGAAGTGATAATGTGGGGGATATAACATATACCTGATTGTTACTGTAAAATTGGCATCTTAAACAGTTGGCTAAAAGGAGACAAAAACATATTTGGAATAGACTGAGATGAATAAGCCTTACGTTTTATCATCCAGAAATACTGAAGGATGGGGAACAGGAAGGGTAAGAAACCTGCCCTTTCCTTCCCTGTTTTTTTATTATTATTTTGTTTAGTTTTGGGTTTGGTTGTAGGGAATCTGGGGTCTTTTTTACATAGGTTTTTTTTTTTTTAATAGTGGTAAACCTTGGCCATTTTAACCTTTTTAAGTGCACAAGTTACTGGCATTAATTACATTCATGCTGTTGTGCAACCATCACCACTGTGTTTCCAAAACTTTGTCATCACCCCAAACAGAAACTCTGTGCCTATTAAACTATAACTCTCCATCTCTCTCCCACTATTTTTCCATTCTGCTCTGTCTTCATAACTTTGCCTATTCTTGGCACCTCATTTAAGTAGAATCATACAGAATTTGTCCTTTTGTATCTGGCTTATTTCACCTCACATCATGTTTTCAAGGTTCTTCCAGGTTGTAGCATGTATCAGAACTTCATTCCTTTTTATGGTTGAGTAATATTCCATTGTGTGTATATCACATTTTGTTTATCCATTCATCTGTCAAAGGGCACACCTTAGGTTGTTTCTACGTTTCACCTATTATGCATGATGCTCCAGTGAACATTGGTGTACAAGTATCTGTTCGAGTCCCTGTTTTCAGTTCATTTTGGTCATATACATGGGAGTGGAATTGCTGGACCATATGGTAATTATGTCTTTAGCTTTTTGAGGAACTGCCAAACTATATTCCATAGTGGCTGTGGTGCTAGGTTCCTTGACTCTCTATTGGAAACTGGTGGAGGTCTCTCACTTGTAGGTATAGCTATATAGATAACTGACCTCAGGGTTGCTGAATGGGACTGTAAATTCCAAACTCAATATTTACAAATAACTTCAGAATTTTTTTTAATAAAAATTGTTTGAAACAAACATTGCTTTTAACTATACATTTGGGCAGTCTCTGAATATGAATTCTAATGTTACCAGAGGGGTGAAATCCTGTATTTGTGCTCTCCTCCTTATTGGTGGAGGGGAGTAAAAGAACCTGACACCCTTGTGTGTGCATCAGATATTGTGCTAGGTATTTTCACACACTTAACTCACTGATACCCAAGAAAAGTATAGGTAAAGTCATATAATTAATGTACCTCCATGTTTACTAAATAATGAGGCTTCATTTTGTAAACCATAGAACTCACAATTCTCAGATCATTATATCAGAGGAATGAAAATGTTTCTCTATGCTTGTAATCTGTATTTTGATCAAGGATCACACAATGAATTGTAAAAGACTTTATTTAGATTATGTGTGACATTAATATATGTTAATTAATAAAACTGAATCGTTTTTAAAAAAACAAATCCCACTTCATGTTGTCTTTACATTAACTTTGTGAGGTGGATATCATTACTCTCATATTGCAGTGAGGAAATTGAGATAATTCTCCCGTTCCTTCCCACGGCAAGTGATAGAGTTAGGATCTGGTTCCTAGAATTTGATGAAAAAGCTTTGCAGTTGTCACTTCCTCAGTAGGGTAGGAGCCCTTAATTATTGTTTACATTTTGCATTTTTCTTAGATTGTATTTAGTTAGCTTTACCCTGGCCTCTCTTAGTTTAGATAAATAGGAGATGGCTGCAATTCCTTTTAAATTTGTGTGCAGGGATGCTGTCCCAAGTAACCAAACGTAGTAACTCATTTTTGACAAAACTAAGGACTTTGGTTATTAACAATATTTCCTTCCATGGTTACTTGCTAAATAAATCATCAAAACCTTGAACTGAATAAGTTTAGTCATCTGTGCTTTTCAGAGCTTTTGAGCAGTTACCTCATCCTTTGCAGATAGGATATCTGCCTCATTAGCTTGTAGCTTTTTTTTAAATTTTATTTTATTATTAATTTTTATACAGTAGGTTCTTATTATCTGTTTTATACATATCAGTGTATACATGTCAATCCCAATCTCCCAATTCATCCCACCACCACCACTACCCTCCCACCCCCGCTTTCCCCCCTTGGTGTCCATATGTTTGTTCTCTACATCTGTGTCTCTATTTCTGCCTTGCAAACCAGTTCATTTGTACCATTTTTCTAGATTCCACATATATGCCTTAATATACGTTATTAGTTTTTCTCTTTCTGACTTACTTCACTCTGTATGACAGTCTCTAGGTCCATCCACGTCTCTACAAATGACCCGATTTCGTTCCTTTTTATGGCTGAGTAATATTCCATTGTATATATGTACCACATCTTCTTTATCCATTCGTCTGTCAGTGGGCATTTAGGTTGCTTCCATGTCCTGGCTATTGTAAATAGAGCTGCAATGAACATTGTGGTACATGACTCTTTTTGAATTATGATTTTCTCAGGGTATATGCCCAGTAGTGGGATTGCTGGGTCACATGGTAGTTCTATTTTTAGTTTTTTAAGGAACCTCCATACTGTTCTCCATAGTGGCTGTATCAATTTACATTCCCACCACCAGTGTAAGAGGGTTCCCTTATCTCCACACCCTCTCCAGCATTTATTGTTTGTAGATTTTTTGATGATGGCCATTCTGACTGGTGTGAGGTGATACCTCATTGTAGTTTTGATTTGCATTTCTCTAATAATTAGTGATGTTGTGCAGCTTTTCATGTGCTTCTTGGCCATCTGTATGTCTTCTTTGGAGAAATGTCTATTTAGGTCTTCTGCCCATTTTTGGATTGGGTTGTTTGTTCTTTTAATATTGAGCTGCAAATATATAAAGAGCATGAGCTGTTTATATATTTTGGAGATTAATCCTTTGTTCATTGATTGGTTTGTAACTATTTTCTCCCATTCTGAGGGTTGTCTTTTTGTCTTGTTTATAGTTTCCTTTGCTGTGCAAAAGCTTCTAAGTTTCATTAAGTCCCATTTGTTTACTTTTGTTTTTATTTCCATTACTCTAGGAGGTGGGTCAAAAAAGATCTTGCTGTGATTTATGTCAAAGAGTGGCCTTCCTATGTTTTACTCTAAGAGTTTTACAGTGTCTGTAGCTTGTAGCTTTGATAATTAGAAATAGAAGAAAAGTGGGGATGTGCATGGCTGGAATTTCTTTGTCTTTTCATTCTTTTTTCCTCTCTTGCTATTTGTTTTCTCTTTTTCTTTTTGTGAATACTAAGCAATATTGCCACCTTACATGTAAGTAATGTTTTCTACTTTTTAACTTTTTTCTTCTAGTTTTACTGATTTTTTTTCCTACTTTTCAAAGTACTTGTAAATAGATGATCTCATTTGATACAGGTTTTAAACAATTTCATATACTTGTAGTTTGTAAACTCTTAGAGAATGGTTTAGACACATAAAAACAGAGAAAATAGTATGGAGAAACTCCAAAGTATCCATCCTTATCAATTCAGAGCCAACTGTGTTCTTTTATACTCTGCCTACTTCTCTTCTTCCCCCTGATTATTTTGAAGTCAATCTGTAAATATTTAGCATATATTTCAGTATCCCTAAAAGATAAGGGCTCTTAACACATACTCTCAAGACCTTTATCCCACCTAAGATAATTAATAAAATTTATCATTAAGAATCCAGATAAATTTCCCTAGATGTTTCATAAGTTTTTAACAGCTTATTTGTTCAAATGGGGATCAAAAAATATTTATCGTGGCAGTTTTTGTTTCTTAAATATTTTGATCTGTGAGTCCCTCTTCCCTCTTTTTTTGTTTCCTTGAAATCTCTTCACTGAACTGTAGATTTTGCTGGGAAATTAACATGTACTCTGCCCGTTGAATTTGCTGTAAGTGGTGTGTAGGTCTAGATGCTTGATCACATTCAGGTTTGCTTTCTGATGGGACTGCTTCCTAAGTGGCAGTGTGCTCTTCCATCATGGGGCATGTGTTGTCTCTTTTTGAGATGTTAGCAGTTATTGATTATTGACTACATTTCAATAGGGGTAGCAAATATGGTGTTTTAATTCTATCCTTTTTCTGCTAGAAAAATTTTCCAAACCATCTTTCCTCAGTTGTTTGCTTGAGGTTCAGTTTGTATAGAGAGAGTAGCAGGTTATATGTTGGGCTTTTTCAGAGAAACAAAACCAATTGCATGTGTGCATATGTGTGTATGTATATATATACCGTATATAATGAGATTATTTTAAGAAGTTGGCTCATGTGATTATGGAGGCTGGCAAGTCCAGATTTGAAGTAGAGCCTACAGGCAGAGATCCAGGAGAACCTAACCAATGGTGCAGGTAATGTTAGAAGGTAGTCTGCTGCACAGTTCCCTCTTAGTCAGGGAGGCTGTGTCTTTTTGTTCTATTCAGGCCTTCAACTCATTAGATGAGGTTCACCCACATGATGGAGGGCAATCTGCTTACTCAGAGTCCACCGAGTTAAATGTTAATCTCATCCAAAAACACCCTCCAAGTTGAAACATAAAATTAACCATCACGGGCTTCCCTGGTGGTGCAGTGGTTGAGAGTCCACCTGCTGATGCAGGGGACACGGGTTCGTGCCCCGGTCCGGGAAGATTCCACATGCCGCGGAGCGGCAGGGCCCGTGAGCCATGGCCTCTGGGCCTGCGCGTCTGGAGCCTGTGCTCCACAACGGGAGAGGCCACAATAGTGAGAGGCCTGCGTACTGCAAAAAAAAAAAAAAAATTTACCATCACATGAGGGTGTAGTGCTAATTGTTGATTGACCAGTTTTCAAATAATGAGTTGATTAACATCTTCCAGAGGTGACTTAGTTTTTTTAATGAATGCATACATTTAAACATATTTCAAATAATTCAACTCAATCACAGTTATTCTTTGGCTAATGGAGGCTTCTTCAAATTGCTTCATTAGACCTTTTGAACTTCTAGACCTATAGTGATGTCACTTCTCTCATTTCTAATATGGATAACTTGTCTTCTTTCTCTTTTTGTGTATCAGTCTAGCCAGAGATTTCTCAGTTTTACTGATCTTCTCAAACAGCTTTTATTGACTCCCCCCCCCCCCAAATTAATATATTTCTGCTCTGGTCTTTACTTCATTTCTTTTTATTTTGGGTTTTATTTTCCTTTTTGCTGGTTTTTTTATTTGGAAGCCGAGGTCATTGATTTGAGACCTTTCTTTTCTAATATAGGTGTTTAGCATTACAAATTTACTCCTTGGTGTAGTGGTTTAGCAGCATCCCACAAATAGGTTGTGTTTTCATTTTCATTCAGTTCAAAATAATTTTTATTTCCCTTTTGATTTTGTCTTTGATCCATTGGTTATTTTGAAATTTGGTTTTTAGTTTACAAGTATTTGGAGCATTTTCTAAAGATACTTCTGTTATTGATTTCTAATTTAATTCTGTTATGGTCAAAGAACATAATTTGTATGACTCAAACCCTTTAAAAGTTACTGAAATTTTTTATATGGCCCAGAATGTGTTCTGTCTTGGTAAATATCTTGTATGCATTTGGGAAACATGTGCTCTGCCCTTCGGCAAAGTGTTCTATGAATGTCAATTGGGTTAAGCTAGCTGATAGTGTTGTTCAAGTCTTCTGTATCCTTACTGATTTCTGTGTACTTGTTCTGTCAGTTGAAAGGTACTAAACCTGCAGTTACAGCTACAAAGTTTTGTCTACTTCTCATGGCTTTTTTTTTTTAGGTTTTCGCTTCATGTATTTTGAAGCTCTGTTATCAGGTTCACAACTGTTGAGGATTCTTATGTCCTCTTGATGAATTGACCCATATCCTTATGAAATGATGCTTTTTATCCTTGATAATATTTTTTGCTCTGAAATCTACTCTGCTTATTATTAACAGCACCACTGCAGCTTTTATCTGACTCATGTTAACATGTTACCTCTTTTTTCATCCTTTTGTTTTTAACCTATTTGTGTCTTTATATTTAAAATGGAATTGTTGTAAGCAGCATATACAACACCTGGGTGTTTTTATTCAGTCTGACAGTCTTTGACTTTTCATTGAGTTAAGACCGTTTACATTTTTTAAGCACTTAATTTCAGTCCACTTCATTTAAAAAAAAAATTTTATTGGAGTATAGTTGATTTACACTTCATTTTTTTTTAAATCTCCCAAGCATTATGATTATTAAACTTCCCAAGAGGAGGCCTTGCTCACTGTGCTTCTTAGAGTCTCTTCTTCATTACAGCTCTTTTATTATAGTCCCCTCCCTCCTAGGAACTTCGGATTAGAGGGTTGGAGAATTCCTTGAATGTTCGCATGTAGCAGTCAGGTGCAGAAGACTCTTCTAACCAGGGCTATTCCAGGGCACAGGGTGCCTCTGAGAGGCCAGCACTTGAGGTCAGACACATGTCTTCAGAGGAGAATGTGAAGACTGTGAGAGTAGTGTGAAGAATTGTTGGTGCAGCCCTGAGCCTTTCTCCCTTGTTATCCCAGACAATTCATGTCTGGCCCCAAATGCTTCTGACCTTGTTGGCATAACCAAAGCCATACAGTAGATGGGACTCACCTTCCTTAGAAAGCGGGTTAGGGACCGACCAGATCTTATTTTTGCATCGTGTCTTTATGGCACATCCTCAGCCCAATGCTAAGCAGTTTATCTCCAAGGGTTTTCTCCAACCACATTCTATACTGTTCCTTTGAGGAGTTCTAATAAAAGTGATTATTTTCTTGGCCATCCCATTACATTTTCAGTGATATTCTAGCATTCCTTACACCCAAGCCACCCAAACAACTTGAGTACAAGGCCACCTTCCTGTGGCCTTAATGGGGCTGCCAAAAGACACAGGTGGAAGTTGTATTTTTTTTATCAATTTCTTTATTGTTGAATCTAAATTCCTGTGTTCCTGGCTGCATCATTTCTGTGGACATCTTCATTGCTACTCCTGGAGGCCATTGGCTCTTTACTCAGGTATTCATGACACCTGTTTTGTGATGAACGCTCATGGTTACAGAAGTGTTTCTCAACCTCAGAACTGTTGACATTTTTAGCCCGATAAGTCTTTCTCATGAAGGACTGTCCTGTATGTCATAGGATATTTAGTAGCATCCCTGGCTTCTACCCACTAGATGTGAGCGCCTTACCTCCAGGTCCTGATAATTACAGATGCCTTCAGATATTGCCAAATGTCCCTGGTTGGGAGTCAAATCACCCCAGTTAAGAACCACTGGTAAAAGAAAATCGGTTCCACTTGGTTGAGTTTACCATGTTTATTCATGATGACCACCAAAGCTCCCTTAATTTCCATGTCTTTCCAACATGCCCCCCAACCCCCAATATCTACCTTCCTTAATTTTATTTTTTCAGTATTTTTTGTCTTTTTCATCTCATTTGCAGTGTAGGACTTTTTACTGGTCTATCCCTACGTTGATATTTTCAGTGTAATCTTTACTTTCTTCCTGTTCTCATGACTGTGTTTGCTTGTTTCGTTTCACTTTCTCTGTGTTTGTTCTGGCGTGCTCCAGCCCTCACTCTGTTACTGGAAGTCTGTGATGTCCTTTAGTCTCCTCATCAGCAGCCTTTTACCTCCTTATTTTTTTTGGTTGGATAGATAATTTCCTATGAATGGGGTTACTGAAAACAAACACTTGTCTCCCCTTACCTCTGTGTGTGTGTGTGTTACTCTGCCTAGCGACCTCTTCCTAGAGGGAGGTTTTTCTTTGTCCGTCTCTTTGCACATTGTCCTTGAACTTTGCAGGAGAGAGCCTTTCTCCCTCAAATCACAGCTTGCATTTCTTATTTACTTTGGTGCATTCTGTTCTTTGAGGCGCATTCACCCACGCTTCTAAGCTACTTGAAACACAACCAGGGCACATATGACCAGTTGAATTTTGTAAAGAGAAAGAGGCCCTGAAAGACTGGAGGTGACTTCTCTGTGGCAACACTGTTTCCTCTCCCAGTTTTTCTTCATCCTGATTATAAACCTGAGTGCCCTAATCATAGGGGAGAGGGTTTGATCATGTCAGACCTACCTTCTGTGGGAAACATTTTATGGCCTGTTGGAGGCTCCCTTCTGTGAGGTCCAAAGCCCTTTCCTTAAGTGGAAAGGGGCTTGGGTGTTGCCAGATCCTCCCACCTGCTCTACAGGTCAAATAATGGATTTAGCAGAGATATGGAAAAATTTAGTCCATTCTCGTGCCAAAAATTGCCACTGTGAAGGCAGAAGTGTAAGCAGTGTGTAACTAATCCCTTCTTTTAAGGAAAGAAGTTTTATGTAATTGTTTCCTTTCTAGTTACAAAGATAGAGGTTTACACAGATTCAAGTCTTCAGATGGCTGGCTGTACCCCTGATTTCTGGCCTGCTTCTCTCCTTTTCTGAGTGTCACCAGTAGAGCACCCATCAAGTGTTTCACCCCATGCAGTCCCACTCCTGTCACTAGTAAAGTGGCAGTGCTGAGGGGGCTTTGACCTACAACCCAACCCAGTGGCCTTTTCCAATTGCTTGTTTCCCTGCCTTTCCTGCAGCAATTTTCAGATGGTCCTCTCTCCTTTCCATCTAGAAACTTTCTTCCACTTATCGTTTCTGTATCTATGTTCGTTTTGTTTTTATCTCCTCTTGATTTTCTTTGTGTCCCCACCACTTAAGCGCAACTAGCCTCCAAGACTGTGTGGTTCCATAGTTTTTCTGAAACATTTTTGCCTTAGAAGAATTTGGAACATCACTGTTCCTAAACTCAGGCTTTCTGTATCTGCTCCCCAGAGATCCACCCCACATTTCTATCTCTAAAACTAACATAATTATCTTCCCCACACACTCGCCCTTTTTATCTGACTGCCTTAACTCGGCACACCTCCTTGCCTTTACTTTTCCTCTTGGACTTGAACCAAAAATACCCTTCTAGTCAACCAGGCTGGAAACCTTCATCATCACTTGACTCCTTTTCCTTTTGCTCCCCGCCACCCTTAATTTAATCCTCAAGTCCTATTACTCCTTCTGGTAGTGACCTCTGCCAGTTCTAGATTTATTCCCTTTAAGTGTTGTCTAAAAACTGCTTGCCGTAGGAGATGAAGATTCAGCTCATTCATTTCACCTCTCGTTCCCCACCCTACCTCTCAAACATCATTGTTTAGTATTAAGAGTTTGTCTCTGCATACTCCACCAGCACATTTAAACCTCTATTTCCTCTTCGGTCAACCTCATCTTTCAAGGTTGTGAATGTTCTCTCATGACCCTCCATTTTGTAAGATGAGGGCAGTGGCTCTCCTCATCTTCCCTTCACTTCTCCTCTTCCTCTTCCAGAATTTTCCAACCTCCGCCAGCTAGGTATGTATATTTATATCACCTACGTTGGTCACATGGGTTGTTTCTAGCAGTTACAGCCTTCGCAATATTGTCTGTGGGTGTTCCACTCAAGGCAAAGCCCAGTATAGGGTGCTTGGGTTGCTCCCTCTGTGTGTCCACAGCCAACATCTCTGTGCTTTCTGAAGGAGTGTGTTTCTAGCATCAAATGGGAATGGATTCTCCCTTTTCCCATTCCGTCAATTGAGTATATATAGTCAACTTTCTCCAAAATCTCAATCATGTTTTCCATTCTCATGACTCCCCCTTTTCTCCCTAGGATCATTCTCCTGGAGCTCCCTGTCTCCTGGTTGCCTGGCAACCTTCCTTTTAGGGGAAATATGGGAAACCAATCTGGAAGCTAGGGGATCTCCAAACACCAGAATGAGAGGGCCTTACTCTGGGGGAGTAAGTTTTGTGGTTTGTACCACATAGTTCCATTCTTTTAGAGAAGAAGACTCATTTTTTTCCCTGATGGGGGTAGAAGCCTGACCCTTGGATGTTCTCTTTGCTAGAATCAGGGAGAACAGCTGCCTTCATATGTAGCCTTCTTAGTGAAGACACCAGTGTTCAGCCCTACTTCTCATTATCACCCTGTGCTTTACTTGGTTTGAGTATCCAGAACATGTCTGTGGTCTCCTGGGAAGATGGCTTCCTCTGTGCCTGTGCGATTTTTTTCGACCAGTGTCCTTAAGCTACTTTGTGACCCATTAGGAGTCAGGAAGTCATGACATCAATGTAGTAGTTCAAGACTGTCATTTAAAAAAGTGACAGGAGAGAATATTCGTGTCCTTTGCATAGTAAGGATAAATATACTATTTTGTAATACTTAGCTGTATTTAAAAAAATATGTATGGATGTGTACTGGATCTCCATGTAGAATGTGCTTCTTACTGTAGATTGAGATAAAAGAAGTTAAAATATTTAGGTATGGCTTCCTTCCTGCTACAACAGTCAACACTTCTCAGTCTGCCCTGCTCTCTTACAGATTTGTTGAAATTTTTCCTGTATGTGTTAATGGGCTTTGTGAAACATTTTTAGTATCCTTGGTCAGTACCTGTGCCACACATCAGAAAGGATGCTGGAGCCGAGACCCTGAGGTCTCCAGCTCTGTCAAATGTGAAATTCTTACTTATGGGACTGAGTGGATATCCTGGGGAGTCCAGTGGAGTGGGGGAGGGGGGAACACTAAGGGCTTGGGACAGTAGATGTTTGTCAGAACAGAGTACTTCAATATTTTAATGACTAGTGTGGCTGTCCTATTGCATAACAGCCAAATGTCAAGTCTGGATTTTTCTTTTTTTATTCCTTACCTATAACTTTTAGGGCTTCCTTGGAAGGGAAAATATATGGGTGCCCCCAAATCCATTTTGAACCAGGGGTCCTGTAGTTTTCATTTTAATCTAATTTTCTTTAAACATTTTGGTTTTCCCTTAAAAAATTATTTATAATGCTATGACAGATCTGATTTTCACTAGCGATTGTTAAGCCTTTTTTTTTTTTTTTTTTTATGTAAAGGGATGGGGGAAGAGAGGAGAAAATCCCAATTGAATGAGATTTTTTTTCTTCTTCCCTGGGAGGTAGGAAACACTACATATAGTTGAGTAAAAGAGAAGGAAAAGGGCTTCCCTGGTGGTGCAGTGGTTGGGAGTCCGCCTGCCGATGCAGGGGACACGGGTTTGTGCCCCGGTCCGGGAAGATCCCATATGCCGCGGAGCGGCTGGGCCCGTGAGCCATGGCCGCTGAGCCTGCGCGTCCGGAGCCTGTGCTCCGCAAAGGGAGAGGCCACAACGGTGAGAGGCCCGCGTACCGCAAAAAAAAAAAAAAAGAGAGAAGGAAAAGAAGAGTTAAAGAGGATATATATTTGTAAGGCTGAGAGATGGTCCAAAGTGGAAATAATTGTGAAGGGTGAAATTAGAGGAAAAGGTAGATGCCAACCATGAAGGAGGAAGTGACGAACGGAGAGTAGGATGGTGATTACACTTAATTTCTATTTGTGGAATGAGTGAGTGGACAGTTGCCTCTACTTGCCCCACATGGTGTCACTTCTTATGGCTTTGCTTCTGCATGAAGCCACGAGACAGAGTGGCCTGTCTGTTCATCTGTGTGTGTCTGTGTGTCTTTGCGAGCACATGTATTTATTTACATAATCGAATTGGAGGAAAGTGACGGAGATGGAGGACGAGGAAGCACAGCTCTGTGTAGTTTCATATTTGCAATGTGTTTGTCGCTTGTAGTATAGTTATAGTAAGACGTGGGTACCATTACCAGTACTATTACTCATTTCCTTTAGTTAATGATGGCTGAGGTTTGTTACTCAAGTTCTAGACCTGGTACAGTTCTCTTGTAGGTTCATTACCTTTTTGTTATGTTTAGGGAAAAGGAGCCCACACACACATGTGCTTTCAGCTCGGTTTCTTGCTGCTTCTCACTTCTGTGATTCAGAGGGGAGAGAAAGGGAGGACCTCAACTAGAAGGCAGAGCCCGCGGTCACCCTTATCTGGCAGTGGTCAGAGCAGGAATTAGTTGTAGCAGCTTCAAGGTCTCTTGGAATGCCGGGCTGTCCTCTTCTGAACAGGAGTCAGCCTGTACTTCTCTCAGCAGGTCCCAGTAGTATAGTGACGGGGTTGACAGTGTAGCTGGGGAGCGAGTTGCCCCTGAGATGAGAAGGAGGGCTTCCCCTTTCCACAGGGCTGACAGAGCAGCCTTGTGGTTCTTATCAGTCACCACCAGATGTGTCCAGCTGTTTCACTTTCTACTTCATCCCAATCAAACATACTTAAAGTTCAAACCAACACTTACATCATCAAAACAAAAGTGTTTACAATGTTAAGCTTTAGGCTTTTAGTAACTTAAGTCAGTCATCCAGTGACAAAGAGAATGCCCTTCCACGGCATTGTGTCTGGGAAAATCTAGGCGCAAGATGTATTTTCCTAGGCTTTCCTGGGACTACAGGGTTGAAAGTAATAGGTTTAGATCACTGACTGGCTAAGAGGGAAGCACCCTTAATCCCAGCCTCTTCTATTTGTCTCTAATGGTTGTCTTGTCTCACAAAATACCTCATCCATCCCCACCAGAATGAATCCGATAGGCTGGATTTATTCAAGATTCTGCTACTGCTTTTGATGAGACACTGTGTGGGTGTTTTTGGTGGCTTGATGATTTATCTTTCTTGCTCGCCACCCGTGGTGTCTTTTCTTCCTCTTGTTCACATAGTCCCTCATTAGGGCCAGTCTTTTGGGAAGATGGTTGACTGGGCTAAACTCATGCTAATAAGGTGCCACAAAACCCCGGTTATAGTATGGTAGTTTGGAAATATTGTTCGGTTTAGATGGCTTTAACGTGTCACAGTCAATAATATTCAAGATTATAGCAGAGGGCAAGTTTCCTTCCAGAGGCTCAGTTTGCTGCTAAAATGGTCTGTTCCAACAATTTTAATAGCAAGTTTGCATTTTCCAGGATTAGTTGGTATATCTTCTTTATATTCTACATTGTTTGTCTTGCTTAGTGAATGATTTCAATTCTGTCCCTCAGGGAGTGATTAAATCTTGATGAAGGCTTATTTTAAAGTATACAGTACATGCAGCAGTAGAGAACTGTCATAGAAGAGAAAAGGGTTCAACCAGGAGGGTGAAAACACAGTAATCGTGTTCAGGAGTCCTCAGAGGTCTTGACTCGTGTCATTGACAAAATTATGAGATTGTCATAAGTTATTATTCTTATTATTCTTAGAGACTAGTAATTATGAAACACTTAACCTAAATAGTACAGTTTTAATCATTGAGATACAGCATAAAATATTAAAATAACTGTTAACTACAATGATATGAGTGTGTTTTTCCCCATCATCATAATTTATATTTCAAAAGATTATAAAATATTTTTCAGTTTTTATGTGTTCAGATTTTTACAAGAATTTTTTTCTTAGCCCTGTGCAGTAGATATTCCATGGTACAGAATAGGAAAGTGAGGCTCAAAGAGGTTTAATACCTTCCTGATATACATACCTGTTCATGTATGTTTTTGTCTTAAATATAACTTGCGTGTGTTGCATGAGGGCTCATGGTAGCTGTGCTTTCAGTGCTTTGATAGACTCCGTCTGTTGACGACCTGTATGTCCTTACGCTTCTTGACTAGACAGGCAGAGTCTCCTTTATGCTGGAGGTTTCCAAGGGTAAGGTGTTATTATTTCTTAATATGTCATGACTACAGTATTTGAAGGAAAAAATTAGCCTTGCATGAAATTTTTATGCTCCTTTCTAAGTTTAACTGATTTCTTATTCTTTCCTTCTTAGTTGACTTTAAAAGTCCATTATTAATTTCCTTATCCTTACTTTGTTTCTTTCCAGAGTGACACCCCTTTCCTCACAGAATGTGATGATTCATCATGGCCAGGCCCAGGAATATGTGCTCAAGCCCAAGTACTTCGCAGCTCAGAAGGTGATTTCGGGAGAGCAGTCTACTGAAGGTTCATTCCCTTTAAGATTTGGACACGATCATGTGGCAGCACCTTTTCAGTGTGAGTATGTCCTGTCAGTCATCTTTCTAAGTTACAGTATCATGGTTTGGAAACACTTCGCTCTGTAGATGGCTTTAACGTGTCACAGTAGATAAAGTGCAAGAATCATTTTTTAAAAATCCATACTGGTTCCTGAAACAACCAGACAGCAATATGGTTTCCTTCTTCAGAGGCAAGGCAGTTTTCCTGGACATTGCAGGATCTGAAGTGACTTGCCTGTAATGCTGTTTCTGCAAGATGCCTCCGTTTCCAAGATACACTTGCTCTAATTTTCTGTGCAGTTGTGTGGCTGATATGTTTACATTGATAAAATATTCTCCTTAGTGAGCTAGCCAGGGTTTACTCCTTGTGAGATGTGTGCAGCGTCCTGCATTACCCTCCGAGATTTACCTACAGCGGATGTTTTCGTGTTAGGAGGGCAGTGTTTTTAGTATATCGGTTCCATGGTGTGGCAGGTTTTACTGAGTTTGTAAAGAGCTATTGTATCAGTGGCCAGCTTGGTTAATACCTCGCTAGGGGGGAGGTTCAAGGACAAGCCCCAGCTCAGAGGGTGGGGAATGTGATGATTTGTGGGTTAAATATTACAGAGTGTCTGCTGGCAGCATCTGGAGAAAACGTTCTTCAGTGAGGCGGCAGACCGTTCAAAGGGGAGAGCTGGATGCACGCACTCCTTCCAGCAGCTTCCTGCTCTGTCTCACGTTGACGGATGGCCTGCGCCATAAGTAATGAAAGAGAATGCCAGTTGTGAGGTTGAAAAGGACTGTCTTTCACCACTCAGAGTAGCGCGGAGAGCTGAGAGAGAATTCTTACTACTGTTTGGCGCTTCAGAAGCCTGTGTCTGTATGGGCTTCATTCCTGGGGAACACCTCCACATCCCGGAATTGGCCACTTAACAAAAAGAGTAGCTAATACAAGGTATGTACATTCCACTTTTCATCTTTGAAGAAAATTGTGCTCAGGACTTGAGGCTGGACCCCAGAGCAATAGTCTGAGGTGATTTATTGGGATGATGAGGGAAGAATGGAGAAATCCTGTAGATCAGCTCCTTGCCCTTTAGAAAGGATAGCTTCCAAGTTATTTGCAAAACAATAGACGTATCGTCTTGTTTTTAAAGCTCCTTTGATTTCAGTGCTTAATAGCTGTTCTCTAGAAATATCCCTAAGTATGTAATATTTTTCTAATCTCTAAAAATCTAAAGAGGTACTACATTTCCTTGAAGCTTTATATAGATCATATTTTATAGAAGCTCTCCAAAATTAGAATGTGATGGGAAGAGTTTTTGAAAGCTTATGATCATACTGATCAAAGAATTCTGAATTTCATGGAGGTGTCAGGAAAAGATGGTTTGGGAATCTCTGGTATTAAGACTGGAGACTAGTTTAATTTGCCTGAGTATCATCTAGAGCAAGGGTCTGCAAATATTTTCTTAAAGGACCAGATATTAAATATTTTAGGCATTGGGAGCCAAGATACAAATTGTGGATGTTACATATAGGTACGTACATAACTATTTAAAATGTAGACATTTAAAAATGTAAGAACTCTTAGCTAGTAGGTTGTTTAAAAAAAAAAAAGTCAGGTAGCTGGCTGGATTTGGCCCATGGGCTATAGTTTGCCAACTGGTAATCTAGAGACTTAGTTTCTCAATCTACTAAAAAGACAACCTATGGAATGGGAGAAACTATTTGCAAATGATGCGACTGACAAGGGGTTAATATTTAAAATATACAAACAGCTCATACAACTCAGTATCAAAAAAAAAACCAACAACAACCACCCAATCAAGAAAGGGGCAGAAGACTTGAATAGACATTTTTACAAAGAAGACATACAGATGGCTAACAGACACATGAAAAGATGCTTAACATCTCTATAAGAGAAATGCAAATCAAAACTACAATGACGTATCACCTCACACCTGTCAGAATGGCTATCATCAAAAAGTCTACAAATAACAAGTGTCGGAGAGGATGTGGAGAAAAGCGAACCCTTGTACACTGAGGATGGGAATATAAATTGGTGCAACCACTGTGGAAAACAGTATGGGGGTTCCTCAAAAAAGTGAAGATAGAGCAACCATAAGATCTAGCAATTCCTCCATATGATCTAGCAGTTCCACTCTTGGGTATGTATCTGGAAAAAATGAAAACACTACTTTGAAAAAATACATGTGCCCCAGTGTTCAGTGCAGCACTACTTACAATAGCCAAGATATGGAAGCAAACCAAGTGCCCATCAACAGGTGTTTGGATTAAGATGTGGTGTGTGTATATAAACAATGGAATATTACTCAGCCATAAAAAAGAATGAAATACTGCCATTTGCAGCAATGTGGATGGACCTAGAGAATATTATGCTTAGTAAAATACGCTGGGCAAAGACAGATGCTGTATAATATCACCTATATGTGGAATCTAAAAGATACTACGAATGTATATACGAAACAGACTCAGAAGGGGAGGGGGAAATTAGGGGTATGGGTTTAATAGATACAAACTACTATATGTAAAATACATAAGCAACAAGGATATACGTATAACACAGGGAATTATACCCATTGTCTTGTAATAACCTATAATGGAATATAATCTGCAAAAATGCTGAATTAGTATGTTGTATACCTGAAACTAACACAGTATTGTAAATCAGCCATGCTTCAATTGAAAAAAATCAATCTGCTGAAAATATATAGATTTTGGACCTGATTGACTGGTGCCTGAAACAGGACAATTAAACCAAAAGATGCTCTAGAGGCCCTGTGTGTAAGCAACTGTTCTTCAGTGTCGCTGTTCCCAGCAACCCCCCCTCCTCCCCATGATGATTCGCCGACGTAGCTCCACTTGGTTTGGAGGCAGCCAGAAAAGCATGAACTACCAGGAAACCAGTTGTGTTAGATAAGTCTAGTTTCCTTTAATGTTAGTGTGACATGCCACACAGCGCTGGGGAGAGTAATGGATGTTACTCCTGGTTGTTTATAGAAAGCCTTTTGATACTGATGGAAATAACATTTTCACTGGTTGACCCATTAATGGCCATGCGGCTGGACTGAATTGCATGAATCACCATGAGTTCCTCAAACATAGAGTTACTCTATGACCCAGCAGTTCCACTCCTAAGTATATACTCAAGAGAAGTGAAAACGTGTGTACACAAAAACGTATGTACAAATGTTCATAGCAGTGTTATTCACAATAGCCAAAAAGTGAGAACAACCAAACTGCCCATCAACTGATAGTAGATAAACAAAACGTGGTATATCTTGCCATTGGCTGTTCAGCCACAAAAAGGAATGAAATATGATACGTGCCACAACGTGAATGAACCTTGAAAGCATACTGAATGAGTCCAGGTACAAAAGAATCAGATCACATATGATTCCATTTTTATATGAAATGTCTAGAACAGGCAAATTATATGTAATATCCATGCAGACAGATAGTAGATTAGTGGTTGCTGGGGGCTGGGGAGAGCAGGAATGGGGTGTGACCATTGATGGGTAAGGAGTTTCTTTTGGGCTGATGAAAGTGTTCTGGAATTAAATGGTTATCATGGTTGCACAAAGTGTGAATATGGTAAAGCCCTGTCATGTTAAAAATAACACAAAAATACTTAAAAATTATTTCCAAAAAAGTAGTTATAAAAATTTCAAGGAATGGAGGGCACTGGTTCTCTCAGAAGTGCTAAGAATGGTGTTGGGTAGAGGGGATCTGCTTCATCCAGTACCTCCTTCGGTAATTTGTAGGAAAGATTTGACTATGTAAACCAAATTCTGTTGTGGTTGGTTTAGTAGTGTTTTTAACCTAGAGGGAGGGAAGTTGAAATGACATGATGATAACATTTAAAGGCAATCTTATAAAAACAGTCAGTTCAGATTATCTTAGTGTCTGCTCAGGAGCAGACCCAAATATCTCTCTCACACCTAAAGAGATTATTTCAACACAATGCACTAGAAAAAGATCTTGCTTGAGGGTAATAAGTATCCATTCCAGACTATCTGCTGTTGTGCTGAAAATACCATGGGGTGCTTGATGATGTTAAAACCAGAAAATAACATTTCTATTTTGGTCCATGGTGGAAGGGTTTTGTTATCATCAGGGTTAATAATGGAGAGCTTCCTAAGGTAGAGTGTGGAGTTCCTTATAAAGGAGAGCTTTAGGATGTAGCTGAAAAGCTCCCTAGACTACTGATTTGCGGCATTATGCAAAGAGTCCGAGAGCTAAGAAATTGGAGAATCTCTGATTTGAATATTCACCTGCTCCACTTTTTTTTTCTATTACCTCAGTTTAATATTTGGAAATTTTTAGAAATGTAAACTTTTATAATTGGATTTCTCATTGCTAATTCCAGTGGTTTTCCTCTCAAGGTGGACTTAGCTTTTAAAAAGGTTAATTATATTTTAAAGTTGTCTATTGAAATCTTACTTCAGATTCAACAAAGCCAAAATCTTAAATTTTAGGAAAGGCAGACACCATCTTTTATATACTACCTTTCTAAAGTTTCTAAAATTGATACAAGTCAGACTCTTAAAAGAGTTGCTAATTTATCTCCTGATGTGCTGAGAGACATGAGAGAGTGATTGATTATTGGCATTGAGAAAATATGATACTGTTCAGTTATAAAAAGTTAGGAGAAGCCCACTTTTAATTTTTACTTAACTTGTTAAACATAAGCTTTCTGCTTAGGTAAACACCCATAATGGTGCAGGAAGCACATACACAGCCCCATTAGGCCGCTTCTGACAGAAGAAAACCTTATCGTGCCTGCACTGGGACCCCAGGAAACATCTTAGCCCTGGATCCTGTGGTCTGTGCTGACCCCTCCCATTCCTTGCAACAGGCCAGTCGACTCAGCTTCTGCTCCCACCCTCACCCCCCCCCCCCACATGAGTCACGGGCTGACTGGAATTCCTGGCTCCCCCATTTGAAGATACAATAGCCCTCCTCAGCAGGTCTTAGGTCTGAGAGGGAAGCAAAGAGTCCATTGAGCAACTTTGCTGCCCAAATCCCTGCAGCCCAGTTCTGGCCTGACCGCAGTCCATGTTCCCATACTCTGAAGAGCACGGGCCCCTTGGACACACGAGCCTTCCTCTTTTAGCGACACTGTGGTTGAATGTGCTAGCATTAGCCTTCAGGCTGTGTTCACACTGCCACCAAGAAGCATAAGACATGAAAGTATCTCAGGGTTTGATGGCAAGTGTTATATCTCCCCAGGAAAAAAAGTTCATGTGTCTGGAGTACAGATTTTCTGTGGTTGCAGACTGATAGAGCGAAGATGTTGCCATTAAAACTGCATCTTCCTGGTTGTCCTGAGAGAAGAGAGTAGTTCTGCAGAAGGTTAGAGGACACATCCAAGATTTTTGCTTTAGCAAAACAAATCTGAAGTTTAAAGGATAGGCAGGCAGTGTTTGGCTTGGGCTGTTGTGCTTATGCCAGCCATTTCAAGTAGGTGGGCAGGAATACTCATTAAAGGCTCAGAGGCACAGTGCTAGTAACAGAATCTTCACAGGGAGGGAGTCTGTGGTGTAGTTCAGAGCACCCACCATAGACGGAAGTTGGCTTTAAGGAAGACCAGGTTCATCCTCCACTTACCAGGCCTTTGCCAAAAGGGAGAAACCATGGAGTGGCAACTAGAGGAAGGCAAATGTAGATGTAATAAGTACAGATGAGAAGACTTGGAACGAGATTCTTAAGTGCAGGATGAATTTGCAATATGGATGCCTCCAGAGGAAGAACAGTTGGAAAATGCGGGTGAGGAAGAGTCTGGTCCTGAGAACCACCCTCACCTCATTGGGGTGTTGAAGTTTAAGATATGAGTGATAGGAAGATCGTGTGAAGAGAGAAAAGGGAAGGGGAAATCAAGTGTGCTGGCAATCCCAGTTCTCTGAGATGCCCTCTCTGTTAGTTCCTGATTGGTTGGGAGCCCCACTAGGGCAAAGCTTTGCAGACGGACAAACTGGGCACTTTGGAGGAAGGAGAATTCCGTAGGCTTAACATTCTTCAGCACTCGAAATCCTCCCCTGCACGGAGACTACCCTTAGCTTGTCATGTGCAGGTAAGTGTCTCAAGGGAATGGCTCCACGCCAATACAACAAGTACGAAGTGACAGTGGAAGCTGTACCAGCCAGAAACGATCTTACATGAAGCTGATGCAAACTAACAAATGATTTAGCATTTAAAAAGGATACTAGGGGGCTTCCCTGGTGGCGCAGTGGTTGGGAGTCTGCCTGCCGATGCAGGGGACACGGGTTCGTGCCCCGGTCCGGGAGGATCCCACATGCCGCACAGCGGCTGGGCCCGTGAGCCATGGCCACTGAGCCTGCACGTCCGGAGCCTGTGCTCCGCAGCGGGAGAGGCCACAACAGTGAGAGGCCCGTGTACCCCCCAAAAAAGGAAAAAAATAAAATAAAAAGGATACTAGGTGTGAAAACATACTGCCTGGAGGAAGGGTTGATAGTAAAGCTCTGTGCCTTTTCCCTTGTAAAATCAGCAAGTTCCTGGAGCTGCTTGGTCATCCCCACACAGTGTTGTTTGGGAATCAGGAGCACTGAGCCAGTTTCCCAGCCATGTGGCTATGTGGATCTTAGCACTAAGATGGCCAGAAGAAAATCACCCAGTCTTCAATAATTTCTGGTAAAATCCTTGTTGGCCTTAAAAGCCTAGACAGCAGAGCATCTGCATACTGGCTATAAAAATTGCTTGAGAAAAGCCTTCTGGTGGATGTGGGTGAACACCAAGGTTTTGCTGAGTTTGATGTCCTTAGGAATTCAGGTTCCTTTGAAGGACAGAGTATTACCTATTACAGAAGTTGTTCCATGTGTGGTCTTGCCGTGGCCGCCGTGCCTCCGTTGGAGGGGCGAGGGCAGGTGGTTTATTTCATCCAGGGGTTATTTGGTCATATCCCAGTCCCGGAAGGTATGTGGATGTGAACTTCTCATCGCCTGATTACTCACGCACAGTTCAAGATAGCTGGGCAGTGGTAGGCATGGACTGATGATAAACGCTGCCAAGAAGCTTATCCAGCAATGTGAAAACAGTGGAGGAAAACCTAGAGTGAGAGCATTATGTAAGCTAAATTCCCCAGTGGGCAGCTTTCCGTGCCAGAGAAAGAGGCTTTAAACCCAAAGGGCCCAAGGTTTCATAACAAGCCAATCCAAGGATATTTCTGGGTGTTGAGACCGAGTTCAAGATATTGAGAAACACTGTGTGGCTCCAGAATATTCTGTGACCAAACTGTGATATTTCTAAGGAAACATAAAACACATGAATTCACAGTTTGCCTGAGGGAAACTACAGTGCAACGTTCTGGTAAGAGAAAACTTGAATTTGAAAAAAGATGGTGCCTACTCAGCCTCAGGATTTATTTACCAGAAACTGAGGGCGTGACTTGCTTTTTCTTCTAAATGGGAAAATAGCTTCTAGAAAATTAATCATCGTTAGAGTTGAAATGATACTTTTGATACAAAAGTTCTGCTTATGAGGTGTTATAAAAGGAATTAAAGTAGAATGCTTTGTCTTCTTGTGGGTCAGTCTCCTTGTAGAAAGGTCCTCTTAGCATTGAAAATGATGGCCTTGTGGTGAATCTGTGCCCACTTTGTGGAGGTAAAGACCTCAGTACCTTCTTTGTGTTTTTGTATGACATTTCTTAAAGAAGTTTTTGTGTTGTGATTATCTACAATTTTAGTTGTGCATTATTTTTCAATATTGACTTAGTATTAGCGTCTTATGAAATTGTACTTCAGCTGAAAGCCAGCTGTCCTTGTTCTCCCTCGCTCCTCGCATACGAAGGTAGTAGAAATTAATACATGGCAGGAGTAGGAGGAAAACCTTTCTTCCCTAGAAGGTAATCGCAACATGGTTCTATGTGAGTAATTCTTCTGGCAGGCAAACTTTAAATAATGAAATATGTGTATATACACATAAACACACAAATATATTCAATCAAATACATAAATGTGTATTATTTAAAAATTTACTTTTTTGGAGCTCCTTATAGTATCCATATAGCAAGTATCCATTAAAAAAGTTTTCTTGTAGCCCTAACTGTGCTTCACAAGTTTCTCTCAAGGTACCAGTTTAACTAAATGAAAACATTTTAGGTAGGCAGTGGTGGCTCTTGTAAAAAAATCATAGATATTTTAAAATCCTTGTATCCTAGAAACAGATTTGGAAAGCTTTGCTGAAAGCAAGCGAGCATCATAGAGCAGGTGAGAGGGTATTAGTCATAGTTTCTTTTGGTTGATGGCCTCTGGGCTTCTTATGTGGGATCGAGCACTCTCTTTTAACAACGTCTGGAACCCCACACACCAGGCAGCTGCGCTGCTTGTTTTAATGATCACCATTTAACGGCTGCAGGTGCATCTCAGGATCGCTCTTTCCCCAGCAGGAATGATACTGATGAAATGAATCAGAATCTCTCTTAAGGTGTTTGTAAGTTAGAGCTAAGCAGTACACAACTGTAACAAAAGTGAAACACCAGCAGAAGCAGCCAGAGAGAAGCTTTCTATCTCATTAATGTTGTGTATAAGAATGAAGTTCATCAGCCTTTTCTGAAAAGCACTGGGGACAGGGCAACATATAATGGGGTGCTACAAGTACTGTGGATTCCCAACATCATCTTTGCAGTTACTGAAATGTGCCCTAGTCTCCATGAGGGCTGGCTATCCCTGGATCTTCTTGGGGCTTATCTCCCTTATTGCTTCACACAGCTTTACCATACCATTCCATCACTCCAGATAACATGTACCCCTCACATTGTGTTGTGGACAGAGACTCTGGCTAACACATGTTCTATTTGTAGCCTTTCCTCTAACAGCTGCCTGTCCTGACATCGTACCCTTCCCTCTAACAGCTGCCTGTCCTGACACCTCAGAGCATCAAACATTGGGGTGGGCTTGTGATGGATAGAGGAGTGGATGGGTCAGTTCTGTCATTTCCTCACGACTACTGAAACACCTAAAGAATTGTTCTGCCTGGCCTGGTTTCAGTAGGACCTGATGTGTTACCGCATTTATGTCTGAGCAGCCATTGGGATTTTTAACAGAAGCATTCTTGGGTCTCAGGGATTCCTGCTCATATGGAATGGAGAATGTCCAGTTTAGAGTTTGGTAGTGAGTGCGGATAGGAACACTTTCAGTAACACTTCGAAATCCCATTATACCTTTTATTCGTTCATCATTATTTTTGGTTTGGGTTTTCAGGCAACCACAAAGCGGGGGGCACGGAGTGTGTATAAATTCATAGCAGACATTCTCTGCCATGTCTTGAACCTGGAAATGTAGCGAAGTTAGAGGCCTCTTTTAAAGGAGTTTAAAAATACTCTTAGCAGAGAAAGTGATTCATAATGTTTCTTGTCAGAGATCCCAGTTTCCAAACCACACCTTAATATACCTCAAGAACATACAATACATATTTTAAAAACCTGCTCTTGGTGTTGTAAATTATATTCATGTCTCTGAAGATCAGGAAATTTGGACATAGGCTCATTTATATTCTCCAAAGACACTGTGGATTCAATCCTGGTCTTTCTCCTCATCTATTTAGCACTTACCATATGCCAGCCACAGTGCTAATTGCTGCATATGCATTAATTCAATATGTTAACATTGTAATATTAGTACATTATTAGTCTTTTTTTTTTTTTTTTTTTTTTTGCGGTACGCGGGCCGCTCACGGTTGTGGCCTCTCCCGTTGCGGAGCACAGGCTCCGGACGTGCAGGCTCAGCGGCCATGGCTCACGGGCCCAGCCGCTCCGCGGCACGTGGGATTTTCCCGGACCGGGGCACGAACCCGTGTCCCCTGCATCGGCAGGCGGACTCTCAACCAATGCGCCACCAGGGAAGCCCTATTATTCTTTTTTTGAAATAAGTTTATTTATTTAATTTTTGGCCGCACTGGGTCTTTGTTGCTGCACATGGGCTTTCTTTAGTTGCGGTGCGTGGGCCTCTCATTGCAGTGGCTTCTCTTGTTGCGGAGCATGGGCTCTAGGCGCGCAGGCTTCAGTTGTTGTGGCACATGGGCTCAGTAGCTGTGGCTCGCGGCCTCTAGAGTGCAGGCTCAGTAGTTGTGGCGCACGGGTTTCGTTGCTCTGCGGCATGTGGGATCTTCCCAGACCAGGGCTTGAACCCGTGTCCCCTTCCTTGGCAGGTGGATTCTTAGCCACTGCACTACCAGGGAAGCCCATTAGAACGTTTTTTGACTGTTTGAACCGTTACCCTACGTGTTATGCATGTATTTGTCAGGAAGCAAAAATATAACAAGGTATAAATTGCCAAAGCAAAACTTGTTCATTGAAAAGATTGCTACTTTAGGTCTTCGTGTAAGTTACTTTCAGGTGAGTCCAAAGTCAAAATTTGACTATATTTTAAAAAATTGTCAACTTTATTATATGTAGGACTTTAATGACCATGACACATTTAAAAAATTATCTGAATATAGAGCTTCTGGGAAGAATTTTTTTAACAGAAATAATCCAAATGCAAAATAAACCTTTCTAATCAGTGAGTTCCTATTGCCGTTTGAGATCCATTTCGATAGCTTTCAAACAAAATGAAGCAATCAGATCTTACCCGGAAATTGTGTCAGAACCAAAGTCCACAGTAGAATTTTACTTTCTTCTAGAGTTTTTAGTAGTAATTATGATCATAAAAGCAAACATTTCGAGGTGAGATTTCCCCATGTTTACAAGCTCTTGTGTGTTCTGCTCTGTCATTTATCTTGGAGTAAGTGTTGCTGCTTATTTGAGTTTTTCCTCTAAGAGCTGACTGTATGTAATGAGAACCTCTTGAATTTGCGTATTTACCAGCTTATGAATCACATCCGTACAAATTATTTCGTATGGCCCCTGCCACGGCCTTGTGAGGTAATGGGTTGGATGGCTTTATTCTGCATGTCTTTGTTCTACTCTTGACTGCAGGATTGGGAGGGTGGAGCCAGAGCGTGGTTTTACTGTATCCCATCTTGTTGAACCTCTATCCGTTTCTTGGACAAATGAAACTCTTAACACTTATTCCATAAGACTGTTTGTTGTAAGAATGAAGTGAGATGGCATGTGACACCTCACATGCTGCCAGACACGTAGTCTGTGCTCCGTCTCTGTTAATTTCCCTCCTTCATCCTGACCTTCCCATATGTGCTCCATCTTCATTTCTCTCCTTCATCCCAACCTTTCCAAGTGCCTCGTGTCGTGTAATTTTCAAAGTACTGCTCATTAAAAGTGTGGGAGAGGCGCTGGGGTTTTGATGGAAGAGAGGGCTTGCACTGAACTCCCAGCTTCTACCATTTCCTAACAAAATGACCTTGGTCAAGTTTCTGATGAACGTCTGTGTAGTTTCCTAGTCTGTGAAATGGCTGAGTGTAACTTACACGGCCATGGTATGTATTTGAGCTTTGTAGCTTAGTAAGCGCCCAGTACATGTTTCATGGGTCCATCAGTCACGCAGACAGGGCTCTGTACATTTAGAAAGGCCCATATATACTCTTTCTATGTTCTCAGAATCTAGGCAAAAAAAGAAGTGGAGAAGGGTGTGTGTGTTTATATTATCTATTGCCTTGTAACCGAGCATTCCGAACCTTAGTGGTTTAAAGCAACAAGCAATATCTTACGGTTTCTGTGGGTCAGGAATTGGGAATTACCTTAGCTGATTGGTTCTGGCTCAGGTTCTTTTATGAAGTTTCAGTCAGGGTATCAGGGAAGGGCAGCGGTCATCTGAAGGCTTGCCTGGGGCTGGAAGATCTGCTTTCGGGATTGCTCAATCACGTGGTGATTGGCAGGAAGCTTCAGTTCTTTGTTGCGTGGGCCTCTCCATAGACTCCTCAAGTATTCTCACAGCATGGGAGCTGGCTTCCCTCAGAATGAGTGATCCAGGAAAGAGAGCAGGATGGGAACTGCAGTGCAGTGCCTTTTATGATCTAGGCTCCGAAGTCACAAACTATCACTCTGCCTTATTCTGTTCTTTAGACACGAGTCGCTAAGACCAGTCCGGGCTCAAGGGGAGGGGAACTGGACATCATCTCCTGAAGAAAGACATAGCAAAGAATTCGTGGACACGTTTTAAAACCATCAGTGTTCAACAGGAGAGGCATTAACTTGATGAGAGTCAAAAGGGAAAAGTTGAAAATGAGTAACCTAAAAAGAATTAGCTGACAGCTGAAAAACTTAAAATGTGTAATTACACATCAGTAATTCATTTTTTATTGGCAACTAATCATTTTTCAATTTTATTTATGACATGATACTGGACCGTATTTAGATATAATATGACGACTTTGAGAAAAGGGATATTTAGGCTGAAATCTTGCCTAATGGTGAGATCTATTGAATTTGGCAGTAATCCCTTGGGGAGAGTAGCTGGGGCCATTTGATGGAGTCATTTAAAAACCGAGCCAGGGAGAAATTTGTGCTGGGGAAAAAAGAACTGACGGAATTGGTGTTCTGCAAGCATAGATATATCTGATTCTATAATTCTAAATTACTTTAGAGATTTAAGAAATGCCAGTTTTCTTCTATTATAACTAATAGCTTCAACAGTTTTTTCTTTCAGTTGAATCCATCAAACTTTGGAGGAGTTTTGATAGTTGCACAAATATTCCTACGTTCAGCTTCCTTAGTGCTTCTCAAAATAAAAGGCATTCAAATTTCTAATATTTTGTTTGTACTGGGTTTTCATTACCTGCATGAAAGAGTTGGGATCTCTCAGAGGCACATCACTGTATCTACTCCTGGCCTGGCAGCTCCAGTAACTCAGAATGCCTGTCCAGGGCACAGTAGGTTTTGGTTTCCTTCTCTATCCTGTCTTTTGACTTTTTCTTTCAAGCAAATTTAGGTTTTGTAAAGTGTAACAGGTCATTTTCTTCCTTGTGTCTGCCTTCAATATAAGAGGGAAATTTCCAAGCCCCTTGTGGAAATAGTAGAACGTTGGTGGCATTCAACTCCGTTAATGTTTTTGTGACTTCCAGGTATTAGCTGTTGGAGTTAAAGTCACTTCTCTGCCCTTTGTTTTGTCTGTCTTCCCCTGTATTCCCGGCCTGAGTTCATTTCCTCCCACTGTGTTCTTTCCCATGCCACTCCCCTCTCGCCACATACTCTTTCCCATTCCCAAAAAGGGAGAATCACCAGGTGGGACGTGTGTTTAAAAATAGCAAAGGAGGATGAGAATACAAACTGTTTTCTTTGGCTTGATTGAGGCCAAGGGAATGTTGGAGGAGAGAAACATACATAAATAGAAGTATGTGCGAAGAGCCAAGAAAAAGTGGAATGTATGGTCGTGCCTAGGTTGGTGAGAACCGTGGATGGGAGTGAAAGGATGAAAGGTGGAGAGAAAGGAGGAAAGGTTTTCTGAGTGGGGGGGGGGGGTGGGGGGGAGGAAACCGTGAGAAGGAAGCAGGCGTGTGAGTGAGGATCGTTGGACAGTTCTGCCCGGCTGATCCCCTGGCTGTATGCGTGGTTGCTGAAGTTGAGGCTAAATTGGATGTAGGTGGGCAAGAGTCTTCATTTCCTTTGAAGGAGTTTGATTTTGTTGGAAATATTTGTTTTAACAATTACATAGACTAAATGGAATCCTATTTCTCCGAGTATGTAGTAGAGATAATTGGGGACCCTCATGGGGAGTGGCCCCTACTCGATCAAGCTTGTGAGTAAGTCATGAAATTTGTTCCTTGGTACACACGCAGCCCAGTAGATATGGATCATTTTAGTCAGACTTGCTTCTCCACGTACAAGCAAACATGTTATTTATGGAAATGGTGAGTGATAGACTGATAACAAGTGCCTCCATTGCCTTCTTTTTGGAAAAACAACAAATGTGGGGATAAATAAAACTTAATTCTGTTCTAAAATTAAGGGATAGAAAATTCGAATCATGTGAAGCGTGTCTAGCCCACTGCTTCTGTAAGGAGCCCACACAAACTGGCCAGATTGAATGAGTGTTAGAGATGGAAGACAGGTAAGTGTTTACTGCCCTGCAACTTGTTCTTTTGATTCAGAGACAGTGGTGAAGTCCTTCCCTTAAGCCTCTTCCGCTGCCCTGGCCACAGTGTGGAAGCTAGAGAGTTACACTGTGGTGAACGCTGACATAGGTTGAGGGAAGTGGAGACTTTTCACATGAAAAAGTGCGTCTTTTCAATGGTATTTATCCCTCGGGAGATGAACTCTTAGAGTAACATCTTGAACCATGATGCCAAAAAACTCCTCTAAAAAATCCCTGGGCAAACTTATTTAACCCTCACCAAGTATGCTTGCCACAATTGTCAGGATTCTAGATCCAGGCCATGAATTACACTCTCAATTCAGAATTGAGAAAGTGGGTATATTGTGCTCCCTCACGTTATTCTTTATTACTTTTAAAGTTATTACTTTATGACTTTTAAAGTATATGGTGCTCCCTCCTGTTATTCTTTATTACTTTTAAACACAAAACACATTAAGTCTTGTGTTTCTTCAACTCTGCAATCACAGCATCTCAAATACCACTGTTCATTCTGGAGGGGCTGGTTCTCTGGTACTAAGAATTAGCAGAGGAGAGATTTTCACATGCTCTAGTTGGGGGCTTTTAAAGTCATGTTGAAGAAAACACCACGGGACAGTGGCCTGGTGCAGTTGTAGGACACCAGAACTGGGGAGGGTACCCCATGAAGTATGCCTGGTCGGTTGAATCCCCTCAGGGTCTATGATGTTAAAGAAACATATTTTACAGAAAAGGTCAGAAAATGAAAATGTCAGAAAGTCATCCGTTTGTTTTGCTAGTTCTCTACTTTTATTACCAACTATATTTTCTTTCCCCAAATATACTGGGTCAGATCCTGCTGGGTGAGTAAACTACTTATTGGGTAAAAGTTAGCTTCTCTTGACTGTAAAATATATTATACCTTGAAACGTATTTGATTTTGTTCCAGGGATAAAAATAGGACCTTTTATTATATTTCTAGAGAAGAGAACTTAGGTTTGGTATTTAAAGAGAGAAAACTCCAGGGAGAAAAAGGAAAGAGTAAAACAATCCCATAGTCTCAAGGTGTGCTTTTTAAAGTCCTACTGGGGGTAGTGGAGTCTGGCTGGCAGGGCAAGGTTGAAGTTGAGAAAACGTGCGATTCTAGGTGAAAATCCTAGTCCTTAAATCTCGAGTCAAGCTAAAGCAAAGATTAAATTAGTGAAATGGGAAATGAGACCCAACTCCTAAAATAAGTGGAAATTTGGGATGCAATCTGCCATCTTTATTGCTGGACTTCTGGGTAGTCCCTCTCCCAGTCTCCCTGAGCTGGGAACCAAAGTGTATTTCTCTTTTTGGGTGGATTTAATGGCTTAGTGGCAATTCACATCAGACTCGAAGAATCTGGGTAGTAGTGTTTTTAATTCCCTAGTTGTTCTTAGCCTAACAAAGGGAATGAATACTAAGTAAATCAGAAATGTATTAAAAAACTAAAATCCTTGGACATCATCATCAGTTTTATTTATAAAATTAGTGGAAGTTTTCCCTTATGTGTCAATTTGATTTTTGCATAATACATTGTGGAATTTTGGGAGCAAGTAATTGTCTGTTTTTCTTTTGAAAAAGTGCTTGAGAAATTTGTTTCCTGTTTATTCAGTTATTCTGTCATTGGCATGTTTAATTGAAAATTTTTACTTTGTGTCATTGGCCATTTTTTGGTAATGTTTTAATGATTTTAGGGAAAAATGTTTTGTAATGATTGCAGGGTTTCCTGAATAACAACTTGTGCTTTCCCTTGATCTGAAGCTTTTGTGACTAAAAGATTTCTCTCTGACAAATATAGCATAAAATAAATGTTTTGAGGCTAAAGGTTTCATAGAAGTGTTCTTTATTTTCTTAAAAAAATTACTGACAGTTATCCCTTAGATAAATATTACTTCTTTAGTTCTCTGTCAGTGAAGTTTATTCATTCATTTGATATTTCTTGAGCACTTGCTATGAGACACATGTTGAGTATTTAGTAGTGACCAGACACATTCCCGCCCTCATGGAGCCTGTGTTTTTATGACAGTGATCCAATGCTAAATCCATAAAGCGTACTTATAAATAGGAAACGTAAAACAGGACACAGGGAATCAATGTGTGTGGGATGTTGCAGTTTTATGCCAGGTAGTCGGGAAAAACCTCCTTGAAGTCTTGAAGGTGAGGGAGGAAGCCATGTATATCTGGGGAAGAGTATTCTAGGCAGAGGGAACGGGAGGTTCCCTGAGATAGGAATGTGCCCAGTATGTGAGGAATAGCAAGGAGGCCAGAGTGAGTGCTTTGGGAACACGTGTAAGAGACAAGGTCAGGGAGCTCACAGCTTGTTGAGAGCCCGGTAGGCCCTTGTGAGGCCTTTGGCTTGTATTCTGAATGAGATGGGAAGCCACTGAAGGGAGGAGTGCCATGATCTGACTGCCACACATTAAAGAATGCACCGAATGCCGTGTGGGAAAAAGCTGTAGGAGGGCAAAGTTGGTAGCAGGAAGTCCAGCTGGGAGACTGTTGAAATAACCCAGACAGAAGATGATAGTGAATTGCACCAGTGTTTGCCATGAAGGTGGTGAAAAATTGTCCCCTCTGGAAATAGAGTTAACAGGGTTTGCATGTTGTATTGAGTCTCAGATGACCAAAAAAGGATCAAGAATAGACTTGCCATTTTCAGAGATGGGGGAAGACTTGAAAAGGAACAGGTTTGGATGTGGCTACAGAGAGGGATCAAAGCTTAATTTTGAATGTTTTCTTGGGACAGCCACTAGACCTTAGACACCTACCTAGCAAAGTCTCATAAGCAGCTGGACAGCTGGATTCTTGGACACACATCTGCAGTACTCATATGCACATACACAAGGTCGAGGGGGTCCAGGCTAGAGTTAAACATTTTCTATACAGAAATCTGTAGATGGTATCTAAATCCATGAGATAAAACAGGATAATAGCACCTGGGAAGTCGGTATGGAAAGGAAAAGGCTACAAAGACTGAGCTCTAGGGCTTCCCCTGGACAGGGTCATGAGGAGCAGCGGCCAGCAAGGCAGGAGAGAACCGTGAGAGAACAGGATAACCTAGAAGCCGAGTAAAGAAAGAGTAGCACGAAGCAGAGTGGTTCTTCTGTGTCAAATAGGCTGGAAGTTTGAGTCATAAGGAGCCAGAGGATGTACTGTTGGTTTTGGCAACATGGGGGCCAGTGGTGACCTTCACAAGGGCAGCTTTGGTGAAGGGTTGACAGCAAAAGCTTGGCTGTGGCGGGTTCAAGAGAGAACGGGAGGGGAGGTGGTGGAGGCAGCCAGCAGGGCAGCTCTTTGGAGGGGTTTTTCTTTAAGGAGAGCTGGGAAATAGAGTGGCAGCTGCAAGAGAGTGGGATGGGGACGATGAGAGGAGAGGTGTTTTCGACAGATGGGGCGCAGTACAGCGGGTTTGCCTGCTGATGGAAATGAACGGGGAGGAAGTCTTTCGGCAAGAGAGGAAGAGGATGCATTGCTTTAGCGGAAGGGTTGGCTTTAGGTAGAACCACCTTCTTCATCGGGAGGGAGGCAGGACAACTATAGATCCAGGTAAGTTGGTAGGCCTGGCTTCGTAGCTTCTAATTTCTCCATGAAATAATAAGTGAAGTCATACTTGAGTGTTAACTAGTTAACCATCTGCTGCATTTCTGCCAAATGAATATTTTGGGGACTGTCGTTACATTTTTAAACATGGCTTATGTTTAGTACCTGCTTTTTGAGAACTAAGCAATTCTTCAAAAAACTCAGAATATATCCAGAAACGTATTCTTGTATTAAATGATTTAATATACTCGCCTTCTTTGCCTCACTATAGGCCTGTCTCTTTACATGTATAAAAATGGAAAGAAATCATACATGTATCTGTAAGAGATGAGTAAGTGATACCGTTTCCTTCAGTGAATATTAAGGGAACATGGAAAGGAGGAGGAAGCACAGATGTTTTACTTTCTATCACCTGCGTAGCAACTCTTTCTCTACCTCTTCATTTAGTTAGTTCTATGTGGAAAAACCACAAGAGGTGGTACTGGAGAGTAACCCTAGGTTCTTATCTGAGGAAGTGTCCACAGCAGAACTCGAGTTCTCTGAGTTTCCTTCCCTCTTGGAGAGTTTTCCATGACTGGGGCAATCTGATGAAGTAATCGATTTGATACTGATTTCTATTTACATAGCACCTTCCTTGAGGAACAGAGTATTCTGTGGGCATTATTTTAAGAGTCCTGGAGGAGTTCAGCAAGGCTGGAGAGCTGAACGATCAAGTCTTGTTATTCTAAGCATTATTTAATACGTTTATGATTTGTCCTTCAAAGAATTCTTGGCCTCCCGGCAGGCAATGGATTGCAAAATGGGAGAATGAGCTGTTAGCTCAGTTTTTCTCCCACGTGACCTGGGTATTGACTCGGCTCCGAAGTCCCACTCAGTCAACAGGGCCGGATGCTTCTCCTTCGCAGAGGATACTGCCGGTGCTGGTTGGCCTCCCCTTGTTGAAGTTGGATGAATGCTGAAGTGCTGTCGCAGCATTCTGGTTGAATGCAGAGGCGAGACTCTTTGTTCATGACCTCTGATGTGAGTCTTGAACTCGTTATATTTATTTCTTTAGCTGCCTTTGCTTTTGGTCACATCCTAGTTTAATGACTGAAAGATGGCAGCTAGACTGAAGTCCGTCTGTCAAGAACAGTGTTCACATTTTTGAATTTTGCTCTGTCGTTAATGATGGGGAAGCAGAAATGAAAGCTTTTTGTATTGGGGAGGGTATCAGCTCCACTTCCATCCCATTTGCCATTCAGTCTGAACATCTGTGGTTTGTTTTAACCCACGTGCCAGCACCTCTTCTTGGAGGTATGAATGCACACAGGATCTGGCAGAAGCTGCAGACGGGATGTTGACTTTTGAGTGTCCTGACTGACTGACTAGGAGGCCCAGTGGAGGTGCTGTGTGGCTCCAGGCAATCTGTTTCTAGCCAAGGACTCTAAAACCCAAAGTTTGAAAGTGCCTGGTTGACATTTCTGGGGCTGATTTACCTACAGGGTAACTCACATGTTTTTGTCAGAGGGACCAAGCAAGAAAACTGTGCCAACCGTTGCCCTGTTAACTCCTGACTCGTCTGACTTTGGCTTCTCAGGTTTGTAATTCTTAATCAGCCAATGCGTGCAGCTAGGGATGATCTTCTTCCACTGATTTGACCCGTGGGCTTCACTCTCATCACTGGTGAAGCAAGGCTCTTGGACCAGAATGGCCTCCAGCATCCTGTGCACCCCGATCTCTGTGGGGTTGTACAGTCATCCTTTGAGTCACTTTGTTCCACATTTATTGGGTTACCTACTTTACAGAAGGCACTAGGGGTCCTTAGGTATTAATTTATTCAAGGCATTTGAGGAAGATGCCTCTGAAACAGCAAATGGCCTGTGTAGGAAAGGCCACTGTCACTGAAGTCCCACTGAGCTCTTGAGAGATGAGTAGTATTGTCTTCAGCTTGTCACATTGAGGAATTTGAAACTCAGAGCACTGTATGTTAGTTTTGAGTGCTTTAAAACTTAAACTCTTTTACACAATACCCTAGATAATGTGGAAATGATTTGAAAGTAGTGGAAATGATTTTAAAGGAGCGAACACAGGAGAGAATATTATCTAATGCATTTAATGTTTACGGAGATCCTCTCAGAGCTATGGATGACAGTCTAGTGTCAAACAGTTAAGTTTTTCAATGCTGATTTTGAGATTGTGGAAAACTTAACTAATAAGAATGGAGAAGTATTATAAATGCTTCCTGTAGACACAAGAGGATCATCTGAGAGTATAAGGGTCTCTTTTAGAATTAGATTACTTTATAGCAGAATGCTTATGAAACACGAGGGGGGAAATATGAAATAAAATGTATTTTCTGCTTCCAAGAAGTTGTGAACATTATAAAAATCAGAATTAAGTCATATGAAACTGTCTCTGCCTCTTGAAAATACAGATGATTCCAGGCCAAAAAGAATTTTTTTTGGCAAAGAAACTTACTAAGTTTTTTTAAAACAATAAGCCCAGAGAATCTCAAGTGCCTATAAAGTGACTACTATAGCTGGGAGGTAACATGGGCATAATGATTAAGGGCCTGCTTTCTTTGGATGTCTCAGTTCGCTGAAGTGAGCATAACTTAGGTGATGGTATGAGCATCTGCATGGCAGCTGCTGGTACTGAGAGTTAATGCCAGAGAAGACAAAATAGTTGGCACACCATTTCCAACTTCATTGTTGTTCCAAGGGCCAGAAAAAAACATAGAAGTTTATATTCTTTTGAAGTGGGACGATGTTGTCTCTTTTTTGTCTTGGGCTTCACACCCTTACACACACACAGTATTCTCAAGATATTTGTAAGCTTGGTCTGACAACTTAGAGTAAGCTGATTTTTTTTTTCTTCTACTGTAAAAAAAAAATCAAACTAGGTGAGTTTCGTCTGTTGTAGAATCAGCATTCCATTGTAGTTTTTAAAATTGATGAGGTATAGTCCTAGAGAAATTTTAAAAGTCCTGAAAACATTTAAAGCACTGGTTTGAAAACTGTGTCTTTCAATAAAGTTTTATTGGGACATAGTCACACTCATTCATTGACATACTGTTGTTGACAATCTGCTTTCCTGCTACCGCAGCAGAGTTGAATAGTTGCAACAGAGTCCTTTAGGCCTACAGCTCTAAAATATTTACTATTTGGCTGTTTGTGGAGAAAGTTTCTGGATGCTGTCTTGCAAGGGGCTGGAAGACCTGGTTGACCACTAGTATATCTTCACACACCAGACTATGTGTCTTGATCTCTTGCATTAGAACCACGAGTGAATGAGAAACAGTCTTGGAAAACCATTTGAAAAGAACTGAGGGTATTTCTGCTCCAGAAGAATCATTTTCTTTTAAGCGAGAGGGCCAACCCAAGTGGATCTCTTCAAGTCCCTTGTAACTTCAGCTTTCTTGGCTTCTGTGGTAATGTCTGTGAGGAGATGAAGGGCTGTCAGGTGGAAGAGGCATTAGATTGTGAGAATCTAATCTCTGTGACAAGCTGGGGAGGTGAATTAGGATCAATGGGTGCAGCTGACTGTGAGGACATAACTTCAGCTTAAGAATAGCACTTGTTAGGGACTGCCCATAACTAGACTGTGCCATCTTAACAAGTAATGAGCTCCCTGTCACTAGAGATGTTCAAATAAAAGTTGTCAGAAAACCTTTGAAGTCCCATTCCAACCTCGAAATTCTAACGGCTCCGTTGGGTAAGGTTTTTGTTTCCAAGCTCAGATTTGACCACATTTTATTTTGTTGTGGGCCTTTAGAGGCTTCTTGGATGATTTTCTGAAAACACAATGCTGGTCAAACCAAAGCAATATAAAGGGGGAGAATCTCTTCTGTTGGGCAGGGGATGGTAGAAGATAGGCTGACCCAAAGGCAGGCTTTCCTTTGCCCACTGCAGCAACACAGTGACCACAGGAAGGGCACTGCGTCCAATCAGCCTTAAAGCTTCAAAGATGAATCATGTCTCTTCTGCTGTCTTGAGCTGCTGCTACCATTTTTGCTTTCTGCCTAGGCTCCTGGGAAGCGGAAGGACCTGGCTGGGGGCATTTCACAAATGCGGATGTCAAAATAGGGTTTCTGTATTGTGCTTTGCCCCTGTTTATATAGGGGCCTGGCTGCAAGTGGCAATCCTGGATGAGGCCATCCCTTCTCTGTGCAACTCTGTTGTTACTGCACAAAAGCAGCCGTAGACAGTATGTAAATGCACAAGTGGCTGTGTTCCAATAAAACTTTATTTACAAAAGCAGGCAGTGGGCCAGATTTGATCCCAGGGCCATTGCTTGCTGACCCCTGATAAACATTGAAAGTTAAAACTGGCTGGAAAACATCATTTCTCATTCGCTCATGTTCTGGAGAAAAGGTGAAATGACAGGTCCAGAGTCATAGCATGGCTGAGCCAGGATTACCACCCAGAATCTGACTTGAAGATGAGTATCCACTATGTGATACTGTGCTGCCTCTGCTGTGTAACAGGTGATAGCATCTGGTTTTTAAAAGAGGGCTGTATGAATGAAAGAAATACCTCCTTTAGGTGGCTTGTGAGGAGCCGCAGTGAGAGCTCCAGGGTGGCATTTTAACCGAGGCAATCCTTTAGCCCAGGGCCTTGGCCTCCTTTTCTTAGATGGACCCTGTTCACAGTAAAACAAAATATAGGCTGCATAAATTTATATGGAGAAGGAGTGCCCGGAGTTGTGAAAAAGCACTGGGCTCCTGCAGCTGCGTCACAGGATTTGATCACTTCAGCTGGGAGTGCCAGGAGATTTGAGACAGATGTTTTCAGACATGCTGCATGCCTAAAACATTTCCAGGGGTCGGGCTGCAAATAGTGACTTAATAAGTGGAGGAACAGGGAAAGTATGCAAGTCGAGGACACAAGAGTTTATTCACCACTAGGTGCACGGCCAACCTCTGTGCATTACATCTGCCTGTCAGGGCTGGCTCTTTCATCTGTCGTGCCCTCCGTACTGCTCTTTGTCTGCCCGTGAATAAAGTGCAGCATTGTGGTTAGTAATCCCACTCCAGTGACTCGACTTCAAATGTGGTTTTGGAGTGCATCCCAGAGTTCTGTTTGCTAAGCTTCCTACTCCTGTTTCAGAGACACCACTGGATACAGAGCAGCGAGCACTAAAGGCTTCCCTCTTTCCTTAACCTGTCGGGTTGTGGGCTCTCTCTTTCCCCCTCTCCCTCCTTTCCTTTCTCTTTTTCCTTTTTTTTTTTTAACCTTCCAAGGCAAGTTCATGGATACTAAGCTGATGTGTTTGTTGTTCTTTTTCTCCCTGCCTCCACTCCTAGTGAGTAACCACACTGGCCGCATCAAGGTGGTCTTTACTCCGAGCATCTGTAAAGTGACCTGCACCAAGGGCAGCTGTCAGAACAGCTGTGAGAAGGGGAACACCACCACCCTTATTAGTGAGAACGGTCACGCTGCCGACACCCTGACAGCCACGAACTTCCGAGTGGGTGAGTTCTAACTGTCCTTGCCGCCTAGAGTTTGAGATCGTAGCATTTAGACACCCCCTCCATTCACACTGCTCTCTGCTTGAATGGGTTTCTGTCTATGAGTACGCATATGCTGCTTTCACGAGATCCTTTAAATTACTTTCGGAATAATTTTTAACTTGGTATTTGGTTTCTGAGAGAGATGGCAAGGAGAGTATTGCCCCTAATTGTTTATCGTGTATACAGCCTTGTGGTGATGGGGAGGTATCAGTAGGACAGAAGGGAAGAGGCTTTAAATTAAAACCCTAATGTACAGCTTGCATTGATCAATTTCAAGTTTTATCTGCTCAGTGATAAGTAGAATTTATGTTAGATTTGATTCATGTTATAAAATTTGGATGGTAGTGATTAAATTTAAACTTTTATGTCATAAATAGCCAGGTTCTTAAAAGTTTCTAAAAATTGTCAAAAATCTGTATTTCAGTTGTAGAAAGGGATACAGACTTGCATCTTTTGCCACGTTTCTGCTGTGTATCAAAAGGCTGAATTATAAGTTGATATATGACATGGATTTGGGAGAAGATATGCTAGTGGATTACTGTCAGCACTTAAAGCCTTTTAATCGTTCATAATTTAAATATGAACTGTGGTAGTTACTGCAAAAAGGCTTTTTACTTTTAAATTCTTGTTTCTTTTTTACTACTTTGTAAATGGAGAAAGTATTGCGGACCACTGAATGCTGTCACATTGCCATGTTGTCATGCAATATGGTATTTTTGTCACAGAAAAATGTCTTTTATTATTTTTTGACCAATTATGGTTTGCCATGTGTACTCAAATAATCACAGACACCCACGATACTTTATGAGTTACTCACAAGAATAACCCAAATGTCAGACAGATAATAACACTGGCTAGATCTGGTCTTTTTATGGAATATTGCTGTTTAGTCTTGAGAGCATGTGTCTAGGAGGTGGCGGCGGGGGGGGGGGTGTCTGTTTCAAACTGATTTCCATCAAGACAAAATACAAGGAGGCAGTTTGAAGTCCTTATTAGCTCTTTGATTATCCTACTGTTTTACTGTGACTCCGGTTTCTGTTGAGGTCAAAGCACTGCTCTCGATAGTCTATACTTGGAAAAAACATGTGCCCATAGATACTATTTAAAGGGGTATTGTTAATTTCCTGGCTATGATAGGGGTACTTCAGGCATATTTTTTAAAAGAATTTAACCGTTAGGTGCCAAAGGGCACATTATGCTTTAGCAGGACAGAGAGCTGAGTCTAATGGGAAGTGTGTTAAACTGATGATCAGGAAACTAGATTCTGGTCCTGGTCCTGCCAGTAACTAGCTAATCCACAGGGTGCGACCGTTAATATTTCTGGACCTTAGTGTTTCTCATCCATAAAATAAGTGGCTTATATTTAGTGATGTCTAAAATTCAGTCCATCTCTAAAATCCTAGGACTTTTTATCAGTAATAAGCCAAAGGGTTTTTCAGCTGTTTTACAGGGCTATAGACAAGGAAGAGAAAAAGCAATTCCCAATTAGGTTATTATGGGCTAAATGGCTTATTCCCATTTTTACTTTCCTTGTTTGCCTTCCTTACTCTCATTGCTTTTCTTCCTCCATCATCATCGATAATGTCTGCTCCTCTTCCTTTTGGCATTCTTCATAAACCTTTACAGTAGGAATGACGGAGTAATTGGGTGGGTGGTAATTTTTTGGCTTACAGTGTATTCACTTCGAAACTAAATATTTGAAGGCTTTGAGAAGCAGAGGAAGTCTTCTTGTTAAAACATGCTGCACACTTTCCTCTCTGGCATGAGAGCAGATGTTTAGGAACAGGATACACACAGCCTATTCAAAATACAAAATGGGACACAACTATTTACCAAAAAATCTCAAAACTGGCACTAAAACTCCGCCACAAAAGGATTGGCAAAGTAGTTGAATTTAAAAAAATAATAGTAAAAGGGAGAGGGCATAGTAATGAATAGTTTCACATTGGAAATCATGGGAATTGTTTCATTTATATCCTGAGCTATTTCTCTTCTGTACTTCAAATATAGGGTAATCTGACAGACAAGTTTTAAAAATTATTTTACTGAAGATGGTAATTTTGTAGAATTTAGAGATTATGATTCTCTAGAAATACAGAGAATTTCAAAATTCATTTTTAGGCATGTAAGATATCTTCTGGGGATTTACTGGTTTAATATAATGTTGTTACTTACAGGAAGTGGTTTTCTAATTGATTTTTTCTCACTATATTTACAATATGTTAAATCTTTTGACAAATAAGATGTGTTACATGGAAAATAGTAGTTTGAGGACAATTCAAAATGTATTGTAACTTGTCAGCTACTCTTTCGCCTCTGAATTTAAGGCTACTAAAAGGTGGGGACTGGTAGACTTTAAGGGGCCAGATAGTAAATATTTTAGACTTTGCAGCCCATACAGTGTGCGTCACAAGCACTCAACCCCGTGTGGTATCGTGACAACAGCCAGAGGTGGTAGGTACGGGAAGGGTGTGGCTGCATTACAAAAACAGTCAGTGGCCTGAACTTGACGCTAGTGCCAGCATTTGCTGACCCCTGCCCCAAGGAGTCAAAATAATACAGGGAAAACCATATAGATTTCATAGTTAAGGCAGCTTAATTAAATAATCCATTTTGATGATCAGAAGAGCAGAAATAATTTTTAACATTTCCATGGTGATGTCCAGTTATTTTGAAAGAGGTAGAATGGATATTATTGTCACCATTTTTTTGGACAAGGAAACAGAGGTCCACTGACTTAAGGGGGCCCCCCCTCATTACACAGCAATTCAGTTAGCTGGGACTAGAGCCCAGGTCTCCTTGTGTCCTCTTTAACTCTCTGGGGTCTGACTGTGATGTGTAGGAGGGACAAGTAAGGGAAGAACCTGAGGGAGTTGGGTTTTCTGGGAAGACCAGATGGTATAAAAGAGAATTAGCAACCGGGAGTCAAATAGCCCTGGGTTCGAATGCTGGCTTCTTCATATCCATTGGTCGTGCTTACCTGGCTCACTGTCCTTTCCAGGTTCAGGTCACTCATCCACACAATGCAGGTGATAATAGGTAGGTGGTGGGTTTAGTAGGCACAGGGGTGACATAGGTCCTTCCTCCCTTTTTTGTGCTGCTCCTGTTTTTTCTTTCTGGTCTATGGTGACTATGAGTCTGGGCTGGTCAGATGTGAGAAGCAGGTGCATTTCTTGTGACAAGTAAGCATGTACTCTCTTTTCCTGGGAATTCAGTGGGAGAAATAACCTTAACTTCTACTTAATGTGACTCTAAAAGTGAGGCCTGAATGAAGATGATGTCCAAGGGAAGTACTCTGAGATTCTAAGAGAAACTCATTCTTGTGAATGTGATACTGACATGATATAACAGAATATTTACATTAAGGGGAATTTTCTGTAAATACCACTTTTGTTGTGGCATTCTGACCTTTGCCTCCTTGCACTTTCCTCCCTTTGCCTTTTTACAAAATGGAAACATATCCCCGGTTTTAATGGCTTCTTTGCATTTCACGGGGGTATAATGAAGATGACCTCCTGGGACTTTTAAGTTGTTGCTTATGGAGTTATAAGTTTCTCTAATAAGAAAAACATAGGAATTCTCTGTTGCCACAAGTAGAATATTTCAAATAAAATAATACTGTTGCTTGGCATATCTTACTTGTAGAGAGAGAGATTGAAAGGCAATCACAATTGCAAAGCTAACACATTTGGTTTATGTGATCCTGCTTTCTCTGAGGAGTTATGAGGGACTCACGTTCCATTAGCACCAACTGAATACAGATAAAAAGTATTTGAGAATTTGAAAACTATGATCCCATGGTATTTCATTTGGTGCTTGCGTCCCCTGAGAGAGGTAAAGGGTAGTATCCGTATTTTATAGATGTGAGTACCAAGGCTTTAGTGGTTTGATCAAAGGTGACTTTAAGTCAGGTTTTCTTATTCCAGAGTCTAAAAACCTCTTCTCTTCCTGTGTTGCCTGCTATGACCATGTGTTAAGTGATTATGTAGACAACATGGTGCTAGATTTTCCAGGACAAGAAAATCGTAAAGCTGCCCTCGAAGAGCTTATGCTTTGAGGAGGAGATGAGGAGTGTCTGTAAATAACCCTCATTTAAGGTAGAAAGTTCATAGCAGGACCTCAGAAGAGGAGATTCCACTTCCAGCTGAGGAAGAATACTTTGAGAGAGAAGGGATGGCATGTGACTTTTCTGTTCAGTTCTTTGTGCTCTCCCCAGCTGCTAAACGTGTTGGCTCATAGTAGTAGGTTGTCTGACGGCAGACTGATGGGGGCAGTGCAGCTTGACACAATGATACGTTCCAGAATAAAGATGGATGGGAAGGGAGAGGTAAAGTTGATAAGGGAAGGAAGAATTTACCCATTTGAATGAGGCATGGAGACATGCAGGCACAGATGGTTTGTGGAAATTGAGAGGAGTTGCATTTACTGGTGAAAGCGTGAAGGGCAGTGATCCTGGATGGCAAGTCTGGGAAGGTAGGCTGGGGCACGGCTGTGGAGCACCTTGAATTTCAAGCTTAGGAATTTGGCTTTTACTCTTTCAGAACTTACTAAAGAAGTTCTCTGAAAAGGGGACATTGATATTTATCATTCTGAAAAAGAGAGAGGGAAGGTTTCTCAGTTTTTTAGGCAGGAAACTAGTGATCTAATAGTCTAAGTAAGCTCTGAACAGCCCACAGTAATGATGACAACCTCTAGCTGCTTTCATCTACTGTGAGGTTCCTTTGCTGCCCTACACTGGGACTCTCCCAATGTATGTCAGAAAGCCAACTCAATACTATAGTGTTTTGGGGTGGAATGGAAGCGTCCTTGATGCTACACTCATTAGGTAGGTTCTCCTCATAAGGATGGAAAAAAATTCACTCTCAATGAGGCATTAAATAAACCAACATCACTGCTCAGTCGGGAGAAGCATTGAGACTTTTTGGGGAGCGGCTTAGTTCAGACACTGAGTCCTTCACCTTCTTATCATTGTTTGGATCCCTTGGTGTTTATCCAGCACAGAAACCAGTGAAAGGCAACATGTCACTCTTTGAACTGGTGCATATATTTTCCCCTTAACACATTGTACAGGTTTTATGTTTTTTAAAGATTAGCCAATACAATACTAAGAAGATGGTTGCCTTTCATTTGGGCAAGTTAGAGTGCTTACGAACTTGTGCAACTACTCTACTCCAAAATATATTTAGCCTTGTGAAATTATCTTCTAATACTGAGTAAATGTCATAATGTAGAGCACTGCCTTTATTTAAGTTGTGAAGCACCCTTAAAAGGCTGGTATTGGGAACGTTATTCATCTAACATATACTTACTGAGCACCTACTATGTGCCAGGGCTTGGTTTAAGCTTTAGGAATATATAGCAATGAATAAAATAGGCAAAGTCCTTGCTCTCCTGCTATATTAAAAACACGTGGCTATATATCAATAATATATGAACCTTTAGGACATTATGTTGAGTAAATGAGCCAGTCACGAGAAGACAAATACTGTGATTCCACTTATGAAATATCTAGAATAGTCAGATTCTTAGAGAAAGAGAATGGTAGTTGCTGGTGTTGGTGGAAAGGGGGAAATAAGGAATTATTTCGTGAGTACCGAATTTCAGTTTTGAAGGTAACATTCGAGAGAGTATATGAATATATAATACTTAACACTACTGAACTGTACACCTAGAAATGGTTAAGATGGTAAATTTTACATCACATGTATTCGACCAAAATTTTTAAAAACTACAAAAGGGTGTACATTACTGTCAGATGTATACTATCAAAAATATACCGTCAGAAACATTATATATGATATAATGTCAGGTAGTGATAGATGTCATGAAGAAATAAAAAGTTGAGAGAGGGGAGATCATGGGGAGTGTTGGTGGGAGGTATGGATCACTATTTCGGGCATGTTAGGAAGGGCTCTCTGGTTAGATGCTACGTAAGCAGAGACTTAAATGAAGTGTGAGTGATGAGCTCGTGGAGGGAACATCACACACTTAATAATCTAACTCTGTGACTATGTTTGTTATTTTATTTCAACTGTAGAGCCTCTCCAAAGGCTGGTGTGAGAAGCATTCATTCATACTCTTCCAAATGTCATTTTGGGTTAGGTTTTAGTGATGTGTATGGTATGATGTGTAGGGAATCATATTTAATAATATCTTTAGATAAAGAGCCTCATGTCCAGAGGATAGAGCCAAGCAAGTCTTGTCCCCTGGGTGGAAAAATGGTCCTGGAATTATTGCACAAGGAATCTTGGTTATTTATAATAAAAAAAAGATAAGGTCTTAGATGTAGAAACAAATTACCAAAAACGCTGTGTCACTTCTTTCTTCAACATTATTTTGTATAAGACAGATGACATGATTTTGGGCTGGAGCTTTTAAGTAAGGGAAATAAAATCCGTTCTGTTTATGAGGGTACGCGCGCGCGCGCGTGTGTGTGTGTGTGTGTGTTAGGGGGAGGGTAGTGAGTGGAAGGGAGCTTCATGGAAAGGTAGTTCCAGGGGTTGGTCGGACCAAGGAAGAGCAGTAGGTTGACCCTAAAAGCCAAAATTGGGAGAAATCTTCTGATGCCCCTCACTTTCCCGGCTTCAGAAATCTTCATCTGATTGAAGATGAAGATTCCTGAAGCCGGGAAAGTGAGGGGCATCAGAGTGGGTAGTATAGAAAGTATGTCTGTAGTCAGAACAGTTTAAAAAAAAAAAACCTTAGGTAAAAGAGGGTTCAGCAGTCTGCTGGCTCTGTGAGAAAGTCATGTGTGATTGATTGCTGCTTTTAAGCTATGTCTGGCCTGTATCATGGGGGTGGATGGGACTTCTTAAAGGAGTCTTGCTAGGCTAGCCTAGGATAAATGACCTTTCAAAATTCCTTGGAGTCTGCAACACAATGTCACAAAGCATGTGTTCTTTCCTAGTCTGTCAGCTTGAGCATGTGGAATGATCTTTGGAAAACTCCAGACTGCTTAGCATAGCACACGGGGCCCCTCCAGGATCAGCTGCCGCCTGGCTCCCTGGCTGTGCCCCTTTCTCTCTGCTTCTGCCAAACTGAGCCTCTAGGGGTGCCAAGGTCCCCCAGTGCTCCAAACCTTCTGTGCCTCTGTTCACACTGATGCCTCTGCCTGGGGGGTGTGCTCCCCCACCCAGTGTGCCTGGGCATCACCCACTGCTTCTGCCAGAGTCAGCCAAGCACCCCTCAGGATGCAGGGCCTCACTTCCCTTACTTGTTGCCATGCCTGTTTCTTCCACTGAGCTCCAGACTGGGGACAGGGCCCTGTCCGCTTCACGTTGTTATCCCCAGCGCTGGTGTAGTGCCTCACTTGGGAGATGCTTAACTCGTTCTGGTTGACAGAGTACATTGTCTCTGCAGGTGCCCATGTGAGGGTGGCATGTACACACCTACCTAGCACAGCTTCTTCGTGACTTCTTGGGCAACTGAAATCGCGGGAGCAGAATAATCATCTGAGAAGTCTCTACAGGGCTTGGGGTCACAGGAAAGAACGCATTCCAGTGTCTGCAAGATGCATGAAAAAGGGCACCTTTGTAACACTGTGCTTGGAGTTTGGATTTTACATTTTTAACACTGACTGCAGTGTTCTTTCTACTCAGGGCAAAGTGCAGTTAGATTTCCATACCTTTAGTACAGTTTCCCACTGCACGGCATTCCTGCTCCCCATGCTGCGTCTCTCTAAATACTGACAGTCTTTTAAGGAACAACCTCAAGTTCCATTTCAAACACTTCTGTCTGTGCTATTTTTTTTTTTTTTTTTTTTCCTATTTTGCCTCTAGTCATTCCCGTGCCAACTGACACTCGGTGGTCTAGCTCAGGTGTATTACTGACTGGTCCCAAGACCCTGGGCTGGTGATTGAACCTCTTTGATTCCATGCTGGTAAAATGAATCCGATGATGCCTTGACCTTCCTGTAGAACTGTTCTGGGGCTCACGAGAAGCAGCAGGCTGGTGGTGTATGTGGGTCCCTTGGATCGCCTTGAAGATCTTTCTCTACTTCTGAAAATAACCAATCCTGCTTTTAATTAGCAAACCCTACCTCCTGTGAACTGGGGGACAGTACTTCCCTTTCTTGAATAGGGTGTGCGACCTGTGGCACACAGAGACGGTGGTTCCTTTGTTTCCTGATCCCTATAGCACAGTAGCATCAAGGACACAGGAGGATGTTTCTAGTACTCCTCCATGTTGGCGCTCTACTAGTACCAGCTCCACTGGTGCACAGGAGGCTCTTTACTGACATGTAGGCTTGCTCTGGGTGGGTTAGACTACCCACAAAGTATTGTCAGTTACCATCATCACGTGGCAGAGACAACCTACTAGCACTGTGCCCACCTCTGCCTCGGATCATGTACCACCCCCTTGAGGGGTTCATTTGCTTACCCAGGAAGCTCTTGCATGTTGCCAAGCCTGCTGGCAAGGATGAGAGCATTTAAACAATGTAGCAAGCTTTGGAAACAAAAGCTATGGTCAGGAGGAAAAGTAATCATCTTGACGAGATGGGGCATCCCCAGAGATGGAGGATTACAACATTGGATCCTGCTTTGAGCTGTTCACTTGGCCGTCGTTTGTGTCATTTACCTCTGGACTCCTAGGCTGGGGTCAAATTAAAGATGCCGCTGGACTTAAAATAGATACTGAAGTCATATTTATGTGATATAGTACATACCTGCAGCATTTATTGGCTTACGAGTTGGGCTCAGTTTTGTATCTGTTGCCTAAAAGTCGAACATTTGTACCAGCTTGTCATATTCAGGTATATATAATTTTTCCAAGTGGAGGAGGAATAATGAATTTGTATATTGTTGGAAAACCCTCTTGGAACTAACATCACAGATGATGTGAAAATGTTTTTGAGGGCAGCCACACAGTCCTCTTCAGCCTATGCAGTCCAGGAAAATAAAATAACTACCAAATGGGGAAGGATGAAGTTAGTGAGGAAGTTTGTTTGTGATTTATTTCCCAAAGTTATATCACAAAGAAAGTGAGATGAGCCAGATGCCTTTCTATTGCCAATTTAATGTAATGCTCTCACTGATGCACTTATTAAAACTCAATTTTCTGTTGAGTTGAAGGGTATGGGTTTAAGGAATGGCTTACTGCTTGACTCCATTATCTTGAATTTAGACTCATGCAATAATTACTGAAAAACTGGCATGACTGCAATGTTGGCTTTTTGTAAGATTTGGTGGAAAAAAAGAAAGAACTTTATGCAGTAATGAGAGATTTCTTCACTCTGAGACCAAACTTCAGATGCCCATCAGATTCAATAAAAATTTGTTCTGGATTATGGGGACTTTCTAAGCTTTCCTAGTACAAAAACTCAGCCTGATTTTCATCAAATTTTCCCCAGAAGAGGTAAAAGGGAAACTTGACATTAAAATCCTTTGCAGGGAGGAGAGCAGACCACTGCCCTTTTCCTGGCAAATTAGGAAAGCGCACTAGAACATACTTAAGTCTATTTAGCAAGATTAAAATATGTCACTTTTTGCCACTGCATTGTCCCTTTCTAAAGGAAGGGTGATTTTTGAGTCCGTTGGATCTTCTTGTGGTATTAATAACATCTTAAGCCAGCTGTTTTATTGGGTGTACACACAGGGTAATTAGAAACATCTGAGAGTCCTATAATGTGCCTGGAAAACCATCATGCTGTATGGAAAAGAAAAAACTAATGTTCATGCCAAAGTTGTGTACTTGCTAAATAGATGCATTAGTATTAAACAAAATTTATTCTACCATTTTTGAAAAAGAAGCTAGGCTCTTCAGGCTGAAAATATTCTTTCATTGAAATACACTCATTGCAGAAATCATAACCTTATTTGGTAAAAGACTCCTGACTGTGCTGTTCATACAGTAATTATCATTTCCCTTCTGTCAAACTCCATCATATTATAGACCATTTTCTGCCAGAAGAAGTATTTCTTCTTTTCACCTGGCAGTTACTTGAAAACCTTAGAATTCTGAGGGATCTCATTTAAGGAAATTAACTCTTAGAAACATACTGCACCAGGGACTAATAGTGCCCAATTTGCCTAATGGTCTATCCTAGAAATTGGGTTAGGATTCAAGAGTTCTGGGCTCTATTTTAGCTGGTTATTTGAAATCTGATCTCCAATGGTGGCTGAGTTTGAATATTTGGGTATGCGGCAATCACAGCGGCTAAGTCAGGGTCTGATTTAAATCAGGTCCTGTTCTCTCCTCCCTCAAGACAAAATCTAAGACAAGAAAACCTAACATTTGGTGGTGGCTGGTGAATGGTTCCTTTCATCTTCATTCACAAATAACAAGCCTTTATGAGAAGTCAGTGCTGAGTCAAACTGACATAACCCAGGCAGCTGTGGACAGGGCTCAAGTTAGAGGCCTCCGGTGTCTTTACAGCCTGTCTTGCTCTGCATGTCCCCACTGGGTGTGCCATTTTTGTCCTTTTTGATCATTTCGAATGGGAGTTTTCATCGCTCACAGAAGCAGAATTGTAGCCAGTTGTCCATTTTGTTAGAGATTGGTGGTGACTTAATGAAGCCTCTGGACGGAGGAGTGGATTCACCTGTGTAAAAATGTTTATGGTGGGGAGGTGGGACAATCATTAGGAGCATTAAGCATATTTTTTAAAATTTCTATTTATTTATTTATTTAAGATGTTGGGGGTAGGAGTTTATTAATTAATTAATTTATTTATGGCTGTGTTGGGTCTTCGTTTCTGTGCGAGGGCTTTCTCTAGTTGTGGCAAGCGGGGTCCAACTCTTCATCACGGTGTGTGGGCCTCTCACTATCGCGGCCTCTCTTGTTGCGGAGCACAGGCTCCAGACGCGCAGGCTCAGTAGTTGTGGCTCACGGGCCTAGTTGCTCCGCGGCATGTGGGATCTTCCCAGACCAGGGCTTGAACCCGTGTGCCCTGCATCGGCAGGTGGACTCTCAACCACTGCGCCACCAGGGAAGCCCAGCATTAAGCATTTTGAAAGTATTTTAGGCTAGTCTTTAAGAGAAGATGCATTTGAATGATATCAAGTTGACTAAGCCTGTCATAAGCCATTGTCCTTTCTGATAACGTAAGATCTCTATTCTGAACTTTCCTATCCACAGTGCCTGCATTTTGACTTATGATCATGGTGCTTGAGAGCACTTTCAACACTGTAGAGAAGTTGAACTAATGGACAATGGTCAACATGAATTTATTAGTTGGGACAGTAGAGCTGAAACTCCCCTTTCTTTGTGCCACCAAAAGCCCTCCGTATTTCTTTCAGTGTGGCCTCTTCCTCTTTCCAGTGTCGTCTACTGACACATGGGTTCTGTGTCTTTGTCTCTGAGATCCTCTTATTTTAGGTACATCCAGCAGGCATAGCCTTAGCTGGGGGCTCCCTCAGTTTCCTTTCTTCCTCTGAAATATCTGGTTCGCACCCATAATGCAGATAGGAAGGGGAAAGTTGAGTTTGTCTAATGGTTCTCCACCAGGAGAAGTTTGGCTTCCCAGGAGAGACATTTGACAGGGTTACGAGACGTTTTTGGTTGTCCAAACTGGGAGGGGGACGTATCCTGGCGTGTAATGGGTAGAGACCAGAAATGCCACTAAGCAGCCTACAGTGCATAGGACAGTCCCCACAACAAAGAATTTTTGGCCCCAAACGTCAACAGTGCCAAAGTTAAGAAGCTCTGCTGTAAGCATCGCCTTTTTCCCCATTGGACAGCATCTTGGACCCACACCCTGGTGGTTTTGTCCGGGTCCCTGGACAACCCTCCCTCTTAAATCTCCAGGTAGTTCTCTAGGTAAAACCTCCAGCATTTTGACACAAATGTATTCTGTTTGTGATGATTCTGGGCCTCAAACTGACAGCTCTTTCAGCCCTCCTCATACGTGTGTTCCCTAATAACCTGGACCCTGCCTTCTGTAGGCTTGATTTGCATTTGATTGTTTATATGAGATCTCGTTGGATTTTAGAGGGTGCAAGGATCGAGATGGTTTGGGATATCTCAGGATGACTCAACAAGTAGGATTGATTGGCCTTTATTATGAGGATTCTTTAGAAACTGAAGAAATAACAAATGGGAAAACACTTAGCACAGGAGGCATTTTTTTAAAAAAGCACATCTCAGAAGTGATTGTATAATAGAAACCACTTTTCAACACTAACCATTGCTACTGTGGATACCCGTTCGCAAAGTGTCTGTGCTATGGCTGTTGGGAAAGGAAAAAGCCAAGTGTGTTTATTTGAACGATAGCATCATCACATGTTCAAATAAACACAGCACCTTGGGAGGGTACGGGTTTGTTATTTCTAACCCAAACGTCTTTACACATGCCTTTTGAAGGGTCGTGTTGCCAAGTTTGAAAGAAAAAACTATCCAAGCATTAAAAGTCTGACATATTATTTAACTTGTTGAAAAAAGAAAAACTTCCATGGCCAAAACACTCTAGGTTAGCTGGACAATGGAGTATATATCACTTTTTTCAAGAGCTCACTTTTGGACAGATCAGAAACACTAGGGAGCGAGTAAAGACATTGCCTTCACCTGCCTATAACCTCTTATAGCAGTTTTCTGTTATTTATTTATTTATTTATTTATTTATTTTTTTGCGGTACACGGGCCTCTCACTGCTGTGGCCTCTCCCGCTGCGGAGCACAGGCTCTGGACGCGCAGGCTCAGCGGCCATGGCTCACGGGCCCAGCCGCTCCGCAGCCTGTGGGATCCTCCCGGACTGGGGCACGAACCCGTGTCCCCTGCCTCGGCAGGCGGACTCCCAACCACTGCACCACCAGGGAAGCCCTTCTGTTATGTTTTGGTCATCTTGCCCGGGAAACTTGGAATTTTCACAGTTGATTCTTTGGTGCTTTTTCACTTGAATGAAATGCCTGTTCTTAATTCCGTCAATATAGTGGTGATATATTTTATTGCTTATCTTCATAAGACCCCAAACATATAATTCACGTGGCTGACTTTTTCTGTTGTATCTTTTCTTTAGTTGTGGTAAAAGATAACATTTACCATTTTAACCATTCTTAAGTGTATACTCCAGAGGCATTGAGTACATTGACAATGATGTACAGCCGTTACCACTCTCCATTTCCAGAACTTTTCATTTTTGCAGAGACTCAGTACCCATTCAACAATAACTCCCCATCCCTTTCCCTCCTTGGTCCCTGATAACCTCTGTTCTATTTTCTGTCTCTATAAATTTGCCTATTCTAGGTATTTCATATAAGTGGAATCATACAGCATTTGTCTTTTTGTGTCTGGGTTATTTCACTTTGCGTAATGTTTTCAAGATTCCTCTATGTTGTGGTGTGTGTCAGAATTCCTTTTTTAAGGCTGAATAATTCTTCGTTTTATGTATATGCTACCTTTTGCTTATTCATTCGTCTGTTGGTGGACATTTGAGTTGTTTCCATCTACTGTGAAAAAGACTGCTATGAACACGGGTGTACAAGGGCTGTTGGAAGCCCGGCTTTCATTTCTTTGAGGTCTGTATCTAGAAATGGAATTGCTGGATCATATGGTAATTCTGTTTACTTTTCGAGGAATTGTTAAACTGTTTTCCACAGTGGCAGCACCATTTCACATTGCTACCAGCAGCGCACTAGGGTTCTAATTTCTCTGTGTCCTCACCAGTACTTCCTTTTTTTCCCCCCTTTGGTAGTAGGATCCTAGTGGGTGTGAAGTAGTATCTCATTGTGTTTTTTTTCCCAGAAAAATAACACACTATTTTTTATTATTTAAATGCTCAACACACCTCTGTGATACCTTTTTGTTTGTTTGTTTGTTTTTGTTTGTTTTTTTTGCGGTACGCGGGCCTCTCACTGTTGTGGCCTCTCCCGTTGCGGAGCACAGGCTCCGGACGCGCAGGCTCAGCGGCCATGGCTCACGGGCCCAGCCGCTCCGCGGCATGTGGGATCTTTCTGGACTGGGGCATGAACCTGTGTCCCCTGCATCGGCAGGCGGACTCTCAACCACTGCGCCACCAGGGAAGCCCTGTGATACCTTTTAACCTATATTTTGGTTGCATGATTTGTGACAATTCTGCAATATCATTTTCTACAGAGAAAAGAGAAACATAATTAAGTCCTTTCTTTACCAGGGTTGATAAAAATTATACTTGATTATTGACAACATGTAAAGTATTGTTCATCTTTACAACTCTTTATTGGTGGTGTCATGTAAATTTTTGGAACGGCTGCATTGATGAAGAAACTTTCTCATTTGAACTGTAAGATTTTGGGGCATTACGAATTTTTATTTACCGTGAGTATTCTTAAATACTGTTTTGTTTTTTTAACATCTTTATTGGAGTATAATTGCTTTACAATGGTGTGTCAGTTTCTGCTTTATAACAAAGTGAATCAGTTATACATATACATATGTTCCCATATCTCCTCCCTCTTGCGTCTCCCTCCCTTCCACCCTCCCTATCCCACCCCTCCAGGCGGTCACAAAGCACCGAGCTGATCTCCCTGTGCTATGCGGCTGCTTCCCAATAGCTGTCTATGTTACGTTTGGTAGTGTATATATGTCCATCTCATTGTGGTTTTGATTTGTGATTCCCTAATTACTAATGATGTTGAACCTCTTCTCATGGGCTTATCACCCTTTTGCATATCTTCTTTGGAGAAATATTTATTCTAGTCCTTTGCCCAATTTTGAATTGGTTTGTTGTGGTAGATTTTTTAAAAACTGGGATTTCCACTTACCAAGTTAGGCATTTAATTACAGTGTTATCTATAGTTGATATTAATTGTGAATCTTCTGGGAGACCTGAGTTCTAGTCCTGGTCCTGCCATTTGGACAAGACTCATTTTTAAATCGTAAGTTTTTCATCTGGAAAAGGAGGAGTTTAAGGAGTAAATGTTTAAGATCTTTTACAGCCCTAAAATGCTATTATCCTGTCTAATATAAAGCCCTTTTAGGAGAATGATTTTAGAAGTGTAAATGGAATTAAGCTATCTTTAGTATGTTTTATTCTGAAAATATTTACTATGATTTCCCAGTATGTACAGTGTGTTCCCTTTTGTACTTTTTTGGCTCCACTTTCCACTTTAAATCAAAGGATGATTTTATACAAGTTTAGTAATATATTGTGTGGTGATGTGTCGTCGGCCTGACAAGCTTGATCAGAATACTGGAGGCCTGAAACATTTGACAAACTTACAAATAACTCTGTAGTTTTCTTGCCTAGTCATTTAGATCAGAGTGCTGCGAAGAGTTTGGCCAGAAACAGAATGCCTCCATGGTGGCCTGAAGGAAGCACAGCTTGTATGGAGTGAGATGCAAGGATGGAGTTGCTGTGGGTTCGGCCACTCAGTCTATAAAGAGCTAATTTTTTTTCTTTTTTTTTTGGTGGTGAGCACTGAAATGAAGGCCTGCATGCCTTAGAATGTGCTGGACCCCTTCTGCAAACTATAACAAATGTGTGGTTGAGGATTAAAAATAGGAGCTGTAAGGGTTTAAATCACCTTACAGGGAAGATAAAGTCAAAACCTAATTTTAAACTTAAGGAACATAGTTTTTATTGTAATTGAAGAGGTAGCTTTTCCATCTGACACATGTTTGAGTTCATTTATCTCTTGCCAATTCCCCGGGTTATCTCAATTTACTTGGATTAACAGCTCCTTGAATTTTTTTCTTCCTGTGGAATTAAAGAAAAAGCCAGATGCACAAGTGTTCTGCAACAGTCAAAATACAGAGTTTAATGTTGCCTGTGCTGGAAATCCAGCCTGCTCTGCACCCCTAGAGGCATCAGTGAGCTCCCTTTTCCTTCAGGAGATTGGCGGGTGGAGCGGGAGAGAGGTCGGGGTGTTTATTTGCAGCGCCTGTCATGAGGAGCTCTCTGCCAGGTCCTTATTTTTGCACTACCAGGATACTATTCTCACTGTGGTTTTCCCAGAACTCAGCAGAGTTCCTATGTACCGATGTCAAGAATCTCTTTATTAGTCTTCAGTTTTACCCCACTTTAATGTTCCTCTTTTTCCTGACAGTCTTTTGACTCATACTAAAATTAGTTAAAAGACCTGAAGGCAGATTTTTTAAACAGTCGATTTGTATGGCATCTACTTTAAAAAAATATGTATAATTAGCTTTTTTGATTATGTAATACATGGTACAAAACTTAAAAGACACAAGAAGACCTACTCTAGAGTGAAAATGAAGTTCTCTTCTGTAGGGGCAAATACTCTTACCCATTTCTTGAGTATTCTTCTTGAATTTGAGTGTGGGAGCATATAACCTTGAAACTGCTAGAATATTTTATTTAGTATATTTCACTGTGCTTTGTTCACCTGGCAGTTCATATCAGCACCAACAAATCTGCCTTGTTCTTTTTGATGACTGCATAATATTCCATGCTGGCATACACTGTAATAACTACACTGTATTGTTCAGCATTTGCCTTTGCAACTTTTTCTGTTATCATCCAAACTGCAGTGAATAATAAATTCTTAGTACACATGTGTGATTATCTGAGAATAAATTATTAGAAGCAAAATTGCTGCATCAAAGGGTATGTTCTGATTTAATTTTAACAGATATTTACCAAATCATCTGCTATAAAAGCTGAATCATTTACATTCCCGATACTGAGAAATTAGGATTTAGAACCTTAATTTGCATCTCCCAATCAACCTCAGCATTATTCCCATTTGGGCTGGAAAATTCTTTGTTTCAAGGGACTGTCCTATGCATTGTAGGATGTTTAGCACCATCCTGGTTACTACACAGTAGATTCAAGTAGCATTCCCACCCCCACCCTGCACCCAAGTTGTGACAACTAAAAATGTCTCCAGTTGTTGGCAAATGCTCCTGTGGGCAAAGTCACCACTGGTCGAGAATACTTCAATTAATTGCATCTGACTCAAGTCATTCACTCAGTCATCAGTCTTGGCCTGAGCTCTGTCACATCCGTGTGTGAATCTGACTTTCCTCATCTCTAGAACAGGAGGGATCAATACCCACCCATAGAGTTGTTGTGAGGGTTAAATATGGAGCATGGTTTTTTTTAAAAAAAATGCTTTATGATCAGAACAATGTCCATATAATCAGGTGTTAGTTTTCTTATTAATTGCTTGATTATGATACCACTTACATTTGATTACATCAAAATGCAATTCATTAAACTACAACACTGAACATATTTAAACATATTGTAACATATAAGAGATTGGCATTAACAAAAGTAACCAATATATATTGAATAACTTGTGTACGTTGAAATTGACCAAACATCACAAATTAATGGCATTGCCTGGTACTTTAATCTTACATCATTTAGCTGCAGTTTCAAGTCTAATACAAAGAAATTATTTTCTCCTATATATAGCTTTAACTTTAGGAGAATCCAAAGAACTTTGATCCCATTTAATTTACTATTTGGGGTTTTCATAAAGAATTTAAACACTTCACAGTTCTGCAAATGGCAGATTTTTACACAGTTGATAGTCACTCCATTGGTGACTAAAGAGCAGATTTTTAAAATTTGGACTCAGGGCGTGCCTGGAAAGCACACGTTGATTTCCCTCCCTCCTGAAATACTTGGACTTGGAAATATATAATTTAACTTTAAAATTACAGACGCTGAAAAATTTGTAAGTCAAACATCAAAGGTGTTAGATTCCAGAGACTTATTGTTTGGGTTTGTTTAAGATGTCATTAGTGCAGATAGAATTATCACGTGGCTAATACATGTATGGAAATGAAGAGCTGTGAAGACGGTAAACAAGGAAGGAAGGAAACTGACATTTCACAGGTGTTATTTACCGTTAGTGTGTTTCTGAAAAGTCAAAATATGTGATCATATGATTGTGCCAAATAATCTTGTGCTCATGAGGGGTCATAATTTCTTGGAAATCTGTGGGGATTTGTTTCGTGAAGTGAATGCCAGACCCTTAGCACTGGGAGTGGCTTAGAGAACATCTCGTTCACCCTTTTCATTTTACACATCAGAAAATTGAGGCCCAGAGAGGGAAGGGGATGACCTTAAGGTCACAGCTAGTGGCAGAGCTCAGATTCAGACCCTGCCTTGTGATTCTCATTGCATTGCCAAATGAGATTATTTTTGTAAGGTTATTATATCTGGAGATTGCGTAAAGTGGCCTCTTGTTGGCCATTGCCCCTGTGTGGCGATTTCTAACTCAGCTTGGATGTACAAGAGTGGAGTATCCGAGAGGGATTCTGCTCCAGCCACTCCCTCCCCACCCCATTCCCACCCAAATAAGGTGAGGGTGAGAGTCACTGGGTAATTGGGCAAAGATAGACTGACCATACTCAAAAAAACATAAATAAGACAGTATTCCTCAATCACTATGAACCTTTGCTCAACAAAAGAATGAGTAGACTATGCTGTGTAAACTTTAGATAGAGTGATGTGTAGAATACCAAATTCAGATATCCAGGGATTAAGAATTAAAAATACAAGTAGTCATGCAGAAGGAACATCCCGGGGCATTGGCAGGTGGGTCCTCCAGTCCCAGCCACAGAAGGCTACTCCCCGCCCATAGCACCTTCTGCAGGGCTTGGTAAAGACTGGATGCCCCAGTTCTTTACCACTTTCTGGAATTAACCCAGAGAAGAAACCGAGAGAGGAAATTGCAGATGAGCTCAGGTCTGAGACGCTTTTCCCTAGCTAATTCCTAGAGGGATCCTGAGTGACATTTTCTTAGCTCATTTAGGGAAAGTCGAGTAATAAAGTACCGATGATTCATGGACATTGTGGTTATCAAAGGAGACACCTTCTAGCCAGAAAATGAAAGATTTCTTTCCAGTGATTCACACGTATTACCCAGAACACTTCGACTTCCTGGAATTTAAAATATAAACTGAAGTCCCCTGGCAATAACTCTTAAACACCAGAAATCAATTCATCTTCCCTTCCTATCTCCTCTTCTTTTCTCTCTCCCACTCTATAACCCTGATTCTTTTTTTTTTTTTCTGGACGGGGAGACCAAGCCATTATTATTGGAGAAGGTGGCATTTGAGCAAGCCCTTAAGAGTGTCTTTTTCAATCGACAGAAAATGAGAGGAAAGAGAGGAATTCATGGTGAAGTGTAGAGTCATAACAAAGGTACGGTGGTGTCCATAACCCTGACGCTTCAGATGCATCATAGCATACCTAAATGCTGGGTAACTGAAGACAGAGGATGATGGCTCTTCTTCAAAATGGCAGAAACACAGCGTGTACCTTTTCTCTTTTCTGCAGAATGATGACACATTTTTAGTTTAGCACATTACAGAGTGAGACAGGAAACGCATTTGTTTGGAGAGCTCATTTAAGGTGAGGTGAAAATGTCTCTTGTGCTGCTTTGTCTCATGGCCAGACAGAATGCAATGAGATGGGAATGCAGGGGGCTTAGGGTCTGCTTAATCCTGGCCCTGAGCGTGCCTCTGTGAGTGAGGGAACAAAGCTGCAGCCTGGTGAGCTGCGGCCATAGTAGCAACAGCTGCACTTAGATTGGTTCCCTCCCCTTGGCCTTGACTGAGCCCTGCTCCTCTTCACAGAGAGGAGCAGCCTGCTGCCGCTGTGGCCCTGTGACTCAAGGGATTCCTATGGAAAATAATAGAAAATATGGGTCCCTCCAGGCTGCGGCTAAATTAATGGTAATAGTCCCTCTGAAACTTGAGTGCTTGCTGTAAAATCAAGGCTCAGCCAGTTCAGCTGCCACTTAACCAAGCTGTTGAGTTTGAGTTATCAAAAGAGCCACCACTGCCAGCACTTCCTGTCCAGCACCTTTTAAAAGTAACGTCACTAGTTCTATTGTTAAAGAATTTCTGTTCCTTATCTGTATCTTATTGTGTCTGATGATTCAAGTCTTTAAATAATACCTTTAAAGATAGGAACACCAGTGGTCGTGCTTGTTTGAAGGCCCCTGCTGATGCTGCTTACTGACTCTGCCTCTTGGATTATGGGTTGGTCCAATTTAGGCCGCTTTAGTTTCCTGTGTGATAACTGGATGGATTATTGAGGAAAAATTCCCAGGGTAAAACCATGGGGAAAGATCTGGTCCAGAGCTGGAAGGAAAGGAAAACTCATGTGTATTCGCTGTACCCATCATAGTTTTAGATATTTTCACATCAAATTTCTTTTCATCCTGAGAATAATAGGTATATTATTCCCATTTACTAATTAGAAAACAGAGGCCTAGCAGATTTAGGTAAAGTACTCGATCCAGAGAACCGTAATACTGAATCCAATTGTAAAAGTAACTATTGTGGACAATTCCCATTTCTATAGCCACATGGAGAAAACGTATTAGGGTAATGTGGAGACTGGCCCCTTTTAATTGTTGGTAGCTGAATAGCGAAACTTGAAATGAAAGGAATCCAAGTGCTTTGGAATTATTTTTGAGCGGGTCATTCATGTGGTTAGGGCAGCGCTACTTCCAAGGGAGTATTTTGATTGATTGTGTCAGCGTCCTTGGGTGGCCCTCCCAAGAGCTTGAATGCCTGTGTAAGTTTGGTTTCCTCTAGCTAACTTTTAAGCTTTTACAGATGAGGCACCACATCTTTATGTTGTTTCTCTAATAATGATTAGTAAAGTAAATTGAAAAGTATGGGAATTCAGTACATTGGGTTGACCTACCATAGAAATAGGCTTTTGCATCACTGTTGAGAATAACTACGTATTATAGACAAGCACACTGTCAACTAGGTGTTTAGCCCTTGTGATTAGTAGCAACTATTCTGTCTCATTATTGATGATTGCAGTACTTTGGAATGGAAAGTAGATTTTACCCAACTCTGCCTGTGACTGACCAGTGTAGTGTGTTGAGAAGGATTCAGAGTCTCTTTCTAGGCCCAGCAAGAGCCATGGTAGACAAGTAACTTTTGTTAAAGATAGAGGAGGAGAGAGCATAGCACCTACGCTGCAGCTGCTGCTTCCATGGGTGTTTGCAGCAGCCCACTGGTCATAGCAGTAATGACTGGGCCTTTTCATCCCCTCCTGGCCTCCCTAAAATCTGCTGGGACAGTATGCACACTTTGGAGATAGATAGCGTGGTAGACTTTGAATATCGATTCTACCATTTTGGGAAGAAAGCAAAATGTCTCAGAATCTGTTAACTCTTCTATAAGTTGGTATAAAATTATGTCATTCACAGAGTTGCTTGAAGGAGTAGCTGGGATAGTGAATATAGTACCCTGTAAAAGAGTAGAAGTCCAACAATTGTTAGTACCTTTCTACCTTTCCTTTGTGTAGAGGCCATGTAGCCATTTCCTTATTGAAACTTTATTGTTCTTGCCTTCTGCAAACAAATACTTTCATATGGATAAGTAATGTCAAGAGTGGCATTAGGGCTTCCCTGGTGGCGCAGTGGTTGAGAGTCCGCCTGCCGATGCAGGGGACATGGGTTCGTGCCCCGGTCCGGGAAGATCCCACATGCCGCGGAGCGGCTGGGCCTGTGAGCCATGGCCGCTGAGCCTGTGTGTCCGGAGCCTGTGCTCCGCAACGGGAGAGGCCACAACAGTGAGAGGCCTGCGTACTGCAAAAAAAAAGAGTGGCATTAAAGCATTTTCAGATAGGTATGTTATTTCCGTCACTTTTATATATTAAATATATTAGCTGAAAAGGGTTAATATATTTTAATTTATTAACAAATTAAGTGGAAACTTTTCAACAGGTTTATGTTGGGCATATTAAAGAATCTGCATCTTGGAATAAGCATTCAGTTGATAACTTTACTGATGATCAGTTTTATAAATTTTGAATCATTTGGTTAGTTACGGAATAATGTCTTCTGTACCTCTAGACAGTTCTCATTGAATTCTTTTTTTTTTTTTTTTGTCCTGTATCCTTCATGGCTTTTGAATTGCTTCTTTCAGATGGGAATGGAGTGACTTGGTAAAAGTGATCATGCTTGCTAGCGTTCTTTGATTGCCTTACAAGAGCCTGAAAAGCACATGGTGAGGAACTTGTTAGACTCATCATTTTTAGGATAGAGTGACAGCCAGATATAAATCACTTGTTTGGCTCAGAAAAGCAAATTTGAAGGGACACAGTAGTGTCTCTCTTATCTACCTTTTGTGGCTAAAGTGTTGAATTTAAGGTACTAGAAATAGAGGATGACATTTATCAATTGTGAATGTTTAGTAGACTTGCATTTGTTTGTATGTGTGTCAGTAGATTCATGCATAATAAGTGAGCCTATATAAAGGTAGTGGCCAAATAACCTCTTAAGAATCAAACGGAGTTCTTCCTTAATCATCATTTTTCTTCTTGGCTTTAGGAATTCTGACTGGATATCGTGATCATATATCTAATAATTACTTGGAAAATTCTATCAATCTCTGGTTTTTCCTTTTTCCCGGGGGTACGGGACTATGAAAACCTGAATTTTCCATTTTAATAGTAAGAACTCTATGGTTTTATGCTAATGGTGAAAGCGGAAATTCTGTTCTAGCTTTCAAATCAAGTTTAAGCTTTCCTAATCTAGACCCCATTGATTACACGTATATATGTATTTTTTAAACACCAACTTCTATGGATTGGTGCTGTTATTATTTTTTTTAAATTTTATTTATTTATTTATGGACTGCGTTGGGTCTTCGTTGCTGCGCACGGGCTTTCTGTAGTTGGGGGGAGCGGGGGCTACTCTTCGTTGCGGTGCCCGGGCTTCTCATCGCGGTGGCTTCTCCTGTTGCAGAGCGCAGGCTCTAGGTGCGTGGGCTTCAGTAGTTGTGGCGCACAGGCTTAGTTGCTCCGTGGCATGTACATGTATTTTTGACAAGTAAGATTCAGTATCTTTCCTCTGCTTGGCTGTTGATCAGCGTGCTAACAGCTGGAAGATCTAATCATAAATCACTCGTGAAGATTATGAATAAGCTGTAAGTTTATCCACATGTATAGCCTTTCTCTCCCAGTGATAGATGCTTCATATTCAAAAATGAAATATTAGTGAAATATTTATGAAATTTTATTGTAGTTTTCTTGCTTTTTTAAAAAAGATCAACAAAGTAAGCTAGCAATTGATTGAATTTTGTAAGGAGAATCCAGAAGAGACCTGCCAGATACAGACAAAAGAGAAGGGCATTGGTAAAGAGAGTGAGATAATGTTCATTTTAGACCTAAGAAATAGGAAGCTTTAAGAGCTTTATCACTTAACACTGGAAATATGCCAGAACGTTAACAATGACGGAAAGAATACAAAATACGGCTTTTAAAGTACTCTGGATGTAATATGAAAAGTTTTAAAGACAATTTGAGGGTAGCAGAAAAATCTTTCCAGGATCGCTGCTATCTATTTCGTGGAAAACGCATCGGAAGCAGTCTAAAATACCGTGGGATGCTAGCTGGAAACTATCACTTCACTTCAAACGCTACATATTTTGGTGTCATTTGGAACAAAAAGGAACATACAAAGCTGTATGGGGAAAAACATTCTTACTTGGTCCCCGTATAAACCCAGAGAGTTTAACTTTGGGTCTTCTGGCTTCTGTCAGAAGGCTGAAGGGTTGGCCCCACTGAGGTGCTTTCAAATCACTGGCGTTTACTGGGCGCCTACTCAGCACACTCCAGGTGCAGGGGAGGCAGGAGCACCTGAACCTCACGGAGGGTCACAGGAGGCCTCGCTGAAGGGGGGGACATGGAGGGGGGCTGAGGCCCAGCAGCTGAAGAAGAGGGAAGAGGAATTCTTCCAGAATCTAGCCAGAGGCATGCCATGTGCATTGGCTTGGATTCAGGGGAGAGAGAGTGGTGTGTTTCGGGACGCAGGTAGATCAGTTTTGTGGTCTGAAATGCCCGAGGCAGGACATGGTGGAGGCAAGACTGGTAGCACCTGGCATTTAACGCACTGGTACCGTGAGCCAGGCCTTTGACGCTCACTGCAAACCCCATGAGGCAGCCCGTGGGCTTATTACCCAAATTCCATTGAGAGAATAGGATTTTTTTTTTTAGGTGATAGCCATAATTATAGGGAAATGAGCTAATTAAGTACACATGTCAGACAGTACATTCTAGCCAGGGTATGGAGAGAACATATGGGAGAGAAGTGAGAAAGGAGGTGGGGAGGCTATCAAAACGGCTTTGCCATAGTCTGTGCAGGATACAATAGCCTGAACTTGGACGAAGGCATTGGGGGATGGAAAGGAAGAAATAAACAGACATACTAGAGAGAGAGAATCAGTAGAACTTGGTTACAGTCGATGTGCGTGTGTCGGGATGGTGAAGCGAGGCTCCAATGTTTGTGGCTCCTAAGCAGTATTCTTTCATATTTAATAGATTATAGGACCATAAAAGTTTAGCACTGGGAAAAAAATTTATATCAGTTAGAGCTATTGTTTTACCAATTAGAAAACCAAGTTTCAGAGAGCTGAACTGAACTGCTGAGGGTTGTTTAGCTGTATGATGCAGACCTACGAGGTGGAACTCAGGTGCCTAGTCTCCCAGTACGTGGACCTTCTGACACGCTAGACTTGAAACTTGTATCACATCCAGGAAGTATTATTATTATTATTATTATTTATTGGTTGGGTCTCTTTCCTGATAAAAGTAATGGACTACAAAATGTGAATCATGTGGTCAAGTTCCATGAAGAGAATAGAATTTTAGAAGTGAAGCAGTGAAAATGTTTTGCTCTAAATGGCTTGTGAAAATATGTATTTGAAGTTGCTGGGGTTCAAGCTCTGATGGTATTGAATGTATTAATAGATATAAAAGGTGTAAAATGCTTTCTTCCTTCCCCTTCTTCAGCTTTTTCAAGTTGCCAGTTCAGTTGTGGCAACTACCTTTTCCGGAACAGCATTAACTCTGAAAGTATTGATAGATGCATATCTCTCTAAGTAATGTATAGGCTTTTTCTTATTGTTTGGATCAAATATGTGATAAATTATACCACTTCATGTTGAAATCAATTTGGTAAAATGTTTTAGCTTGTAAAAATTACAGAGAAATGATTGTAGTTTATGAAAAGACTTCATTTTTTATGAGTAGCAATCACTGTATTGCCTTATAATTCTGAATTAAAATATCCTTATATACTTTCCTTAACTTCATTGTCTGACTGGCCATAAAAGGAAAGAAGAATGAAACAGGAGGAATACTAGGGAAAAGTTTCTGAAATTCTTCTTCGTCTGCCCAGGTAGTTTCCCTGAGGATACTTGGTTTATTTAGGAACTTTGCCAGGGGGATTTGGGAATTTTTCTAGTCCTGATTAATGATGGTAGTTTTAATTTACTTTTCCTCCATGCCTCGGATTCTTATCCTGTGCAAAATCTAGACCTCTGATTGTTTTATTGTGGTAACTGAGTATTAGAGTATACACTAGGATGTTTCAAAAGTCAACTTAGTCTGAGTCTGAGCTACATCTCAAGAGAGTTAATTAGAAACATATTCATGGGCCAATATTGGGGATTAAAAGGAATTATCTTTAGGAAGTCAGTTTTGATACATATTGTCTTGATTTAGTGGAATGTTCCAGATTCAGGAAGTATATATGGAGCCCTGAGGAATGAATAGGCATATTTTAAT